>NW_026947490.1:7500000-10000000 GCF_034190915.1 Cavia porcellus | reverse complement strand
CTAAAAACTATTCATTGATTTTCCCATATTTTATAGTTTATCATACAAGAACATACCACATTGCTAAGTCATACTTACGATTTAACTTACTAATCTTACAACCTTCCCAAATGGTTTAATTCCAGAATGTAACACAGTGGTGAAATATGCAACTTTCTGAGCCAAAATTATAGCCATTTTTTAGAACTTCTAATTAAAATATTGTATCAATTGTGTTAGTCACAGTATCACTGACATCTAAGATTTCTTTCAAACCTGGGCATTCTATGGTTCCAAATATATTACAAATTCAATTATCAAACATTTAATAGACTATTAATACAGATACTTACCTTTTGCCAGTGAAAAGAAAGGAAAAAAATAAAATGAAGAATAAAACAAAATCATTACCTTCAAAAATGTGATAATATACAGAAATATAATCCAATAATTAAAATAAAATTTGGGTATGTATTCAGTGATTAAAATGTCATAAAATATATACAAAGTATATGTGAAATAAAAGCAGATAGATACATCCATATATTATAGATATATATGAGTAAAACAGAATATATATATATTTTCTTTAGAGGAAATAATATAAAAATAATGAAATATAAAAGAATATACATTTTGATACCAAATCTATTTTTAAATTAAAGTATTATAACAGTAACCAAATACAGAAATATATAGAAATATAAAAATATTGAATATAGCTTTATGCATTTTAAATATTTTATACTGTATTACTTTAATAAAATTGTTTTAAACTAATTTTTAATTGTAATAAACTACAATTTAAATACATGTGTTCCACATAAAGATTGTTGTCTGAATGTTTATTGTATCACTAACCATAATAGTTAAAAAATGCAAACTACCTTAATATCCAACAACTGATCAATGAATAAACAATGTATGGTATATTCAAACAATGGAATATTATCTATAGTAAAATAGAAGCATTGATACACACTACAACATAATAAAGTTGAAAAATACTTTATGCTAAGAAAAAGAACTCAGTCACAAAAGGCTACATTTATTGGTATGAAATGTTCAGAAATGGAAAATCCATAGACACAGTAAGCAGATTAGTATTTTCCAGGGGTTCTGGGGAGGGAGGAATGGGAGTGACTGCTAATAAGTCCTGGGGTTTCTTTGCAGGGTGATGAAAATGTTCTGGAATTAGATAGTGGTGATGATTGCACAACTTCATGAAGATACCAAAAAACACTGACACATACATTTGGAAAGAAAAGATGTTATGGTAGTGAATTATATCTCCAGGAAAAATGTATAATGTGGACACTAACAGTCATTCAACAAATGGTTGACCGCATGAAGATCTACACAAATAAGAAGATGAAAAGAACCAGAAAAGACTTCACAAATAAGAAAGCATTTACAAGTGGTCTCAGTGTCTCCCCGCATTTTGGCAAGCATGACAAATATCAAAGTTAATGTCATCATTGCATAACGACTTGGCTATTATTATATGTGACATTTTTGACCTAACTAGAATTTGTTTTTAAGCCAAGTGTACTGGAGGCTAAAAATCTCTGCCAAATACTATATTAGGGTATTGATAAGCCCCCCAAGACAATGCAGAATTGTGTAGGTTTTACATGTATTTCTTCACCACAATCTCTGATTTTCCTTTGACATTTTCATTGCTGTAACCACAATGTTAAAATGACACACTACACATGCCATAGCCTGCCCTAGATAAGTACATTTTTATCTTTTAGAAATCGCATCATTTTACATTCACAGAATGTGCAGAAAAACATGCCTCCTTCCTTACTGTGCTAACAAAGCTAACTCTCATCCGTCCAACTAGTACCCTGAGCGTGCCAGTGACTTGTCTACAATCTTGGCATCTAAGATGCTCACGTATCAGTCATCTCCTTGCTGTCAGGAAGAATGAAGGAAAGATCTAATTTTGTCTTTCTTAGTCAATGTTTACTTGAATTAAAACTCAACATGGTTTTTCTACTTCTTTACTCATGCAATCAAAACAGAATTTTGTTTTTAAAATATTTTTATAAAATGCACGCATTCAAAGATTGATTTACAAATCTAGTAATAGTGGTGGGTATAAATGAAGCATTGAACAATTACGAATGTGTGTGTGTGTGTGTGTGTGTGTGTGTGTGTGTATTTACCCATTATGATGCACAGGTGCACCTTCAAAGGTATGTTGTCAAAGGATTCCTCTTTTTATCAGGGGCTTGGTCAACAGTTTCTTGGACAATTCCATTCCTCAAGCACATTGGGCATTTATACCAAGTACACTGCCTAGTCTATGTTCTATTTTTTCCTCTGTTTTTTCAACAGTTAATATTTGCCCTGAATTATAGACTGTCCAATATACAGAACTTGTTCCTAGCTAATCTGCAAGAATGTCTTATCAATGTATGTGTCACTGCCCTGTTTAACTCACATATAATAAAGCTTGAAGTATCATGAGAAAATCAATAAAAATATGGTGCAAGAAATCTTTTGATATAGCACTGAGGTTATCAATAGTATGAACACTTTTTTAAATTCTCTAAAGCTGCCCAGGACCATTTCTGGTTAACATTTTAAATACTTAGTCTGACACACAAACCAGTCCACATGTGGCCTCTTCCAAGCTTTCCTGTCCTCTTCCACTTCACTTGACAAACTCTGCCATGTACTTACACTTCAGTTTCTCAAATCTCTGTCTCATCTCTAATTTTTCACCCTGTATGAGACACCTACTCTTCCCAGTTCTCCAAATCCTACTTTTTAAAAACATTTTGACATTTTTAAACTTTTTCTCTTTTTAGCTAGAGTCAATGTTTACTAAAAGCCAATAGTATAATAACTTACCTTTATTTTATTATACCCAAGAAACTTCTTGATGCATAATTAGTGCTTCAAAAGTTTTCTAAGTAGGAGCTCCCCCAAGATGACAGGTAGATAAGAGCAGAATACACAGGCTCACTGAGACAGACAATTCAGATGCTGGAATAAAACATCGTGGGGAAATCCGGACAGAGGGAGGTAGATCCTCTCTACCCAGGAAGAAACTAAAGGAAAAAGAATGAGTCAAACATGCAGTCCCAGGGTTACCATTGGAGCGGCTAAGATTAACAGCCACAGTACCCTCGCCACAGTGTGCAAACTCACATGGCCGCAACTGACCAAGTTGCTCAAACGCCTGCTGCTTCAACGGAGGTGACTGAACTCCAGCTGCTGCAACTCGCTGGAACCCTGGTCATGATGAAGTTGGAGATCAGCGAGCACAACAGAGAATGAAGCTGGCAAGAGACCTGCATCACCCTCGGTGAGTGCTGGGAATAAGACCTTTCCACGGGAAAGGGGCGACCAACTGGACAACATTTTGGAATCATTGGGCAGGATGGGCAGGAACAAGAAACAGCAGTGACTTCAGTCAGTTGTTCCCTTCCCAGACCAGATTGGTGGGATGTGCTTGGCCTGGGTCACGCCTCTGGCTGGGACCCAATAAGTCACCCCAAACCAATTCCTTACTCTCAGTGCACACTAACACTGAAGTGAAGGCCCCCAAAGATTGACTGACCCGGAGGGGAGGGGCCAGCATACGCCACCCCTGTTTGCACCTCAGTGACCAATAGCACACTGGAGTGGGCAGAAATACCTAGCCGGTGGCTTTGGAAGAACCACAACCAAAAGGAAAGGGGCTGAGACCTCTTCTATACACCTGTTTGGAAGAAACCAAAAACGTGACAAGAGAAAGAAACAAGAAAAAGTCCCCAGCCCCCAGACCTGAGAACACTGATCCAGGAGAGGTACATACAAAAGAGACTGAGGGCAGTAAACATGCAATATCAGACACAGCATCAGTGGACATAAAGAGATATCTTCAGGACCTCATAGATGAGCTCAAAAGTGAAATATTTAATCAAGCAAAGCAAGATATAGATAGATTAATAAAAGAAATGCTAAGCACCTCTCAAAAAGACACAGATGGAAGAATGGAGGAACACAAAAATGGAGAGAAATGTTTGATGAAGAATATAAAGAAAACATAGAATACATGAAGCAGATTCAAAGAGATTACCAGGACATAAAAAACTCCATTGAAAGCTGGAAAAATGGCTTGAAAGAAACTAATAACAGGGGCTGGGGATTTAGCTCAGCAGCATAAGCACCTGCCTTGCAAGCAGGCGGCCGTGAGTTCGATCCCTGGCACCAATAAAAAGATTTTTTAAAAAAGAACTAATAATCGACTATCAAAACTTGAAGACAGGTTTGCAATGTGTGATCAAAAGGAAAAATATCTTAAAAGTAACAAGGAAACAGGCAGTAACAATACAAAGGCTGGAAGACTATAAGAGGATCTATAATTTAAGAATAAAGAATGTGAATGAAGAAGCAGAAGTAAAAACAAAGGAAATACAAAAGCTATTCACAGAAATAATTAAGGAAAACTTCCCAAGCATAGGAAGAGGAAAAGATATTCAGATGTATGAGGCATACAGAACTCCAGCCACCTACAACCAAAACAGAGCCACACCCAGGCATGTAATAATCAAGAGCCCAGAAATTCAACATAAGAGCAGAATATTAAAAGCTGTCAGAGAAAAGAAATAGATCACCTATAAAGGAAAACCCATCAAAACCACAGCAGACTTCTCAACACAGATCGTAAAATCAAGAAGAGCTTGGAGCAAAATATTCCAAGCCCTGAAAGAAAATAACCTCCAGCCCAGATTGATGTACCCTGAAAAACTGTCTCTAGAAATTAATGGAGGAACAAGATGCTTCCAAGACAAAGAGGAACTCGGGGAATTCACGACCACCAATCCAACCTTACAGAGAATACTGAAGGACATTCTAGAGAGAGAGAAAAGTACCAGGATTCCAGGAACAGTGAAAGAGAGGCCTCAATGAATGGAGCAGAAAGTGGAATGAAGGAAAAAAGCAGACAACTAGTGGCAGAAAACTAGCACAACAAAAATGAGGCACAGAAGGTGGCTACAATCTCTAATATAGATGCACTTGATACACTAAAAAAAGAGGAAAAGGAAAAAAAGAGAAACACAGGCAGAGTAGATCAGGAAGTAGAGTCCACTGAGATGCTCCTTATAGGAAATATAATTAACCTGAAAAAAGGTTTATGGGCCAAAAATCAAATACGAGAAAACAATGCTCTATGTGACAGGGAACCAGAGAGTAATTAGGGGCAACTAGACCAGTATTTGTGGATAGGTTGGAAAGACAGGCTTTAATAGGTAAATGAATACAACTAGAGATCAAGTCCAGGAGGGAGCAGGTTCGAAACCACTTAGGTAAATAGCAGGTTGCCCCCCCCCAATTTAAAAACTGAGGGTGTTGGTGAAACCCAAAAATGCACAGTGCACCCTGGTGAACTGAAAGGGGAGGAACTGTCTTTAAAAAGACAGCAGAAGATATTGTTAATAGTGTATCATGATTTGAAACCAACATTACTCGCACCACTCTGCTTAGATAGATTTTATTCTGTCCCAGTTTGTCTACTTGCATTAGCCATGAGGGTACAGACAGCTACCCAAAAATAACAGGGTATAGTACAGTAATCATCTTTAATCTCCTATTAACTTCATCTGGAGCCCTGTATGACTTATACTGTTTTAACGTGACTGGTCTTAGTTAAATCTGGTTTGATTGCTGTTTAGTATCGACAGATTTTATTCAAAACTTACAATTGATAGTATCAAGTCTGAGATTATAGGCAACTACACTGAAGATGACAAGATTCACTATGATACCCATTTTTGTTTGATTACTACCTGTTTTTGAACTTTTACACTATCTACAAAGTTGTGTTTTTATTAATATTTTTATGTACTGCTATATTTAATTATACTATGCCTGATGATATAGACAATTCTATTGAAGATAACAAGAAACAACACAGTAACTATTTTAGAACACCTTGTACTGTGGTTTTATATGACTTTTTCATTTCATGTGTTTATAGGAATATGTTTTGTTTTGTCTTGCTTTGTTTTGTTTCTCCCTCTAATATAGAAAGGAGAGAAATGCATATATAGACTCATGCATGTGTAGAACCTATAAACAGTTTATGATAACTGATCTTATAATGCATGATGAAATGAACAGATACTTTGAAGAAAAAGAGATATTACAGTACCCAGTGCTGATCCTTTAGTGTCATGTTGTGAAATCCAGCAATACTATTATTCCTTGTTCAGAGTGATTTTAGCCTGTTTTGTTTAATCTTAACATACATGAAGATATGGATAACTGCATGTATGTTTAAGTGTATAGGATTGTTAACCATATTGCTAAGTTTTTGTTGGATAATTGAACAGAACTGTTTGCAGTCTCACTGTTTGAATGTCCACTTTGTATGCTTCACTTTTGTAATGTGAACAACTATTTATAAAAGGACAATACGTAATTATCACCTAGCGACTTCTTACTGTTTATTTTGTCTTTGAAATTATGTATTGTTTATACCCTTTTTCTGTTTTGTTCTTTCTTTAAATAAAATTACAAAATGAAAAGTTTTCTAAGTGAATGAATAACAAAGCAATGGAAAGATAGAGAGAGAGAGTGTGTATAGCAGTATGCTTTAGTTTCTCTGGGCTGCTACAAAAAAATACCATAGATAGTGTGGCCTATAAATAACAGACATTCATTTCTCATAGTGCTAGAGACTCAAAGTCTAAGATCAATGCCATTTTGGTGTCTGATAAGGGCCCATTCTCTGGTTCATGATGAGTACTTTTTCAATCTGTCCTCACTTGGTAGAAGAAGCAAACAAGCCCCTCAGGCCTCCTTTATAGGGCACTAATCCCATTGCTGTAGACTCAACTCTAGTGATCTCATCACCTCCCAAAGCCCCACTGTTGTAACTGCTCGAAGGATTAGACGTCAGCATATGAAATGGATGAGGCAGGAGACAGGGATTCCAACTTTAGCATGGTGCCTATAGCCATAGAGAAAGTAGGAGTTCTGGAGTCAACAGTGTTGGAATGATTGCTTAACTGCTTACTAGCAATAGATTGTTAGGATAGCCCCAATCTCCTCACTTAAAAACGGGATATTATAATATACTGTCTTATAACTTTAAATCACTTAAAATGAGAAATTGCTTAAAATAATGCTGAGCACGTTAGAAATTATGTGGTAGGACCTATTAATAGTGTAAGAATAATTTCTAGAATTACAGAAATATAAAGTCTTGGTTCATTTTTTTGAAGAATTATTCTTTTTTAAAGAATTTTTCAGTTTTTTTAAAAGAAAGAAAAAAGTGTGGAATGACTATAAAATAGTGTAATTAATGCAGTAAATACCCCAAAGTTATAAATAAGATCCAAAAAGTAAAATTCATGAAGGATAGAACTTATTATAAGGTAAATGAAAACCAATTTTTTTTTACTGTATATTCTAGTAACTGTTGAATAAAAGATATTTTCATTTATTACATGTGTCTGAGATGGATCCATTTTTTTATTGTGTCTCATCGTAAGGACAGCTATTTTAAAGAAAATAAGAAGCATTATGGTGGTCATTGTCGATTTCCTATTATCTTGTTTTGAATTCCTATATTGCTTTCATTGTTCTCTACTGATTAGCTTTATTCTGTTTGGCTCCGTTTGGTTTTATTCTCTTTAAAATAAAAAAAAACAAAATTTTAAAAAAGAAAAAACATCATATACTGAATTTTTTTTAATTTCTCATTTGTATTGGTACATGTTTGCAGTCCATGAAGGTTGTATTCCTTTTAGAGAATTGCATGGCACGTGCACAAAAACATTCCAATGTTTTTTTCATCCCTTTCCCCTCTCTTTCTCCCTCTCCTTCCATGTTTTCTTTTTGAAAAGACCTATTCTTATGTATTGTTGTCTATCTTTTATTTTGCTTTTTATGTTTTGAGTTTCTCATATAAGACAACCCCTATTTAAGCTTGTGCGTCCATTGATCACACACTGAATCTTGAATACTTACCCTAAACTCAGTTACAGAATAAAAGTCCATAGCCAAAATGTACCATAACTCATACTACCTCCATGATTTTGCTGTAAATTTTTATTAAACTAACTAAAGTATAAGCACCTAAGTGAGTTTTTCATCTTTCAAATCTTTATCTCCTAAAATTATGTACCTATTTTAATTTAGACACCATTGCTCAAATTACTGAAAGTCATCTCTTGGAATGGCCTAAAATATTCATGAACCACAGAAGAAAATCTAAATGACTGATTTTAGGTAAAACTGGCCTCTTAATAAAATGTCGTATAACTGTCTTAGTACCTTTATACTGCTGTTTTAAGAAGTGCCTTGGGCTGGGTGATTTATAAACAATCTCTATTTCATGGTGCTAGAGGCTAAGAAATTGAGGGTGAAGGCACCAGCTCATGTGGTGTCTGGTGAAGACTTGCTTCCTGGTTTACAGCAAGCACCTTCCATCTGTGTCATCAGATGGTAAAAGGTGGAAACAAAAGATCTGGCTGATTCCCTAAATCCATTTATAAGAGCCCTAACCCCATCCATGAAGGCAGAGCCTAACTCATTTCCTGAAGCCACACCCTAATGCCATCACAGTTTGTTTTAGGTCCCAACACGTCAGTGGGGGAGGAGGAAATATTCAGTGACCCATTCTAACTCCCAGGCTTGACTACAAATGTATTTTAGCCATTTCTGAATATCAAACCCAACCAAAGGCTTGAGGATATTTAAGTAATGTTCATAGCCTTTGAATAATGTTGGACAAAGTTTTAAAATGTCAGTAAGACATTTACTCTTCAGTAGCATTGCTTTGTGGAAACTCATGTTCATTACAATAATATTTGTAAATCTGTAAATTAGTGTCTTGGTACATATATGAGGAGTTATTTAGAGGATTAGACTGTAGGTTGTGCCTGTGTATGTGTGAGTGTGTCTAATTATTTTATTGTCCCTCCACACCAGCTCTTCCCTACTGTCTGGTGAATTATACCTAACTCAGTGAGTATCAACCTTGGCTGTGTGACTTGCTATAGCCAATGGAATGTGTGAATAGAAGTGACACTGGTCACCAAGGAATGAAACCTGAGAGGTTTTGTGTACTTCTACTATTGTCTTTGAGAGTAAAGGAGACCTAAAATTGAGCTACCACCCACCCACACTCCATATGTTACACAATAAGAAAGACTTCTCTACTGTTGTAAGCTTCTGACATTTTTAGGACTCTTTGATATTCATCATAACTAGGCCTTACCTGATTGATCAAGAATCCCTTTTTGGTGGGAAGGAGTGCTGGGAATTGGCCTTCTTTACTGAGCTATATCCTGAGCTTCTTATCTGCTTTTACTTTTTAAATTTTGAAATAAGGTCTCTTTAAGGCAATGCTTTTTGATGTGGGCATGGGGGAGGATCTAAAATTAACAGGCAATTTGAAAACTTAAACTACTTACATTATAGTTTAGGAGTCACACAGCTCTTTTTTGTGTAAGTCCTAGTGGAACAGGTCTTAACATTTACACTAAATATTTTATCAGTGTTCTGTAGAATTTACATATAATAAAGCAATTAAGGTAACATACCATAACAAATGATGCTATCAGGAAGGTAAAAACACACAACAAACTGTATCTGCCCCAGTGGTGTATTTGGGCTCGGAAACATTTACTTTCTCAATAGAAGAATGAACCAATCATGTCTCAGATAAACTGAGCTCAAAAGGTGTGCTTGAGCATTACGAGCATGCTTAATCTAGTGCTAGAAATGTTCTTTAAAAATAATTTCTAAAAGCTAAAAGAAATTCAAGAAGTCAAAGTCATTGGATGTTTAACCACAGAGTCCTGAAATATGGCAAAACAAAAACAGATTATGACAGTTGATTGAATACCATGGATGACCCTACAACCACATGTAGGAAAAAATACTAAATTCACTGAGTTTTCAAAGAGAATTTTGAAAGTTAAAACTTGGACCAAAATTTACAGCTATTTGCATCAGTCATCTGACTTTGAATATACTTTTTATGAATAAATATTAATACAGAGCCAAACGAAAGTAAGATTTTTGAGCTTTAACAAGGGTAAAAATAATATTATTCAAACATAAATAAGAGTGAAATTCTTCCATTTTCAGGAAAATGGATAAAACTAGAGGACCACTGAAATGTTAGGTAAAATAATATAGACACAGAAAGACAAGTACTACATGTTCTTTCCCATTTGTGGAACTTCACAGGAGTTAGTAGTTGCAGAACAGTGATTACTAAAGGGGGAGAATTTGATCAGTGTACACGGCATGTTCATTCTGAAATATAACACAGTGAACTCCACTGCTATGTACAATTAGTACACAATATCAAAAAAGAAGTTTATGCTGAATTTCAGTTCTACCTAAAGATTTGGTCAACTGTGAGAAATTTGTTTGTCAGGAAGATTTAATCAATAAAAGACTGGAATGCCAAAGCAAGCATGTACGTTTTTCATTAAAAGAATCTAAGGAGAGAGTTTGCAAGCACATACATGTCCATCCTCTGTTCAACTCTGAGACTGCTAACACTGAGCAACAGATAGTTCTGATAGCGCTCAGTCACACCCAGTAAAACAGGAACTGTAAACACACCCTGCGTGTGCCAAGGATCGTCGCTCAAATTGAATTCATACAATTTTGCCATTCAACATGTTTTCCATATCTCTTAGATTTATTCGACATAGTTTAATAGGTTTATACCAATGTTCTTGCCCTGAAAACGTGCAAATGCTAAGTAAGCCGGCAACTGATTCTTAGGATAAGAAAGAAGAACCAACAGCTGCTGGCCACTGCAGTTAGCAAGCCTTTGCTCCGCAAAATGCCAAAGGAAGAAAAGCTGGTCCAGAATGTCCCCATTTCTCTTTCCCATCTCCTCCCAGTGAGAAGGTGCTATCTCCATTTTGCTCAACTTCCCTTATTCTTTCTTGCCTTCCCAAATTTATTCTCATAACTGTAGTTCTATTTTGACAACTATTCTCATCACAGTCCCTCATATTTGAAGTACCAGTTGCTTAAAAAAAAATTACACTTTTAGGCAGGGAAGTTGGCTTAGCAGCATAAGCACCTACCTGGCAAGCGTGAAGTACTGAGTTTGATTCCTAGTACCAAAAAAAAATACACTTCCATCCTTTAAAAGCCAACAAAATATTTAGATTGCTTCAAAAAAAAAAAAAAAAAGATGTTTTCCAGAGGGAAGAATTGGAAAGGAAATTGGGAATAATTACAATACTGTGTAATTATTATATTTATTATTATTGTTTTCCAGAGTAAGAAACAAGCCAACCTCATTAAGTACCAGGTCCCTGGCACGATATTAGAAGTCTTACTTCCTGTTGTTAATGTAGTCCTTAACGCTCAGGGAAGGTGCTATCAACTCCATGTTACAGAATAAGAAGTCCACGTACAGAATTATTCAGTCCTCACTCATTCCTTAGTTTGGATGAAGACAGGCCAAACCCAGGCTTTTTGGCTTCTATTCAGTGCTGTGTCCCTGGGTCCAAACCAAGGGCAGCACTCCCCTGAGGCAGCTCCCGAAAGACCTCCCTCTTTATCTTCCCATCTCTTGTGTTTTATCAGCATCTTCCTACACAGGAAAAAACACTATTTTTATAGAAGAGCCACCCTGGGTAAAACATATCGGGCACTCTGATTCAGAGTTGAGTCACAAAAGAAAAAAATCACAAGGTAATAACATTCTATTTAACGAGATGCTACATGTTTTCCAGCTCTTTTTGGCATTTTAGATCTTGTTCTCAGAAGTCAGAGCATCACTGTTTTATCCAGTCTTTTGGGTTATTTGACCATCATTAATGCTAATTGATATAATGCTCCCCTGAAAGTGTCTGCTCATGGAACCCTATAATCACCCACATTGTTTGTTGGGGACTTTATGGCACTGAAGAAGTCCCCTTGGAGGGCAAACACCAGCTGGGTAATCAAGTTCACGGAAGCTTCTCTTCCTCAGAAATTGCTAAATTAGATGAATCTTTCTCCATCAGTAAAGAGAAGCCAAGAGTGTTCAAAATGTTCACTTTCAAATAACCTAAAGCCAGTTAGTGAAAGAGTTTCACCCTAGATTAAATTACAGGACATTATGGCAGTGGTCTGACACAGTGGAAAGTCAAATGGGAAATGCTTACCTTAATGGCCACTTCCTCCTCCTTCCCTTATTACAACTTCCTCCTTCCTTTCCCCAGGCTTGCAAAAAATCTCCAATCAGCTCCTCACACATCATAAAGGCCCACCCCAAGTGCCACACCCAGTCAAAGGTCACATATACCTCCACCCCATATTGGGTCAAAGGAAAAAGCCAAACCCTTGTAGATTGTGAGCTTTTCTCCATGTCCTTTCAATAAAAGGGCCACTTTCACTTTTTTTAATATTTTGCTTCTTTATTGCACCAGAAAACTCTAACAGTTAGAAGTATAATTCAGAGGATATAGAAGCCTCTTTTCCTTTCCATTTCTGCTTTCTACTCACAAGCGCACAAGTGTTGAGGGTGGTAGCTCTGAACTCCTTGTTTAACAATTCTATTAGATGCCATCTTCTTACCAGTAATCCAGGAAACTAAACTCCCAAACTACTAGATGTCCAGTATGAGTTTGTGTTCTCTAAAATCAAAAAATAAATTTTAGGAACAATGGGGGTTAAAAGAATATATTTAGCGAGAGAAAGAAAGCTTCTGTCAGAGAGACAGAAGGGGTCCCAACTGGGTTACTAAGGACCCTGCACTATCTAGGGATTTTTATAGAGCAAAACCACAAAGTGAGGAAGGTTTAAGGTCAGGGGGTGTGATGGAAACACACAAGGTGGACATGAGGTGGGACAAAACTATGGTCAATCAATAAAATTAATTGTTCAGGTAAAATTCATTCAATCAGGGACAAATGGGAAGTGAGTCATGCTCAAAAAGCAATGACTCTTTCTGTAGGGGGTTGGGATGGGGACTCTTGGCTTCCTCAGAGTGATAGAGAACTATTTAGAATATCAGTCCTGAGAGCCAGAATATCCTCCTCGGCCTGCCAGGTGCCAACACTGGAAGGCCCTTTCCTCCATCTGCCCAGTGCAGGCAGAGAGAGCCAGAGATCTGCCTCTCCCTGCTGAGTGCTGCCACTGGAAGGCCCTTTCTTCTGTGTGTCCAGAACAGGCCAAGAGAAACACCACCAAAAGGCACCTCCATGAAAAGCCACCCTACCAAAAGGCCACATTCTGCAGATGTAGGCAGAAAGAACCAGCAGATATGCCACTAGAAGGCACCTTCCTGCAGGTACCCAGCAGGAGCAGGAACACACAGCCAGGTAAGCCCTCTGCATCCATAGGCCACCATTGGAGGCCTTTGGTTCCCTCAGGCAGCCATCACCTACTAGCAGACTCAGACAAACACACCCCTGTGTATCTGTCACCATCATGGGAGTCCCAGGGTAGACATATAGGCTGAGAGAAGCAGCCCTACCTCCACACACCCTTGATCATCATTGAATCCCCAATGTAGCTGCACAGGTCTGGAGAAGCCTGCTCCACGCCCTGCTATCTCCCTGTAAATATGGAGTAAGAGGAATCCAGGTGCCTGTCCCATCCCCCTACACTGCCTAGGGGCAGCCAAGATGGGAAGTGCCTGGGCTCCTCAACCAGCTTGTTGGGAGGAACCCCGGAGAATATCAAGATGAAGGAACAAAAGGCACACTGAGGCCTCTAGCCCACACAGAATAAGTCTGGGAGATGCAGTCATGGAAGAGAATGGAAGTCACACACCAGAAATTTCTGTGAGGATAGCAACTGAAGTAAAGAAACAACTTCATGAGATTGTAAAATCAGTCAAATCAGAAATAATGTCTCAGGTAAAAGAAGAAATCACAAACATACTTAAAGAACTGTTAAACAAGTCTAAAGAAGACATAGACAATAAAGAGGAGCATAGGAAAATCATGTAAACCTTGAATGAATGTAGAAAGGAATTACAATGCATGAAACAGAACAAAATATTAAAAGCTATTAGAAAAAAAGAAACAGATCACCTAAAGAGGAAAATCAATCTGAACCTAAAAAGGAAAACCAATCAGAATCACAGCAGACTTACCAAAACAAACCATCAAGTCAAGAAGAGTTTGGAGAGAAATATTTCAAACCCTGAAAGAAAACAACTTCCAACCTAGATTGATCTACCCAGAAAAACTATCTTTTAAAATTGATGGAAAAATAAGATACTTCCATGATAAAGAACAACTGAAGGAATTCATGACTACCAAAACTAACCCTACAGAGAGAGCTAAAGGACATTCTAGAGAGAGATAAAGCTGACTGTGGTTCCAGGAACAGCAGCAGGGGAGGATCACCAAACAAGACAGGCAATTGAATGAAGGAGAAAAGTGGAGGGTCAACAACAGAAGACAGCAGGGCAAAGACAAATCAATGTGTAACTATTAATGTAGATGACCTCAGATCAGCAGAAAAAGAAACACAGGGAGAGTGGATCAAGAAACAAGATCTATTGATATACTGTATACAAGAAACACATTTAACTAGAAAGGAAATTCATAGACTGAAAATCAAAGGAGAAAAAACAATTGTTCCATGTGACAGACCAAAAAAAATCAAGAGTAACTTGCCCATCAATTGTAGAATGGATAAGAAAGTATGGTATTTTCGTGCAGTGGAAAGCTACCCAGTTATAAAGTAGAATAATCTCAAGGCTTCTGTAGGTAAATGGACACAACTGGAGATCATGTACATGAGTAAAACAGTTCAAACTCATATGTGTGAACCCTAGCATAAGAAACAGAAGGAGTTAATGGGATTGAAAAACAAAAGAGTTAATATAAGAGTGAACGGGAGGAAACACCTGGGAGGGAAAGGTGGACACTTCTGTTAGTTTCTTCTTGTCTTATCTTGAACTTTTGCACTGTTTACACAATTTTGTTTGGTTTGGCTTTGTTCTGCCTTGTTTTGTTAGATTTTATGCTGTCAGTTGGTATGGGCAGCTGTTTTGAATATAATGGGATATGTTATGGAAATCATGATTTCCTATTGTATTGCTTTGAAGTCTTATAATGCTTTCATTCATTTGCTTGATTGGTTTTATTGGTTTCTTTGATTTTATTATGTGCAACAATTGTATGAACAGGTATTCTGAAGAAAACAAGATATTATGGTAGCCACTGCTGATTTGCTATCATCTTACGCTTTTGTTTTTCTGTTTTGATTGGTTCTATCTTGTTGTATTTTATTTGATTTTATTATGTGTGATGGTATAGACTTTTTTGAAGAAAATGAGATATTATAGTAGCCATAGTTCATTTCTTATTATTTGGTTTTGAAGCTCTGTAATGCTTTCATTCTCTTGAGTGGTTTTATACTATTTTGTTATGTTTGATATTATTGTGTGTGATGGTATGCTCAACTATTTTGAAGAAAAGAGACATTATGGTAGTTACTGTTGATGTCCAGTTGTCCTGTTGTGAAGTGCTGTGTTGACTGCATTGTTCTGTTCTGATTTTCTTTGTTCTGTTCTGTTTTATTTTATTCTCTTTAAAATAAAAAAAATAGGTTATCAGTCCTTAGGATAACGGGTGTACTTGTTTCATTTTCTGTCTTGAGGCCTGGCCTACAGCAGAAGATGTCTGTCTCCCCCACAGTTGTAGAGTATCTGGCCTTCTGCACTGGCTCTCTCAGGGGCCTAGCCTTGTCTGATTGCCTATAATATTTCTATCTAACTCAGTTGCCTATAAAACCAAAACCAACATATTATGAGAGTTTTGGCAAAAGAAAAAGAAAGTAATATCATGATATTGAGTGGTTTTAAGAGGTTTTTGGTTAAAAAAAAAAAGTACATTCCCTTTTCACTGGGATTATAAAAGGCAGAACAATTTTGATAGGACACAGGTAAATATATCAAAAAAGTCATTCTTTCAGCTAAACCTGACTTCTGCTGCCATCTCCTAGGAAAACCTTAAAATATACTAAAATTATCCCTCAGGTGAACTTACTGTGTTTTAAAATAACTCACTGATTTTAAATTAAATTCAATGGCAATGTACACAAGGTCTCAAAATAAAAATGCTAAATGTAAACATGACTGAGTCTGTTCTAGTCTCTACACCAAGTGGAGCATGAAAAGGCAACAGATGAGAAAGTCTTTATGGTTTGGCAGATTCCCTCACTGGCTTCTAATTGCTTTGGGGCTCTCCCCTTACCTTCCTGGCAAAGGCCTCCTTCTCCCTTCTGCTGTCATCTGTATATGCTGCTCTCCCTTGAGGCATCTCTGGCCCAACTTCAACAAAATTGCACAATGGTAAAAATAGAAATTTCTCTTTTCTAAGCATCTTATTAAATTGTTACCTCTTCTGTTTTTTCTTCCCACCCCTTGACACTTCTCTATCTGTCATGGTTTATGTCTGTGTCCCCCAGGCCTCATGAGTTTGCATTGTGCATTTGTGATTGGTTCATTGTCTAGTGCTTGGATTGATGGTGTCAGTGCTACACCCACAAAGGGGTGGAGTCTGGATGTGATGTAATGGCAGGAGGTAGGAGTGTCTCTCTCTTTGCTGGTTCCTGTTTGCTGTTTGCAGCCACCATGAACTGTGGCCCAGCCATGCCCGCCTATCTTGGAGCCAACTAAGTGTGGACTGAAACCTCCATAAAACTGTAAGAAATAAACCTTTCCTTTCCCAACTTGGGCATCAGGTATTTTGTCTCAGCGACGAGTAAAAAGTAACTAAGACACTATCAAACTATTAGATCAGTACTTGAAATATTAACAAATAATTTTAATATTTCACCAGGCCCATGGTCTTCCATGAAGTCTATGTATATGTAGACTTTAAATGACCACAATAATTTCAATGATTTAAGTAACTTCTAATGGTTCTGTACTATTTTTCCTTCCTTTTATCCACCCAAAGTAAAGGCAGAGTTTGAGAATGATTTCTCCAGGAAGCTACTATCCTACTGCTGGAAATGAAGGCTTAGAAATGGGTTCCAGTGGGATCTTCGTGAAGAATAAGAGCAGTGTGGGCCCTTTGAATACCTAACCTGTTTTTCCCTAGTTTAGCTGACACATTACAAGTCTAGACTACAGTGTACTTGGAAACAGCATTCATTTGTGCTGGGGTATCAGCTTCAGCTATTCATTTTCTACCATAATAAATTATCACTAATTCAGAGGTTTAAAGAAACCAAAATGTATTTGAAGGGATTTGAAAGTGGTCGTGGGATTCTCTCTGCATCCTTAGAAAAAAGGCCACTTCTACTTTATATTCTCTCTCTTCTAATTGTGCTGAAAATCCTATCAGTTGGTTCCCTGGTATCCCTGACTGGGAGTGGCAGCTCGAGTGACTTCTGGGGCCCTCCCACTTTGAGTTTCCCTGCCGATTCACGGACCAGACCACATCCTGGATTAATTCCTCACTTCTCAACAAGCGGGAGCTGCTCAACTTGTCGCTGCTGGTCTGCAAACTACACCGGCCTAATTCATTTATTGCAGGTGAGCCAATCCCCGTCCATCCGTGATTGTAGGCCAGGCCCATGCCGGATCTCCCTTTTTCCATTCCTGGATGGAGTAGTGGTTCTCATGTTCCTTGGACAGGCTGAGGCACAGCCGTTACCGTAGTGCTCTGGGACTTCCCCTGTGCCTTTTGGTGACAGCCAGAGGGTGTGAGTTGGGCCCGATTAACCATGCGCCCAAAAGATTGGGTGACCTTCTTCTGGTTAGCGACAGTCTAGTCTTGGTTCATCTTAATTTAATTCACTCATGGGAAATACTTTTTCCTCTCCCCAAAAATCACACCTTACATAGCTCATTTTAGAACTACACCAACCTTGGCCTCAACTTCTTCCCTTAGCCTTAGACAAGCTCAGGTCACTTCCCCAGGCTCCTACATTTTTAAGGCCTTTTGAACTTATATATGGCAGGCCTTTCCTACTCTCCAATCTTCCTATTCCCCAAAGTCTCCCTCCTCTTGCTGACTATATCCAATCCGCTCCTTCCTCCAACACCTGTTACAACAACATGCTGATCTCTGCCTTTCTCAGCCCTCTGAAGGGATGAAACCAGATCCTCTCATATCCCCAGGAGATCTAATTTATCTCAAATGTTCTAAATCCACAGAACTACAACCAAGGTGGAGCAGCCCTTACTTGGTCTTCTTGGCAACCCCTATAGCAGTCAAAGTTGCTGGACTCCCATCCTGGATTCACATCCCTCAGGATAAATGGTGCCCTCCCAGCCCTAAATCCAACCATTCTGAGTGGTCATGTCATCTTCTGTCGCCCACCCACCTCTGTCTCACCAAGACCTCACAGCCACACCTCTCAGGCTAAGTCATGTTTTGTTATCCAATTTGGTTCCTAATTTCTTACATTCTATCAATTATCCTTTTACAGCAGTACTCGTAACAATCTTTCCTAAAGACTCCCACATTATGCATAAGATCATCTTCATGTTGTTCCTTGTGACAACTGTCTTAGTTCTCTCTATCCTCAGCTATTTGGTCAAACATGACATCCCTGAAGGCCTAGGCTCTTACCTTCCCTAGAGTGACACAGCCATGGCCATCCCCACCCCTCTTATTCTTTCCAGCTCAACTCCTGGACTAGAGACAAGTCCTACTACCTACCTTCTTAACTTTTTTTTTATTAAATTCTTTTTTTTTATTTTATTTAAGAGGAAAAAGAGAAAAACACAAAACAAAACAAAGCGGTGTAAGGGTACACGTAATACAGAACTACAAAAAAAAAAATAACAGTAAGAAATCACCTGTTAATAGATTACATATTATCATCTTGAAAATAGTTGCTCAAATCACAGTATCCAAGAATACAAGGTGGACATTCAAACAGGGAGACTGCAAACAGCTGTGTTCAATGATCCAAAAACATTGATATAGTCAGCTATTTAACACCCCTAAACACACTTGCTGTTATATCCGTTAGAGCTCTTTTTCTTTTTTTTTTCCCCTCTCTATTTTACAACAAAATTTACACATTTTGGATTTTATTACTCCTTAGTGCTTATTACTTTTTTGTGGGGGGAGAGAATACAGTCAAATATGGCAAAACAAAGCTGTCAGTCAAAACCAAGTATAGACATAGCACATGGTGTAGAACAGAGTACAAGGTTATCAACAATGGTTATCAACGTTGTCTCTTGTTTCCTTAAAAAGAATTGTCTATCTCATTAGATGTTATAAAGTTGGACAAAACAGTAGAGAACAAGACCAATAAAACTTAGGCATTGTAAACATTACAGGACTTCCAAAGAAGACAATAGTCAAACCAGAATGGGCAATTTAGTGAATCTTATTGCCTTCAAAGTAGTTGCCAATATCCTCAAACTTGATACTATCGTACAGAATGGAACAGAGTCTAATCAGTCAAAATAAGATTGTGGGAGTATTACAGGACTTCAAAACAAGTTAATAGGAAATCAAAAAGAATTACTATTTATATATCCTAATTTTTTAAATTTTTTCCCTTAATTAAGACAAACTACCTTCTTAACTTTTACCCTTTCAGCTGGGGGAATAATCACCTCTCATAACTTCACTCCTCCTAACCCCACACTTATTTTTTCAGAATTCTTCCTCACTGTGGTAATGATTCTACCTCACTGGAGTAATGATTTTACATATCTAAATCAAAGGCACCTTTTCTTCTACCTCACCTGAGTCCTTAAACATGATAGTGGCCAGCCTCCTCATAGCATCTTGTCTCTTTGTTTTTCCAGTCTAACATGATAAAGTTGTCCTGGCTGAAACACCTGGTACCAGCTTCTTAATGGGCATCAAGCATCATCCTGTCAAACTTCCTAAACCCCACTATGGCACCCCCTCCCAGCAGTAAGTAGTAAAAGAGAAAAAAACTTCACCCTTTTCCTAACAATAAAAAATGGGGACGAAAGAACGTTGCCCTAGATAGGACACTACAGCAGTGAGAGGCGGGACCAAGGGATGTTTACCTTGAGGTCATTTTCCCCACCCCTGCAAAATGAATTCCAACCGGCTGTTTACGCATCAGCGATGCCTCCTTTAGGCTCCACCCCAGACCAAAGTTATATGTGTGCCCCCACACCACATGTCCGGTAAAGAAAGCCAGACCCCAGTGGTCATGGGATTCTCTCTGCATTCTTAGTATAAAGGCCACTTTTACTTTATATTTTCTCTCTTCTACTTGCGCTGAAAATCCTATCATTATTATCTTCCCATTTTGTAGGCTAGGGGACCAACAAGGGTCTGAGTGGGCCACCATGAAGGTGTTAAAAAAAAAACAGCTTTCCTTCCTGGAGCCTGGGGGAGCGGTGGGGGTGGATTAAATCAGTTTCGTTGTCACTGCAATTCCCAGACATCACCCACATTCCAAAATTCCTGAATCCTTTCTCTGTCTTCAAATTCAGCCATGTGGCATCTCTCTGATATTTCAGTAATTTTGTCTCCCTTGCACAGACCACAGCTGGAATAAAAGAATTACTGTTTTTAAGTATCTGTGTAATTAGGTGGAGCCTATTTGGTAATCCAAGATAATTTCTAAATTTTATAGTCCTTACTGTTACATCTTCAAAGTCTTTTTTTTTTTCCATGTAAGGTGGCATATTGCAGGTTCTAGTGAATAGGATATAGACATCTAAATATCTCACCAGATATTAATAATTTATTCCACAGGAGCAACACAGTAAATTGTTTGTTTTATCTTTGAAGTAAGTAACAGGAAATCTCAAACCTGTCTCTAACAACCATCTGTGTTCAGCTTTGAGAGCATTTCTTTGAACTTTCCAAAAATCCCTTGTAACTACAGTAACATTTAATCTAGTGCGCAGTGCTTTGGTTACATTCAAAGTGTTACAGGCAGCTCAGTTAGATAGAATTATTCTAGGCAGTCAGATAGGGCTGGGCCCTCAAAGGAGCCAGTGCTGAAGACCAGATACCTTGTAACCTTGGAGGAGGCAGATGCCTCTCCTGAGAGCCAGATCTCCAACCAAAAGGCAAAACAAATGCAACCAATCCTAAGTATAAACATTAGCGATTGATATTCTAAATAGGTATGGATCACCTTGAGGAAGCCAGGAGCCACCATCCATCTTTTTCATTAACCATAATTCTGTCCCATTTCTTGCTCACCTGGCTTGTGAGGTCCCAGGTTTTACCCACCTGGGACTGATCTCACCTCGTGCTTTTGCTCTATAAAAGCCCTGGAAAAGACAAGGTGTTTGGCAATCTACTTGGGGTCTCTTCTGTTTCTCTCCCGGAGAAAAACTTACTCTCTCTCAATAAATATATTCTGCTCTTAAACCTCTGTTGTTCCTAAAATTCATTCTTTGATTTTACAGAACACAAACTTGTACCGGGATGTACAGTAGTAGGTTGGGAGTTTCGTTCCCTTATATCAGAAGAACCATCTAAAGATTTGATAGTATCCTGATAGTTCTGAGAAACAGCTGGTTTTTAGCCTACTCAAATGCTGGTTCTTATCTTGCATACAGCTAGGGGAAAGTGCATGTAACTTGTGGGTGGCCATGAGACAGTTCCACTGAGGTCAACTTTCCTCCACCTACAAATAGGAAAATTGGACCAGTTTCTTAAACTTTCTTTACTTTCAGCCTTCAGTTTTTGTTTTTGTTGTTACTGTTTGTTTGTTTTGTTTTGTTTTCATCTGAAATTTTCAAGTTGCTCTTTATAATCTATTTCTGACAGTGCAAAATCTCCTGAACTTTTTAGCACTTAGGTGATTTCCCTAAACTTCACATTTTTTTTTCTTTCTGTAGACTTTATCAGTGCAGAAAAAGAAAGATATGTATTTTCAAGATTATGAAATATATCCAGTTTTTAAAGTTAGTGCTTGGATATTAAATGCTGAATTTCATAAACTCACCTTGAAACACAAAAAGTTGAAATTAACATTACTTTCTATCCTACATTGTTGGTATGATATTTTCTCACTTGTTGGGTGAATCCTGTCCTGCCATTAGAACTCCAGGCTGCTCTATGCTTTAGCTAAATACAAATAAACTAATGAGCGAAAGAAATGTGACAGAATCCTTTGAAGAAGCAAATAATCATGTATACAAAGAATGCAGAAATGACATTTGACTTCTGAAAGGACTAGCATTTCTCAAACTTTCTCAAGGCCTCAATAACCCTTTACAATCTTGAAACTACTGGTTGTTCCCAGTGTAAGCAACTTAAACTGATAATTTTTAAATATTCGTTTTAAATAAAAATAGTAAACCCATTAAATAGTAACAAAAATAACAACTTAATAGAAATCACTATCTTCCAAATCAAAATGATTTAGGAGTCACATTGTTTTGTATTTTTAAAAGTATCTTTACTGCATGTTTTATTAGAAGACAGCTGGAATCACAAGAAAATTATCCGCTCATCAATAAAGTTTTCTCCCTGCAGTTAAAGTTTCTTTTCCCAATAAATTATTTTACCATGCAAAGCTTATATGTGGAGGTTTGCTAAGAGTCTTTTAGAAACCAAAATTTTAATTTTCAGTAATTTCTTCTACTAAAATCTGTTCTTATCCCCTTCCAAAGAATACAGTTTCCTTCTTCCATCAAGTTTTATTCATACTTATGTAGTCAATGATTATAATTGAGCTTATAATTTCCATTTAATTGTTTTGAATCATAATCTCCACAATGTAGTTATAATCTCAAGATAGAAAAACACCACAAAAATTTTCATGTGGGCACAGGTCAGGCAGATGCAACAATCAATTCAAATCATATTTACTGGATAGCTATAAAATGTGTCAATAATTGTTTTGACCAAAGAAAATGATGTAGGAATCACAATAATGCAGTTTCAAGGATGAAATGTTAAAATAACAAAAATAGCAGCTGGAAGTAAATCACAACTGGTTATAACTTCTCACACAAAACTAATTCATACCTCAACCTGCAGTACTGTGAGCAATTCTAGCTGCCATCTAATGGAAGACACAGCTAGCATAAGGAAATCCACAAGAAGATGCTGCTGGACTAAAGGAATTCCAACATACTGCTTTTGAGGCAGACCATCAATGTGATTGGCTTGGAGTCCACCCAGGGTAGAAAAGCACACTTCTAGGTGCACCTGGATAGGTCATGAAGGAATGGCTCTGGCATATGTATTTTATCTCTTGTCCCTTCCTCTCTGGCACAGTTGCTCCATCTCTGCTTTCTGGCTGTCATGAACTAAGTAGCTTTGTTCTGTCACACACTTCTACCAGATGGTTCTTGAAGTCAACCAACCATGGGCTGAATCTCCCGAAACTGTAAGCAAAATTAAGCTTCTGCCTCTTTAAATTATGGATGTTGGGCATTGGATATCTGCTGAGGAAAGCTCACTAACACAAAGGTGGTTAGGTACAAGACTTAAGGGATTAGATCTTCTCAAAGATGAAGATCAAAAGATAGAGAATTGAAAGCGTAAGTGAAGTCTGTCTTAATCCATTTAGCCAGTCGTAAAAATTAGTATACACTGCTTGGCTTATAAACAACAGTCGTGCATTTCTCACAGAGCTAGAAGCTGGAAGATCAAAGATCAGCATGGCCCAGTCCTGGAGAGGACCTTCCTGTGGTTCCCAGTCTCCCATCTTTTCTGTGTCCATACATAGCTAAAGGAGCAAGAAAGCTCTCTTTGGTCCCTTTTATAAGAACATAATTTGATGCCTGAGGGACCCAGACTCTCGGTCTACTGTCTTCCCTAAAGCACCATCTCCTAAAGTCATTTACAGTCTCACTACGTGAATGGGGGAGGGGTACACATTCTTTTGCCATTGTAAAGTCTCCAAAATCATGAACTGTATGCACACAATACAGTTAGAGTAGAGGAGAATATAGAGTTGCCCAACAAGTCTGAAATTCTCAAACTGTCTATAATTGAGGAATTCATGAGTGGCACAAATTGAAACATAAGTAAGTTCAAAAAAAGTTTATTAAAATCCATTAATGACATAAGACTGAACTTTGGTGCACACCACTCCACATCTTTAGGTATGTGTTATGAAGATCAATCATATCTGCCATTAATAAAATGTCTCATGGCCAAGGATTTAACTCAGCAGCATAAGTGCCTATTGGCAAGTGCAAGGTTATGAGTTCGATCCCTGGTACCAAAAAAGAAAGAAAGAGAGAAAGAAAGAAAGAAAGAAAGAAAGAGAGAGAGAGAGAGAGAGAAAGAAAGAAAGAAAGAAAGAAAGAAAGAAAGAAAGAAAAGAAAATGCCTCATGGTATTCTCAGATAAAGAATTTTTCCGGACTTCTGGGAGAACATGGCGGATAGTTAACAGCAACTACCGGAGGCTCTCTAAAAGGCTCGGCTCAGAAATCAGGAATGATGCGGACTAAGGAGACATGAGCCGGTAGAGATATGCTCTGCTGACTCAGGAACGAACTGGGCTGAGAGAAACCAACTTGGAATGCAGTCCTGGCGCTAAAATAGGAACAGAAAAGTCTCGGTGCGGAGGCTGGACCCCGCGCCATTGTAAAACCGCGGTTTGGATTTCCCGCCGCTCGGCGGCTGACTGCCTCCACAAGCGGCTCGGCGAGGAGAGACGCGCAGAAGCTCTGGGAATGGGAGTCTGTGAACGGAGTCGAAAACAGGACGGACAAGGAGGTGTACACTGACTGGTGGCGAGGTGAGTGAGAGAAACTGACACTCCACCACAGTTTGACTCGAGCGGAGGACTTTCTGGGCTCGGGCAGTCCTGTAAGAGCAGGGCGCGGTGGCGACTCCAGCCACACATTCCCCTCTCAGACGGTATTGGTGAAAAGTGCCTGGCCTGCGTGACGCTGCGGGCAGACTTGGTAGGCTGGTCTAACCCAGATCCCGGAGGCTGCCTAGTCCGTAACTCCCTGGTGCGCAGTGGTGGGCGGGAACACCTAGCCAGCGCAATTTGATCAGGCTGTGGCTGACAGGAAGGGAAGCTGGGCCTCCTATGTAAGCTTGCATTTTATAAGGAACGGAGAAAATGGGGAAGGGAAGCAACAAGAAAGGCTCCTCGGCCCCCAATTCTGAGAAACAGGCAATAGCGGACACCGCACCAATAGACATTAAGCGCCATATAGAGAGCCTCATAGACCAATTCAGGAATGAAGTTATCAACGACCTGAAGCTAGAAGTATGCAGAATAGTTAGAGAAATGCTAAGCACCACCCAGGAAAAAACAGATGGTGGAATGGAAGAACAGAAAAAGAGGGGAGAATTGTTTGTTGGAGAAAACAGAGAAAGCATAGAGTATGTGAAGCAGGTTCAAAGGGACTATCAAGAAATTAAGAAGTCTATCCAAGACTGGCATAACAGCTTGAAAGAAACTAAGGACAGACTATCTGAGCCGGAGGGCAGACTTGTAATATGGGAGAATGAAATGAAAAACTTCTTTAAAATAACAAAGAAACAAACAGCAATAATACAAAGACAAGAAGATGATAAGAGGAGCCATAACTTAAGGATTAAGAACATAAAAGAAGAAGTAGGGACACAAACAAGTGAACTACAAAAGCTACTCACAGAAATAATCCAGGAGAATTTTCCTAATTTAGCAAAACGTAAAGATACTCAGATGTACGAGGCATACAGGACCCCAGCTACCTACAACCCTAACAGAGAAACACCCAGGCATATAATAATAAAAATTCCAGAAATTCAATACAAGAACAGAATATTAAAAGCTGTCAGAGACAAGAAACAGACCACTTACAAGGGAACACCCATCAGAATTACAGCAGATTTCTCTGCACAAACCATCAAATCACGAAGAGCATGGGGGGAAATAATTCAAGCTTTGAAAGATAATAATCTCCAGCCAAGATTGAGATATCCTGCACAACTGTCCCTGGAAATTGATGGAAAAACAAGGTGCTTTCAGGATAAAGAGGAACTGGGAGAATTTGCTACCACCAATTCAACCCTACAGAAAGTATTGCAGGATATTCTAAAAAAAGAAAAATACAAAGAACCCAGAAATGGTGGCAGGGAGGCCACAATGAATGGAGCAGAGAACAAAATGAAGAAGACAAACTGACAGCTACTGACAGAAAAAGAGCTCAACAGAAATGAGACAGAGAAGATTGGATGATAGGAACAGCTATTTTAGAGAAAATGACATCTTAATAGGTAATACTGATTTAGTATCATCTTGTTTTAAAGTCTCATCTAGCTTTTGTTCTTCTGTCTCCAATGGTCTAAACAGGTTGTATCTTATTGGATTTTATTATGTACGATAGTATAAGCAAAAACCTTTTAAAGACAAGGAGATTATACAGAAACCATTGTTCATTTTCTGTTAGTCGATTCTAAATGCTCAGTAATGCTGTCATTCTCTTAAATGGTTTTACATTGTTTTGATATACTTAATGCTACAGTATATGAAGTTGTACTCAAGGACTTCAAGGAAAGAGTCTATGTGGTAACTACTTTTAGGTCGGAATTATCTGGTGGTGAAACACTATTCTGCTTAAATGGTTATGTTTTGATCTGCGCTGTTTTGCTGTTATGCCCTCTTTTTTCTCAATCTCCACTCCATTATTTACTTTTTTATTTTTATCCATTTAATTAAAGGGAAAAAAATAGCAGGATATAATATAGTAACCCACTTTGACTTTCTATTATCTCGATTTGAAGCCCTGTATTACTCTCACCATCTTGTTTTTGACTGATGTTCCCCTATTCTGTTTTGATGGATAGTATCAGGTTCGAAAGTTTAGGCATCAGCTGAGAAGATAATGAGATTCATTATAACGCCCATTCTCGTTGACTTTTATCTACTTTTGAAGACCTACAATGTCTCCAATGTTTTGGTTTTGTCGGTCTTGTTCTTTACTATTTTGTTCAATTGTATTATAACTAATGATATAGGCAATTCTATTAGAGATAGCGGGAGGCATTATGGTAACCATTGACGATCACCTTGTATTATGTTTTTATATTATCTATTATGTCCACCCTTTTGACTTGACCGATTCTGTCCTGTTATGTCTCATTTGGTTTTACTCTCTTCCAAAAAAGCAATAAGAACCGTGGGAGCAATGAAACCCAAAATGAGTAATAGTCATTGTACAAAAGAGAGGAAAAGAAAGTGCTCTAAACTATATAACTGCATGTATATTTAAGTGTATAAGATAGAAAATGATATCACAGAGTTTTATTGGATCATTGAACAGAACTGTTTGCAGTATCATTGTTGGAATGTCCACTCTACAAGCTTTAATTTTGTGACTTGAACAATTATTTTTAAGATGGCAATATGTAATCCATTAACTAGTGATTTCCTACTGTTCATTTTTTTCTTCTGTAAATCTGTATAACTTGTACCCTTTCACTTTTTTTTCTTTTCTCCTTAAATAAAAAAAAAAATGTAAAAAAAAAAAAAAAGAAAAGAATTTTTCCTATCCATGTTGTTGCTTTCCATGGTTCCAGTTCCCTGTGGTAAACTGAAGTCAAAACATCAATGAAAACTGTCAGAAACAAATAACTCATGTAGCTTTAAATTATGCACATTCCTAAATACCATTATAAATCTTATTATCATCTTACCTGAGTTCTGAATTATCTGGCACTCTGTACGCTACCCATTCATAAGTCAATCCTACTTTTCAAGTTTTTAGAGACTGTATCACAGTACTCATGTGCAAGTACCCTTTACATACCAGCTTAATGCTGGGTTACAACGCTAACATAACCTTACCTTATTTCATCATGTACTTATCACAAGAGAGGTAAATACAATACAAAATGCTATTTTGAAACAGAAAGAGACCACATTCACATAACCTCCTTTACAGTACATTGCTGTAATTATTATATTTTTATTCATTGTTGCTTATCTTTTACTGTGCCTAATTTATAAATTAAACTTCATTATTATGGGTAGGTTTGAGAAGGAAGAAGCATAATATACAGAGTTCAGTACTATCTGTGGTTATAGGGATCTTCCACAAGCCTTAGAATGTACCCTTCTCAGACAAGAAGGACTAATGTACCTGTGTGTGGGGAAACATTCAGACTAGTTCAAGGCTCAAGGGCCTCTAGGGACACCTGAGGATGTGACCCCACTTGTCTATCACAGGCTCACAGTGGGACACAGTTGTATAGCCATGACTTAGCACAGGTAAACATTTCACTATGTAAGAATGTAAATACGAACTAACAACCTGAATAAGAATCATACAGTAAAGACACAAGCAGCTGCAGCTCCTTACTCTTGAGCCCTTGTATTCTGCTCTGCTCCACGCTGCCTGCTGTTATTGCTGATATCTTTCTTATGTGTATTCTTTTGCTTTGGGACCTCACCTATGAAAATCTTCCTTGGATCCCCAGAGTGGGCCAACAGTACCTTAAACACAAAGAGTATTTTATAAGGGTCTCTTGACCTACTCATTCAACCCTATAAATGGAGTCCAACCTTCCCTAGTCTGCCTTTCTCTTTTTCAAAATAATTCTCACCTTTGCCAGGCTGATTTTTTAAGATTTGTTAATGCAAAATTAAAGTAGAAAATCATAGGAACTGGAGGTATGGGGTTAGGAGATGAGTTCTCTTCAGTGAAGGACATTTGAGAAAAAGAGCTCAGATACATCTTCAGGGAATATGCACAATAGGTAGGAGAGGAGAAAGAAAAGAAAAATTTTAAAGCATTACTCAAGCATTTTAAAGGATTTAAGTTCCTTTGAAGTTAATTTTGGTTTCAGTGCTGTGTTCTTTTGACCACAATATTGCCCCAGACCTAACCACACCAGTCAAGCCTGAACAAACATTCCCTATGTGGACACATCCAGTAATAACCTTTGGGATTCCTTGTTTAAACACCTAGTCTTCCTACTTAATATTCCTGCCCTGCCACAGGACATTTTTCGGCAGAAAGTGGTTAAATTAAACTCCTTGGAGAACCTCATAAGTTAGGTAATTGGAGCACAAGGAAGACTCTGTCATCAGATGCCTTTCACTAAGTTAATTACAGATAAAACCAACATGAAGCGGTTAGAAGCGAGATTAAAATTTCACTCACTTAGACTTTGGATAATAATGAATTAAACTTCTGGACTCCATTGGCATTCCACTGGGAATATGCTTTGGAAACAGAAAATCCGCCAATGAGTGATCTGATTTTGTTCCTGAGAGACATTTCAAGTAACACAAGCCCACCAAGACTTTACCTCCCTTTGACTTCAACAAGTTATTCGTGATAGGAATTGTGCAGATGAATTTTAAAAAAATCTATATTCTTTTCCCTAAGTTAAAATATTTTGTATGTGTGTGGGCCACAAATCACCCAAGTACTTTATAACTCAGGCATTGTTAGTGATGATTCATTTCTTTAAAAATTAATAAGCCCCACAGATCCAAAACTCAAATCACCTTAATAGTCAGCCAGTGCTGGGATGGGACAAGAGGAGAGGTGAAGAGAAGACGTGACAGACAGCAAGCAGAGCACGGTGTTCACTGTAATCCCCGGGAAATGGGATGGAAAGGGCCGGTTTTCTTTTCAGTGTTAGGACAGACAGAAAGGAGGCTGCCTCAATGGATGTGCTTCATGCGAAATACTTTTGCTGATTTAAGACTCCTGAAAACACATTCTTAAACTAAGATCCCATCCAAATTCCAAGTTCTTCATTAAGCAGCCTCTCCATTCCATTGCTTATGAGAAAAATTCTCCTTTTTCCATTAGGTGGTTAATGCTTCCCGTATTCCATAGTAAGATTTTACAACCCTTCTCTCTGCTGTTGCTCAAACCTACCAGACTCTAGAGAACTATGACTTTTTTTCCTCACTTTATTTCTATAAATTCTAGTCTCTGATTTTTAATATGTTTAACTATGAAAATATATTAGCTAGAAACTCTAGGTCTATTTAATTTTTTAAAAAATCCTTAAAACACTATCCTCTGGTAAGTCTCTCCCCCTTTCTTGTCCTCCTAGTTGTTTAAAAGGGGAAAGAAGAAGCTTTCTTTATTGTATGTAACTGAATTATCAGAAAATGCTCTGTGTATATGCACGAGGGGACACCCTTAATAATATTAGCGTAGGAGGCACCATTAGTGCCTTTTTCTACTGAACTGTCTTCGGCCCTCTGCTTCAGGGCCCCCTGGGTGCTGGAGAGTCTTAGCCCAGAAGCAGAGCAGACAAGACGAGAAGTACTGGGAGCCAAGGTCGTTTGGAGCAGCCCTCACGTTGGAAAAGGTTTTAATTTGGGCTCCTAGAGGAGACTGTCACAGATTGGGCAGCTTAAACAATGCACGCTGCTTGTTACATTTATGGAGACTGGAAATCTGGCAAGACGCCAATGTGATCAGATTCTGGGGAAGGTTTCTTGTGGATTTCAGACTGCTACCCTTTTGCTCTGTACTCGCATGGTACAAAGCAGCCCAGAGAAGTCGCTAGGGTCCCTGCTATATGAGTCCTAATCCCATTCCAAAGGACTTCATCCTCAATGAGTAACAACTTTCCAAAGACTACCTTCTAATACCATCACATCGGGGTTAAGTTTTCAACATATGAGTTTGTGAGACACAGAAAAATCTCCCCAGCACCTGTGTTTTCAGGTGTGACAATTGAGAGGTATGGTTTCCTAGCAGAAATCATCCCAGGCTGCCACAATCTTCAGCTCCTTGTCATTTCCTCATTCCCTTAAACCCCTTCTGGGTTCCCTGCCATCTTGGATAACTCCTTATCTCAGGATCTGCATTTAGGGGAGCCCAAGACTGAGGGTACACTCAACTGTGTGTATGATAGGGAAAGTGGTTCAAAACAGATTTAGAAGCAGATCTAAAGGAGGAAAGTGATAGGAACAATTTAACTGTAATTCAAGACTCTGTTCTAAAAACTCATATGAGAATCAGGCGGCTTGGAAATTATTATCTTAAAGATACAGAAAAGCTCCAGTGAGGTGGCAATGGTTTAATAGGGGGAGGGTGTCTTAAAGAATGGGAGATTTAGAGGGAGCAGGAATAATATAGGACCTCTGAGACAGAGGGACCAGAGAAGCAAAACCAAGAAAGCACAATACCCGGGGTGGAGTAGGAAAGTGAAGACATGCCTCAGGGTCTTGGGTGTGAGCCTAATTCCAAACACCGTAATTTCAACCCATAGGCTACAGGCAGAAAATAAATGTTAATCAGAGGAATGGCTTAGAAACCCAACCGTGAAAGGAACAGGTAAGACAGATTTCAAGAATAATAAAGATCGGGCCGGGGGTTTAGCTTAGTGGCACAAGTCCCTGCTTGACAAGTGAAAGGTCATGAATTCAATCCCTGGTGCCAAAAAAAAAAAAGATTAATAAAAGTAGTATCAAATTTTCAATTTAATTAAATATATAAGAAAGCTAAATAAAGGTTTTGACTTTTAATCATGACAAAACTAATATTTTAGATATATTTGCATATATGTATATTCATATGAAAAATGCTACTCTTTCATAAATACAAATAAAATCAGATCCCCATAATTTAAAGACTCAATCCAAAAAAGAGCTTTTGAAATGAATAGACCCTTCTCAGATGAGGAAGCAGAAATTGCAAATAAACATATGAGGAAAAAATGTTCAACAACAATGGTCATTTGGAAAATGCAAATTAAGATACCACAGATTCTAGCTCACTCCAGAAAGAATAGCTATTATCAAAAAATCAACCAATTACAAATGCTAGGGGAAAAGAAACCCTTCTCTATTGGAGGGATTGTAACCTCTGTAAAAATCGGTATAATGATCAGATCAAGCGATTGGCATAATTGTCACCTCAAATATTTATCACGTTTTTATATGTTGGGGCCATTCAAAAGACTCTCTACTTGCTCCTTTGACATACAATAAGTCTTTGACTTATGAACATTCAAGTTGCAAACTTTCACAGATATAAATTATCATCATAGATATAACAAATCTCAGAAGTAGCTCACTGCTGGACGTTGGCACAGCTGTGCTGCTGGGTCTTGCCTGCACAGGGTGACAGTGCACAGTGGTACAGTACTCAGTCAGAGTCCAGGATGTCCAGAAGCCAGAGGAAAGGCCTCAGTGCTGTGGAGGTGACTGCTAGGAAGCATAAAGCAATAACCATGGAAACAAAAGTGAAAATAATTGAGTGAACATAACTGACAGAGATAAAACAATGGTAGATGGTGCTCTTTCTCTAACGTGAATCATTCAACCTGTCACAATTCTAAAGAACAGTAAAAGTAAAAATATTTATAGTATTGTCACGGTTTTTTATGCTTTGCATTGTATGTTTGTGTCAAATGTGTGCAAGACTCCATCTGTCTGACTTACAAATGAATCCAAGTTATGAACTTTCTCCCGGAATGGAACTCATTTGTAAGTCAGAGACTACATAGTTAACTGCTTTCAACCAGAGTCATCCTATTACCCTATAGAAAGTTAGAAGTTGTTCTTCCCATCCAATTGCAATGCTTTGACCACTTTTCTCCGTCTCTGCACCCTTCCTGGCCTCTGGCAACCACTCTTCTCCTCTCTCTTCTATGAGGTCACCTTTTGCTAAATTTTATTTGATCCTGACTCTAGTTGCCTTGACTTTCTAGCACACTTTTCTGCCTTGGTTATTTATTTTCCCATTATATCAGTTTTATTTCATTTTTAGCAACCCTGAGGAACAAACCCAGAGTCCCACTTATGCTTCAGGAACACTCTACCACTGAACTACATTCCCCAGCCCATCCAGTTATATTACGTCACTCTGAATATTAGATTTTTTCACTCTGTGTTCTCCCTTAGTTTTGCAGAAATGCAATAAAGTGGGAAAATACATTCAGTGTGGTCTGTGGATTTTTCTCAGAATACAAGTGTTTTCCTGTATAGGTAGGATGTGAAGAGTACTCTGGGATAATGTTGAAGGTGATGGTAATGAGGCTGAATTCACGTGGAATAAAGGAAAGAAACAGCTCGCTCTTGGCAGTGGAACTAGACAGTACTTACTCCCAGTAAAAGAATGAGGGTTAATGAAAGAAATGTGAAATGGGATCACGTAACACAAGAAAGCTAAACTCAGTCTCATTTTTAAAAGGAAGCTATATTGTTTGAGATGTTACTCCAACAATGGTCTGTGCCATGGGTAAACTTAACAGAATTGCTGTATATCCTAAATATGCTAGCAGTTTTTTATAAAATTAAAATCATTTGCAAGAGATACATATATATTCCTTTGTTTCAAACATATATATAGTTTGGCAAAAAAAGACAAAGTTCCTGGCAAACTTAGAAAGTGAAGTCACCTTGAGTAATGATGAGTCCTAGAAGAAAATATCAAAAAACCTGTAGAACCTGTTATTGTGTATGTGCAGCTAGCTGGAGTGTAGGCCAGTGTGTTACCTTCTCTCCAGAATAATCTGCTTGTGTCCTATGCAGCCAGTTCCAAGCAAAGGTGACCCTAGGTGCCCGAACTCCGTTCCCACAACGGTCCAGGACTTTCTCCTCATCCCTGGCTGGTGTCCTGCTTTTGCTGCCGCACGTCCACTGACAGACTCCAGCCTCAGTGGCAGCGCTTCAGTTGGCACTCTGCAGGCTTTATCACCCTTTGCTTTTCCATTTTTGCAAGCAGGAGCCTTGCTCATCTTCTGCCTGCCCAACCCAGCCCTAGATATCCTTCTCTGGCTGCACTACCCCCAGGATGGAGCTCACCACGTATGGGCATCCACGTGATAGGGCTTGGAAGGGCCTGATGGCTCCCTAGCTGCCCACCAGGGTACAATGAATGCAGCTCTGAAAATGCAGATGTTGAAGAGCAACACAGACGGTTCTCATTATTCATGGGTTTGCCCTGCTCAGTAAAATGTATTTGTAACTTCAAAATCAACAGACTTTGTGCTTTCATAGCCATTTACAGAAACATACACAGTGTGAGCCAGGCATGGTAGTGCATACCTGTAATCCCAGGCACTCAAGAGGCTAAGGTAGGAGTGATGCTGTGAGTTCTAGGTCAGCCTGGGCTACAAAGTCAGACCTGGTCTTAAACAAAACCAAACAAACAAAAAACCCATAAATGCAATGTGCAACAAAAATACCGTCACCTGATGTACACACTCCCAGTCAAGGTCAAATGTGACAACATTCTGCCTTCCTGTTGCATTTTTTGTAATATAATAGTAGAGTCTTTTGAAGCCTATGTACTGCTATGTTTTCAGCATTTTTTGTGCTTGTGATTGGTTGTGTTCAAGAGCCCGAGCATTGTGCTGAAATGTGGTGGAGATAGATAGATAGACAGACAGATAGATAGATAGATAGATAGATAGATAGATAGATACACAGACAGAATAAACTTCATTCATACATGACTTTGTGCACTTGGTTATTAGTTCATTACTAAACAACCAACAATGTATTTAGATGTCATTAAACAGAAATACATATAAAATAAGGCTTTCCACTAACCTTTTGATGAAAATTATATAATCAGAGGATTACAAGAATCTAAGTCTGTACTTTCCCTAAGAAAAGCAGTTTGGTATTTGCTCGTTGTGTTTGCATCAACTTTATAGAAAATAACTCCTGTGAATATTGAGAACTGACTGAAATGTCATCACACTAATGTCCTGAGGGAGCAGGAGACAGAATGCACAGTGATGTGGAAACAGAAAGGCCTCCTCGGTGGGCTCTGTGGTGGGGAGCTGATCCTGGGAGCCATGCTGCTCCAGACAGGCAAGTCCTTGACTGCAGCTGGGGGAGCACCAGAGAGACGCTCCAAACTCCTCTCAGCATCTCTCAAGCCCAGCCCTATTCTGTGCTTAGGGCTACTAAGTCCTACTGCCAGCATAACTGCACAATCTGTGCATGACAACACTACTAAGTCCTCTGCCAGCATAACTGCACAATCTGTGCATGACAAACGAGACTCTGGGTTGAAATTTTAGTCTTAAGCATTTGACAGGCATGCTCTGCACTGCAGGACAGGAGCCACCAGCCACATGAGGCCGTTGGACACCCAAAGGTGGCTGCTCCAAGCTGAGACATGCTGTAAGTATATAACACACACACCAGATTTCAGACACAGTGTGACAGCAGTGTAAAATTGATTGTAATTTTTATATTGATGGCATATTGAAATATTTTGATTCATAGATTAAAGATTATACTATTAAAATTAATATCTGGGATTTTTTACCTGTTTTTTGAATGTGACAACTAATAAATTTTCAACAGTGCACGTAATCTACATAATGTTTGTATTAGAAAGTGCTGATCTGGACCTGAGTTGTGAAGATTTATAGTAAAAGTAGTGAGAAGTTCTCTATTACATAACGGTGGTCAATCCTATCCTCCTACTTGGGGTCAGACATGGTTCCATGTAACAAATTCATTTTCACAGGAGCACTTTGAGATAGGTACTATTGTTTCTTCCTGTTTTACAGATGAAAAAACTGAGGCAAATAAAGGCTAAATGATTCATTCAAGGTCATGTCAGAATCTAAACAGTTAAGAACTGATTTAGATTATCTAATGTAGATCTATATCAGTTCTTAATTGTCACACACACATACATACATAGAATGTCTATTGGATGCAGTCATCCAACTCTTGGATTTACTGATAAATACAAAATATGGCTATGCTATTAGTTGTATTCTGTGAAGTTACAGATATTTCTATAAAGGATGATCACTAATTTGGCAAAGATTGGGTTGCCATGAGCTTGAGTGTTTGAAGATCTAGAAATAATGTGAAAAAAGAAGCCAAAAGGCAAGAGAAAGAAATTTTTTAAAATGGTAAAAATAATAACAAAAAGGAGAATACTACTAAAAAGTATGCAAATTAAAAAGGGAGATTTAAGAATGATTTTCAATATAAAGCTTTTTGAATGAGAAGAGGCAGAGTACAGTGAAGTCTCACCTTCAAATAACTAAAGCTTTTCTATGTTAATGAGAAACCAAGACCACAGGTATTATGATTTAGGTCTAAAGTATCCCCAGATGTCTCAGGTATTCACAGGAGGGGCTTTGAGAAGGTGAATGGATCTTGAGGATTCTAACTTCATAAGTAGATTAACCCATTCATAGGATCATGATTTGACATTATTATTGGAGCCAGTGGAGAATTAGAAGGTTACCTAGCTGTAGGATGTAGGCCATGGGGGTGTGGCTTTGGGGACCATATCTTATCCCTGGCCACCTCTACCTGTGTCACATACTCTCTAACTCTGTTTCCTGACTGCCATGCAATGAATAGTTTCCCCCACTACATCCTCCTGAGGTGACATTCGTATACAAGAGCCATCCAACAGTGGACTGAAACCTCTGAATCCATAAGCCAAAATAATCCTTTCCTCATATAAGCTGTTGTTGTTATTGTTGTTTCTGAGTATTTGGTAACAGCAATGAAAATCTAACATAAGAGGAATTCTTATTTTGATAGAAGACACATAAGTCTGCAAAATAACTGGACTGGGGATTTGTAGAACAAAACTACCTAATCTACTCATACAAAATTGCGTATTTGTTTGCTCCAAAAGTCATTTGAAAATCCTCTAGGTGACAGTTTTTATTTAAAAAATAACAGTCCTATCGATTTATCTGCCACAGGACACAGGCCAAATTCCTGTGCTGCCCAGTGAAAACCGAGACAGAAGAGAAGGGCATGGCACTCCCCAAGAGGTACCTTTTTGTTTATTTATTGCTTTTTCCCCACAGCTGCTCCAGGCACCTCATAGCCAACCACAGCAGCATCAGATCCCACAGTCTCTCTGGGAGACATTTGTGTTGGCTGCAGTGAACTTCAGTTGTGGATCTATTGCAAATGACTCTACCTTGCAGCCTCTCTGGATGATTCTACTCCTCTGCAGCCATCCATAGTGACTCCATGAGAGCTCCTCTCCTATCCATGACTAACCAGAACATCCAACTCTGCATGCACAGGACTCACTGTTTTTTCCCTATGTAAGCAACTTGACCTATACCATCAGTGGGTCAGCCCATGCACAGTTTCTCTTTACGCTGCAGGAAAATCTTAACTAAATGTCTTTCTGAGGGCGTAATTTTGCCTATTTGTGGCTTCTACCTTAAGTACAGCAGGCTGAGCTGGTACACTAATTGCTGGTAGCACCAGAGTCTGCTGGCACTAAAAGTAACCAAGACCAAGAACTCAAGGGGGGAACATTGAGGAAGAGACCAGCCGTAGCCTGATATAAAGAACTGCTGGAAGCTTCCCTCTCTGGTTGCCAAGAGTGTTCCCAAGACCTGCCAGTAGCTTCTGGTTCCAGCTATCAGGAGAGTAATGGGGGGAGGGGAGTTAACATGAATGCTAATCACAACTGGCATTCAAAGGTCAAAGCTATAACACTAAAAGAGATGATCTTTGCCTAGTCTTGATTTCAATCTCAATGGAGCAAAAGGATCCTTGACTGATGATAAAAGGATCTTACCTTTCTTTTATATTGAGTGTGTCCATGTTTTTCAGTGTCACTCCAAGCCTGACAGATTTCATTGCAAAGCATGTACAATGGGTCTAAGTGCCACTGCACAATTGCCTCTCAGTCATGTCCTCTGGTAAGCAGGGAATCCAGGGGCAGTAGCAGGTAATGCTGAACCAAGTCACTTGCCTGGAAGTCAGAAGACACATACTGAAGTCACTTTGTTTCTTATTACCCAGAAGAAGCTTAACACCTTTGATAGCTTTCAAGGGTCTCATTTCTAAAGTGAAAGAGTGATTGAAGGGGAAGCGGTTGGTATAGAGGTTAAAAATTCTCACAACAGGGCTGAAATCCTAGCTCTTTGACTTTAAAATTTTGGGCCCATTTCCTCTTAGAACCTGTTTCTTCCTCCATAAGAGGTACACAATCATGCTCACGTCCGGGTTAGTGAAACAAAGGAATGATGTCACCTTTTTAGCTTGTGTAACAGACTGCCTGGCACACAGTACAAATGAAAACATAGTTCATATAAATTAGATTATAACGAAACTTCTTTGCAGCTCAGAGGTCTTATGGATTGGCCAAAATTTCCTTTCCTGTTTTCTCTCTTTTTCTGGCCCAAGTCTGTTTCTTATTAAAGTACTGAAACATAGTTGTTGATAAAGAAAAAACTTACTTAGTAATTTTGAGCACCAAACAACAAACCAACTGATAGCAACATTTCACAAGTAATTTTAAATAGAAAAGCTTGTTTTCATCTTTTCAGTGGAAGAAATGAGGACACGTTTACTCAAGGTCAAATATGTCAAAGAGCCATCCAAGAGAGACCACAAAACAGTCTCTTTTCCATGTCCTCTGACTGTACTTGTTAATAATGTGTGAAAGTTATTAGCAAGCTTATTTTATCTCTCTCATTTTAACATTTTTCACTATATACATAGCACCCTGCTCAAAACCAACGACTAAATGCAAGGCAAGACTCATATCTCCTCACTGCCAGAAGTCTGTTTTAAACACTTCTCCAAAAATTAGAGCCTTGTTTATAGACTTCAGACCACTACTACAAAATACAACATGCAAGTTAAGTATTTTAATTCTTTTGTTTTAAAAAGCAAAACCGAAAAAAGATAGAAATAGTACAGGATTTTTAAAAACTAATAGGAAATTAACACTGGTTAATATAAAGCGTATTATTTTCTTAGAAGTAGTTGTTCAGGTTACAAAATTTAGGCATGCATTTAAAACAGGATCAAACAAAGGATGAGAGCACAAACCATTCCTTTTGATGAACAGAGATTAGTAGTGCAGTTATTTATCTTATATATATGTAAATACATATATACAAAAATTGAAAGAGTAATAAGATCCAAAATGTACATTAGATACTGTGATAATGAAAGGGAAAGAAAGTCTCAAAAGGAAAGAACAACTGGGATAGAATAAAGGAGAAAATGAAGAAGAGGAAAGATTATACAAGTATACAAACTAGACATTTAAAAACCCCACAGTTGAATAATAGAGTCAGCACTCAAAACCCCAATGAAACACCTGCATAACTGTATTACTAGCATTCACATGGGCCTAATAAAACCTAACAAGAATTTGCTTATTTCCTACTAACTCCAGAACAGAACAGGAGTCTTTTTTACTTTTATGAATAAAGTCTATTTTCAAACCAGACTCTACAGTTGTGTTCTTTTATAGTTGCTGGGTGTAATGAAAGAATGGCAGAGAATTTCATGGGAAGGACAAATGCTTAATGAAAATTTAGTTGTCTAATAGAATTGCCCAAAATACCTGCATTTAGTATGTCTTTGCATTGCTTTCTGGATCTCAACAGATCTGCTTCTTCATTATATGTGTCATATCTACTTAAGATTAATCTCATCAAAGTCAGAACTTTCCAAGCACCTTTATGTGTACTCTGTAGAAGAGACAGCTGACACTTTTGACCATTTCATACTGATTAATCAGTGAGCACTTGACAGAGTCCAGAGTACTGAGAAAAGCACTGGACATTTTCTCACCATGCTAATGGAATTTTAAATACATTTGCATTTGCCAAATTTTCCTAAATTTCAATTAACTAAAATCTTGAGTTTACACTTGAGGATTAACATGCAATAATACAACTACCAGGCTTTCAGGATGAATCAGAAAATATTTAGCAAGCCTGAACTTCTGATACTCGTCAACATTTTTGATGGACAGCTTTAAGCAAAGGACCTGCTTATAGAAGCTTTAAAGGTACTCACCGTTTAACCTATGCTGGTCTCCAGCTTATAGTGATCCTTCTGCCTCAGCCTCCTGAGTGCCACTATGAAAGTCTTAAATGGACTGAAAACTTTCTTTGGCACTCACAATTCTGAACCCAGCAATTCTTTGGGCAAAAATGACCTCATTTGAATAGTTGGCGTTTAGGATTGGGACAGATAATTTAATCTTTGATAAATTTCACATAAACTAAGGGAAGTTCAAATTTCCATCTAGATAAAAACAGGCATTAGGAAAGAGATTGAATAGATAAATATTGAATAATGAACATTTTAGACTCACACTCATAACTTTTATTACAAAATGTGCTTAATAATGAATTAATCATTGGTCATTTCAACCACATTTTAATGTTTTTTGTAGTTAGTGTCTGATATTTTTTGTCCACACTCTGAGTAAAGTTCATATATGAAATCCTAGTTTTTCAAAAACAGGCACAATTACTAGGTACCTTACACAGTATCTCTCACCAGAACATTCAATTAAATGTAACTATTAAGAGCCTGAGCTTGTTCACATCAGGATGACTTAGTTTTGAGTTGTGCCATTTAGCTACGTTCTGATCTTAGACAAGTTGTTTTACCCCAGCAGCTTTATCTGAAATGCTATGGTTATTGAGAGAATAAATAAAGGAGCTTATACTAAACCAGGAATTCACTGCTCATTTTCTATCATTTGCTGTTATCAGAACATAAATTTTCACAGTCCATCCATTTAGCATACTGATATTGTATTATCCTTCATATGGAAAATAAGAGTTTTTATTTTTCAATTAAATCTCTGTTGTGATTAACATTTGCTTACATGTCAATTTGTTGTTTACTTTTTCATGAACTACTGATTTTGAATTGTTCCTTCCCTATACCATCATCCCAAAACATGACATGGACAGAACTGGTTTTGGTTTTCCTAATTAGCTCATCTCACAATGAATGAATATTGTTTACAAATATCACCAGGACAAGTGAGGACCCTGCATCAGTACTGTATGCTGTTTTAATAATTAGTGCTGAAAAGATTTGTCCAAAGTTAAAAAGAACTGGAAATGGAACAGGTTTTCTTAGAGTGGTATCCTTCAGTTCCTTGCAGTTTTTCAGTGACATTTTAAACAAAATAGGGATTATCAGCAAGTTATTTTGAATGATCCTGAGCATATTTTCAAACTATGGTGTAAAAAATAGAAACAATTGGGTTTTACTATTAAATAATATATGAATCCCTGAAACTATCATACTACATCCCCACCCAAAAAAATATTCAGTTTTATGTATCAATTAACAAAAAATTCAAACATCAAAAAAAGAAATTATGTGAGTTGTAACCAACTGTGTTCCTCATCGTAAGATGAGTTTCTCAATATTAGTATTCCACACAGTCTGTTTTCTTGGCACTCAGACTTTTTCTACAACACAGGGAGTGAATAAGAGAAACAAAATGGGAAATTTTTAAGTGGGTTGTTTTTAAAAGATAATGAAATCCAACAAAACAAAACAGAATAAAGCCAATCAAAACAAAGCAGTGAAACTGGTACAGAATTTGGAAGCAAGATACTAGGAAAACAACAATGGCTACCATGGTATGTCTGGTTATCTTCATAATAGTTGTCCATTCCATCAGGTAGAACAAAATCAAACCAAACCAAAACAGAATAAAACCAAAGAACACTGACTAAAGCAAAACAACTAATTGGAACAAAACAAAACAGTGAGAAAATATTGCATTTCAAAGACAAGCTAGAAGGAAATCTCCCATATTTGCTATATTGCATACTGTCATCCTCCCAATAGATGCTCAGACCACTGACCCCAGGCTTGCAAAGTCAGCCAAACAATACACTCATTTAGTTGCTTTTTGTACCTCCATTGCCATCAACTCAGCCTGTCCTGTGAACCAGCTGGTTGCTGGTGGGAGGGGGCATGTTTATTCTAAGCCCACACTCAGGTAGGCTCACCAGAAGCGCTATATGACTTTTCTTTTTCTGGGCCCCACATGGCTTGCGCAGCTTACCAGAAAGGCTGGCTAGTTGGCTCTTGGTGGGCTCCTCTCAGCCCCAGCATGGTCAGTTCTTGGGAGGCACTGACTTTTCTTCAATGAGTTTTTGAGGGAAAAAAAAAAAGATATAAAGTGGTCTCACCTATGCATGAACTTACTCATGATTGGTTGAGATTTGAATGTATCTTAACAAAATTAAAATACGGAAGGGCAAAGATGGCAGATAGATAACAACTGGCTACAGAGGCTCCCTGAGATAGTCAACTTAGAATTCAACATAATACAGAGTGGGGAGCCCCAAACAGAGGGAGATGAATTCTTTCATCCCAAGAAGAAATTAAGGCAACTTGCCAAGCTGTCCAAGGTCCCACATTGAGTTCGGGGGTCAGTGAGCCAAGAGGAGAGCTGAGCTGGCAGGATGTCAACGTCGACCTGTGGTGAGTGATGGGAGTCATTCCATAAATAAGAGGGCTCCGGTGACATTCTGGGACTGGGCAAGACTGGCAAGTGCAAGGGGCAGCAGTGACTTCAGTCAACTGTTCCCTTCCTGAACGGGATTGGTGGAGTGAGCTAGGCCTGGGCCACATGACCTGGCTGAGACCCAATAGGTTATCCAAAATCAAGTCCCTACAGCAGTGGTGCACACTAACCACACTAATCCAGTGAAACCTCAGAAATCTGACTGACAATACAGGCCATAGCAGCTTGACTGACCCACAGGGGAGGCGGCGCAAAGAAATACAGTGCACGCCACAGCAGCTTGACTGATCCCCATGCCACCGTGCTCCAGCCGCTGCCTCCAGTGCCTCTGGGCTGCCGGCGAGACCTGTCACTGTGGGCCCACCGGAGGCTGGGGGAGCGGAGCAACTTAGCACCCACCAACTGCCCCCACCACTGCCCCCACTGCCTCCACTGCTGCTGCCACCGATCCAGAGGGGAGGCGTCGCAAAATCCACAGCAGCCACTGCCACTGCTGTGCTCCAGCCACCACCACCCGGAGGGGAGGCAGTGCAAGGTAATACAATGCAGGCCACAGCAGCTTAATTGATGTGGAGAGGAGGGGCCAGCATATGCTGTCCCTGTCTGCAAGTCACTAGCACATGGCAATGTGAAGGGTCATCTAGCCAGAGTGCTTCAGGAGAACTGTAACCAACAAAGAAAGAAACTGGGGCCTCCTGGAAGAAGCAAAAAAGATGAGAAAAGGAAGCAACAACAAAAAGTCACCAGGTCCCAACCCTGAAAACATTGACCCAGGGACAGATAAATACAAAGGAGAACAAGACAGCAAACATGCAATATCAGACACAACACCAGTAGACATAAATAGATATATTCAGGACCTCATAGACGAGTTCAAAAGTGAAATATTTAACCAAATAAAGCAAGATATAAGAAGATTAATAAAAGATACTAAGCACCCCTCAAGCAGACACTGATGGAAGAAGGGAGGAACTCAAACAAAGGAGAGAACCATTTGATGAAGAATATAAAAAAAGATAGAATACATGAAGCAGATTCAAAGAGATCACCAGGAAATTAAAAACTCTATGGAAAGATGGCAAATCAGCTTGAAAGAAACTAAGGATAGATTATCCAAACTGGAGGACAATTTTCCAATGTGGGAGTATGAAAGGGAAAACTTTTTAAAAATAACAAGGAAACAAGCAGTAACAATACAAAGGCTGGAAGATGACAAGAGGATCTACAACTTGAGAATAAAGAATGTGAATGAAGAAGCTGGGGTACAAACAAAAGAACTATGAAGGTTATTCACAGAAATAATTAAGGAAAACTTCCCAAACATAGGAAAAGGAAATGATATTCTGATACAGGAGGCATACAGAACTCCAGCCACCTACAACCAAAACAGAAATATACAGTATATAATAATCAAGATCCCAGAAATTCAATATAAGAACAGAATATTAAAAGCTGTTAGAGACAAGAAACAGATAACCTATAGAGGAAGGCCCATCAGAATAATGGCAGACTTCTCTACACAAACCATCAAGTCAAGAAGAGCCTGGAGAAAAATATTCCAAGCCCTGAAAGAAAATTACCTCCATCCCAGATCGATGTACCCTGCTAAACTGTCTCTAGAGATTAAAAGAGAAACATGATGCTTCCAAGACAAAAAGGAACTTGGGAAATTCGCAACCACCAATCCAGCTCTACAGAGAAGACTCCAGGGCATTCTAGAGAGAGAGAAAAGTACTAGAATTCCAGGAACAGTGGCAGAGAGGCCTCAATGAATGGAGCAGAAAACAGAATGAAGGAGATAAGCAGACAATTGATGGCAAAAAAGAGCATAACAAATGAGGCAGAGAAGATTTTATTCAAAACTGATATGATTGACAGTATCAAGTCTGAGAGTATAGGCAACTACACTGAAGATGACAAGACTCTACGATACACATTCTCGTTTGATAACTGCTGGTTTTTGAAGTTCTATACTATATACAAAGTTGTGTTTTTATTAATACTGTTATGTACTGATATATTCAATTATACTGTGTCTGATGATATAGCCAATTCTATTGGAGATAACAAGAGACAACACAGGAACTATGGTAGATCTCTTTGTATAATGGCCTTAAATGTTTGTTTTGTTTCATATGTTTAGAGGAATATATTTTGTTTTGCCTTGCTTTGTTTTGTTTCGCCTCTAATATAGAAAGGATAGAAATACATGTTAAGACTCATGCATGTATAGAATCTATAAACAGTTTATGAGAACTGCTCTTATGACACATGATGAAATGAACAGATACTTTGAAGAAAAAGAGACACTAAAATACCCAGTGCTGATCCTGGAGTGTCATAATGTGAAACCCAGCAATAGTATTATTCTTTGTTCAGAGTGATATTAACCTGCTTGTGTTTATTCAATCTCAACATAATTGAAGATATGGATAACTGCATGTATGTTTAAGTGTATAGGAATGATAACCATACTTCTAAGTTTTCATTGGATAGCTGAACAGAACCAGTTGCAATCTCACTGTTTGAATCCCCACTTTATAAGCTCTACTTTAGTATCTTGAATGATTACTTGTAAGAAGACAATCTGTAATCAACTAGTGATTTTTTTACTGTTTATTTTTTTCTTTGAAATTATGTATTATTTCTAACCATTTGTTTCTTTTAGTCTTTCTTTAAATTAAATTTTTTTTAAAAGGCACTATGGTACCCAGTACTGATCCTGGAGTGTCATAATGTGAAATCCAGAAATACTATTATTCTTTGTTCAGAATGATTTTTAACCTGCTTTAGTTTGTTTAATCTAAACATAAATGAAGCTATGGATAACTGCATGTATGTTTAAATGTATAGGATTGACAATCATGTCACTAAGTTTTTGTTGGACAGTTGAACAGAACTGTTTGCAGTCTCGCTGTTTGAATTCCCACTTTACATGTTCCATTCTTGTACCTTGAACAACTATTTGTAAAACGACAATATGTAAACATCAACTAGTGATTTCTTACTGTTTATTTTTTTCTCTGAACGTATGTATTATTTCTACCTATTTTCTGTTTTGTTTAGTCTTTCTTTAAGTAAAATTTTTTAAAAATTAAAATACATATTAAACATGACCTTGATTTACCAAGGGCATACATATTCCTACAACACATGTTTAATAATGAATGTATAATGTGTTTTTAATAATGAATGTATAAATTTTTAAAAGTTTGTTTCAGTAAAAGACAAATTGCTACTAACTCCCCCAAAAATACTCTCCCTTACTTCAGACACATTTATCACAATCTTCTTGCCACTTTCTGAAGCAGCTCTAGAGTCCTCTTCATGAACATCTCTTGAGCTGTCCTGCCTTGACGATACCTGCCTCGGTATCCTGAAACAATTCAAAATATTTACATTTCGTGGTTGTTCTGACTTTGGGAAAGAGCCACAAGTCACTCTGTGCCACGTCTGTGAACGAGGTTTAGTTCCTAAACTAACAGCCTCTGTACTGAATTCAGGTGATGCAGTTCAAGGTAGAACAAGCTGACACTCCAAAATGGTGTCAGTGTTGAATCATCAAAGCTTTACCTAGGGACTCAAAAGAAAACAGCAACGAAATGTCTTGTATCTTTTCTAAACAGTAATCATAATGGTAACAGATTCAGCCTGTGTCTTCCTCACAAGCGTCATTCAGGCTGTCAAATGGCTGATACAGAAACAGGAATTCTTTTGAAAACACCTAAAGTAAAGATAACAATGCCCCCTCTTCCTACCAAAGATGCCTACCATTCATGCCTCAAACTACTGTATTATCTCACATGGCAAACAAACTTTACATCTTGAGATGGGAGGTTTTCCTGTATTACCTGAGTGAGGTCAGTGTGATCACAAAAGTGCTTATAACTGAAGAATGGAGACAGAAATATGAGCATCAAAGAAAGAGATGTGATGACACAATGAAGTCACAGATTGGGATCCTGTGGAGCCCAGAGCCAAGTGTGCATGCAGACTCTAGAACCTTAGAGCAGCGAGGAGGGTCCACCTGGCCAGGCCTAGAGGCAACTGAATGTAGGGGGCTAGCAGAAATTGGGTTATTAAAAATCAAGGAGCCTCTCTCAAGGGTAGAAAACTTGTCAAGTGCATTTCCCATTATCATTAAAATAGTAAGGTTTAGCCAGAAATTTATGAACATACAAGAACTCAAAGTATGTTTGCAATGGGCAAATACTTGTGTTTTCCTAAATTCATGATGCAGAGATCAGGATTAAGAGCCAGAGACCACTGGGGGTAGGAAAGTATTAGTTTTGAAGCCATGGATCAAATCCAAATGTCAGGGGCCAGCTTGAATTCTATGAGCCTAACAATTTTTGAAAAGTATCTGTTAGAATTGCTATCCATGCCAGGCTCCAGGGTAAAACCACAAGTAGGAATTGATCTGTTGTATTTTATAAAATCCAAATGCTGTTTTTCTGTTCTAAATACTTCTTAAACAGTATCTGAAATATGACATAAAGGAAGAAATCAACACTGTGTATTTTAGCCTTCTTAAACTGCCAGGTCACAATCTCTCCCTCCTTCCTTCCTAAGGACATCAAGCGGTGCCTACTTCCCACCACCTAAGCAGCAGTGACTCCCCAGGAGAGGTTATTTGTAATTCATCCACTCCTGGACCACATTTGAAAACATCCAAGAGTGACCAAAGCTTTGGAACTAAGTGTGTCCTCCTTTGCTTTCACTGAGCTGAGGAAAAAATGAGTGAGAAAAAGCAAAGGGGGTTCAAATGCTTGTCACCTCACTAATGCTTTGTGGGGGCCTCTGAGTATTTAACAATATTCTGTGTCTCTTTCGCTCAATCCTTTTCCCCAAAGTAATGCCTGGTCTGTCAGTCTGACCAGGTGGGAAATCCCGTTCCCCTCTAAAAGTGACTTCAAAGTTCAGTGGCTTCCTAAGCTCTCAAATTTCTTTTACACTGGCTTTACATGAACCTGAGATTTCCACTTCTAAGATCTAGGATTGACCACAGAGATTCCAGTAGGAATAAAGGACAAGGCCAAGGCAGTAGCCTTGTGAGCTAATCTTGGGGATAATGGGAATTTAAAGCACACAAGCCTTTGTGAGTCCTATGGCAGTGCCTAGAAAGTCATGTGCACATTTGCAGATGCAGACGGATTGGAAGAGTAATGGTAGATGCAGGTGCTCAGGAGGGCTTTGGAAGGTGACTGGATCATGGTGGTGCTGTGGCTGAGGGTGCTGTGGGTAGGAGGGGGCTGCAGAATGGAGTCCACATTGGAAGAACAGTCTCAGGCAAAGCTTGAGCTTGTTGCAGCGATTCTTATGGAAATTGGTGAATGGAAGACACATCTATGAAAAGACTTGCTGGTGAGGATTTCATTGAGGGGTTGGAGAGTGTGGCTGTTAATTGTGGTGTCAGTGTTGATAAGAAACACCCAGCAGACTGGTTTAGCACTGTTCTCAGTCTGTCTGGAGGATTGGCTCCCTGAAGATGGAAGACCCACACTGAGTATGCCATCAACTAACAGGCTTGTAGCCTGAATGGAATAAAAAGAAAAAGAAGGAGGAAGTATCCTTTGTGCTTCTTTAGAGATGCTCCAGTCGGGCCATCGCCTTTGGGCAGCAGTCTCCAGACTTCCAATGCAGACTCTGCCTTTCACCGTGACCCTTCAGATTCCTGTTACGGATTCACCCGGACTCTGCAGCAAGCTCCAGGCCTTTGACTGTCTAATGGATTCTCCAGCTCTCCAACTCATAGGTGTCTCTTGCACGGTTTTCCACACCTGACTCTGCAGGTGGCCATTGTAAGTCTACCTTGCAAATCCTCTGAACATTGCTTACATTACATTACAGTATGGTATAATGTAGTACAGTATTTATTAATCTAGTGAACCCTAACTGATAAGTGAGTGATCGATAACTCACCTTTCCCTTTCCCAGGCTTTCTAATTAATGAGCAATTGGTGCTATCATAACTTTCTGTGATATCCCATGCTGCATTTCTCAGATGTAGCACTCTCTCCCTCTTTCTCTGTTTACTTGGTCCAAGCTCGCTCTGCAGCTCCGTTTTCCTCCCACTCTTCATTTATGCTTCCTTGCCACTGTTTACAAGAAATAAAAAATAAGTAATCGAGAAATAAAGCTAAGAAGAAAATCCAGGTGGGGAACAAACTATCATCTTTCTGACCAATACAGGCCAGCCCAGAGAATTTGCTTTAGATCTGAGGAGTAAAAGGATTCCTAAAACTGAACACCATTACTCAGTACCAGTAACATTAGTTATATATTGTCCTTTTGAAGTCCCCCCCAAATTAGCAGCTTAAATCAATACATGTTCCTTTAAGTGATGGGGTTTCCATCCTCTGATGCTATATGGCCAGGTGCTCAGGAGGGCTTTGGAAGGTGACTGGATCATGGTGGTGCTGTGGCTGAGGTACTGTGGGTAGGAGGGGGCTGCAGAATGGAGTCCAAGGCCATAGTCAAGGTGGGCTGGGGCTGCAAGCATGTCAAGGCTGGCAGGAGAGGGCCAGCTACTCCTCACCAGTTATTAAACTGAGGCCCCAGTTCCCTGGTGGCCATGGGCCTAAGACATTGTCCCCTACCACATGGCCTTCCATGTGACACTCACTGCCACTTTCTAGCTGCTCCAATAGAAAAAGAAGAAGAGCACAAGACAGAAGATTCGGCCCTTTGCAGCCTAAACTCAGGAGTGGTTACCATCATTTTTCCCACATTATATTGATTAGAGTGGAACCCTCAGGTCTGGGCCACACACAGAAATTGCATAAGAGCCATAAGGGTGCAGGGGAATCTTCAGGTTGAACTCTGTGACAGACAGGAAGGGGGCTGTGCTGCAGAAAGGCCAGATGCTCTTCACCACCTCCTCTGAGGAGAAAAAGTGTCCTGCTTCCAACAAGACAGTTGCCCAAAGGAGAAATGGTAGAGAATGACCACACCAAATATGGTGGTTTCACATCCACCAGTTAGATAAATAAATCCCCAAGTTGTGACAAGGGAGTGGAGAGAGGCTCTGAGCTTAGACCACCAAAGCAGCAAGGGAAAAGGGGAAGAGAAGGCCCTTCCAAGCTGAAAGACACATCACAAGTAAGGAATGAGAGTTCCCTTATGAAACGCCCTGTTTATAATGCGATACCCAGTTTGCATAGAAAGAAATTTAAGCTTAGAGAGTTAAAACAACCCAAGGTCGTGCAGATCCCGTGTGACACAGCCAGATCTATAAATACTGATTCTTGTATTATAATTACACAGTCCTATATTCAGGATCTGCTTGGAAGCAACTATGTGATGAAGACATGTGTGCTTGCCAGTGAAAATATCTCATTTCAAGAAGGATGCTCCAGTGTTCACTCTGTGTCCTTACTCTGTGTCCTTAAGTGTCCCCTAAGTCTGAAGTCTTATGACAGTGATGAAACCATTGCTCTACCAGGAAATAAAACATATACCTGACTTGAAAGTGGGCAGGCAGTGGAGCTAGATGCCACGTGTCTGAGGAAACTGAACAGTCAGAGCTGTGCAACCAAGACGCCTGTCAATAGACTGTGGAGCGCCCGGAGGTGGTGACATCCAGTGGAGGTTTGCCAGTGTATCTGGGTCAGCTGTGCCATTCCTAAAAACCTTACGGAAGAAAAACATTACTTTGAACTTGAGATGCGGTCTCCATGTCCTACCAAGTACACTCAACATCCAGTGACTGCCTTTTGTGGGGACAAATCCACAGGTCCCGGATAAGTAAAACCAATGCTATGACCAGGAGCTTCTCCAGCTGAAGTTAATACTCCTGCCCTCATATCCTCACCTTGCCTCTCTCCCTCCTTTTCTCCTAAGGTGTTTTAAACTCTTACCTACTCACCCACCCCACTCTCACAGCTTTTCCCTGTGTGACCTGCGAGTAACCTGCTTGCTTTTTTTTTTTTGCAAGGCACCGTTTACTCCCTGCACAGCCTCTCCACACCACCTGTACACCACGGGCAGCAGCTCTGCTGTTCACAGCAGTCTTTCTTCCAGCCCCAGAAGCCTGCTCTTTCACCTGGGGGTCCACTTGGGAAGGGGGTAAGCAATCGGTGCAGCTTTCTCCTAAGGACGTTAATGCTAGATACTGCTAAAATCTTCCTATCACTGAAATACTCTATAAATTGAGGTTTTGCATCCAAGATGCATCATCTCTACATCAGGAAATCAAAGTGGCACTAAGATATTCACCTGTTTGCTTTCCCAGACCCTCTTGCTCATCCTGGGAACTCCTGAAAGGACACCTGAGGTCACAAAATAGCATCCTGAGTTCACTGATGACAGTCCACACTCACGTGTGGAGACACGACACACAGATTCATAAACATACATTTAAACTATGATGACACAAGTACATCACTGAAATCTTCTCATCTTCATCTTTGACATGCATCATCTGCCACAGCATGTCCCCTTTTTACCATAATCAGAAGTCTGGCAAGAAAACAAACTTAGTTTTTTACATACAGCACTTGTAACTTGTGCATATATTTACAGTAGTGAAAAGTTGGGTTGTTAAAATAATCGACCTCAAGATCCTGATCATAAAAATCATGATACACTCCTACTTTAATTGTAGGAACAATGAAGAATTTTGGAACCATGTAACAATCCTTTTTAAAGCCAGGGCACAGCTTTTGTCAGCTTTGTGGTATGTTAGTTCTTCTTCATCCATGAGAAACTGAACCAAACAGATAGTTATGTTTTTCGTGCACGTACAGAGCTATGATAAAAGAACTTATGAGTACAAACTAGTCAGTCACAGGAAAAGATTTTCAACAATAACTTATCATAGATTTTAGCAACCTCAGGATGATTTTTTCCCTTCCTGATTAAAACAAGTACTTTCACATGTTATTTAATGGAAACACATCGGGATTTCTCTTTGGCACATACAAACTGCCAGCATCACTATTCTTGTGATTTGGAGCCATTGTTAAGTAAAATAAAAGTTTAAACACAAGAACTCAAATATCATAACCATCAAAACAATATCATAACAATCTGATGACAAAAACACGTACCAAGCAGCATATACAAGATGTAAGAAGAGCATATATGCATCATGGATACATTGCACAAGGGAATAATTCATATACCAAGTAGGACAGAGCATAGTAAGCATGAGATTGTGTTACCCTACTGAAAACAGTGCATAACTTAAAAGTTATGAATTATTTCAAAAACTTGTTATTTCCTAGTTTCAAGTTACAGCTGATCATGACTAACTGAAACCACAGAAAGCAAAGCCACTGAGAAAAAAGGGTTCTTACAGTGTTTGTCTGAATATCTTACTGAAAGATAAGAAGGCAAAGTAGGCAGTAGGCTGTAGGTATAGTGAAGATTCACATTTTTAAAATAGCTGTGGTGGTATATGACTGCAATCCCAACAGGAAGCTGAGGCAGGAGGATCATTGCAAATTCAAGACGAGCCTGGGCTACAAAGTGAGCCCAAGGCCAACCTGAACTGCATAGCAAGACACTGTCTCAAAAAGACGAAGAAGAAGAAGAAGAAGAAGAAGAAGAGGAGGAGGAGGAGGAGGAGGAGGAGGAGGAGGAGGAGGAGGAGGAGGAGAAAGGAGTGAGCTCGATCTTTTCCAAATTTAAACGTACAGAAACTACTCGGCAAGTATGGTACCTGCTCATGAGGAGACTGTGTATCAGCTGGATATTGGTATATAACAATCCCAAGACACAATGGTTCAAATAATACTGGTCTGTACAGAATCATGATCCTTCAACTTAGAGCAGAGATAAGTGTAATTGTTCTGTCATCAGCTGGTCTTCCTCAGCATCAGCACCCTGAAGGTTGGTTAGGTGCCTCCGCTTCTGCCTTTTTTTGGTTTCTTTTGCACGGATAGCTCAGCTCTGCTCTGTGCAGTCTCTCACTCCACGGCAGGCTGGGGTGTGCGTGACCTCAGGACCGTGGCAAGGCTCCAAGATGCAGTGTGGGCATGCAGTCTTGAGAGACTACAATAGCTTTCTGTTGATGCCTAACACTAACCACAAACTGAGCCCCTCAGCAAAATACTCATTTATTAGCTCACAGCACCATGCATCAGAAGTTCAGTCCACTGTAACTCATGTCTCTTTGCTGCACGAAAATGAAATCACAGGAATGCAATCGTCAATCCTTACCTGAAGGCTCTGTGTGAAAAAAAAACCTGTCTCCAGTCTTAGTCTTCTTGTTGACAGAATTTAGTTCCTTGTGGCTGTGGGACAGAGGTCCCTACTTCCCTGCTGGCTGTCAACCCGAGACTATTGTCAGGCCCTGAGCCACCTCCCATTCCTTCCTACAAAGCCTCCCTCATCTCCAGCCCAGCCAGGCTATGCTAGCTCCTTCTGTCCTTCACCTGCCTGGTCTGTAACCTCCAGCTCCAGACGGTAGCCCATGCACGGTTGGGCAAGGCCCACTTCAAGGAGTAAAGACTGATTAATAAAGAGACTTGGAAACTTACTTATACCTACAAATCCCTTTTGCTTTCTAATGCAAATTATCACAAGAGCTACAGGTGCCAACCATCACACAGGCCAGAATCACTCGGGGGACGGGCTTTGTGGGTCATCCTGAAATCCCGCCCCCTATGAAACCTTGGCTCAACTGCTCACAGTGTTCAGACTCACCCTAAAGACCAGAGGAGTTCACACAAAATTCAAATGATGGGAAATAAAAGCCACAACCAGCCCCAATGAGAAGCTCAAAATTGACAGCGTTCATATTTTGATATTTCAAGATTCATGGGGCTTAAATCTTCTCTTCCTAATAATCCTAAGTAAATTCTTGCCTCCCTGCCCCTATATTAGATTGAGAAGATGTGTTTTTTATTTTGGTTTGGTTTGGTTGGTTTTTGTTTTGTTTTGTTTTCAAGGTTCCCATACACTCAATGGTAAGAAGAGGTAAGCTTCAGTTAACATGAAATAGTTAGGAAAAGGGGGAAAAAAGATCTTCCTGTCCTCAGTGAGATTTTATCTACTTATTAAATATTTTTGAGGTTAGGGGGCAAGGCCAAAAAACAAGGCTTAAATCTCTGTATCCTTTTCCAGAGGAGAATGTATAGAAATTATAGTCTACTCAAGTTTAAATGGTTTTTCAGAGCTAACTTAGTTCTAATAATACTGAAAGAAAAAATAAAAAAGATGATCTGCTGTATAGCTCCTGGACCATCTTGGCAGTGGGCACCAAGTTTAGAATGAGAGCTTCTGGGAAACACACATTTTCTTTAATGGTTCTCAACAGCTACGGCCACTCAGGTCTACCTCTACACACAGCCCCTTCCTGCCCTCCGCCTTAGCTAAGTGGCCAAATTACCAACTTGTGCAGAACTCCACAAGTCAGGTCTACCAGAGTCTCAAGGGTTTCCAACAGTGATGAAAGTCCAGCTGATAATATATACCAAGAATCCAAAGAGGGCAAGACAAATTATTCAAAAAGTAAAACACTATTTTCGAAGAGAAGCACAGGACAGAGCTGGTTGGGGAAAACACTCAAGTTTGAGCTGCACAGAGTCTTTGTCAGCAGATGCTATTATCGGAGAGTTTGAGGATTGTTCCTTAGCATGAGTGGAAAGCTCAGAATAGCAGCGATCTGCCAGCAAATGTGAGCCTCTTCTTGCATATTAATCTTTCCTGTCACTTTCCAATTATGCCTGTGCTATTGAGTAGCACTGGACACGTTGAACTTTCTTTTTCAAGAAACTATTAGCTTAGCTGGTGGTCCATATTATTTCCACATTTCAGCAATAAAGCAGTGTTTCTTTTTTAAAATGTGACATTTTTTTTCAGTTGTTTGTTGCCAGATCTCCCAAAAAGCCAGCTGAAGTCTATTAAATACGTTGATTACTATTATTTGGAAAAGGTGCTGGCAAACTTTTGAGAAGGGTGTGATGTTGCTAATGTGTTTTGCTGACGATGAAGATGAGAGCGGATAAAGGGAAAGGAAGGGGATGCCGGGTGCTCATGAGGACGCAGGAAGGGCTTCTCTGTCAGTCTCTTCTTTGTGCTTCCCATTGGCGAGAAAGTCGCGGGTCTGGGAAACATCACACCAGTACCATCCCAGACAATTGAGTCTGCCTGGCTCAGCCCTGGGGTCTGCTCTTCGGAAGCTTTTCTGTGGAGAAGGAAGCTGGAAACAGCCTTTACTCTGTGGGCCATTTATGCAAATCATGGCTAAGCTCCTTGAACCCCTGAAACGTAAGTTCCGCATTCTAAGGAAATTAAACAGAGCTAGTCCTGGTCCTCCACATTTTGCTATGATAACATTTATAATATGAGTAAACAATCAAATGATCACATTTAAATGCCTTCATTCAACAGAGGCCAACGCTAGCTAGCCCAGGCCCTTTGAGGACCCCTGAATTTATGGGGAGAATAAAGCAGACCAGGCCGGTGTCCTCAGGAAGCTTAGCTCCCAAGGCTTTTTGCTTTTGGTTCCTTTTCCTGGTAATTCAGTGATACTTAAGATCATTAGCAACATCCTGAAATACACCATATTCAGTTATAAGGCATGATGGAAAATATATAAAGGTCTCCTTTTCTTTCATATCTACTTAAAGTGAGACTACCAAAAAAAACTAAATTAGGTTCTTACAGATAATCTTTTTGCGGTACCAGGGATCAAACTCATGACCTCACACTTGCCAGGCAGGCACTTATGCCACTGAGCTAAATCCTCAGCTCATAGGTAACCTTTTGAAAAATTAATGAGAGCAGGAAAAGTACATTGATGTGTACAGTTCTGATGTCCCTTGACGACCTAAAAAGTTAGGTCTTTTTTTTCTTTTTTTTTTTTTGCTGCCAGGGATTGAACTCACAACCTCACGCTTGCCAGGCAGGCGCTGATGCCACAGAGTTAAATGCTCAGCCTCCGCCCTCTTAAATTGTTATTGCTAAACCACGGTATTCTCCATCTTTCACTTATTTTTCCCACTGAGAATACAAGTTGAGCCACTTAAGTACTATCCTAAGGATCAGTGAGCACATTTCAAGCACAATTAGAGAAATATTTCCTGAAATTAGGGTACTTTCATTTAATTATATTAGAAGGAAATAAATACAAATTCTAAGGGTAAACATAGGCAGAATGACTCAGAACGCAGGAGGGAACGTTCTGGGCCAGTGCTGGTAAGAGCTGAATAAGAGGGCAGCTGTGTGGTCCACGCACGGCATTCTTTGTTTTACAAATTGATCTGTTGAGGACAAACTGAGTCTTCAGTACAGTACGAGAAACAGTTCTGGAACAAAATTACTGACCAGTCACTCCAGGAACAGCCACTGTCTGAGCAGAACTGTCTGTGACGATGGAAATCTCCGGTACACACATAGCAAATTAAAATTCAGGAACACGAACAGTGCGGGGCTTCAGGTAGAGTGACCACATTCAAAGTGCTCCATGGTGACGTGGCCAGCGGTAGCACGCGGACCAGCACAGTTCTGAAAAACTTAAGAAAGAAGGTTAAGATATGCAGTGAAAATACCCTCCCAGGTTTTCCAAACATGGGCAAAAAGGAAAGTGACTCCCAAAAGACCTCTGGGAAGAGATAAAAGGGCTCACTTTGTATCATCTGGAGTATTTTTTCTTCTTTCCATCGAGTTGCACCAATCATTAAAACAAGTTAGCAGCACTTTTCGTCCCAACACCTTAAGCAAAGTTTCAACTCTGCCCCTGGAGAAGTCCTCTGATACGTGTTTCATAAACCTGTGTGTAGACAGCATACTTTCCAAGTACCTGGTGTGTGCCTTCCGTGTAATTTACTTTTTGGTCCTTTGAGTATATTTAAAATGGAAATTCCCCGACCTACATAAAACCTATCTATATTTTAAGCACATTTTCTAAGGCTGTTCCATGAAGCAGTTTTCTCTATTTACTTTAGTCTATTTCTGCAGCCAAAATCATGCAACAAGATTTTCAAACTGGCAAGAAAGATGAAAATAGACAAGGTTCTTTACTGTACACACAAGCCCTTGAAATGTCTTTATTTGCCTACAAGGACATTCGTAAAGTAGGATTCAGTGACCCTTGATCAAAACCTGAGGGCCAGCCACAGGTTAATGCTGACATTTTAGTTAGGAACCATTGTTCACATACCAATGATAAGGATTAGTCATAACTTAAACTATGCAACGTATATGAAATCTAGCTGCAAGGGATTTTCGCTAAAAAGAAAAAGTGCCCCTTACCAGCTTCACTTCATAGGAAAGTGCTTCACAACTACAGTATTACAAGCTTAGCATTCAAGTGACACAGAAAGTAACCTTCCATGCCTACCTTCCCCACTTTATATCAGAGGGGTTTCCTGGAAATTATTTGTTTTATTCTTCTGGAGTCCACTCCAGTCTAAATGGATGGGAAAGCATTTAGCAAGCTGTGATGGTTGAGTGGTTGTGTCAACTGGAGAATTTTGGTTAAGAGAAGCTTAACTAAATTGGCTCAGCAATTCCACACCCTAGGGCGTGGGAGACCCACCCTTGGGTGGCTGGTCTTTCTGGCTGATACAAAGGGGAAATGAGGAAGGATGGACCTGCATCTGTCTTTTCCAGTCTTTAGTCTTCACCTTCAATGTCATCTCCTGGCTCCAGCAGACTCTGGCTTGCATCATAGACTCTTCAGCCTTCCATCATGGACCACTGCAGAGTCCTGATACAGACTGGCGCCGACACTGTGGTGAGCTCCAGACCTCAGAGAAGATCCTTTGGCTCCACTGTATAGACAGACCTTCTGCACTCTTCCTCACCCAACCATTGTAAAGCAATCTTGTAAATTCTTATACATTTGTATATCTTGTGCTATATCTGTTTCTCTAGAAAGTACTGACCAATACGCAAGTCAATCGCCCCTCCTCAAAGAAATCTTTCCAAGAAGCAAAATAGTCCAGACCTAACCAGAATCTCAAGTCTGCCTCAGGAAAACCCTCAGAATCTCATTTTTCAGCTCTCCGTGGGTACGTTCGCTTACTGGTCTTTACTGTCCACATATAGGCCATCTCCAGCAACAGACCCAACACTGCATAAGCTGTGTTTGGAATTCCTACTGTGGGACCAACTATTAAGGTGCATATTCCTAAATAGATCACCACTTAATTATTTAATGTGTTTTATTAGATATAGAACACTGTTTTATAAGTGTATATATGTTTTATCACTAATAAAATTATAAATATAGTTCACCACCTAAGCTGGCTTATTGGAGTAATGTATTACTTGCATGAGTTCCAAGATATAGGAAGAGCCTTTGCTATATTACACGAATACTTAGAGGCAATTCTAACCCAAGCACGATCCCAAGTCTAAACCCTTGTTTGAAAGGTTAAACACAAACCAGATAGGTTGCATAAAAAAAAAAAAAGATGATCAAGTGAACTATACCATTAGACCTAGTTTCAATGTCAAACTCAAGTGTCAGTTCCCTATTTCCACACAGCCCAACATTTTACAGAGAGAGGAAAGAGACAGAGGAAGAGACAGTCCTCAGGACAAATGTGCAAAGAAGCAGGATTAATTTAAGAAAACACAAAAAAGGAAAACATACCTATAGAGAAGTTCAAATACTATACAAGAAGTGTTCTTCCTTAAAGGAAAAACAAGCTAAGATTTTAAGCAGGTGTCAGCACAGTGCGGCCCAGGAGAGAATGGGCCTGTTTTTGTAAATAAAGTTTTACTGACACACAGCCCACACCTACTTCTGATCCATTATCTAAAGCTGCTTCCAGGATGAAAGGAGGCACTAAGTAGCCGTGATAGAGAGCACGTAGCTGGCTCATTAAACTAAAAGATATACACAGTCTGGACCTGTATGGACGAAGTCTGCTGGCCTCCGGTTTAAAGTTACAGTCTGTGGAAAACAGTGACTACTGGAGCTGTTTACCACAGCAACTTTAAACTTTTTTCCTTGTACAGCAGAGCGTTTGCACCTCCATGTACAAGGAACCTCAGCTTTGTCACTCAATCACTTTAAATTCTGAGAATGTTTTGTAAACACTCGGTAAACTTATCTTCAGGAAGTTAAGAGAAGACTGGGACTATCTCTAAGGTTTCATTTCAAAACATGCGTGCCTCTGCCTGACACCAGAACTCTGAGAGCGCTGGTAGCTCCAGTAACAGGGCGTCTGCAGAGCCAGCCTCTTGGGAGGCTGCCGCGGGGTACTCCAGGCCGCGGAGTGAGCTTGAAAAATCCAGCATAACTGCTTTTCCAAGTTTGCACCATAAATAATCATTTTTTTACAAGGTTCAAGTAACTTACCCACCAGGGGAAAAAAAGGAGGTAAAAAAGTGGAAGGATGACACGGAGATTTTCCCTTGGGCGGAGATGTGCAGAATAATGGTGCCCCCTGCAGCACCTCAGTATTTACCTGGGCGCGTGGGAACCCTCAAGAGCCCTACACACTTGGGCCCGTTCTATTCAGGGAGAAAAGTTCCACCAGCAAACAGGAAAAGGAAGGATGAGAGCAATATTCCTCTTCTTCACATTCTTCGTTCGTCCCCACAGATGCCACTGGTTTTTAAGCTTCTTCTATTGCCTGATAACTTCCTCAGAGTGACAGAGAATGCAATATAAATAAATGGATGTCCTTGAACCTGTAAGAAGCCCAAGAGGGCTGTGCAGAAATGCTGGCTGTCTCGGGCCGCACTCCATGCAAACGCCGTGGCCACTCTCAAGTGTCCTGCAGGGAGAGGGGTGGCCAGGGCAGCAGCAAGACCTGGAGACCAGGAAAGCCAGCTTGTTAGAAACGTCTGGGAGAGTTGAGGTCCTGCGATCTCCAAGGAGAGCGCTGCTTCAGCAGCATGGATACAGAAACAGCAGCAATTCGGAGACCAGCCTGGCCCCTGCACAGGGAGCAGCCACGCCTTCCTGAAGTGCACATTGTTTAACAAGGAAAATAACTTGAAGAGAAAAACCCAATAAAATATAGATCACAGGGAAGAAGGGGGCAGATTTACTGGGATGGGATGGGAATCTGAGGATGGGGAGAGACAGGAGGGAGGGGACGGCAAGAGAAAGTAAAAATGACTCGGATGCAATGTGTGCATGCCGGTCCCCCGGATGAATTTAATATTCTGCATGCCAGCATTTGCTAATAAAAAAAAGAAGCTTTACAAGATGAAGGATCCAAAGAGATGCATTGATGTGCTGGGACTGTCATACCAGAATACCTCAGAGTAAGTGGCTTCAACAAGAAATTCATTTCTCCCCATTCTGGAGGCTGGAAGTCCACGACTGAGGTTGATTTCCAGAGAGGGGTGACCACCTCCGGTGCATTCCCGCTCAACGTGTGCTCATCTCATTCTACAAGGACATCAGTCATCCTGACCTCCACTGTGTGGTCACTGTAATGTTTTCATCTTTTCATGTAGCTTCAACTACTTCTGCAAAGATGCTAACTCTGAATACAGTTACCACCTACTGTCCTGGGGGTTAGAAATTCAACAGAGGAATTGGCACAGGGTCAGGGGAACACAATCCAGCCCAAAACAGGAAATAAGAAGTCAGTTAAGACACCTGCTTCTCATGTTGGTAGCTAAGGTTACGAGAACACAGTGAGTAATAACACATCAAGATACAAGGAAAGAACAAGCAAAAGAAAGAGAAAGAAAGAGAAAAGGAAGGAGAAGAGGAAATAGAGAGCGGGCAAGGAGGGAAAAAAAGCTTATGAACGGCTGAATTCCAATTCATCTAATCAAAGGATCTTGAAAATTTGCTCCACCTCTGCTGCTCAGACATTGAAAATCGGAAAGGTGGTGAAGGTTGGATGATCCCAGCCACAGAGGGCCTCCACCCTTTCCCAAGGTGCCTGGCTGGTGAGAATGGTGCCTTGGAGCTGCAAAGTCCCCGGGGCCACTTAATGTTCTGAAGCCTACACAGAAATGAGCAAGGACCATCTCCAGAGTGCTAGAGGTGATGCAAGTTGGAGAGGCAGAAAGCTGTGGATTTCCTGTTAGTGAACTGTTATTCATGGTGCAAGACTATCGGCATCTGCAGTGTCCTGGGCAGTCTTGGCCCCTCAGCTCCTGCCATGGCTATTCCACTAGAAGTACGCACCTCACCCTGTGCCCCACACAGGCTAAGAACTTTTGCAAGGACCCTAGCTCATCGTGTCTTCCTAATCCATGGATTAATCCACCAGCCTCAGCGTACTGATTTCTGCCCCAAAGGAGGCTTCTTTAAGCTTCTTTGACCATCACCTTTTGATACTCCTCAGCCACAGATACACATTTAGCAAGAGCCACTTTAGATAGAAATGGCTACAAAAAATGCAAGCCACTTAAAACCATATTTTGTTTCCATTTCCTTTCACGCCTTTAGAAAATCTCAGAACAGTAAATTAGGAATCAAGCAGTTTAAAATCGTTTCTGCCTCGCCACTTCACAACAGCTGATCCATCCTGGCTGCGAACATAGTTTGTTTCATCTGAGGTGCTGATTCTCCCCCTCCCTCGGACCATAATTTTGAATCATAAAACATACCAAGTAACAGGCAATACAGTTTAGATGCCCATCTTCCCAAAACAATGACGGGAAGGCTACTATTTGCTAAAATGTATCTTCATTTACAGAAAAGGTTTAAATCAAGAATGACTGCTCCTTACAAGTGTAGTAATTCCAGGTGTTGTAAACAAGCGGTTAAGGACAGACAGACCCTGGTTAGCCTATTGTGGTGCAATTCTGCCATCTGGTGGTAGCTGCAGGGTACTTCATATTCTTTTGGACGTGACTTCCTAAACTTTAACAATGTTCCCAGTCTCCTTCCATTCCTTTTATTACTGCCCCCAAGTCTCTAGCAGAAACGAAGAATGTGATTTGGACTCGTCGCTCTTATGTAAACCAGATGGTTATGAAAAGCAGGGGTGAGGTTGTTCCAGCAGCTCGCTGCTTTAGTCCGGACAAGGGGGTAATCAACACGTTCCAGCCACAGCCCTGGCCTCCCTCCCCAAGCTGCGCCCTCCCCAAGATCTGAATCCTGAGGCCCGAGAACTAAGGAATGTCCACACCCGAGAGAGCCCTTTTACCAATGTCTTTTTCTCCTCGCGCTGGAGAGCTAACTCAGGGCCTCGTGGATGCTAGACAAATGCTGTGGCCCTCTGTTCGCAGTCTGAGTCTTCCAAACCCTTTTCCTCCTGCTGCTACCTGCCCTCTCTGGGGTCTCATCCCCAGACCCATTTCCTGAGTCCTTATTGATGCTTGGAATGCTCCCATTTTGCCTGAGGTTTTAATGATTAATAGCAGGCGCTGCCTTTCAGATATCATTTGCATTTGATCACCTTCCCGACAGCTCAAGACCCACGCCTTCTCGGAAACAATAACAATGAAAGGAATTTCAGGTCTCCCTGGGCAGTTTTCAGACCACAGCCTGGCGGTGCAGCACAGCCGCGCCTTTTCCAACTCGTGGGCCTCTACTGCCACCTTCTGGAAGTTTGTGTGCCCTGCAGCAGCTGTGCACTTAGAACAAAACTAGATAAGGAGGGGGTGGCATTTAGGTTAGGATATTTCACAAAAGCTTGTAGCTTTTTATTTGCTGTTCTATCAAAAAATAGAACTGAAATCCATCGCACTACATGTGTAATGTAGAAAAGTGTAATAAAGGCTTATATGAGGCACCCAGACCCCACCATGCATTACTAACAAATAAATAAAGCTTATAAATGTTTTATATGTTACAGGACAAGACTAAATAGAACTAATACGTGCTCATCCTACACTGGGGACCGCTGACAATCACATAGACCTTTTTATTTGGCAGACAATGTTCTGTGTACTTCGTTACTCTCAATATGTTTACATACTGCTTTTTTATTTTTATTTTTATTATTTAACAGGGTCTCACTATGTAATTTGGGCTCGCTTTGAACTCACTATGTAGCCTGGGCTGGACGCAAACTCACAGTGACCCTCCGGCCTCAGCCTCCTGAGTGCTGGGATTACAGGCTCGCACCACCACGCCCGGCTACACATTTTTATCTGCCCCAGTGACCCACTGAGATGCCCACTGCCCTTGGCCCTGTCTTACAGAGGATGCTGCATTTCTGAGAAGCCGTCCTGTCTAAAGTTACAGGGCAGGTCGGGCTGGGGCTGCCTGGCTTCCTAGTCAGTGTTTCTTGCCATCAGGTGAATGCGGGCTTTTCAGTAAGTCAGACGATAACCACGAAGCAAGACTCTAAAATGCCAACCTCTGCACCCTTTCTGGGCCCCAAGACTACAGAATTCAGTAGCACACACTGAGACTGTGATCTCTGCAGTCGGGAGGGGCCGCTCCGCATCGGACAGTCTAACAAGAAGTGACCTGAAGCTTGAAACCAGCCTGAAAAATTAGATCCATCCACAGGAAGAGCTCAGGAGTCACCCACCAAGGCAGGGACCGCGGTGCAGCACCTGCGAGGCCGAGCATCTGGGGCCACTTGAAGAGCACAAGTAAGGCCCAGACTCGGGGGTGAAGAAGAGGAGGGGAAATGTGGGGGAGAGGTCTGAGAACCGGCACAGATGCAGCCTAGAGGCCTGGATGAGCCGGCCACGGGCATGCATTTCCTACTGAGTGGAGAGAAGGCCTCTGGAAGTCTTCGAGCTTAGCCAAAAGATTACCTAGCTGTTATGGAGACCGGACCTTAAGGAGCAGAGAACGGAAGTCGGAGTCCCGATCAGCAGTCTCTGGCAGCAAAACATCAAGAGTCAAAGATGCCTCTGAGCAGCTGTACAAGCAGGACAGCTCTAACCCCAGCGTGGCGACACACACCTGTAATCCCAGCACTGGAGAGGCCGAGGCAGGAGGATCTCCCATATTCAAGGCCGGCCTGGGATCCATAGTGAATTCAAGGCCAGCCTGGAAACATAGAGATCTTGTTTCCAAATAACCAACAAGCGGGGTAGACAGATTGAAAGGGTGCAAGCTGTGCTGTGACCGTGGGGGGTTCCAGGGTCCCTGATGCGTCCAGTGCAGGAGGAAGAAGGGAACGTGGGCGGAAGTTAATCCCCGGGTGAGGGAAGCTTCTGTGGTGGAGAGAAGGACGCTTAAGGGGGAGGGAAGTAGATCTGAACTTGTACAGGAGACCCAGACCAGGGTCCCACTCTGTTTTCTGAGGTTTCCTTCAAGGGCAGCAGTTGGATGTCACTGGGCTTCCACACACACATCTGGGGAGATGCAGGCACTGGGACTTGCTCGGTCCTCTAAGTCCATGCAAGAGTTAATTGCAGGAAGTGGCATTAACATATTCCACACCAACACCTAAAGGTGGGCAAGCCCATTAAATTTGATTTGAAAAGGTTCTCATTCAATCCTCAAAGGAATTATCTAGAAGTGAGGGTAAAGTTATCTTCTAATCTCCATCCTCTTATCCTATGACTGGTTTGAACTGTATATATGTATATGTTGTAATTAACACTGTCCTTGGAGGGAGGGTTTTTTGTTTGGCAGTAAATTTTCTCTTCACACAAGTTGCCAGCAAGTGTTGGACCACCTGGACTTCATTCTGTTTCTTGAGCTGTTTTAACTTGATTTTGTGAAGTTTGAGAATTGTTGCTGCTTCTTAAAGAAATCTCCAGGAAATCAAAAAGATTCTGGGTACAGCATACATGAGCTGGAAATAGGAAATGGAAAGAAACGCTCCTTTTTCTGGGAAAACATACATAGTTAGCAATTATGTAGCACTAGCCTGCATTTAAAAGCCAGTCTTTTCCACTGTCAGAAAGAAACTGTGAGTGCTGGGAATATTCCTACCTTGTTCCTTGGTACCTTTACAGAATTTCCATTTTCCGGTTCACTCTCTTCAAATACCTGAAGGACAGCCGATTACTCATTTACCAAAACTACTAAGACGTATGTTTCACTACGTGATCTGTTTTTAAGCAAATAGCTCTAAATTCTTGGCAAATCTATCTTGGCTTATCTTGGCTTATCTTGATAAGCACCACATTGATATTTTACAATGAATATCACATGCTTTTCAATCAGCATGAAGGATATTGTGGTCTTCGGAGATGCCATGTTTTAGATTCCTGAAGCTGGGTTTATTCAACCAAACAGTGGTGGGCTGGTTTGGATCTCCAAGTTTGTCCTCCTTCTTGACGTAGCTGTTGTTGGAGATTCCAACACTAACTGAGAGTTGGATTGCAAACTCTGTAGGATTCCGTGAAGCTCTAAAATCCTATGAGTCTCTGCCACCGTTGACACCAACAGGATAGCTCTCTTCTCAAAAAAAAACAATATAAGCTCAGGGTAGCAGAATTTATAGTGTTTGATATTTGCTAGGCACCGTTCCATAGTCACATCAAGCTGTTTAGTATTAATGAGGAATTGTGAGGTAGGTGCTATTACCATCTCAGGTTTTAGAGGAAGAAACTGAGGTACAGGAATTTTGAGCAGCCAGATGGAGGTGAAAGGATCCACGGTGCCTGTGTCCAGAGTTCATCCTCAGATCATTTGAAAGCATGAACACAGCCAAAAACTCCACACAGAATTTCTAACAAGCAGGTTACTTTTAAAAACATTTAAGAATTCAGTCAAGAAGTGTGAATACCTGTATTGTTAAGCCCTGGGTAACTTTAAACTTGATCTGCACAGTATGATCCTCTGAGGGGCAGTTTTGCTCTTACACCTTGATCTTTGCTCACAGCACAGGAAGCTGGTAATTCCAGAAGCAAGATGAGTAGGCCATCGAAGTCTGGGCAGACATGGCTTGCAGCCAACCTACTCGAACTGATAAGTGCACCACCAAGTTGGGATGAGGAGAAGCAGGGCGAGCACATCCAGAGCACAGAGGTGCTGCTATGGCTGAGTAACGCCAACATTGGCTTGCCAACTTCACCAGAATCTCTAAAAGGATGAGAAGCTGCTTACATTCCAAAATAACTCATTGAAAGGAAGCAGGGGAAATCAGAAGTTTGATAGCCGGTGTGTTAACTGTTAAAAGAGAAGTATACCGTATCAATATGAGGAATTCAGAAGTATATGTGGGTTGAGGGGGTAAGAAGTACATGAAAACTGGATAGAGTGAGCTTCAGAGAAAAGGCCGAGAAATATATTCTGAGTAAGGGAAAGGTAATTTCCCTTAAGATAATTCAGCTTTAGTTCCATGGTAACAGTAACCTATCCCATAACCAATATATAGAACCTCACAGTTTAATAGAATAAACTAACGACTGCGGAAATAACCATGGATGTGGGCTGAGCAAATTCACTTCGTAGATTAGAAAACAAAGTCTCAGGGAAGTTAGGTGATGGATGCTCCCACTCATTAGTGTCTGAACCAACACTCAACCTGTGCAGTCTCTTCCATAAAATGAAATCAGGAATTTTTGGCAGCAGCAGACCCTGAATATTTCAGCCGGCCCTGAAATGTTATGGTACACAATTTCTCAGTCAGATCTTCTCAACTATTCATGTTCAAAGACTTCAAAGAGGATTATGAGACATTAGTTCACCACATGGAACAGGGAAATCCTGGGGCAGTTCTTACCTAGTACGTCCAAGAGTTGTTGGCTTCCTCTCAAATCTGCAAAGTCCTCTTAAATGATCTTGGAAAGAACCAGCTATCATTTTGAACTATGCTTGAAAACATACCTACTGTTCAAAGTATTTTTGTAGACCTTAGAACGTGTAACCAGAGGGTATATATACATCACACATTAACTTAAAACTCCAAGGTGGATTATTTGAGAAATAGTAGGTTAATTCATTTTTTCTTTTTGAAATTATATGTCTAAAACCAGAAATCAGTGAGATAAGAAGTTATATTACAAATTAAGATTAGAAAAACAATTTATTTTTACTTTAAAGAAAAAAATAAAACAAGATAATAGGAAGGTAACCATGGTTAATACATTGCATATTGATATCTTTGAATTAGTTACTCAGAGTACAAGATATTAGAATTTAATTGTCCAAATAAAAACACAAAGCTATGTTTTAGTGAACAAAGAGCAATTAATAGTATAACTATCTTAACTACCATATATATATTGTTTTTTTCTTTTCCCTTCCTTCTTTTCTCTATTCCCTTATCCCAATTTCTCTTTCCTTTTGAATTTTCTTCCCATTTTACAATATCCACTGTACATTTACTCTTTTAGCTTCTCATACTAGGGAAACAGTATGATATTTACACATGTGTATCTGGTTTATTTCACTTGTGAGTATGGTCATGACTGCATTTATTTACCTATAAAAGTCTCCAGTTTACCCTCCTTTGTGGCTGAGTAGTACTCCATTGTATAAAAAGACATCTTTTTTATCCATGCCTCAGTTGAGTTTGGGTTTTTTCCAAGATCTTGCTATTACAAATCATGGTGCTATAAACACAAGTGCACATACAAAGCTATGGTACAATGTTTTTATTCTTCCAGGAAGATACCCAGAAGGAACATAGCTGGGTCAAATAGGACCTCAGACTTAGTGTTTTTAGGACTCTCCACACTGATCTCCACAGTGGTTGCACCAGTCCACATTCATCCCAACAGTGGGAAAGGGTTCCTTTTCCCCCACAGCCCCTCAGCATTTATTAGTGATTGATTTTTTGATAATAGCCATTCTTTCTGGGTTGAGATAGAATCTCAATGTTCTTTTAATTTGCATCTCTTGAATGATCAGTGATTTTGAACATTTTTTCATATATTTATTTTCTGTTTGTATGTCTTCATTTGAGAAGTATATATTTGTCTCAGATGACCATCTTTGGATTGGATCTTCAAAATCTGAGAGCAGACAAATAAAATTTGAAAGTCAGTTTTTAATTCCTATGTCTTAGTCTTAGCTTCTAGGAGAAAAATATTTGTTAAAGAAAAAAGCTTTAATTTACAGACAGAATTAGGGAAAAAATGAACAGAGCATGAGACTTTTTCCTATGACTCTAAAAACATTTGGGTTAGTCTCTGATCCCACTCAAATTTTAAAATCTCTAAAAGTAAATGATAAATATAAGCCTTGAAACACTTTCTGTTACTTAAAATAGGACAGTTGGTCCCAAAGGAGAGAAGAAAGTCTGTTACTACAGATAATCAAAATACCCAGAAGTAGTGTCATCAGTTTAGTTATTGGGTAATCATAACAACCAGAGAGTGGAAAATAATTCAAAAGATTGCAACCAAACAAAACCAAAACAACAGCTACTTTTTCCATAAAATATAAAGTTCTCTGTTTGGTAGTACTGGGAAATTTAATGAAGCCAAGGCCTTTATAGTGAGCTCCATCTCCATTCCCTATCATTTTTCATTTTGAGACAGAATCTGGCTAAGAATCTTAAACTGCAAGGCTGCTTTATATCTGAGATCTTCCTGTCTCAGCCTCCCAGACTTCTGGAAGTAAAGGCACATGCTTCTGCCTCAGACTAATGCTCTTACGTTTTAATTTACGGATGTGAGCCTGGTTCCACCATACTTCAGCCACAGAGAAACACCCTGAGGTATGCTTGCAGCCGCTTCCATTTTAATGCCTTAAAAGTTATCATCCCTGCAGCATCCATGTCTATTGTCTTCCTCCACGGTAGAGTAAAGGGAGGGGTTTCAGCTTGACCCAGATGCCTGCATGATCTAAAGACATATCCTCCTCCCTGGCTGTGGATCCTGAAGCTTGCACATGTGCACAATGCCCTGCATCAGCTCAGGAGAACACAGACCACTGTCCACTGCCTTTTCACTGGCTTGGTATCCTCAGGCAGCACTACCCAAGTCCTCATCTGATGAGGGAAAAGGAGAAATGAGGGAGAAGTCTAATTGTGTGTCTCCCAGAGTCACCCTGAAGACAGTGAGTGGGAGACGGAGTCACAAAGCAGAAAGTGCTGTAACGTGGCAGGTGCTGTTACAGAACAAGGTGTGCAGCTCACAGCAGCCACTGTGAGCACACAGTGAGCTGTGGCCATGGCCAAGAGGCATCAAAGATATGCATGTGCAAGGTGAACCCATCTCAGTCCAATTGTGATTAACGCTTTCATGGGCGTCACCCACCCTCAGGCCCTCGGCAAGGACTTCAGAGCTGAACGATGGTTCTTTTGGGCTAATCAGCAGAAGGTGACTCAGATGTTTCCAGAACCCTTAGTGAGTGCACTCATGAGGCATAAGCTTTCCAGCAAATGGCTGGAATAGGTTCTCGGGCACCTTTTAGGGCTGCTCCAACTCCAGGGATCTGTGGGAGCCAAAGAACTGACATCCTCAGGGCCACTGGGGAAGTCTGCGATAGTTAATGTTGTTGGCGCCAAGGAAAAAAGAGCGCCCAATCACTGATCAATCCTGCATCAAGCTCTAAGGTGGTGATTTGAATTCCCACCAGTAGGTTCATCTCTAGGGTGGCTTTGTATATTTCACTGAGTTAACTAAATAATGTGAAAAGAATCACCTTATATAAAACAGCACTGATTGGGATACAGACTTTACTCCATAGTTTTCTGAAGTTCTTTTTCTCTGTAATGTATTTGTCTAGAGAGAGATTCAGTCCTTCACACACACACACACACACACACACACACACACACACACACACACTCACACACTCACCCCATCCTGCTGTCCCTACTTTTGGGATTTGGCTTGTTCATGCCATGTTGGTTCAAATCTGGCCACAACCTGTCCTGAATACTAGACATGAAGCTATGGGATCTAATGTTTGCCCTGCCGGCTCTCAGTCTTGCTTTAGTCTGAGTCTTTTCTATTCCCCTTCTTCCCATTTGGAATGGGAGTATTTCCCTGTGCCATTGCTTGTTGGAAGTATTTGACTTTCTTTTTTATTTTTATAGGGGTTCATAGGTAAGAACTTGCCTTGAGTTACAGAGGAGACTTTGGACTTGAACTTTTAACACTGCTGAAACTGTAAAGACTTTGGCAGCTCTTTAGAAGTGGACAAAAAACATTTTATATAATTGGATGGACATGTCTTTTTTGAGGGCCAGGAGCAGAATGTGATGGTTTGGATCTAAAGCATCCCCCAAAAGGCTCGTGTTCAGAGGTGGGGCTTTGCAAAGTGCTGGATCATGGGGCACTGATCCACTGGTGAGTTCATAGCCGAATGTGTTAAGAGGTAGGCTCTGGTGGAAGTGGTGTGTCACTAGGAGAATACCTGCGGAGGATATAGTTCCCTCGCCATCTCCTCCCTTCTCTTTCTAGTTTCTGCTGCTATGTGGGAGAAATCCCACTCTGTGATGCTCTTCCACCACGCCATTCTGTCTTGGAGCCAGCCAGCCTTGGCCTGAACTCACTAAAAACAGTAAGCTAAATAAACCTCCCCTCCGTTAAGCAGGTGTCAAGCATTTTGTCCCAGGGATAAGAAAGCTGACTCCTACAGATGTTCCTCCATTAAAGCGTCAGTAGAATTCCAGAGATTGCTAAATATACTCTAAATTTTTTATGGAATGCAAAAATAAAATAATGGAAGCTACAGGTTCCCAAGGTCAGTGAGCACCTTCCTTCCTCTCTTGTAGGCAGATATTATTTCCCCAGGAAAGAATGAAAGTGAAGAAAAGAATAAAATTTCTGGTCTGATTTACACATTAAATCTAATAAGTTTGTGTCATAGAAAAGCAGCAATCAAAGGCTTTTAAACAGAGGGGGAAGTAGGGAGAGAGAAGATGTTGTTAAAAGGTACAACGTTTCACTTAGACAGCAATGTTTTAGTGATCTGTTGGACTGCCTGGGGAACACAGGTAAAAATATATTTCGATGATGCTAAAATAGAATGTTAACATTTTCACCACATCAAAAAAATGATAAATTGGTGAGATGATAATTATGTTAATTAGCTTGACTGAGTCTTTCTACAATATGTAGATAGAGTGTAACATTATATTGTACCCCATAAATATACATAAGTAAAATTCACCAAGTAAAGCTTTAAAAAGAAATGCAATCACTGCTAGCAGCCTGTCAGTTTCTCTGGGGGTAGACACATAGATGCATCTGAGGAAGCTCTGGTGAACCAATGAAAAAGAGGTTATTGTTTCTGAACTTGGCAGAGCCCACCTCCTGCCCTGTAAATGTCAGCATGTGTCCGTGTGAGCATCTGACGTTGCTCAGCACCACATTCCAAAGGCCAGGAATTTGGCAGAGCAAGCTGATGACAATGCCTAAAAATATTCTGTTTTATCAAAGTCTATTCTGAAGGCTTTAAGCATGTGGGCAAAATGCTAGAACAGCAGGATCTTTAGGAAGAGGAAATTCTGAGAAGCTTTCCAAACATCCCAGTGACACAACCTCATTGTGCAAGAAGTGACCCTTCTGCTTCTGTTCTCACAACATGTCTATTTTTGTCTTAGCAGTTTGCTGTCCTTATTGTTAAAGCCATGTAAGGAAATGCTCTCTCTTGTGTAAGCGTTCATTAAACATACCCTGATTTAATGCAGCAAGTCATTATTTAGAACCTACTATATGCAAGGCATTTTTCTGGGCCCCCATGGGGAGTGTAAAGTCAACTGAATAATTGTCCTTGTTTTAAATCTGCTTGCAGGCAGCGGGGGTGACACCTGCCTTGAGAATGAGCTGCTCTGTGGTGGGCAAACTGATCCATGCTTTAGATGAGGCAAAATGCAAGATAAGGAAGAAAAGACAAGGAAGAAATAGATTTTGCTGGTGAGGATTGGCAAAGCTTCCCTGAAGACAATGACATTGTAACTTGGATGTTTAAGAGTAGGTAGGGCTGAGGAGGCAGAGATGGGCAGTGTTCCAGACAGAGAGAGCAACATGTGTGCACACAGACATGGAAGGTAACGGCTTCAGAGAAACCAGTGTGAGACATTGAGGGATTGTATTATCACAGGTGACTGGCTCGTCCAAGACGAGAAACTCAGCACCAAGAACCTGTACAACAGTGCAAGAGACTCTACCAAAGAGGAGAAAAGTCATTTCTGTGAATTTCCCAATGGTTTATGCTAGCAGTAGACAAGTCTTATGCCAAGTGTAATGACATGTTACAGAACTGTCCTTTTCTGGCTTTTATGTACTAACTCTAAGCATACCACTTCAGAGTTAGTCTTTGTTTTTCAGTAACTCAAGTGCTCTTCGTTCCGCAACAGCAAACAAAAGCATCAAAATGACACCCAGCATTTGGAAGCAGATTTATTTATGTCAAAGGGAACTCACTGGGATCATTTCCAATATGTCAGACCCCAATGGTTGTCTAGGGCTTATATGGGATAAGCAAGCAGAAAGTACAGAAGCAAAATGGCTTGTCAAACTGGGCATTGTTTCTTACAATATGCATCACAGCAACCAGCTATTTCTAAGTAACAAAAGTAACAAAATCTATAACCGGAACTATTATCTGGACAACAAACTGAAGTAACAAACTGGGTGGGTGGGGTGTCTTTTGCTACATCCCCTCCTGGCTCTTTCTTTTTCCCTGGCAAATCTTTGCTGGGCATGTTACAAGTAACCTTTCAAGACAAGGGCCAACTAAAAACAGTTCTGTAACACTACTCTAGCAAGGGAATGAAAGAATTAAACTGACCTAGGAATGTCCAGTGTGCCTTGGATGCTCATCAAATCTTTATTGTTTACGAGAGCTTTACTGGTTACTTTCTATTCTATCAAAGTAAACATCCATAGAGCTAAAACAAAGCAAGGACTGAAGAAGCAACTTGAAAAGGCACAAAAATCAAGGGGAGTGATGCACTGAAGTATGGAACAATCGTGTGACCAGCCGTGTGTGGACTGGCCAGCATCTGGAGTGACCAGAGCAGGGCTTTGAGTGCATCGTCTCTTCAGAATGAGCTGTTTATTCCAGGTAAGTTCTTTAGGGAATTTAAGGCTGGATTTCTGAAACTTGTAGAGGTGGTTAATATGTACCTGGGTTATATGTGTGTGCAGGAGTGTCTACAGGTATAGCTGATAGCACTATCCTATAAAGTCCTGTTGCCGTTTCAGTGCAGGTAGGGAATGTCTTAGGCCAGCCCGAGTAGGTGTAGATGAGCGCTAACAGATATTTGTAACCCCTGAAGGATTTTACTTCTGTGTAGTCTGTCTATATATCTTTAAGTGGGAAGGGTGCACTATAGTGCATGAGGTCAGGGCCAATGGCAGAGATGCTGAAACGTGAGATGGCTGCAGGGGTACAGATGCTAGCACTGCAGCTCAAGCTTACAGAACAAATGGTGCAGACAATTCTGGCTCTGATCTTCCAGGAGCACTGGGTAAAGACTTCCTCATGGTGTTGATGTTTCAGTCAATTGGATCCCTCGTGGGGGCTGAAGCTTCTGGATCAAATTATTTTACATCATTGGTAGTAGGTTTCCAAACAGCAGCAGGAGATCTGTGACCAACTTTGTGCAAGGCGACTAAAGTATGTCTAGCCTTGGACTCCCTTCCTAACAGAGCAACTTCCATCTGTAAACAGGACGTACTCAGTATCTGGCAGGGAGCCCATTTTTAGGTCCAGTACAGTATGTGTCACCTGGACAGTTAAATCTCAACCTAAGGTGAGCTTGTCAGTTTTTTATCAAAATGACAGTGGCTGTGAGAATGCAGAGACAAAGGAGAAGCAGCCTTTAGTGGCTGGATCCAAGTATTTGCACAGGTACGCCACTGGGCACTCCCAGGGGCTGCAGTCTGAATTAACGTCATTGTTTTTGTGAACTCAGGGACCAAATTTTATGGAATCCAGCAGCTCCAAGAAATTTGAGGAGGATTTTTTCTTTTCTATAACCAGTTCCCACCTGATATTGCAGCAGAACTTTTGTGTCTTTCTAGTAGGTAGTCTGGGTGTAGTTAATCAGAAGTGCAGGGATATTTGATTCTGGAAAACAAGTTTTTGAAACTCTAGGAGGTTAAATTCAGGTCAGTTGACTTTTGAGTCCAGAACTGGGATCTTTTGAAGAGGGACTGGCTGACAGGAGCCAATGAAAGGTAGAAGGAGGCATTCTTCAGGTCCAGGCAGGTGTACCAGCAGGCTGTGGGTGGCAGAAGTTGAGGCAATGTATATGGAAGGCAACCGTACTGGCATTGGCAACTTGAAGATCTTGAACTGGATTTACAGACAGGAAAGGTATAATTTAGCAGTTTGACAACCTATTCTTTTGATCAGGGGACCATGCAGAACTGGAAGGGACAGAAAAGCAGATTATCTCAGAGAAAATGTGCTGGTGGTTTGGGCAAATCTGTTGTTGGGGTCTCTCCCAAAATAGTAGGAGAGATTTTACCCCCTTGTAGCAATTGACTTCAAGTGAGTTGCATCTTGTCTCAGGATTTTACCCACTGAAAGGGCTTATGGAGCAAGTCACAAGCAGAAGAAGGCATCTGGAGGTAACAGTGCTAAATGGGTGTATGGGTCAGGAACTACAGAGTGCAAGGTGATCAGCAGTCCATCACAATCCCGAGCTGCCTTGCGATTGGATGCCTGTTTGTGCTTCTCATGACATCCGACAGCAATGGGGGGTCACAGCGAGGTGGCATGGCTGATGGCCATGTGCATAAGCAAGTCTTTAGCTTATGTTTCTAGGAGGAAAGTTTTCAGCTGATGCAGGTGTCACCTTCCTCTCAGGTAAAATTCAGGGTTAAATAAGAAGAAGGCCATCAGGCTTGGTGACAGACATTTATGTTTAACAAGATGGCCTCCAGGGCTGCAAGTTTGTGCTTGGCAGAGGAGTAAGAGACAAGATTTCCAATTGCCCCAGTTGTGGTAACTTTTTGACAGAGGGAACATTTGAAGGCAGAGGGTTATGTTTCATTATCTACTAGGAAAGTCACAGATTTGTCCCCAACTTCTGCAATGACCATGGGGTCTTGGGGGCCCAATTTGATACAGCACAATCTGTTCTATCCATCCAGGCCCAGCAGGATGAGGAGAGGTTCAGGTCAAGGCCGCTTGGATAGTCAGGCTTTTTAGTGTCTCCCAGATGAGTTGGGAGTGGGGTTAGTGAAACTTTTGGCAGCAACTGCAGTGGCCAATGAGGGTGCCAAGGCAAAATTCTCAGGAAGACTGTCTTTCTTCCTTTTTTTTTTTTTCTTTGAGATCCAGGGAGTGGTTTGGTTTCATTTTTAACTCCATAAAACCCTTTTTCCTGAAGTCAGGGACTATGAGTTTCAACAAATTAGTTCCCATTTCTGGCTTCCTATGTATGTGTTGTGTACCCTTGAACAATGGTGCAACAGACAAAGGATGGGTGCCCCTCAGAGAGAGACCAGTCAGACACCTGTTTCACCATGCCTCTCACAGGAACTTAGCAAAAGAGGATGTGAAGCCTCCATTATGCTATATCAATAACCATAGAACAACAGGTGAGGGCATAATCAGCCACCATGACCAGCACTTCCCAGCCTTTATGCATAGACAGAACAGTCTATTATTTATGCTGCTTCACTCACAAATTCATTTAACAAACACTCAGAAGTTAAACATTTCTATCCCCTTCCCTTGAGGATGGTACTGACTAATGAGAGTTGATCAGATTCCCTTCTGCTTGAGCCGAGTAGGACAGACACACTAACAGTTTCCCCAAAGGTCTTATTGGAATCAGGCAGGCAGGCAGCAGAGAAATAGATGAACAGACAGCATCCTCCTCCCTTTGGGGTCCAACGTGAGCTGTTCAATCAAGAAGCCAGGAATCCTCCTCCAGTTCTCTGAGGAGACTTGAGAAATCTCAAGGACATGCTTTCCCATCAGGACCTGGAGAAATCTGTACTCCATCCACAAGGATTACAATCAGTGACCAAAGAGATCAGCATGATCAATCTTCCCAGCCAACGCAGCATATGCAAAGGGCAAAAGAAACACCAAAATGACACCCAGTATTTCAAGGCAGATTTATTTACATCAACAGGCACTCACTGAGATCATTCCTGAAATATCTGGCCCCAACCTGTGGCAGTGTAAGGTGAATATAGAATAAGCAAGCAGGAAGTACAGAAGCAGAATGGCTTGTCAACTGGAGACCTACAATACACATCATAGTGACCAGCCCTTTAAAAGTAACAGAAACTGGAACTGGAACTGGCTCTATGGGGAAGGGGGGAGTGGATCTTCTGCTGCAGTCCTAGATTTTAGTTTAGGAATCTCTTAACTATTATAGATTTACAACAAGTTTGTAATGCATAGTTTCTACCTCAAGTTAGGGGAGCTAGATTCAAGGGGTGAAATATCTTTAGTGGTAAGAGACCTGCAAGATTTTCTCAGAGATCATCTTCATCTTTACCTGGCACTTGTGAAAAATAATCTACCACTTATGAAAAAATAAATTGTGAATCATCAGACAGAGCAGGCCATGCTGCTTTTTCATAATTATTACACAAACCATAACACAGAAATAATGTGATGAAAAAGGGGGCTGAGTAGTAACTAACAAGACCAAAATACAGTAAGTCAGTGCCATTTTTGTAATGAAAGGACTGGTCAATCTAATAATGGATTGGATGAAGGAAAACAAGGAAGGATAGAAAGAAAATATATATATATCCAATTGCTTCCTTTCTAAAACCTAAACTGCATTAACCAAAGCCAAATGACTTCTAAACACTGCCATGATTTTCTTGAGTGTTCTCCATAGCTCAAGAGGATACAAAACAAATTCTGGCCTTTGATTCTGGCCTAGGACTCTCCTTGTTGTTCCGGGAGAAGTTGAATTTCCCAACCACATATTCCAAACTCTGCCCCCACCCCGCCTCTTGCTATCTGATGTCACAACCAAGATGACCAGAGCTATCAGCACTGCCTGGTGGCTAAACTACTAAGCATTTTAACTTCATACCTCACTACACCTTCCCAAACAGGTAGATCATACATACAACAAGGGCTCAATTTTTCCTATCTTTGATCAACCTTTACTCATTTACTTTCACTTAGGGAAAAATCTTTTGAAAGTTTCTGTCTCTACCTTATTGCACATACTGATGATCTCAATAAACTCTTCATTCATCCCAATAAAATTCCTTCATTTCATTCTTTAGCTCAGATTTGGGTCTCAACTTTCTATTATAAAACACTTTAAGTATACAGCATTTTAATTGATACTTCAAAGAACCTGTTGAACTACATGTCACTCATCACAATTTACAGAAAAGAAAATTGTCTTGGACCAAATGATTTAGCTACTAAATAAAGCAGGTTTGCAAACTCAACCTTTCGGCCCCAAAATGCTTTTTTCTTTCAGGGGCAAGACAGTGGCAGTAATGACTTACCACAAAAAGGAAGCCAAACTTTACATTTTACAACAAAATCAACAATAAGAAACCACGACTTTCTATAGCAAAACACTTTGAAACTAACCAGAGGTCTCCTTCAGAGTCCAGACAACATCTTGATTTGGATAGAATCCCTCAAAAAAGGCTATTTAAGGTAGATGTGATTGCTGAGTGTAATGGTACACAGCTGTAATCTCAGCACTCTGGGAGACTGAAGAAGAGAATCACAAAATTGAATCCAACCTGAGCAACTTAGCAACTTAGTGATACCCTGCCTCAAAAAACAAAATAAAAAAAAATTAAAACAAAGGGACTTCTATGTGAAGACCTTGCATTTAACCCAAGTATCAACAAAAAGACAAATAAAACCAATGCTATAATTTACTTATGCTAAATAATTCACCTGTAACTTATATTCCATGAATCGCTATAAATACCATATTTCAGTTTCATCATATTTTCTATGGAGTACACTGAATGCTTATTACACTGCATTTCATTAGACATATTGCTATTCCTGCATTAATTTATTTATAAATCTTTGTAAGATATTTTAAATATGAAAATCCTTTGCCATGTATTAATAGGGATATGACATTGGGCCAAACATTCAAAATCATGGAGATTTCAGGCTACTTGGAAGGTGTGGTCCATGTTCAGTGAATATGCATAAAAGTGGCTCAAGAGGTAGCAGGGATAAAATCCTGTGTCCTTGGATTATTTGAACAGGTAATGAAACTATTTGGCATATTTACATGTAGTTATAAGAATATTTCATAATATGGGACAATCTAAGTAGAAATGAACTTCAGTTTCTACTGAAATTTCCATTTTAAAAAAATTGTCCAAGATTTCTTCATTCCTGCCTGCACCATTCCCCCAACTGCTAAACAGGATCAATAGTAGCAGCAGCCCAGAACTTAGAGAGTCCTGTCTTAGTCCATTTTCTATAGCTATAACATAACTCCACAGCTTGACAGTTTTCAAAGAAAAAGTGTCTTTCCTACAATTCTGGAAGCTGGGAAGTTTAAGATCAAGGTACCAGCATTTGGTGAGGGCCTTCTTGCTGCATCAAAATATGGCAGAGGCCATCATCTGGAAAGGAAGTGAGCACAGGAGACACAGAGAGAAAGAAAGAAAGAAAGAAAGAAAGAAAGAAAGAAAGAAAGAAAGAAAGAAAGAAAGAAAGAAAGAAAGAAAGAAGCAAGAGAAAGCCAAGGAAGCTGAACACAATTTTTTAACAACACGCACTCAAGTTAGAGAACTAACTGGCATGAACGGCCTCAATTCATCAGGAAGAGAGAGCCCTCATGGCTAAGCTCTTGTCAAGGTCTCAGCTCCCAATGGTGTTGATTTGGGTATTAAATTTATTCTGCTATAAAGAAAGATAAACTTGAGTCATTCATAGGAAGTGGATGCACCTTGAGTGATAATGTTAAGTGAAATAAATTGGACACAGAAGCTTAAATGTCACAGTTTCTTTTATGAAAAATCTAAGTTATAAAGAAAGAGCAAATTAAAGGTAATAGGAGTAGGAAGATACATTTTTCTCAAATAAAAAAAGGAATCAAGAGATGGAGGAAGAAGGGAGGAAAAGGAGATGGAAAAAAGAAATTAAGGTGTTTTACATACAGGTACCACATCCACACAAGAAATATAAAAAGTACTGCAAAAATTTACTAATAAAAATTTTTTGAATCAACAAAAGTTTTGGAGGAGACAGTCAAACCTTATTAGTCCCTCTGGTCAGATGCAGATGCATGAGCCCAGAAAAAGTTAACAAAAGAGACAGTATCTTCACAAAATGCTGCTGCCTAAAGACAGTAAATTACAAAGTCATTTGTTATATAGCAATATATAACTGATACAGAAGAATAAATATTTTTAAAATAGCCATTCTCCCAAAACTGTTATACAGATTCAATGCAATCCCAATGAAAATACCATCAACATACCTCATAGATCTAGAGAAATCACTCCTAAAATTCATCTGGAATCAGAAGAGACCTAGAATAGCAAAGACAGTTCTAAGCAACACAGGCAAGGCAGGAGGCATCACAATCCCTGACTTGAAGTTATACTACAAAGCAACCGTAGTAAAATCAACATGGTACTACAGTAAAAACAGATCTAAAGATCAATGAAATAGATTAGAAGATACAACCACAACCACAAACACACTCAACCACCTTATCTTTGATAAAGGAGCCAAACATGTTCACTGGAAGAATGACAGTCTCTTTAATAAATGGTGCTGGAAAACTGGCTCTCCATATGCCAAAAACTAAAACTAAATCCATGCCTATCACCACATACTAAACTAAAATCTAAATAGATCGAAGATCTGAATATTAAAATAGAAACACTAAATCTGTTGGAAGACAAATTGGGTAAAAATCTTGAAGACATAGTGGTAGGTAGAGAATTCATGAACAGGAATCAAACCGCACAGGAAATACTTCCCAGAGTCAATAACTAGAATCACATCTTATTAAAAAGTTTCTGCACGTCAAAAGAAATCTCCAGCATAGTGAAAAGAAAACCCACAAACTGGGAAAAAATCTTAGTGAACTGTCCCTTAGACAAAGGACTTCTGTCTAAAACATATAAAGAATTTTTAAAAATCAGACTCCTGAAATTCAAGGATCCAACCCAAAAATGGGCATCTGAGATGAATACATAGTTCTCAGATGAAGAAATACAAGTGGCAAATAAATACATGAAAAAATGTTCATCATCATTACTCATTAGAGAAATGCAAATTAAAACAACACTGAGATTCCATTTCACTCCAGAAAAAAAAAGGACAAGATCAAGAAAACTACCAACAACAAATGCTGGAGAAGCTGTGGGGAAAAAGGAACTCTCCTGCACTGTTGGTGGGAGTGTAGACTGGTGCAACCACTGCGGAGGACAGTCTGGAGATTCCTCAAAAAGCTGGGATTGGAAGTCCCATTTGTTCTAGCTATTCTACTTCTAGGCATATTCCCAGAGGAACTGAAAACATCATACTACAGTGATATATGTGCACCCATGTTTATGGCAGCACAATTTGTAATAATCAGATCTTGAAAACAACCTAAGTGTCCATCAACTGAGGAATGGATAAAAAAGTTGTGGTATTTTTATACAATGGAGTTCTATTCAGCTATAAGGAATGATCACATTGAGATATTTATAAATAAATGGGCGCAACCTAAGACCATACTCATAAGTGAAAGAAATCAAACTCACATGTGTAAATACCGTATAGTCTCCCTATAAGAAATGGTAAGAGTACATAAGAGTTTATGATAATCATGATTCCCCATTACATTGTATAATTATTTTATCCATTAGTTGGAGTGGTTTTATCCTGGTTTGTTTGATTTTATTATCTGTGATAGTATGAACAGCTATTTTGAAGAAAACAAGCCATATTAATAGCCAGTGCTGATTTAATATCATCTTACTCTGAAGTCCTACCATGCTTTTCTTCTTCTGTTTCCATTGGTTCTACCATGTTGTATCTTATTGTATTGTATTATGTGTGACAGTATAAACAAATTTTCTATGGAAAATGAAATAATAAAGCAGCCATTGTTCATTTTCTGTTATTTGGTTCTGAGTGCCCTGTAATACTTTCATTCTCTTGAATGGTCTTATACTATTTTATTATGTTTGATACTATTGTATATGAAGTTATGCTCAACTATTTCAAAGAAAGAGAAACTATGGTAGTTACTGTTAATATGCGTTGTCTTCTGGTGAAATACTGTGTTTTTTACATTGTTTTGCTCTGATCTGCTTTGTTATGTCTTGTTTTGTCTTAATCTCTTTAAAATAAAAAAATTCAAAAAAGATAACTGATACAGTGAAATAAAATGTCCTATGGGCTGCAGAACTCAAAGAAGGTCCGTTTGGTTTGGTAGCTCTTAATCGTTGACAAGGAGAAATGATCAGGATAAAAATAAGCATAAGACCAGAGGAAATTTCTATGAAGGAGAGAGGTAAAAAAGGCACTACAGGGAAGCAGAATGAAAATTCATTCATGAGCTTCCTGTGGCTATGAAAAAGAAAATGTAAGAAGAAACGCAGCAAATGTGGCTTGCAAAATGTCTTGGTTACTTTTCTCTCATTGCTGAACAAGATATCCAACACCCAAAATTAAGGAAGGAAGAGTTTACTTAGCTCACACTTTTTAGAGATGCCAGTCCATACTCAGCTGGTTGCAAAGCAAGGAGGCTCATGGCAGATGGGCAACAGTTCATGGCAGAGGAAGACAGCAAAAGCAGCAAGAGTAAAGTGAGAAGATTATTTCTGTAATAAATAGAAGGTTGTTTCTGTCCCTTATATTGTATAGGCCACACCCACCGTAGGGTAGGTGCAGCACTCATACCATAATCCCAGCACTGGACCATGAATCAATCACAAACTCTAGAAGCCTGCCCCCATGACTGCATGAGCTTTGGGAGGGCATCTAGAAACAAACCACAACACAAAATGAGTGAATTTCTCCATTTAATCCTATTCTCAATAAACTGAGTAACAATCTCAATTGTTTATACTTAGTTCAACATTGCTTTAAGATTTATTTAAAATATTTGTTCTTGGAAGTACAATTTTTGTCACTATAGAGGTAAGAGATATATGCTGAGTGATTTTCCTCTTAACAGTATGCACAGTTGAGCATATAAAAAAAGCAAACTTCTAAAAGGAGAGGGGGTAAATACAGCTAGAATGCAGTCCTAAATCAAAAGATGAAAGAGCTAAACCATTTAGACCACGGTTGCTTATTCCTGGCACTTCAGCAATCTAATAGAAAGGAAGATTAAATAGAAGCTGAGGGAAACAATCAAACAGGAGAAGCAGGAAACATGATTAAGAATGTGCTGTCAACTCAAAATAGCTAAATCCTGGAAATATCTGTATGTTTATCAAGGGATGATTGGAAAAAGAAAATGTGGGGTCTATATAAAATGGAATACAAAGCTGCTATGAAGAATGACAGATTTGATACATTTTTAGGAAAATGGATGTAGACATTTACAAGAAAATACAACACTGAGTGAAATAAACCAGATACACCAGCTTAAATACCATACTAAGTCTGTCATTTGAGTCAGGCAAATTACTAACAAAGAAAATAAATAATAAAGGATGAATAGACGGAGACCAGGAGATGGATCTCCTGCAGCAGGGAAGAGAAGTGACTCAAGGGAACACTCAGGAGGGGTGAAGAGGAGGGAAAGGGAAGTAAGGAGAGGAAGTATGAGCCATGGCCGCGAGCTTAGTAACCTCAGTTAATGGAAATACTATATGCCACAGCCTGAGCGAGGATTAAAAATATCAACAGAATGAAAAACGGGATAGAGAAAACTGGAGGAGGAAGAAGGGTCAGGGAGGGAAGCTGATTTTAAAAAAAAGAAGCAAGCTGTAGTATGTATATGTACCCACCCCCCTAGATGACTGCAAACTACGTGAATTGCAAACACGTACTAATAAAAGAATAAGATTGAAGGTCTAGAAATTAGAAGCAGAATCAGATTAGAGCAAGGAATAACAGTAAAAAAAAAAATTCCAGAAAAGACAGAAAAAGATATGGCCACAACACTTAATTCATTCATCGCATAGTACCAGAGGGGCTGCCAGCAGATGTGGGGGAGGAAATCCTTGTAGCCATGAGGGGCTTACAAACAGGTACAAGAAAGAACTGTGACCCTGAGTAGGAAACAGGAATGAAAAAAAGAAAAGACTAAGAATAGAACTCAGCTTAAGGCAACAAGGACAAAACCAATGTGCCTTTGTTAGTAGGTGTGAGTTGTATTAAATATAATTCTTTGAAACATTTCCTGTGAAACCAGTCCTCAGGCATGAACATTACATGCCAATCCTCTCAACCATAGGTCACCTAAAAATAACTTCCAGGTACCGGGAGAGCTGTCGAGCAGGCTGGAACGGGGTAGGTTTGTGGATGCAGATATGTTCTTTGGATCCAGACAGTACACCATCCAGCGAATGGTGCCAAGTGGGAAAAGCAGGCCCTCCTGTGGGGCCACTTGATGGCTGCCAAAGTTTGCTGGACTTTCATTCCCATAATCAGCTGAGGAGCCCGAAATTGCCAGTTTTCAAAGTGAAACTGCTGCAATCTGTGAAGAGGTGACCCTTTGAGTTCCGAAGCCCTAGGATTTGGTGGGCAGCCTGAGCATCTGCACAGGACTCTGTGCTCTGATGGGTCCTGTACTTGACTTAACTAAGCTCTGCTGTTGCTATCTTGAAATGCTTGATTAGTTGTTGTTTCCGTTTGTTTATTTCGGGGGTGTTCTGTTGTTGCTGTTGTTTTTTAACAAGAGCCCAGAATTTTCATCTTGTACTAAACATTGCAGATTATGCAGCAGGTCCTGCTTAGCATCTGTTGCTTCACAAGGACAAAAGTGTCATCACTTCTGGAATCACACAGGACACCTTCTTTCTTTGGAGCACAAGCTACCACTCCAAATCTATGAAAGCCCACAATGTACCAACTGTCGGAGAGATGGGTCCCTAAGCACCTGGCCACAGACTGCTTCCAGCAGAACGTGACCAGCAGATGAGGACACAAGGATTTATCTGTATTTGTCACTGTACCCATCACTCATGTACTGCGTGAGCTGTACCTCCTGTCAGATCAGCACAGGTGTGTTCGATTGTCAGAGAAGCCCAAACCCTACTGTGAACCATGCGTGAGTATGGGCACTACTTTGAATTATCCCAGAACCATATTCCTTCCTCACTCCTGTTCTGTGGAAAAGCCATCTTCCTCAAACCCAGTCCCAACTGTCAAAAATAGTCAGGGAAATGCTGCTCTCAAAAGAAGGATGTGGCCAGGCATGGTGATGCATGCCTGAAATCTCAGCACTCAGCCCAGCTTGGTCAACTTACTGAGGCAGCTTTACATGTTTTTACTTGACTGAGAAACATAGATTAGCTCAAGTTGTCATCTGAGTTCTTTTTTTTAATCACCTACATGCTTCAACAACCAGTTCATAAATGACCATTGTATTTGCAACTTATTCTTTATCACTTCTGGGGGAAATATGCAACATTGTTTTTTGTTTTGTTTAGCTTTTCATTATTTTGTACTACTTTTGAAACTACTCTATTGCGATTTTTTTAAAAATAAAAACCTTCAAATTTTCTTTTAAACTTTAACTGCAAGAACAAGTGAGGGACAAATTTTTGGTACAAGTCATGGTTTGCCAATCCCATCCAGAAGAAGGGGCCATCTCACTGGGTCAAAAATTGCAGTATAAATCCAGTGATCTGACCATTGCTCTCACAGTTTGCTCTGGCACTTAGCCCAGACAAAGTTCTTTATTCTCTTGGTGTCTGGTGACTCAGTTTCTCTATAAATATTTTTCAGTTTACTCTTAGGTACATGAGAAACCTTAGTAAAACTGCATAGACTAGTGTGGGAAGGTTTGCTGTTCACTCTTCATTGTCTTCCTGTTATGATTCGTGTCTAAATGAGCCCTCAAAGCCTCATGCAATCATGGATGGCTGAATCTAGAGTTTACGTTTGATTCATTGTCTAGTGCTGGGATAATGGGTGTGAGTGCTTCCCTCCCTAGGGCGGTAGCCCACATACAGTATAAGGGACAGGAAGACTCCTTTCTCACTCCTCCCTTTTTGCCTGCCGTCTTCTGCTGCTATGAGCTGCTGTCATGTGTCTTACGGCAGTCCACACTCCAGCTAATTATGGATTGAAACCTCCACTAACTGTGAGCTATATAAACCTTTCCTCCTTTAACTTTGAGTGTCAGGTACTTTTGCCCAGCAACCAGAAAAAGTAACCAACACACCCCCTGTTATCATAGGCACTAACATGTTTTACAGAAGTAAATTAGGGATAGGACAAGAAAGTTCAGGTAACAGAACAAATAAAAGATGAGGACTCGGAAAACTGAGGAGAATCAAAAATTTCTAGGGAAAGATGTAAACCATAAAACAGGGCAAATCCATATAAACTTTATGTCAGATATTATTCCTTACCTAAAAATTAATTTAAATGTACCATAGACTTCAGTGCAAAATTTTAAAACTATAAAACTTCTGTAAAAAAAATCTAGGAGTAAAATCAATGTGATCTTGAATAGGGTGACAAACTTTTACATACAATTAAAAGCATAATTCGTGAAAGAAAAAAAATGATGAAAAATAAAAAGATTTCGCCGTGAAAAACTCTGAGGAGAAATTACAGAGATTCTTCATTTCTAATATTTTTCTCCAAAAAAAAAAATGCAGGTTTTTCAAACAAATGCCTGATTAAGGGTCAGAACAAGGATAGCAAGTCAAGCCCGGGCCATAGTGTAGTGCCAGACGGTTAGAGGGTGCTGAAAAGGAAACAAAGTCAAATGCCCCACAGAAATGCAAACACACAAAAGAACACAGACACCAACCCAAAGAGTTTCCAATGACCAAATTTGGAAGAATTCAAAGGGCAAAGTAAATAAAATGGCTTTGAGTTCTTATCACAAGAGTATAACATAAATAACAGTGAATCCATATTTGTATAAATAAGTGGTAAATAATTAATGGAGAGGAATAAACAAATTTCTTTGGTAGACAAATTCCAAATAATTTATGTAGTACTCCATCTTCAAGCAGAGGATGTGACATAACTACTCCTTCAGTGTTGGCTTTGCATGGTGGCCTGGGTACAGTGACAAAGGAGGAAAACATGATAGATACCATCTCAGACAAATGATCACAGTGTATATCCACAGCAGTGGCCGCGTGGACCTTTGCCATAATATGATCACGATGACACCTGGCCTCCATCGTCTTTCTTTAAAAAAAAAATAAACAATCTAGTTTAATCATAAGGAAGAAAAGAATACCACCAATTAAGTATTATGTATTCCATGAAATGCCTCTCCAATAATCCTCAAACTCATCAGATCAAGGGACTCAATTAAATGTAATAAGATATCCTGGAACAGATCCTGGAGCAGAAAGATAACATTAGTAAAGTGTAAGGAAATTAAGTGATAGCTTTCAATAGCAATTTAGCAGCAACACTGGCTTATTACTTATGACAAATATACCACACTAATTAATGTAAGATGTTTAGAGATAGAAGAAACTGATGTATGGTGTTTAAAGACTCTTTTTTCAACACTTGCAACTCTTCTATAATTCTGGAACAGTTTTAAAAATAAAACTTTTACTAACATAAAGAATAAATATTTGAAAATTTTTAAGAAGTAAGAGTTTGAAGCCCAACCATGGAGAATTCAGCCTAAGGGGACCTCTGGTAGGAAAAGTGCCATCATAACCTACCTTCAGTCCAGTTTTCAGTCTCTGCTTATTAGAAATAAAGTCTCTAACACTGCATTTTCCTTATATGTGAGATAATTTGGTGCTCACCTTGCGATAAACAGTATCTGAGCTTGTCGTAGGAAAGGATGTTGACTTCAAAGAGCTGACAACCTGGAGAAAATCACACAGGATGAGAGGAAACCTGCATGTGTGTTACTCCTTGAAAACACTACCTTTCACAGCCCTTACCATTATTAGCCCTAAGTATCCATATCCCTCAATGTTCCTGCTATATTTTAATATTTACACACACACACACACACACACACACACACACACACACACAGTCAAGGGACATTGTGAAAACATTTTCTTCTTCATATAGAAAGGCTATGAAAACCACTGTCTACGTTTAAAAAGTAAGTCTGACCTAATTTCCATTTGCTTATTTATATACAGCCCAACATAAAAATGAATTTCTATGTCACCTATCTAACCTTGTTAGATAGGATCATGGAAAATGGTTGAATGAGAATAAATAAGCTTTAGAGAAAATACATGCTTTGTCTAAGATTCCAGGGCTAGCTGGAATAGTAGCAGAGCAAAGGATGATCCAGGAGATTCATTATCCATGTGTGTCACTACTGAGAACTCATGTGCTGATTTCTACAGGGGAAAACAAGAGCCCCAGAGGAAAATGCCACCTCCCTGTGACTCCACTTGTCTCACTTAGGTCATCTGCCTTGGCAAAGTCAGAGCTTCTTCCCAAGGAAGGCTGCTTTGGGCTGGAACATCCCTGGTGTGTCACTCTGTCACTCACCATTATGTGATTTTGGGCAAATCACTTGAACTTTCTGAGACCCAAGTTCCTCATCAGAAAGTGAGGATAGCCCAGTAAATCCAAGCTGGAGTGTCAGAGGAGTGATGAAATCCTTCACACAGAGGTGTTAGAGAGGGAGCTATGTCGCCATAAAAGGGAAAGAGCTGATGAGTATGACCATGGTTTAGCAGACAAACTGAGACACAGTTAAGCAAATGTGATAGGCGCTTCCTATCCAATGCTTTTCCACAGCAAGCACTAGACCATCTTTCTGAGGCGATCCGTGGCCTTTGTAGCCCACCTAGACCGCATGCTGCAGACCTAAAATACAACAACTCTAAAGCATGTTCTACAGTAAGTCCTGGTGAACTAAATGCCGGACACACACACAGCAAAAACCTACCTGACGTCACACACCAGCTGGTAGCCCCTGCCTGATAGTTCCTTTTCCTTGACAAGCCTGGGTCCTTTGACCTTAGATCCTCACTCTTCCTCTCATGGTGTCCATCTCATGGGCGGCTCAATTTCTCACGGGGGCCCCTCCGCCCTTTAGAATCTGCTGTGCCTTCTCAGTGCCCTCCCTCTCTTCCACCAAGCCTCCAACCGAGATGAGAGGTGTTTCTCTCCATAGTCTCTTTCTGTGGGTGAGGAATGAGGGATCTTTGTAAGGGAAGTGGGGAAGAAGAAAAGGTGCTTTACCACATCTCTAAGGAACTGAGGTCTTTGCAATTCAAAGAGTGGCCTCATTTCCAAGGGGTGATTCCTCTGCTCAGATGGCATGAGTTGTTCTGACAACCTAAGCTTTGCTGTCCTGTGCCTGTACCATGCCAGGACACCACTGCAGACTGCTGGAGACAAGACTGGGGAGAGGCGTGCTATATGTGATCGCATACTCTCCCTGGCCTAACGCTTAGGGCCTGTCCAAAGGGTGAGACCTACTTCACTCCACCACGGTCAGTGAATAAAATGAATGCAGTGAGATTCTCACTGCTTGGACAAACAGCAGACATCATACAGCCACTCAGAGATGGCCCACTCTGCTTGCATCCACTTTATTTCATGGGTCAACCAAAAAGATAGAGAACATCTATATGTCCTGTGGGTGGAAATCCCACTTCTTTTCTACTCCAGAGCCCCATTATCCCATACCCCCTTCCTGGCTCAGAGGTACTCAGAACTTGCTCTCCTCTCCTCTAGCTTCAGGAGAACCTCCCTTCTCATGCTCAGCCCACCTCCCACTCTGAGGCACCCAGTCTCTCTCACACAGCCTCTGGCATTGCTCTCAGGTGATGTGTAAGGACTATTTCTTTTGCAAAAGTTTTATGCTAAGATATGCCTTGAGCTAATTTACAAAACTTGGAACTTAGTTTTCAACTTAGTAACAAACTAAGGACCCTCCTTCATCTCTCCCAAATAATGGTTCTCCTAGAACCTACAAGAAATCAAAAGAAGCCAGAAGTTTGACTCCTGGCGACATCATATGTGTGTACTAGGACACTCATGTTTGGACTCTATTGTCTTTTTGTTGCAGATGGAAAGTCTCCAGTATATTGTGAAAGTGAGGTTGTGAGTTCCCATGAGTTTATACAAATTGTAGGTTCTTTTAATCCCTCTTAATTTCAGCACTCTCCATTGGAGCAGATCCCCTTCTCTCCACTCTGTCATGATTCACGCAAGGAACCAGGGAACTGAAAAATGTCTCTACAGAACCTCTGAGGTAAGTAAATCTCCCTTATCCTGTGTGGAACAGCAGTGTCACATACTAGAATTGTCTTGCCCCAGTTTTAGCTGTGTAGTCTCAAAGATGAAAATTCAGAGCTTTCTGACTCTAAGGGTTTTCTGTTTGGAATCACTTCTGCATAGGCTTCCTTCTTTTGTGAGTAATAGTCTCACTGAATGAAGTGTTTACAAGGATCACGACCTCTGCCTCTCAGCTAATGGGTTGCATCATACTTAAATCTGAATCCGTCAAAGCCATACGCCAGCACTCTGAGCACCACGAGAAGTACTTCTAAGGCAATTGCAACCACTGTCTGAGCATTGAATTTATCTCCTGAAAACACCATAAATGGGCAATTTTTATTTACCATGCCAAGAGAAGGGCTTCTGTGATGCTGACAGAAGGCTGGTCCCTTCAAGGTGTATTTTCAGGCTCACAAAAAGATTCACAGAGAGGCAAACAGCACCTCAGCCACTCCTGTACAAGGCACACACCCTCATTAGCATCTTGATTTCTCCATGTTACACTGCGCACATAGCTGGAGGGGCAAAAGCATCTTTTCCTTAAGAATTTTGTGTATCCCTCATCCTCCATTGCTATGCCGTCTCCTGACCTATATACCTATATGCCTACAGTCCTTTCTGTCCGGGTTCTTGAGGATTTTTCCATCCATTTTATGCAACAGTCTCCAGGGGAAAGGATGAGTTTGGGAGAATGAGTCAGATATCTACAAGACACCAAGACCTTTCCAAGTCCCCCTATGGAAGTCCTCTTGGGGTGTTTCCTACTACTATGTTGCTTATCTGATTTCTTCCACCCAAATACCACCTCTCTTCACTCACAGTAGCCATGACTCAGGATTGAGAAATAAAATTAAGCAAACACATACATGTGCATGATTATGTAGAATTTACAGAGCATTTAGTACGTACCGGACACTGAAAAGAACTTCAGAAACAATATGTGATAAATACCACAATCGTATCATTCCCACTTTATAGAGGAGTAGAGGATACAAAGGACACACAAGTTCAAAGTGACAACCTGTTTGAGACCACTGCTGTGGTCTGTGAACAAGAAATCATGTACTGCATGTGATAATGAGGCTTGCCATCTCAAGAGTCACAATGTAGGGGGAATGAGGTGATTTGGAAGTATAAAATCAGGTATTTTCTTATTAATCCAGGTCAGATATCCCAACCAGGAGTGAATTGCATTGTCTCCAGGGGACATTTGGCAGTGTCTGAAGACATCATTTGGTTGCCGTAATTGGGGACTTCTAGTGCCCCATGGAAGGAGGCCAAGGGTGCTGCCGAAGTCCTGCAGTGAACACCATGTTCCCTCAGCAAAGAATTACCCAGCCCAGAATGTCAGCAGCTTCAAATCCCAGACACCAGCTCTAAGGGATTTGTCAGCTTGGCACGCTTCCCTCTCTCTCCCCACCCCACTCTTTGCTGATTTGGATTCCGTATGTCCATGTTGACTGGTGTACTTTATGTTATGCTTGTGCTATGAGGGACCCTGAGTGCTTTTAGGAAGCAGAGAGAGTGTAGCGAAACAACAAACTGACTTTCAAAGAATCTCCTGAGGGACAGCATCCTGCTTGGGACGCAGTGCTCAGAAGGCTCTATTTTGAGAGCAGTGACCTAGCAGGCCAGTTGTCTGGCATTTACACAAGCATCACTCTGAAGACGGGTGCTTCCTACAATGCTGTTCCAAGAAAGTGGTTGGGGGTAGGGAGCGTGGTTACCCTGGAACATGCCAATCCAGTGAGAAATTTTAAAAGGGGGAAAAATCCAAATAACAAACCTGTAACCTGATTCTGGCCTTCAGCGTTCCTCACTAACCATAAGTCAAGAGAAAGAGCAATAGTTTCCATCAGACTCACGAGGCTGGCTCTCTGGGGATTAGAGCAATGGAGGAGACAATGTGGAGGCAATGCATAGTGCTGGGCTTCTAAAAATCAAAGCTAAATTAGCCCAGAGGTAAATCCAACTGGTTCCATTAACAACACCCATACTTCAACCATGTGTACACTGAAGGAGCCCCCAAAGTCAGACAGGGAAAGCAAAGACCTTTGTTCACTTTAGAGGACCCACCAAGGAAGTCTTGAAAGGATGCTATCAACTGAAGAAAATATTTTTAATTGGCCTTTAAAATATCCTTATAGAGGCAAAATCAATTTATGTAGAGTGTTGCCTTGCTAGTCTTTGATTCTGGCAGCTCATTACGCAGTCTTAATGCCACAAGTATAATTAATCATTATGTTGGTTTCTTTAACATTAATCCAGGCCTTATGCCATTCTAGGTAAAAATTACTTACAGCTTTGAATGTTCTTAACTACTTCAGGTCAAAGGAAAAATAGGGAGTGAGCTATCATTATTATCTTACTTAATATCTTTTTATATTATAATGTTTGGGCAGATTTTTCCCACATACTTCCTTCTCAATCTTGCAAAACTCTCCTTATAATTTAAGGACTAACTCATACAAATCCCCGCAGGAAACTGTCCCCTCCTTTCTCATCTATGTTACCTAATGTATTTCTTTCCTAGTTACACGGTGTCTTTCTTTAATAAGCATTTCTGGTGATTAGTTTACTCCACATGATAATTATTTGGGTCTGTTCCTGAATTTAAACACCCTCCATGAGAGAAAATATCTCACACATTTTGCAGCCCAAGAAACTGAGAAGGTACTAATCATCCAATAAAGACTGATTAAATGGCATGAAATCATATGGGTTTCATCCAAAAGAAATTGTTTTCCGTGTTGTTTTCTTGGTTTGTGTGAAACAGTTTGTTCATCTTGATAATCATGAGAACCAAATCTCAGTCAGAACAAGGCGTTCTAATGTATCCTCTGCTCTAGACTTAATCTGGAATTTCAGTAGATGCCAGCAAATGGGCAAACCATTTTTGGAGGTATATTCTGCCTTAGATCAGGACCACATCAAATGACCCAGGCACAATCAGGTAAATAATGTGCTAGATATTTGGCCTGACTGTAGGTTTTTGCAGCCAACCTGGCTAATAATTAATTAGGTAGACTCTTCTGGAAACATGTTGCTTCAAAACTTCTCAGCTCATTCCCGAATTCAGTAATTCCCTCACTTACTATTAGCTAATGATGGTTAACATCAAATATGTGCTAGATGCCTTCAGTAATTAAAAATACAAGAGCTCAGTGAGGAAATAGAACTGAAATTTTACTTTTAAAAAGGGATGCATTAATCAAAAGTTCTATTGTTTATTGCTTATGTTCTTTTTTCAGTTATTTTTGTTAGTACACATTTGCAGTACATGGGGACTGCATTCTTTGTGGGGAGCTGGGTAAAGGACATAAAACATCATTCCTCTTTCCATTCCCTTCCTCCACCAGCCTCTCCCTCCCTTTATCTCTCTTCCCATTTGAACAAATTTGTTTCCCTGCTTCCTATTATCTGTCTTTTCTTCTGCTCTTTATTTTTATTCTGGGTTTCTCATATAAAGGAAACTATGTGATATTTAAGCTTGTATGTCTGATTATTTCACTTAACACTATTCTTAAAATGCATCCACTTTCTGTTGCGAAAGCGTAAGAAATTGCTCAAAGGGGAAAAAATAACTTGGGGAGGGAAAAGGAGAAAATAAGGAAGGGAAAAGAAAAAAGATACAAATTTATATATACACACTTAAGATAGCAAAGATGATTGTACTATAATTCTATTAGTTCTTGGAACAAAACAGTTAACATTCATAGGATTAGATCAATTTTGCATGTTAATATCTGGTAATCTGAGTAACTCTTTTAAAGATAACTATGCAAAATAACAGTCTTAGTTATGTTCCTACCTTGTTTTGAAAGCCTATATTGTTACGTTTTTGTGCTCTTTGTTATTGTTTTTTATTTGTTCTTATTTTTCTTTTATTTGTTTTGTTTTGCTTTGTTTTTGCCTCTAATATAGAAAGGATAGATGTACATGACCAGAATTGATTTTATTAAATGTGATGGTATGACAGCTACTTTGAAGAAAATAAGATATTATGGTAGCTATTGCTGATTTTTCTATCACCTTGTTTTGAAGTCCAATAATACTGTTACTCTTTGTTTTAATTGGCTTTAGTCTCTTTTCTATTATTTAATTTCAAAATGTGTGAAGGTATGGACAGCTACTTTGAAGAAAATAAGAGACGTTCTGGTAGCCATTGTTAATTTTCCTGCTGATTGAGTTTAAAGGCCTATAATGCTTTCTTTTTGTTGTTTTTGTTTTGAACAGTTTTACACTACTTTGTCTTGTTTGAATTCATTATGTGTGAAGATATGGACAACTATTTTGAAGAAAACAGGAGACATTATGGTAGCCAAGTTGATTTCCTGTTATCTTGGTTTGAAATTTTGTGTTGCTTGCGTTGTTTTGTTCTGATCTTCTTTGTTCTATTTTTCTGTTTTGTTCTGCTGTATTATCTTTAAAATGTAATTTTAAAAAAAAGATGCATCCATTTTCCTGCAAATGAATTCAATTTATCATTCTTCATGGAAGAGTAGTACTCCATGGTATGTAAAAGCCACCTTTTATTTACCCATTCATCTGCTGATGGACATCCAGATGGCTTCCAATATTTGTTTAGTTATAAATTATGCTGCTATAAACCTGGGTATGCATTATTACTGTAACATGATACTCTTTGGGGAAGATACCTAGAAGGAAAATAGCTGAGTCAAATAGAATTTCTAGTTTTATTTATTTTATTTTTAATTTATTTATATTTTTTTGGTACTGGGGATCAAATTCACAACCTTGCACTTGCCAGGCAGGTTCTTGGGCTGCTAAGCTAAATCCCCAGTCCTTAAGTTGTATTTTTTGAAAAAATCTCCATTCTGATGTTCAGAGTGCCTGCAGCAATCTACATTCTCACCAGTTGTGCAGGAGGGTTTAATTTTCCCCCACAGCCTCACCAGCATTTGTTATTATTCAGTTTTTTAATGATAGCCATTCTATTGGAGATGGACTCCTGTTGTTTTGATTTGTATCTCTTGGGTGGCCATCAACAATTAACTTCTTTTCATGTATATATTGGTCATTTATACTGCTCCTCATAGATATGTCATTTTATTTCAGTTGCCCATCTTTTGACTGGTCTTTTGTTTTAGGAGCTCTAATGTTTTTCAGGTTCTTTATATATTCTTGATGCTAGTCCTCAGTCTTAGGAGTAGCTGACAAAAATTTTTCCCAGTTCTTTGGGTTGTCTCCTAACTCTTGATTGTTTCCTTCACTGTAAGGGAGGTTTTTAATTTGACAGGTTCCTTTTGTGAACTCTTGGCACTATTTCTTGTGCCACTGGGTTTCTGTTCAGAAAGTTCTTGTACAGGTCTGTATGTTCTAGAGTGTTACCTGTTTGTCTTCCAGCAAGCACATTAAGTGTTTCTGTTTTAACATTTACATCTTTGATGCATTTTGATTTTAGTTTAGTGCAGAGTGAGATAAATGGGTTTATATTTGATCTTCGGCATGTGAATAGTCGTTTTCCCATACCATTTACAAAAGAAGCTGTCTTTCCTCCAATGTATATTCTTTGCTCATTTGTCAAAGAACAAATAGCTGAATGTTCCTTGGGTTATTTTTGCATCTTCTATTCCGTCTCATTCATCCGTATGTCTGTGTCTGTTTTTGTGCCAGTACCATGCTGCTTTTATGATTCTACCTTGATAATATAACTTCAGATCTGAGACTGTAATGACTCCTGCTCCCTTCTTATCACCCAGGATTGCTTTTTCTATTCTGGGTCTATAGGATTGTTTTCTCTACTCCTCTGGGGAGTGCTGTTGGTATTTTGATTAAGTCTGTATATCAAATTTGTAAGTATAACCATTTTGACAATAGTGGTTCTAATTGCCCAGGAACAGGAATATTTCCACATTCTGATGTCCTCTTTGATTTCCTTTTTCTCAACAATGTAGTTTTGCTATAGAGGTCTTTCAATTCCTTGATTAGGTTAATTCCAAAGTGTTTAATTTGTCTTGATGCAATTGTGAATAATGTTGCTTTCTCTAATTATTCTCAGTGAGTTCATTATTGGTGTCCAGGGACACTAATGATTTTTGTGCTCTAATTTTATATTGGACCTTGTGTTTAGAAGATCATGTCATCTGCGATAATAATAGTTTGAATTTTTCATTTCCTACATACAATTCATTTATTTCTTTCACTTGCCTAATTGCTCTGACTAATGATCCTGGAAACTAGCAATATCCTATTTCCAAAAGCATACAAAGATCCAACCATAAAAGAGAACTACAGGCCAATTCTTTAATGATCATAGAGTCAAAATCCTCAACACGATGCTGGTAAACACAATACAGCAAATCATCAAAAAGATCATAAAGCCAGGGATACAGCTCAGTGGCACAAGTGCCTGGCAAGTGCAAGGTCATGAGTTCAATCCCAGTACCAAAATAGATAGATAGATAAATAAATAAATAAGTAAGTTCAGGTGTCTCTGGTTTCTCCTGAAGCATGCTATCAAGATATCTGGACAATCAAGCATGCTCCTAAAAGCTATTGCTAATATTAAGAAATGTAAACAGACATAAGCATTTAGATGTCCCTTGAAATTCTGAAAATTAAATTTTGTTATTATTCCTCTCTTAATGGAATGATTATCTCATATGGACATTAAAAGTAGAAATATTTCCATCCTTTAAGGATTTTTAAATGAAAAAAAGAACAAAAACAATGGTACAGAGTTTATACAACATAACAGAAGGTACACAATGGTTAATATATGGCATATGTTATCTTCAAAGTAGTTGCTCAGATTACAAGACATAGGCATGAAATGATCAAACAATGAAAGCACAAACCATTCTTTTTGATGAATTAACAGATTAGTAGTATAATTATCTATCTGATATATTTTAAGCAATTTTAAGAACTATATACAATGCATAACTATAGTCACAATCACTACTATTTGTTTTTTTAAAATCAAATGAGGAAAAAGAAAAAGGAAGGGAAAAGAAAAAATATCTAAAATTATATAAACACACAGGATAGCTAAGATGATTGTGCTACAAATTCTGTAAGTTCTCGGAACAAATAGTTAACATTCATAGGATTGAAACAATTGTGCATATTATTGTATGGTGATCTGAGGAACTCTTGAAGATCATTATGTAAAATAACAATCCTAGTTATGTTCGTATCACCTTGTTTTGAAGGCCTATATTGTCAGCATTCTGGGCAATTTGCTGCTGATATTTATATGTCTTTTTGTTTCATGTTTTTCTAGGAATTTGTTTTGTTTTATCTTGTTTAGTTCTGTTTCTCCCTCTAACACAGAAAGGATAGGTATACACATAGAGACTCATGCATGCATAGAACTTCTAAACAGTTTATGATAATCAATTATGTAATACACAATGAAATGAACAGCTACTTTGAAGAAAAAGAGACACTAAGGTACCCAGTACAGATTCTGTAGCATCATGATGCAAAATCCAGCAATACTATTATGCTTTGTTTAGAGCGATTTTAGCCTGCTTTTTATTGTTTAATTTCAACATACATCAAGGTTTGGACAGCTATTTTGAAGAGAATGAGAGACATTATGGCAATCATTGTTGACTTCCCTATTATCGGGTCTTGAAGGCCTAAAATGACTTCATCATCCTGTTATGATCAGTTTAATACTATTTTGTTTTGTATGAATTCATTGTATGTGAAGATATGGACAGCTATTTGGAAGAAAGCAAGAGACAATATGACAAACAGTGAAGATCTCCAGTTGTCTTGCTTTGAAATCTGTGTCTCTTACATTGTTTTCTTATTATCTGTTTTGTTCTGTTTAATTTTACCTTCTTTAAAATTTTTAAAAACTCTATTTCATCACTGAAATTTTATGTATTTTGACAAATGTCTTTCTCAATTCTATCCCAGCTCCTGTATTCTAACTCTTTGGTTCTGAACTAACTTTTGTAGATTCCATGTATAAGTGAGATCGTGCTGCATCTGTTCTGTTCCTGGATTTCTTCACTTAACCTAATGCCTTTTGCAAATGACATAATTTACTTCTTTTTTAAGGCAAATAGTATTCCATACAAATTTGTTTTGTTTACTCACCCACTGATGCATGCTTACATTGATTTCATATTTTGCTTATTGTAACCAATGCCACAATGAAATAACATGAAAATGCAGATATCTCCGAGACACAATAATTTCAAGATCAGGAGTGGGGTTAGTGGATAGTATGATTGTTCTACTTTTGTCCAAATTCTCTAGGTTTCAAATAATTTTCCTTTTTTTCTCTGACAGTAGCCCTACTTTATTTTTTCCCTTCAGGTGAAAGACGTTTTCAAATAATTTTCCTAAACAAAATTTCAGACTGTAGAGGGAAACTTCCTGAAATCCACAAGACAAATGGAAGATGTGATAAGAGTACTTTTATCCGTTTTTGTCAAACTTGTTTCAACACATACCTGTCCTTTGGCTTTCTCCCTATTCTGTTCAGTGCTTTCTCTCATATCTCCCACGACTGTTTTCTGCTCCTTATCTCTCTTTTTCCATTCCTCATTACCCATAATGATCTTGTGTCACTTTTCTCTTCTTTGATGATCTCTCATCTATCTCTGTCTTTTCCTTTTTTCTTTCCTCTCCCTATTCTATTTCGCCTTAACTAGTCGGCTATGTCAAGTCATTTAAGAGACTTTAGGTGCAAAAAGTCTTTTGGTACCTAAAAATTTTTTATCTATATTATCTAATTTAGTGTGTCCAAGATCCTCACATACATATTCAGACCTCAGCAAAACTGAGTAGAAGGATGAGATCCTTCTCCACATCTGGTCCTTCAGGATTCAAAAATCTAACCTAAGTACTTTTGCACATGGCCTCCTAAAAGACCTGAAGACTACATGGCTTCTTAAATTCTTGGCCCAGAAATCAAGCAGTATGATTTCTGCTTATCTGTTGGACAGGGCATGCCAACTATGATACACACAGAGGAGAAGTAGACCCATCTCTTGATGGGAAGAGTAGGGAAAGGCCATGTGGGATGGGGCCAATCATTGCAACCATTTCCATTTTTGGAAATAGTCTTTCACAGCTGGTGATGTGATCAATAAAACTTCAGAACTGGCATTCTTAAGTGTCTTGGTCACATTTTCCTCATTGCTGGGACAAAACACCTGACACCCAAAATGAAGGAAGGAAAGGTTTATTTAGCTTACAGTTTCTGGAGGTTTCAGTCCATAATCAGCTGTCTCCAAGGCAGGGTGACATGGCACAGGAGCAACACTTCAAGGCAGCAGCCAGTAAAAGCAGTTAGAGCAAAAAGGAGGGAACAAGCCTCTTCTCCTCCCTTATATTATATACAGGCCACACCACTACCCTACCTAGGCAGGTGCAGCACTCACAAAATCTCTGTGCCTGTCTCTTGAATAGGATGAGGATATTTACAAAGTAAAGATTCTGGCTCCCTGTTGAGTTTTTCAGTTAAACCTCTAAACTTCTCAAGTTGACACAGTGTATCATAACCATAACTGTAACATTAAGCCAGCTACATTTTAGGAAAGAAAACAGTTTGAAAACATGTGTTCTAAATAGAAGACCAAGCCTAGCCTGGTGCATACTCCTGTAATCCCAGCATTTGGGAGGCTGAGGCAGGCAGATCATTGCAAGTTCAAGATCAGAATAGGCTACAAAGTAAGCCCAAGGTGGGAGGTAGAGGCAGGTGCATTATTGCAAGTCTGAGACCAGACTGGGCTACAAAGTGAGCCCAAGGCCAGCTTGAACCACATAATGAGACCATGTCTCAAAAGATGACGACAACAACAACAACAAAAATAGGAGACCACTGAGTAGAATCGAATACAATAGCCAGAAATAAGCACAAATACATAAGGAAATTTAGCTCATTAGGAAACACTTATAATTCTTTAGGAATCAGGAAACCCTTGAAACATTTTTTCATTTAAATTTTTATTATTATATTTGTAAATTTGCATGCAAATAGAGCAAAAAGGATTCTTTATATACTGTTCCCAGTGTAATATCTCAACTCTCAAATTGACATTATATGACACTGATCTTAGTCAGATTTCTCTCATTTTAATTTTTATATATGCATGTATGTATTATCTGTGCAGTTATATTAACTGTGTAGGTTGACATTTGCGCTACCATAGGCTAAAGGGTTTCTCTTTCTCCCTTACCTACTTTCTCTTGTATTTCCATCCACTACCAACTGCCAGTCTATATAAAATCTTTGTAATTTCAAAGACATTATATATCAGAAATTATACAGTATGCAACCTTTAGGAATTGACATTTTCACTCAGCATAACTTGAAATTCATCCAAGATGGGTGGAACAGCCTTTTATTTCTTTTTAACCACTGAGTAGTGTTCCATGGCACAGATGGAATATTACAGCCTAAGAAGTAGTTTAACCCCTCACCTGCTGAAAACCAGGGTAGATTCCAGTTTAGATTATTACAGACAAAGCTTCTATAAAACATCTGTTAATGGGTTTTTCTACGAACATATGTTTTCTTTTTTTTTTTTTTTTTTTTTTTTAATTTTATTTAAGGAGAAAAGAAAAAAAGCAGAGAAAGGGTACAAGTTATACAGATTTGCAGAAAAAAAAATGAACAGTAGGAAATTACTAGTTAATGGATTACATATTGTCATCTTAGAAATAATTGTTCAAGTCACAAAATTAAAGCTTGTAAAGTAGACATTCCATCAATGATACTGCAAACAGTTCTGTTCAATGATCCAATAAAACTCTGTGATATCATTTTCTATCTTATACACTTAAATATACATGCAGTTATATAGTACAGAGCACTTTCTTTTCCTCTCTTTTGTACAATGACTATTACACATTTTGGGTTTCATTGCTCCCATGGTTCTTATTACTTTTTTGGAAGAGAGTAAAACCAAATGTGACATAACAGAACAGAATCGGTCAAGTCAAAGGGGTGGACATAATAGATAATGTGAAAACATAATACAAGGTGATCAACAATGGTTACCATAAAGCCTCCCGCTATCTCTAATAGAATTGCCTATATTGTTAGTTACAATACAATTGAACAAAACTGTAAAGAATAAAACCGACAAAACCAAAACATTGGAGACATTGTAGGTCTTCAAAAATAGATAAAAGTCAATGAGAATGGGCGTCATAATGAATCTCATTATCTTCACAGCTGATGCCTAAATTTTCGAACCTGATACTATCCAGCAAAACAGAATGGGGGAACATCAGTTAAAAACCAGATGGTGAGAGTAATACAGGGCTTTAAATCGAGGTAATGGAAAGTCAAAGTGGGTTACTATAATATATCCTGCTATTTTTTTCCTTTAATTAAAAGGATAAAAATAAAAAAGTAAATAATGGAGTGGAGATTGAGATAAAAGAGGGCATAACAACGAAACAGCACAGATCAAAACATAACCATTTAAGCAGAATAGTGTTTCACCACCAGATAATCCTGACCTAAAAGTAGTTACCATATTATCTCTTTCCTTGAAATCCTTGAGTACAACTTCGTATACTGTAGCATTAAGTATATCAAAACAATGTAAAACCATTCAAGAGAATGACAGCATTACAGAGTATTTAGAATCGACTAACAGAAAATGAACAATGGTTTCTGTATAATCTCCTTGTCTTTAAAAGGTTTTTGCTTATACTATCATACATAATAAAATCCAGTAAGATACAACCTATTTGGACCATTGGAGACAGAAGGACAAAAGCTAGATGAGACTTCAAAACAAGATGATACTAAATCAGTATTACCTATTAAGATGTCATTTTCTCCAAAATAGCTGTTCCTATCATCCAATCTTCTCTGCCTCATTTCTGTTAAGCTCTTATTCTGTCAGTAGCTGTCAGTTTGTCTTCTTCACTTTGTTCTCTGCTCCATTCGTTGTGGCCTCCATTATTTCTGGATTCTTTGTATTTTTCTTTTTTTAGAATATCCTGCAATACTCTCTGTAGAGTTGAATTGGTGGTTGCAAATTCCCCCAGTTCCTCTTTATCCTGGAAGCACCTTGTTTTTCCATCAATTTCGAGGGACAGTTGTGCAGGATATCTCAATCTTGGCTGGAGATTATTATCTTTCAAAGCTTGAATTATTTCCCCCCAAGCTCTTCGTGATTTGATGGTTTGTGCAGAGAAATCTGCTGTAATTCTGATGGGTGCTCCCTTGTAAGTGGTCTGCTTCTTGTCTCTGACAGCTTTTAATATTCTGTTCTTGTATTGAATTTCTGGAATTTTTATTATTATATGCCTGGGTGTTGCTCTGTTTGGGTTGTAGGTAGCTGGGGTCCTGTATGCCTCATACATCTGAGTATCTTTACCTTTTGCTAAATTAGGAAAATTCTCCTGGATTATTTCTGTGAGTAGCTTTTGTAGTTCATTTGTTTGTGTCCCTACTTCTTCTTTTATGTTCTTAATCCTTAAGTTATGGCTCCTCTTATCATCTTCTTGTCTTTGTATTATTGCTGTTTGTTTCTTTGTTATTTTTAAGAAGTTTTTCATTTCATTCTCCCATATTACAATTCTGCCCTCCAGTTCAGATAGTCTGTCCTTAGTTTCTTTCAAGCTGTTATGCCAGTCTTCGATAGACTTCTTAGTTTCTTGGTAGTCCCTTTGAACCTGCTTCACGTATTCTATGCTTTCCCTGTTTTCTCCATCAAACACTTCTCCCCTCTTTTTCTGTTCTTCCATTCCACCATCTGTTTTTTCTTGGGTGGTGCTTAGTATTTCTCTAACTATTTTGCATACTTCTAGCTTCAGGTCGTTGATAACTTCATTCCTGAATTGGTCTATGAGGCTCTCTATATGGCGCCTTATGTGTAATGGTGCGGTGTCTGTTATTGCCTGTTTCTCAGAATTGGGGGCCGAGGAGCCTTTCTTGTTGCTGCCTCTTCCCATATTCTCTGTTCCTTATGTATGTAAGCTTATATGAGAGGCCTAGCTTCTCTCTCTGTCAGCCACAGCCTGATCGAATTGCGCCAGTTAGGTGTTTCCACTCACTGCTGCACACCAGGCAGCCTACGCGGGGGCCCGCCCCTCCCGGCCTCCGTCAGGCTCTGGGATCTGGGTTGGGCCAGCCTACGGGGTCCACCGGCAGCGTCACGCAGGCCAGGCACTTTTCACCAATCCCGCCCGACAGGGGAATGTGTGGCTGGAGTCGCCAGCGCGCCCTGCTCCCGCAGGACTGCCCGGGCCCAGAAAGTCCGCTGGAGTCAAACTGTGGTGGAGTGTCAGTTTCTCTCACTCACCTCGCCACAAGTCAGAACATGCCTCCCTGCCTGTCCTGTTTTCGACTCCGTTCACAGACTCCCGTTCTCAGAGTTTCCGTGCGTCTCTCTCCTTGCCGAGCCGATGTAGAGGCAGCCAGCCACCGCGCGGCGGGAAACCCAAATGGCGTGGGGTCCAGCCTCAGCAGCGAGGCTTTTCTGTTCCTGTTTTAGCACCAGGACTGCATTCCGAGTTGGTTTCTCTCAGCCGAGTTCGTTCCTGAGTCAGCAGAGCATAACTCCACCTGCTTATGTCTCTTTAGTCCGCACCATACCTGGCTTCTGAGCCTAGTTTTCAGAGAGCCTCCGGTAGTTGCTGTTATCTGTCCGCCATGTTCTCCCGGAAGTCCGAACATATGTTTTCATTTCTCTGAAATAAATGCCCAAAAGTTCAATTTCTGGGTTCTCTGGTAATTGGTAAACCTGGTAATTGCAGGTTTCTTTTATAAGAAACTAAGGTATGCAACATTTTCAGAATGTCTGTGCCCATTTCATAGTGCCACGATCTATTTAGGCCCAGAAGAGATTTCTCTGAATTCCTGCTGGCACCCTAGGCTGTCTCTCTATTTTAGCAGCTTTGATAGTTAAGTAGTAATATCATATTGTGGTTTCAATTTTCATTTTCTTAATGGCTGACAATGCTCAGATCTTTATGTGCTTCTTTGCCATCTTTCATCTTCCGCACTGAAATGTTTGTTCATGTCTATTGCCATTTTCTGATATTTTACTTGAATCTAGTTGAGTTTAGCAGTTCTTCATGCAGTCTACCAACCTTTGTTTTCAAGCTCTGTGGCTTGCAAATATTCTATCCAGGATACAGTTTGTCTTTTTGTCCTCTTCAAATCAGCGTTCACAGAGCCAAAGATTTTTATTTCTCTGGTAGCTGATTTACCCTTTCTACGTTCTGTTTCGAACTCTTTGAAAGATATTCATACTAGACAAGCTAATCCGCAGGTTTAAAGGTGCTCCCAGATATAAAATTCAACCTTTCTTCAGAATGTGCAGAACATGAATAAACTGTAGAGACGACCCCTCACTGTATCGTTTCATTTGGGTGACTTAAAATTCTTAAGATGTAAGAGCCACTGAAATACTAATGTAAGTATACCCTATACCCTAGCTATTTTTCCTTTGCCTTTTCAAAATTCAATGCTCTTATTCTTTCAAGTAAAAATGACTTTATTCCCTCCATCATTTTCCTTCTTGTTTTCACTTATTTTACTGGATACACGTAGAATGCACCTAGAGTCATATTATCAGAAAAATATGTTGTCTACAAAGTATTTCAGTTTGATCCTCCACATTTACAGACACTTTAGATCAAAGAAATGGATCCATAGATTCATAAAACAGTCAAACCTAGGTTTATTTTATTCTTCTACTGGTTTAATACAACAAGTCCCATTTATTCAAAGTTTATATGTAGTTAGAAAATTATCTATAAATGTACTAACTGTGCTTTCAATGACCCACATCTGTCTACACCTATTCATCAGGGATATATATATATATATATATATATATATATATATATAGTTAAATAATAAAGTTTGCATGCATCATAAAAACAGAAATAAGTAATCATAAAATTTAGATCATTATTACATGTGGTAGAAAAAAGCTGCAACAACCTCAATATGAAAGAACGTAGCCAAGATTAGACCACAAGAATCGTTCTCCTGAGTCCAGCCCTGATGGTTGACCCAAATTTTGCAACTTTCTTGTATACATCATCTCCTTTATCAGCACACCTCACTCCTTCTGTCTAAAAGGCCCGTCAACAATGTCACACAGTAACTCATATTCAAGGCACATTAGATCTGGAAAGCCTCGGTTTTTGTTGTCATTGTTGTTGTTGTTTTGGGATTGTTTTGTTTTGTTTTGAGAAAGGATTTTGTTATGCAGATCAAGAGGTCTTGAACTCACTCTGTAACCCAGTGTGGTCCCAAACTCATGGCAATGCTGTTGTCTCAGGTCTCCTGAGTCCTAGAAGGTCTTTATAAACTCCTCAAACTTTAATGTATTTATTTACACTTCTTTGGCAAGCTTTCCTTGTGGTCTTCCATGCTTATTGTGTCCTTTTACTGCTAGACGTCACACTGCTGGTGGACTTTCTTTTGACTTTCGCTCTCAGTGCTTAACCAAAAGATTAAATGCTTCTTAAATGTCTGTTCTACTGAAAATGGAATGAGCTCTAAATCAGGACCAAGATGAGCTCTGTTTCTGGCTCCATCCCTTAGGTAAGTGAAGTCTCTATCATTTAGTCATCATATGATATAACGTCATTTTCTTTCTCAGCCTCCTGAGGTTTTCAGAAGGACCACATGGCCTAATTTTAAAGTATTTTGTTCATAATTCATTCATAGAACAAGTTAGTTATCTTCATTAAAACTGAATCTAGCACCTCGTTAAATAATTGTAACTTTTGGCCTATCTTCAAAGATAGCAGATTGATAGGAAGCAGGGTAGACAGCCTCTCTGATAAAAACAACTCAGATGCTAGAATTTAACACCATGGAGAAGACCAGACAAAAGGAGTGGAATTCTCATGACCTAGGAAGAAACAGAGGAGAAAAGAAAAAAAAAAAAAGGAAGGAAAAACATGGATGAAAGCCTGGAACCAGACACACTCTCACTGGAGCCAGTCCCACACTGTGCTGGGTGTGCCTTGGAGTCAGACGACTCACTGTCCACTGAAGTCACGGTAGCACCAAAATCAGAGGTTGGTGAGCCCAGGCCCCTTAGTGGGCGGATGCTGTGCAACGGAGAGTGGAACCAACGTGGAGAGCTGCATTAACCCGTGGTGAGTGCTAGGAATTGGATCCTGTGGAGGGGATGACTGGCTCCTGGCTCAAAGACAACTAGTGGATCTGTTTGGGCTGGGTCATGCCCCTGGTCAGGACCCAATAGCCAGGGACAAAACTGTCCTGAATCTGTTACATCCACGTGGCACAGACTAACATGCTGAAGGCACTTGTTGGTTGACAGCTCAAAGGAGTGGGGCCATCCCACAATGTCCCTGTGTGTACCTCACAGATCAACAGAAAACTGGAGAGGGCAGCAATCTCCTAGCCAGCACGCTTCAAAAAAACCTTAAGCAATACGGAAAGGGCCTGAAACCTCCACCATACACCTGCATGAAAAAATCCAGAAACATGACAAGAGAAAGAAACAAGAAAAGTCCTCCAGCCACTGACCCAGGGAAAATAAGTGCAGGAGAGGTAAATACAGAAGAGATCAAGGGCAGCAAACATGCAATATCGGACACAGCATTAGTGGACATAAAGAAATGCCTTTGGGACCTCATAGATGAGCTTAAAACTGAAATTCTAATTCAAGTGAGACTAGATATAAAAAGATTAATAAAAGAAATGCTAATCATCTCTCAAGAAGACACCAAAGGAAGAATGGAGGAACTCAGAAAAAGGAAAGAAACTTTTGATGAAGAATATAAACAGTATCTAGAATATATGAAACAGATTCAAAGAGATTACCAGGAAATTAAAAACTTGATTGAAAGCTGGCAAAATTCCTTGACAGAAACTAAAGTTAGACTTTCAAAACTTGAAGACAGATTTGCAAAGTGTGATCATGAAAGAAAAGAGCTCTTAAAAACAACAAGGAATGAGGAAGTAACAATACACAGGCCAGAAGACAACAAAAGGATCTATATCTTAACAATAAAAAATGAGCAAAGAAGCAGGAGTAAACAGAAATGAAATACAAGGGCTATTTACAAAAATAATTAAGGAAAACTTCCCAAGCATAAGAAAAAGAAATGATATTCAAATATATGAGGCGTACAGAACTCCAGCCAGCTACAACCAAAACAGATCTACACTCAGACATATAATAATCCTAGAAATTCATCACAAGAACAGAATATTAAAAGCAGTCAGAGTAATGAAACAAATCACCTATAAAGGAAAACCCATCAAAATCACAACAGACTTCTCAACACAAACTATCAAATCAAGAAGAGCTTCGAGCACAGTATTGCAAGCCCTGAAAGAAAATAACCTCCAGCCCAGATTGATGTACCCTGAAAAACTGTCTCTCAAAATTAATGGAGAAACAAGAAGTTTCCATGATAAAGAGGAACTGTGGGAGTTCGTAACCACCAATCTAATCCTATAAAAAATACTGAAGGAGGCCATAGGTCTGCAGAAGAGGAGCTGGGCAGATCTGGGGTGCCCTCACCGGCCCCTCTGCGTGTCTGGAGGACTCTGGATATCTCCGCCCAGACTGCTGGAGTTCCCCCAGGCTTCCAGGTGCAGTGAAGGAGAGAGGTGGGTTTGAGGCTTCCATATCAGCCTCCCCATTCCGGCTCCACTTGGAGACCTGCTGAGCTGCGGATGGATGGGCGGGCCCACACTATCAGCCTAGCCCAGCCTGTTTAGCTGCCGCGCCTGGCCATAGGTCTGCAGAGGAGGAGCTGGGCAGATCTGGGGTGCCCTCACCGGCCCCTCTGCGTGTCTGGAGGACTCTGGATATCTCCGCCCAGACTGCTGGAGTTCCCCCAGGCTTCCAGGTGCAGTGAAGGAGAGAGGTGGGTTTGAGGCTTCCATATCAGCCTCCCCATTCCGGCTTCACTTGGAGACCTGCTGAGCTCCCAATAGGTGGGCTGGTCCACACTACCAGCCTAGCCCAGCCTGTTTAGCTGCCGCGCCTGGCCATAGGTCTGCAGAGGAGCTGGGCAGATCTGGAGTGCCCTCACCGGCCTCTCTGCGTGTCTGGAGGACTCTGGATATCTCTGCAACCAGGGAGGGTCCACAGGTTCCTGAACCACTGCGGCCTGTGGTGAGTACCCTAACCCGGCTGCGATTGAAGAACTGTGGAGCTTCCAAGGGGCAGGTGGGTGCACAGTGTCCCTGAGGCCCAGCTTGTCTGGAACTGTGGAGTTCTGAGCAGGCAGAGGAGGGCCACTGGTTCTGTAGGCCTAATGGTTTGGGGTAGCGCGGCGCCAGAGTCTCAGTAGCTCCAAACATAGAAGGGGATTTTCAACAGATCCTGAGGAAGCTTTCAAATAACACTTGAAACACAAAAATATAGGAAAATGACAAAATGAAAGACCAAATTACAACCTCAAACCTCCAGCCCATCTAAAGAAACCCTAGGAGCGATGTATATAGAAGAAAATATATCCCATCCACCTCATATATCGGACACAATAGCCACTGAAATTGACAAGCAACTCCAGGAAGCTTTAAAGAAATTCAAACTCGAAATAATCTCCCAGATAAAAGAAGAAATGATAAAAGAAATGAAAGAGATTCTAAATATATCTAAAGAAAACACAGATAAAAAATTGGAGGAACTAAACAAAAAGATAGAATCCCTAGGCGAGCAATATAAGAAACAAACAGAATACATAATGCAGATGCACAGAGATATACAGGAAATAAAAAACTCCACTGAAAGTTGTAAAAACCGCCTTAATGAAAGTGAAGATAGAATTTCAGACCTTGAAGACAGGATTGCAGCTAGTGAACAGGAAAGGAAAGTTCTTTTGAAAATAACAAGGAATCAGGAAACAACAATTCAACAACTGCAAGATGATGCAAAGAAGAATAACATAAGAATGATAGGGATTAATGAAAGAGAGGGAGACAACATGAAGGATGTCAGGAGGATATTTAGAGAAGTAATAGCTGAAAATTTCCCAAGCATGAGATCAGAAACTGACATCAGGATCAGTGAAGCATATAGAACTCCAAACAGTCATAACCAAAATAAAACTACACCCAGACATATAATAATCACCATCCCAGAAATCCAACACAAGAATAGATTATTAAAAGCTGTCAGAGAGAAAAGACAGATCACTTATAAAGGAAAACCTATCAGAATCACAGCAGACTTCTCAGCACAAACGATAAAGTCAAGAAGAGCATGGAGTGAAGTATTCCAGATCCTAAAGCAAAATGATTTCCAACCGAGACTGATATATCCTGCAAAACTATCATTCAAAATAGATGGTGCAATACGATACTTCCATGACAAAGAACAGCTGAAGAACTTCATGAACACCAAACCAACCCTGCAAAAAATATTGAAAGACAGTTTAGATACACAAAGGAAAAAACCACTAAGCAAAGCAAATAATTAAACAGAACAGAAAGATAAAGATGCAACAGCAGAGAGATAACATTCCTACAATTAACCAGCATTTAACAGTAATAACCATTAATGTAAATGGTCTCAATGCACCAATCAAAAGAAACAGACTAGCAGAATGGATCAAGAAACAAAATCCAACCATATGCTGTTTACAGGAAACCCATCTAACCCAGAAGGATACTCACAGACTGAAAGTCAAAGGATGGAAAACAATTCTCCATGCAGCAGGAATCCAAAAAAAGGCAGGAGTAGCCATTCTGTTTGCAGACAACGTGAACTTTAAACCAACAATGACCATAAAGGACAAAGAAGGTCACTACATACTCGTAAGGGGAAAACTCCAAGAGGAAGAGATAACTATCTTAAATATATATGCACCAAACTCCAGAGCACCCAGTTATATAAAACAATTATTAACAGAAATGAAAACTCAAATTATCAGTAACACAATTGTAACAGGAGACCTTAATACACCACTGACACCAAGGGACAGATCAACCAGACAGAAAATGAGCAAAGAAATAACAGAACTGAATCACACCTGTGAACAAATGGGTTTGATAGACATATACAGAATGTTCCACCCAACAACATCAGAATACACTTCTTCTCAGCAGTACATGGATCATTTTCTAAAATAGACCATATATTAGCTCACAGAACATATTTAAGCAAATGCAAAAAAGTTGAAATCATCCCTTGCATATTATCGGATCATAGCGCTCTGAAATTAGAAATTAATGACAAAAGATACTGCAAAAATTCCACAAACACATGGAAACTAAATAACACACTCTTGAGTAATCAGTGGGTCACAGAAGAAATTAAAGAAGAAATTAAACAATACCTAAAAGAAAATGAAAATGCAGATACAACTTACCGGAATCTGTGGGATGCAATGAAAGCCGTTCTGAGAGGAAAATTTATTGCACTGAGTTCCCACATCAGGAAAACAGAACGAATACAAATAAATAACTTGATGCTACACCTCAAACAGCTAGAAAAAGAAGAGCAAGTCAAGCCCAAAGCCAAAAGAAGAGAGGAAATTATAAAAATCAGAGCAGAAATCAATGCAATAGAGACTAAGAAAACAATCCAAAGAATCAACGAATCAAAGAATAAATAAAATCGATAAGCCCCTAGCCAACCTTATTAAAAAAAGGGAAGAAAAAGCTCAAATTCATGCAATAAGAAATGAAAAAGGAGAAATCACTACAGACCCAATAGAAATACAGAGGATCATCAACACCTATTTCGAAAACCTCTACTCTCAAAAGTTTGATAACACAGAAGAAATAGACAGATTCTTAGAAGCATATGAAGTACCAAAGCTAGATCAAGAGGATATAAAACTGTTGAATAACCCAATCTCTGCTAATGAAATTGAGAATGTAATTGGGTCCTTGCCCACCAAGAAGAGCCCAGGCCCAGATGGATTCACTGCAGAATTCTACAAGAAATATAAAGAAGACCTAATGCCGACACTCCTCAAACTATTCAATGAAATTGAAAGGGAAGCAATCCTTCCTAAGTCATTCCTGGAAGCAAATATTACTCTAGTACCAAAACCTGAGAAAGACCCAACTATAAAAGAGAACTATAGACCGATCTCCCTAATGAACACAGATGCAAAAATCCTCAATAAAATATTGGCAAATAGGATCCAGCAAATCATCAAGAAGATTATACACCATGACCAAGTGGGATTCATCCCAGGAATGCAAGGATGGTTCAACATATGCAAATCAATAAATGTAATCCACCATATCAATAAAGCCAAAAATAAGAATCACATGATCATCTCTATAGATGCAGAAAAAGCCTTCGATAAGTTCCAACACTTATTCATGATAAGAACTTTACAGAAAATTGGAATAAATGGTCTTTACCTCAATATAATAAAGGCCATTTATGACAAACCAACAGCCAGCATCATACTAAATGGCCAAAAATTGAAAGCCTTTACTTTAAAATCGGGCACAAGACAAGGATGTCCTTTATCACCACTCCTATTTAATATAGTACTGGAAGTACTAGCCAGAGCAATTAGGCAAGAAAGAGAAATAAAAGGGGTAAAGATAGGAAAAGAAGAAGTTAAATTATCATTGTTTGCAGATGACATGATACTCTACATAGAAGACCCCCTAAACTCCATTGAAATACTCTTAGATACAATAAATAAATTCAGTAATGTGGCTGGATACAAAATCAATACTCAGAAATCAATAGCATTCCTATACACGAACAACAAAATTACAGAGAGGGAAATAAGAGAAACTGGACTATTCACATTAGCAAGCAAAAAAATGAAATATTTAGGAATTACTCTTACGAAAGAAGTGAAAGACTTACACAGTGAAAATTATAATACACTGAAAAAGGAAATTGAAGATGATCTCAGAAAATGGAAAGACATCCCTTGCTCATGGATAGGAAGAACAAACATTGTGAAAATGGCCATTCTCCCAAAACTGTTATACAGATTCAATGCAATCCCAATAGAAATTCCATCAACATACCTTATAGATCTAGAGAAATCACTCCTAAATTTCATCTGGAACCAGAAGAGACCTAGAATCGCAAAGGCAATTCTAAGCAGCAAAGACAAAGCAGGAGGCATCACAATCCCTGACTTGAAGTTATACTACAAAGCAACAGTAGTAAAATCAACATGGTATTGGAATCAAAACAGAGCTGAAGATCAATGAAATAGATTAGAAGATACAACCACAACTACAAACACACTCAACCACCTTATCTTTGGTAAAGGAGCCAAGCAGGTTCACTGGAAGAACGACAGTCTCTTTAATAAATGGTGCTGGAAAAACTGGCTCTCCATTTGCCGAAAACTAAAGCTAGACCCATGTCTATCACCATGTACTAAATTAAAATCTAAATGGGTCAAAGATCTGAATATTAAAACAGAAACACTAAATCTATTGGAAGACAAATTAGGTAGAAACCTTGGAGACATAGGAGTAGGTAAAGAATTCATGAACAGGACTCAAACCGCACGGGAAATACTTCCCAGAATCAATAACTGGGACCACTTCTTATTAAAAAGTTTCTGCATGTCAAAAGAAATCTCCAGCATAGTGAAAAGAAAACCCACAAACTGGGAAAAGATTTTAGTGAACTCTCTCTCAGACAAGGGCCTCTTGTCTAAAACATATAAAGAATTAAAGAAACTCAGACCTCCAAAATTCAAAGATCCAATCCAAAAATGGGCATCTGAGATGAATACGCAATTCTCAGATGAAGAAATGCAAATGGCAAATAAATACATGAAAAAATGCTCATCATCATTGATCATTAGAGAAATGCAAATTAAAACCACACTGAGATACCATCTCACTCCTGAAAGAATGGCCAGGATCAAGAAAACCGACAACAAATGCTGGAGAGGCTGTGGGGAAAAAGGAACTCTCCTGCACTGCTGGTGGGAGTGTAGACTGGTACAGCCTTTGTGGAGATCTGTCTGGAGATTTCTCAAAAAGTTGGGACTGGAAATCCCATTTATTCCAGCTATTCCACTTCTAGGCATATTCCCAGAAGAACTGAAAGCATCATACCACAGTGATATATGTGCACCTATGTTTATAGCAGCACAATTTGTAATCGCCAGATCTTGGAAACAACCCAAGTGTCCAGCAACTGAGGAATGGATAAAAAGTTGTGGTATTTCTATACAATGGAGTATTATTCAGCTATAAAGAAGGATCACATTGAGATATTTATCAATAAATGGGCGCAGCTTGAGACCATACTCATAAGTGAAATAAATCAATCTCGCATGTGTGAATACCGAATAGTTTCCCTAATGTAAGTAATGATTCAAATATATAAAAATATGTGGTAATCATGATTCCCCATTAGGTGGCCTTGGAGCCTTATAAAGTTTTCACTCATTAATTAGAAAGGCTTTATTCTGGGCTTCTTGATTTGAAAATATTTGAAGCTAGAGTATATGAAGTTTTATCCAAATATATCAAGGAAAAAGACACTATGGTAACTACTATTAAGTCAGGTTATATGGTGGTGAAGTACTAGGTTGTTGAAACAGTCATGCTGTGACCTCTATTGTTATATTGTTATGTCCTGCTTTATCTCAATCTCCCCCTTATTGTTTTAAAAAAATTATTTAGTCATTTCTTATGTTTGTCTTAATTAAAGAAAAAATTCAAAAAATTAGGATATATAAATAGTAACTCTTTTTGATTTCCTATTAACTTGTTTTGAAGTCCTGTAGTACTCCCACGATCTTGTTTTGACTGATTAGACTCTGTTCCATTCTATATGGTAGTATCAAGTTTGAAGACATAGGCAACTACTTTGAAGACAATAAGATTCACTAAGATACCCATTCTGGTTTGACTATTGTCTTCTTTGGAAGTCCTGTAATGTTTACAATGCCTAAGTTTTATTGGTCTTGTTCTCTACTGTTTTGTCCAACTTTATAATATCTAATGACATAGACAATTCTTTTTAAGGAATCAAGGGACAACGTTGATAACCATTGTTGATAAACTTGTACTCTGTTCTACATCATGTGCTATGTCTATCCTTGGTATTGACTGACAGCTTTGTTTTGCCATATTTGACTGTATTCTTCCCCCCCCCAAAAAAGTAATAAGCACTAAGGAGTAATAAAATCCAAGATGTGTAAATTTTGTTGTAAAAAAGAGAGGGAAAAAAAAAGAAAAAGAGCTCTAACAGATATAACAGCAAGTGTGTTTGGGGGTGTTAAATAGCTGACTTTATCAATGTTTTTGGAACATTGAACACAGCTGTTTGCAGTCTACCTGTTTGAATGTCCACCTTGTATTCTTTGATACTGTGATTTGAGGAACTATTTTCAAGATGATAATATGTAATATACTAACAGGTGATTTCTTACTGTTATGTTTTTTTTTGTTTGTTTGTTTTGTTTTTGTTTTGTTTTGTTTTGTTTTTTTGTAGTTCTGTATTACGTGTACCCTTACACCGCTTTGGTTTGTTTTGTGTTTTTCTCTTTTTCCTCTTAAATAAAATAAAAAAAAATACTGAAGGACATTCAAGAGAGAGAGAAAAATATCACCAGGATTCCAGCAACAGTGGCAGAGAGGCCTCGCTGAACAGGGCAGACAGTGGAAAAGAAAAATAGACAACCAATAGCAGAAAAATAGCACAGCAGAGAGGAGGCAGAGAAGGCTGGCTATAATCTCTAGCACAGATGGCCTTGATACACTAACAAAAAGAAACACAAGCTGAGTAGATCAGGAGTAGGGTCCATTGAGATGCTCTGAATAGGAAATATAATCTACCTGAAAGAGGATTAATGAACCGAAAGTCAAAGATGAGAAAACAATGCTCTACGTGACAGGGAACCAGAGAGAAATAGGGACAACTCATCCAGCAGCTGCAGATAGGTTGGAAAGTCATGACACACTTGTGCAGTGGAGAACTACTCAGCTATAAGGAAGGAAAACCTTGAGGCTTTAGTAGGTAAAGGAATAAAGCTTAAGAACAAGCTCAACAGTAAAAAGGTTCAGAACCACTTAGGTAGATGGTGGGTTGCCTTCCTAATCTAAAAACTAAAGGAGTTAGTGGAGCCCAAAATGTACAAAGCATCCTGAGAAAGGGAAAGGGGAGGAATTGCCTAAAAAAGGAAGGCAGAGGACACTGTTAATAGAGTATCTGGATTTAAAAGCCACATTAGTCTTATTGCTCTGTTTAGTTTGATTTTATTCTGTCCCAGTCTGTCTACTCATACTAGATTTGAGGGTACAGACAGCTATCCCAAAAATAGCAGGATATACTATGGTAACTATCTCTTATTTTCTATTAACTTAAACTGAAGCCCTGTATTACTTACATTGTAAGTAATCAGTCATAGTATCTGGTTTGTTAGATCGCTGTTTTGTCTTAACTGATTTTATTTAAATTTGGTACGAGCAGTTGCCTCTACTTTGTCTTCAGAGTAGTTGCCTCTACTCTGAAGATGACAAGGTGCAATAGGATACCAGTTCCAGTTTGATTATTAACTGCTTTTGAAGTCCTGTAATGTTTCCAATGTTTTGTTTTTATTAATATTGCTATGTACTGCTATGTTCAATTATACTATGCCTGATGATATAGACAATTCTATTGAAAATAACAAGAGATATCATAGTAACTACTGTAGACCACCTAGTATTGTGGTTTTATATGTCTTTTTTGTTTCATATCTTTCTAGGAATTTGTTTTGTTGTCTTGTTTTGTTTTTCCCTCTAATACAGAAAGGATAGGTATACATGTAGAGATTCACGCATCTGTAGAACTTCTAAACAGTTTACGAGAATATATTGTATAACATACAATGTAATGAACAGATAAAAGAGACACTGATACCCAGTGCTAATTCCATAGCATCATGATATAAAATCTAGCAATACTATTATTCTCTGTCCAGAGTGATACTAGTCTGTTTTCTTCTGTTCAACTTCAACATACATAAACATATAGACAGCTATTTTGAAGAGAACAAAAGACATTATGGCAGCCATTATTGACTTCCTATTGTCTGGTCATGAAGACGTAAGATGCCTTCATCATCCTGTTCAGATCAGTTTAGTACTACTTTGTTCGGTATGAATTCACTGTGTGTGAAGACATATACAATTATTTGGAAGAAAACAAGAGATAATATGACAAATAGTGAAGATCTCCGGTTGTCTTGCTTTGAAATCTGTGTTTCTTAAATTGTTTTCTTATGATCTGTTTTGTTATGTTTCATTTTATACTCTTTAAAATTAACAAAAACCTAAAAAAAGACCTGCACCTCTCTAGAAATATGGATATTTGCTATTTCCAGATAGACTGATGATATTACTAAAATCAATTTTTAAAACTTTCCTATAATGGTAATAACAGTTCTATTTTTAAAAAAAAGAATTAGTGAGTCAGCACCATTCATGGACTGCGTGGGGAAAGAACAAGGCCTCACCAAAAAGCAAGCTCCCCCTGGGAACCAGTGCCATGCACAATTCACCACCAGGGGGGACAGCCAGACTGTAGTCCCTTCTGGTGCCTGGGCTGGCAAACAAGAAGAACTAGTCCCCCTCCCACCTTGTAAATGACGGCTGATCAGGAGAAACACAGGCTGCAGTGACAGCTATTGAGGTGAAATGCACATTGATCCCTTGGTGTTTTCATATTTCACTGACCTTGCAGGTCGAGGGCCAGTGGTCTGACCATCTGTTGAGAGGATAGCAATATGCAGTGTGGCATCCGGGGGAAGATCTTCTGAGGGTGGTGGCAACTGTTGATTCCCTATCGTCTCCTTTTGAAGTCCTGTTTTCCTTGCACTTTTTGTTGAGTTGGGTTTTATTCTCTTTCATGAACAGCTATTTCAAAGACAGCAAGATATATTATGGTAGACATATTGGACTCACTACTTGCTTTGAAGTCCTTTATTGCATTCATAGTTTTGTTTTTATTCTTTCTATTCTATTCTGTTCTGTTTGATTTTCACTATGTCTGAAGTTATCCGTAGCTATTTTGAAGACAATAACAGGCATTATGATAATTGTTATTGATTTCCAATGTTTTACAGTTCTTTGTCACTCACACTGATTTATTTTAATTGGTTTTATTGTTTTATTTTCCTTGGTTTTTATCCTCTTTACAATAATAAATAAATAAAAAGAATTGTAGTTTCTTAAGCTTTCCTGTTCCTGACAGAAGAAGCCTGAATAACATAAAGAAAAACACAAAAATGAAAATACATTGACTATTGATACATGTTTCTCTTGATGCTCTATCTGCTGAATTTAGGACAGGGAATGATAAAAAATTTAAAAACAAAAGTTCTTTCAAGTTCCCAGATGGAATTTGAAGAAGCCAATGATCTAATCTTCTAAGAATTATTGTCAAGAAGTTTAGAAGAACTGAAGTACACAAAAAGAGTAAGCATGGATACAGATTTACACAAGCCAAGCAGAAGTGAACCTCTACTCAGAAAGCCTTTATTTACAATTTTGCTCTGTAAAGTAAAGCTTTCTTTCTGTTTGTGAATCGCCAGAACAGAACCAAGGAGAAACCACATGTGGATCCAGGCTGGACCTTAATAGAATTTTAGGAAGCTAGGTAGCTTCTTGAAGGGAAAGAATGCATGCAATTGCAAATAGAGGTGTGAAGCATGGCTCTTGGTAACTTTTATTTAAACATGTAATACTCAAGTAAAATGTGTCACAAGAGAAAACAAAGCTTCTCTTGGAAAGTGAACTATGAAACAGTCGATGACTTTTGGTAATGAAGCATATTTGCCAAAACATGTAAAGAAAAAGAACATTCAGTCCACACAGAGATACTATAGCAAGCAAAAGAACCTGGCAAGTGACATGCTTAACATGACAGACATAGATATAAATAATATCAGTGCTAGCATTATATAAAAAGACTCACGAAATAAGAGATTCCTCTGCCATAAGCTCTTACTTTTCCAATTAATAAAACAAGAAAATGGATTTGATCTGGAATTTTCCTCAAGACCCTGAATTAAAATTTGATCTGCTTAAAGGGCAATTTAAAAAAAAAAACTGTCAGTGCTGCCTTGTATAAAACAAAGGGAATTTTGAAGTATAATCGGTTTAAATTTGGAGGTGCACATACATAATTGGATGATGGAAGACAAGAGCAATTAAAGAATTGCTTTCATTATCTTTGGTATTGTGCAAAAACTAAATAACTCAGAGTCACTCAAGACCAAGATTGTCACAAGGAACATACAACAGTGGGAAGGATGAAGAAATGTATAAAATCACAGGGTATGGATGGCAAACTATCATTATAACATCACTGCACCAGTGATCGCTTTCCAGTGGCTGGAAAACAAATAATTGGAAAAGAAGACAATGTGTTGTGTTCTCAGAAACATCTGAGGGAAGGGAGACTGCTGTGGTTTTCAGGAAGATGCATCACACTGTCTGAGTTGGAAATGGGAAGAGAAGGAGAGAAAACTTACTTTTCTTGGACAGCTACATGAGCCAGACTCAGGCCCTGGCATCTGCGTAATCTTACCTGACTCTCACAACAAGCCTTGTGGTACGCACGGTTGATCTCACTTTATAAAAAAATCACTAACAATTTAATGAGTGCTTCTCATGTGCCAAGAACAGCATTAGAGCATTGGCATAGATATCTCATTTAAGCTTTACAGTTCTGTTAAACTAATGCCAGTGTGTTTCCATTTTACAAAGCAGAAACTAGGCTCTGAATGTCCAGTCACTTGTTCATTATTGTGTGCACATTCGCAGTGGAACTGGGATTCCAACAATGCTAAAAGAGTACGTGCTTTACCCCTAAACAGAAAAACTTTCAGGTGAGAATGAACTGTAGAAAACATATAAATGAGAAAACTGACCCAGGCAATTTGCCTTATGTTTGAAAAGAGATGCACTAAAGGGAAATCACTAATAGATCTTGGAAATAGGAAGAAGACCAAGAGATGCAAGCCGGGGCTAGGGGAAGGAGGTATAAAATTTTTTTGATGTGTCATGCATATGTATTAACAATGTGCCTCCAATGTATCTACAATGAATGTATTAGTACATGTTTGCATTATGTATTCATTATGGATTAAACGCTGGTAGTCGGCTTAACACCAGCTAAACTAAATCAGCGCGGGGCTCAGTGTAGATGTTCCACATGAGGAAAGTTGCCAGCATAGAGACATGGAGAAGGAGAAGCAAGGCACTGTGAGTTTCTCTAAGTGCTGCTGTTTGAGCTGTTGGTTCTCTTGGAGAAGCTCATCATGACTAGTCCCCAGTGTGAGTTCCACCACTGTCATCAGAGGACCTCAGGACCTCGTTGGTGAGAGTGGCTGTGGTTCACTTTTGGGGAGCTCTGGTCCTGACATTGAGCATCACTTCCTGACTCCAGAGGGAAAGACATGCTTAATCTCCAGGACACACTTGTCATGCTGGCTTTCTGGAATGTACTTAACTGTTCTTATTGTCAGAGGAGCTTGGGGCCTCTCTGTTGCTGAGGATAGCTGTGCCACTTTTCAGGACAGCCCTGGTCTTTATTATGAGCGTGACTTCTTAGCTCTCGTGTAGAACCCTCAACCTCCCAGCACGGCTCCTTCACCCCACTGGCATGGACTTTCTGGCTTCCACCACTAACCTTTAGGCCTTTCCAGCACATAAAATAGATCCATAAAACAGACTGGCATGAGTCCTTCTTGTGGGCTCTACACCTCTAGTTGGGAAGCATTGTCACAGACCCTATGTTTTCATCTGGACTCGTAGGACACTGCTGTGGGATTCAGGCCCTTGGCTGAATATTCTATGTCTTTAGTATTGTAGACAAATTTCCTGCATTTTCTGTGTTAACGCTGGGTGGCCATCATAAAATAATATTATAAATTCCATGTCCTGATTCTAATTGTTCTCCTCACAACCCCTGACTACAACAGTACTGTACACCTGTACAAAATAAGCTTCCTGAGGGTTTTTGTACCTAGCAAATTTACAGATGGTCAGTTGGTAAATTGCATCACGCCCAATCATTTCACCTAGCATATGTCCTGCTGCCTCGACCTCAGCCAGCTCGGGAAGGGGGCTGCCAGTGTCAGACTCCCCTCATTCTCAGAGGCCAAGATAATCAAAAACCTAAGTTCTGATAACATCTACCATTTCCTTTCTCTTCGTGGACATGGGCAGAAATCACTGAGTTGACACACTGACATCTTTCTTAAGAATCATAGAAAGTAAGAAAAATGTCCACTCCTTTAGATATATAAAGTGGGAATACTTCCAGAACAAGGATCTAAACTCCCACAATTAGTTCTACAATCATCTTGCAGTCAAGTTTAAGTCTGTATGCAAAGAAGGAGTGTTTAAGATGAACCCTGACATGTAAGGAAGCAAGCAGAGGTCACCAAAGCTCATAGAAGACTGTGTGTGTGTGTGTGTGTGTGTCTGTGTGTGTCTGTGTGTGTGTGTGTGTGTGTCTGTGTGTGTGTGTGTCTGTGTGTGTGTCTGTGTGTGTAATGGGAAACATGGATTGACAGGAGAGTACATCCTTGGGAAAAGGAGGAGCATGTCAGTAGCTCACAGAAATTCAAGAGAACTGAAGAACTAAAAGGAGCAAGATGCGATGTATGCCTGTGATCCCAGAGCTCTGGGAGGCTGCAGCAGGAGGACAGTAATTTGAGTTCAGCCTGGGCAAATCAGTGACTTAGCAAGATTCTGTCTCAAAATAAACATCTTTTAAAAGGAGTGAGAACATAGCTCAGTGGTAATGGACTAGGTTAAATTCTTAGAGTCGGAAGGAAGGAAGGAAGGAAGGAAGGAGGGAGGTGGGAAGGTAGGGAAGGAAGGAGGGGGAAAAGGAGAGGAGAAAGAAAAATAAAACAAAGGGAGAGAAGGAGAGGGGAGGAAGACAGAGAGAAAGGAAGGAAAAAAGAGAAAAGAAAGGAAAACTCTTACACTTGGGAAAGAAGGAGAAATAGGAAGACGAGGGAGAGGCTGGCAAGGTAGGCTGAGTCATTCTGATTTCACTGCTCAGCCACATGAGCTTAGTAACAAGTTTGCTCATGAGAGATTGATCTGTTTTCAGTGTTCTGCCAAAATCCATGTTAACAGCCTGCGAGACAGAAGGCCAGGCCAAACCATGAAGTCTTCCAAGGCAATGATGCCACCCTGCTGGCAGCCACCAGCACCCTGCCCCTCCCAGCACCCTACACAGAGATGGCTTTAGGGTTCTGACACATGCCTACAAAATCACGTTTTCATTTTCTTTTATACCTAATCACAGCTTATAGAAAAAAATAATTCTTGGTGCTGACTTGCAAAATATAATTTATTGTTTCATTTTAGTAAGAATCTAAATATCTTCCGTTTGGGATCTTAACATAAGCCAAATGTCTACTTCTTTAATTGAAGTTGACATTATAATTGATCAAAACAAGTTTCTTAGTTTCCAAAACCCGCTCAATAGAATCCCTGCAGAAATGCAGAGCATGCCTAGATTGTAATTTCTGTGCCTCTTGTATCAACATTTTAAGTGGTAACTGATAGCATTGTCTAACCCAGTAAGCCTCAATAAGAATTTTACAGAATATCATTTAATGACGTCTGGACCAAAGTCCTCTTCTGCAAGAAAAGCTTATGAAAATCTTAAAATCAAACATTCTCTTGCTGCGCTGCCAAAATGTCTGAGCATAAGTCTGAAAAATAAGTTACCATGTCTAACGATTACAAGTTCCATTTCCACAGACAATTCCAGAAGTTGATGTGGAGCTCCACTACGTGTTTAAAATTTTTGTATATTTTTACCAAATAATCCAGAGCTAAACACTGAAAAAGGTGAGCTCAAAATTGATATCCAATATTCAGATCTTGGTTGTACATAGATAAATGCCCAGGATTTTCTAACCGAATCTTACAGGTTATACTTTACATTGTGGGATGGACCCAAACACATGCATAAAGGTACCAGGATGAGGTGAAGGCTAAGCCAGAGGGTGAGAACCACCCCTGCCAAGGGCTAGGATATCTCCTGGGGACCCATCCTCACTTCCTAGAAGCCAGGACAGACTGGGGGTGGCTGGTTTCCAACAGAATGTGATGAACAGCAAACAAGATATAGAACTCAAACACATGCGTACTAAACAAACAATGTTAAAGGCAAAACCTGGGCCTCACTTATTCCACTTGCCATAATGTTTCCGAGGCTCATGTGTGTTGGCACAAATGATAGGATTTCCTTCTTTTTAAGGCTGAGTAGCATTGTCTTGTTTATATATTAGCCTTTTATCCACTCATCTGTGGATGGACACTTAGGGTCACTCCACATCTTGATATTTTCAAACAGTTCTGCAAGAGCATGACAATGCAGATCCCTCCTCCATGTGCTCCTTTTGCCATCCTAACTTCCTTTCCTGTCAGTGCACACCCAGAAATGTGACTACCAGGTCATGTGGTAGTTCTACTTTTAATACATTTAAGGAACCTCTATTTGAATCTCAAGTATATGTGGGATTCAAAATACTGAAATCATGAAAGTAGAGAGTAGACTGGTAGTGACCAGAGACTGAGGGAGTGAGATCAGGGAGAATTTTGACTGAAGGGTACAAAGATTCAGATAGAAGAGGAAAGGTACCTGCAATGTCTTGCACAGCATGGTGACTATAATTTTAACGTTAATGTAATTGATACCTCAAAATTGCTATGAGTAGTTTTAGATGTTCATACCACAAAAAAATCTTTATGAGGTTACGGGTATGTTGATTAGCTTAACACACACTATATATATCAAAACATCACACTGAACTTGACAGATATATGCAACTGCTATGTGTCCCTTAGAAATTTTAAAATCAAGCAAACCCTTAGCTCAGGTGAATTCAAATAATAGCCATCAGCTTTTAACTTCAGAAGAAGTCACAAGTTCTGCTTAGGTCCTAGATAGGGCTTTTCAGCTAGGATGGCCCATGCAATTTTGGCAATATTTGTCTTTTCTCATAAAAGAAAATTATCTGTTTTCTTTGGCTTAGTTTGGCTTTAAAGCCTTACTGCTATAGATAGGTTTGAAGATGCAAATTTGGCTATCAAGGGATAAAACAAGGCTGAATTATTTGCCATGCAGAGGGAACACACTAGATGCTAACTGAACTGGGAAAATTAGTACTTGCAATGAACTAGGAAGATGAGTTGCTTGGCAGAGGCTGGGGTGGAGGATAAGAGGGAGGGCACAAAGAAGGGACCTTTACGTAATGCAATGCCATTTTCCTGACATGTAAATCATCCCCCCTTACCCTCCACATACGCATCAGTGAAATCTGTATTGCTCACAACTGCTTTGAGACAGAGGCAAGCAAATTCTGCAGTGGAGTTTTTCTTAGCACTGAAAGATAACAAGTCCTACTTAAAGTTTGGCATGAAAGAGATAACATATTGATTAGATGAATAGTTGAGGAATGTCTTACACACAACGTCAAATTCACATCTACTAGTTTCGGCTTCCAATAGGCAGAGCTGCAAAACCCACCCTGAATAAATATAAAGCAAAGTAGATAGGACCCTGCTAAGGACTGGGAAAGATGGCTCCAGAGCAACCAGAAAAGAGGATTTGAACCCAGGGCAGGCCCAAATGACTAAATTACTCACTAATAGACATGGTCTTTAATCAGAGCTACACATGGAAGATGACAGTAGTATCTATGTACAGAATTGTTCTCATCATTATTAAATATTGACTTAATACAGTAAAGGGGATTCACAACACAACACTCTTAACATCCTTTTCTATGAGTTACCTTTAACCAACCTAGTTAACTAAGGTAGCCAAGTTTTAAAATCAGTGTTTCTACTTCTAACAACTTTTAAAAAATGGCCATTTTACAAACACTTGTGGCTAGTCGCTTTAAAATATTATTCGTTAATATAAATGAAATGAATTTCGGTAGCTTGAAGCAGAGACTACACCATAAAGCATCTCTGCAATCTTTCTCAATGCTACTTTTCAAACAAAAAACTTGGAAATGTGATTCCATTTTTATTATAAACACCTGCAGTCCACTAACTTTCTTCCAAACCACTGTCCCAGTTCCTATGTACATCAAAGCGTAACTTGATTAGGTCTGGGAGTAGGGACTGTTATTATTAACAGTGATTCATATCATTCAGAGATCATTTCAATCAGCGAGCCTACACATGTCAAGCACCTTGAAAACAGCCACAGAGGCAGGCAAAATATGGGTGTTTTGCTGACCCTTTTTGTTTTTTCTGCTTCTTTGTGATATTGTGTCACTTCTCTGAGTACAACAGTTTCTCAAAGCTAGCTGCATATTACCATTATCTCAATTGTCTTTATAAAATCTCAATTCCCAGGGTACAATCCACATTAATTAAATCAAAATCTTTGTGTATAAAACCCCAGCAACAATTTTTCATTAGGGGATTTCATTACATATTTAAAGTTAAGAATGACCAATATAGATTCTGATTGTCTTTATCATAGAAAAATGTGCATACAGTTTAGATCTAAAATGTTCTCCCGAAATATTTGCATTGTAATGTGGGGTGTCACTGGGGACATGACATGGAAGGGTACATAGTCTTGTCCATGGGCCCTCCCTTGTGTGCCTACACTCTCATTGCCATGCAGTCAACAATGTTCTTCTGCTGTGCCTTTCCACCAGACCATTTTGGAGCTAGCCAGTAAGTTATGGACTGGATCCACTGAAACTGTGAACCAAAATAAACCTCTCCTTCTTTAAGGTGCAGGTGCTAAGTATTTTGTCCCAGCAATGAGAAAGTGACTAACAGAGGCATTGTCCCTCCTTGGCTGAGTTCCGTTTATCTTTTTCTGTACTGTTTTTCCAGCTGGGAGGTATAAAGGCAATCACAAAAATAAATATAATTTTGAAAATAAGAATCTGTGTACTTTCTATGTATCCTCTTGCAATGAAATTTCTCTATGGTGCTTATTTATATAACCTTATGAAAACCTAAAAGAAACATATAAACAATTTTTAGAAATTTCTAAGATAAACATAGTTTTGTGTCAGATAAGATGAACATTAACAGCCACCATACTGAGTCTTCTACTTCTGGATTTATGAGTGTCCAAGTTGACCAAGAGTCTGTCACTGACAGATTTCAACAGCTGGAGAGGCATTAATCAATCCACAGTGCTCAAGTTCATTGAGCAGCCACAGGTAGAAGGGATAAAACATTAATAGGAAAAAGTTCTGTAATTCTCGACTTACCCACTGGAAAGTCACTGGTGTCCTGCTCCTGTGGTTGCAAGAAATGGAGTCCAAGAGGCTGTCCCAGGTCATGGGGTCTTGTTGTCTGATACTTTGGACAATAAGAAAATTGCCAGTTCCATAGGAGCTTCGAAATTGTGAATGGTCACACTCAACAACTACAATTTGTCCCTAGATGTCCCTGTCTTGGCACTCCCCTTCCCACAGCTGCTGCTGCATATTAATGCCTTTCCCCTCTACATCTTTCTACTACTCCTGCACAGTTCTATAAACCTTGCTGCTCTTTCTGTCTGAAGATTTCAGCATTTGCTCCCCATATTCAGGCAAAACAAACTCTTTCATGGGTACCGAGGCATCAGTAGTTTCCAAAACTCTCAAGAGAATTCTGACATGCATTCAAGGCATGGAACCACTGACTAGAAACTAGAGAGAACACATAAGACAATGCAGATTTATAATTACAGCCTTCATCCAAAATAAAAGCTGAAGAAATAATCTCAAAATACCTGAGAATTCTGTTCTCCTTGCATTTTTGTTTTAAGGCTGTCTTACGTCTCTTTCTGTGGAGTACACATTTATTTGTTTGTATTTTAGCATTTTAACTGTATTATTGTATTTAAGGAGACACAAAAGGTAATGCTCCGGGCAATCAAGGAAACAAGAAGCCTCCATGTTAAGGTAAGACTGCCACCTTGTGGTGACTACCCCAGAACTGTAAATGCTGTAAGATTTCTCAGGTTTGAACAAAACTTGAAGTGCTGCTGCATTCCAAAATTCACATACCTAAAACAAAATCCGCCTGTTTGTAAAACAAATTTTGCCACCTTCAAATTACATGTGGAAATACTATAAGGGTACATTATTGTAGTTGAACTATAAGGGAAAATCAACTCCATGATTCTGTCAAATAAATTTGTTTTAGTGAATTCAGAGTGGTGTAACTGAGAAAATAAAATTGGCTGCTAGGAAATAGTTTACATCCAAAGGGAAATGACTAGTGATAAAATCTTAACATGTGACATGCGTTAAATGGTGACTCCTGAAAAGAGATGTCCACCTCCTCACCCCTGAAACTTAGGAACGTGACCCTACTTGGGAAAAAGGTCTCTGCCAATGTAATGTAGTTAGGGACCTTGAAATAGATCATCTTCAATCATCCAAGTGCCTCTAAGTGCAGTGATAGACACCCTTACACAAGACAAAGAAAAAGGTCACATGGAGAAGAGAAGCTATGTAAAGACAGAAGCAAGAGAGGAACCAGGCTGTCACGGCCAAGGAACGCTTCCAGCCCCCAGAATCGGAAAGAGGTGAGGGAAGAGGCCTTACGGCCTGAAGAGGAAGCATGGCCTTGCTAACAAGTTGTTTTCAGACTTCTGGCTTCTGATCTCCTTGCAATTAGTTACAAAATCCCTGAGAAACTGATATAATTCATTCTTCTTTCCTTTTCAGTGTACTCTCTTAGGAAACAAAAGCAGCATTTTGGAAATAACCCAGATATCTAGGGTTGCTTTTAATAGCATATGTGTAAATTCACGGTTGTTATTATTATTATTACCGGATGTTATCCATTGACAGCATGAATAGTTTGCTGCCTGAACACTGCTGGCAAAGCTGCTTCTTGTTGTTCTTTTTTTGGATATCAAAATTTTCATCTCAGCCACAATATTTTTCACTAAAATACCTAAACAGAAAGATTAGTTAACTAAAATTGTCCTTTCTGAGACAGAGTGTGAAACAACAGATTTGCCTAAATACGGATTCACGTAATCAGAGTAACTCAAATGTCCAGAGGGACAAAGCAGTAAATTAAACAAGAACGTTCGTGAGGTGCCCATCGTGTGAAGTATTTGGAAGACACCCAAATGCTGAAAGCAACACTGTCCATATAATTGGATAGAGACATTTAACAAAATAGTGTTTCAGATCAGCAAGTTATCTTGTAACTGAATATTCGGGAATTTAGAAGAAGGAAATGTACAAATAACCAAAGGCTGCACATTGTATTCAGGAAATGTATCCAAGTTGTGTCACAGGTTTGGTTTTGCTGAGTAATGCATGAATAAGTCTGTTTTAAATCATTCACTGTCTGCAGAGTTGACAAGTAACCACTGAACAACAACAGAATCAACCACCAGGAGCCTGTATTTCTTGTCTGTCACTGTGAAAGCTTTTTTCTCCGGGTAGCGAGGGGTTCTGCGTAACATAAGACTCGTGTAGGAAGTGTGGGTTCTGTGGTATTCTCACAAGATGGTTCCATTGCGTGTGTTCGTGGAATTCTGGAACCCACAAGTGTGCAGATGTGTACCACTGAAGTTCACACCTGCTGTTGCTGTGCCATGATGTGTCAGGGGTTACATCCTGCTATGTTTCTTAACAAACATAGCCAAATATAATACTGCATAAAATTTAAAATTACTTGGTAGGATAAATGAGTGGGCAGAAAACAACGTGCTCAGGAGTGGAAAATGCTCCCTTTGCTAAATTCACTGTATTGTTTTTTTTTCAGCCATATTGCTTTCAAAAACTTTGAGATACACTGAGAAAGAAGGAAAGCCGGACAGTTGCACTAATAGTGATGGCTCTGTTATAAATCTGTGAAAAGTAGTATTATTTTCTTCTTAATAACTGAGAAATCTATAGCTCATAATGGTTGAAAATTTTGCCCCAAAGTCAGAGCCAATAAATAAGATCCTTCTTTCTCAGAGTCTGTCCTTTTATATCTCTCTTTCTTGTCTAATTACTCTGGCTAATTATTCCAGAACTATATTGAATAGGAGTGGTGACAGTGCACATGCTTGTCTTGTTCCTGATTTTAGAGTGAAAGCTTTCATTTTTTGTCCATTTAGTATAATGTTGGCTGTTGATTTGTTATAGATGGATTTTTTCAGATAGAGGTAGATACATTTATTCCAAGTTTCTGTAGGGATTTTATTATGAACAAGTGTTGGACTTTATCAAAAGCTTTTTCTGTGTCTTTTGAAATGATCATGTGGTTTTTGTCTTTGGCTCTGTTGATGTGGTACATTATATTTATGTATTTGTGTATGTTAAGCCATGCCTGAAATCATGGGATAAATCTTACTTGGTTGTGAGGTATAATCTTTTTGATGATTTACTACATTCCACTTGCCAGCATTTTATTCAGAATTTTTGCATCAATGTTCACTAGGGAGAGTGACTGATAGCTCTCCTTTTTGGTTGAGTCTTTCTCTGGTTTTGGTATCAGAGTGATATTTGCCCCCAGGAATGAGGAAAAATTGTTTCCCTTTCAATTTCATTGAAAAGTTTGAGGATTATTGGTGTTAAATCTTCTTTAAATTTCTTATATAATACAGCTGCGGATCCATCAGGAGCTGGACATTTCATTGTTGGTAATTTTTATCATATTTTCAATTTCAGTATCTGATATTGTGTTATTCAAAATTGTTATATCTTCTTGAGTCATTTTTGGTAATTCATACATCTAGAAATCCATCCATTCCCTCTATGTTTTCACCTTATGTGAGTAAAGACTTTCAAAGAAGGTATTCATGATCTTCTGAATTTCCATGGGATTTGTAGTAATTTCACCCTTTTTTCATTCCTTATTGCATGAATTTGATTTTTTTTATTTCTTTTTCTTGAGAAGGTTGGCTAGAGGCTTATCAGTTTTGTTCATTCTCTCAAAGAAACAGCTTTTTGATTCAATAATTTTTATAGTTTTCTGTCGATGTCCGCTCCCGGCCGGCAGGAAGGACACACGACAAAGTCTGGTAGTGGACAACCTTTTCTTTTTATTTTTCTTCTCCGTACAGCCTGCCCTGGGTTCTCCCAGCTGAAGCCTCCTCTGGTCCGCTCCCCGCGGCTCCTTTTGTGCTTCAGTCTGCCCCAAAGCCTCTACCGGTCCGCTCTCCGCGGCTCCTTTTGGGCTTTTACTTCTGGGCTTCTACCTGGCTTCTTCTTCCGCCCAGGGGTGGCACCGGTATATATACGGGTACAGTGTCCAATCATGTTAAAGTAAGCAAGGCAAGCTGATTGGCTAACATCATCAGTTGCCAGGCAGACTATATTGTTGAGCGGGTTGTTTACGCGGTAAGCAGGAAACTAACATATTCGATGGGAGGGGTAATCTACCTCAGGCTTTGCTCTTTACCACAGGCCGAACGTCCGCCGCGCAAGGCGAGCTATCACAGACGCGGCTCCCAACATCTCCCCCTATTTTATTTTTTATGAATGTGCGCATCGTAGCCCTTCCTGGACTGGGTGCAGAGGCTTATGCCCTATGTGTAGGTCCACCGTAGGTCCTTGGCTTAGACCCTGGTTGGCCATGCCATGGTCTGCCAAGGCCCTGAGGCCCTCGTCCTTTTTCTAGGGCCAGGCACAAACTGGACGGAACCTGGATGCACACAAGCTTGCACTCATTTCCTCTCCGTAAAGAAATCCCCTCGGAGAGAAATTTAGACCTGGGCAGCATCTAACAGTCCAGCGGCTTACGTGCAGGATGGGGTAGGGCCTGGCTTAGGTCGAGTCGTGCTGGGGGGGCACGCTCTTACCCGTCATTGACTCACCTACCCTGCTGTGTATTGTCACCTTATGGAGGAGAATGAGGGATGCCCGCCATATCTAGACTCGGTCGTGGGCCAATTGAGCAAGCCATGCATATGCCTGAGGATCTTCTTGTCCATTTCGGGCTACCGCTATTTCTATTCATCTTATTGGTTGGTCTGTGATGGATCTCCAGTAGGGCAGGTCTGATCTTCAGTCGAGGGCTTTGTTGCCCGTGTCAGTCTCTCTGGTACCCACAGTGGTTCTCGTCCCGGTTCCTGTGGGAAAACACAAACCGCGCCTCGGTTCCAGCTGACCACTGGATCCGGGCCCATCCATTGTCCTGTCAGGACATCTTTCCACTTCACCCACCCTTTATGGTTGGGGGAAGGGTTGCAGTGCTCCACAGCTGGGGAGCGATTATCATTATTTAAATTTAAAAAATTGTGTGTGAATAGTGCCATGGATAATCGTGCCTTTGGGGCCAGGCCTTGGCCTACTCCCCCTTTTTGTTTTTGTAAAATTTCTTTGAGGCTTCTATGAGCCCTCTCAATGATTCCTTGACCTTGGGGATTGTATGGGATACCATGTTTTAATTGAACCTCCATCATTTTGCAGAACTCATTGAAGGCTTTGCCTATATAGGCTGGTCCATTATCAGTTTTTAATATTTTTGGTTTGCCCCATGCGGCCCAAGCTGCCAGGCAATGATTGATCACATTAGACACTTTTTCACCTGTTTCTGCTGTTGCGAATATGACGTGAGAACAGATGTCTGTGGAAACATGAACATATTTAAGAGTCCCAAACTCCTGTATATGTGTGATGTCCATCTGCCAAACATCACCAGGGATCAAACCTCGAGGGTTTACTCCCATCGGTATGGCAGGTTTGTATGTGGCACAGGAGTCACATAGTCGCACGATATCTCGTGCATCTGCTCTAGAAACATGGAAATGGTTTGCTAGTGTCCTGGCATTAACATGAAATTTATCATGGAAGGCACGGGCTCGCTCGATTGGTGTTAGTAAGGTAAAAATCCATAACGGGCGAGTGGCAGTGTCAGCAGCCGCATTCCCCTGTGCCATGGGCCCCGGCAGGGATGTATGTGCTCTTATGTGGGTGGTGAAGACCTTATGGTGTCTGTTCTGAAGCAATGTCTGGATAGACAGGAACAGTCCAGCCACTGTGGAAGTGGATCTAATTAAACTGGCAGTCTCAAGCACTTGCATAGCATTGACCACATACCTAGAATCGGAGACAATGTTAATGGCTTCTGAGAACCGTTCAAGAATCATTTTAACGATCTGCAGTTCTACCACCTGAGGCTGATCTGGTTTAAATTGTATGGTAACCGGGGGCTTGCCTAGGATCACATAGGCGCCTATCCCCGTCTTGGAGCCATCTGTGTATATTGTAGTTGCTAGGACTAATGGCTCAGAGGCAGTAACCTTTGGAAAAATTATAGGGTGCTGAGTGACAAATGACAAGATAGGGTCTTTAGGGTATTGATTGTTTATATCCCCATGGAAAACACATCTCAGAATGGCCCAGGTATCTATGCAGGCAGCCAGGGTCTTGATCTGGCTGGCGGTATAGGGTACTCGGATGGCTTGTGGTCCTGAGCCAAAATGTTGGACAGCTCTATCATGCGCTTCAAGGGCCAATGAAGCGACTGCCTCCGGGTAATGCTCTATGACTTTTGCAGGTGAGACCTTAGGGTGTATCCACAGTAGTGGTCCTTTCTGCCAAATCACCGCTGTAGGCTGTAGACTAGTCTGTAGCAAACAGACATCAAAGGGTCGCCCTGGTTCAATTCTGTGTAAGGTAGCCCCACCTAAGGCTTTTTCCACTCTCTGTAAGGCAGCTCTTGCCTCAGGAGTGAGCCTCCTGTGGGAGGCTATATCTGGGTCTCCCTTCAGAAGGTCAAACAGGGGTTTGAGATCTGAATTTGGTATATGTAAATATGGCCTAATCCAATTAATGTCTCCCAATAGCCTTTGCATGTCATTTAGGGTCCTAACGCCATCCGTCCTAATGGTGACCTTCTGCGGAGAGACTAGCATAGGGGAGATTCTCGCGCCTAAGTAGGTCACCATTTCTCCTCCCTGAATCTTGTCGGGGGCAACATGCAGATTAGCTTGTCTCAGGGCCTCGACCAACTGGCTGAGCATATTATTTAGCATGTCTGGGTCCCTGCCGCTGAGCAAAAGGTCGTCCATGTAATGCATACATCTTATCTTGGGAAAGGATTTTCGTAGGGGGGCCAGTAGGGAATCAAGGTAAATCTGACACATAGTGGGACTGTTGGCCATACCTTGGGGCAACGTTACCCACTCGTATCTGAGATCAGGGCTTTCTTGGTTAATGGTGGGCAAAGTAAAGGCGAACCTATGAGTGTCCTCTGGGTGCAGGGGAATTGAGAAGAAACAGTCTCTAAGGTCTATAACATAAACTGGCCAGGACTGAGGGATGGCTGAGAGAGCTGGCAGCCCCCTCTGGACCGCCCCCAGGGGCTGCATCTGCGCGTTGACCACCCTTAGATCATGGAGCAGCCTCCACTTGCCAGACTTTTTCTTAATTATAAAAATGGGGGTGTTCCATGGGGAGGTTGACGGCTTAATATGTCCTAATCTAAGTTGTGTACTGACTATTTCTGACAAGGCTAATAGCTTCTCCTTAGGCAGGGGCCACTGAGGTACCCAAACCGGATCATTTGATTTCCAGGTGATTTTGATCGAAGTGGGTAGGAGAGCTTCTTCAGCGGCCCCTAAGAAAAACCCAATCCTTGCCTACCTTTTTTGTTTTCTACTGGTATTGGGGATGTCCGACCCTGCAGGGCATTGCCCAAGCCTTTGCCGGGGGTATATCCCTGGTTCCTGAGTATATCCTTAGCCTGGGGGGAGCAGTTTGACGTAAGCGTGACATCCATCTGAGTGAGGATGTCCCTTCCCCATAGAGACACTGGCAACTGCAACACAAACGGTTGGAAATGGCCCTGATGACCCTCCTCATCGCACCAGAGCAGGGTTGAAGCACTAACCTGAGGAGCTGACACCATCCCCAGGCCCTGCAGCGTGTTATCTGCAGTGTTGGTGGGCCAGTTGGAAGGCCAATCCTTTCTGGAGATAATGGAACGGTCAGCTCCTGTGTCTAGGAGCCCTGTTATATTCTTGCCATTGACCTTAAGTGAGAGCATGGGCCTTTTACCAAGTGTCATATGGAGTCCCTCAAAGACTTCCCCTGAGGAACCGAAACCTTGACTTTCTCTAATTTTCTGCTTTGAGGGAAATCTCTTGTGGAGACTGGGGAGCAGCAAGAGCTGTGCTATCTTGTCTCCTTTATTGATTACCATAGTACCCACAAGAGATTGAACCATAATTTTAATATGTCCTGTGTAGTCTGAGTCTATGACCCCTGGGACTACTGTGAGACCCCGAAGGGCCGTGGAGGATCTCCCGATCACCAGACCCACGGAATTTTCGGGTAACGGTCCCTTAAAGGTGGTTTCAACCACTTGAACACCCATATCAGGCACTAATATAAGTCCTGAGGCGACACTGAGGTCCACACCTGCTGACCCAGGGGTGGCCCTTGTTGAAGGCTGCCACCCTGAGCTGTCCTGTCTCTGGGGCGGGGGCCCGCCTGTGAAGGGGGCCCCCTCTGGCCGTTTTTTGGCTCTCTAGCATCTTGTCCACAAATACGGTTGCCCTGAGCATCAAAGACCGACCTACACTCCTCAGCTTTGTGTGATCCCTTTTTGCATCGCCCACAAACATATGGTTCTTCATTCCTAGGGCGAGGCCTAGCATCTGCATTGTTTGGGCAATGACGTTTAATGTGTCCTGGCTCCCCGCAGGCAAAACACCCTTTAGCCTTACATTCCCCTTCTAACCCGCGAGGTCCCCTCTGCTGTACAGCCGCGGCCAGGAGAGCAGCCACTCCCGAGTTGGAGAGTGGCCCCCCTATCTCTCTGCATATCCTAATCCAGGCGTTGAGGTCCTTGTTCTTATGAGGAGCTATCGCTGCCTTGCACTCCTTTGTACATTGCTCAAAAATCAGCTGTCTTACCAGCGGTTGAGCCACTCCCGGATCAGAGAATATCTTATCGGCAGCATCTTGCATTCGGGCCACAAAGTCAACAAATGGCTCTGTGGTACCCTGAATTATTTTTGAAAGACACAAGGAGGCTGTTCCGGTACCACTTACCTGTTTCCAGGCGCGGAGCCCTATGGCATTGATTTGTTCATAGACAGCGCCGGGGAACTGGGTCTGGTCATCAGCGTGCCGACCTTCTCCCATAAGCATTTCCTTGTTCCACCCCCGGTTTCCCCGATTGGCGTTTCTCTCAGCCTGCTCTGCAGAGAACTCTGCGTACCAGGCTCGCCAATCCAGGTAACTGCCCGAGGGCAGACACGCCTTTGCCAGCTGAATCCAGTCCGCGGGGGTGAGGGGCCCAGAAGACAGATTCTCCAGCATGGCAATGGTGTAAGGCGCAGTCGGCCCAAAGGTTGTAACTGCATTTTTAAGTTCTCTAATCTGCTTTATCTCAAAAGGCTCCCATACATTGCGTCCCTGGCCCATAGCTACTTGTACAGGAAATATCCCGTAGGGGCCACTATCTATCCCAGGTGGATGTACCTCATGAGACAAGCGTCCCCCCTGCCAAAGCCGCCTGTAAAAATACCGACCCGCCGGCGGCGGAGCATAAGACAGCGGCCGTGATTGGGCGGAAAATGGGGGCCCGTGCATCACTTCCTATTCTGGCGAAAGGGGAGAGAGCTCCCAGGCGGCCGCCTCGTGGCGAGGAATCGCCTCCGGAAACGGCCCCCAAGGTGGGGCGGAAGGCTTCGCCTCCCTCTCGCGCCGGGGAGCGCTCAGGAGCTCTCTACTCCTCCGCAGACCAGGTTGAGCAGAGCGCAATTCGCGGGGCAACGCTGGAAAAGAACCCTGCGACTCCTTATTGAGCGATTTAGGCTCCAGACAGCTGGTCTCTTTGGCCTCCTTGCCATTCAACTTTCCCTCGTCCTCGGAGTCAGACGACTCCGAGGCTAGAGCCCCGTCCTCCTCCTTAGCATCCTTGTTCCCCTTGACGGGCCCCTCTCGGGAGCTCCCTGACTGGGCCTGCTCAGATACCCTGCGTACTTTTGTAAGCTCTTGAGAGCTTTCTCCACAACCACCCTCGCTTTTAGTGTTGCTACCTAACATGTTTCCCATCTTTTAATATGTTACTCACCGCGTGAGGCCCAAGGAATCCGCCACTTACGCGTGAGCCTGAGGGGAGTCTAAAAGCCCTGTAGGTGCGCGCCACCCAGAGCCCAGGCTTATCCCCAACTCACCTGTCTCGCAGCTCTGTACTGGAGCGTTGTCCACTTCCACGTCTCGGGGGTGATCAGTCCCCGGGCGGGCCTCCAAATGTCGATGTCCGCTCCCGGCCGGCAGGAAGGACACACGACAAAGTCTGGTAGTGGACAACCTTTTCTTTTTATTTTTCTTCTCCGTACAGCCTGCCCTGGGTTCTCCCAGCTGAAGCCTCCTCTGGTCCGCTCCCCGCGGCTCCTTTTGTGCTTCAGTCTGCCCCAAAGCCTCTACCGGTCCGCTCTCCGCGGCTCCTTTTGGGCTTTTACTTCTGGGCTTCTACCTGGCTTCTTCTTCCGCCCAGGGGTGGCACCGGTATATATACGGGTACAGTGTCCAATCATGTTAAAGTAAGCAAGGCAAGCTGATTGGCTAACATCATCAGTTGCCAGGCAGACTATATTGTTGAGCGGGTTGTTTACGCGGTAAGCAGGAAACTAACATATTCGATGGGAGGGGTAATCTACCTCAGGCTTTGCTCTTTACCACAGGCCGAACGTCCGCCGCGCAAGGCGAGCTATCACAGACGCGGCTCCCAACATCTCCCCCTATTTTATTTTTTATGAATGTGCGCATCGTAGCCCTTCCTGGACTGGGTGCAGAGGCTTATGCCCTATGTGTAGGTCCACCGTAGGTCCTTGGCTTAGACCCTGGTTGGCCATGCCATGGTCTGCCAAGGCCCTGAGGCCCTCGTCCTTTTTCTAGGGCCAGGCACAAACTGGACGGAACCTGGATGCACACAAGCTTGCACTCATTTCCTCTCCGTAAAGAAATCCCCTCGGAGAGAAATTTAGACCTGGGCAGCATCTAACAGTCCAGCGGCTTACGTGCAGGATGGGGTAGGGCCTGGCTTAGGTCGAGTCGTGCTGGGGGGGCACGCTCTTACCCGTCATTGACTCACCTACCCTGCTGTGTATTGTCACCTTATGGAGGAGAATGAGGGATGCCCGCCATATCTAGACTCGGTCGTGGGCCAATTGAGCAAGCCATGCATATGCCTGAGGATCTTCTTGTCCATTTCGGGCTACCGCTATTTCTATTCATCTTATTGGTTGGTCTGTGATGGATCTCCAGTAGGGCAGGTCTGATCTTCAGTCGAGGGCTTTGTTGCCCGTGTCAGTCTCTCTGGTACCCACAGTGGTTCTCGTCCCGGTTCCTGTGGGAAAACACAAACCGCGCCTCGGTTCCAGCTGACCACTGGATCCGGGCCCATCCATTGTCCTGTCAGGACATCTTTCCACTTCACCCACCCTTTATGGTTGGGGGAAGGGTTGCAGTGCTCCACAGCTGGGGAGCGATTATCATTATTTAAATTTAAAAAATTGTGTGTGAATAGTGCCATGGATAATCGTGCCTTTGGGGCCAGGCCTTGGCCTACTCCCCCTTTTTGTTTTTGTAAAATTTCTTTGAGGCTTCTATGAGCCCTCTCAATGATTCCTTGACCTTGGGGATTGTATGGGATACCATGTTTTAATTGAACCTCCATCATTTTGCAGAACTCATTGAAGGCTTTGCCTATATAGGCTGGTCCATTATCAGTTTTTAATATTTTTGGTTTGCCCCATGCGGCCCAAGCTGCCAGGCAATGATTGATCACATTAGACACTTTTTCACCTGTTTCTGCTGTTGCGAATATGACGTGAGAACAGATGTCTGTGGAAACATGAACATATTTAAGAGTCCCAAACTCCTGTATATGTGTGATGTCCATCTGCCAAACATCACCAGGGATCAAACCTCGAGGGTTTACTCCCATCGGTATGGCAGGTTTGTATGTGGCACAGGAGTCACATAGTCGCACGATATCTCGTGCATCTGCTCTAGAAACATGGAAATGGTTTGCTAGTGTCCTGGCATTAACATGAAATTTATCATGGAAGGCACGGGCTCGCTCGATTGGTGTTAGTAAGGTAAAAATCCATAACGGGCGAGTGGCAGTGTCAGCAGCCGCATTCCCCTGTGCCATGGGCCCCGGCAGGGATGTATGTGCTCTTATGTGGGTGGTGAAGACCTTATGGTGTCTGTTCTGAAGCAATGTCTGGATAGACAGGAACAGTCCAGCCACTGTGGAAGTGGATCTAATTAAACTGGCAGTCTCAAGCACTTGCATAGCATTGACCACATACCTAGAATCGGAGACAATGTTAATGGCTTCTGAGAACCGTTCAAGAATCATTTTAACGATCTGCAGTTCTACCACCTGAGGCTGATCTGGTTTAAATTGTATGGTAACCGGGGGCTTGCCTAGGATCACATAGGCGCCTATCCCCGTCTTGGAGCCATCTGTGTATATTGTAGTTGCTAGGACTAATGGCTCAGAGGCAGTAACCTTTGGAAAAATTATAGGGTGCTGAGTGACAAATGACAAGATAGGGTCTTTAGGGTATTGATTGTTTATATCCCCATGGAAAACACATCTCAGAATGGCCCAGGTATCTATGCAGGCAGCCAGGGTCTTGATCTGGCTGGCGGTATAGGGTACTCGGATGGCTTGTGGTCCTGAGCCAAAATGTTGGACAGCTCTATCATGCGCTTCAAGGGCCAATGAAGCGACTGCCTCCGGGTAATGCTCTATGACTTTTGCAGGTGAGACCTTAGGGTGTATCCACAGTAGTGGTCCTTTCTGCCAAATCACCGCTGTAGGCTGTAGACTAGTCTGTAGCAAACAGACATCAAAGGGTCGCCCTGGTTCAATTCTGTGTAAGGTAGCCCCACCTAAGGCTTTTTCCACTCTCTGTAAGGCAGCTCTTGCCTCAGGAGTGAGCCTCCTGTGGGAGGCTATATCTGGGTCTCCCTTCAGAAGGTCAAACAGGGGTTTGAGATCTGAATTTGGTATATGTAAATATGGCCTAATCCAATTAATGTCTCCCAATAGCCTTTGCATGTCATTTAGGGTCCTAACGCCATCCGTCCTAATGGTGACCTTCTGCGGAGAGACTAGCATAGGGGAGATTCTCGCGCCTAAGTAGGTCACCATTTCTCCTCCCTGAATCTTGTCGGGGGCAACATGCAGATTAGCTTGTCTCAGGGCCTCGACCAACTGGCTGAGCATATTATTTAGCATGTCTGGGTCCCTGCCGCTGAGCAAAAGGTCGTCCATGTAATGCATACATCTTATCTTGGGAAAGGATTTTCGTAGGGGGGCCAGTAGGGAATCAAGGTAAATCTGACACATAGTGGGACTGTTGGCCATACCTTGGGGCAACGTTACCCACTCGTATCTGAGATCAGGGCTTTCTTGGTTAATGGTGGGCAAAGTAAAGGCGAACCTATGAGTGTCCTCTGGGTGCAGGGGAATTGAGAAGAAACAGTCTCTAAGGTCTATAACATAAACTGGCCAGGACTGAGGGATGGCTGAGAGAGCTGGCAGCCCCCTCTGGACCGCCCCCAGGGGCTGCATCTGCGCGTTGACCACCCTTAGATCATGGAGCAGCCTCCACTTGCCAGACTTTTTCTTAATTATAAAAATGGGGGTGTTCCATGGGGAGGTTGACGGCTTAATATGTCCTAATCTAAGTTGTGTACTGACTATTTCTGACAAGGCTAATAGCTTCTCCTTAGGCAGGGGCCACTGAGGTACCCAAACCGGATCATTTGATTTCCAGGTGATTTTGATCGAAGTGGGTAGGAGAGCTTCTTCAGCGGCCCCTAAGAAAAACCCAATCCTTGCCTACCTTTTTTGTTTTCTACTGGTATTGGGGATGTCCGACCCTGCAGGGCATTGCCCAAGCCTTTGCCGGGGGTATATCCCTGGTTCCTGAGTATATCCTTAGCCTGGGGGGAGCAGTTTGACGTAAGCGTGACATCCATCTGAGTGAGGATGTCCCTTCCCCATAGAGACACTGGCAACTGCAACACAAACGGTTGGAAATGGCCCTGATGACCCTCCTCATCGCACCAGAGCAGGGTTGAAGCACTAACCTGAGGAGCTGACACCATCCCCAGGCCCTGCAGCGTGTTATCTGCAGTGTTGGTGGGCCAGTTGGAAGGCCAATCCTTTCTGGAGATAATGGAACGGTCAGCTCCTGTGTCTAGGAGCCCTGTTATATTCTTGCCATTGACCTTAAGTGAGAGCATGGGCCTTTTACCAAGTGTCATATGGAGTCCCTCAAAGACTTCCCCTGAGGAACCGAAACCTTGACTTTCTCTAATTTTCTGCTTTGAGGGAAATCTCTTGTGGAGACTGGGGAGCAGCAAGAGCTGTGCTATCTTGTCTCCTTTATTGATTACCATAGTACCCACAAGAGATTGAACCATAATTTTAATATGTCCTGTGTAGTCTGAGTCTATGACCCCTGGGACTACTGTGAGACCCCGAAGGGCCGTGGAGGATCTCCCGATCACCAGACCCACGGAATTTTCGGGTAACGGTCCCTTAAAGGTGGTTTCAACCACTTGAACACCCATATCAGGCACTAATATAAGTCCTGAGGCGACACTGAGGTCCACACCTGCTGACCCAGGGGTGGCCCTTGTTGAAGGCTGCCACCCTGAGCTGTCCTGTCTCTGGGGCGGGGGCCCGCCTGTGAAGGGGGCCCCCTCTGGCCGTTTTTTGGCTCTCTAGCATCTTGTCCACAAATACGGTTGCCCTGAGCATCAAAGACCGACCTACACTCCTCAGCTTTGTGTGATCCCTTTTTGCATCGCCCACAAACATATGGTTCTTCATTCCTAGGGCGAGGCCTAGCATCTGCATTGTTTGGGCAATGACGTTTAATGTGTCCTGGCTCCCCGCAGGCAAAACACCCTTTAGCCTTACATTCCCCTTCTAACCCGCGAGGTCCCCTCTGCTGTACAGCCGCGGCCAGGAGAGCAGCCACTCCCGAGTTGGAGAGTGGCCCCCCTATCTCTCTGCATATCCTAATCCAGGCGTTGAGGTCCTTGTTCTTATGAGGAGCTATCGCTGCCTTGCACTCCTTTGTACATTGCTCAAAAATCAGCTGTCTTACCAGCGGTTGAGCCACTCCCGGATCAGAGAATATCTTATCGGCAGCATCTTGCATTCGGGCCACAAAGTCAACAAATGGCTCTGTGGTACCCTGAATTATTTTTGAAAGACACAAGGAGGCTGTTCCGGTACCACTTACCTGTTTCCAGGCGCGGAGCCCTATGGCATTGATTTGTTCATAGACAGCGCCGGGGAACTGGGTCTGGTCATCAGCGTGCCGACCTTCTCCCATAAGCATTTCCTTGTTCCACCCCCGGTTTCCCCGATTGGCGTTTCTCTCAGCCTGCTCTGCAGAGAACTCTGCGTACCAGGCTCGCCAATCCAGGTAACTGCCCGAGGGCAGACACGCCTTTGCCAGCTGAATCCAGTCCGCGGGGGTGAGGGGCCCAGAAGACAGATTCTCCAGCATGGCAATGGTGTAAGGCGCAGTCGGCCCAAAGGTTGTAACTGCATTTTTAAGTTCTCTAATCTGCTTTATCTCAAAAGGCTCCCATACATTGCGTCCCTGGCCCATAGCTACTTGTACAGGAAATATCCCGTAGGGGCCACTATCTATCCCAGGTGGATGTACCTCATGAGACAAGCGTCCCCCCTGCCAAAGCCGCCTGTAAAAATACCGACCCGCCGGCGGCGGAGCATAAGACAGCGGCCGTGATTGGGCGGAAAATGGGGGCCCGTGCATCACTTCCTATTCTGGCGAAAGGGGAGAGAGCTCCCAGGCGGCCGCCTCGTGGCGAGGAATCGCCTCCGGAAACGGCCCCCAAGGTGGGGCGGAAGGCTTCGCCTCCCTCTCGCGCCGGGGAGCGCTCAGGAGCTCTCTACTCCTCCGCAGACCAGGTTGAGCAGAGCGCAATTCGCGGGGCAACGCTGGAAAAGAACCCTGCGACTCCTTATTGAGCGATTTAGGCTCCAGACAGCTGGTCTCTTTGGCCTCCTTGCCATTCAACTTTCCCTCGTCCTCGGAGTCAGACGACTCCGAGGCTAGAGCCCCGTCCTCCTCCTTAGCATCCTTGTTCCCCTTGACGGGCCCCTCTCGGGAGCTCCCTGACTGGGCCTGCTCAGATACCCTGCGTACTTTTGTAAGCTCTTGAGAGCTTTCTCCACAACCACCCTCGCTTTTAGTGTTGCTACCTAACATGTTTCCCATCTTTTAATATGTTACTCACCGCGTGAGGCCCAAGGAATCCGCCACTTACGCGTGAGCCTGAGGGGAGTCTAAAAGCCCTGTAGGTGCGCGCCACCCAGAGCCCAGGCTTATCCCCAACTCACCTGTCTCGCAGCTCTGTACTGGAGCGTTGTCCACTTCCACGTCTCGGGGGTGATCAGTCCCCGGGCGGGCCTCCAAATGTCGATGTCCGCTCCCGGCCGGCAGGAAGGACACACGACAAAGTCTGGTAGTGGACAACCTTTTCTTTTTATTTTTCTTCTCCGTACAGCCTGCCCTGGGTTCTCCCAGCTGAAGCCTCCTCTGGTCCGCTCCCCGCGGCTCCTTTTGTGCTTCAGTCTGCCCCAAAGCCTCTACCGGTCCGCTCTCCGCGGCTCCTTTTGGGCTTTTACTTCTGGGCTTCTACCTGGCTTCTTCTTCCGCCCAGGGGTGGCACCGGTATATATACGGGTACAGTGTCCAATCATGTTAAAGTAAGCAAGGCAAGCTGATTGGCTAACATCATCAGTTGCCAGGCAGACTATATTGTTGAGCGGGTTGTTTACGCGGTAAGCAGGAAACTAACATATTCGATGGGAGGGGTAATCTACCTCAGGCTTTGCTCTTTACCACAGGCCGAACGTCCGCCGCGCAAGGCGAGCTATCACAGACGCGGCTCCCAACATCTCCCCCTATTTTATTTTTTATGAATGTGCGCATCGTAGCCCTTCCTGGACTGGGTGCAGAGGCTTATGCCCTATGTGTAGGTCCACCGTAGGTCCTTGGCTTAGACCCTGGTTGGCCATGCCATGGTCTGCCAAGGCCCTGAGGCCCTCGTCCTTTTTCTAGGGCCAGGCACAAACTGGACGGAACCTGGATGCACACAAGCTTGCACTCATTTCCTCTCCGTAAAGAAATCCCCTCGGAGAGAAATTTAGACCTGGGCAGCATCTAACAGTCCAGCGGCTTACGTGCAGGATGGGGTAGGGCCTGGCTTAGGTCGAGTCGTGCTGGGGGGGCACGCTCTTACCCGTCATTGACTCACCTACCCTGCTGTGTATTGTCACCTTATGGAGGAGAATGAGGGATGCCCGCCATATCTAGACTCGGTCGTGGGCCAATTGAGCAAGCCATGCATATGCCTGAGGATCTTCTTGTCCATTTCGGGCTACCGCTATTTCTATTCATCTTATTGGTTGGTCTGTGATGGATCTCCAGTAGGGCAGGTCTGATCTTCAGTCGAGGGCTTTGTTGCCCGTGTCAGTCTCTCTGGTACCCACAGTGGTTCTCGTCCCGGTTCCTGTGGGAAAACACAAACCGCGCCTCGGTTCCAGCTGACCACTGGATCCGGGCCCATCCATTGTCCTGTCAGGACATCTTTCCACTTCACCCACCCTTTATGGTTGGGGGAAGGGTTGCAGTGCTCCACAGCTGGGGAGCGATTATCATTATTTAAATTTAAAAAATTGTGTGTGAATAGTGCCATGGATAATCGTGCCTTTGGGGCCAGGCCTTGGCCTACTCCCCCTTTTTGTTTTTGTAAAATTTCTTTGAGGCTTCTATGAGCCCTCTCAATGATTCCTTGACCTTGGGGATTGTATGGGATACCATGTTTTAATTGAACCTCCATCATTTTGCAGAACTCATTGAAGGCTTTGCCTATATAGGCTGGTCCATTATCAGTTTTTAATATTTTTGGTTTGCCCCATGCGGCCCAAGCTGCCAGGCAATGATTGATCACATTAGACACTTTTTCACCTGTTTCTGCTGTTGCGAATATGACGTGAGAACAGATGTCTGTGGAAACATGAACATATTTAAGAGTCCCAAACTCCTGTATATGTGTGATGTCCATCTGCCAAACATCACCAGGGATCAAACCTCGAGGGTTTACTCCCATCGGTATGGCAGGTTTGTATGTGGCACAGGAGTCACATAGTCGCACGATATCTCGTGCATCTGCTCTAGAAACATGGAAATGGTTTGCTAGTGTCCTGGCATTAACATGAAATTTATCATGGAAGGCACGGGCTCGCTCGATTGGTGTTAGTAAGGTAAAAATCCATAACGGGCGAGTGGCAGTGTCAGCAGCCGCATTCCCCTGTGCCATGGGCCCCGGCAGGGATGTATGTGCTCTTATGTGGGTGGTGAAGACCTTATGGTGTCTGTTCTGAAGCAATGTCTGGATAGACAGGAACAGTCCAGCCACTGTGGAAGTGGATCTAATTAAACTGGCAGTCTCAAGCACTTGCATAGCATTGACCACATACCTAGAATCGGAGACAATGTTAATGGCTTCTGAGAACCGTTCAAGAATCATTTTAACGATCTGCAGTTCTACCACCTGAGGCTGATCTGGTTTAAATTGTATGGTAACCGGGGGCTTGCCTAGGATCACATAGGCGCCTATCCCCGTCTTGGAGCCATCTGTGTATATTGTAGTTGCTAGGACTAATGGCTCAGAGGCAGTAACCTTTGGAAAAATTATAGGGTGCTGAGTGACAAATGACAAGATAGGGTCTTTAGGGTATTGATTGTTTATATCCCCATGGAAAACACATCTCAGAATGGCCCAGGTATCTATGCAGGCAGCCAGGGTCTTGATCTGGCTGGCGGTATAGGGTACTCGGATGGCTTGTGGTCCTGAGCCAAAATGTTGGACAGCTCTATCATGCGCTTCAAGGGCCAATGAAGCGACTGCCTCCGGGTAATGCTCTATGACTTTTGCAGGTGAGACCTTAGGGTGTATCCACAGTAGTGGTCCTTTCTGCCAAATCACCGCTGTAGGCTGTAGACTAGTCTGTAGCAAACAGACATCAAAGGGTCGCCCTGGTTCAATTCTGTGTAAGGTAGCCCCACCTAAGGCTTTTTCCACTCTCTGTAAGGCAGCTCTTGCCTCAGGAGTGAGCCTCCTGTGGGAGGCTATATCTGGGTCTCCCTTCAGAAGGTCAAACAGGGGTTTGAGATCTGAATTTGGTATATGTAAATATGGCCTAATCCAATTAATGTCTCCCAATAGCCTTTGCATGTCATTTAGGGTCCTAACGCCATCCGTCCTAATGGTGACCTTCTGCGGAGAGACTAGCATAGGGGAGATTCTCGCGCCTAAGTAGGTCACCATTTCTCCTCCCTGAATCTTGTCGGGGGCAACATGCAGATTAGCTTGTCTCAGGGCCTCGACCAACTGGCTGAGCATATTATTTAGCATGTCTGGGTCCCTGCCGCTGAGCAAAAGGTCGTCCATGTAATGCATACATCTTATCTTGGGAAAGGATTTTCGTAGGGGGGCCAGTAGGGAATCAAGGTAAATCTGACACATAGTGGGACTGTTGGCCATACCTTGGGGCAACGTTACCCACTCGTATCTGAGATCAGGGCTTTCTTGGTTAATGGTGGGCAAAGTAAAGGCGAACCTATGAGTGTCCTCTGGGTGCAGGGGAATTGAGAAGAAACAGTCTCTAAGGTCTATAACATAAACTGGCCAGGACTGAGGGATGGCTGAGAGAGCTGGCAGCCCCCTCTGGACCGCCCCCAGGGGCTGCATCTGCGCGTTGACCACCCTTAGATCATGGAGCAGCCTCCACTTGCCAGACTTTTTCTTAATTATAAAAATGGGGGTGTTCCATGGGGAGGTTGACGGCTTAATATGTCCTAATCTAAGTTGTGTACTGACTATTTCTGACAAGGCTAATAGCTTCTCCTTAGGCAGGGGCCACTGAGGTACCCAAACCGGATCATTTGATTTCCAGGTGATTTTGATCGAAGTGGGTAGGAGAGCTTCTTCAGCGGCCCCTAAGAAAAACCCAATCCTTGCCTACCTTTTTTGTTTTCTACTGGTATTGGGGATGTCCGACCCTGCAGGGCATTGCCCAAGCCTTTGCCGGGGGTATATCCCTGGTTCCTGAGTATATCCTTAGCCTGGGGGGAGCAGTTTGACGTAAGCGTGACATCCATCTGAGTGAGGATGTCCCTTCCCCATAGAGACACTGGCAACTGCAACACAAACGGTTGGAAATGGCCCTGATGACCCTCCTCATCGCACCAGAGCAGGGTTGAAGCACTAACCTGAGGAGCTGACACCATCCCCAGGCCCTGCAGCGTGTTATCTGCAGTGTTGGTGGGCCAGTTGGAAGGCCAATCCTTTCTGGAGATAATGGAACGGTCAGCTCCTGTGTCTAGGAGCCCTGTTATATTCTTGCCATTGACCTTAAGTGAGAGCATGGGCCTTTTACCAAGTGTCATATGGAGTCCCTCAAAGACTTCCCCTGAGGAACCGAAACCTTGACTTTCTCTAATTTTCTGCTTTGAGGGAAATCTCTTGTGGAGACTGGGGAGCAGCAAGAGCTGTGCTATCTTGTCTCCTTTATTGATTACCATAGTACCCACAAGAGATTGAACCATAATTTTAATATGTCCTGTGTAGTCTGAGTCTATGACCCCTGGGACTACTGTGAGACCCCGAAGGGCCGTGGAGGATCTCCCGATCACCAGACCCACGGAATTTTCGGGTAACGGTCCCTTAAAGGTGGTTTCAACCACTTGAACACCCATATCAGGCACTAATATAAGTCCTGAGGCGACACTGAGGTCCACACCTGCTGACCCAGGGGTGGCCCTTGTTGAAGGCTGCCACCCTGAGCTGTCCTGTCTCTGGGGCGGGGGCCCGCCTGTGAAGGGGGCCCCCTCTGGCCGTTTTTTGGCTCTCTAGCATCTTGTCCACAAATACGGTTGCCCTGAGCATCAAAGACCGACCTACACTCCTCAGCTTTGTGTGATCCCTTTTTGCATCGCCCACAAACATATGGTTCTTCATTCCTAGGGCGAGGCCTAGCATCTGCATTGTTTGGGCAATGACGTTTAATGTGTCCTGGCTCCCCGCAGGCAAAACACCCTTTAGCCTTACATTCCCCTTCTAACCCGCGAGGTCCCCTCTGCTGTACAGCCGCGGCCAGGAGAGCAGCCACTCCCGAGTTGGAGAGTGGCCCCCCTATCTCTCTGCATATCCTAATCCAGGCGTTGAGGTCCTTGTTCTTATGAGGAGCTATCGCTGCCTTGCACTCCTTTGTACATTGCTCAAAAATCAGCTGTCTTACCAGCGGTTGAGCCACTCCCGGATCAGAGAATATCTTATCGGCAGCATCTTGCATTCGGGCCACAAAGTCAACAAATGGCTCTGTGGTACCCTGAATTATTTTTGAAAGACACAAGGAGGCTGTTCCGGTACCACTTACCTGTTTCCAGGCGCGGAGCCCTATGGCATTGATTTGTTCATAGACAGCGCCGGGGAACTGGGTCTGGTCATCAGCGTGCCGACCTTCTCCCATAAGCATTTCCTTGTTCCACCCCCGGTTTCCCCGATTGGCGTTTCTCTCAGCCTGCTCTGCAGAGAACTCTGCGTACCAGGCTCGCCAATCCAGGTAACTGCCCGAGGGCAGACACGCCTTTGCCAGCTGAATCCAGTCCGCGGGGGTGAGGGGCCCAGAAGACAGATTCTCCAGCATGGCAATGGTGTAAGGCGCAGTCGGCCCAAAGGTTGTAACTGCATTTTTAAGTTCTCTAATCTGCTTTATCTCAAAAGGCTCCCATACATTGCGTCCCTGGCCCATAGCTACTTGTACAGGAAATATCCCGTAGGGGCCACTATCTATCCCAGGTGGATGTACCTCATGAGACAAGCGTCCCCCCTGCCAAAGCCGCCTGTAAAAATACCGACCCGCCGGCGGCGGAGCATAAGACAGCGGCCGTGATTGGGCGGAAAATGGGGGCCCGTGCATCACTTCCTATTCTGGCGAAAGGGGAGAGAGCTCCCAGGCGGCCGCCTCGTGGCGAGGAATCGCCTCCGGAAACGGCCCCCAAGGTGGGGCGGAAGGCTTCGCCTCCCTCTCGCGCCGGGGAGCGCTCAGGAGCTCTCTACTCCTCCGCAGACCAGGTTGAGCAGAGCGCAATTCGCGGGGCAACGCTGGAAAAGAACCCTGCGACTCCTTATTGAGCGATTTAGGCTCCAGACAGCTGGTCTCTTTGGCCTCCTTGCCATTCAACTTTCCCTCGTCCTCGGAGTCAGACGACTCCGAGGCTAGAGCCCCGTCCTCCTCCTTAGCATCCTTGTTCCCCTTGACGGACCCCTCTCGGGAGCTCCCTGACTGGGCCTGCTCAGATACCCTGCGTACTTTTGTAAGCTCTTGAGAGCTTTCTCCACAACCACCCTCGCTTTTAGTGTTGCTACCTAACATGTTTCCCATCTTTTAATATGTTACTCACCGCGTGAGGCCCAAGGAATCCGCCACTTACGCGTGAGCCTGAGGGGAGTCTAAAAGCCCTGTAGGTGCGCGCCACCCAGAGCCCAGGCTTATCCCCAACTCACCTGTCTCGCAGCTCTGTACTGGAGCGTTGTCCACTTCCACGTCTCGGGGGTGATCAGTCCCCGGGCGGGCCTCCAAATGTCGATGTCCGCTCCCGGCCGGCAGGAAGGACACACGACAAAGTCTGGTAGTGGACAACCTTTTCTTTTTATTTTTCTTCTCCGTACAGCCTGCCCTGGGTTCTCCCAGCTGAAGCCTCCTCTGGTCCGCTCCCCGCGGCTCCTTTTGTGCTTCAGTCTGCCCCAAAGCCTCTACCGGTCCGCTCTCCGCGGCTCCTTTTGGGCTTTTACTTCTGGGCTTCTACCTGGCTTCTTCTTCCGCCCAGGGGTGGCACCGGTATATATACGGGTACAGTGTCCAATCATGTTAAAGTAAGCAAGGCAAGCTGATTGGCTAACATCATCAGTTGCCAGGCAGACTATATTGTTGAGCGGGTTGTTTACGCGGTAAGCAGGAAACTAACATATTCGATGGGAGGGGTAATCTACCTCAGGCTTTGCTCTTTACCACAGGCCGCACGTCCGCCGCGCAAGGCGAGCTATCACAGACGCGGCTCCCAACAGTTTTCTTTGTTTCAATTGGGTTCATTTCTGCTCTGATCTTTGTAATTTACTCTCTTCTATGAATTTTGTGAGCCACAGATCGTTTTAACACCTCACACTGGGCTCTCATTGGGCTGCTCAGCCCCATTTCATATTACATTACACAAGGGCCTCAGGCATCTCCAGCACAACTATATTATAAGAGGTGAAGCCCTTAATTCAAGCCATGCTTTCCAGGATGAAGATCCCTGGCTAAAACACCTGAGACACCCGGTGCTTACTACAGGCCTCTTATGCCATCAGCGTCTGCCCACAGAATGACACTTCATTTGCAGATACTTCTCCCATAATCTTGGGAAACATAAGTACAGAACTACCTTCTGGACTCTGTCTGCAGGTAATGTAAGCTGTTTGAAACTAAGGCTTTGTATGAGCCAAACCATGTCACAAAGTGGCAAAGATAGAGAGGAGACCTGGGAGTACAGGTGGGGAAGGGCTAGGAGGAGAATTCAAAGGTAAAATTATTAAGATTCAGTATGTGTGTGTATCAGTTCCCCAGGATGAATGTAATTATTATGTTTTGCAATCAAATACCAGTAAGATTGTTTAGTTTTTGTTTTTGTTTTTGTTTTTGTTTTAAAGAAGACTCTATGGATACTCCCAGTACAATGACTGGGCCATTTACTACTACAATAGGTTTCTTAAGCTGCACAAAATAACTGAGTTATCCCCTCCAACATCAGTGATGTTATAAATGACAAGATGTGATGACACCATCTTGCTTGACACCATCTTGTTTCCTGGTTACCGTATCTCTGCGTCTGTGGGCATTTTCTGTTTGCTTCACACTGGAATAAATGTCAAAAGGCTTTGATGTCCATACAAAAGTGTAGGTTGTCCATGCACTTACATTTCTCAGGTATGGCTCTTGTTACAGGTATCTGGAGGTTGGTTGACCCCTGAGCTGCTAGCAAACTCATGAATGAAGACATATCTCTTCATTAATAGTCAAGCCTATATCATAGGGATGATACCTCAGGCATTAGAAGGTGTTAAAGTTACTTTTCTCTCATTGCTGAGACAAAATACATGACATCCAAAGCTCAAGAGGGAAAGGTTTATTGAATTCATAGTTTGTAGAGGCTTTGTCCATAATCAGCTCACTCCAAGGCAGGGTGGCACGGAAGACAGGCAGTCATTTGTGGAGGTGAAAGATAGCAAAAGCAGCACGAACAAACGGGGAAGAATGAATCTCTTTTACTCATTTATATGGTATGCAAGCTAACCAACCTAGGATGGGTGTGTCACTCACACCTCCAATCCTAGCACTAGACAACGAACCAATAACAAGTAGATTCAGCTGCCTCTAAAAGCTCACCCCACACCTGCAGAAGGTTTTGGGGGAACATCCAGACATAAACCACGACAGTATTTCTATCTACATAATCTGTATTGTGAAAGTTACTCAACTCCATGGCATCTCTCTAAAATGGGCAAGGCAGGTGACATAGCCAAAATTTGGGTTCCAAAACTTTCTTCACTCAGCATACTCCTGCTTTTAGCAGTTCTTGCACTGATCTCTCCCCTTACCACCACCTTGTTCAGGAAACTCTGAAGAAAAAGAGTTTGTGATTCTTTGAAAGTTGTGGAAGCCATTACCCTGAACTTGGTTTCCTCCAGTGAAATGACAATTCTAAACCCTCTGCAGCTATTTGAGAGCCAGATCAGTCTGAATTCCAAAATGTCTAGAAAGTCCTAAAAGGTTTTCAAAACTGCTCTCATTCTTCCGTATCTTTATTTACAGAACACTATTTCCAGAGCTTAACTGTGACCAGGTATTTCATTTTACATGCTCACATTTGAAATATTCTCTTAGGATTCTCTTTTTATGCAAGAAGGGAGAGGATGCCAATGAGGGAAACACCCAGATTTAAATAAATAATATCCTTTTTTGGTACAAGTAATTTTAGTATTTTCCAAGAACATTCAACTTTAGCGCTATATATGTCTAAGACTCACATTATATTCAATGGATTTTCCAAAACAGGAAAATGTTTAATAGAGGTACCCTGCAATTGATTGAGAAATCCAAACACCATCACCATGTATGAGATATCTGTCTCTCACTTTCAACTGCTTTGTTTTAAAGCAGTGGCACTTACATAAACACCAGCCTGATTCATCTTATGCTGACATATGTCAAGCTACACCAACTTGAATTGCTTAGTGTTGTGTTAGAAAAACCAACCCAAACACAGAAAGGCCCAGTTAAAATAAGCCTTAATGTACTTTTTAATGTGATGGAGGCAGGGAAAGGAGATGGAACCCCTGTGTTCATGACGTTGTATCTTGTCCAGCATGTCTATTTGGCTATGCCTGATTTTCTACACCATTCAAAACAAAATTTGTAATCATAAATCAACATGCTTAAATATATATGATTGTGTGTATGTATGTTTTATAGAGACACACATAGATGTAGTAATCCCTAGAAGTTCCCTGAGAGATTGGCTGCAGGATCTCCAGGGACAAAGACACGTGGAATAGAAGCAGGCAGGAAGTGACACCTTCTTTTCTTTCATTTTGTTTTCTTTTTCCTTATTTTTATCTTGTCCTCTCTTTTCTTTTTTCTTTTTTGAGTGACTGGGGAGAACTCCAGCCACAGAAAACTAATCCCCTCCTTCAAATACAGAGACAAAGATCAGACTCAAACTAAGCACAAATCCACCTGCAATCTTGACTAGAGTTCACATTTTGGGAACAGATTTGGACCTAACAGAAAACTGTAGATACTAATGGAATCTCAATCTCTTATTTTTCTCTGACTGATGAGTTTTCCTCTTGGTAGTCTGCTGGGTTGGTGTGTTTGTTTTGCTGTTTATTTTTGTCATTTGTTTGTGTTTTTCCCTTTTCTTTTTTTCTGTTTTGCCATTTTGTTTTTACTTTCTGTATGCCTGTTGTTTTTTCCATGTGTATGATTGTTTTTGCTCCTTGTTTTTATTTTTTTTTATTTTTTCTCCTTTCTTTTTTTCTTTTATTTCTTTTTTCTACCTTCTTTTCCCACTCATTCATGATTTAGATATCTAAACTTTCCCTTTGTATTATTCCATTCACCCTCTTCCTCTCTTTCATCATATATCTCACTTGACTTTATGAGACTTTGATGTGAGAAAACTTTGTTTCTTCCCTTTCTGGTTCACTTCAGTACTACTAAGATTTCTCATCTAATCCCTCCCTCTTGTATCCTACAATTATCCAAAACCTAGATGGCCATCCTTGGCCCATCAAATGTGCTCCTACTATACTTAACCCCATCCACATCTCCATGTACCCCATATCTCTCTTAACTACACACACACACACACACACACACACACACACACACACACACGGTAAAACCACTCTACTAAGTGGAAAAACTTTGCATACAAGTTCCTGATATAAACTATATTATATTATATAACTGTGGGATGTGCTCCTATGGTTAAAGATATCAGGAAAGTAGTCATCACAGTTTGTCAATAACCAGGCTGTGTTTGCCTCTATTGTTACTGTTAACTGTACTATTTTCACTAGGATCCCATGCCTGTTATAATCTGTTTCTTCTGTTCTGTATAACACTGAGATTGCAAGGGCCCATAATCATCACCATTGTCTAGTACCAAAGGAATAGGCCTTTAGTCAAAAATAACTCCATATTCTTAATACACTGGAAAGGTAGGTTTTGGGGATAGGCAGAAAGACCAAGAATCACCTATATCTAGAAGACATCTTTGAGGAACAGACATCACCCAGAAAAGCCTCAACACTAGGGATAAAGCTATCTAACATAAGAAATCTGTAAATATCAAGACAGAAAACAAAATAAAATAAAAAATAGAAAATGACAAGAGGAAGAAGCAAAATGCAGCCCCAAAAGTCCAGCCCATCAAGGACAAGTCCATAATACAAGAGATAAAGGAAATCAGAAGGCAACCACTGGAACTCTCTGCAATGATGCAGGAAAAGTGAAAAACAAATAGAAGAGGCCATAGAAGAATAAGGTCTGAAGTGCAAAAAAATGACAATCAAAAGGAAAAAAAATGAAAGTAGACACAGATCTAAAAAAGAAGAGGCTAGGAAAAAGATGGAAACCATGAATGCCCAATATAGACAAACAATGGAATCAATGAAATAGATCCAAGCAAAAATCCAGGTGATTAAAATCTCCATTGAAAGAGTATGCAATAGATTGAACGAAGGCAAAGATAGAAGATCAGACCTTGAAGATAAGAATATGACTAGCAACAAGGAAAAGAAAAATATCTTTAAAATAGCAAGGAAGTATGAAAAATCAATCCAGCAGTTACAAGATGAAGTAAAGAAGAACAACATAAAACTGATTGGAGTCAGTGATAAAAATGGACACAGAGCAAATGCCATTAAAAAGGTCTTCACAGAAATAATGCAGAAAACATCCCAAACATGGATTAAAAAATTGACTTACAAATAAATAAAGCATATAGAATTCCAAATAGCCATGATCAAAATATATCTGCATTAAGGCATATAATAACCAATATTCCAGAAATTCAACACAAGAACAAAATATTAAAAACAACTAGAGAAAAGAAAAAAATCACCTATAAAGGAAAGCCCATTACAATCATAGCAGACTTTTAATGCAAACCCTAAAATCAAGGAAAGCCTGAGGTGAGATATTTTAAGACATAAAAGCAAACAATCTTCAAACCAAATTGATATATCCTGCAAAACTGTCTTTCAAATTTGACAGAGAAATAAGATATTTCCATGACAAAAAAAATGAACAAATTTGTGACCACCAAACCAGCAGTACAGAATGCCTTGAAGAATATATTAGTGATAACAAAGACCACAAACACCTAAGCTCCAATAGAAAGATACTTCCAAGCAGGGCAAGCAATTAAATGGAGGAGAAATAATGGAACCAACAGCAGAAAAAATAGCATGTAAAAGATAAGCTAACGCATATCAGTTATAACCATCAATATGAATAGTTTCAACTCACCAATCAAAAGAAACAGACTGGCAGAATGGATCAAGAAACAAGATCTATCAATGTGCTGCATTCAAGAAACACATTTACCCATAAAGAAATTCATAGACTAAAAGTCAAAGAATGGAAAACAATTCTCCATGCTATGGGAACCAGAATAAAGCAGGGTAGTTATTCTATTTGCATACAGTATAAATTTTAAGCCAAAATTGATCAAAAGAGACAAGGAAGGTCACCACATACTTGTTAAGGGAAAATTCCAAGAAGAGATAATCATAAATATATATGCACCAAACACTGGTGCACCCAACAACATAAGACAAATACGGACAGACAAAAATAACCAAATAGAAGATGGTATATTGTTTGCATATAATCCACACATACCATATACTTAAATTACCTCCAGGGTATTTACAACACCTAGTACAATCTAAATGTCATGTTAATAATTGCACTACGTTATTTAGAGATTAATGACAAGAAACATTCATACATGTTCAGTAAAGACAAAATTTTTAAAATATTTTCTATTTACATTTGGTTGGATCCACAGATACAGAACCTAGGAATATGAAGAGCTGACTGTACCTATGGTATGTATTTATGTGAGTATATATAGATATACACACATGTATTTACATTTGCTATATATATTTACAAATTTCATGTGCATCTGTTTATATCTAATATATATCATAAATTTATATACATATATTTATTATAAGCATATAAGTGCATATTTATACATATAATTAGTGACTATTCTGCTTTTTGCTCCTGAGTTAAGACTACTTGTGATACTTCATAAAAATAGAAACATGCATTTTTCTGTAACTGGCTTATTTTTGATATGATAATTCCTTATGATTTATGCTTGTTGTATCATATTACAAGATTTTCTTTTTAAAGTCTAATTGTCCACAAAGTCTAATTATACACTATATGTAAATACTGTACATTTTTATTCATTCATTCCTTGAGTGACATTTAGGTACCTTCCATCTCTTGATAAGAATAATGACAAAATAAACAAGTTTGCAAATAAAAAAAAAGAAATCTCTAAATGTCATAGAAAAATGTCAAATAATTCCTGAATTTTAAAAAAGCTCTTGAAACAACCAGCCCACCTCTCTGGTAAGCAGCCACGGCTCAGGCAAGCCACGGTTGCCCAGGGGGAGAACCAACCAGCCAATGTCTCCTGAGATCCACACCATGTTGGAACTGAGGGCACTGGGAAACCAAGCAGCCAGCCTGCCTTCCTGAAGTGAGCTACCAGCAAGCAGCTGAGAATCAGCAGTGAGCCTACCAGTACTCAGGCTGAGAATCAAAATCCCATCCTTCCCCTACCCGTTAGGAAATGGGAGTCAGAGATCTGAGCATCTCTTGGGAGGTCGACCATATACAATATAGCAAATGGGGGGATTTCCTTCTACCATCTCTTTGAAGGCAAATATTGTTATCACTGTTTTGCTTTGTTCTGATTAATGGTATTGATATATTCAATATTCTATTTTGATAAATTCTATAATGTTCTGTATTTGGTTTGATTTTTCTATACCTGATTGAAAGAACAACTATTGTGAAGATAATAAGATATACTATGGCACCTATTACTCTTATCCCAGTAACCTGCTGTGACTTTCTGTACCAATTTCACTGCCCTGTCTTAACTGACTTTGTTCTGTTGTATTTCACTACTTTCAAAATAATTTTAAAAAATTTAAAAAAGAACTTGTTTTCCAACACGCACACACACACACAAAAAAAGCTCTTATACAGAATAATGCTATGAATTCATGACCAAATGCCTTTAGAAAAGCCCAACTTTCAATGATTCCAAGGAGGTTATGTTAGTCTGTAACAATCTCAGCTTTTAAAAATAGCCCAAGAAGGGGGGGTAATAACATTGCTCAGTGGTCAAGCATGTGCTTAGCATGCACAAAGCTAAGAGTTTAATGCCTATCACCGAAATCTAAGTTAGCCAAAGGAAAAGAAGAAATTGATTCTGAAATGAAATGACTCTAGGTTGTTTGGTGACTAAATTACCTGTCACTCATCCCTTACAGTCTCTCTCTCTCAGTAAAAATATTGTAGTGAGATGGCAATATAAAGGATGTTAGGAGAAGCCCCTGGGGTGGGACAGGGTGCCAGAATGAGGACAAACACCAAGAAAGATAAAAATAAGGTGCTGTGGAGGAGAAAGTGCCCCAGACTCACATTTGTGCCTAAGGGTAGCTCCAGTGATGGTGAGCTGAACACTTAAGTCACACACATTTCACTAATTACCACATAGACGTTCATGGCGATAAGCTGAAAATACAGTATTGTTTAAGACTCTGATCATGTTTTCACCTAGTATTCTTACTGTCAGGATTCTCCTGAGAAACAGAATGAACAGGACATATAAATAGTGAAGTTTAAGAATCAATTCATGTAATTGTGGGGACTGGCAAATCTGACATGTAAAGGGCAGGGAGACACTTAAAAACGTAGATAAGAGCTGGTATCGCCTTGAATCCCAAATCCATGGGACAAGCCAGGGAGGCTGGAAGCTCAGCAGGATTTACATCTGGAGGTGGAATTGTTTCTTCTCCTGAAAACTTCAGTCTTTGCTCTTAAGTCCTTCAGCTGACTGGATAAGACCCACCCACACTCTGTAGGATAATCTGCTTTTCTTAAAGTCTGCTGCTTATAAATACTAATCAAGTCTAACAAATTCCTTCACAACAACATTTAGTTTGACCAGACAACCGAGCACCGTAGCCTAGCAAAGGTGATTCCTAGCATACACAGTCACAGTCTGTTCTTTTTTCCATCTTCTACTGCTGTTAAGTCAGCTTGTACCAGAAAAACTTGCAACACAAAGCTACATACTTCACATTTTATTATTCTTCGCCGAAGCTCTCAAAACATTGAGATGAAAAACAGTTGTGTTGACACAGAGTTTCTCTCTTACTAGATGTTGCTATGGGTCATAAGGCTGATCACAATAATTAAAGTGTTATGGTATTAGCACATGAAGAAACTAAAAAGTCCCTAAATAAACCCAAATGTTCACAAGGAATTAGCACATGAAGAAGGTATCATATTGGACTAGGCGGGAGAAAGTCCTATTCAATAAATGACTGGGTAGCCAACTAGAAAAAAAATAAAACTGAATCCTATTGGAACATATCACAAATTTATAGTAAAAAATGAAACTATGAATACTGTACCTAAACTTTTTTTTTTTTTTGGAGATAGTGGGATTGGAGATTGAACCCTAGACCTCCATGCCAAGCTACTTTACTAGACCGTTTTTATCCTGAGAATGTCTCGCTAAGTCACATTGCTGTCCAGATTGGGCTCAAATATGTGATCCTCTTGCTTTGACTTTCCAGAATAGATATTCTCTTAAAGAAGAGATAATTTATTTATAGGCTTGGAATTTAAAACAAATTCATTTATAATTTTGAATTAGGAAGGTCTGTCTAACCATCATTCAGAATCAATAAAAGAAAAAAATAGTAATTTGACTTTAAAAATCTACAAGGACAGAGATATCAAAAGCAGATCAAAAGGCAAATTTGGGGGAAAATATTCACAACTTGTATAACAAAAGGCAAATTTTCCTCACCGTAGAATTCAATAAGAGAAAGAACAATACAATATAAGCAAAAGATATAAACAGAGTTCATTTAAAAAGGGGTAGGAGGCTAAGTCATACAAAATGAGTATTATTGAAAGTCAAAAATGTTTGAATACTAGCAATCTCATATGTCCCAAATTATAGCTATTAAGTATTACAGGACAGTCAATCCCATTCATAAGAGAAATATAAATTAAAACATCATTATTTGATTGGAAAAAAGAATACAGATGTTTAGGAACTTACAGTGTTAGTGACATTGTGGGGAAAGAGGATCACTTATCACTGGTATAAGTCAATATATTTTGGGAGCAACTTTATACAAGCTATTGAGATTACAAATATTTATAATTTTTGGCTCAGCAGTTCTACCTTAGAGAATCTTTCCTAAAGTCATATTAATACAAGAACAAGACAAGTGCACAATATTCTCCATTTCAGCTTTGATTATAACAGCAGAAGAGTCAAATAAACCAATAGAGATCAATAAAATAAATGACACACTGATACAAACACTTTCTATGTATCCTGTAAAAATGAAACAGAAAGTTTTCTCATATAGAGATATAATAAGCTCTCAGAAATATTAATGGGAGAAAAGTGCAGAGCAGTATATTTTTTATGCTATCCTTTGCGTAAAATAAAAAGAATAAGATGCTATGCTCCTATTTCTTTTCTGTACATAAAGAAACTCCAGAATCAATGCAACACAGGAAACAATACAGTTACATGGAAAGGCTAACAGAACTAGATAAATCAGAACAAATGGAAAAACATTTTCTGCCAATCTCTTAATAATTTTAACATTTTGAATTAGGTGAATGCATTACATAAAATCTAAACTTAGTAATTTATCTTATAACCAATAAATAATCTGCAGGTGTCTACTTATAGCAGTTGTGCAGAGGGTCATCTACATAACTGGTGGGACCTGGTGAACAGAAATACATCACCCCTTGTTTTAAATTTCTTAAGAATTAAAAAAAACACCTTGAGAATTTAAGATGGCAGCGGTGGAACATTAAGCTGATCATGCTCCATGCTCTCAGCATGGAGTCTAAAAAAACTGCACAGTTTATATACCATAAACTTGGCCCCAGGTATACACATAAGTGTACTTGCCAGTGCACACAGAACAAATGCACTACTAATATAATTCCAAAAGGAAAGTTGTCAGCTTCTCAAACTCCAGGAAGTAAAAGGCTTGAGGAAAAAAATTATCTACTTCAATTTTTCATGTTTCATGATGCTTTGGTTCTGATCCAATTAACCTAAGTGTATTGTGCTGATATTGATCCAATGTTTTAAATATACATACCTAGGACTTCAGAGTGCAGACATTTTGAATCATAAATTTATCATTAACAAAAGTGATACACTCTTAATAAATGGTATTTGTATACATACCATTTTGGAATGATAATTTTTTTTACTTCAGTCAATTCAGTTCTGAAACCCATATAAATTCTGAAGCCCACTCTGGGACAATCTCAGCCTAGTACAGCAATCAAAGAATGACAGGCAGCCAAAAATCAATGACAAGAACTTCTAAAAGCGTTTAAGCTACAAGCTACTTCTCAAAATCCTCTCCCCTTGCGTTACCCTCACCTCAGCCCACATAGAGATTCCATTTCCTATCCCATTTGTTTCTAGCTCCATTATTTCTCTCTTCTGTCATGTTAAATGTGAGTCATCTATTTCTATTTCTTGGGTACCCCAAGTATAGTCATCTGAAATAATAAGTGCTTCTTTTGGAACTAGGAACTGCAGAGAAATGCCGAAATTGTCTTTCATAGGCAAGAGAAGATCAAGAGGTTGTATATATTCACAAATACAATTTTTGATGAATTATCAATATGGTGTTGTAGCATATTTCTCAAGAAAAGTGACAAACAAAAAGTGGTTTTCAATGTAGTAATAAAGAATAAGTTTCTTATCAAAGTCTAAAAAGTGAAGCTGATACTTAAGATGATCTCATTACATCACCACAAGGTATCTATTATCTTTGTCCCTAAAAGATAAATGCTATCTTCTTACAAATCAGGGTTATTTTTACCATATCATATTTAACTTCCTAAAATTAGAAGGCTTAAAAGTGAAATAAATTTACTTGATTTTCTGTGCAGTTCAAACCAGACTCAGAGTTACCATCTGATATTTTAATACCACTTCAGTTTGGCTAGATGTTCTCCATTTAAAAAAAAAGTACAAAGTATGACTTGAACATTTTGTAATTCAAAATAAAGATAAGTACAGCCAAATGTTTTTCTTTTTAGCTTTCAACAGAACAATTCCAGTAATCACTTTAAAGATGTCATAATTAAATGTTGAAGTCATTGCTAAAGGTAAAATGTACTCCTGCAAAAGGCTCTGCTACCCTACAACGATGAAGAGGTCATAGCACTTAGTAGGCTAATTGCTCATAAATGAGCAATGCTGTCCAAAACACTGTGTCACTTGGAAGACTTGGCCCAGAGTTATACACACACTGACAAAAAGACCCTGCTAACTCATTCAGCTGTAACATACTGCATGAACATATCCCCATCATCCCTACATAGCCAGTAAGGAAAGGGATTGGGTAAAAACAATCACAAGCACTGGTTCTCCCACATGTCCCATTCTAAGTACTTAACAAACTATTTTTAATTTGCATTTCTCAGAGTTCTCAAAGTTTTAGATATATAGAAGTCTGGGTTGTCATTTAATTTGCAGATTCTGAGACTTTGCCTGTAGAAAGTCTGATGCAGATAACCAGATGATGGCCCAGAAATCCACAGTTCAAACCAAATTTTCACCTCATCACAATGTTGTAAAATGATTTAGCACTAAAAATTAAACTATAAGTCTGGAAACTAGCACCACATGCAGGCTGCCGCTGGACTGGAACAGACAGACCCCAGCCTCTCCCTGTGAGTCAGCACCATTTACGGACTGAGGTGAGAGAGAACAAGGCCACACCTGCGAGCAAGCCCAGTCTGGGAACCAGCGCCATGTGCAACACCCCCTAGACTGGATCAGCTGAACCCTAGCCCCTTTTGCTACAAGGGCTACCAAACAAAAGTATCATCTCAAACTACCCCACCGTTTCCTCATAGGCAACAGGCTTATCTGAAGAACACAGGCTGTGATGATAGCTATGGAGGGTGAAATGCAATTGGATGCCTGTGGTGCTTGGGTGTTTCACTAACATTGCAGGTCTAGGGCAGTGGTATGATCATAGGTTCAGAGGATAGCAGTAGACTGTGTGACATGGAGGGGGGGATCTCCTTCTGAGGGTTGCAGCCATTTTTTATTCCCTATGGTCTGCCTTTGAATGTCTTCTATCATTTCTATTGTTTTTTGGGGTTGGGTTTTATTTTCTTTTGTTTGATTATGTCAAATTTGATGGCAGGAACAGCTATTTCACGGACAGCAAGATATATTATGTAGCAATTTTGGATTTACTATTGGTTTGTCTTGAAGACCTTTATTGCATTCATTGTCTTATTTTTATCGTTTCTATTCTATTCTGTTCTGTTTGATTTTTACTATGTCTGAAGTTATCTGCAGCTAGTTTGAAGACATCATCAAAAGGCATTAATGGTAACTATTGTTGATTTTGTTAATGTTTTGAGACCTATATCTCTTATACTGGTTTGTTTTCATTGATTTTATTGTTTTATCCTCTTTAAAATAATAAATAAATAAATAAAAATTAAAATATATGACAGGGCATCTACGTACTGTGCTGTAGTGTCTGTTTTTCAAAAATCCACAAGTGTGAGTCAGCTGTTCAACTATTATCTACAAATTTGGTAAAGTGCTGTATTCATGGATTCCTGATCCGTTTTCCAAAAATTACATCTCCAGGGTCCCCAAGATGATTTTTTGTACCCCCAGAGATACATGTTCATTTCATGTAACTGACTCCAAAGTCAATCTTATAAGTGGGTCATCCCATAGCCCAGTCAAACTCCATCTTGTTTTCATATTTCTGTGCCAGGAATAGTGGCTTCAATGACCAATTCACAGCAGCACTAGCTTCTCTACGTACTCTTTTTCTTCCTACTGCCTACCCTCAAAAAAACTACATCGGCTCTTGAATTATATTATTAGACAATATTGATAAAATCTTGCTTAATAGATTGAGCATAAAGATAAGCTAATGATTACCATATTCTATTTCTCAATTGTCATTAACCATACCTCTCTAGAGTAAATGGAGTTGGCTTAAAACAAAATGTTTGGAAATTACAAGTCACCATTTCTTTTTTTTTAAGTCACCATTTCTAACCAACACAACTTGTCATGAATTTGGAGACTGTTGTAGGCTGACATGTTTCTCAAACTATGCAGTCTCAGAGACTCTGACTCTTTCAGCCAGGTCATATTTCCTTGGACACTTCTGAATGACTGTACTATTTTTTTAAAGTTCTGCCTTCTTATCTCCGTGGTGAGTATATTTATCGGTACTGCATGCTTCTAAAGTACACAGCTGTGAAAAGCGATGTGACAGCGAAGCAAGCAAAACCTTGACAGAAAGTTGAAACTGAGGTTGTCCAAGATCTCAGCAGTACATGGTGTTTCTGGCTACTCTGATTCTTCAGCAATTTTGGGATCTCATTCTCCCAATTTGCTTTTGAGTCTACACATCACTATGTACTGAGGCGCAGCGTCTGTTTTTCAAAAATCCAAAAGTGTGAGTCAGCTGTTCAGCTTTTACCTACAAATTTGGTAAAGTGCTATATTCGTGGATTCCCAATCTGTTTTCCAGGAATTATATCTCCAGGATCTCCAAGATCCTGTACCCACATGCAAGCCTCCTGAAGTGGTCAACATTTGCTCTCTGAAGGGTAGATACTTATTACGCACTGTTGTTTATTCAGAGTCGATATATGATGCAATGATTTCATGAATCTAACATTCTAGTAAAATGTCACATATCATATGTAATATGAATATAACTTAAGAATATCCTTTTAACTCAGAAAACCAGGAAAATCTTTGCAGGGGCCTATCATGAGTTGAGTTTACGCCCTTAAAAAAGATATATTGAAGACGCCAGGAGTGTTGCTCAACAGCAGAGTATTGCTTAACATGCATAAAGCCCTGAGTTCAATCCCCAGTGCCACAATAATACATACATAAATAAATAACTTGAAATATATATTGAAGTTTTAACTCCCAGACTCAGACTTATAACCTTACTTGGAAATATCTTGTGATTGCTTCCGGGAGAACATGGTGGACAGATAGCAGCAGCTACGGAGGCTCTCTGAAACACCCAGCTTAGAATTCAGCAATGGTGCTGAGTAAGGAATCATAAGAAAGAGGAGATATGCCCCGGTGACCCAAGAACGAACTAGACTGAGAGAAACCAACTGGGAATGCAATCCTGGTGCTATAACAGGAACAGATAAAGCCTCAGCGTGGAAGCTGGAGCCCGCACCACTGGAAGCTGCGATTTGGGTTTCCCGCCACCGCGGCTGTGTCTGCATCAGCTCGGCAGGGAGAGAGACGCGCAGAAGCTCTGAGAACGGGAATCGGTGAACGGAGTTGAGAGCGGGTTGGGCGGGGAGCCGTGCATCCACCTCCGGTGAGTGAGGGAAAACTGGGACTCTTCCACGGTCTAGGAGACTCCAACAGAGGACATTCTGGAACTGGGCAGACTTGCGGGAACAGGGCGCTGCAGTGACTTCAGTCACCAATCCCCCTCTCAAGCGGGATTGGTGAGCAGTGCCTAGCCCACGTGACGCTGCTAGCTGAGACCAAGTAGGCTAGCACAGCCCAGGTCCCAGCTCCTGAAGGAGACCTGGAGGGGCAGGCCCCACATAGGTTGCCTGGTCTGCAACTTTCTGGTGTGCTGCAGTGGGTGGGAACACCTAGCCAGTGCAATTCAGTCAGACTGTGACTGACAGGGAAGGAAGCTGGGCCTCCTATATACACCTGCATATATAAGGAACAAAGAATATGGGAAGAGGCATCAACAAAAAACGGTCCTCGACCCCAATCCTGAGAAAGAGGCAAGAGCAAACACAGCACCAATAGACATAAAGCGCTATCTCGAGAGCCTCATAGATCAGTTCAGGAATGAAGTTATCAATGACCTGAAGCTAGAAGTAAGCAGAATAGTTAGAGAAATGCTAAGCACCACCCAAGAAAAAACAGATGGTGGAATGGAAGAACAGAAAAAGAGGGGAGAATTGTTTAATGGAGAAAATAGAGAAAGCATAGAATACGTGAAGCAGGTTTAAAGAGAATACCAGGAAACTAAAAAGTCTATCGAAAACTGGCATAACAGCTTGAAAGAAACTAAGGACAAATTATCTGAACTGGAGGGCAGATTTGTAATATGGGAGCATGAAATGAAAAACTTCTTAAAAATAACAAAGAAACAAACAGCAATAATACAAAGACTAGAAGATGATAAGAGGATCTATAACTTAAGAAATGAGAACATAAAAGAAGAAGTAGGGACACAAACAAATGAACTACAAAAGCTACTCACAGAAATAATCCAGGAGAATTTTCCTAATTTAGCAAAAGGTAAAGATACTCAGTTGTATGAAGCATACAGGACCCCAGCCACCTACAACCCAAACAGAGCAACACCCAGGCATATAATAATAAAAATTCCAGAAATCCAATACAAGAACAGAATACTAAAAGCCGTCAGAGACAAGAAACAGATCACTTACAAGGGAACACCCATCAGAATTACAGCAGATTTCTCTGCACAAACCATCAAATCACAAAGAGCATGGGGGGAAATAATTCAAGCTTTGAAAGATAATAATCTCCAGCCAAGATTGATATATCCTGCACAACTGTCCCTGGAAATTGATGGAAAAACAAGGTGCTTCCAGGATAAAGAGGAACTAGGGGAATATGCAACCACCAATTCAACTCTACAGAGAATACTGCAAGATATTCTAAAAAAGAAAAATACGAAGAATCCAGAAGTAGCGGCAGAGAGGCCACAATGAATGGAGCAGAAAACAAAATGAAGAAGACAAACTGAAACTAATGACAGAAAAAGAGCTCAACAGAAATGAGGCAGAGAAGATTAGATGATAGGAACAGCTATTTTGGAGAAAATGACGTCTTAAGAGGTAATACTGATTTAGTATCATCTTGTTTTGAAGTCTCATCAAGATTTTGTTCTTCTGTCTCCATTGGTCTAAACAAGTGGTATCTTATTGGATTTTATTATATATGATAGTATAAGCAAAACCTTTTATAGACAAGGAGATTATACAGAAACCATTGTTTATTTTCTGTTAGTTGATTCTAAATACCATGTAATACTGTCATTCTCTTGAATGGTTTTACATTGTTTTGATATATTTAATGCTACAGTATACGAAGTTATGCTCAAAGATTTCAAGGAAAGAGACAATACGGTAACTACTTTTATGTTGGGATAATCTTGTGGTGAAAAAGTATTTTGTTTAAATGGTTATGTTTTGATCTGTGCTGATTTGCTGTTATGCCCTCTTTTATCTCAATCTCCACTCCATTATTTACTTTTTTATCCTTTTAATTAAGGGAAAAATAAATTAAAAATAGCAGGATATATTATAGTAACCCACTTTGACTTTCCATTATCTTGATTTAAAGCCCTATATTGCTCTTACCATCTTGTTTTGACTGATGTTCCTCTATTCTGTTTTGCTTGATAGTACCAGGTTTGAAAGTTTAGGCAACAGCTGTGAAGATAGTGGGATTCATTATGACGCCCATTCTGGTTGACTATTATCTACTTTTGAAGACCTATAATGTCTCCAATGTTTTGGTTTTGTTGGTTTTGTTCTTTACTGTTTTGTTCAATTTTATTATAACTAATGATATAGGCAATTCTATTAGAGATAGTGGGAGGCATTATGGTAACCATTGTTGATCACCTAGTATTATGCTTTTACATTGTCTATTACGTCCACCCTTTTGATTTGACTGACTGTTCTGTTATGTCACATTTGGTTCTACTCTCTTCCAAAAAAGTATTAAGAACTGTGGGAGCAACAAAACCCAAAATGTATAATTGTCATTGTACAAAAGAGAGGAAAAGAAAGTGCTCTAAACGATATAACTGCATGTATATTTAAGTGTATAAGATAGATAATGATATTATTGAGTTTTCTTGGATCATTGAACAGAACTGTTTGCAGTCTCACTGTTGGAATGTCCACTTTATAAGCTTTAATTTTGTAACTTGAACAATTGTTTCTGAGATGACAAGGTGTAATCCATTAACTAGTGATTTCCTACTGCTTATTTTTTTCTATAAATCTGTATAACTTGTACCCTTTCTCTGCTTTTTTTTCTTTTTCTCCTTAAATAAAATTTTAAAAAAAGAAATATCTCGTGATTAGTTCAGATGGGGTCACACTGGAGTGATGTAAAGCCCTTGTCCAATATGACTGGTATAGTTATAAAAAGGAGAAATCTAGACACAGACATAAATGTGCACAGAGAAGAGATTAGGAAGACACATGGGGAACAATGATCATGTAAATATGAAAGCAGAGATTCAAGTTATATTACCACAAACCACAGGATGCCTGAACCAGCCAAAATGTAGGAAGAGGAATAAAGTTCTCCAGATGCCTCCACATGATCAGAGCCTTATCAATGCCTTGATCTCTGATTATGAGACAATAAATTTCTGTTGTTTTTAATTGTCTTGTGAGTATTATGGAAGCACGGTTTTCTAGCTGTCAGAGGAAGCCAGGAGTCACCTGAAATTTCTGTTTCAGGGAACTCATATAACAGGATTTCACAGCTGTTTATTCATACTCAAAAGCATAATCCACAGTTATGATCTTTCCCTGAGCTCCAGAACAAAATCCCCAGTTGCCTCCTGGGTAACTTTTATCTAATAGTACCCCAATATTATCATAGCCAAAGCAATAGTGATATTACCATCTATTAAGGTATTGAAACTAAACCCCTAGAGTCATCCTGTTAATTTCTTCCCTACCTACCATATTCTATCCATTTGTGATTCCTCTAAAGTCTATGCTTAAGTCAGCACCTAAGAGACACACTCTGAGATAGAGATCAGCATGCATGACCTTCATTAGGAATTTCCTGTGGAATCAACTTCTATAGACTTAAATAGAAACTGAATTATAATGCAGTCACTATAAAGGCTTTGATTCATCCTACAAAAAGCTCTGGAGCTCTGTGGCCATTCAGAGCTATTCCATCATGGTCATCATGCATTGTCTTTACTCTTATCTAAATGACAAGTCAGTGAATACACAATATACCTGAAAACAGAGTTTGATATAAACTGACATGGTTTGTTTGTTTGTTTGTTTGTTTGTTTGTTTTGGAAGAGACCAGTCCCTGAGAGTGTCACTAGCAGAAATCATCAGTATCTAATATTTTCAGTGACTGAAAGATATGTACCATGGTTCAGAAGGAGTATCTGGGTAGCATATTATGGTCTCCCTTATACTATAAGGGAAAGAACAGGAAATACCCCAACCTAACTAAATCTCATGAAAATAAATTGTGTAAAAAACTTAGGAAAGAATGTTGTGATTGGCTACTGCAAATGGGGCAAGATAATAATCTATAAACACTTGTGATCATTAGTCCTGATAATATCAATTTCATTGGATTCAGAAACACCTAGCAGATCAGTAAAGCAGAATCCTAGGCATGCCTGGGTAGAGCATGAAAGAGTGACCTTCAGCACTGTCTATGGTCCTTGAGCCATTTCTCTCTAGCACTGTTCTTCTGCTCTGCTTTCCATCCTCCATGAAATGAGCCACTTTGCTTTGCCCCATTCTTCCAGCATTAAGTTCCTGCCTTAGAATAGCTGTCTATGGACTGCATCTCCCCAAATCATTAGTTAAATTAAATCGTTCCTCCTTCGTGTTTTGAGTGGAGGGTATTGTGTCCAGCAATGGAAAAATTAATACACAACGATTAATCTTCTTATGGTAGTTAACTTTTTGCCTGTCCTTATTCTCCCACTTCCCACTTACATGGTCTTTCTGTGTTCTTCGCTTCAGGAGATAAATGTAGAAAAAGATCCTCCTTGTATTGATCTACATAACCCAAAGTTTTCTGGGATGCTAATGCACCTTCAGATATAGAACATTTGAAAGAAACAGAAAGTTACAACAAAAGATTTGCGAAGACTATATGTTTCCTAGAAGCAAGACAGCCCAAGATGAATGACAGGAGATGAAAAGATAATGAAAACAGAGAGCTCATGAGACCCCAAAAAAGGCAGAATCTGTAGTGATGCCTACTGATATACCATGCCTACTGACTGTTCACATAAGGAACTTATGTGAACTGTTCACACAGTTTTCCTATTCTCAAACACAACTTTGTTTTTGCAAAACCAAATAATTTACTCTTGGAGGCATGCTGATAACTTCACTTATATGCCACAACTGGAAGTCCCAATTTCACATAAAAATGACCAAACAGGCTGATACACATTTAATATTTTATATTCATTTGTTTTTCGAGACAGAGCATTGTGTGTACAGTTAAGTCTGGCCTTAAACTCATTAGTAGCCCAGGCTGGCCTCAAATTCACAATAATCCTCCTGCCTCAGTTTCCTGAGCTCTGGGATTACAGGTGTGGGTGACTACGCCTGGAATCATGTTTAATATGCTAGAGTGAGAAAGTAATTCCTGCTACACAGATGAAATTATAACCAGTCATGGGGGAAAATCTTGCTTTCCAATTTTTTAATACTTTGATAATACGCTGCTAACTCAGTATAAAGCTACTAATTTCAGAGTAAAAATTTTAAGGGGTTGAGACTATGGTGAGTCCCATCCAAAAGGAATTTCACCTTTGGAAAAACTCAAGGAAATGCTTAAAGGAATGAAAAGCCATTGATCAAACCTTATACAGTTATCAATATCTGATTATCGACATCTCTGTACTTTCTCATTGCCTTTCTGACTCATTATTTTATGATGTACAAGAGTATTGAAATGGTACGTAACCAAGTAACATAAGCCTGAATGCCTAGAGACACTATGGTCATGGAATCCTGTGTCAAAGCCCTTTCATGCCAGAAATGGGTTCTTCTCCATTCAGCAGGAATCATGCCTTCAGTTTTTGGTGGAATTTTTCTGACAAGATGATAGTTTAGGTCCCTCACATAACATACACACTTTTCCTGCCAATTCAAGCGACAACCATTTCCCTTCAATCAATTAGGATACTGCCAGGAAAACAGTAGCCATGCACCAAGAAATACTTTACTGGTAGGATCTAGAGATGCAAAGTCTTTAAAAGGGCCAAGAAAGTAATAGTCATTGAAGCCTCCATTTCCATTCAATAAATCAGAGAGGGTAAGAATCACAAAAAAAATTTTTCTACTAGCACTAGAGTGATTGATTCTCAGGAGTCATATAGTAGCCTCTTGTAAAACCTTACTTCTGTATATTGGTGATGCTCATTCATCTGCCTGCCACTGCAGTCAAACATCAATGCCTCTTACTTCTTTTTTACTTTGCTAAAGTCAGCTATACACCTCAGACTGAGAGAATTTAGACTGGAACTTGCTAGTAAGGTAAATGGGTAATGTAATTTTTAGCATTCTAGACCTGTAATGCAGGAAAGAAAAATGATATTTTTGAAAACCAAAATAAACAATATCCATCATGTCTTTCATGTATTGATAACTCATAGCCAAAACCATATGCAAGAAATCAAGACTTATTACTCGACGGTATTCCCATTGTGGAGGTTTCCTTCCAGGAACTCAATTTGGTCTTTGTTCTCAACTAGTCTGTTCTTGTGGCCTTTCTTGTAATCATATCTGCTCCAACAGGGAAATCAACAAACCCTATACCTCATCTTACAAAAAATCACTTGTCCAGAGTTCAAATAACAGTAGGTAAGAGTTTGTGGGTGGAAAGGTAGAAGATAAATCATGTGGAGAGATTTTCACTACACCCAAGATTAAGCGCATCACATGAAATAAGTTGCAAAATATATACCAGTGTTCCAGTGAATCAGCCAAGAAAAACAAAAAGTCCATACGTACAGCACCTTGGCTATCCCAGGCCAAAAGGAATATATAGAGTGGGTAGAAACTTGAGAGCAGATCATCTTCATACTCCATTATTCTTCCCATAATCTTCCCCTTTTAAGCATATCTCTTCAGCTTCTGCACTTGCCTAACTCCATATACCTGACTGTCACTGGGTTGTGAATTACTGGGAGCAAATACTGTTTTGCTAATCTTCATGTCTCTGGATAGATATTATCAGATCAATTCACAGTAGGATTTCCATAGATAAATGAGGTGGTAGTGAGGAGGTTGAAAAGTTTCCTACCACATCTTCAATTGGCTGCTTAGTGTCTGATTGTATGTATTATTTAGTGACTTCAAATTCCATATATCAAGAATAAAATTCAATTGCTAATCGTGACTTAACAAGTTAATGGTGACTTTTAATTGTGGTTTATGAAAAAAAGCCACTTAAGTAATAAAAACTGTGGGAGTAATAAAACCCAACATGTGTAATTGTTACTGTAAAAGAGAGGAAAAGAAAGTGCTCTAAAGGATACAACTGCAAGTGTGTTTAGGTGTGTAAGACAGATGACCACATTACTAAGTTTTTGCTGGATCATTGAACACAACTGTTTGCAGTCTCACTGTTTGAATGTTCACTTTGTATGCTTTAATTTTGTAACTTGAACAACTATTTCTAAGATGACACTATGTAATCTATTAACTAGTGATTTCTTCTGTTTATTTTTTTTTTGAAATTCTGTATTACTTGTACCCTTTTACTGTTTTGGGTTTTTTTCTTTCTTTAAATAAAATTTTTAAAAAAGAAAGCCACTTAAATCCTAAGATCAAGATATCTTATGAATTTACATAATAGTTAAAACATTTAAGAAAACATACATAGAATGTAAGGGTGACCTGGCTGTGACATCTGTATCTCCATTGATCATTGCAGTTGATTCAGCTGATCTTGCTAGATAGACAGGTGTCCCCTGCACCCCTCCCCACGCCATGTGCATCCTGAAGAGGCTGACAACACCTGATGGAGGCAATAGAAGAGGATCATTCTGTCAGTTAAGGGTACACGAGTAGCTGTGCTCCCCTACTGGAACCTCCAAACAAGCTCTCAAGAAAGACATGCATAGATAAAAATGGTAGGAATAAAATATTTTCTAGGACGAGAGCAGTAAAGAATTTGAGAGAATTAGGCCACAGTATTTATGATCTAGCTAGAGATATTGATGGCATCAAATAGCTAGATATATTAAACTGTTCAAATAGTTGATGACAATTCTGGATTTATTTTATATGATATAAAATTTTCCTTGGCTAGGGACATAGCATAGTGGTAGTAGAATGCTTGACTAACATGTACAAGGCCCTTTGTTCAACTTCCAGCACACTTATACTCACACACACAGACACACAGGCAAATGGGGTTGGCAAGGTAGCACACACTTCTAATCCTAGCACTCTCGGAAGCTGAGGCAGGAGAATCACAATTTTGAAACTTAGCAAGACCTTGTCTCAAAGTAAAAAACAGTAAAATTACAGAAGCCACAGTTCAGTGGGAAGGCCCTGTGTTCAATCCTCAGTACCACCACCAAAAGTTAAAAGAAAAAGAAAATAATAAGTAATGTGTTAGTCAGCTTCCCTACCACTGGATCAAAATTTCCAACAGCCACAATTTAAAGAAGGAAAGATATAATTTGGCTCAGATTTGGAGGGATTCAGTCCAATATCAGCTGACACTAAGCAGAAATGGCATGATAAAAGATCATGGTGGAGAAAAACTACTCAACCATAGTAGCCAGAAAACAGAGAGAAAAGGGAAAACCAGGAAATGAACTATACTCTTGGTTATGGGTTATATCTAGATGTCTCCGGAACACTCATGTGGTTATACTTCGAGCTTTTTGGAGGTGGCTGGATCTAGACTGTGCTGATTGAGATCAAGGATGAGATCCTGGAATTGATTCAATGTGCAATGGTAGGGTTAAGGCTGTCTCCCCTGGGTGTGCGTGTTGCCTATCCTAAGTTTGGGTAGCCTGGATAAGATATAAGGGACAGAAAGAAGGTCACTGCTTGTCCCTAGTTGCTTGTTTGACATTTGCTGCCTTGCCATGAACTATTTCTGCTCTGTGTCCCCCTGTGCTATGTCACCTTGCCTTACAGCCAATCAACTATGAACTGAAACTTCTACAAATGATGAGCTAAATAAACTTTTCCCACTTTATGGGCTTTGAGTACTTTGTCTTAGCAACAAGATAAAAGCAACATAAGATATCCTCCAAAAACATGACTCCAGTAGCACACTTTTCCCCACCATAACCCACCTCTTACTAGTACATTTAGCTATGAACTCATCAATGGATCCATGATTAGAATAGCATTTGGATGATTCAATCACCTTCTAAAAGCTCTACCTCAGAACACAGGAGGTTCAAGAGGAGGGTATTTTAGATCTAAACCACAAGTAATTATATAATCATTTTATCTCAAATTTTATAAAAAAAAATTTTAAACTGGAAGGGAACTTGTACTTGCTAACACTAAGCTAGCCCAAAGAGGGTCAACAGCTCCAGGTAGAAAAACAGATCAACCTGGTATTACTAGCCAGGAATGACCACAGTCACTGTAAACTGGTAAAACAGATAGGGTTTTATACCAAAAGTGACTCCTGCCACGTGGAAGTATAGCATTGGAGAAGAACTCAGGGAAAGTGAACTTCAAGTCAAAATTGCTCAGAAGCAGCAAAGACATTCACTATGTATCATTCAGGAAGACAAAGACAGTCATTACCTATGCATATAGGAAACAATTCATTAGAAAGAGATTCATTATAAAAGTATGCACCAAACACTAATACATCCACCTTCATAAGACAAACACTACTGGATGTAACAAAGTCACGTAAACATCAACACAATTACAATGGGGCACCTCAATACCCCAATATCACAAATAGATTAACTAGAAAAAAATCAGCAAACAGATCTCAAAGTTGAACAAAATATTTGAACAAATAGATTTCAGGAGAAGCTGGGAAGATGATGGATCAATAAGTCGCAAAGTAAAGAGCCTGTCTCAGAGAAACAGCTCAGATGCTGGAATTTGACATCATGGAGAGGACCAGACAAAAGGAGATGAATCCTCACAGCCCAGGAAGAAACTAAAGTGGAGGGAAAGAAAGAAAAAAAGAGAAAAAAGAAAAAGGAAAGGAGAGGTATGGACTTTCGAAAGGCTATAGCCAGACATGCTCTCACAGGAGCTGGTCCCACAGTGTGCAAGGCACTGCTGGAATCTGAGGACACTCAGTTGTGGTGAAGATGGGGATTGGCAAGCCAAAGGGCCTTGGCAGGAGGACACAGTCATGGAGAGAAGTGGTGGAGTGGAGAACAGAACCAGCATGGAGATCTGCACGGGCCTACAGTGAGTGTGCAGAACTTAGTCCTCCCACAGGAGTGGGTGATTGGCTGGACGATATTTTGGAGTCTGGCAGGACAACCCCAGATACAAAACTGTAGCAGCTTTAGTCAGCCACTCCTGGCACAGAGCAGAATGGTGAGAATTGTTTGGACCAAGTCCTGCCCCTGTGTGTGATGCAATAGCCAAGGATGAGGTCTCCCTGCAGCTATCCTAAGCTGGTTCATCCACAGAGCACAGCTAACATGGTGAAGACTCACAATGGTTGACCAGGTCAGAAGGGAGGGACCAGCCTGCTCCACCCCTGCTTGTGTCTCAGTGGTCAGCATCAGACTGGGGAGGGCAGCAATCCCTAGCCAGCACACTTCGAGTGATCATAACCAATACAAGAAGGTACCTTGAATCTCTACTATACACTTGTCTGGAAGAAACCAGAAACATGACAAGAGAAAGAAACAAAAGTAAGTCTCCAACCTCCAACCCAAACAATACTGGCCCAGGAGAGGTAAACACAGAAGAGATTGGGTGCAGCACACCTGCAGTATCGGAAGCAACATCAGCTGACATCAAGAAATATCTTCATGACATTATAGAAGAACTCGAAACAGAAATACTAATACAAGTAAATGGAGATATAAGATTAATAAAAGAAATGCTAAACACCTCTCAAGAAGACACAAATAAAAGAATGGAGGAGCACAGAAAAAAGAGGGAAACCTTTGATGAAGAATATTTTAAAAATCTAGAATACATGTAACAGAGAAAAAAAGAGAATACCAGGAAATTAAAAACTCCATCAAAAGCTAGCAAAACTGCTTGAAAGAAACTAAAGATAGATTATCAAAACTTAAAGATAGGTTTGCAACTTGTGAATGTGAAAGCAAAACTCTCTTAAAAATAACAAGGAACCAGGAAGTAACAATGCAAAGGCTAGAAAGTGACAAGAGGATCTATAACTTAAGAGTAAAAAATGTGAGTGAAAAAGTAGGGGCAAACACACATGAAATACAGAAATAGTTAAAGAAAACTTCCCAAGCATAGGAAAAGGAAATGATATTCAGATATATGAGGAATACAGAACTCCAGCCAGCTATAACCAAAATAGATCTATACCCAGACATATAATAATCAAGATCCCATAAGTTCAACATAAGATCAGTATATTAAAAGACATCAGAGAAAAGAAACAGATCACCTATAAAGGAAAACCCATGAAAATCATGACAGACGTCTCAACACAAATCATCAAATCAAGAAGAGCTTGGAGTGAAGTACTCTAAACCCTGAAAGAAAATAACTCTAAACCAGATTTATGTACCCTGCAAAATTATCTCTCAAAATTAATGGAGAAACAAGATGCTTCCATGACAAAGAGGAACTGGAGGAAGTTCATGACCATCAATACCACCCTACAAAAAATTCTGAAGGACAGAGTGACCATCTCCAAAACCAGGAAACTCAGCTGGCTGGGGTAAGTCTGCATGCCATCCAGAGCCCTAGAGAGACTAAGATCATCTCTTCCAGAGCTCAAGGATCTGCCCAGAGCCCAGCCACACTGGGCTGCTCCTGGCAGGTTTCAGGACTGTCTGGGGCATGCTCAGTGACCTTCTCCCAAACCAGGAAACTAACCTGGTGGCTGAGTAAGTCCATGCACCATCCAGAGCCCCAGGGAGACTTTAAGATCATCACTTCTGAAGCTCAAGGACCTGCCCAGAGCCCAGCCACACTGGGCTGCACTTGGCGAGTATCAGGCCTGCCCAGGACCCACCCAGGGACCTTTTCCCAAACCAGGAAACTCACCTGGTTGCTGGGGATAAGTATGTATGCCATCCAGAGCCCCGGGGAGACTTTAAGAACATCTCTTCTGGAGCTCAAGGATACCGCCGAGAGCCCAGCCACACTAGACTACCCTTGGAAAGTTTTGTGGAACAACTATATTATGCACAGTGACTCAATTACAGGATTTGAGAATAGGTGAAGTGAGTTCCAGGGCATTGCCTTCATCTGGGGAGAGCTTTAACTCATCATCCAGAATGGTGAGGTGGCTACACAGCTACCCAGAACATTGACGGTAGCATGGGACAGACTCCGGGCCTAACTGGACCAGGTTCAGCAACTTCCATTGAGTCCCAGAAGCCTAGGGAACAGCAGACAGTATCCAACACATTCAGGGGAAACCTTGGAACAACACTTGAAGCACAGAAACATAGGAAAATGACAAAGTAAAAGGCCAAAATGCAATCTCAAACCTCCAGTCCATCCCAAGAAACCTTAAGAGCTATGTACATAGAAAAAAATACATGCCATACACCTGAAATACCTGAAATAATAGCAACTGAAATAAAGAAGCAACCCTGTGAAGCTTTAAAGGAATTCAAACTAGAAATAATCTCCCAGATAAAATAAGAAATGATAAAAGAAATGAAAGAGATGCTGAACACATCTAAAGAAGACACAGTTAAAAAATTGGAGGAACTAAACAAAAAGGTAGAATCCCTGGATGAACAATATAAGAAACAAACAAAATACATAAAGCAGATGCAAAGAGATACACAGGAAATCAAAAATTCCATTGAAAGTTGTAAAAACCACCTCAGTGAAAGTGAAGATAGAATTTCAGACCTCGAAGACAGGATTACAGCCAGTGAACAGGAAAGGCAAGATCCTTTAAAAATAACAAGAAATCAGGAAATAACAATTCTACAGCTGCAAAATGATGCAAAGAAAAAACAACATACAATTGATAGGGATAAATGTAAAAGAAGGAAACAACATAAAGGATGTCAAGAGGATATTTAGAGATCTAATGGCTAAAAATTTCCCAAACATGAGAAGGGAAACTGACATCAGGATCAGTGAAGCATATAGAACTTCAAATAGTCATAACCAAAATAAAATTACACCCAGACATATCATAATCACCATCCCAGAAATCGAACAAAAGAATAGAATATTAAAAGCTGTCAGAGAGAAAAGACAGATCACCTATAAAGGAAAACCTATCAGAATCACAGCAGACTTCTCAGCACAAACAATGAAGTCATGAAGAGCATGGAGTGAAGTATTTCAGATCCTCAATAAAATCCTCAATAAAATACTGGCAAATAGGATGCAGCAAATCATCAAGAAGATTATACACCATGACCAAGCGGGATTCATCCCAGCCATGCAGGGGTAGTTCAACATATATAAATCAACAAATGTAATCCACCATATCAATAAAGCCAAGAGTAAGAATCAAATGATCATTTCTATAGATGCAGAAAAAGCTTTTGATAAGGTCCAACATTCATTCATGTTAAGAACCTCACTGAAAATTGGAATAGATGGTCTTTACCTCAATATGATAAAGGACATCAGTGACAAACCAACAGCCAGTATCATACTAAATGGCCAAAAACTGAAGGCCTTTACCTTAAAATCAGGCACAAGACAAAGATGTCCCTTATCACTGCTCCTACTTAATATAGTACTGGAAATACTAGCCAGAGCAATTTGACAAGAGAGAGAAATAAAAGGGTTAAAGATAGGAAGAGAAGAAGTTAAATCATCATTATTTGTGGATGACATGATACTCTACATAGAAGACCCCCAAGACTCCATTGAAAGATTCCTAGGTATAATAAATAAATTCATCAATGTAGCTGGGTACAAAATCAATAGCATTTCTATATACTGCCAACAATATCACAGAGAGAGAAATAAGAGAAGCCATACCCTTCATACTAGCAACCAAAAAAATGAAAATTTAGAAATTACTCTCATGAAAGAAGTGAAAGACTGAGATAAGGAAAATTATAATACATTGAAAAAAGAAATTGAAGAGGATATCAGAAAATGGAAAGACATCCCTTGCTCATGGATAGGAAGAACAAACATTGTGAAAATGGCCATTCTCCCAAAACTGCTAAACAGATTCAATGTAATCTCAATAAAAATACCATCAACATACCTCATAGATCTAGAGAAATCACTCCCAAAATTCATCTGGAATCAGAAGAGACCTAGAAGAGCAAAGACAATTCTAAGCAGCAAAGGCAAGGCAGGAGGCATCACAATCCCTGACTTGAAGTTATACTACAAAGCAATGGTAGTAAAATCAACATGGTACTGGAATCAAAACAGAGCTAAAGATCAATGGAATAGATTAGAAGATTCAACTACAACTACAAACACACTCAACCACCTTATTTTTGATAAAGGGGCCAAACTGGAAGAATTACAGTCTCTTTAATAAATGGTGTTGGAAAAACTGGCTCTCCACATGCCAAAAACTAAAAACTAGACCCATGCCTATCACCATGTACTAAAGTAAAATCTAAATGGATCAAAGATCTGAACACTAAAACAGAAACACTAAATCTATTGGAAGACAAATTGGGTAAAAACCTTGAAGACATAGGGGTAGGTAAGAATTCATGAACAGGAATCAAACCACAAGGGAAATACTTCCCAGAATCAATAACTAGAATTGTCTCTTATTAAAAAGTTTCTGTACATCAAAAGAAATCTCAAGCATAGTGAAAAGAAAACCCACAAACTGGGAAAAAATCTTAGTGAACTGTCCCTAAGACAAAGGACTTCTGCCTAAAACATATAAAGAATTTTTAAAAAATTCAAAGATCCAATTCAAAAATGGGCATCTGAGATGAATACACAATTCTCAGATGAAGAAATACAAATGGCAAATAAATACATGAAAACATGTCCATCATCGTTACTCATTAGGGAAATGCAAATTAAAACCACACTGAGATTCCATCTCACTCCTTAAAGAATGGCCAGGATCAAGAAAACTCCCAATAACAAATCCTGGAGAGGCTGTGGGGAAAAAAGGACTCCTCCTGCACTGTTGGTGGGAGTGTAGACTGGTGCAACCATTGTGGAGGTCAGTCTGGCCATTTCTCAGAAAGCTGGGATTGGAAGTCCCATTTGTTCCAGCTATTCCACTTCTAGGCATATTCCCAGAAGAATTGAAAACATCATACCACAGTGATATATGTGTACCCATGTTTATAGCAGCACAATTTATAATACCCAGATCTTGGAAACAACCCAAGTGTCCATCAACTGAGGAATGGATAAAAACTTGTGGTATTTTTATACAATGGAGTGCTACTCAGCTATAAAGAATGATCACAGTGAGATATTTAAAAATAAATGGCACAGATTGAGACCATACTCATAAGCAAAATAAATCAAACTCACATGTATAAATACTGAATAGTTTCCCTAGTGTAAGAAATGGTAAGAATACATAAAAGTATGTGGTAATCATGATTCTACATTATATTGCTTTGAGGCTTTATAGTGTTTTCATTCATTAATTGGAATGGTTTTAATCTGGGTTGTTTGATTTTATTGTCTGTGATGGTAGGAACAGCTATTTTGAAGAAAACAAGACAATATAATATAATAGCTAGTGCTGATTTAATACCATCTTGTTTTGAAGTCCCATGAAGCTTTTGTTCTTCTGTCTGCATTGGTTTATCATGTTGTATCTTATTGGACTTTATTATATGTGATAGTATAAACAAAATTTTTTATACACAAGGAGATAATATAGAAACCATTGTTCATTTTCTGTTAGTTGATTCTAAATACCCTGTAATACTTTCATTCTCTTGAATGGTTTTACATTGTCATGTTGTGTTTGATGCTATAATATACGAAGTTATACTCAAATATTTCAAGGAAAGAGACACTATAGTAGCTACTGTTATGTTGGATTCTTCTGGTGAAACATTATGTTGCTTAAATTGTTCTGTTCTGACCTATGTTATTATGTAGTTATGTCCTCTTTTATCTTAATCTCCTTTTTTAAATTTTTTTAATTAAAAAAATACTGAAGGACATTCTAGAGAGAGAGAGAGAGAGAGAGAGAGAGAAACATGATTTCAGGAACAGTGGCAGAGAGGCCTCAAGGAATGGGGCAGACAGTGGAATGAAGGGGGAAAATAGATAACCAATGGCAGAAAAATAGCAAGGCATAGATGAGGCAGAGAACACTGGCTATAATCACAAACATAGATGGCCTCGATACACTAACAAAAAGAAACACAGGCAGAGTAGATCAGGAGATAGGGTCCACCAAAATGCTCTATATAAGAAATATAATTAATCTGAAAGAGGATTTATGGATTGAAAGTCAAAGATGAGAAAATAATGCTCTATGTGACAGAGAGCCTGAAAAAAAAGTGTGTGGCTCATCCAGCAGCTGCAGATAGGTTGGAAAGACATAATCCTTTTACACAGCGGAGAACTACTCAGCTATAAGGAAGGAAAACCTTGTGTCTCTTGTAATTAAAGGAATACAACTTGAGATCAATCTCAGGAGTAAAAAGGCTCAGAACCACTTAGGTAAATAGCTCCCTAATCTAAAATTAAAGGAGTTAGTGGGATACAAAATGTACAATGTACCCTCCAAAAGTTAAAGGGGAAGAACTGTCTTAAAAAGGGAAGCAGAGGACATTGCTGATTTTGTATCATGATTTGAATCCCACATTGCTCTCATTTCTCTGTTTAGTTTGGTTATATGCTGTTCCATTTTGTCTACTTATACTGGGTTTGTATGCACAGACAGCTATTCCAAAAATAGCAAAATATACTCTGGTAACCATCTTATTTTCCTATTAACTTAATCTGAAGCCCTGTATTATTTACACTGCCTTGTTATGACTGTGTTTATTTGAATCTGGTTTGTTAGATCACTGTCTTATCTTGACTGATTTTATTCAAATCTGTTATGTTCAATAGTATCATCTGAGAGTATAGGCAATTACTCTGAAGACAAGATTCACTAGGATACCCATTTTGGTTTGACTATTACCCACTTTTGAAGTCCTATTATGTCTCCAAATGCTTTGTTTTTATTGATTTTGTTCTGTACTGATATATTCAATTTTACTGTACCTGATGATATGGTGAATTCTTTTGAAGATAACAAGAGACATCATAGCAACCATCGTAGATCACTTTGTATAGTGGTTTTAAATCATGTACTGTGTCCATCTTGTTTTTAAGGACCCCATTTTGTTTTCTTTCTCATTTGATTTTATTGTTTTCAAAATAAAAAAAATTTTAAAAATAGACTTCAGATAGCTACAAAATGTTCCACAAAAAACAGAATACACATTCTTCTGCACAGCAAATGAAACTTTTTCCAAAAGAGCCCACACTCCTGCCCATAAAGCACGTTGAAATAAATATAAAAGAATTAAAATTATTCCATGCATATTGTCATGTCATAGTGCAATGAAACTAGAAATGGATGGAAAAGAAACCATAGAAATTATGCAATCACATAGAAATTAAACAGTGCACATTTGAGTAACCAGTGGGTCTCAGAAAAAATTAGACAGTTCCTAGAATCAAATGATAATGCATGAAAATATACCAGAACCTATGAGACACCATGAAAGCAGTTCTAAAAGGAAAGTTTATACCTGTGAATGCCAACATCAGAAAAAATGAATCCACATAAACAACCAAATGATGCACCTCAAAATCCTAGAAAGATAAAAATGGTCCAAATTCAAATCTAGTACAAAGAAGAAAATAATTATAAAGATCAGACCAGAAATTAATGAAATAAAGGTTTAAAACACAAAATTAATGAATCAAAGAGCTTGCTCTTCAAAAAATAAACATAGTTGGCAAACCCATAGCCAACTTTATAAAAAAAATTTAAAGGAAAGAAAATATTCAAATCAATGCAATTAAAAATAAAAAGGTAGAATTACAATGGGTACAGAATGAATTCAGAAGATTATTCATAACTACATTGAAAACTTGTACTTTAATAAATTAGCAAATCTAGAGGAAACATAGATGCCTAGACATGTGAATTACTGAAACTAACCAAACACTGAATAAACCAATAACAGATGATGAAATTGAGGCAGTAATAAAAAAGACTACATCTAAGAAAAGTCCAAGACATGATGAATTATCACTGAATTCCATAAGAACTCCAAGAAAGATCTAATACTAATACTCCTAAAATTCTTTTATGAAATCAAAAAGGAAGGAGGATTGCCAAACTCATTCCTAGAGCTCATTCCTAGAATTATCTTGCTTCCAAAACCAGACAAGCACTCACCTCAAAAACAAAACTAAAGGCCAATCACTTTACTGAACATAGATGCAAAGATCTACAAGACTGGCAAACAGTATGCAACAAATAATTTTAAAAAGTCATTCATAATAACCAGGTAGGCTTTAAGGATATAAGGATGGTTCATTATATGCAAATCAATAAATAAGATATATTGCATAAATAGAAGCCAGGCAAAAAATCACATTAGCATCCCAATACATGCAGAAAAAGGCTTTGACAAAATCTCAAATCCATTCATGATAAAAAAAAACTTGAAGAAAATATGTATAGCAAGCTTATAAAAGCCACTTACAACAAACCTAATGTCAACATCAAGTTAAATGGGGAAAAACTGAAAGCTTTTCCTCTAAAATCAGGAACAACGATGCCCATTCTCAACATGCCTCTTCAGTTTAGTACTTGGAAATTTAGCCTGAGTGATCAGGCAAGAGAAAGAGATAAAAGGAATGTGTACAAAAAATAGTCAAATTATCTTATTCACAGATGACATGGTTCTCTGCACCAAAAGAATCCTGGAACTAATTTAAAACTTCAACAAAATAGCAGAATACAAAATTAACATATAAAATCAGTAGCACTCCTATACAGCAATTATGAACTCATCGAGGAAGAAATTAGAAAAGCAATACCATGCACATAACTTGAAGGAAAATTACTTAAGAAATAACCTAACAAAGGAAGTGAAATAACTTTATGATGAAAACCACAGTACTCTGAAATAGGAGATAAAAGAGAATATCAAAGAGTGGAAAGATATCCTGTTCTTGTATAGGCAGAACCATCTGAACTTAGACAAAAGTGTCAAAAACATATGATGGATGAAAGATATCTCTTTATCAAATGGTACTGGGAAAATTGACTATATTTAAGCAGAATATTAAATCTAGACCCATATCTTTACTATGTACTAACATACAATCAAGATGGAGCAAACATCTAAATATTTAAAAACAATTAAGATGTATTATGTACTTATACAAACTCCCCACAAAAATGTAATCATTATATACTGTGAATATGTACTAATAAAAATAAATATTAAGCAAATATTTAATCTTCTGGAAGATAAAATAAGTAAATCATTTGAAGATGTAGGCATAGGTAAGGATGTTCTGAACAGAATCCCAACTATACAAGAAGTAAAATCAAGAATCAACAAATGGGAGCATGTCAAATTAAAGAGATTCTGCACAGCATATAAAATAACCAAAAGAGTAATGAGACAACCTACAGAATGAAAAATTTTACCAGCTACACCTTGAACAGTGGATTAATATTTTTTTGGAGAGAAAGTAGCAGGCATCAAACTCAGAACTTTGCACTTGCCAGACAGGAGCTGTTTTGCTGAGCTGTATCCCCAGCCCCTATAATATCTACATTATATAAAGAACTAAAAAAAAAAAAATTAGAACCCCTCCCCCAAATAAAACAGCCAGCCAAAAACTGGGCAACTATAAGAATGGCCAATAAATACATGAAAATATGTTCAACATCGGTGGCCATTAGAGAAATGTAAATTAAAACAATGCTAAGATTCTACTTACTCCATACAAAAAGACTTCATCAAGAAATCCAACAACAAATGATGGTGAAGCTCCAGGGAAAAAGGAATTCCTCTACATTGTCAGCACATCCATTGTGGAAAGCAATATGCAGATTCAAAAAAAAACTAAAATTAGAAATTCCTTTAGACTTACTCATTCCCATTTTAGGTATCTTACCAAAAAGAGTTAAAGAAATCATATTCCAGTGGTACGTGCATAACCATGTTTATAGCTGCGTAACAAAAATAGCTAAATCTTGGAGTAGCTTCCATCAAAAGATTAATGGATAAAGAAAATGGCATGTTTACACACAGTGGAGTACTACTCTGCTATAAAGAACAATAGATTTGTATCTTTTTCGGAAAAGGAGTACACTGTGAAAACACAGTGATAAGTGAAATAAATCAGAAATAGAGCTTAAATGTCACTTGATGCTTATCTATGAGAAACCTAAAGCATAAATAAATAAAAAGTAAAATAAAAAGATAGAGAATAAGGAACAGAGAGACAGATGTTTTGAAAATTTCAAAAGGACCTGGAAGATGAAGGAAGGCAGGTGGTGGGGAAGGAAAGGAGATGTAAAATGAAGTGAGATGTGCTATGGTCTTTGTTATAACTCGGGCCCCGGCATAAAATCCAAGGAAGCAAGAGACTGAAATTTGGGAAGCAAAGGCTTTATTTTCAGGCCTGGCGATGAGTCTCTGGGAGCCAATTTGGAGACTGTGTGCTAGAGACTGAAGGGAGGACTTTAAAAAGAGGCTGGAGAAAAAGGGGCGGGGGAGAAACAAAGAAACCTGCAGAGCCATCAAACTTGTTGACCCAAATCTGGAAACTGTATAGCTGTCCACTTAGTTCTGACAACTTCAGGAGCCTTTGGCACCTTTTGAGTTACTCCCATCCTGCAGATAAGAATTATCTGCAATAGCATTTGGAGAAAAAAGTAGAAAGCTAATTATCTCAGGACAGCTTGTTAACACTAACAGGTGGGAAGGGGTCGAAAGTTACAAGAAGCTGAAACTTAAGCCTTCATAAGGATTTGGAACTTAACCCTTTTGGTGTATTAGGGTTAAGCCACAACATTTTCCTGTAATTTCTCTGAAGCTAAGGCACATTTTATGACAGATCATCACCGGGTCAGGAAGAGGTCACCAGAAACCCAAATTCTTTATGGCCTAGATAGATAGGTGAGGGGAGAGGGAGGCAATAAGGCACCATACAGAACAGAAAACGGCAGTTAGGTTTTTTTTTTTTTTCTTTCTGGGAAGGGAATCAAGGTCAGGTAAAGGGTTAAACTCATATGCAAATCTCTCTGCACACAAGCAAGTTACTTCAAACAAGTGTAAATTAGTGGGCCATCCTAGTTTTCTTTAGCTCTTTAGTGGAGAATAGAGGCGCCTAACAGTGATTAACAACCCTTGTTAGCTAGTTTTAGCACAACTTCTGTAGTTTGTAGAGGGCAACAATGGTTAACATATCAATTAGGTGAGATTCTTGCAATTCTTTACAGAGGAGAGTATTGCTCAACATATCAATTAGGTCACTTAACATATCAGTTAGGGAAAAAGGATAGAAAAACACATTTAGTAAGCCACGTTTGTAGGTTTGCTATAATACACATATAATGAAGCTATTTTCTTAGAGTACAACAGTCTTTCAGCAACTCTCCCCAATGAGTGGAATCATAGCATACTGCATATATATTTTAGTAAGAATAAAAATGTGGAATAAAGTAACAAATTCACTAGCATATTGAAATAAAAAAAAACCTGAAAATATTTTGAGGACTCACTGTAAGACAGTAAGAAGATAGAATCATATCTCTACAGTCACAAAACTGAACATACACAAGAGAAGGAAGTATAAAATTTGGGCAGTCCAAGAACCAGCATGTAAAATAACAGGAAAGACCGCAAAGATGCTAAATTAATTGTTTTGAAGATGCTAAACTGACTGTTTTGAAGACGCTAAACTGATTGTTTTCTTCCGTATCTGTGGTGGCTTAACTTAATGTGTCAATTTAATTAGCTTAGGAGCCATCCACGGGAATACCAATGTACACCTTTAGTTGTTTATGGGTGTGTCGTGGAGGGATGACCCTGGGGACCAGATATATTCCTTTATTCCTTCTTCACTGGCACTGTTCCCTTGCTCTGTTTGCTGACCACCATGAGTTAAATATCTTTGTTCCACCATGTTTTTCCACATGTTGTTTCTGTCTTGGAACCAGACAGCTATGGCCTAAATTCCATGAAACCATCAGCCAAATTAAACTTCTCGTTCTTCAAGTTGTATGGTTTTGGTATTGTACCCCCGAGACAGGAAAGAGACTAATACAACTTCCTACAAAATGAGAAGAGAGGTTACAAGGAGAGATAATGGCAACTGGACTAAAGCATCAGTAGCAGTTCTAGAGCTCAAGAAATGGCACAATCCAAGTAAAGCTGATCCAACCCCCTTTTAAAAGCATTCATTGGGCCTTTTGCAAATGACTCATGGAGTCATCAAGAAAGGGCAGAGTAAAAACTCCAGTTTGGGTGAAGTCACAGTAGGTTCTGTTGTTTTCATCCAATTAGTGGTGTAACAAGACAAAAAAGAAAAAGAAAAAAATGAGAGATTGGGGAGTGGAAACTATTCTCATAAAAATGATTAATATCTATAATACATAAAAGTTTCAAAACATAGTAACAAACACTTCTACTTAAAAATAGGTGAAGGATTCAAGTAGACACTTTTCAAGAGAAAGTGCACAAATAGGAATAAAAAATATGAAAACAAGGTTTAACTTCAGTATCCATCAAGGAAATGCAAATCAAAATTACAATGACTTACAGTTAGAATGATTATTATCAGAAAGAGGAAAAAATAACAAATTCTGGCAAGGATGTAGAGAAAAGGGAAGACATATCCTGTTGATGAGCATGCAAATTGGTATGGTCACTATGGAGCACAGTGTGGAAGAGTCTCAAGAAACTAAAAATAGATCTACCATGTGATCCATTTATACTGCTCCTGAGTATATATTCAAATGAAATGAGAGCATCAACCAGAGAAACAGGCACTACCATATTTATTTCTGCATAATTCACAGTGGTAAGACATAGAATCAACCTAGATGCATATCAACAAATGATGGGATAAAGCAAATGATTTTGTGATATATATGTTTTATTTAGCCATAGAAAGAATGCTATCTATCATTTTCAGCATAATGGATAGAACTGGAGGGTATTATGCTATATGAAACACCATCAGACACAGAGAGACAAATACCATGTGCCTCTCATATATTTAGATTAGACTATGTGTAGTGGTACATGCTTATTCTCCCAGCCACTTGGGAGATTAATGCAAGAGAATCACAAGTTCAAGGTCAGAAGCTTGACATAGAACATTCTGTCTCAAAAATAACAATTTCAAATGGCTTGGTGTGCTGGCATATGCCTTTAATCCCAGCACTCTGGGAGGCTGAAGCAGGGGGATTGAGTTCTGATCCAGGCTGGGCAACATAGTGAAACTGTTTCAAGATTAAAAAATACAAAAACAGGCTGATACAAAAGTCTTGGGTTCAATCATCAATGCTGCAAAACAATTTTTAAATCAAAAAACTAAAAATAAAATCAAAATGAACTCTAAAAAATCAATTGAGTTATGCAATAACAAATTCCAAAAGGCTCAGAAGGATAGGAAAGGAGGGACAATGGGAGGTTGGAAAAGAGCTTAACCTCTCAGGTAGAAGTAATAAGTTCTAGGGTTCTACAGGATGGGAAATATAACACACAATATCCTGTTATATATTTTATGATCTAGAAGAGAGAAGGTCGGAGTCTCCAAACACAAAGTAATGATACGGAAATTAAAGCTTTCATTACCCTGACTTGATCAGCAGGTGCTGTATACATGTATTTTTGCCTTGTTTCATAGTCTTAGAGATTGATCCTAGGGCTTCAGCACTGAGCTATATCCCTAACTCTTTCTTTACTTTTTTGTTTTAAGACACAGTCTCACCGACTTGCCCAGGTTGGGCTACAACTTGTGGTCCTCCTGCCTCAGCATCTCAAAGTGCACCACCATGCACAGTTTGTGTACATTTTTTGAAATATGATACTGAAACCCCAAAATTTGTATTATTAGAATAATATAAGAAAGAAAGAAAGAAAGAAAGAAAGAAAGAAAGAAAGAAAGAAAGAAAGAAAGAAGTTGCTGAAGTAAGTTTATTATTTCAAAAATGACTCAAGGAAGAAGAGTGAGTCACCTTACAGAGCACCTCTCACCCAATAGGGCATTCCATCTCTCCATCACTGAAGATGAACTACAAATTCCAAAGTTGGCCTCCTCAAGCAGGTGACAAGGACAAAGATGACAGGAACCTTAACATTCAAACATTTGTTTAAAAGTGACACCATTCAAGCATAAAAAACAAAGTCAGCAAACAACATCTGAGAAAATAAAAATACTACATTAACAATCATGGGGAGGGGACCTTTAAATTAAAATTTGTCTATAGTTACTATGGAATATGGCTGCTTTGAGATAGGGTCTTTAAAGAGGTGGTTAAGGCAGAATGGGGCCTCCAGAGTGCACCCTAATTCAATCTAACTGAAGACCAAGACACATGAGGCGAGAACAGAGGGTACAGATACAGAAGGATAAGACACCTGAAGGCAGCTAGAGGATTGTATCCTGCAAAGAAAATAAATAGGGCTCAGAGGACACTAATCTTCCTGGCACCTTGATCTTGAACTCCCATATGCTGGAACACAAGTTTCTGTAATTTAAACCACCCAAACTGTGTTATGTTGTCAGAACAGCACAAGCAAACTAAAACAGTACTGCAGTATTATTCTCGGGGAAGAAGTCAGGAGGATTTTTGTCAGGATGAAAAACAAACTAAGCATTGTGAAAATTTTCAATGTGATTGTCTACATTTAAATTTTCTAATAAGGTATTTGAAAGAGAATATAGATAGCTAAAGGAAGAATTGATGAGTTGGAAGATCAAGCTAAACAATTCTCCCAAAATATGGTACAAAAGTGAGGCAAAAAGCTTGAAGGAAGAGATAAAAGCCATAGATAGATTCAAGAGTTCAGTAGTTACCTGGTGTGACAAGGAGAAAAGGGTGCTGAAAAGGAGGAGATACCTCAAACTCACGGAAGACACTTCCCAGGGCTAAAGAAAGGCCAAAACTTTTCCTTCAATGGAAGATCAAATATCAAGCAGAGTGGATCAAAGAACCACAGCAAAACATATCCACATGTTGGGGATTTAGCTCAGCGGCATAAACACCTGCCTGGCAAGTGTGAGGTCTTGAGTTCAATTCATGGTACCAAAAAAAAAAAAAAAATCCACATAAAACTTTTAAAACCAATGAAAAACAAAATTCTGAACTCTTCTGGGGAACAAGGGTGAGAAGGGATAATGTACTAATGAATGAGAATTAGACAAAAGTCCGAAATCTCAGTAGCAACAAAGATGCTGGAAAATATCGGCATATTCATACCATATTCAAAATCCTAGAATCTTATTCCTAGCCAACATCGAACCAGAATACTATCTCTATCCAAATTTCAGACACAATATAAAGATATTTTTAAGTATAAAGAGTAGAGAAAGCTTAGCTGTTCACCTCTTTTGAAATAACTTCACAAGGATGCCTCAAAAAAATTAAAAATAAAATATAATGAAAAGGAAGATATTGAATGCAACAAATTATAGGAAAAAAGTTGCTGTGTCAAAAGCTATTGATGTACTTTGTAATTTAATAATCATTTTGAATCTCTTGTAATCCACAAACGAGCTCCCAAGCTTGAGTTTAAAAAATAAGTCAAAAATTTTAAAAAGCAGTGCTGATTTATTTTACCCTGGGCCCAGCAACATAGTACAGCTGGAGATTGCAAAAGCTGTGTCTTTCCTCTACACTTGTCGCCCCTCCCAGTACCTATCACAGCTCCCAAATTAAAGGTCATGGGCGTGGATCAGGAAATAGGCTAATGGGGAAGATCCTGTTTTCCTCAGCAGAGAATAGAGAAGTCTAGCAGCAATTAACAACCTTTGTTTCCCTTAGGAGAAGACAGGGAAGTCTTGCAGGAATTTACAATTTTTTTACAGAGGAGAGCATTGATTAACACATCAATTAGGTCACCCAGAGGGAGAAGGGGGAAGGGAAACATATATACAGTATGGCCACATTACAGGTATTTTGCTATAATATAAATAAAGTTCTTTTTTCTAGAGTACAACAAATCCAAATCATAGATGATCTCACCATCACACGTATTGGGTTACACATTGAAGAAAAAATGAGAGCACACTTCTCTCATGGGGAAAATGTTTAGATACTTATTAATTCTAGATTTAAAAAAGAAATGCATACATTTAGGTATTCAATTGTGTGAGAAATCTACATCTGTTGGAAGTCACTGAAGAAGGGAAATGAAAGCTCTCATTAAGATCATTAATTGTACCAAGTAGCTACTAATCTATGGCAATAGAGTGAAGAAAATGTGCCCTTGAAAGGAGCAGAGAGCAATGACCTTTCTCAGTCATCCCTTCCATCCCTTGATCACTTTTGTGGGGAGATAGACCAAACAGTGATCAAAATCATAAATGCAAGTTTAAATACTAGTTCCTGATTTGATAACCGCTTGACCTTGGTTATGATATTTACATCCCTGTAGCAACTGCTTGTCCATTGATAGAATGGAATTAATGTGCCCTTATAAAATTTTTGTGTAGAGAAATAATCAGGGCTAAATCTCTTGGCAACCTGTGCTTACACAGAGGAATAGAAAGTGATCTCTCCCTTGTACCAAGCCTCAACCATCTGGTGTTTTGTTTTCATTTTATTTTGTTTGTTTTTCCTTTCCCTTTCTTTGCCCACTATCCTCAGGAATTTTCAGCCTACCCACACTCTGAGACAGCTGTAGGGAAATGTTGTCATGAGAAGCTTGCTGTAGTTGGATCCCATAAACTGAACAGGATAGTCATCACAATCCATGGAACTGTACATCACCAATCTCTATCACATTGAAGCAAAGAATCATGCATTCCCTCTGTGCCTCAAAACACATCAGGTCACTCATATAAAGATGTGGATAGAACTGTAGAGAAGGGCATTAGGGGTCATCTCCTAGCATCAAAACTAAGTAATGTATTTCTTTTTTTTGTTTGCTTGTAGGTATTGTTTAATTTCTTCTTTAATTTAATTTAATTTAATTTAATTTAATTTAATTTCCCTGTGACCCACTGATTACTCGAGTGTGTTATTCAGTTTCCATATGTTTGTGGGATTTTTGCAGTATCTTTTATCATTAATTTCTAGTTTCATGGCACTATGATATGATAACATGCAGGGGATAATTTCAACTCTTTTACATTTATTTAAATATTTTCTGTGGGATAGTATATGATCTATTTTAGAGAATGTCCCATGTACTGCTGAGAAGAATGTGTATTCTGATTTTGTTGGATAGAACACTTTATATATGTCTATCAAGTCCATTTGTTCACAGGTATGATTCAGTTCTGTAACTTCTTTGCTCATTTTCTGTCTGGTTGATCTGTCCCTTAGTGTCAATGGTGTGTTAAGGTCTCCTGTTATAACTGTGTTATTGCTAATTTTGTTTTTCATTTCTATTAATACTTGCTTTATATAACTGGGTGCTCTGGAATTTGGTGCATATATATTTAAGATTGTTATCTCTTCCTCTTGAAGTTTTCCTCTAACCAGTATGTAATGACCTTCTTTATCTCTTCTGATCATTCTTGGCTTGAAGTTCACATTGTCTGCAAACAGAATAGCTACCCCTGCTTTTTTGGGGGGGGGTGGGGTCGTCCTGTTGCATGAAGTATTGTTTTCCATCCTTTGACTTTCAGTCTTTTGGGTTAGATAGATTTCTTGTAAACAGCATATGGTTGGATTTTGTTTCTTGATCCTTTCTGCCAGTCTTTCTTTTAATTGGTGCATTGAGACATTTACATTAATGGTTACAACTGTTATATGTTGGTTTATTGTTGACATGTTATCTTTCTGCTGTTGCATCTTTATCTTTCCATTCTGTTTAATTGTCTGCTTTGCTTAGTGGTTTTTTTCCAAAGTGTAACTAAAATGTCTTTCAGTATTCCTTGCAGGATTGGCTTGGTGATTATGAAGTTCTTCAGCTGTTCTTTGTCATGGAAGTATCTTACTTCTCCATCGATTTTGAAGGACAGTTTTTCAGGGTACATCAGTCTAGGTTGGAAATCATTTTCCTTTAGGATCTGAAATACTTCACTCCATGCTCTTCTTGACATCACTGTTTTGCTAAGGAGTTTGCTGTGATTCTAAGAGGTTTTCCTTTATAGATGGTCTGTCTTTTCTCTCTGACAGCTTTTAACATTTATTCTTACATTGGATTTCTGAGATGGTGATTATTATATGTCTATGTGTAGTTTCATTTTGGTTATAGATATTTGGAGTTCCATATGCTTCACTGATCCTGATGTCTGTTTCCATTCTCATGTTTGGGAAATTTTCAGCTATTACTTCTCTAAATATCTTCATGACATCCTTTATGGTGTCTCCTCCTTTTTCATTTATACTGATCAATCTTATATTTTTTTTTCTTTGCATCATTTTACAGCTTCTAAATGCTTATTTCCTGATTCATTGTTATTTTTAAAAGGTCTTTCCTTATGGGAATCTGTGGGTTTCAATAAAAGCTGTCCTCAAAGGAAAATTTATTGCACTGAGTTCCCACATCAGGAAAACAGAATGAATACAAATAAATAACCTGATGCTACACTTCAAACATCTAGAAAAAAAAGAGCAAGTCAAGTCAAAAGCCAAAAGAAGAATTATAAAAATCAGAGCAGAAATTAATGCACTAGAGACTAAGAAAACAATCCAAAGAATTAGTGAATCAAAGGGTTGGTTCTTTGAAAGAATAAATAAAATTGATAAGCCCCTAGCCAACCTTATTTTTAAAAAGGGAAGAAAAAACTCAAACTGCAATAAGGAATGTAAAAGATGAAATCACTACAGACTCTCTAGAAATACAGAAGATCATCAACACCTATTTCAAAAACCTCCACTCTCATAGGTTTGATAACAGAAAAGAAATAGACAGATTCCTAGAAATATATGAAGTACCAAAGCTAGGTCAAGAAGATGTAAAACTGCTGAATAATCCAATTTCTATTAATGAAATTAAAAATGTAAGTAATTTCTTACCTACAAAGAAGAGCCCAGACCCAAATGGATTCAATGTGGAATTCTACAAGAAATACAAAGAAGACTTCATGCCAACACTCCTCAAACTCCTCAAGGAAATTAAAAGGGAAGCAATCCTTCCTAAGTCATTCCTGGAAGCAAATATTACTCTAGTACCAAAACCAGAGAAAGACCCAACTAAAAAAGAGAACTACAGGCCAATCTCCCTGATGAACACAGATGTAAAGATCCTCAATAAAATATTGGCAAATAGGATGCAGCAAATCATCAAGAAGATTATACGCCATGACCAAGCGGGATTCTTCCCAGGTATGCAGGGATGGTTCAACATATGTAAATCAATAAATGTAATTCACCATATTAATAAAACCAAAAGGAAGCATCACATGATCATTTCTATAGATGCAGAAAAAGCTTTTGATAAGGTCCAACATTCATTTATGATAAGAACCTTAAAATTGGAATAGATGGTCTTTACCTCAATATAATAAAGGCCATCTATGACAAACCAACAGCCAGTATCATACTAAATGGCTACAAACTGAAGGGCTTTACTTTACAATGAGGCACAAGACAAGGATGTCCCTTATCACTGCTCCTATTTAACATAGTACTGGAAATACTAGCCAGAGCAGTTTGACAAGAGAGAGAAATAAAAGGGGGAAAGATAAGAAAAGAAGAAGTTAAATTATCATTATTTGCAGATGACATGATACTCTACATAGAAGACCCCCAAAATTCCATTGAAAGACTCTTAGATATAATAAAGCCATATTCCCAGAACTGAAAACATCATACCACAGTGATATATGTGTACCCATGTTTATAGCAGCACAATTTATAATACCCAGATCTTGGAAACAACCTAAGTGTCCATCAACTGAGGAATGGATAAAAACTTGTAGTATTTTTATACAATGGAGTACTACTCAGCTATAAAGAAGGATCACAGTGAGATATTTATAAATAAACGGGCGCAGCTGGAGACCATACTCATAAGCAAAATAACTCAAACCCACTTGTATAAATACCATAGTTTCCCTAGTGTAAGAAATGGTAAGAATACATAAAAGTATGTTGTAATCATGATTCCCCATTATATTACTTTGAAGCCTTATAATGTTTTCATTCATTAATTGGAATGGTTTCATTCTGGTTTGTTTGATTTTATTGTCTATGATGGTATGAACAGCTATTTTAGAGAAAAGATTTATAATAGCTAGTGCTGATTCAGTATCATCTTGTTTTGAAGTCTCATGAAGCTTTTGTTCTTCTGTCTCCATTGGTTTATCACGTTGTATCTTATTGGATTTTATTATATGTGATAGTATAAACAAAAATTTTTATAGACAAGGAGATAATATAGAAACCATTGTTCATTTTCTGTTAGTTGGTTCTGAATACCCTGTAATACTTTCATTCTCTTAAATGGTTTTACACTGTCTTTTTATGTTTGATACTATAGTATATGAATGTATACTCAAATATTTCAAGGAAAGAGACACTATGGTAGCTACTGTTATGTCGAGTTGTCTTGTGGTTGAACACTATGTTGCTTAAATTGTTCTGTTCTGACCTGAGTTGTTATGTCCCCTTTATCTTAATCTTATTTTAAAATAAAAAAAATAATGTAATGATAGAAGAATGTTCTTGCTGATTTAAAAGATGCTTTTTGGTATGTGGACCTATCCTCTTGTGTTTGTTGTTTTGTTTTAAATGTTCCTCGTTACACATCTTGTCTTCACCATTCTCAAGCCTAAAAACTGTGGGTTATCTATAATCAGTCATTAATGTTTTAGTTACCCTCAGTCAGTGAATACTTGAAGAAATTGGGAATTCTTGGAGCTCTGGTAGTTACTAAGAAAAAGCCAGAAAATAATAGGGCAGAGAAAAGCCTCAAGTAAAACTATATGGGTATTGTTTGGTACATGACGTAAGGAGACACAAAGTCTTTTGTATTGCAGATCAAAATGTGTCACCTAAACTGAATAGCAGCTGTCTAAAATTTTAACTACAAAAAAAGTCATGGTTCTTTAAGTCTATCTACATATATAAAGTAATTTTATATGGTTTATATACAAAGATTTTTAACTTCTTTGATTTAAGTATAGGTAAAGAATATATAATTGAAACATTCAGTTAGTCAAATACATGAAAATACTTGGACAATCTGTTGACATTGAATTTCTAGTTAACTGGAGGATTTATTGAATAATTCCTTTAGTTTTTCATCTTTAATCTCCAAAGAGATTAAAAGGCATCATAAGGTCTTACTCAATAAGCACATCACACCAAAGGTACATGACTTTTTTTCATTAATGAGTTTTTATTTTACAATATCTTAGATACATCATCTTGGCTTTTAATTTATTGCAAATGATCTAATCTCAGGGGTTGAATGTGGCAGATCAGACTGCCAGAATACATACCATAGATGATGATGTATACATGCTTTTTCAAAATCCCAAAAATTCTCTTGACAACTTACCTCATTCTTATAAAAAGCTAAACACACAAGAAAATATCCAGATTTCATTATGACATCCAAATGCTTTAAAGCATGTAGCTTCCCACTTACTATATTACTTTTTTTAATGTTTACCATACTGTATTTTCTTTGTCTTATTTGACCTCATACATGAAATACAAAGTGAAAGGTGTCTTCTCCAACACATAATTTACAATTTGGAACCCAAAAGTAGCCCTATTGTCTGAACACTCCACTTTCAATAAATCTGATTCTCTTTCTGGGGTTTTAGGCCAAGTGGTTTCCTCATATTAATTACAGTGTATTGATAATTATGGTATATTGATAATATTATAATTCCCAAAGAAGATAGTGAAACACGTAACACAAATTCATGAAGTAGTTTGGGTCTCACAGGGATTCATTCAGTTATTCTATTTTTTTAATCTCCTAAACCCTCTGCCTCACCCATGAGCACCTCCTTCTCCCCCCATTTCTTTGTTTTATTGATGCCTTCTAACCTTACTATGATATCTAGCCTTTCTTTGCTTTGCAGTTGGAGAGAGGGTACAATCCAGAAGCAGCAATCTCAGTCTGCATGTGTGCCACTGCACTAAATAGGAATGCATTGTCAGGCAAGATTCTTAATTTCTCTGAGTCTGTTTCCTAAACTATAGCATAAACTCAGTAATCTTCCTAAGTAATTACATGAGTGGACTCGTGTAAAAAGAAAATGGCCCGTAATAAATGCTCAGTAAATACTAGCTTTTCTTTCATAGTTCAAGGAAATGGGAAGAAAGGAAAGCAGTGTGACTACAAATTCATACCACTTGAGCTAGGCATAGCAGCGCCTACTTAGAAATCTGTTGAAGGAAAGCTGCTACAAGTTCAAGGCCACCCTGTACTACACAGGCAAACTCTGTCCCAAAAACAAGATTATAAAAACCTCTTGACCATCACAAGCCTTGGTCTTAACAACTTAAAGGAAAGTCCAATGGCAAAATATGGAGGAAAAGAGGCTAACGTGTTTGTCTGAAACAAAAAAAATCACTAAATGTTCTGCTAAGCGTCGTAGTTTCAAAAAACCCAGTAATGCTTCCTAACAATTTCTATGTTCCCTACCCTAACCCCTAATAATAAGACTAACAGACCTGATGTTTACTTGCTGTTACAATATACTGGCGCCTCAATAAGTTTTAATATAATCAAATATATTCAAAAGGTGAAGCATAATTTGGGAGGCTTTTTACACATTACAAAGTATTACAAAACTTTACCCTCTTTGCTGATTGGAACATTCATTAGTAATTTATCCTGGTTATTTTTACTGTCTACCTCTTTGGAACTGGATATTAAAATTTTATAATAATGCCTACTGGAGAGCTTAATAATCAGATAAGCACAAGTATTAGATTAGCTATACAAGGGAATAAGGACAAACAACTTCAAAGGTAAGATTTATTCTAGCCCATAGAATATCCGAGTGTCAGTTTCCTTTTATGGACATTTCATCTTATTTCAAAATTCCACACTCTGAAACTTTAGCCACACTCTGAAAAGTCATTTCGCTACTTGGTACTACAGTGGAGCCAACGATTTTAGCAGCACTTGGGGAGGTATCTAATATACCATTTGGGATAAAGAAAATAAAGTATTCTTGAAAATGTACTTAATGGTATCAATCCAAATTAAGCAGAAAATGAGGTAACATTCTTTTAATTTGTTGGCAACTATATTCTGTCTTATTAGGACATTAAAAGACCCACAATTTAAGTTACAATCATATGAAATAGTAATTTGCCTTTAAAATGCTGAATTTCTTGAGTCACATTGTAAAAAAGATATTAAAAGAGGCCAAATGCAGGAAGAATTTTATAGAACATTTGTGGAATGAAATATGTGAGGAATTTCTCTAGTCTATTTCCTTAAAGTGAGCCACACCATAAAAGTGTAACCCTGTGCTTTTATACACACAAATGTCTCTGGGCCCTCATAATTGTTGGGTTGTTAGACCAGGATTGCTGTAAAAAAAAAGCTGAGGAATTCCTGCTGGAGGCTTTCCTTTCCCCAATTGTTACTGAAGGTTTGATTTAATTATCTAGCTAACCTGCTATAATTAGCATCCACAAACTTTGTCTAGGAAAGAAAGGATACAGCAGTTTGGGGAGCCCAATTAGAGCTTGGCTGGACCTTGAGAAATGCAGTATTCCATCAGGCAGCCAACCCCAGGGAAGACTCAGTTCAGCCCTCAGCTCCCCTTCGCATGTGTTTGTGTGCTGCTTGCTGACAATGGTAACATGTTTGTAGTACAAACAGTACTTTGAATGTGGGTTTAAATCGGTCCAGGTTCTCTCATGTGACTGGAATGTTGGCATGGATCAGAAAACAAAAGTCAATTTTGAAAGAAAAAATTGGCTCCTCCAGAAAGAGTGGTGGCTGAAGAGCTAGATGAATGCAGTCAGTCATATAGACGGGCAAGTTGTGTAGGTGACTGCCATAAGCTTTTGCTTATTTTGACATTTTGCTGCAAAAGGAGTGGGCCTGTCAGGTCTGAGACTGTGTAAACAAAGGCTTTTGACAATTTTAGTACATCCAAAGGCTTTTCTTTCCTTTTTCTTTCTTTCTTTTTTTTTTTTTTTTTTTTCCAAAAGGAAAACTCAAAGGTTCTGGGCACTTTCATTTCTGAAGCTGTGGTAACACCTAGCAAACTCAATAGATAACTGTTTGCTTCATCAGAACGCAGAAATTAGATCAAAAGAGGAAAAAAATAGTTGAATAAAATCATTAGTTTGAATATCACAGTGTACTCTGCTAATTTTTTTGGTTGGTACATTTTAAAGTTTACATCAGAGCTCTGTTTTCGCTGAGCCATCTTAGAAACTGGAACACAAACCAGCAATTTACACTAATTCAAAATGCAGAACTGTCTTCCTCCTGCTGAGGCACTATCCAACTGAGTGAGGATCTGAGCATCATGGAGATACATTGTGAGCTCTGCCGATACCTTATTTATATCAGCGTGAATATGGACATCTATAATTTTCAGAGCAGCCCAAATCTTAGGGCTTAGTGCTTTAAGCTCTTCTAGATTGTAAGCCCTGGAGGAATTTGAAAGCAGTCACTTCTATTGAGGATAATCAGATGGTACCTTTAATTTCTTCTTATATCTGTCAAAAGATACTGTGTTCTCTTTGGGAAGTATCTGTTTACGGGTTTGTTATTGTTAATAACAAGACATGTTTATATAGCACTATCCAAAAAGCATAATAATTTTATAGACACTACTTAATCTCATTTATCTCCAACTCATCTTCTGAAATGTAATTAGAGAAATGTAAATTGCCATCCCAAGTACAGACAAAACAAAAGTTCAGTACTTTAGCTAAGATCAAACAGCGAAGTTTGTTCTAAGAAGTAGACTCCATTGGAGTTGCTTCTATGAACAGCCTTGGTTGAAATGTAAGCTATTTGATGCTGAAAATTATTCAGATATATAATTAGCATGCCTGTATCCCATAACTGCAGTCTTCCTTTCAGCTTTTGTTTATTTTGGTTGAAAAGGAGAGAGTATCTTAAAGAGTCAATAATTCTCACAGTTAACCATTTTTCTATAAACTAGCATATGGAATTCACTAATGGATTTATTCACTTAGGGTTTTCATACAATCCAGTTTGCCTGGCATTTTACTAGTTTCACTACTAAAATCTTATTCCAAGTAAATACCTCAGTCCTGGAACAATCCTTATCAAAAGTAGAAACAGCCCTTTGAAGATATATGTAAGAAAGGGAATTCAAAGCTGATAAGGAAGATACTAGGCCAGGCCAGACTTAAGCAGGGAGCAACGGGTAGAGTTGGTTTAAGTGTTTGGAATCCAGCCAGGGAGGCACAGTGATAGGTCTTGAGCAGCAGAACTCAAACCTGAGTGTGCATTATAGTCACCTGAAGGATTTTTTAATGTGTTCCCATCAGCTTGAACTCTTGGTGGTACATTCATGACTGTCCCATCAGCCAGCTTGTATCGTTAGATGGAACTTTCCCATGGCATGCTATTGGACAGTCATACATGTACCAATGGTCATTCAGAGCAACCTAGTGACAATTATGGTCCCAAAGCCAGGTGGTGCACTCCTGTATTCCCAGGACTCAGGAGGCTGAGTGAGGATAGTTGCAAGTTACAACCTGTGTTACAAAGTGAACTGCCTGAACTGCATAGCAAGACACTGTTTCAAAAAGACAAAAAAATATACATAGCCCCATCATGAGCATACTAAAGTAGGTCACTTAATAAAAACCTGGCTGAGCTAAACAAAATGATACAAAACACAAATGAACAGTTCAGCAAAGAATTAGAGTCCATTAAAATCCAAAGGACTAAAAATTATATTTACGATATGATAAGAAAATAGGGCTATTGTCAGAAACCAGTTTTTCAGAGATACAGTTAACAAAAACAGCATACATGAAAAGTGATTTGGTGGAAGTCATGCTGGACCTGGAAGGAGTAGGAAGAAGCAAATTCATCCTCCCCAGGAGTCAGCAGAAGCCATGCTGGGCCTGGAGGAGTAACAAGAAGCTAATTTGTCCTTTCCATGAGCCAACCTGAACACGGGCCAGGGGAAATGAATAGCTGCCCCCTTCGCTGAAAAAACTGGTTGATTCAGATTGAGTTTATAGCAGCCAAGGTACCAAAACAACCTAGTGCTTGCATTGTTTGACTGACACTGCAGGCCTATGGCTAGTAGTCAGGGCATCAATTAAGAGGAAACAATATGCATAGCCAATGTGGGGGATTTCTTTCTGTATTCCAATACTATTCTCACTGTTTTGTTTTGTTCCATTTTATTGTTTTGTTTTAGTCAATGTTCTGTGTCAGTTGATTTTATTCTGTTGTTTTGTTTGATTTTACTATGTTTGAAGGGCAGCAATTTTGAAGATACAAAGAGGCATTACAGTATCATTGTTAATTTCTGTTTTGAAATTCTGTTTCACTTTCACTGTTTTATTTTGATTGGATTTATTCTCCATCCATTTTGAAGGACACTTTTACAGAGAATATCAGTCTAGGTTGAAAATCATTTTCCTTTAGGATCCGAAATACTTCACTCCATGTTCTTCTTGACATCATTGCTTGTGTTGAGAAGTCTGCTGTGATTCTGATAGGCTTTCCTTTATAGGTGATCTATCTTTTCTCTCTGACAGCTTTTAGTATTCTATTCTTATGTTCGATTTCTGGGATGGTGATTGTTAGATGGCTGGTGTAGCTTTATTTTAGTTATGGCTATTTGGAGTTCTATATATTTCACTGATCCTGATGTCAGATTCCATTCTCATGTTTGGGAAATATTCAGCTATTACTTTTCTATATATCTTCTTGACATCCTTTATGTTGTCCCCTTCTTTTTCATTTATCCCTATTAATCTTATGGTGTTTTTCTTTGTGTCATCTTGCAGCTGTTGAATTATTATTTCCCGATTCCTTGTTTTTTCAAAAAGATCTTCCCTTTCCTGTTCACTAGCTGCAATCTTGTCTTCGAGGTCTGAAATTCTATCTTCACTTTCATTGAGTCAGTTTTGACAGCTTTTAATGGAATTTTTGATTTCCTGTATATTTCTTTGAATCTGCCTCATGCATTCTGTTTGTTTCTTAAATTGTTCATCTAGGGATTCTATCTTTTTGTTTTGCTCCTCTAATTTTTTAAGTGTGTCTTCTTTAGATGTGTTCAGCATCTCTTCATTACTTTTATCATTTCTTCTTTTACTGAGAGATTATTTCTAGTTTGAATTCCTATAAAGCTTCCTGGAGTTGCTTCTTTATTTCAGTTGCTATTACTACAGGTATCTCAGGTATATGGCATAGATCTTCTTCTATGTACATGGCTCCTAGGGTTTCTTGGGATGGGCTGGAGGTTTGAGATTGCATGTTGGTCTTTTGTTTTGTCATTTTCCTATATTTCTCTGTTTCAAGTGTTTTTCTAAAGCTTCCCCTGGATGTGTTGGAAATTGTCTCCTATGCCTTAGGCTCCTAGGACTGAATGGAGGTTGCCGAGTGTGGTCCAGTCAGGCCCTCAGCCCTCCTGTGCTACCTTCAGTGTTCCAGGTAGCTGGCCAGGCCCCCACCCACTGTGGATGATGGGCTAAAGCTCTCCCCAGGAAAAGACCAATGCCCTAAAACTCACTTCACCTGCTTTCCACTCCTGTAATTGAAGAAGGTCACAGGGGTAATCTACTCAGGCTGCAAAACCTCCCAAGGTGAGTCTAGAGTGGCTGGGCTCTGGGCCGCTCCTTGAGCTCTGGGAGCAATGATCTTAACACAATGTCCCAGGCTCGAAATGGCATGCAGACTCACCCCAGCCACCAGCTGAATTTCCTGCTTCCCGGTTCCAGAGAAGGTCGCTGGGTGTGTCCTGGGTAGGCCTGAAACCTGCCAGGTGAGCACAGCCTAGTGTGGTAGTTCTCTGGGAAGGTCCTTGAGCTCTGGGAGCGATGTTCTTAATACAGTCTCCCGGGCTCTGAATGGGGAGCAGACTCACCCCAGCCGCCAGCTGAGTTTCTGGGTTCCCGGTTCTGGAGGTCACTGGACGTATCCTAGGCAGGCCTGAGACCTGCCAGGAAAGAGCAGCCTAGTGTGGCTGGGTTCTGGGTGGGCCCTTGAGCTCTGGGAGCAATGATCTTAGCACAGTCTCCTGGGCTCTGGATAGGGAGCTGACTCACCCCAGCTGCCAGCTGAATTTCCTGGTTCTGGGTTCCGGAGAAGATTGCTGGGTGTGTCCTGGGCAGGCCTCATGATGTGATATTTTTATGCAATGGAGCACTACTTAGCTATAAAGAATAAACTCAAAGTTTTTATAGGTAAATGAATGCAACTAGAGACCATGCACATAAGTGAAATAAATTGTATGCCCATGTGTAACCATTGCATGATTTCCCTGGTATAAAAATCTCAGAGTTAACTATATCCATAATGTTCAATAGAAACTGTGAAATGGGAAGAAATTGCTCAAAAGAAAAGAATAATTGGAATGGGAAGAAAGAAGGAAAAGAAAAAATAAATGGATAGTTAGAAAGATAGATGATAGATATTTATTAATGATAACTAAGATAAATATATAACTAATTTCATTTAGTTCATTGAAAAGAATGGTTTGTGTTTATATTGTTTGATCAGTTTTGTGGCCTATGTCTTTTTACCTGAGCAACTACTCTGAAGATAAAAATACATGATTTATTAACCATTGTTAATTTCTTTCTTATTATCTTGTTTTGAAATTCTGTAACATTGTTCTTATTTTTTCACCTTAAAATAAAATTAAAGAAAGAATAAACAAAATACACAAAAACTTAGTCAATTTTACCCCTAAAAAACACAAATTGGGGTAATTAAAAATGAAAACAGTGAGAACAAGTCAGCCTCTCCTGAGATCTAGCCATGTTGGAACTCGGGGGGCTGAACAAGAAAGCAACAAGCCCTGCTTCCTGGTAAGCAGTGGCAGCACAAGTCAGCAGCAGGTGCGCTAGGGAAGGAACAAGTCAGTGTCTCCCAGAGCCTACAGGCATGCGGGCTGAGAATCAAACATCACCGCCCCACCACCACCACCAGCTGACAACTGGGTGCTTCTGAGGAAAGCTGGAGTTGATAGCCACATCATCTCCATGCCCTCCTCTTACACAGACTCAGGATGTTTACAAAGTGAGGACCCTGGGCCCCAACTGAGTCACTTAGTTAAACTAAGGCACATAAAGCAAGTAAATGCTTATATTGTTGGGTTGATTGTGCTGACCTGGGGCTAGAGGTCTGAGCATCTCTCTAGAGAATGACTGCATGCAATATACCAAATATGGGGGATTTCCTTCTATCTTGTCTTTGAAGTCCAATATTGTTTTCACTGTTTTTGCTTTGTTCTAATTAATTGTTTTGCTTTATTCAATATTCTGTTTTGATTGGTTTTATATTCTGGCTTGATTTTGCTATACCTGATGGGATGGGAAACTACTGTAAAGTTAACAAGGTATACTTTAATAGCTATTATTGTTTTCCCAGTATCCTGCTCCGAAGTTCTATACCAATTTTACTGCATTATCTTGATTGGCTTTGTTCTGTCTTATTTTGTTATATTTTACTACCTTCAAAATAAAATAATATGAAAATGGTGAAACCACAAAGGACTTTGCTGAAATTCAGAGTATTAGTAACAAACTTAGAAACCTATACTCTAATAAATTGGAGAATTCAGAAGAAAATGATAGATTCCAGATCATAGTAATTACCGGTACTCAACAAAGAGGATATAAAAACCCTGAACAATCAAATGAATGAAATTGAAGAATTAATTTTAAAAAACTATTACCAATTAAGAAAAGCCCAACTCCATTTGCATCCACTTCTGAATTCAACAAGAACTTTAGGAAAGATCTGACACCAACAATCTTCAAACCACTTAGAGAAAATGAAAGGAAAGGAGTAGTCCCAAAGTCATTTTTGGAAGACAGCATTTCCCTGATTTCAAAAACAGAAAAGGACCCAACTAACTAAGAGAAGGACAGGCCAGTCTTCCGAATGAGCATAGACACAGAATTCCTCAAGAAGATACTGGCAAACAGAATGCAATAAATCATCACAAAGCATCATATAACACGATCAAGTAGGATTCATCCCAGAGATGCAGGGATGGTTAAACATATGCAAATAAATTGTAATTGTTGATACACTGCACCAATTTAAGAAGTTTAGAAGTTTAACTAAGTGACTCAGTTGGGGGCCCAGGGTCCTCACTGTGTAAACATCCTGAGTCTGTGCAAGAGGAGGGCGTGGAGATGGTGTGGCTATAAGTGAGCCACCCTAGGATGGAGAGCCTGCATACAATATAACAAAAGGGAGGAAAAAAGGCTTGCTCTTCCCCTTCTTCTTGCTCTTGTTGCTTTTGCTGTTTTCCACAAAACACTAACTATTGCCTGTCAGCTATGTCACCCTGTGGAGCCAGCTAATTATGGGTTGAAACCTCCAAAAACTGTAAGCTAAATAAACCTTTCCCCCTTTAACTCTGGGTGTTGTATACATCATCCCAGCAACAAAATAAAAGTAATCAAGACATCAATAAATGTCATATATCACATAAACAAAAGAAAGGACAAAAATCACATGGTTGGAGAGCCGTGCCATGTTGGAAATTAGGGCACTGGGAAACAAAGCAAACCACTCGCCTCCCTCATAAGCAGCCATGACTCAAGCAAGTGGCATGTACCCCAAGGGGAAAATCATCCAGCATCTCCTGATATCTGCGCCATGTTGGAATTTAGGGTGCTGGGAAACAAAGCACCCTGCTCGCCTCCCTAGTAAGCAGCCATGGCTCAAGCAAGCAGTGGGCACCCCAAGGGGAGAACCAACCAGCATCTCCCAAGACCCAAGGGATGTTGGAACTTGGAGTGCTGGGAAACAAAGCAACCCCCTTGCCTCCCTGGTAAGCAGCCATGAGCCTACAAGCATGTGGGCTAATAATCTATCATCCATCCTCCCTCCTCTCCCTCCATTAGCAAATGGGAGCCAGAGGTCTGAGCATCTCTTGGGAGGTTGACCATATGCAATACAGCAAATGGGGAGATTTCCTTCTACCATCTCTTTGAAGGCAAATATTGTTATCACTGTTTTGCTTTGACCTGATTAATTGTATTGATCTCTCAATATTGTTTTGATAAGTTCTATAATGTTCTGAATTTGGTTTGATTTTGCTAAAACCTGATTGAAAGGACAACTATTGTGAAGATAACAAGATATACTGTGATACTTATTACTGTTATCCCAGTAACCTGCTGTGATGTTCTGTACCAATTTCACTGCATTGTCTCACTTGGCTTTGTTCTGTCTTGTTCTGTAGTATTTTACTACCTTCAAAATAATAAGAAAATGAAAAAAAAAATCACATGATCATATCAATAGATGCATAAAAAGCATTTCAAGAAATCCAACATCTATTCATGATAAAATTCTTACAAAAATAAGTACAGAAGTACCCTATTTCAATCTGATAAAAGTCCTTTATGACAAAACTAATACCATCAGCATATTAAATGGGGAGCAACTAAAAAATTTCCCTATCAAATCAGGGCTAAGGCAAGGATATCTGCTATTACCAGTACTGCTCAATACAGTTTTCAAAACATTAGCTAGATAGAGCAAGCAGGCAAGAGAAAGAAAGAAAAGGGATATATATGGGGGTTGGAGGTTTAGCTCAGCGGCATAAGCGCCTGCCTTGAAAGCAGGCAGTCATGAGTTCGATCCCCGGTACCGATAAAAAGGAAAAAGAAAAAAAAAGGGATATATATTTTTTCCACCAAAAGATTTCTAGAATGAATAACCAAATTCCATAATGTAGCAGGATACAAAATCAACACACAGGTCCTTCACATACTGCAGGGAAGAGAACCAGGCCTCACCAGGAGGTGATCCCTGCCTATACACCAGTGCCATGTGTGAGCCTCTGCCAGTGGGGACAGCCACACCCAAACCTCTGTCGTTGAGTCAGCACCATTCACAGACTGGAGGGAGAGAATCAGGCCTCACCAGGAAGTGATCCTCATCCAGCAACCATAGTAACCAAATCATTTTCATTGTTTTCTTGCATTGGGTTTATTCTCTTTTATTCTGTTTGATTATGTTAAATCTGGTGGCATGAGCAGCTATTTAAAAGACAGCAAGACATGTTATGGGAGTCATTTTGGATTTACTATTAGCTTATTTCAAGTCCTTTATTGCATTCACTGCTTTGTTTTTTATTGTTTCTACTCTAATTCTGTTCTGCTCAATTTTTACTATGTCCAAAGGTACCTGAAGCTTTCTGAAGACAACAAAAGGCATTACGGTAAATATTGCTGATTCTTTAAGGTTTTGAAACCTTGTATAACTTATAGTAGTTTATTTGGATTGGTTTTATTCTGTTTTATTTTCCTTGATTCTATCCTCTTTAAAATAAAATTTTTTAAAAAATCAACACATGAAAATCAAATAGCATTCCCATATATCAACAACTATCAAGATAAAATAAGGGAAATAGCAATTTTAACCATTGCATCAAGAAAAATTCAATACTTATGAATTAACCTAAGGAAATGAGTGACCTCTATAACAAAAATGACATTGAAAAGGACATCAGAAAATGGAAAAATATCCAAGTTCCTAGATAGGCAGGAAGACCAAAATAGTCAAATGGGTATACTTCCAAAAGTGACAGACAAATTAATACAAACCTAAACAAATACCAATAGCAATATTTACGAACTTTACAGAACTAGAAGAAACAGTCCTTTTATGCATAAGCAACTAGAAAAGACCTACAATTGCAAAAGCAATCCTGGGAAACAACAGAAAGGCAGCAGGCATTGCAATCCTGTCTTCAAATTATACTACAAAGCCGCAGTGATACAAACAGCATGGGGAACCAGGAGCTGCCATAGGGATGGGGAGGAGAATACTGAACAAGAAGACAAAGTACACCCTCCTGTAAACCTGGCGCTGCCATGCTGCCATAGGAGTCAGGGAGAGACTACTCAGCAAGAGGATAAAGCAAGTCCTCCTGTGAGCCAGGCAGTGCATGAGCTGGTAAACCAGAGGAGCACACCCCACCCCCCACCCTGTAAGCAACTGGCTGATTCAGAGGACTCAGGATAAGATAGCAACTGAGGTGAAAGGAGCAAATTGATTGTTAAGTTGTTGGATTAGCTTTGCAGGCCTGGAGCTGGTGGTCTGGGCCTCTGGAGCATGGCAGTGTACACTGCAGCCGCTGTGGGGGATTTCCTTTGCCTTGTTTTTAAAACCCAACGTTTTATTTAATTCCTGTTTCTGGTAACCTGAGCAGCTATTTTGAAAATAACAATATGCAGTATAACAACCATTGTTAAATTTCCATCATCTCGTTTTGAAAATCTATATAGCTATTGTTGTTGCTGTCATTTGCTTTGGTCATTGTTTCTGAGGTTTGTTTGCATCTTGATTTTCCTGTTTTTTCTTTCTTCTCTTTAAAATAAAAAAGGTATACAGAAAGTATATAGTCGATACTGTGACTTGGAAAGAAACTGTTTAAGGGAAAGGACAAATTGTGATGGGGAAAGAGAAAAAAATATATATATATATACACAGGATAGTTAATTTAGTTATACAGCTACTGATATATCATACTACAGCAATATATGCCACACAGGTTTATAGCAATACAATTTTTAATAGATAAATCTTGCAAACAACCTGAATGCCCATGAACTTCAGAATGGATAAAAAAAGATGAGGTATTTTTATGCAATGGAATATTATTCAGCTGTAAAGAAGGATAATCTTGAGGCTTTTTCAGGCAAATGGAGGCCACTTGAGACCATTCTTGTAAGTGAAATAAATCAAACTTACATTTGTAAATGTCATATTGTCTCTTGAATGTAAAAAAAACCTGAAAGAGTAATGGGGTCCAAAATGTACAATAGATATTATCATAATGAAAGGGAAAGAAAGAGTTCAAAAGGAAAGAACAACTGGGATAGGGGGAACTCTACAAGGGCATAGACTTTACTGACCTGTCACTGGAGCTACTAAATTAGGGATGCTTAAAGACACTCCTGACAAGGTTATAATAGAGTGATCAACCGTCCTTATTTTTCTGGGACTTCTCTGATTTTAGCACTGAAAGTCCAGGGCCTGGAGAATTAAGTTCTGAGGTGGGTGGTGCCCCCAAAAGTGATCTCCAGAGACTGACAAATATATAGACCCACCTACACCTCTGGTCAGTTGGCTCTAATCTCAAAAGAAAAAGGCGTGAATGGGAAGAGGACATGAAGACAGAGAAACAGAGTCAGGATATTCATGGCATCATATGCCCTGTAAGAAAAAAGGCCACCAGAAATATGGTCCATAAGTACTTAAATGCATTTGCTTTACATGGGCAAAATATGTTAAACGGCTCCATAGGCCTGAAGTTTACGAAACTCAAGAAAGTAGATAAAGTTTTTAATTTTAAAACTTAAAAAAAATTTAACTTTTTAAAATTAAAAATGCGACTAAAATGAAAAATAATAAAAATTAAAATATGAATAAATAAATTAAAAATAAGAATTGTAAAGAATTAAAAATAAATTTTTTTAAAAAGTGGAAAAGTTCAGCACACACAAAGCAATACGTCACCCTATAGATGGATGTTATCCTTTCTGCCTTTTTGACAATCATTACACATACTTCAGGTCTCTTTACAACCTCAAGGAGACTCTATATGCGTACCCTGGAAGAGAAAAGAGTGTAAATTAATAAAATTATCTCATAATTTCTTACGCTTATCCTTAAAAACTAAAAATAAACTCAGTGGAATTAACATATGATTCAAAGTGATTAAACACTAAAGAATACTTAGATGTAGAAAAAGAATTTCCAGCTAGAACGTGGACTACACCTGAGACCTTCAACGCCATTGACTTCCATGCCAGAGCCATGTAAAATCTCTTCCGTGACCATCTATCAGTTACATTTCACCGGAAAGGAGAACATGAAGGAAGTCACTGCTGATAATAGCACATCCTATTAATGAAAGCTGTTTAAGGTGTTTTTCCTCATACAATGCAAAGGCAAACTGAGGTTAGAAATGTTCCAACAGTAACAAGGAATGAAGGCACCTAATCTACTACTAAGAATTTAAAAGCAAACACACATCTACTTGTTCTCCCAGTAATTCACTGCATCATACGGCTTACTTGAAAATAATCTATTCAGGTGCACTTTAAATATTCACTGTGGTGATGATCTTTAGGTCTAAGTGGATCAAAAGAAAAGTGTAGGCCACAGGTGATTAAAAACATGATTTTGTGTAAGTATGCCTGATTGCCAACATCAAATGTTTAAATCCCATTAAAAGTAAACAGGGAAGAAGCAGGGAGCAGCAGGATTTTTATATACCTCTGGAGTTTGTTCGTTTCCCCTTGTCTTAGATACACTCCCCTTGCTGAGATAAAATACTCAATCCAACAAGGAGCAAAGATTTATGTTAGCTCACAGTATGCAGAGGCTTCATTTCATAGGCAGCTGGTTCCAAGTCATGATGCCATGACAGAGGAGAAACAGTTCCTACAAGAAGCCAGCAAGTCTTCTTCCTTCTTTCCGTTTCATTCCATTTGGCTGCAAGCTAATCGGCCAGTGCCACCCACACTCAGTGAATTGGAAGCTACTCACAGGATTTTGAGTCTGTTGGCCGGAAGTGACATCATTTGTAACAACTATTTCAGTGAAGAAGCTCTGTGGTTGCTTTTTGGTAAATCCTTTTTTAGAACTAGTGAAATTGCTAATCACACTGTAAGTCTAGGCATTCTCCGTTATGCATCTCGGTGGTTGTGATGTGCCCTTGGCATCCCATTCTCAGCAGTATCAATTCTATTTAAAGATAGCAGGCAACACTGATTTTAAGTCCTTTAAATAGGCAAAGGTAAGTATATCTTCTCATAGAGGTATTTTTCTTAGCTTACAAGAACTTGTCCCTTCTCCCTGTTACTAAAACATGGGAAAGCAGAGCGGTGGTAACCATCACAGCAAAAGCTTCACTAATACCAATTTTGATGACAATTTATCCTTACCAACTAATATAAAATATTTTGGTTATCTTTGCAGCGGTGACAGGGAAGATGTCACCTCCCACAGTGGAAGCCTACAGGAAGAAGACTTGCCTGGCTCATCTGAGAGTAGGCCTTTTCTGCACTGAGTTCTTAGCCATGCTCTGGCTCTCTGAATCCTAGCCCGATCCTACACCTCCAGGCTGTGGGACAAGCCATACAGATCCACTGCTGTATATTACCACTTTCTTAAGCTAAATTAAATGGAGTTAAATTCTGTTATACAAAACTAAGAATCCTAGGTAAGATACATCCGAACACTTCTAACAGGAAATATTTTTACAACTTGAAATTTTAAAGAGAAGGAAGAGAAATTGAAAAAAGAAAACAAAAAAGAAGGGTTGGTAGAAGAAACAAAGGTATAAAAGAGAAGGCAGAAAAGAAGGAAAAAATTAATACTCCGTCCATCGTTAGAAAACAAATTGCATCCCATTTTGATTTTTTTATATGGACTCAACTTTATGAATGCTGGAACCCATAACCACTGCTATTCAAAAATGTAAAAATCTATTTGTAGCTACAGGAAGGCTGCAACATGCCATCACTGTACAAGGAGCAGCTGCTTGGTGATTAAAAGTAACAAGAATCTCATCACCTCTCAAGTAAGTAGTAATTGGTCATCGATGCAGGTATGCTGAGTATTATTAGACACCCGCTCCATAGATGTCTGTATTCTGTGTCGCTTTCACTATGTGCAAAGCAGAAAACAAAAAAAAACAAAATGTTACCTTTAAATTTTACTGTTTACTTTTTAAGTAAATCATTTTCAAAGGGAGTATAGGTTAACTTATTAGCAACCTGCTAAAGTAAAAGTAAATGTTTAAAAGGAATCAAAAATGTATATAGTAGAGTCAGCAGCATCCAAAGACTGCGGAGGGCGAGAACCAGGCCCCATGGAAGGGGATCCCCCTCCCACCCAGGAAACCGTATCATTTTCATTGTTTTGTTGGGCTGGCTTTTTCTTTTCTTTTGTTTTGTTTAGATAACTCTGATGGCATGAGCAGCTATTTAAAATATAGCAAGACATGTTATATAAGTCATTATGTACTTACTACAGGCTTGTTTTGATGTCCTTTATTGCATTCATTGTTTTTGTTTCTATTGTTTCTATTCTATTTTGTTCTGTTACATTTTCAATATGCCCAAAGGTGGTATCTGCAGCTATTTGGAAGACAGCAAAAGCACTGTGGTAACTGTTGTTGATTTCATAAGGTTTGGAAGTCCTGTTTCACTTATTCTAGTTTATTTTGATTTGTTTTATTCTGTTTTGTTTTCCTTGGTTTTATCCTATTTAAAATAAAAACTGTAGATAGTACTCTCAGGTTTTAAAACCACTGTTAATATGCATAAATCTTTTGATATTCATTTTTCTCACCCTAATCCCCAGCATATCAGGGCCCAGACACTGGGCATTTCTCCCTGGAGTCACTGCCCTATTATCAGAGTTGGACTTTAGTATCCTTCCCTGGAAAGTGAACAAAATCTCACATTGTACAACAAACATTCTTGAATCGGTACAAAGAGGCACAGAAACATTTCAGGATGTGGTTTCGGCCAAAGCTGATACAATCACAAGGCAAGGCTCAGAGGGGAAATAACTATCAGGAATTGTCTGGCATGTGTCCCCATTACCTGGGGTCTTCCTGTGCCTTTCCCCTCTCTGACTCTCCAAGAGTCTCAGTTACCATTGACCGGAATAATTAGTAATAAGAGCCAGAAGCAAGAGTTTTGGAATACTTGTACTCTCTTATACACAAATTTTACAGCAGTAGAAATCTAGCTAATAAGTCACTGAATCCAGGGCAAATTCTACTGCACCAAAGAACTTGAATTATGTCACAAATTGAGAAGATTGTCTTGAGCTCGATACTATATTCAGAGTTAAAACTCAAAATATCATGTTCAGCTGGGGAACTGTCAAATTTCCCATTCCCACAAAAATAGGTGACAAATATTTATGGTCTAGGTCCTTGGCCTATCATATTTAGCCTTCATTAAAAGATGGAATATCTAGGTAGTTCCCTGTTTGTACAGAACTGTGTTCATCACAGCCATTCGTTCACTGATTTGTACATTCAACTGGCCAGTGAGACTCAGATTCCTGCTCTTACAGAACTTAAATTCAAATTCAGCTCATGTGCTAGCTATAGGGCCAAGTCCCTTAACATATAGGTGTCCAGAGAGCTAGTTTCTCTAACAAGCTATCTTATCTGATAACTTCTATGGGAGCACTGGCATTTTAATTTTCCAGATAGGAAAGTGAGACTCAGAAAAGGTAAAGGACTTATCCAAAGTAACATAATCAGCCAATATTTAAAACTGGTTGTTTTTTTTTGTACTAAGTGCTCTGGCCCTTTCCAGCAGCAACACTGTCTATCTTATGTTTAAAGTATGATTTCTCTGTTCTGTCTAAAAGAATTTCCTGTCAAAACAAAAGCCATATCTAATTTGGTCAGGAATTACGAGGCCATGTGCAGTCTGGGCCAGCTCTGCCTGTGGGCTGAGAGCTTGGCTCCCACCAGGTCAAGCAGCAGCAGCTCCCTAGACATAAGATGGGACCTCAGTGGTTCTCAGCCCTGAGAGCACTGCACCTGAAGACAGCTTCTAAATCTTTACAGCAGAGATCCATGAACAGATAGATTGGTGCAATATATTTCTAAATGCTGATACAACACATCAAATACTAGCTTACCAAATAGCACCCAGCACTTCACCTTAAAAATTATGTCCCAGATAAATAAGTGTGGATTAAACTATACCTCTTTCTTGATTCCCTCACTTTGAAATTTCTAATTTGTTGAAGTGCACCCCACCACCCATGCTGCAGTACCAACACCTCCAGCCCTTCTTTTCCTTCCTTTATTCCTCCTTTCTTCCTTCCTTTCTTCTTCTTTCTCCTCCTACCCCCCTTCTTCCTCTTCTCTTCCTCTTCTTCTAAGGTTTAGAGTCTCAGTAAGTCACTAAGTTGCCCACCCTGGGCTCCAACTTTCACCTCCCATCCCAGCCTCCTTTAACATTGATGTCACAAGCATGTGTGTTAATTTCACCATTCTTTCAATTCATGGAAAGGAAACATGTATGCACAATCTTCGCTGTGAACATAATCTCTGGCATTAAGACTGTCTAGGTTGGACTCTGGAGAACATGGCGGACAGACAACAGCAACTACTGAACGCTCTCTAAAGGCTCGGCTCAGAGGCCAGGAATGATGCGGACTAAGGAGATACGAACCAGTAGAGATATGCTCTGCTGACTCAGGAACAAACTGGGCTGAGAGAATCCAACTTGGAATACAGTCCTGGCGCTAAAATAGGAACAGAAAAATCTCGGTGTGGAGGCTCGACTCCGCGCCATTGGAAACCGCGGTTTGGATTTCCCGCCGCGCGGCGGCCGGCTACCTCCACAGCGGCTCAGCAAGGAGAGACGCGACCGCCGAGCTCGGGAACGGAGTCAGAAACGTGACGGACAGGAAGCAAGGCTGACTGGAGGCGAGGTGAGCGAGGAACTGACTCCCTACCGCAGTCTGACTCCAGCGGAGGATTTTCTGGGCGCGGGCAGTCCTGTAAGAGCAGGGCGCGGCGGCAACTGCAGCTGCATGGTTCCCTCTCGGACGGGATTGGTGAAAGGTGCCTGGCCGGAGGGACGCTGCTCGCGGACCCCCTAGGCTGGCCTAGCCCAGATCCCAGAGCCTGACGGTGGCCCGGAGGAGCGACCGACTTCCGCGTAGGCTGCCTCCTCCGCAACTCCCTGGGGCGCAGCAGTGAGCTGGAACAACTAGCCAGCGCAATTCGATCAAGCTGTAGCTGACAGGCAGGGAAGCCGGGCCTCCTGTGTAAGATTACATTTCATAAGGAACAGAAAATATGGGGAAGGGAAGCAACAAAAAAGGCTCCTCGACCCCCAATCCTGAGAATCAGGCAATAGTGGACACTGTACCAATATACATTAAGCGCCATTTAGAGAGCCTCATAGACCAATTCAGGAATGAAGTTATCAATGACCTGAAGCTAGAAGTATGCAGAATAGTTAGAGAAATGCTAAGCACCACCCAGGAAAAAGCAGATGGTGGAGTGGAAGAACAGAAAAAGAGGGGAGAATTGCTTGATGGAGAAAACACAGAAAGCATGGAGTATGTGAAGCAGGTGCAAAGGGACTATCAAGAAATCAAGAAGTCTACCCAAGACTGGCATAACAGCTTGAAAGAAACTAAGGACAGACTATCTGAATTGGAGGGCAGACTTGAAACATGGGAGAATGAAATGAAAAACTTCTTAAAAATAACAAAGAAACACACAGCAATAATACAAAGACAAGAAGATGATAAGAGGAGCCATAACTTAAGGATTAAGAACATAAAAGAAGAAGTAGGGACACAAACAAGTGAACTACAAAAGCTACTCACAGAAATAATCCAGGAGAATTTTCCTAATTTAGCAAAAGGTAAAGATACTCAAATGTATGAGGCATACAGGACCCCAGCTACCTACAACCCTAACAGAGAAACACCCAGACATATAATAATAAAAATTCCAGAAATTCAATACAAGAACAGAATATTAAAAGCTGTAAGAGACAAGAAACAGATCACTTACAAGGGAAGACCCATCAAAATTACAGCAGATTTCTCTTCACAAACCATCAAATCACGAAGAGCATGGGGAGAAATAATTCAAGCTTTGAAAGATAATAATCTACAGCCAAGATTGAGATATCCTGCACAACTGTCCCTGGAAATTGATGGAAAAACGAGGTGCTTCCAAGATAAAGAGGAACTGGGGGAATTTGCAACCACCAATTCAACCCTACAGAAAGTATTGCAGGATATTCTAAAAAAAGAAAAATACAAAGAACCCAGAAATAGGGGCGGGGAGGCCACAACGAATAGAGCAGAGACCAAAACGAAGAAGACAAACTGACAGCTACTGACAGAAAAAGAGCTCAACAGAAATGAGACAGAGAAGATTGGATGATAGGAACAGCTTTTTTTGGAGAAAATGACATCTTAATAGGTAATGCTGATTTAGTACCATCTTGTTTTGAAGTCTCATCTAGCTTTTGTTCTTCTGTCTCCAATGGTCTAAACAGGTTGTAGCTTATTGGATTTTGTTATGTACGATAGTATAAGAAAAAACCTTTTAAAGACAAGGAGATTATACAGAGACCATTGTTCATTTTCTGTTAGTCGATTCTAAATACTCTATAATGCTGTCATTCTCTTAAATGGATTTACATTGTTTTGATATACTTAATGCTACAGTATATGAAGTTGTACTCAAGGACTTCAGGGAGGGAGTCAATATGGTAACCATTTTTGGGTCAGGATTAGCTGGTGGTGAAACACTATTCTGCTTAAATGGTTATGTTTTGATCTTCCCTGTTTCGCTGTTATGCCCTCTTTTTTTCTCAATCTCCACTCCATTATTTACTTTTTTATTTTTATCCATTTAATTACAGGGAAAAATATAGCAGGATATAATATAGTAACCCACTTTGACTTTCTATTATCTCGATTTGAAGCCCTGTATTACTCTCACCATCTTGTTTTTGACTGAGGTTCCTATATTCTGTTTTGCTGGATAGTATCAGGTTCGAAAGTTTAGGCATCAGCTGAGAAGATAATGAGATTCATTATAACGCCCATTCTCATTGACTTTTATCTACTTTTGAAGACCTACAATATCTCCAATGTTTTGGTTTTGTCGGTTTTATTCTTTACGGTTTTGTTCAATTGTATTACAACTAATGATATAGGCAATTCTATTAGAAATAGCAGGAGGCATTATGGTAACCATTGTTGATCACCTTGTATTATGTTTTTTATATTATCTATTATGTCCACCCTTTTGACTTGACCGATTCTGTTCTGTTATGTCACATTTGGTTTTACTCTCTTCCAAAAAAGCAACAAGAACTGTGGGAGCAATGAAACCCAAAATGTGTAATAGTCACTATACAAAAGAGAGGAAAAGAAAGTGCTCTAAACTATATAACTGCATGTATATTTAAAAGTATAAGATAGAAAATGATATCACAGAGTTTTATTGGATCATTGAACAGAACTGTTTGCAGTATCATTGTTGGAATGTCCACTCTACAAGCTTTAATTTTGTGATTTGAACAATTATTTCTAAGATGGCAATATGTAATCCATTAACTAGTGATTTCCTACTGCGCATTTTTTTATTCTGTAAACCTGTATAACTTGTACCCCTTCACTGTTTTTTTTTCTTTCTTTGCTTTTCTCCTTAAATAAAAATTAAAAAATAAATAAATAAATAAATAAATAAAAGGAGAAAATCTCAAAGAAAAAAAAAAAAAAAAAAGACTGTCTAGGTTCAAGAACTGGCTCCATTACTTACCAGCTATGGACAGCAAGAATTTTACTCTACTGGCCTCCAATTTCCCCCCACCATAAAATGATCAGAATGTGCTTAGAAAAAATCAGGAATATAATTAGTGATAAATAAATGATTGCTATTTAAAAATTCAACTAACATGAAATTATACAGTTAAATCCATATGCTTCATTTAACTTCCTAGTTCTTCCTAAAGATAATCCCTGGTATCAGATCATTGCAGATTCTATGTATACATAGACATACCATACACATATAGACATACCTACATTTGCATATGTATTTAATATACATCTATATGCCTTCCCATTTTCACAAATGGAAGCTCACTATACTATATACCACAGGTTTTAGTCACTTTCTTATCACTAGGAGAAAATGCCTGATACCCACCACTTAAAGGACAAGAGGTTTACTTTGGTTCACCGTTTCAGTCCATAGTCAGCTGGATCCAAGGCTAAGGGACCTTGATATCAAAAGGTGGTCAAACCACAGCAGCTGAAAGCAGAGAATAAAAACAGTGGCTGGGGATGAAAATACACCCTTCCTGGTCACGCTTCCAGTGACTTACCTCCAACCAGGTCCCACCTCCTTACTTCACATTCAGCTACTAACCTCATCAATGCATGCGACCCTGATGAATAGCTCACCCCATGATTCAATCACCTTCCACACACATGAGGGTACTGCGGCACATTTTATATCTAAACCATAACACTAATGTCTTCGTGTGTTAAAATATTTTGCAGATATTCTGTATCAGTGTGTATAGATAAGCCATATTCTTCTATAAGTGATGCAATATATTCTATTTTGTAGATTTACCATAATGTATTAAACCATATCATTAATTTCAAAGATTTAAGTTTTTTCTAATATTTTTCTAATTCAAAAATTACTGCAATAAATGTGTTTTTCTTTTTTCTTTTTCTTTTAAAGAGGATAAAACAGAATAAAAGCAATCAAAACAAACCACTGTAAGAGATACAGGACTTCACATTACAAAGTCAACAATAATTATCATAATGCCTTATGATATCTTCAAAATAGCTGCAGATACCTTCAGACATAGTAAAAATCAAACAGAACACAATAGAATAGAAACAAAATAAAACAACAAATACAAAAAAGGACTTCAAAACAAGCCTGTAGTAAACCCCAAATGGCTACCATATTATATCTTTTTATCTTTGAAATAGCTGCACCTGCCATCGGATCTGACAAAATCAAAGAGAATAAAACCCAACCCAACTAAACAATGGAAACAATATAGGACTTCAAAACAAGACTATAAGAAATCAACAATGACTGCAGCCCTCAGAAGGAGATTCCCCCCCCCCATATGTCACACTGTATACCACTATCCGAACCTATTATCAGACCACTGACCCTAGACCTGTGATGTTAGTACAACACCAGAGCACCACAGGCATCCAGTTGTATTTCATCTCCATAGCTATCATCACAGCCTGTGTTTCTCCAGATAAGCCAGTCACTTACATGGTGGAGGGGGGTACTTTTTGTTTGCCAGCCTGTGCACCAGAAGAGGCTGGGGTCTGGCTGTTCCTGGCTGTTCCTGGTCACACATGGCAACTGGTTCCAAGACTGAGCTTGCCTGCTGGTGTTGCCTTGTTTACTGTAATAAATGTCTTTGTGCATGCATGTGAAAGTTTATCTATAGAAAAATTCCAGAGGACTGAATGGTGCGACCGGTGATTCCATATATTTTAAATTATTATGGAAATTGACAACTACCTGTCAAAAATACTGAACTAGTTAATATTCCAATCAGCAAATACAGAAGACCCTGTTTTTTTATATTCTCCAAATGTACTTTTTGATCTCTGACAATCTACTCAAAGAATAATTTGAAATTCAATATATGCTATGAGTAATTCGAGTACCTTTCTAATGTTAAAGTCCTTTTCAAAATTGGTTTTTCTTTTCAAAACTGCTTTAGGTCATCTGCTGACTAGACTATCCTCAAAATCTGGTGCTGCTGAGCATAAAATTAATGTCAACTATAAAAGAAAAATATATCCATGTCTACATTTTTAATTATTATTATGAGAGTTTGGAAGCAAGGAGTAAAAAGTCCACACCAATGTCACACAGCATAATGAGGCCTGAAATGATTTTGACTTAATGCTATATGACAACAAAGAGAAATTTTGCACAGTATACCTTGGTCCAAAACTCAAAAGTGCTTCTGAATTTGAATTAGGAAAGATTGATTGATTCTATTAAAGTTTAACTAGGTAGGAAAAATAGATTCTGGTGTCCTGTTGCTCAGGAAAGTGACTATAGATAGTGACAATATTCTGTGTATTTCAGAAATGTCAGAAAGGGGAATTTTGAATATTTAACTACAGGAAAATGATAAATGTTTGCAGAACATTTAACCTCATTTGAGAGTTCTACAACATGTGCATATATTAACACATCACTTAGTACTCCATACATATGTATAATTTTTATGTCATTTTTGAAGTATATCTTATGTCAGAATATTGATTTAAGAACTCTAGATCTAAAGATTCAAAAATTCTCTGAACCATGCTAAATTTAGAAATACTTTAGATTATTGCTGTAGAACAAAAATGTCCCTAATTTTTCTTCCATAATAAGATCTTTTGAGATTGATGTAATCAGAACTCTTGGGCCTCAGGAAAAGCTTGAATTTCAATCTCCATTTTCCTTGAGAATCAGTATATTGTCCAGTTAAAATTTTCATCAGATTTTGGCCTACAGATTCTAAGATATATTTCAGTACTCTTGTCAAACTAGGGTATCAAAGGAGAATTTCGACCATCTTTGCTCTGTTGCATCCTCTCCTCATTTTCACTTCCCAAGCCATCTGAAGAAGCAAATGAAGCATATATTTCCCAATGTTATTATAATATTATTTTAAATACACTTCTTGTCAATATATTTGTCACAATAGCAGGTATAAGAAAGAGCTATTTATATCTTTGTTGCTTGTCTGCCTGCTTGTCTGTTTACATACTTGAAAATAAAATTTATAAATATATGAAGTAATTCCCTTGTTTAGTTTCTCTTGGACCATCATAAATTAGAACCCTCCACTAACCACTCTATTACATAAAGCAGAATAATTCAGATAACTATCCTGTTATTCAGGAGTCTCAGCCTTCAGCACCAGCAATGGGTTTTGTGGGAGATGATTGTTGTGAGGAATAAATTTAGAATTAGACTCTCATAAGAAGCATGCAACTTATATATCTCTTGCATGTGCAGCAAGAAGTAGGGTCTCTGCTCCCAGGGACCTTTCATGCTGCAGCTGATCTGACATAAGGCAGAACTCAGGCGAGCATGTGAATGATAGGCAGCAGATATAAATACAGATGAAACTGCCTTTCCTGATCCTGTGTGGTCCAGTTCTTAACAGTCCACCAATCATAGCCCTGAGGATAGGTCCCCTGCTGCTACGGACATATGGCTATGCACCTTGAGCTAAATATCATTCTAAATGATGCCATTTCATAATAGTTTCAAGCTCAAGCTTTGACATGGAAAACCAAGTTTCAAATTCTACCTCTGTCATTGTCTCACTACCTTTGAAGTCACTAAATATCTTTTGAACCTCTCTGCTTCACCATGGGTATAGTATGATATCTTTCTGTGCAAGAAAGCATTACTTCAGCATGCCCGAAATGCTCAGATCTTGCATAGTCCCAAGAAGGGCCTATATCCATGACTGGTACTCGGCCAGTGCCTGAGATTTGAGCTGTTAGAATGTTCTAAGAACTGCAGGTGTTTTTGTATACTCACAGTCTTGAGCCAACTGTACCAGTTCGTGCCAATAGTTGTGCAAACAACATGGTTTATGGTAAACACCTGATTTCCTTCTGGAGATCTGCATCATCAATGGCTGTGACATCCAACAAAAACTGACTTCTAGGGTAAGGCAGCCTTCTCTAGGAAACAAGTTTTGTGTGTCGTCTAAACTCATTGCTAGAGGAATTAAGCATATCCTGTGCAATTTCACAGGGAGAAGACCCTTGGAAATTCAAGTTTTGTTTCCTTTAGACTGAGTGCCACATACTTTTTCCCATTGTTGATTTTGCTTTGTATCCTCTCACTATAATAAATGAAATGTTTATTATTTCACTATAATAAACACAAATCCTGAGATCTGTGAGAATTCATAGTAAATCACTAAATCTCAGAGTGATTTTAGAGATGCCAACATACTATTTCAAGGATTATTCTGAAGGTTAAGTGATAGTGTTAAAGTAAGTATTCAATTATTAAAGTAAGGTGAAGAAGATTTAGCTAAGGACCATTGTGATAGTTATAGGTATCCCTGCAATGGAGATGGGGAGATACTGGGATCATTCTTAATGTAGAATGAACAAATGGCAAGAAGTGGGGCAGGCGGAGAATATATAGAAAAACTATGGAGCCAACATCAGGAATGAGAGATGTTCTAGTCCAACTGACCCAACAATGATTTTGGCTGAGAAGAGGCCAGGATAACCAGGCATCACTGGAGGGTGATGGAGGATGAGGAACTGGGTCAGATAGCAAAAGTAGTCAGATACCAAGAGTGAGAGTTTTGGAGAGCTCGCCTCCCTGGTAAGCAGCTGTGGTGCGGCAGACTGCGGGCCTTCCAGGGGGAGAACCACCAGTGTCTTCTGAGACCCACACCATGTTGGAACTTAGGACCCTGGGAAACCAAGCAAGCAGCTCCCCTCCCGGCTAAGCAATAGTGAACCTACTGGTGCACGGTCTAGAGTCAAACATCCCACTTCCCCTACCATCCTTCTGCTGTCCCCCACTAGCAAATGGGAATCAGAAATCTGAGCATCTCCTGGGAGGTTGACCATAGCAAATAAGGGAGATTTCCTTCTACCATCTCTTTGAAAGCAAATATTTTTATTGCTGTTTTGCTCTATTCTGATTAATGGTACTGCTTTACTCAATATTCTGTTTTTATAAGTTCTATAATATTCTGTATTTCATTTTATTTTGATATATGTGATTGAAAGAACAACTATTGTAAAGATAATGAAATATACTGTGATACCTATTACTGTTATCCTGGTAACCTGCTGTGATGTTCTGTACCAATTTCACCACACAGTTTCAGTTGGTTTTATTCTATCTTGTTCTGTTGTATTTTACTACTTTCAAAATAAAAAAAAGAGTGAGGGTTTTTGCTGAACTTTGTTATTATAGCAGTATTTTTTTTTTGCTAAAACTGAATTTCATAGAGAAGTGGACAGATGAAAATAGAAGTTTTAGGAACCTAACTAGTGTTTGATCAAGTGGAGAATCTGTCACCATATAGATCAAGCAGCTGACTGAATCTCTACCTAAGAGTGTTTTGTGGGAGTTATTGACATGATTCCTATAAAATTCATAAGCATATTAAGTATATATTATTATCTATCATGTACACTGTGTAGTCAGGCTCTTTACATTATTAATAAAAGATTATTGTTCATTTTCTTACTCCTTTACCCTTTGTTAATTTAGCTACATTTATATTGAACACACAAACTAAAACCCTAAGATTTTCAATGGATGACGTGAAATAGTTGAATCTTATTAGCAATCTGTCTGACAGTGTGCTTTCTGCCTCTCCACCCTGATACCCTATCGAAGACAGAAAAAGATGGCATCTGGAAAGCATTCACTCGTGAAGCAGTCACTGTGGCCTACACAAAGCCATCAGTCCTTCAATCCACCACCAGGAACTGTGTTTTATTCAGCAACACTGAGCCCAGTAAGAGAAGATGAATCTTGATGGGTCTAGTGAGTTCTGCCAGTTCCATTCTTTTTGCCAGTGACTGACTTTGAGTGGTCTTATGACAAAGTTATGAAAGATAAAGCATAGGCAGAATCTCTCTGCAAAGAACAGGAAAAGATTTTACCTTCTGATCCTATAAAGAGTTGAATGCATACTAGGAGAGTCTTTGCTCCCCCTTGCTGCTTAAATGTAGTTATGAATATGTGAAGAACAGCTGTTTGGTATGCAGTTGCAATCCCAAATCCATGATGGGGAAACATCAAATTACTGCAGAAGGAAGAATGAAAGATAGCATGAATTCTTAATAAAATTGATGAGCTATTAAACTAATCCTGGGTATGCTTATCTCCAGACTCCCTTTTAAAAAGAAAAATAAATGTTAATTTTCATTAGTCACTATTGGCAGTGTCCTCTTTTTCTTGTGACTAACAGGGTCCTGGTACACTGATTTCAACATGTCCTTTATAAACACAAATCATGCACAGCTCTTTTCTGGGAATTCTAAAAAGATAACACATGTACAATTGTAATTCAATGATGCTTCTTCAAAGGAGACTGACTCTAATAATAAACTTCAAAGAGGCCCAATTATTTTCAAAAAGGTAATTAGATGTAGAAAATTCTTTGCTCTTTTAAACAGTCTCAAGGTCTCATTGTAAGTTAAAGGTCTTCTTGATTAGCATGAAATCCTCTGCAAATAAGCTTATTTTCAGGATGCGAACTCTGAGAGGTACAAGCATGCTTTATATTTTTACTTCGGATATTACAGTTGACAAGTGAAAATGAGAAAGAAACATTATTTTATAAGTCATTATTCTTTGCAGATTTTTCTGAAAAGCCTCCTGTTTCACAGAGCAGTAAAACATATGATTTGGAACTGGGAAGCCATGTGATACGAAATTATTATTTTTAAAGAATTCTAAAGACAATGTAATCATTTATTTCAAAAATTTTTAAAATCCAATGCCTAATGGGTGTTATATGACACTGCCAAAAAATGTGAAGTAGTGAAAATGACAAAATATTTATACATAAATATGTATACACACATATATATATAACATATGCATACACAAATAGCAGACATTTATATTCTCCAAGTGGACGCTTTTGCAAGCTTTAATTACAGAATTCCTCACTAGGAACTGTGGTTACAGTTTGCATGCACTATTTCAACTATCTTCCACAGCAGCCAGTGGTCACGTTGGGTCTGAGGAGATCCTCAGCTTTTTTCTCCATTCTTCACATTAGTCTATTCCATATTTCCCTTCCTGTCCACATAATCCCATATAGAAATGTACATACAAATATATCTATGCATTTAAGTATTATTATTTTGGAAAACAGGGTCTTATAATTTCTATCCATGGCTCTTCTCACACAAAAGTACCTTGTAGAAATCACCACAAGTTAATAGGTTTAGCACGAATTAATATTTTTACTAGTGACAAAATGAGGTTTTTGTCACCACAAATATATGATCTTACATACTGATATCTTTCTTTCTAAGGAATGGAGTCCAAGGACATGAATTGCTGGGCCAAAAAATTGTACATAGTTTTTCAGTGTAATGGGTTTTGGCAGAGACTTTGCATATGGCTGTAATGGCTCATAGAAATATTAGCCATGAAATTAATCCTTTCCCTAATCACTACCAATAATAGTCATCATACTTCTTTCTGACTTTTGTCAGTTTCACATTACATTTATTCTTATACCAATTACATTTATTCTTATAGTAATTTTCCTTACTGATAATAAATTACATTTATTCTTATATCAATTTTCCTTACTGATGATAAATTTTAATATATTTGTCAGCTGTTTTAATATTCTGCCCTTTCAATTTGATTGTTTCTCTTTACGTTAAATGTTTAGTTATTTTGTTAAAAATATTTTGTTTTAGATTATCATATAATTTTACCCTTCATGATACCAAGATTATTTTCTTTAAAATTCAAATTTCTTTTATAGCATCTGTAAAAGACATATTCAGAGGCTTCTGAGAAGATGGCAGAATGGTGAGCAGTAGAGAAAGTCTCTTCCATATTTGGGATCCAGACCCTGGAATATTGCAACATGAGGAAGAGAAGGAGAGAAGTGGGTCCCTGAGAGTTAGCAAGGATCTGAAATGAGAATTAAAGCCCACAGGATAAGCAAAGAGGGGGACCACAAAGTAGAAGAGGGAGGAAGCGAGTGGCCCAGAATCACAGTGTGGCAGGGGTGGCGGAAACCTGCAGAGGGTTGGTGACCTCAGAGGCTGCCATGGAGAAACACACTAGAGGAACAGAGCATTGGATGCCAGGGCTATAGGGGTCGGTGAGTTATTCTGATTGATATGTTCCCTAGGAGAGGCTGACTCTGTGGTAGCCATTTTGGAAAGGAGCTAACAGAAGTCAAAACTCAGAGAAGCAGCCATCCAGGCCTGTCTATCAGCTCCCAGTGTCAGGATGAGGCAGAGCTGAGTTCAAACCTGCAGGATCAAGGAGTCAAAGTCAAGACAGCAGGGAGCCAAGTTCAAGTTGGCAGGAGGCAGAGTGATGTGGTCTGAAAAAGTCCGAAGCAGCCTGAACTTAAGTGAGACAAAAGGCCCAGACTACCCACCACTGCCATAATTCCATTGCTAGCTTGCTGAGATTGATCAGCATGGATCTGGGACCTCGTTATTTGCCCTTCTGTCAAGAAGTGACAGCAGAGACTTGCCCTGAAGTGGACATTTTTTTTTCTTTACTTTTCTACCTTTCTTCCTTTTAATTTTTTTTCTCTATTTTTTCTCTTCTCCTTGATTGTTCTTGTTTTCATATGAGTAAGAACATTGTTTCTAGTTTTTGTTGTTTGGTCTTCTTGTTTCTGCTTTTTTCTTCCTATCTTCTCCATCAGTTCCCAAAGCTTGTGTAAACTTCCTTTGCCCTCCAGCCTTGCTTCTAATCCCTTTCACTTCTGTTTCTCTATTTTTCCCCTAACATCTTTTAAATTTTCTCCTCTGAGGATAAAATCACCATATTCACGGTCTATTTACTGTACAAAATTGTCTGAGCTTTTAGATTTTATTATATAACTACAAATATTGTTCACATGGTTAAAGGTGACAAACTAATAATTACTACAGTTTGTCATTTTCTAAGGTATGTTTGACACTATTGTTACTACTGATTCTAATACATTAGCCAAGATGATATAATCCTTCTCATAACTTGTTCTTTCTTGTATGCCAAGACTGACATTACCTAAGGATCATAAATAATACCATAGGCCAGTATCAAAGAACCAGAAATAAACATCAATTATTCATCATCAATAAATTAAAGAGGCAGGATTCTGCAAAACCCAAAAGACCTACTATTCCTGGGCCACATTTCAGAGAAGTAGTCACTTCCTCAGGGTTCTCAGGACTAGCAATAAAGCTACATGCTATAAAGAATTTATGAGCATCAGTACCAAATTAAACTAAAATAATTAGAAGATTAGAAGATATGGAGTAAGATACCACCTCAGATTTCCCACTCAGGGGGCAAAGGCAAACTCAGAGGGCAATGAGGTGGAACAATTTGAAAGCCACCCACCTGAATTCTCACAAATGGCAACAGGGTAAGGAACAAAGCAAATGAGAACAAGAAGCCAATCAGCTAACATTTCTGGTAAGCCATTCAAGTTGCACCTCACCCACGCAGTGGATCTCAGTGGGCTTGTAACAGTGTGGTGAGTTTCTCCCTTAAATAGAAGACCACAGTGGGTAAACAGGAGTAGTAATCAACTCCTACCCCACTGTAGAACCTTGGAAAGTCTGGCAAGAGTGTGAGTGAGTCCTTTATCCACACAGAGAACACCAGGTGGGTTGAAGAATGCTGACAAGACCTCTCTCAACCCAGAGGTAGTCAAAAGGGCCTACTAGACACCTAGTGATGCAGTAAGGTCCCAGATGAGGTGCACACTATAGCCAGGTAGATCTGGTAGGCTGGAACAGCCTAAAGCCATAGTAACAGTAAGAACTAAAGGTTGACTTACATCAATAATGCTAGGCTAATCAGCCTAGGAAGAATATAGAACTCACTGTACATGCCCTAATGGAGGAATTCAGGTGACTTACCCTTCCCCTTCATTGAGGGACCCAGTAATTGGAAAAACATCAACTACACAGTAGGACCCTAAGACACACAATAGACAGTTGAGAATAGTGGGGTTGAAAGGACCAAAATATTAACCCAAGAGGAGAAAGTAACAAAAAAGCAAAAAGCAATCTCAAACATCCAGTCCATCAAGAACAAGTACAGGAAACAATGAAATAGAGGACATAAGGAGTCTATACCTGAAATTTTTGAAAAGATAGCAAGTGAGGTAAAGAAACAAATCCATGAGGCTAAGAGAAAATCAGATTAGAAATAATCTCTCATGTAAAGGAAGAAATGACAATCTTAATAAAGAAGATGCTCAGCATTGCTAGAGAAGACACAGATAAAAAAGTATAAGAGCATGGGAAGATGATTAAAACCTTGAATGAACAATACAGAAAGGAGTAGAATGCATGAAACAAATTCAAACAGATATCCAGGAGATACAAAAATTCTACTGACAGCTGGTGAAACTGTTTGAATGACGCGGAGGGTAGAATTCCAGACCTTGAGGACAGGATTGCAGCTAGTGATCATGAAAGAAAAGAATGTTTAATAATAACAAGACAGCATGAAAGTACAATTCAATAGTTTCAAGACAATGCAAAGAGAAACAATATAAGACTAATAGGCATCAATGAAGATGCAGGAGTCAATGCAAATGACATTGGTAAACTATTCAAAGAAGTAATAGCAGAAAATTTCCCAAACATGGGAAAAGAATCAGATATCAGATAAGTGAGGCATACAGAACACCAAACATGCATAACCAAAATAAATAACCAAGACATATAATAATTAAGATCCCAGACATACACCATAAAACAGAATACTAAAAGCAGATAGAGAAAAGATACAATTCACTTATCAAGCAAAGCTTACTAGAATCACAGCAGACTTTTAAGCACAAACTCTCAAGTCAAGACAAGCCTGGAGTGAAGTGTTTCATGTTCTTAAAACAACTTTCAACCCAGATTGGTATACCCTGCAAAACTTTGTTTGAAAATTAATGCAGAAAAAGGATACTTTCATTACAAAGAACAAATGAAGAAATTCATGTCCACCAAACCAACCCTTGAAAGAATACTGAAAGACATACTAGAGAGAGATAAAAGTGCCTACAATTTCCAGAACAACAACAGAAAGAAACCACAAGACAGGGCCAGCAGTTAAACAAAGAGAAAAAACAGGAAATCAACATCAGGAAAACAACATGACAAAGTTAACCCAGTATACATCAGTTGTACCCATCAATGTAAATGGCCTAGAGTCACCAATTAAAAGAAATAGGTAGACAAAATGGATCAAGAAACAGGATACTACAATATGCTGTTTACAACAAACACATCTAGCCCAAATCAAACTTAGTAAAAAGTCTAGGGATGGAAAACAGTAGTCCATGCAACCAGAACCCAGAAAAGCAAAGGTAGCTATTCTGTTTACAGACAATGTAAACTTCAAACCAAAATAGTCAAAAGAGATAAAGAAGGTCATTACATACTTGTTAGGGAAATAATTCAAGAGGAAGAGCTAACAATCATAAATATATATTCACCAAATGCAGGAGCACTGAACTATATAAGACAAATACTAACAAACATGAAAAATGAAATATGCAATAAAACAATTATGGTAGGGACTTTAATATCTGATTGTCACAAAGAGAGAGATCAACTAGACAAAAATTCGGCAAAGAAATAACTGAACTGAATCAAACCTGTAAGCAAATGGACTTAATAGAGTGCTCCACCCAACCCCAACAGAACATACATTCTTCTCAGCTGCACATGGGACATTCTCTAAAGTAGATGATATATTAGCATATAGGACATTTTTAAGTAAATGTAAAGTTATTGAAATTGTCCCATGCTTATTATCTGACCATAGTGCTCTGAAATTGGAAATTAATGGCAAAAGAAGCTGGGTGTGCAGGGTCAGCCCAGGCAACTTCCATGCCCCCACCATCTTGACACCCTCAGACCCCTAGACCTCCACCAGTGTGCCAGGCCAGGCTGGGCAAGACTGCGTCCATGCTCCCACAGTCCCATTGTCCTTGGACCCCTGGACCTCCACCAGCATGCAAGATCATATCAGTCACCTCCCTGCCTGCCAGCCACCCTCAGAGACCCACCCCACCTCCTGGATTTAGTATTATTGTTGATCTTTGGCTCCCACTCTTCCTCCCAGAAACCTGGACTCAGTTGATTAACCTTGCTGGGTTAATGGGAGATTCAGTGACCCCTCATCAAAACAGAAGATCTCAGCAGTCAGTGTGGTGAGTTTGCCCCTAAAATAAAGGTCTTCAGTAGGTAAACAGAAGCAGTAGCAAAGCTCCCTCCAGCTGTACAACCTTGGTGAGCTTGGCAAGAGTATGGGTGAGTTCTTCCTCCATACAGAGAACACCAGGCAGGTTAAGGAGTGTGTCAATAAAGCCTCCCTCCACTTGGAGAAAATTAAAAGAGCTTATGAGATACCCAGTGACACAGTAGGGTCCCAATTGAGACAAACATTATAGACAGGGAAACCTGGTAACCTGGAACAACCTGAAGACATAGTAACAGCAGGAACTAAGGATTGACTTAGTACTCCTAAGCTAGTCAGCCTAAGAAGAATATAGGACTCACTGTACATGCCCTGTAGGAGGAATTTGGGTGACTGGCCCACCTCTTCATTATGGTACCCAGCAATTGAACAAACATCAAACACACAGTAGGACCCTAAGATACACAACTACCAACAGTTGAGACTAGTGGGACTGAAAGACCGACCATTAGCCCAAAAGGTGAAAAATGACAAAATGAAAAGCAAAATGCAATCTCAAACATTTAGTCCACCAGGAGCAAGTACACTGAAAGAGAAGACCTTAAAAGAAATACACCAGAAATCTCTGACAAGATAACAAGTAAAATAAACAAATCCATGAGGCTATAGAGTAAATCAAATTAGAAATAGTTTCTCATGTAAAGACAGAAATAACAATCTTAGTAAGGGAGTTGCTCAGCATAGCTAGAGAAGATACAGATTTTTAAAAAGTACAGGAGCATGGGAAACTGACTGAAACCTTGAATAAACAATATAGAAAATAATCAGCATGCATGAAACAAATTCAAAGAGATATCCAAGAAATAAAAAGTTCTATTGAAATCTGGCAAAATCGTTTAAATGAAGCTGAGGATAGAATTCTGGACCTTGAGGACAGGATCAAAGTTAGCAATAATGAAAGGATAGAACTTTAGAGTTCCAACACATGGGCAGAGTTAAGGGAGAGTTTAAGATCATTGCTCCCAGCGGTTAAGTGCTTGCCCAGCTTCCAGACACACTGGACTAGACTCAGGAGTTTTCATGCCTGACTAGACCACACCCAGCAACATTCATTCAATCAAGGGAGCTGAGGGCACATGAAGTGAGTTCCAGCAGGTCTGCACTAGCCCGGGGGAGAGCTTTGGACCATCACCAACAGTGGTTAGGAGCCCACCCAGCTTCCTGGAACACCGGAGGTGGCATGGGCGGTCCTGCAGGCCCAACTGGACCATGTTCAGCAACTTCCATTCAGTCCAAGGAGCAAGGGTATAGGAGGCGATTTCCAACACACACAAGGGAAGCTGTGGAACATCATTTGAAACATGGAAACATAGAAAATGACAAAACAAAAGACCAAAATGTAATCTCAAACCTCCTGCCCATCCCAAGAAAGCCTAGGAGCCATGTACATAGAAGAAAATATAAGTCATACACCTGAAATAATAGCAACTCAAATAATGAAGCAACTTCAGGAAGCTATAAAGGAATTCAAATTAGAAATAATCTCCCAGGTAAAAGAAGAAATGATAAAGGTAATGAAAGAAATGCCGAACACATCTAAAGAAGACACAGTTAAAAATTAGAAGAACAATGCCAAAAGATAGAATTCCTGGATGAACAATATAAGAAACAAACAGAATACATGAAGCAGAGTCAAAGAGATATACAGGAAATCAAAAATTCCACTGAAAGTTGTCAAAACTGCCTCAGCAAAAGTGAAGATAGAATTTCAGATCTCGAAGACAAGATTGCAGCTAGTGAACAGGAAAGGAAAGATCGTTTTAAACTAACAAAGAATCAGGAAATAATAATTCAACAGCTTCAAGATGATGCAAAAAAAAAAAAACCAACATGAGATTGATAGGGATAAATGAAAAAGAAGGGGATAACACAAATGATATCAAGAGGCTATTTATAGAAGTAATAGCTGAAAACTTCCCAAACATGAGATGGACTCTGACATACAGATTAGTGAAGCATATACAACTCCAAATAGCCATAATCAAAATACAACTACACCCAGACATATAATAATCACCATTTCAGAAATCCAACATAAGAATAGAATATTAAAAGCTGTTAGAAAAAAAATACAGAGTACCTATAAAGGAAAACTTAGAATCAGAGCAGAATTCCAACACAAACAATGTACAAACAATGCAATCAAGAAGAGCATGGAGCGAAGTATTTCAGATCCTAAAGAAAAATGATTTCCAACCTAGACTGATGTACCCTGAAAAACTGTCATTCAAAATGGATGAAGAAATAAGAAACTTCCAAGACAAAGAACAGCTGAAGAACTTCATGACCACCAAGCCAATCCTACAAAGAATACTGAAAGACATTCTAGACATACATAGGAAAAAACCACTAAGCAAGGCAGACAATTAAACAGAATGGAAAGGTAAAGATACAACAGCAGACAGATAATAGGTCAACAATAAATCAATATATAACAGTTATAACCATTAATGTAAATAGTCTCAATTCACCAATTACAAGAAATAGACTTGCAGAATGGATCAAGAAATAACATCCTACCATATGCTACATACAAAAAAACCATCCAATGCAAAAGGAAACTCATAGACTGAAAGTCAAAGGATCGAAAACAATACTTCATGCAATAAGAGCCCCCCAAAAAGTGGGGATAGCTATTCTGTTTACAGACAATGGGAACTTCAAACCAAGAATGACCCAAAGAGATTTAGAAGGTCACTGTATACTAATTAGGGGAAAAACTTCAAGAGGAAGAGATAGCAAAGTTAAATATATATGCACCAAATTTCAGAGCACCCAGTTATACAAAGCAAGTATTAACACAAATGAAAAACTAAATAATCAATAACACAATTATAATAGGAGACCTTAACATACCATTGACACAAAGGGACAGATCAACCAGACAGAAAATCAGTAAAGAAATAACAGAACTGAATCACACCTGTGAACAAATGGATTTGATAGATGTATACAGAGTGTTCTATCCAACAACAACAGAATATACATTCTTCTCAGCAGTACATGGGACAATCTCTAAAACAGACCATATACTAGCCTACAGAACATATTTAAGTAAATGCAAAAGAATTAAAAATTTCCCATGCAAGTTACCAGATCATAGCACTATGAAACTAGAAATTAATGATAAAAGAAACTATAAAAAACCCACAAACACATGAAAATTGGATAATACACTCTTGAGCAATCAGTGAGTCAGAGAGGAAATTAAAGAAGAAATTAAACAACACCTACAAGCAAATGAAAATACAAATACAACCTATGAGAATCTGTGGGATGCAATGAAAGCGGTCCTCAGAGGAAAATTTATTGCACTGAGTTCTCACATCAAGAAAACAGAATGAACACAAATAAACAACCTGATGCTACACCCCAAACATCTAGAAAAAGAAGAGCAAGTCAAGCCAAAAGCCAAAAGAAGAAATTATAAAAATCAAGGTAGAAATTAATGTAATAGAGAATAAGAAAACAATCCAAAGAATCAATGAATCGAAGAGTTGGTTCTTTGAAAGAATAAACAAAATTGATAAGCCCCTAGTCAACCATATTTTAAGAAGGAAAGAAAAAACTCAAATTCATGCAATAAGGAATGAAAAAGGTGAAATCACTACAGACTCTGTGGAAACACAGATCATCAACACCTATTTCTAAAACCTCAATTCTCATAGGTTAGGTAACACAGAAGGAATGGACACATTCCTAGAAACATATGAAGTATCAAAGCTAGGTCAAGAAAATGTAAAGCTGCTGAATAACCCAATTTCTATTAATGAAATTGAAAATGTAATTAAGTCCTTACCTACAAAGAAGAGCCCAGGCCCAGATGGAGTCACTGTGGAATTCTACAAGAAATACAAAGACTTAATGCTGACACCCCTCAAACTCTTCAATGAAATTGAAAGGGAAGCAATTCTTCCTAAGTCATTTCTGGAAGCAAATACTTCTTTAGTACCAAAACCTGAGAAAGACCCAACTGAAAAAGAGAACAGGCCAAACTCCCTAATGAACATAGATGCAAAAATTCTCAATAAATAATGGCAAACAGGATGCAGCAAATCAACAAGAAGATTATACACCATGACCAAGTGGGATTCATCCCAGCCATGCAGGGATGGTTCAACATACGTAAATCAATAAATGTAATCCACCATATCAATAGAGTCAAAAGTAAGAATCACATGATCATTTCTATAGATGCAGAAAAAGCTTTTGATAAAGTCCAATACTCATTCATGAAAAGAACCTTACAGAAAATTGGTATAGTTGATCTTTACCTCAATATAATAAAGGCCATCTATGACAAACCAACAGCCAGCATCATATTACATGGCCAAAAACTGAAAGCCTTTACCCTAAAATCAGGAACAAGACAAGGATGTCCTTTATCACCACTCCTATAGTACTGGAAGTACTGGAAGTACTATCCAGAACAATTAGACAAGAGAGAGAAATAAAAGGAGTATAGATAGGAAAAGAGGAAGTTAAATTATCATTATTTGCAGATAACATGATACTCTACATAATAGACACCCAAAACTCCATTGAAAGACTCCTAGGTATAATAAATAAATTCAGCAATGTAGCTGGATACAAAGTCAATACACAAAAATCAATAGCATTCCTACACACTAACAACAAAATCACTGAGAAAGAAATAAGAGAAGCCACACCCTTCACACTAGCATCCAAAACAATTAAATACTTAGGAATTAATCTCGCAAAAGAAGTAAAAGTTCTATAAAGGAAAAACTATAATACCTTGAAAAAAGAAATCAAAGAGAACCTCAGAAAATGGAAAGACATCCCTTGTTCATGGAGAGGAAGAATAAATACTGTGAAAATGGCCATTCTCCCAAAACTGTTATACAGATTCAATGCAATCCTAAGAAAAATACCACTAACATACCTCATAGATCTAGAGAAATCACTCCTAAAATTCATCGGGAACAAGAAGAGACCTAGAATAGCAAGGACAATTCTAAGCAGCAAAGGCAAGGCAGGATTACAATCCCTGACTTAAAGTTATACTACAAAGCTACTGTAATAAAATCAACATGGTACTGGAATAAAAACAGATCTGAAGATCAATGGAATAGATTAGAAGATACAACCACAAATACAAACACACTTAACCACCTTATCTTTGATAAAATGATATTGTTCTTTTACTGGAAAAACAATAGTCTCTTTAATAAATGGTGCTGGGAAAACTGGCTCTCCATATGCTGAAAACTAAAACTAGAGCCATGCTAATCACCATGTACTAAGCTAAAATCTAAATGGATCACAGATATAAATATTAAAATAGAAATACTAAATCTGTTGGAAGACAAAGTTGGTAAAAATCTTGAAGACATAAGGGTAGGTAGAGAATTCATGAACAAGAATCAAACCGCACACACACAAATCATATTCCCCAGAATCAATAACTGGGATAACATCTTATTAAAGAGTTTTGAATGTTGAAAGAAATCTCCATCATAGTGAAAAGAAAACCCACAAACGGGAAAGAAATCTTAGTGAACTGTCCCTCAGACAAAGGACTTCTGTCTAAAACATATAAAGAATTTTAAAAAATCAGATCCCCGAAATTCGAAGACCCAATCCAAAAATGGGCATCTGAAATGAATACACAGTTCTCAGATGAAGAAATACAAATGGCAAATAGATACATGAAAAAATGTTCAGCATCATTACTCATTAGAGAAATGCAAATTAAAACAACACTGAGATTCCATCTCACTCCTGAAAAAATGGCCAGGATCAAGAAAATTACCAACAACAAATGCTGAAGAGGCTCTAGGGGAAAAGGAACTCTCCTGCACTGCTGGTTGGAATGTAGACTAGTGCAGTCACTGTGGAGGTCAGTCTGGAGATTCTTCAAAAACCTGGAATTGGAAGTGCCATTTGACCCAGCTATTCCACTTCTAGGCATATTCCTAGAGGAACTGAAAACATCATACCACAGTGATATATGTGCACCCATGTTTATAGCAGCACAATTTGTAATACCCAGATTTTGGAAATAATCTAAGTGTCCATCAACTGAGGAATGGATAAAAAAGATGTGGTATTTTTATACAATGGAGTAGTTCTCAAATATAAAGAATGATCATATTGAGATATTTATAAATAAATGAGCACAACTTGAGACCATACTCATAAGTGAAGTAAATCAAACTCACATGTATAAATATCATATAGTATCCCTAGTGTAAGAAATGCTAAGAGTACATAAGATTTTATGGTAATAATAATTCCCCATTACATTGCTTTGAAGCCTTCTAATGTTTTCCTTCATTAGTTGGAATGCTTTTATTCTTTTTGTTTGATTTTATTATGTGTGATGGTATGAACAGCTATTTTGAAGAAAACAAGACATTATGGCAGCCATTGCTGATTTAATATCATCTTGCTTTGAAGTCCTACCACGCTTTTGTTCTTCTGTTTCCATTGGTTCTATCATGTTGTATCTTATTGGATATTAATATATGTGATAGTATAAACAAATTTTCTATGGAAAATGAGATAATATATTAGTCATTGTTCATTTATTGTTATTTGGTTCTGAATACCCTGTGCTTTCATTGTCTTGAATGGTTTTTATATTATTTTGTTATGTTAGATACTATCGTATGTGAAGGTATGCTCAACTATTTGGAAGAAAGAGACATTATGGTAGCTACTGTTAATATCCGGTTGTCTTGTAAGTGCTTGTTGCTTACATTGTTCTATTCTGATCTGCTTTGTTCTGTCCTCTTTTGTCTTAATCTCTTTAAGATAAAAAATAAATGATAGAGCTTATAAAAATAATAAAGCCAGCATGAAATGACAATTCAGCAGCTTCAAGACAATGCCAAGAGATATTGACAGATTTTATTCAAAACTGATATGATTGATAGTATCAAGTCTGAGAGTAGGCAACTACACTGAAGTGACAAGACTCTGTGATACACATTCTGGTTTGATAACTGCCTGCTTCTGAAGTTTTATACTATATACAAAGTTCTGTTTTTATTAATACTGTTATGTACTGATATATTTAATTATACTATGTCTGATAATATAGCCAATTCTATTGAAGATAACAAGAGACAACACAAGAACTATGGTAGAACTCCTTGTACAACAGTCTTATATGTGTTTTTCGTTCCATGTGTTTATAGGAATATGTTTTGTTTTGTCTTGCTTGGTTTTCTTTCTCCCTCTAATATAGAAAGGATATAAATACATGTTAAGACTCATACATGTGTAGAATCTATAAATAGTTTATAAGCACGGATCTTATGACACATGATGAAATGAACAGATACTTTGAAGAAAAAGAGACACTAATGTAGCCAGTACTGATCCTGGAGGGGCATAATGTGAAACCCAGCAATAGTACTATTCTTTGTTCAGAGTGATATTAGACTGCTTGGGTTTGTTCAGTCTCAACATAATTGAAGATATGCATAACTGCATGTATGTTTAAGTGTATAGGATTGATAACTATATTTCTAAGTTTTTGTTGGGTAGTTGAACAGAACTGGTTGCAGTTTCACTGTTTAAATAACCACTTTATATACTCCACTTTAGTATCTTGAATAGCTATTTATAAGATGACAATCTGTAATCATCAACTAGTGGTTTCTTATTGTTTATTTTTTTCTTTTAAAGTATGTATTATTTCTACCCATTTTCTGTTTTGTGTAGTTTTTCTTTAAGTAAAATTTTTTAAAAAAGACACTACAGTACCCAGTGCTGATCCGGAGTGTCAGGATGTGAAATCCAGCAATACTATTATTCTTTGTTCAGAATGAGTTTAGCCTGCTTTAGTTTGTTTAATCCCAACATAAATGAAGATATGGATAACTGCATGTATGTTTAAGTGTATAGGATTGACAACTATATTACTAAGTTTTTGTTGGATAGTTGAACAGAACTGTTTGCAATCTCACTGCTTGAATTCCCACTTTATATATTCCACTTTTGTATCTTGAACAACTATTTGTAAAAGGACAGTATATAAACATTAACTAGTGATTTCTTACTGTTTATTTTTTCTCTGAATGTATTATTTCTATTCATTTTCTGTTTTGTTTAGTCTTTCTTTAAATAAAATTTTTTTAAAAAGATAATGCCATGAAAACAATATATGACTAATAGGCATCAAAGAAGATGCCAGAGTCAACACAAATGATATCATAAAACATTCACAGAAATAGTATCAGAAAATCTCCCAAACATGGGGAAAGAATCTGATATATAGAAAAATGAGGCATATAGAGCACCAAACAGTTACAACCAACATAAATCTACACCCAGACATATACTAATTAAGATCCCAGATATACAGCAAAAAACTGAACATTGAAAGCTGATAAAGATACAACTCACCTAACAAGGAAAGCCCATTAAAATCACAGCAGAATGTTCAGCACAAACCCTCAAGTCAAGACAAGCTTAAAGTGAAGCATATCAAGACCTGAAGGGGCTGGGGATTTAGCTCAGTGGCATAACCGCCTGCCTTGCAAGTGTGCAGTCATGAGTTCGATCCCTGGTACCGATAAAAACAAAGAAGACCTAAAAGAACAAACTTTCAACCCAGATTGATGTACCCAGAAAAACTGTCTTTCAAATTTAATGGAGATATTTCCATGACAAAGAACAAATGAAGAAATTCATGTCCACCAAACGAACCCTAGAAAGAGTACTGAAAGACATACTAGATAGAGATAAAAATGACTACAATTTCCAGAACAGCAGAAAGAAACCACCAGGCCGGGGAAGCAATTAAACAAGGGGGAAAGGCAGAAAACCAACAACAGGAGCATAACATGACAAAGTTCACCCAGTAAATATCAATTACATCCATAAATGTAAATGACCTCAGTTCACCTATTAAAAGAAATAGGTTGACAGAATGGATCAAGACACAGGATCCCACAATATGCTGTATACAACGAACACATCTAACTCAAAAGGAAACTCATAGATTAAAAGTCAAAGGATGGAAAACGGTATTCCATGTAACAGGAACCCAGAAAAAAGCAGGGGTAGCTATTTTGTTTGCAGACAATGTGTGTTTGCAGACAATGTGAACTTCAAACCTCAAATGATTAAAAGAAATAAACAAGGTCACTACATACTTGTTATTGGAAAACTTGAAGAGGAAGAACTAATAATTATAAATATATATGCACCCAAAACAGGAGCACCCAACTATATAAGACAAATACTAATGGAGAAGAAAAACCAAATGCACAAGAACACATTTGTAATAGGGGACCTTAATACCCCATTGTCACAAAGAGATAGATCAACTAGACAAAAAGTCAGGAAAAAAATAATAGAAATGAATCATAACTGTGAGAAAATGGACTTAGTAGATGTTTACGGAGTGTTCCACCCAACCATATCAGAATATATATTCTTCTCAGCTGCTCATGGGACATTCTCCAAAATAGAACATATACTAACCCATAAAACATGCTTAAGTAAATGCAAAGGTGTTGGGAGCCGCAGCCCCGAGCCCAGTCGCCTCACTTGGCGGACGTGAGGCCTGTAGTAAAGAGTAAAGCCTGAGGTAGATTACCCCTCCCATCGAGCACGTTAGTTTCCTGTTTACCGCGTAAGCAACCCGCTCAACAATATAGTCTGCCTGGCAACTGATGATGTTAGCCAATCAGCTTGCCTTGCTTACTTTAACATGATTGGACACTGTATCCGTATATATACTGGTGCCACCCCTGGGGGGGAAGAAGAAGCCCGGAAGTAGAAGCCCAAAAGGAGCCGCGGGGAGCGGACCAAAGGAGGCTTCGGCTGGGAGCGATCCCAGGGCAGGCTGTACGGAGAAAGGAAAATAAAAGAAAAGGTTGTCCACTGCCAGACTTTGTCGTGTGTCCTTCCTGCCGGCCAGGAGCGACATCGACACAAAGGGACTGAAATTATCCCATGCATTTTATCTGATCACAGTGAACTTAATTTGGAAATTAATGGCAAAAGAAATTGCAAAATCTTCAAAAATACATGGAAATTAAATAATAACCTTCTGAACAACCAGTGGGCTCCAGATGAAATTAAAGAAGAAATAAAGCAATACGTACAATTCAATTAAAATGCAGATACAACATACCATAATCTGTGGGTTGCAATGAAAGTGGGCCTAAGTAGGAAATATACAGCAATAAATTGTCACATCAAGAAAATAGAACAAGCACAAATATATAACCTAATGCTACATTACAAGCATCTAGAAAAAGTAAAACTCAAAGCTTATAGAAGAGAGGGAATTGTAAAGATCAGAGCAAAAATTAATGCAATTGAAACTAAAAAGCAATACAAAGAATTAACAAATCAAAGAGCTGGTTTTTTGAAAGAATAAATAAAACTGATAACCTCTAGTCAACCATATCAAGAAAAGAAAAAACACAAATTGATGCAATAAGAACTGAAAGAGAGAAACTAGTACAGATCCCATGGAAATTCAAATGATGATGAATACCTACATTGAAAATCTCTACTCACATAGGGTGGAAAACACAGAGGAAATGGACAGAGTTCTAGAAACATATGAATTATCAAAGCTGACACAAGAAGATATAACAATTTTGAGTAACCCAATATCAGCTATTGAAATTGAAAACATGATTAAAAACTTACCAACAAAGAAAAACTCAGGGCCTGATGCATTCATGGATGAATTCTAAAAGAAATTTTAGAGAATATTTGATCCCAATACTCCTTAAAATCTTCAATGAAGTTGAAAGAGAAGCAATCCTCCCTAACTCATTCCTGAAGGCAAATTTTACTCTGATACCAAAACCAGAGAAAGACTCAACCAAAAAGGAGAACTATATGCCAATTTCACTCATGAACATGGATGTGAAAATTCTCAGTAAGATACTGGCAAATAGAATGCAGCAAATTATCAAGAAGATTATACATTATGATCAAGTGGGATTTATTCCAGAAATACAGGGATGGTTTAACACATCCCTGTATTTAACACATGCAAATCAATAAATATAATATACCCATCAACAGAGCCAAAGACAAAATCACATGATCATCTCAATAGGTGCAGAAAAAGCTTTTGCTAAAGTCCAACACTTGTTCATGATAAAAAAAAAACCTACAGAAACTCAAAATAAATGGTATCTATCTCAATCTCATAAAGGCCATATATGACAAACCAACAGCCAACATTATACTAAATGAACAAAAACTGAAAACTTTCACTCTAAAATCAGGAATAAGACAAGGATGTCCATTATCACCAATCCTATTCAATATAGTTCTCGAAATATTAGCCAGAGCAATCAGACAAGAGAGAAAAATAAAAGGAATAAAGATAGGAAAGGAAGAAGTTAAATTATCACTATTTGAAAATGACATCATACTCCACCTACAAGACCCAAAAACCTCCATTAAAAGACCCTCTAGGAGTAATAAACAAATTCAGTCGTATAGCTGGATACAAAGTCAACACTCAAAAATCAATAGCATTCCTGTATACAAACAAAAAACACACTGAGAGAGAAATTATGGAAATATCATCTTTCACAATAGCACCTAAAAAATGAGATACTTAGGAATCAACCTAACCAAGAATGTAAAAGACCTATATGCTAAAATTATAGTACTTGGAAAAAAAGGAGATTGAAGAGAATACTAGAAAAGGGAAAGATAGTCCTTGCTCTTGCATAGAAAGAACCAACATTGTGAAAATTGCCATACTCCCAAAACTGTCATTCAGATTTCATGCAATTCCAATCAAAATACCAATAGCATTCCTTGCAGATGTAGAGAAAACATTCCTAAAGTTCATTTGAAAATAGAATAAATCTAGAATAGCAAAGGCAATTCTGGGCAACAAAAGCAAGACAGGAGGCATTACACTCCCTGACTTGAAATTGTACTACAAAGCTACAGTGATAATATCAGCATTGTACTAGCAAAAAAACAAAAACAGACCTAAGGATCAACGGAACAGTTTAGAAGATTCAGACAATTACAAAGACACTCAGCCACCTTACATTTGACAAAGGGGCTAAATATATTCACTGGGAGAAAGATAGCCTATTAATAAATGGTGCTAGAAAAATTGGCTTTCCACATGCTGAAGACTGAAGCTAGACCCATTTTTACCACAATGCACTAAACTAAAGTCAAAATGTATCAAAGGTCTAAATATTAAAACAGAAAAACTAAATCTACTGGAAGACAAGCTAGGTAGAAATCACTTCCCAGAATCAGCAACTGAGATCTCATCTTATTAAAAAGTTTTTGTACTTCAAAGGAATTACCAAGAGAGTGAAAAGAAAACCCACAGAATGGGAAAAAATTTTAGATTAGTGGTCCCTTGAATAAGGGACTTAGATCTAGAACATATAAACAACCAAAAAACCTCAGACCCCCCCAAATTCAAAGACTGCAAATATGGGCATCTAAAATAACATGCATTTCTCAGATGAAGAAATACAAATGGCAAATAAGTACATGAAGACATGTTCAACATCTCTAGTCTTTTGAGAAATGCAAATTAAAACACTGAGATTCCATTTCACTCCAGAAAGAATGGCTGCCATCAAGAAATCAATTGATAACAAATGTTGGCGAGGCTGTGGGGACAAAGGAGCTCTTCTCCACTGTTGTGGACATGTAGCCTGGTGCAACCACTGTGGAAATCAGTGTGGTGATTCCTCAAAAAACTAGGTTTGGAAGCCCAATTTAATCTAGCTATTTCCCTTCTGGGTATTTTCCTAGAAAAATTGAAAATGTATTGCCACAGTGACATGTATGGACCCATGTATATAGCAATACAGTTTGTAATAGTTAAATCTTATAAACAATCAAAATGCCCATCAACTGCAGAATGGATGTAAAGGATGTGCTATTTTTATGCAAAGGAATATTACTCAGCTATAGAAAAGGATGGTCTTGAGGCTTTCATAGGTGAGTGGGGGCAACTTGAGACTATACTTATAAGTGAAATAAATCAAATTCACATTTATAAATATCATATTGCCTCCTTAGTATAAAAACTAATGAAAAATAAAAATCTGAAAGAGTAATAAGATTCAAAATGTACAATAGGTATTGTAATAATGAAAGGGAAAGAAAGTGCTCAAAAAGAACTACTGGGATACAGGAAAGGAAAAAAGGAAGAAAGGAAAAGATTTTATGTTGTTGGTAAACACATATAAATGTGTGTATGTATACATGTGCTGGACAGATAGCTATACTATTAATCTCTCTTAGTTCATCAAAAAGAACAGTTTGTGCTGTCATTGTTTGATTGATCACTTTTGTATCCAGATTTTGTAACCTGAACCACTAGTTCTGAGATAACAATGTGCAATATATTAGTATTAATTCTCTACTTTTTTCTTTTTTGAAATTCTGTATCATTTCTATCCTTTTTGTTTTGCTTTTTAAAATAAAAATTAAAAACAAAAAGACAAATTTTCATATATATTTAGTAAATAAATTTTATGGAGTTTATCGTCTTTCTTGTATTATCCATGTGTGTGTTTTTAATTAGATCTGCCTAGTTCTGGAAGTAGATTATTTTGTCTCCCATTATAGCTTTAATTTTTCATATTTTGCCTCTATTCTTATAGTTGTTTACTTCATGTGGTTAGCTGCTATGTTGTTTGGTACAAGCAGATTTATGAATGTAATATACTCTTCATAAACTATTCTTTTTATTATTACATAACATTCCTCTTCAGGGCATTTAACCTTATCTGTTATTAATATTACAAATTTTGCATAAAATATATGGCACTCAGTGTAGAAAATAAATGTCGTGAGTATTACTACTTCAGATTTTACTTATGAATGGCCAAAGAATTCCTGTCTTTGAGAAAATGAATTCTGGAAGCTAGTCTTTATTTAAGAATTTATAGTGTTCAACAGGCATGCATTTAGATAACAAAATTACAAATGCTCTTGGAACAGTATTCCTAAGTGATCGGCTCTGCATGCAAATCTGACTCTAGACTGAGTCAGGTGTTTGTGGTTGCTTTTGACGTTTAGATAGTAACAGAATACTTACTTCACAGGTCATGTGGACCTAACTCAGGCTATCATCCACCTTCTATGCTTGTTCTTATCTTTATATGACTGGACCATAAAACATCTGCAAATTTCACTACACATTCTTTCCTTGATTTTTATTTGAGTTTGTCTCATATCTTTGTTCATCACTTAACTTTTGCTATTAGCATTACCTAGATGGGGTCTCATGGGAATTCTGAGTCTCTGGGAATGATGTCCCTAACCATCCTCACCACCACCACCAGCAGCGTGCCTCACTTCATCTCTATGTCTTTCCCAACTCCAGTAAGATGAATGCATTCATTGCTTCCTTTTCCTCCCTTCTTTTAGCTCCTGCCCCAATGAGAACCTTGAATGCTCCCTTCCTGTCCTGTAATCACCAACTCTAGATACTTCTGGGTTATTGTAGAATGCGTTCAAACACGTTAGTTTCCTTGTAGCATATCTTCCTTGCCTCAAAAAATTTGCATAGTGATAGTGAATCACATTTTGAAGTGTTATAGATGTATAGTGAGGAGGAAGGAAGGAAGAAGAGATGAAGCAAGGAAGGAAAAGGGATGAGAAGAAAAATGAGGGAGGAGGGAAGGAAACTGCTGACCGCCACTATAGTCTTGTTGCCTTATGTCTTTGTTTTCTGTTTTGAGATCTCTGTTGTGTTCCATTTACCATCTGTTAGTGTGTTTTCTCAAGGATTTTTGTGGGTTTTTTTTTTTTGTCTTTTTCTTTTTTATCGGTACTGGGTATCAAACTCACGACTGCCTGCTTGCAAGGCAGGCACTTATGCCGCCGAGCTAAATCCCCAGCCCCAAAGATGTTTTTTGAAAGGGTGCATGGTTAGCATACTCTGTATTCTTATTTATCCTCACATATCTCTTTCATCCTGATGGGTCAATGATATCATATTTGAGAATACATTTGATTGAAGTCTTTTGATTGATACTATTTCTCTGAGCAATTTCAATGAATTAATTAGATTTTTGTATTTTCATTTTAAAGATCATAAAACCAAGCAAAATGAAACAGAATAAAGTCAATTGAAACAAATCAGTGTAAGTGGCACAAGGCTTCAAAACAATATGAAATCACTGTTGCTTTCCATAATGCCTCTTGTTGTCTTCAAAATAGCTGCAGATACCTTCAAATATAGAAAAAAAATCAAAGCAGAATGGAATAAAATGAATAAAAACAAAACAGTGAATGCAATGATGGACTTCAAAAGAAGATAAAGTAAATCCAAAATGGCTACCATAATATATATTGTTATCTTTGAAATAGCTGCCCATGCCATCAGGTATAATAAAATTAAACAAAACAAAACAGAAGAAAACCCAATCCAGCAAAACAATGAAAATAATACAGGATTTCAAAACAAGATGATAAGGAATTAACAATGGCTACCACCCTCAGAAGATCTCCCATAGATGCTACATTGTGCATTGCCATCCTCTGAATAGATGATCATAGTACTGGCTTTAGACCTGCAAAGTCAGTGAAACACTAAACACTGCAAGCATTAAATTGTATTTTACCTCAATAGCTATCATTACAGCCTGTTTTTCTCTGAATCAGCCTGTTGCTTACAGCAGGGTTAGGGGACAATTAGCTCTTCTTGTTTCCCCACCTTTCACTGGAAGGTGCTGGCTCTGGCTCCTCCCTGAGCAGCCTGTGCGTGGTGCCGATTCCCAGCCTCTTGGTGACTTCTTGTTCTCTTCCCCCACAGTCTGCAAATGGCACCGACTCATGAAAAATGACTGCTGTCTGGCTGTCCCCCAGGAGCCCACACATGGCACTAATTTCCAGGCAGAGCTTGCTTCTTAGTGACTTCTTGTTCTCTTCCCCTCGATAAATTAATTTTAAACTAGCAAAGCATATCATTGTCCAATGCTTCATTGAAATTTTTCTTGTATTGGTTACTGTTTCTTCCTGCCTAGAATATATGTAGATATTAACAGTGATTGATTTTCTACATTATAGTCTCTGGATTTTTTTTGTACTGAGAATCAAACTTATGACTCTCACTTGCCAGGCAGGCCCTCATACCACTGAACTAAATCCCCAGCCCTAATTGATTTCTTTACACTAATGTTTCTGTAATTGATATTACCCACAACCACTAAAGATGGTATTTCTAGCATACAGTAGCACGTGTTTCTTCTTACTAACATGCATTCACTGTTTCATATATAAGCCTTTCACTTATCCTCTTCATTTGTTGAACACTAACAGCTTTATTCCACATGACATTATGGAGCTACTGTACCTATTCCAAAGCATTACTTTTATTAAAGGATCATTTTGGCTAAAAGATTTGGCCCAGTGGGATTACGGGAGGGACTAATCAACTTCAGGGAATTAGTGGCTCAGAATAAGTTAGTTGTTAATTTTTTTGAAATGCAAAAGCACATATGTGAAAATGGTAAGCAAAATGAGGAAATGGATAACTTTTAAGAGGCACTGCACTTGAATTGCTGTTCACATGAGGAATTAAATGTCAGCCCAACCAAAATAGTCTTTTAGCGTTCTACTCAACGAAGCAAATAATTTTTATTACTTTCTGTACAGCTTTCATATTCAGAGGCTAAAGAGTTTCTCTAGAATTTTAAACTCATTAAGGGCTTGAGAACTTTTTAAAGTGTCACACAGAAATGTTATATACTGGAAAATGTATATTTGTAATCATTGATTTAAATTATGATTTTGGTTATAGCAGCAAGTAATTATTGACTTCAAAAGTGTCACTGACCTTTTAGTATTTTTTATAAAATAATAATAATAATCCCCAACTCCCAAAATTAGTGTAAGCCCTGATGAACTGGAGAATTTTACAAATTTGTCTTTCAAGAAAGATACCTTATGTGGTGGAAAACTGATGGTTAACTTGCAACAGCAGCTGAGCTGCATCAGCGTGGTGCTAAGTGTAGCTGGCCCACTTGAGGACTGTTGATAACATTTAAAAGTAGAACTGGAGAAGAACTTGTTGTTTGGTGTTGTTGCTTCTGCTCCATAAGTCATCCGGGAGAATCTTGGCATGCTGACTTCCTGCCATGTACTCGGCTGTTTGCATCAGAGGAGCTCCAGACCTCATTGTTGCTGAGGATGGCTGTGGTACCTTTCAGGGCAGCCCTGGTCCTTATTTTGGGCATCAATTGTTCACTCCAGTGCAGAACCCTCAGCCTGCTAGCACAATCCTTCATTCCACTGGCACAGACTTTCTAGCTTCCACCACTGACCTTTGGGGCCTTCCTAGTGAAGATTCATGAAACAGACTTACATGAATCATTGTGTGGTCTCTAGGCCTCCATTGGACTCTTGGGGGGGGGCATTGCGAGCTCACCCTGAGACGAAGCCAATGACCACTGGAAAGAAAAAAGTCATGTGATATCCCAGTCATAATACCAACAGGGATCCACCTGACCACCTGCAACTACAGCCAGACATGTGAGTATATGGCTCCAGCTAGCAGTCTTCAAGCTTCTCCAGCTGATGCTTGAGAAAAGGGATTTACCTTGTAAGTCTTGCACAAAATGACTGTCTTTGTTTTACAGTCCTCTGCTCCACCATCAGAGTTATCAAAGGGTGCACTGTCCTTGTTTTAAACTACTAAATTTTGGTACAGTCTGTTATGCAGCAATAGGTAACCAAAACAAGTTATACTGAGATGAAACTACTATAGGCTCCTTGTGATACACATACTGTATTGCTCAGCTTGTGCTGCCATAACAAAACACAGAGTGGCTTAAACATAAATGCATTTTCTCACAATTCTAGAGGCTAGAAGTCTAAAACCAAGGTTATGTATGATCAGTTATGTGTCTGGCTTGGTCTTCTCTTTATGTCCTTACATGGCCTTTTCTCTGTGTATCACATGGGAGAAGAGAGCATTCTGATGTCTCTTCTTACAAGGACATTACTAGAATGAGGACTCATATACATGACCTCATTTAATCTTAATTACGTTAAAGGTCCCATCTTCAAATATAGCCACCCTCAAAGTTAAATTTGAACAAATGAATTTTGATAGATTTCAAACATTCATATGTTAATTTAAAAACATATACATCTTAAATTTAAAAATACAAAAGTATTAAAAGTAAAATGATGGAAAAAAATCTAAAACATGGTAAACACTAATTAAATGAAATGTAATATTCTGGACTGAACATTTGTGTGCCCCCATTCAACTGCTGAAATTAACCTACAATATGATGGTATTGAAATCTTTGGAAAGTAATTTAGATCCTGGAGGAAGACACTCATGGATAGGATTAGTGCCCTTGTGAAAGATCCCTTATAGAATTCTCTAGCTTTCCTTCTACCAAAAGAGGATACAACATGAAGACACAATTCATAAAAAGACCCCCACCAGAACCCAATTATGCCAGCACTCTAAACTCAGACTTTCAGTCATCAGAACTACAAAAACTGAATTTCAGCCACTTAAAAGTTACTAGGCTAGTCAGAATTATGGTGCTTTGTGACAGTTGCCCAAACTAAGATACCTAGTAGAGCTATACTAATATTATACACAATAGAGTTTCAGTTAAGAAGTTGTACTAAAAATGAAAAGGCACAAGATTTACAGTAGGAAGGATTTTATTTGCCATAAAAACAAAATTATATAAAATTTGGTCACTTGTTATCATCCACTTCAAATCTCTCAGACAAAAGGTGAAAAATATGTAGGGGGAGAATATTCACAATCATAGTGGGAGACATTAACCTCTTTGTAATTGATGGAACAAGCAAGTGATAGGAATCAATAAGAGCATAGAAGATTTAAACAGTGCAAGACTAATTCCTAAAATTCTAGAAGCAAAGCAAAGATAATATATTCTGATAATGTCCCATCAGTAGTCTCAAATATGATGTGGGATAGTGGTAGGGAAGAGAAAAAGTGACACGAAACACACTAAGTTACTTGTCAGGAGAAATAAGGACATGGGAAAGTGTGAGAAAACAAAAGAAGACATTAAATAAGACAATGAGCTTTTATCAAGGAACAGTCACTGTGAAGCACAGAAATAAAATGTTGAGTGAGTCAGCTTTCTGTCCCTACAAAAAATAACAAAGATTTTTTTTCTGGCAAAATGGTGGAAAGATAAGAGCAGAATACAGAGGCTCCCTGAGACAGACAACTCAGATGCCAAAATAAACATTCCCCAGACACAGGCAAATGGATCCTCTTGACCCAGGAAAAAACTAAAGTGAAAAGAACCCATCAACCGTGCAGTCCCAGGGCTACTATTTGGAGCAGCTAAGATACGGTGCTCTTGCTGCAGAGCCACCTGAATTCCCATCATTTCAACTTGCGGGAACCGCAGTCGCACTGAAGTTGGAGGTTGGCGAGCCCAACAGAGAATGGAGCCGGCAAGGGACCTGCACTGACCCACGGTGAGTGCTGGTACTAAGACCCTTCCATGGGAAAGGGGCACCAATGGGATGACATTTTGGAATCAGGCAGGACTTGCAGAAACAAGGAACAGCAGTGACATCAGTCAGTTGTTCCCTTCCCAGATGAGATTGGTGGAGTATGCTTGGCCTGGGTCACGCCCCTGGCTGAGACCCAATAAATTGTCCCAAACCAATTCCCTACATGCAGCACACACTAATGCAATGAAGACCTCAGCAGGTTGACTGACCCAGAGGGGAGGGGCCAGTATATGCCGCCCCTGTTTGCACCTCAGTAGCACACTGGAAAGCCCTAGCCAGCAAGCTTCACAAGATCCATAACCAACAAGGAAAGGAACCTCCTCTGTACACCTATATAGAAGAAACCAAAACCATGACAAAAGGAAGAAACAAGAAAAAGTCCCCAGCCCCCAGACCTGAGAACATTGATCCAGAAGAGGTAAATACAAAAGAAACTAAGGGCAGCAAATATGCAATACCAGACACGGCATCAGTGGGCATAAAGAGATAACTTCAGGACCTCATAGACCAGCTCAAAAGTGAAATATTTAATCAAGTAAAGCAAGATATAAATAGATTAATAAAAGAAATGCTAAGCACCTCTCAAGAAGATGCAGACAGAAGAATGGAGGAACAGAAAAAAAGGAGAGAAATGTTTGATGAAGAATATAAAGAAAACATAGAATACATGAAGCAGGTCAAAGACATTACCAGGAAATAAAAACTCCATTGAAAGCCAGCAAAACTGCTTGAAAGAAACTAAGGACAGACTATCAAAACTTGAAGACAGGTTTGCAATGTGTGATCATGAAAGGAAAAAATTTCTTAAAAATAACAAGGAAACAGGCAGTAACAATACAAAGGCTCAAAGACAAGAGGATCTATAACTTAATAAAGAATGTGAATGAAGAATCAGGGGTACAAACAAAGGAAATACAAAGGCTATTCACAGAAATAATTAAGAAAAACTTCCCTAGCATAGGAAAAGGAAATGATATTCAGATGTATGAGGCATACAGAACTCCAGCCACCTACAACCAAAACAGAGCCACACTCAGACATAATAATCAAGAGCTCAGGGGCTGGGTGTTTAGCTCAGCAGCATAAGCACCTGCCTTGCAAGCAGGCAGTCATGAGGTTGATCCCTGGCACCGATAAAAAGGAAAACCTCCAAAAACAAAAATCAAGAGCTCAGAAATACAATATAAGAACAGAATATTAAAAGCCATCAAAGAAAAGAAACAGATCACCTATGAAGGAAAACCCATCAAAATAACCACAGACTTCATGACACCGACCATCAAATCAAGAAGACCTTGCAGCAAAGTATTTCAAGCCCTGAAAGAAAATAATCTCCAGTACAGATTGATGTACCCTGAAAAACTGTCTCTAGACATTAATGGAGAAACAAGATGGTTCTAAGACAAAGAAGAACTGGGGGAATTTGTGACCAACAATTCAACCCAACAGAGAATACTGAAGGACACTCTAGAGAGAGAGAAAAATACCAGGATTTCAGGAATAGTGGCAGAGAGGCCTCAATGAATGGAGCAGAAAGCGAAATGAAGGAGAAAACAAACAACTAATGGCAGAAAAAGAATACAACAGAGCCAGGTGTGGTGGCTCATGCCTGTAATCCCAGCACTTGGGAGGCTAAGGCAGGAGGATCGTTGCAAGTTCAAGATCAGCCTGGGCTACAAAGTGAGCTCAAGGCCAGCCTGAACTGCATAGTGAGACCCTGCCTCAAAAAGACAAAAAAAAAAAAAAGAAGAAGAAGAAGAAGAACACAACAGAAATGAGGCAGAGAAGGTTGGCTATAATCTCTAATATAGATGGCCTTGATACATTAAAAAAAGAAGAAGAAGAAGAAAGAGAAACACAGGCAGAGTAGATCAGGAGCTAGGGTCTGCCAAGATGTTCTTTATAGGAAATATAATTAATCTGAAAAAGGGTTTATGGACCGAAAATCAAATATGAGAAAACAATGCTCCATGTGACAGAACCAGAGAGTAATAGGGGCAACTCAACCAGCACCTGTAGATAGGTTGGAAAGACAGGTTTTAGTAGGTAAAAGAATACAACTTGAGATCAAGTCCAGGAGGGAGAAGGTCCAGAACCACCTAGGTAAACAGCAATCTAAAAACTGAGGGAGGTGGAGACCCAAAAAGGCACAGTTCACCCTGGGGGAGTGAAAGGGGAGGAATAATCTTAGAAAACAAGGCAGAGGATATTTTTAATAGTGTATCAGGACTTAAAACCCACATTACTCACACTGCTTTGCTTAGATAGATTATATTCTTTCCCAGTCTGTCTACTTGCACTAGATCTGAGGGCACAGACAGCTAACTAGCCCAAAAATAAGAGGATATAGTGCAGTAATCTCCCTTAATTTCTTATTAACTTAATCTGGCGCCCTGTATAACTTATACTGTTTCACCATGACTAATCTGAGTTAAATCTGGTTTGTTTGACTGCTGCTTGGTATTGACAGATTTTATTCAAAACTGTCACGATTGATAGTATCAAGTCTGAGAGTATAGGCAACTACACTGAAGATGACAAGATTCACTACAATACCCATTCTGGTTTGATTATCACCTGTTTTTGAAGTTTTACACTATCTACAAAGTTTTGTTTTCATTAATACTGTTATGTACTGCTATATTCAATTATACTATGTCTGATGATATAGACAATTCTACTGAAGATAACAATAGACAACACAGTAACCATTGTAGAACACCTTGTACAGTGGTTTTATATGACTTTTTCATTTCATGTGTTTATAGGAATATGTTTCGTTTTGTCTTGCTTTGTTTTTTGTTTCTCCCTCTAATATAGAAAGGAGAGAAATACATGTTGAGACTCATGCATGCGTGGAACCTACAAACAGTTTATAAGACCTGATCTTATAACGCATGATGAAATGAACAACCTTTTTAAAGAAAAAGAGACACTACAGTAACCAGTGCTGATCCCATAGTGTCATGATTTGAAATCCAGCAATACTAATACCCTTTGTTCAGAGTGATTTTAGCCTGCTTTGGTTTGTTTAATCTTAACATAAATGAAGGCATGGATAACTGCATGCATGCTTAAGTGTATAGGATTGATAACCATAGTACTAAGTTTTTGTTGGCTAGTTGAACAGAACTGTTTGCAGTCTCGCTGTTTGAATCCCCACTTTGTATGCTTCACTTTTGTAACTTGAACAACTATTTTAACAGGACAGTATGTAGTCATCAACTAGTGATTTCTTACAGTTTATTTTTTCTTTGAAAGTATGTATTAATTTTACCCTTTTTCTGTTTTTTATAGTCTTTCTTTAAATAAAATTTTAAAAATAATTGAAATAATCAACTTATAAAAAGAAAGAGTTTATACTTATAAGTAAAATAAATCACAGTCACGTGTGTAATAATGTTGTCTCTCTGGTGTGAGAAATTCAAAGAGTAAATAAGCACTAAAATGTACAATAGATATTGTGAAACAAGAAGAAACTGTTCACAAGGAAAAAGGAAGTAGGATAGGGAAAGGAAGGAAAGAAAAAGAAAAATGCACCTCAGTTGTGCTATTAGTGTCTCTCAGTTCATTGAAAAGGAAGGTTTGTGCCAATATCGATTGGAGAATTTTTTATGCCCATATCTTGTACTCTGAGTAACTACTTTAAAGATAACTATATGCAATGTACTAACTATTGATATTTTATTATTTTGTTATGAAATTTTGTTTTACCTTTTTTCCATAAAATTCTAAAACAGGAAAAAAATGAAAGTGTTTGTGTGGCTCACGTCTTTGGAGGGATTAGTTCATGGCTGTTTCTATCATTTTTGGGCCTATGATGAGCCAGCACATTGTGGTAGGAGCATATGGTGAAGAAAAACTGCTCACCTCATGAACAGGAAGCAAAAGAGAGAGAGGAAAGAAGTGGAGCTCCCATCATTTTGAGCATGCTTCCTACTTAGTTATTCCTACTACAATTATTCATGTAGCTTTATAGTTGTCTGAGTCTCTACAGCTGTTGATACAGGAGAGGGCAAAGATAAGTCCATCAATATTTTTAATTTGACTTATACAAAAAGGTGAAACTGGGTTTCACAGGCATTAGAGTGTTTTGAAGCAGGATGTAATCTATCTTCTTGTTTAATTTGGCACTACGAATACAGCAGAAACCATTAGAGAATTCCAGTCACACAAAACGACTTCTCTAAGTCCCAAGAAGTCAAGTTCTTGCCCAGAGTACATTAATGAGAGGCTGGGGATACAGCTCAGCGGCACAGTGTCTGCCTGGCAAGCATGAGGTCGTGGGTTCGAGTTCCAGTACCAAAAATATAGAGTACATTAAAGAGTAACAAGTTGGGCAGAGCTCATTCTTGTCATTAATTTTCTGGCAGAGTGTCACTGTTTAGATCCCTATCCCAAGCAAATCTCAGTTGGAAAATTGGCTTTGCATAGTCAGTGCTCAAGAAATATTTACTTATCAAATTGTCAATTTGGCTCATTTTCTCAATCTAGCAATTTCAATCATTTCCTACATTGGTAACTTATCGATTGGATCATTCACAATTTCTCATTCTTCTTCAGATACCAAACATCTCCAAAATAGAGTTTCTTATAAATAGCAGATTCCTAGATTATTAAAGACACTACTAAATGGAGTAAATTTTAACTAAGAGTTTGTGTTTCTTATAAAAGAAGCGTAGGCTAGGGATACAGCTTAGCAGCATAGCATTTTCCTGGCAAGCACAAGGTTCTAAGTTTGATTCCTGGTGCCCACAGAAAGAAAGAAAGAAAAAATGCTTTCTAACCACATGGGAACCTATTCTACCTTTCAAGAACCTTGACTTTAAAACTTAGTGAAGTATTTATTGGGAAGAAGAGAAGTGAACATCTGAATAGGTTTGCAAATATATGAAAGATAAATGCCTACTCTGGTAGCAAAACGTTGGCAAGAAAAAATAATGTTAATGTGAAATATACAACACACCCAGTTAGCAGTTATACGTTTTCACATTAAAGTTTTACCCCAAAGAAACAAACAGTGCACATTAATCAATGTTTCAGGATTGAAATGAGCATATCATAGGAACTGGTTTCCTTCGTTTATTTTTTCAGTAAATCATTTGACTATTTTATGCACTTTCTTCCCTTGGGGAAATAATTTCAATCTGATCTGACTTTTTAAAAAAATTACTTCATTGTGTGCAAAATATTTTTGGTATTTGTGAATTTACAAGATGTTCTGAACCTCAGAGAAAAATAAATAAGGGAAAATTAAAACAAGTCCAAAGCACTAAGTATATTTTTTAAAAAATCCCTTAAGTGCAGGAAGAATGTAGGTGGAATAGAGAACAACAACCAGACTTGGGCAAGAATTTACAGAAATGTCTGAAGGTGTCAAAAGTAATTTTATATGAAGAGCTTTGTGCGGGTGTTTATCTTTAAGATTTCCAGAGAAGTGAAAGAGCTGAAGAAAAAGACATCATAAAAGAGGATGGCTTATCAGAATTCAGGATTCAGCAAGCTTACTTTAGTGACTATCAGATTCACCATCCAGTGATAATTCCATGCCAGGCAAAGATCATTATAGGGGCTGAAATCATATAGAAATATGAGCAAGACCAAGTTCTCACCTGCATGAACTGCTTAAGGTGACAAAACTGTGGGAAAGATGAAAAATAGTAGTACTTTACAAAACCATAATATAATATTATAAAGAGGAATTTTTTTAGTGGCTTTGAAGTCAAAGGAAGATGAACATTTCTTCTTACCTATTCAACTCTTTCCCTTCAAGGATAACTTTAGTTCCACATCTGGTGTATAATTTACAGATGTGATACCATTATGAATCCCTGTGGATTTTAGTTTTAAAAGCATGTAAGAAGCATTGTTTTGCACAAAATAGGAAGCATAGCTTTCAGAGGCAAGTGAGCACAGTAGACAAGAGATAGATGTCAGAGTCATATATGTTTGATGTAAGTCCCAGGGTCACCACTGGGCAACAATGGAGAAGTTATTTAAATTCTCTCAGCCTCAGTTTCTCCATCTGCAAAACAAGAATACTAATTCCTATTTCACAGAGTCATGAGAAACTAATGAGACAATAACCATACTTAGGATGCTAGGGGTATAAACGTTGATACAGGTATATTAGTTGGCATTCCATAGATATTTTCTGAATGTAGTTTTTTTTTTTTTCTTTTTTTACCAGTACCAGGGATCGAACTCACAACCACCTGCTTTGCAAGGCAGGTGCTTATGCCGCTGAGCTAAATCCCCAGCCCCCTGAATGTAGTTTTTTTCCAGGTACTATTCAAAGCACTGGCACCCAACAGTGAATAAAGCAAAACTCTGTACCCTATAACTATGTACAATTGTAGCATGGCAATCAATTTTTTTAATTAAAAACTCAAAAAGGACAAAGTTCCAGACTTGATGCCTCTGTTCTCATTTGAACCAAAAATAAACTCCATTAGGAGAAATCATCAACTAGTTCTCATGGTGCTTCACACAAAATAGACAAGGAATTATAAGTGGTGGAAGAAAGATATGCTTGGAAAATCTTGCATTCCTGGGCAAAGAAAATAATAGTTACATAAACAAACCAATTACACAGTTAAGAAGCTCTTCTGGAATCTAGTCCTCTAACATTTCTTACAAGTTAAGTTCTTAGTCATTTAAAAGAGGATGGATAACCCAAAGTTTCCACCTTACCATGCCATGTTTTGATCACATGACCAAGAAATGTGTGGCATGGAGCACATTTCTGGGTTATAAGTGTGGCCAGGTGAGCTGAATCACTGTGTGGCCATTAAGTCAGTCTGGAGCATTTGACTGCCAGTTGGAAGGCTTGGTTTTCTGTTTGACCTTAGGACTGCAGGGGGTAACTATGTGCCCACGGTGCCTGCAGGATGCCAGGGAAACCCAGACACTCACCTAAGAGTCTCACTCCTTTAAGACTTAGGTTACTATTAGAATACATGCTTCTCTAGGACTGGTAGCAAAATACTGGTACTCTCTCTTTATAGTAGTAAAAAATAAGAAATTTTCTTAAAAAACCTCTAGTAGCTTTCAGTCTAATTATAAAGAAGTGTTTTGTTCACTGCAAGCAACTGGAAACTATACCTATACAGGTTTGGGGAAGCCTCCTTCTGAGAAACGTTTTTAGAACTGTGGAAAGACTGCGAGGAAGTTTATGAAAGATTGACCTGGGAGGTCAGGAAAACCAAGTTCTCTTTTTGACTGCAATTAAGTATCTGGTTGAACAAAGGAAATGATTTCTCTGAGTCCCAATTTACACACCTATAAAATGACCATGCACAGAGGCTTCTAAATCTGTTCAATAAACAATCACCCACCATATGCAAACTTCCTCATACAGTATTTAAAGGCCCTAAGCCAGAAACCAGGCATGGTGGTGCACATGTGTAATTCAAGATACTTGAGAAGCTGACACAGGAAGACTATAAATCCAGGAGCAGCCATGGCAACTGCGTGAAATATACTCTCAAAATTAAAAATGTTTTAAAAGGCTGCAGATGTAGCTCAGCGGCAAAGTGCTTCCTAGTACACACAAAGGCTTGGATTCAATTCCTTTCTCAAAATTAAATTAAATTAAATTTTTAAAAATAACCTACTATGACAGGACCTTTACTGCAACAAAGTACTTAAAACTGGATAATTTGTAAAGAACTGAACTCAGTTTCGGGGACTGAGTAGTTCAGGATCATGTCACTGGCAGTAGAAGGCCAGTGAGGGCTTTCTTTCTAAGTCTCCCAGAAGAAAGGAGCATTCTCATGGGAAGTCAGATCAAGAGGAACAGACTCCTTCCATCGAGTTGTATTACAACTGCATTTACCCATTTATGAAGATCAGTCTCTTAGGACCCAAATACTTCCCAAAAGACATCCTTGGTAACATCATGGCTCTGGGGATTAAGTTTCCAACCGATAAATTTTAGATGGACACATTCAGACCATAACAGATAGTTACACTTGACAATACGGACACTAAGGTGCAGAGAACCTCACTTAATTACACAAGCGTGTGAGTCAGAGGTATAATTAAAGGTTGTCTCCTGATTTTCGGTTGTGTCTTCCTATCAAAGTACAACTCTGCCTTTATAATACACTAGAGGATGAACTGGCTCTGGGTCTGAGAAAAAAAAATGACCCTGTCGGAACAAATATCTCACTGCCTACTTCACCTTTTTGTGTGAGATTGTCTCTGCTTTGTCACTTTCTTGGCTAAGCCATCTTCCTTTTTTGAGGTGAATAGCTTTAAAAAGTTAAGTCGTATATAGAGAAGTATATGAGTTTCATTCAATGGACATTCAGATGTATTATCACATAGACAGGGAATCTGTCTTCTCTCCACCTGTGCTCCTATGATGGTAAAGAATTGTGATCAGAACATGAGATGTCCAACATATCTGACCTAATCTTAGAAAACTCTCATACTCTTGGATAATCAACCACCATATCTATGATCCCACCAACAGGAAGCTGTCCATTCACTTCCTTGCTTAAGAACAGCCCTTTTAATGTCCACTCCCAAAGACCAATCCATAGACTGGTCATTAGGCAAAAATATAATCCAATCAATAAATTTACCAAAAGTTCAAGACTCCTCTGAATTGTGAAATACAGCAAAAATATATCATGTGTTAGCTAGGGGAAGATAGAGACTGGGTGAATAATCTCTTCAAGTTAAAGATATCTGAGATTGAAATTAATACATTCCTCCTTTAGAGGATTCCAGACTTGTCATGGATTCCAAATCATTTCCTGCTTCCCATTCTTTCTTCCACAGGAACCATCCCACTAAAATCTGCTCTAGAATTTCTGACAGTTGATCTTCCTAATGAATGTGTACATGCTGATGACATAGATTTTTCTTAAATTATTGAAATAGGTGACTCTCTCTTCTTTATACCCAAAGGAGCTACATAAAACTCCACAGAACTATTTCATCATACTCTATTCTGGCATTCTATTCTGTGTAATGCTGAAACTAATAATAATTTAGTATCCAGTTTGCTGATTCCCAGGCCTATTTTATTATTGCTGCATGTTACTTCTTGTCATTCTATTGACCACTTCCACAGGTGCAACTGCTATCATTTATAATCAAGAGTATGTAATAGGATTTACCAAGAAGAGATATTTAGTACCATGACTCACCTCTCAGTCCAAAGTCTATGATCTTCTAAGACCAATTCCATAATCTCTGTGGGTGGCCTTAACCCATCCCTAATTTATTTATTACCAAGAAGCTGCCTTTTTAAAACTATGTGTAGAAACTGCATTATTATTTATGATAGTAATGAATGTTCTCATGGTACAGAAGGCAAGCTTCCCTTGAGAGGAATTCCTTTGCTCACCTGATGAAGATTGGCCAGAAAAGTTGAGCCAGAAGCCTTCAAACTTCTGACCTACTCAAGGCACTTAGTTCTGCTGACTTTGTTTCCATCAACAATAATGAATTCTGTGTATCTCAGAAAATAACAAACCCTTGGTTCTTTCCCTGATTCTGACTCTCTGAGTTCCTACCTTAGCTCATCTAATGCTTTGAGATATCCTTTGCCACATATTTAAATTTAATGCTAGCATTTATTTCATTGGCTCATTAACTGCCCTCTGGTCCAGGTTAACCAATGACCCCAGAAAGATCTCCAGTTGCTCTGCAAGGGTGATGAGCAATTCTCACCCTGCACTTTAGCCAACAAAAACGTTGTGCCATTTTACAAGCAGCCAAAGTCCCAGAAGCCTACATGGTTTCTGGCATGATCCATGCAGAACAATAATAAAAATTTTATGGCCCTAGGGAGCCAACAGTCCCAGAAGTGCCCAAAGGCAGGTAAAACTGTTGTGTCCTCATTCAGCCTTGTGCCTTGACAGCTTTACCCAAGAGCACTTAGATATGAAGTACCAAAGCTATATACATTGTTTAAAAGTCCTGAACTTGGGATGATGACATACAGGTTCTGCCTATGTACATTTTATCTAATTGCATCTTGTCTAAAAAATTAAGGAACTATTTTTAAGCATAAAAGATAAATTAGCTTAACAGATGGGATGTTTTTATATCCCTGAAAAGCCAAGAAACATACATTCCACTACCTGTTGAGAACAAAACATTTGCTCATAAATATTCAGCTAGCATCTTAGCCTCTGCTAGCTTTCACTTTTCTTTGAAAAGATGTTCCTACTTCCCCATTACACATTCAGCAATGATTAATACACACAGGATACTGTCAGGAAACTGGGTGCCTTTTCAGAAGTTACCGTATGATTATAGATCCCTCTAGGTAGTTAACACGTTAGATGCTGAGTATGGCCACACGTATAAAACTAAGAACTGAAGATGTTAGAGGGTACCTCCAATAATCTAAGGGAAAATACTCTCAGAATTATTGATAATATTTACTCACTTATTGTAACTATAAAGGTAGGATTAATTTTCTTAATGTATACATTTACTCATGCAGGATTTGAAACTGTAAATCCCTATAATTAGGTGACACCTGGCATTCCAAAATGTCATAGAGTTGCCCAAAGGCAAAATTGTTGTCTTTTACTAAACAGGGCATTTATTATATCTATAAATGTATATGTCCATAACTTTTAATTGCCTTCACATCCTCTTTAGTTTCCTTAGATTTCTGGATCCTATAAATAGTAATCCGGACTAGCAAATAACACTAACTGGATGCTTTTATAAAACACTAACTAGATTTCCAAAAAACATGTACATTTCTTCAGGATCGAAAGATGCAATGTCCATGAAATCTTCTGGAAGAAAGGAAACTGTCCATGGAACCTTTGTGAAAAGAATATATATTATATATGATGATAAATACATATAGTATACAAATGATTCAAAACTTCCGTTACAACCTTCAAATAAAAAGGTATGTGCATCCCTTGTGTCAAAGCCATCACTCTGGGTTTACTCACATTCCTAAGTGATAAAGAAATTCACCAGTAGTCTAGGTAACTTTGACCGAATCATTTGTTTGATAGCACATTTATTCTACTCTCATCCAGACACACTGGGGTTAATGAACCCAGAGATCTTAGATTTTGCCTAATGGCTTTCACTGGGTGATTTTATCCAAGCAGGCTTTTCTATCCAGGCAAGCTTCCTCCTGTTTTTAATTCTGCACCTTCCCTGTGAGTATTCTTATGCCAGAGGGACAATGTGTTTTCATTTTACAAAGAAACATTACCTAAATTAATGTTTTCATAGTAACAATGTCTTCATCTTTATAGACCACCTTCCTTTCCTTGGAAGAAAAAGCAACAAAACATGTGCAAAGATCGCTTTCATCTGCCACCGAAAACCCTACCTTCTCCCATCCAAAAATGCCACCTCTCGGCTGCCAAGCGTATTCTCCACAATCCCTCAGCCTTCCCCTCCAGATCTTTTTTCAAAGTCTGACTTAATTCACCACAGTCTATCTTGAGATCTCTGGAGCTCAACCTCTAAAATGGATATAACTAATAAAAAAGAAGGAATTAGTTTTAAAATGCATAAAATATATAAAAATAAACCCATTAACTCTCCCAATATTACTTATGTAGCCATTGGTCCATAACACAAAAGAGAATTCATCTGCTTACAGTAGCATAGCAGCATACCACACTCAATGTGTTATTCTAATATCCTTAGAACTATTTTTTAAAAATAAAAAGAAATTGAAACTTAATATGTTGTACTTAAGCCAGTATTTCCAAGCTATTGTTTCGGTATATAATCAGGACTTTCAAATCATCAGTGAGATGTTTTGCATTTTAAAAAATTCTGTCTTGCTCATTATCCTTGCATCACGTCTCTTTATCTCTAGCAGCATTCCCAGTGCTCCTCTGGGCCACACAGGAAGAGCAGCACAAATCAAGGGTCACTCCCAGAACTCCCAGCTTTCAATGTGCCCATACCTATCAGAAGTTTAAAGGCCAGTCTTTCACAACTGCCATGCTTGTTTCTTTAGAGATTTAAAAACAAGTGTCTAAATTTTAACCTGCTTTTAAGTTCGTATTTCTGGTACCATGTCAAGAAAACAGAACCAATGTTAAGTTATGTATTCTTTTCCTATTTGCTACTATAACAAATTACCAAAAGCTTAATGACTTAAAATAAGAAAAATTTTCTGTTTGTATTATTACTTCAGGAGATCAGAACTCTAAAATGAAATAATAGGGATGTATTCCTTTTCCAGTTTCTACAGGCAACTTACATCTCCTGGTTCATGCCCGCTTCCTTCAGCATCAAACAAAGCTCAGCAGGCACAGTATCTTTAGATTCTGTCTGTCTGTCTGTCTGTCTGTCTCTCTCTCTCTCTCTCTCTCCTTCTGATCTATAAGTGAAATTCTGTCATCAAACATATCTAGTTATAATATAGAACTACAATCAACAAATACAACATCTTGGGTTAATCCTTACTTTTTCAAGCAATATTCTATAAAAATAAAAATGTAACCCAGGTTCAATGGCATGAGTACTTCAAGCTACTCAACAGGCTGAGGCAAGAGGATTACTTGATCCCAGGAACTAAGACCCTCTCAAGAAAAAATATAGAACAATAGATAACAGAAACCTGAGTAGAACTTTCAATAGGAGATTTTTAGAAATAGTTGAAGTGTATGCAATGATGACTTAGCCAAGATATGATGGGCATGTAATTTGAGGCTGCAAATGAAAATTCACCAGATAATATCTCTTTGCTTTTCCAAATGTTCCAAAGCAAATCTTCACACTCTTTCCCAGGTAACTAGTGCCACATCTAGCATAGAATATACTTCTTATAAGGATGCAATATAATCTTTGATGGAAATTCTAATATTTGCTAAATGTGTCATGAAGTAGAAAATATTTTAACTGAACAAATGCCTAACATTTGTTTAACAGGAAGACATAGTGCCCAGATCAGAATATTCCATAAATTCAATATAAATGCAAATTTTGAAAACAACTACTTTTTTCTTTTTTCTATTGGCATGCATTTGTACATATATGTGGTGTATACTGTGGGTAATTTAGTACATGTATACAATGTGTAACATCAAATCAGGGGGATAAGCATTTACTTCTTCCATCTCTTTAACCACTAATCATTTGTGTATGTTGGAAACCTCATATTCTGTTTTTCTACTCATTTTGAAACAGGTTATTTTAAACCAGATGTGGTGGAGCACACCTACCATTCCGGCACTCAGGAGGCTGAGGCAGAAAGATCACAGAAGGTCTGAGGTCAGCCTGGTTACATAGCGAACTGTAGGCTTTGTAAAGTGAGACCCTGTAATAAAAATAAACAAATACATGAATTCATTTTAATCAATCATTTTAATCAATGATTTAATCAATGCTGTGCTAAAGAAGAGTCTGAAGTAGTCTTTCCTCCTGTGTCCCTACTGAACTTCTGTTCTCTCCCCCAACCCCACCTACTCCAGTCTCTAGCAGACGCTATTCTATTCCATCCCATTCTTCTACAAGATTGACCTACTTCTTTCCACAAATAAATGATGATAGTATGTGGCACTTGTCTTTTGGGGTCGGGACTATTTCAGTTAGCAAGATGACTTGAAGTTCCCTTTATGTTGCTTCAAAAGACAGGATTTAATTCTCTTTTGTGGAAGAATAGTATATTACATAAATAAATATTTTCTTTACTATTCATCCCCTGAAGTGTATCTTGACTGATTTTATACTGTGACCATTGTGAATAGTGCTGCAGTAAACATGGGAGTGCAAATATCTTTTGGATAGGACTTTATTTTTTTGGATATATAAAACCATTTGTGGGTCATTTTGCTGGGTCACATGGTAGTTCTGTTTTCAGTTTTTTAAGGAATCTCCACATTAATACAACAGCCACTTCTAAGGGTTACCTTCAAAATAAGATCAGTACAGGAAAACAAGTCATTTGACTTACAAATTTGTAATTGATTTCTCTGTAACTCTGCTCTTTTAAGGTATTTTTAGACTTAGCCTTATGCAAAAATTCCATTTATACTAAAAGAGTATAGAAGCAATACTTGACACTTTAAAACATGTAATCCCAAATTACTTATACAAACATCCATAATCCCCACTGCACATTTCATGTGTGCTCAGGCTCTCACTCTCTTCTCTTTGAGGGATGGGCAAATGCATGCTGCCATAATAAAATACCTTAGACCAGGTGGATGATGCAAAAGTTATTTCTCAAAGTTTTGTTATCTCCAATTCCAAGATCAGGTTGTTGGCATGTTCCCACTTCCTGGTGTGCAGGTGGCCACTTTCTCACTATATTCTCACATGGCAGAAGGGTGAGAAGCTCTCTAGTGTCTCTCTTGTAAGGGCACTAATACTCCAATGAAGGTATAATGGCTGATACATTGTGTCAGTTTGAGACCTGTTTAGAAGCTTAACCACAATTTAGTAGTTCTATATGTAGGTTGTAGAGGACATGCCCTAGGGTGACTGCCCAGGAAGTTGTAATGGCTGATTCATTGTGTCAACTTGAGAGTCAGCAGGAGTCCAGGGTCCTCACTTTGTAAACATACTGAGCCTGTGCAAGAGGAGGGCATGGAGAAGGTATCAACCCTACATCCACCCAAGGGAAGGTATCCTGCTGACAATACCAGGGAGGAGGAGAGGCTTAATCTCTCACCATTTTTGCTCTTTGTACATGCTGTCTTCCACCACTATGAACATTGCTCCTCTGCCTTGCCACGTGGCTTTGAAGCCAGCTGATTATAGATTGCCCCCCCCCAAACTGTGAGCTAAATAAGCCTTTCCTCCTTAACTTTGGGTGTCAGGTAGTTTGTCTCAGCAACAAGAGAAAAATAACTAAGATTGAGGGTTATATCTTCATGACCTCACTATCTCTCAAATACCTTGTTTCCAAATACCACAACATTGTGTTTAAGCTTCAATGCATGAATTATACAGGGGCATAAGTCTATTCTATAGCAAGGGATATGCAGGATGGGGCGGGGGGCGGGGGGAAAGCCTCAGGGAAATATATATACTCTGGAAAACTATAACAAATTTATTTACCTGGCTGCTTCTCCCAGATGCCACTAAACTGAAGAAAAATAGTAAATATGATTGCTACTGAAAATTCACTTGTCAAATTTTATAAATGTGTCTTTAATGTGCAACTCCTAGATCATATTTTCTACTCAAAACTGTAGCTTTGCAGATAAATAATTATGTTCTTAAAATGTTGCCTAGGGAGATTGAGATTTCTTGAATTACAACTTTATTGTCTGACAATACTTTTAAAATACTTTTAGTACATGGCTGTAATCTCAGCACTTGGGAGGCTGAAGCAGGAGAATCACTGTGAGTTCAAGGTCAGCCTGAGTTACACAGTGAGTACAAGGCCAGCCTGCACTACAAAGTGAGACCCTGTCTCAAAAATTCTTTTTCAGTTTTTCTGAAATAGACACAATAAAGCTTTATAAGGCAGGAGATTCATTTAATGATTCCTGAACTAAAATATAACTGTGGTTAAATGAGAAGTGATTAAGAATTATCTATAATAATCATTTTTATTAAAACTTCAGAAATTCACTAAATTTCATTCATTTGTCTAAAGAGAAAATGTAATCATTAACCATAGTGCTTAAGTGGAAAAACTATCAAAAAGTAATTCTAATGGAGCTTTAATTTGAACAAATGCATGATTTAATAATGTGGCAATGGTGTTACTAAAATGTGGGTATTAACTTTCCAATAATTTCTAGAAATTGAAATGGAATCGGGTTGGCAATAACATGACATTTCGATACCAATGAAAATATTTTTTGTAATTACGTAAGTGATAAAAATAAATGTTTTATAAAAAGATTTGTCCAGGAGGACTTATAACTAGGAAAAACAATCATAATTAATAAGATTTCATGACGTGTACAGCAGCCAAAGATAACTTTTCAGGCCAGCTGAGGATGACAATTTCATTTCTGGTGTTAAATTCATAATATTTGACCACCTGCAGAGATTTTTAAAAACACTTTAAAAAATTAATTTTCCAAATATGAGTAGGCTGAGTTCCCCTCTGTTTACATGACTTCTGCTGTGCCAAACTAATGGACTTCAGTGCACGTTTCAGCTTTCGAAGCCGCTGTTCTATGGTGCAGGAGTAAGTGTGTAACCGCCATTTACCAGCTGGAAAAAGGAACATGGATCTACTATGTCTAAGTATATTATGGAATCTAGGTTGCACCTCCAAGAGAGAATGTGTCCAAAGCAACTAAATTTAAGAGGGAGCTGTAAAATTATCCAGTTGATGAGGAAACATCTTGACAGTTTGACTAGGGGACACAAGCAGAGCTGTGAGGCAGGGAACCATGCAACACAATATCAAAGATGCTCTTCTCACTCTTTGTGATGGAGAGCACTGCTGCATAAGAATATTAACTATAGCAGCATCAGAACAGAAGCAGTTTTGTGAAGTATATAATTATGCATGTAGTGTTCCATATACACAGCACTGATCTCTGAATTTATAAGGTCTACTGTGAATTCTGAAGTCAAATAATTATAATAACAATAAAAAGAAACTGCATTAACTAAAGTATGTTTATTTTTTATTCTACTATTTTGGTACCAGGGATTGAACTCACAACCTTGCACTTAGCAGGCAAGTATTTGAGGCGCTGAGCTAAATCCCCTGCTTTTCTTATTCTACTTTTTTTTTTTTTTACTTTTTCATTTTTTTTTATTTTGAAAGTAAACAACAGAACAAGTCAGAATAAAGCCAACTAAGATCGTACAGTGAAATTGGTACAGAACTTCACAGCAGGTTACCGGGATAACAGTAATAGGTGTTACAGTATATTTTGTTATCTTTACAATAGTTGTTCTTTCAATCACGTATATCAAAATGAGATGAAATATAGAACACTATAGAACTTATCAAAACAATACTGAATAGAGCAGTACCATTAATTAGAAAAGAGCAAAAAAGTAATAAAAATATTTGCCTTCAAAGAAATGGTAGAAGGAAGTCCCCCTTATTTGTTATGGTCAACCTCCCAGGAGATGCTCAGATTTCTGATTCCCATTTGCTAATTGGGGGGACAGCAGAAGGATGGTAGGGGAAGTGGGATGTTTGACTCTAGGCCGTGCACCAGTAAGTTCACTATTGCTTAGCAGGGAGGGGAACTGCTTGCTTGGTTTCCCAGGGTCCTAAGTTCCAACATGGTGTGGGTCTCAGGAGACACTGCTAGTTCTCCCCCTGGAAGGGCTGCATCTGCCACCCTGCCTCCGCTTACCAGGGAGGAGAGGTACTGGCTTGGCTTCCCAGAGTCCTAAGTTCCAACATGGCCTGGATCTCAGGAGACACTGCTGGTTCTCCCCCTTGGAAGGGCTGCCTTTTATTCTACTTTTAAGTATTTTGCTATTTTAAATTACATTTTAAGTATAACCAAATAATTCCCCAAAAACTGGGGTTTTTAGTGTCATAATGTTTTTTTTAAAATAAATCTTATTTCTTCGAGCAGTTTTAGGTTCACAGTGAAACTGAGTAAAAAGTAGTTACCAGGTATGTCCTGCCTCCTTCACATGGGCAGGCAGGCACACATGTACACACACACACACACACTCCCCCCAGCAGAGTGCTTCAGGTGTTATAATCAATTACACTGACACATCTCTGTCACTCACAATCCATAGTTTACATTGAGAATCTCTGTGTAGCACAATCTGCAGGTGAAAGCAAATGTATAACAACATGTACCCATCATTTTAGAGTCATAAAGAATAGTTTCACTGTTACAACAATCTTCCGTGCTCTACCTCTTCATTCCTCCCTCCTGCTCTACCTCTGGCAACCTCTTTTTATTGCCTATAAGTTTTGCCTTTTCCACAATGTCCTACAGTTGGAATTTACCATGTGCAGATTTTTCAGATTGGTTTTTTGTATTTACTGACATGCATTGTCTTTTCACGTGTAAAGGTAGATGCTGGAAATTGATAACATGTATGGGGCTAAAGCAAGGCCTGCCCCAAAAACACAGAGCCCAAAACAAGCCAGGTAAACAAGCTGTTCCAGCTCCAAGAAGACAAGGGGCCCAGGCGAGCCAGGCAAACAAGTTGCTAGGCAGCTGGTTGAAATTGACATTCTTCTTTCAGGGGTATAAATACATGTGCTACAGTGGTTGGGCAGTTCCTTTCCTCCCATCAGGAGGGTAAGGACTCCACCTGACCCCAGCTTTTGTCATCCTCTCTTGGTCCTTCACCCCAAGAACCTTAAGAGCCTCATGGCTTGTGGCACTCATGGTTTGATAACCCATTTCTTTTCAGTGCTGGACAATACTGCATTGTCCATGTATCCATTTACCTAGGGAAGGATAACTTGGCTGCTCATGTGTTTTGATATTACAAACAAAACTGCCATGATTGTCTGCATGTAGATTTTAATTCGGATGTAACTTTTCAACTTATTTGGATAAATTCCAAAAAATGCCATTTTAGCATCACATGATAAAGTTGTTTAATTTTTAAAGAAACAGCGGAACTGTCTTCCCAGTGGCTGTGCCATTTTGTACTCCCAACAGAAATGAATGACAGTTTCTGTTCTCTACCTTCTCCTTCAAATTTGTTGTTACCTGTGTAGATTGATACAGTAAATGTATTTATTATAGTAACTTCTTGCTTTTAATTTACAATTTCAATGATTTGAACATCTTTCATATTTTTACTTATCATCTTTGGTAAGATGTCTCTTCAGATCTTTTGCCCATTTTTAATCAACTGTTTCTTTTCTTGCTGAATTTTAAGAGTTTTTTGGTACATTTTGGCTAGCAGTTCTTTATCATGTATGTTTTTTATAAGTATTTTCTTTCAGTCTTTGTCATAATTTCTAAGTGTAATGATGACCTTTCAGGAGGGGAGCCTTTATGGAAATAAAATCATTTTGAAAGAATTCTATGGGGGCTGGGAATTTAGCTCAGGGGCATAAGTACCTGCCTTGCAAGCAGGCAGTCGTGAATTCGATCCCTGGTACTGATTAAAACGAAAAAGACAAAAAAAAAAGAATTCTATGATTAAAAATGTAAATAAGCATTTTTTTCATTTAAATAACCATTATTGAGGGTGCAATGAAAATGCTATAAATCAGATTTAGATATTACTTCATTAACTAAACTATTATAGTTAGTGAAATTAACTGGAATCCCTACATAATTCCCTATATCAGAGAAGACAAAATTTTGTTAGGATTGGTGCCACTCAAACATGTCATGAAGAGTCAGCTGCAACATCATGTGATTTTTATCAAAATACAGGCCAACCTTTGGTGGAACAAGAATCACTAAGTGTTTCTTACCAGAAAAGGGGAGACATAGCATCTCAGACTTAAAGAGCCTTGCACCAAAGCCTCCTTAACACTATACATAAGCTTTATTATATATAGTATGTTGTTAGATTCTGTTGCCTCTGAGAAAAATTGATTCTCACTAGAAAGGGAAAACATGAATCACTAACAGTAGTCAATGGCTATCTAAACAGATAATACCACCATACCACAACCACGAGCAGTGATGGAATCAAACACACCAACACTGAGCAATTTAAATCCTTTCTCAAACAAAGTATGATCACAACATACCAGAAAATACAAAGTCAGTATGTATCCCTGAGTTCCACTGTCTATGCTGTCCACTGTAATTAGATTAAACTAAAAGGAATTCACTTCAGGATATCAAAGAGGTGTCATACTTATTGAAAGGCATGAAGATTGGTTTTGGGGCTAACATTCTAAGAAAACACCCTAAAGCCATGTTGCTGAACAGAGCTCCTGGGCCTGCCATGGTCAGGAAACTGTGAAAGCAAGGATTTGTACTACAGCCCAGCTCTAAACCCAGACCGGCCGTACCACCATCCACATGCCAAAGAATGAAGGCGCTGTGCCCTGTCCCTTGATGGCAAGAGACCTTGTGTGGAAGATCCTACCACAGCCCCTACAGGAAGACCTACTCTATCTGCCAGCAGAAACAGCGGTGTCAACAGCAGTCACTCCCTACTCAGCGTGCTCCACTTCTACCATTCAAAACTTGTGCAGTTATAAATGCTTGCTGAGATTTAAATCATGCCTAAAACCTAAGCTTTAAGGGAATCTAAAAACAAATATAGTTCCAGAGGCTACCACCTCAGCCATTCCAGCAGCCATGACAGAAAGGTAGAAAAGGTAACTGAGCGAGTGGTTATGGTATCCTCACCCACTCGGAAAAAAGAGTAGAAAGAATGACTTTCAGAGGAAAGTTGGATGTGGTTCCTGAACTCTTAAGTATAGAAGCTCTGGACTCAAGGTGTAGAAGGTTTTTTTTTTTTTAGTAACCGCCATAGCAAAGAAGCCCATCAACATCAGAGCAATAGGAAGCCTGTTTCTCGTTTCTCATGTGTAAGGAGCACAGAGATATATGGAGTATGGAGTATGAATGTTGGCTCAAAGGCCATGCTCAGGATGAATAGGAAACTCCACTTCCCAGAGATGCTACGAGTGTGCAAGGTGGCAGAATCCCCCGTCTTCTGAAATCCCTGGAAGCCAGGATGGGGGTGTATCAGTGGTACAGCACTTGCTCTGCGTGCAGAAGGCCCTGGCTTCGATTCTCAGCACTTCAAATCAAATCCTGTCGGTGCATCCTGAGTGTGATATGTATGCTGTCTTCACACATAAGCCAACGGAGCCTCTACTAAAAAGATTAAAACGTAACTAGGAAGTAAACCACCTGAACAAAAACACCACGAAAGAACAGGAGCACAATGAACAAAGGAAATCTACTTAACCATTAGAATTTATAAAATGAACAAACAGATCTCTGAAAATAGTATAATTAAAAACCCCAAAGAGATGAGAATAGGTAGATGTGGTAGATAATACCTCTGTACAAATAAAGCCAGGATGACATCAATGGGAAACAGAAACTAACTAAACAGACCCTCATGTCAACCGGAAACTCTTCACTTTATTTAACCTCAATCCCGAACACCAAAACGTAAGAGGTGAAGGAACAGGCCATAAAATATCCCTAAAGACTCGCGACTCCCCCAAGGCAGACCCAAGGGACATGGAGGAAGAGGGCTGAACTGTGTGAAAGGATTAAAGAGGAAATAAAGAAACTCAGTGAGTTCAAAGAAACATAGCCAAAAAAGTAGAATCAATTAAGAAATGTTGTTATAGGACAAACAAATTAAAAAATGGTATAGGCGACCAAAACAGTTCAAAACACAAATGGAAAATTTTGAATGATGCGGACTCCATGAAGATTCCAAACATTAATACTAAAAACAAAGGAGCCTGGAGAATTCACAAATACCAGAAATGGACAACATTGAAGATATGGTTTCAGAAATTGAAAAAAAAATAGAAATATACGATAATTTAACTCAGAGAAGCCTTAAAACAATAAGCAAGAAAAATTCATCTAAAAGGTACTACATGATGCTGAAAAGACTAATAATGTTAATTAGAGTTACAGAAAAAATTAGAAGACAGAACACAGGTAATAAAAACGTCTATTTACAGAAATCATGGCAGAAAACTTGCCAACTATGAGGAAAAAACTCAATGTACAAGTAAGCAAGACATATAAAATGCCAAATAACTACGAAGAAAAAAAAGCCTCCCCATGACACATCATAGTCAAAATCTCAAGTGACTTACAAAAAGATAGAATCTTAAAAGCTATCAATGAAAACTAAAAAATCACTTATAAAGATAAACCCACTAGGATTGTCACAAGTTTCTCAATACAAACTGTAAAAGGCCAGGAAGCTTGGAGTGAAGTCTTCCAATCTCTGAAAGAGAACAACTTTCAATGTGGACTAATATATGCTACAAAATTTTCTTTTAAAAACTTATGATGAAATAAGTGCATTTCATGACTGAAAAAAAACAGCCATAAGAGACATGAACACAAAACAAGGATTCAACAAATACTCAATAACCTAGGCAGAGACAATGAAGCCAATAAAACCAAAAACGTGATTGAATAATACATGAAGTAAGTGAATGATTAAACACAAAATGAAAAATAAAGAAGTCAACAACAGGGGCTGGGGATTTAGCTCAGCGGCATAAGTACCTGACTTGCAAGCAGGCAGTTGTGAGTTCAATCTCCGGTACCGATAAAAATGAAAAAGACAAAAAAAAAAAAAGTCAACAACAAATAAAGAACAAATGACACATTGTCAATACCTTTCAGTAGCAACTTTCAATGTAAATAGCACAAATACCTAATTAAAAGACACAGACTGGAGGACTAAATCAAAAAACAACACCCAACAGTATATTGCATTTAAGAAATACATTTACATCAAAAACAAATACATAGATTAAAAATCAAAGGATGGAATAAATATTCCATGCACTACAACCCCAAAAGCAAGCAGGAAGGATGGGGACATAGCTCAGTGGTACAGTGCTTGCCTAGCATGCACAAGGTGCTGAGTTTAATCCCTAGTATCACACACACACACACACACACACACACACACAAGCAGGGGTACTAACTTTATTCTCAGATAAACTTCAAGTTAAAAATGATCAGAAGAGGCTACAAAGGCCACTACATATTAGTTAAAAGAAAAATTCAATAGAAAAAGATAATAATTATAATTACATATGCACCAAATATCAGGGAAACTCTTCTCAGTAAACAAACACTACAGGACTTAAACAACAATGCAATCATAACATGTGATTCAATACCACACTTTCACAAATAGATCAACCAAACAAACAAAAAAAACAACAAAAAAGAGATGGTTCAACATTTGCAAATCAATAAATATAATATGCCACATTAACAGCACCAAGGACAAAAACCATCTCAACAGATGCAGAAAAAGCATCTGACAAAGTACAACACTCATTCATGATAAAAACCCTAAAGAAAATTGGAATAGATGGGTCTTTATCTCAATCTTATAAAAGCCATCTGTGATAAACCAATGGCCAACATCATACTAAACAGCCCAAAACTGAAAGCTTTCACTCTAGAATCAGGCACAAGACAAAGATGCCCAGTATCAGCATTCTTATTCAACATAGTTCTGGAGACATTAGCGAGAACAATTAGAGAAGCGAATAAGGATAGGAAAAGAAGTTCAATTACCATTATTTGCAGATGACATGATACTGCACATAGAAGACCCCAAAAACTCCACCAAAGGACTCCTAGACTTAATGACCAAATTACGTAGCACAGGAAAATAAAAAGTCAACACTCAAAACTCAATAGCATTCCTGTACACAAATAACAAACTTGCTCAGAGAGAAATTAGGAAACAACACCTTTCACAAAAGTATCAAAGAAAGAAAAAGAAAGAAAGAAAGAAAGAAAGAAAAGACATACTTAGGAGTCAGTGTAACAAAGGAAGTAAAAGATCTTTATATGAAAAACCACAGCACTCTGAAAAAAAGAGGATATCAGAAAATGGACAGATATCCCTTGTTCTTGGGTAGGAAGAACAAATATAATGAAAATGGCCATACTAGGGGCTGGGGATTTAGCTCAGCGGCATAAGCACCTGCCTTGCTAGCAGGTGGTTGTGAGTTTGATCCCCAGTACCGATAAAAAAAAAAAAAGAAAGAAAAGAAAATGGCCATACTTCCAAAGTTGTTACATGAATTTACAATCCCATTCAAAATAACAATAGCATAACTCACAGAACTAAGCAAAACAAATCCTAAATTCATATGGAACCAGAAGAGACCTAGAATAACAAAAGCAATTCCAAAAAAAAAAAAATGTATCAGGCCCAAGAGATCAACAAAACAGAACAGAAGATGCAGAAACAACTCTATACACACAGCTACTATACCTTTATCTTTGACAAAAGGGCCACACATGTTCACTGGAAGAAAGATAGTCTATTTGATAAATGGTTCTGGGAAAACTGGATTGCTATTTGCCAAAAACCAAAACTAATCCTATGTTTCTCACCATGCACTAAAGTAAAATCAGAGTGGATGAATAGATAAATAAAATGTGATTTTCTATACATGGATTACTACTCTGCCATGAAGGATAAACTTGAGACATTTTTAGGTAAACAGGTGCATCTTGAGACTGTACTTGTAAGTGAGATAAATCAGACACATATGTTTAAACATTGCATTGTTTCTTTTGTGCAAGAAACTAAAGGGTATATAAGGATAAAAATGGATGACAGATATTAGGAAGTGGGCGGAAAAATGCCCAAATGGGAAGGGGAACAAGGGAGGAGGGAGGGAGCAGGGAAGGAAGAGAAAAGGAAAAAGAAGAGATTAAAAGAAAAAAATGGAAATACAGTTTTGAAGGAGAAGAGGATTAAAGTAAGGGGAGTAGAGGGGAGGGAAATGGGGGTAAAAAGGAAAAATCAAGGTATGTTATGTACAGGCAAAAATTCCCTTTGATGAACATGATCATCATGTGTACCAAAAGTGTATGAATAAAATTAATTTTGAAAATACCAGTGTCATTATTCACAACACTAAAAAAAAAACCTAAAATTCATATAGAAACTCATATAGAAGCACAGAAGACCCCAGAGAGCCAAAGCAATCCTGAGCAAAAAGAGCAAGGCTTGGCATCACAATACATCATTTCAAAGTACACGATAAAGTCACTGTAACAAACACAGCAAGATATTAACATAGAAATAGACACACAGAGAAGATTCAGAATAGAGGATCCAGAAATAAACCCACACAATTAGAGCCATTTGATTCTCAACAAAGGTGCCAAAAGCATACAGTGGAGAAAGGAGAATCTCTAGCAAATGATGCTGGGAAAACTGGATAAACATATGCAGAAAATTAACACTAGATCCCTATCTCTTAGCGTACACAAAATTTAACTCAAAAGCCCCACATCTGTAATCCCAGGAGGCTGAGGCAGGAAGATCATTGAGAGTTTGAGACCAGCCTGGGTTATAAAATGAGTTTGAGGTCAGCCTAGGCTACAAAGTGAGTTTAAAGCTAGCTTGAATTGCAAAGCCAGGCCCTGTCTCAAAAAGACAAAAAAAAATTTTTAACTCAAAATGAATCCCTTAATGTAAGACTAAAAACCTTGAAACTACTAGAGAAAAACTTTGAGAAACACTTCATGATATAAACATAGACAACAACTTCCTGAATAAAACTTCCATAGCTCAGGAAATATAGCAAGGATGGACAAAAAGAATGGTATCAAATTAAACAGACCTACACAGTAAAAGGAAACAACAGAGTGAGGAGACAGCCTATAGAATGGGACAAAATTTTTATCGGCTACTGTTCTGACAGAGCTAATATCCAAAATACATGAATAACTAAAAAACCTTAATACAGAAAGTAATCTGATCAACAAAGGAACAAACCAACCATACAGACTCTTCTGAAGAGAAGTGCTTATGGCCACTAAGTACATTAAAAAGATGTTCCACATCATTAGCCACCAAAGAAATGCAAATGAAAGTTATGTTAGAATTCCATCACACTTCCATCAGAACGGCTATCATCAAGAATACAAACACCTGAGTTCAATTCCCAGCACCCCCCCCCCAAAAAGAATACAAAAACCTGTACACACTGATGAAAATGGGAGAGGGAAACTTAGTAGAAATGTAAATTAGTACAGCCATATAGAAATCAGCATGGAGACTCCTCAAAAAGCTAAAAATAAATAAACAAATAAATAAGCTGTTGTTTCATCCACCTGCATCATTCCTCAGTATCTTTCCAAAAAAATTTAAGCCAGCATGCTGCAAAGGCACTGGTGTATCTGTGCTTATCACAGCTCTATTCCCAATAGCCAAGTTATGCAACCAGCCTAGAGGTCCATCAACCAATGAATGGATTTGAAAAATGCAGTATAAATACACGATGCAGCGTTACTCAGCCATAAAGAACTGAATCATGTCATTTTCAGAATGGATGGACTTTGAGCGCAGTGTGTTAAGCAAAATGAGCCAGACTGAAACAGAAGTATCACATGTTTCTCTTATGTGTGGTACCTTGGTGGGGGAAGGGGAACTCTCCAAGAAGAGGAAGCAGATGAGGAGAGGGGAGGATATATGGGCTAATAGGGACAGAGGATGTGGCCAAATATTTTATTTGCTTGTATGAAAAGGTCACAATGAAACTTATTACTATGTATAAATAATATGTACTAGTAAAAAGAAAATGTTTCATATAATGAAACACTATCTGGTAGTTAAAGGTGAAAAGTAACTTTTATATCAAAACACAAATGTCATACATTGAGTGGAAAAGAAATTTTAAAAACAATATATGAAACCTCTTATCAGTTAGAAATTGTAAAGCACACAGACCATATACATACATACATATATACATACATATACATATATATATATATTTTTTTTTTTTTCTTGAGACAGGGTCTCCATATGTAGCCCAGGCTGCCCTTAAAACTCATAGCAATCCTCCTGCCTCAGCTTCCCAAGCACTGGGATTACACATGTGTACCACCATACCCAGATAAGCTATATATTATTTAAGAATATAAGAAAGTAAGAACATAAAAACATGGGTTAGATGGAAAGAAACTGCCTTGAAATGTAGATTATAAAATGAAATAAGTTGTGTACAGAATGAGCATTCACTTTATTTGTAACATTTTAGTTCTTGTGAATAAAAATTAAAGAAACATGAGACGATATGAATTTAAAGTGTACTTGATACTTTAAAAATTATAATTCAATTATTTCTATTTCCTGTATTTTTCTTCAATTTAAAAAAATGTAAAAATCCTTAATTGGGAAACAGATTTCAGAAATTAACTAAAAATCACCTGTAATCCCAGCACTTGGGAGGCAGAAGCAGGAACCTCCTTGGGAGTTCGACATCAGCCTGGGCTACAAAATGAGTTGAAAGCCAGCCTGAACTGCATAGTGAGACTCTGTCTTAAAAACAAAAAGACCATGCCTAAAAGAAGAAATTAACTAAAAATGCAAATAATTTTGTTTAGTAACTCACAAAATATGTCCCAAAATATCAGCAATCCATTCACTAGAAAAGACACCAAACTATGCCAGTAAAATGTTCTTGGAACAGGAGCTGGGGACATAGCTCAGTGGCATAAATTCCTGCCAGGCAAGTGCAAGGTCCTGAGTTCAATTCCTGATACCAAAAAAAAAAAAGTTCTTGAAACATTATTTGACATTCTTCTAGAACAGCATAATCCTGTTCTAACACAGCTCGGTTACAGGCATTGCAGGCTCAACAGTATAATAAAACCTATTTCAAAAATAAAAATAAAAACCTGCATTTCTATGGCATTAGCATCAATCTAGAACTCTAACAATTCAGGAAGGTTCTTTTTCCGCTTGTATCCTGGTAAGCTGCTACAACTTGATTTCTTGATGAAAGCCATTCTTTTTGAAGTGAGAAGGAATCTCAGTGTTGTTTTTAATTTGCATCTCATACAATTGAGTACTACATAATAAGACATAAACAAGAATAAACTTAAATTATCTGTAGGAAAATAGACGCACCCTGAGATTGTAAGGCTAAATAAAATAGAGTCAGACATACAAGCTTAAATGCCAAACGGTTTCTCTCATAGGAGAAACTCAAAATATAAATAGCAAAATAAAAGATAATAGGAAGCAAGAAGATTCTGTTGAAATGGGAAGGCGATTAAGTGACAGGGGAAGGGCTGGAGAGGGGCGGGGAAAGGAATGAAAAAAGAATTAAGGTGTATTATGTACACTTACCAACTTCCCACAAGGAATGTAATTATTATGTAATACAAATGTGTACTCATAAAATAAAAACTGAAAAAACAATGTAAAAGTTGCTTACTATTTATAAAAACAAAGCATACATACCTCAACATCAGAAAGGCAATTTTTGTAAAATACATTAAAAAGAAGATAATTTTTAAAATCTTAAAGCTCCAAGTGTAAAGTTCAGCTGATGTTTAAAAACTGGTAACACTGGGGCAGGGGATTTAGCTCAGCGGCATAAGTGCCTGCCTCGCAAGCAGGCAGTCGGATCCCTGGTACCCATAAAACGAAAAAAAAAAAAAAAAAACTGTTAACACTTCATAATCATTGTAGAAAATTCTTTTGTCTCTTTCCTTTTTTTATCGGTACCGGGGATCGAACTCAGGACTGCCGCCTTGCAAGGCAGGCGCTTATGCCGCTGAACTAAATCCCCAGCCCCAATTGTAGAAAATTCTTGAGAAGTAAAAATGGAAAGTCTAATTCTAAGAATGAAGAAACATTTACCTCAGAAACAGCTAATGCCCAACAGGTTCATCTATAAAATAAAACTAATTTAAATGTTCAAAAGAGGAAAGCAAATGTCAATAACTGCATATTATGTAATCTACTCAGAAATCCCAAGGATTGATGTTTAGAATTAATTAGAACACCACTAGAAGGCGGAAGGCGCCCGCCCCCGAGTCTCCACCCGCCCCGCCCCGCCCCGCCCCGCCCCGCCTCGCGTCTCTGCCCCACCCCCGAGCGCGTGCGCCCTTCTGGCGCATGCGCGTAGGACAGCGAAGAAAAAGATGGCGGGCTCCAGATTTCGGACCCCGCTGTATGGGCACGTGGGTCGTGGCGACTTCAGCGATGTGTACGAGCCCGCGGAGGACACGTTCTTGCTGTTGGACGCACTGGAGGCGGCAGCGGCCGAGCTGGCGGGGTGCGAGGAGGGCGTGGGCCCCTGCAGGAGCGGGCTTTGGGTGGGTGTCCTGGAGAGGCGGTGGCAGAAGGCCGACGAAAAGACCGTGACCGCCTGGGCCTGAGGAGGCGGGGTCGGCCCGCTTTCCGGTGATTGACAGCACAACCCGGGAAGGAGGATTTGTCCGCCCTTCCGCGGACCCCAGGGCTGGGGACCAGGGTGCCAGGGATCTAGCTGCCCGCCAGTGTCACTGAGCCCCGTGCCTCCCTACCTCGCTGTACTGTAGCTGTTTAAAAAGTACCTATCCAAAAGAGCTGCGATAGTGTGATATGCATTTGGAAACGAAATAATGCATTGCTTCATTTTAACATTAAATATGTAATGAATATAATAAGTCATGTGGCATCTTGTGGTTCACTCTGCACGGGACAAGCATCCTCTAGTAACGGAAGGGCACTCAAGTGAAAGGTCAGGATGGAGCGCGGGAGTATTTAAAACCCACTCGGTATATTTTGTAGCAACAATCCTTTGCCGCACGTGGCGCTTGAGCCCTGAAAATGTGGCTGGTACCACTAAGAAAATGAATTTTTCATTTAATGTAAACATCCTGTAATTAGCCTGTACAGTCCAATCTAGTCCCTTGGTTTGAAGTATTTACCATAAATTTTTAATCATTACAAAATTACCTACACTAATTTTTCACCAATTTTTGGGGTCAGACCTGTTGAATAAGACATGAACTGGTTTTCTTCAGGATGAAACAAACAACCCTCCGGTTTCAAAGATCTATATTGCATTTGTTCACACTTCATTCTTAGTCAAATTATTTCCACGTATGAAATTCTCCAACTCTTAAACTAGTTTTAATCACAGAAGTTGGAAATTTGGAATTTACAGAAATATAGCGTTGAACAGTACTGTTTTATAATTTGTCTTTCTTTTTAAGATATTCCAGAAAGATACAAATTGCATTGCAACATATGCTATAAAAGGAGCTGATTATTTTTGTAAGTTGTGGATACTTCCTGTCTTGGGATTCATATTACTTATGAGATTATGGTATTTTTAAAGAGAAGCCTCTTAGTAATTCACATTATTATACCACCTTAAAGAACTGTCAGATGTGTGAGCTACTTTCAACCTTAGGAAACTAGTTTTTTTGAGATAGTAGTTTGAGTTCAGTGCTATGAAGTATCCTAAATTCTATCAAAGCCAACCTTTGTAATAAGACTTATTGGTACTTTTATTGCATGTATAAGATTATAGGCACGGAAATACATTTAGTTGAAAAATAAAACTTCAAAGTGAAGACTTTATTCAGTAGTATTTCAGATTTTCAGCGTTGTGAGATCAGATTCTCAGTTTCTTGATTCAGCATAAGCTGTACAGAGAGGAATTTCTTTGCTACTCTAAATCATTAGAATACGGGAAGTTTTTTTCCTAAAACACATCATTAGGTTTACCAAGAGTAAGTACTTAAAAATGCTAGAGAAACTTCTTTCATGAATAAATTTTGTAATAATTCAGTATCATTTTAGGACATACTGAAAAACTCTGTGGGAAGGGACAATGTCCTTCATATTAATTATCCCAACCCAAAATTAACACAGTTTCATAAATATTATGTAATGTTTTGTTGAAACTAAGACATTCCCCTATTGCAGTATGTAACTGAATTTACCATATATTGGACACCGAAAATATTAGCAGTTCTTGGCTATGCAGTATTAAGCACACTCATTGCCCAAAACTACAAATTTTTAAAAATGTCAAATTTGTGTTTTCCTATATTTGTGAGTATTGATGTTGGAGAAATGCACTTTAACTACCATGTGAGTTATTTCCTGTAAATTGTACTTTAATATTAGTGTACTAATAATTTGTTTTGCTGGGTTTTTTTAAGAGTGGAAATATGCCTTGAAGTGGGGTCAGGGTCTGGCGTGGTGTCTGCATTTCTGGCGTCTGTGATAGGCCCTCAAGCTTTGTACATGTAAGTAAGACAAGTAACATCTTGGTGCTAGGCTGCCTTGAAACGCATCACCTTTGATACTCAATATGTTTTGTCTTGAAGGTTGTGTCCCAGGATCATCATTTCTTTGAGACTTGATGTGAAAGCTAGAACTTGTCAGTGCCACTCAACTCCTTTCAGCCAAAGCAGTATTTTTAGTAGTCATCATTTTTGGTACTTATCACACATTCCAGAATCAATTCACAGTCAATACCAAGGCCCCAGTGTATGTACTAATTCATCTAGTCATCCACTGAGAGATTCAGTCGGATTGAACAAAATAATTGTTTTAATAGATAGGTATCTGAAGGTGTAAATATAGTCCCAGACCACAAATTATGCATTCTTAAGAATTATGATTTTGGGGCTGGGTATTTAGCTCAGCTGCATAAGCACCTGCCTTGTAAGCACATGGTTGAGAGTTCGATCCCTGGTATGGATTAAAAAAAAAAAAAAGACAAAGAATTATGATTTCACGGGGCTGGGGATTTAGCTCAGCGGCATGAGCACCTGCTTTGTAAGCAGGCAGTCGTGAGTTCGATCCCTGGTACCGATAAAAATGAAAAAAGACAAAAAAAAATTTAAAAAAAAAAAAAAAGAATTATGATTTCACTGTCAAAATGGTTCCGTCTAGAAACAACATGTTTTTAGATCATTTCCAGATTTGACTCTTTTTTTTGGGAAATAATTTGGCTATCAAAAAAATGGAAAGTTAAATTTCTTCATAGAAGGTTTGAGAAAAAAATTAAAATTCACCAATGGAGTTTACCACATATAATCAAAGTATGTGTCCTTTGGGATTTTTTTTCCTGTGTTTTCATTTGTGAGCATTTTCATATCTACATTTTTTACATTTCATTTTTGGGAACTTCATGGTATAATAGTTAAATAAATTCCTTCAGATGTGTGCATGTATATGTATGTTCTCTTGCTCAGTATAACTGTCTTTTGTCACTTCAGTAAATGTTTGTTCTCTTTTTCTTTCTCACTATTAAACCATTCTTCTTTGTGATTCCTGTCTTGAGTAGAAATCACAGAACACTCCATGAACTATCCCATAACAGATTTGCCTTGTGGGCACAGGACGTAGTTTCTACTCTATTCTGGTTACAGGTGCACTGATGTTAACCCGGAGGCCGCAGCTTGTACCCTGGAGACCGCGCGCTGTAACCGAGTCCACATCCAGCCAGTCGTTACGGATTTGGTGAGCCAGTCATCCTTGCCCCATAGTGCTCAGTTCCCTGTTCCAGGAAACTACGAGTCTAGATGCTGTAGGTCAAGGAAACTTTAATAATTAACTTTTGATTTGCAGACAGTACACCTTATACACAAGTAAGATCTTGACTGACACAGTGTCCAACAAAGTCAAGAAGATGAAATCAACAAAGAGGAGGAACAGGTCATGGGCAGGTGAAAGCAACAAGCTGACACCTAGGAAATTTTATTTTAAGAAGTTAACATTATACATGTTTTGGTTTTTTTTTTTTAATTTTTGTTTTGTTTTTTTGAATAAGGATCTTTTTTTTTTTTTTTTTTTTTTGGTCTTTTTGAGACAGGATCTCATTATGCAGTTTAGGTTGACCTTGAACTCACTTTGTAACCCAGCATGTCCTCAAACTCACAGTGACCCTCCTGCCTCAGTCTCCCAAGTGCTGGGATTGCAAGCATGAGCCACCTCACCCAGCTACCAAACAGGGTCTCTGTGTAGTCCAGGCTGCTCTTAAACTCAGGCTGACCTCAAAAATGCAGCAGTCCTCCTGCCTCAGCCCCCTAAGTGCTGTGTTTACAGGTGTGTGCCATCTTGTCCAGCTAACATCATTCATTGTTGTTGGTTTGTTTAGTACTGGAGATCAAACTTGACCTTGTGCTTACAAGGCAGGCACTTATGCTGCTGAGCTATGTCCCCAGCCACATCATGCATTTTTAAGTTGCAGTTGTTAAGGTATTTTTAACATAGGGCCTTCACAGTGAGCTAGTAAGACTTGGAAAAACCTTTAATTTTGTGGGGTTTTGGTTTAGTTATAAACATGTAATATCTTTTTATAAGTGAAGTAATAATAGCGTAGACGAGGGGGCCGAAAGAAATACATACTTCTTGATCTGTATTATTTTCCTGCATTAGTAAGGATAGATCACTTTCCTATTTTAAATTGACAGATTATTTTGTAGCTCAAAAGGAAATTAAGCCAAAGACACAAAAAGAAATTTTCATAGTACTAGATGATTTTATTGGATTATGTGAATTACACGACATGGTGGGCTAATTTTAAAATTTTTAACTCATTTTCTTAGTACATTCATTATTAATATTAAATACATTTTTGAAAGAACAGGAAGACTTTTAGATAATAAATTCAGAATAAATGCCTATTTTTAAACAGATATAGAAGCTGAGATGAAGTTTATTTTTGAAAACCACATAGTTAATCAAATGATAAAATCTAGAGCTTCTGAATCCAAATCTAGAAATCCCATAGCTATCATGGCTGGTGGTTGACCATGGCAAGATTACTTAAAGTTGACCGTGACGCTACTCACTTTACAAATTCTTAAAGCCTGACACGATGGCCCACACTTGTAGTTCCTAACATTCAGGAGGCTGAGGCAAGAGGATCACCACAAGTTAAAGGCCACCTTGGGCTACATAGTAAACTCAAGGCTGCCTGGACTGCAGAGCAAGACCCTGTCTCAAAAACAACCGAAAAAAAATTTTTTTTCAACAAACTCTTTCAAACTCTGCATTAGACTGTATTCAGGACATGGACATCCATTTTTTCACAACTGTAATAAAATTGCTTTGAGTAGCTGAGTTTACCTGTTTAAACAGTAACATTTCCAATGTATTATATTTTTAGTTTTAGAAGCAGGTCTTTGAAAGTATACATTAGTCTCAGTGCTAAGGTATTTGCATTGCATGAGGCTCTGGGTCTCAAAAGCATACTGTGTACTTCTTTATATACTTAATATAGAGCAAACCTAATTTTACCTTTTGGGCCCTGGGGGAGGGAGCGGTTTTTGTTTATTTTTGTTTTGTGGTACTAGAGAGTGATCCCAGAGCCTTTGAAATGTATCATCAGCTTTTTTTTTTTTTTTGATTTGTATGGACAGAGTCTCTTTTAAAAGTCATCAAGTTATACAGGTTGGGATCCTCCTGCCTCAGCCTCCCAATCTGGTGAAATTATAGGAGTGAGCCACTATGCCCACCTATGATTTTACTTTTTTTTTTTTTTTTTTTTTTTTGGTCTTTTGGAGACAGTCTCGCTATGTAGTTGAAGCTGGCTTTATAGCCCAGACTGGTCTTGAATTTGCAATGATCTTCCTGCCTCAGCCTCCCGAGTGCTGGGGTTACAGGCACGCACCACCATGTCCAGCTGATTTACCTTGTATTTTTTCATCAATAGCAATTATTCTATGTACAGTAATGATTAATACGTATTAAAGTGTATTTACTATTACACTAAATGGTTGAATTCTGCAGTGGTTTTGAGGTTTTTTTCTTCCCCTTTTTTCTCTTCATAGAACTTTTCAAGTGCTATGTGGAAGAAAACTGAATAACCAACTTAGTTTGAGTTGTATTTAAATAAAGATCCAGGAGCTATGAGTAAAGTCTGTGTTCTGCGGTTGGATTTAAAGTTTTTTGCAAGAGGCCTTTTTTGCTTATTTCTTGGAAATAATCCAAGGTTGTAAAAATATCTAAAAGCTAAATATGGATGGATGAGATGTCAGTAATTATGAATTTATGTCTACTCCATAATAACTTTGTTATTTAAAACCAGCTTTAACTCTAAATTGTTTGCTTTTTACTATTAATTTTTCCTTTTACTTAAAATCCAGTACTACAGAGATTATTAGTGTATTGTATCTCAGGGCCCATCATAAACAGTTGCAAAACAAATTCTAATGTCCTTAATATTTCTGGAAAAATTACACTTTGGAGTTCCTTTCTCCTACCATGTAAGAAATTTAAGTTCTTCATGGAATTGCAAACAAAGCTTTTGGTATTTTCAAATGTGCTCCCTCACTCCACTGCTATAACTGAGTACAGTGCTGCGTCATCTCAAAAATATGACTAACCTGCTCTTTCTGAAGTCCAGTTTTAACAGGCTTACTAGCTTGCTTAAAATGGAATTGCTTACAAAAACCCGGGTAAATGGAAATTCTGAGAGTCTGTTGCATATGAATTTTTGTAAGTAGCCACAGGATAGGTGTGATCGTTAGGCAGTGTGACTGCTACTGAGTGACCTTGAATCACAAAATGTAAATGTTCGAATAGCTCTCAATTTAGGGTGCTTCCCTCCACTGTCCCATACACCCATGGTACTAGGAATTGAACACAGGGCTTCACAGTGAGCTACGTTCCCCTTCTCCCTATTTTTTTATTTTTCTTGTGAGATAAGATCTCACTTGCTTGCTAAATTGCCTAGGTTAGGCTCGAATTTGCAGTATCTTGCGGAGCACTGGAATTACAGGCATGTGCCAGCACCAGTGCTTTTTCTTTAAAATTTACAAATGCTTTTTTTTTTTTTTAATTTTTTTTTTTAATCTTTTTCTTTTTTTTATCGGTACTGGGGATCGAACTCACGACTGCCTGCTTGCAAGGCAGGTGCTTATGCCACTGAGCTAAATCCCCAGCCCCCTTACAAATGCTCCTTTAACAGAAAGGAGATCCTGGTTACTCCAAAATTGGTAAGCATAATCCTAATAGAATTTTTTTGTCTATATTGCGTTTATTCTTAGAATCATTTTTATTTCCAGAAAGTAATACCGATTTTCCCTTTACAGAGTAAATAGTAAGTGGGAAAGTCTCCCTTTATATTTAATTCATTTAACAAAAAGATACATTTAAAGAACAATTTCCCACAATAGTAGCAAATTGCAGATACGGGAAAACTAAACTGTTAATAAGATAACTAACGTTTTGCATAGTGCCTCACAGCACTTTAATATTCTACTTCAAGAAACAGCATGGAATCATGGATAAAGTCAGTTGGGGATAAATTAAAGGAAGCAGTCTGGAGAATGATGAAGGAAAACCACTTTTTACTTTACTCTTTCTCTGAAGGCACATAATGATGAAATCAAACATGATTTTTAAGTAGTTACTTGATTGAATCAGGAATACTTTAATGGCACATCACTTTAAATGTACTTTCTTTAAAAAAAAAAAGTTTCTTCTTGTTCAATAGAAAATTGTACCCAGTTTCAGGTTTTTCAAAAGAGAATACCAAACAATTGTTTTTGTTGTCTCTAAACCAGTATATTCAGCAATTTTTTTCTTTCACATTTCATTCTTTATAAGTAAGTGACGAAATTTTGTCTCCTGCTGTGCTCTGTCCTTTAGATTTGTTTCATAAAACATTTCTCTTGGTTGGAAGGAATAAATATTTAAGTCAGCAAGCATAGCTATGCATTTTTGTCCAAATCTATGCCAGCTGCGTGCTACAGAAAAAAAGCTCACCTCCTATTTTGTCTTCTAAAAATAAACCGAATGTACACCTGTGTGCTGTTGAAGCGCAGAGTCTTTGCTGAGCATTTGTTTATTGTGATAAATAATAACGTTCATCTGAGTGAAACTAATACTCTATGTCTGTTTCTGTATGGAAGTACAGCTCTATAATGCATTTGTTTCGGAAAACAGTATTTTTGTTTCAAATGCTGGGATTACATGCAGCCCTCATGCATGCTAAGCAAGCACTCCACCACGGAGCTAGATCTCCAGCCCAGTAGAGTATGTCTAAAGATTTATCTATTAGTTATTTAAATCACTGTCCAGCTTAACACTTAGTGTTGTTTAATATGTTTAGGTCAAAGGCTTGCTACCAAGATTGAAGGAAAAAGTTGATCTTCTGGTATTTAATCCCCCCTATGTAGTGACTCCACCTGAAGAGGTAAGGCTACAACAAAACTAATTATTAATCCTTTCAGCTGTTTTGTTTCTAAAATAAAATTAACTTTATCATGTGGCACCAATCAGTTGCTACTAATACAAACAGCTCTGATTTTGTCCTGATTGTCAGTATTCAGACACTGTTGGTAGACATAAGAAAGGAGCCTGTAACTTACGGAATACAAATTGTGATTCATGTCTGACCTTAAAATCCTCCCCCAAATCAGGCTATGGTGTTTAAATTAATATATTCATATGTCTCATGTATCTATGTACCTATTTACCTAACTTATATCATGAATAGTAAGTTTATAAGGCAAAATATTCCTGTATGTATGTATGTATGTATGTATGTATTTATTTATTTATTTAGCCACAAGTTCACATAGGGATTTTTTCTGGAAATTTCAAGTTTCCTTCTTTCAAAGGTATTACCAGAAAGTAGATAAGATCAATTCTCATTTTAGTTAAGGGAAATAATTTGTAGAAATATGTGATTTTTTTAAATCTTAAGAGTAAAGAGGTAAACCATATTAAACCTTTCCCAGGAAGAGCAAGGCAGGCAAAGTTTGATGACAGAGATTGTGTTGATTTTGTTCTCTGATGATTGTTGTTTGGCAATGGTGACAATCATTACACTCACCTCTGCCAAGATGGGACACATCTATGTGGCTGCTATCACCACTGGTACAGTTAGACAACTAAAAAGCCATTGCTGTATTGACGTAGGAACTTGAGTGAGAAGGAAGGGAGATATTGCCACAAGGTGAATAACAAGGTGCTGCCGTCGAAAAGTACCACTGACAGGTAATTTATAAAGAAAAGAAATGTATTCCTCGTAGTTCTGAGACAGGGAAGTTCAGTACTGAAGTGCCGGCATCTGGAGGGGCCTTCTTGCTATGTTACAGGACGGTGGAGGGCAGCACATACCAGGAGTGGGAAAATATTCATAAACTGAGCTTCCTTTCATTTCTGGTTCACACACTAATCCCTTCATGGCACTCTACCCTTACAACCTTATCTAACTCTACTTTCCTCCCAAACACCCACCACAGAGTAGCTCTAAATATGAGTTTGGGGAGTGAGTTTCCAACGTAAGAATTTCAGAGAGAGAGATTTCTACCATAGCATGAAGGAAATGCAATTTAAAACTCTTAGGGAAAGCACTGTGAGAATATCGAGAGCGATAAAAATATTGTGATCTGATAATCTCAGCCATCGAGGCCTAATTTAAGAAAGTCAACAGTAAAATAAAAGTTGAAGTTTATAAAAATGTTTATCACATCTTTATTTCTGATGGCAAATAATGTGAACCTGTATATAAAGCAGAAGACAGTTAAATCACAAAAACAAAAGAATCAAGTTATATCACATATAGATACAAATTCCTTATGATGAATGTGATCATTACATAAAGTGTTCCAAAAAAATTAATAAATAAAATCATGTCAGATTTGCAATTCTGAATGAAGAGGCAGTTCAAGGAACATGGCGGTCTAAATGAGCACCCTTTTCTGCTGCGTTCTTAGCTCTAAACTGTATTTCCTGGGCCTCACACTCATAGGACACGTAGGTGACTGAGCATAGGCAGTGCCTTCCAGTTTTCAGTCCCATTGGAGAGAACCATTATGAGGGTTATCATGAGCTGAGCAATTAGCTAAAGAGGAGAGTTAAAATACAACACAAGAACAATATTCTGGAGCTTAAAAACCCTCCATAGAGTAAAACTTTAGGAAATGAATTAGAAGAGCATGTGATCACTGTCAAGACTTAGTTCAGTGGTTTGGAAACCACATGAAAGAGGTGTTTAAGTATACAGAGCATGCAGGTAGACCAGAGGAAGTCATGAAGGTAAAAGATGAGAGGATAGAGACAGGAGACATAATACACAAATCACAGGGACTTGTACTTACGAAAAGCTGTGGCTATATTTGCTGTGCAGCTGAAAACATGAAACAACTTTTGCTTGTGTAACAACTCAGGAGTGGACACAATAGTTGATAGGCAAACAGGAAGCCACCAAACAGGCCCGCACCTTTCTGAAGACAGAAACCACCCTTTAAAAGCCCATAAGAGTTTGGTTGGTGCCACGTGACCTTCCTGGAGGAAGCACAAAAGCACACCTGAGTATCTTTGGGGAGCCCGGTGCAAATGATGTTTCTGAAAGGCCATGTCTGGTCTAAGCAGATAAATGTGGCCAAGCATCCTGGGGAATTACATCATAAAGGAGTCCTAATCCATGTTCAGTGACAGGACCAGACAACCCTGGTAAAGGCAAGCCAGACAATCTCATTTGTTGAATTGTCCAGAAAATGGTTTCCTCCAGAGGGAGGGCATATACAAGAAATGGAAGACTTCCCTACAAGAATTCCCAGAAGAGGGAATTCATCCAAGGACAAAAACAAAGGGTGTACCAGGAAAGGGAAATCCCAGACAAAAGTTTTCACAAAAAAAAAAAAAAAGAAGAAGAAGAAAGAAAAGAATTGATAAGTTTCTTAGTATGACTAGCACTGTAGAAAATTATAATGAGTGGAGTGCATGATAGATGTATGGATAGAATTAGAGTCAAAGAAAATTAACCAGATACAGTAAATGCCAACAGCAGTTAAAGAAAATGATACTTTCCACTATAAAATCTTATACAGTCATTAAAAGAATGAATTAGAATTATACTAGAGAAAATAAGATTTCCATTAGATACCAGTTGCATGAGAAAAGCAAGATGCAAGTAGGAATACAGACTTTGTAAAACATGGTTAAAGAAAAACTTGTGGGTATAGAGGTTGGGGTGCACAGATGATCAAAACATGCATACAAACATTTTCCTTCTTTGTAAAATTATATGTGCATATGATTATAGATACAGATATAAAGGAAAATTGGGAAATATTTGCTGTATAAAGGGAATAAAAGCAGAAGGCCTGATTACATATAAATAATAAACTAAAATATGGACAAAGGTGTGGACGAAAAAAGAAAATAGTTATGTCAAAGTTGAAGTTAGTTTTGACTGATTTCTTCAAAGTATTCTTTAATTTTAAATATATAATGGTAGTGATCTAAAGATTTTTAATATAAATTCATGGAGTTTGATTCTAAACTAAATTTAGAAGGAAAACATTGAATGTACTTTTATATATTAAATGGGTTCATTAAAAAGGTACATATGTTTCCTACTTCAAGTGATACAAAAAAAGCCAAATGCATTGGGATGTTTTGAAATTTCGTTTCTGTATAGATTCTAATACAAGCTTGTTTCTAATTCTTCTATGCTAAGTATAAAATCACTCGTGTCTCTAAATTTAAACGTTTTATTAATAGTAATGACTATTATTAAGTTCTTAGTGTGTGTAATGTTTTTGAAATTGTATAATTGTTTTTATAATTTTTTCTAATTGTAGAGATTTAACTGTTAGTTTTCTTTATTTTAAAAAGGATAAACCAATCAAAGCAAACCAGTATAAAAAAATACAGCACTTCAAAACATTATGAAATCAATAATAGTTACCATAATGCCTTTTGATGTCTTCAAAATAGCTGCAGATAATTTCAGACATAGTAAAAGTCAACAGAACAGAATAGAAACAATAAAAACATAACAATGAAGGCAATAAAGGGCTTCAAAACAAGCCTATAGAAAATCCAAAATTGCTACCATAATATATCTTACTATCTTTGAGACAACTGTTCCTGCCATTAGATTTGACATAAACAAAAGAGAATAAAATACAACCCAACAAAACAATGGAAACCATAATAGGACTTCCAAAACAAGACTACAAGGAATCAACAATGGCTGCAACCCTCAGAAAGATTCCCCCTTAAATGCCACATTGCGTACCACTATCCTCTGAATCTATGATCAGACCACTGGCCATAGTCCTGCAATGTTAGTGCAACACAAAAACACCACAGGTATCCACCTGCATTTCACCTCCATAGCTATCATCACAGGCCTGTGTTTCTCCAGATAAGCCTGTTGCTTACAGTGGGTTGTTGTGTAGTGGGGGTACCTATTGTTTGCCAGCCTGTGCACAGGAAGGGCTGGGGTCTGTGTGTTCCAGTCCGGCAATGGCCCACATGTGGTGCTGGTTCTCAGACTGGGCTTGCTTGCTGTTGTGGTTTTGTTCTCTCTACCCCCAGTCCACGGATGGCGCTGACTCACGAGGAAAGGCCAGCAGTGACCTGCACATGGCATTGGTTTCCAGACTGATTTATTAGTTTTCTAATTACACAGGTAAAGGAAGAAACTAATCCACAAAGATAATTATTAATTTGCCCAAGATCCCAGAAACTAGGAAATTGTAGGACTTCAATTCAGGCTTTCTCCCAGCAGTAGAATACTAAATACCTTGTGATGTTCTCTGTCAACAAGGTGATCTATGCTCTGAATGAGACTTAAGCCAAAGGGAAACTGTCTTTGTAATTGGTCACAGGTAGGAAGTCATGGAATAGAAGCATCTTGGGCTGGCGGCAGAAATGGTCGAGAAGTCATGGACAGATTCTTCCCACTAGCCTCAGATCTACTTTCCCCAAGAGGATTATTCTATTTAGTTACCATAAAAGAAAATAACCCAGGTAATTCAATCCAGCTTATTGTTTAACCATTTACTTTGCTGAAAACAAAAGTTAATAATGTAAAAGACTGTAATTGATAAAGTAACATATTTATGAACTTAATAACTGACAGTACAGAAATGCATGTCAAAAGAGAGATTTTTTAGGTGGTTTTTTTTTTTTTTTTTTTTTGGTTTTAAAAATACTATCTTCAGCCAAGTGTGGTGGTGCACACCAGTAATCCCAGTATTGAGGCTGAGGCAGGAGGATTGAAATAATGTGAGGCCAGCCTGGGCTACATAGTGAGACCCTATCTCAAAAACCCCAAAATTAAAAATAGAAGTATTATCTTCTTTTTTGGAGTACAGTTTTTCTACCTATAAACTACTACTCAAATACAAATGCTATGATTTCTTCTAATACTTCACCCTCAACATTGTGAATTTTTTCTCTACTCATGGCCTTGACAATTCTGTTACACACTCTAATTCACCTGAAATTCTACCATGTAAGCACTCTGATTACATAGATGTTTGTATCGTGGCTTTCACATTACTTTATAACTTGACCAACTAGTATCTTTTTTCTATCCGCAGCTCCCCGGGTTACAATCATCATGATTACTACTTTTCTTGTTATTTTTTCTTTCTCTTCCCTTCTGTCTTTTTTGTGCATTTTGTTGGTTTAGTTGTTTTTAGTTTTATGTATAAAAGATTTTGCTTTTATTCCTAAGAAATAAGCTATTTCTTTCCCATTGGCTTTCACTGACAGCATTCCCATATCTTTGCCCATACCTTCCTTGACCTTTTCATCCAAAGGGAAGGGTATAGAACAAGGATTAGGCCAAGCCACTAAAGAATTTATCACTGATGGTAATAACAATTGTAGTTAACATTTCTGTTTGTCCCAAAGTAAGCTACCATTCAAACCCGGCCACAGCCACCAGCCTGATTACAACCCTCAGTGCTCAGGAACAGCTGAAGAGTACAGTGTTATCTGTCTGAAGTTCACGTTTACTTTACTTGATTTACATTATTTTGTCAAACTAATTTTTAAATTGTGTTTATCATATTAAAATATTTAGTAATCTTACATATGACCAAATGATACTAGATTTAACCTTTCCAAAAAAATTTTTAATTCTCTTTTAGAAGAAATTTTGAAAACACTGAAGACAAAAGGTCTGCACGGGACCACGGCACTTTCCAGACAGGCAGGTCAGGAAAGCCTGTCAGTCCTTAAGTTCACCAAGAGCTGATGAAGTGTGCCAAGGACTGCTGCAAACCGAATGCTTTCTGCATATTCTGAAACTGAAGTATCTTCTCCTGGAAGGAGTTTTACCAGAAATTTGTTTTCAAGAAAGAAGTGGGAAGGTGGTACTTGTCCCTCACTGGGAATCAGGTTTTTAAAAATACACTGTACATGTGCAAGTACAAATGCGTGTAGTATATTTATAACTTTAATTTTATATATAAAGTGATATATGAAGAGATACTCATTTCAGTACTAGTTCTAACAGAAAAACCAGGGAATCTTTCTAAACAGGAAGGAGATTGTTTAAAATGAAGTACACTATGTCTCACTGAATATATAGCCATTAAACACAAGTCAGGTCTGTTTATAGAGGAGTAGAAGGGACCTGTGACATATCATTGCTGGAAAAGAGCAAGTTATGGAGGTTTTATACGATGTGTGTACCAGCTCCCCTCAGTGAATGTATTCATCATGTACAGATGTACTAATGACAAATTTAAAATCATAAAAAAAGTGTTAAGAGACTTTGAAATTCTCCAAGACAGGTACTACATTTTCTACTTTTTTAATCCTTTTATCAGCAGTGCATGGTACATGGTGAATAATTATAAAACTTTTCTTGAGTTACTGTTTTGTTGAAAATCCTCTGCTTTTGCTATGATTAACAACTCTATTCTCACAGGACTCCTGTCCCCAGTTCCTGTCCTTCTCTCTCCCTAACTGACCTGCCCTGGTTCAAAAGCCCACTAACAAGTGGCCTCTCTGCAAGCTCCCTGAACAGTCCCTGCAGTGCGTGGAAAGTCAGACGGAATCCTGGACGATCTTGTGCCAGGATTTTCCTGCTGCTCCCCCCCAGGTCACCCAGACCCTCCAGCCTCCAGGGATTCTTTATCTGTGGAAAGGCGCTGCTTCGCTCTTGTACTGCAGAAGCAACTGAGTCAATGAACTTCAACTTCAAATCTCATTCCAAACGGAGACCAGGACAGAGAAACTGAACAAGATCACTACCTCCTACTTTTCAGAACATCTTTGTGCTGTGAGCCATTTTGTCAACTTCAAGAGATTTGTAGTTGGAACTCAGGAACCAAAGAACAATATAAAGTCTTTTAACCACTGACCATTTATCAGCAGTTACCAGATCCATTATTAGCAGAGCAGAGCCTGGGAAAATTATAGTTGTATGAAATCAATAAAAAACTGACTTTTCTTTAAAAAAAAAAAAAAAAAAAAAAGTGGCCCCTTCCTCTGCCACACCACCTTCACCTTCCCAGCCTGCACCTGTGGGAGGTGGCCTCCTGCTCAGCTGACAGCACCCTACAGTCCTGTTCACACATGACACTCTGGCACCAGAGCCCCTCTCTGGACACTCCTGAAGGACAGTGGTGAAGTGGTGAAGCAGAACTCGGAGCAGTGCACCTGGTTTTCACTTTGGAGGGGAAATGAGTTTGGCTTCATGGTCAGGGACTTGGAAGGGATATGATGGGAAATTTGGTGACAGACACTTGCAAAAGAGGCATGGCTAAATACCTCTACATAGGCAAAGGAAATAATTATTAATGGTTGACTTCAGCAGAGGACTTTAATTAAGTTGATGACTCATTCTACCAATAGTGGCCAATGTCTTTTCAAGCCAGTCCGGATATCCCAGTAGGTTCATGGAAAAAAGTGGCCATGGTGACAGAGATTGAAGTTATGCATGGGGTCAGCAATGTGGATTTCTATTTGCAGGGGCTGATATGGCTAAGTCTACTTCAGAGTATGCAGTCTGACAGCAGCAAAAATCAGCACTGAGCCTCTGAAATGCACCATTGCCTTGAGTGGTAGTTTCTCCCATGTCTGTCTGCCTTCCCAGCATGCAGTGCTTCTGCCAAAACTACCATCTGTGGACTTAAACCTCTTCCATCACCATAGTTTTCCACACAGCATCGCTTCTCATCCCGGAGCTCATTTCACACCAGACATGGCTGCAGGTTCATGCTAATGCTATTCACTGTCCTTACTGTGCTCCCTATCGTCCTGCAGCAGCTGGCCAGGAAGAACAGAAGACAGTTACCATATTAGCTAGGTGTTAACATCTTGAAAAGCCGAACCAGCATTGTCTAGTGCACATTACATGGTTTAAATCAAGTTTAAGTACCTGGACTATGTCATCCTTATTTCCCGATGAATGTAACTTTGTGTACATACAAGTGTTGCTTTATATAATTCTCTATCATTAATTTGTATCAACTTGTTTATAGCATATGTCATTAATTTTACATCTTAGTATTTAAAATTTTAGGGTATCAAGGGGCAAGAGTGAATTCTTAAAGACTTTACCTCTTCTGGAAAAGGAGTTACTGTGTTTTCAGTTGTAGGCAGGATAGTTCTGTCATGTTAGGTGGAATTATGATCTTGTTATTGTCTTTATTGGAGATTAAGAATGGTTTATTGGGGACTGAGCATGATCTAGGGATATGTGTGTTAATGACAAATTGGCTTGGGGTGGTTAATTTTGTATGTCAATTTCAGTAGGCCACAGGGTGGCCAGATAGCTGTTTAAATATTGTTTTGGGGTCTGTGAGGGTGTTTACAAGTGAGATTAGATACATAATATCTATTAGAACATCCTTAGGGTTTGGATCTGAAATATCCATCCTAAAAGCCATGTGTTGGAGGCCATCAACAGGTAGTGATATTGGAAACTTTAGAAGGTGGGGCCTAGCTGGAGAAAGTAGGTCATTACAGATCTGCCCTTGAAGGGCACTCTGGGATCTTGTCCCCACTTCCTGCAGCTGTGAAATAAGCAGGTCCCTCTGCCATGTGTGTCCCACTGTGATGTTCTGCCTCACAGGCCCAAACGTAGTGGACCCTACAGATACAGCCTGAAACCTCAGAGACTGTGAGCCTAAATAAATCCTTCCTCCTCCTGTTGATCTCAGGCATTTCGTCACAGCAAAGCAAAGCTAACGCAAACACAATTGATAAAAAATTTTTAATTTATGGATAATTATTAAGCAAAACATTTAAAATCTTACTGAAACGCCAAGAGTTGAGACTTATTTGTGGCACTTTCTTGTGCGTTATTTTGTTTCTCATTTTTCAAACTAGAATGATAGCAGTTGACATAAATTCTATTCCTTTTTTCCTTTTTATATGAGATCACTGAAAAAATTTTTATATAGTAGACAAGTCGATGAAAGAAAAGTTCCATAGTGACTCAATGTGTCCTCCATGTCACTAGAGTCACTAAAACTTTTCTAAGTAATAACTAAAGTAAAATAAATTTTAATGATTTACTGGCTGAAAGACAGATTAGACTCAAAGAACAGAGAACCAGTCAGTTGCCAAAAAAAACTGACTTGTTAGACATTACTAGATTCTCAGTATTAGGTATAATCAAAATATTTAAATTTTTAAATTATAGCAAAAGATACATTACTGTTATTTCCCTCAATATGTACTAGTTTCACTTATTCTTGCCACTTTTCTGTTTAGCTGTGCTACCGTGACTGCTTTAATGTCCTAAATGGATTCAAAATATTTACCTTTTATGGTCATTTTGATTTGGGGGAAGAGCCAGAAGTCACATGGTGCCAGATCCAGTGAATGTTTTTCAAGCCTGCCTTTCTGTTGGATGGCACTCACTAGTATATTTATTATCATACTTCAAACTCAGAAGACTACTTCCAGAACTGCTTCAGAAAGTGACAACAATAAGGATAAGTGAAGCGAGGGGGAGCATTTTGAGAATTAATTGCAATGTCTTTTACTGTAATAAAACTTTAAAAATTTAAACAACTGTGTATCTTTTATCGCACCCATACACTATTTCAAATTACCTTTACGGATTCCAAAGGTTGTGGTGTTCCCAACTTCAACGTTGTAAAACTGAATGTGTAAGTTACATCTTTGTTCTAAAGAACAAGGACATATGTGTAAAAGCAGCAAGAAAAGGAAACCAGCCTAAGAAAAGTCAGTAAATGGTAAGACCACGTTTTGGAAAGAATATATAAAAAATAGAGGAAAAAAACATATTCATGTTGTTTGAAGGGTCTTAAACCAGGTGCAGAGGAGCATGCTTGTAACCCCAGCACTGAGCAGCATGTGGCAGGGGAACCATGAGTTCAAGGGCAGCTTAGGCTTCACAGCTGAGACCCTGTCTGAAAACAACCAAAAATGAAAACAAATCCTAAAACAAACCAACACCCCTGAAAAGCCTTGGTGTGTACCACTGTGCTAAACCGTTTTCAAGGAAAGGATACAGTAAACATTAGGTATGGAATTTAAGAGTATCACTGCTAATTAACAGGCAACCACTATGTATACTGGCCAATGTTAAATACATTTATCTGAGGGAAAAGAGAGAGGCTAGACATAAGAGATACCCACCCCTTAAGGAGCCTTTTTTTGTAGGGCCGTACAGTCTACCATAAAGAGACTGGTAGCTCTTGGCTAAAAAAAAAAAGTTTAGTCCAAGTACTAATTCCTGTTTTTGTTTTTTTACCCTGCAGCAAATTGAATATGATAAAGTTTCTAAAGGTGTCTTTTGTGAACTGAAATTGTTTTAAAGACTACCAAGTATTCAAAGTAAAAGGCCTAAATTAAAATCCAAGTAAAATACATAACAAAATCCCTACACCAAGACAGACAGTATCCTAGAAGAGATCAGATGGAAAGGGAGGAGAGCCTGCTATGAGCTGGCTCAGTGCTTTATCCCAGCCTTGTGTCATTTCACGCGTGAGTAAATGTCTCTCAAAGTCCTACACAGATTGAGATAGGTACAAGTTTCCAAAAAGTGCTCAGCTAGAAATACTAAAATATTTTTATGTTCATATATCATTGCTGTAAAGGTTTTACAAGCTCAAGAAAAAAATGAGGTTGAGTGTCACAGAGTAATTTAGGCAACATTTCCTCCATTGGAACCAAACTGTGGGGTTTTTTATTTTGACAAGACTTATCAGGCTACTTTAGCAGAAAAATGAGATTTAGTTACAGGCACAGAAACAAGCCAGGTGTGATAGCATATGCCTGTAGTCCCAGCACTTGGTAAGCTGAGGCAGGAGGATCACCACCAGTTCCAAGGCCTGGGCTACATAGAAAGTTCAAGGCCAGCCTTGAATTACACAGTCAGACCCTGTCTCAGAAAAACACCACCATAAAACAGAGATGGAGATAAACTGGGAAAGTTACCAAAGCATTAAGAATTTGAAGAACGGGCCAGGATTTAGCTCAGCTGCGTAAGTGCCTGCCTAGGGGCAAGCATGAGGTTGTGCGTTTGATCCCGGCATTAAAAAAAAAAAACAAAACTTTGAAGAATTAAGACAGTCCTATATGTGAGACAAATATGTGGCAGTTGATTTCTCTTTGAGGCAACTACTAATTCACATACAATAGCCTAGAGCTGAAAGCTCAAAAGTAGAGGGAAATGAACAGAAAATGATGACCTAGGGATTGAAAGATAAGAACTTTACAGGTCTGGGAATACAAAAGCTGTTGAGTCGGGATCAGCCAAGAAAGAACACTGAATAAAAGAATGCTCAAAAAGAGTGAAGCTGTTTTTTAATTAATGTTCACTTTGCTAGCACAAAGTAAATTATGTCTAAAAGAACATCAGACTAGGTAGGAGCTGGGAATTTAGCTCAGCACACAGCACCTGCCCGGTCAGTAGTTCAATCCTCAGTACCAAGGGGAAAAAAAAAACCATCAGACTAATCTTTGAATGCCTGGATTTTTGACTGAAGTTACTAACTGGGCATACATTTGCGCATTTCTCTTGCAGACAGATGAGGGCATGGGAGTAAACTGTTCCCAATGGAATGTTAGTAAAATAGTTGTTTGACTGCTAAGGAATATCCTCACAGCAAGGGAACACAGTTTCCTTGTTCTTCCTTTATGCTGACTGAAAAATACAAAAAAATGTCTGGAGCTTGAGCACTCAGATTGGATCATGAAGTAGTCACAGTTGGAAACACCATAGAGCCACGGGACAGAAGAAACTAGATCCCTGATGGTAAAGGCACTCTTTAGCAGGCCTGAACTGATTTGGACCTCATGAGCAAAAGAGAGATGAATTTTTTAAACCATATTTTGTTTTTATTTCATTCAGACCCAAACCTGAGTTCCCAAAAGCATTTCCCAAAAGAATGTATTTTTTATGCATCCCAAAGATAATTGCTTTATTATTTTTAGCTGCATTTTCCTTTGTTTTTATTTATTAGTACAATAAACCCTGATCACATAGAAACTATCACAAAGAATCAATAACTGGGATCTGATCTTATTAAAAAGCTTTGGCACAGTAAAAGAACCCACAGAGAAAAATACAACTCACAGTGTGGGGAAAAATTTTTGCTAGCTGTTCTTAGAAAAAGGACTAATATTTAGAACATATAAAGAACTGAAAAATTCAGACCCTCCAAATTCAAAGACCCAGTCCAAAAATAGGCATCTGAGATGAATAAGCATTTCTCAGAAATACAAATAGCAAATATATGAAAATTAAAGAATAGTACCATTTTTCTAAAAGTATATTTCAGGTTAGTATTCACAATATACAGAAATACTTCTGACAAGAAAATGGGACTTAAAAATGGACAGAGGGCTTTATAAATACTTCTCAAAAGAAAATGTATAAATAAAACAGGGTTTAATATACTAGTCACAGGCCGAGGGATATAGTTCAGCAGCAAAGCACCTGCCTGGCAAGTACAGGGTTTTGAGTTAGATCCGTGGTACCTACCAATAAATAAAAAATAATAAAAAATAACATACTAGTGGTTAAGGAAATTCAAATCAATGAGATACCATTTCATATTCATGATGACTATAATTTTTAAACGCACAATAACAAGTATCATTTGGTGTGGTGAAATTGGACTCCTCTCACACTGCTAAGTGGAAATATGTACTGTAGATGCTATGAAAACTGTTTAGTAGCTTCAAAATGTTAACCACAGAATTACTAGCAGTTCCACTCCTATGTATGATACATTCGAAAGAACTGAAAACAGGTAATAATACAAATACTTGTACATGGATACATGAATTCATGTACTTTCCTTAGATTATCATTAATCTTCTTTTCATAGGTACATACACATATATAAAGTTAGCTCCATACTAGCCAATACTATAGGCCACTGGCCATATGTGCTTATTGAGACTTGAACTGTGGAAGTGTAACTGATGAATTTAAAACTTGTAGTTAAATTATATTAACTTAAATGTGAAAGTGGACATGATCCAGTTATTGAAAATTTTAAATGGTTTTTAGACTTGGGTGTGTTAGTTCACTTTTTCAACTGTACATTTTCTGAAACCTAAATACAGATCACGTAACTAATGAAAATTTCATATCTAAACTGAACTTTGCTATAAATTCAAAACACACAATATAAAATTTAAGTGTATAATTTAATATAAAATTTAAGTGATTCCAAAAACTTAATATAAAAAACATGTAAAATACGTAGCTAATAATTTTCACACTGCTTACATGTTAAAATAACATTTTGGATAATCTGAGTTAAATACAATGTGCTAAAATTAATTTCACCTATTTTTATATTTAATGTGCCTACTAGTAAAAGTTAAAGCTAACACATGTGGTTCACATATTTCTATTTAAAGTGCTTGTTTAGTCCATATTCTTAGGCAACAATTCTCAACCAGAGCCAACTGTACTCAAATGTCACTTGGCAGTGCCTAGACATTTGTAGTTGTGACAACTGAGGTGGCACAATGAATTTAGTGAACAGAAACCAGAGATCCTGAGAACGCTCCTCCAATGCATATAACAGATCCCAGGACCTCATCATCAGTGAAAATGCCAAGTGCTGAGAATAAGAAACTGCTTTAACAATTTCTCAAAGCATGGCCCACACCAGAATTCTAGTCCCTTAGAGCCCTTCCTTTGTCCTAATAGCTTATCTTCCCTTGCATCAGAGAAACAGAAGCCCAGCCGACTTAGTTGAAGCATCTTTGGGTCTTGTGCTAAGTTCACCTTTAAACCTTACTGCATCTTCCACAGCTCACACCACAGTGGTGAAAGGATGGATTCCTACCAGGATCAGGAAAAAGACAAAGATGACTGTTTTTACTACTTCATTTAACACTAGAGGTTTGGCCAACACAGTTAAGTAGGATAAAGTAAAAGGCACCTAGATTTAAAAAGCAAGATTATCCAGGAGTGGTGGCACATGGCTGTAACCTAAGCACTTGGGAGACTGAAGTAGGACTGCTTCCAATTCAAAGCCAGCGTGGGTTACACAGCAAGACCCTGTTTCACAGCTTTGAAAAAAAGAAAAAGGCAAGGCAATAAACTCTTAGAAAATTCTAAGAAATACATTAAAAAAATTACTGCAACAAAAGTGTTCAGCAAATCTGCAAGATGTAAGATCAACAAACAGGTAAAAATCTTAACGGTACAACATAAAAATCGCTTCCTCCTCCTTTTCCCAGTGTAGCTTCCCATTCCCTGCTATGATAACCCTCTGAAATCCAAACTCTTTAATACCCTGAGGTGGTAAAAGAGAAACCTATGGCTATGCTTCCGCAGTCTGACACAGGTCCATGCCCAGAATACATTTTGAATACTACTCTCCAAATGCTCACAGATATTGCTTGTTAGTGGACCTTAAACAATGAAAAGCAATGCCAGCCAGGCTCCATGACACCAGCCTCTTAGAATCTGGTGTTTTCCTAGATGCCAAATATTCTGCAGTGGGCAAACTCATATTCATCTTTTGGTATGCTGAACTGAGAATATCCAATGTTATTTTTAAAATGGCAAATGAATTTAGGAGCCATGGAAACAGACTAGGTCTCTTACAAGTCTCAAGTATCTCTATTAAATCTGGACATCACACAGAAATTCCTGATGTCTTTTCTTAAAAAGAAATGGGCAGGGAAAAAAAAAAAAAAGAGAGACATCATCAAAGTTACCAGAAATAGAATATTCTCATCCTAACACCCTGCTCTATCAAGTCCTTTTTGAAGGAATTTTCATAAAAGAGAAAAATCCATGGAGTTTCAAGGATTTTGTAACATTTTGTTACAAAAATGTTATGTAGTTTTGGAAAAAAAAAACCAGAATTGAATTATAGAACCTTGAGATCAGATGTGACAGCCCAAAGAGCCACTTGGTCATACCAGCTAAGATCCAAGTTATGACACTTGTTCAATTCTTCCATAACTTCTTAGTTACTTTTCTCATTCCTAAGACAAAATACCTAACATCCAAAGTTAAAGCAAAGGTTTATCTCACAGTTTGTAGATGTTTCAGTTCATAATTGACTGGCTCCAAGGCAAGAAGACATGGCAGGAGGGTACCACAAACAAGAAACAATTCACTGCAGGCAAAAAACAGCAAAAGCAATAAAAGCCAACAGTTAGCTGCTGTGACCTATGTGTGAAGTGGGGTCATGAGAAGGGGGTGACAGGAGAATTAAGAAAAACTATAAACACACACTAAAAGGAAACCCATACTAGAAGGACCTGACCTCTCTGCTGGAGAGGAAGCAACAACACAGCATGGTCTGCCTGTTTATTCAGACAGAGTAAAAAGTTGGAGAACCATATGGCGGGCTGAAGTACAAGGTCTCCGTGTTTTGCTGAAAACATTGAAAGTGAAACTTTCTCAGAGTTACCTGTGCTATAATTAACAGGGAAGAACACCAAGGCCAGACACCTGAAGTGGTCCCAACAATTTGTTTACATGGTTTGCCTCTGGCTCAGCCACTCACACAACAAGCAAGAGCAGCCTTCTTTCTATCTTATCCAGGCTAGAAAATCAATCCTAGCATCACATCCTTGATCCTAGCATCACACACACCTCTGAAAAGTCTCACCTATGACCACGTGAGACTTTAGCAGGGACATCTTAGATATAAGCTGTAATAACCAGCTCCTGGCCACCCAAAGACTCAAGTCTTTATGTGAAACGCATTTACTCCATCTTTAAGGGTTGCCAAAGTCCGAACAGTTTCAATATGGTTGAAATATTTAAGTCCAAAGTGTCCTCTGAGATTTCAGACATACTCTTAGCCGTGAGCCCCTATACAAATAAGAAGGTTAAACATTTTCAACATACAGTGGCACAAGCTAGACATTTCCATTCTGAAAGACACAAATGGGATACAAAGGAATAGAATCACCGTAAGCCCAAAACCCAGCAGGGCAACCAATGAATCCTATGTCCAGTATCCAACACCATCTGTGTCAGGAATGTAAACTCTAAAGGGCGTGGGTGGCTCTGCCCCTATGCACTTCTGGTGGTTGTATCTACTAAGGCTTCTCTCTTGGGCCTGCTCTACCACCTTCTTGCAGTTTTCCTCAGATGATTCACATTCCTGGCTTCTCCAAGCTTCTCGGGTCTCCACCGCACCTTTGGCTTCACACTCACACCTTCACATACTGCCCTCTCAGGCAGGGGTCACCACCTGGCTCCCAGGCCTTCCAAAATCTGGGAGGAAGCTGTCCTAACCTCACAACTCTTGCATTCTTTATTCACCTAAAACCAGCACCAATTCATGATGCCAAGGTCTGCTACCAGCTAAAGCAGTAGTCAGGCTTCCTTTTCTTTTGGCTGTAAAGTCAAATGACTTTGAATCAAATCCCAAGGAACAATTTCCCTACATTACTGGCATTCTAGAACACGGTGCTCTGAGGCTCTTGCAGCAAAATTTTTCAGTTTTGCTATTTTGGGACTCCAATGGTTGGAGTCCTGCTGGTTCGTATAATGTCCTCAGGCCATGTTTTCTACTGTCCTGTTCTGAAATACTTAGCTTTTCCTTGCTAGTCTTTTCATCAACCAATTTCTTCTCTGTTCCATCTTTGCATAATGCAATGTTATTAGAACTTGCTTTGTGGCCAAATTCACATTTTAAAGTATTCTGCTCTTGATTCTCAACATAGATGTGGCTAAAACCTTCCAACAGTAGCCATGCCATTGTCTCTACCTTACACTGTCTTGACACTTCTTCTGCAAAATTAGTCTACCACCGTTAATCTCAGTCTCAGGCAAAGTGTCTGGACGGGAGTAAAATGTATAACACACATCGTCTGCAGTTTGACAGCCAGTGCAGTCCTTCCCACACTTGCTGAGTCTGTTCTTTACCAGCAGCATTTCTATTAGCATTCTGATCTTCTGAGCTCTGACAAGACTCTCGTATAAAGTACAGCTGAAGGCACTGCAGGGCTGCTTCTTCAACCAGCATCTCAAACCTTTCCAAACTCTTTCCACAAGCCAGTTCCAAAGGCTCCTGAACCTTCTGTGGTACCACTGCTATCAACTTCTGTGGTACCAAATTGTTTTAGCTATTCTTCTTGTAGCTGAGACAAAATATCCAACATCTGTAGTTAAAGGAGGAAAGGTTTACTGTAGTGTATACTTTGTATGGGTTTCAATCCATAATTTACCTGCTCCAAGGCAGGATGCCATGGAAGAAGGAAAACACAAAGGAGAAACAGTTCACAGAAGGCAAAAGACAGCAAAAGCAGCAAGCAATAAGCAACTAACAGCGGTGGCCCCCTGTCTTTTATCCAGGGTACCACACTCTTAAGGCAGGTAGCACTCACACCCTTAATCCTAGCATCCCACCACACATCAATCCCGGCATCATATCCTGAATCCCAGCATCACACACCCTAGGATCCGGCCATCTCTTAAAAGTCCCACCTATGACTCCATGAGGCTTTGGGGGTACATCTAGATACAAGGCAAAATAATAACTGATTTTAAAGAACCAACTGACTGCTATATTAAATAAATGGAAGACAAGTTATTGACTCAGAAGATGTGACTTCCCTAGTAAGTCAAAAAGTCTTAAAGAACTTTACACATGGTCAATTATAAAAGCTAGCCTTCAAAGAAAAAAAAAAAAAAGAATTAGAACAGATAGATAAACAGATCAATGGAAGAGAACAGCATCCAGAAACCAATCCATACATACATGAGGGTTTAATGAGATAGAAACACTACAAATTCAATGGGATATGAGCATACTGTTTTATAAATGATGTTAAGAAAACTGGCTATCAATACAGAATGAGAATTCTACCTTACAACAGTCACAAAAATTAACTCCCAGTGAGTCATGCACAGTTTGAAATTTAAAACTTCTAGAACAAGGGTTTGGAATTTAGGTCAGTGACACAAGAGCCTGCCTGGCAATCGCAAGGTTGTGATTTCGATTCACAGTACCAAAAATAAAATAAAACTGCTAGAACAAAATATGACAAAACTTATTTTTACATCTCAGAAGAATAACACATTTGCAAAACCTGACATAGATTCAACATAAAGAAAAAGGATGATCAATGTGATTAAACTGCACTGAAAAATGCTAGAAAAACAGACAGAGACCACCAAAGACAAGCCATCTACTAGAGGTCCTGTGAAGTCGAAAGCATTCTGATCAGTAAGGATAAAAATGGTCAAGTAGAAGAAAAACAGACATAGATACTGACATCAAATTCATGAACAACGAATATCAATGGAGCCAGGTTTCTTGGTAATCGCGGAAATGTAATTTAAAGAGCTTTCCAAGTGGAAAATTTATAGACTCAAAAAACTAAGTTTTGGTAGGTAAATCACAATGATCTCACTGTTGCTGGAACTGCACACTTGTACCCCACTGTAAAGAGCAATGTGACACTTTTTACTCACAGAATATAATTATGCTCGCTCCCCGCATCCAGAATACCACATTTGCATGAGGAAGAACCATAAAGAATGCACTTGTGTAGTACTGTTCAAAGTTCACAGTGGTGGGTAACCCAGTCAGGACCCTTCTGTCTCTCTCAGACAGAAGCTTTCTTACTCTCAATAAATATTTCTGCTCTTAAAAAAAAAAACAACTGAAGTGACCATTAGTGGGAAGCTGGTAAATAAACTGGTGTACATGTATGGTACTAAACAGCAGTTAAGTGATGAAGCAAATTACACAAAATTGCATGCATAGGGGCTGGGGATTTAGCTCAGCAGCATAAGCGCCTGCCTTGCAAGCAGGCAGTCGTGAGTTCGATCCCTGGTACCGATAAAAACGAAAAAGACAAAAAAAAAAAAAAAAAAAGTTGCATACGTAAGATAAAATGACTAGAACCTGGCACAGGAAGGCATCACCTGCACCAACTTCTGAGTGACAGGCCAGCTGGAGGGAGGGAAGGAGCAGAATGGTGCCAAGGAGGAGTACAAAAGAGTAACATTTTATTTCTTTGAAAATTAGAAGCAAATATGGCAAAATAGTATGTGAAGAGTACAAGGGAATTTGTACTTTTTGCATATTTAAAGTATTTTGTAATTCAATTAATTTTAATGGGCACATTTGGCATAATGATCAAAATAACATTGACACAACAAAAATGAAAAATGTATCAGGTAACATTATTTAAGCCTCAGAAACATATATACATATAATTAGTGCATGAGATAAAATTCAGAAATAAATTTTTAAAAATGCAGTTGACCTTGGGGCTTTATATTAATAATTTTGTAATGAGCTTTAAATCTCATGCAGTTTTAAATGTCTTACACTAAAATTTTAAAGGCTGCTACTAGCCTTTTTGTTGGAGTTGTGAAAGCTAGATAAATAAAGCTTGAATGTGGTATGGTGAACTTCAGTCTTATTTTAGAAAGCTTTTTCTTTAGCATATAAACAGTAACAAGCTTTACAACTGTACTTACAAGTCTTAAAGAAATGTACTGAGTCCTAAGTATGAAGACTAGTTAATTATAATTGCTTAATTACAGTGCTTCATCAAGAACTTGATGCCCTACTTTACTGTGGGAAAACAATGCTCTATTCTTCCCTTTTCTTTTCTACTTAGGGTCTGAATCAGACGCCAAGAAGTACCAACTGGCAAGGTTATAAACAAAATTTTATTATAAAACCTCTTTTAAAGGAAAAGTACATAATCGTCAAAAGGAATCAACATAATCCTTTGGGGCCACTATGTCAGGGACACAGAAACATAAGAGAGTATGTTAAACATATAGAGGGGTTAAGAAGAGGTAGTAGAATTTTGCTATATATACTTCATTTCCTGACTCTTTGGGCTACAAGATAATAAATATTATCCAGAAAAATTTAGCAGATAAACAAGAGGACAGGGCACTGCACCTAAAAATATAACTCAAGAGACCTGTAACTCACATGTAATATTTCACACTCAACTAAAATCCTCTGATCACATTCACACTAATTCAATAATAGTCAATTTACCCAGTTAGTGGTAAGCAATAATTTTATTTATCATGAGTTGCTCTGTGCCAATTAAACATTTGAAACACAGATGAATAGCTCTTACACAGCCTACCTATGTTAGATAATATTGTTTGTTACGAAATGGAAGACTGTAATAATACCGTTCTAGATTCCAAACTTCCATACTTTTATATTTTGGGCACAATTTTCAAGGGTAATAGAGGCATGGCCCTGGGCCAAGAATATGAAGTTTCTACCTACTCATATTCTTAAGCTTCTTATATCTAATTTCACTTGGCAATAAAATCCTTAACTTCCATTTCTGAAGGCTAAAGCATGTTAGTTCCTCCAAGCCCCTCATCTAGTGTGACTTGGACTAGTAATAGTGAAATTTCCTTACAAAACTGAAAGAGTCCTACTTTTTTTATCTTTTTGAGACAGGGCCTTGCTGTGCAGTTCAGACTGGCCTTGAGCTCACTTTGTAGCCTAGGCTGGTCTTGAACTCGCAACGATCCTCCTGCCTCAGCCTGCTGAGTGCTCGGATTACAGGCGTGAGCCACCACGCCCGGCTACTCCTACATTTTTAAATGCTGATTTTTCCACCAATCCTTCAGTTTCGGTAGTATTTATTAAACAGTCAAGTTACTATTTCTTTTAAATGCCCACTACATGAAGGCTCAAACTGAGCAATAAATTCATTGACAAATTCACAACTCCAATTTCACTAACACATGAAAATAATTTCTCCACAAGCAAAAAGCCAGTGTCATAAATTTAATTTTCTGAATTTTATAACCCTTAATAAATAGAGGCACCTTAAAGTTCAGTTTCATTCTTTTATAGAGGATTTTAGGGCATGCTTTAAACAGCTTAAGATAAGCTACACTGATAGCTTAGTGCATTATTTTTATCATTAAAATAATCTACAAAGTCAGAACACTACTAATTTTGCTGTTACAACTAGTAAATAAGTCTTAAAATATTTGCAGATGTACATCAACTCTCTCAATTCATTGCCTCACACTTGGACTGTTCTAAAAAATGGATCAACAAACGATGGATTTGTAAGTACAGTACTTTCACAAATTTCAATTCTCTAATTTAGGATTCTTTATATTTACTTTTAAATATACAAAGAGATTGAACCATTAATATAAATACTTCTCTCAAATATGTAATATTCTTTTGTAAAAGAAAATGTTTCCAAACATTTACAAAGCAATCTGAAGATAGGTGAACCTGATTTCCAAGATCATTGCATTAATCAAAAGAATTTTCCAGAGAAGGTCCTATTGGAACGTAATGGTCACTGGCTCCTTCGCATCTACACTTTAAGATGGATCCATCCACATCCAGTCAATGCCTTTGCTTCATTTATTTCAAGGATTACTTCCAATGGAAAAAAATCTCAGAAAAAGGTCTCACGACAGAGTGGACAAGTGGATTTGTTGCTAGAGGTAAACCATTTATACTGAAAAAGAAAAGGTTTCAAATGTGAAAAGAATTGCACATAATATACTTCTAAAGTAAATGATAAAGTGAAAGAGGAAGAATATGAACATTTTTGCCTCCTCATGTATCTTCAAAATAAACATAACTGAATATTACTTCTAAAGATCACAGCCTGATTCTTTGTACCTAGGTTTATGTTGAAGACCACTATAGCGAGCTTCTGAAGCAAGTGAACATGGGGCAACGTCCTTTTCCGTGCGATGCTTAAAAAGAGTAAAGAGCTGTGAGGTGACACAGCCCTATCCTGGATCTTGTGGCCTCTTCCATGGTCTACATGATCTATTCCTTATTGGCTAGCGGGTCTCCTAGAGAACCATTTATTATATTATAAACAGATGTTTATTACATCTATGCATCACAGTGCATGGATGCTGCCAGTCTCAGTAAATTACTGATTACCTTTTACATATTTTAAATTTCACTTTTTAATGACTCCTACTAACTACAATTAAGAAATAAAGAATGCAAAGTACATTGTTTCCTTTTCCAAAGTTAAATATTTTATATATACAAAATACACAGACTAAAAGGCAATTCATTTCTTGTTAGACTTACCAAGCAAGCTGAGTGAAACTTTTTCTTGCATGTTCTACAGGCTTTTTTGGGGAGAGAATAGTTGAAACCATGAATGACCGAAAAGCAGATCATGCAGTCTTCAACACCCTCAAACCGTTTGTCTACGTTATTTTTCCATAATGCTAAGCCTTCCATAATACTTCCATTCTATTAACAAAAAGAAAAATAAAACAATCTCTACATACTTTCACAAATTTTAAAACCTGAATTGTAATTCTAAGAGAATCTGCTTAGACACATTCACATCTCCTAAGTTTTATGAACATTGATTTTTTTAAATTAATGTTCAAAGAAGCTGACATAATTTTTCTCGATTAACAGCTTCTGAGTTAATACTTCAAGCCTTACAGTCTCAGCCTCTTTGACAAAAATCTTGTAATCATTAAATCACTTAGATGTACTGTAATTTTAACTTAAAAATAATGAAATTGGGCTAGGGATTTAGCTCAGCAGCATAAGCGCCTGCCAGGCAAGCATGAGGTTGTGAGTTCAATCTCCAGTACCAAAAAGAAAAAAAGAAAAGAAATTATCTTACCTTTTCAACTGATTTGCTCACCTGCACAATACTGATGAATATTTGTTTTAAAATAGCTTTTCTTTACTATAGAATTCCTAAAACATGTCATAATTTAAAAATACCCCTGGAAAAGTCTTATAATTTGATCAAAAATAAGATTACTAGAATTTCTCTAATCCATGGAGAGCTGAAATATTAGAGTAAGAGCTCAGAAAGTACTCATCAGCCCAGTATCTCTCAAGATTTTTTAAAAATAAGCTCTTTATTACCATGTATTGGGCTACATTTTCTATGATGTCTATGAAATAAAGACAAATCCTCTTAAACACCAGAGAATATATTGTAAAGCCTTGAATTTTAAAGAGACATGTGCCAGTGAAGGAACCCGATGTTTTTAGAAAAATTCTATTCTATTCTATTTCCATCTTGAGCAGAAGAGACACAGTCTGTGTTCAAACGCTCTTTGCCACAGATCATCCCTGGCTGGTTTGGAAAGCTAAACATCCAAGCAGACGAGTACCTGATGGGTGAGGTAAGTGCTCAGCTGCAGCATCCAATTCCGCCACTGCTGGACGGCCACACCCACTCTCTTCCCACTCTCCACTGATATGGAGCCCAACGGGTAATTTGAAGGCAGCTGTATTATAAGTTCAATGACAATGTCCTCAATAGTGTAAGTCGCCATTACTTCTCGAGTAGCAGCTCGAGCTTTCACCTACAACAGAAGACAAGATAATGTTCTCAAATTCTTTCCTTTCATTCAACACACATTCTGATAGGTAAGAGTATTAGCAGTTAATAGCTTCATGATAGGAAAAAGCAGGTGTAAACTTACAAGACATTAATTAAATAGTTTCAGTACTGGGCGTGTTTTACAGTGATTCGTGACATTTAAAACCCACACACTTCTCATAAAAAAGCATTTTATCATCTTGGGTTTGTCACAGAATCATGGTCTCATTTTTGAATTGACAAATGACACTAAGAATACTAAGTTTACTTCTGTCTACCACGTCTTTTTCATCACACACGAATCAGAAAATAAACAAGTTTCTAAACAAGTTTCTATAATTCTCAATCAAGGGCAACAATTTTGTGATGCCACTGACAATGACAGATGTAATCAATATTTAAGCAACTCTTGCAGAAAAGGTCAAGCAATACTAACCGTCATGCCGCTAAATAGCTGTGTACTTGTTTGCACAGAAGATATTTCTTGAAAAGAAAGGACGTTGCTAACATACTTGCTTGTAAATCTATCTACAATATTGAAAACACGCTTCTCACTACTGTTCCACCACAGCCTGACCATGGCAGGCAAATCTTTTAATGTCATATGATAGACTAAACAAGCCAAGTGTGGAATATGATATGGAAGAGTCGATGTGTCTGCGGAAAAAACAAATTCTTAGTGAGTGAAACATATTTCTTATTTAGAATAGACTACTATAAGTATTTTCCTTAGAAAGATATCCTTACTCAGTAACAGGCTAGAGCTCACACAACATACCAGAGACCTGGGGACTCTCATTTCAGCATCCACCTACACATTCAAACTGAACCATGAGATTAGCAAAGGAATGAAAATCCCAACCAACACAAAAACTTCTGCCTAGAACTCACATTTCTCTATTTCACATGAAAGATCGTGAATAAAATGGAACGCATATATTTTTTAAAAGGAGGAAAAAGTAGATTCTTTGTTATAAATTATGTAAAGGAGGCCAGCCTTGCTTACTTTCCCTAGAACTCAGTAAGCTACTGACAGGAGCCCTAGACTAATCATCTAAGACACATTCCACTCTCAGATCTCTAAGACATTAAAACGTGTATTCTTAGTTGACTATGATACTGCAGTATTTCAGTTCCCAGGATGAAACACACAAATACTACTCATTTGTTTCCCTAACTGGAAACTTCTTACCTACAAAGCTACAAAATGTTAACTTGTAAAGAACACTTTCCCAGAATACAAGATAATCTCAATACAATAAAACTTTCAAATATATTAAACTCTTCATAATTTTATCCACGAGATCTAATTATTTGTCCAATTTCAAGCAAATTAGAAAAGCTTGCCTTTTAACATCCTCATAGCTAGGGCTCGTATCTGAGATTATGCTAGACATGCCAGGGGAAAAATTTAGCACAACTTAGTCTAAACATAATTAGCAGAAAAGGACACAAACCGACCTCTAATACTCAGCTGGAGCTCCTCGGTAAAGAATGTTTTAGGGTCCTTATTTGAGATCTCCAGACTTGCCTCTCCATAGCTTGGGTTTTCTGGCATAAGCCTGAACAGGTGATAAAGTAATTTGTTCAAACTCTTTGTTTTCCTAAGATACATTGAATACAGAGCCCGAAGCTGGTGGAAAGCAAAAATGTTGTTAGTAAACTCAATTAAACCAAAAGAATCAGAAAAGATATATGCTTTTAACATCTTTTTCAAACTGTTTTCTTGTTAATAGGTTCACCTTGAGTTGGCATTGTCTGCTTGAGGCAAGAAAATTTATTCACTATTTCCCAGAAAACCCAGCTAACTCTCTTTGGGTGCAACTCCTTACTGCAAATTCCTGAGTGAAACAAATCCCACTTTCAAAGTTAACCTTAGTTTATGCCAAACACTGCAGCAACCTTTTAGGACTGCAAGCCAAACTAGTAAATGGTCAAAATGGTCTCAGCATAGCCTCACAATTGTTTCATCAATCTGAGTCTTCCATATAAAAATATGATTTCTGGTTTCTCTTTTGAACAGGAAAATCTGGCCTCAGGATGGCGAGGACCACAGCATCTGTGCAACACTGGTGCTTTACAATTCCTTCTTGTCCCTCAGTAAGTCTGGGTTTTTCACTTATTTTGCATTTCTTGAAGTTTGCAGTTGCTTAACATGACTTCTTCCATTATACTACACATTATAGCATGAAGATACCATTTTCTGAACAGCATGACTACTCAAACACAAGGATCTAGCTATAGGACTTCAAATTCCTAAAACACATGGATGAAACTGTCTTCGTAATAGAGAAATCTGGAGATACTACCTTTACTGAGTAGCCACGCTTAACACTAACAATAAAGGAAACACTAAAACTGTGTGCTTCCTGAAGGAACACTCATGAATTGTTCAGTAAACATTCCTGCTGAACATTAACCAGAATATAGTCAGCAGGAAACTATACGACAAATGCAAATTGTAGGGCAGGCTACACGACAGCGAGACAAAACAATGACAAGAATGAAACAGTCAATTACAGAAGACTGTAACACCCAAAGAAGTATGAGAGATGAATGCAAACATGATCCTTGATTCAATTCTCAATAGAGAGGGAAATAAAACTATAAAAGATATTACCGAGACAGCTACAGAAATAGAAGCATCAATTAGATATTTGTGCATCAAAATTAGGTTTACTGGGGCTGGGGATTTAGCTCAGCGGCATAAGCGCCTGCCTTGCAAGCAGGCAGTTGTGAGTTCGATCCCTGGTACCGATAAAAATGAAAAAGACAAAAAAAAAAAAATTAGGTTTATTGATATTATGCTTATATTGAAACACATTCTTGCTCTTAGGTTACATACTTAAATACTTTTAGTTAAGCATCTTCATGTTTATGATTTACTTTCAAGTGCATGTGAACAGGAAAAAAGTGAATATATAGCAAATGTGAAAATGTTAAAATGTATCAATCTTCAAAGGCATATGACATTTTATTAAATTACTCTTCTAACGTCTCTATAATTATGCTATTTTTCAAAATAAAAAGTTAGAGGGGGCTGGGGATTTAGCTCAGCGGCATAAGCGCCTGCCTTGCAAGCAGGCAGTCGTGAGTTCGATCCCTGGTACCGATAAAAACGAAAAAGACAAAAAAAAAAAAAAAAAAAAAAAAGTTAGAATAAAAAGAATTTTAAAAAATTAATCGCACATGTCATGGCTTTTAAGAAATACATGAATACAGCCTAGAAATCCCATGCCCAGCTATAGAAAACATGTCCACACAAAAAACCTGTACATGCCTGTTCACAGAAGCCTTAGTTACAACAGCCAAAAAAAGGAAAACCACCTAACAGTCTACTAACAAGCGAACAAAATGTAGCGTATCCAAACAAGGGACTATTTTTAGGGCATAAATAGACAGTACTGCCACAACATTGATACATGCCACAACATTGATGAGTCTTGAAAATACTGTGCTAAGCGAGGTTAGTCAGATACAAATGGCCACATACGGGCAATGTCCACAATAGGCAAAATCCCCAGAGACAGTTTACAGGTAGCTAGACAACTGCAGTGCTTAAGAGCAAATGAGAAGGGATTACAAACAAGTACAGGTCTGCTTTTAGGGTGCTGAAAACGTTCTAATATTAGGTGTGAGAACAGTTGCACAACTCTACAAATATACTAGAAACATGAAACTATGAATGAGTAAACTGTATGGTATGTGAAATATACTCTAATAAAGCTATAAAACAGAAAGGAAGAGACAGGGAGAGGGAGGTAGCTTTTTTCTGTTCAATGCTATTTGGTAGGGATTTTTCTGAAAAGAAAGTTCAAAAAAAATTCCATGATTTAAGACCAACTAAAGTTTTTCGTGGTGGTTGTTGCTTTGGCTTTTTTCTTTTTTTAAGATTCTCATTTCACTTCAGGATTCAACTATTTAATGTTTTTCTGGTCAATGTGTTCACAGTTCACTTCACTTCAGGATTCAACTATTTAATGTTTTTCTGGTCAATGTGTTCACAGTTCAGTTCTAGTTTCAGGCTCAGTAGTAATGTAATTCTATGTAATTCTCTGCATTCCTCCCTCAATCTTGACAATGAAAAAGATGACACCTGGCCATTTTCCTAATTTCTGAATAGAAGATAACAACAAATTTCTTATTAGAAGCCTCAACCTGCTATACTTTTTAAACACAAATGTAAAAGCCCAACATGACACTCCTGAAACATCAATAGCAAATAAAATTAGCTTAAGTCACAAATGTAAACAAGAATACAGAATCTACTCAGCAGCTAGCTCAATGCTGCCTGTCACTTCAGCTTCCCCTCACGTCTGCAACTGCAAAGATGTACAGACTAATGCATCTGTACCAAGGTATGGGATTCAGCAATAACAAAAAGTGTGATTTACAAATTCTGAAACATTACACTGGAAAAGACCATCAATATTTAATTGCATTTTAAATAAATGACAAAATCTTTTTATATTGACCTGTCAGAAGGTAGATTTACAACTAGGCTGATTCAGTCAAAGTTTGATAGTTTTTTGTTTTTTTGGTTTTGTCTTTCATTTTTTTAAAGAGGGAATTTTCTAGGAAAAAAAAGCTACACAAGGTCTTTCCAGTTTCTTCCTCGACAATTAGTCTTTCTCCTAACACGACACAACAGAGACATCTAGTGGCTCCTAAAATAATTTGGGCAAAATAATCACAACACTTTTCACCACTTAGAAATAACTTGAATTAGGCAGATAATGTTTCAAAGATCTCCCTATGAAACGATCTTTTGGGGGGAGAGGAGACCCAATGCTTTCACACTGAGCTACCTCCCCAACTCTTTTACACTTCTCTGCAATAAATGAACTTAGGTTAGAAAAAATTGAGCCATCCATAGTTCATAGATTTAGTTCTGGAAAAAGGAACAGTACATTTGGAGGGGTGAGAGAGTAGTAACAGAAGTTAGCTTAATAGTGGAATGTCTGAGGTTAACAGGATACTGTTAATTAAAATGAAAGACCAATCTCCTTTCATTCAAAAGGAAGGTAAAGTACAGAGGCAGAGCACATTAGGGCTGAACTGTTAAAAACTGCCATCTACTAAAGTTTCTGGAACTGAATAGGATTGGTGACAGTGGACATCCTTGTTTAGCTCCTGATTTTAGAGTGAAGGCTATCAGTTTTTGGCCAATTAGTATGAGGTTGGCTGTTGGTTTGTCATAGATGGCTTTTATCAGATTGAGGTAGGGACCATCTATTCCAGTTCCAAGGCTCAACATCACTGGTCATTTGAGAAATGCAAATTAAACAACACTCAGAGTCCATCTCACTTCAGAAAGAACAGGTGCCACCAAGAAATCAACCAATAACAAATGTTGGCGGGGCTGTGGGGAAAAAGGAACCCCTCTCCACTGTTGGTGGGAGTACAGACTGGTATAGTCACTATAGAAATCAGTGTGGAGATTCCTCAAAAAATTAGGACTAGAGGTTCTTTCCAACCTAGCTAGTCCCCTTCTGGGTATGTTCGCAGAAAAACTGAAAATGTCATGTACAGCAATATATGTGTACCCATGTTTATGGCAGCACAATTTGTAATAGCTAAACCTTGGAAACAACCCAAATGTCCATCAACCACGGAACAGATGAAAAAGATGTGGTATTTGTACACAGTGGAATATTATTCAGCTATAAAAAGGATAACCGTGAGGCTTTTATAAGCAAATGGAGGCAACTGGAGGCCACACTTGTAAGTGAAATAAATCAAACTCACATTTGTAAATATCTTACTGTCTCCCTAGTGTAAAAACAAACAAAACAAAACAAAAAACGGTAAGAATAATGAGACCCAAAATGTGCAATAGATATTGTACTAGTGAAAGGGAAAGAAAGTGCTCACAAGGAAAGAACTGGGATAAAGGAAAGGGGAAAAGGGAAAAGACTTTATGTGTATAGGTACATATACATATATGTATGTATGTATGTGTATATACACACACACACACACACACACACACACACACACACACACACACACAAGATAGATAACTATACTACCCTCAGTTAGTTCATCTAAAAGAACAGTGTGTGCTTTCATTGTTTGATTAATCATTTGTGCCTTATCTTGTAACTTGAACAACTACTTCTAAGATAACAATATGCAATACATCACCTACTGTTAATTTCCTATGGTTTTTTTAGAATTCTGCATAGTTTCTTTTTTTCTATTTTACTTATAAAAAGGAAAAAAAAAAGCTATCATCTACGTTCTATCTCCAGTACTGCAAAAGAGAAAAAAAATAAAGAGAAGATGCCACAGATTTACCTGAGATGAAGCAGCTTTGAAGAACGTAAGTATTAATTTCCAAGTAAGGAGATACCCCAGGACATAACAGAAGTCTTCACTCAGTGGCTTAACAGTAACGATCTGTCCCACAGGAACACACCCCAAAATGTTTTCTAGTAAGTCCTCTTGAGTGCTAAGAAGAGACATCAGTATGGCTGGTGGTGACCTAAAAAGAAATAATTCAACAGTCCAATTTTCTTCGTAACGGGTCCTTGAACAAATAGATAGTATTTATAAATGTCAAATAGTTTAGAATTTTTTCTATTTTCCCAAAACCTTTTAAAATGTCCCTCTTCAAATCCAATTTTAACTCATTTCATATAAAGACAACTATGACACACTACCAAACTATGGACCATAAATAAGCATGGTGGTACGTGCCTGTCATCTCCTAGCACTCAGGAGGTTGAGGCAGGGGGATCACCATGAGTCTGAGGCCAGCCTGAGTTAAACAGTGAGTTCAAAGGCCAGCCTGTAATACACAGCAAGGCCCCGTCTCAAAATAAAAACAAAAACAAAATCAGGGACATAGATGTTAACACTTGAAGATACATTGAGAAACATTCATTTCAAAATCTGCTTTATGGATTTTTTTTTTTTTTTTTTTTTGGCTTTTTCCTTTTTATTGGTACCAGGGATCAAACTCACGACTGCCTGCTTTCAAGGCAGGCGCTTATGCCGCTGAGCTAAATTCCCAGCCCCCTTTAAAGATTTAAAAACAAAAAAATCATTTAACTAAGGCAGGCAAATGACTAGTGTCGAAGCTAAGGAAGGGAAGCAGTAGTGTTTCCACATCTTACCAAGCCCTTTATCATCACTTAAGGGGGCAAAGTGAGGATTGAGTTTATACTTTGTCACTTCATCTTTCTATTTTACCACATATGGTCTATTACTCAGCAGCATGAAAGATGCCATAATCATCACAACTTATGAGGAGGATGAACACAGGAAATAATCATGAGGTTTTTAAAAATCCTAAGTCTGTATCTCTTCTTTGGAAATTTAACATTTAATAAATTCACAGCCATGTAAGTTAATTTTCTCTTTCTTGAACTGCTAAATTCATTAATACTTTCAGATGAATTTATGAGTCTTTCAAAAAATAATATATTTATATCCTTTCAAATTTTATTCCCTGTAATACATGAGGTTTTTGTTGTTGTCTGTTTGTTTGAATTTGTTTTGGTTTTTTTTTTTGAAAGAGGGTCTCGCTATGCAGTTCAGGCTGGCTTGGACTCTATGTAGCCCAGGCCGGCCTCTTAACCCTGGTGATTCTCCTGTCCCAGCCTCCCGAGTGCGCAGTTATACCACACCCCACCACGCCCGCTCTGGTTCTCTCCTTTTACCTCTGTAGCCTTTCTTCCCATGTGGCTTTCTTCTACCCATCCACCAGCACAGGCCTTCTCCACGCTCTGCCCTTATATCTGCAACATCTTGATGTCACCAAGCAGCCCTTCTCGAGAGCACATCAGTGGTGACTAGATTTTACAAATACCAGCTCTGAAATCTCTTCACTTTCCACAGTCTGCAACGTGCTGTCATTAAAATCTAGAATGGCATCTGCTTCTGTTTCTCTCTCTCTCTTTCTTGTCACAGTGGAGACCAAACCCAGAACCTTCACACTGAGCTACTGCCAGCCCACTCTGCATATTTTTTATGTTGAGACAACAACATCTTACCACGTTCCTGAGGCAGGGCCTGAGCTTGCAGTCCTCTGGCCGTAGGCTCCGAGGGCCGGGACTGAGGCGCGCACCACTGCCTGGCCTCCGCTTGCTTCCCTCTGCAATTCCCTCTGCCTACATACTGCCAGACTTGGCCGCAGTGCCCGTCTCCTCCCACATTCCCAAAGTCCTTAAAAACACCACGTTAAGGCCCTTTACTGAGTACTCTCCTGCTGCATTTTCTGTTGCCCCACCTCCTCTGTGCACAGCACTTCGCCCTCTCTTTTATTCAACAAGTAGCACTACTTATGTATGAATTTGCACCGGCCAGCAACTATTGAGGGTGATGTGGATAGAATCAAGACTAAGTGACAAAAATTCCCACCCGACAAAACTCCTGCCCTCAAGAGTTCATAGCCCAGTGAAGGATGATACTGACAGTTTAAAAAAAAAGTAGCAAACAACATTCCCCACACAGCCCCTAAACATTGATGCCCAGGTGCTTCTGAATGTGATGTTTTGTTAACTTACATACACAGTGTTGCCTTCCCTAACCTGCTAAGATGTTTTCTAACCTTAAAAGGTGAGTTTAACAACTCTTCCTCAAGAGAAAATCTCGTCTTGGTGTACACTATATCTCCTACTATGGCTAATACATTAGATTATAAAATCCTTAAGAAAGCATTATATTCACTAAGCATTGTACTCTCCCCTTAGCAATAAATACTTTCAACAAAGCGAGCACTCAATAGATACTTCAACTGCTGTGCTGCTTTCACAACTACTACGTGGCCAAAATTCTAGTGAAAGTTGCAGACTTGAAACATGACTGGGGAACAATTCAAAAACACAATCTTATGGATGAACTCTAAATTTCATTTGCAGCTTACAAGTAACATTAAAAGGGTCTGTCAGGGGCTGGGGATTTAGCTCAGCGGCATAAGCCCCTGCCTTGCAAGTGTGTGGTCGTGAGTTCGATCCCTGGTACGGATAAAAAAGAAAAAGACAAAAAAAAAAAAAAAAAAAGGGTCTGTCAGCCAGGTGTGGTGGCGCACGCCTCTAATCCCAGCACTTGGGAGGCTGAGGCAGGAGGATCATTGGAAATTTGAGACCAGCCTGGGTTACAAAGTGAACTCAAGGCCAGCCTGAACTGCATAGTGAGACTATGTCTCAAAAAAAAAATTTCATCTGTAGAATAAACATACGCTCTAAATTTAAAGCTTCTGTGTTGTTTCAATCTTCCAAATAAACTGTTAGGTAGATTACTGAAATTTAATAAAATAATACAAATAACTTACAAGGCTGGTTCTTCTTCTTCATCTCCATATGACTTTAGATTTTCCTGATCATACTGTGGTAATCCAGGCATCAATCTGGAATTAGAAGATATTTAAATAATTTGTATTACATTACCCATTATTAAAACATGTTTAAGAGCACAAAGACTAATATACTTAGTTTGTAATAAATGTTTTTCTCTGAATCAATTACATAAATGACTAGACTATCTAAATATGAACTGTGTAAGGAAAAAAAATGACCTAGAACATCAAACAACTTGGCATCCTTGTACTGAAATAGATCTTTTTTTTAAAATTGACTTTTTTAATGACAAAGAAAAAGTATATATACATACACACACATATATGAACACTATAATAGTCATTCAACTAGAAAAGTTCTTACTTGTAGAGCATATGATAAACAGCAATTTGCACAGGCCTAGCTCTGAAGAGGAGTAGCGGGACCAATGTGTTCAACAAAGTCTGGAGATTTTCTGGCAAGTTCGTTTTTGGGCCAGTTCCCAGTTTTGTAAGAAGGCCGTGACCCAACAGCTGACCCTTTGAAATATATGTCAATGTTTCACACATGGGCTTCAACATTGTATTTTCAAAGGTGGTTTCAGACAGATCTTTATTTTCTCCTGATAACACAAAAGGAAAAATTATATACATCTCAAAAGAAGTTAGTAATGCCAATATAGGTTGAATGATTCATAATCAAACGTCACATGAGAAAATGAAATGAAAACAAGACTATAAACATTATAGACGTCCTAACTAGACATGAACGAATATGTATTTCAGTTTAGCTCAACTGTTCCTCAACTGTTGCTTTTTAAAAAGCAAATCTTCAATATAGACTCCAGGCACATAATTTATTCATACTACATAAACAACGATTTAGAGATACCTTGCCAGTTTTTAACTCACATTGGTACTCTAAAGCAGCACCGTATATGCTGCTTTAAAGAAGATAAGCTTTCTCTTCTAGTACTTTTATTATATAGTACTGTTTGCATTTTGTTTTAAAATATTCAACAAGTCACTTCTTTTTCTTTCTTTTTTGGTCCCGGAAATCAAACTCAGGCTCTTGTGCTTTCCAGGCAGGCACTGTGCTGCCGAGCTGAACCCCTGACCCTCACTGTATACATTTTCAGTGAATCCTATCACTGTGTCCTTTTTCACTTGCCTGTAATAGTCACCAAAAGAGGTAAAAGCAAACTGTGGATGCCCTGGGAAAAAAACGCTTTCCATTCACTGACTAGATTTACAGGAAGATTGGCAATAGTTTCTGGAGTGGCTGAATCAAAGAAAGCACTGAGATCACAGGCCAAATCACAGCTGACGCAGGCAAACCGCTGCACGAGGGGAACCGAATACAGTGCCTGATTCTCCTTTGTGGTCTAAAAAAACGACAGAAATGAAATAGGTAAACCAGAACACTATGAATAAAGACAATAAACGAAAGACTTGCATTCATTTATCTGACTTTAAAAATAAAAAGCAGCCGAAGTCTCAGGAGAAATTTATATATTTCATATCAAAACAACTTCCTTTCAAATTAAACATTAGGAATCATAATCATTAATGAACAATTGAATTACAAAATGGCTTTTCTTAAAATTTCTTAATTATAGAAGATAATAAAATCATTTACCATCTTCAATTTACTATGGAAGGAAATAGCTACCATTTACTCAGAAAATAATGTCATCTACTACACAGTGCAATACGTTAACACAATGTTTCTCATCACCTCCGCAGTCTTATAAGTTGCATTGTTTTTGGTTTTGTGCAACAAGATCTCACTGTGTAGTTCAGGCTGGTCTTGAACTCAGTATGCAGAATTCACACTTGCCTTAGCCTCCCAAATGTTGGGATTACAGGCATGTGTCACCACTCCCAGCTAAATTATTTTAAAAGGAAACTTGGGCTTGAAAGAGTCAAGCTTAAAATTTGCAGTAACATAGCTAATAAAACAGCTCTGGTTACTTTGAGTTATAAAAAGAACACTAATTCCCTGTTAATTTCTGTATCTTACATTGTTCTGGCAATACTGTCAGCAGAAAGTTTTAAAAACAATTTGTTTAAGGCCGGGGATTTAGCTCAGTGGCATAAGTGCCTGCCAGGCAAGCATGAGGTCTTAAATTCGATCTCCGGTACCAAAAATAAAATAAAATAAAACTAAAAATTATATCCAAAAAAGACCAAAAGCCTTCTAATGAAAAGATAACCCCTTTCAAAGGCTGTTACAAATACTAAATTAAAATAAGCTAATGGAAGGAACATTTTAACAGTAAGTGGATGTAGTCCCTAAATGATGATGGTAGTTATTAAACTGCATCCCTTGGCTGGGTGTACTGACAGGCACACCTGTAATCCCAGTACTCAGGAGGCTGCGGCAAGAGGATCCATGTGAGTTCAAGGTCAGCCTGGGCTACAAGGTCAGCCTGAACTACATAGGGAGACCCTGTCTCAAAAAGACACATATACATACACAAATAAATAAACTTCATCATTTCCCTAGTTTGCCAAATAGTAGCTAGTGAAGAGGGTATCTACAAAACATTTTAAATGTTTCCAAAAGAATTAACTGTAACCATTATTTAAAGAAGGAGTAAACTGTTTCCAAACACAAGTATGCACAAAGAGTCAACAGCAGTGGTATCATGTCAGGTTCATTTACCTCCAGCCAAGCCAACATGGAACACAGAATAAAGTCCCATTCAGTCTCTGCCAAAGGGCACGAGCAACACCTCAGAAACAGGCACAGGAACCGGATGATTTCTATGTTCACACCCAGGACCCCTGGACTTGCTTCTGACAGATTACTGCGATAAAGACAAAAGCAAAACAACAGAAATTCAAAAACATTCGCAATTACAGTGACATTAGAAAAGATTCCACTTTAGGTCACATAAATGACAACTTAAATATCTACCATGTAGATACATGGAGGAAAAAACACAGATGAAGTACCACCTACCAACTGAAAAGAAAAATGTCTTCATGTTCTTTCCTCCAGGATATTATAATTTTCAATATACCGTGTAGTAGCTCTCCATCATCAATACTTCTGGTTTGCAGACAAGAATTAAAAATGGCAAGATGCCCAAAACCTCCTACAGTAAAATTCAAAACAAAAATAAAGTTTTAATTTTTAAAAGTAACACTGCTCCTATAAATGTTAATAACTCCACAGAACAGAGAGGCTTACTTCACATGCACAGCTCATTATACAATACGGAAATTAAGGGGAAGTTGGGATTGTACTAAATGATGTTTTGTATACAGAAGATTTGTGTATTCGACTTTGTAAAAACAGTAACAAAAAAACCACAACTACAGAGTGTAAAGCTAATGAAGATGGAAAACTGAACATATTACTCTGTAATTCATACATTCGCTCAGAAAGTAGCTATTCTGTCTGTAAGCTCACAGAGTACCCACTCTTTGGAATCACACCATTTCTCAATGTGTCTTCCAGTGCATCCCACTGCCCCCTCTAACCTCTGACACTTAATACCAGCCAAAATGAACTACCTGTGGCCTGTCTGAATCTGTCACTAATGGGAATGCCCTTTCCCAGCTATGTCTACATGTAAAACTACTTAAACACTCAGATGAAATATTTCTCTTTGTGAAATTGCCTCTGACACCCTTGAAGGCAGAGGGGGAAGCTCCTCCCTTTCTGCCACGCTCAAAATAGTACACTGCTTTGCCACATTAGTTGTAACATTAGGTAACTTGATGTCTGTGTTCTCTACAATAGGAACTGCCATATAGCAGCTATTGTTTGTGCTAAATTACAAAACACCTGAAGAGGGTGCAGAATTCAAAAAAGTTACATACACTGCAAAAGCTCTCCTATCCCTTCTACTTGGGAAAATGAAGCACAGCTTTAAAAAAAGTTACAGGAAAAAAAGTGAACAAAGGGTTATTTATGAGTGCAAATCTTCCCTTGAATCATTTCTGTCCACAAAATAGCCACATTTTCTGGTACATTCATCAAAACAACTGTCAACCTGGGTAACAAAATATAAAGTAGGAATAAGTTATAATTCCATTTATCTCTGCTAAAATTGGATTTACATATTAAGAAACATTTCTTTCACCTCAAGCAACAATTGAATTAGTGAAGAAATATTTATTATCAGGCAACTAACCATTAGTACTGCAAAGGTCTTCCTTAGTCCAGCCCAAAAGAGCAGGTACACATTGAGAACTGAATTCTTTCTTTTCTTCTTTGGACAAAAATGGACAGAGACTCTGAATGGTATGTAATTTACCTTCTGTTAGTGGAAAGAAACTGTTTAAAGGAAAAAATATAAATATTTATATGTGTAATTATTTCACACAATTCCTCTTATTCTGACTATTCAAAAGGACTAATAATTCTAATACATAAACTGCTTGTAAGAAAAAATAAGATACTCTAACAAGATGCACAACTACAGATTTCTGATAAACTTTCAAAATTTTCTACTTCTTCCTCTTTTGTGAATACTTCTAAATTTTGAAATAAGCATATACATCTTCCCCTATGATTTCTAAAAACTGTAATAGCAGGCAAAATGAATAGGTCAGTGATATAAACATTTGCATGCCCAGCATGCAAGAGGTCCTAGGTTCAATCTCTAGCACTGAAAACACACAAACATACAAATACATCCACACAAGCAATACGTGATAATGCTCTCTTTAAGAGCTGAAGCCTGGGAATGTGGCTCAGTGGTAGAGCTCTTGCCTTGCATGCACAAGGTCCTGGGTTCAATCCCCAGCACCACACACACACACACACACACACACACATACACACACACACACACATACACACACACACAAAACAAAAAACAAAAACATTGAGTTAACTGATTCAGCCAGGTTGCGGTGCACGCCTGCAATCTCAGTACTTTGGGAGGCTGAGACAGAAAGATCACAACATCAAGCCCTGCTTGGACAACTTAGTGACACAGAAACACCTTGTCTCAAAATAAAAAATAATAAAAGGCTGAGGATGTTCCTCCATGGAGAGACCCTGGATTCAAACTCCAGAACCAAGAAGGAAAAAAAAGAAAAAGAAAAGCCAGTTCACTTAAACAGTCTGTCACTGAACTGATGTGCTCGTATGTAGATACAGATACAGATATATACAGATATAGAGAGCAAGTGAGAGAGCTGGCTTTATCGACATAAACAGTATCATACTAAAATAACAGCTCCATTATTTGTCATATGTTCTGCAGATCTGTATCAGAACATATCAAGCATATTCTATTTTAAAGCTGAATAATGAAATGAATGTGTATTTTGGTAAGTTAAAAATGCCTTCTGAAAAAGCACAACAAATGTATGCTCTCACCAAAAATGTACAAGTGAAACTAATATATCTTTAAAATATCAATATGAGAGATAAAAGGTGCTTTTAATTTCTGCTTCTGTCATTATTAGTAAGGTCATAGTCCCCACTGCATAATTGAGTTATCTTTGACCATTTCATCTCTAAATTATCTATTCAAGTCTTTCTCACGCTTTTCAATTTCAATGGTTTTACTGATTTGTATGTACTATTTATGTTACTAATAAAAATTCCTTATTAATCTCCAATCATGTTTTCCCATTTTGTCATCTGTCCTTGTCATCATTTTTTGATTCAGTGCACAGATTTCAGCAAGGGTAAGTGCATTAACTTCATATAACTAATCTCCAGAACTCTTCTGTGTTCATAAAACTGAAACTCTACTCATCATTAAACAAACCTTTCCCATTACCCGCTTCCTTTCAGTTCTGACAACCACCATTCTATTCTGTCTCTGTGAATTAGCTACTCTCACGTAGCTCAGATTGGGTGAAATCATAGGTATTTGTTCTTTTATGACTAAATTACTCTGTATAATGTCCTTAAGGTTCATGCACACATAGCTCATGTCTGAATATTCTTCCTCTTTTTAAGATAGCAAGAGGCAGTATGGTAACCATTTTTTTTTTTTTTTTTGTCTTTTTCGTTTTTATCAGTACCAGGGATCGAACTCACGACTGCCTGCTTGCAAAGCAGGCACTTACGCCGCTGAGCTAAATCCCCAGCCCCGGTAAACATTGTTGATCACCTAGTATTTTGTTTTTACATTATCTATTATGTCCATCCTTTTGATTTGACTGACTCTGTTCTATTATGTCACATTTGGTTTTACTCTCTTCGAAAAAAAGTACTAAGAACTGTGGGAGTAATAAAACCCAAAATGTGTAATTGTCACTGTACAAAAGAAAAGAAAGTGCTCTAAAGAATATAACTGCATATATATTTAAGTGTATAAGATAGATAACCATATTACTGAGTTTTGTTGGATCACTGAACAAAACTGTTTCCAGTCTCACTTGTTTGGAAGTCTACTTTATGTGCTTTAATTTTGTAATTTGAACAACTATTTCTAAGATAACAATATGTAATCTATTAACTAGTGATTTCCTATTGTTTATTTTTTCTGAAATTCTGTATAACTTGTACCTTTTTTGTTTTTTTTTTTCTCCTTAAATAAAAAAATAAAATAAAATAAAAAAAGCCAGTATCATCTTGCCATTCACATAACATTTGTAAATGACAAAACTACAGAAATAGAGAACAGACCAGTAGTTACTCAGGATTAGGAGAAAGGGAAGTGGCAGAGGCTATCGACAGGGATCCTCACAGTGACCATCACCTCTGCTGTGTCAGAGTCACACACATCACACACGGATGCCCATGTAAACCTGGCAGACGGACTATATCAGTGCTGTTTTCTTGGTTGTCAACCTGTATTATTGCTGTGCAAAATAATTCCACTGGGGAAAGCCAGATGACGAGCACACACATTACTCTTATTCTTTGCATTACTTTTGTTGTTTGTATTATTTATTATTGTAAGTGAATCCAGCTACTTCAAATAAAATGGCATTGAAATTTTATTCTACTGTGCCAGAACACAGGCACATCTTTTCAGAATTCTGGTTAAATCGGTAAATTCAAAATGCTTGTTGGTAAATCTCAGCTGACTGTTAATTTCAGTGCTGAGTTTCATTAGCTTGTTCAACCCCACATTCTACTGCTTTGTCTTCGCTTTTTATGTGCTTCTATAATATATCTCAACACAACAACCCTCATTTAAAAGGAAAGTCCCCATTCATCACTTCACATAGCCAAGGAAGTGACAGAAGACCTGCGCTGGCAGGGAGAAGAGTTCCTCCCAAAACAATGCAGCCAGGTCTACAAAATGTTAAAAGTGCTACTTGTTGAAAGCAAGTATATAAAACTTCGAAACAAAATGTTACACAATTAAATATGCTTCCTTAAAAGTAAAAAAGCTGTGTCTAATTTAAAATCATTTAAGTCATTTTGGGTCTTTATTTCTCATTTCCTAAACCATCTTCTGATTCATTAGAAACTGTTCATTTACTGGGGACTGTCGAGGTAAGCAATTTCAATAAACCAGAGATTAAAAACACTTAAAATAAGAATACCTTTCTTTTCTTTTATAATGTGGTTTTACTTCCTCAGATGAAATGCTTCGGGAAAGGATCAACTTAGCAATAATAAGGGACCAAAGTGTACCGTTTTCCCTGGATCTAAACAAGGGAAAAAGATTATATTGCATTATCAAAGCATTCTTGGTAAATTTTAAACACCACCTGTGTTCTTTCTCCAGAATGAAATCATTTTATGAAGCTATCAATTCACCCAAGCAGCCACTGTTCATTGCCCCAAAGACTGGGATTTTTCCTTTCAATATTTCTTCACACCTGGCACAGAGTTCTCTCTACAAGATTATCCCAGAGTCCTCAAGTCCCAGCACACATATATACCTATACCAACAGCTAAAGTAAAGGCTGAATTTGGAAGCAGTGAGAAGATGGCCAACAGATTACAAATCAAAGCAATGTCTATAGGCTTCCATTTCTTTCATGGTTATCTGCACCCTGATTGTACTCACTAATTTTATTCAGGAAAGGTCCAAATAACTCCTCCAGGAGATTAAACCAAATACTTAACACCCATAGAGTATCTATAATTAAGAGATTATTCAGATCTGCAGTCTCACTGAAGCACTGGCATGAAGTAGGCTTGCATCTTATAGAAGGCAAACACATGAACAAATAAAATAACCACTTAGAAAAACAAATTATTCTTACCTGTTAAATAGCAGCTGCAAAACACCAGAAGTAACATGAAGCACACATAAATCATCATGTGTAATATTCAGTTTCTGAAGCATTTCACAAAATCCAGTTACAACATGTGGTGGGTTGTCTAGTTCTCCACACCACTGCAGCGAGTACAGCAGTTCCGCAGCTGAGAGAACAGACAGCCCTAAATTAGCAAGTGTACACGCGGCCAGTCCTTATATCATTTTCACCTCTGCCCCATTTTCTGACAGTGAAAAAAAAAAACAAAAGCACAGGCTTCAGTAACAGACAGGTCTGGTTTCAAATCTCTTTCTTGAGCTATGTACACATAGTTATCAGTTAAGATACTATGATTTTGCTTCATAGGACTGTTGTGAGATTTAAATGATCAAGCATCTATCACAGAACTTTGCACTAACGGGTTTCTAAAATAGACTCACAAAATCCCTTTCATAAAGCCATGAAGGAAGTAGGAAGCTTGAAACTTTTAAGCCTGACTTAAGCAAGACATGGTGGTACATGCCGCTAAACCCAGCTGAGGCAGGAGGATCGCCCTGAGTTTGAGGCCAGCCTGTGCTAAACAGTGAGTTAAAGCCGACCTAAACTGCATAGTGAAACCCTGCCTCAAAAAACAAAGAGAAAAAGAAATAGGCCTTATTTAAAAGCTAAGCCTAAATTAAGTAGCCCTAACACAATCAGAACAAAACCAACAACAGTAGTATTTGATATAAAGGGCTAATAAAAGACTAAAAAACAGTCAATTTGTAACTAGTATAGAAACCCAGTGAACAAATAAGTCATTTCTCTAATTTCCAGTTTTGATTTTTTTTTTTTTTGTCTTTTTCACTTTTATGGGTACTGGGGATCGAACTCATGACGGCCTGCTTGCAAGGCAGGTGCTTATGCCACTGAGCTAAATCCCCGGCCCCTCCAGTTTTGATTTTGAACAGATTCACTCTGAGCAATACAACCTGGCTACTTTCTTGCCCTTAATTAAATGTGGAGCTGGCTGACCAAAAGAGGTGTCTTGGCTGTCTTCATAGTATGTTCTCCCCTGTACACTGTAACTGTGCTATATTTGAAGCTGATGACTAACACTGACACAGGATTTGTGTAAATCCATCTTGTATAAGTCACACTATTTCCTCCAATTCCCAGCCGGGTACTAGACTGGGGAACTGCAGAGGTCCAACGTGCTCTTAACTCAACTCATTAGGAAAATAATGAGCAGCTGACAAACTCTAGGGACTAGAGGCTCAACAATGGAAGGGTAATTCAGGAGCCTGGATAAAGCACCAAAGCCTCACAGCCATTTCTTTGGGAACTGAGGTCATGCCAGATTGAGTACATGATTTTATACCAAATTATAAGGTACCACCCTAGAGGTATTAGCAGGATTTCAGCATGTTGACATCCAATTCACAATTTAACCGTTCATCATGTATCACTAAAATGATCGATATAAATAACCGTCCTATCACTAAAATAATCAATAGGTACTATTAAATTTGATTTAAATTGCAAAAAAATCAAAATTACTTAAAAACTGCAAGCATTTGTGAATTTTATCTGAATCTCTGAGTATACTTACTTATTTTCTCAAGCATATTACTTTCTAGAACTATTTTCTTCTTCAGTGCAACTAAGGTCATTTTGCTCAACAATGCTGAAGTACACAAATGGCTGGGAAGTGTCTTTGTATCTTGTTCTTTAAAATCTGTTTTGAAACATTCATAATTTAAACTCAATCTTGCCTCTAAAAGAGGTCTGTGTAACCACTGTAAAAAGAAAAAAAATTAAATTATAAACAAAAAATTAGACATTACTCTTTATGCCATTCAGATAGGAAACAAAATGAGTTATTGGAATATAGTTTTAAAAAGTGTCAGAAATCAAAAGCTTCATTTTTACTATGGAAAATTATCAATACATACATTTCTTTAAGATTCCTTAACCAATGAACCAAATTTTAATCACCTTTTGATCTGGTTACTGCCAGTATCAAATGATGTCTTGCAAACATCAATTATCCAATATGAGTATTCAGAGACAAAGGAAAAACAAGATATTTGCATTTCTTCCTCAGGATAAATAAAAAAAAAAGTATTCAACCCTGCATGAAGTCCAGACTTCACACTGACCTATGCACTCTTCAATCTCAGACATACCTGAACAGGAAGACACTGTCTCATATTTTCCCACTCGGTGTCGCTTGGCATTACACTCCCAATATAAACTCCCAGCAGCGCACCACCTTCACTCTCTACAAGTGTATTCAGCAAATCATCAACAGCGGACAAGAGGACCTGTAGACTGAAAACAATGCAAAGAACTTAACTGTTGCAGGTATGCTACGAGTAGGTTGAATAGTCAGATACATATCAAGTACCCTATGACTGGTAACAGTGTGCCTTCAATAAAAAAGGTTAATACAGCCAGGAGGGGTAGGGTGTTGCATGCTTATAATTCCAGCACTCAGGAGGCTGACACAGGATTTCGGCGAGTTCCCAGGCTGAACTACATAGTAAGACCTTGTCCCAAAAAGAAAAGAGAGGGAGAGAGACAAAGAGAGACAGAGAGACAGATAGAGAGAGAAAAGAGAGAGAGAGAGCCTCTCTTCCCTGTAGACCGTAGTGGTGAACCTATGACATGTGTGCCACAGTAGCCATTTGTACCCCTGAAAGCTCTGAAGGGTTTGCTATCGCTGCTCTAAACATAGAGTCAAACTGGGAATCTAACCCAGTACTTATGACATGAAATACAGTGCTGTTTCTGAACCAGAATGCAGACGTCATTTGAGATCAAATACTTCTGAAATCTAGTTTCCTCATTTCATGCAAAGAGCAAGACTATTTGACCTAATCCCCAAAGCCTTTTGATACACTATTTTCACTCTCACTATGTACATTTAGGTATGGTATCTAAAATATACTTGCAATCCAATACCTTGAAGCAGTGGCTGCTTGTTCCCAAGTAGTAAAAAGCCAATACAACCAGTATGTGTGGTAACCATAAAAGGCGCGAATAAAAATCCACACCAATCATGGACAAGGATACACCACTGTAACATCATTGGCTGCAAAGGTCAGCAGATTAAACAAATTATTCAATTAATCTATAGTGTAAGTGGATGATCAGTGAAACGTGCTTTTGAAAAACTTTGGATTTTCTCTTCAAAGTCCTGGAGGCTTTCTTATACAACAAATCATTTTTCATAGGTACTCACACTACCAAGGAATTAAGCATAAAAGACACATTGCACAACTAACTGAGCACAAAACATTTACCTTGTATTATCCAAAGAGGAAGACTGAACTTGCTCCTTCAGCCACAAAGCAGACCGACGGAGGAAGGCGCTCTGCTCGTGTGTACAGCCGGTTTTACAGACCAGTAAGTTCACACCAGAAAGCCAAGTACTTCTCAGTTTACATGCTAGAAAATCTACAATCAAGAGGCCATCAGGAATGTGTAATCTCACGAAATTAATTTCAATCCGTATAAGATGTCTGAAAACACTCACTACAGATCTGAGGTCTTTAGGATAACTTTTTTTTTTTTGGTACTAGGGATCAAACTCATGACCTCGCACTTGCCAGGCAGGCATTTATGCCGCTGAGCTAAATTCCCAGCCCCAGGATAACATTTTTAAAAGGAAACACAAAATTAAAATTAAATTGCCAACATAAATTACCTGCTATAATGCAGGCCAGCTTGTGCCAGTAAGTGTAAAATGCTGAGATATTAAATGTTAGCTTTTTTGGTTCTAAAGAATTTGTCCTCTTGGATATGCAATTTTTAAAAATTATCTTTAAAGCAAAGTTGGAAGAGAAAGAGGTTTCATCAATAGTATTTTTGTATTCCTTTAGAAAACAAACCTGAACTAAACAAAGGTCAAAAATATAGCCCTTGTAATCTCAACTTCATTTTCATATAAATCAAGATTGAATATTGTAGCCCAGCCTAGTGGCAAACGCCTATAATCCCAGCACTCGGGAGGCTGGGACAGGACAATTGTTGCAATTTTGAGAACAGCCTGGGCTACAAAATGAGCATGAGACCAGCCTGAACTGCACAGCAAAATCCTGTCTAAATGGGGCTGGGGATTTAGCTCAGAGGCATAAGCAGCTGCCTTGCAAGCAGGTGGTTGTGAGTTCCATCCCTGGTACTGATAAAAATGAAAAAGACAAAAAAAAAAAAAAAATCCTGTCTAAAAAGACAAAAGAAACTGGCATAGCTTTAAGGGGGATTTTCTTCCCATTTCATTATGTCATCTACAGCTCAGTCATCAATTTCAGTAATTTCTCAGTGATTGTCAAGTTTGCATCTTAACATTTTCCAAGGTTTTACTTAAGTGTAAAACATTTCTCCCCCAAAACCACAATTCATATATAAAATGGAGCTGAGAGAGTTGGCTCTTCCTGCAATTGCGCTCCCCACTACCACTCTGGGTGCCACTGCCAGCCTGCACTTTTTCAGGTTTTGTTCTGTTTGCTTTTGAAGTCTGTTAATCCGAGTCCTTAGCAATAGTGCCCTTCCTCACTGCCCAAGTACTAGAAGAAAGAATAGAAAACATCTTTGCATGGGGTTTGCTTAGCCACACTGCAACATACCTCGTCTTCTTTGCAAATGTATGTATCTCAAATCGGCATCCATTTTTGGAGTTTCTTTCCCTTGTTTTGTTTTAAAGTATTTTGAAATTTTAAAAAAAAATGCTTTATTGAAATATAATTCACATGTCATATAATCTGTCTACTTAAAAAAGCATGATTTCCAATCCCTGGTACCAAAGAATTTTTTAAAAATTTTAAAAAAGGAAAAAAAAAAAAAGACAAAAGAGGAGGAGGAGGAAGGAAAGGAAGAGGAAAAAAAGATTGAGTATTTTTACTATAATAATGAATTATTGGGGGCTGGGGATTTAGCTCAGTGGCATAAGCGTCTGCCTTGCAAGCAGGCAGTCATGAGTTTGATCCCTGGTACTGATAAAAAGGAGAAAGACAAAAAAAAGAATTACTATCCTTCTTTTAAGAATGGGCTATCAAGAAATCAATTTGAGCTAATGAATGGAACTAAGATTGTAAATCATCTATTAATAACCCCTACCAAAAGTGTTTCTTTACAATCAACTAAGTACTTCAGAGTTAACTTCTCTGTACATCTTTAATAATTTGGTTTCTAAACTGAAAGTGTGTAAGACTGTAACTACTAACTCAAAATGTTTTAAATTTCATACACATTATGATTCAATTAATAAAGCCTAGGCACTTACACTCACTCTGAAGGTCAGAGCCGGAGATTCCCAACAAAACATTTGAGCAGTAGGCTATTACCTGGCAAAAGCGTTTTTTCTTTGCTTTGAGCACATAACTGGAAGAGAGTTAACAGTAAGTCCTCAGACGAAGGCATTAGCAAGCATCCCTTTGCTGAGCTGAAATAGTTATATGCCACATCACAGATAAAAGACATGGATGAGTCACAATTTTCAGCTTTGGAGAATTCCTTTGTTTTGGACAAAATTTCATGAAGTTTAACAATAATTCTTTCAACATATACTTCTTCAATCAAGTAATCTAGAGAGAAAAAGGTCCAGATAAAAATTAGAAAATATTAACGGTGCACTTTCAAATACCTTACCTTTGGTTAGTAACCATGTTGGCTTTTCAAGTGGGCTTTTATTAAGTTGCTCATGTATTAAACAAAAATTATATGAACAGAGCAATCTGTCCTCTGACATATAAAAACCTTTAGGTAAAAAGTCAGTTTCAAAATCAGCAAAACACAGCAGCGGTTTACAAAAACAAAAGTGAGCGGCTTTGTATACTCAAGAGTTTTGAATACAAATTTTTTTTTTTGTCTTTTTCATTTTTATCGGTACCGGGGATCGAACTCACGACCGTCTGCTTGCAAGGCAGGTGCTTATGCCACTGAGCCCCCTTGAATACAAAATTAAAACTACTAAATACCTTCCAAGTCATACTACAATTACTAACAAACATTTAGGATGCTTATAGCATCAAGACAGTTGAATACATTAGTATTATTCTCAACCAATAATATGCAAACCAGCAGCATGAATCTTCCCAGAAAGTAAAAAGGATTAGTCCCCTGCTAGAAAACAAAAGTTTATTTTCCCTACCATTTTTAACATGTTGGGATAACACCAAGCTTAGAAGAGTCCACTGTTCTGAGAAGCAAGATTGTGAAGATACCGTGGATCCCAAGTCCTTATTACAAAGACGATTTGCCAGGGAAACCAATTTTTCTCCAAGGGTATCGCCTTTTAGCCAAAGAGCTACTAAAGCATGTTTATCTGAACTAGAACATGCCTAAAACCGCAAAAATAAAGCAAATTTTAGAAGCAAGGTAAAAACAAGTGTATTTGTCCAATTATTATACCATATCATCTCTCTTCATCTTATGACCCCAACTCCACCCCACACTCCAGGAGTGTAGGAAAAGTGCTATCTTCACCGTTCCACACTCAAGGCTGCCTTATGTTCAATTTTCACGCTCTGTTAATTTATCCTCCCTCCAACTATAAATATTCCCCCTCTTACTTATCAAATCCTACCCATTTTTTAAAAGTTAATACAAATCCCACCTGCTTTATGAAGTCTCCCCCATCCACTAGAGCCCATAAGGATCACTGATTTTCTCTGAATTTCTAAAGCACTTACTGGATTGTATTATTATTTAAATGTTTCATCTGTGTATATCTTGTCTTTCCAATGAGACTGTAAGTTCCTTGAGAGCAGAGACTGTCTTAAACTTCTTTGTTACCTATTAACACTGCAGATATGTTCAATGAATAATGAATGGATGAACTCTGTAGATCTACAAATGCTCTACAGATGTTTTTGTTCATTAATTTTGCTAAAATTAAAGAACAATTTTTATATAATGGCAAATGACTTCATTATGAACAACAGGACTCATCTGCCCCCAAGTTCTCTGAAACAGAGTTACTGGGGCTAGGAATCTGACAGCAATTTATTTATTTTCATTGGGGATGGGGAAATGAAAAAAATTTTTCAAGTCCACCCCCAAAAGGATGTTGATCCATGTTCCCAGAGCTTCTTTTGCTTTAAGGGCTGAGAAGAAAGGAATTTGCAACTTGGTTCATCTCAAAGCAATCTGGAAAAAAAAAAATCCAAGTGCAGATTGGGTAATGCCTGGAAAATTGCTTATTTAAAAATTTTAGGTAATGAGAGCTTATCTTTTTTAGTCCAAGCTTTAATATTAAACAGGTCTTATGACCATGGATGAATATCTTAGTCAACCTCAGCCTAACTCCTAATTTGAAAACAAAAAAAGATTAACTCCCAAAAACTAAGGTTCTTTTCTGGTTCCTAAATTAGTTTTTCATTTGTTCTTAAACTATCTTTAGGATTCTGCTGATAAAGAAACATGATAAAAAAAATGCTTTAGATGCCTTTCCTTTGTAGTTCACCACATAAAACCAATCTATTCTAGAAAATTCTGAAGCAGAAAATAAACTTCTGAATATAAGTCTCCCAAGTTAGCAAGACACCACATCTTTCAGCACCTTAACCTCTAACGAGAGAACCCATGCAGGTCTAAGGAGATGGGAAGGCTGGCGAGTCGTAGACAGCACGGCAGTGCTGGAACTTCCAGACACTGCCAGGAGGAAGACCCTCTTCCAACCTGACAGGGACACTTACAAACTATAAGGCTAATGGACATATCAGTTTACGCTTACCAAATTACTGACTCCCCTGCTCTGATTCTAGGCTTATTAAATGGCCATCTGAAAAATCTGGCTTTTCATGTAGCTTGCCTACAGCAGTGATGGCACTGGATAAACTAATGTAAATGATGTGTGCAGATGTATTTCTCAAATAGTAAGAAGTCAGTATTCTATATTTATTGTGACTACTAGGAGAAATGGGGGGTTATTGTTCAATGAACAACACAGAGCTTCCATTTTGCCAGATGAACAAGCTTTAAGGATTGGTTGCATAACCACGAGAATGCACTTATCAGATTATTGAGCAGCACTTAGAAATAGCTGTACTCTGGGAGGCTGAGGCAGGAGGATGGCAAGTTTGAGCCTAGCTGAGATCCTCTCTCAAAATAAAACATAAAAGAAGGGCTGGACACAGAGCTTGATGCAGAGACTCTGGGTTCAATCCTTTGTCCCAGTACATACTCACACAAGTTAGGATGGTACCAGGATGGCAATGGCAACCCTTGGGATCTATCAATAGTACAAACAGCCCACAGTGGCATGCATGCCATAGGTTTGCCACCACTGGGCTAGGCTATGGCTGAGAGGTAGAGTTCTTCTGTTTAATTTTTTTTGGTACTGGCGATCGAACTTAAGACTGAACACTTGCAAGACAGGCGCTTATGCTACTTAGCTAAATCCCCAGCCCCTAGAGGTAGAGTTCTTGCCTATCATAAAAAGGACCACGGTTCAATCTCCAGTATTAAAAAAAGGAAAAGAAAGACTGGCATGGTACATGTTATTTTATGTCATGTGTTTTTTTTACTACAATTGTAAAATAGAAAAAAAGGCAAATTCAAGAGTTATTTAAATAAAAAAAAAGCATCAAAAATGTTTCAAGAAGAGGCAGAATTGTACAAAGGTAGTCATGACAACATATGTATAACTGGAAAAACATTAGTTATATTATTTGCTTCTTAATTAGGAAGTCATTTTAAGTTTTGTTCTTTGGGGGTTTTGGTGCTACTATCCAGTAGAATCTACCTCTGACTGAGCCACATCCCGGAGCCCCCCGCCCCCCCTTTTTTTTAAAGGTGGGATTCAGTGCCAAGGCTTTGGGTCTTGCCTAGTCACTAAGTTGTCGAAACTGGGTTCAAATCTGTGATCCTCCTGTCTCAGCCTGTGAGTGCTAGGTTATCACCACACTCAGCTTTACCTTCTTATTAAGTCAAACAGCAAGTCAATTAAACACTAGGATGCCTTAATTTGCCTGCACAGCAATAAATGTAGAGAAAACTTAATTTCCTAGCCAAAGCCTGAACTACTGTACTTCAGTTCACTTACAGGAGGCAATGTAACTAGAGTAAGAATAAGATCTATAGCCTTAATTTAAAGATAACAAAATGCTCATTTCTCCTTGTGTTACTTGCTAGGAAAGAAACCTACATTTGTCAGACCCAGCCTGCTTTTCTTTGCTATTCATAAAAACAACAAAAGACTACATTATATGAATGCAAAAGCAAATGTCTTCTCAAATTAGGAGAAGAAAAGTTACAACTATAAGGAAGTTCTCCAACGTGGACACTGCCTATCTGACTATACTTGGTATGAGAATACAATGACGATTTTAATTTTTCTAAACCCATGAACCCAAAATAAGAAACAAAAAATCCTACATTACCTGTTCAATGACCTGAAGAAGAGAATCCCACTTCAAGTCTTCCTGAAAGATGAGAGTTAAAATCAGGGTGTTAGAATGAACAGCAAAACTGCTCAAATGTAAATGAAGTCTCAACTAATACAAAACTAAGATAATTTATCTCATCCAATTTACCCTTTTATTAACAATCTTTTGCCATCTTGTTCTTGCTTAACATCTACCCAAGAACTTCCTAAATCCCGATCAAGAATATACTGTTCATCTTTAGAGTGCTATTTATAGTCAGAAAGCAACCTAACCCAATACCAGTGCAGATTTACTCCTCTCTTCTCATAGTAAAATAATATTAAAAGACACCTAAGAGTAATACCTTGGTTAGATCATCCAGGACGTCTCTTCTCTCCACACCCCCATCACAGCAATGGAGGGCACTGTACAAAATATCCACCAGGAAATCTGTTCCCTTCCTCTGATCTTCATTTAGCCAACCTACCAGTTTCTGGTACACAAACTGCACTGCAGGATGTTTTTGTATAAGTTTGGTTATTTCAAGAGGTTTGGCTTTGACAATAGTCTCCTTTTCATCACCAAGGAGCACTTTAAATACCTGGCTTGAAGAGAAAGAGTCAAGCAGAAGAGAAAGAAATTGCAGATGTTGCTCTGACTTTTGTTCATTCACGTATGTAATACTCATCTCTGCAAGTTTACAGACTAAGTCTTCCAAAGGCTTTTTCCGCAGTGGTGACACAAGGTTTGAAGAATTACAATTAGGAAAAGATTCCGTCGTAGGTTCAGAGCCTTCACTGTTCTCTCCCTCTGAAGACACACGTTTTTCATCCTCTTTATTACCTTCTGGCATCTCATCAGCAAATCTAACCTTATTAAGTTGTTTTTTACTTGATTTCGATGTGCTCTTCGGCTTCTGAAGGACTTGTAATAAGTGAGATACACCCAAAACAGATTTAACGTCAGCCTCTGGCTCACTGATTTTCTTGACACAGATCTCTGACAATCTTTCCCAGAAATTTAGCAGTACATTCTCCAAATTAGGAGCAGTTTTATCATCTTTTTCCACATCTGCTTTGTCCTCCCAGGAACTTAAAGTTTCCGCTAAATGGTTAAATAGTTGCGTGTGTGGCAATCCTGGGTCTTTAAGCACTGTATCAATAAAAGGAATCAGCTGAAAAAGAAGGTAAAAAATACAAAAGTCATTTTCAAGAGAGATAAATTTTAAATACAGTTCAAAGATCATTTTCCTATAACATAAAAATCATATTATTTCATCACATTGCACTTGAATTACTTTGATATACTTGATCGTGATATGATTTTCTTGGCATCTTATGGTAATATCCAAATTTTTGCTTTTCTGAATTAATTAGTGGCATACATAAGGTATGAAACTATACGCCTTTATGAAAGACACTTAAGGCTCACAGAATTCAGAACTCCCTCTTTATAATTACAAAGTTAATTGTCTGACCCATCAACTAAAATCTTACCTTCACTAATCTAACCTCCTGCCATAAAAAAACATATTTCAGAACCTAGTCTCATCAACGAATCTAAAAGCCAAGTCCAGCTATGCACAAAAAGACAGATGAATTCAAGTATTTAGTAGTAACAACATAGTTACTGCAGAATTTATTGTTTTGTGCTCCATCTCTCTAAAAGTTTTTATACCCAGATACTGCATATATTTAAACAGCCTAGTTCCTACACCTCAGGCATTAGGATACTGCATTAGCAACTGACACTACACAATTTTTTCCTTTGTTTGGTGGTACCAGGGATGGACTTACAATCTCATGCTTGCCAGGTAGGCACTTGTGCCACTGAGCTATATCCCTGGCCCTGGCACTATAGAATTTTTACTTTTCTGGTCATGAATATGTAATACTCAATTTGTAAATTACAATAATGAAATCTTTACTTTGAAGACTAACTACAAAAAATGGCTGTAAGAAACAATTAACTGTTCTTTACAGTCAGTGGGCAAAGGCACTGCTAATTCTCAAGACATAAGTACCTACCTGGTCATTGACGAGCATCTGTTCAATGTCTTGTTCACCTAAGTTTTGTTGCATTATAAAACGTAAACATTCAAAAAATGCAGATATTACTGCTGAGCACTCTGAAAAGCTGGTTTTGATTCTCTCTGTTGAAAGCCTATGAAACAATAAATCATTATAGACTACTCTTTCAGGAAGCAGTGTCAAAACAGACACTGCAAAGACATTGAATAAAAAGACGTTTAAAAAATAAACTCTTCAACTAAAAACTAAAAACCAAAATAAATGCAATGGATGAGACTATGAGCCTTAAGAATTATGAAAAAAATTTTTAAGCCTGTATTTCCAAAAAATATTTATTTTCTGCTCACAGATCAATCCACCTACAAATCTGAAAGCTAGGACACAACCAAAGGAAAAATGGTAGGGTTTAAAATAATAATCACTAATAAAGTGGTATTTTATTAATTTCAACAAATGCAAGGAAACAATTTTTAAGTATTAATTTAAATAGCTAGCATAATTTTTTAACTTTGGTAAACTTTAAAAAAAAATCTTACTGGCTCATTTTCTGCATTTGGACACAGTATCAATGAGCTTTACCATATTTAACATTATGCTAGGTACTACCTCAGAAGGTTCGAGAGTATTCAAGGAAAGAACTCTGAACTAGGTGTAGTACTCAGTGCTTGTAAATCAGTTATACAGGAGGGCTACGGCAGGAAGATCACTGGAACCCAAGAATTCAAGTGTAGGTTGGGAAACATGGTGAGACTGAGAAAGAATTAAAGGGGAAGAAGGACAGAGAGAGCGGAAAGGAGGAAGGGAGACAGGAAGGGAAAGGAAAAAAAGGGAAAAGAAAGAAAGTGAAAAGAAAACCTTTATTTCCTCAAAACTTTAGGAGTGTTTAATAAACAGCAAAATAATTTAGAGAAATTCAAATAGGAAAGAAATTAAAATGAAAATAAGATAGTATCTTTTGCTTTGAAAGTCAAGAATTTAAATTCCTTACCCTGCAACCAGAGAGGTGAGGAAACTTTTGAAGAAATCCAGCTTTGGATCTGTAATGGACTGAGGGAGTTTGCTAATAAATGGCAGAAGATAAGGATATATGACAGTAGCTAAGCCCCGGCCACCTTCACGAATCACAGTTGACAGCTTAGGAAACACGCTTTTTTTTGCATTCACATGAAGCCAACAGTCCTACCCAAAGAAAAGATGACAACAGAAATTAGAGATCATGAAATACTTTCCCAGTTGAGACACAAAGAGGCATGGGCTCTAGAAAATAAAAATCAAGTATTTTACCTAAAAAGGCTAAAAGCTCTCACTACCATGAAAATATATGCATGACTAAATATGATAATCATATATTCCATACAGTTATAGGATAACACTGAACAGAAATAGTTATTTTACATAAAAAACTTCTGTAAAAGACTTCTTGCTTTGCTAAGGACACTGTATGCTTTCCTGTATATTTAAGATTCAGATATGTTGACTACAATTGGATATACATAGAAAATTTAAAAAAAAAAACTCTGCTTTTTTTTATAGTCAGTTTAACATTTAAATTGATTTATATTTAAATATTTTACACAAAAAGATACTTTCCAGTAAGTTTTAGATATAATACTCAGTTGGTATCTAAGTTTCTAAAATGTAAGTAGGAAGACAAGTATTCCCTCATGTACCAAATGTCCTCTCTGACCCACCTCAACAGTCGTGAGTGTATACAGCACAGCTTCCCACAGGGCAGGGCAGACAATGGGGTCACTGTCGTCAATGCTAAGTAGAACAGATGGGCTCACTTTGGAAGCTTCCTCCTTCATCAGGTGTGGAATGCGCTGGCACAAAGCAGAGACTAACTCAAAATATGCAGAGCGGATCTAAAAGGAGAAACAGCTGAATTAAATTAAATCCTAGTAAAGTTTAAGATTTATTTATGGTAGCGGCAAATATGATTATTCGTAATAATCCTCCCACTGATACAGCTAAAAGAGCTATTAAAAAGTTTCTGAAATCTTAAGAATAATAAATGGCAGAAAAGACATTAGGATCGGCTATTAAGAATGATCAAAGCAATGCCAGGGCATGGTGGCACAGGCCTGTAATCCCACCTCATGGGAAGCTGAGACAGGAGAATCACCATGAGCTCAAGGCCAGCCTAGCTACAGTGAGTCCAAGGCCATCCTGAACTACACGGCGAGACCCTGTCTAAATAATTGAAAATAACAACTGTATTTTTAGGAGGTAAGGTATTTGCAAGAGATGACTAGATCTCAAAGGCTCTGCCCTCGTGACTGGGATTAGTGACTGTAGCAAAAGAACAGCCTGCCCTTTCTATCTCTTCCACCAAGTGAAGATATAGCAAGACAATACTATTCTGAAGCAGGCAGAGCAAGTCCTCATGGGACACTGTATCTACTGGAATCTTGTTCATGGGCATCCCAGCCTCCAGAACTGTGAGAAATAAATTCCTAGTATTTAAAACTTATTCCAGCCAGGTGTGGTGGCACACACCTGTAATCCCAACAATCAGGAAGTAGAGGCAGGAGGACTTTGAGAGTGGGTGAGGCCAGCCTAGGCTACAAAGTGAGTTCAAGGTCAGCCTGAACTGCACAGCAAAACCCTGTTTCAAAAAAGACCAAAAAAAATAAAAATACAAAAAAATTATTCAGTCTAAGGTATTTTGTTGTAACAGAATAAATGAACTGAAACAAGCAGATTAGATAAAGAGCAAATCAATGAGTTGGAAAATAAGGCAAAAAGATCATCCACAAAACAACATAGAGATGAAAAGATGAGTAATATCAAAGATAGTATAAAATAGTGTTATATAATTTAAAATAATTTAATTGAAATTCCAAATAAAATAAAAAAAAAGAAATTCCAAATAAGCGAGGGATTTAACTCAGTGGCTCAAACACTTGCCTGCTAAGCACAAGGTCATGAGTTTGATCCTCAGACCCAAAAAAAGAAAACCCAAATGAAGAGAGCAAAAAAAAAGACAACAAACAAACAAAAATCTTGAAGACAACAGTTGAGAATTTTACAGAGCCAATCCATAGCCTCAACTCCAACAAATCTCAAGGGATATACATTGAAACACAAAAGGAAATCCATGTGAAGAGACATGGGAGTGTGTTATGGTTTATGTCCAGAAGTCCCCCAGGTCTCATATTGGGGGAGGCGGGGTGGCAGGTTTACAACCACGGCTGAATCTAGTTTGTGGCTGATTCATGGTTCAATGCTGAGATTAAGGGTGAGCGCTACACCCACCCTAAAGTGGGCAGCCTACATGCAATGTAAGTGGCTGAAAGAGGCTTATATTGCCCACCCATTTCCCATAATTGCTTTTGCTGTCTTTGGTTGCATAGACTGTTTCTCCTCTAGGATACCTCCCTGCCAAGCCACCCTGCCTTGGAGCCAGGACATTGTGGGCTGAAACCTCTACAATCTGTGAGCTAAATAAGCCTTTTCCCTTTTAACTTTCCACCTTGGGTATTTTTTTCTCAGCAAAAAGAAAAGTAACTAAGAAAGAATTTAAAAAGTAGCCAGAGGTAAAAGGCAATCTACCATCCAAAGAAGAATAGTGAGACTGACCATCATCAAATCCTTTTTAATAGCAGGACACGGCAAAATTTAAATCAGAAGACAATGGAACAATACCCTCAACACAAAAGTAACTGCCTACATGTAACTCTATAATGCCTGAGGTAAAAATATTTTTCAAGGATAGGGGGCTGGAGGTTTAGCTCAGTGGCATAAGCACCTGCCTTGGAAGCAGGCAGTCGTGAGTTCGATCCCCGGTACCGATAAAAACGAAAAAGCCAAAAAAAAAAAAAAAAAAAATTTTTCAAGGATGAGAGTTTAAAAACAATTTTTTTTTTTTCTTTTTGTCTTTTTGAGACAGGGTCTCACTATGCAGTTCAGTCTGGCCTTTAACTCACTTTGTAGCCCAGATTGGCCTGAAACTCATAGCAATGCTCCTGCCTTGGCCTCCCAAGTGCTGTGATTACCTGTGTGTGCCACTATGCCTGGCAAGAACAAAATATTTTATGAAAACAAAACACACACAAAAAAAAAGGGGGGCTGGGGATTTAGCTCAGCGGCATAAGCGCCTGCCTTGCAAGCAGGCAGTCATGAGTTCAATCCCCAGTACCGATAAAAAGGAAAAAGACCAAAAAACAAAAAACAAAAAAAAAAGAAAGAAAGAAAACAAAAGACGGTTGGGGCCGGGGATTTAGCTCAGCAGCATAAGTGCCTGCTTGGCAAACGCAAGGTCATGAGTTCAATCGCCAGTTCAAAAAAAAAAAAAAACCCTTTATACGAAACAAAATTATGTAGGGCAAATGTAAATGAAGATTTGGAAAAAAGAAAATGTTTTGTGGCATTTAATCCTGCAAAATACTGTGTGTATGTGTGTGTATAAAAATCAAAGTCACCAGAGCTTTGAATGACATCACACTTAAAAAGGCAGCAAAATTTTAAGTTTGTATATTAAAAACAAAGCTCAAATATTATGTTCGTACAAATATTATCAGAAGAAACAACCAAGAAAACTCCAGTATTCATTCATGATACAAATACTCAACAAATTAAGAATAAAAAGAAAACTTAAAAAAAATCTACAACTAGCCAGGCATGGGGGCACATACCTGTAATGCCAGCACTGGAGAGGCAGAGGCAAGAGGACTGTGAGTTCAAGACCAGCCTGGGCTACAAAGTGAGTTCAAGGCTAGCCTGAACCACATAGTCAGATCCTGTCTCAAAAACACCAAGGGGGATAAAAAATCTACAACAAATATCATACTTGGGGTTAGGAACAAGAATAAAATGCCTGCTATCACTACTTCTCAGAGAGCACTCGATTACCGATTCAATACAAAGAAACAAGGGAAAAAGAGACTTGGAATGGCCGGGTGTGGTGGCTCACGCCTGTAATCCCAGCACTCGGGAGGCTGAGGTGGGAGGCACTGCGAGTTCGAGACCAGCCTGAGCTACAAAGGGAGCTCAAGGCCAGCTTGAACTATATAGTGAGACCCGTCTCAAAAAGACAAAAAAAAAAAAGACAAAAAACAACAAAAAAAAGAGACTTTGAATGGAACCCAAATAACTATAACTGCAACAATGTAACAAGCTATAAATATTTTAAGATCTAAAGTCAAAGTATTAGAACAGAAGTCTATGAGTTACTGAACACCAAATTAACATAAAAAGTATAATATCCCTATACATTGGAACAAAACAAAAAATGTAATTAAACATAAAATTAGGAACAAAACAGAAAATGTAATTAAAAAGACCATTTCACAGAAGCAGTAAAAACCCTAAAGTATATCCACTGTGGCGAATATTATAAAACATTATTCTAGGAAACTAAAATTAGCAAATTTCTAGGAAATTAAAATTAGCAAGGAAATTCTAAAAATGTACTTTCTTAGCTGAGGTCAAACAAGATGATGGATGCTCTGCCTTCTTATTTTAGCTCTCATCCTATAGTAAGTATCCTATTCACAAACTATTCGCCCAATTTTTCAAAATTCTTGTACTCTTGTTTGGTGAGCTCTGAGCGGCCTCTGTGTGTAGTGCTACAGTGCTACCCACTGTATCCAGGATCAAAGACTATAATGTGCCTTACCAAGCAAATGCTTAGATAAGCTTCCTCCAGCCATGAGCTCCAGAGTTTTCTGCCCTAAGTTCAATGTTACTAACTCAAAAACACATATACTAAGAAAGATGTCTTTACAAACACATAAAACAGGGTTATGTACTGATTCACTGAAAACCTGCTGTGCGCACAGGCCCACAGAAACCTAATCCTGAATTTCCCCTAGAAGCAACGTTTCTGTATTCACTAATTCAGTGTTTATGCTGAAGTTACAGAACACACTATCATGAATGAGGAGAATGGACTACACAAAACATTATACACTAGACATATTAGAATAATCATCTACTGGAAATGGAGGGGGAACAGGAGATAGGGACAAAAAGAGAATGAGCACATTAAATAAAATAAGAGTCTTACCTACACCGGCAATTTTAAGTGCCATGAACAAAGTAATATATTCTACTCTGACTGACACCTAAACTAAATGAAAAAGTGAAAACAGACACCCAAGTGATAGAGTACAGACTTTGCACGTGAAGCCCTAGGTTTGAATCCCAGCATGAAAAAGAAGAGGAAGGAGGAAGAGGGGGAGGATGAGGATGAGGAGAGAATTAACACTCGAGTAAGCGAGAAAATTCAGCCCTGAATGATTTCCTTCAAGAATGTGCTTACAGGGGCTGGGGATTTAGCTCAGCGGCATAAGCGCCTGCCTTGCAAGCAGGCGGTCTTGAGTTCGATCCCCAGGTAATGATAAAAAGGAAAAAGACAAAAAAAAAAAAAAAGATTGTGCTTACAAAATTATAAATATGAACAATAACCATAATCTATTAAGAGCAAGGGGGCAAATCAGAAAAATATTTTAAGATATCTTAAGAATAAAATTAGATTAAAATACCTGAGGTACACTGTGTTTTCCATACTTCCAAAATTTATTCTGTGATAACAGAGATTTAAATTTTTCCTCCAGAGAATCAAGCTCATTGTCAGGTAAAAGACAAAGCAATTTCTTCAATGCCAATAAGGAACAAGTTACAACTCGATAGAATTTAGCTTCTCTTTCTTCCTCTGGGACAGTTCTCGATTTGAAAAGAAAAGCAAGCATTGAGAATAAGGCAAACGATGGTGAATGTTCAAATTTTTAAAAAACTTACAGTCAAAGGCATGACATTACCACTAATCTCCCTCAAAACAGTCCCACTCATGTAGAACACATACATCATTCTTGCCGCTTACTGAGGCCATTCCTACAGGAAGTCTTCCAGGAGCATCTGTTTTGTTTTCGTTTTTGTTTTTTGGTACCAGGGATTGAACTCACAGCCTCACATTTGCCAGGCAGGCGCTTACGCTGCTGAGCTAAATCCCCGGCCCCACCATGAGCGTCTTTATGAGATATGATGAGAAATAGAGTGCTGGTGAGGGCCCCCCAACAAGTAGGCAGGCTCAGAACACAGGGGAGCGGCTCCTCCTCCACATTATTCACTGGACCTGGCCCCACTCAACTTCTGACTCTTCCCCAACGTCTAAACGAGCACAAAAGCTAAACCTTGAATAGACTCAGAGGACACCAAGGCAGCCACAAAGGCACCAATGAAGGAGGACTCATGAACAGCTTCGGAAAGTGGCAAGAATGACAGGATGAATGTGTCGGAGGTGAGGGACAATACTTTGATTAGCCTTAATGGAAATAATTTTTACATGAATAAATTTGTTAAATACCATATTTTTCAATCACACATCATCCTTTAAAAATGTTGTAATCATCACACATCTACTCCTTGCTTTATTTTCACTTTCTACTTCTACTGTGTCAAATCCCCTCAAAATATTAACACACGCAGAATTTTAACCACATAGTTTACTGGTAATGAGATGAAATTAGAAGAAAAACCATGGCTTGAAATACGTGACCAAGTACATACCCTCAGAAGCAAATTATATCAAGACATCTCTGACTATTTTATGGATTCTTAAAACTTCAATTAGAAAATAACAGTAAACATAAAATATTCCACTACTCTTTCAGTAGAATTACTGAGCAAGGTATGATAGCACAAGTCTATAATCTCAGCATTTAGAAGCCTAAGGCAGGAAAATTACCACAAGTTCAAAGCCAATTTGGGCTATACAGTGAGTTCAGCCAGCCTGAATTAGGTAAGGAGACTCCCTGCCTCAAGCAAAACAAAAAGCAAAAAGATACAATTACTTACACTTTCATCAGCTATTTTCAACCCTACAAATAGTCTCTGCTAATTGCTGTCAAAGAGAAAATGTGGGAAAAATCTAAAAATCTCTCAAATAGAATCAATGAACAGCTCCAAGAAAATCTGAAGTGACAAGACCACCTGTCAGTAAAAGCACTTTTCACAGTACCTAGTGATAGAATTTTTGGCGTGGAAGGGAACCATCTGATAGGATTTTGGCGCGGCTGAAAAGACAAGAAGTATGAAATAAAAGCAACTTTATTTTAAGACTGTGGGGAGAGTGCCTGTATCCACGACTAGCAAGAAAATTAAGAAGACTGGCTGAATGCTGTATGGCTAACAGACAAGGCCTAATTTCATGCAGGTTCCAGACTGCTTCTTCCCAATCCACCCAGTGGTGCCAAGCCCTTATACCATGCTCTCATAACCCTTCTTCCACCACTCTCTCTACAGTCCTAAATCTTAAAAATGCCTTTTTATTCCCTTGTGTTTATGCAGACTGACCCAGACACTCTGAGGCCTCAACAGCTTAAACCTGTTATCACTAGTAAACCTCTCCTCAGGGATACATATCACCCCCTTCCTTTCATATTCACCAATTTCTCAGACACAACCCTGGTGAAGACTGACAGATTTTTATCTTCTCACCTCTGTTTGTAGTTTTTCAGGACACACAAAAGCCTTTCCCACAACCAGGGAGACTGCTGATATACTTACTAAAGTCCTGTTACAGCAAATCATCACAAGCACTACAACCAAGTTAGAGCGGTCCATATCTGGTCTTCTTGGCAACCTCAACAGCGGCAAAAGTCGCTAGACTGCCATCCTGGTTTCACATCACTCAGGCTAAGTGGTGTCCTTCCAGCCCTAAATCTAACCATCTTTTTGCCCACTCATCTCCACCTCACCAAGGCCTCACAGCCACAACTCTCAGGGTGTCATGTTTTGTTATCCAATTTGGTTCCTAATTTCTTATCCTTTTTACAGCAGGACTATCAACAGTCTTTCCTAAAGACTCCCACATCATACATACCAGAGACAAGTCTTACCTACCTACCCTCTTAACTTTTACCCTTTCAGATGGGGGAGTAATCACCTCTCATAACCCCACACTTATTTTTCAGAATTCTACCATACTGTGGCAATGATTCTACCTCAACATGGTCCTGATAAAATGACATATCTAAATCAAAGGCACCTTTCCTTCTAGCTTACCTGGGCCTTAAATATGATAGTGGCCTGCCTCCTCATAACAGCTTGTCTGTTTGTTTTTCCAGTCTAACATATGGGTATTCACCAGTGATAAAGTTGTCCTGGTTAAAACACCTGGCACCAGGTTCTACATGGGCATCAACCATCATCCCATCAACACTCCTAAACCCCAGTACAGCGCCCCCTTCCAGCAGGAAGCAGTAAAAGAAAGAAAATCTTTGCCCTTTTTCCTAATAATCAAAAGACAGAAATGAAAGGTTTTTGCCCCAGATGAGACATGGTAGCCCGTGAAGCCTTGGAGGTGGAACCAAGGAATATCTTGAGGTCACCTTTCCCGTCCCTAGGCAATTTACCTGTGGCGCAAAATGAATACCAATGGGCTACCTGTGCATCACTAATGCCCATTAGGCACCACCCCAAACCTAAGCTACATGTATGCCCCCACTCCATGTGTCTGGTAGAGAGAATGCCAGACCCCAGAGACAATGCTAGACCCCAGAAGTTCAGGGGGTCTCTCCCCACGTTCTTAAAATAAAGGTCTCTTTTATTTCATATTTCTTATCTTTTCAGCCACACCAAAATCCTATCAGATGGTTCCCTTCCACGCTGAAAATTCTATCACCTAGCATATACAGTAGTAGTATACTGTCATTATTTTCAAATCTGTACTATAGTTTGTTCTTCAGAGAATGTCACATTGAAGTAAGACCTGGGTAACTGTAGTGAAATAAATCCCTAACATGAGTTCCACAAAAACAATGTGACTTACTGTGGGTCACTAAGTGTGTCGGGTGTTTCTTTTAGAAGATGATCCTGAAGCACCTAGAGTGGGAAAAGAAAGAAAACACCAATGCCTTCAGATTTTATTCAGCTGTCAATGGTAAACAGCATAGGTAAGTACAATTCATAAGAATCCCCATAGCCAGCCATGGTGGTGCAACCTGTAATCCCAGCACTCAGGAGGCTGTGGCAGAAGGATCGCCACAAGTCTGAGGCCAGCCTGGGCCAGCCTGGGCTACAAAATGAGTACAGGCTAGCTTGTACTACACAACAAGGCCCTATCTCAAAAAAAAGAAAGAAAAGAAAAATTCCCATAAACCAAATCATAACAGCAAAATCAAGTAGCAAAACTGAAAGGTCTCAGTTTTACCCATTTACCTTCCATAGGGCAATTGCTGGGGTAAGATTCTTTCCCACATATCCAGTTCCCATCAAGAGAAAATTTTCACAAAATACTCTTGGCCACGACTTCTTTCTTTTTTTGTCTTGTCTTTGAGATAGGGTCCCACCATGTCATTCAGGCTGGCCTTGAACCAACTATGTAGCGCACGGTGGCCACTAGTTTATTTCAATACACTCAGCAGCGCAGTGAAATACTGAGAGAGAGATTAGGTTTGCTTTCCTCTCCTTCTATTTGTGAGCTTCCCCGCCCACCAAAAACATAACAGTGTCTCTGTGAGGAAGGAGGAGGAACATCCATGGTGTTTAAACACCGGGTAAAATGCCCACTTCTAGTGGAGGACTGAACAGTGAAATGCACTGTTCCACTATCAGCTTGATCCACAGCAGCAATACTGAGGACTTACTGAGCTTTTCCACCCACTGCACATTGCTTTAACCACATTTTTTGCATAAACTAAATAAATCTCATAACCATTCTGTGAAATGCAAGTTTAATTCCTGCTTTCTAAGTAAAGAAATGGGAGCTCCAAAACTTTCCCAAGGTCAAACACCTAAATTACAGCAAAATCTAATAGTTTGACAGACTCAGTAGTAGTATGATATACAATTTAGAAGGCTGACATTTTGATCTTCCTTTTCCTAATGCTTCTATAGTTAACTGGTTTCGAACTTGCAAAAAGTTGAACCACGTGTGACACAGAAAACATGAGAATAAAATGGTGAAAATAATCCACAGGTCCAGTGATTGCTTATCCATGCACGACAGGGTCAAAACGAAAAATTTTTAACAGGCATATGAATGGCCCCATTAGTAGTAACATTTGATCACACTCTGATTTCCAATTACACTTCAGCATAGCAGTCCATGCTTTAATCATGCCTGTGCAACAAGGTCCCCACTAAAAACAGAAAGGACAGGCTCAGAGCACTTCTGGACAGCTGAATGCATGGGGCTACGTGGGAACGCAAGTAAGAGCTCACCTATGCGGCAGTGGAGAGGCACAATGACAAACTCGGAACCCTTCCAGACTTTCTCCCTTGTAATTATCTTTAGCAGGACAATTATTTCTATCTTTATAACATCCTCTATGATAAACTGGTAAAGGTAGGAATTTTCTCCTGAGTTCTGTAAGCCAATCAGGTAAAATAATCGAACCTTAAGTTGTAGGAACCTCAATTTTAGCCAGTTAGTTAGAAGTTTCCAAGGCTTACACTTCAGACTGGGTCTGAAAAGTGGACAACCTCAAGGACTGAGCCCTCCACCTGTGGCATCTGACATTATCTCCAGGTAGAGACCATCGAAACTGAATTAAATTAGAGAACACTCTGCTATGGAGGAGAACTCTCCACACACTGAGACTAAGGAAGTCTGTGCTGACTGTAGTGTATGAGTACAGAACAAATCAGGGGTTTTTTTCCCCTTGTATGAAATACTACCATTGTGACATGAAAAGAAAGAATGAAGAACAGACCCAAACACTTACACTTGTAATTTCATCCTTACAGAACGCTATGGCTTCAGGTTGCTTGCTGGGGGGGAAGGCGGCTTCAAATGCAACTTTTGCAGCACAAGCCGCTGGCGTGTAGGTATCACATTGAGCCATCAGCCAATATCCCATTAAACTTTTTAAATATGGAGCCAAGTGTTTCTTTACTTTAAGAATAAGTTTTTCAAAGGCTTGTTGAGTGGCTTCTCGAACCCGGCGATCATGATCCTATTGGAAATATAAACATAATTTATAAACATATACAAATACAGAAATTTTTAGAGTTGTTATAAAGACGTATTATTAAGAATTCACTTAAGGGGACTGGGGATTTAGCTCAGCGGCATAAGCACCTGCCTTGCAAGCAGGCAGTCTTGAGTTCTATCCCTGGTACCAATAAAAAGGAAAAAGACAAAAAAAAAAAAGAATTCACTTAAGGACTGGGAATACAGCCCAGTAGCACAGCACCTGCCTGGCAAGCGTGAGGTCCTGAGTTCTATACCTGACACACATATGCAAAAAAGGAATTCACCTAGGTATCAAGCTAACAATATCAATTTTTGAAAGGCTGGAGCATAGCTTAGGGATAGAGTGCATGTCTGCATACGCAAGGCTCTGGATCCAACCCCAGAACACATGCGCACACAGGTAGTTTTGAAATACTGAGAATCTGGGGATTCTTTAAAATCAAATTATTATATAAAATAATTAATTCTTCCTTTTTCCTCTTTCTCAATGATATAATCACATTACATGTATGTTCAGCTTGGCAGAGGCATCGACAAAAAAAAGATAAACTCAAGGCTAGATTTTAAACAATCCATTCTCATTCTTCTGCCACAAAAATGAAAGGAAATAAAACTATCAAATTGATTTTGAATGAAAAGCTTCTGGGTTAATTCTCTAGTAATCTAATTTCTTAAAATATAGACTCTGCATATTCTATTTCCAACACAAACTAAACAGCATAACATTCTGATACAACATTTGATAACTGTCACCAAAATCAATCACTTAAATTTGACAGTCTCCATGATTTCAACAAAGAAAAAAAAAACATTATTACACACACACACCGCACCAAAATAAACTAATAAAGTCTAAACTTACAAGTGAAATCTTGCAGAAAATTCTTGGCCAATATGGAAGAACTCCTTTTACAATTTCTGTTTCTCTCTCTGTACACATGGTTCCAAATTCCTGCATGGCCTAAAAGCAATTATTAACATCATTAAGAATTTAAAGCCAAGGGGCTGGGGGTTTAGCTCAGCGGCATAAGCACCTGCCTTGCAAGCAGGCGGTCGTGAGTTCGATCCCCGGTACCGATAAAAATGAAAAAGACCAAAAAAAAAAAAAGAATTTAAAGCCAGAATAACTGCCTGCCTTGCAAGCTCGAGGTCTTGAGTTCAATCCCCAGTACCAAAAAAAAAAAAAACCCAGAGCCAGAGGTATTTTGCTCAGTGGCACAGCACCTGCCTGGTAAGGGTGAGATCCTCAGTTTGATTCTTAGTACCAAAAAAAAAATTAAAAAGTTAAAAAACAGGGGCTGGGGATTTAGCTCAGCGGCATAAGCACCTGCCTTGCAAGCAGGCAGTGAGTTCGATCCCTGGTACCGATAAAAATGAAAAAAAAAAAAAAAAGTTAAAAAAAAAAAATTCCATAATGAGAAAGACTGTACAATCAAAATTTCAAAGTGGTTTTAAAAAGTCCCAAGCAAAATACTAATTTATAATTCACAATATAGGTGCCAAAAAAGCGTACATCTATGCCACAGAAAAACTACAACTATAAAAGAACCTAGAATAAATTACTGGCACTATTTCTTTACATTAAATATGTGAATGACAGCTGGGTGTGGTGGCACATGTCTGTAATCCTGGCACGCGGGAGGCTGAGGCAGGAGGATTGCTTTGAGTTCAAAGGCAGCCTTGGCTACAAAGTGAGGCAAAGGCCAGTCTAAACTGCATAGTGAGACCCTGTCACAAAAACACCAAAAATAAATAAATAAACTAATGACATTTTTAACAGAAAGGTATTCTTGATCATTTTTATAGAAACAAGAAAACTTACTTTTAATTTTGTTGTGACATCTTTCTTGGAAAGTTTCCGTAGCACCATTCGGAAATCAGAATCTACAAGATTGTCGATTTCCTCAGCCCCCTGAATAGCAGGAACATAGCCGAGGTCACTCTGAGATGTTCCAAAACCAATGAATCCAGGCACTGTTCCCTTTTCTTTGGCAAGTAGTTCTGCAGCTCGACCACTATTTGAAGGCTAAGAAAATAGGGAGAAAAAAAATCAGAGTCCAAGAAAAGTTCAATATTTATTTTGCAATTTCTTGATAATTCTTCTGATCATAACAAACTTTGAGTTTTTTCCCCTCATGTATTGCAACATTTCCCAAAGATGAACATAGAATCCTCAAGAACCTATCAATAATGCTTCTAGGAGATTTTTTTTTTGGGGGGGGGGGGTTCCAAAACAAAATACTCCATCAGAAATTTTTATTTCTGACTTTCCCATAAATAGTTTTCATGGACACCTATGTGTACAATGTGTGATCATGCAAAAAATAATAAGGTTGACCTTTTCATCATTCAACAAATACGTATTAACTTGTGACAACTATTCCTCGACTGAGTTCCTCAAAAGCAGACACTTTACTGCCTATATATTCAAAATGTAGCCTAATCTCTTTGGGCTAAAATTACATCATTATGGATACAACAATCAACACAAAGGTCAAGACATAAGATACACTACTCTTTTGTTCTGAAGCTCAGTCAGAGGTTTGACTGATACACTGCACAGTTGTCTCCTGTACCACAGAGCAAGCTTTTACTGAGAAGAAAATATCAGAATCACTGAAGGAAATTAACTTACTCTTCCTCATCTAAGGAGGAAATATCTTAGTTCAGTGGTGGTGAACTTAAGGTGCAGGAATCACTGTGCTTCTCTTTTAAGACAAAAGATGTTAATGTAGAATTTTTTTTTCTAAAGGAAAAGCTCAGAGGTCAGGTTTAATTGTAGGGCTAGCCAATCTTAAATGTGTGAGCTGTGGATTACAGTTTGGCATTTGGTTTCTAAAAGGTTAGCTATCACTGTCTTAGTTCAACCACCAAGATGACACAACTCATCTACACACAAGTATTTCTTTTTCTTTTCCTTTTTTTTTTTTTTTTCTTTTTTGTGGTGCTGGAATTGAACCCAGACCCCTATACACACAGGGCAAGAGCTCTACCACTGAGCCACATCCCCAGCCCCGCACAGCTATTTATTTCCAAGGAATCTTGCAAAATGTTACCCAAATATGTAAATTGCTTAGACATAAAAACTGTTTTTGGAAATTCATTTAACAAGGAATAATCAGGGCAACTACATAAACTGAACTAAGTCACCAATAATGAAAATATGGCCAGATTTTTTTTTTTTTTAATGTGCCAGTTAAGAGGAATTCCAAACTGGGCATGGTGACATACACCCGTAAAGGCTAATGGAGGAGGATCAACATGAGTTTGCGACCAGATTGGGCTACATAGTTGAATTCAAAGCTAGCCACAACTACATAGCAAGATCTTGTCTCAAAACTAAAACAAAACAAAACAGTAATTCCAAAAAAACTTCATTAGAATGACTAACATTACTCAATTCACCTTTCTCACTACTGATACCTAAGTAAAAGAGTTCCAAAGGAAGTCAGTGAATTATCATACAATTCTGAAGCCTAAATATGGTGACAGTAGGAATGCAACAGCTTTATAATCTCACTTGTAAACAATTTTATGAACTAGTAAATAATTAATTACTAGTTGGCTATGGTGGTGCACGCCTGTAATCCCAGCACTCAGGAGGTTGAGGCAGGAAGACTGCTATGAGTTTGGGGCCAGCCAGGTCTACAGAGTGAATTCAAGACCAGCCCGAATTATACTGCAAGACCCTGTCTCAAAAAGGCAAAGAAAGCCGGGCGTGGTGGCTCATGTCTGTAATCCCAGCACTCAGGGGCTGAGGCAGGAGGATCATTGTGAGTTCGAGACCAGCCTGGGCTACAAAGTGAGCTCAAGGCCAGCCTGAACTGCATAGTGAGACCCTGTCTCAAAAAGCCAAAAAAAAAGCAAACAAAAAAGAAAAGAAACCCCCAAAACCTAATTACTATTAAAGAAGTTAAGGCAGCATGCCGACCTAGAAACTCTTGAGCTGGAATTACTACTGCCAGCTACAGTAATAACTTGAGCAAAAGGAAAGCCTTCAAATTTCTAGATCCCAACTTAAAAAAAAAACTTTTACAATATATTAATTGTATCTTTTATTTAGTATCTGCCTTTGAGTTTAAAATCTAGTTACAATTATGATTTCTTTGTAATGACTTATATCCACAGTTTAATCAAAATTGAGAACCCTGCTTCTATCCTTGGCAGTTAATTCTTCATGTACTATGCCTTTGTCAATGTTCTTTGTGTCTGGCTTCTACATGTCTTTGAGGTAGCAACCCTGAGTCTGCAGCGGAAAGAGCAAACTGAAGAATTAGAAGACCTTTCACCGCCTGTCCTTAACGTCTCCTCATGTGCTCTACTGCCTCTTTCCTTCCCTTGTCTCTCCACCTCTGCCAACTGCCAATTCTGCCGCCAGCCTGCATGTTCCAGTCCCGACTGGATCCAGGAATCTCTGAGTATGTCGTGTGCCTGTTCACAATTCCATCTTTGTGTCATCTGTTTCTCTCCATCCGAGAACCCTTCCTTTTCAGTACCTGCCAGACTTCTACTCATCCTTAAAAACACTCATGTGTTTGCAACAATTGTCTCCCTGAGGTCAATCACTGTTCTTTTCTGTTCTCTCATTCTCTTTGCTCATACCTATATTAAAATCATATAATACATCATAATATTTGCCTACAATCCTGTATCATCAAACAAGAGTTTAAGAACAGTAGATATCTGTCTATCATTGCAAGCAGTACTCAGCTTTCTACTCAATAAATAGCACTCTCTGAAGTTTAAATCCTAGCTCTGCAACTTCCTGGCTACATGAACTTAGGAAAGTTTAATTTCTCTAAATATCAGTTCCATCATCTTTTTTCCTTTTGCTTTGGTTTTGTTTTGTTTCATTTTGTACCGGGGATCGAACTCAGGATCTCACACTTGCCAGGCAGGAGCTCAACCCCCAGCTTTGGTTTTGGATTTTTAAAGTCACAGTCTCACTTAGTAGTCCAGGCTGGCCCCGGACTCAGTGACCCTCCTGCCTCAGCCCTCTGTATCTTTACAATAAGATCAGAGTAACTCATTACTTGAACCTTGGTCAATATTAAACATGAGCTTTTAAGCCACCACCACAATAATAATAAATTAGAGCAAGAATCCTCAAAGAGTGCTAAAACCATTAGGTGAAAGTTTGTGAGACTAGTATAGTTTCAGACTACCATTCCACGTACTATTTCTTAGAAACCAATGGAAAAAGAACTTTACAATGGACACCATCTTAGTCAAGTTATTAAACAGATATCACTAATGAGACAAAAGTTATGTGCCTAATATGATGCAGTGGAAAAGATCGATGGCCCATGAATCATTTCTGCCAAAAATTATTTAACTTAATTTTCTAACCATTAAGAAGCAAACAGATAAATTTAAAATAAGCAAAACCAACTGTTCCCGACTCTTCCAAGTTATACATTAAAAAATATCCTTCAAGATATGAGGAGTGTAAACTGTCTGGGTCAAAGAAACCTAAATGATAGCAAAATAGTATAACTGATACTGGATGTCATATATTCTTAAAGTATCTTAAGGAATAAAAAACTAGAGTGTGGTGGTGCACACCTGTAATCCAGGAGGACTGTCGCAAATCAGAGGCCAGCACGGGCTGCATAGTGAATTCAAAGACAGCCTGAACTACATAGTGAGACCCTGTCTCAAAAAAAAAAATTTATATATATATATATATATACACACACACACACACACACACACACGTATAAGAGAAAATGCTGAGTAGAGAAATGTAAATACAAGACTACATATTGAAGTATTATACCCAAGTTAGCATCTATGTTTTAATTACTCGTGATTATGTAGAAGAACGACACTGTTTTTAAAAGATACATGCTGCTGTACTTAGTAGCTTTTCTCTAAGTAACGTAAGGTACAGCGAAATCCATAAATTAAACGAGACAAAGCGGAATGTGACTAAATAGTAACAAACGGTGAATCTAGAAAAAGAATATATAGCTGTGTCCTTCCAAAATTCTTACTACTTTAACTCAAGAGTGTTTCAGGGCCAGGAACAAAATTCGGTGGCACAAACACCTGCCTAGCAAATTCAATTCTCCATTAAAAAAAAAAAAAAATTCAAAAGTAACAAACTGAGCCCTGTGAGTGAATGCCAGCTACTCCAAAGGCTGACTCTGGAAGACTGCCAGTTCAAGGCCACCCTGACCAACTTACTGAGATGTTGCCTCAAATTGTTCAAAAAGAGGAGCTAGAGATACAGTTCAGTGCTCAAGCATTTGCCTACCATTCCACGGCCAGGGATTCAACCTCCAGTTCTGGAAGAACTTTACAAAAGAAAGTAAAACATTGACTAAGAATGCAAGTAAAACACAACACAATATTTAAGTTACTGGAAGTGTTTATATTATTTTCTTTCAAAACATACTGACAGAACCAAGGAAACATGGGGTTGAAATAACTAGAATTACTTGAATCAAAAATAGGAAAAATACATTTCCATAAAATTAGACTGTTATAACAAACCAGAAACATACTGTATATTTATATACCATTATAATACTCCTTGGGATGAAAGTAGCAGATTAAAAACATCTACCTTCAAATATTTACAAACTACTGAACAGACACAATAAGTTACATTGTAGAAGTCATCAATACCATGTAGTAAAAGAAAGTACGAATGGAGAGCAGAAAGTAGAGAAAATAACAATTTAAAACCGGACAACTGGGGCAGGCCTCACCGAGAGGTGTAGAGTGACTTTTGGAGGCAGCTAACAGATAAGCATCTGGAGCGTGCGAGCAAGGTAAAGGTATGATAAGACCAGGTAGGCCAGCTAGGTGCAGCGAGCAAGCTCGACGGAGTGCAAGATGAGGCCGGAGAGAGGAAAGGGACAAGTAAACCAAAAACTAAGTATTCCCTCTGAGGGCTTTGGCCTTCATCCCGAGGAAGGTAAGGGTTCACTACAGGTTTCTGGGGGTAAAGGAGGACCCGAACCGAGCTGCCCTGCCTACCGAGTTCACGTTAACCTCTTCCCATGCAGGTCCTCCACCTCCCAACCCCTCACTGCCGTCGTCCCATCCAGGTACCCTTCCTGGTGGAGCGGACACATGAAAATCGCAGGTCTAGGCCTCGGCGGCCACAGCTTTGGCATGGAATGTCTTTATTCTTGCAATTTCCCATTCTGCTCAAAGACAACACCTCCACCCTCAAAAGACACACACACAACAAAGAGGTCACACTCGGCGTGGAAACGCACGCGTCTCTCTGGACAACCCCTGGCTGAGCGCCGGCGGGGACAAGAAACGCGAGAGGACAAGCCGGGCGGCCACGCCAGCCCACACTCACCCTCAGATTCCCCTTGGTCCGTTGCTTGTTCTTCCCGCCCATGGCCTCGGCCGCGATCTCACGCTGCAGCCCCCAGGTTGACACTGCCGGGTCAGCTTCCGGCCTCTAGCGCCGGAAGAGGGCTCACTTTAACAACTTCCCCGGGCCCGCCCCTTCCGCAGTTCTCCCCGCCCTGCTGACCCACACTTCCGTTCCCGCTTCCCTTGGCAACCCTACCCATCCATCTCCGTGACGTCACAGTTAAAGCCACGCCTATCGTAGTGTCGTCATTTCGTCATTTCTAACCAATAGGAAGCCAAGTCGTGACCTTGTCGCGCCAAATCCCATCCCTCGTTTTCAGAAGCTGCGGTTCTTTGCTAAACCCGCTGGAAGTAACGTTGAACTGTGCGTTTATTTTGACACAAGGGTAGCAACACTGTTTGTGACTGTGAATGTAGAAGTGTTCAGTGGGGGGTGCAGTTGTAAAGGAATGCAAACATTAAGCATCCTCTAGGTGTTTGGCAGAAAAATAGACCTTCGCTGGTCTAGAGTTTAGTGCTAGAGTGCTTGCCTAGCATGCGCTGGGTCCTGGATTCAATCCCCAGCACTAGGACAAAAACAAAAAAAAAGGAAAAAATGACACTTGTCTGGCCCGGCACTACTAAATCAGATTCTGTGTTTTTAACAAGATTCTTATTAAAATTTGAGCACTGGGGCTGGGGATTTAGCTCAGCGACATAAGCGCCTGCCTTGCAAGCAGTCAGTTGTGAGTACGATCCCCGGTATCGATAAAAAAAAAAAAAAAATTTGAGCACTAAACCAGGTATAGGGGTGCACGCCTGCATCACTGCACTTGGCAGGATGAGGTAGAAAAATCACCGAGTTTGAGGCCGGGCTGAATTACATAGCCAGATCTTGTCTTTAAAAATATTTTTTTGGGAACTAGACAATTATTCTCTCTAAATTTCTTTTATTCTATAACAAAAGTATTATGTGCAGGTTTTTAAAAAGGAAAGAAAATATGGCAATTGCCGTGAAGATTTGAAATGTGCAAGCCATGTTGTAAGAGTGGCTTCGGCTCAGAATCACACTAGAGAATCATAAGCACGTGTGTGCTGGTCACACACTTGGTCATAATCAGCGCCACCATGACGGAACCCAGTGAGCTGTTTTTCCTTTATTCAGGTAGCTTCTCAAACTTCATCACTAGAGAGACACTGGAAAGCAAGAGAAGCTGAGAAGGGCTCAGCTTTGTCGGTATCATCCTTGCAGCAGCCCCTCAACTTGGCGGCAGCTCTTGGACTAGTCTCCATCTTTTCTCCAGCAGTCACAAAGTCGCCTGAGTGCATAACTCAGGGCACGAGTAGCAAAAAGGCAGTGCTCTTCACTTGCTCAGTGGCCCTTTATCAAGCACTCGCCTGAGCTCCTAAAACAGCCGGTACTATACTTCCCTTCCTCAGAAGCTTGGGGGCTTATATCATGAGATTCTTTCTTTGAGCTTCAGAGGACTTCCAAGAGCCATGCATTGCTGAACTGAAATTTTCAAAGACCTTCTCCAAGCTTCTTAGTTCTCATTATTCCAACCCATTCTTCTCTACAGATAGTAGCTGCTTCTGGTGGTTATGACCTTTGTGTCATCTCAGCATTCTCTTTTTGTTTTCAATGGATTATGTGATCAATTGCTTTCTCTTTAAATACAGTGCACGCTCAAGGACCTGGGTTCAAAACCCCTACTCTATGTAAATGAATACATTAAAAAAGTGATTTCTGTTTTCCTAATTTGACCTTCTTGGAGAAAGACGCACCAAGAGACACATTGCAGAAAACAAAAACTTTGTAATAAGAAGGAAATTGTAAACGATTTAATTGGAGAGTGGCTAAATAAATTATATACATATATGATAGTGTTACAGGCAGCTGAGTTAGTTAGAAATCCTATAGGCAGTGAGACAGGGCTAGGTCCTGGAAGGAGACAGTGCAGAAGCCGAGATACCTTGCAACTATAGGGGAGACAGACACCTCCTGCTGTGGGTCAGGCCTCAAGACCAAAGATGAAACAAAGATGTCCATATCCTAAGGACTGATATTCTAAGGAGTTCCCTATCACACTGAGGAAGTCAGGAGTCATCATTCCAAACCCCTAGGGAAGAGTCACTGCTCTAAGAATGCTGGCCTTCTACATGACTAGCTTTCCCATTTGTCCCCAATTTAATTAATTTTACCTGAGCTAGTAATCTTATTGGCTAACCATAGTTGTGTCCCACCTTAAGCACGTCTGCCTTGTGAGTTCTCAGGTTGCCCCACTTTGAACCCATCTCACCCCATGATTTTACTTTATAAAAATCTCTAGAAAAGACAAAGTCCCTGGCAACCAACTTGGGACCCCTTCTGCCTCTCTCAGAAAGAAGCTTGCTTTCTCTTAATAAATATATTCTGTTCTTAACCTCTATTGTTCCTAACATTCATTCTTCAAATTTAGAGAACATGAACTCATACCAGACATAGTACGTTGGGAGTTTCATTCCCCTATATCAATAGGATTGGAATCCAAATCATTCCCTAAAAGTCTTATTGTGTTGAAAGCTTGGTTTCCAGTCAATGGGATTTAAGGAATTGAATTGTTATTTAGTGATGAATTCAGGGTTCACCACTGAGGTTACTGGGAGGTGGGGTTTAATGGAGGAAGTAGGTCCCTTGGGGGCTTGTGTTTATTTTCTCTGGCTCTTCCCAGCTCTTTGTCTTCCCGCTGTCAGGAGACGAGCAGCTTTTCTCCACCATGTCTTTCTGCTATGATGTTCTGTCCTGCCACTGACCCATCGCAATGGAGCCAGCTGACCATGAGAAACCATGATCCAAAATAAACCTTTCCCTTTACATGGTGTATGTATTTTGTCCTGGAAATGGAAAGCTGACCAATATAGTATTCTTTAGGATTTTAGACAGAAGTTAAGATGACTGAAGTTCATCTCCACATACACAGAAATAATTCTAAAACTTTTTTTTGTACCAGAATTGAACTCAGGACCTCACCCCTAAGACATATTCTTAAATGAAAAAGAAAGTAGTTATATGTACAGTATGAAATCTTTTCCGGGTTTTTTTTTTTTTTTTTGGTACTGGGGATTGAACTCATGACGTCACGCTTGCCAGACAGGCATTTATGCCTGCTGAGCTAAATCCCCAGCCCTCTTTTGCATTTTAGATCTCCACAAAACAATATTATATGTGTTTGATATGGACACATGCATATTATGTGAACACAGAAAAAATCTGCAATGATACAATGCCAACCTGGTAATTGTACTTGCTCTTTATCCAAAGAGGTGGGAAGGAAAGAGTTTGGGGTTAGGAGTGACAATCAAAGGAAATTAGGTCTTGTTATTAAGATTTTGTTTTATCCAAGGAGAACAATTTCATGTATTAATTGTGTAATTAAACTCAAATATTAGCTGGATTTTTTAAATAATTCTAACATCATGGTTACCTAATAATTGTATCCTCTTTCCCAAGAGTTATGTAACTCAGTGATCAAACAGTTTAACAGCATCACTGATAATTTGAGTGCCACATACGAAAAATGCTATAGGACCAGGGAACTAGCTCAGTGGCACAGTGCTTGTCTGGCAAATGCAAGGTCCTGAGTTTGATTCTTGGTTCCAAACCACAACAACAAAAACCTACAGAAACAAGAGATTAGCCTATATTTTAGTAATCAGAAAGCTGTCTTGTATTACAACTTCAGCTCAAAGCTTGGACAAAAGTTTAAAAAAAAGTGAAAGGAAAAATATTTAGAACTAGAACTAAAATGGTGGCTTGTTGGAGACCACTATGAAGTGGCTCTGAGCAGGATTTAAATTTTACTAATTGGCTTTCTATGTTTATCTGTGAGTCTGTCCTAGGCCTCGGCCCCTTGCCTGGCAATAAGAGCTGATTTATAGTAAGTGAACCTCTATGAATCACTGGTCCTGGATGAAACCTGTAGTGGCCTGTGAGGCTGTAGATACCCCAAAGAGCAAAATAAGGCCACAGCTGCAGACACTTGGCTCAATCATCAATTAAGTAGATAGAGACTGCAGCTGCAGGAATTACTTCTACTGTCTCACTCCTACCATGTTTTCATGATAAGACAGTGCTACTGAATTGACTTGATTCATTACTTGGAGACATCCTTGAAGTGACTCCCAAGGTCCTGCTCATGGCCTGTGCTTGCCTCAGTTTCTCTGCCCTTTGTCCTTGGTCCTAATATAACTGGACTGATCTAGAGAATCCTTTTCTTAACCCTTGGAGTTTCAACTTTAATTACAAGGTTTTGACCCTCCTGGGAACCTAAAAAAAATCATACAATTTGTCTTTTTTTATTTAACCTCCACTGTACACTCATGTGGGAGATCAGGGATCTAGGTCAGAACCCGATAGAGGCTGAGCCAGAAGAATTACATGTTTGAGGCTGGCTTGGGCAACAACTTCCTCAACATACAAAATTTAAAAAATTAGTAATATAGCTCAGTAGTAGTGCTCCCCTGGTTTCAATCCTAGGAAAAAAACCAGCCTAATTTGCCTTCAAATTTGAAATTTCTTTTGCTTTTGCCTTTCATTATGAGTGGCAGAGCACTTGCCTAGCATATATGAGGACTTGGGTTCAATTCCCATTTACCACCCCTGCAAATTAAAGCAATATATAGGTGTACTTAAAGGAAGAGGACTACAAAAACTTATTCAAGGTGTAACCAGAGAAGATTATGGATAGGATATCACAGTCCAGATGTCAATCAAAATCTAATAAAATAAACCTATATGTTTCCATCTGAATCCTCAGTAAGATTTTTTTAGACCTCATAAAACTATCCAGAAAGGTTACCTGAAAGAATATATACAATATAGCCAAAAGCACTTTGAAAACCAAGCATATTATGACATCCTCTTCAATCTCCTTTTTTAGAGTGGTAGTGTTTTCAATGTATAGATCTTTTTTACATTCTTTTTTGATTCCTAAGTATTTCATTACTTTGGATGCTGTTGTGAAAGGTGTTATTTCCATAATTTTTCTCTAGGTGAGTTTTTTGTTCGTGTACAGTAACATTATTGATTTTTGAGCACTGACTTTGTATCCAGCTACACTGCTGAATTTGCTTGTTAACTCTAGAAATTTTTTGATGGAGTTTTTGGAGTCTTCTATGTAGAGTATTATGTCATCTGCAAATTGTGATAATTTAACTTCTTTCTTTCTATTCTTTTTTCTCTCTTTTTAAAATAAAACAGAAAAATAGAAAACCAAGAATAAAATGTTTTTTATTCCACAAACTTTAAAATGTGAAATATCACCAAAAGGCTGTCTAGGGAAAGAAAAATACCAGTGAAATAGACAAAAATCCAGAAATAGATCTATATTCCGGTTCTGATAAAGACTGCACTTCAAACTTCTGAAAAATATAGTTTACCCAGTAAACATTACTGGTATAACTTTGTTGTGGTGGTGGCTTGTGATTTTTTGAGAGTGGGACTTACTACTGTGTTTCCCAGGCTATCCTCCAACTCATTATATAGTCTAGGGTAGAATCTGAGCTCTCAACCTTCCTGCCTCTGCCTCCTGAGTAGTGGCATTACTGCGGCATATGATCACACATGGCAACTGACTGCTGTTTTGGAAAATAATTTAAATATGCTGGGCACATAGCTCAGTAGCATAAGCGCCTCCCTAACAAGCACAAGGTTGTGAGTTCAATCCCCAGGATCGAAAAAAAATAATTTAAATTGTCGATGTCCGCTCCCGGCCGGCAGGAAGGACACACGACAAAGTCTGGTAGTGGACAACCTTTTCTTTTTATTTTCCTTCTCCGTACAGCCTGCCCTGGGTTCTCCCAGCTGAAGCCTCCTCTGGTCCGCTCCCCGCGGCTCCTTTTGTGCTTCAGTCTGCCCCAAAGCCTCTACCGGTCCGCTCTCCGCGGCTCCTTTTGGGCTTTTACTTCTGGGCTTCTACCTGGCTTCTTCTTCCGCCCAGGGGTGGCACCGGTATATATACGGGTACAGTGTCCAATCATGTTAAAGTAAGCAAGGCAAGCTGATTGGCTAACATCATCAGTTGCCAGGCAGACTATATTGTTGAGCGGGTTGTTCACGCGGTAAGCAGGAAACTAACATATTCGATGGGAGGGGTAATCTACCTCAGGCTTTGCTCTTTACCACAGGCCGCACGTCCGCCGCGCAAGGCGAGCTATCACAGACGCGGCTCCCAACATTAAATACTGCATGCAACGCCCTGGTAAACATTAAAAATGAAGCCATAATATGTCCTAAAACTATGAAGGCATTTGTGAGAGTGCTAAGTACCTTCAGGATAGAGGTTATGACTGAAAAAGAATAGAACTGCAATTAGTAAAAGTATACAAGTAGATTTGAACTATATTGTAAAGTTTTATTCCTTTATACTGTAAAGGTTGCATGCATATGGCTGTACATTGTTTTATTCTTTTCACTTTTATGTATGAGGTGAATACTTCATAAAGAAACAGGATAAATGCTACATGTTTTATAATAAAATCTTTAAAAAATCAAAAATAAAATATTGTGAAATTATACGTGCATGTGTTTAAATTACCCTGGCATTTCTCAATCAATACTTCAAAGACAGAAAAGCCACAAAGAAATGATTTAAATTGAAATTGTTTTTTTGTTTTTCTATCAAGAAAAAGGTCAGAAAAAAAAAGAAAAAGTAGATCAGAGTAAAAAAAATAAGCAGACAAATGGAATATATATATTATATATATATATTATATATATATATATCTGCAACATTAATGTGTCTTTTAAAAATTTGTATCTTAAGTCTGTCTGTATAATAAAGGATAAAGAGACAACTGATGACAAAAGAAATGTAACTAACCATGAACATAGGAAGTCATGTTAGACAGGTGAATTATTTTAAGTTTCATAGTATGTGGTCATGATTTTCAAATGTCCTGTGGTATGGAGGTTTAATGACCAAAAAGGTAGAATGTAGAATGTATTGATAACTACTAGATGTTTGATTTCCACCCTGAAATTTAGGTAAGATTAGTTTAACATCAAACTTCTCTTTTTTAGGGTCTTACCATGTAGCCCAGGCCGGCCTTGAATTTACAGTGAAGCTCGTGCCTCAGCCTCCCAAGTGCTAGGATTATGGTGTGTGCCACCACGCTTGGCTGACATCAAACTTCTTGTGTAAGCCAGGCACATAAAAGTACTATCCCACACTAACAGGCAATGAAGATAGCATACAGCAGTGTAAGATTTTTTTCATCTGTTACATTGGTAAAATAATAATCAGTATTAATAATCATTTGGGGCAAAGGAAATATCAGAAGCAATTGATTTGATTCTAATTTCTCAATCTTTCAAGATCAGTCTTTTTTTTTTTTTCTTTTTGGTACCAGAGATTGAACTCACAACTTTTTTGTGCATGCCATATAGGCACTTGTGCTGCTGAGCGAAATCCCTGGCCATTTCTCAATCTTTCAGATAAACAGATTTCTCATTTTGAATTTCCACTTCTATAAGTACAATCTGAGAGGAGAATAATGAATGCTTGTAGTAGTTTTGTTGATAGAAAAAAACTACAGAAGTTTCACACCTGAAAACATTATGATCTCATGATCAAAAACAGTGAATTGCTGAACTGAATTAAATACACACACACACACACACACACACACACACACACACACACACAATCCCTCTTGGTCAGAGCAACACTCAATCTGATATATTACAGTGTCTAAAAATACTGGAAAATAGTTCATGTCCTAAAATGTTTATTACCTAGTGTTTCACAAAATAAGGCAGCTATGAAGCAGTGAGTAGGATTTGTTCAGATAAAAAAAAAATACATGTGTGCAAAAATATATTAGAAAATAAAATTAAGCCAGGTATGGTGGTGCACTCCTGTAATTTCAGCACTCAGGAGGCTGAGGCAGGAGAAACTTTCCTTGTGACTTCAAGACCAGCCTCGGCTACAGAGTAAGCTCAAGGCCAGCCTGAGCTGCATAGTAAATAAATAATTAAATAAAGGAAAAAGAAAATATAAAACCAAAATGTGATATTGTTTTCTTGGGCAATGGATCATGGGTGATTTTTAAAGTCCAATTTATGTCTACATTTTCTATAACGATTATTATTATTATTGGTACTGTTATGGACTGAGAACTGGTGGTCAACTTAACGCCAGCTGGATTACATCAGCATGCATTGAGCGAAGATGCTCCACCTGAGGAGGGTTGCCAGGATAAATAGGTGGAGAAGAAGAGAGGTGTTGAGAGGGCTGAGGCATTAAGTAGGCATTGTGTGTCCTCCTACAAGTTGCTGTCTGAGCTGTTGGTTCTCCTGGAGAAGCTTTAGTCCTCACATTGAGCATTGCTTCCTGGCTCCGGAGGGGAAGACGTGTGCTGCCTGGTCTCCAGGATGAACTCGTCACGCTGCTTTCTGGCATGTACCCGACTATGCTTGTCGTCAGAGGAGCTCGGGGCCTCCATGTCGCTGAGGATGGCTGTGATGCCTTTCAGGATAGCCCTGGTCTTTGTTGTGAGTGTGACTTCTCAGCTCCAGCATAGAGCCCTCATCCCACTAGCACAGCTCCTTCATCCTGCTGGCATAGACTTTCTGGCTTCCATCAATGACCCTTGGGTCTTCCCGGCACGGATCCGTAAGAGACTGGCATGAGTCCTTCTTGTGGGCTCTGGACTTCCAGTTGGACTCGTGGAGGCATTGTCCTGAGCTCTGGGTTTTTATCTGGACTCATGCGGGACATTGCTGTGGGGTTTAGGCTCTTGACTAAATAATCTATGTCTTTGGTGTTGCGGATAGATTTCCTGCATTTTCCAGTGACCATTATAAAAATATTATAAACTCCATGTCCTGATCTGAATTGTTCTCTGTGTACAACCCCTGACTACAACAGGTACCGAGGATTGAACTCACGACCTTGCACTTGCTGGGCAGGCAATGTTTATCTTCTTAATAAAAATGTATTATATAGGGTTATAGTTGGGGTAGGGGAATCACTTTGATCCACTGGGCCCCTCAGCAGTGGGTGCTGTTCCTCAAATATTCCCTCAACACCCCCCCCCCCCCCGCAGTAATCTCTAGGAAATCTCAAAGCAATGTGGTTTAGGACTCAACCGGGCATGTGTGCCCTGCCAGCATCTGGTGGTGTGACAATTCAGTTAAAAAATCTACAGTTCAATGCTGTTAAAACAATACATGCTCACCCAGCCCAGCACAGAGACCATTAAACTCCGTCAGCCTTGCCTAACCACATCGGCTGCAGCTAGAGTCTGGCCTGGATTCACTCTGGGATGCTTATACTGCTTGACAAATATATTCTGTTTTCAAGGACTGTCCAACCAAGATAAACAAGTCAAGGGCATACTTAGTTTCAACCAGCCCCTCAGCCCTGGTTCCCTCCCTTTTTTTTGTACCAGGGATTGAACTAAGGACCTCGCACTTGCCAGGCAGGCACTTAAGCCACTGAGCTGAATTCCTGGCCCTCCCTATTTTCCCTCAACCCTTCTGACTAACCTGCCTGGAACAAACCTGCCTGACAACATACAACTTGGTTCATGTAACTGGCTATATGATAACCTGCTATCAGCTTTGTGCTTCCCACCTGCAAATCCTATGTAAGCTAAACCCAAAGCTGACCCGGGGCTAATGATTTAGACTTGGTTCCCCCAGCACACTAGCGTAATAAAGTTGCCTTCTCACTTCTCCATGCGAAAGGTCTTCCATTTGGGTCAAAATCAGACTTCCCAAGAGTGGCAGTGCTTGGGCCCAAGGCTGGTGGGCAGTTGTCGCTAAAAGAAAGCGTACATTTTTATTTAAGTGCTGAAAAATAATCAGTTAATGGCAGGAATGATAGTGTTTTTATAAAATGTCATTTGCTTTAATAAATTAATGTGCAGTTAACAAGACTGGCTTTGTTACTTAACATTCAATTAATTTGGATTATTGGGATAGTTTGCAAATTTTTTTTGTCTTTTTCTTTTTTATCAGTATCGGGGATTGAACTCATGACCACACACTTGCAAGGCAAGCGCTTGGGCCACTGAGCTAAATCCCCAGCCCCTCAATTTTGTATTATAGAACTTAAACAACATTATTGTTTTGTAGAGGGGTGTGACAGCCCACATACCTGTAATTCTACCACTCAGGAGGTTGAGGCAGGATTGCAGGGAGTTCAAGGTCAGCTGGGGCCTTCTAGTGAGTTCAAAGCTAGCCTGAACTACACAGCTAGATCATGTATCAAAAAAGAAATTATTACCGTTACAAGTAAATTCATGTACTAACCATGATGAATGTAATCACTATGTACTGCTAACTTGTACTAATAAAAAATTTAAACATTGGGCAGGGCATTTAGCTCAGTGGTATAAGCACAAAAAAATTTTTTTTTTAAATTGACATGTAACCAATGTCTCCTGCTTCTGTTTTTGTTTTCTATAGCATACCGAACTTAAAGGTCAGATGTGGTGGCACACATTTGTAATCCCAGCATTCAGTAGGCGAAGGCAGGAAGATCTCTGTGAATTTAAGGCCAGTCCTAGGCTACAAAGTGAGTTCAAAGCCAGCCCTGAACAGAATGGTTAAACTGTCTCTAAAAGACAAAACAAAACAAAACAAACTCCTACCTTTAAAAAATGATTTGATTTGATTTGGGAGTAGTACAAGATTTATCACCACAGATGATTCCAGTTCAAGTTATTAGAGCAGATTAATACAATGACAAATTCATACCATGGAACAAATATATACCCAATCATACAGCACAATTTTACACTTGACAATATTTATCATTGGTAGAAGTCTAAGACAACTGTATTTTTTATACTTTCACATTTAATTACAATTAATAATAGCTTTTGTTGTGTTTTATACAACACAGGAAGGACATAATGACATTTACTCTTGATGACTGTAATACTTTTACCGATTTTCAAAAGAATTTGTTAATCAGGTTGGAAACTGTACTCTTACTATGTCTTAATGACCATAAATATCTATATTTGACAAGAGGTCTGTCTTAGGGCAGAGAACTTACAAATCTCATTGCATTCTATGTTTTGGTGTACATCAGAGAACTATTTATACATGGCAATGTCTATTTTTACTAGGCTAATGTACAAAGACTGAAAAGTTTCACAGTTTGGTTCTTCTTGCAGAAGCAATATCATCCTCTCGTCCTTTGGGTGGCCCACAGGGATATCATATTTTATCCAAATCTGTTGGCCAGGGATTTAGCTTAGTGGCACAAGCACCTGCCTGGCAAGCGCTAGGTCATAAGTTTGATCCCCAGTACCAAAAACAAAAACAAAACAAACAGACAAATTTTATCCAAATATCATAGCGGCCAGAAAGTCATGGCACTGGACACGCAGCTCATCAGAGCTGGCTATATGCCAGTGGCCCAGAAAGAATTTGTATTACTAGACAAGGACGGGGCTAGCACGAGGTGGGTAGCTGGGAAGAAGACTTACAGAGTGGCACTGTGCTGGTTCTCATTTGTGTTTACCCACTTTTAGATTTAATATCTACCCACTTTACCTTATTCTATTTGATTCTTTCTGAATTCTACATAGTATTAGATTACATGCAGTACTTTACTTAATGATTCCTTCAGTAATGAGCATATATGTTGCTTCCAACTAACATAAACAATGTATTACATCTCACTTTGACTCCACCCAAGTCTGACCAAAGAATTTCCAGCACACAGTAGCAATCAGAATACTAGAAATTAATAAACATTTGATACATGTTTTTAGAACTGATTTATGAAGGACTCAAAAATCAGGTGAGATTTGATTGCAGATCAACTTATCAACAAAAGCTATTTCTAGAGTGAAAAGATCGTCAAAAATCCAATCTGCCCAAAACCAGCCTCCCTAAATTACCAATTTGATGAACTGATGACTCCTGTTTAAAAAAAAAAAAAGGTCTGCTCAACTCATGCCTCAGGGAGGCAAAACCAGGAACAAAGGGTACAAAATGTGGGATGAGCTGCAAATCCATTTAAGAAAAACATCACACTTTGTGTATCAAATGGTTAGGGTGGGTACAAAACTAAACCTCTCAGAAATCTTGTTGACGAGTTAGCTTTCAAGTTCTAGTAACAAGCACGAAAATTTAAACAAAAATGGTTTATACCAAGATGTCTAGAAACTGCCTGGCATCTCTGAGATGCTCTAGGTCCATCCTTCCATTGCATCTGAAAGGGTCCTACAGCGCCAGCCTTCACTTCAGTATTTGTGGCAGAAAGAGGGGAAAGGTGGCATTAGATACATGTATCATTTTCAACTAGGAAATAATGTTTTCCCAGAAATCTGTCAGCTGTGACTTTAGGCCAGCTAGAGCTGTGACAGCTTGGAAGAATGAACAGATTGCTTTCTGGGTTCTTTAGTGATTCCAGATAGAGGGGGAGGGTATGCAGAACAGCTAGGCCACCAACACTGTCTTCATATATAATTAATTTCTCTTCCAAAACGAGTTTATATGTCAAGAAATTTCTATTGGGGGCTGGGGATTTAGCTCAGCGGCATAAGCGCCTGTCTTGCAAGCAGGCAGTCATAAGTTCGATCCCTGGTACCGATAAAAATGAAAAAGACAAAAAAGAAAAAAAAAAAGAAATTTCTATTGATAAATTAAAGACAATAATTTAAAACAGTTTTGTTTTCAATCATGACTTATTTTTTACAGTTTCATTGAAACTATCTGACTTTCACATTTTATTTTTTCCTACCATTCTAGAATGGAATTAAAATAAAATTAACCTTTCACGAAAGAGTAGGGGGAAAACGAGGCCACAAGTGGCAAAATACATTGACCCACCCTTCTTTAGTCACTGTCCTTCCACGCCAAAGAGCATCTGGAAAACATCCCCACATCCTTTGGTGTTTAAGAAATGATAAAGCTGACCGAAGTCCATGTGATTCCCTCTGCCTCCATTAACAAAGAACACTTTTTCCTCAAAAGTGGAAAATTTTCTGTGTCTCTCCATTTCATCGTCTGTACCATCAAAAGGAATGTCTTCTCGATGGCGGATTAGAATTCTCTTCCAGTTTAATTTTCGAAGCCTGAAAAGAAATTTTCAAAGCACAAATCTTCAAAATGGGTTGTGTATTCTAAAGCACTGAACAGAGCAGTTATAAAACAGGATCTATGCATGTAAAGAAGTCTGCCTTTTTCTCAGAAGGGTTTATTTCAATCAAGTATAAGTCTGGGCATGGCCCCAACTCCAACTCATTTTACAATTATTACTGTCTCAAAAAAACAAACAAACAAACAATTATTACTGTCTCCTATGAGTAGCCTTGGAATATAGAAACAGATAATTTGCAAGCCACTCAAAGAAATTCTCAGAAGATCATTTATCAGAAGAAAAACAATTAGTGGCAGTTCTAATGCTTTTAGAAAGTTTCTACTTTACAGAGTGTAAGTTTACAACATCAGTAAATAAAAAAAGAATCAGATCCATGGAAATGGATGGGATCTTAGTATCCTGGGAAGAGATGCATTGACTTCAACGAGTAGAGAATGTCTCCACCATGTCAGGTGAAGGAAGTCATGCTGATTATACATGTGATTCTGCCTTACCCACTGACATGAGACTGAATTCCACAGAGACACACCCTGTGGCCATATTTCTGCATCTCTAATACTTTCTTTTCTATTACTCTTATTGACATGATACACAAAACAAGTGATAGCAAACCTTGACCAGAATTCTTCACAGGCACTTTGTGGGCCTTCCACGCAAACAACACCAGGCTTCCCAGGCATGCTAAACCCGGATAGGGAAAGCTCTCTAGTCCACTCCAGGATATTCTTTCTCTTCCATTTACTGTAGATATGATGGCTGTAGATCCAGAGCCTTGTAACAATGAGATCAACTGGCTGGACTGAACTTGCTGTGGTGGGGGAAGTCAGGACATCTCTGCTGACATAGCTAGAGGCGTGTTCTCTCACCCAGTCTGTGGCATTCAGTATACAGACATCTCCAAGACAATTTCTCTGCAAGTAAGCAGTCAGATCTACATTCAGCTGAGATTGTTGCAGTCTGCTTAATAATGCTGACCTGATTGAAGATACAAGAAAAGAATTTATATCAATTTCCTTGGAAGACAAAACAAACCCACCATTGCTTTTGTTTGATGACTAATTTTTGGCCTCTACAATTGGACAGAATACCTGTAACATACCTGACAGTAATTTCAGGCAGGACTTCAGGATATTTAAAGGGAAGAACACAGGCCAGAGAAAACGTTACCTGAATTTTAAAAAGAAGAAGAAAAGAAAAGAAGAAAGATGTAAGAGCTATTTTAAGTCTTAATACGTTTTAAGTCTTCCAAAAACAAAATTGGGTTACCATTACTTCCTCAGATATGTGCAGGTTCATATTGATGGTAAAGTAGACTTTTGAAGACCTCCCCTCCATTGTCTTCTTCTCAACACAATCTTTCAGTTCTGCTAAAGCAAGCTGGTCATTGACGATGAACTCACTTTCACCAGGGAACATACTGGCCAGTAGATCTAACTCTGAGAGCTGGGCCTCAGCCTGCTCTATTGCAGTCATTCTTGCACATCTGTAAGTTTCTAAAGAGGTAAGGGTAAGAGAAACAATTTATATGCACAATCTTGGGAGAATGCAATACATCAATATGGGTACTTAGTAAAAAGGTATTTGATTTTTTCATAAAAATGCAAAAATTAGCTGGGTATGGCGGTGTACACCTATAATCCCGCACTCAGGAAGCTGAGGCAGGAGGATCTCTGTGAGTTTGAGGCCAGTCTGGGCTAGATACATAGCTGGTCTGAACTGCATTGGGAGACCTTCTCCCAAAAAAGGAATTAAGTAAGAAAATTTAATCAGATTTTTTTCTCCTGTATTTTATTCTCAGATATAATATGCTAAGGTCCAAAAATATAAAACCACCCAGTAAAAGATACAACACACTAAATTCTTCTGTATCTAGGTAGCTCATCTGACATTTTCATCTGACAATGAACAATTTCACTGAAATAAAAAAAAAATGAAGTATTCAAAGAGCTATAGGGCACTGGTTCCACAGGAAGAGGCAGAGGCTAGGGTGCAGCTTCACTCCTCCTTCCCTGCTTTGGCAGGATGCTCACAAAGATTCTGCAGGCAGCCTTTGGCCCCTGACTTCAGCAGTCCTTATGGGCCTAGGGTAGTGGGTTTCTTTGAATTGGTTCACCTCTCTGAAAACAGTCCCTTTATTAAACGGTCTCTTCAAAGTTCCCAAGCTGAGTGTGTATCTACTTCTTGGCAATACTCCCACCCCAACTCTCTAAGGTGGCTGAGCTGTCACTGTACCCTTCCATCACAGCAATCACACACATTGTTCCAGCAGAGGCAGGCAGGACAGAACGACTGGCTACAGAGTAAGAGTTAGAGGAATATTATTTGTCATTCATTCAATAAATGTTCCCTAAACACCTTTTATATGGTAAGCATTGTCCATGGCCCTAAGAATATAATAATGAATAAAATTGTACACAACCTCTCTGCTGTCATGAAGATTTAATCTAGTGAGAGGAAATCACAATATCAAAAAACAAATATAGTCAGATATGGTGGCACAGGGCTATAATCCCAGCATTTGAGAGGCTGAGGCAGGAGGATTGCTGTGAGTTCACAGCCACCCTGGGCTACCTAGTGTGTCCAAAGCCAGCCTGATTTATATAATGAGATCCTGTCTCAAGAAATAAAAAATGTTTTTTAAACACCCAAATATATGTGTGTGTACATATATATATATATATATATATATTTTTTTTTTTTTTTAGGAAAAGACAGATGAGTAGGAAATGGTAAAACACATGTATAATCCAAGCACTCTGGGAAAAGATAAAGAAGGATTGCAAGTTTGAGTATAGATGGGCAATTTACCGATTTAGAAAGATCCTGTCTCAAAAGTAAAATAAAACACAATAAAACCCAGAAAACAAAAAACAAAACGATGACAATTTAGGACAATGAAGTTAAGAAACAACCATGGAGTAGAAGACAGATTTTCCTGACAAAGTTGTCAGGAAAAGGAACTATATGGAACAGACTCAGAGGAACTGAAAAGGAAACCAGATACAGACTTAGGCAGAGTGTTCCAATAAAAGTGAAGAGCAAGTTCAAAGGCTGGGAGGAAGAGGGCGCTGGGGACAGTGAAGAGGAGGTAGATAAGCAAATACGTGGTAGTGTATGAAAAATCTATGCCTGCTACTACAGAGAAGAGCATTGGAAAAAACAAGGTCCCCAGAGAAACACTGCAGTGACCTATGTAGAAACGATGATGGCTTGGATATGGGCAGTGATGGTGGATTGGGATGTTATTGGTAAAGGCAGTGTGAAGAAGCTAGGCTCCAGACACTGGAGAATATAGAGCCATTACGATTTACTGATGAACCACACAAAGTGGGTAAGAATGACTTCAAGGGGGTAGGCTACTGGAAGGATGGATTTGCCATTTATTTAGATGAGGATGACTGTGGAAATATGAAGCTGATTTTCAACACATTAATAAAGTGCCTATGGAGACAACTGTTGGGCAGAGCTGTCCAGCAGGCAGATATACAATTAAGGAGTTTAACACGGAACAACACTTTTGGATGTCATCAACACTTAAATGCATGCACAGTACTGGCCTTGTTTAAAATGATCCACGGAGTGAAGTTAGGAGAGGGTATCTTGTGAGTTTAGAGTCTGGAGGATGAACTGGAACACAGGACACAGTGACTTATACACAGAAAATTATGAGAGAGACGTCACAAATAATTTAATTGCCGAATTATTTTCATTAATGGTTATCAGTCCCCCCTCAACAAAAACCTTTCAAGAGAATTTCCGGACTCAAGTTCAGTTACTGCAGTAAAACTTTAGTTTCTTGATTGGAGTCATTTCTCCTCGCAGATATTTTCCATTAATTTCTTCCCTTTTTTTCCTCCCAAACACCAGGATCCATACTCCACTGCCCAAAAAAACTTCCTATGCGCAGGCGCACTCAGGTTTGAAAACTGATTGGGCCCATGACCATCTGTAGGCGGGGCTAGGAAACGCGACGGCGGTTTTGACCAATGAGCAGACGAGCAGCTCAAAGGAAGGCTGTGCCATCGCTCCGGCCTTGTCCTGATTGATGGTACTCGTCCCCCGCTAGAGCGGAGAGACTCGCAGTCTCGCTTACCACTAGTGTTCGTGGAAAACCCACTTACCGTCGTGGGTGTTTCACTGCCGTTATCGCGAATATCCTGGCTACACGGAAAGCTCCTGAAACAAAATTCTAGGGCACGGGATTCAAAGCTTATAAACCATTCCCCTAGAGCGGCCCAGCGGAAGTGAGAGCGCTGTTCAGCTGGCGCTTGCGCACGAGTCCCGGAAGGCGGAAGTGCCCTGCCCGCTCGGTCGACGGACTCTTTACTGTGTTTTCCTGAGGCTTTCAACTCAGGAGTTCGTGTAATCGCTGTGTGCTGCTTGGTCTCAGTGTTCATTCTCACATGTTACTCTCCCAACCAACATCGTTTCCATTTCCCTGCTGTTTCTGCTGTCTTAGGCGCTGTTTAGTGTGTGTGTGTGTGGGGGGGGGGGTTTAATCCCATTAAATAACGCTCCTGGAACGCGAGCATTTCAGAACGGGGTAGGCAGTAGTATTGGGGAAAAGGCGAACCCAAATTTCTCACTTTTTTTTTTTTTAAATCGGTATCAGGAGTCGAACTCATGACGACGCGTTTGCAAGGCAGGCGCTTATGCCACTGAGCTAAATCCCCAGCCCCCCAAATTTCTCATTTTCAACATCATTCCTCGGATGGTTATTTTCCATGGGTCTGAACCTTAGTGTAGCAAATCATTAGAGATCTGTGATTGTGCACAGGCGTTGATTTTAGAGGCTTAAAGTGGTGTCGGCCAGTGACCAAACTGGAAGGAATCATGTGAATGCGCAGATTTATCCCTGTTAAAGGACATTTTGAAGGAGATGTTAACTGGAGACTCACCAGAAATATTTTTGTCAGTTTGAGTAAGAAACACCCAACTAGATTGGATCAGCATCCTTCTGGGTGTAGAAGAGCCAGCCTAGGCACGATTGTCACCAGAATGGTATTAAAGGATAGATTATGTTTCTTCAGAGGAGGGTTAGCCTTCACCTTGGATGCTGCCTCCCAGCTTCCATCACAGACTTCAGCCTTCTAGCATAGACCTTTCATTCTCCTGATGTGACACTAAGGTGAACTCCAGACTTTCAACTGGATCCTTCAGATCTCCAGCACACAAGCAGACCTTTTGCTCTCATTTACACCTGACTCTCTGGGAGGCCACTGTAAGCCAGTCTTGTAAATATATATATATATATATATATATATATATATATATATATATATCTTGCATTAAATGTTTCTTTCGTAAGCACTGATTAATATATGAAAATGTGTAACACTAGTTTTTCCATTCTTGATGGAAACTAAGCTGTTTCCAGTTTTTTTTTCTTTTATGAATCTTCTTGCATGGCTTTTTATTTCTAACGACATGTATCTTCAGTATGTATTAAGCACTATGTTCCAGTCACTTCTAGATAGAATTATGACACAAAAATGTTCCATATCACAGAAAACTTAACATTTGTTTGCATATTTCTGTGTAGGCTTGGCAAGAAAATAGGTAAAAATGAAGGCAGTACCAGGTAATGGCAATTCCTGGGAAGAGATAAACTGTGAGTGCACCAGTGATTATGTTACTTGGATTGCTCAGTGAGTATATTGAGCCACTGATTTTTAAGGATTGAGGGGAGTAACAGTTTTCCAACTACAGAAGATCAAGGAACATTCCGAATACAGTAAACAGTGTAACTGGCCTAAAGTTTTTCCTGTTCGAGACACTGCTATGGGTGCTAAAAAGAATTTAATATGTAAAGAATATAGAAAAATTATTTATTGATACATTGCAAGAGACCAGTGAATCCAAGAGAGGACCACGCCATGAGGGTGACAGTTTATCTTCAATTTTAATGTGAGAAGGGGGTCTGGAATCATCCCAGGAATGATTTTATCCTGTCGTGGTGGTTCTGTTGTCCATTCATTGCAATTCTAAAGATAGGCAAGTGTTATCTGACCATAAGAACAAGGTGTTCTTGATTGAGAGGGTCAAGTACCTTTGGCATTGCTAGACATAATTATTCCTGGTTAAATTAACAACTATATAAAGACTGACTAGTATTAGTAGTCAAGGGATCAGAATATAGTATGTTTATAATTGAAAGGGACTTGTGATGTTATAGAGGATTTTTTTTTTTTTGAGATAGGGTCTTACTATGTTGTTTAGACTGGATTTAAGGTCACTATATAGCCTAGACTGGCCTCTGACTCCTGGTGATCCCTCTCCCAGTGCTGGGATTACAAATGTTTAACCAGTTAGATAGTATTAAGACATGACAAGTGGCTGAATATAGGGGTACTTTCAGCTTACAGGGTGGAAAGTTAACAAGTTCTATTACAGACTCATCTCTCATTTGCAATGTGGCCTAGGGTAAAATAACTGTGATTCCTTTCCCTACAGTTCTGTGTTAGAATGGGGGAGGGGGGGAGAGGATTGATACTGGGGAGGCTGGGATGACAAGTTTTCCCTGTTATTTAACCAGACATTACTCTGGGCACCTGGCAGGTTAGTATGCCTGTATCTTTACTTTTATCTGATTACTGGTAAGATTATATCTTCCTTTATTTTATGACCAGCTTTTCTTGTGAATTACCTGTTTACATCTCCCACTATTTGTTTTAATTTTCAATTGTCTTCTTTATTGTATAAATTCAGCGCACACTGAGCTACATCCCTAGCCCTTGACTCTCAGTTTTGTTTTCAAATTCATTCTCGTGGCTTTACCTTTTTTATTCGGACTTGGTGCAAGGTTAGTTCAAAATAACGTGTACAAGGCAAAATTAGGGTAACTGAAATGAAAAATCTTCCTCTCTTAACCACGTTTAACGAGTAATATTTAAGAAAGATAACCGCCCAGAGAACTCCCAGCCTTAAACCATCAGTAGGTACCCACACTTCAGAGGGATTCAAATAACCCCGGGTGACATTCGACTGATGACACCATCTTCTCCGCAAATGCCTCTGAATCCTCGGAATCGCTGACTCAGAACTTCCGCCGCAGAGTGCGCGCAGGCGCAGAAGAACAGCACCCAGCCTCGGGACCCAGGCCGAGGGACTTCCCATCATGCCGCGTTTCCGGAAGTTGCTGCTTTCCACGGTCACTGTGGATTCGGCTTTGTCGCTGTCTGTTCGACACCAGGAGGAGGAAGACAGAGTTGGTCACCCAGCCAAAAGGTCTATTTAGGGGATGCAGTTATGGGTGCTGTCTCCGTGGGTGAGTCCTGGTCCCACTGACTCGCTGTCGCCATTCGCCTAACTTCCAGCTTTCGGAGAGCCCGAAACTCCTGCCCCAAACTTGTTCTCTTATGTAAGGCCTCTCTCTTTTAAGCACGTTGCCGTCTCTTCCGGTACTACGTCCTCGTTGGTTGCTCGTTCTGTCAGTTCTGTGAGCTGGCCAATGAGTTGCTGCTGCTGACGTTCTCGTCGAATCGTGGACCCAGAGGTCCCCCCACCCCCGTGGTTGCCCAGCAGTTGGAAGGGAATGGAAGGAGAGGGAAGGAGAGGGAGGGAGAGAGGCATGGTGTGGCAGGCACCAAGAGCGTAGGTGGGTGGCTCGCCTCGCGACAGGACTGCCCTGTGCCTTGGGCTGGGCTTGCGCGGCGTCCATGTGCTTAGTAGGAAAATTAAGATCTGTCACCTGTCAGATTGAACGCTCCTAGGAACTCTCCACTACATACAAACGCGAAAACCACGTTTAAGAAAGAGGTGCTGATGATGTTTTCCACACACTTTCATTTGTAATGGAGCAGAGTATCAGGGATAGACAGGGTAGAGAAAGAAGGGAATGCGGTTAGCATGGGTGCTGGCAGAACCAGCTTTAATTTTAAATTTTGCGTGGAGTCCTGCAGAGTCGTTTGACAAGGATGCAAATTCTTACCTAAAGACTCACATAAGAAAAAGATTAGATTTATTAGTGTTTTATTGTTGATGGCACAGTACTTTTATTTTCATGATTCATGAGTTGCCTGTATAGTTGTCATATTTACTGGAGCTCTTTTCACAGGACTGAAATGATCCCTTGTGTCTTCTGCCTGCAGCAATTACAATTCGCCTTTCAAGTTTTCCTTTGGAGTTTGAGTTACTGCAATCTCAAACCAGATATACCAGTGCTGTCTTCAGTACTACAGACTTCTGATTTCATTCTTCACCTTTTTCTTTTTCACCAGAACTTGTTTACTCCACTCCTATGTACCTACCTTTGCATCTTGTAACCATCTTTTTATGCTCCAGGTACTATTCTGTTTTTCTATTTCCATGCAAGAAGTGTTTCCAAGAATGTGCTATCTACTAACACTATACTAAATGTGATAGGCAACTCAGAACTTTTACCTAGAAACATTTCTTTTTCCTAGAAATTTAAGATTGCAGAGAGAAAAATAACATATGTTCAGATTAAAGAATTAAGAACCAGTCCCCCATAGTATCTCACAAAGGAAGAAGATACAAGCACATAAACTCTGGGAAAGTTCAGTGGAGAGTTTTATTGGGTAAAGGATTTCATTGAAATAGGTTGGAAGATTAGTAAGATTTGGAGAGGTGGAGAAAACATCTGAGCTAAAAAAGGCACAGAATGGGATTAAGCTGGTTTGGCATAGCACAATGGTGGCGAACCTATGGCAAGGATATTATTTGTTTTTCTTTTAAGACAGCAGATGTTAATGTATGAGTTTTTAAAACTAAGACCTCAGTATTCAGGTTGTATTGCAGCATAGGCACTTTGTTATAAGTAAGTGGGTTTTGGATTACAGTCGGCATTTGTCTCTAAAAGTTTCCCCATCATGGCATAGAGCCTACTGAAGAATGGATTATATTGAAAGAGAAAGAATGGTAGTCTTGGCATCCAGAGAATGCATTTTCCTTACATTTTTGTTACCCTGTGATCTTTTACATTTTGTTTCTGAGTTTCTTTAGTGAAATTCTCCCATTTAAAGAGTTGTGAGAATCAGATGTGATAATGTTTATGGAAGGGCTTAGAAGGTCAAAAATATCATTTAATTAAACTTTTAATAGTTCTCTTGTTGAAGAGTAAGGAGAGCATTGCCAAACCATTGGGGCCAAATTATATAGAACAGTGACTGTAAAGTTAAAGAATATGGATTTGGAAACTATCAAATGCTTTCAGTCAAGAAAATTGATGTGGTAAAAATGACATTATTGGAGAATGAACCTGGCATTTGAATGCAAATAGATTAGAGGGAATTAAATTGGAGGCAAGAATTTGGGTCTGTTTTTTCATAAAATCTACAATTCTTGGTAATGTAAATTACCATAAGTGTTATCTTCAAAGAAAGGAAACAAAACATACCTTTTTTTGTATGTCAGCATATACTTTGTATTCCTTCATTTAATTATTTATGGTATGTTAGATAACTTTAGGATGGATAATTACTTGGTTATTGCTCTTATTTTTATACAAATCTTTTGAATTACCTTTAATTGCACTTAGTCATCAAAAGATAGTGTACTTCACAGACGCTGAGCCAGGGGGGTGATGAGGACAGCTGATGGTCAGATTAATTGGAAGTAGGGATGCAGATCAGTGGTAGAAAACGTAACATGAGACCCTGGGTTTGACTCACCACCCTGCTTCCATTTTCTCCAGGCTCTACTTTCTTCTTCTTCTTTTTTTTTTTTTTTTTGGTGCTGGGGCTTGAGCTCACGACCTCATATTTGCCAAGCAGGCACTTATGCCGCTGAGCTAAACCCCCAGCCCACCAGGCTCTACTTTCTTCTTATGGAATAAGAATAATAATAATAAACTTCTCAGGTAAAATGACTTACAGTTATTGAAGAGATTTTGGCACTAACAATTATACTAATGCGTATAAAATAGTCCTTCAAAATCATTAATACTATTTGAAGTTAGACCTCTGTTCTTTCGGGACTTTACTTTTTTTTTTTGGTACTGGACATTGAACTCATGACCTTGCCAGGCAATTGCTGTACTGCTGAGCTGTAACCCTGCCCTTTTCATATTTTCTGATTTTTGAATTGTTGACGGTAAAATTAAGATTTGATGTGCAGTTAGATTTGCTGTAACTTTCCAAATAGGTTTTGGCAAAAGTAAGATAATGTAAATTGTTGAATACAATTATAATCAATTGTCAGTCAATTCGTATAGGAAACCTTGTGCATAAAAATATGTATTTTTAAAATATATTTGGATTTGAAGTTTTTTACACATTTTCTAACTCCATTTAGGAGGTTTTTGTCAGATTTTTTTTTGCAAATTTATGTATTGATGCGTTGAATTCCTGTGAATGTCAAGTGCTAAGACTCGCAGTATAAAAAGCCTGAAGCTTGCTGGGCATAATAAAGCACACCTATAATCTCAGCGTCTGAAAGGTTGAGGCAGGAGGATCAGCATGCATTAGAAGCCAGCCTGCACTACATAGGGAGTCCCTGTCTCAAAAAAAAAAAGAGAGAGAGAGAGAGACACTTTCTCCTCACCTTTCTATTTATTGAAAACCTCTAATTTTGCTAAAAATTGTTTCCCCAGTGTATGAAAAATAGAGATCATACTATCCTGTCCACTCAAAGTTGTTAAAAATTATATGATATTTGTAGTGGTCTTTGTAAATTATAAAGTGTAATAGACATACAAAATATTGTGTGGCTTTGCTATCTTTTTAACCTTCTAGAGCAGTATTAAATGCACTTTTTTTTTTTGGTCAGGCTAACTTTATCTTGTTTTCTAGATTATTTTGTGTCAGTAAGTAATCCATAAAGTGCCATCATGGGAAAGAAACGGACAAAGGGAAAAACTATTCCAGTTGATGATGCTTCTGAATCTTTAGGTATATTTATTTCACTAATTAAATCTTAAGCACTTATATTCCTAAATGGATGTTTTATTATACAAAAACATGATCAAAGTGTATTTTGTTATATAACTTGCCTTTTAGTGTCATGTGGATATTGTCGTTTATTAATTAGATGATACTTGTAATGGTCTGAATCTAATTTTATAGCATTTTTGATAGCATTATTTCATTGATGTAAAGAATCATGTGTGCATATTTCATAATTTACTTATTTAATTCTGTATGTTACAGATCTAGATAATATTTAACTTTATTAATGAAATAAAAATGAACATCTTTGTTGCTCTCTGTGCACATCCAGTTCTTCTCTTGATATAGCATTTACTCAGTATCACATTTTTATTCCAATACTGAGCAGATGTTACTTCCAATGATAAAGCCTTCTCTTTGATGCTACAGTATGTTTGGCAGATTGTTACACATTAGTCAGCTGTGAGCTACTGAGAGAATGTGAGCCCTGCCGAATGTGAGCTACTCAAGGGAAGAGGTGTGTCTTGGTCACCTGTAAGTTCCCTGCAATCCGGCATGTATTAGGTGTTTTGCTGACTGACTGAAGAACTTTCTCTGGAACACTTTTCAGATAAAAAGGAACAGAAAGATGATAAATGGCCTTACTTTAAAGACAATAGAGACATAAATTGAAGTGAATTTATAGAGGTAATGGTGATTCTCCATAGGACTTCAAACAAGCAAAATTTCAAATTTATACAAAATCTCTTTCTCAGAGGCTGCGAGTATAGGTTAGTGGTAGAATACTTACCTAGCATGTAGGACGTCCTAGGTTCACTACCCATTATCATTAAAACTCAAAACACAATTATCATAATATTTAAATGATATTTTATTCTGATACTCTAAAACCTTGTTTATAGACTAATTCATTTTTTAAATTTGAATGAAGTATCACTTTCGACATTACATACATAAAAAACTTTTGATTCCATGTTTTCTCTTAATTGTCTTAATAGAACCTATGTGCAGACACATTAGAAAAGGATTGGAACAAGGTAATTTGAAAAAGGCTTTAGTGAATGTGGAATGGAATATTTGCCAAGACTGTAAGATGGACAATAAAATAAAAGATAAATCTGAAGAAGAAACAGAAGAAAATCCTTCAATTTGGCTATGTCTTAAATGTGGCCATCAGGTTTGCTTAAATTTTGCTCAATATATTTTATTTATGTATTTATTTATGGTGCTGAGAATGGAACTTAGCACATTGCGCCTGCCAGGCAAGTGCTGTGCCACTGAGCTGTATCCCTGGCCCTCACTATATTTTAGAAAGCGCTTCAAACTTGTTTGATTTAGCAGGTATACCTCAATGTGTTATATGGGTTCGGGCTGGCCTGGGTCGTGTTCTCTGGGGAACTGATTCTGAGACTATTGACAGTTTATTGGGCAGAGTTCTCAGGGAAGCAGGGAAGCTGAGAAGCAGGATTAAGCAAAGAAAATGTATGACGAAGCCGTTGGAACAGTGCCGTAGCTGATGGCCCAATGGACTGTCGCCCTTGAGGGCTGTTGTGAACAGAGGCACAGGCCTTTCTTCCTGCGCATAGACCAGTCATTGAACGTGGGCTGCACTTGGCCGTGTGGTAGCTGGAGGGGAAGAAGGCCAGCTTCCCTTTATTAAGGGTGTTTCCTGGTGGTGGATTGCCTAGGCTCCGAGCTCTCATCAGGCTTATGTCAGGCCACTGGGGTGAGTGAGTACTTTGGCTTGTGGGATGTAGGTATCTACCTACTACACCAGCTTACGGTATCACCATGGTCAGGGCTCTCCATGACTGTTAGTGCTGGTAACTAATGAAACCAGACTAGCAGCCAGTCTCATCGTGAAGCTACAAGGTGAGGCAGACAGCCAGTATTTTTTAGGTTAAAAATTTTTATTGAGATAGTTATAGTTGTACATACTTTTTAAAGAAATAATACAAAGATATTCCTGTATGTTTTGACTAGTGATATTTATAAAACTAGTACAATATCACAACCAGGATTTTGATGTTGATATAAGACACTAATCTCAAGTACATCTATTTTTCTCTTCCTTTGTGTCTGTGTGGTCTGTGTATGTATAACATTCCTCATGTTCTGTCACCTGTGTAGAATGGTGTTTACCACCACAGTCAGGATATTTAGAGTTCCAGCAACACATAGGTCACTTGTAATGCTCTTTTGTAATTATACCACGGCCTCGTTGCTAGCCCTCTTCGTGGGCCCAAACATTAATCTCTTCTCTATTTCTAAAATTCATTATTTCAAAAGTGTTATATAAATGGGATCATATAGTTTTGTCTTTGTTTTTTTGGTACCAGGGATTGAACTCATGACCTCACACTTGCCAGGCAGGCGCTTTTGCCACTGAGCTAAATACCCAGCCCAGGAACCACATAGTGTGCAACTCTTTTCATTTTGTTTTTTGAAACCAGGTCTTGTTATGTGTTTCAGGTGGCCTTGAACTCACTGTGTAGTTCAGGATGACCTTGAACTTGTGACAATTCTCCTGAGTGCTAGAACTATAGGAGCATACCACTGTGCCTAGCAGTAAAAAATTTTAATTCATTTATTTTGAAGTTAAATGTTGTGTGGGATAAATTAAATCAGCAATGAGTGTTTTGACATCATAGTGAAAGAATCAGAAGCCAATGATGTTTATTTCTCCCTGAATGTAAATATTTAGCTATAGTAGAAACTGCACCAGTTGTTACAGTACAGTTTTACATTTGGTCACCTGGTTCAGAGACATGCACTATGTGATGTATTTCTTACCAGTGACCTAACTGGCTGGAGGCAAAATAAATAAATATATCTTGTCTTTTTTTATGAGTAAGTATATACACCTTTTAGATGATTGTTTTCTGTGCCTTTTGGGTGGATTGCTCAATTAATGCTTATTGGCCACCTCCTAAAAGATGCTAGATCTTTTGATAATAGAGTAATTCTGTTACTTTGAGACTCTGAGGTTTTTAGTTCAGAGGAGAAAGGATTTGAGCTTTAATACAAAATAGAAAGTAAGGAATGTTACCAGGAATTTACACTACGCTTTGCAAGAATTTGTTTACAGGAAGGTTGCATTATTTTCTCATCTGGGAGAACAAGTGTTGGTCTTGTGGAAAAGATGGTTTTAAACAAGGTCCTGAAGAGTAGGTAGGATTTGGTTAGGTAGCAATTATGATTGAGGATCCCCAGACAGATGGATTAACGTCATCCAAATCCTACAGCTCTGAAAAGTGTTTTAGCTGAGAGCATTTTAGCTGGTGGCCAGCATGCGTACAGCAGGCATAGAAGAGTGTGGGTGTTATAGCTGGAAAGGTAGACTGGGGACAGAGGTATCAATTTTGTCCAGAAGAGCAGTTTTCTTTTAGGAACATTAGACTGAAAAGGTTGTTAAAAATGACCTAAATTAGGGCTGGAGATTTAGCTCAGCAGCATAAGCGCCTGCCTTGCAAGCAGGCAGTCGTGAGTTCGATCCCCGGTACTGATAAAAAGGAAAAAGAAAAATAAATAAATAAATAAATAAAAAATGACCTAAGTTCTTGAGGTGCATTTGTACCCAAATAGATCATGAATTTTCTCTTCTGGTGAAGTTCTTGATGTTGATTTTTATTTATGATTCTCTAGGGCTGTGGCAGAAATTCTCAGGAGCAGCATGCCTTGAAGCACTATATGATACCAAGATCTGAGTCTCACTGTTTGGTTCTTGGCTTGGACAACTGGAGTGTCTGGTGAGTTTCAATCCTGTACCCTCAGGTGGAAGCTAAATGAAATACTGGAGAACGAAATTGTTTGAAAATGGTGAAGAAGAAAGAAAGTTATAAAGAAACTTCCTTTATTTGTGTACCATCAGAGAAGGTAGAGGATGTGATATTATGAGGTTTTGCTTGGTACTGTACAAACAAAAATAATTACATGGCCTGTAAACCAGGCATGGTGTGGCATGCCTGTGTAGCCCAATAATAGGGGCTATACAGCAGGACTTGAGCAGGAAGAGCTCAAGTTTGAGCAGACCCTGGGCAACTTAGTGACTTAGTGAGATTGTGCCTGAAAATAAAAACATCCAAAAGGGCCAGTTCAGTGTAGAGGCCTTGCATTCCAAAAACAAACAAACAAACAAAGTAATGGCCAGAGATACTGAACATTTTTTTCATGTATTTGTTGGCCACTTTTACTTCTTCTAAGAAGTGTTCATTTGCTCATTCCTTGATTGGACCTTTTATTGGGGGAGATCTAATTTTTTTGAGTTCTTCATGAATTCTAGGTGTTATTTATTGATCTTGGTTTAGTTGTCTAGGTTCTATTTAGTGAACAGTTGGCAAAATTTTTTCCCATTCTGTAAGTTGTTTTTTCATTTTATAGGTTGTTTCCTTTGCTGTGGAGAAGCTTTTCAATTTGATACAAATTGAAAATTGCATTGATTGTTGGTATTATTCCTTGTGTAACTGGTGTTCTGTTCAAAGTCTTTGTCTACACCTATGTCTTCAAGAATTTTACCTATTTTACCTTCAGCAGACTTAAGTGTTTCTTCTGACATTTAGAGTTAGTAAAACTTTCACAGTTTTTGCAGTTTCCAGTAGCTGTGGGCTTTTCCTGGGGCTGGTGCTGCGGGTCTAGGGCCTTGTTTCTCCTTGGAGCGCCTGACCCAGGGGCTGGCCTGATGTGAGACAGAGTCCTCATCTTGGAAGCCAGAGTGAGCTTCTGCACTCCCTCATTTTTTTCTCTGTGCTGTGCTCCATTTCTCTACCTTCCCTGTAGTTTTTAATTTTCCTATCAGTTCCCTCCTGATTCCCAGAGGTCTTTTTTCTTTTTTCTTGTTTTTTGGTCTTTTTCCTTTTTATCGGTACCAGGGATCGAACTCACGACTGCCTGTTTTCAAGGCAGGCGCTTATGCCGCTGAGCTAAACCCCCAGCCCCAGAGGTCTTTTTTCTATTTGCCAAGATGGTATTTTCCAAGTGTCAGATTCCAGGTCATGCAGATGCTGTGTTTTGTTGCTCACTGTTGCTCTGATATTTTGTTCACCTTCAGTGTTTCTAGTAGAATAATTTGACATTATGCATTTTGGGTTTCAGGAAATATTTTTTTGCTTCTTCTTGTTTCAGTTGTCAGTTTGTCATTTTTCTTTGATCTTTTGGGATGTAGGTGTTACGTGTGTGATACTGAAGTCCAATATTGCACTTCAGGCCGACTGGGCCAAGTGGTTGATTATGTCAGAAAACAAGCTAGTGTTACAACTCCAAAACCAGGTAATTTGTTTTTTTAGTAAATATTTTAATATTTATGTATTGTATATGCTGGTATTTAGAATTACTTACCTTACTACCTAGAATTACATATAGCTGAAAATATTAGCTGTGGTTGATTTTAAGCTATGAACCAATTTTTGGTTCATAATGCAAAACTGAGAATATGTAGTTATGAGGTGTTAGCATTAAAAGGGATGTGAGAGATGATGAGTTTCATGTAACTGAGGGCCAAGACTAAGGTAATGGGCAGCAGGCCTGACTCCCTAACCCTGACAGGGACAACTGTAGGACTACTTTCTATTGTATTCACTGTGATAAATTAAGTAAAGATTTGTATCTCCCCCTTGGAACTGGGTGTGGTGGCATATACCTGTCATTGCTGAGGCAGGAGGATCTCTGAGAGTTTGAGGCCAGCCTGGGCTACAAAGTGAATTCAAGGACAGCCTAAATTGCATTGTGAATACCTGTTTCAAAAAAGATGGAAGAAAAAGAACTGGGCTGGAATATAGCATTTGCTTTAACACATTCACAGTGGGGCTGTGACTGTGTCTCGCTGCCAGGCGGCTCTGCTTTGAACATGTGACCTTCTAGCCTGCTTGAAACAGCAGTGTGCATTTCTGACTCCACCAGCAGGGATGTATTAATATATTTAGATATTTACTCATAAATGTCTTTATCAGAGCTAGAATTGTTTGTTGTTTACTTCAGAAGTAGTTGTTAGCCCTTGAAATTCATTCAAAAATGTAAGTCCATATTCTTCATTTGTTTATTTCTGATACCACAAGGCAAGCAGTATTCTCATTTGTACAGTTTTTAATGGAAAAAAGGAAGATAGCAAAATATAGTGTTTGATTTCTTTTGTCAAATCAATGCTGCATCAATAATGAATATTTGTTTATTAGTACTTTCTCTGGTAATTTACTTGTATTTATTTGATAACATTTAAAAATCAAATTGTGAAAAAAAATCAAATTGTGACAAATAATTGCACTGGATAAAAACTACACATTCTCTCAGTCTATTCCAAGAACAAGTATGTGTTTGATAAGCTATGTATTTTTCCGAATTTTTTCTTTCTTTTTTTTTTCTTGAGCAGAGAAAGAAAATGGGAACATTGAACTTGAAAATAAAAAATTAGAAAAAGAAAGTAAAAATGAACAAGAAAGAGAAAAAAAGGAAAATATGGCTAAGGAAAATTCTGCCAAGAATTCTGCTCCCCAAGTTACAGTGAAAGGACTCAGTAATTTGGGAAATACATGTTTCTTCAATGCAGTTATGCAGGTGCCAGTATCACTTTTCTCTTTTTCTCAAAAGCTAACCTTTTGGGGTTGGGGGTTTAGCTCAGCAGCATGAGTGCCTGCCTTGCAAGCAGGCAGTCGTGAGTTTGATCCCTGGTACCGATAAAAAGGAAAAAAAGACCAAAAAAAAAAAAAAAAAAAAATCTAACCTTTCCTCCATAGGTCTGTTAGCTATATTTTTGAGCTTTCTCCCCTATGTAATGCATGTCAGAGTAACACCGAGGGGATCTTTATTGTGTGGTGATAAACTATCGTGATGACCACAGGCATAAGAGATTTTTGCTAGAGAAGGCGAAACTTCAGCTTTTGAGTGCAGAAACTAGTGTATTATGTACAAGAAGTGTTAAGTGATGGTAAGAGGATTGTGGTGGGATGTGGGATAGGAACTTTGGTATGTTCTTGGGGAGGCGGGGGGAGAATAAGCTCAGAACTGATTTTTATAAGCCAATAAAGTGGGGAGAAGAGTATGCCTTAACCATTAGTTCCCCAAGTAGAAATGCAATGAAGATTTCTGGGCTAGTTGTAGTTTCCTGTTTTAATAGAATACACACAAATAATTTGCAGCATTTGGTTTTCCTTTATATAATTTTCATTTTCCATCTGTCCTAGAATTTGTCACAAACACCAGTCCTTAGAGAACTACTAAAAGAAGTTAAAATGTCTGGAACAATTATCAAAATTGAACCACCTGATTTGGCACTAACAGTATGTGCTTTAAAATTTTTGTTTTATTAGTAACTAACTTCTGTGAATATTCATATTCTAAATTGTGTTAAATAATTAAGACATTTCTACCTTTTTTTTGGCTGCTAAGTTAAACATTGTCAGGTTAATAGAAATTATAAGAAGTCTTTACATTTTCTTGCTGCACTTCTGTTTTGCTGGGTGCTGGTGCTCTTCCTTTTCTGGGAAAAGATGCTCTGAATCCAGAGCCTGCATTTATTCTTTGCATCGTTTAAGGTCACTAAGGGCAGTGTAGCCAAATGACTTCTGCCCTACCCCTTTTTATTACTTAGGTTTTGCTTTAGCTCTGTCAATTTTTAGCAGTATATTCCTGATAGTCTAAAATTGAAATAGAGCTGATTTCTTCCTAAGGTAATCAGCTTCTATATATTTTGATACTCAAACTCTTAAATTGGGCAATTCTAACGAGGTATGTCGGCAGTATAACTAGTTACATTTGGTAAAGTAAGTAGCTCCAAAATTGAAGTAAATAATGTTCTTTCCTCATATTCAGGAACCCCTAGAAATAAACCTTGAGCCTCCTGGCCCTCTTACTGTAGCCATGAGCCAGTTTCTTAATGAGATGCAGGAGACCAAAAAGGGAATCGTGACACCTAAAGAACTCTTTGCTCAGGTCTGTAAAAAGTGAGTATCCATTTGACTGTGCTTTTAGTGCATCAGCAAGATACTGAGAAACAATGTACAGAGTTAGTGGCACTAGTCAACCCAGTAAATATGTGTATAGAAGCATAATTTATTCCATTTTCATGTAAAAAAATGTTCTTTATGTGATAACCAAGTCTACGAAGAGCATTTGTTAGATTAAAGAGAAATTTGAGAAAACCAGAGCATTCTGATGTTTGGGATATAATCCTAAGATTTTTAAAAAATAGTTCCATGTTTTAGTAGACTTATCATTGCTTTTCTATCTTTCTTTCTTTCTTTTTCTTTCTGTAGGGCAGTGCGGTTTAGAGGCTACCAGCAGCAAGACAGCCAGGAGCTACTTCGCTATTTATTGGATGGGATGAGAGCAGAAGAACATCAAGTTAGCATATTATGCCCATTGTAGTTTATAAATAATCTCGTCTCTTGAGCTTGCCTGCCACTGGCCATCCTAAAGCAGTGGAAATAGCTATTAAGGCCATAGTACTTCAGCATTTTTTTTTTTCTGTACCAGCTTTTTGAGCCAGTATCTTGTCTTCATTAGAATAAATCAAGAAAATTAGAAGCAATTCACTTTTTGAGATGCTTTTATTTACTTGTTTTTTAAAAATTATCCATGTTATTTATTTTGATTGTTTTTTTTTGTGCGTGTGTGTGCTGCTGGGAATTGAACTTAGGACCTTAGGATGCTAGGCAAGTGTTATACCACTGGGTTACATCCCAGGTCCTACGTGGTTGTTTTAAGCAATAATTTTAAGGATTCTGTTGATTAGCCTATACTAGGAAAACTGCAGAGAAACTGTTTCTCTCAAAGCAATTCCCAGTTGTGGCACAACCTTACTTCTTTCTGAGTGTGATCTAGTAGAAATGTTTTGAATATAGGAAACATTTTTATTTTGTAAGAGTCAAGAAACACTTAAAAACTTTTGTTAATTGCCAGGTTGTAAAATAATATACTTGTGGATGTGATTGTAGTTAACATTTATAATAGCAATAGTGGTAACAATATTTCATTCTATATTCACTATAAGTGAAGCACTATTAGTGTTCTCTCTGAATTACCTGTCACAGTCATCCCATGAGGTAGATGCTGTTACTGTTTTCAGTCCATCGCTTCTGAAGCTAGGGTGTAGAAAAGTTTAGAATCTAGTTCCTAGGAATGATGGTGCTTGATACCAGGTGCTAGAGTCAGTACTGGTAATTCTCAACCACTCTGCATCAGGACAAGCTATGTCAGTGTCTTTCCTCAGGAAGTGGACATCTTCGAAAAAGCTGTAGTATGGACAGGTTTAAGATCTTGAAATAATAAGAAAGTATCTTTATTCAAGTATTAGGGATTGCTTTATACGCATAATTCTTCTTCAGCTCCTTGAATTAATTTTGGAAATGTGATCTTGGAAACATTAATTTTTATTTCAGTAAATCTGGGGAGCTATATCTTGATCCTTTCCTGACTTAAGTACATGCTTTGTAAGGAAAATAACTATAAAACTTAAAATTTAATAGTGTATTTATATTCATTTTATTACTTTTAGAGAGTGAGTAAAGGAATTCTTAAAGCTTTTGGTAATTCTACTGAAAAATTGGATGAAGAACTAAAAAATAAAGTTAAAGGTAATGTCTCACTTTTTGAACTAAAACACTATAGTTGAATTCCTATGTAACCTTAGGACAAAATTGCTGGCATTTGTGTTACAAATCTATAGTTACTAATACATAATTTATTTATATCACCATTGGTTTAAAAATTGAGTACTTCAAACATGAGTATTTTAGAAAAATTAAATTGTGTATGCTTTTTATACATCATAGCAAAATTGATGGGAAAAACTAAGATGGTATCACTGTTTTCTTTTTTGATGAGTTAGAGTTATCAGCAGTAGTAATACATGAATCACATTATTATGAGTTTTCATTAGTTGGTTGTTAACCATGGAGCCAATTTAGTTTTTAATGCTATGTGACATAAAAATTTGGGGCGATTCAATACAACTAACTGATGATGGAACTCACATACATATACTATCCTTCTTTAGAGCTGCTAGTAATATGGTTGTTGAGTATTTTAAATACGACTAATGAAACTGGAGAGCTAAATTTTTATTTACTTTTAATTAAATTCAAGTGGTCGTAACTAAGCATTACTATTATTGTCAAACTCAGGTTCTAGTCAGTTCCTAGCAACTTTGCCTTCAGATTAGACCCTAGCCAGTAACAGAACCATGGCTGCTGGCAGCATTTGACCTAAACGTTCTTGTATAAATGAATATTTGTCATTTAAATAATGCTTATATATTTCATATAGTTGGATAATTAAGATAATCAGGAAATAAATTTATGTCACCTTATATTAAATTTAGTATCATTTCTGGGGATATAGGAAAACCAAAAGAAAGCTTCTCTGTGAAATTTTTTTCCTTAGTTTTCTGAGACAGGGTCAGGCTGACCTTGAACTCACTGTGTAGGCCAGACTGGCACTGAGGTTATGACAACACTTCTTAACTTTATAAGGCAGTGCTCCTCCCATATCCTCCTACATGCTGAGATTTCAGGCATGTGCCACTATGCCTGGTTTGGAAAGATTTTCCTGAAGTTTTTAAAAGTATAAATGAAGTTTAGTGTTTACAAAACAGATTATATTCAAGTTCACTATTACAGTTTGCTGTTGCAGTCTTTTTCATCAGGATTTACTGAATGTTAGATTGTGAGGGTCAGGGCAAGGGAGTAAAAATGCATCCTATGCTGATCTGATCATTTTGCTAATGAAGTTATCGATACAGAAAGAGTTGCTGAGTTGCACAGTGTTTTGCTCTGACTAATCTTGGATAGAATTTTTTTTTTCTTAACAGGTGATTTTGTTAAATTGTGTTATGCTCAGAAATGGAGTGTATACTGCTAACTTTTGTAGCATACGAATAGAGTGATAACTCTGAAGAGAAGTTTATGGGACAGGGCATTTTAGAGGAATTAGGTAAGTAGTTTTAACTTTTTCCACTGAGTTTTATAAAAGTCATTGTAAATTTTTTCTTTATAGATTATGAAAAGAAAAAATCAGTACCGAGTTTTGTGGATCGCATCTTTGGTGGTGAACTGACCAGTACAATCATGTGTGATGAGTGCAGGACTGTAAGTGGATATAGTGTGGCCTGGGTTTACTAACCAGTATGCCCTGGGTGTATCGTATGAGTTGTTTCCCTCAGGAACAGAAACATCTAACTTCGAAGAGTATTCTTTGTTGAACTGATTGACTGTGTGTGATTTTTTGCTGGAAATGCCAGCCCCCTGAAAGTCTTGAAGGAGTCATGTTAGCATTTTAATTTACTTCCCAAATCCAAGTCCTCACTGTTGTGTAGTTTTTTATTTCAACTTTTCATGACCCTTTATTAAAACCTAACCCCACCCCACCTCTCCTAGGGTGTAACATTTACTGTGAATTTCTCCCTTTTTACGTTTTCTTTTTTGGTTGGTTAAGGTCTCCTTGGTTCATGAATCTTTCCTTGATTTGTCACTCCCAGTTTTAGATGATCAGGTAAGACTGTTGGATTTATTTTATTAAAGTAGATAGATTTTTTTTTATTGGTCTGTGTTAGATTTTATGTGCGAAGCCTAATTACCTTTTTCATATTTATATATTACTAGATTTTGTAAAAAATTTGATTGATTTTTATTTGACATAAATAGGTTTTAGGCTTTGAATAAAACATGAGTTAGATTCTTTTAGAAAAGAGGTTGATATGGGAAAACAAAACAAAAGATGTGTCTAAAATCCTTCTTAAGTAGCTAACTTATTTATTTACATGTAATAATGTATTTTTCTCATGTTACTATTTATTTTCATTATTTAATCACAAACCCCTTTTGTCTTAAAGGCATAAATGTTAAGTAGTATTACTTCATTTCTAAGCCTAGTTAATTTGTTTCCTTTTAAACAGTTGTAGGGAAAAATGTGTTTCCTGGATTGGATAAATTATTATTTAACTTCATATGCATTAGGAACTTTTTCCCTTTAGTGATTCATATCTCATCAAACCTGATTTTGTCTTTGCTTAACATTATTATTTACATATAAGTTAAGAAAAAAGAGAAATACATGTGGTGAGATCTATGTTCAAATGTTGGGAAAATAAAAGTGGTGTAAAATAAGAATAGAAGAAACTTTAGGTAACTTAATTTTCTTTTCACCAAGTTGTAGTTGGAAAAAAACTTTTTTAAAATTTTGCTTTTAACCCATATTTTGTCCATATTTTAAGAGTGTTAAGAAAAATGTAAATGATAAAGATCTGAAAAAGACAATGAAAGACAACAGTAAAGAGAGCGAAGAGGAAAAAGACAATGACAGTTACTTAAAAGAAAGGAAGGATAGCCCCTCAGGAACAAGCAAGCACTTACAGAAAAAAGCAAAGAAGCAGGCCAAGAAGCAAGCCAAGGTCGGTATTTGTGAGGAAAATCTGGCTTTTCTAAGTTTATTTTTGGAACGTTTGTGTTTGTAGTTGGATTTCATTTGTCAATTACACAGTTGGCTCATTTAATATTCTCCGCAGGGAGATTGATTTAAGTATATGTGAAGAAAGAAATATTGTTTCTCTCTTTTTTTTTTTTTTGGTAAATCTTTGCATTACTCATGATAGCTATTTTTATAATAAGCTCATTTAACTTAAATTTCTGAGTTTTTAATACTTGACTCACAAACTTAAATATATAAAGATACAGAAGTCACCATTATCCTTTTATAACATAAGCACCATCATTAATTTACTGTATATCCCTCTGGGATTCCTTTTGGAAAATATGGACAAACAAATATGCTGCCCCTCTTTTTGTTAACTATACAGTCTTCTGGAGCTGGTTTTTGTTTACTTTTACTTTGATTCTAGTTACACACAAAGTTTCTTCCTCCCCTTCTGCTGCTGCTTCCCCACCCCTTGCTCTTCTTTCTCCATCTTTCCCTCCTTCTCCACCTTTTCTTGTTCACCTCCTCTCCCATCATCGCCATCACCACCACCAACACGGTGGTATTGAATGGATGCACCCTAATTTTGTTAGCCTTTCCTCTAACGAATGAAGCTGTTGCTCGTCTTTTGCCACGATGGCCAGTGTTGTGCCGCAAATAGCTCTGCACTCATCCCGTCTGTAGGCAGATTTTGAGAAAAGGGTTGCCTTTGTAGTATTGACAGGTATTAGTTGTAGTCCACAAAAGTTGTACAATTAATGTTCACCTCAGCAATATATGAGACTTCTGGTTTCTTTGGATTGTTGACAGCTATCAAACTTCAAGATTTTGCCTAATCTGATGGAAATGGTTATCTCAGTGCAGTTTTATTTTACATTTATTTTAACAAATGAAGTTGAACATATCTTTGTCAGAGCCATTTGTATTTTCTTTGAATTATTCCTTTATATCCCTTCCCCATTTTTCTCTTCTTTGATCCTGTGTTTTTAGAGATATACAGCAGAAAATATTTGTGTCTTGTGTGTCTTTACCCTTCAGGAATTATAGGTTACATTACAACCAAAAATGCTCACCCCTTTGGGTCTTTAGGTAATCTAGTAACAGGAAATTTTGATGAAATACCTTTGTTTTTTTCTAATAAGAAATAGGCTATTGTGGCAAATGGTGATTTTAGAGAGGAGGATCCTTTAATGTCCTTTGTCTGTGTGACTTCCTTGTTATTTGTTAATTTTGGGACATTTTTCCTATAGAATGTTTTCATCCATTCTGTCTGCAATCCTGTACATGTGCATGCTTGAGTTTTTATTTTGTTCTTTTATCTTCTTAGTAAAACTTTGGCCCAGTAATTATAACTCTCATGAATAAGTCACAGTCACAGCCTCCTCATGGTCTAATATGTGGCTTTAGGGGTGCAGAGGCTGGCTTAATAGTTGTAGCACGGTCTTGGTCATTTCTCTGAGCATAGGGATCATGCTTGTACATTCTTATTTTTCCAGTGGAATAGTGTTTTGTTCATTAGTGACTGTTTATTCCTGGTTTCAGTTAAAGAATTTTTCTTCATAATTTATTTGAAAACTGATAGCCGGGCGTGGTGGCTCACGCCTGTAATCTCAGCACTCTGGAGGCTGAGGCAAGAGGATCGTTGTGAGTTCGAGACCAGCCTGGGCTACAAAGTGAGTTCAAGGCCAGCCTGAACTGCATAGAGACCCTGTCTCAAATTAAAAAAAAAAAAAAAAGAAAACTGATAATAAAGGAACTTTTAGGATGAGATTCTGAGAGTGAATCTTCATGAAGTTACTTAATTTTGATTGCTAAGCAGCAGACCTTAATGTAGTGCATGTTTATTTTTTCTTTTTCGTCTTCTTTTTTTTCATATTCCACTGAAGGAGAGACTATTACCTGGTTTATTTCATCAGTGACAGGGTCAAGTACATTAACAGTGGGAACAATATAGTGTAGAGAGCCAGGAAACAGAGAAAAGGGGGTGCTCTAATCTTATTTTTCTTAATTCTTTGTTTTTTTCTCTCTCTTTTAAAAAAATGTTTTATACTTTTTTACACAGAATGAAAGAAGGCAACAAAAAATTCAAGGAAAAGTTCTTCATTTAAATGATATCTATACCATTGACCAGCCTGAGGATGAGTATGAGACTGAAGTGTCACTTCAGGAAGTGGATATTAAATACAACCATATTTCACAAGAGGAAGTTACACATGAAGAATTTTGTGTTAATCAGAAAGATTTGAATGGCCAAGAGAAAGCAATAGAAAGCATAACCCATAATCAGAGATCCATAGCAGAAGTAGATATAATAAATGTCAACATGGATAATGACCTAGACGATTTGATGTCGTCTACTGAATACACTAGGACTTCAGATGGTGCCTGTCTGAAAGAAGGGAGCCATGGCGAAGTGGACATTTCCAGCGATTTCAAACACCTTAACTTAAATGGCACTCTTGAACCTGATGAGGTAAACATAGAGATTTTGAATGATGGTCATATTCCTGTGACAAAGTTGTATGAGGTTGTCAGTGAAGATCCAGAAACTGCTTTTTATACTCTTGCAAACAGGGAAGCTTTCAGTACTGATGAGTGTTCAATCCAACATTGTTTGTATCAGTTTACTCGTAATGAGAAACTTCGAGATGCAAATAAACTGCTTTGTGAAGTATGTACACGAAGACATTATAATGGACCAAAAGCAAATATAAAAGGTATTTAATTTTCTCATTGTAAGTAAAATTATGGTGGGGGTACATGTGGCATTGCATAGGTACTCTGCTATTGTAATTGTATCAGGATTGGGTGGCATGAATAAGTGCTGTTATGCATAAGTATTTTGACAAAAAAATGAAAGGACTATATTGAGGTAGCTAGTGACATCTCAGCAGCAGGGAGTGGCGCAGTTTGCTCTCTGGCACCTCTCTCCAAGGCAAATCATTCCATTGGAATGCTGTCATAAGACGGCAGGCATCCTGACAGTGACAGACAGTGGTTGTTTCTGTTTTAGCATCCTCGGTTCCCTGCCAACCTTTTAGAGGACCTTCATCTTGCACCCAGGAAATCACACTTGAATTTATGATATGCGCAGTACAAGATGCTGGAGGACCTTGCTTTTCTTTCAACCCTCAAATATAGGACAGAGAGATAATACCAATTCCCCTCCGCCCCTCTTGCCTCTTGTTTTGAGTTTAGATAAGTAGGGTAGGGAGGGGCCATGGATTATGACTGATACTTAGTAGCATTATTAGTGTATTTTTAAATCCTAACTTTTAAAAACTCTACATATAGTAACAAAAAATAAACTGCTTTGATTTTATAGCGTTTTGTTTGCTTTACATTAGGCATTTGCCCAATTTGACCATCTACCTGTTTTTGGTACAGTTTTTGAGCTAAAACATGTTTTCCTTTGGTTTGGTCCATTTTTGTGGGGAAAAATGTGCTGGGCTTCACTAGGTAGCCATTTTGCTGATCTTCTGCTTCACAGTTTTTTGTGGTGATGGGGATTGAATGCAGGGCCTTATGTATGCTAGGTAAGCACTACCATTGAGCTCAAGGAAAGAAAATTTCAGGGGCTGGGGATTTAGCTCAGCGGCATAAGCTCCTGCCTTGCAAGCAGGCAGTCGTGAGTTCGATCCCTGGTACCAATAAAAAGGAAAAAGACAAAAAAGAAAAGAAAACTTCAAAAATGGGTTTCTTAGATAAATAAATGAACAAATGATTTTATGATAGGAGAGGGAATACTTTGTAACACTAACCAAAATATTATGTCCTCCAGAAATAATTTGATTCTTTTTAAGAGTATGATCAGACTTACTGTATTTTTTTGTTTGTTTTTGAGACTATTCTCTGTGTAGGTCAGGCTGGCCTGTAACCCAGACTGGCTTGAAACTCGAGGTGGTTCTCCTGCCTAAGCCTCCTAAGGGCTGGGATCATGTGCGTGTACCACCATGCCTCACTCCTTTACTATATTTTTGTTTCATCTGTATAAGTTTATGAAAAATTTTTCACACATAAATGCTTAAAAAATATCCTTGATTTTGCCTTTTGGTCTGCAGAGCGTAAAATATTTATTATCTTTTATAGAATTTTGCATGTCCTTGCTTTAGATATTTGAAATATATTTTATAGCAAAATAGTGTTCTGGAGGTCAAACATGATTTCACGTTAAAACTTCTTCTTTCCTGTAGGTGAAAGGAAGTATGTTTACACTAATGCTAAAAAGCAAATGCTGATTTCTCTTGCTCCTCCTGTTCTCACTCTTCATTTAAAGAGATTTCAGCAGGTATTCTTGTTTATTACCCAAAATTGTTTTTAAGTGTTTATTCAGCTTAATGTTGCTTTGGTTTTCTGTTTTTTCTTAGTTCTGATTTCAAAGAAGTAGGTAAGTGCTATGTATGGCAAGACGAAGGTGCTTTCCCAGAGGAGAAATTTAGGCAGCCTTTCTCACCTGTACTAGTACTCCTGTTGCTTTTTAGTATCTTGCTCTAACCTTACTTTTAGGTTAAAAGAACGAACAGTATACTGTCTATATCTCAGAACTAGAAATATTGTAGTTATTTCTGGATAATGTCTTAATTTTATTGATTCTTGATAAAATAATTGGTACCTTGAATTTTCATCAATTTGGTGACGCATGATCTTTATTAAGCTCTTTAGCTAAGTTAAGTTAGAGTGAAGCTAAGAATGTGTTTCACAGAGAAGTATCCTGCTGTTGCTGACTTTCAGCACTTAAAACCTCTGCTGTAATCTGGCTTTTCTGGGTACCAAAAGCAGATACATTGGTAGCTTGTGAGAGTGGTTTCCTTAAATGTGTTAAGTGTGTGTGTGTGTGTGTGTGTGTGTGTGTGTGTGTGTGTGTGCACGCGCGCGCAGGCGCATGTGCACATGTACATATTCACCTTGTAGAAATTAGCCAACTTGGAATCAGATAGTAGTTAGGAAATTTCCCAAGAAAACTAAACCAGGGCTGGACTGCAGGGTTTTTTGGGCATCTGTGATGAACTAGTGTACTTAATATGAATAGCTCATCCAGGAAAATAACTTCTTGTTTTTGTTTTGTAGGCTGGTTTTAGCCTCCGCAAAGTTAACAAACACATAAAGTTTCCAGAAATCTTAGATTTGGCTCCTTTTTGTACTCTTAAATGCAAGGTAGGTGAACGCAGCTTTTTTTAAAGGAAAATCCTTTAGTGAAGGCAGTTCAGTGAATACTCCTGTATTTCCTAGTATGGGGCTGGTAAGAATTGAGTGAAGTGAGCCTTTGATCATCGTAGTTTTGCATTTCAGCATGCGATGAATCGTAAGATTAGTTTACTTTAGATCGATGTTATTTTGAACCCCCAGTGGCATGGCAGAGATCTTGTTAACTGATGACAGAGAAAAGGTGGGCAACTATACCAATGGAAATCTCATTTTAATGCAGTCAAGTATTAGGATTGGTATATGCAGAACGGGGGTGATACGTACTATTCGTATGTGATTCAGAGAAGTGGTCAGGGCTGGAGGTGATTTGAAAGTTAATACATAGGTGGTATTTAAATGTGCAAGAGGATCCCTTGTGTGGAGCCTGGAGAGAAAGATGAGGGAGCCTAGGATGGGAATCAGGAACATCTCAGTGAAAATGCAGAGGGGTACTGTTAAAAGGGCAAATCACTTAAGATCTTGAAGAATTGAGCACCAAACCATGCTGTTATACTGTAGATCTCAAATACTTCAGTGTAAATCTATTAATTAAACTCTTACTATGTAAACTTTGGAATGAGTAGTCTTTCCTGTCGCAATTTAAAGTTCTCCAAACAAGGTATAATTCCAGAGTTGAAAGAGTAAATTATGATTATTTATTGAGACAGGGTCTCTCACTATGTAGACCAGGCTGGCCTTAAACTCCTTTTACCTCAGCCTTCTGAGTGCTGGGGTTACAGGTATGCTGCACCACCATACCTGCCATGATTATTCTTAGTGTCCCCATAGGGCTGGTTTACTTCAGCTAGCAAACAAATACTTTTTGTTACTTTTGAATAGAGTATTAGAAATCACTACTTTGCCTAAAAAACCAGTCATGTGTTCAAGAAAAGAATTAAGTAGCTTTATATCAAGAGTTGAGAAAAGGACTGGAAACTCTTCATCGGTTAGACAGTAGAGATTGTGGTAAACATTTTCTTGGCCCTTCTTTTTTTGGTCTTTTTTCTTTTTACCGGTACCAGGGATCGAACTCACGACTGCCTGCTTGCAAGGCAGGCGCTTATGCCGCTGAGCTAAATCCCCAGCCCCGTGGTAAACATTTTCAAGGAATGTTAGGAACTTCATTGGGTTGTTAAAAAGGAAAAGCCTTCCGACCACAGCTTGAGAGGCTCAGGGCAGGAGAAATTTCAGGGAATTTGAGGCTAGCCTGGGCTATGTGAAGTCAAGGCCATCTTGTAATACATAGCCAGCATGTCTCGAAAGAAAGAAAGAAAAAGCAAAGCGGTGGATCAGTGACACTAGAGGTTGGAGAACAGGCAGGGAAAACATTTCAGTCATACATAATTTCTACTCTAAGTAAATGTTAAGACTATAAATAGTATACATTTGTCTTACCGGTGATAACCTGGATAAATGAACTGAAGCTAATCTTTTGATTGTCTTTAAAGAATGTTGCTGAAGAAAATACAAGAGTCCTATATTCCTTATATGGAGTTGTCGAACACAGTGGTACAATGAGGTCAGGGCATTACACTGCCTACGCCAAAGCAAGAACTGCAAATAACCATCTCTCTAATCTTGTTCTTCACGGTGATATTCCACAAGGTAAGTTGTCTTGGAAAATCAAGAGACATTTAAAAGGTATGGCAAAGCCAAAATAAAATGAACTTCAGTCTGTCCATTTATAGTTAACTAACTTCACGTTTCCTCGACAGAATTTGAAATGGAATCAACCAAAGGACAGTGGTTTCACATCAGCGATACACACGTGCAAGCTGTGCCTACAACTAAAGTACTGAACTCACAAGCTTACCTCCTATTTTATGAGAGAATACTGTAATAACAAAAGAAGCGTTTCCTCTGCGGGCTGTTATAATGGCTGTAATACAATAAAAAAATTTAAGACTATAAATCATGTTCACTAAGTACATGACAGAAGAAACTGTATTTAAATACTGAGGGGGGAAATCCTTGCAAATTGTCTTTTTTTTTTTATCATAGTAGTTTTTATTCCTGCTTTGTTTCCGAAAGGAAATCTGAATTAAGTCCTCTGTGCTTAATACATGGATGTGGATGATGGGTCATGACATCAATAAACTGACTTACCCCTCAAAACCTGCTTTATTACTTCCAAGGTTAAGTCATATGTACTTATCTTACTAGGTAATGGTTTGAGACTAGCTAAGGGAAGTTGTATTATATTTCCTTTAATTTTATAAGCACAGATATATGGCATAATTTAAGGTATCAGTTTGTAATTGAGAGAAACATGTCTTGTAGTCCTGGTCCTGCTGTAGAGTAGGCATGAGTTGCACTTGCTCTGAGCTACCACTGTTCAACTGACCCAAAGCAGGCACGATACAAACCAAGTCAGTCTCAGCACTGACTGTAATCTAGTACCAACTCTGAAAACCAGCATGCTGGAGAAAGCCTGTACTGTTCTCATAAATTTTTCATCACCCACTCAGCCAGTTTGAATTATATGCAATGCAGAGAGGCTTAAGTGCACCACCCCTTTCCAAACTTAGTGTAAAGGTCTCTATTTTCTGACAAACTCATCTTGCCATGGCTCTGAGATGCAGCATTCCTAGTACTCAGTGAATTTACTCACGTACTAGCTAGCCGTGTTACTTCCAAAATTCCTTTGGAAGAATACAGAAGCTGTGGTTTCAAACAGTATTTTTTTTTTTTTTTTGTACCAGGGATCGAACTCACTACCTCATGCTTGCCAAGCAGGTACTTATGCCACTGAGCTAAATCCTTGGCCCTCAAACAGTATTATTTAGTGGCCTGCCTTACATAACAAATACACATAATACCACATCATATAAAAACCAGTGTAATTTAGCATTTTATACATTTTTTTCTTTCAGTGATGGGGGCTGAACCCAGAGCATTACAGTGGTGGGCAGACTGCTTTATTTTACCACAGAGCTGCAGCCTCCAGTCCCATGTTCTTCGCTTGTCAACACTCCTTAGTATAAGGTCTTAACCAGGGCCATCAGATCTGTTTCATGAAAACTGACTTTGGACATGTCAGGAAATATATTTCAGTTGTATCACAAGCATAGTCCAGCACTTGGCAGATTTTTGCTGTGAAGAGCTAAATATTTTAGGTTGTCTGGGTCTATCTACAACTCACCTTTGCCATTCCCTATGCAAAGCACATGGCAATAGGTAATAATATTACAATGGCTGTATATCAGTAATTTATTTACAAAAACAGGAGGCAAGCAATACACAGAAGGGAAATAAGCCACTAATTGTATTAAATCCCACAGTGGGTTTGATTAACAAGATCAAAGCAGCAAACAGGTCCCTTAGATCCAGTAACATCATTAGGCATTGAGACTTTTAACAGTAACAATGTTTATTGTATCATTCAGCTGAAGAAATACACACATTCTTAATTTAAGGAGAGTAAGAAAACAATTCTTAGAGTACTACTACAAATACTGGGTTCATCTATAGTAAAAATTAGGCCAATCAATCATTTTGGTCATCATCCCAATCTTTCTTCCCACTTGGAGGCTTGGGCCCACCAGCTGGTTTCGCCATGATGATCTGCATAACACAAAGCACAACCATATGCTTATAAACTCACCTTCAGAAATGAAGATAAAAATATTTTTCTCTAGCCCCTATTTAAGACTAAGCAATCACCTCAAAATAAGCAATGTTTTATACATATATGAAACACTGCAGCACGAAGTTTGCTAGCATCCCTCTCAGACATTAAATTCTGAACTTTCAGCAATGTGAGAGAGCTTCCAACTTTTGTAGCTAAACAGCAACAAAATCTACCACAGATTAGTGAATCACATTCCAAGACATGCACTTTGATTACTCAAGCAGAACAGGAAAATATCTGCATGCATCACTGGCACCTGATTTGCTACTTATACATGAGCATCATCTTGCCAACCATCTTTATCCCAGTTTCCTTGTGGTTTAGGAGCTTTGGGTCCTCCTGCCAATTTTGCCACTATAATCTAAAGTAGTTGATACATATAAAGTTTAAGACTTTTTAGTGTCTTTCAGAACCACTCAAATAGCAGGAAGTCTACTGATCCAAATACTCTACTACCTGGTAATATAACCACAGCCTCACAGTTTATCCAAAATCTGGTAACAACATTTTAACAAGTACAGTTACATTAACATTTTAAGATGTTTCTGAAAAAAATGTAGAGAAAACAAAACAATCCCCCCTCCCCCCCAAAAAAACCCATGATAGTTTTGGGCTCAAATGCATTTATCTGGGTAAAACACTAATACATATTACTAATACATACATACATTAATAAATAATGAAGTATTTGTTGCTTTCCAAATTTATATGATTAACAGACTTATAGATCAATGAGACTGGCTTATTTTAAGTAACAAAGTGTAAAACATTTCTAGTATTACCCCTGTTCAGAAGCCTCAATAAATCTAAACCATGGTTAGGCAGGGGATATGGCTCAGTGGTAGAGTTCTTTCTTACGATATGTGTGTGTGGTGGCCCTGGGTTCGACATGGTGAGGATAAAACTGACTACTGGGCTTCATCTGGTTTCTGGTTCAGTCTAGTTTTTGGCAGGTAATTAGTTGAAGGTGTTTATGACTGGGGACTATACTTCTACTAGTCAATTATTTAAGCTTGGCTTAATAAGTTTTTTCCCCAGAAGATTTACTACACAAAATTGGATACAGCTAGGTTTTTATAAGACTTAAGTTCATTATACTAATACGAGCTGGTTAACGTAGTCAGACTTTTCAGATACAGTTTTATGCAGAATGCATAAAGCACATACCAGCAAGCTCCTCTACCCCGTTTAAAGTTTAAAAATCTCATGTTTAGGTTTACCATAATAACTAAAAACAAAACCAAGAAACACTTGCCCCAAAAAACTCACCAACAACAAATGGTAAGAAATGTGATCTTTGAAACTTCTGCGTTATTCTTTTCCATATTCTCTCAATGTCACTTATGTAACTTATTATCAAGGGGTTCTATGGTTAAACAGTTCAAAAATAGCATCTACAACATTCCGGGTGACATTATCTCTAAAACAAGGGAAAAATACTTACCTAAATAATTGTAACTATGCTATTCTACTTCTGTGAAAATATGCTACTGAGCCGTATTAAAATCAGCATTTTTTGGGGCTGGGGATTTAGCTCAGCAGCATAAGCGCCTGCATTGGAAGCAGGCAGTCGTGGGTTCGATCCCCGGTACCGGAAAAAAAGGAAAAAGACAAAAAAAAAAAAAAGCATTTTTGAAGATCAAAATTTTGCCGTTTGCTTACCTGATCAACTCTAAGTACAGTGACTGCAGCATTAGTAGCCAATTTGATAGCCCAGTATTTTCCCAGGTATGTATCTAGAACACCAGCTTCCAGCATGTCCTTTACAGCAGGAACTTCAGCCTGGCAACACAAAACCATTCCCACCTTTCACCTTAAATTCTTTTATGTGAAAATTTTCATATTCAGCAACAAAACCTGGACAGCTGCTGCTATTTTTTTTTTTTTCTCCTCTTTTTTCTGGTCTTTGAGAAGAGTTTCACCACGTAGTTCAGGCTAGCCTTAAACTCACTTTGTAGCCTAGGCTGGCCTTGAACTTGCAGTGATCCTCCTGCTTCAGCCTCCTGCGTGATGGGATAACAGGTGTGTGCCACCACACTCAGCTCCTGAACGGCTTCTTAAATAGTTTTAGACAAATAAATTAAGCACATATTATCCCACACATACTATAAAAAAGGTATCAAGACAAGTTTCCTCTTATCAAATTAAGTAAAAACTAATTTTAAGAAAACCAATTGCCCACAAATTAGATCACTTTTCCTCATTGGTTTTCCTTTTGCACATACTGCTTTCTATTTTTAAGTTCTGTACTCACGAAAGCAATTTAGTATCACAGTGCTTTTTCAAATACCTCAATATCTAGTCCAACATTTTTATTTCCTTCTTGATGCACTGCATAAAGCTTAGAGATTATTTCATTGGCTTTAACTCCAGAGTTCTCCGCCAGTGCTCTTGGGATAGCTTCAAAAGCCTCGGCAAACTTCTTAATAGCGTATTGTTCAAGTCCAGGACAGGTCTAAAACAAATTGTGTTTATTATTTCACCTTAATCAACAGCAGAAAGAAAATCAATTCTAACAGAAATATCTATACCTCTCCATATGATGTAATTTGTTTGGCCAACTCAATTTCTGTTGCGCCACCTCCTGGTACAAGACGCTTATCCTATAAGTGGTATCAAAAGAGAGAAAGCCAATCATCAATCAACAGTCAGATTCCAGTACTCCATCAGACTAGTTCTTTTTTTCCCCCCTAGATTAGAAGTTTTGAATCAGAGTATGTTAAAATCTAATTTCTAACCAGGAAAAAATGAATGAAGCGAAGTTTCTTACTAGACCATAAAATGTGAGACATAAAAAAGGACTGAAAATAGAGAACAGGATCAGCATTATTATTGCATTTCCACACAGCACCAAGAACAGTGCTGAGGTAGTACATTTTAATAAAAACAACTAGTCTTTGAAAACAATTTAAGAAATCATGTTTGGAGAACAAAAGACTTAAATGAAAAATCTACTTTGCTTTAAACCCCTTTTGAAATTGTCATACTGTTCCTAAGTCAACTGTTTGTAAACAAATCCTGAAGGTTAGTTCTCACACTGACCCTCGTGAGAACTTTGAAAGTGTTAACGCCATCGTCCACTGCCCTTTCTATGTCATCCATTAGATTGTCAGTAGAGCCTCGAAGTACAATAGTAGAAATGGCGCCATCTTCTTTTTCTGTCACATATAAATATATTTGGGGATTAGATGAAAAAGAAAAGAATGAACATTTCATACTGATACCAACATATATTACTATGACTACGTACCATGCTTAAAAACTACTACTTGTGTGTCTCCAACTTCTGAGAGGTAAACACTGTCACAGTGTCCCATTTCTTCAAGGACAGGAGGAGTCTGTAAGACAGGAACTGTGGTAATAAAATGTCAAATAGTTTCAATTATCTTTTTAATATTTTCCAGAATACATACCAATCTAGGAAGAGCTGTGGCACCAACTGTTTTACATAGTCTTCTAAGATCCCATTTTGAGTTAAGCCTGTCAAAAGAGTTTAATTAATAAAGTTTTAATTCTATCATATACATACGCGTATACAGTACAGGGATTAAATAAGAAATTGTGTACTAGCTCCTAAGTAACATTCTTGACGCTGGATCAAGCTCGGAACACATCTGAATTGTGCTGGGTTCTTAGGCCAAGAATTCCTGACGCTGAGAATGTTATCTTAAATCTGTTGCACAAACCATTTTTTGCCAACCAGGAACGATAAAGTCACTTCAGAATATCCGAGATTTATAGATCCAAAACACCAAGAAAATATTGTATACATTGAAAACGGCTTTATCTTGTGTAATCATACAATTTTTGAGGAGGAGTACAGTGATTTATTCTACAGATTTGACTGGGTACCAAGAATGGTGACAGAGGAGAAAGATAGGAAAGCCAGTTGTCTATTTGAAATATGTTCATGGGTTAAAGGTATCTTGCTGCCTCTACATTCTGGGTAACAGGCAATATACTATAATCTCTTATGTTCATTTTGTCTGGAATGATATTCCCCTTCCCTCTTCAAACGATATGTATTGACTGGTTCCTTCAGTTTAGAAGTAAAAATTATGGTGATGCACACCTTAATCCCAGCACTTAGGATGCTAAAGAGGATCACCAGGAGTTCAAGGTCAGCCTAAACTACAAAGCAAGACTCTGTCTCCAAAAAAGTTATTTCCTATCTCCCCAGAACAAATCCTTTTACTATCTGACTACTTGTACTTTCCCTTTATTAGATGCCTTCAGTTTGTTGAATTTTAGTGTTTTGTTACCTACCACTGTTAACATTATCAGTTATGGCATGCAGCTCTTACCTCACCAACATGATATTGTATTTATTTGCATAATGAAGCGCCATGTCTGCCACTTTGCCACCTGTTACGACGACGTTTGCACCAGTATCAGCGATAGCTTTCACTTGTGCGTCCATAAGATTTTCTTCTCCTTTACTAAAATTCATCAATTCTTCAGCTGTCTTTATCAATACTGTTCCCTGGCAAAACAGGTAAACACAATCTTTATAAACAACACCTTACCGCTTTGTTGTCCAAAATCATATTTTACTGAAAAAACAACTTAGGGATTTTTGGAGAAGACATGAAGTAGGTATAATGAAGTAAAACACAAAATCGATGAAGTTAAAACACTCGGCTTACTTTCAGACACCTGCATCCCATTTGCTCTGACAGGAACCTGGTGGAAAACGTGTGGAATACTCTTATTTCAGACACATAGGACAGGTGTCCTGGTATGTCTTTCATAAAGATCAGCCAGTGTCACCAAAACAGTAATGTTGTGGTTCTCAAGCTTTTCCTAAAGTGTGGACTAAAAGACTACCTACTTTTCCCAATCCTGCAGAAACTTTTAAAACCAAAAACTTGAATTTGAAGAATACTAGGGTGTGGTGTTGCATGCCAGCAGTTCCAGCTACTTGGGAGGCTAAGGCTGGAGGATCAAAGTTTAATAATATCTCAAAACAAAACAAAAAACACAAAACAGCACAACACTCATACACACACAAAAAAGGGCAGAGAAAATCTGGAAGATGAAGCCAGCCACTGCTAACTAGAAACATAAGGTTTTAAAAAAATGCCTTATCGTTTTCAAATTACACTAGCATTATTTTTGGTGTCAGGATGCTACACAATGGCAATATTTTAAAAGAACTTTTGAGCTGGGCATGGTGGTACATGCCTGAAATTACAGTACTTCAGAGGCTGAGGCAGAAGGGCCCCTGGAGGTTCCCAAGACACTGTCTCAAAAATTTTTTTCCATGAAGAGCACACGAAATGCTCATATATTTTTACTTGCTGAAATGTTAAGGGGTTACACTGTACAACATAAACAATACTGCTACCACCTTTAAACAATTAAATGTTAACTTGGTTCACAAATACATACAATCCTGATGTTGAGGCCTTCATAAGCAAATGGAGACAACTTGAGATTATCCTCATTAGTGAAAGTAAGAATCATATTTATAAATATCACATTGTGTTGCTAGTGTAAAAAGTAGTAAGAAATGTAGGAGTAACAACCCTAAATGTGTAATTGCTATTATAAAAAAGAAAGGAAAAGAAAGCGCTCTAAAGATATAACTGCATGTGTAAGTGTGTAGGGTTGATAACCATATTACTAAGTTTTTGTTGGACCGTTGAACAGAACTGTTTGCAGTCTCACTGTCTGACTGTCCACTTTGTATGATTTACTTTTGTAACTTGAACAACTATTTCTAAGAGGACAATATGTAATTTATCAACTAGTGATTTCTTACTGTTTATTTATTTTGAAATTATGTATTATTTCTACCCTTTTTCTGTTTTTCCTTTTCTCTTTAAGTAAAAAAAATTTTAAAAAACCCCCAAAACAAATACATACAATCCTGCAGTTAACCATTAGGAAATTTGTTTTCTGAGCAAACTTTACCTCAAAACTAAACTGAAAGATCAAGCCCAATATTTACTTTTAAGATTTGAGGTCTACATACCTTAGTTTCTGTTATCATGCCATCAAAAGGACACGAGTACACTGCAATTTTTGCATCCTTGACAGATGTTACATCTCCTTCAGTTTCCTTCTTAAAAACCATGCCATGTAATACAGAAGAGGAAAAGATACCAGAGCCCTGAGGTTGAACACAAAACCGTCATTAGGATTGTTATTTCTATATGCACTAAAAACATTCTTTCTTAAAAGTAAAACATCAACATGAGAGACCTGGGAACACAGGGTAAAGCGGTGGGCATAAAATAAGCCATTCTGCTTGAGACAAGAATTGCTGTGGGAAGGAGGGGAGGTCCTTCATTGTACTGGGGAAGAACAAATGTGGCCAATGACTGCTCCGTTTATTCACAAAGTATGGTGTGTCTTGGTACCACTAAGCCGTCAGTACAGTATCCGCAATTTAATGGGGAAGGTGGGCAGTACATGCATGGAGACAGCAAATTCATGGCATGTGTACAAACCACGCACTGCTATGAGCTCAGCCCAACTACATGAACGACAGGATGGCAACACACAAAGCCACCCTAACGATGTTCTGGAACACAAAATACATAAAAACATCATCTAAAACATGAGGGGACATTTAGATTTAGAGTAACTCAGATGATGTTAAAGCATTTTCTAAACTTACCAGAATTTTACAAACTCTGATGTTATCAACATTGAAATGGCCAGAGTCAGGAAAAATAGATACTGTTAAGAAAATGAGACATATGAAAATATTAAGAAAACATCTTATTCATGTTAAGGATCTTTATTCTGGATGTTTTCATTTACTGCTATTTACTTACCACATGCCCGAGCAATCAGCTTGGCTAGAAACGCTTCGTTACCGTATTGTTTACTCATTATGGAAGTACGGAGCAGAGAGGACACTTCCTCAACATCACGAAGGTTTTTTGCAGAACAACACACCAAATCAGGAAGAATTTCATGGGCTTTTCTGCAGGCTATTTCATAACCTTCTATGACCTAAAAGGTAAAGGAAAAGCATTTCTTTAAAAGACACGACAAAGTAACTTACTCTAGTAATCCAACGAACATAGCATTTAAAATGCCAGAAATAATAAATGCAGCGAAGCCTAGTAATTGTGAGTGTAGGCTCTGATAACAACTGAACCCAAGGCTCCACCAATTACTAGCTACAGGTTTGACAAGATTTTCTAACTTAACCTCCACTGTCTGCATTTAAAATAAAACAGGTTGCAGTCCTCACTAATCTGAGTCTTTAGAGGTTACAGTGAGACAGCGTATGTGAGACACAGACACTACACATCTTGCTCAGAATAAACTGCTTGGTAATGTGAGCAACTCTTCTGATAATAATTCTGTATTTGAAGCAGTAGCATAGACAAAAAAATTTTTTAAAAGAATTAAAAACAAAAATGATTCAGAATTTCAAAACGAGAGAAAACATTATATTGTATTGTTATCTTCAAAATAGTCACTCAGATACCAATATAGGTGTATGCAAAATGATATAAGCACTGTTTCTTTCAATGAATAGAATTAGTACAATCATCATAGCTATCTTGTGCGCGCACACACCTTTTTTCCTGCTCTTCCTTCTTTTCTCCTTGCCCCCATCCCAGTTCTTTCCTTTTGAGCAGTTTCTTTCCTTTTCACAATACCTATTGTACCTTTTGGATCTTACATACTTTCCATTTCTTACACTAGTAAGACAATACGGTGTTTGCACTTGTGAGTCTGATTTATTTCACTTATGAGTATGGTCTCTAGTTGTATCCCATTTAGCTATAAAAGCGTCAAGTTTATCCTTCTTTATTGCTGAGTAGTACTCTATTGTATAAAAATATCACATCTTTTTTATCTGTTCCTCAGTTGATGAGCATTTGTGTTATTTCCAAAATCTGCTCTCTACAAACTGTTCACAGATGCACATTTTTGCTGTGATACGTTTTCCATTCTTCTGGTAAAATACTTAGAATGGAATAGCTGGGTTAAATATACCTTAGTTTTCTGAGGAATCTCCACACTGATTTCCACAGTGGTTTTACAGTCAACATTCCCACCAACAATGAAGAAGGGTTCCTTCTCCCCACAGCCCCACCAGCATTTATTACTGGATGAGTTTTTTGATGATAGCCATTCTTTGTGGGGTGAGATGGAATCTTAGCATTGTTTTAATTTGCATTTCTCAAGTGACCAATGATGTTGGATATTTTTTCTTATATTTGTCATTTGTATTTCTTAAACTGAGAAGTGTGTATTCATTTCAGATGCCCATTTTTGAACTGGGTCTGTGAATCTCAAAGGGTCTGATTTTTAAAAATTCCTTACATGTTCTACACAGAAGTCCTTTGAGACAAAAATCGGAGTAAATTATAAAACAAACACTTGCCTCTGAAACTGAAAGGCCAATCCTCAGAAGTTCTTCAGCCAATTCCAGAAGCGCTCCAGCAAAGACCAGAACAAAGTTTGTGCCATCTCCAACCTCTTGCTCTTGCATATGAGAGGCCATTACAATCATTTTTGCAGCAGGATGCTGTACCTGGTATAAAAGGGAATACCAAGTAAAACAGCTGGTCCTTAAAGCAACATAAAACCTCCTTCATTTAATAAACTCCATTTTCCCTATATAGGCCAAGTTAACTCCATTTAAGCACATTTATAGACTATTATTAGACTGGTCACAAGAAGAAAATTTAAATCCCTTTTGGCCTATGGAGCACAAATGCACCACTGCAACTACAGGCACACCTTCTTGAGACTGTCCGTTATTCATTACAGAGTTCCATCGGGTTCTGCATATCTTTGTTTCCTGTTTTAAAAATAAAAGTGATTCCAACCGCTAAGCCTGGACATTTAAGACTTCAGAGGAACCACAACAGATACCACTTAGCTTGATTAAGAGCTGTAGCATCAATCTCATTATATACTTGTAAAGATATTGCTAGTATTATTAAAAAAAAGAGGAGCATAAACCTTTTTCTCAAAAGTGTCTTGAATTTTTATGTAACTTTATTCTTAGAGGAATTAATTTTAAATACTTTTCCAGACATAAGAGTAACTACTGGCAGAAAAAATTATAGGAAGTTGATACTATTGCTTTTATTTTCCAATACTACTCCCACCCAAATAAAACATATTTAAAAGACTGAGTATTTAATTAAGCAGACAGGTCCTGAGAATATCACCATGTATAACTTTAACACTCACCATAACAAGTTTCTCCACAAATATCTTGTGGAGTTAAATGTATTTTTGAAAACATTGTTATTTAATAGATTAAAGAAATGTTACTTTATCTGTATTTTTCTCTAAAATACAAGATTAAGTTCTAGTATCTCTAAGGGTTAAGTGTTAGGAAAATGACCCAATGTTGAACATAACCTCTGATTACAAGGCAGTCGTATAAGAAACACTTAGGCACCATCCCTCGCCAAAACTCTTCAGACGTTACCAGTTCTGCAGACTCCATGTCAAAACTGGAGGTGAACACTGCAGAATTCCAATAACTGATTAGTACTTGTTACTGCATTACAGGATCATTTACTTTAGTGTCACTCTACAGAGTGAGACAATCAATTTGATATTATCAGCAAATATACTTTATCTCAGCCCCTCCACAAGTTAGTAACTTAAAGATTTTAAAGAATGTGTGCTGCTAAAATGTTAAATATTCAGTCTAAAAATCTGCATGATAAATTTTCAAGTTGTAAAAAGGTTCTTTATTGTCATATTTGAAACAGCGATTTCTTCTAGATTAAAATATATGTAATTGTTTGGGCTGTTTTGAAAATAACTTACTGGGGCTGAGGATTTAGCTTAGCAGCATAAGCGCCTGCCTTGCAAGCAGGCAGTTGTGAGTTCAATCCATGGTACCGATAAAAAGTAAAAAGACAAAAAAAAAAAAAAAAAAAAGACAAAAAAAAAAGAAAATAACTTACCTCTAGCTCTCTTAAAATAGTCGCCGCATCATTTGTCACAAACAACTTCTCCAGGTGGTTGATAACCATTTTGTTCATACCTTAAAAATAAGTTAATACACAAGTATCACTACTCAGCTCCTTTCCCAAATACTTAAGAAACTTTAGTGAAGATATATAAATTTTTTTAAAAGTATAAATTTGTATGTTTTAGAAGTGTTATAAAAATTAAATGCATATTCTGTATCCTTCAGATCATAGTCCCATAGATTTTCTTTGACTACACCTATATAATTTGCCTTTGAAATCTATAATGTCCAGGGAGACGGTAAAATCTCCTTACATTTTTGCTGACTGCTATGATACTTTAACACACCTGCCATGCAGCAAGTGCTCAATTATTAGATATTAATATGCACTATGCCAAAGTAACCCACTTAAAAGTATAGCTCTTGCTTATTCCATAAATCTGTATCTCTAGTTCAGTTACTACTTGGCTAAATGACCAGAAAAAATTTTCTCAACCTATGTTTTTTTTTTTTTTTTTTTCCAGGTACCAAAGATTGAAATCAGGATTTCTCTGCTCAGTTATATGCCAGTCTGTTAAATATATATATACTTTTTGGTATGGGTCTTTCAAAATCACCACGTTGCCCAGCCTGGGCCTGAATTGTGCCACAATGTTACCTTTTATAAAATAACTGAATAGTCTTTGTCATGATGAATATTAAGTGCAATGTCAACAGTGAAAATGCTGTAATTTTTCTATTCTCTCAACAAGATAGAAAGGTAACATTTGACTATATTTTTGGAGATCTGAATTAACCATTAAAAATAAACATATTGATATCACTGAACTATGAAATAACTTTCCAAGCCAAACTGTAAATATAGTACCATTAGAAAAAAAAATGTGAAGAGTATACAAAATTCAATTATTATATTTTGAAAAATGTGAATTTGTAGATTACCATTTGGTCCATACGCTGTACGAGTAGTCTGGGCAAGCTCCTTGCAAGCTTGTATATTTCTATATACAGCCTCTTCTAATCCTGAAAAATGCTGTAAAATAATACTTCTTAGAACAATGAAAAGAATTTTCAAACACTAAATACTTTACCTTTTAATAAACAGGCAGCAACACTGAAGTATTTGGCAATTAGTGAAGAGTCTGGTTATAAAATTTGGCTTTCTAACTAATTACAAGATTTCCTTAGGCAATTTTTTAAGGTAAAAAGCACAGTAGTATTAGCACCTATCTCACAGTATTGTTGAGACAATCAAGTAAAATTTATGTTTGTTAAGTGTAATATTTGTTACCATAAATGATACATAATTTCCTCACTAGTATGAATAAAACAGACCAACTAACACATCAAATCACGGGCATATACATATTTTTAGTGTAGTATAAAATATAGTAAGAGTGCTAAGTCTGATGAAAGGATACAAAGCATTTCAGGTTAAATATCTTTTCAGGATTTATTATTATTTTCCAACGAGAAATTGAAATGTGATGAGTATTTTTCTTAATGTATCAGCACGTGAGCATTGAAAAGCCAGCAGATCCAGCTTAGTTTGAAAATTTTCATTTAAACCAAAATATATACCCCTAAAATGTTTAGGGACAAAAGTATACAAACTATTGAGTGCTCTTTTGAATTACAATGTAATTCCAATGTGTACATTTTGAAAACTGAATTTTGCACAATTACTAAAATTCTCATTTTGCACTAGATTTAAGAGTTTGGATTTACCTGGGCCTTCAGATATGTTTTAAGAGCTTAATCTTCATGCGAACATTACTGCCTTAACACTCAACACAGTAGCCAACTAGCACACGTGGGCATTTAAAACAATGAAAGCCTAAAAAATCAGTTCCTCAACTGTACTAGCCAGAGCTGAACAGCTACACACAACAGTTATGCTGCACAGATCTAATAAAGAATATTTCCATCACTGAAGAAAGTTTTATTGATCAGTACCTTACAATATAAGGCATGGCTTTTATACTATTCTAGAAGAAACCATGAACTAAGTAGGAATGACCTCTACTTTATAAGCACCTTCAGAGACAAAGGCTGGACTCTTACAGTAATGCTTAAGTCAGAGATCTTGTCTTACACTCTTCCCCTCTTCCTCTCACTCCTATTCACTGAATGAGCTGCCAGCTTCCACAAATCAGATCAATCACTCCTCTTTAGTGCATTCCCATCTCTTTCACAACAAAATGTACCTTCCTCTTCAGGAATACAAGCCCCTACGTGCTCTGGCCTTTGCCTTACTAAAATCTCTTCGGTAGGTGCCTCGTTACCGAATTAAATATTCCAACGTGTAGAGAAAGCTAGCAGCATTTGAATGATCAGTAATGTTTTGCTATGACTTCTGCCTAAATATTTTTTTTGGAGGAGCTTGCATCACGTTCACTACTTCACTACTATTTACATTAAACTCTGACATTTATTTAGTTTACCCAAGTTATCTCCAAAGTGCACCCTACAAGTCCTATTATCACGTCCCATGAAACTTTAAATTCAACCACCCTCATCTCCAGCACAGGAAATTTGGGAGACAAAAAGAACACCACTATTTGACAATCCAAAAGTCAAACTTCCTAGTATGTAATATGATATCATAAATATTAGGCAAAAAATTATCTCAAGATCTTAAAACAAATTGCATTCGAGCCAGTATGTCATTTATCTTGCAGTAAGTCAGACACAGACACGCAGAACGTCTTTTAAAAAAGACCTCGAGTCAGGGCAGCTTTAGGACAAGCCAGCTAACTTTAAGCCGGGGCAGAAGCCCCTACATCTTGATTATCCTAATTCACAGCACTGTTTCTGTAAGCTAAATCGGGTGCCTGTTTTTCCGTTAGAAGCAAGCAACCAAAATCGAGCCTTAGTTCCTACGTCCTCCTTTCCCGATCTCCCGCTCCTTGGTCATCCCCATGCCACAACCTACAACCTGTGAATGAACTGTGCCAATCCGCTTCACAGTCACCAGGGCAATTCCATCTACATCACTCAATTTCACTCCCACGACTCCCTTCAAGGCTGCGAGCCCCACTTCAGCTCCACTTCAGGGATGGAGGAAAAGACACACAAGCCGCCTCGCGCTTGCCCAGCTAGGAAGTGCGCAAGGCTAATCCTGCAGCCTCGCCCCTCAACCTGTCTCCGCATCCTCTCGGCCATTCCGAATTTAGGAAGATCCAAGTTGCTGCGGGCTAGAACGGCAGAACGCGACTCCTTCTGGAATTTTCTCTTCCCCCGCCCGCTGTGCCAGGAGCACGCCCGGCTTGTCAAGACGCCATTCTCCTTCGCTGCGGGCGCTGTAACCCCTGCCGGCTTTCCCGCCTCACCGTCTCGTTTCATCCCTTACTTTTGCTCCTTCCTTGAGCATCTGGGCAAAGCCCGGGGCCTTGGGGACGTGAAGCGCCATTCCAGACAGTAAGCAGCGGTTCACGCGCTCACTCAGAAGAGCTGCAGGAAGTAACGTAAGCGCACAGCCTTCTGGGGACGCTGCGTGCCGACGCCCCACGCTCCTCCTCTTCCTCTCTGACGACCTAGTCAAACCGCCTTCCCAAAGCCTCGCTCTCGCGAGAGAGGATGCCGCAGTCAGAACCGAGTTAACGATTGTCGATTGGGTCGAACGTCAGATAGAGTGTAGCGTGCCCTTTTTTGGCTTTTCGGGCAGGCAGATTTATTTAGGAATCTAAAAAAATTCCGAAACTGCACAGTGGGAAACGTACTATAATAGATGAGTCTTGAACAATAGAACGATTCTTTAATTTTGGGTGTCGAGAATTTTGTCTCAGCAACCAGAAAAAAGTAACCAACATAACTGCCATTCTTATACTTTCCTTTTTGTTTTGGAAAATTTTTTTTTTTTTTTTTTTTGGTCTTTTTCCTTTTTATCGGTACCAGGGATCGAACTTGCGACTGCCTGCTTGCAAGGCAGGCGCTTATGCCACTGAGCTAAATCCCTAGCCCCGAAAATAATTATTTTTAAATAAAAATACATTAACATATGGTGTTTATCATTTTTTAAAATTTGAGTTTAGAAATTTATCAGATAGAATTTATATTACAGATTTTATTGATAGCTATAATCCATATAAACAAAAAGTCTTCCTGAGACTGAACAGTTGGAGAACTACTGCAGTAGATGAGACCTATATAGTAGAATAATCCAAGATTATCTTGTGAATTAGCTAAAAAATAAATAAAAACTCATTTTCTAACCCATAGAGAATAATACTTACAAATATATCTGACACAAAATAAAGCTAACAGAGGCTAAAATGATACTTAATAAAATCTGATGAAGTAAAAATAAACATAAAAAATCAAATCTTGCTATAATTCATAAGTAGACCCTGGAAAATTAAATTTGAGGATAAAAAATTTCCTCAAAAGTTCATAATTAAAAATTGATCTTATGTTAACTGTAATACCAGTAAATAGGAAATGAGAAAAATAAAAATCAATTTAAAGCTTGCATATTGTAACTTATCAATGAATTAAATTGATTTAATTACTAAGGAGAATGCTGTTTAGATGGAAGTTTATTAATTTTATGTAATTTGGGTTAAGCTATATTCACGATAGAGTCAAAATATCAAGGACAAAATTTCCACTGGGTCTAAATAATGGACTGTGTATTCTACAGCCTCAAAAAGGAAACACAATCCTTAATACGGCTTCATGACTTTTGTTCTGGCTCCTGCTTATTGCATTTGTATCTTCTCCTTTGGCTTACTCTCTGTCTTCTGGCAAAATTCATTCATGCTGCTTTTTTTTTACCTCTTGTCTTAGGGTCTCTGCCTCTACTGTTTTCTTTTGAATTTTCTTTTCTTTTGGCTGAGCAAGTTCTACCCTAGTAAGCAAACATTTTCCTTGGGACATTTTTGATGGTTTCCGTGGAATTCCCTATTCACCACTCTGATAGATCCTGTGCTTCTCTTTTATAGCATTTATCACAGATAAAATGGCAGTTACTTATAACTGATCTCAACCGTTAGGCAGGTGCTGTATTACCAGCACTTTTAACTCGACATTACATGGGGAAATGTCTCAATAAATAGTCATCAAATGAATCAATGGCCAAATGGGTGGCCAGAAATAGAGGCCAAAGAATTAGGATGCTATGGTCTGAATGTCTGTGTCCCCCTAAATTCCTATGTTGAAATTCCAGTCCCCAAAGAAGTATAGTTGCCTGGTAGATGATAAGCAAGATCAGGGCCCTTGTGAAAGAAGCGAAAGGAACTCGTTTCCTTCTACCAAGTGATGACAAAACCATGGGGCGTCATCTGTGAACCAAGAAATCAGGCCCTCACTGTGTCTTCCCACACCTTGTTCTTGAACTTCTCAGGCTCTACAACTGTGAGGAGTGAATTGCTGTTGTTGCTAAGCTACCTAGTCTGGTATTTTGTTATAGCAGCCTAAACCTAGTAAGACATGGGAGGTGTGGTCTCCAAAGAGAACACAAGAAAGCAATCAAGAAGATTTGTGCAGGAGTTTGCAAAAGCCAAGGAGATCACAGGTTTCTACTATTCTGATTCAGGAGCCTGGACCCCTAATGTAGGTACCCACTAACACAAGACCTCCGGGAGAGAGCGAAAGGCCTTGGATATTGGTACCCTCAAATCCCATTCGGGAGAATCCTTACATGGGGATGTAAGGATCCTTACCTGGAGATGTCTAAGCCAGCTTAGAACTTTGCTCATGATGCAGTTCACCAATCGTTTCCATTTTTTCCTTCTCTTTGCCTTGAAGTTTATATATCTATTTTTTAATTCTTCAAGTGACCAGGTCTCACTGTGTTGCCTTGGCTGGCCTAGAACTCTCATGCTCAAATGATCCTCCTGACTCACCCTCCTGAGTAGCTGGGGATGTAAGCATTTGCTACTGAACTTGGTTGTTTGCCTTCAAGTTTCATGTTTACTTCAGGATCATTATAATGTTTTTATCTTGCATCTATGTTTTGATTGTTAAATTTGTAATATATGATCGTATTTTTATCATTTGTGTTACTTATTCAATGTTACTATATTACCTTACCTTCCATTAAATTTTAATCATTTCTCTTTAGCTTTGGATTTTTTTTTTGTCTTTTGCATTTTTTTTTATCGGTACCAGGGATCGAACTCACGACTGCCTGCTTGCAAGGCAGGTGCTTATGCCGCTGAGCTAAATCCCCAGCCCCCTTAGCTTTGGATTTTATAACTTGTGTTGACTTGTTATTTTACTTGTTTCTTTGTAAATCTCTTAATGTTCCTTTGGAAATTTGTATGTATTTTTTCTGTTTCAATGAAATTTCTTTGAGTTTAAGGGGACCCAATCATTTATAACCCTGTTCTTTCTCTGAATTTGAAAATAATCAAGAAAATAATCATGACAGTCAGGCAGCTAGAATTCAGGTTATCACTTCAGTGTAGAGACATGGCTTAGTGTGAATGCTTATGTGTACACATACTTATGTGTCACAGCTGCTTTGCAGTAAACACAGTAGAGAGGCAGAAAAAAGAACAATAGGATTTTAATGCATTAACTCCATGCAGTCAGGAAAGGTGCCCCTACAGCAGTCACTAACCAATGAAATAACTCCTTGTAATAAGAAGATGTTAATCAGGAGGCCAAGAGAGTTGGAGGAATCCAAAGGAGTAAGACTCACCACTATCCCCTGTATAATTGTTACTTTCATTTCTTAATCTCCTTATAAACTTCCTCTTCTTTGCCTTTTTTCTGTGGGCAGATGGGGTTTGGAAGATAATGGGCCTCAGGTCATGTTATGGTTTATATCTAAAATGACCCCCAAGCTGGGTGTAGTGACTCACTCCTGTACTCTTAGCACACTTGAGGCTGGATCAGGAGGATCATTGCAAGTTTGAGACCAGCCTGGGCTACAAAGTGAGCCCAAGACCAGCCTGAACTCTATAGCAAGACCCTGACTCAAAAAGACAAAAAGACAAAGAAAATGTCCCCCAAAGCCTCATGCCTTCATAGGTGTAACTTTGGGGGTGAATGGAGCATGCGTGTTTTGACACTGGGCTAATCCACTGATTGGTTTAGCACAGTTCTGGATGTGGGTGATGAGTTTCCTGAAGAGGAAAGCCTGAAGAATGAAGTCTCGCTGCTTTCTCCTGCCAAGCCCTTCTGCCATGCCACCCCTGCCTTGGAGCCAAGTGACTGCAGGTTGAAAGCTCTATAAATTGTAAGTCAAAATAAACCTTTCCTTTATTAATTTGTGAACGTTGGATATTTTCCCAGCATGAAGAAATTACCTAAGACAGACACCTTATCCATTTTACAGCTTCTCTTAGTTTCTGTCAGGTACACGTGGGACAAGGCAAGACCATGGTCACGTCCTGATTCTCCTGCTTAAAGATATAACAAAGCCACTAAGAACCCATTTATGACATAGACAGTGGAAAGATTAGTCAAAGGTGCTAGCTTCATCACTTCAAGGTCTCACACATCAAGAATGATACCGAAGCCCAAAGGACTAGGAGATTGCAATGCAAGTCCTGCAGTCCCTGTTGCTGAGAGGCTGACTATAGACTGCAGCTTTACAGCCTGCCTCTCTGTTATGAGGGCTTGGAATAAGAAGACACATACATTATCAGGATGCTGGAGGTGGCAAGAAACTGCCGCACACCATCCTCCAAGTGTAGGAAGGGAGGTTAAGAGAGGGCCTCCGAGAACCTCTTTGCTCCCATCATCTTGTGTCCCGGGAGGATCACAAAATATTTTTTGAAGACTCAGATTAGCACAGGGCAAACCTTTGCCTGTACAACCCTGTGTAGGCTTCATCAAGGTTCATGATATGAGATTGGTAGGTCCTAAACAGTAAGGATTTTGAAGCTAGAGGTTTGAAGGGTTGGTGTGTAAGCCATCACTTGATGCTTCCTATTGGTGAGATGATGATCTTTCTGATTATCTCTAGAATGAATGACACAGTTACATCAGAGAGTTTTTTCCAGAGAGCTTTTGGGAGGCAGTTGGATTATGGGGGTTTATAGTGACTTGCTGTGAGAAGGTGGGGTCTGGTCAGAAAAGGCAAGTCACAGAGGGTGTGGCTGGAAGGGTTTATCTCTCTGCTTCCTGGATGCCATGAAGTGAGCAGGTTTCTTCCACCCTGATTCTTCTGCCATGCCATTCTGTCTTGGAGCCAGAAGACTATGGTTGGAAACCTCTACAAACTGTAAGCCAAATTATAAACCTTTCCTCCTTTAAGTTGTGTGGGTATTGAGTCTCACTGAGGAGGAAGTGGCTAAGACCGAAGACTCTTACCTTTGTGACTTTATTTAACCTTAGTTGTCTGCACACAGGTCTATCTCCAAATATAATCACATTAGGGGGCACAGCTTGGTTAGTTTTCTTATTGGAACACAATATCCAAATGACAATGTAAAGGAGGAAATACTACATTTGGTTCATGGTTTCAGAATGACTCCAAGGCAGAAAAGTCACGGTGGGAGGGCGTGGTGGAACAAAGGCTGTTTACTTCATAGAGGCCAAGAAGTAGATCAGGAGAACGGTGCCAGAGAGGAAGGATGCCGGAGAAGAGAGTATTATGAAGGGCCCTATATATTACTCAGGGTCACACCTCTGTGACTCCTTCAGACATACCTACAGTGTGCTTTACTAACCCTCTAGGCAGTTTTTAAAATAATCAAGTTGACAATCTAGCTTTCCCATTATCCCCTCCTTTGGTAAAAGTAGAAACTGTTCCCTGATGGATGCTTTATTGGCACAGGTGTGTGGTCTTGTATTGCGACATCAGAAAACTGAAACTGTTTCCCAGAATGCTTTGTAGTTAGGCTTCTATGTACAAATAAGTCATTGCCAATTAGATGCCATTGTGCACAGAACAGAAAGTGAAGTAGCAGGGAAACAATGTCTATTTTTAGGCTGCTTTGGTTTTTCTGCTAGTAAATGGAGTTATGAGATGGTGCATTTTTAAAATGTTTGTTTTCCAGTCTTGCTATGTTGTTCAGGCTGGCCTCACACTTGCAGCAATCTTCCTCACTCTGTTTCCCGAGTGCTGGGATTACAGGCATGTACCGTCACGCCCTGCTGAGATGACACATTTTTGGTATCACTGTCCTGGTACTCGCTCTCCAGCCTTAGGTGTGGAGGGGCAGCCATGAGGGTGGGGATTGCTTCCTCGTCTTGTCTTGTTGCTCTGTGGGTCTCAGATGTGGCAACATGCTCTTCTATTTCAGTCTGTCCACTGGCATAGCCCGACTCCCCTTTTTTTCCTGAGCATTCATAAACAATAGCTCCAAAGATGGAAAATTTCTGTAATATCCGGATTTTATTCCTGGAGCCCCTCTAGAGGCTGCTTCTCCAGCCCGTCATGGAGTTTTGAAGCACAAGATTCCCCTACATTCAATAGCTTCTGCTCTTCATAACTGCAGTGGTTTCTGGCATTTGACCGCTGATTGAGACAATTTCGGTGCTTGCAATTATTAGGAAGCTAAAAATTCATGGCTTGGCTTGTGCTCTCACATCAGAAATGAAATTCAGAAATCATCTCTAGTCTTACAAAATCCAATTTTTACTCTTGTTCTCATATTTTTTTAATTTGAAAGATTAATTTCTGTAAGTGGCCCGGACTTGGCAGTGAGACCTGTGAATCAGAAAAGCTTTTAAAATTAATCTGATGAGAAATATTAGAAAAGTCTCAATCTCTCTCTCTCTCTTTTTGTACTGGGGATTGAACTCATGAATTTGTGCTTGCCAGGCAGCCTTATGCTTCTGAGCTAAATCCCCGGCCATTTTTTTTCTTTTTTTCTTTTTCTTTTCGTCACAAACAAGACAGAAGGAAATCCCCCATGTTTGCCATATTGCATACTGTCATCCTCCTAACAGATGCTTAGACTACAGGCCTTAGTCCTGCAAAGGCAATCAAGCAATACAAGCATTTAGTTGTTTTTGTACATCAGTTGCTATCAGCTCAGCCTGTTTTCTGAACCAGCCAGCTGCTTACAGGGCATGGGAGTTACCTTGATTATCAGCTTTAGCTCTGGTCAGCTCTTGGGAAAGCCAATCTGGCTTCTCTCTTTCTGGGCCCCTCTTGGTGTTCACGGCTTACAGGAAGATCACACTAGTTTGATGATGTGCTCTTCCCAGACCAGGCATGGCCTCTGCTGACTCACGGGAATGACGGACCGGCTTCTCTTTTTTTCTGTGCCCTGCATGGTCTGCATGGCTTATAGGAGAGGCAATCTGGCTTCTCTCTTCCTGGGCCCTGCCTCATTTGCCAGGCCTATATGTAAATTACTTGTCTCTAGTATATGCAGGAAACATTTTATTATATTGCACTGCTGATTAAAAGAGCTAAATGAAATGGATTACTTGGTGAATATTTTATATAACTAAAATTATGGTCCGTTTTCCAAATTTATTTTCATGGATCAAAATATAGTATAGACCCCATTTTCCAACATCCCTCTTTAAGAAAAAGATTAATTCTACTTTTTTTCAGGTATAAAGATTTCAGCTTACTGGTTATTCTCTCTTATGATGAACTGCAAGTCTGGGTTTCTCAGGTCAACATACTAAGCAAATAATAGGATTTTGGCAAGGGGATCATTTTTCTTTTCTTTGTATTTTATGATACAATATTTAAAGAACTCAAGAACAAGATCAGATTGTTTGCAGCTTTTATTTTTTGCCCAGTGTGTGCTTAGAAACAAGTTGTAGGCTGTATCATATATATACAGTATTGAACCAGTTCTAATGCTTATATAGAACTTACATCTTAATATTAGTGCAAAGTTCTGGGTTTGGGTTTGGAAGAATCCAGAACTCCTGATGAGTTAATTATTTCAAATGCTTGAAAGATAAATTATTTGGTATTTTGTTTCTTTTTACTTGTTTTATGAAATTCAGTATTACTTTTGGATAAGCTAGTTGAATTCCTTCTTGATCTCACAGACAACAGAAGTTATATATATAATTTTAAGACAAGGTCTCACCATGTAGTTCAGGCTAGCCTTGAACTCACTGTGCAGCCTAGCCTGAACTCAAACTCCTGGCAATCCTCCTGCCTCAAAGAAGTAATACTTGTTAGCTGCTAATGTTGTTTAGTTCTAAAAATGACTTTAGCAGCTCTGGTGCTGTTCTCTAATATTACTTATGAAGAAATAGCTTATAGGTAGACATTGTATTAGCTAGTTATTGTTGTGTAACAAGTCATGCCAAGGCTCAGTGACTTAAAAAAAGGCACTTACTATTTTCACAAGACTGGAGCTATTTGGTTGATCTCACCAGGCTTTGCTATGGAAAGCAAGGGCAGGAAGTCAGAATGTGGCTGGACTGGAGTGGGGAGTGGCTGTATGAGAGTCTCAAGTGGGGCAGTTCAGCTTTGCCTGTCATGATCAATCCCAGCAGGCTGGCCTGTCTTGTTCTCATGGAAATAAAGGTGCTAACAGAAAAGTACAGTACTTTGTCAAAGTTAGTGCTATCTCTTTGGCTAAAATAGGTCTCATAACCAAGACCACAGTCGGTGAGGAGTGGTAATATCAGAGAGTGCACATACAAGAAAGTATGAGAATTGAAGCCGGTTATACAGTTAATCTGTCACTGCCACTCTAAAAGCCCATGCACTTTTTCTAGTAAGAGGTTTCCAACATTCACATGTTCAACAATTTCCTTCAGGAAGTTACCTTAGAAAATACCAGGATGCATTTATCTTTCAAGATTTACTGGAAAATAATATTAATGAAATTATAATGTATTTTTTGGCGTTATTGTGGAATTTCTTTTCTCTTGAGCCACATTGGGTGATTAGTATTATCTTACTGAAAGATTTCCACAAAAATCACTGTGGTCATTCTTTGTGTTGAAGAACATAATTGTTTTACTTTTTCATGTATTTATGTTTGGAAATGAATTTAGAATGAATAGATGCAATATTGGTCCTTTTAAAAGGTACCTGAGTGTTTGTCTTTGCATATTTCTTGATTTTCTTTGCCTTACTGTATGGCATAGTATATCTGCACCCTGAGTTATATTTGAGAAGATACTTTTTAACTTTCATCTACCAAATCTTTATCACAAGCCTAACTGGAAAAAAAATCCAAGTTTGAGAGAAACTTTCTGAATGCCATGCAGTGTATTCACATTTAGAATGTAAATTTTGCTTTTGGACTAAGTCAGACTATCAAAGTCTATTTCTTTGGAAATTGAGTCTGAAAAATTTACATTTTGGTGTAATGCCATTGTCTTAACATATCAAAAATTAAAAGGAACAGAAAAAAAAGATTCGTTTCTACCTTAGCTTTGGTTTTCAATCATTTTGTTACATGGTATGCTTTTTATATTCTCTATGAGTAAAAGTTATCTCATCATCAAGCTATTTTTATTTTATAGTCTGCAGAATCTTACAGCATGTTTGTTTTAAGACTGTTACTAAACTTTACAAGGCTGCCATCCCTGTGTACTACCATTAGTATTTGTTTTTCAGTACTTTTGTGTTCACTGTCTTTTTGTCCAGATTAGCTCAATTTTAAAATCCTAATTGATTTTAGTTGTTCTATAATAAGCATATTAAACCCTTTATGGAATCAGATAATATATATATATATATATTTGCAGTGCTAGTGTGAGCATTTTGGGATAAAAATGTTTAGAAGTTTCACTTGAGAATTATAAAATAATAATTATTCTTGTTATTTTCTTTTACTAATTGGGGAGGAAGGGTTTACAGTTTGTTGCTTGAACTGGAAATACAGCACTAGAACTAGAATAGCATACCATAAGTAACATAAAACAAAAACATAAAGCAAATTCTAATTTTTACCCTCTCATATGTAGATTCCAATATAAACAATAAAAGGAACTGCAATATAATTGTAGATTTTTTCCCTTTAAGATCCACAGACCTATTTATTTATTTATCTACTTATTTATTTTTTGGTACTGGAGGTCGAACTCATGACCTCCTGTTTGCCAACCAGGCACTTATACTACTGAGCTAAACCCATGGCCCAGACCAATTGATTCATATCAGATGATCTGTGATTTTTTTTTTTTTTTTTGGTACTTAGCACATGAGGCATCACTTATTTTTGTGGTTGGATTAATAAGGACATTTGGTGGTTCAAATGCTTATTCCTCATTGTCATTCTCACGTCCTATTCTTAATGTGTTTTCTATTTATATCACGAGGGTTTCCATTATGGTTTTCATTAGAGTTAATCATTAGTCTCAGGGAAACAAAATTAAGAAAGGATATATGTGTCTATTTATGCAAGAGTCTACTAGAACAATCACATTTCTCATTGCTATTTGATTGGTCACTTCTCATTCCTTAAAAGATTCTCACTTTTCTGTCTTCATATCAAACAGCACCACAGAGGCAAAAGTTATATCAGGAATCTGGATGCAAGGGGAGGATAATGTATCACCATACAGTGGTTTTTGACAATTTAGGAAAGAACAATCTGACAAAAATTACCAGTTAACTTTCTGAGTTGAATACAAGCATTCATTTAGGAATTAAAAATAAGAAATGTAAGGTACAATAGAAATACTGTATGTTTAGAAAATGTAATAATGGACAGTCACTTATGTCAAGATAATTCTGAAACATTGTAAAAAAAATCACAAGGGAAACAAGAGCAAGCTGGTGGTGTAGTTCAGCGACAGGATGCTTGTACAGGATGCTTGTCTGCCCTGCAAGAGGCCCTGGCTCCAATCCTCATACGTCTCTCTCATGTGTGCGCACACACATACACGCACCCCAAGGAAAACACCTTTCTCTAAACCTAAATGCTTTCTTCCCATTTGAGATATAAAATGAAAGGAATCTTAGGCTCTTACCTGGACAGAGAATTGTTGTAAAATAATACTGTTAATTTCCATGAGCTTTATCATCTTGTTTCTTACACAAAACAAAAGAGAATAAGTATGTAAATGCGTGAACTAGAGGAGTCAAACTTACAGCAACAAAAAGTGACAGTCACCAGCTGGACAAAGCATACAGTAAAAGGAACCAAATGACTCGAGAAACATGACAATGTGATTTAATAAAGCCATTGCATGTATCAGGGTATCACACTTAAAGGGATCACTGACTGTGAATATTCCAATATAATTAAAAACACTCATACCTTGCTTAAGGAATAACTAAACATGTAAGATACACTTACCTTTTAGTAAGTGTACCTTCTAGTAAGTTCCTTAGAAGTGTACCTTCTAGTAAGTTCCTTGGAAGTTTCTAGGCTATTACTGCCATGCAAAATGTTTTGGTTTGTGTTAAGGTGAACTTTGCTTGCATGACAAATTCATTTTTTTTTTTTTTGTGGGTGGTGCCAGGGATTGAACTCACAACCTCGCGCTTGCCAGGCAAGCGCTTATGCTGCTGAGCTAAATCCCCAGCCCCATGACAAATTCATTTATGTAGATGTGTGGAAAGTATATATGAATGCAGTGTTACCGTATTTAACATTAATGGAAGATCAGCAACATGTTTAGCATTGTTATGGTTGATACATTTTGTTAACTTAAGAAATCTAGAAGCTTAACTAAGTAACTCAGCAGCTCTGCATCCCAGGATGAAGAGGACCAGCCTTTAAGGCTCTATGTTGTTCATTGTGTCAATTTGAGAAGGTCAGAAGTTTAAGTGATTCAGCCAGCCACTAGCGCCCTCACTTTTAGACATCCTCAGCTTGTGCAAGAGGAAGGCACCTAGACGGTGTGAGTGCTACATGCACCGAGGGGCGTAGCCTGCTTACAATGTAACACAATGGGTGCTTACAATGTTGCTCTTGCTGCTTTTGCTGTCTTCAGTGGTTTTGAACTGCTGCCCCTCAGCCATGCCACTCTGCCTTGGAGCCATCTAATTATGGGCTGAAACCTCCACAGACTGTGAGCTACATAAACATTTCCTTCCTTCATTTTGGGTGTCAGGTATTTTACAGCAATCAGAGAAAAGTAACTAAGACAAGCATCTAAAGCAATGTTGTGACAACTTGCATGTGTAATTAATTTGCTTCATCCTAATCTGTGAAAGACAGCTTGGGCAGTTAAATTACTGCCATGCAAAAGCTAGGTGGTTCAGCTCCTTGCAGCTGTCAAAGTTATATGGAATGTGCCCACCCTGCTCCAAACCTCTGCTATACAATGGTCAAGCGTAATTCTGTTTTCAGTGAAGGTAGGATAAAATACATGTAGAAAAGCATCAGGAAGAAATGAACCTTAGAAGTTTCTAAGCTAACTATTGTTGGCAATCTCTAGACAATCATGGGAGGTCATAGCCTATTTGTTAAGGTGTTGATTGAAACTCTGGGACACCAGTTCTTTCCCTTAATACAAAACCAATTTCAAGCCAAGTCATTTAAGACCTTTTGAAAACTGACTCTAAAATAGCATGTGATATGCTGAGGAAAAAATAAACCATGATTTAGTAAACTAAATGATCCATGGGGTAAGGACAGCTTTATATGGTATTCTTACAGAAAAGGAAGGCACAGATGATGAAGTAGGGCCAGGAAAAGTTCTTGGCACAATCACGTGAGTGCCTGCTTGAACTGGGCTTCTCCATGTTCATGGTCCAGTAAGTGGTTACTGCCCACCAGCTCTGGACAATGGCTGGAAGGATCATCACCAAGCATGGAAAAAAGAAGGTCCTCCTACCCAGTGATGCTCTAGGGAATGTTCTATCCTCTCTTGGCAACCACAGCACTTAGGATTGCTCTTCAGGCTCATTTTTCTTAGCTTCATTTAAATGATGAAAGCTTACAGTTTGACTTCCATTTCATTGATGATAATGTTGATAGGGAACATGACAAAGATGATAAGAAATGTAATAACGCAAAATCCCACAGTAATGAGTATTTGGCCTTATTATGGTTGGCCATTGACTCCTATCTTTCATTCAGTCCCTGTTCTCATTTCATTAAAGATACTTAAAACTCAGGGTTCATTTACTTATCTAAATTACAATCACAGAAAATCCACAGATACTTAAAACTTAGGGTTTATTGTTTATTTACTTACTGAATCACAGCCATGTTCTCAGAGTTGAGAACATAATAATAAAGGACAGATTTGGTCCAAAATATCAGTTAGATTACATTCTAGTTGGCAAAGATACAGCATTTTTAAAATTAATTAACACATGAAAATTTATGGGCATTAACAGTAGGTCCTTTGTGGGTTTCTCATGCATGGATTCGGCCAAACATAAGTCAAAATATTATTTTAATTTTCATTTGTACCAAACATCTATAGACTTTTTTCTTATTATTCCCTAAATGATATAGTGTGACAACTATTTACATAGGCTTAGCATTACGTTAAGTACTATTGTTATAAGTAATCCAGAAGTAATATATATAAGAGGGTGTGCTTAGGTTATGTGCAAATGCTCCATTTTATACTGGTGCTTGAGAATCCTCAGATTTCAGTATTTCTTTAGCTGTGGTATCCATGGCGGTCCCAGGATCAGGTGTTGTATGAAGAGGCTGAAGCACAGAGAGGGCGAGATACTTGTTTTAAGACACTTTCCTCCTAACTGGCTCGTGCAGGGTATACTCAGGCGAAACTCCCAGGTTCATTGTTTAGTTATTATGCTCCAGAAAAGTGATTAAAGATGATTTGTGCATCATATCTGGAGTCATGGAAAGGTTATAGCTGAAAGCTGAATTTAGATGCCAAAGAGAACTATGGTTGTGTTTAATCTCCTAAGTTTACTGCACAAAGGCTTCTTTATTGAGGCTCTATATGTACTTAGTGACATTTTTCAAAAGTGCTGATTCACACACCTATTCACTCAGGAGACAGCAGAGTTGTAAAAACATTTTGCTTATGTTCTAATAACTCTTGTTAGGATAGATAATTTTATTTTCCCCCCAGAATTTTTACTATGGAAAGTGAAGCTAAAATAGATACACAACTTAGACTGTTGCAAATTTCTTGATTAAAATGTTTATTACAAGCACATAAAAATAAAATAAATGCTTTCAGTTCTTGTAATGTTTTCCTGTTAGATTTTAGTATGTGAGCAGTTTTTGATACTCACATATAGGCTTGCATTACATTTTCACCATATTTTGAGTTATGTGTAAGGAATAAATAGAATTCCCAGATTCTTCCAAACTCCACCTCATAAGATCATTTTAAACTGTTTCATATACTACAAAGTTAACTTAAGTATGCAAGTTTTATTTAATAGGCTAAAAGGAATAAAATTGATTTTAAAATAAATTATGAACAAATAATAAAAATGCTAATAGGAAACAGTATAACCATTGTACTTTATTTTGGGGAGGTTACTGAAGCTGTTATTAGTATCTTTATAGCAGTATTATCCTAGAGTTAACCAGTCTTTGAAATGAACTTTTGTGGTGGTGGGGGAGAGAAGTATGTAAGGTAGGGAGAACCTACCTTTTGTGATCTTGCTTTCTTTGATCTCATGATAATGTGAACTTTTCTTCTTCTTTTTTTGAGACAGGGTCTTGCAATGCACTTCAGGCTAGCCTTGAACTCATTTTGTAGCTCAGGCTGGTCTCAAACTCACAATGATGCTCCTGCCTCAGCCTCTTGAGTGCTGGGATTACAGGTGTGAGCCACCATACCTGACTGATACGAACTTTTCTTTGCTCTCCAGTTTGGATTTTGTGGGGCATGTGAGCTGGCATCCTTTTTTGCAATACAGAGAGCTAACAAGATACCAGTAGTAGCAGTAAGGTGTCTTCAAGAGAGAGGCCCCGCTCTTTTACACGTAATCCCAGCACTCTGAGAGCTGAGGTAGGAGGTTCACAAGTTCAGGTCCAGGATGAGCAACGAAGTGACTTAGTGAGAGCCTGTCTCAAAATATAAAAATAAAAAATATCTGGGAAGTAGCTTAGTGCAAAGACACCAGTTCAATCCCCAGGACACTTCACTGCCCCTGCCAAAACCCAGAAAGAAGCTGGGGGGAGGACTGCTCTTACTACCTGCGGAAATAAAGATGAGTTTTTGGTGAATAAAGATGAGCCAAGGGAGGTCCTATTGTGAGAGTTGACCCCCCTGCTATAACCCCCTCCCCAGAGCGGGGAATAAAAGGGTTAACTCCCTAACTCCCCAGAGCGGGGAATAAAAGGGTTAACTCCCTAACTCCCCAGAGCTATCAGAGCAGAGCAGAAAGAAATGCCTAACTCCCCAGAGCTATCAGAGCAGAGAAAAAAAAAAAAAAGAAAAAATGCACCTGCAAGGTTGTTCTGTCTCAACGAGATAAGTAAGACAAGTAACTGTTCTGTTCTGGGCACATAGTGACTGGGCTATGACCCCCAGTCTCCATGGTTACTCAACCCCAAACCCCTCCAATCAACTTCTGCCAAGTCCTATCCTGCTCAAAATTAACCAATGCAATCTGCTTCTGTAAATTCGCTTGCCTCCCTGCGCCCTTAAAAACCCTACACAATTCCCCTTCGGGGCCCCCCCGCACTTGTTTGCCTGGGGGACCCCATGCGCATGGAAATAAACTTTTTTCCCTCACCAAAAATTGAGTCCTTGGGGTCTCTTTCCCTGCGGCGTCGGCCCTAACACTATAATGTCTTGTACCACAAAATATTGTCATTTAACACAGTCAAAATAATAGCACCATTACAAGTGTATCTTGAGTACCTTATATAAGGTATATGTATCTACTCGAATCTAATCTAGTCCAGGAAAAATAATGAGAAAATGTTTCCCATCTAAACAACCAACATATCAACTGCTTTTGGGAAGATAACCCTTAAGTCAGGGGATGCTTATAATCACACATTTGACTCCTGGAAATTTGAAGCTGATAAACATGGTCTTATTTCTTCACCTTGTCTGCCAGATTGGGCTCAAAATCATAAATGAAGTATAAAGAAGCAATATGAATATACAACATGGAACATATTTGATCATGAACCTTTTGTCTTTTTTTTTCTTTCGTCTTTTTGAGACAGGGTTTCACTATGCAGGTCAGGCTGGCCTTGAACTCACTTTGTAGCCCAGGATGGTCTCGAATTTGCAGCAAATCCTCCTGCCTCAGCATCCTGAGTGCTGAGATTACGGGTGTGCACCAACATGCCCAGCTGAAACATCTGTCTTTACATAGAATTTTAAAAAGACATATGTGTGAGCTGTTCAAAGAGTGAAAGAAAGAAACACATGAAAGAAAAGAAGAAAGAGTTGACAAGATCCAACAATAATTTCTAGCACAAGGCCAAAGGATGCTGGGAAACTGCCTCTTCTCTCTTGGCTTTCTAGTTTCCCAGCATGCCTTTGGCTGCCAAATGGAAGGAGGAGGTAAAAGATGGCAGCAGCTGCAAACTTTGGCTTTAGTATTCTGCTTTCTGACTGCCTGACCTGTGCGGTTGAACCCCCACCCAGTTTACATCTGGACATATTCAAAGAAGACAAATGAATTGAGAACCTGATTATTGATGGGAAGAAGTATTACTTCCTTGAGAGAAACCCTGATTTCTGTGACTTTACCATTGACTACCAGTCTTGCTTTTGGGTCTATGTTGCACAAGAATCTGAAGAGAATTTTCCTGACATGTCTAGAGTACATACCACACTTTCTTAGGTCACATTCCGTTGGGGCTTCACAACCCTCAGCAAATTCCAGTCAACTCCAAGATCTCACGTGTGCATCCTCAAGGGCACACAGTCTGCATGAGAAGCTCAGGCGTAGCCGTTGGTTGTGACAGGAGATGAGAAAATGGGTGGGGAAGGTGATGAACTCAAGGTCTTACAGGGCTTCCAAAGGAGGAACATGACAGAGTTTAACACAGCCTAAGGAAACTTCTACCCTCACCATTGACAAGGGGAATCTGGACCTCAGAGACCAAAGGAGAAGCAGAACTCATGGTGACTTTCAGTGGGGGTGATGAGCTCAGCAACGGAGGACTTGGGTCCCTCTGTTGGTTGCTTCTGGAACACGGTGCTACCTGCAGTGGCCCCAGTCAAGAAGGAGCCAGTGACAGGGGCAGATCAGAGAAACACAAACCAAAACCCAGGGCAAACCCCAGCGACTAGCACTTGTAAAATCATCACGTTTATCTGTGTACCATGTACTTGAGGAAATGTACTCTACTGGAGCCTTATGAAAGTGTCACATTATTATATGTTGGCTGATGGCCTTGTTCCCGTCCCAGAAACAAAGGCTAACACTATGATTGGGCTATACCACACCAATCAGTGTAAGAGTTCATTTTAGGAGCCAGCTTACCCCTAAGTGTGACGTATACCACAAACTCACCAGGCATCTGGAGCAGGACGCCCCTATTGGTAGCACCACTCTGTTCAAATGGCTTTCCTTCTGCTTTCTCTCCATTTGCCACACTTTAAATAAACTTGCATTTCACACCGTATTAGTCTTGACTCCTCCATTTTTCTGCTAAAAGCCCCACTTCTTCATTTTTTTGCCATAGTGAGGGGAAGGACTCAAAGAGAAGAAGAGTCTGGTGATCCCCCAGACTCCTCCACCACTGGGCGCAGCAGGGTGGAGGTCCTGACTCCCCCCGCCTGGAGGAAATAGCAGGAGGTGCGAGCAGAACTCTGTGGGGCTGTATCCCCCCCACCATGGTGAGGCAGGCTCCCAGCCATCTGGCATCCGAGGACAGCAGGCATCGACCACTTGCCCATGCTGTGTGCAAACCTCACCCTAAGTGGACTTAACTGCTGTTGTACCATCATCAGGGAGTGTGAGCCCCACATCAAACCCTGCGGTCTATAACCCTGAAGCTGTTAATGAGCCTAAGAAGAAGAAATACGCAGAAGAGGATTGGCTGGGTGGAAGCCCACATCTTCCTTACCTATTGGATATTTTTGGTCATGGAGAAAGTCTTGGGTGGCAGGAGGTGGGAGGGGCGATGGGGGAAAATCTTTCCATCTGTGCAGTGTCATTTTTCAGAACGCATCCTGAGACCCTGTCCCAGTAATGTCAAGAGTGGGGTGGGCTGAAATAGCCTATGAAGGGGTGCTCCAGAGAAAGGTTTTGTAGTTTATTTTAAGTAATCCCCTGGGGCTCTCTCCCAGGCTTCCCGTTGCCTCTGTCTGCCTTCTCCCTCTCGTACTACCATTTTTATGTGAAGTCACACAGCCCAGGTGGAATCCAGGGCAGCGGAGGTGGCAGGAGCCTCACCAGTCTAGGGGGTCCAGCAGCCTCATTTACATCTACTGTCCTTGTAAAGGTCAGGTAGCCAGGGATCTCAGGTTGATCAAAAAGGTTTAGCATTCTAGAGTTAAATGAATTTAAGCTCAAAAATGTTTTGTAGGTCGGTGGTTTTGAGATCCAATAGTTATGCTTTTTCTGGTGCTTTCTTGTGGAAGGTTTTCATTTCTCTCTGTCTGCAGCTGGAGTGGGTTTATGGTTTTTATCTTTCAGTGTTGTTTGTGCTTTACCTGTTTTCTTGTCAAACCTGAGCAATCCACTTGCCTAAGTTTCTCATTTAGTTCCAAAGTACTATCTCTACTCTTTAAGGCATTACTTTCTTTTTTCAGTGTGTTGTGAAGGCAATTTTGTTAAAGATATGACTAGTTAGGGTGATTCAAATTAAAAAGAAAAGATTTTACTTTGCAAACAATCGACGTCCCTCCAGAGGACATTTTTACTGTTGGTTTGAGCACTTTTCCCCTCTCAGTTGAGAGCTCTGCTTCTCCAGAGCTCCAAGATTACAGCAAGCTGACAAACAGGAGCCAGAGCTAGGAAACACTGATAGGAGCTTTGTACAGAGATTTGTACATTTGTGTAATGGGGCTTTTCACACTATTATGTGTAGCATTTTACCTGTAACCTGTATTGCACTGTAAATTAAATTCAACTTTTGTAAAAAGTAATTTTCACACCATCAAACCTACTTCCTCGCCTTTATTTGAATCACACTGAGTCAGTGGTAAAAGCAGTAAATGTGAATTTGTTGTTATTTTGACAAAACGGTTTTCCAGGAAATGTCACGAAGTAGCCTGCAGAGGGCGCGCTCTCCTTATTTTTACCTGGCCCTCTCCCGGAAGGATGTTTCCCAGGATTAAACAGCATTCCATAATGAAAAAGGAGAAGAATGCTTAACTTCTCACTTTTATTTTCCTCTACCAAATGTCGCAAGGGTTGGGAAATGCAGAGTCTTTCAGCTGTTTTGCTAACAGAAATTGTTCTTGGTGATTTTCTCTTTTTACATTGAACTTAGATCAAGACTACATCTGGCCTCATTTACTAAGGTTTTCTCAGCCTACTGTACCCCTGGTCATTGCGTGCGTGCGTGCGTGCGAGACTCAGTATGTACCCATTCATATGTGTTTGTGTTCTTCCCGTCTTTTTTTTTTTTTTTTTTTTTTTTTTTTTTTTTTATTTAAGAGGAAAAAGAGAAAAACACAAAACAAGACAAAGCAGTGTAAGGTTACACATAATACAGAACTACAAAAAAAAAAAATAAACATAACAGTAAGAAATCACCTGTTAATAGATTACATAATATCATCTTGGAAATAGTTGCTCAAATCACAGTATCAAAGAATACAAAGTAGACATTCAAACGGAGAGACTGCAAACAGCTGTGTTCAATGATCCAAAAACATTAATATAGTCAGCTATTTAACATCCCTAAACACACTTGTTGTTATATCCGTTAGAGCTCTTTTTTTTTTTCCCTCCCTCTCTTTTTTATAACAAAATTTACACATTTTGGATTTTATTACTCCTCAGTTCTCATTACTCTCTTGGGGGGGAGATAATAAAGTCAAATATGGCAAAACAAAGCTGTAAGTCCAAACCAAGGATAGACATAGCACATGATGTAGAACAGAGTACAAGGTCATCAACAATGGTTATCAACATTGTCTCTTGTTTCCTTAAAAGGAATTGTCTATCTCATTAGATATTATAAAGTTGGACAAAACAGTGGAGAACAAGACCAATAAAACTTAGGCATTGTGAACATTGCAGGACTTCCAAAGGAGACAATAGTCAAACCAGAATGGGCATCTTTGTGAATCTTATTGCCTTCAAATTAGTTGCCTATACCTTCAAACTTGCTACTGTCGCACAGAATGGAACAGAGTCTAATCAGTCAAAACAAGATCTTGGGAGTATTACAGGACTTCAAAACAAGTTAATAGGAGATCAAAAAGAGTTACTACTATATATCCTAATTTTTTAAGTTTTTCCCTTAATTAAAATAAACATAAGAAATAGCTAAATAATTTTTTTTTAAAGAATAGTAGTTACCATAGTGTCTGTCTTTTTCCTTAAAATATTTGGATAAAACTTCATATACTATAGCTTCAAATATTTCCATATCAAAAAGCCCAGAGTAAAGCCTTTCTAATTAATAAGTGAAAATTTTATAAGGCTTCAAGGCCACATAATGGGGAATCATGATTATCACATATTTTTATATATTTGAATCATTACTTACATTAGGGAAACTATTCGGTATTCATACATGCGAGATTGATTTATTTCACTTATGAGTATGGTCTCAAGCTGCGCCCATTTATTGATAAATATCTCAATGCAATCCTTCTTTATAGCTGAATAATACTCCATTGTATAGAAATACCACAACTTTTTTATCCATTCCTCAGTTGATGGACACTTGGGTTGTTTCCAAGATCTGGCGATTACAAATTGTGCTGCTATAAACATAGGTGCACATATATCCCTGTGGTATGATGCTTTCAGTTCTTCTGGGAATATGCCTAGAAGTGGAATAGCTGGAATAAATGGGATTTCCAATCCCAACTTTTTGAGAAACCTCCAGACAGATCTCCACAAAGGCTGTACCAGTCTACACTCCCACCAACAGTGCAGGAGAGTTCCTTTTTCCCCACAGCCTCTCCAGCATTTGTTGTTGTTGGTTTTCTTGATCCTGGCCATTCTTTCAGGAGTGAGATGGTATCTCAGTGTGGTTTTAATTTGCATTTCTCTAATGGCCAATGATGATGAGCATTTTTTCATGTATTTATTTGCCATTTGCATTTCTTCATCTGAGAATTGCGTATTCATCTCAGATGCCCATTTTTGGATTGGATCTTTGAATTTTGAAGGTCTGAGTTTTTTTAATTCTTTATATGTTTTAGACAAGAGGCCCTTGTCTGAGAGAGAGTTCACTAAAATCTTTTCCCAGTTTGTGGGTTTTCTTTTCACTATGCTGGAGATTTCTTTTGACATGCAAAAACTTTTTAATAAGAAGAGGTCCCAGTTATTGATTCTGGGAAGTATTTCCCGTGCAGTTTGAGTCCTATTCATGAATTCTCTACCTACTCCTATGTCTCCAAGGTTTCTACCCAATTTGTCTTCCAATAGATTTAGCGTTTCTGTTTTAATATTCAGATCTTTGACCCATTTAGATTTTAATTTAGTACATGGTGATAGACATGGGTCTAGCTTTAGTTTTTGGCAAATGGAGAGCCAGTTTTTCCAGCACCATTTATTAAAGAGACTGTCGTTCTTCCAGTGAACCTGCTTGGCTCCTTTATCGAAGATAAGGTGGTTGAGTGTGTTTGTAGTTGTGGTTGTATCTTCTAATCTATTCCATTGATCTTCAGCTCTGTTTTGATTCCAATACCATGTTGATTTTACTACTGTTGCTTTGTAGTATAATTTCAAGTCAGGGATTGTGATGCCTCCTGCTTTGTCTTTGCTGCTTAGAATTGCTTTTGCGATTCTAGGTCTCTTCTGGTTCCAGATGAAATTTAGGAGTGATTTCTCTAGATCTATAAGGTATGTTGATGGTATTTCTATTGGGATTGCATTGAATCTGTATAAGAGTTTTGGGAGAATGGCCATCTTCACAATGTTTGTTCTTCCTATCCATGAGCAAGGGATGTCTTTCCATTTTCTGAGATCATCTTCAATTTCCTTTTTCAGTGTAATATAGTTTTCACTGTATAAGTCTTTCACTTCTTTTGTAAGAGTAATTCCTAAATATTTCATTTTTTTGCTTGCTAATGTGAATAGACCAGTTTCCCTTATTTCCCTCTCTGTGGTTTTGTTGTTTGTGTATAGGAATGCTATTGATTTCTGAGTATTGATTTTGTATCCAGCCACATTACTGAATTTATTTATTGTATCTAAGAGTCTTTCAATGGAGCTTAGGGGGTCTTCTATGTAGAGTATCATGTCATCTGCAAACAATGACAACTTAACTTCTTCTTTTCCTATCTTTACCCCTTTTATTTCTCTTTCTTGCCTAATTGCTCTGGCTAGTACTTCCAGTACTATATTAAATAGGAGTGGTGATAAAGGACATCCTTGTCTTGTGCCTGATTTTAAAGTAAAGGCTTTCAATTTTTGGCCATTTAGTATGATGCTGGCTGTTGGTTTGTCATAAATGGCCTTTATTATATTGAGGTAAAGACCATCTATTCCAATTTTCTGTAGAGTTTTTATCATGAATAAATGTTGGACCTTATCGAAGGCTTTTTCTGCATCTATAGAAATGATCATGTGATTCTTATTTTTGGCTTTATTGATATGGTGAATTACATTTATTGATTTGCGTATGTTGAACCATCCTTGCATTCCTGGGATGAATCCCACTTGGTCATGGTGTATAATCTTCTTGATGATTTGCTGGATCCTATTTGCCAATATTTTATTGAGGATTTTTGCATCTGTGTTCATTAGGGAGATCGGTCTATAGTTCTCTTTTTTAGTTGGGTCTTTCTCAGGTTTTGGTACTAGAGTGATATTTGCTTCCAGGAATGACTTAGGCAGGATTGCTTCCCTTTCAATTTCATTGAATAGTTTGAGGAGTGTCGGCATTAGGTCTTCTTTGTATTTCTTGTAGAATTCTGCAGTGAATCCATCTGGGCCTGGGCTCTTCTTGGTGGGTAAGGACTTAATTACATTTTCAATTTCAGTAACCGAGATTGGGTTATTCAACAGTTTTACATCCTCTTGATCTAGCTTTGGCACTTCATATGCTTCTAAGAAACTGTCTATTTCTTCTGTGTTATCAAACTTTTGAGAGTAGAGGTTTTCAAAATAGGTGTTGATGATCTTCTGTATTTCTATTGGGTCTGTAGTGACTTCTCCTTTTTCATTTCTTATTGCATGAATTTGAGCTTTTTCTTCCCTTTTTTTAATAAGGTTGGCTAGGGGCTTATCGATTTTATTTATTCTTTCAAAGAACCAACTCTTTGATTTGTTGATCCTTTGGATTGTTTTCTTAGTCTCTATTGCATTGATTTCTGCTCTGATTTTTATAATTTCCTCTCTTCTTTTGGCTTTGGGCTTGACTTGCTCTTCCTTTTCTAGCTGTTTGAGGTGTAGCATCAAGTTATTTATTTGTATTCGTTCTGTTTTCCTGATGTGGGAACTCAGTGCAATAAATTTTCCTCTCAGAACGGCTTTCATTGTATCCCACAGATTCCGGTAAGTTGTATCTGCATTTTCATTTTCTTTTAGGTATTGTTTGATTTCTTCTTTAATTTCTTCTGTGACCCACTGATTACTCAAGAGTGTGTTATTCAGTTTCCATGTGTTTGTGGGATTTTTGCGGTATCTTTTATCATTAATTTCTAATTTCAGAGCGCTGTGATCCGATAACATGCAAGGGATGATTTCAGCTCTTTTGCACTTGTTTAAATATGTTTTATGAGCTAATATATGGTCTATTTTAGAAAATGATCCATGTACTGCTGAGAAGAATGTGTATTCTGATGTTGTTGGGTGGAACATTCTGTATATGTCTATCAAACCCATTTGTTCACAGGTATGATTCAGTTCTGTTATTTCTTTACTCATTTTCTGTCTGGTCGATCTGTCCCTTGGTGTCAATGGCGTATTAAGGTCTCCCGTTACAATTGTGTTACTGATAATTTGAGTTTTCATTTCTGTTAATAATTGTTTTATATAACTGGGCGCTCTGGAGTTTGGTGCGTATATATTTAAGATAGTTATCTCTTCCTCTTGGAGTTTTCCCCTTACGAGTATGTAGTGACCTTCTTTGTCCTTTATGGTCATTGTTGGTTTAAAGTTCACGTTGTCTGCAAACAGAATGGCTACTCCTGCCTTTTTTTGGATTCCTGCTGCATGAAGAATTGTTTTCCATCCTTTGACTTTCAGTCTGTGAGTATCCTTCTGGGTTAGATGGGTTTCCTGTAAACAGCATATGGTTGGATTTTGTTTCTTGATCCATTCTGCTAGTCTGTTTCTTTTGATTGGTGCATTGAGACCATTTACATTAATGGTTATTACTGTTAAATGTTGTTTAATTGTAGGATTCTTATCTCCCTGCTGTTGCATCTTTATCTTTCTGTTCTGTTTAATTATTTGCTTTGCTTAGTGGTTTTTTCCTTTGTGTATCTAAACTGTCTTTCAATATTTTTTGCAGGGTTGGTTTGGTGTTCATGAAGTTCTTCAGCTGTTCTTTGTCATGGAAGTTTCGTATTTCACCATCTATTTTAAATGATAGTGTTGCAGGATATATCAGTCTAGGTTGGAAATCATTTTGCTTTAGGATCTGGAATACTTCACTCCATGCTCTTCTTGACTTTATTGTTTGTGCTGAGAAGTCTGCTGTGATTCTGATAGGTTTTCCTTTATAAGTGATCTGTCTTTTCTCTCTGACAGCTTTTAATAATCTATTCTTGTGTTGGATTTCTGGGATGGTGATTATTATATGTCTGGGTGTAGTTTTATTTTGGTTATGACTATTTGGAGTTCTATATGCTTCACTGATCCTGATGTCAGTTTCTGATCTCATGCTTGGGAAGTTTTCAGCTATTGCTTCTCTAAATATCCTCTTGATATCCTTTATGTTGTCTCCTTCTTTTTCATTAATCCCTATCATTCTTATGTTATTCTTCTTTGCATCATCTTGCAGTTGTTGAATTGTTATTTCCTGATTCCTTGTTATTTTTAAAAGATCTTTCCTTTCCTGTTCACTTGCTGCAATCCTGTCTTCAAGGTCTGAAATTCTGTCTTCACTTTCATTAAGGCGGTTTTTACAACTTTCAGTGGAGTTTTTTATTTCCTGTATATCTCTGTGCATCTGCATTATGTATTCTGTTTGTTTCTTATATTGCTCGTCTAGGGATTCTATCTTTTTGTTTAATTCCTCCAATTTTTTATCTGTGTTTTCTTTAGATATATTTAGAATCTCTTTCATTTCTTTTATCATTTCTTCTTTTATCTGAGAAATTATTTCGAGTTTGAATTTCTTTAAAGCTTCCTGGAGTTGCTTGTCAACTTCAGTAGCTATTGTGTCTAATATATGAGGAGGATGGGATATATTTTCTTCTAAATACACTTCTCCTAGGGTTTCCTGAGTTGGGCTGGAGGTTTGAGGTTGTAATTTGGTCTTTCGTTTTGTCATTTTCCTATATTTCTGTGTTTCAAGTGTTATTTGAAAGCCTCCTCAGGATCTGTTGAAAATCCCCTTCTATGTTTGCAGCTACTGAGACTCTGGCACCCCTCTACCCCAGGCCATTGGGCCTGCAGAACCAATGGCCCTTCTCTGCTTGATCAGAACTCAGCGGTTCCAGACAAGCTGGGCCTCAGGGACACTGTGCACCCACCTGCCCCTTGGTAGATCCACCGCTCTTGGATCGCAGCCGGGTTAGGGTACTCACCACAGACCGCAGTGCCTCAGGAGCCTGTGATCCCTCCCTGCTGGCAGAGATATCCACAAACCTCCAGACAAAGGAAGGGCCTCCTGCGGGCACTCCGGATCTACCCCGCTCCTCCTCTGCACGCAGATGGCTATGCGCGGCTGGGCTCAGGCCGAGGTGCCTCAGGAACCCGGGACCCCTCCTCCTCCAGACAAAGGAAGGGGCCTCTGCAGGCGGCTCCGGGTCCGCGCAGCTCCTCCTCCGCACACCGACGGCCAGGCGCGGCTGGGTACGGGCCGAGGTGCCCCAGGAACCCGGGACCCCTCCTCCTCCAGACAAAGGACGGGGCCTCTGCAGGCGGCTCCGGGTCCGCGCAGCTCCTCCTCCGCACACCGACGGCCAGGCGCTGCTGGGTACGGGCCGAGGTGCCCCAGGAACCCGGGACCCCTCCTCCTCCAGGCAAAGGACGGGGCCTCTGCAGGCGGCTCCGGGTCCGCGCAGCTCCTCCTCCGCTCACCGAAGGCCAGGCGCGGCTGGGTACGGCCGAGGTGCCCCAGGAACCCGGGACCCCTCCTCCTCCAGACAAAGGACGGGGCCTCTGCAGGCGGCTCCGGGTCCGCGCAGCTCCTCCTCCGCACACCGACGGACAGGCGCTGCTGGGTACGGGCCGAGGTGCCCCAGGAACCCGGGACCCCTCCTCCTCCAGACAAAGGACGGGGCCTCTGCAGGCGGCTCCGGGTCCGCGCAGCTCCTCCTCCGCACACCGACGGCCAGGCGCTGCTGGGTACGGGCCGAGGTGCCCCAGGAACCCGGGACCCCTCCTCCTCCAGGCAAAGGACGGGGCCTCTGCAGGCGGCTCCGGGTCCGCGCAGCTCCTCCTCCGCTCACCGAAGGCCAGGCGCTGCTGGGTACGGGCCGAGGTGCCCCCGGAACCCGGGACCCTTCCTCCTCCAGACAAAGGACGGGGCCTCTGCAGGCGGCTCCGGGTCCGCGCAGCTCCTCCTCCGCTCACCGAAGGCCAGGCGCGGCTGGGTACGGGCCGAGGTGCCCCAGGAACCCGGGACCCCTCCTCCTCCAGGCAAAGGACGGGGCCTCTGCAGGCGGCTCCGGGTCCGCGCAGCTCCTCCTCCGCTCACCGACGGCCAGGCGCTGCTGGGTACGGGCCGAGGTGCCCCCGGAACCCGGGACCCTTCCTCCTCCAGACCCTTCCCGTCTTTTTATATGTGCTTCAACCAATAGGAATACAGTGTGAACTACATACATAATTAAAACAGTAGTCACATTGAAAAAAAAAACAAGGTAAATTTTGAACTTTTAGTCTAATCTATTCAATTTGTATCATTTTGATATATAATCAATATAAAATATAAAGCAATATTTTACATTCTTTTTTGGTACCCAGATTTTTCAAATCTGACGCATATTTTACACTTACAACAAATCTTAACTTGGACGAGCCATGTCCAAGTTAATAAAATATGAATGTATATTTCACATTCTGGTCTTCTGGCACCAAGTTTTAAAAATCTTATGCTTTTACACTCATGGCACATCTCGATGTAGTCTGGCTGTATTTCAGTTGCTCAGCAGCTGCTGGAACCAGGGTCACCATACTAGCCAGCAAGCCTTCCGTCTTTCCCTCACCGGACAGGCAGGACTCGAAGTATCACACAGAGGTCCTACGGGTGCAGGGGCCCTTGGTATCTGTGACTCACCAATTCACATTGTGCAGGAAACAAGAGAAATGGTCTGCATTTCTTCTAAGAGCGAAAGTCATCTACCCGCTCGAAGATCTTTTTTTATGGAATGGGAATAGTATTTCTTAGGCAGTCAGTTTTTCAGGGACTCTAATTTTCTCTGTCACATTGTGAGGTATAAATTTTAATAAACGTTCTTTGCTTCTATCTCCCTGAGTGTCCATTTGCAAATACATAATAGCAACTACCATCGGGAAAGTGCTTCTGAGGTGCTAGGAGCTGTGCCTCCTTTTTTCCTTCATTTTATCTCTCCCTTTTGCAGATATGAATGTATATTTCACATTCTGCCCCCTTCTGCAGATAACCTTCCATCTCCACCAACTCTATCTCCTTGTTTCTTACTTTCTCTCTTTTATTTTGGGGTTCTGGTTCTCGTTGTTTACACGTATAATTTCATTTACTATCCAGAATAATTCCTTGAGTTATTATTATGTCTATATCTCCCGGGGAGGAAGCTGAGGTGTTAGAGGTGTCTGCTGAGACCAGGCTAGCAGACTGCAGGAGCTGAGGTGTCAAGTTGGATCTCAATGACCTCAAATCCCAGCTTCTATAAACTTATCCACAGTATATCCTAAGTGGCAGGTGCGCCAACTGCAAGTTTAAGATGTCAGTAGAGTAGTATTTCAGAAGTGTCAGAAATCCTAGTGACCCTGTAATTTGAAGCTGAGATCTCTTTGTTTTATGAGAAAATCCAAAAGCCGAGAGAGGCTGAGTGGTTTCCCCACTCTACATCTAGGACTCATACTTGGGCTTCTGACTCCAAGTGCAGGGCTCTTTCCCTGGGTTAGAAATGTTTCCAGATTTAAACTCCAGTTTATAGGGCTGTTAACTACTTTCTCTAAAGAGGAGGCAAGAGGTTTCAAGTTCTTCTCAGGGCAAAAAAGAACTGACATCAAAAGGTTGGTGTGGGGTCATTTGTCTCATCATGACTTTGATTTGGCCTTGATCTTTATTTAGCCTTTCAGTTTTATGTTCTGCAACAAGTTTGGCCATGTTGGAGGACCATCCAAAGGTCAGCGAGTTGGCTACCAGTGATTGGATACTCACTCTAAAGCTGAAGTCTATTACTGTGCCTGTGGAAATCCCCAGCTCACCTCTGAATGAATGCTCCATCCACTTTCTGAAAATCATGGGCTTTGAAGGATTTTTTTTTCACGCTGCTTTATAGGAGCCTGAGGCTAACATGGCCAGCAGGGATGAAGCATGACAATGGCTTTGTGTAGTTCTGAGAGTCCTCTTGTGTCATTTAGCTAATTCCATACATGGGATTCTGATTTCATTTTCTCACTAGGGAGTGTGCTTTGAAGGAGAAAGACTATTCCTGAAGTTGTTTAATTGTGCTGTATTTTTAGTTCTCTGGTTTGAGTAGAAATCTGATATCTCTGACAAAAAAACTTATAATGACTCTACAAGACATTTATCTCCAAATGTTAGCTCGTTTTATAACTCATTCCAACCTTTTTGGACAAGCTCACCCCAAACTTGGATACACAAGACATTTTTTTTCATATTGAACAACCTGTTTAAGTATTCCTACAGCTATTATTTCTCAACTAATATTGAATTTGTTAACAAAAAATGATATGTCTAAAAGCTAAAAATATCCCCCCATTACTCATCTGACAGGATAATTATCTTTTTATCTATGAAAAAGAAGGATTAAGGCCGTGGTACTGGTCACAACAGCCAACTTGCATGGCTCTCAGTTTCCTTACTGCTAACACAAGAACGATGAGGATTACCTTCCTTTTAGGATCACAAAAGACCTGCATGTGTAAGTATTTTGTAAACTGAAAATTACTCAGCTGCTATTTTATTTTGAGTTTCCACATTTCTTTCATATGTATCTATATCTATATATAATTAGTTTTGAATAATTCTAAACTAGTTAGTATTCCAGAATCGTGGTTCTCAACCGGAAGCAATTTTGTTCTCCTGGGGGATATTTGGCAATGGCTGGAGATATTTTAGGCTGTAACAGCTAGGAGGCTAATACTAGTATCTAGCCAGGTAAAGACCAAGGATTCAGCTAAATATCTTGCAGTTCAGAGAGCAAACCACCACACCCAAGAATTATCTGGCCCCAAATGTCAATGGTGCCGAGATGAGGGACTCTGCTGTAGAACAGTGAATTCTCAGGTGTCAGAGTCCCGAGAGGGCTTGTTAATTCACAGATGAATAGGTTTTATCCCCGTGTTTTCTACCCCAGAAAGTGGCTGAGGTCTATGAATTTGAATTGTTAAGAAATTCCCAGGTCACGCTGATCTTCCTGGTGCAGCGACCACAGTTTGTTGGAGGAGGCAAATCCATCAGTCTGTGCCAGCTGGCTTGCTACCCTGGTTTGCTTAGCTAGAGGAGCACAGGGGTACCTTGCTAAACAGCACACAGTGTGCACCAGCTACTCAAGGAGTCTGGCTCCACTGCAGAAGGCTTTGTGTGACTGTAGACAGTAACCAGCTTTGCCGAGCTCACCACACACTGGACGTGGCGCATGTAGCACACTGCAGTTTTCTGGAGAGAGATGCATCCAAGGGCCAGGCCCCACATGCTCCGTGCACACATGCATGTCAGTATTTCCAGACCACTTGCCTCCACTGGGCGGCTGTTTAGCTGGGGAACTTGACTGAGGTGCTTTTTCCCACTTTGATTCACTGCCTTTCTGCTCCTGGTCTTCTTTCCCCCAGCCTATGGGTCTATAAAAATGGAGAAACCTATTGCAAGGGGTGCTTCCTATTGTGAGTCAATTCCCTTGTCTGTGTTGCGTGTCAGCTGATCCTCACCTAGTGCCGTTCTGTGGGGCTGAGTAAGGCAAAAGGGAGCTGGAACCTTTCTCTGTTGTGTCTTGCTGTTCCCTGCTGTATACATGAGTAATAATCTCGGTGTTAGCTGAGTGCGTCCCGTTGTCCTAACTGACCACCTCGGCACCTGATTACTCAATACCTGATTAACGGTTAGTACTCAACAGCTACTTCCAGATTTTTCTTACATTCTGAGTCCTTATGCTTGATACCTTATGCCTATGACATCTGCCAAGACTGACTCTTGCTGAGCAGTGGTCAGGGTCTGTATGTCGGCATTATCTCGAGATTTTGTTCTAATTCAGTTTCTTGCTCTGTAAGTCTGAGGTGAAGTTTGAGATTCTACGTTTCTGGAAAGATCTAAGGGGGTTTCCTGGTCTGAAGGCTATGTTTTGACTAGCAGGACCCTAACAGTTTCACTGAGAGAATGAAAGCTGGAACAAAGAGAGACCCGAAGACAGGAAGAGTGATGCTCCCTGGTAGAATCAGCTGTTTCTCAGAGAAATAAAAGAGGGAGCTTGAGGACAGGGTTCTCAGTCCTGGTTGCACCCATGGACCTTACAGGTCTTGTTTTGGAAGCAGATGTTTATAATTAGAAGTGAAATGGACGAGGAGCTGAGATGTGGCAGTTTGGGTAATTTAATGCTTACCAGCTTGCTTATGTTAAAATGTGGGGTGGAGGCCAGGTGCACCAGTTCATTCTGGGAAGCTGAGGCAAGAAGATTGTAATTTCAAGCCAAATCTGGGTAATTTAGTGACTTAGACTCTCTTTCTTTCTTTTTTTTTTTTTTTGGTACCAGGGATCAAACTCACGACCTTGTGCTTGCCAGGCAGGAGCTTATGCCGCTGAGCTAAATTCTCAGCCTGAGACTCTGTTTCTAAAAAAATAAAAAGATGGGAATGTAGCTCAATGGAAAGACCCGGGGTCAGACCACTAAACTACATGTATGCACAAAAAAGTGGGGTTGAAAATATGTATGGTGCTTTGAAAATATACGGACAAAAAAATACTAATTGGTTGCCAGTTTCCAATGAGGAACTACAAGAGAAAATGTCATCCACTGCTTCATTAAGTGCTTACTCCGGACTGAGCATTACTCTAGGTGCTGGAAAACTCATCAGTTAGTAAGGCAGAGACAACTCCCTGATCGCAGAGAGCATACAGTGTAATGGCAGAGCCAAGCCTCGCAGAGGTCGCAGTGGTAAGCAGGGTAGGTGTGTGACTGTAGAGGAGTGTGTCATGGGAGCTTGTGTCAGGTAAAGAGCTTTATCTTAAAGTCAGGTGCAGTCTCCTTCAGAAAGTGATGTTGAAGCTGAGATCCGAAGGCACGGGGTGACTTAGCCACAAGCCTTGCGATAAAAAAGCACAGTGACCACAGAGTTCTCAAGCACGGCTGAGTGTGGAGAGCGAAGGTAGCTCAGTTCCTTGTGAGTTGGGAAAGGTACCGTGTTCAATAGGACAGGTGATTATACCTGGCAGAAGCCGATTCATAGGAACCTAGGGGAAGCCATTGGCTGATTGAACTGAGAAGTCCACGCGGGCATTGGCCTTAGGCATAATGAAATGAAGAAATCATGTCTATTGCTTTTTTCTTTTTCTCTCCTTGACTTCACTCTGTGTGCTGGTCTGTTCCTCCCCATCTCAGGAGCGCTTCCTCCATCTGCTGGTAAAGGACAGCTTATGATTACAGAGAGTTCAAAGTTTACAAGAGAACAAGGTCTCCTCTCTTCCAGATGCATATAAATCCTGAGGAAGAGTTCAGACTGGACTCTGGATGAACAGCAGATACAACTAGAGGAACATGATTATGGCTGGGAGATGAGAGGGCTGAGGAGGACTGGCTGTCCCTCTAGTGGGTAAAGGCATGCGACCTTAGGGAGAAAGGAATTGTAAGGCAAGGAATTTTAGGACAAGAGAAGCGGGGTGGGGAGCACACCAAAATGGTGCTGGGAAGACAGAGTAAAACATTCTTTTTTTTTTTTAAATATGAGGAAAATATTCAAAGTACCTGAGTGAGAATTTGGAGGTAGTATTCATGCCATAGGAAGACCTTGGCCTTTTCCTAAATATGTCTTAGTAAGTTTGGCTGTGAACACACTGATGAAGTGTTTAGGGACAGATATTGGGAGATTGTCCAAGGAAAATGAGGACAGAAGGAAGCAACAAAGCTTTTATAAATCAAAAACATTGTTACTGTGCACAAAATACAAGGAGAATCAAATTTGTGTTCAGTGTTACTACTGACGCTGAGGTTGCTCTTGAAATGCCTGGTAAGTACACAAAGTGCAATGATAACTCAGTACTTAGGCTGGTGGACACTCAGATTGCTGGGAGTCAGGTTTATTACTAGTTTGTTCATGTCACAGCATTTGTTCTTGTAAAATTTATCATTTATTCTATAAGCATCGTGGTCAAATAACAGGACAGGGATTGATTTTTCCATAAGTTAGGCAAAGGAACAGCATTCCAACTTAATTCAAAGATGCAAGGATATAATTTATATAACATTTATAATTGGTTGAAACAGGCGACCGACCCATTCATGTTATAGCATTACACTTAATAGAAATAGGAAGACTCTTGCTCTTCTTCTTCCCTACATTTTAGCCAATTAATGTAAACTAGTTGAGCAGTGAAGATTAGATAATATCATAGAAGTATATGTGGGAAGCAAGCTGTATGTTCTGTAAGTTGTTGAGTTTGTATATTGAAAGGTTGAAAAGGGAAATATTTGGGCTGTACATTACATAGACCTCCACTGTCCAGTATGGTAGCCATAAACTATATGCACTGAAATTAAAAATGTTAAAAATTCAGTTCTTCAGTCATACTAGCAATACTTCAAGTTATCAGTGGCATAAGAAACTAGTATCTTCTGTACTGAACGGCCCTGTATTGAGCCTTTCCATTGTCACAAAAAATTCTGTCTGATGATGCTAAAATAGATGGCATCAGCAGATGCTGTGATGTGAATGGAGAATGTCCCCTAAAGCCCTCACATGCTCACAGATGGGACTTTTGGAAGGTGATTGACTCATGGGACAGTGATTGGCTTGGTGTTGGGAGGTGTAGTTTGGACGGCAGAGGCTGCTGGGGCATAACTGCAAGGGTGTGCCTAGCTCCCAGCTCCCTCTTCTCTGCTTCCTGGTGGCTATAAAGTGAGCAGCTTTTCCTGTGCTATCCCCTCCCCTGCAATTCACTGCTCACCTCTGAGCCATGGATTTCTGTGCTATAGTTTGGATATAGCTCGAGTGTGCTTCTCAAAATTCATGTGCAGAAAGCTTGGTCCCAGTGCAGTGATGCTGGGAGATAGTGGCATGTTTCAGAGGTGGACTAGAGGATCAGCAGTGGAGGCTGCGGCAGGAGGAATACTGCGAGTTCAAGGCCAGCCTGGACTACAGTGCAAGGTCCTGTTTAAAAAAAAAGAAAAAGAAAAAAAAAAAAAAAACATGAAATCACACACTTGGCCAAGACACTGAGATTGACCTGATGCCATCAACATTTGATGTCCACTTTTTCCCTCTTGCGAAGGAGGAGATTAATTTCTTTCTTCTTGAGTGTGGTCTGGATAAAGAGCCCACTATGAGGGACGGGATATAGCACAATATGAAATGCACGTATAAAATGGTTTCTTTTTACTCTTTTAAAAATTTTTAAAATTTTTATTTTAAAGACAATAAATGCAAGCAAAATAAAACAGAATAAAACCAATCAAAACAAACCAGTATAAGTGACACAGGACTTAATCAATAGAAAATCAACAATGGTTGCCATAATGCTTCTTGTCTTCAAAGTAGACACTCTCAGACATAGTAACAATTATGTAACAACTAAATAATTATATAACAATTAAACAAAACAGAACAGAATAGAATCAATAAATAATGAATGTAATAAAGATCTTTAAAACAAGGTAATAGTAAGTCCAAAATGGCTACCGTATATATCTTGTTATCTTCAAATAGCTGTCCATGCCATCGAATACAATAAAAGCAAACAAAACAAAACATAATAAAACCCAACCCAACAAAACAATTGAGACTTCAAAACAAGATAATAGGGAATTAACATGGGCTACCACCTTCAGTAGGAGATCTGTAGATGCTATATTGAGTATTATTATCCTCTGAATGGATAATCAGATTACTGGCTTTAGACCCTCAAAGTCCATGAAACATCAAACACTACAAGCATTGAATTGTATTTTACCTCAATAGCTGTTATTGCAGCCTGTGTTTCTCTGGATCAGTCACTTATGTCGTGTGTGTGTGTGTGTGTGTGTGTGTGTGTGTGTGTGGGCTCTTCTTGTTTCCCAGCCCATGTGCTGGAAGGGACTGGCATCTGGCTCTCCCCACAGCAGCCCGTGCTTGGTGCCAAATCTCATGGAGGGCTTGCTTCTTGGTGACTTCTTGTTCTCTTCCCCCACAGTCCTCTTCTTTACTTTCTTTTGAGGAATATACCTTCTTGAGGTGCACGTAACCCTGTGGTGACACATGGAGAGGTCCCTATACCACAGAAGAAAGGCCTCTTGGTAACGGCCATAGGGGTGACCCATCTTGGGAGCAAATCCTTCAGCCTCCCTCAAACCTTCAGACAATTCAATCTCATGAGAGCCAGACAACTTTCATGAGCTGTCCTTGACCCACAGAAACTATGGGAAACAATGGCTATTGCTTTAATCAAATTTTGGCAAAGAACAGCTCCAAGGCCATATCAAACATGCTGTATGTTTTTAGAAAGATTTATTGAAACACAGCTATGTCTATTAATTTATATATTGTCTGACTACTTTTCCACTACAACAGAAGAGTTCAGTAGTTGTGATAGGCATCACTAAGCTAGAGATATTTATTATTTGGCTGTGTCTTACTGATAATGTGTCCATTATTGATTTAAGTAGCTAACTTTTAGAGCTGTGTGTGTGTGTGTGTGTGTGTGTGTGTGTGTGTGTGTGTGTGTGTATGTGTACTAACAGCAATAGATATATAATATAGAAGAACCTGGCAGAAGTTCCTAGAAGAGACATACTGTTGGGACCCAATTATAATGTAAGAACACATTTATAAAATAGCCAACTTATAGGTGTTTCATAGAGACCAGTTAGAAGTCCTTGATCAAACTTCTGCTGCTGCTGAATTCTACTGACCTTGACAGTGTCTAAAGCCCAGATGCTTACTTCTGATGAGCACTGAGTCAGAGTAATTGTCTGTACCTTAAAGCACCCTGGGTTAATCAAGGACTGTGCTCAATCTTGTTCCTGGAATATTTCTATGTTATGATAAACTATTCCTTTGTTTCAACAAATCTGTTGGAGACTAGCCTGTCTGTCAATATATGACTCAATACATGCAACCAGTTATGTAATGTTTTGTCACTTGCTTTGTGCCTCTCACTTGTAAATTCTATATAAACTAAGCACTGTGTAAACGCAGGGCTGTCGCCTTTGGGAACTATCCCACGACAGTCCACTGGCATGAAGATTCAGCAGCCCACTGGCATAAAGATTTAATGCTGCCTTATTTGCTTGGTGTGAAGTCTTCCTTCCAGTATAAGTGGAAATTTTCCCACAACAATATAAAAAGAGACAATGCTTTACGTTGACTTTGGCATATCTGACCATGATCTGTAGAGCCACTGTGTTTTGGACTGTGACAGGAGTCAGTGCAAGGGGGTAGGTCATACAGTGATAACGAAGCTTAAAGAATCAAAGAACCTAGATCTACGATGAAGTCATCAAGCTACTGACTCAATGTGTCCTGAAGCTGTGCTACTTTAACCCCTTCCCAAGTACTCAAGATCGTGAACTTTCTCATTGTCTTAGCTCTTCAGGTTGGAGTTTTGGTTATTTGCAGCTAATATTGTATAAATTGTATAATTTTCCACTTGAAGAAAGTAGCCTTGCCATGAAAATGAGCTAGAGTTTCTAAAAAAAGTACTAATTTGTCAAGTCAATTAGGGAATGTATTAATAGAGCCTGGTACTTTGTAGGGTTTTGGTAGCAAATTTCAAACTGCCTCTGCCTTGAACCACCATAGCTACACCTTTTCTTCTAAATACTCTCTAATCTCCCTAAGAAAAGGCCAAAATATTTGGTTTGTGTCACTGGATTGCTAGCGTCTCTGAGACCCCTCACAAAGCATTGGAATCTTTGGAGGAGAAAAGGTCCACAGGTCACAGTTAATTGCTTGTGCTTTCATGATGACCTTGCACAGGTATTTCTTGATTCCAATTTTAGTAACTGACTCTGAGATCCAGGCTTATAGAAAGATTAAAAAAATCAAGCTAAAGAGGATGACTCAATATAACTGTCTTAGAAATCTTTGCCAGACATTTCTGTATTAGGTATCCATTGCTGTGTAACAAAAGGACTATTTTTTCCTCTCTCCTTTATAGCTTTCAGATCCATTCAGCAGTTTTAATTCATGTTGAGAGTTCTCATCATCACAAACTCCTGCCATGGTGTTGTTACTTTTTCCTTCTCCTCACTGACACACATTTTCCTGCAAAACAGTCTCACGTCTGTGTACCCTACTCAAAGGGTGGTCGTTAGCCCAGGAGCATCAGCATTACCTCAGATGACCTTTTAGATATGAGTTTTTTACCTTTTTTTTCTTTTACCTTTTTCAATTTTAAAAAAATCTCTTTTATTTTTATTTTTTTACCTTCACTACTTCTAAGTGCACTTAGGCTTCGAAGGACTTCTCCCCACTCCACAGTGTGTCATTTTTGTTTATTGATGGACACACTAGTCACTGAATGATCAGTCCTGTCTTTGGGTGTGAGTTTTGCTGTTTTCAACTCTGCCCTGACCAAACTTACTCACTGATGTAAGTTTGAGAACCTCCCTTGCTGAATCAGGGAAAGCTTGTCTGGATTAGAAAAGTCCCGTGTAGAAACCTGACACTGTCCTGAGTCCAGAGTATTTGGAATCACACACAGGAAAGGCTGGGTGTTTGTTGACCTGACTCCGGGTAGAATGTGTGTGCTCTGTCTCTAATTACAGCACTCCAGGAAGCCTCACCCTGAAGGTACGACTGCTATGAACCCAGCATGTCCTCCTGCTAATCCTCATTAGCTGAGTGGATATTTTCTTTCTTCATCTCCTCTCACTGGCATCCTTCCTGTAGACATTTCATGCCTTGGCAACTCACTGGCCCAATACTCTGGGAGACAGGTCTAGGCTCACCTCCCACTCCACTGCCTCCCAGAGGTATTAATAGTTCTGTGTGAATAACCAGTTCTTAGTGAAGCCCCTGGTTCCCTTCGAGGACCCTATGAGAGAGCTGGAGAGCCACAGAAGAGGGTCTTTTCTTGCTGAGAATCATGTGTTTTTGAAGAGAAGGAAGCAAGTTCTCATTCTACCAGGACCCTTGATTTCTACCCATCTATTTGGCCCCAGTGGGGCCCAATCCCTGATCAGACTCTGGACTAATCCTAATCTTGGTTTTCTGTAGCTCCAACATTGGAATAGCTTTCCCTATTTTATGTTGAAAGATGATTTTTCCCTCTGAGTTTTCTCCTACATGTGTTGACCTTCCCCGTCCCTACCTCCTGTCCCCCATTCCTTGTGTCACTCCATGGGGCTCCTCAAGCTCTAGTGGACACTGAAATGATGAAGACAAGGTCTTGGTTCTCAGGGAGGAAGAGGAATTTCCTGCTTAGTTACTGAGTCATCCTTGCAAACAAATAATCCCAGTAACCTGTGAGTAGTGGCTTGAAGGACAGTCAAATGCAATGCCACCCTTGTAGAAGGAACATTAATAGTTTCCCTGGAGCAGAAGAAGGGTAGGTGTGGGAAATTCCAGGTAATGGGAATACACATTACCTCTAGAGGCACAAGGTCATGAAGCCACACAGGAAGGTCTTATGAGAGGATCACCTAAACAGAATTTTCATGGATCTTAGCCTAGAAAGTTAGTGTGGAAGGCCAGTGGGGCAGGAAGGACAGTGACATCCAAAAGCACTTTAGATCACCTTTTCATGCTTCATAGGATGGAAGGTAGATTCTGCTCAGAGTTGCTCCTTGGCTAGATCCAATGTCTATGGCCCTGGGTATAAAAGAGGGCTGTGTGAAACCACTGTCATGAAAGACAGGAAAGAAAAATTCCTTTCCCTAATGTATTGCTGAAGCAGCTTCTACAATGACATGGTCAAAGCCAGCCTTGCCTGGTTCCCAGCCTTTTCCTGTCTCAGCTGGGATTCTATGAACCTTTTCATCTTCTTATCTCCAGCTCTAGGATGAAGCCAGATAAGGAGTCTCCACGAAGATTCAGAAGGTAACTTCTTTCTGGCAGACAAAGGCTTGGTGAAGCTGAGGATGCTTTGTGAGTACCAAAAGGTGGAATCTGTGCAGGAAAAAGGAATCATCTTCTGCAGACAGATGGAGGTCAACAAGGGAACCAGAGCTCAGAAAACATTACTGAGCTGGGTTTTGGTCCCACTCCCTCACACAAACTCTGGCCAAAGAATTTCGAGGATCAGGCATGAAAAAATTGGCAGTGTTGCAAAATGTATGAGGTTTAATGAACAAATATATTGACATTTTTAATTTAAAAGTTTCTTACATAAAAAGATAATTGCCATTCATCTCCACCTAAATGCTTCCCCCTGCTTCCAACACACTCCATTGGTCTACCACTTTTTGAAACAGCTCTGAAGTGTTTTGTGAGTGTCTCTAGCTGTGCTGTCGTGGTTAGCTTGATGTTCTGAATTGATTCAGAATATTTACCTTCCATGGTGATTTTGATTTTGGGGAAGAGCCAGAAGTTGTACTCTGCCAGATCTGGGGAGTACAGTGGATGAAGACACAGTTTCTTGTTTGCCCAGCCAGTCTTTCTCTGGGTGGCATTTGGCAATAGCACTCACTTTATCATTTATCACGCCTCATAAAGATGTGAAATAAAACTTCCAGAACAGCCTCAGAAGGCGGCGTGAACAATGGCGTAAGTGTGTTGGAAGGGAGGGGAAGTTTTCTGAGGGAGGTTAAGGGCAATGTGTCTTTTACTGTTTTTTTTCTTTTCGAGACAGCATTTCATGACATAGTTCAGGTTGGCTGTGAACTCACTCTGTAGCCCAGGCTGGCCTTGAACTTGCAGCAATCCTCCTGCCTCAGCCTCCTGAATGCTGGGATTACAGGCATACGCCGTCACACTCAGCCCTGTAATAGTGTTTTAAAATGTAAACATTCTCCGTATATTTTGATCACAGCTTATGGAACTGAATTACTGCAATGGCTGTTCTCTGGCCTGATGGCCCAGCCCTGGTCAATTGGCTTTGGCTCTTTGTTCCAGGCCATTTGTCCTGATCATGGAGTCAGTGTGACCACTGTGATGTGACCATATGAGAGTCCGCCCCTGCCTTCCTCTCTGTCCCTAAGCCCTGTCCTGAGTGTGTGTCTACTCTGCTTGTCCTCAAAGCCCAGCTTCCTGCCTTGCTGTGACTTACTGGGCAGGAAAGAAGTTGGGCCCAGGTAGGGCTTTGGGCTGATGGGTAACAGGAAAAAGCTGTGGCTGACATTTAAAGTCTGAGGAGTGTCTAACTCAGACTTACAAAGAAAATTGATCTGAGATAGAAGATGAAATCTCAGAAATGAAGAAAGCAGTACAGACACGGCTGTAGCCTACCACACAGTGATTTCCTCTGATCTCCCTATTTTATTTAGATAGAAAAGTAATCTAAATCTATCATGATAACCTTTTTTTTCTTTTTTAGGCATATAATCCAGTTCTGGGGAAGTCAGGGGAGAACTTCCACGGAACTCACTATTTCCTTGCCGCCCCGCCCTGCTGCTGGAAGTTGTAGAAACACGTGGTACATACAGCTGCAGCAGCCTTCTTGAGACCATGAGGAAATGAAGTTAGAAAGACATTGGGGAAGCTACAACAAGGCCTTAACTTCACTGAATTGCCAAATTAACCAGTCTGTCTCAGATTATTTCTTGTTATACAAGAGGATAAATGTCACTTTCTATTACTTATTCTACTGGTGGTTAGTGAAAGTATTTTAATTCATGTGGAGACTATCGTCTCTTAGGTGTTATGCTAGATATTCATATTTATAACTCCATCTACATTGCATTTATATTGTCTGACCTTTTGTGAATGATGAACACTGAAGCTTAGAAATGTAGTGTTTTGCACAATATTGTTGCAAGAAACATACTTCACATATATTTTGGTAGGTGGGTTTAATCATTATCTTTGTCAGTTTTCTAGGAGAGAAATTTTTAGCTCAGATGTGCTGCCTGTTGCTATGGTGTGGATGCTTGTGCTGCCCAATGCATCGCTGACCTTATATCCATGAACGTGACTGTATTTGGAGGTAGAGCACTGGGGAGGTTCCTAAAGGAGGTCATAGGCGCAAGGCCCTATCTGATAGGCTTCACGTTCTTACCAGGAGAGAGAGCTGAGACAGAGTTCGCTTTCTCCCCAAGCACAGAAGGATGTCACATGAGGACATAAGAAGGTGGTTCTCTCCAAGCCAGGCAGAGAGCCTTCACCAGCAAATACAGAGAAGGCACTTTGATTCGGGCTTCCCTATCCAGAACTTCGAGAAACCATCTCTGTTGTCTGAGTAACCTTCTCCCTCAACCTGGTCTGTGTGTCACAACGGCCTGAGCCAACCCGAATATATATTTTAAAGCTTTTGATATTGACTGACAAATCACCCTTCAGAAATATAACAGCTGGTATCCCTACCAGGAGCACATAAAAATGCGTAATTCCCTGTCCTTGTACTAACTGAATATGAACTTCGAAGCATGGAATTTGAGCTGTGATCTACTTTTCAATACCAGGGATGAACCCCTCTCCCCTCTGAATCTCAGTGTCCCATTGTGTCTAGTTAGTGTCACGACAATGATTCTTTTTGATTTTTTTAATTTGTGCACATTTGCAGTGATTATCCATCACATTCTTCCTGGCAGTTGGTAGATGTACATAACACGTTCTATTTCTTTTTTCATCCCCTTACCCTCCCTTCTCTCACTGCCCCCTCCCTTCATCTCTTGATCCCCCTCCGATCTGCCAAAAGTCCATCTCTCTGTTTCCTGTCGTCTGTCTTTTATCCTTGCAGAGCTGGTGCCTCTCACAGGACTACCGAGACTCCCAGCAAGAGGAAGTGTGAGCACATGTTCCGCAAACCACTAAGTGTCGGCGTAATTCACCTTTTATCTCAGCAGAACAAACTACAGAATGTATCAGAGGTTAAATGAAACCGTCAGAGATAACTTCACAATGTTCAGCTGACTTAAGTGGCCTGAGAATTAGTCCAAATGAAAACCACATGGATGCTCGGTTAGCGCCCCAGAGTTTAATCGGAGTCTGCATTCAGTTTAGGTTGGACCCAGACAAATTTTCTGATTGTAAGGAAGTAGCTCCAGAGACCATGAACTTCCCTTTCTCATACCAGAATTAGAGCTCTATTTTGATACTTTGTATCTTCCTACTAGGCTGACCTTCTTAATCTCTCTGGATGCCATCAGAGAAACTTCCTTTGTTCATTTCATTTCCAAAATTAGGTGACTGGGTAAGGTGACTTGGTTCTTCTTTCTTCCTAAACTTTCCCCACCTAAGTACTTTCTTGTAAAGGATTTCTACATGTGGGCGTGGGGAGGGGCTAGGTGAGTACCAAGTGCTCTGAGTTCCAAAGATAAAGGAATCCCTTCGGTGAAACTAGATAGCACTGATGCAATGCTTATTTTATGACTGCTTAATTAATGCTTTATTATTAGTGTCTCTAGTAATTAATTTAATTTTGATTAGCAACAGAAAAATAAGTTAGATCTATTTTCCCCATAAACTCAGAGAAAATTTAAAAACACATTTGGTCTCAAAGTGTTAAGAATCTCATAAGAGGGCCAAGATTTAGCTCACTGGCTCAAGCACTTGCCTGGTAAGTGCAAGGTCATGAGTTCAATCCCTGGTACTGAAAGGGAGGGGAGGGAGAATCTTATAAGAGTGTGGCTTCTGGCAAAGCCCCATCTAAATATCGGGTTCTTCTCTTTGTCGATATTTGTTGACACAGTTATATGAATGGATTTGACTGGCAGTTCTATAATATATTTCACTCTACTGAAATTCATTTCTGGATTTATAAGTCACATATCTTAATCAAATAGTACACTTTTCCCCCAACATAGAATTGGTATAGGAATGATATATACCTCTAAGTAATAATGACTGTACATTTTTGGGTATATCGCTAATTACACAAACATTTATAACCTCAAGCTGGCCGTAGGCAAAATGATAAAAGCTCAGTAAGCTATCTCATACATACATCATCGTGCTGCAGCTTTCTGTTTTTGTAGTGCAATCTCCTGGGAATGTGATTTCTGGGTTAAAGGCATGTGGAATTTTTATTTTAAACTCTCCTGGAAGATATTAATTTTGTGGTGCACCAGTGTGTTTTGTCCTGCAGTCCAGTCAAAAAGAGATGCTATCTATTTTTAAAAGGTTATCAGCGCAGTGATGGATAAAGAGCTATTATACCGTATACTTAAACCCTGCATTCTTTCCCTTCAGTGAATCTGGACATTTTGGACTTTAAAAAACTTCTACAATTTGTACCCACCTGTGTTTTTACTGTCTTCCACTATGTTCTGGAATAACCACACATTTTATTTTTAACACAGAATCAATCAATCTATTTGATAAATAAAAGAGCTATATCTGCTATCTTAATATATATTTATATTTTTGCCACTCTATGCTTTATATCACCTTCCTTACAAATTTTAACTAAAGTCACTCATTTTGCGTGCATTTTCTACTTTTTTCTATTGTCTACACAACTGCAGTATTCAGTTGGGGAAGTAGCTTTCTAATTTTTTTTTTTTGTCTTTCCATTGCCTCATTTCTGTCTCTGAACCTTTTAATTCTATTTTCTGGTAGTTCCTAAATTGTATGTTCCACCTCTTCTATTAAGTTTTGTGTGTCTGAGTTCATGTTTTTAATTTCCATTTCTACTTTCAAGTTCTTGATTTTAAAGAGCTTCTTACTATTCTCTAAATAGTTCTCTTTTGGGATTCTTCTTGCTTCCTGGATGCAATATCTTCTATTAAATAAGAACATATGTATTTTAATGAGCATTGCTTTTACTCTCGGCGATCTGCTTGAGTTACTGTTTCGTCTTCCATGTTGGAAACGTTCCTTGAGAGTTTACTCTTGTCCATGAGCGGGGAGCTAGGATGCTGGACTTGTAGTCTATGGGGTATGCTCACTGCTCTCACTGCCCAGTTTTTTTTGGAAATTCTGCCTGCTTTATATTGCCATAATAGCATACCTGAGCCTTGGGAATTCATAAGGAAGAGAAATTTGTTGACTCATTATTCTGCATGCTAGGATATCCATGAGTAGGCTAGTGAGTAGGGCCTTCTTGCTGTGGGGAGAGGGAGACAGAGAGAAAAAGAGAAAGGAAGCCAGAGAGAGAGAGATAGAAAGAGAGAGAAAGAGAGAGAGAGAGAGAGAGAGAGAGAGAGAGAGAGAGAGAGGAAGAAGAAGAAGAAGAAGGAGGAGGAGGAGGAGGAGGAGGAAGAAGAGGAAGAGGAAGAGAGGAAAGATATAGGAGTGAAAATAGACTTAACTCATCGTCTGTAATGACACCAATCTTGGAAAGAAAGTCACTTCTGTGATAATGGTATTAATCGACTCACATCAGCAACATTCTCATGAGCTAATCAGCTCTTAAAGGTTCTATCTCTTACCACTGTTGCACTGAGGGTTAAGTTTCCAACACAGGAGCTTTGGGGACATATTCACACTATAGCACCTTTCCTCACAGTGACGTCCCATGTCACATGTTTCAGTCTACCTTCCTGTCTGAGTCTCCCATCCTCTATCTGTTGCTTTGGGATGAGGTCCTGACCAATAGCGTTGAGGAAGACAGCAAAGCTCTGCACTTTCACTCTCCTCTCCTATTGCCAGGTTGGTGTGTCCAAAAGAGTCTCTTTCCTCTTCTCCAGAGCATAAAGCACAACTTTCTCCTGGGGTGAAGAAAGAGCTGTGGCAAAGAAAGGTATGGAAGGACCTGAGTGTCTTGAACGGATTTCACGCCATCCTCATTTCAGATTCTCACTTCACCCCAACTCACCTTGAGGGTGAAATCGGTTTAGGAGCTGTGGCGGATCCTGCTTGCAAATGCAGTTTGTTCTCGACCTTCCCACCGATGCCTTAAATCCTCCAGCATGCTGTGCCATCTGTTGTTCTTACATTGCTTTCCAAGTTCAGTGTGTGTCGCTTTCTTTCCAGTTATCTATATCCTTACGGTGCCGTGTCCTTTAATTACAAATTCGTTCACTGTAGTTTTGGGGAGGCTTGAAATTAGACGCATACCTCCATTCTTAATGGAGGATGACTGTGTTTTATATGTCTTGCTTTTGCAATTAGGATTCAGTCGTCTCTAGTTATCTGTGATTTTGCTTTTAGCAGGTTCACCTACCCACAGTCAACTACAGTCTGAAAGTAGCAAACGGGGAATTCTGGGTATAAATGTACACAGTTTAAGTTGCATGCCATCCTGGGTACCAATTCATCTCACTTCATCTCAGCGTACAGGCATTGCATCTCCTCGTATCATTCCAAGAAGAAAATTGAGCATGGTTATAAGGTGACATTTTGAGAGAAAGAGACAGAGACTCTGCTCATGTAACTTTAATTATAGAATATTGGTGTAATATTTTCTTATTGCTGTTAATCCCTTATTGTGCCTAATCTGTAAGTTAAACTTCATTATAGGAACCTATGTTTAGTACTATGTCTGTTTCCTGGCATTCAGTGGGGATCTGGAAAGAGAGGTCTACTGTGTAACCCTGCTGGACAGGTTACTTTGTAGTTTAATGATTGATGTGTTAGACTTTATTCCTTACATCTGATTTGATGTTTGTCATGTCTTTTATATCGTTAGTTTCTCTTCCTGTCTTTAATAGGTTTGATCCAGTTGCAGTTGAGCGCCTTTCACTTGATAATTATCACGCTTTTCCATTCTATCTTTCCTTCCTGGTTCTCAGAATTACGTATATTTCTGTACCTTTAAAAAATCAAGGCAGCAGTTATTTCTGTTATCATGATGCCCTTTGTACATTGCCACGCTTCCTCTCCCTCTTAATTAGCTGACTTCCACAGAATGCATTTCCTCTGCCTTCTGCCTTTCCTCTTGGTGACTGATACCTCATAGAACTTTACTGTTCGCCCTTCCTAGGCCCCAGCTGCAACTCTCAGGTCCGATGCCTGGGTGAAATACTTTAGAACCATTGATTCTGTACTTCTCTCAGAATTTTCCCTAGCAGAATGTTTTTTCCCCCTTTCTTCTTTAAGAGTCCCTATTTGAGAATAATCTGAGGATTTGGTAAAGAATTTTTGGAGTTAGGTTATCTGGGATTGAATCCTGTACCTGCCACTTCCTGGTTTTGTAGTGTCAGTTACTTAATTACTCTTTTATCTTTTCTTTTTTCTTCTCTCTCTCTTCCTCCTTCTCTCATTTCGTTTTCTCTTTTCCTTCCTTCCTTCCTTCCTTCCTTCCTTCCTTCCTTCCTTTCTTTTTTTTGAGACAGGGTTTCCCTGATTCTTATGTGTTCCAGGCTGGCCTTGAACTCACTAAGTAGCTCAGACTGGGCTCAAACTCATGGTGATTCTTGTGCTTCAGCCTCTCAAAGTCTAGGCTTATAGGCACGTGCCACTGTGGCCAGCTTTGTGCCTTAGTTTCTTCTTTGTTAAAATGACTTTAATTCTCACACCAACTTTAGGAATTTTTTGAGGCAACTACATGCTGTTTTTATCATTTACTAACTGCTAAATTTCTAATTAATGTTTTATGCACATTCCTAAACCTCATGTTAATATGTATACATTCATTATCACCGTGTATATAGATATTTATTTGTGTGTGAACATAATTATGTATGCCTATCTATCTAGTCATCCATCTCTCAGTTTTTTTTTCTTTTTTTGTGTGTCTTGGAATGATTGTTATGATTTATATGACTGATGCTTTGTGGACTGTATTCAATCATTTCCTTTCAAAATTCTTTTCCTTTGTGCTTCTTATCTACATTTTTGCTTCATGCTGTAAGGTATTTATTCTACTAGATATTGTCTATTATTATTTTGGGGTGCAATATGCCCTTCTTTTCTTCCAGCTCATCTCATGCAATGTTAGTTGGAAAATTACAATTTTTAGCTTCAGATTGTTTTTGGACTTGAATTTGATTTTTCCTTCATTATTTTCCCTGGTATTCTTCGTCTCTGTTTCTCTTAGCATATGCTAAATCTGAACAATCTGATCTCCCTCTCCCTCTTTCTCTTCTCTATGTGTATCTCTGTCTTTGTCCATTCCTAGGGGGTATAGTTCTGCTTATTTTGGTCTCCCAGTGGTGGCACCCAAGTGTGAGGGACAGGCAGAAGGGATGTGGACAGGTAAAACTCAATGCGGGTACTCCTGAAGGCAAAACTGCCTTTTCTCTTGTGCTTTTGTAGCCACATGGTAAGAAGAGGGCTCAGGTCATCTCTTGAAGAACAAGGAGATCATTTTGCTGGAGGTCTGGAGATCTCTGGAGGCTCAGATGGGTTCTGCAATGCCTTGGTTCTCTCTCCACGCCCTGGGGAAAATGCTCGTCAACTCTCCTGGAATCCAGCCCTTCCTTATAGATGCTGCCTGTTGCTTAGCACTTTTATGGTTGTGATTTGCAATTAATCAAGAATTGCTGGGAGGGGAAGAATTAAGAAGAATAAAGATGTGCTATATACATGTACCAACTCCCGGTGACGAATTCAATCATTAAATAGTACAAGCACATATTAATAAATTTTTTAAAAAGTTACTGAACATAGTAAAGTGATGCTACCATAGACAGTAAATTGTACCATGTATGTGTTCAGGATTCCAAGAAAGCCAGGCTTCCTTTTGGCAGCTGCAGCTCCAATGTAAGCATATTCTACTTTGCTCTTCTAGGATTAATTTATATTCTGACTTCACACAGAGCAGCACCTCAGCTTACAAGGATTCTGGGCCTGATCTGAGGGACAGACAAACCCATAAAACCTAAGTGCAGAATAGATGTGGGGGCCGCAAAGCCTCTTTGGGAACTTTAATATGCAGGAAAAAGGTAGTGGATCCTTCTCCCTAAGGATACTCTTGATCATCTAATTGGCTTAATATTGACAGGCATAGAGGCCCTTATGGGTCAGTCAGAAAATGATAACAGTTTCAGAGCTATGAGGTGCTATTGGATTTAATTAATCTGATCAGAGAATATTGTCAGGGGAATCTAAGATTCTTTAAAAATACTCATTTTCAGGTAAAACTGTTGGAGACTGTTGAGGCTGAGTACACATGCAGGGATGTGGCATGGCTCGGGTTTGACTGAACTGAGAATGAGGAGACACTTCAGGGGGCACCTGAGGCCACCTGAGACTTTCTGGATAGTTTTCTTTAATTAGCATCATCTGTTGCTCTGAGGGGTCCTTGAACCCCTCTCAAGATCCTGCTCAGATTTCCTGCGTTTTCCACTCAACTGCTTGCTTGTTCTGATTAAATACGGGCTGCCCAGTGTCAGTCAGCTAGCTGGCTAGGAGAGTTAGGAGCTCTGCCAAGGATGTCACTCTTCCAGCAGCCCTAGAGATCATGCCACTTGTGTCATTCTTTGGGCCTTCTCTGTGCACTCAATTTGGGCAGTGGGGTCTAGGCACAGACCCCAACATAAAACTGACTTCTCTATCACTTACTGAGTATGTGCAGCATACCTCATTGTTCAGGCATAGCACTAGTCTGCAGGGGCAAGGGCATTTGGCAATAAAGAGGGTGCTTGGTTTGCAGCAGTAACTTTTTTTATTTTAAAAAAGAAAAAAGAATAAAAATGATGACACAAAATTTCCAAATAAGATAATAGGAGATTAACAATGGTTAGTATATTGCATATTATTATCTTCAAAGTAGTTGCTCAGATAAGATATATGCATGAAAAATTGATCAAACATAGCACAAACCAATTTTTTTTTTTTTTTTGGTATGGGGGATAGAACTCACAACCTTGCACTTGCCAGACAGGCACTTAGGCCACTGAGCTACATCTCTGGCCCTAACACAAACCATTTTTTACATGAACTAATAGACATTAGTAGTATAATTATCACACACATATATGATAGTGCTCTAACTAATAGAGATTAGTAGTACAATTATCTTACCTATCGTATGTATATGAGAGATACTGCTCTCTCTATATACAGAGCAGTAGCTTTCATGGTTCTCCTTAGAGGATCAAATTTAGTTGTATGTGTGTGTGTTCTTTCCCATTGGCCAATGCTGGAGTTTAATTTTACAATAGACAAGAGACTTATTCTGATCTTAAATCAAAAGCAGAGTGAAGACAGAAACCTAAATGACAGCAATAATAGTAAGTCTCCGCGGTGTAGATCAGACCCTGGATTAATTGGAACAGTCCGTACTTTATTCCCTTGAACTGAGAGACCTTAGTCCAAGGGGCAACACTGAAGGTCACCTTAGGTAGAAAGTGGGTGAGGAAAGGTTGGTTAGGACACTCTGAGAGTCACAGGAGGCCAGATGCTCCGCTCCACAGGCGCTTGACCTTTGACTCAGAGCCCTCTTTTCTTCAGTACTTGATCCGCAGCTGATGCAAACCTTTTATTTATGCTTGTTCATTGGACAACAGAGCAGTTGAGCTGTTTTCACATCTATAAAAGGCAGTGCCGAGCGCTTTCTTTGATGTGTCCCGCCTCGGTGTGGCTAGCTATTCCTGGCAACTCGGTCTTCCCCCTGTAAGGTTCTGGATCCTACTCCTAAAAGCTCTAATTTGGGGATCCGAGTCTGAAGTAACTCAAAAGGTATCTTGTTTAACTGCTCATTTAAATAGCTAAGCCCCTGCCGCAACCATTTAAAACCCTCTCACCTTTCGTTTAGCTAAGCAATTCTTTTTTCAATTTTGGCTTGTTTATGAATGCATCTCTTTTTCTTTATCCACTGCAATTCCACACCTATAAAAAGCATTGATGGAAAGAGGAAGGAGTGAAATTAATATTCTTTTTAGGAAAGGACCTCAGCTGGGAATGCAGAGCTGTCAGGGAATGGCTCCTCATGTCCCTCCTGGGTGTGGTCGTCACAGTCATGGCCTGGGTTTTCCACCTGACTCCAATAATGGGCAGTTTTGGGGCAAGCTATTTAACACAGTTTTGATTTACTTTTTCCATCTGTAAAATAGAGATGATAATAGTTTTTAGCTACTTAATTTGCAGATTTCAATGAGATGAAAATAAGGGGCCTTTGTTCAAATGTTAAGACGGTGGCGGTAGAGCATTAAGCATAGGACTTTTATGCATGTGACACTTGGCACCACTCCTCTAGAAACTACTTCTGCTTGTAGGATTATTATGAGAATTAAATGAATTACTGCATTTAGAGTGCTTCAAGGAGTGGCTGACACACATGCAATCTATGAAAATGTTATTTACATGTGAAAAAATAGCAGTTGAATGACCTGGGAGCCCGAAAGATTGTGACTTGCTCAGGGTAACACATTAAACTGGTAGTAAAGGGAGGCTTAGACTTGCTTGTCATGGCTCCCTGCATTTGCAAATGCTTTCTTCAGTGATGTAGATTCATTCAATCAACATTTTGGGGTGCTTTCTATATTCCATGCACCACAGTGGACAGGGGTAATGTGCAGCTCATGATTTTTATTTTACTCATGTATTTCTTTATACACAGAGCTCTGTTGCATGCTAGAATAAATCTCAAGATAAAGTAACTCTGTCATGAACAGGTCATGAGACTTGCCCCTTTTTAAAAAGGTCAAGTAGATTTCATCGGGATCTTGGCATCACAATATGAAGACAAATTGTAAGTGTAAATTTTTAAAAAGAGAAGTGTAAACATAAATGATGGGGGAGTTTCCCATGTGTTAAGCTAGGGGATGAATTAAGTGATCTAGAAAAAGCTGTCTAGATTCCGCCGCAGTAATATGAAGATGCGTAGCTGTTCCTCTCAAGTCCAAGGCTGGTACAAGTGGGAAGACTGAGTTAAAAAGAGGTTAAACATTTTCTTTTTTCTTTTTTTTTTTGCAGTGCTGGAGAATTTTTTGTTCTAAATATGGCCATAAGGACAATTATTAAAAACATCTCAGATCAGTGGCTGATAAAATGCATTTAAACTCTCCATTTAAAAACTCAAAGGGAGTACAAAATAATATTCCATCTGTATTCTGACTTCTCTTCATTTCCTTTTTCTTGTTGAAAAGAGAATGTCACTCTTGTTCATTGTGAATCGCAGGCTCTAAATTTGGGAAGAGAATGCTAAAAGCATGCTAATTAAGCTCCAAAAAGAGTATTTTAAAAATTTTGAGCGTATAAATAATTTTACCATTCTGGGTATGAATTAGCTGTAGTTAGTCCAAAAGACTTTTTAAAGCAATATACTTTATTGTGTTTCAGGAATGATTTCCTGATATACAAATAACTTATTTTTTCATGGAACACAGACCATAAAGGACAAGATAGATTTATTTAATTTAAATTGTTTGGGTTGATTTAAATTAAACCTGTGAAATCCCACTTTGATTCTTATTATGGTCATGCTCACATTGAGTAAGACTTCTTAATGTTTAATAATGTACATTACTATGTCACATAAAAAGCACCTGTGAAATCTGTCCTACTGATATGATTCTTTCACTTAATATATCCTAATTAATATAGATATAAACTATAAAAGTTTTGGCCCTAAAACCTCAAAAAGAGAGAATCTCCTGTCCTTTGTTGGGATCTCCATTCCAGGGAGATGTCATTTGCTATTTAAGGGCTCTTCTAGGAACCGTCTTCGTTCCCATTTAGCTGGAGCAGTGATGGGAATCTGTTCTTTCTCTGATGGACTTAACAATACTATTTCTGTACCTCATTTGAGAGGCTGGGAAGCCATTCATTTGTGGTTAATACTGTAATTCTTAAAATGTATTTTTAAGATGCAGATGGAAATATCTGAAAGCTCATTTTAGTTTGAATGCTATCACTGCTCAAGCACACATGGAACTGTCAGCAAAATGTTGTTTGTGTCATGCAACGCCTATGAATCGAAAGCAGCTAAGCTAAAAAAAGGGAAATTGACAGGTGTCTTATTAGGGCTTAGCTATTAGTCATTTTTGTATCTGCACAGTAATTGACACTTCGTTTCTAAATGAGGATTGTGCATTTGCGTGCCTTCAGGAAGAAGTCCTGATGGATGATTCTAATCCACTATTTTAGGATGTGATGGCTTAATTTGAAGTGTTTTGATGAACAAAACATGACCTCTTCCTTGTCACTTTTCTGAATGTCCTCAGGTTTCATAGTACAATCAGGGAGTGAATGAATTTCACTAGGGTACTGAATATCTGATGACTAAGTGAGTTTGGCAGTGAAATTGGAGGTTGTGTTGGTAACTGGCTTCAACAGGAAAAAAGAAGAGGGATTATTTTCATTCTGTTCTATAAAATGTATTTTTGGTTATTACATGATGCTTGACTCTTACTGAATTAAAATCATAGAAGATATTCTGTGAATAATTATATTTACATTTAGGGGGTAGCTCCACCTTCTGGAATTTAAAGAGTTTAAAGTCTAATGGAAGTTTGGAAAGTATCAAAATGATTCCGTTCCAGAAAAGGAAACTGAGGACCTGAAATGTCGACAGTGTCAACATAGCTAAGTTAGAGACAAAATTAAAATGACAGAATACCAGAAACTCTTGATTCCATTTATGAAGTTAGAATCTTCTTTCTTATATCTCTATGCTAATGATTTTTGTTTTGCTGCTCAGAGGCAAATTGCTAAGGTGTTGCTCATCACATACCTCAATGTCACTTTTAACCTTACCTCTAAAACCACTAGCTATATCTAAATGGATAATCAAATGGAAAGTCTGATTTGAAGAATTCTTTAAGAAACTCCCACCACCATCACCAGCTTGTCAGTGGCTTCTAGGATGATTGCTGCATTTCTCAATGTCACACGTCTTTATGATTCTATTGAGGAGTAGTGACATGCCCAGAGGAGCCTGCACACTTTAGGTGGTCTCTATCATCACCTCACAACCAACTTTGAGTTCAAATTCATTATTTCTTTACATCTCCTGAATGCACAGCCCCAGATGCACTGGGGAATAATAAGGATTTTAGAGAAGGTTTTGTAGAGACATAGAGAAGATTATTTTATCATGGCGCACACACAGGAAAGCTTAGATCGTCTCTTTGGATATCATTCTTCAGCATTTCATGTTTCTCATTTCCTTTCTCTCTGGTCCCCTCCCTTCATTACCCACCGCTACACATGGACAGTTCCCTTCCTCTTCCCTTTTGTGATCACTTGGCTCTGAACTGAAGAATTTGTGCCCCTTTATAAAACAATGATCTATGGTAAACATTATGCATTCCTTAAATATGTCTTTGGGAGTCAGAAACGTTTCAGGTCATTGGGTCAGACCTGTGATTCTTTACAAAGACAATCCTAAAATTAAAAGTTAGCTTGGGTCCAAAGACAAAACTATACATAACATTAAAATTGATGTATCTCTTAATTTTTCTCCTTACGTCTCTGGCTTCATTGGGTGCTTTCCCTACTAGGCATTTGTATTTCAGGTTCAATTTAGCACCATAAATTTAACTGGCCCTCTGCTACAGAGCAGTCCCTGGGTATCTGTCTCTGCTTTAGTAGTTTAATTGATGCTGACAGTGGGGTGGTAAACCTGCAGGGAGGCGGAAGCCATACAATGTGCCAAGTGTCGTAGCACGAGAATGAACAGGGGGCTTTCAGAGATGACTGCGCCGAGGGTCTTGATCCGTGAAGGTTAGAGAAAGCTGCCAGTGCGACAGTGTCTGAGGAGACTGAACAAAATATTAGATGGTCCAACTGTAGAAATGGACATGTCATGAAATTAACATGGAGGAGAAGAGGAAAAGACATGGACGGCTTTGAATGCTGAACCAACGCTGTTATCTTCTAGTGAGTCAACAAATGGATCCTTGATCACTTTAATTTTTATCTGAGTTTTATATGTACTTAGAGTAAGGAGTGGAATGATTTATCAAATTTGTTAGCAAAACGCCCCAGCAGGGCTCATTCCTCCTCTGCCTCATCTACATTCCAGAGGTAACAACCATCAGGGTGATCATATTGGTCTTCACCTCTCATTTCTGCAAGATATGTTTGTATGACTTTCTTGCCTTGGTCAGTTTAGCTCATCGTCTTTTGACTTCCTATCAGGAAGGATGGGGATTTGGCTCTCTTTTTTCCCTGAACTCCAAAGAAATCACACACTGTTCTTATGGTAACTTTTTTTTGATAGTGCAGTTTTAGTTGGATCAACATTCAGTATTTATATTATTAAGCTCTTGTGAATCCTATCCACAGTTGAGGCAAATAGCCAACTACACTTACTTTTATTGTGTTGCAGAATTTTGGCACAGTCCCTGGGGGTTACTTTTATTTGTTATCCTTTTTATTTACTTCGTTATTCCCGTGTACTCATCTCTAACTCCACCCTGAAATTCTTTGCCAATTGTTTAAATCTCCTCTTGAGACAGTACCAGTCAAGTTACCCTAGCCCTTTTCTGTCTCTTACAGAGCCATTACTATAGCCTTTACACCTGCATCTATGGAATAGGAGCAGTGATCTTCTAACTGGGGACAGGCTATGCATGCAGGGTCATGCTGTGATTTCCTCTCATTGCCATCTTGAAGGGTCATTTTACCCTCTCTGCTGTTGGATCCGTTAGTTTTTGATATGTGTGTGTGTGTGCGTGTGTGTGTTCCAAGCTTCTTCTCTCCTGGTTAACTCTTGTATCTTTTTGAAAAAGAACAAAGAATACAAAAAAATTTTTTTTTTGGCCTAGAATCTGCTTGGCAATTGGTCAGGTATGGAACTCTACACTTTTCCCTTAGACAACTGAAGATTAGTTTCATTTTCTTCTGGTGTTCAGTGTTGAAACTGAGAATTCTAAAAATATCTCTGACTACTGATTCTTTCATGAGATGTTATTTTTTTCCTCTTTGGAATTCTCATAGTAGTCATTTGTCCCTTTTTTTGCAGATTTTTTGATGCTGTGCCTTCAGCATTTTTTAAAATCTCAGTCTTTCCTTCCAGATTTTTTATCTGGTTGTCGAACTTACCTTCTGATTTTCCTATAGTTTTGTTTTCTATTTTAGAGTTCCTTATCTAACTGACCTACTTTCTGGGGAATTTTCTTCATTTCATATCCCACTTTTTCTTTGGAGATTTTTATTCTGGATTTTGTGTTTTTAATTTCCAAGAGCACTGTTTTCTTCTATGAATGCTCTGTGATTTATATGTACAATATCGTTACTATTGTTAATGCTAGTTTTGAAGACATTTTCTTCTCTTCATTTAGTCTAATTCTTCTAAGATTTTTGTTCATTTTCTCATGATGGATACTTTCCTCAGATGCCTGAGCAGCCTTGGATTTTCGGCTGATGTTTATGTTGGGTGCATCAGAGAGAGAGAGAGAGAGAGAGAGAGAGAGAGAGAGAGAGAGAGAGAGGAGAGGAGGATGAGGAGAAGAAGAAGAAGGAGAAAGAAGGACAAGAGGATGAGAATGAGGACAAGGAGGATGAGGAGAGAAAGAAGAGGAAGAGGAGGAAGGAAGGGGATGAAAAGGAGAGGAAGAAGAGGCTCAAAACCAAATAGGCACATGGAGGGGGTCTGGCATCAGTGAGCAGCATTCTGATGTTATCTGTATTTTTTTGCCTTTCCTTCCTGGCTAATCATGCTTCCCAGAGAGGACTCCTCCAATATCCTGTGTGGAACTTGAAGGCTGCTGCCAGCATTTTCAATGACAAATGAAAGAACAGGGCTGGAATGGAAAGAGGTTCTCAGCATGTAGTATGCGTATGTTAGCTTAGCATTCATCTTCAGTAAAATATCTCCCTCAATTGTGTCATTTGGATTTCAGTCCAAGACCCTCTCTTTTATATGCTACTAGATAGAACACACCCATTTTAATTCTAGATCGAGAGAGGATGTTCTGTTGAATGAACAGAGCAGATTTGTTCTTTCTCCATTTTCCTCCTGTTTTTATCTGCACTCTCAAACATACCTAAAAGTTGAAATACAGTTTTATAGCGACCACCAGAATACTGACTTCTTGGGTTCTAATATTATCATTTTATTACTCTCGTTTTAGCACATACTATCTATCTACCCATCTCTTTGTTCATTATCGGTTAATCTCATTTTTTTGGGTGCATTTTCAAGTGAAGAGTAAGCATCAGGGCATTTCTTCCTAAATAAACAGCTAGTCTATTAAATTGGCAGTCAGTGTTTGTTTAGGCCTTTTCTTTTGACATAAAATTTACATACAATGAAAGATAGAAATCTTATATGACCAGTGTTATGACTTGTGTCTAGGTGTCCCCCAAATCCTCATGCAATCATACCTGGGGCTTTTCAGAAGGGTGTGTGACATAGGGTGTGTGACACTAGGATGGATTCATGGCGCAAGTCTAGAATCAAGGGCACGTGGATTAAGGGTGTGAGTACCTACCCTAATGGCAGGCAGCCCTGGAAATGACAGAGGAGACAGAGAGAGCTGTGTCATCCCTTGCTTATTTTACTGTCTTCTACCCCTATGAGCTGTTTCTTCTCTGTGAGGCCTGTCTGCCATGCCACCCTGCTTTGAAGCCAGCTGACTCTGAGCCGAAACCTCTATGAATGGTGAGCTAAATAAACCTTTCTACCTTTAACTTTGGTTGTTGAGTATTTTGTCTCAGCCATGAGAAAAGTGACTAAGACTGTTAGTCTCTGAGTTCTTACAAATTTGTAGTTCTGTGTTCCTGAAACTGTAATCATTACACAGAATACTGCCATCACATGAGTATATACTCTAATGTTCCTTCCATGTCAATCCCCACCTCAGCCCTGTAGAGTAAATCAGCTGTGATTTTTTTCCCACCATCAATTATTTTTGACTATTTTAATTTATGTATTTATTTTGGCTTTTTGAGACACAATCTTACTATGTAGTTCAGATAGGCCTTGAACTCAACATGTAGCCCAGGCTGGCCTCTAACATGCAGCAATTCTCCTGCCTCAGCCTCCCTAGTGCTGGGATTATTTTGACTCTTTTAGGTGTTCATTTAATTGAAAAGTTTCACAACAGCTTGCTGCTTTTGAGATTCATCCATGAGGTGTAATAAAAATACGAAGATTTAAATTTTAAAAAATGATTACTATAGAGACACATTCTATCAGTTTCCAGAAATCACTCTGTATCACTTCAAATGTCATTATTCCATTGTTATGGACACTTTCTGAAGCTTCTGCAAGTCCTCTTCTTGAGTGTCTTTGTGTTTTCCTGGATGCACTGATACCTTAAAGTCATTCAAAATGGTCACCTTTAATGGTCATTATGATTTGGAGGGAGGGACAAAAGTCACACAGTGCCAAATACAGTGAATATGTGGATAAGGGCACATTGCAGTGTTTACCATCCTGCCTTTCTTTTGCATGGCTCTCAGCAGCAGCAGCAGGGGGAGTAGTTTTGATCACACCTCATAAAGATGCATAAAAGGACTTCCGGAACTGCTTCAGAAGGCAGGGAGAATGGTGGAGAAGTGTGCTCAAAGTGAAGAGTGTTTTGAGGAGGATTAGTATAGGTCTTCCTTTACCGTAATAATTTATTTTTTTGTTTTAAAGAAGAAAAAACCAAGGAAAACAAAACAATAAAATCAATCAAAACAAACCAAAATAAGTGAAACTTTATGAAATCAACAAACCTTATGAAATCAACAATAGTTACTATAATGCCTTTTGTTGTCTTCAAAATAGCTGCAGATAATGTAAGAAAACTCAAACAGAACAGAAAAGAATAGAAACAATAAAACCAAAACAATGAGTGCAATAAAAGACTTCAAAACAAGCCAGTAGTAAATACATAATGGCTTCCATAACATGTCTTGTTATCTTTTAAATAGCTGCTCATGCCATCAGAATTAACATAAACAAAACACAAGAAAATAAAAACTCAACCCCCCAAAAACCACAATGAAAATGATGTGGTTTCCGGACAGAGCTCTCCTCCAAGGGGACTGGTTCTTTCCGTCTGCATTCTGTGAATTGCCTTTACTGTAATAATTTTAAAAATTAAATATTCGCTGTGTTGTTTTACATGTAGCACTAGTTTGTTCTTTTTCATGAATAAACAACATTTTTCTGTATGAAAATACTGAGGTTTTCTTATGTATTCTCTTATTAATGAATAGCTGGACATTTACAATTTGAGGATACAAGGTGTAAATCTGCTAAGAACAATTTGTACATGCATTTTTTTATTTAATTAAGTTTATCGGTATAATTTAGGTATATACAATGGTCACATTCATCAAAGGGAATATTTACGTGTACATCATATTCCTTGATTTGTCTTTTTTCTCCTTTCCATTCCTCTCTCTTCCCTTCAACTCCACTTTCCCTTCTTATTTACAAAGCTTTGTTTCCATTTTATCTTTCTTTTCTCATTTTTTCTTTCTTTCCTTCCTTTTCCCCTCCCTTACTAGTTCCCCTTTCCTTTTGAATAATTTCTTTCCATTTTACCATAGCTCTTGTACAATTAGGTTCTTATTTACACTTTCAGTTCCTCACACCAGTTGTGTCAACGTGATATTTACACGTGTGTCTGATTTATTTCATTTAAGAGTATGGTCTCAAGGTCCATTCATTTAGCAATGAATGTCTCAAGTACTCTGTTATATAAAAAATTCCACATCATTTTTATCCATTCATCAGTTGATGGGCATTTGAATTGTTTCCAAGATTTAGCTGTTACAAACTGTGCTGCTATAGACATGGGTGCACATATATAACTGTAGTATCATGTTTTTAATAATTCTGGGGAAATACTAAGAAGAGTAATAGCTAGGTCAAATGGGACCTCTAGTCCTAGTATTTTGAGGAATATCCACAATGATTTCCGAAGTGCTGGCACCAGTCTACACTCCCACTAACAATAAAAAAGTGTTCCCTTTTCCTCACAACCCCACCAGCATTTGCTATGGGTTGCTTTTTTCATAATAGTATTCTTTCTGGTGTGAGATGGAATCTCAGTGTTATTTTAACTTGCATCTCTTGAATGATCACTGTTGTTGAACATTTTTTTTCATATTCTTATTTGCCATTTGCACTTCTTCATCTGAGAAGTGTATATTCATCTCAGATGCCCATTTTTAGATTAGGTACTTGAATTTAGGGAATCTGAATTTTTTTCAGTTCTTTATATGTGCTAGATACTAGTCTGTTGTCTGAAAGCAACTAGCCAAAATTTTTTTCCTACTCCATGGATTGCCTTTTTACTTTGTTGGAGACTTCTTTTGCTGTGCAAAAGTTTTCTTTAATAAGATGAGATCCTAGTTGTTGATTCTTTGTAGTATTTCCCATGAGATCTGGGTTTTATTCATGAAGTCTCTGCTTACCTATGTCCTCAAGAGTTCTAATTATTTTCTCTTCCAGGAGATTTAGTGTTTTCTGTTTGAATATTTAGATTTTGACCTTAATTTAGTGTATAGTGATAGACATGGGCTAGTTTGCGTCTTTGGCATGTGGAAAACCAATATTTTTCCACTACCATTTATTAAAGAGACTACCTTCCTTCCAGTGAATGTGTTTGGTCTGTTTATCAAAAATAAGGTGATTGAGTGTGTTTCTGCATCTTCTAATCTGTTCTATTGATCCTCTGAGGTGTTTTGTTTTTTTTTTTTGCCAATACCATGCTGGTTTTTAAAAAATCAAAACAACTCTGTAGTGTAACTTCAAGTCAGGGATTTTGGTACCCCCTGCCTTGCATTTGTTGCCCAGAATTACTTTTGATATTCTAGGACTCTTCTGGTTCCAAATGAATTTTAGGATTGCTTTCTCTAATTTTTTCAGGTATATTAATGATATTTTGGTTGGGATTGCATTCAATTTGTATAACAACTTTGGGAATATGACCATCTTCACTGTGTTGGTTTTTCCTACCCAAGAGCAAAGGATATCTTTTTGTTGTCTGATATCTGTTTATCTCCTTTTTCAGAGTGCTATAGTTTTCAGTATACTTCCTTTGTTAGACTGATTTTAAGTGTTTCATTTTTTTCTGTGCTATTGTGAAAGGTGTTGTTTCCATAATTTCTCTCTCAGCGAGTTTGTTATTTGTGTACACATCTTTTTTGAAGATCTCTTTTGTTTTCTTGAGTAAAAATGTCAGAGTGGCATTTCTAGATTATTACATGATTAATTTTATAAAAACTGCTTTTCTTGCAAAGTAGCTTTTTTTTTTTTTTTTTTTACTGGTGATAGAATTCATGATTTTGCTCTTGCCAGGCCAAAGTAGTTTTACTGTTTTAATGTCTCTTCTATAGCTGTTATGGATTGGATATAACATGTCCTCTGAAGTTCGTGTTTGACATCTTGGTTCCCAATGCAGCAGTGTTTAGAGATAATACTTTTGTCATTAGGACTGTAATTTCATAAACTGGTTACTCCACTGGTGGATTCATAATCTGATGCTGTTGTTGGGAGGTGATGGTAATTTAGTATGTGGGGCCTAGTTGGAGGGAGTGCGTCATAGGAACATGTCCTTGGGTATTGCATCTTATCCCCATCCTCCTCCACTCTGACTCTCTTTGTCTGCTTCCTGACAATCATGGGACAAGCAGCTTGCTTCATCATAGACTTACCCACTCTGTGATATTTGCTTCACCCCAGCCCTACAGTGTTGGGCCAAAGTGACCATGTACTGAAACCTCTGAGACCAGAAGCCAAATAAGTCTCTCCTTCTCTAAGTTGATTTTATTGGCTAGTGTAGTAATGCATCCAGATGTTCAACCTCCTTTTTTTTTTTTAAACTGGGGATTGAACTCATGACCTTCCACTTGCCATACAGGTGCTTGTGCTGCTGAGCTAAATCCCTGTCCCTTTGCTCAATATTCCTGATGAAGTATTGTTGATGTTAGTGTTGTTAATTATAGTCTTTCTGGTGTGTGCATCTTAGTGTCTCACTGTGGTCTTCATTTGAATTTGATTGTTTCTTAAACAAATTAGAGCCATTTCTTCTCATTTTATTTTCCCCTTTACCTTTGCTTTCAGAGGCACTTACAACTGCCAACTCCTTAGCTTGGGAGGATTTTTTAGTGCCATCTGTTTTAATTGAGTCTCAGCTTTCCCCTGCTTTAAATTTGATTTAACTCTTATATACTAAATCACTTTTTACTACTCTTCTATTTAATTTCCAGCTTGCAAAATATTTTTCTATTTTCTTTTCCCCATTCCTCATGAATTCATACCTAAAAGCAAATCAAAACCAACAAAAATGAAACAACAACAAAACTATTGTTTTGGTGGGGTTTTGGAAATACAAAATATTTAAGCTTCCATTTTTAAAAATCTGGAGGTCTTTTTGGTAAGTGAGGCGTAGATCATGGCTGGAAGTGTCTGATGTTAATAAAACACTATTTGAGGTCAGCGCTACAAAATTATGAATATGCTGTAAGACATTCACTCCATGAGATGACCGACAGTCTTGTAGCATTGAGGAGGCTCAGTAACCAGTGGGGATAATCCTGAGAGCCATTTTTACATCTGTAAGACCAGCAACATACTTTATACTGAGATGGAGAGCTACATAAACATATAGACAATAAATGTACCCCTAAAAACTTCCCTTTAGCCAAATTTCTTCAATTCCTACAGCTACTCAATTTCCACCAACACAGAGGAAATGAAATAGAACAGCCAAAAGTAGGGATTTGGATGATGAAAGAAGTAACTGCTTCAGTGTTGCCAACCACTTCTGAGGAAATATTCATGGATTTGGTTGCAAATTCTGCATGGAGAAATAAAAGAGAAGAGATAGTACTTTAAAAATATCAGTGGGGTTTAGGAACTTTTCCTATTGTCCCTTCGGAATTTAAATATTTCACATTCTTACTTTTTGGAGTCTTATTCTGCTTTCAAAGTAGTATTTGGCTGGAATATCCATCTTTTCATGTGAATTAACGCTAGCAGTGAGGGCGGTGCTGCTGGCAGGCTCTTTCAAAGTGTGAATGGCCAGCATGATTCATCTCTCATTTGCTCTCCAGGCCAAAGACATAACTTCCTGGGGCTTGGTTTCCTCAAGAAGAAGTTAGAACAAGTTATTCTAATCTTCCTCGTGTCTCTGCTACTTTTAGGCACTCCATATTGAGTGTTGCACAAGGAATAACTCGTAATTTTAGTGTTTGAGTGAGTTAACCAGATTTGGATCAATTGGAATTAGATTTTCAAATAAGCAGACTTCTTTGCACTTTTTCAGATTTTGTATTTCTCCTTCACAAAGAAATATCTTCTTGAGACTCCTGCTAAAGTGACAGAAAAAGGCATCTATTTGAAAGGCATTTTCACCCCTGAGCAGGATTTTTGCTGTGTGAATGAAGATATTTATTTATGGTAACAAATTGAATCTAACACTTTGTGAGTTCTGGAACTTTTGGCAAACCACAGACTTTCTAATTCTCAGATTGTTTCCTTATTTTATTTTGGTTTTGTTTTTGATACTAGAGATCAAACTCACAACCTCGTGCTTACCAGCAAGTACTTGAACCACTGCACTAAATCCTTGGCCCAGTTTGTCCCTTTATAAAGCAGGAGTGACAGTGGCTATCTTAAAAGGGTCTTTGGGGCTCTATCTTGTCTACACAAAGAACTTGACTGAGTATTTGCACCACAGTGCTTGTATGCTGTTATTATTCCTCACCTTTATTTTGAAACTATAATGTTTCATGGGATCTTGACCTATTCTACCCAGGAAGGTATTACCCCAGCCATTTTTGAATGTCTCCTATCAACCTCCATTTTCTCTTTTTTTCCCCAAATTAACTTGCCAATTGGAGAAAAAATTCTTTCCCTAGCCCATTTATGGTAGACCTATGGCACAGACGTTATCTGCTCAAGTATCTGCTCCTGTGGAGCAAAGGACATGGCCTCAAGCTTGGTCAATACCCCAGTCCCACCCCAGCACCAGGTATTGAGCCCTGGGCTTTCTCACTGAGATACATTCCAGCCATTTTTATGTTATTATTTTAGTTAACTAACTAATTTTGAGACAGGATCTCACTAAGTTGCCTAGCCTGCTCTCAAAGTTGCAATCCTCCTGGCTCAGGCTTCGGGATCCTGGGATTATAGGCATATGTTGCCATTTCCTGTAGGCTGAGGTCTATCTTACTCAGTATTGAAGAAAAAACTCTTTTTTCCTCCATTTAATTTTTAGAACTAGGAGGACTAGTAGGCATCTAGTGACCAGGTCATGGGGACTATCTGAGAATCTAAAGCTAACGGCGGGAAGCATCTGTAGGGACAGGTAGAGAAAGTTAGTTCCCTGATTATATCATTTGTGCCTCTGAATAAATCCATTTAGAAAACTAGAATGCCCACAAGTTTTCTAGTTTTATGAGGCAAAAACAAAACAAAACAAAACAAAACCTTGCTGTATTCAAGCTAAAATTAAATTGATTCTCAATACCTGCAACTGACAGAATGGCTCATTTAGACTTAAATTTATTTCTCCTCCCTCACTCATGTGGGAGGTTTGGCTTGGATTTGGTTCTTTCTTACAGTAGGAGGGCTGTCAAGTAAAGACATAAAATCAGCGGATTACACAGTGATCCCTGCTGTGCAGTGTTTGAGATTTTTAGAAGTACGGGTAATTCAAGTTTCTTTAGTAATTTCAGTAAACTTCTGAACTAAAAACTGAAATTTGTTGGAGTCAAATCTAAAAGGCACTCAGAACGCAGCTGTTTAAGCCTTTTAGTTTTAAGTGGTTTATATGTTCACGGGTACATGTCTTTGTGGTTAGGAAACAAAATGGAAACCCGGGTCCTAGGTGCTCAGCTCTTTCCTCACAATGTATTTTTTCCCAAATGTTTTATTTTTATTAATACAGCTTCCAGTACACTAAGGTTACAGTCCTCGTGTGGAGCTGGAACACACGCACAATACATCCGAATTCTTTTGGCTTCCCCTCCCCTCCCTTGGCCCTCCTTCCCTCTCTTGGTCCCTTTGCCATTTGCAGAAGATCTGTCTCCCTGCTTCCTGTTATCTACTTTTAATTTGGTTCTTTAAATGATTTATTCTTGGGGTTTTCAACGAAGGGAAACCAAATTTTAAGCTGTGCAGCTGATTTATTAGCCTCAACATTACGTCTCAAGGTGCATCGTGACAGAGACCACTGATGACACGGGCACCAATCACACATGAGGGACAGAGAAGGAAGGTCCCACGAGGGCACAGTTTTTGTGTATCTCGTGCTGTCGGGGAGAGGGACCCTGAATGCATCAGCACTGCAAACTGTGCCTTGTGTTCATGCTTAGTGTACACCCCACCCCATGTCAGTGTGGTTCTTTTTAATGTGTTGCCATGTTTTATTTCCGTTACAAGCTTGGCTCTATAAAGTTGATTTTGTAAGAGCCCCAGAAGACTACACAGTTTCTTAAATGTATTATTATACTTTTTCTCCAATCCGATTTTATGGGTACATTTTTAGATATACATAATGATCACATGCATCACAGAGAATTCGTACTTGTATATGACGTAACTTGATTCTTTTTTCCCTCATTCTTCTACCTTCCCTGTAATCTTTTCTCCCCTCCCCACTTAAAAAAGCTTTATTTCCATTTTTTCCTTCTTTTCTCACTTTTTAAAATTACTTTTCCCTTTTTTCCTTTCCAATTTTCCTTGTTCCTCTCCCTATTTGAACATGTTCTTCCTATTTCACAATACCTGACATATATTTTGGCCTTTATTTACACTTTTGGTTTGTCATACCAGAGAAGCAATGCAATGTTTATGTGTATGTGTGACTATAAACATGGGCATGTATACGTAAGTGTGTTGTGGTATTTTTAAATCTTCTGGGAAGATACCCAGAAAGGGAATAGCTAGGTCAATGGGGCCTCTAGTCATAGTGTTTTTTTGGATCTACACATTGATGTACACAATGGTTACACCAGTCTACACTCCCACCAACAGTGGAGAAGGGTTCCCTCCCCTCACAGCCCACCAGCATTTGTTAACAGTTGATTTCTTGATGATGATCATTCTTTCTGGAGTGAAATGGAATCTCAGCATTATTTTAGTTTGCATCTCTCAAAGGACCAGTAATGTTGAACATTTTTTTATATAATTATTTGCTGTTTGCACTTCTTCACCTGAGAAGTGTGTATTCATCCCAAATGCCCATTTTTGGATGGTTCTTTAAATCAGAGGGGGTGGTCCTGATTTTTTAGTTCTTTAACTTTTCTCAATAGTAATCTTTTGTCTGAGGAACAGCTAGCAAACATTTTTTCCTGGGTTGTCTCTTTACTCTGTTGGTTGTTGTGCAGAAGCTTTTTAATAAGGTGAGATTCTAGTTGTTGACTTTCTGTGATAGTTTATGTGTGATCAGGGTTTTGTTCATAAAATATTTGCCTACACCTGTATCAAGAAAACTACATATAGCTTAAACTCATTCTTGCTTAGGTAACATTATTATCAAAACTAATACTGCAGAATAATTTTCTTTTCAATGAATGTTATTCCCAGACCCAAAGGAGTCTCAAAACATGTCACCTGAATTTATTAATTAAATTTTAGGGTCCAGCTGATGATTTACAGGAAAAAGATGGAGAAAACATATAAAAGACATGGTAAAAGGCAACTCAGAAAACTACAGTTGGTTAGTAGCATTTTTTGGGTACCAGGCAGCAAACTCAGGACCTTACACTTGCCAGGCAGGTGTTGCGCTGCTGAGCTACAAACCTGGCCGGAAACTATTATTGTTTAAAGGAAAATTTTTTCTTTAAATGAAGTAGAGGGGTAAACTATAGATTTTTAGGAAATGTCAAAAACACAGCAACCTATTATATATTTGGACATCAGATTAAAAATAAAAAAGCTGAGGAAAGTATTTAAAATGTTTGTGAGAGAACTGGAGGTTTGAATGCTGTCTGGATGATTAATGATGTTGAGGAAGCACTGTTTTGGTGGTGGCTGCTTGGTGTGATATCACTGCCTGATTGTGCTAAAGAAGGGAGTGCTCCTTGCCTTTGGGGCTGCATGCTGAGACACTCACATGTGATAAGGAGCTCACACTTTCCTTGGGATAACATTGGGAAGATACAGTAAAGTCCACGCTATAATAACAACTTAAAAAATTTGCTGTTGTTAGTCTCTCTGGGTTACATTCTTGGAAGAAAACATGTACATGTTGAGATATAAGATAAACAAGATTTATAAGAAAATAGAAATAATAAAGAATGCTAAAAGAAATTTTATTCTCTTTCCAAGAGCCTGGTGTCTAAGTTATTATAAGAATATGAACACATATGTCAGATTTAATGAACTACAAATGATAAAATCAAAGAGTATAAAACCACTTAAATTTTCTGGATAAGTCAAGTTTAAAAAGGCAAAACAAAACTAAAACACATGATTCTATTTTGGAAAAATCCTGATTTAGCCTATCTATTCTTGATGTTAGCTATTTCTGTATTGATCAAATTTCTAAAAACTAAGGGCCTTAGGTAAAATCTGTCCTATAATCTGATTTGGTAAGGCCGTGGAGAAAAATGGTATTTATATTTTTAAATAATTGAAAAATATCTAAAGGAAAATAGTGCTTAGTAACATTTGGAAATTATATGAAATTCTAACTTCAGTGCCCATTATATAATTTAACTTGAGCACAGATATTAATATTTATTTACTGTTTTTGTGAGTAACATTATATTGTCTATGGCTGCTTCCAACTTAGAGCAGATGAGTAATTATACCAGAGATTGCATGGCTTGCAAAATCTAATTATTTTTCCTTTGGCCCTTTACAGAGAATGTTTTTCACCCTTGATAAACAAACTGAGCCCTAGAGGTATGAAGTGTCTGGACTAAATATACACAGGTTTTGATGGTGGAACCACAACTCACACTTAGGTTTTCTGACTCTAACTTCTCTTAATTTTGAGTGCGATTTTTTTCCCTATAGTTTTGCTCCCTTGAAATAATAATGTTTTCTACTTATAAACTGTTCATTATCTTCCTGGCATTCTTTAAAAGTTTGTTTTTCATCATAAGATGTTTTTACGTTTTTACTGTTTAAAAAAGTTTAAAAAAATTTTTTATTAGTGCATGTTGTGATGGATAATGAACATATTCATTGTGGGAGTTGGTACATACATGTTCACATTTTGTCTTTTCCTTTCTGGCATTCCTGTGCACATTTATATTTACTCTTTAAATCATCATAATGATCTATATGATAGATACTATAATAAGTCTTCATTTTATACTTATAGAAATTGAACATAGATTAAACAAAGTTCTAAAGATACAGACAGGTGGGGGATCTAGATGGCTTGACTCTGAAATGCTGCACACTGATTCTGACCTTATTAACAAAATGGGAAACAATTGCACTTGGATGTGTTCAATAAAACTTTATTTATAAAAATAGCAGCCTAGATTTGGCTCTTGGAAGCCAATTCACCCTTCCTATGGGCTGGCACAAGTCCTGTGGAGTAGCCCAGGAGGAGAAACAAGCCAATTTGCCCTTCCTGTGAGTTGACAGAAGCCATGTGGGCCTGGGAGGAGGAACAAGAAGCCAATTCGCCCTTCCTGTGAGCCAACTGGTGCTCAGGCTTGGAGACAAGAACAACATCCCCTCACCTGTAAACACCAGCTGATTTGGAGAATAGGCTGAGTCAATAGCAACTGAAGTACCAAAACATCTTAACACTTGTATTGTCTGACTGACTTTGTGGGCCTGAAGCTGGTAGTCTGAGCATCTATTAAGAAGATAGCCCTATGCAGTATAACAACTCTGTCTTGTTTTTGAAATCCAACACTGTTCTGACAGTTTTGTTTTGTTCTGTTGTATTGTTTTGTTTTATTTAATGTTCTGTTTCGATTTGTTCTATTCATTTGATTTTCTTATGTCTGATGCTATGTGCAGCAATTTTGAAGATTATAAGAGGTATTAAGGTAGTCACTGTTGATTTCCCATTATCCTGTTCTTAAGTCCTGTATTACTTTTACTATTTAGGTTTAATTGGCTCTGTACTGATTAGTTTTATTTTGTTTTATTCTTGAAATAGAATAAAAAAAAATTAAAAAATTATAGTATATTCTCAGATCATAGTTTTCCACTCTGTATTACTTTACCACAGTCTCAGCATCTGGTGAGCGTTATGTTTTTTTAGAAAGGGAAACACCAGTCTCATGAAGGAGAAATCATTGGATGGTTTAATGATTCTAACACCTCACTTCTCTTTTGAGCTTTAGGACAAAAGAGACGTGGATCGTTTTGCTACCTAAGTGAATTTGAATTAGTGAAAGCAGTTCCTAATCTCCTTTAAAATGAAAGGCTCTCGCAGTGTATGATCAGAAATCCTTACACTGTAATTATGTGCAATTTCTGTTCATCAGTTAAAAGAGGAAATAGTCTTTGAGGAATAGTGTGTTGTTTTAATTTTGAGTCTCAATCCTTGCTTTGCGGACTTTCTTGTCCTACCTCACAAGCTGGTGTGCGTAGGAACAACAGCATCATTGCAAACAAGGATCGTGGAGGTTTCTCTGAGAATCTGGAAATTCTGGCAGGAAGTTTGGCTGCCATCAAGAGCAGAGAAGAAGCCACTCCAAAGAACAGTGGTCCATGATCAGCTTGTTGTTCAGTCCATAGTAGATATGGAGTGAAGCTCCAAAAACCAATTGGAAAAAGTATTTATTAACTTGTGTTGGTTTCAAATGGATACTGTATGTCTGTGCTTTCTAGACAAAGAGGGTGATACATGACTGTGGCTTCTGCTTCACTGGGAAAAATCTGATACATTAAATTCCATTTGTGAGGATGGAATTGTGAGGGATGAAAGACAGGGAGGGAACTGAATGCAGCAGGTAAAAAGCTGTTTTCCTAGAAGAGGATTCTGCCTATGCCGTGTAGCACTATGGGTGGAGTGGTGATGTAACTGTCTACCGGACACTCAGGTTGAGTGAAGGTGAGACAGATGTTGACAGAATTGTGGTCTGAAGGTCAAATCCTGCTGCTGTCTGGTTTTGAAATACTGCCACATGCCCTTATTTTGTCAGTAAAGTTGGAGGCCACTTGTTCACATACATGTCACCTTTGGTGGCTTTTGTGCCTCAATGGTAGAAAGAAGAGCTTGCAACAGATCATAGTGGCCAAGCAAGGGCAAAGTATTTATTATTTGGTTTTTACAGGAAGTTTTCAGATCCTTAGTTATATGAAAAGATTGACTGTATCACTTTTATAAAGTATTTCTTTGTGGGAGACTATATAGGCTGAACGTATCATGTAGCAATAGAGAGGTGACTTTAACGTGCTGGTGAAAATGTCTTTTAAACCATTCTCTAAATTCCTTGCATTGCCATTAGTTTTTGTTTTTTTTTAAATTGACAGAAACCTGGATACACTCAGTCCTACTGAGTCCATGTGGCAGCATTTTGGAATTGGCATTTTAAAAGTCTTACGCCCAGTAATCAGGCAACTTTGAGAAACATTAACTTGGGAAATATCAAGTTTTCACAAAATTCTTATTGAATTATATTGTAAAATTTACATCATATGACTGTGACAATAATCTTTACCATGCATATAGAATAGGTCATAATTCAGAAGCCAGAGCATCATGTGAAAAGCCCTTGGAAACTGTTAAGAATAATTTCCTGAATAACAATGGTGTGATTCAGATCCGGAACACCCCTTGAAGGCCTGTCTGTTTTTTATTTAAATTTAATTTAATTTAATTTTATTTAAAAGGAAAAAGAGAAAAAAACAGAACAAAACAAAACAGTGTAAGGGTACAAGTAATACAGAACTACAAAAAAAACCCCAAAAAACAAAAAACATATCACCAGTTAATAGGATTACACACTGTCATCTTAGAGACAGTGGTTCACAGGATCAAAGCTTACAAAGTGAACATTCAAACAGTGAGACTGCAAACAGTTGTGTTCAATGATCCAACCAAAAACATTAATATGGTCATCTATTTAACACACCTAAACACACTTGCTGTTGTATCCTTTAGGGCACTTTCTTTCCCCCTCTCTTTATTACAACAAATATTACACATTTTGGGTTTTATTGCTCCCATAGATCTTATTACTTTTTTTTTTTTTGGAAGAGAATAAAATCAAACATGATAAAACAAAGCTGTGAGTCAAAACCAAGGATAGATAGCACATGATGCAAAAATAGAGTACAAGGTTGTCAACAATGGTTACCATAATGCCTCTTGCTTCCTTAAGAATTGTCTATCTCATTAGGTATTATAAAGTTGAACAAAACAGTAGAGAACAAGACCAATAAAACCTAAACATTGTAAACATTACAGGACTTCAAAAGAGGATGACAGTCAAACCAGAATGGGCATCAATCATAGTGAATCTTATTGCCTTCAAACTAGTTGCCTATACTCTGATACTTGATATTATCATGCAGAACGGAACAGAGTCAAATCAGTCAAAACAAGATAGTGGGAGTATTACAGGACTTCAAATCAAGTTAATAGGAAATCAAAAAAGTTACTATAATATATCCTGCTAGTTTTTTTGTATTTTTCCCTTAGTTTAAAAAAGTAATAAAAAAAATTAAATTTTTTTTAATGAATAAGGGAGAGATTGAGATAAAAGAGGGCACAACAACATAACAATACAGGTTAAAGCATGACAGTTTCAGCAACCTAGTGCTTCACCACCAAATAACCTGACTTAATAGTAGTTACCATAGTGTCTTTTTCCTTGAAATATTTGAATATAACTTCGTATACTATAGCATCAAACATATCAAGGCAGTGTAAAACCATTCAACTGGATGAAAGCATTGTAGAGTATTTAGAACCAGCTAACATAAAAACTAACAATGGTTTCTATATTATCTCTTTGCCTATGTCAATTTTTGTTTATACTATCACATATAATAAAATCCAGCAAGACACAACATGATAAAACCAATGGAGACAGAAGGGCCATAGTTTGGTGGGGCTTCAAAACAAGATGGTATTAAATCAGCACTGGCTATTATGATGTCTTCTTTTCTTCAAAATAGCTGTTCATTGCATCACAGGCAATAATATCAAACAGCCCTGAATAAAGCCATTCCAATTAATGATCGAAAACTTTATAAGGCTTCAAGGCCACTTAATGGGGGATCATGGTTACCACATACTTTTATATATTGGAATCATTTCCTACACTAGGGAAACTATTCGGTATTCACAGATGCAAGTTTGATTTATTTCACTTATGAGTATGGTTTCAAGCTGCGCCCATTTATTGATAAATATCTCAATGTGATCCTTCTTTATAGCTGAGTAGTACTCCATTGTATAGAAATGCCATAACTTTTTTATCCATTCCTCAGCTGGATGGACACTTGGGTTGTTTCCAAGATCTGGCTATTACAAATTGTGCTGCTATAAACATAGGTGCACATATATCACTGTGGTATGATGCTTTCAGTTCTTCTTCTGGGAATATGCCTAGAATATGCCTAGAAGCTGGAAGAAATGGGACTTCCAATCCCAGTTTTTTGAGAAATCTCCAGACTGACCACAAATGTTGTACCAGTCTACACTCCCACCAACAGTGTAGGAGAGTTCCTTTTTCCCCACAGCCTCTCCAGCATTTGTTGTTGGTGGTTTTCTTGATCCTGGCCATTCTTTCAGGAGTGAGATGGAATTTCAGTGTGGTTTTAATTTGCATTTCTCTAATGACTAATGATGATGAACATATTTTCATGTATTTATTTGCCATTTGTATTTCTTCATCTGAGAAGTGTGTATTCATCTCAGATGAAGGCCTATCTGTTGAAGGTCTGTGCCACTACTGGGGGTGATGGAACCTTTCAAAGGTGCACCCAGTGGAAGGAAGATCGGTCTCCTGGCAAGGGAGAGGGGAGTACGGCCTTGAAGGGAATTTGGGACGCTGGCCCCTTCCTCTGTCTCTTTTCATCCCAGTTGCCACGAGGTCACGGCTTCTTCACCAAGTGCTCCTGCCATGATATACAGTGCTGCTGCCACAGGCCCAACCCAATAGGGACCACATGACTGTGGACTGAAATCTTTCAAATCGTGAGCCAAAATAAACTTTCCTTTCTTTAAATGGATTTGTCTCAGATATTTGTCACAGGTACAGAAAGCTGAATGCCCTGAAAACATTAATTGCTGAAAAGAATAAAATAAAAATTAATACATTTTGGCGGTACTGAGAAACATACGGCTAATCTATCCATGTTTTGATGCACACACTTGCCCTTTCTGGGCTGAGTTAGTGTGATTCAATTGCATTTTTAAAATGCCATGCAGTTATTTTGGATTTCAGTTGTGGGAAGGGATTTTGCTAGCGTTTTGGATTTGTTGCTCTTTTGAAAATATTTGGATAAGGAGTCAAGAAATACATCATTGCTCCCCAGGGAACAAAAGGGTTGTTAAATAATAATTATGATCACAAAAATGTTGGATTTATATAATCAGACTCTGAAGAGCACATTAAGGCTGTTAAATACACTTTTGGGTCTTTTCTTATTGTTTGTCAAGTGATCTGTCACTTTTGATTATTGTTTGTCAAGTGATCTGTCACACCTCTCTTGATGTCATTTTTAATGCTGCGAGGATGCAGCCATCAGCATCGTACCCCACGCTTGGAGACTAACATTAATGACACTGGACAGTTCTCTGTGACAAAGAGATGCTGCCTCTGCCACACGTTGTTGACAACATCACAGAAAGTGATGTTTTCATTATGTTCAATGTGCAGCTGTCCCTTTCTATCTCTAGATGTTTCTGCAGTGGCTTCTCTGATCAATGCAGAAGAGAAAGGGGCTCGCTCATTCTAGGTCTTTCTGCTCTGAACTGTCAATTCATTGGCACTCAGATGCTTCTACTTACTGATTGCCTTGGCAATTTCAATGTCATCACCAGCTTTTCTGAAGTCAGATCCAGGCAGCTGGCTTGGGAGCCCACACAGATATGGTACCCACTTCCCTGTTGGCACATAAGATATTATTAACAATTTTGACTTCATGGGATTGAATAGGCATCAAGAAAAAGATGACTGATGTCAAATCAACCAGGATGCTGCATCACTGTAGAAAGTTACAGCTTTGTTTTCTCCAGCCAAAAGCTGAGAGTCACACTTATTCTTAGGAAAAAAAAATCAATTAAATTGTTAATACAGAATGTATCCTCCTATCGCAGAAATAGCATGAATCAAAGATTAGAAAACTGAATCCCATTTTAAGTCCTTTATTCTATAATTATCTTTTATCCTTCAGCCTGTTATTTAAATTTTCTGAGCCCTAGTTTGTTTATCCATCAAACATAGATGGCACCATTGACCATGACTGTAGGATTGTGTGGAAGATGAAATTAATATAATAGATATGAAATTCATTACATAAATTACAGTGGGTTATGCAAATTGATATTATTAACCAATAGATAACATTAAAATAGTCATGAATATTCCTGGATACAGTAGGTTTATAGTTGGGTATGGTGGCATATACTTCTAATACCAGTACTCTGGAAGGCTGAGACAGGAGAATTAGAAGTTCAAGCCCAGCCTGAGCAGCTTAGCAACATAGTGAGAGCCTGTCTCAAAATAAAACAAAAAAAACAGGAAAGAGCTGGGGTCATCGTTAAATGTAAAAGTCCTTGGTTTAAATTTCAGTGCCACAACAAAGAAGCAAACAAACAAAACCTGGAGTTAATGCAACTGTTTTAATCGTGGGAATTCATGCACCTTTATGGCTGCATATATAATAACAAATTAGCCTTCCATTCATTTGATCAAGGAAACCTGCTAAACCCTTTCGTTTAATATTTTTAAAGCAGTTTTGTCTACAGAAAAAAAATGAGTAAAACCCACCGTGCTGGCATATGTTTCCTCATCCTTGCCACACACAATTTCTCCTTTATTAATATCCTGAATGGATATGGTGGATTGTTACAATTAATGAGTCAATGTTACCACATTATTAACTAACTACTGCGGACGATGTCAGGGTTCACTTTCTGACTGTCAATTCCATGGCTTTTTATGTATCTGTAATGACATGCATATCCCGTTACTGTGTCCTACAGAATATTTTCACTGCCCTAAAGACACTCTGAACTTCACTTATTTATTCCTTCCTCCCATGATCCTGAACCCTTGGTAGCCATTGATCTTTTATTTTTTCCATGATTTCACTTTTCCAAGATTGTCACATAGCTGGAATCGGTGACTAGTCTTTACAATTTAGCTTCTTTTACTGGGTAATACCCACTGAGGTCTTCCACATCTCCCCCCACCCTAAGCCTTGATAATACCTTTCTCTTCAACCCTGAATAATATCCCATTACTGCATGTACTACCATTTGTATATGTATCCACCTCCTGGAGGTCATCTGGGTTGCTTCCAACTTTCGGCAATTACAAATAAAGCTGTCAGAAGCACCTGTGTGCAGGTTTTCACGTGGAAATGAGGTTTTCAGTTCATTTGTGAAAATACCAAGGAGTATGATTGCTGCTTCATCTGGTAAGAGTATGCTCAGTTTTGTAAAACTGTCCAATTTTCTTCTAAAAGGGCTGTACCATTTTACATCCCCTCTAGGTGATTCCTGCTTTTCTGTTAACCCTCACAAATATTTGATGTTGTCATATTTTGAATCTGACCATTCTAGTGGGTGTGTATGGCATGTCATTTTGCTTTAATTTATAATCCCCTAATTACTTATGTAGCTGGTCACATTTTCATAGTGGTCATCTGTCTTCTTTAATGAGGTGACTGTTTGAATCTTTTGCTCATTTTTGATTGAGTCATTTGTTTTCCTGTTGTTGAATTTTAGGAGTTACATGTATGCTTTAGATCTCAGTCCTTTATCTGATGTACATTTGCAAAGATTCCCTTCCAGCCTATGGTTTACCTTTGCACTTGCATATCTGTTTATTTTTACTTGTTCCACCTTAGCAGCATGGTCAAACTCTTTCTACATACTCTTGGCATCCAAGCTTGCAATTGTTTAAAAGGCTGAAAATCCTGCTGCTCGGATCCTATTTATCATTCACCCCTTCTGTGCTTGGCTGCGTTTGTAGACTGGATCAAGTCATCAAGCCCAACACGGGCTCAGCCTCAAACCTCACGTTCTCACCGGGCTCATCGCTGCTGTCATCTGGGAGTTGGCCTGTGGCCTGTCCAAGTTGGCTGGGTCTGGCTGAGCTGATTGGAGCGGCCCACATTTTTGCTGACTCGTGTCATGCTGTCTTTGCCAGTTTGCTGGAATAGACACAGACACCGATTGGGTCACGCTGAAGACATTCCTGTCCTGTGAAGCAAGTCTGCTTGTATTTTAGGTTTGCCAGGACTAATGAATTAAAATGTTTGGACTCTCCACAACTCGCTGTTTATCAATGCCTCTGACAGGAGGAGGGTTTTCTTTTGCGCTTGCTTTTTCTAGAAACATGACAGCATCCTGGCTGCGAGTGGGGTGAGGTGAGGAAAGGGGAGAAGGGTCGCGAGGGAAGCGGAACGGGGCTCCCGGGGGAGGCTGGGGTCTGGTGCAGAGCAGGTAGCGGCCTGTGCGGACAGCTGTCCCTGCTGCTCAGAGTGTCAGTCAGGGGCTGTTATGCAGCAGGTGCAGCCCGCCTGCTCACTGAGTCTTTGCTGCACAAAGACAACGACTGGCCAAGGCAGCGGCTGGCCCTGGATTACACAAGCGCAGACACTCAACTAAGTGAGGTAAGGCGGCAGGTGTGAAAACCCAACTAATGCTTGCAGCCCGGCAGCCTAACCACAGCCTCGTTACAGCCTCCAGCAGAGAGAAGCAGCGGTGGCCGGCGTTCCCAGCGGGGTGATGAAAAGGCAAGTGGGTTCCAGGGCCTCGTGGTCGAATCTCTGTGGACGCAGAGTCCACCCAATCTCAACACCATTTTTTGGAGGCAGACAGATATTTCCGTTGTGTGAGGGGTGGGATGTCATTAGCTGGCCTCCCCAAATCCATTTTCTGTAGCTGGAAACCTCACCAGAAATCCAGAGGCAAATTTCCACCCCTCATGCTTTATTTCTTGGTGCAGCAAAATGCTGGGAGGTTTGCCCAAAAGGGCAGGGAGGTTTACATCTTTAGACGTGATGCTAAGGTGGTCTGGAGCATGTATAATGTCTAACAGGAAGACTTTTCTTTCTAGCTGTAGCTTTAGGGGGTTGTGAGTCTTTGTTTTGTTGAATTTGAGACAGTTTGTTGGCTTTCTCTCCAGAAACAGGTGACTAACAAAACGCTTCATTCTAAGCAGAAGGGACGACGGAAACGTGTGACAGTAATGGTAAAATAAACCCTGAGTCAGTGACTCTATCCTCAAATGTTTCAAGTTATCATTTCTTTGTAACTTAGAATGACAGAGAGAGAGAGTGGAGGGCTGACTGATTCACTGGTACTTGTGGTCTTGCATGAATGAATGGGCTCACTATGATCCTAAATGGGTGATTAAACTATCGCTGGGTTTTCTCCCAAACTGTCCTAGGTGTTTCATAGGAGCGTGTTTTCTTTCTATGTACTGGCTATGATAATTGCAAATGTACGTATGTCTAAATGTATCTCATATGTACATGCATTGACTTTGGCTCTGTAAATATTGTAAAACAAAATCCAGTGTCCTGGACACTATTTTTGGATACATGAAAGTTATGGGAAAAAGTCAAAAGCCTCGCTATGTATGAGAAAAAGTCCTGTTACCAGCAGTTCCCAGAATTTTGCTAAAGATGGCTAAAGGGCTTATTTATATTTTGCCATTTTTAGAGACATTTCTCTTAAAATATCATTCAGGTCTTTTGGTTTGTTGTCTACATGAGGAAAATAGATGATGTAGGGAAAGCAAGACCCAAAATAGAAAAGTTAAATATATGTGCTTAAAGAACAAAGCTATCATGTATTTATAATCTTTTCTTGGTCTGGGTGAACAGTAAATTACCAAATATCTCGGTTAAAGAGTACAATATTTGGGCTGAATTCTTTTATGACACAGGAATATTCACGCATGTTTTTACTTTCCCATTGTTTGTATAGGACGTTTTCACATTAATTGTAAGTTTATTAATTAAATGATAATTTGATACACAGGGTTCAACACCTATAGGATGTTTTAAAGTTGTATCTTTTGCTTTTATTATATAATGTTAAGAAGCAAAATCATAGATAGAAATATTTGCTATATTTATAAATAGTCAGATATTTAAAGCGAATAATATTTATAACACTGTTGTAGGATAATTTAAAATGGTCTTTGGTACTCTTTAAATGGTCCCATGATATTAATTTTTTGTCACTTTCACATTGATAATTTAGATTTAGACTTTTGAGGGTGAAATGATTGACAAATCTGAAGCTTCCTGATACCCTATTAAAACTATGTCTCTTCTTTGTTCCATTTGATTAAAAATGAAACACTATTGTATGTCACCTTAAAGCTATGATTGACTGCTTAGTGTGATGAGAAACTGAAAAAGTGAGGTATATAGAAATTTTTGCTACATTTCATTCATTCTAGGTGTGTATCACCAAATTAATTTTTGTCTAAGCCAGAAAAAAATTTTTAAAACGGGGGCCAATGAAAATTTTGATGCAGGAAGTTTACCATCTTTCCCTTTGAATTTCCAAAGGCTTCTAAATATTCAGAGGCATGATGTTGTGTAAGGTGACAATGGCTTTCTCTTGTCCTTACAGCTGGAAGACCCAGGAGAAGGCCGGGCCTCAGGTGCCCACATGATCAGCACAGCAAGTGTACCTGCGGATAAGCCAGTACGCATCGCCTTTAGCCTCAATGACGCCTCAGGTACACTGTGCTTTGGGGGAATGGGCTGTACCCCTCAAATTCCACCCTTCTACCTTCTTCTAATTCCACAGAGGATGTTTAAAATTACATATTGTGTGACTCAGTAATCGTGTATATGATATTTCATCATGCACTTAAAATCTATTTTTTTATTTTTTGAGTTTTTGAGACAGAGTCTCACTGGGCATTTCAGGTTGGCCTTGAACTCACCAGGCTTGCCCCAAACTCATGCAGATCCTCTGCCTCAGCCTCCTGAGTACTGGGATCATCAGTCCTCCCTCATCGTGAGTTGGTTGTTTTAGTTCATTTTTCTTTTTAGTTCTTTTCCCAGTTTAGCTTTCTTTTAGAAGGAGAGTCACAGAGCTGTGACAGTCTCTAAGGATAGCAATGCGTGTCATTGTTAAAGCTGTATGGGGAAATGTTTGCTACCAAGTGGCAGGTGACTAGGTAATGCCAAAATAGCTCCCCCCCCAGTTTCAGCAGCATTGGTTGAAGTCTCAGTCTAAGCTGCTCAGTCCTCACTGAGGCTCCCACACTTCCGGCTAAATAAACCCTTTTCAGCAGCAGTGATGAATGAGACAGGTGAGGCGGGGCCTCTGGAAATAGCAGGGTCTGAGGTGAGGCTGCCGTTCTTAGAGCTCTCTGTCATGGCTCCCCTCGGTGACCTCTTAACACACATATCGGGTTGCAGCACCTTTGAACAACGGACCTCATGTGCTGCCAGGTCACAGCAGTGAGGAAAACAAGGCTCGGCTCTCCTCCATTGGTGTCTGCCACTGCTCTTGGTTTAATGTTATTTGTTAAAATCACATGCTCAAAAAATACTATCATTTAAACCACCTCGGTTCTTTAAGGACTGATTTTCATTTGCTTTCTTGCTTTTTTCCCCTCTTTTGGTTCCTCCCTCCCTACAGTGCCCACGTTGGGTTAATGCTTTAAAAATCAGTGATTGAAAATGCACAAGAAGGATTTAGCTCAGCAGCATAAGCACCTGCCTTGCAAGCAAGCAGTTGTGAGTTCAATCCCCGGTACCGATAAAAAGGAAAAAGAAAAAAAAAATGCACAAAATCTTTCCAAAAGAATGTGAAGTAAGGAGCTGACCTCTGTAATTTCTATTTTTTTTGGAACCAGGAATCAAACTGAGGACTTTGTGCTTGTCATGCAGATGCTGGGCCACTGAGCTATATTTCTGGCCCCTCTGTGTAACTTCTGATGTGACACAGTTAGCATAGGCTTGGAGTTATTTTATGAGGAGATTATAGGTAACGTTTCTACCCTGGAGGTTTCTAAGTGGTATAGCCCCCAAAAAGGGGTGTGGTCAAGAGGATGAAGAGATAAACTCCTGACCCTCCATGGTCTATTTATCTACCACTTTCCATGACCTGGTGCTGTACTATGTCATTAGGGGTCATTTGGGGGCCATTGTGTAAGACAGTAATGAGAAGAAATGGTCCACCATATATATCGATTCACCCAACATAGAAATGACAGCTGCCATTAATTGCTCTTCTCTCTCCTAGTAGGAATTTACCTACATTATTTGTGATCCTTAGAACAACTGTGCAGCATAGGCATGAGAATTCCCTATTTATGGAGGCAAAGATTGAGGGTTAGAGACCACACTGTTAATAAGTAATGAGTTGGGATCTAAACTTAGACTTGGAGATTTAAAGTCCCTCATTTATCCCAAGTCACTTCCCTAAATGGAAAATAAAAGCTCTTCAGGTTTCAGTGGGTTTTTATAAATCTCTGATTTATTGTCAGTGCTCAAGAAGCTACCTCTCCCCTCTCTCTGTCTCTTTCTCTGTCTCTGTCTCTCTCTGTCTCTCTCTCTCTGTCTCTGTCTCTCTCTCTCTCTCTCTCTGTCTCTCTCTCTCTCTCTCACACACACACACACACACACAACTACAATCTGGGGAGAAAGGAGATGGGTACTTCCTTTCTGTAGCTCATGTGCTATATAAGCAGAACAAGTCCTGTTATCATGAACAGCTTACAAAGAATTTTTCAGTACATAAAATTTGTTTATCCCAAGCAATATTTTTGGGCTGTAATTTTGGCCAGGAAAATAAAGCATAATTTTGGGCTAGGCAAATAAATGCACTATATCAGAAAAGAGCCATCAAGAGGTGAATCTGGATTTTGGGTTGCATGAATGAACTCTTCCTCGAAGTACAAGATGTACAATTTGTAATTCATTTGCCACCATCCACGAACTCTCTTGATTCCTGAGTGAGAGCTTTGGTGTGTTTCTCATCAATGAACTTGAACTAATTTGTTGCAGTTTTTTCCTTTCAAATGCCTCAAGAATGCCCACTTTTGAAATTCATGTTTCCTAATAGGTAACTTTGAAACGAGGTTATAATTTATTTTAAATAATTCCTACCACCTAGCTGTGCAGAAAGATGCTTGTGAAGATGTAGGAAGAACCCACCAAATTGAAATTTTTTATCTTATGATCCATCTTTATATCTCTAGAAAGAGCACCTACCTAAAGAATCAAAGGAGCTGGGGTGCAGTGTCTCTGGCCTGATTAAAATAGTCTTCTGAAAGCACATATCAAAAATACCCCATTTGTGTATATTCTGATCTGCACATCAAAGGTGATCATTGCTTCTTGGAAAGAAGAGAAAACTCTGACCTGTGTATAAGCATGCATAGATGTATGATTTCAAGGCCTCACCAGGGCACAGAACCCGGACTTCGCCACGTGCGTGAAGTTCTGAGAATGCAGAAAGATGCTTTGCAGATATTTAGGGACACTCCCGCTGAATTCTTGAGTAAAGAGCATGTGGAGTGTCACAGAGAGCAACATTTGCAGTCGTACAAGCTGTGCATGCCTTTTGAATTCCTGTGCATGTGGCCAGCGGATCACACATGTAGGGGCAAAACGTTCCAGATTCTCATCATAAGTGAAGGAACTAAGACTTTCAGGGAATTCCATAGTATTGAATTTATTGTCAATAAGCAACAGTCCAAGAGAAAAGGAGAGAGTTTTGCTTGTGAATGTTGTGAATTCATTTCGTGAGTCTAAATCAGCGCATGCCCTTCATTCATAGTTGTTTTTGTGTATAATCTTGAAGTGACTTAGCATAGAAGTTAAGGATAGGCCTTTGGAATTAGAAAGGCATGATTTCCACATTCAACTTCATCATCAGTTATTTTCTATGATCTTGGCTCAGGTCATGCAGTCTTGCTGAGATTTAGTTTCCCGTAAAATGTATGTAATAGTAGCTCTTGGGGTTGTTGTAAGTATGAAACACATTATGGATGAAACATTTAGCAAATTACTCAATACAAGTTAAGTACTTATCTTGGCCTTGTGGTTATGATAGCAGTGTGGTGTGAAGGCAAATGCGTTCCACCTACATCTCACACTTCCACTTGATGCCAATTTAGATTTTGGAGTATAACTGACCTACACTTATTTAAATTAGTAGACTGTGAATGTCTTGCTTCTCCTCTAATCATCAGCTGGCCTTTATTTTGTTCTACATTTGCACTATTCTGCCAAGGTGGTGAGATGTGCAAAAGAGGGGTACAGAATAATCCCTCCTATAGGCTTCATAAGGCAAAGATTTGGAGAAAGAGATTTGGAGAAAAGTCTGTGTCACCCAGAGCAGCTGTTTACAGCTTCTTGTAAAAGGTGATAATCCAGCTGTGATTAAAGGCAGTTTAGTTATAGGAAGGCATCATGTATAGGCACCAGTTTAGAAAAACAGTGGCAGTTATTTATTTTTATATTGGTACCAGAAATTGAACTCAGGACCTTGTGTTTGCCAGGCAGGCGATGTGCTGCTGAGCTATGTTCATTGCCCAGTATCTATTTTTTTTTTTAAAAATCCACTTTCCTTCCTAAATAGAAACCACAGGCAAAATGCCTGAGTCAGGAAGACCATGCTATATTCAGAAAATACTAACACTATAGCTGATTGGAATAGAAAAAGTCTAACCTGTGGAATAACCTCATGCCTTAAGCCATGCGTTGTGCTGGAGACTTACACTGACCATTGTACAAATAGCAGGAGACTAGAGTTACTGAGCTCACCACAGAAGTTCAAGAAAAGTGTTTATACTTGCTCAGAAGCAAGACAGTTTCCCAAATCTGTAAGTAAGACAGTAATATGATGAAAATGGTATGAATTTTGTGTAATAGTCCTGAATGCTCACAGATAAGAGAATGGAAGAGGCTTTTTACATAGTACAGAGGCAAACCAATGAGACCCTGGATTTGAGAATTAAAAGAGATGGCTGAGTTTAGAGCACATTTTGAAAGAAAGGTAGAAGAAACTTGGTGACAGATTGGACTCAGTGGACAGTCACTGTTCATTGATAGCAGAATAAGCCATAAAACTCCAAATAAATTAAGGACTTTCAAGGGTTTAAATAAAGGAAGCAAAATTTTGCTGAAAAAAAATATGGTCATTTAAGATATGATTATCATTTTTTAGCTCATTATGCCAGCCCTTCATTAAGTGATACTTAGCTATTTGTAATTCCCGGAGGCAGAGTGCTTGTCTTAATCAGCTAATATCCACGTTAGTTCCATACTAGGCATTCCAAAGAGTTAACTTACTGAGCTAGAAATTCCAAGGAGTTAACTTCCCACTCATATAATATGTGGAGAAGAGTGATAGCAAGCCCACTTCTTGGATTATTAGAGAATCACCAGCATTTAATTCACAAATTAAAAATAATTCAGAGTTAGGTGGACATTTCATGTCAATTATTTTACCTATCTTCAGCTGTGCTAAAATCTGGCACATTCTCATGTAAATTTAGACTCCCTTTCCTCCTGTCCTTCCTTCCTTCCTTCCTTCCTTCCTTCCTTCCTTCCTTCCTTCCTTCCTTCCTTCCTTCCTTCCTTCCTGTAGAGGGTACTGGTATCAGCACAAGTCGGTAACTGTTAACATTTAACATTCTTTTAAACTGTTCACATTTTTCACATCTGGCACAAAATAATCACAGGGCATTTGGTCTGAAAAACTCAGGACCCACTCCATTGTCACTTTTAAATAATACAGTTTTCTCTGTAAATATCAAGCTGTTTTGTATGACAGTGGGAATTTTATGGAGTAGCTGAAATAATCTGCTTTTAAGCTAATTTAAAAAGCTGGGTATGGTGCAAATGTCTTTTTTGTGTATATGTGCAAAACTGGCTCTCTGCAAAATCGTGATACAGGTTAAGCTTCTCTTGTCATTGCCCCCTTTTTTCAGCTTTTTAATAAACCTTTGTATTATTTGTTCCTCTCTCCTCAGAGCCCAGATGTTTTTGGTAAGATTCCTAATCCTTGTTCTTTCCAAAGACTCTGGAAAACCTCACCTACAACTAAACTTTAAACAAACACCGAGGCTTAGCTTTGTACCTCTCTGTGTGTTTTGTTTGTTTTGTGTATCCACTCCATGGGAAATAGACAGAGTTCTACTAGAAGATTAGACACCAAGCAACTCGGTAAGGATGGTGTCAAAGGGAGCCACACAGGGGCTGAGGTAGACATCATCTGACCTTACAGTCACAGACAGCTCGACATATAGCGAAGGCCGGGGTGAGAGGGGGGTGTCTGCTCTATCCATATCCCTGAGGGGGCGCAGAACTGAGAACCCCAATGGAAAGTTATTATTATCACATACTTACAAAATCATGAATATGATATGTAACTCTAACCACTGGGAGTTCATTACTGTCACTGAAGATTCTTTGAGGTGCTACGAGGTTTACTAATTCAGATCTGTCAGCCAAGGTTGTAAAGACAGGCCAGAAAGGAAATGAAAGTTTCCTGAGTGTCTAGGTGCTTTTTTTTGGTTATCAGATCTTCAATTGAATACTGGCAACAACCCTGCAGGAAGTTGGCCATGGGGTCATTTTAACAAATGTAGAAATTTAGCTGCAGGAGGTTAGGTACCCAGCTAATAAACAGCAGGAAGATTTTAAAACCAAGGGTTGGGGATTTTGCTCAGCAGCATAAGCACCTGCCTTGCAAGCAGACAGTCATGAGTTCGATCCCCGGTACCGATAAAAAGGAAAAAGACAAAAAAAAAAAAAAAAAAAAAAAAAAAAGGATTTTAAAACCAGGTCTCTGGGATGTTTATACTTCATTATACACTCAAAGGTAGGACTAGAAGAGAAAAGCGTGTGTCACTGGCACCATAGAGATGCCCAGTGGTTATGGGACATGATGGAGAAAGATTATTTCTAACACGTTGTACAGGCAAGAAGAACAGGAGAGATGAATATTTACTTGGAGGTGTGCAGGGAGAAACTGGTAGACTTTTCTAGGAATCTGAAATCACTGGTTTCAGAAGCAGAGGATGCTAAAGCCTGTATATAAACTGGCACAGTATTTGCATATAACTATGCATATCCACCCACAAGCTTTAAATCATTGCTGGATAACGCATAACACCTAACACAATGCAAATGCCATGTAAATACTTGTTACATTGCATTGTTTAGAGAATCATGACAGGAAAATAATCTGTACATGTTCAGTATGGACGTAAGTTTTCTCCAATAGTTTCAATCCGTGATTGCTTGAATCTACGAATGCAGGACATATGAATATAGAGGGCCAAAGATCTGTCCAGTGGGGCTTTCAGTAAAGCAGGTGTTTTTGTTTTTTGAAGATTGAGAATAATTTTAAGCTAAGCAGGCAAAATGTTCTGACAAAAGATACACAAAATAGTAGCTACCATAATAGTGAATAGATGACTGTCTCTGAAAAATACACAAATGTCAAAGCAAATCATATCTTTATAGAGAAATATTACCTATCCTATTGATGCATGATTTTGTTTGCCTGAGAATTTTAGCTGTTGGTTAGGATAGCATGGTGCTTATTAACCCTAAAGATTTGATAATCTGCTAAGTTTCATATCAAATCTCTACCTTTAACTATATCTGAATCCATTTTTATAGCAATACATTTAAATTTTTGGCCCTGAAAATGTAATGCATATTAAATAATTTACATCTCTGATATTTAATAATCAGAAAGCAAAGTTTCAAAAAGCTTTTGATGTAGTTTAAAATTACATGATGGGGATTAGGAATATAGCTCAGCAGCATAAGCACCTGCCTGGCAAGCTTAAGGTGCTGAGTTTGATTCTTGGTACAAAAAATAAACACATAAAATTATGTGATGCTCTGCCAGGCATTTCTCTAATTACAGCACTCAGGAGGCTGAGACAGGAGGATCACCGTGACTTCAAGGACACCCTGGGCTACATGGGATATGGGAGTTTAGGGCCAGCCTGAACTACACGGTGACCCCATCTCAAGCAAAAAAAACCAAAAAAACAAAAGCTACGATGCTTTAACAAGAACCTAAGTGTCTAGAAATTGAATTTTTTTGATATTTTAGAAATGCGTATTGGCAACCTTCTATCACTTTTTATTTCTAAGAATAAAATATGAATCTTAGATTTGAAGTGAAACTACTCAGGACCACTTTTAGATTAAGTTAACTTTTTAATACTATTTCATATTGAAAATGGTGCATTGAGAGGAAAATAAAGGGGGAACATTTCTTAACTTTAGATTCGAATGAGGAAGAAGTAGTCCATAAAATCAGAGGTTATGGTGGGGCTAGAGGAATCTGCTTTAACTGTCAGGGAGAGAGGTAGGAAGGGTCAGTGGCTCTGACCTGTGGGATGTTTTTTGTATTATTTAGGTTGTGAAGGGAACTCGCCTAAACATCTAATACTACACACACACACACACACACACACACACACACACGCACACGCACGCACACGCACACGCACACGCCACTTCCTTTACATCCCCACATCACCTTTGTATACAGTGGAAAGAGAAAAGAGAGTCCACGGTATTAAGCACATTGTTATTACTGGTTCTCTCCTAGGAGCCAGGCTTTAGACTAAGTGATTAACATGTCTTCCATACGGACATGGGAAGGTCTTCTCATGGCTCCTTCTTATTTTAAAGAAACTTTCTTTTCATGGTCACTCACCATCATCCTGTCCCTTATAGATGAGTTTCTGTCTTCACATTGGCTCATCCTGTTGCATAAACTTTCAAAGGGATTTTTAATCTCCTGGATGTCTCGTTCATGGAATCCATTTCTTTGCTATGTTGGGCATCCATACTTTCCAACATTTTCCTAAACTCTAGTTTTTAAAATCTGTATCTGCTTTAGAGTCATTACATATCTTTCCTAACCCTAACCCTAACCCTAATCCTAACCCTAACCCTGAGTCCCTTCCTGTATGTGGAAACCTAAACTCTTTCTAATAAGGATTTAGGATTTACCAGCCACCCTCCCCAGTTAATTCTATGAGATAACTGATCCCAAAGTCTAATCAACATATGACTGAATCAAGATATTGTTGAGAACATTGTTGGTTCTAAGCAGCCACACCTAGTCTGGCTTTGATGAAATTTTTATCTCTCTTGCACAAAAAGAAGCAAGGTTATAATAACAATGAGGTCATTGTGGAGTGTGTTTGCTTTTGTCTATAAAGCTACAGTTATCCAATATAATGGATACTATTTTACCCTAAGATTCTTATGTTGTTAACATCCTGTCATAAAGAGGTAGCAATACTACTTGGGAATTGATTTTTGCGTCACCTTCACTTGTTAAATAAAATTTGGGGACTGGAGTCTAAAGTCTGACTCCAACATTTTGGAAAAATTTATGAGGGTTCATGAAATACAAGTCTGGGAATCCGCCACCAGAAGTTAAAGAAGAGGAGAGGGGCATGGTAGAGAGTTCAGCAATGTGAAACACCGCTTAGTCTCACATGATTCCTGGTTCCAAAGCTTCAGTGTCTCTTTTTGCCTGTTGGGGTTCCTGTTCCTAGCTTACTTTGAGGGGACTTGGCCAGACGATTGCTTAGCTCCTTTAACGTTCAGCTTTCTCCAGTAACTGATTGCATAGCTGACTGCTAGAAAATAGTGAGATTTGGATAACAGAGTCAGTGTGTTCCCTTTATTCATGGAGAAACATAGAGAAGGCAGCTTAAGGGAATCTGAAAACAGAACAACCACGAAAACAAGCCGACAGTTGTTTGGTAGATGGTGGGACCATCCCTTCATAAAATGTACTATGGTATGTCTTAATGGCCGGGACGCCAACAGGAAAGTTCTATCTTAAGGACCATTGACTTAGTCACACTGCATTCACCAAAAAGACAGCGAACATTTGCTTATTGAAAAGAAATCCTCCATCATACTTTCCTTTATATTTTATCTTTTACGAAATTTCTTAGAAAGTATTTTTCTTGGTCCATTAAGCTCATAGTATCATTTCGGAAAAGCAGTTTTCAAATTCCTTCCTTAGTCCATTAACAGTATAATACAATAATTGCCCATTTAGTATAGTCTCCAGTTTGCACTGGGAACTCAGTGAATATTTGGTAGATAAATTTTAATAAAACATACAGTTGCACTGTGATCTTGTTCTATTATAAACACATCTAGCAACTGCTCTCTTTCTTTTTTTTAAGAGAAGCTACATGTACCGTGGAGGGTGCTCTTGGTATGGCTACCGCACAGTCTACTCTGTGTTTCTGGAACTGTCAAAACGAACTTGGCTGCTCTCAGGAACTCTGGTCCAATATCACTGTCAAAATGTTTCACAACAGTTTGGCCAAATGTTTGCGGGACAGCTGTGCTACTAACCTGCCTGAGTCATTTTCCTTTTTTCCTTTTGGCCCAATCCTGTGATTCATCACTCTGCTTTTAGAATATTTACCTATTTTTAAAACCAGTCAAAGGCAGCAGCCACTGTTTGAAAGTAAACACCCCACACATCAACTTGGTGCAGCTTGGTAAGCAGCTTCACAAGCTCTGAAATTTCTGGCAGGCAGTGATGCCAGATAAAGCAGATGGCACTGAGCAGTGAAACACAGGGCTGGCTCCAGACTTGGTAGTCTCCTTACATCTGTTTTCGCTTTTTCTCGTTTACACTGCCATTTCCTGCTTGGGTTAATCCAGTTGGATCTGTTCTTTAAAAAAAATCTTACTCTCAGCTTGCTTATCTTTAAGACATCTACTATGCGTTCATTTTCACATCACTTAGATTTTGATTTCAGTTCAAGAGATCCAGTCTTAAATTTTCTTTTACCTAGAATGTGATCACCATGGTCACATATAATGTTCCTTAGCATAGTGTGACTATAAATAATGAATAGATTTCTGCCCTGAGCCTCATTAATTCTGGGTCATACCAAACATTTATTATTTGTACTTCTATATTAAATCAAATGGATAAATAAATCCCTGCCCCCTTTTTCTAATGAAGGAGAAAGGAGTGTGACTTTACAGAGGACAAGGTAGATTAAGTCTCAGGAAGCTCTGAGCTTCATTCCTGGTTATCTTCTAGAGTTCTGGAATCCCCTGTCCGCACTCTTACTCAGCAGAGGAGTCTCTCCTTCCAGGAAGTGCCAGCCTGCCCATGATTATTAGGGCTGGGATGCCAGCATAGAATATGTTCCCATTTACCTGTGCCAAATCTTTCTGGCCTTGGACCCAAGGAGCTACAATAGTCATAGGTTCTTGAAATTGTACTGAAGTAAATCAAATGTACCCGAGACCAAAATGCATGAATTTTATAATGAAGTCTATCTTTATAATGGGTCAGCCACATGTGAGTATTTCTACTTTTGTCCAGTTCTTTGCAAAGAATGGAGTGAATTTAAAAGGGCACCATGATGGATGGGAATTTCTTACTTCTGATACGAGGGGGGAAAGTACATTCAAATGGCCTGGGGACTGAGCCTTTTTGAAATGAATGTTGAGTGAAATCAAGAATCAGTGGGCTTCCATCGACTGGAATGATCATAAGTATAAAATGGATTCAAATTTGGTGGCACCTTGCCCTTGTTTTAAGCCACTTTTAAACTGGAGTACTATTAAGCTACTCTGACTAAAATATACCAAATGCTATTAAATGACAAGACACTTCAGGTGTTTGGCAGAGTTCAACTCTGTCCTTGCTTACATGATCTTTCTGTTCACATCTTCCTGTTTTTAAGGAGATAAAAGCCTTGAGGACGCAGCAGTGCATGTGTACTCCACTTTATTTTATCCTATTAGTGACTCGGAGAGGATGTGGTGGTCTCTCTATATTTGTAAGATCTGCCTCTGCAAATTCAATCAAGGATTGAAACCACTTGAAAAAACCTTGTGTCTGAACTGAAAATGTACACAATGTTTTTCTTGTCATTAGGCATTAAACAATACAATCCGGCAACTATTTATCTTCCAGTTACATTACATTTGGTATTAGGAGTAACCCCTCACCCACCCCAACAGTTTTTTACTCTTTGCATGTGTTCTTTGTTGTATTCTCAGAGTCAGGTACCACGGTAGCGATTGCAAAGGCATGACCCTTGAAAGCCTGAGTTGGGCTATGGAGATGGAGACTGGGGTCACTAGTGCTGTGCTAAGCACCAGAGCTGCGGTGCCAATCTATTCCTTGGAGATTTGGATTTCTACCTGTCCCCCACTGTAACCCAGAAAGGGCTCCTGGTGAATTGTGCTAGTGGCAGTTTGTGGTGAGAGCAGTGGATGAAACCATCAAAGCTTGTGACGCTTGTAGTCACTGAGAGCAGGACGAATGCTTTTACTTTTCTCTGACGTGATCTTTTGGGCTGTAGAGGGTGTTCTGGCCACCTCGTTAGCACCTTGTTAAAGCACCTCGTTAGCACCTTCCTGCAGATCTTATTTTTTGGTTTTGGCTCAGGTGGGCCATATAGAAAGACAAATAGCCCTTCTTAATTAGAGAGCTACCAGACTGGGCATTTGAGGATTTCTTTTCTTTCTTTCTTTCTTTCTTTCTTTCTTTCTTTCTTTCTTTTTTTTTTTTAATCTGATCAGGCTACTTAAACTCTTCAGGCTTCTGTGTATACAGCTAAGGAACAAGATTGTCTTTTACATGCCATTTATCCCCAGCTGAAGCAATGAAAGTAACAGAAATCTCTATGGTCAAGTAGTTTCACTAGGTAGGAGCAAGCCTGGTCCAGCAGGGTGACTTTCATGAGACAAAGGCCTCTCCAGTGAACAATCATTTTATTTTCACATTTTAGATGACACGCCTCCTGAAGACTCTATTCCTTTGGTCTTTCCAGAATTAGACCAGCAACTACAGGTAAGGATTTTCTTTAAATCTTTCTGCTTTCCTCTTTAGTGTCTCATAATATAATAGGCAGGGAAGTAATCTACTTGGATACAAGAGCTTCCAGATCATCAATATTTGGCATTTCTGGGGCTCCAGAGTCAGCCGGAAGCCATCATGAATTGTTCCTGGTTATTTAACTATGATACCCATTCATCAAACACTGATCATATCAGCCAGCTAGAACCAGGTGTTCAGGAACCTAGGAAAGGGTGGTTCTTACTCTCATTCGCAGTGAGTGTCTATGGACCATTGGAATTCTGGCTGTGTTTTGGGATAATGGCTTAATGGTAAAAATTCTACAGAGAAAATTTGTGACATTTGTCAAAATTGGAATAACTTTCCTTTCTTGCTGCTGCATTTCTCTTGTTCTTTGACCACTTTTAATGGAATTATTAGGAGCTGTTGTGTCTTCCCTCACACAGTAATGGAATTATTACTGATTTTGTTATTTGTACATACTTGCAGTACATAGTGGTTACCTTTGTCTTGGGGAGTTGGTACACGTATATAACATATCTTAATTATTTTATTTCCTTTTCCCCTCCCCTTTCATTCCCACTCCCCATCTCTTGGTCTTTTCCTATTTACAGAAGATCCATCTCCTTGATTTTGATTATTGAATTTTTGCTTTACTCTTTAAGTTATTAATACCATGAGTTTCTCACCTAAGAGAAATCATGTAATGTTTAAACTTACATGTCTCACTTATGTTTCCTAATATTATGTTTTCTAGATTCATCCATTTTCCTACTAAAGACTCACATTTATCTTTCTTTTTTTATTTTAAAGATAGTAAAATCCAATCAAACAAACCAGAATGAAATCAATCAAAACAAGGCAGCAAAATTGGTACAGAACTTCAAAGCAGGATACGAGGAAAACAACGGTAGCTACCATACTGTATCTTGTTATCTTCACAATAGCTGTCCATTCTATCAGGTATAGCAGAATCAAACCAAAACCAAAGTAGAATAAAACTAATCAAAACAGAATATTGAATAAAGCAAAAACAATTAATCAGAACAAAGCAAAATAGCGAGAGCAATATTGGATTTCAAATATAAGATAAATGTAAATCCTCGTATTTGCTATATTGCATACTGTCATCCTCCCAATAGATGCTCAGACCGCTGGCCCCAGGCTAGAGAGGCTGGCTAGTTGATTTCCTGTTGGGTCCTTCCAGTCCCAGCATGGCCAACTCTTGGGAGGTACTGGCTTTTTTTTCCCCTGGAAGCTGCATGACTAAACATCGATACACATGTTTTGCTTGCTTGCCATTTTCTCCTTCTAAATACTGACTTCATAAGTCCTTAGGAAGAACCTGCAATTTTTAGTTTCCAACAGGTCTTGATATACTGTATACAGTTTATGTATCCCTTACCCAAAATGCTTAGGCTAAGAAGTGTTTGGGAGTTTTATGGATTTTGAACATTTGCATATTGATGAGATATCTTGGTGATGATTTTTAAGCATAAAATTCATTCATGTTTCATATGTACCTTATGCACATAGCATAAAGATATTTATTTATTACATTGTTTTGGAGTATTGGGGATTGAACCCAGTGCCTTTTTACTGAGCTATATTCCCAGATTTTTAAATATTTTTTATTTTAAGACATGGTCTCCCTAAATTGCTAAGTTGCTTAGGCTAAGTATGAACTTGTAAACCCCTGCCTCAGTCTCCCATAGTGGTGGGCTTCCAGGTATATGCTATCATGCCTGGTTTTTAAGAGAATTTCATACAATATTTTTTAGTGTGCCTGTATTTTGACTGCAAGCCATTACAGAGGTCAGAAGTAGAATTTTCTATTTGTAGTATCATATCCACACCCACAGAGGTTTGATTCTGGAACATTTTGGAGGTTCATAGTGTGAAGGCTCAAGTTTTATCCTATACCCAGTAGCTTTTCTTAATTTGGCTCTGCTTGGTGTCCCACTCACTGAGTACGGGTCCCCTGTTCCTGGATGACTCGAGGAAGAACCAAGAATGAGCTCTCAGCAAGCAAGGGGCCCTCCTTTTAGCTCATCTCAGTTCTTATCACAGGCCAGGTGTACTGAGTTCAAAGCCTGGGCAACTAGGTCAGGTTGGAAGGGCTGATGCTCCATTTCTGAGTGGCCTGTAGAAACCAACACAGAGCTACTCGGGTGTGACCTGGATTCTTGGAGGAGCCATTACTTTTACCTCTGCAGCATTTGTGGACATTGTCACAACTCTTCATCAGCAAGGCTGCTCAACAGAGCACAATCAGTTTTGTAGGTGTCACTGAAGGTGGCAGAGGATGTGGGGAGGTTACCATGATTACCACACAGCTGTCCACAGACGACTGTTAGTCCTGTTGTTAGTCTTCTAAGATTTCCTTTGCAGCTATCAGTCCTCTGATCTTCTTTTACCTCCCACTGAGCATCTGTGACACAGTCTCCCAGTTCTTGACCTCTAACCTGCTCTTTCTCTGCTCCACCAGCTGGTCTCCTTTCCAGCATCGGGAGCTGTGTGGCCCAGTCCCTGCTGTTCCTCCCGGAAGGCTCTCTCTGTGCAAGTTGTTCCCTGCTTAGGTTCTATCCTTATAGAGGGGTTGTCTGTCTGTGCTGGTGGTGTGAAGTATTAACTACTTTCCTTCCCATTCACTGCCTTTCCCCCTTTATTGTGTTGTTACCTCAAAGGTATTTTATTTTATTTTATGTGGTACCTGGGATCGAATTCTTTTCAGGCAGGCACTTATACTGCTGAGCCAAATCCTTGGCCCTCAAAGGTATTTTATCATCATGAATATCAGGTGTAAAATCATGTTTTCAAAATAATGCAGAAAGTATATTTCTGTTCTTGTTCTCCCATCAAAGCATGGATCATGAATTTCCTTTTTTTCATATTGGGAAAAAAACCCCAACAACACCTTTTTTCCCCATTGGGAACTTGAATGATTTTCCGTGGCTTGTGGATCATCTAACAGGATTCACAGCACCCTGGATAGTTATCCAGATAATTTTTCTGTTGAAGTATCCCTAGGTCCATTTGAATTTTATAGCTTTAATTTTATTTGACATATATTGGAAACAAAAACTATTTAATTATTTTATTCCAGTGAGACTATTTCCTTTTCATTGATCTTTAATGAGGTAGGGAATCGAGAGTGGTTTCTTGCTCAGGAGTTTTGATTATTTCCCCGCCTCCTTCAAATATGGTATTGCTTTACTTCTGTCTGAACAGAGAGACCATTACCTGCCCTGAAACTAAATATATTTAAATAAATTTTGTTTATAAAGTGAAGGATGTGGTTGAGTGTGTTACGAGCATTCATCAGCAGTCAAGACGTTGGAGTAGGGCTTGCTCTGGCCAGAGCTCTTGCCTGTAACCTTTATTCTACACTCTCGGGCACGAACGACTAGAAACGATAAGATAATGAGGACTGGAAGTAGAAGGCTAACTTAGAAAATGATGTCAAAAAAAGCAAATTCTGCTTTCCGTGCTTAGCACAGGGCACGTATACTGAAGTCATTCAGCAGCTAAGAGTCTGTATTAAAAGCAATGAAAATGCTTTATATGCAAAGGAAATAATCCATTACGTGGAGCAGACCGTCTTTATAGTCAATCACATGTGCTTCTATCTCACAGTAATGGCTCCTGAAATCTTTCCCTGACTCTCATAAACCACCATGGAAGAATAAAGTTGAGTTACAAAGGCCTACGAAATGCCTGATGGGTGGTGACGTTTGTTTGAGGATGAACTGACTTGATTATCTCTACTGAAGCCTTTTAATTTGCTGAGGGAAAGAAAATGATACCAGATTTTTATTGCCAGGTCTGCTCTCTGTAACTCTTTAGACTAAACAAGGGGTGTTTTTCTACATCGGATCTTATTTGATGCTTGCAATAATCCTATAAACTCACTATCATGTTTCCCCTTACAGATAAGAACTTTGAGCTTAAATTTGGGTCTAAATAAATTTGGTATTTCTCTCTTTTACTTCCCACTGTTTTGTGGATAGAATGGCTGCTTAAATTATTTTGAAAGGTAAAGATATTTTTGTTTTTGGCTTCCAAGTTGCCATGATATAGTTCTAGAACAACCTTGTAAAATTCGTTCTGACTTTCTGATATCCATGGCACATTCTTTAGTCACTTATAAAGTGCAGCTATAAAATATCTGTTTGGTAGATACTCTATCACCAATTTGATTCCCCAAGATTTTTCTGTTGCTTTTCCAAGAATGTGGACATGTTTGAACATGTAATTCATGTTGCTTCTATTTTCACAAAAGCCAAAAAAAGCCTTGTGTAAGAATAGCAGTGACAAACGTTTCTCTTGATGTCTCTATTAAGGCAAATTGTTGGGCAAGAGACCTGAGGGTATGATAGGTGTTCAAATGAACATCTCTTTGTAATGTTCATGAAGGCCATGGACATCCTCCCAAAGGCAGGTGGAAGGTTAATTTTATTTTATGCAAGTTTCTTTCTTGAGACTAGCTTTCTAAATCCCCCATACCCATCAGAGGCATGTTTGCGTATAGCTTGTTTAGATCTTACAGTTAGAAAAAAAGGAGGCCTGATTCCAAGTCCACTTCAAGAATAAATAAAAAATTATTACTTTCCTTTATCTTAGCTTTTTTCTCTTAGGAAAAGAAGTAATTAAAGATGGACATCTGAAGGATGTTGGAATCCTTTAATAATTTCAGAGTTTGGGTCAAGACCGAAACTGTCTTATGGCTTTAGCTTATTGTATTTTCTTTTGGGAATTGTGGGTCTATATGAGGTCAAAGCTATGTTATAATGTTGTCTTAAACACATTCAAATGATAAACATGATAAGAACATGATATCAAGTAAATTATAATAAACAACCTAATGGGAATTATAGTGACTGAAGCATGTGAACTGCCATAGACTGAGCTAGATTTGGATTTTAGCTCCATAGTATTTTTGTCACTTGTAGTATATTATTCACTCTCTTTAAATCTCACATTTCTCAACTACAAAGTAGAAATAAAAAGATCTATCTTACATTGTTTTGGGAACTAAATATGGTATTGAGTGGATCTAGCACAGTTTTTGGCAAAATAACTGATCAATTAATGTAAATTTCCTTCTCTGGTGCAATTGTTGATTGGATAAAATACTTAAGAACAAGTAACATCTCTATAAAGAGAAATAAAAGAATGATTCCTTTGAATTTTTGAGTTAGGGATAGAAGATCTTCTCCTCTCTCCTTTTAATGGAACCAGAATACTTGGAAAACAATATGGCTTAAAAACAAACAAACAACCTAAAACTAAGAGCAATAGCTTCAGGCCCTCCTGAAATCCTCCTGTCTGATGGAGATGACAGTAACAGGTGTCTTCGTGGTACACACTGAACTTGCCTTTTCTCAGAGAGAGTCTGATAAGTCCAGAAACTGATGTCAGCTCCACAAATAAACAATTTCTAGCTTTACTTGAGTACAATAATATCTTTTTATCCAAGAAGTTTCTCCAGAAACTTCTTTTAAATCTTAGACCAACATATAGCTTGGTGTCTGGGAAATGGAAATAGTGGAAATGAAGTTTCTACATTCCATAATTCTGCTACCATGATCTTTATCATCCATCTGAAAATATCACTGGAAAAGCCTCATAGAAAGCACTGAAAGTGGCTAACGTTTTTTTTTTCTCATACATGCCTCATAAAGTATCTTATAGTTGTCCTTTGCTTGTTGTGAACACACAAAAAGCATGTAGTGACTTTGGAGCTTTACAGTAGTACCTTTAATTATTATTGTTGTGAGAATCAGTCCGTGGTCATTAGGATATGTCTTGTTGGAAAAGTTTGAGATATGCTTGAGTTATCTCCTGTCCTTTTTTATTTACACCAACAGAAATGGTTAAGTAGATCTTACTTCAATGTAATATGGTATATAATTTATGTAGTACAAATAAATACTAGTGCTACTTGGAATATAGAATAGATACTATAGAAATGTCAGTTAAAGTATTTTGAAATATATAGTATTCTAAGATAATAACATTTTAATGATCACAATGAGTCTGGACTACTTTTCTCCTGAGTTTTAACAAACTATTACTGTTAATTTTGAGACATTAAAATGCAACATAACTTACATCAGGGGCTTCTATTGCCCCCCAAAATAGGTGACTCTGAGAATCAAGGAATAAGTACAAGGTCCGCTCAGCCACTGTAGAATGTTTAGCTCCTGAATATATCTCCTGTGTGGGCAGCTGGGAAGGGAAAATTAAACTCTTACGTGTTTCATGTGGGTGGGGCCAGGAGTATTTGAAGAAGCCAAGCAGAAAATGGAGTTTAAACCGGCTTTGCCCCTTGTGGAGGGGTGCTTGGCTGGGTCCTTTCCCTGGGGCCCTTCCAGAGGACAGAATCCTCTTTGGGAGGCGTTCACCGGGCTGATGGCTCAGATGTTGTGGTGAGACGCAAACCCGCATTCTTGGAATAGGACCCAGTGGTTTCTCTCTTACCTCATCTTGTTAAATCGGTCTGAGGACTGGGCTGGGTACCAGAGATAGTAGCAGCTTCCTCCTGGCCTGCCATGTAATCTGAAGCCCTTGCAGCTCCATCCTAGGGCAGCCCGGGAGGAGGCGGAGATGCAGGAAAGGGGGCGAAGAGGAAGTGCCCCTCTTAGGTTCTGACCTCATCAGCCCCAATCTGTGACTTGGAGAAATGTGTTTCAAAGTTGGCTTTAGCCTCTGTTAAGAGAGTATCTTAATTTAACCTCCGTAGGACCTGTGTGCTCTGCAGTAGATCAGATATGGGGTGTTTGAAAGATGGTTGCTGTGCTCACATAAAATTTATGCTCTACAGCCCTGAGAGTGTCATTACTACCCACTGTTTAAATCAACTATTTTTGGATGCAATATTTCATTCTTTAAGTAAGGGTGTGTAGTATACAAATCCAGTGTGGGAAATGTGGAATAATTATAGAAAGAATAAATAACAAAGACATTTTTTCCTCCTCGTGTGAAATTATCAAGCCAATGAATTCATTTATATAATGCTCACCCGTTTTCCGCCTGCGGTTTTAACTATGAAAACCACTCTAACAGAAATGGTCAAAACCAAGCAGTGAAGAGTGAAATAGCATTTCAACGTGGTTGCTGTAGACACTCTTAAATTACTGTGTAGTTTTTAATTTAAGTAGGTGTTACATAGTGTCTCAAATCTATGTTCTGCTGATGAATTCACAAATGCCCCTAGTTCAAACAACACATTCCTTAAGCCTACTGATAGCTCCGTTTTAAATCAGAAACCTGATTCCTGTGCTCAAATTTTAGAAATCTTTTTTCTTCAGACAGAAACCTTTAACACACATTTAACACTATTTCAATAAACATGGTTGGTCGTACATTGTTTCTGATTTTGAGAGACTGTAAGAAGAGAGAATCATCATCCCTAAGGATCTTATACCTCAGCACAAGTGTGTCATGAGACCATGAGAAAGTTGTCAGAGCAATACATCTCATTGTTCTAAATTTTTTACATTGAGTAAGAAACCTAAATATCTTAATGCTTTTATTTACCAGAGTTCCTTTGTGTTCAAACAAAGTATTTGAAGAATTTCCTGGACTGGGGATAAGTGTCTAATGAAGTCATCTGTTTTCTAGGGACAACAGATCCTGCTGACCACAGGACACTTTGATTTGCCCAGGACACTTGTGGTTAGCAGGGAATAGCTCAGATTATAAAGGGGTGGGAAATATGGAGTTCCCTGGAGAGGAATTTGAGAAAGAAAGGCTGGGTATAAATGGACTGAGTCTCTTAATCACGCTTTAGAGATGGGCCGGGGAGAGCAAAAGGTCAAATGAGATGAATTTTGCATTAATTTTTAAATTTGTTTTAAAAAAAAGGATAATGGATTACCCTCCTTAGTCATTGTGTCATGGGTGTATAGTTCAGCAGTGTTTAGTATATTCATGATGTGGTCCAACCATTCTCCAGAACTTTATCATATGACATTGAAACTATACCCATTAAACAACAATTTTCCATTCCCCCTTCCTCCAGTCTCTGCCAACTAATGAGATAATTTTACACTGTTATGGTGACTTGTGTGATACAAGGTATTTTCTTGCTTAAGAAAGAAAGCAGTATTACTTTTTTATATTTTTATGAAAATTGGAAGTCTCTGGGTGATACCAAATTTTACACACACAGACACACACACACACACACACACAAATATATCAGATAAGACAGAGGCTAGTACCTAGAGGCAAATATGATATCTGACATCATCTTTTTATTTACAGAAACATTGAACATAAAGTATTGTTTTGGTGGCACTGGGGTTGGAATCTGGGGAGGTATGATATAGATCCCCAGCCTTCTAAATTATATTTTTTTGTTTTTTAATTTTGAGGCAGTGTCTTGCTATATTTCCTAGACTGACTTCAAACTTGTGATCCTCCTGCTTCAGCCTCCTGAGTAGCTGGAAATACAGGTGTGCCCCAGCTTGCCTGGCTGCTTATACTTGTTAAATTACCACTTCTTCATGACGGGAAAGCTTAAAGATATGATCCCATGTAGGTCACATGCTCATCGTGCTAAGAGCTTGTGAGGATATGAAAAATATTCTAAAATACTACCTTTCTTAATTTCCCACATTAAGAAAGGCACCAAAATGAAAAAAAAATTCCCGCTTAATTAAAGCAGAACTTTGCAAAATTCCACGTAAGGGATAGAGTAGGAAAAGATATCCTTGTCTGCCTAAATAACTACTTATGTGATTTTAAGATTTCTCTTTTTTAATTTCAGTTGCTTTTGTGTAGATTCCCTTAAGGATGCAAATCCTTCGTACAGAATCCTAGAATCCTCTGGCTATCGCTTGGCTGCCTGTGCTCATTTGTCATTCACACAGTCACAGTGGCAAGTTACATATGAGACTCTCATTTGAATGGAGTGTGGCGTGCGTGGTATTTGTAAGGACAGGATAGGATGTGGTTGGTGTCTGCAGCTGCCAGTAGTTAAATACTTTCACAGGGCACAGATGATTTCACAGCTTGGCTAGGAAGCCCATCGTACATTGCTTTCATTCCGCTGACTGTTACACCTGGTCATTTGCCAGTGGAACAGGTGAAACTTGGTGAGTGGGTGGTGATTTCTGGGGCAGGGACTGGAGGAGCCAGGAGTTCTTGAATTCCTTTGGCACCAGCTTCCTCTCAAGGAATGAACTAGATTGTAGTGCTCCTGTTCACTACCCTTCAACTTATTTCTGTGTAAAAAAGGGGAATGTTTTCAGTGGGCCAAGTTTATGCTGCAGGAATGCCCACGGAGGAGCAGAGAGAGAGGCTGCATCATGTGATTATTATTAGATCTGACATGAATTAGACGATGACAGTGTTTCAAACCAAGGTACAGTTGACTCGATCTACTTAGAATTTTAAAAATCTTTTAAAATGTTTTATTTTTTCTGATATGTGTATTTACTGTGCATATTATTGGGGTTTACCGTGACATTCCAATACAAGTGTAGAGCTATTTACAATTTTATTTCTTTTCTTCTCTTTTCTTAAGTTTATTGGTACATTTGAGATATGCATAATGCTCACAGTCAGAGTAGGGAATTTGTGTCTATACGTAATATAGCTTAGCTTTTCTTTCATTCCCCCAATTCTCCACCCTTTTCTTCAACCTTTTTATTTCTTTGAGAACATCTCTACTCAGAGGTTCCAGGATAAATAAATGGAGTCTTCATATTTATCAACCAAACAACAGACTTGGATTTTTTTCTTTGTCTTTTTGAGACAGGGTCTTGCTACGCAGTTCAGGCAGGCCTTGAGCTCACTTTGTACCCCAGGTTGGTCTCTAGCTTTCAATGATCCTCCTGCCTCAGCCTCCCCGAGTGCCGGGATTACAGGGAGGTGCCACCACACCCAGCTAGACTTTGAATTTTTATAACAATGTGGATTTTTCCCACATTGTTAATTAGTGCACGCTGGTTATACAGTTTGATGAGTTTCATTTTGGCAGAGTGGTATGTGCACATAACACACTTTAATGCCCCTCTCCATGGCACGCCCCTGCTCCATACCCACTCCAAGCTCACATCCTTGGGGGAAAGTCTCTACATGTTTAATGTATTTTGCTCCTGCTCCTGTTCCTACTCCCTGTCCCCACCCCACTTTTTTCCCCCTCCCCTCTCTTCCCTGCCTCTTGTCTAATAATCATCTCCCTTCTACTTGCCTGTCCAGGAAGGATCCCTAAATGCAACACCCAGAGAAATTTGTGTCTTTGAAGACTATGAGGGGAGAAAGTGAACACTTCCTAGCCCTGAAATGTTAATGTAAAACTGGTGAGCCAGGAGCTGGTGAGATACAGTTTATACCTATAGACCGCCGTGAAGAAAGGTTTGGACTGAGGCATATTTTTACATAGAAACAATTTAAAAGAGTGATTACAAAAGCCCTTTAAATGACAACTAACTAGTATCCCTATAAAAATAGTGCTTTTAATCACATATTGCTAATGTAGAAGCCAGGAAAACTAGTTCTTTAAAAATCATTTCTAAGCCAGGAGTGCTGGTAGACGTCTGTAATCCCTGCACTTGGGAGGCTGAGGCAGGAGGATCACTGTAAACTCAAGGTCAGGCTGAACTACATAGTGAGACCCTGTCTATAAAAAATTTCTAGAAGTAGAATTTTTGTCAGTTTGGCCAAACTGGACTTTTTATACTTTTACAGATGGGAGAAAAGGAGAAACACAAATCTTCACTCTCATGTTCTCATATTTAGAGCATGTTATTCAGAGTTTGGTTATTCACACAAGTGTGTTCATTCTGGTGCTGTCCATGCAGCAGGGGGAGATCGTGGCTGCCAGCTACTGGAACAGCCAGGACGGGGCAATTTCAACAGCTAACTGAAATATTTCCCCCACAACTACCCATTTCTAAAGCAAATGAAGATTTCTGGGGGGAATTGTAAAATACTTAAGAGACATTTTCCCTCCAACACAAGGCAGGTAAGTGACATGCAGTGGATCCCAGGGCTCTGTGTGGGGAGGATCAGTCCATGTCTCCTCCTTCAGTCCAATAGAATCAGCCAAACCCCATTCAGTGTTCACTGACGGTGCTGCTTTCATGCAAAGACTCTCCCTCTGAAGAACAGAGGCTGAGCGAAATGGCTGGCCATGCATTCTGGTGCAAAGACATGAATTGACGGCTGCTTCTCCTTGTTTGTGAAGCCTCTGCCTCCGTGTCATGACTCTGCGGAATCCATGCAGGTGTACAAACAACACTGCCAAATAGCAGAAGAATACCATGAAGTCAAGAAAGAGATCGCCCTGCTCGAGGAAAGGAAGTGAGTACCTCTCTCCTGAGCACTCTCACTGTAGAGTGACTTCCTCCTGGGCAGAGACTGGAGTGGGTGGGAGTGGGGAGGATGCAGGAATGATCTAAGTAGCCCTGCGGTGGATTAAGGGCTTTGTGGCTCCTACTCAGTAAGACATCTTACTTCAGGAAATGAAAATTACCAAAATCCCACCTCTAGTCACACAATTCCCTCTATAAATGCACCTAGAGGTCCCCAAGTACTTTGGCTTGGGGTGGATATTAATAAATGCTTAAATGGTGGTTTCCCCACTTTAAATGAAGAAGCCACTGGGGTAGCATTTTGGAATAACATAAACGTGTTAGTTGACTAACTGCATTTTATAGTTCAAGTAAGTTTTATCTTGATAGCTTTTATTGCCACTGCAGTTCTGCTAGTTCTGCTGCAGGGAACTATACAGCTCTATTAATTAGCACGCTCCAGTTTTGCTCACTCATAACTTTTGGTTTCAGAATCCTCCTTTTTAATTGCACTTATCCTGCCAACATCTATCCCAGTGGCTTCAAATTTTTTTTTTTTATTCTTTCAAAGCATCAGACTATACACCTTGCTTTAATAACACTGGCCAGTTAGTGAGATCTGTCGATTAATATATTTGTACCTCTGACATACTAAGTGATAAGTGGATAGTCAGACGTTGTCCACCATCGAATTGCTAATCTCATACGTTGTATGACGTCTAAAGGCTAAAGAAGTTCCTGTCTAAGGTATGGAGTATACAAATACTCAAACCCTTTCCTACTTCCTTGCTTTACTGTACTTAAAACATCACATCCAACCAGGACTTTTGGATATAAGAGATTAAGTGATTTTATTAAAAATTCAGAAACAAAACTTTTGCTTTATAAATCTTAGGCTTTCATTTGGTCTAAAAATTTCAATAAGGTGATGAGGATATTAATTTATACAGTCTGATTTCTACAAAAAGTTTCATAAAGTAATTGAAAATTATTAATCTCTTGAAAAACACTGTGCAAAAGGCTACTTATGCGATCAGTAACCTAGGGATGTATTTGCCTCTCTCTCTCTCTCTCTCTCTCTCTCTCGCTCTCGCTCTCTCAGTGTGTGTGCGTGTGTGTGTGTAATTTGAGACAGAATTTCACAGTGCAGTTTAATTCAGGCTGGCCTTGAACTCACTTTGTAGTCCAGGCTGGCCTCAAACTCAAAGCAGTCCTACTGATTCAGCCTTCCAAGTGCTGGAATTATAGGCATGAGCTACCACACTGGGTTTGGCTTTCTGCTTTCTGACAACTCAGAGTCACCACTAAATTATATGTTCTTCAAGTTTGTATTTGTGTATGTTTCATCTAAAAAATAGGATAGGATAATGACAGGGAATGACTCATATCTGGTCTTTGAAATATATCCTTGCTGCTTATGTTGAAAAAGATGATAATTTGTGGGTTAACCACCGCGACATTAAAATAAGAGAAAACAAAGTCAGCTTCTAGAAAGAAGGTGGCTAGCAGACTAGCAGAGTACTTTATACCACCTTCTAGGACCACAAAGAAGTTGGCTAGCCCCCACTTTGCTGCTTCGAAGACTGTGTGTTTTTATGAAGGACTCATTTCTTCACCAAACAGCTTTCCCTAAATAGTTGGCTAGCTGTGAGGCAAAGGCCAAATTTTTTTATTTGTATTTCTTTATTTTAGGCAAGTATTTCCAGGTTCTTTTCTTTCCATTTCCAGTTCTGTCACTTGGTCACTCAGTGTTTATTGCTTTGAATCTTGGTTGATGCAATATCATCTGTTCTTCCTGCCTCGGGTTTCTGTTGCTAGAAAGTGACAACCAGTTCTTGGGCTAGATTTTCAAGTCTCACCGTCATGGGCCTGGTATCTCTAGAACTTTCTCTCTTGTTCCTCTGTCTCTTGCATTGGGTTATTCACCTATCTGAAGGCTGGAGGTGGATCCTACGGAAGCCAAGCATTTCTCTTATACATGCTTGGCTGAAAGTGCCCTTAATATTCTTTTATGCCCATGCAAATGCAACCCTGCCTTGAGGAGTGCTCAGCCCATGTCTCTACTGTCCACATCACACAGAGAACAGCTTTTCAGGAGCAAAGAAAGATTCACTGGAATGATGCTTTCGCTATTTTTTGTAGGCTAGTGTTATCAGTAGTTATCCACTTGTCTCCAGTCTTTCAGAGAATCTGTAGTTCCTGCAGCATTTGTTTGTATTCTAATTACCCATCATGGAATGGTACATAAGTCAAATATGAGTGAGCTTGATTATAGGTCATAGTAAGATCCTCCATTGATATATATATTTTATTTGTAATTTGAAATGGCCTACTTTTAAAATACAGAGTCAATATCAGCACGAGGGTGCTGCTAAAATATATTGTCAGATCACACAAGATGGTTTTATTTATAAATAAAGAAGCTTAATCTTCCAGGAGTTATTAGCAGTCATTGTTTTCCCTAACATTTCATGGAAGCAGAACTTCATCTGGGGATGAAGCTTTTCTTGAACACTGTTTGTTTCCAAGTGAGATAAGTGGGGCCAGATGGATTTTACCTGAGTAATTAGCTGTCTAGTTTTTGATGATTCCGATGAGAATTTCTTCCCCACTGTTTTACAAAGTGTGATGGTTGATTTTTGTTGCCTCTGGTGTCTGGTTAGCGTAAGCTAGACACAAAGATGCTAACTCAAGTATTTTACAAGAGACCTTTTCTTCACTGGAGTCATTCAAGCAAAGCTTGTATTTTGAACTCCAGTCTCTTCTCCCGTATGTCCAGAGGAGGTCTCCCTGGATCAACTGGAGAGCATTTGCAGAGGATTCACAAGAAGAGTTGATGTAACTGATGTCTATGAGACAAACAGAGAAAGTCAAAAATTTTCTGGGGTTATAAACTTGCTATGGAATGAATCCAATTTAAAGACTTATATCTGGCTTATGACCAATGATGTAGGAGAGGTATCTTCCTATTTTTACTGAAACATTTTTTCAATAAAAAAAATGAAACCTTCATTGAAAACTTTAAAATATTATTTAGGATTCTTTAAAGAACTACTGATATCATTTGCCTACCTCATTCTAGAACTTTTTGTACGTAAATTGTTATATCTTTATAATTGTGTGTATTACAGCCTGCTTTTTCAATAAATACTATAAGCAGCTTCACGTAACAAACCATTTTTTATATATGTAATAGAAAGCTATTGGAAATACGATAAAGACATTTAAGTCTTTTGAAATTTATCACTGATTGTTTGAAAGTTTCATTTTATTTTAACACTGAGGAGTGAACCCAGGGTATTTATTCTGAGCTATATCTCCCACTCATTTTTTACCTTATTATTTTGAGACAGGGTCTTGCTAAATTGCTAAGTTGTCCAGGCTAGGCTCAAATTTGCAATCTCCTTGCCTTTACTTCCCAGAATACAAGTATGTGATACCACACCCACTGACAGAAAAATGTAACATTTCCAGCTAAATTTCCATCAGGTGGAAAGGTAGCATTGTTCCAGATAGAGTACTTTATCTTGTCCAGTGAGGAAATCACTTTTCTTTTTTTTTTTTTTTTTTTTAAGAGGAAAAAGAGAAAAACACAAAACAAAACAAAGCAGTGTAAGGTTACATATAATACAGAACTACAAAAAAAAGCATAACAGTAAGAAATCACCTGTTAATAGATTACATATTATCATCTTGGAAATAGTTGCTCAAATCACAGTATCAAAGAATACAAAGTAGACATTCAAACAGAGAGACTACAAACAGCTGTGTTCAATGATCCAAAAACATTAATATAGTCAGCTATTCAACATCCCTATACACACTTGCTGTTATATCCGTTAGAGCTCTTTTTTCCCCTTCCTCTCTTTTTACAACAAAATTTACACATTTTAGATTTTATTACTCCTTAGTTCTTATTACTTTTTTGGGGGGGGGAGAATAAAGTCAAATATGGCAGAACAAAGCTGTCAGTGAAAACCAAGGATAGACTTAGCACATGATGTAGAACAGAGTATACGGTTATTAACAATAGTTATCAACGTCTCTTGTTTCCTTAAAAAGATTTGTCTATCTCATTAGATATTATAAAGTTGGACAAAACAGTAGAGAACAAGACCAATAAAACTTAGACATTGTAAACATTACAGGACTTCCAAAGGAGACAATAGTCAAACCAGAATGGGCATCTTAGTGAATCTTACTGCCTTCAAAGTAGTTGCCTATACCCTCGGACCTGATACTATCCCACAGAATGGAACAGAGTCTAATCAGTCAAAACAAGATCGTGGGAGCATTACAGGACTTCAAAACAAGTTAATAGGAAATCGAAAAGAGTTACTATTATATATCCTAATTTTTTAAATTTTTCCCTTAATTAAAATAAACATAAGAAATAACTAAATAATTTTTTAAAAGAATAATAGTTACCATAGTGTCTGTCTTTTTCCTTGAGATATTTGGATAAAACTTCATATACTATAGCTTCAAATATTTCCATATCAAGAAGCCCAGAATAAAGCCTTTCTAATTAATAAGTGAAAATTTTATAAGGCTTCAAGGCCACATAATGGGGAATCATGATTGCCACATATTTTCATATATTTGAATCATTACTTACATTAGGGAAACTATTCGGTATTCATACATGCGAGATTGATTTATTTCACTTATGAGTATGGTCTCAAGCTGCGCCCATTTACTGATAAATATCTCAATGTGATCCTTCTTTATAGCTGAATAATATTCCATTGTATAGAAATACCACAACTTTTTTATCCATTCCTCAGTTGATGGACACTTGGGTTGTTTCCAAGATCTGGCGATTACAAATTGTGCTGCTATAAACATAGGTGCACATAAATCACTGTGGTATGATGCTTTCAGTTCTTCTGGGAATATGCCTAGAAGTGGAATAGCTGGAATAAATGGGATTTCCAATCCCAACTTTTTGAGAAACCTCCAAACAGACCTCCACAAAGGCTGTACCAGTCTACACTCCCACCAACAGTGCAGGAGAGTTCCTTTTTCCCCACATCCTCTCCAGCATTTGTTGTTGTTGGTTTTCTTGATCCTGGCCATTCTTTCAGGAGTGAGATGGAATCTCAGTGTGGTTTTAATTTGCATTTCTCTGATGACCAATGATGATGAGCATGTTTTCATATATTTATTTGCCATTTGCATTTCTTCATCTGAGAATTGCGTATTCATCTCAGATGCCCATTTTTGGATTGGATCTTTGAATTTTGGAGGTCTGAGTTTTTTTAATTCTTTATATGTTTTAGACAAGAGTCCCTTGTCTGAGAGAGAGTTCACTAAAATCTTTTCCCAGTTTGTGGGTTTTCTTTTCACTATGCTGGAGATTTCTTTTGACATGCAGAAACTTTTTAATAAGATGTGGTCCCAGTTATTGATTCTGGGAAGTGTTTCCCGTGCGGTTTGAGTCCTGTTCATGAATTCTCTACCTACTCCTATGTCTCCAAGGTTTCTACCCACTTTGTCTTCCAATAGATTTAGTGTTTCTGTTTTAATATTCAGATCTTTGACCCATTTAGATTTTAATTTAGTACATGGTGATAGACATGGGTCTAGCTTTAGTTTTCGGCAAATGGAGAGCCAGTTTTTCCAGCACCATTTATTAAAGAGACTGTCGTTCTTCCAGTGAACCTGCTTGGCTCCTTTATCAAAGATAAGGTGGTTGAGTGTGTTTGTAGTTGTGGTTGTATTTTCTAATCTATTCCATTGATCTTCGCCTCTGTTTTGATTCCAATACCATGTTGATTTTACTACTGTTGCTTTGTAGTATAATTTCAAGTCAGGGATTGTGATGCCTCCTGCTTTGCCTTTGCTGCTTAGAATTGCCTTTGCGATTCTAGGTCTCTTCTGGTTCCAGATGAAATTTAGGAGTGATTTCTCTAGATCTATAAGGTATGTTGATGGTATTTCTATTGGGATTGCATTGAATCTGTATAAGAGTTTTGGGAGAATGGCCATCTTCACAATGTTTGTTCTTCCTATCCATGAGCAAGGGATGTCTTTCCATTTTCTGAGATCATCTTCAATTTCCTTTTTCAGTGTATTATAATTTTCACTGTATAAGTCTTTCACTTCTTTCGTAAGAGTAATTCCTAAATATTTCATTTTTTTGCTTGCTAATGTGAATAGTCCAGTTTCTCTTATTTCCCTCTCTGTAATTTTGTTGTTCGTGTATAGGAATGCTATTGATTTCTGAGTATTGATTTTGTATCCAGCCACATTACTGAATTTATTTATTGTATCTAAGAGTATTTCAATGGAGTTTAGGGGGTCTTCTATGTAGAGTATCATGTCATCTGCAAACAATGATAACTTAACTTCTTCTTTTCCTATCTTTACCCCTTTTATTTCTCTTTCTTGCCTAATTGCTCTGGCTAGTACTTCCAGTACTATATTAAATAGGAGTGGTGATAAAGGACATCCTTGTCTTGTGCCTGATTTTAAAGTAAAGGCTTTCAATTTTTGGCCATTTAGAATGATGCTGGCTGTTGGTTTGTCATAAATGGCCTTTATTATATTGAGGTAAAGACCATCTATTCCAATTTTCTGTAGAGTTTTTATCATGAATAAATGTTGGACCTTATCGAAGGCTTTTTCTGCATCTATAGAAATGATCATGTGAGAGGAAATCACTTTTCTGATCTATTTATGAAGCATTCACTTGCTTAGAATGTCAGAAAGAGATAGATTCTTAATCAGGTCAAAAAATGCCATATACTTTTTGTCGTTGTTTAACAAGTCAGTGGTTTTCAGTGTTTTCTGAATTGTGCAACTATCATCATAATTTTGAAACATTCTTATCACAGCAGCAAGAAACCTTGAACCATCGAGCAGTCCTTTATCATTCCTGACTCCTGGCTATTGGTACGCACTGATCTCTGTCCCTGTGGATTTTCTTCTGGGCATCCTTATATACATGGAATCTCATAATACGTAGTTTTTAATTAGTTTCTTTTACTTAGCATAATGTTTTCAAGATTCATTGCATCATGAATCATGCATCAGAATTCCATTCCTTTTTATTTTTGAATAATATTTCATTGTAGGTATATAGAATTTTTTTATCTGTTCTTCAGTTAATAGACATTGGTGCTGAATGCACTTTTTGGTTTTTAGAATGATCTCCATGTAAATATTTGTATATGAAGTCTTGAGTGGACATACATGTTCAGTTCTTTTGAGTATACACCTAGAAGTAGAAATGTTGGACCCTATAACTCAATGTAACCTTTTGAGAAACATCTACATCATTCCCAAAGAACTGCATCTTATGTTCATCAGTAGCATATGAAACGACTACTGTCCATCTTTGCTGATGCTTGTTGTGCTGATTGTAGTCACTCTCGTGGATATAAATGGTGAGAGTCTGTGTGTTCTCTTTTACATTCCCCTGATAGCTAATGGTGTTGTACAGTTTTTCATGTACTTATTGGCCATTTCTAGGTTCCCTCGCAGAAATGCCTGTTCAGGTCTTTTGCTATTTTTAAGTGGATACCCTTTTTATTATTCAGTTAAAACATTATATAATCTTAGTGGATTCAGAAAACCCATTCGAAGTATGTTTTCTTGTGGGGCCACTACAATGATTCTGATGTCCTTACAAAATATATAAGATGGTGTAATTGAAGCAACAACTTCTCATCCAAGCGAACTATATCAGGATGGAGAAAAGGACAGTTAAAGTATAAGGCAAAAATAACCTTACTTTTATTGAAATCATTGTATTTAATTTATTCTGAAATTGCCGACAGAATAATTTTATATTTACATAGAAACATTTGGGGCTGGGGATTTAGCTCAGTGGCACAGTGCTTGCCTGCTAAGTGTGAGGTCCTGGCTTTGATACCTGGTACAGAGATCTGGCTATTGTGTTCTGGGGAAGCTTTTCAAGACCACGGATTGGAAGCGTGAGCCTGACCCCGTACTGGGGTCCACCAGAGAATGTCAAAATCATCAGTGTTATTTAGCTTTAAGGGGTGATTTGTTTGAAAAAGAATTGTATGGCGTGAAAGCACAGAAAACCAGGCCTCACTTTTATAGTTCAAGAATATTTCTCTTAATATTTCCTCAGGCTCCAGAAATTAGGTTTTCATTGACATAAAGCTATTTCTCCACAGGTATTTGCACGTGTTTAGGACTGTGGGGTGCAAGTTCTACCCTCTCTTTCCTGGCTTGCTGACGTGGGTGCTTTGCCTTCTGGATGAAGTATGGGTTTGGGTTTGCTTCTCGTCTTAGAGATGTGTGTCCCTAGGCTAACCTGCTCACTAGAATATACATTGTCCTGGATTATAATGGGATATCATCAGGAAACACTCGTTGAGTGAATGGTTAGAGGAACCAAAGTACTATTCTGGCTTTTCACTGTGCTTACGGAGGTAGAAAAGCCAAAAAGATTCTTCCATTTTAGGAATTAGTTCTTTGTTAAAGTTTAGTACCCTGGCGTCTCATTTCCAGATCTGCTCCACTCCACTGTCTGTCTGAAATCACATGGAAAAGGAGAGAATAGTGTCATCACAGTGAGAGAGTATTAAGTAGGTTCCCTTGCTAAGGAAGAAGGTTCCAGTACAGTCTCAGGGAGCAGAGCCAGGAGACACTTCACCTTTACTTTACCTCTCCTCCAGGGCTGACTTTTCTTAGGTGACTAGTTGTAGAAACTTTTTTGCCTTTGAGTGGTTCTCAGCGAGGCAGTTCTTCTCTTCCTCCCCACTTCCATAACATCAGCAGTATCTAGAGATATTTTTGGTTGTTACTGTTGATATTCAGTGAGTAGAAGCTGAGGATGCTGCTGAATTTCCTGTGATGTTACTGTATAGGACAACTTCTCCAAAACAAAGAAATGTGTGGCCCAAAATGTTGATTTTGTCAGTGCCAACACTGACAAAAATCTGCTTTAGAACCAGTCTCACTTCCTCCTGCCAGGGTGCAATGCTGTCCTTAGCCTCTGAAAGAATTTTAGTACATTTGCTCACACACTGTTCTTTTGCAGGACTTTGACACTATGGTTTAGACTGAGCTTTGGGACCTTCAGTTCAACACCGTAATAAATCTTTCTTCTGCATGAAATGAAGGCAGATTTTCAATCCTTTTTGTCATCTTGCAGCATTTCTTCTTTCTTTGATGTATAAATATACTTCTGTATTCTTCTGTCCAGAGTCACCAACAATGCATGCAATCTAAAGTTCTAATTTAAAATAAAAATTTAAACTAGAGGTTTAGAATAGATTTATATTTACATTTCAGATGTTAAATTAGAGGTTTAGAATAGATTTGTATTTACATTAGATGTTAAACTAGAGGTTTAAAATAGATTTATATTTACACAGAAACATTTGGGGCTAGGGATTTAGCTTTGGGAATGATGTAGTTGTTCCTCAAAAGGTTATACGTTGAGTTACAGGGTCCAACATTTCTACTTCTAGGTGCATACTCAAGGGAGCTGATTTAGAGTTTAGACCCCAAACTCTTCAATGCTTTTAGCCCAAACCATCTAGAATTTTGCCTTTTCCTAATAAAAGTTCTCTAGTTAACTTTAAAAATGCCAAGTGGACTTTCCAGAGCAGAGACTATTTGTCTCAGTGGTGAATCTGTGTTTCAAGATCCTGCAGCACAATCTCCTTAACTTTGAAATAAGTTTCCATAAGGTTCTAAACTTTTTTAACTGGCATTTTTGGAATTTCCCATCCTTCATTTATCCTAGCAACTAAAAATTTTCTCAACAATTGATTTAAGATGGGGTTAATATATAATTTATGCTATAGCCCAAGGCTATGGCCCTTACAGCATGAACTAAATCACGTGCAAAGCTTTGTTACAGGCTCTTGACTTCAGAAATAAGATTCCTGTACCTATAATCCTTCTCCCCTATGTTACATTAAATTGAAAGGAATGTTAGTAACAATAACTAACATTTCACAGGTAGTTCCACATTTCTGGCTGATTATAAATGTTGATTTGCTTCTAAGGCTATCTATAAGCTAATTTCTGTAGCTTGGTATTCCAGGGTTTAATGATGAGTTGATAATGGATGAGTGTAAATACGTCTGGGAGACAACAGACATTTTGACAGTTTTCATTGGATATCTGTGTAATTGCTTATGAAGCATATGAAACTAATTTAAAGACCTAGCTATTGAGCCTTCTTGATTCCAGTAAAGATGAAATTACCACTGACTCTCTTTAATGTAGGAAGATAAGTCTAGACAATGTTAACCATTTCTTATAGTTACAGATTGATGATTTGGGGACTTATTATTTCCTTTAATCAAAACTAGGAACAAACAGCTTCTGGAGTTTTAAATGAACCAGGAAAAGAACTGTTACTACTTAGCACCACCAATTCCCAGTTCAAATTTGAATACAAAACTGTATTTATTCCTGATTTATTTACATCTAAGCAAGTAAGACCCAGGTAATTTGAAAGGGGAAAAACAACAGGAATACATGATCTGATAGACAGCAGGTCTTTATTAGTTTTTTAAAATTTTTTTTTAGGCTTTATCTGTTAATTTCTTCTTAAAGGGCGATGTTTACCAATCAGTGTTTAATTACTGACATTTACTTCTCAACTGTGCTGAGGCAAAGAGCTCTAGCCACGGCATCAGAAGGACAGGCTTCATTTCCAGCCTTTCCTTATTAGCCACATGACTTCTTAATTGAAATGGAAGACTCAGAGCTGAGTTTCCTTCTCTGTAAATATAAATTACTTTGCTCTGTGGTACTTTTTCTTCAGTTATCACTCAGCAAGCATTTATTGAGTGTCAGTGCTCCTCTTAATATTATGGAGGATCCAGAGATCAGCAAGAGTCCATCCGAGGGCTTTTGTGTGCCTGCAGAGGGATGCTCCAAACTGTCCTCTGTGTGTCCCGACCACTTTCTTTCCAGAGCGTAACTTTGCTCTGTGGCCACCATGTTGGGTGTGCGGGCTGTCTACAGAGTGTAGAAAGTTTTAGAGCAGCTGTTCTGATTTACCCTTTGTCCTTTTTCTGAAGTGACTTTATTTTGGTAGTTTTGCACTTACAGGAAAGTTTCAAAAGCAGAATAAAGAAATCCCTTATATCTTTTACTGGATTTATCAGTTATCAACTATTTCTCTGTTTGCTTTCTCTCTCAGTGATACTGGGATTTTCTTTCTCAGTCCTAAGTATATATAGTTACATTTATTCATGTTTATAAATATACATAAATGTATGAGTGCATATAAATATATCTGTATTTACACATGTAAACATTTACATGTACATGACGTATACTATCACATTGCATTGCCCTAAATACTTTAGTGAGTATTTTCTAAGAACAAAGATGCGCTCCCACTTAGCTTTTGTATAGTAATTAAAATCAAGAAAGCAAAGATGCAGCAATGTTTATCTAGTCCACAGTCCGTATTCAGATTGTATCAATTGCCCAGGAACATGGCAGGAAGTTCTTTTTTTCAGTCTAGAAATGCACATTGCACTTAATTTGCATTTTTCTTTGGTTGCTTCAAATATGAAACATTTCATGACATTTTTCAACGTATAGGCTGTCATTTTGTAGAATTTCCTTCAAGTGGATAATGTTTGCTATTCATTATGATTAGGTTCTGGTTATACATTTTGGACAGAAATGATGCTGTGAATTCTGCATGCATATGCTGTCTACTTATCTCTATAGTAGTAATGTCAGGTTTAGTCATTAGACTAAGATATTGACCTTGTAGGTTTCTGCATATATTTACCCTTGGTAATTAATGAGTGATTTGTGAATATACACTTTGAAAATGTTATTATCTTTTTCCCCAACAGACTTTCACCTGTTAGTTTTACCAGACAATCTTATGTCACATATCTATATGTGGGTATGCTTTATAATATACATAATATATTAGCCACAGATATAGTTTATAACTCATGAATAAATATACATACTTTGAAATCATGTAGGTTGGTGTTCAGAGGTTTTTTTTTTTCCTAACTAATAGTCTTATTCACTCAAAAATTTTTGCAGATCTTACTTGATGGGACAGTAAGGTTGTTTTCTAATTCTGAATTATTGGAACATTTCAGGCTTGGGCTTGTAATTAGGAAACCACTGCTCCCAGTGGTCCTGGGCTTATTTCTAACATAAACTTGAATATTGTTGCTTGTCAGAAATTTATCTTTTCCTTTCTTTCTCTCATCATGTTATATAATATCAAGTCAGTATCCGATTAGTCTAGGAAGAAAGACAAGCTTTTTAAATGTGATCAATGATAGTGATAAATGAATGCATGAAAACAGTATCTGTATGTGTCACACACTAAGGCCGGGGTGTCCTACTTTATTTATTTATGTTGTGTTTCAGGTTGTTATTACTTAGCCAGTTAACATTACATGAGAACATACTCAGAACCTCTAGTCTTTTTTTCAGGGGACAGGTAAGATCCCCAAAAAAGAACAATGTTTGAGGCTTAGGCTGGCATGATTGTGCCACAAGTATTTGCCTTCGGAATAAAAATTCTATGCAATGTCACATCTGCCTTATTATTTATTCAATATTTTTCTTTAGATCAGTTTTACAGTTTCTCCAAAAGTTATTATTCTTTTAGGGCGTGAGATTCTTGAAGTCACAGATTTGATAGATTGATTTATATTTAAAAATGCATATTAATTTAAACAAATTCAAATCTTTTTATTTTAAAGAGAATAAAACCAAACAAAATAAAACAGAATAAAGCCAATCAAAACAAAACAATGAAAGTGATACAGGACTTCAAAACAACATAATAGGAAACAACAACATCTACCATGATATATCTTGTTATCTTCAAAATTGTAGCCCAATGCCATCAGATATAATAAAGCCAAACAAAACAAAACAAAACAGAATAAATCCAAACTAAACCAAGCAACAACAGTGATACAGGACTTCAAAGCAAGACAATAGGAGGTTAATGATGGCTACCATAATGCTTCTTGTTATCTTCAAAATAGCTGTCCAGACCGTCAGACATAGATATGTAAAATTAACCAAATATAAGAACTAAGTTGTTTCTTTACTTCAGTTGTTATCTTTTCAGAAATCTCAGGTGTGTGACTTCTGATTTCTACTATGTCTGTGTCTCCTGAACTTGTTCTGTGTAGGCTGGAGCTCTGAGATTGCATTTGGCTCCTTCATCTTGATATTTTCTTGTGTTCCTCCAAATCAGCCCATTGCTGCATCCTGGGTGCTTCCTGCATTGGCTACCAGTCCCTTGGTGTTTAGGTTTGGACCTGGTACCTGGTACCTGGTACCTGGGTTCCTGACATCTGGGGTTCCTGAGTGATAGAGAGGCACAGGGCAGTGGTTCACCAATCCTCTTCCCTATCATGGTGGAGCTTCGGGGTGTGGCTCCTTTCTGGGCCATGCTGAGTTTGCTGGCTCTCTCTGAGTGGCTGGCACTGAATTTAAATCTTAAAGGAGGCTTCACCTAGGTGCTACCTATGAGTGTGTGATATTAACAGCAGCAGTGCAAAGCCTTTTCTTTTAGAAACGCAGTACTGAAAACTGTGTATCAGAACATTCACCAGTTGTTCTTTGCTTTACAGAGGTGGAAGAAATGTGAGGCCAAAGTCAGTTAGGTTCAGTTTATATTAGAATTAGCTGACATGCATATGGGAGAATCTTTCTGGATTCTCAGTTTCATTCAATTTAAACATGAATTGCAATACAACAATGGATTCTTAAAAACATTTACGGACAACTGAATTTTTCTCAGGTATTGTCATCACAGTCTCCTCCTCAGCCTGCTTCTTCAGTTCTAGGGTCTGGCCAGCATGAAAAGCAGATATTGTTTTGCTAATGAGGATGAAGTGCCATGGGCCTCCCTATCTACATTGCCACATCCGTGAACTCAGCCAACCTCCATCATTGGCTATGTAGTCAGGGTGTGGTGTTTTTGTCATTATTCTCTACATGATACAGTATAGCAACTATTTACCTGGCACATATGCTGTGTTACACACTATAAGTAATCTCGAGATGATTTAATATATATGGGAGGATGTGTGTGTTATATGCAAATACTATGTAAGAGACTTGAACATCAGCAAGGAATGGTATCTATGGTGATGGTGAGAGGTCCTAGATCCATTTGCCATGGATACACATACCTGAGGACTAGAGAGAGAGGACATGAAAAATATACATGCAAGAAAGGAGGTAGGATTTTCTTTTTTGGTCGTAGAAGCCCAATAAAGATTCAACTCAGGCAAAGGAAATGAAAGCAGATAACCATTCAATCTAGAGGACAAAGATTTGGTAAGAGACATGTAATTCACCCCCCAAGACAATGGCAATACCTTCACACAAAATTGTAAATTGATTTTTCCTAAATTATGATTTCAATTATTTATTGCACACTTGGCAAGATTCCTTTAAAGACTTCTGGGGATTTTTAAATGTATATTTAATATTTTGCTTGTGTCTAGTAGAGGTGCTAGAATAAAATAAAGAAATATAAAACTTGTGACTCTGGGAAACTAGAGGGTAAGTAGTGATGGGTGAAATTTAAGAAGAACAGGATGAAACAAATGATTCTTCTGAAGCAAACCACCCAATTTGCTTGCACTGAACTCTGGCCTTCTTCCTGTCCTGTCCCCTGACTCTCCAGGAAGGAGCTCATTGCCAAGCTGGACCAGGCAGAAAAGGAGAAAGTGGATGCTGCCCAGCTGGTTCGAGAATTTGAGGCTCTGACAGAGGAGAATCGGACCCTGAAGTTGGCCCAGTCACAATGCGTGGAGCAACTGGAGAAGCTTAGAATACAGTATCAGAAGAGGCAGGGCTCATCCTAACTTGAAATCTTTAAATGTGAGGGTAAGAGGTTGGTGACTGCTGTGCACTGGCAAAAAAAAAAAAAAAAAAAAAAAAAGTCTTTTATTTTAAAGGAATAGCAAATAAAATCTATTGCTTTTCTTTATTACCCACATGGCAAGTGTCTAGAAAGAGTTTAATGCTTGCTGGCTTCTAGCTTGAAAAAGGAATATTTTATTTTAAGTGAGATCATTAGTGCAAAGCTATTACCAGTATATATTTTCAGAGATCAGGATTCTCTTTCAAAGATATATATATATTTTCTTATTTAGGAAGATCAGATCATACCACACATCAGGATAGGAGACAATAAAAGTAGGATATTGACCGACCCTGCTAAAAATCATGAGCCATGAAACAAACCAGTAAAATACGCATTGCCCTTCCACATCCGTGCATTTTTAAATTTCATGCTCTTAACATTTCGAATCTGTTCAAATATAAACCACTGGAAACTTCTCTGCATATATTTATGTTCACCCATCAGACGCAATCCTTCACTGATAGGTTTCCTAAGAATAAATGGTCTCATGAATGTCCATAAAAGTTTTCTCATAAAACTATTAGCAGAAACCATATGTGTGCCCAAAGCTCATTTGCCAGTGCTGACTTCCTGCTGGAATAAAGAAACAGGAAAGGCTTCCTTTGCTTCATCTGTGTTCACTCAGGCAGCATCTCTGCCTTGCTTGCGTGTGTTCTGGAGGGTTTGGGGGAAATGGAAAATTTTGTTTGGACCTTGCTTTGGTCAGTTCCCGTGAAAACACCAGTGAAATTATTACTATTATTTTTGTTTGAATTTAAAGAGATATCTTAGGTCAGTAATAACTGATAGGAATATGTGCATAAATTCAGAATTGAAATGTTTTTTCCTTCATTCTAGCCATCACTATATTTTCTCAAATTGATCTTTGTTTTACGTCCATTTCTACTTGTGTAACTTTGTTTTTCAGTAAACATGGATTAAAAGCTACTGGGTTGTGTTTTCTCCTTTCTGAACATCATTTCTGAAACATCATTTATGAAAGCTGTGTTGCCCAACCTAGTGAGAACTGATTCTTTGCTGTCTATGCTAAAACACCACCACCACCACCAACAACAACTCTAGCAGTAAGAGTCATTTTTCTTGGAGAGACTGGTTTCTCATATATGTAACTCAGAGCTCTAACACTGAGTAGGATGCATTTATGCCTTGAGATATCTGTCCACAAAACATGAAGTATAATTCATGACAATGATAAGATGGCATTGGATAGGTGAGCGATTCTCAACTGGAAGTGATTTTATGCTAGAGGTATTTGACAATGTCCAGAGACATTTTCCTTTGTTGTTGCTGAGATGGGGGTGCGGAGTACTACTGGCATCTGGGGGTGGAGACCCCAGGAGCTGCTAAACCCCTGCAGTGCACAGGACAGAGCCCCCAGCGGAGCACCCTCTGGACCAGCATGTGATTAATTAGGCTGAGATGCTGGACCTGGGTGGAATACTCAGTGGGCAGCTGGGCACTGCATTGGGGAGCATGTTGCAGGGCCAGGGGTTCTCGCCATGTGGTACAGAATCCGAGAGGCTTTTTAGTGTCTAAATTCTCAGCTGCCTCATTTGTAAAATGCAGCTTTTCTGCAGATCCCCAAAATGTAATGTTATGTTAGGAAAAATCACCCGTATGCTTCATTCATATTTGGACAAAGGTGAACGTATCTGTGGTCCTGGAGAAGACTTCCTGTTTAGGAACTCTGAGGCACACGATAAAGGAGATGTGATATGAATTTATGCAAATCCAGGTCAATGGATGAGGGAAAGAAAAATAACTTATGTGCTAACAAAGTTAAATTACACACAAGGGTGCATTTTTGGTCAGGGCTCATCCTCCAAGGATTGTGTCCATTTAAAGAACTCAAGCAACGACAGCTCTTTGCAGAAAGAGGGCTAGGGAAATACAGTACCAAGATCAGTTTGCACTGCCAGAATGAAAATCATGTAATGGGATGAAAATATTCAGATACCACTGGTCTTACACTGGGGAGTCGCTGAGTAAACAATTTTCATATCTTGGCTAGTCTCAGCATGAAATTTACTATGTGTGTCCAAAAGCTACACATAGCATTTCCCTGAGCAGAGATGTTTTCTGCAAACTTTTATTCATCAATGACATGACAGCGTCATCTAATTTATCAGAAGCCAGAGAAGCCTCAAGGCAGAATTTCTTATCAGTCTTAATTTTCATCCATGTGGCCAGTTTCCACTAATCTTATTTATCACTGTGTGTTATCTATGTAATGCAGATCATTTACAACGTTTCTGTCTTTAGAGTCGAGTGTATAGTTCAGTGTTAGAGCTCTAGGCTAGCAGCACAAGACCCTGGGTTTGATCTCTGAAACACACACACACACACACACACACACACACACACACACACACGCACACACACACACACAGAAAAAAGGAAAAGAAAAAAATAAATTTCTATCTCCAGACACATTTATATTATTGTTGTTAGCAATAAGAACGATGCTACATATTTATAATTGTCTTGTTATTAGCAGTAAGGATAATGTTATAGCACGTGAAGAACACGGCTAGGGATTTAGCTCTGCAGTATAAGTGCCTGCCTAACAAGCGTGAGGTTGTGAGTTCAATCCCCAGTACAAAAAAAAAAAAAAAATAGATGTTAAGAATAAACACGGAAGTCCTGATAGTGTTAGGACAATGGTGATTTATAGGAAAACACAAAAAGCATGTGGTCATGTGTGACAGCGGTCAAATTCCAACTACTCCAGTGTAAATGAGGCTCACAGATGGATTTCTAACAAGTAGAGACAGAGGAGACAGCATGTGATTTGTGAGACTGGGTCACAGAAGGCAGTCAGTCTCCCCTTGGCCTGCTCCCCGGGTCACTTGCTCCAGACTGAGCCTGTAGCTACGAAGAGACTCAAGCAGAGCAGCGGAGGCCCACAGGAAGGAAGTAAGCCACCAGCCACAGCCACAAGCGAACTCAGAAGCTCATCCCCCACCCCCAGGCAGAGCTCCCAATGACTCCTGGTAAGCTGAAAATTTAAGCAAAACCTTGGGAAAGTGTCTGAGACAGAATCCTTGCTGAAGGGCTCGCCAGTCTCCAATTCTCAGGAACATTGAGTGAATAAGTGTTGTTTTAAAATCCCTAAGTTTTGGGGGGTGATTTGTTATGCAGCAACAGATAATACATAACAAACACAGAAAAATACTATGTCATTTATGAATGCATATGAAAAAGGGAGAATAACTGACATGACACGTCAGGCACAGCTTCTTGAAGCAGTGACTAATGAGATAAGATCTGTGCATGAGTAAGAGCTATGGAAGCAAGGGAGACAGGCAGAAGAAGAAGATCTAAGCAGTGACAAAATGTGCAAAGGCCCTGTGGCACATTCAAAGACTTGGGCCAGTGCAGCTGAGCATGAAGACACAGGAAGTATATGGTACATGATGAAACTGTGAAATAAGGCAGGAATTTGAAGACTATGTTAAGAATCTTGACCTTAATCCTAAAAACAAAGAGAGGCTACTAAAGAATTTTAAGCATATGATTAGGAACATAGTCTCTGCTAGAATATCATGTAACAGTTTTATTTTATTTTATAAGATACTTCGTTTTCAGTTGCTTAGAGTACTATATACAGTATTCACAACTAAATAAAGGGATAGATTGATAGAGATTTCAAAGTCATTTTAATGAATCTTTTTTTCCCCTTGGGATATAAGTAATGTATTCCATACAGTATCAAATGTCCAACCAGAATGAAAAGCAGAGGCATTTAATTTGGTAATATCAGTGACACAGCTCTTCAAGAGAACATCCCCAGTTCACTCGATTTCTAATGCTTGCCTCATGCTTCAAAGTTGCAAATCTTTAAAACATTTTTTCCTCTTTTACTGTTACTGTTATTTCTGAATAATGATAGTAATCAGATCTGGGAATGTGGGAAATTACACACGAAGAGAAATTACAAAAGAACAGATGAAAGACCTCTCAGAGTAGTCAGGCCCTCGAGCATCTGAATATCCGCTCATTCTTAGCCCTTCTGGTTTCATTAACTGGGAATCTCTCTCTCTCTTTCTCTCTCTCTCTCTCTCTCTCTCTCTCTCTCTCTCTCTCTCTCTCTCTTTCTCTCTCCTCTCTCTGTCTATCTCCTAGTTAGTTTTCATTAGTTACAGACAAATTCTCCCTGGAAGAAAAACTTGTTACCCATCTGGGCAGTGTGAGTTTTGGGGTGGAGTGTTACAATCCTGCCCACCGTCCTGCCGTCTGACACTTGGAGAGTGCTCTTGTGGGCTCCCACGTGTGTACACATCTAGGGCAGCTCTCTCTGGGACCGGCGGCTTCTCAGAGGCTCCCTTCATGGAGCTGTGGTCATGGCCATGAGTCGCACATGCTGGAAACCAGTGTTTCCCCTGAGGAGCTGGGCTTTGGAGAACCTTTCTTATTGACTACTTATGGACCAGGGCACTTGGAGCAGCCTTCTTAGCACGGAAGGCTGAGTCAGTGTGGAAAAAGGAGGAACCAAGAGTTTTGCTCAGCCAAGAGAGGAGGAATGTGTGATTGTAAATGAAGACAGGCGGTTTTATCTGCCACCAGACATGTCTGGGCGGAGGCCGCTCTCTCAGGTCAGAGTCCTGAGGCGGGAGAGATAAAGAGATTGCAGGAGCAGGTAAAATTACATGAGACAGTCCCTGGACTCCGGCGTCTTAATTGCCGGCTCACTTCTCATAAACGGAGTAAATGCTGAACAAGCTGACTTCCCCCCTTATTCCTGTAAACAAGGATGTGACTCACAATCCCTGCAATCTCTAAAATGCCATAGATACTATGGTGATTTGATTATTTAAAAATAGCTGGGAAAAATAGCGAGAAATTGGTCATGGGTAAGCTGGGCTGGTTTCTTCTGTTTTTGCTTTGTGCTGCGTTTAGACTGTTTTGTGTCTGGCCCTCAGCATTGTGAGAACATGCAGTTTGTTCAAGCAAACCTTGGGGACTTAGCATTTCTGGAAACCAACAACGTGAACTTGCTGGTCTGATCTTGGATCCCAGGCAAGAAACGAAATCAAGATCCAGTGCGGAGTCATCGGTCTGCAGGCCAATTTCTTTCTTCTTCTCTGTACAGAGATGAGTGTTGATAGCACTTAAATACACAGGGCCTCTGCCTCCAGACTGTTACACAATGACCTCAGCATACATGCAGATTTAGGGTGCTGTAGGAAGCCTTGTAAATGGGGTTTGTTGACCTTGAGCTAGCTGGTCGGGAAACGGCGAACAAAGCACCTCTTTATGGTCAGCCAGGTGTGGAAACTCCCAATGTAGAATTTCTGACAAAACTGGATATGAATTGGAGACTCAGCATTTAGTTTGCACAAGAGAGCTCCCTAGTTTCTGCCCACCTGAGTCTTTCCCTGTGTAAGTTACAGGGTGGAGAAGAGAATGCTCAAAGGGAGGTGAAGAAAGAAAGCTTGAAGACAGCAAAGTGTACAGTGTTGGGGATGGATTAAGGGAAATGGAAGAGCTGTGAAGATCTTGGGACCGGCCATCTAGGGATCACCTCTTGGAGGCTTTTGAGGGCAAGCGGAAAAAACAGCTGTAGGGTCCAGAATGAGCAGTGTCCTTCTGACCCTGACCTTCTTCAAGCACTTATCCTTTGGTGAGGGATGAGTGTACACAGGGCTTCGCAGGGACAAGAAGATAAACCACCCAGTCTCTTCTGCCCTGCTGTCTTCTCCTGGGGGCTTGCATTAAGCAGAAGCTGGAGGTCAAGAGAACCTGTTACTGTGGTCCATGCAGACGGGCCTCCAGACACTGAGATGAGTGGCCAAGAGTGCAGAGGGCCTCAGGGGACACACAGAGTCCCCAGCACTGACCAGCAAGCTGAAGAGACCTGTACCCTTCAGTGTCAGGAGAAGAAAGCAGCCCAGCCAGGCTCATTGTTTTAATTCTGTAACCTACCTGGGGGTAAAGCACCATTCAGTCTCCAGAAGTCTGAGCCCAGGTAGACTGGCAACTGCTGTTCCCTAAGGTCAGGCAGAGGAGGGTAGCTAGGGGAAATATGTCCAATGGAAAAGGAATTTAAGAAATCAGATAAATGGGGAATTAATTTTCGTAGTGCAGATATATTCCAAAAATTTCATGGCACTTACTAATAATGAAAATATGCGTTGTTCATTTGGAATCTGGCTATAAGTGAGTATCCTATATGTTTATAAATACTGGCAACCCTGATCAGTAGGATAGTGTGGTAGGGGTCCTGTGAATGTTTGTTGGCTTCTAAACTGGTTTTCTGTTTGGTAAGAAGAAAATGACCTGGAAATAGAATAAGGTATGGCATTTTTGAACCATTTTCTCTCAGCACTAGTGTTTAAAATGTTGGTAAGTGTTGGTTTTCTTGTTTTGTTTGGTTGTTTGAGACAGGGCTCTCACTATGTAGTTTAGGCTGTCCTTGAACTCACTATGTAGCCTAGGCTTGCATCAAACTCATGACAACCCTCCTGCCTCAGTTTCTCAAGTACTGGGGTTACACTTTAGCCACACCTGGCTAAAATGATAGTGTTGTTAAAAAAAAGAGGAAGGAAGAAAGAAAGGAAGGAAGGAAGGAAGGAAGAAAAAGAGAAGACTGTTTCATAGTCAAACAAATACATGGGATGTAAAGTTTAGAGTTCTAACTGGCATTCAGTGCTGGTATGGATATCAAAATCTTTCTTGGATTTATTTAAAATGCACCACAGCTGGCCTTGGTGGCACATACCTGCAATCTCAGCATTTGAGATTACTAAAAACCAAACAAACTGCCCCCTCCCAAAGCATCACAACTACCAAAAAACAGGCCCTTTGTTCCACTGTGACTCTAGGTCTCTTTTGAAATGCAGTTTAACAAAGTCATTTTAATGTCCATTAGGCTAAAGCAGGATTTTCTCCTTGTCTCATAATCTTGCCTTTAGGCTAAATGTACACTCCTGAAGATGTCTTAAAGCTCCCACAATTGTTTGCAAAGTGATAACATTCTATTGAATAAGATGTTAGATTTTCCAATTGATACTGAGTAATTTTGCTTAGCTTAATATGAAGAATCTATTAAAAGCCAATTATTACCCAAGCAGGGGCAATCCTACATTATTCAGAGAGAAAGATGAGAACACAAAATCTTTGTAAAAGAGAGTGAAAAATGAGAATACAAGCACCAGCATTCTCTGTTTCTCAAATCTATCTTTGGAAAGATATGAAATAATGTTGTGACTGGCTATGCCACCATTACTATGCTGAAAGAGTCTGAATATCTCTTTTACCCTAGAATTGGTGGGTTAAGCATGCCTTCTTTTTTCTGTCTAGTCATAGGTATTTTTCAGATTTGTGATCCATTCTGTAGTTCTATCTTGTGAGCAGTGGAAATAAAAGGAGAGTACATTAGAATTAGCTGTGAAGGGTAAAAATCTCCCAAATAACAGTGGCTTAAACAAGGTGGAAGTTTCTTTGTTCTCTCATGAAAAAAACGAGGGTTGCACTGTATGATGTTCTCAAGGCTTCAACTTTCTCTGCCATTAATTAGTATAGAGTAATTCTCAGCCTTATAATCCAAGATGGCGGCATCCATGTTTCAGGCAGTCAGAGGGTGAAAGAATGAACAAGAGGAGGAGTCAGAGGAGTGGGCTGGGTGGGAGCTACTTGATATGCTTCTCGTCACATCTTTTTGATGATTTTGTTCGTTAACTTGCCTGGGCCACAAGGTCCCCTTATTTGATCAAGACAGGTATTTGTTCAAACTGTATCCTGCATGCATCCTTGTAAATGGACCACTGAAGCAGATTCTGCATGTGTCTGACTAGGTAGACTGAGGAAAGTGGTGTGCTCAATCTAATAGGGGTGGGTCTCATCAAACCATTTGAATATTTGAATGGAGCAAAAGAACATTTTTGTTTTTGTTTATATAGAACTTTGTCCTTGGAGTAGAAAGGAACCCCTCCTTCCTGCCTGCTTTGTGCGGAGACCTGAGAAAGCTCACTTTGTACTCAGATGGGAGCAGTGGTTCTTTCTGGGTCTTGAGGCCACTGTGCTTCAGATGGGAGCTTCACTGTCAGAGCTCCTGGGTCTCTAGCTAGGGACTTGTCAGCTTCCATAATCACAGGAACCAATTTTTAAAAATAATAAACCAGTTTCTATTTATTGACCTATCTACTATTGGTTCAATTTCTCTAGAGAACTTAATACAATCACATTGCCTGAAACTTAACATGAAAGAAGGAAAATGAACACCTGGGATAAAATGTGGGAGGCATAGCTGGGAGCAGAGCTCAGGTCCTGTAGGAGTCATGATATGGACATAGTCTTCATTTAAGGGGACAATCAAGATTACAGCCATTTCAGCAGTTTGGAAGGTTTATCACATTGGCTAGTAGCATATTCCTCTGTCCTACTGTCGTGCACTTGCCAAAAGAGCATTGTCATCCTGCTATGCTTGCCAGTGCCCTAGTTATCTGACCTAGTTACCCTATAACTCCCTTCACGAACAGCTGTCTTCCGTAGCTGACCACCCCGGAGCACTGACCACACTGTTATAAATTAATTACAGTGCTGCCTGTTCTGTATGCGTCATCATCCCAGGTAACCTGTTTGCTATGTTAACCTTTGTTTCCCTCTGCAAGGGACAGATGTTATCTGAAATTAAATGGCCACAAGCTGCCCACACCGTCTGAACCCTTGCCCGATAACGAAAAACATATTTCTGAAATTAACTGCTGTAAATTCCTGTAAAGAAAGAAATGGCTGACCACTAATTGTGAAACTTCTCCGCCCTCAAGCAGAGGAGAACAAAGGTCTTCCTCATTCATGTTCCCCCAGTTTTGTGGTTTTCCCCTATAAAAGTCTGTAAAAATTTTAACCCAGTTACACAGCTTTGCAAACTCCAACTGCTCTGTGTTGCTGGTGCCAGCTTAAATAAAGGACTCCTTTTTCTTTTAAAAGAAAAGTCTTGCCCTGTTTTTTGGATAACATCTTGGGGTCTTATTTTTGGGGTACAATACCTACCAGGTCAACGTTCATGAAGATATCATTCATATGTGGATTTCTTCATTTGTACCACCTAACCCAGAGTATTTTAAATGCAAAATCTGCCCAAAGATAAAACCTCGTCACCTGGCCCATTGACACATATTTATGTGATGGGATATGTGTGTATATAAAACATGGAAATAAGTTATTTGATTTGCTTTATTGTCTAAAATGGAAATAAGGACAATTATACTTGTATCCTAAGTGATAACTCCCAAATTGTCAAGATTTCTTTTTTTCTTCCACTAGATAAAAATTTGCCAAAGATAAGAGATGTCTAGGAAAAGTTTTGTCACAGTAACCATTTAGATCTAAAATGTTCCCAAAAAGCTTCTTTCTCAAAGCAGCAGTGTTCTGAGGTGAGGTTTGGGGACATGATTGCATCACAATGGCTCTGATCTTATGGGTGAGTTATTTCATCAATGGGTTCATCACTTGATGGGGGGAAGTGATGGAATTCAGGAAATGGGATATTTGAAGGAAGGCCCTGAAGGCAGTGCCTTTGGGATTGTGTCTTGCCCCAGACTCCTCCTTCTCTTGCTCATGGCCTCTCTCTGCCTTCTGCCCATCATGAAGCCAGCAGTTTCATTCCATCCTAGGCTCCCTGCTGTGATGTCTGACCTCAAGGCAGCCCAGCAGTAGCAGAGCTAAAAGACCATGGACTAAAATCTCTGAGTCTGTGAGCCCAAATACATCTTTTCTCCTGTAACTTGCTTTTCTCAAGTATTTGGTTACAGTGATGGAAAGCTGACTAAAAAGAAACTAGTACCAGAATATCTTAGGTCCTAGACTGGGGATATTGAAGCCATTTCATTAGCTAATGGAAGCTGTGTCCACGTTATAGTAGGTGTAGTCTCTGATTTTGGAAGCAACTATCTAGGTTCTTATAGGAACTGCTATAGGAACTCCAAAAAGGACTGGTGAACATAACTTTGAAGGTTCTTTCTTGTCACTTCTCATTTTCTCTTCTTTCTGTTGGAGAGAGAGGAGGAACTTGAGGGCTCAGTTTGGTTTTGCTCTTATCAGGTCATCAGGCTCATTATTAAGAGGAAAGTTGAACGCATATTTACTTTTGACTTATAGTTGGTTACTGAATTTAAGAAAGCTTTATTTATCATTGGGACCCAATGCATAATTTTCAGGGTTATGTTAACATGCACACACCAGGTCCCTTGTTGAAAGCATTATTAAGAATCTCAACAGAACTGACAGAACTTTAAAGCTGGTTCAGGGTCTCAGTTTAGGACCATGTAGAGCTGCCCAGGTAGCAAACCTGTGAAGGAGACTGCTTAGCATCATGTATTTAGCAACTTGATTTCATTAAAATCCCTACAAAAATCTCACCCCATCTACTACCAATTCCCAGCTCTTCCATTTCTTCCTTGATATTTACTTCTGCACAATACTTTGGGAGACATGAAGGGTCTGATGGAAATGTCTTAATTGGCTCAAACTTAGATTTTTTTATATATCTGAATATTGAGACAGGGTCTTACTATGCAATTCAGGCTTGTCTTGAGCTCACTTTGTGGCCCAGGCTGGTCTCAAACTTGCAACAGTCCTCTCAGCCTCCCGAGTGCTGGGATAACAGGCATGCACCACCATACCTGGCTTTTTTTTTGGTGTCTGCTACAAGAGTTCTTTCCCTCTCTTATGACTTCCTCTAATCTCACTCAGCATCTTAGTTAGCTTCAAAGTCCTGAGCATACATGTGATGAACCTGTGTTTATTTGTAGGAGACTGATTACTATTAAATATATTTGATATAGAATATAGAGAAATGACCCATAAAAATGAAGTCACCTGCACACAGCAAAGGGAGATGGCATATACAATGGAACCCTTATAAGGTGTATTATAGACATTTATTCTAATCAAAATAGATTCCAGTTGCCTCCTAATTTCCTATAATACCACATGAGGGCTCTAGAAATACTAAGCTTATATACATAAACATGTAAAAGGAGTTGGTTCCCATGACGGAAAGTGGGCAGGCACTAAGATCTGCAGGATAAGTCAAGCTAGCAGAGCTGACAGCGTATTTCCAGTCCAAACGCTAGGAAGCTAGGAAGCATCGAGGCAGAAAGCTATCTCTACTTGCAGGACAGCGAGCCTTTTTATTCTCTTCTGGCCTTGACTGAGTGGATGAGGCTCATCCATACTAGGGAGGGCAATCTGCTTTATTAGTCTTCCTATCTAAATATGACCCTGGTCATCTGAAGCTATGCCTGGAGAAGTACCTGCAGTAATATTTGATCAAATCTCTGGAGTCTCTTTGCCCAGTCAAGCTGATACATTTACAGAAAAACTGCAGTGTGACCTGGAGAACAACTGGCTACAGATTAGTCAACCAATCGGTTGGTTATGGCTTCACAAGTTAATTGTTTATACTTTATTAGTTATCTGACTATAACATCTGCAACCAAAGTTCAGCTACTTCAGTTAAGCTCTTCATTTATTTGGCCTGTTGAGCTCCGTGTAGGTGTCCAGTGTAAACACATGGCTTTCTAAAAAATTTTTATTTAGCACACAGTTAGTATTGAGAGCTAGCTACTGTTCATCCCTAGTGTTTACTTCTACCATCTGGCCATAACCAAAGATTCATTAGAACAAAATTTACTTGGAGCTGAGGATTTATTTACATACAATTCTTGCATCAATTTACTGCGTGCTTGCTTTGTGCTGGGCACCAGTTAAGATCACAAAGGTGACATTACAAAGCTGGTTATAATTAGGACAGTGGTTATTAAGGATAACTTAGTTTTTGGGTTTTATCTGAGAATTTCCTCTGTCTCATTTGATGCCTCTCACTGGAGATGTGCTTTCTCTTCTCTGGTAATTGCACTTGTAGGATTGGAGGCCCACAGGTGTTATCATCAGCAGAAGGTAGCTGTCACCACGGGCATCAGCCTCACTGGTGCAACAGGAACTCGGGGAGTCACGAGGGAGAAATGAAAAAGAGTCTTGGGTGGAGCGGAGATGGTGAGACCAGTGGAAGGGAGGTGAGTGGGAGGAGACAGCTGGTCACATTCAGCCGAATCTGACTGTGTCAAGAGAAAAACGGAACGATTTAGAGCTTAGTGAAAGCAGATACGGAAAGAACAAAAAAGAACCATCATCCTCGAAGTTGTTGAGAAAAAACTAGAGAGAGACTTGCTTGAGATCTCAAAGACAGTAACCTGCCTGGGTCTGAACAAACTTCACTAGAAGAAAGACTTGGATGGTTAATTAATTAATTAAACCAACATCAATGCTATGTTCTCTTTATTTTGTGACTTTCTTCATGCTGTTCTCTCTGCCTGGACTATCTCCTGTCTCTGCCATGACCTGGGCAGTGACATTTAATGTTTTAATGTTTAAACATTAGCCATTATTTCCTGCCAGGAGACTCCAGTGTTGCCAAAGTCTGAGTCTCATGGCTTTTCTCCTAAGTCCCCCTCTCCTCCTGTGTAAGAGTGTGTCGCCGTCATTGCAATTGCTTTCTGACTCATCTGCATTCCTGAAGAGCAGGAAGCTCTTGGTGATGCTGGTGGCTGCCTCTTGTTAGAAGTTCTATCTTTAGTGGACGGCACCAGCTAGAAATTTAGTAGCTATTTGCCAACAGAAAGAAGGAATGAAAGAATGAGCGAGGAGGTCATTCCTGATTTTCTGACAACATTTAAGACACTGTCCTGGGTATTTTATAGAAGACTTAGGAGGGATGAGAAAGAAGAGGTAACGAAACAAAAGAATTAGACCTCAAAAACCTTCTAGGCTGGCAACACCTATGAAGAGTGATGTCATACAAAACCAGTGACCTGAAAAATACTGTAGCACAAGACAATAGGATCCCCAGATTTAGCAAGCAAAGATACAGGGTGCCAAGTTAAATTTGAATTTCAGCTGAACAATAAATAGTACATATACCTCTCAAAATCTTTTGGACATATAGATACCCAGCATTCATTGCTTATTAAAATTTAAACACGACTGGATCTGCACTTCATCAGGCCTAAAGACAGCTCAGGCTATGAAAAATTGCTTCTGTGTTTTTTTTTCTGGAGATGGGATGATGATATCTAGGAGAAGCATGGGATTCGGCAAAGATTTTCAGAACAAAATAGGAAGACAATAGGGATGGCAAGGAAAAGTGTGAAGAAATGGTGGCGAGAACCTCAAGTGACAATGTAGGAGAGTGGGATTTCCAGAGACTGAAATTTGGTTTGGGCAGTGTGCTTAAAAAAAAAAAAAAAAGCAGTGACAAACTCAGCTGGACTGTTGGGCAGGGTCTGGAGATGCTGGCTGGACCAAAGCCTCGGTCTCCTGAGCTCCCGCCTCTGCTCCCTGTTTTGTGGACGGGCAGAACTAGGTCTTTCTGCCCAGGCAAATGTCTCATCCTCCCATGGTTAATCAGGCTTCGCTATCAGTTTCCCTTTGTAAACAGTGACGAAGAAAGACCAGGAACATTTTGCAAAGGTCAGAAATTGCTCAATGTTTGCGCTGTTTTTTCAAGACAGTATCTCTAGCAAAATTGAGGAAAAAGTGAATACTAATGATGACTTATCAAAACAAGATGTGAGAGTGTGAGAAATACTTGTGAGGCGTTTGTAACTTAGCTAGTTCCTGTTTTCTGTTACAAATCAGTTTAGCACTATATAGCATGTATACATAGCATGAAACAGACACAAAGCATCTCACTGATGATCTAGGAAAGAGCTGGAAGTGTTTCTATATAGCCCTTATTGAGCATGTCATACGTTCCAGGTGGCAGCATATGCTACTTCACTTGATTGTCACAGGATGATAATACTGTGTTGCATGTAAATTAATACAATAACATTGTGACAGTTTTACTGTGTGTCTTGCTGTCTCACAATGTTTATTTGCTCATCTACGGTTGCTCAACTAGCACTTGGTTACTTTGAAATTCAAATCTGGTTTGATTCTAACATCTACATTGTTTTCATTATTTATGTGTGTGTGTATATATATATATATATATATATAAATTATCACATATACCAATTATTGAGCATTTAAAATGAATATATACTAGGAGCAAAGGGAAAAATAGTTTGGTAGTGATTGGCAGAATAATTTCACCATCTAATCAGATTAATAATAGGCTGTGAATGAAAATACAAGCAAAAAAAATATTAATAGTTTTTAGAACAGACATGGTATTTTATCAGAAATGGTTCTGATTGGTTCCTATAATTCACTACACATTTCACATTGAGGATACCAAACCTTGTACTTGTTTCCTTTTGCTATTAAACACTTACCAACATCATTAGTAATATTCATTAGTGTCCGGCGCCGCGTCTGTCCCGCAGAATGAGGCACATGAACACTTTGTCTCTGCAGGCTCCTTTATTGACTGGGCTACAACCTCAATACACGTCCATCCTTGATGGCTTCCTACGTGTTGTGCCTCGGGCACTTCCTATACTTGGGCTTATATAGCTAATGTTATCCAATCATGGGATTACACGTGGGGACAGGTGATTGGGCGGCAACAAGGAAGCAATCAATCATTACCATATATGGCGGGGACAGTAAGCCGAGCAAGAACCAGGAAGCAGGATGTGTGCGCCATCTTGGACACACGATGGGCGGGGGAGCAGCGAGGCGGTAGGCGGACGCCATCTTGTGGCTATATTCTCATGGGTAATACGGCAGGCTCCCAACATCTCCCCCTTTCTTATTTACAAGGAAGGACAGCGAGACCTTCCAAGTGACTACAGAGGTCTGTACCCTGCTGTGCATGGCTCTGAGGTCATCCCCCGGCACAGGTTGGCCACCCCCGTGTCGGAAGGGACCTCCAAGCCTCATCCTTTTGCGCAGGGCTAGGGTAATTCGGATGAAACCTAGATGCATACAGACATATAGCCTGACATCTCTCTTCAAAAACCCCAAGAGTAGAATGTCATGCTGTACCATCTGGTCTCGCACCTTGGTACCTCTCGCTGTCTTAATGGAACGGGGCCTGTCTTAGGTTGAGCAAGGTGGAGTACCTTGATCTTACCCGTCTTCGGCTCGCCCATTCAGCATCCTTATAACTGATGCTCTGCAACATGAAGGAGATATGCAGCCGCCCGACCACAAGATGGGCCAGCCTCCGCCAGCTGCATAGCCGCCATGGCTGTAAATCTGACTTGTTGTTGAGTCTGCATCAAACGATCAAGCAAGCATTTAACAACCACTAATCCAACCAGGATAGCAACAGCAATAAAAATCCAGGTAGTCAAATTGGGCCAAGAGAACCAAGAGGTGACATGATTCCATAAACCTTTTAGAACATCACTCAGGGTAGACAAATCAAATCTAACCGGGTTCAACTGAATTTTTTCTATTTCGTCTAATTCCTGACTAACAATCATTGACAGGTTGTGAAATTTTGGCAAATAAGTGTCCTGCAGCCATTTAGTCATAGTCTTTGTAGTTTCAGTCAGGTTGGTGCGAACAGGGGTGACGCGGACCCGGAAAGGCAGCCACCTCTGATCACAGAGTTGAGTGGCAACCTGCCACAACGCATCAATCTCCTGCCCGATGAGCTGGATCTCTTCTTGTAGCCGAAGTATAGCCTGGCTGTTAAGCTCAATCTGTTGCCTTTGAGCCTTGATGGTCTTTCGTGTGGCGTTGCTCAGCCGATTGACTGCATCCATGGTCAGCGCGAGCTGCTCGGAGGTCCATGCCTGCAAAACAGCCTGTCCCACTGCAGGGACAAACAGAGAAGAGACCACCCCCGCTGCCTGCCACAACCAATCTTTTATCCCTCCTTTTGTTCTGGTTGGCAACGAGGAGAGTGTCCTGGGCTTGGACGGGAACCCAAAGATAGTTTGGATGATATGCTAGAATGGTGAAGGCCGGGCTTGCAATTTGATGCCCAAGCCTTTGCCAGGGGTATAGCCCATCCGTTTCATCATGTTTTGAGCCACCTCGGAACATCCCATATTCAGGGTGATGTCCATCTGAACTAATATATCTCTGCCCCATAGGGTCACCGGAAGGTTGAGGACATAAGGCTGAAATGTACCAGCATGTCCTTCCTCATCCTGCCAGGGAAGGGATTGCGCACTCACACTGGGTGAATGCACGAATCCCAATCCCTGGAGAGTCTGTTCTGCCACATTAAGCGGCCAAGAGGCCGGCCAGTCTTTATGAGAGATGATGGAACGGTCAGCACCGGTATCTAATAACCCTTTAATTTTCTTACCATTGATTGAGAGAAGCAACATGGGTCGTTCCTGCAAGGTCATATGGAGGCCAATAAAATTTTCGCCCGTGGACCCGAAACCCTGATCACCCCGAGAATGCTGCTTGGCAGGAAATTGATCATGCAGGCTAGGTAGGATGAGTAACCGAGCTATCTTATCTACTTTATTGATGATCAGTGTCCCCTGTAAAGACTGCACCATGATTTTAACTGTACCCAGAAAATCAGAGTCAATAACACCGGGCACGACCGTAAGACCGCGGAGGGCAACCGAGGAGCGTCCCAGCAGGAGGCCGACAGTCTTTGGTGGTAAGGGCCCCTTAAATGAAGTTTCTATCAATTGGACTCCCATTTCAGGTGTTAGTATGAGTCCGGAGGCGGCACAGAGGTCCACTCCTGCTGACCCTGGGGTAGCCCTGACTGGCTGTTCACTCCCGGAAAGGGGCTGCTGGGGGAAAGGGGGCCCGCCTTGTAGGAGGGCCCCCTCTGGCCATTTTTTGGCTGTGAGTCTTTACGGCCAGTCAGAGAATTGCCCTCCTTATCAAAAACGGCATATGAGGCAAGGCCCCTACGCAGGACGTCCCACAAGCGACCATGAAACGAGCGGCGTCTGGAGGATGGAAGTGTGGCAGGGAAGGGAGGGGGCGGCCCCCAGCCTCCAGGTGTGCTCATTTCCTGGGGTGGCTCCCAGGGAGGGGCAGACGGGGTTGGTCTCGTCCAGCCTGGGGTATGTACTTCCTGTATATCATTCTCCACTCTCTCGAGCTCTTCCTCTAAGCTCTCCATCAACCCTTTACATAAGGTTCTAGAGGGCTTATTAGTCTCCTGTCCTGTATCATGGCGCGAGCATGTCTTGCCGCCGTCTTCCCCTTTTGGGCCTGTTAGGGGGCCCTCCCCTTCCGAATCTGAGGAGCGATCCGGTGAACCAGCCTCAGAGGTCCCTCTGGAACTCTCTGAGCGCGCCTGCTCGAAAGCGTGGCGTGCCTCTTTGAGTCCCTGGGCTGCGCCTACCATACTTTCGGTTTTGAGACATGCCTGAACCATCTCCCATATGGGGCGGACCATAGGGTCGACACCCATCCCTTGTTCCTCAGCAAACTGAATATCACATCCTAACTTCTCCCAGGAGGGTAAAGTGAGGGATCCGGTGGGCAGAAACCATGGGGCCAAACCATCGATGCATTCGAAAAACTGCAGCACCGTTTGCTTATCTATCCTAATCCCTCGCGCCTTAAGCAACAACCACAGCGATAAGGCGAGGGGGCCGCAGTTAACATTGCCCATCTTAACAAAATTAAAGAGCCCCGAGGTGCAATAGCCAACAGAGGCCTGCCCTTCTTTTTCGGGCAATGTCGATCCCCACAAGGGGTCGACCAGTAGATCCCTTAAAGTGCGTCCACCAAGGGCCGGGTTAAGCCGCCGCTCACCTGCAGGTACGTACCGTTTTTCAACACAGTCACAGGAGCCGCAGAAGGCACGGGAATGGTTTCGAGTCCCCGTACGGGCCACCAGCTGTCCGACGCCGCGTCTGTCCCGCAGAATGAGGCACACGAACACTTTGTCTCTGCAGGCTCCTTTATTGACTGGGCTACAACCTCAATACACGTCCATCCTTGACGGCTTCCTACGTGTTGTGCGTCGGGCACTTCCTATACTTGGGCTTATATAGCTAATGTTATCCAATCATGGGATTACACGTGGGGACAGGTGATTGGGCGGCAACAAGGAAGCAATCAATCATTACCATATATGGCGGGGACAGTAAGCCGAGCAAGAACCAGGAAGCAGGATGTGTGCGCCATCTTGGGCACACGATGGGCGGGGGAGCAGCGAGGCGGTAGGTGGACGCCATCTTGTGGCTATATTCTCATGGGTAATACGGCAGGCTCCCAACACATTAGTCATTACAAGCTTCGGCTATACATATGATTGTACTGCTGTGTCATTTTTGTGAGAAATACTACACATTCATGTAGAAATCGAGTTTTGTCCCAGACAGGACACTGTAGCTGGTAAAGCCTCAGGTGGAACCAAGGAGCTCCATCTCCCCCACCCCTAGGAATTTATCTATGGCACCAAAAGAATACCAGTGGGTTACCTGTGCATCACTAATGCCCCTCAGGCTCCACTCTAAACCTAGGCTACTTATATGCCTCTACTTCACGTGTTCCATGGACAGATCACAGACCCCGGGGGGAGATGCCACACCCCGGGGGATCAGGGGTGTCTTTTCCCACATTCTCAAAATAAAGGTCATTTATATTTCATACTTTTATCTTTTCAGCCGCCGCTAGTTCCCCACAGTTCTATCATTTGGTTCCCTGACCAGGAACAGCAGACGAGAGACTCCTGGGCCCTCCCAGTTTGAGTCCCCTGCCGTTCAGGACCAGGACCGGACTGCATCCTGCATTAATTCCTCACTTCTACACTCGGGAGCTGTAAACTTGTCACTGCTGGTTCGCAAAAAACACCGACCCGATTTACCACAGGTGAGCAACTCCTGGAGATTGCTGCTGGGCCAGGCCCCAGGCAGGTTTTCTCCCCCTTTCTGTGGGTTCACGTGACACTCTCACGTCCTTAGATAGCCCAAGGCAGAGCTTTCTGGGCCAACCTGGGTCCACACTGAGAGACTCTCACGTCCTTCAGAGCCTTTTAAGTTCGCATGGGCAGAGTTGTTACTAAACCCACATGAAATTCACTCATATATTGGTGATGGCTAATTATTATGAGTTTTGGAACCATATAATCTGACCGGTCTAGAGTAAAAGGTGATGACTTTAAACTTAGCGGACCATGGTCCGTTGTCTCATCTGGCTATAACTCTGTGGGCCAGACCCCACACCAGATTTTATCTTGGGGACCACTTCCTGTCTCCCCCCTCAAGCATACCTATTTATAGCTTATCACACTGACAACAAGTTTACAAAACTCTCTATCTTTAAGCCTTTGTGTTGGGAATGTGTGTCCTTTCCTGCCAGCGTCCCTTTGTCTCCTCGCCGCTTCCCCTCCCCCTGCCGCGCCTGTTGTGCACTGACCCATTCCCCACCAAGATGTAAAAAAAATGAGCCCAAACAGTGTTGAAATGTGTGTGGGCTACTTTAAGCTCTCATGCTGTGCTCCAGGTCCACGTGGGGTTCGGCTCTAATGCCGCACCCTATTCCGTGCATCCTGTGAGCGGTTCCTCCACATGAGGGCTCAGCTCCGTGTCTGTCGGCTACTGGCCGCGCCTCCGGGAGCAGCCCCAGCTTCACAATGCATCCCAACTCTGCCTCCCAGCTCCGCTCCCCAAGCACCGCCACCACGGCCACCCTGTGCTGTTTCTGGGGGCAGTCCCAGCCCGTCCGCCTTCACTCTGTGTGCCCTGCCCCCATGCTGGGTGTGCTCTGCCGGCACACCGGAACACAAACACATAAACAGCAGCTCGGCGGCTTGGCTCAGACACGCCATTTTTTACATTCTCAAACCATTTAATCAAGGTTAAATAAGCTGGCAATAGACAAGACTTTGGCAGATAAACGGGAAGTGGCCACCTGGTAATTTTACCAGTCTTGTTTATCAATTAAAGCCTTCAGTAATCTCCTGTTTGGCAGCTAGGGTTGGGAGGTGTTCCTGAATTCCTTTTGCTGTGAGCCACCAGTGGCGTTCTGTGTTGGGCTTACTGCCTATGTTATATTGTGTTGTCGCCGATCTCCTGTTTAACAACTAAGGTTAGGGATGATTATGGATTCCTTTTGCTGGGAACCACTAGCTCTTTTCCAAGACAAGGGTTGTATGATACATACAAAACAGCAAAACCAACACTGTGGCAGAAGCCAAACTTAAGCCTTTTCCCAGCCTAATGGCCTGCCCTGGCTCAGCCCTCCACCGAGCCATAATTAACTATATTCAACTGATATTAAATAACACCATAGCTGATTTCTCTCCTAAATAAAAAGGAAAAAATTAATTAAACAGGCCATCCACCAAAAATCAGATGGCATTAGACATTTTAATAACATAAAGAGATACTTATATATATGACATAAATAACATGTCAGTTCCTAAAGTTCTCTGGACCTTGTCCTCCTTATGGGAAGTCATTACTAAAATTATAAATATCCTGTTGATTATATTTAACTCCTGCATACTTACTTAATTCTACAGATACCTTCTACTGTAGTCCAGATCCCAAACAAAAAGGCAAAACTTGACCTTCAAACCTCATAGAGACCTTAATATGGCTTTTCATGTTTTAACAACAGAGATAACAATAACACTTGTGACATTTGGAGTTCTGAGACAGGTAAACCAACACAAGGTGGAGCTTCCTGGGGTCCCCCCGCCATGGACCATGCCTCAAATGCAGCAAAAGACATTGGGCAAGAGAGTACACCATCCTGGCGTTCTTTGAGACCTTACTCCAGGGCTATTGGACTGTCCTAGCCACCAGAGAGTGGGTAAGTCATCCTAACTTCCAGCCCTCACAGGAAATGCCAACACTGCCAGATTCATCACCGACAGATCTGCTTAAACTTGCTGCTAAAGACTGATGGGGCTCAGGGCCAACAGCAGCCCCCTTTATGGGTGTCCATCTCAGAGTCCAAGTCCCACTAAAAGTCTCAGGTAAGACATTCTCTATACTTGTGGACATAGAGGCCATATGTACAGAGTTCTTCCTGAGTTTTCAGGCTGCTATATTAAGTCCTCAGCCTCTGGGGGTATTAAAGGTCAACCTATGCCATTTACAAACAGGGCCTATTTCATGCAGGTCCCAGACTGCTTCTTCCCAATCCACCCAGTGGTGCCGAAATCTTTCCTCCACCACTCACTCTTCAGTCCTAAATCTTAACATGCTTTTCATTCCCTTGTGTTTTTACAGACTGACTTAGACACACTGAGGCCTCAACAGCTTACACCTGTTATCACTAGTAAACCTCTCCTCAGTGATATAAGACCACCTCCTTCCTTTCTTATTCACCAATATCTCAGACAACCCTGGTCAAGGTTGACAGATAAATTTTGCCTTCTCACCTTTGTTTATACTTTTTCAGGATACATAAAAGCCTTTCCCACAACCAGGGAGACTGCTGATATACTTTCTAAAGTTCTGTTACAGCAAATCATTCCAAGGACTACAACCAGGTTACAGTGATCCATACCTGATATTCTTGGCAACCTCAACAGTGATCAAAATTGCTAGACTGCCATCCTGGTTTCACATCACTCAGGCTAAGCAGTGCCCTCCCAGCCCTAAATCTGATCATTCTGAGTGGTCATCTCATCTTCTGTCACCCACCCGTCTCTGTTTCATGAAGGCCTCACAGCCGCAGTTCACAGGCTAAGTCATGTTTTGTTATCCACTTTGGTTCCTAATTTCTTACGTTCTATTAATGATCATTTTTACAGCAGGACTTTTGACAGTCTTTCCTAAAGACTCCCACATCATGTGTAAGATCATCTTCATAATTTTCTATGTGACAACTGTATTAGTTCTTTCTGCCCTCAGCTGTTTGGTTAAACGTGACATCCCTAAAAGCCTAGGCCCTTACCTTCCCTATACTGGTACAGCCACCGCCTTCCCTGCACCCCCTATTTTTTCCAGTTCAACTCCTGGACCAGAGACAAGTTTTACACACCTACCCTCTTAACTTTTACCCTTTCAGATGGGGGAGTAATCATCTCTCATAACTTCACTCCTCCTAACCTCCACTTATTTTTCAGAATTCTACTTCACCATGACAATGATCCTACCTCAACGTGGTCCTGATAAAATGACATGTCTAAATCAAAGGCACCTTTCCTTCTACCTCACCTGGGTCCTTAAATATGACAATGCCATGCCTCCTCATAACATCTTGTCTCTTTGTTTTTCCAGTCTAACATACATGTATTCACCAGTGAAGTTGTCCTGGCTAAAACACCTGGCACCAGCTTCTACATGGGCATCAACTGTCATCTCGTCGACTCCCCTAGACCCCAGTAAAGCTCCGTCTTCCAGTTAAAGAGAGAAATCTTCACCCCTTTTCATAATAATAATCATAAGACGGGATATGAAAGAGTTTTGGCCCAGACAGGACACTGTAGTTGGTAAAGCCTCAGGTGGAACCAAGGAGCTCCATCTCCCCCACCCCTAGGAATTTACCTATGGCACCAAAAGAATACCAATGGGCTATGTGCATCACTGATGCCCTTAGGTTCCACCCCAAATCTAGGCTACTTATATGCCTCCACTCCCTGTGTTCCACGGAGAGATCACCGACCCTGGGGTGGAGATGCCACGCTCCATGGGGTTGGGGGTATCTCTCCCCACATTCTCAAAATAAAGGTCATTTATATTTCATACTTCTTATTTTTCAGCCACCACCAGTCCCCCCCAGTTCTATCAGAAATGTGTTTAAATTTCTTCCTAATTTTATAATCTACATGAATGGTAGTTAGGTGGACTAAATTCTTTGCATGTAATTATTTCAATGATATAAAATGCCCTTACATAAGTAGAGTGGTGTTATTGGTAAAAATATTCATTCTATGATTATGTAAGTAAGATTGAAATCCCTAAAAAACAAAGGTCTGAAATTTTAGCAACTTGTTCACTAGAGGTAAGCTGCTGAACTGTTGTTTCTTTAATTTTTAAAAACCAAACTACAGTTATACAATAGGAAAACAAAATGTGTTTCAATATTTCTCTCCATAAAAACATTAACTAAATTTTAATTAAAAGATGAAGACATATGCTTTGGGTAGACTCTTGTGTCGTAGGTTGCTGTTACAAAAACACAGCTGAGTCAGTCCATGTCTGGCTTACAAATCTTTTCTACAAGAAGCTCTCCTGCCTTCCTTTGCTTAATCATTAATTGTTTTTCCTCAAATGGCTTATTAGTGGGCTCCCTTGGAAGCTTTGAAGCTTTTTCTTGTATTAAAAAACACACCAGTCTTTACAGCAACACAATTCATGACAGCTAAATTTGCAAGTGGCCTAGATGTCTGTCAACAGGTAGATAAAGGCAATGTGAGATTTAAGGAAAGATAAACTTCAGTCATTGGGAGGCAAACGGATGCACCCTGAGACCATATGTTAAATAAACGAAGCCTAAGTATAGCATGGCTTCTCTTACATGAGAATGAAGGTGAGTTATGTACAAGTGGCAACTCCTCTAAGGAATGTAATCACTGAATACTGCAAATACACACTAATAAAATAAATGAAAAAATTTGAAAGCTATTTCAAAATGCTAGGGCACCACTCTTTCCTCAGTAAGCTTAGACAGTTAGTTGTCTTTGGCTGACCAAATCTCTGACAGTGACTATATAGAAACTGTAGCAAGAAAGGTATAAATCTCTCCTTGAAGAGTGAGAGAGCTTGCCAGGAAAGTAACATGTGCCTCAGTGAAACATAGTAGTTTAAGTTTGATGTTTTGTTGTACTAAAATGGTGAAAAATTAAAATAGTTAATTAAAAGATAGTTATTAGCAACAATGGTTAGTTAAAAGGATAGTTATTAGCAGTATTGTCATTCTGTCCTGAGCTCAGTTACTCTAGTAACCATGCACTAACCACATAGCTATAGATTAACTGACTGCTTCCTCATGTTGTTCTGTATGTGTCCATCCCTCCCACCCCAGTAACCTGTTTGCTGTGTCAACCTTTGTTCTCTTTGTAAGAGACAAATGATGCTATGTCAACCATTGTTCCCTTTATGAGGGACAAATGTTCCTAGAATTGGCAGACCAAGGGCTATGAGTTGGCTACCTACCCACGGTGAAATGCCTCTGACCTCAAGCAAAGGGGAACAAAGGCCCACCTTGTTTCTGTTTCTCATCGCTATATACTTAATGATCAATGAGCTAATCATAAATGAACTATAAAAATCAGCCAAAATTCTAACTTAGTCGCACAGCTTTGCAAATTTCATCTGTACTGTGTCACTGGGCCAGCTAAAATAAAAGTGCTTCTTTTAAAAAATGATGTTGTCTTGCCCTCTTTTTGGGGGATAGTTGTTTCTCATTAAAACATAAATTTTCTTTTTATTTCTCTCACTTTTTTTTCTGTCTTTTTGAGGTAGGGTTTTACTTTTAGAGGCAGTACAGGTTGGCTTTGAACTAATTTGGTAGCCCAGGCTGGCCTTGGACTCACAGTGATCCTTTTGTCTCAGCCTCATGAGTGCTGGGATCACTGGTATGTGCTGCCACACCTGGCAAAAGATAAATTTTCAATGAGAGTAGAATTGTAATTTTCATACAATATAAAATGAACATGTATCACAGAATCAGGATCAATGAGGAGAACAATACATGTCACAACCAGTTCAAAAGAGAACCAACATTTATAGTAAAAAAAAATATGTGAAGTGAATTTACCAAAAAACTCAAAACTGGCAAAATTGTTCAGTATCCACATGACCTCAATTTACATTTTTATGCACAGGGATTATTGTGACTGCACTGAATTTTCACTGAGTTTACTTCCATGTTTAGAGGATTATGAAACTGCCTCATCAGAGTAAACACAAACTGGATAACCCACATAGATAAAGCTTGACCGGATACATAAATTTGAAAACCTTTCACATTTTTTCTTACTACATATCTCTTTCTAGAGTGTTTTTGAATGACCTGGTGCCATTATCAGGGTAAATAAATTAAGAGTCAGAAGTTATCTGGTGTATAAAATTAGTTACTGAAGCCTGTGGGGATTGGAACTAATTTTCTCTTTACTATCCATAGTTGTTAGCTGGAACAGACCCTGTTACAAAAGAGAAAATAAGAATAAAAAGCAAATGTAATAGCACCTATGCCTTGTATATACCTGAAGAGGCTCAGAAACTCAAAAATAGGGGCTGTGACATGGCAAGATCAAAGAGGTGGCTTTGAATTTAGGGTTAACTGCCATCTTCCTTTGAAACAGGAAGAAGGGTGCAGGGTAAGTTATTTGGGGTGCAGATCTGTGCCTTTTCCAATGATAAGCATTTCTGGTGATTTAGTTATTCTCTACCTTGTATAGAGAAGAAGACAGTTTTAAAACTGAAAATTTCCTTTGTAGATGAAAATTTCCATTACAAAGTATAACTTTTACCATTTTCAGAACTTTTCTTGTATTCACAGTTTCTCCAAATCATCATTATGCCAAAGTGGCACATTCTGGTCTACTACAGATCAAAGATAGTTATATTTAGGAATTCCTACACATAAAAAATACTGCATTCAGGGCATTAGGGCTGTAGTTCATTTTGGATAAATAGATATAAATCAATATTTCTTTTGAGATTATTGCACTACTTAATTATTTGACACAAAAGCTAAAATGTTGCTCTATTTTCTATAAATTATGGATAAAATACAATATATACTTGCTGAATAGTTTGGATGAGTTATCTAACTGCCAGAAGTTTCCTTGCAACTTACAGATCCATCTCTGTAACAGTGATAATAAGTGTTATGATTTACATCTAAATGCCCCCTAAAGACTCATGGAATCATCAGCCAGACTTTGGGAAAAGACTGGATGGCTGACTTGGTGTTAGGTGGGGTGTTAGGCGGCACAATGGAGGAAGGTTCTTCCTAGCTCCTCCTCTGACTCTGTGTCTTGGTTATTTTTTTCTTGTTACTGGGACAAAATGCCTGCTGCCTAAAATGAAGGAAGGAAAGGTTTATTTAGCTGATGGCTTTTGGAGTTGTCAGCCCATACTCAGCTGGCTCCAAGGCAGGGTAACATGGCTGAGGGATAGCTGTTTACTGTGGCCAAAAGCAACAAGAAGAAAAAGGACAAAAGGAGGAAAGCACGCCTCCTTCCCAGCTTTATATTGTGTGCCAGCTCCAACCCTGGATGGGAGCAGTACTCACATGACCAATCCCAGTGCTAGACAATAAACCAATCACAACTGCTAGACTTGGCTGCCTCCATGACTGCATGAGGCTTGGGGGGTTACCCAGACACAAACCATAGCACTCTGATTCCTAGATACCATGAGGCACTGGGTATTGTGTCTAATTGATGAGGAGGTAATTAAGATAAAAAGCAAAATAATAAAAATGGAAATACCAGAGTTGATCCTTTAGCACATGTCAGACAGAATACAAAGTGTTTTAACTAAAATTTAATCGCATAGCACTACACATAAAGGGTATGACTGTGTTATGAAGTGGAAACTCACGCCTTCCTCACTCTCATTTCCTCTTTTCAATAAAGAAGAAACTTTAAGCAAGTACATTTTTGAATGATTTTAAAGATAGTACTTCAAAAGTATTGTGGTTCAGTGCATTAAGCAGCAAACCTTTCTGTTTTCATTTGCTTTGTTTCTGCTTTCTTCAATACCTTAACTTCTTTTCCCTCAATTTTCAGTTACAAATGGCTTTATACCATTTCTATTTAATTCCATATTCTGTTTTCTGCATTTATCTTTCTCCTTTCTTCTTCATTGTGTTGCTTTTACTGTTTTGTATGCTTCAAGAGTCAATATCTGACTCCACAAAAAGAAGGACTTTTTCCAAGTTTGACTTTGTGTCTGTGGTATACTAAGGAACTAATTCTAGCAAATGTCGCCTTTGTTTTATAGGTGACCCTTTCTTGTCCTTATAGAGGACTGACACTCCTGTAATAAGAGACAGATCAATAGGGAAAAGTGTAACAAATTAATGTACTCCGAGTGTTAAGGGACATAGAAGCCTTTAGAATACAGACCCAAAGACTCAAAGAAAACTCTTATTTTTAATGCTTAGATTTGCTGAAACATGGACAGCTGTGTTGAAATGTAACTGGACAAAAATCTGTGATCTAATAGACTGAGCAGGGTTTGTTGGGATTCTTCTTGGACGATCTGTGTGGCTTTCCTTCTACCTGCATGGGCAGCCATCCTTCTGGAATGAAGGTCTAATGGGCCATGAGAAGGTGGATCAGATCATTTCTTTATGGCCAGGACCTATGCAGAGAGGTGGTGGAGTAATATTTTATAGTTATATGATTTGCCTCAGGGAAAAGGAGTCTGGCTTCTATGACTCACATTAGGGAAGAGGAATTCTAGTTCCTTGACTTGCTTCAGGTAAGAGTTAAGAGCAAGAGGAGGAGGGGAGAAAGTGGTCAGCAAATTCTTGCTTGGTCTGCGGCAGTGTCTGAGGTCTTTCAATATCTTTTAGTTCAGATACTTAGCATTCAAAAGCACCATACTTTGGGGTATAGTTTTCTGACCCCGGACATATTGTATTTATAGTTGTAAACTCTTACTATTTTGCTCTGCATTTTTATTTCCTTGCTTTGCATTGTTGCAAAAGGAAAACAAAAAGCAATCACGAAACTCAGGGCACCGTCTAAACACAGTCCACTTCCCCAAGCCGGGCTGTGAGCTTTCTCCACCCTGATAGTGGAAAGGGTTTAGAAGAAGGAAGCAGCATGAGTCACTGGTGTCACCACACCCTCAGAAAACCCCGGCTGCGTCTTCCCCTTGGGCTGTGGTGGCTCTTTCTAGCCACGTTCCCAGGTCACGGAAGCTGACTTTTCAGAGCCATATACTCAGGTTCTCTGTAAAAATGAGTAATTTGAGTGAGTATAGCAGCAACATGAGAAATAAGGCCAGGTACAAAGTCTTTGAGTAACAGGAGAATGGTCCCATTTACAGGCTGTGGCTTAGAAGTAGGGATAGAGTTTGTATTTCATTTTTTTTATTGGATAAAATCATGTTCAGGTTTTGTGCATAAGCTGTATGAAACATAAATGACTTTTGTGTTTAGACTTTAGTCCGCTGGCAACCATGAATCTTCTCTCAGAAGATACACAAAATATCTATTATCTATATGCAAATATTACTAAATCAGAACTATCTGAAGCCCACAGCAGTTCAGGTATCAAGCATGTCAGATAAGGAGTACTCAATTTGTGTACATTAAAAAAAACCCAAAACAACAACTATGTGGTTACTTTCTTTTCCCGCATTTTATTGGCAGCTACTATTTTCATTACTGTATGTTTGCAACACATAATAATTACATTCATCTTAGGGAACTGGTGAATATACATATAGAATCTTGATCATTTTTAATCTTTCCTCTGGTCTTCCCTCTCCTTTCCCTAGATCCTTTTCCCATCTCCCCTAGGGTCTGTCCCTTTAAATGATATATTTTGAATGTCTCATATTAGAGAAAACATATTTAATCGGTGTCTAATTAACTTCATGATATTTAATCGGTGTCTAATTAACTTCACTTAGTATTATGGTCTCTAGATCCATTCATCTTCTACAAATGACTCAAATGTATCCTTTTGTGGCTGTTACACTCCATTGTGTACATATACCATGTTTTCTTTATGTTTTTAAAAGAGTTAAAGGCTGTATGCACATATGGTAGCACAATTCACCATAGCTAACTTAGGAAAGCAGCTTACACAGCTTGCATTTCTTTCCTATCGTACGAATTCTTTATGGTTGTTTGGAGGACTGCTACATGAGTCTACCTAAGCACAACCTGCACCACAGGGCCTGCAGTATGTGTGGTGCATTGTTGCTGTAGGGAAGTGGCATTCAGTTTTCCAGTCTGGAAACATGTTTTGTCACCTGCCATGGAGATTCTATAAGTTGGTGGCAATGTCCCTCTAGCCAACTAACGCGATGAGCCAGGGGGACAGTTCTGAGAGGGGCAAGAAGAAGAGGTTCCTGGGACTCCTGTGATTGAGGAAGAAGGCGATTTGAGGCACTTCACTGGGTCACCTCTGTCACTAGTGACAAGGAAGTAGGCGAAAGGTAAGGACAAATGTGGGCCAGTGGGAATGGGTTGTCCTGGTCAGGAGCAGAGTGAACGGTGTTACGAAAGTCCTGTCTCCTAGGAGAGGGGGAACTGGCTGGATGGTGGGTGTGCAGAGGTGGTTCCCTGAGGCGCTTTTGGGTTGAACTTTCAGAAACAAGACAGCATAACGAAAGTACACGACACTTCCGTAGAAAGTGTCAGGTACCACACAGAGAGGAACCCAGCATGGGTTGACATTACTTTTACTCAAATATCTTGATGCTATGGAGGAAACTTAGATTGACTTTAGTCTCTCTCTCTCTCTCTCTCTCTCTCTCTCAGCCTCTCTCTCTCTCTCTCTCTCTCTCCCTCTCTCTCTCTCTCTCTCTCTCTCTCTCTATATATATATATATATATATATATATATGTAAATAACAACTCATTTTACCTGGAAACTTTTAGCTTTCATTGAAAATGTAGAGGTGCAGTGTGCTTTGAATAATGACTTTAAAGGTTCTTTCAAAAATCAAATGATATTGAAGACTGACTCAGTTTTTCCAGTGATCAGACAGGCTATCAAGATTTGGAATCAAATATACCTGCTACCTTTTGTTAAATGTGTGTGTACTTTCTGTTGCCATTCAAAGGCTACTCACAGAGAGAAGTTCAACTTAAAATGTTCACTGAGCTATGAGGTCATTTCAGGCATCATTTTGGATTTTAAATAGTATTTCCATTGATATATAATGCCACGTACCATAATATTTCCATTTTTTAAAGTGTACAATTCAGAGATTTTTTTCCATTATACTCAGAGTTGTGCAGTTGTCACCAAAATTTAATTTCAGATTATTTACATTACCTTCAACAAATATTTGTACTTGTTAGCATTTTCTATTCCTCTTTGCTCCATTTGCTGGCAACCACAAATTTTCTTTCAGTTTCTGTAGATTTGTCTATTCAGGGCGTTTCACATAAGTAGAACCATATAATATGTAGACTTTTGGGTCTCATTTCTTTCACTTAGAAAAAAGTTCAACTGTGTCATAGCCTAGGTCAATGTTTCATTTATTTGTATTAATAACAATTCTTTGTATAGTCAGACCACATTTTATTTATCAGTGCAAGAGTGGAAGGACATTTGAGCTTTTTCTGCATGTTAGCTCTTATAAAGAATGCTGTTAGAAACATTCATCTATAATTTTTGGGTGGACATATACTTTTATTTCTCTTGGGTGAGGGTAGAAATGGGTATGTCTAAGAATTGTTGTGTTATCTGGTAACTTTATAGGTAACTTTTTGAGGAACTTAAAGTGGCTATATAATTTCACGTTCCTATCATAAATGTGTCAGGGCTATAATTTATCATCCCAAATATTTTCTGTGTTTAAATTATAGTCATTAAAAAATTGCGTATAAGGTAGTATTACATTGTAATTTTTAATTAGCATTTTTCTAATGACTAACTGCAAGTGTTTTTGTATTGCTTATTTGCCATTTAGATATCTTTCAAAAAAACCAAATTCTTTGCTTCTCTCTCTCTCTCTCTTTCTTTTTTGGTACAGGGAATTGAACTCAGGACCTCACGCTTGCCAAGCAGGCACTGTGCCCCTGGGCCATGTCCCTGGCTCGTGCTCTTTCCTTAATTTTGTTGTGTTTTAATTGTTGAGCTGTGGGAATTCTTTACAAAATTTACATTCAAGTCCTTTATCAGATATATTATCTAATTTTTAGATCTGCTTGCAATGTGTCATTTTAAGAACTTTAAGTCTTCTGTTCCATGAACATTGGATATCTTCCTGTGTATTTAGATCTTTCTGTTTTGTCTACTCACCTCCTTGATTGAGCTTTTATCTATTTGTATTTTTTATTAGTACACATTTGCAGTACATAATGTAAATTACTTGTGTTGACTTGGTACATGTACACAACACATCTTAATTCTTTTTCATCCCTTCTTTTATTCTTCCTCTCTCTTCCTCCATCTCTTGACCCCTTTCCCACCTGAGAACAGTCTCTCTCTACTTCTTATTGCCTATCTTTTAGTTTGCTCTTTATCTATAATTTGGATTTCCCATATAGGAGAAACCATGTGATATTTAAGCTTGCATGTCTGATTTATTTCATTTAACATAATCTCAAGGTACGTCTGCTTTCCTACAAATGACATGTTTATTCTTCCTTACAGGACAATAGTACACCACCGTACCATTCTCCAAAATATGGTATGTGTAAATACCACATTTTCTTTAACCTATCACCTGGTTTAAAAACATGTTTTTAACTTTTATGAAATCTACTGTATCTACTTTCTATTTCATCATCTGTGCTTTTGGTGTCTGTGCTATTTGGCAAGAAATAGTCACTTAATACAATGTCATGAAAATTTACTACTACATTTTCTTTTAAGAGTCGGATCATTTCGTCTCTTACATTTAGTTTTATGATCAAGGTGAATTAATTTTTACATATGATGTAAGGCATAGATTCAAATTTATGCTTTTATATATCAATCTATATATGCACCATTTGCTGAAAAGAGTATTATTTCTTTACTAAGTAATTTTGTTAGCCTTGGTGACAATCACTTGATCAGAAAGTAAAGATTTATTTCTGAACTCAGTTCTGTTACCATTAATCTATATGCTTATTTTTATGCAGTATTACACTGTATTAATCACTATAATTTTGTGATAAGTTTTGAAATTGGGAGGTTTAAATCCTACAAATTTGTTCATCTTTTTCCAGACTGCTTTCATTATTTTGTTTTCTTTGAGTTTCTGTAAAATTGTAAAATGACTTGTCAATTTCTGGAAAAAATGCAGCCAAGTCTTTGGTAGGGGTTAAACTGAATATGTAAATCAATTGTAGAATAATAACATTTTGACATTTTAACAACAGTAATTTTTCTGGTTCGTGAATATGGGTTGTCTTCCTATTTACATAGGTGCTACTTTCAGTGATGTTTTCTAGATTTTCAGTATGAAGATTTTACTCTGGAGTATTTATTTTTACTTTTTGATGCTCTTCAAATGGAATTATTCTCTTGAATATATTTTTGGATTATTTACTAATATTGAATACAATGAAATTTTGTATATTGATATTATATCCTGCAAGTTTGCTAAGTTTATTACATTCTCATATTTTTTTTGATTTTTAGGATTTTCTGCATACAATATTATATCATCCATACACAGAAATGTTTCTTTCTCATCACATGCCTTTTTTTGGGGGAGTTCTGGGAACCGAACTCAGGACCTTGCCCTTGCCCAGCAGGCACTTGTGCTACTGAGCTGAATCCCCAGCTCTCATCACATGCCTCTTATTTATTTATTTATTTATTTATTTTTGCTTACTTGCTCTGACTAGAACTTCCAAAACAATACTGAATAATCGTGATCAAAACAGACATTCTTGCTGGGGATTTAGCTTAGTGGTCTGACACCTACCTGGCAAGCACAGGGTCCTGAGTTTGATTTCCAGTATCAAAACCAAACCAAAATAAAACAAAACAAAAATAGAATTTCTTGTCTTAATCCAGATTTTAGCAAAAAATAACTCATCATTCACTGGTAAGTGCATGTTAGCTACGGTTTTTTATAAATGGCCTTATTCAGGGAAATTTTCTTTCTTGCCTAAAATGTTTGCTTGTATATGTATTTGTATTTACATGAAGGACTGTAGAATTTTGCCAAATGCATTTTCTTCACCTATTGAGGTATACTGTATATTTTACCTTTGTTCTACTTAATATTATTAATGCACTGATAGATTTCTTAATTCAAAACTCTTTTTTTGAAACAAGTTTCCATTTCTGGACAGAATTCTACTTGGTCATGGTATGTATCAATTTTAGATATTGTTGGATTTGGCTTGATATAGTTTCATTGAGGGATTTAAAATCTATACTCATTAGAGTTATTAGTCAGTGGTTTTCTTCTCCTTTAATGTCTTTGTCAGCTGGGTGGGATGGTACAGACCTGTCCTTCCAGGACTCTGGGAAGTACAGACAGAAGGATCACAAGTTTGAGCCTAGCCTGGGAAATTTAACAACTTTAGCCAGGGTTATGGCTTGTATCTAGACGACCCCCCACAGTCTCCTGCATCCATAGGTGGGGAATTTTGAAGGTGGCTGGATTAGGGTGGCTGAATGTGGATTAAGAGTTTCAGAGTGGGATTAAGGGCAGGTCTACAGTGGCTATGAGTGGCACCAATCAATAGCCTTCTAGCCTGGATGGAGTATAAAAGGCCAGCAAGAAGGCCGGTACTGTTGCTGCTTGCTGTTTGCTGCTGCCTTTTGCTTCTGTTTGCCCTCTATGATGCATCTCTGCTGTGCCGTCCTGCTTCAGAGCCAGACAACTGTGGACTGAAACCTCTACAGAGTTGAAATAAACCTTTCCTTCTTTAACACATGGACGTCAGTTAGTTTGTCTGTGCAAAGAGAAAAGTAACTAAGACAATGAGACCCCATTTCAAAATAAAAAAATATAAAAGACTTGCCCTGTAGATTAGTGCAATCCTAGTAATGGAAAAAGTCTATTTTTGGCTTCATGGCAATATAACTTCTTAATGATCACATCAGATGAGTTGGAAATTGTCTTCTTCTCTTTCACTTTTTGGAAAAGCTGATGAATAAAGTATCCATTATTTTTTAAACATGTAGTGTAATTCTCATGTAAAACCACATAGGCATGGGGTTTCTGATGACTAATTTAGTCTCTTTTAGCTTTATTCAAAATTGATCTCTCTGTGGGTCAGTTTTGCTAATTTGTGTGTTCCTAAATATTTGATTGCTTGATCTATGTTAGCTAATTTGTTAACATACAATGGCTTGGGCTGAGGATGTAGCTCAGTGGCATAAGTACCTGCCTGGCAAGCATAAGGTTGTGAGTTTGATTCCTGGTAAAAAATAAAAGAGGTTAGATCTTCACCTCATATAACATACGATGGCTTATAGTTTTTTTCTTATAATTCTTTTATTTCTATGAAAACCTAAGTGGTGTACCTTCTAACTCCTGATTGTTCTTGTTGTTTGTTCCTGTGGTTGCTGTCACTATTTATTTCTTTAGTGACTTTTCTGCACCAATTATATGAAATTAGTATTTGTTTTCATTCTCACCTGCTGAAGTCTCTGCCCAGCTAGATTAGAAGTCAGTAAATTATTAGACAGAGATTTCCTTAGTGTTTGCTAATGGGATAGATGTGTGTATCGGTGAATATCTTGAATGGCTTTTCAGGTATTTTACAACTTTGCTTTAACCTTTCTTCCTACTTGTGCAAGACACTCAAGGAAAACAGTAGATAAGAGATTAGGTCTTTCTCAGGTCTTTCCTGTACGTGCACACAACCTTGCACATATAAGTGACCTTCTAGCTTCTATGAATATTTGCTTTTCAACATTTCTTAGTTTTTGTGATTTGGCTAGCTTCCTATTAACTCTTACCAGTAACCCTGTCTCAGGCATCTGTAATGTTAAACCACTGATGCTGACTTAAAAAAATAATAAATGCTGTTAAGTATGGGGCTGTGCACCTAGAGAAAACTCTGAGTTATATCAAATATGCAAGCTCAGAGAATGGAGATTTTTCAGCGAACTGCCATATAGGTAAAAACTTAAAGATTATGGGGTTTGTTGGAAGTTCTAAACCTATTGTCTACTCTATAGTGAGTGCTACATTTGCAGTTTTTCAAAGCAACCACAGTTCTGAGACTGATAGTTTTGAACGTTACTATGGACCCGGAGAGTTAGGGAGAAAGGAAGGGATTAGGTCAAGTTAAAATGCAATAAAGAAGTTTGTTTTTCTTATTAAGATTTAGACATATTTCTTGACTAAGTACTCCTTAGAATTTTACAATCCATTTATTAACTTTCAGATATCTGAGAAAGTTGAATTTGACCATCTTTGCCATTGACCTCATTGCTTTTATGGAGGAGCAGATTTTTGGATGCTCTTCTGATATTTAAGAACTATTTTTCCCTTTAAGATGTTAAAAATCATTTTTTAAAAAGATAAAATTATGATATAAAATTTTAAAAGCTATTAAATGAATGTATACCAAGAATTTCATTTAACTCATGGTGGATCTCACTGAAAGAGCATTATAAAAATTGTAAATTATAAGTTAAAAAATTTAAAATTTATAATCTTCTAAATGATAAAACATTATTATTTATAAACTCAAGTGGAAAAATAAAAGAACCACACTCGGAGGTATTTGAGAGTGCCAAAATAGTTTACTAGTAGAAGCACATTTGCTAGTATATACAACCTGAAAATCAATTGTATTTGAAGGGACTGAGTTCATTTCCATTTGTTTCAGAAAAGAATCATTTGTTTTAGTATTAGTTTTAACAACTGACAGAGTTATAACACAGTTGAAAGACAATAAAAGGCAAAGTAGGTCAGAAGGCTGGATGGACAGCATGCTCACTAATCTCTTCTGGCCTTGTCAAAGTCTCAGAATCTGTCCTGATAAGGGAGGGGAGTGGAGTGGAGGAAGTTGCTGCATAGAACGTTTGGAGGTGCTGGGCATGTGACTGCAGCAGTGCAGGAGGGTGGGGCAGAGTGCAGGGGTCACACTTAGGACTTGTGACCGAGGGACTATCCCTAGCTTCAGTGTGGGTGATAAATTCTCTGTGCCTCTGACTCCTCATTTTTAAAGATGAGGACCAGGTGATCATCATGGCTCTTTACATTCCAGCTGTGTTCTTTAAATTGTGGCCTTCATGTGACAAACATCAGCATCATCTGAGGACTTATAAGAAAGGCCTGGATCCCCAGGCCCTGGTCTTATTCTACCAAATCTGAAACTCCAGGGTGGGGCCCAGTGCTCTGTGTTATAATCAGTTCTTTAGGTGATGCCAGCACAGTTACTCTGAGAACCTTTGCGCAGCATTTTCTTATGAGATGGAACTTTGATAGCAGGGAGACTCATTCAGCATCATAATAGCATTTGTGTGACTCTCTTCTGAAGTTTGAACACTTAGAGTTGTATCTGCATATACAAGGAGAAAGTCACTTTGGTTAAATTCTCTTTGCTTTTGGTATTAAACATGGAAATTATCATCCTACTATTTATTTCAGCACAGTCCAGAGAAAGGTGAGAGAAGTGGTTTTGGCGTTGCTAACGCTTTGGATTTCACACATTTTATGTTGCTGGGAGCTTCTCTTCTAGTCATCAAAGTGAGCAAGTCTGCTCAAGTCTCATGTTGGGAAGATTTGTTTTTTCTTCTCACTTACAAAGGCAGAGATCACAAGGCACCATGCACTGTGGTTGGAATACTTTCACATAAAGCTCAGGCCCTGGGTTGGGCATGTCTTACTTGTGATAGGCATTCCATTTCTGTTGGTATACAGAAGACTGATCCTGTTTGTTTGTCACTATATTTGCTAACTTACAGGCTATAGATATACTATGACATTTACAATTGCGGTCTTATTTTAACATACTCATTTTATACCATGTCTCCTGTACAGTCTCATTTTATGGTCCTTCCAATATTTTCTATGAATACTGTTCTCTGCTCAACCCTATCTAACTGAGTGGTAGAAAGGTGATCATCATATCTGTCCTGGTTATTATACCTGTCCTGATGGACATTATATCTGTCTATCTTTGAAAACTCTCTTAGTGACTTATCCTTAAGTGTATAGGTTACTGATTACATTGATGCAAATGGTATCATGAAGTCAAGAAGAGTGAACTAATAGAGGTCTATTTGTTGTGGAGTTAAGCTTTTTCAACAGGTATGAATACACAGCAAACATGTCAATGGTTCTCTCTTAAATACTTCTACTGTACAATCACATTTAACATTCTGAGAGTATTATTAGCTAATCAACAATTTTGACTCAGTATTTTCAAACTTCTTTGAGCATGCAGCCCTTTTAGCACTGACATATCTAATTACATCCAGCCTGAGACAGGCAAGTGTGGATTGGAGATGATCTTCAGGATTTTGTAAGCTAGACTCTCTTAAATAGCCAGGAGTGTGGTACGGCACTGAGTTCCTGAATTGTCCTTTATTATGTTTCCATAGCATCACTACAATAGGGCCAGGAAAAATAAAACAGGATGCTGTTTTATTCAAGGGGGGATCAAGGGAAGTAAAGTATGTGAGGGGCAGGCTCCAAAAGTTTCAATAAATACGAGTGGAGATATAGCTCAGTGGTAGAGTGCTTGCCTTGCATGCCCAGGGCCCTGAGTACAATCCCCAGTATCACCACTACCAAAAATAAAGAAAAATAGTGACACAGTGATTATGGTAATTGAGTTTATCACAGCCTTGTCACTCAGCATGTGACCCATGGAAGCACGGCAGCAGTATTCCAGAGGATCCTGTCAGGAGTGTACAATTTCAGGCCCTAATGCACAGTTATTTTATTGAAAGCTGCATTGTGGCAAACTGTGCTATCGAGTCTGAAAAGCGCTCACACAGCATGTGGTGTTTGAACCCTTCGTGACCAACCTCAGGTGCATGGCTTTTGCCCCATTTCCCCATCCTGCACACCTCCTCTGGAATCCCTGGTAATTCAAGGGTCTTCACCATTCATTTCAATGCAAAGCTTTGTTCCTCTTTCCCCGCTCTGAGTTCTAACATCATTGGTTTATTTTATTTAATGTTATGGCTGAGCCGAGGAAATTCTAGGAGAATCACAGGAAGTTTTTAGGAATGCCCTGCACTGTTGTTCCCTATCAGTTTTCCAAAGCCAGCCCCTGTAAGCCTTTCTCAGCGGCAGGGAAGGCCTGGTGCGCTGGAGATGGACTAATGATCCCTTTCCATTTGATAAAACACTTCTAAGTACTAATGATCCCTTTCCATTTGATAAAAGACTTCTAAGAGTTAAAAATGTAAGTTCTGCAAATATGAAAAATAATGTTCCTATGAAAATAACTTCACAAATCCTAGCTGGTGGAGCTTATTTATTATAGTGGTAGCTACAATAAACTCAAAAATCACACATACAGACTTCTCTAGCAAGGTTGCTTCCTTATTGGTTTCTGAGCTCTAGGATGAGGACAAAGTGTGCAGCGCCTACAGTGCTTGTAAAGGGACTTTGTCCTTGCACTCTCCTCATGATCTTTGGAAAATAAGGGAAAAATCATAATGAGATTCTATAAGTTAAATACAGATTTTTTTCCACCATAGGAAGATTAAATAATACATTCTAACTGGATATTACGTCAAATTGTTAATATTTATAGAAATCTTTACTAGACAATAAAAGTGGTTTTCGATGATCTAATCCTTTATATCTTTATGCAGGAAGAAGTTAGAGAAAAATTTAAATTCTGGCGAAGATTTATTCTGCTTGTTCCTTGGTGAAGGCAATGGGTTGTGTAGTGTAATCTCAAATACTCAAAATTCATTCTTTTCCAGGTAAGTAACAAGTCACTAGTTTTATCAGCCTCAAAGAGGACAGAATTCTAAAAAGATTTCTGAATTTTCTCTCTTCTTCAATATTCACACAAATGTCTATGCCAGTAAATAATGTAGCCTTATTATATTAAAATATGAATCATATAAAAGGGAAGAGAAAATGACCAATATAGGAAAAGAATGTGGCACACAGAAGTCCATTATGAATTTAGAAGAGAACCATGAAATTTTTTGAGACAAAAAGCTAAATGCATGAGATCACTAACTCAACATTTTAAATCCCACAGTGCTGAATATTTATGGTTTGCCAGAATTAGGAAGGGCCTCCAGGCTCCTAGGAAGAAATTTTGCAACTCTGGATTTCTGCCTCTTTTTTGGCACTAAAAGACTGTTTACAATAAAAGTGTCAAGGGAACTCAGCCTGTTCCTAAAATAAGAAATAATTTCTGATTTCTCAAGCCTCTTCTGTCACACACCTTCTTAATCAAATTTATGAGGATTAAGATATTAAGAGCTTAGACATGCCAAAATTTTTTTTTTAGAAAGCAGGAGTTGCTTCTTGGTTTCACAAATGGATCATTCTGAAGCCCTAGAATTTTATTATCCATTAGAACTTCTTTTAGTGATGAAGAAAATGTTCTGTGTTCTCAGTCGAATGTGGTGGCAGCTTTCAAATAAAGGTTTAATTAAAAATTTTAAATAATTAATATTAAAATATTACATATTGCCTGTGGCTTCAGCGTTGGATAGTGAAACCCTAGGAATTTTTTCTTTCCTTCTTTCTTTCTCTCTTTCTTTCTTTCTTTCTTTCTTTCTTTCTTTCTTTCTTTCTTTCGTTTTCTTTCTTTCTTTTAATATTTTCTTTTCAATGTTAATGTAAAATTAGAGCAACATTTTTATTTCCTAATATTGTTTCCTACTGTATGAGTACAAAAACCCCTTTGTATCCCAGATGTGAACACATCTTTAAATGTTTTTACTGCAATTCCTTAGATACTGTTTTTGATTAAAAAGTTGATCTTACGTAAGTCATGGAAAGCATTTCACAAAAAGCCCAAAGTCCTCTCAACCATGTGGTCTGTGAAGAGTCTTGAACAGTAGACAGAAAAGAGGTTGACGAAAAAGGGAATGAAAGAGTTAAGATCATCGCTGGTTCCTTAGATCTGTCTCTTTGCTTCTACTGTCATCTATTTTTCTTATAATGACTTTACTAAGTTCTTTCATTTATTTTGCGATAAGGAGAAAACTGCATGTTTTATTTTCTTCTGATTATCATTTAAAACTTGAGATAAGACTAAGTAAGGAGAAATTTGATTTAAAATTTTTAAATGTTTAAGCTACTATCTGCCACCACACTAAACATGCTTTCAGTTAACGAACTCTTACGGTGGCAGTACCCAAAGAAGGCCCTGTCAAGCTCTTTCCTTGTTCTTATTCTAATAATGATGCTTCTTAGTGCATTGTTTCTTTGCTTCAGGTAATTTTTTCAGGGATTGGTTTATATGTCACAGAAGGAAACTGGTTTCATTACTTATGCTTTGGGTTATAATAACAATTTTCTGACTGGGCTGAACTTATTAGGATGTGAAGTTAAAAACCACCATGTTCTTTCAAACTCCTTGTCAGATCCCTCCCCCACTTTTTTTTGGTGCCAGAAATCTAACTTAGGACCGTACACTTGCCTGGAAGATGCTGTGATGCTGAGCTAGATCCTTGGCCCGAGGTCTTCCTTCTTGATTCTTATTTATGTGTTTGATACTAAATAGTGGTTAATTAGCTTTCCAGTGCTGTGACAAAACAACAGAGAACCAGAATGAGGGCAATGTTATTTTGATGATAGATTCATAGTCCATTATCAATTGGCCCTGTCCTTTTGGCCTTTTAGTCTCATAGTACTTCATGAGTAGAGCATGAAGTAGAGGAACTCTTCATTTTTTGACTGTCAAAGAGGGAGAGAGAGAGACTGAAAGAGACAAAAGTACCAGGATCCCACAGCTCCCAAAGGCTGAAATTTCTCCTCTTAGGCCCTATCCCTTAAAAGTTCTACACTTCCCAATAACACTGCAGAGTGAGTGAGCCAGCATTTAGCATTAGCATATTGGCCTTTGGGGACACTTAAGATCTAAACCATAGCTTCGAGTAATACCAAACTTTCAATAATCCATCTGAGTTAAAACTACTCCCATCTTTCAAGGCTCAGGTCTGTCAGCCAGGGGAGCCCCAGAGGAGAGGAGATACTACAATCAGCTTCTTGGCTCTTGTCCCTCCCTCCTATTCACCAGCTGCCTATTCACCAGCTGTTTCTCATGCCTTTGGGGTAGGATGCAGGAGGATGGGGAGGATTACAAAGGGGGGAAATCTTAGTTGATTACCACCCATTGCAGCTGCACATTCCCAGCCTTTTAGGAGACAGATGCCGAGTGCACATTCAACACTAATTCTCTTGGAGTAGTTTGTGAGAATGCCCAAAGGGCCTTCACCCTCACTCATTTTTCTGGCTTTGAGTATCAAAACTTTTCTGGTTATAAAATAAAATGTGAGACTCACATGGCTGCATATGGTCCCTGATTAGAAACCTCATGTGGTAAAAAGCGCTTCTTGCTGCTTCTTGCGTGGGGTTCTGTAAGGCAGATTCCTTCAACAGGGTCTTTTCAAGACTTAAGGTGGCTTTCAAGTCAGTTGTAGTAGTGCAAGCCTATCATCCCAACAGGGGCACATAAGAAGCTGGGCAGGAGAATTGGGTTATAATAACAATTTGGGAAGCTGAGGCAGGAGAATTGCAGGTTTGAACCCAGCCTGGATTACTTAGTGAGACCCTATCTAAAACTAAAAGAAAAAGACAAAAGTATAAAAAAGAAGGCTCCTTCCCCTATCATTCATTTCTTGTGTACACACTCACCACTTCGATTCCGAGAATCTAAAATGTAGCCCTCTTATATCTGCTCAGAAAGGAACTCTAACCAGCTTCACAACAGTCTTTGACAAGCGTTAGGTTGTTTCTTTACTTCAGTTGCTATCATCTCAGTGTGTGTTCCACCGAAATAGCCATTGCTTACTGGGGTAGGAGGTGCGGGGGTAGGGGATAAAGAGGGGTGAGGTAGGGAGAGTGGCTGTCTCGGTGGGAGCAGGCCTCGCCTCCTTCTTGGCCGCAGAGCTGCTGCAGGCACAAGGGGGAGCCGTGTAGCTTCCTTCCTGCCTCTCCCTAACCAGCATGGCCGCCTCTGGTGCCAAGCTGATTAAATTTTAAAAATGCATTACAGTAAAAGACCTATTGCCATTAATTTCCTCAAGATATTCCCTTTCATTTCCTACACACTCCTCATCATTGATTTTTTAAAAAATTTTGTTTCTGTTTTTGTGTTTTGAGACATGGTCTTGCCTATGTATACAGTCCAAGCTGGCCTTGAACTCACTGTGTATCCCAGGCTGGTCTTGAGTACACAACAATCTTTCTGCCTCACCGTCACACCCAACTGCCTCCCCCATCATTCTTGGCAATGTGTCTTTTACTATAATAAACTTCAAAATAAAATTAAACATTCAGTACATATTTTGATCACACCTTGTATGTGGCAATATTTTCACAGAGATTAGGATAATTTACACTTTATAAAAATAAGGTTAATTGAAAAAATGAATAAGCAGAAATTGGAGTGTAGGAAAATTGATCTTTACATACTTTATCTATTGACACCTTCCCCTCTCTGCAAATCTTCGTGCTCTCTGCGCCTGCCATGAAGACAGACACACAGCACAGTCGCACAGATTTACAGGCACCTGGATGAAGGAAAACAATCCCTTGTGTTTGTATGTTTCTTATATGCCCCTGTGCAGTGTATCTGTGCCACATGATCCATTGGTCCCCCAGTGCAATGTCTTACACTGGATCTTTTCTGCCCTTCTTATACAGGTCAGAATTTGTGTATGTTCCTTGTCTCAAGACCTTGGATTTTACTTTGCCCTCAACATTCAGATTTAGTAATTCTCACTGGCATTCTTAATGAAAGGAAATATGTTCACAGGTGGTAGCTCTTAAGAACTGAACACACTCTTGTGACAGGAATATGGTCTTTGGAAACTTGCTGACCTAACCCAATGAGAATACCTCTAGTCTCTGGGATCTAGGGCTCTATCCAACTTCAGGAGTTAGGACTTGGTCCTCTGCAATTCACACCACGCAGACAAGTTTACAAAGAATTCTTCCCAAGGACTTGATACCTATGAGATCGATTCTGGAGGCTCAGCCAAAAATGAGATGATAGAAAAAGTTTTATTTCATACTCTGTTTCATAGTTGATATCGTCCAAAGTTTTACACATTAATTAAAAAGAACATGATGTTTCTATTCTTTGCAAGTAGAATTTTTCTAAATGGCATTTTAAAATATTTGGAATGGCCAGATGTAGTGGCACATGCCTATAATTCCAGCACTTAGGAGGCTGAAGCAGGAGAATCTCTGTGGTCTGAGGCCAGGTTGGGTTACAAAGTGAGTTCAAGGCATAGCAAAACCTTGTCTCAAAGAGGCCACCCCCCAAAAAAGACTAGAGTTTTACAGAGACTAAAGTTTAAAATTTTCTATTTCTTTTTTCCTTTGCATCAGCCTTTAAGAATCGAGTTCTCATTATGAAGTAAACAACGCAAACAATGTAAGGTAAACTGAGCTGCTCCCACCTACTTCCTGCCCCGGGCCTCCATGATCTCATTCAAAATCGTTACACCAGAAATGCTGAGAGGAGTCAATTTTTGGCTGCTGGCTGCCAAAACAAGTCCTTAATCCTTCCGCTCTCCTTTTGGCACCCTTTCTGACTGAGCTCTACTTATTTTTAAAGCTCTTTATTGAGATATGACTAACACACAAAAGGCATAATTAATGCATACAGTTTGAGTTTGGAGATGAGGATATGCCTATGAACCATCACCACTATTCATAATATCACTTCCCAAATTTTTTCTCATCTCCCTTCCCTTTCTTCCTTCCTTCATTTCTTTGATTTCTTCATTATTATGCTTCTTTGGTCATAAGAATCCTCCTCAGCAGAACTAAGTGCAATGGGACACACTCACAATCCCAGCTACCTAGGAGAGGCTGATGCAGGAGGATCATAATTTCAAGGCCAATTTGAGTTACATAGTGGGTACTGTCCAAAAAAAAAAATCCTTACAGTAAAATCTACCCTTTTAGCAACTTTTAAGGTATACAACATTGTTGGATTACACAAAATGGAAAATAGTAGTTATCTTTTATCACTTGGCTTTCATCTTATTTCTCCAGAGTATCTTTATTCAGTCGTTTTGCCTTCATGTTGCCAATGTCTACCGTCTCAGTACTTAGCAGACACCTTGAAATTATCATACTACTTCTTAGCCCTTACTATAGTCTTGCCAGGAGTCATCTCCTTTCATCTTCATGATGCTCCTCAAAGTGCCTATGGAACTATACTACAAATCACATTTCTTAAGTAAGAGAACTAAGATTAATCAGGAACAGTCACACTGTTTTTCAGCAAAGAGTCAGAGAGCAAATATTTTGTGCTTCCTTGAGCATCTGGTTTCTTTAGCAACTACTCAGCTCTGCTGCTGTAGCAGGTTAGCAGACAGAGACAGTACATAAATCCCAATAAAATTTTGTTCATGAACAGATATTGATCTGATTTCTGTGTATGCTCTTTTCCTTCTGTGTTCTGCTTCACTTGTGCACGGAAATGCCCCAGATTCTAGTCCGCGTCTACCCATGTGCATTCAGATGCTCGCTGGTGAAGACCACACGTCCAAGGCTGTGACCAGGAGGTGAGACCAGCAGACGGGTGACATGGAGGGATGAAATTTTCAGAGGGGAGCCAGAAGCAACTTGCCTCATTACATCCCTGCCTATGGACAACTTGCCACCCTGAAGTGCTGGGCCCTATTTGTCCCCTAAATGGAAGGGGAGGAAGCATGGAGAGAAAGCATGGTATGGTGGTCAAAGTGGAACTGGCCAGAATGTTTGGGAATTTCCCTTGTGAAGAGCTGGTCGTGGGCCCACCACCATCATGCACACTGCTTGTTCATTAATGTTTGGTGTCCCTCACAAGTCAGTCTTGATTTTAGTTCCTTTTTACTAATAAAGCCCATCATCCTAAAATAGGTAGAATGAGGCAAACCATGTAGAGATAGTGTTTGAGTGACATGAAAGAATATACATAATGCTTATAAAATTATTTTGGTACACCATACCATCAAAAGAATAAGTTACTATTAATGAAAAGCCCTCTGAGGATCAAGTTTCATTTCTGCCTTGAATCACATGATGATCTATGTAATAACACCCATTAGTACGTGAAGCTTATGGGAAGACTCTCCAGAAATTGCATCATGTAGATGTCACATGTATGAGTTTTTGTATTTACCAAACATCTCCTACTTTGAATACTGTTAACTTTCCTTCAGATTCAGGTCAAATATCCTACTCTCTGTTATGGTGTTACAATTTTCTGTCCACAGCTTCATTTGTATTTTTTTCTTACAGTCTCTTGTACATATATTATTGTAGAATGATTAATTTGCCTTTAATTTATTTTAAAGATAATAAAACCAAAGAAAATAAAACAGAACAAAGCCAATTAAAAAGAATAATGAAAATGAAACAAAATTTCAAAACATGATAATAGGAAATCAACAGTGGTTACCATTATGCCTCTTGTTAGCTTCAAAATAGCTGCTCATCAGACATAATAGAGTCAAACAAAACAAAATAAAACAGAATAACACCAACCAAAACAAAATAATGAAGCCTTATAGGACTTCAAAACAAGAAAATAGGAAATCAATAATGGCTATCATAATATATCTTGTTATCTTCAAAATTGCTCTTTATACTATCAGGCATGATAGAATCAAACAAAACGAGACAGAATAAAACCAAACCAAACCAAACAATGAAAATACTACAGTCATTCAAAGCAAGATAATAGGAAATTGACAATGGCCACCACCTTCCCTTTTTAGATATCACCTCCCTTTTCACTTTCACGATATCTATTGTGCATTTATTTTAGATCCACTAATTCCTTCAGGTTTTTATACTGGGGAGACAACACAATGTTCACCCATGTGAGTCTGAACCATTTCACTAATGAGCATGACCTCAAGTTTCATCCATTTACCTACAAGAACCTGGAGATTGTCCTTCTTTATAGTTGAGTAGCTTTCCATCGTATAAAAAAATATATCTTATTCATTCTGAAGTTGATGGGCAAAATAATTTCTATTTTGTGGCTTCCTGTCACATAGAACATTATTTCTCTCCTTTGACTTTCAGTCTATGAATTTCTTTTGAGTTAAATGTGTTTCTTGTATAAAGCATATGATATTGATGGATTCTGTTTTGTTTTTGTTTTTTTGTCAGTACTGGCGATCGCACTCACAATTGTGAGCTTGCAAGGCAGGCGCTTATGCCGCTGAGCTAAAGCTCCAGCCCTGGATCCTGTTTCTTGATCCACTCTCCTTGTGTTTCTTTACTGTTGGTGAATTGAGGACATCTGCATTAATAGCTACAACTGACAAGTATTGGCTCATCTCTGCCATGCTATCCTCCTGCCACTGGCCCCCACTATTGCCCTCTGATGAATTACCTGCCTTGCTTGGTACCTGCTGCTGTTTCTGGAACTGTGGACATCTTTAGCTCTCTCTAGAATGTCCTTCAGCACTCTTTGTAGAGTTTGGGGGTCATGAATTCTTTCAGTTGTTCTTTATCATGGAAGTATCTTATTTCTCCATTTATTTGGAAAGATAGTTTTGCAGTATGCATCAATCTGGGTTAGAAATTGTTTTCTTTCAGGACTTGAAACACTTCACCCCAATGTATTCTTGACTTGATGGTTTCTGTTGAAAAGTCTGCCATGATTCTGATGGGTTTTTGTTTATAGGTGATCTGTTTCTTCTCTCTAGCAGTTTTTAATATTTTGCTCTTGTGCTGAACTTCTGGGATCTTGATTACTGTACGTCTGGGTGAAGATTTACATTGGCTCTGGGTATTCAGAGTTCTGTATGCCTCACTTATCTGTATGTCAGGTCCTGTTCCCATGACTGGGATGTTTTCTGCTATTACTTCTGTAAATAATGTTTTTATGTCATTTGTGTTGACACCTCCGCCCTACTATTTTCTGAAACCTATCAATATTAAATTACTTTTCTTTGCATTGTCTTGCAGCTGTGAAATTGTTATTTCCTGGTTCCTGCTTCCTTGTTATTTCCTTATGCAATTTTAGCTGCCATCCTGTCTTCAAGGTCTGAAAGTATATCTTTAGGTTTTTTTTTTTTTTAATTGTTCCAGGAATCAGACTCAAGGTCTTGTGCTTGCCAGGAAGCTATATGCCACAGAGCTATATCCATGCCCTCTTTCTTTAGTTTCTTTCAAGAAGTTTTGCCAGATTTCAGTGGAGTTTTTAATTTCCTGGATATCTCTTTGAAACTGTTTCGTGCATTGTAATTCCTTCTTACATTGTTCCTTCACGGTTTCCATCATTTTCCTATGTGCCTCTTTTTACAATCTACATCTTCTTTAGATATACTAAGTAATTCTTTCATTATGTTTGTGATTTCTTCTTTTTGTGACCACTCTGAGGAAATAAAACACAGCAACCATGTTTACACATGTCTGCATGCCCCACAACTGCTGTATCATACAGCATAAAACTTTATGCATATAAATTCAGTAAGACCCTAAAGTTTTGGAGTTCTGCTTGTGTTCACAAGGAAATAATATGACATTCTAATAAGCATATTTGAATACTTTCTAGGCCTATAAAGCAGTATGGAGCTAACGACATGTGACCTACTATAAAAATATTCTAAGTGCTCACCATTCTTCGATTCATATTTACTTTCAATTGCTATCCAGTTCTCTCCAAAGAGATCATTCTAAAATAAATTTGTTTATTATTTTTTAAGGTAAAACTTCTCCCTGCTAGGGAATAATGCTGAACTTTTAGGTTGACAGTGACATCCTATACCCTAGGATTTGATGCACATCTACTGTTCAGTTTATCTCTTGATGCATCTTCTCAACTCCTTTCAGTTCTTCATCAATACACACAACCAGAGCCCACGCTTCTGCACTCCCCACCTCAGAGTGGTTACAAATTAGCAGGAGAATCACACGTGTAAATAAATAATCACAGATAACCAATGCAACCAGAGAAACAGCCAGGCATACCCCTGCACACCAGCGGCCATCAGAGGGATTAACAGTGTAGCCACACAGGCCAGGAGAAGAAGCAGCTGGCTGTTAGTGTCCAATCAGAAAAAGGATGGGATCAAAGGCCTATGTGAGGTAGAGCAGAAACAGTCCTCTATGAAAAATGAACCAGAAATATTCCACCTCCCTGCCTAGTGAGCGAGTTCACTATGTGCCTGGGACCAGGATGGGAAAAAAGCAAAAACCAAAACTCAAAGGCCACACGTCTGTGACAATCCAGTTCATTTTACTCATGCCCATGATATTCAAATCCTAAGGCAGAACCTTATTGTGAAGATTGTCTAGGACCCATGAAGCCTGGAAAACTGACAAAACTGGTACTTCCTCTGCCTGGTATTACTCTTATAGAAAGAGGCAGGTGGTGCTCTCACAATAGAAATAAGAAGACAAAAATAAAACTCACACACTTAGGTACACCAGCAAATGATTCACCACCATGAAAAAGAGTCAGTGAATGGAACATATGGGAAATTCATATCACAAAAACTAAACTTAACAGACCTCAGCAAGATCACAAACTAAGTATGGTTTAAATGATCAAGGAGATAAGGACAAGACACAATAACAAAAAAGACAAGACAGTGATGAAGAAAGGTGACACACAAGTTAATGCAGCATGGACCATTTAGATAATGACTCGCAATTTACCATCTCTAAAGCAGCCAGTCCTGTTGGTAAGGAGAGTTGATCACCTCTTGGGAGGCTATCCTATCAGTTCCACTTACAACTGTGTGTTTAATTTTCCTGTTTGTTTCTTGAATCTCTAAGTCGTTTTCCTTCTTTAAAGCTTGAGTGTTTTTACTAATGCTACTTTATCTCATGTATAAGAGACTCCGCATCAGGCTTGTCCCCTAGATTGCTGAGTGCTGTATGTTACGTACTGTGTGTGCACTCATGTCCTCCTTTATGTAGATGATGTGGTTAAATATAGTGAGCATTTGTATTTAAAAATTTTATTATAGTAAAAGACACATTGCTATTATCACCCTCCAAATACTCTTCTCATTTAGGACACACTTGGACCATCATACTTTCCACTTCCTAAAGAGTTCTGGAAATCCTTTCACGAGTGTCTTCAGTTGTGTTGTCTCAGCTGTCTCAGTGGTCTTTCATGGTCCTTTCAATTTTGGGAAACAGCCAGAAGTCACATGGTGCCATAGCCAGGAAAGATGGTGTTAGAAGAACACCATAATGTCCCAACCAGCCTGCCTTTCCATTAGATGACACTTCTTAGTGACATTCACTGAATTTTTGATCATACTTTATAAAGACACTCACAATAAAAGGACTTAGAGAATTGCTTCAGAAAGTGGCAGGAACAATGAGATAAGTGTGTTCCATGTGAGGCGGAGTGTTTTTAGGGGAATGAATGGCAGTGTGTCTTTTTACTATAATAAATATTTTAAAATTTAAACATTAATCATATATTTCAGTCACACTTCACGTAACGCTGTGTCTCCAAAACAACCAGACCTTCGGGAGTGCTGCTTGTTTTTCAGTCCTTATCTCAAGCATCTCCTTAGTGGGGCTTTTCCTGATCTTTTATCATGTGAGAGCTTATCACTCTCTCCCTGGTACCTCTATTGTATATCATGCAGTCTTCATCCAGAAAACCTCTGACACTGTTGCGCTTACACTGTGTACATGACCTCATATCCCTTACTACAGACTATACTTTATTTATCTTTATGTCTTCATGGTCCCACTTTGCAGGGCCCGAAATAAATGTTCCAATGTATACCAAACAATGAACAAATAAATGCAGAAAGCAGGAGAATAAATAAGGAATAATAGAATCAAAGAATCCATTTTTGATTTTGAAGAGAATAAAACCAAACAGCAAAAAACACAATAGAGTTATTCAAAACAAAGCAGTGAATGTGATTCAGGACTTCAAAACAAGATAATAGGAAATCAGCAATGACTACCATAATGCCTCTTGTTATCTTCAAAGTTGCTGTCTATACCATCAGATATAATAAAATCAATCAAACCAAAATAGTATAAAATCGATCAAAACAAAACAATGAAAGCTATTCAGGGCTTTAAGAGAAGATAACAGGAAATCAACAATGACTACCATAATATACTTGCTATCTTTGAAATAGCTTCCCATACCATCAGATACAATAAAAACAAACAAAACAAGACAGAATCAAGCCATACAAAACAGATCACTGAAAACAATACAAAACTTCAAAACAATATAATAGGAAATTAACAATGGCTACCACCTTTCTTTTTTAGATGTTCCCTCCCCTTTGACCTTCATAATATCTATTATGTATTTTGGATCTCACTAGCTCCTTCAGTTTTTTATAATAGGAAGACAATGCAATTTTCATGTGACTCAGAACTATTTCACCCATAACCATGGCCTCACGCATCCATTCACCAAAAGAGCCTTAAGATTATCTTTCTTTGTAACTGAGTAGCTTTACATTGAACAAAATTGTGATATCATTTTGTCCATTCTGTAGTTGTTGGGCAAGCTATCCCTGCTTTTTCTAGTTCCCTGTGACATGGAGAATTGTTTTCTCTCCTTTGACTTTCAGTCTATGAGTTTCCTTTTGAGTTAAAAGTGTTTCTTGTATAAAGCATATCAATGGATCCAGTCTCCTGATCCACTGTGCCTGTGTTTCTTTTTGTTCATGAATTTTGGCCATCTACCATAATGGTTATGGCCAACATGCACTGGCTTGTCTCTGCCTTGCTATTTTCTTGCTCTTGGCTCCCTACGTTTCCCCTGCATTCAATTGCCTTGCTTGACAACTCCCCTCTGCTGCTATTTTTGGAACTGTGATCATTTTTATCTCTCTAGAATGAATGTCCTTCAGCACTCTTTGTAGAGTTGGTTTGGTGGTCATGAATTCCTTCAGTTGTTTTTGTCATGGAAGTATCTTCTTTCTCCATTGATTTTGAAAGATAGTTTTGCAGTGTACATCAGTCTGGATTGGAAATTGTTTTCTCTCAGGACTTGAAATATTTCACTCCAAGCTATTCTTGACTTGGTTTCTGTTGAGAAGTCTGCCATGATTCTGATGTGTTTTTGTTTATAGGTGACCTGTTTCTTCTCTCTAACAACCTTTAATATTCTGCACTTGTGCTGAATTTCTGGGATCTTGATTATTTTATATCTGGATAAAGATTTACTTTGGTTACGGGTATTTGGAGTGCTATTTGCCTCAGTTATCTGTATGTCAAGTACTGTTCCCATGCATGGAAAGTTTTCTGCTATTACTTTTGTAAATAGTCTTTTTATGTCATTTGTGTTGACACTTCCCCTATGCTGTTTTGCTGACACCTATCACTTAAATAATTTTTCATTGCATTGTCTTGCAGCCTTTGAATTGCTATTTCCTGATTCCTTGTTACATATTTTAAAGAGAATAAAATAAAGGAAAGCAAATCAGAACAGAACAATGCAAGCAACACAGGACTTCAAAACAAGATAATAAAAAATCATCAGTGGCTACAATAATATCTCTTATTTTCTTTGAAATAGTTGTCTACATTTTCACACACAATAAAATCAAACAAAACAAAATAGTATAAAACCAATCAAAATAATGAACGCATTATGGGGCTTCAAAACAACATAATAGCCAGCTTGTTTGGGACGCTCGCACCTTCCGGGTGTACTGGAACAGCTAGGTGCATCTGGGGTGCCTGCATCCACCTCCCCATTCCAGCTGTGTTTGGAGAACTGTGGAGTTCTAAGCAAGCAGGCGGGTGCCCACTTTCCCAGGAGGCCAGCTTATTTGGGACCCTCGCACCTTCCGGGTGCACTGGAACAGTTAGGGGGGTCTGGGGCACCTGCATCTGCTTCCTCATTTCTGGCTGTGTTTGGAGAACTGTGGAGTTCTGAACAAGCAGGAGGGCGCCCACTTTCCCAGGAGCCCAGCTTGTTTGGGACCCTCGCACCTTCCAGGTGCACTGGAACAGTTAGGGGGGTCTGGGGCACCTGCATCTGCCTCCTCATTTCTGGCTGTGTTTGGAGAACTGTGGAGTTCTAAGCAAGCAGGAGGTCGCCCACTTTCCCCAGAGCCCCAGCTTGTTTGGGATCCTTGAACCTTCTGGGTACACTGGAACAGCTAGGCGGGCCTGGGTGCCTGCATCTGCCTCCCCATGTGCTTGGAGGACTGTGGAATTCTAAGCAAGCAGGGGAGTGCCACCCATTCCAGAGGCCCGGCATCCTGGGGTAAGTGCCCCGTGCACTTTACCCCGAGTCCAGCTTTTTGGGACCCTTGTGCCTTCTGGGTGCACTGGGACAGCAAGGCGGGTCTGGGGTGCTTGCATCTGCCTCCCGGTTCCTGGTTGTGCTAGGAGGACTGTGGAGTTCTAAGCAAGCAGGTGAGCACCACAGGTTCCAGAGGTCCAGTGACGTGCGGGAACTGGGTGCCAGAATCCCAGGAGCTGAGGGCATAGAAGAGAATTTCCAACAGACCCTGAGGAAGCTTTAGAATAACACTTGAAACACAGAAATATAGGAAAATGACAAAACGAAAGACCAAATTACAATCTCAAACCTCCAGCCCATCCCAAGAAACCTCAGGAGTGATGCATATAGAAGAAAATATATGCCATACACCTCAAATATTGTACATAATAGCAACTGAAATAAGCAACACCGGGAAGCTTTAAAGGATTTCAAACTAGAAATAATCTCCCAGGTAGAAGAAGAAATGATAAAAGAAATGAAAGAGATGCTGAATATATCTAAAGGAAACAGTTAAAAAATTGGAGGAACAAAACAAAAAGAATCCCTAAGAAACAAACAGAATACATAAAGCAGATGCACAGAGATATACAGGAAATCAAAATTCCACTGAAAGCTGTAAAAACCGCCTCAATGAAAGTGAAGATAGAATTTCAGATCTTGAAGACAAGATTGTAGCTAGTGAACAGGAAAGGAAAGATCTTTTAAAAATAACAAAGAATCAGGAAATAACAATTCAACAACTGCAAGATGATGCAAAGAAAAATAACATAAGATTGATAGGGATTAATAAAAAAGAAGGGGATGACATAAAGGACATCCAGAGGATATTTAGAGAAGTAATAGCTGAAAATTTACCAAATATAAGATTGGAAACTGACATCAGGTTCAGTGAAGCATATAGAACTCCAAATACTCATAACCAAAATAAAGCTACACCCAGACATATAATAATCACCATCCAAGAAATCCAACACAAGAATAGGTTATTAAAAGCTGTCAGAGAGAAAAGACAGATCACTCATAAAGGAAAACCTATCAAAATCACAGCAGACTTCTCAGCACAAACAATAAAATCAAAAAGAGCATTGACTGAAGTACTCCAGATCCTAAAGAAAAATTATTTCCAACCTAGACTAATGTACCCTGAAAAACTATCATTCAAAATCGATGGTGAAATAATACTTCCATGACAAAGAATAGCTGAAGAACTTCATGATCACCAAGCCAACCCTGCAAAAAATATTGAAAGACAGATTAGATACACTTAGGAAAAAAAACATTAAGCAAAGCAGATATTAAACAGAACAGAAAGATAAAGATACGACAACGGAAAGATACCATGTCAACAGTAAACCAACATATAACAGTTATAACCATTAATGTAAATGGTCTCAATGCACCAATTAAAAGAAACACACTGGCAGAATGGATCAAGAAAAAAATCCAACCATATGCTGTCTACAAGAAACCCATCTAACGCAGAAGGATACTCACAGACTGAAAGTCAAAGAATGGAAAACAATACTTCATGCAATGGGAACCCCCCAGAAAAGCAGGAGGAGCCATTCTGTTTGCAGACAATGTGAACTTTAAACCAATAATGGTCAGAAGAGACAAAGAAGGTCACTACATACTCGTTAGGGGAAAACTTCAAGAGGAAGAGATAACTATCTTAATATATATGCACCAAATTCCAGAGCATCCAGTTATATAAAACAAGTATTAACAGAAATGAAAAATCAAATTATCAGTAACACAATTGTAACAGGAGACGTTAACACACCATTGACACCAAGGAACAGATCAACCAAACAGAAAATCCGCAAAGAAATAACAAAACTGAATCACACATGTGAACAAATGGACTTGATAGACATATACAGAGTGTTCCATCCAACAACACCAGAATACATGTTCTTCTCAGCAGTAAATGGGTCATTCTCTAAAATAGACCATGTATTAGCTCACAGAACATATTTAAATAAATGGAAAAGAGTTGAAATAATCCCTTGTGTGTTATCAGATCATAGCGCTTTGAAGTTAGAAATTAATGATAAAAGATACTGCAAAAATCCCACAAACACATGGAAACTGAATAACACACTCTTGACTAATCAGTGGGTCACAGGGGAAATTAAAGAAGAAATTAAACAATACCTACAAGAAAATGAAAATACAAATACAACTTACCGGAATCTGTGGGATGCAATGAAAGCCGTCCTCAGAGGACAATTTATTGCACTGAGTTCCCACATCAGGAAAACAGAATGAATACAAATAAATAACCTGATGCTACACCTCAAACATCTAGAAAAAGAAAAGCAAGTCATGCCCAAAGCCAAAAAAAGAGAGGAAATTATAAAAATCAGAGCAGAAATCAATGCAATAGAGACTAAGAAAACAATTCAAAGAATCAATGAATCAAAGAGTTGGTTCTTTGAAAAAATAAATAAAATTGATAAGCCCCTAGCCAATCTTATTAAAAAAAGGGAAGAAAAAGCTCAAATTCATGCAATAAGAAATGAAAACGGTGAAATCACTACAGACTCTATAGAAATACAGATCATCAATACCTATTTTGAAAACCTATACTCTCAAAGGTTTGATAATGCAGAAGAAATAGACAGATTCCTAGAAACATATGAAGTACCAAAGCTAGGTCAAGAAGATGTAAAACTGCTGAATAACCCAATTTCTATTAATGAAATAAAAAATGTAAATAAGTCCTTACCTACAAAGAAGAGCCCAGGTCCAGACGGGTTCACTGCAGAATTTTATGAGAAATATAAAGACCTAATGCCGACACTCCTCAAACTGTTCAATGAAACTGAAAGGGAAGCAATCCTTCCTAAGTCATTCCTGGAAGCAAATATTACTCTAGTACCAAAACCTGAGAAAAACCCAACTAAAAAAGAGAACTATAGACCAATCTTCCTAATGAACATAGATGTAAAAATCCTCAAATATTGGCAAATAGGATGCAGCAAATCAAAAAGATTATACACCATGACCAAGAGGGATTCATCATATGTGGTTAAACATATGTCAATCAATAAATGTAATCTACCATATCAATAAAGCCAAAAGTAAGAATCACATGATCATTTCTAGGGATGCAGAAAAAGCTTTCGATAAGGTCCAACATTCACTCATGATAAGAACTTTACAGAAAATTGGAATAGGTGGTCTTTACCTCAATATAATAAAGGCTATTTATGACAAATCAACAGCCAGTATCATACTAAATGGAAAAAAATTGAAGGCCTTTACTTTAAAATCAGGCACAAGACAAGGATGTCCTTTATCACCATTCCTATTTAATATAGTAACTGGAAATACTAGCCAGAGCAATTAGACAAGAGAGAGAAATAAAAGGGGTAAAGATAGGAAAAGAAGAAATTAAATTATCATTGTTTGCAGATGACATGATACTCTACATAGAAGACCTCCAAAACTCCATTGAAAGACACTTAGATATAATAAATAAATTCAGAAATGTAGCTGGATACAAAATCAATACTCAAAAATCAGTATCATTCCCATACACTAACAACAAAATCACAGAGAGAAAAATAAGAGAAGCCACACCCTTCACACTAGCAACCAAAAAAAAAAAATGAAATATTTAGGAATTACTCTTACAAAAGAAGTGAAAGACCTATACAGGGAAAATTATAATACACTGAAAAAAGAAATTGAAGATGATCTCAGAAAATGGAAAGACATCCCTTGCTCATGGATAGAAAGAAAAAACATTGTGAAAATGGCCGTTCTCCCAAAACTCTTACACAGATTCAATGCAATCCCAATAAAAATATCAACATACCTCATAGATCTAGAGAAATCACTCCTAAAATTCATCTGGAGCAAGAAGAGACCTAGAATAGCAAAGACGATTCTAAGCAACAAAGGCACAATCCCTGACTTGAAGTTATACTACAAAGCAACAGTAGTAAAATCAACATGGTACTGGAATCAAAACAGAGCCAAAGATCAATGGAATAGATTAGAAGATACAACCACAACTACAAACACACTTAACCACCCTATCTTTGATAAAGGAGCCAAGCAGGTTCACTGGAAGAACGACAGTCTCTTTAATAAATGGTGCTGGAAAAACTCACTCTCCATATGCTGAAAACTAAAGCTAGACCCATGCCTATCACCGTGTACTAAATTAAAATCTAAATGGATCAAAGATCTGAATATTAAAACAGAAACACTAAATCTTTTGGAAGACAAATTGGCTAGAAACCTTGAAGATATAGGGGTAGGTAGAGAATTCATGAACAGGACTCAAAATGCACGGGAAATACTTCCCAAAATCAACAACTGGGATCACATCTTATTAAAAAGTTTCTGCATGTCAAAAGAAATCTCTTGCATGGTGAAAAGAAAACCAACAAACTGGGAAAAAATCTTAGTGAACTCCCCCTCAGACAAGGGACTTTTGTCTAAAACATATAAAGAATTAAAAAAATCAGACCCCCAAAATTCAAAGACCCAATCCAAAAATGGGCATCTGAGATGAGTACACACTTCTCAGATGAAGAAATACAAATGGCAAATATATGAAAAAATGTTCATCATCATTAGTCATTAGAGAAATGCAAATTAAAACCACCCTGAGATTCTATCTCCCTCCTGAAAGAATGGCCAGGATCAAGAAAACCATCAACAACAAATGCTGGAGAGGCTGTTGGTGGGAGTGTAGACTGGTACAACCATTGTGGAGGTCAGTCTGGAGATTTCTCAAAAAGCTGGGATTGGAAGTCCCATTTGTTTCAGCTGTCCCACTTCCAGGCATATTCACAGAAAAACTGAAAGCATCATACCACAGTGATATATGTGCACCCATGTTTATAGCAGCATAGTTTGTAATAGCCAGATCTTGGAAACAACCCAAGTGTCCATCAACTGAGGAATGGATAAAAAAGTTATGGTATTTCTATATAATGGAGTATTATTCAGCTATAAAGAAGGATCACATTGAGATATTTATAAATAAATGGATGCAGCTTGAGACCATACTCATAAATGAAATAAATCAAACTCACATGTATGAATACTGAATAGTTTCCCTATTGTAAGAAATGATTCAAATATATAAAAGTATGTGGTAATCACGATTCCTCATTATGTGGCTTTGGAGCCTTATAAAGTTTTCACTCATTAATTGAAATGGCTTTATTCTGGGCTGTTTGATGTTGCCTGTGATGATATGAACAGCTATTTTGAAGAAGACATCATAATAGCTAGTGATGATTTAATATCATCTTGTTTTGAAGTCCCACCAAACTGTTGCTCTTCTGTCTCCATTGGTTTTATCATGTTTTATCTTACTGGATTTTATCATATATGATAGTATAAACAAAAATTTTTATAGGCAAAGCAATAATATAGAAACCAGTGTTCGTTTTCCATTAGTTGGTTCTAAATACCCTGTAATACTTTCATTCTCTTGAATGGTTTCACACTGTCTGGATATGTTTGATGCTATAGCATACGAAGTTATATTCAGATATTTCAAGGAAAGAGACACTATGGTAACTACTATTAAGTTGGGTTATCTTGTGGTGAAGCACTAGGTTGCTGAAATTGTCATGCTTTGATCTGTATTGTTATGTTGTTATATCCTCTTTTATCTCAATCTCCCCCTTTTTCATAAAAAATTATTTATTTGTTATCTTTTAATTAAGGGAAAAATTAGCAGGATATATTATAGTAACTTTTTTGATTTCCTATTAACTTGATTCGAAGCCCTGTATTACTCCCACGATCTTGTTTTGACTGATTATACTCTGTTCCGTTCTGTTTGATAGTATCAAGTTTGAGGGTATAGGTAACTACTTTGAAGGCAGTAAGATTCACTATGATGCCCATTCTGGTTTGACTATTATCTTCTTTTGAAATCCTGTAATGTTTTCAATGTTTAGGTTTTATTAGTCTTGTTCTGTACTGTCTTGTTCAATTTTATTATACCTAATGATATAGGCAATTCTTTCTAAGGAAGCAAGAGGCATTATGGTGACCATTGTTGATAACCTTGTACTCTGTTTTTACATCGTGTGCTATGTCTATCCTTTGTTTTGACTGACTGCTTTGTTTTGCCATATTTGGTTTTATTCTCTTCCAAGAAAAAGTAATAAGAGTTACTGGAGTAACAAAACCCAAAATGGGTAAATTTTGTTCTAAAAAAGAGAGGAAAAAAAGTGCTCTAAAGGATACAACTGCAAGTGTGTTTAGGTGTGTTAAGATAGATGACCATATTAACTAAGTTTTTGTTGGATCATTGAACACAACTGTTTGCAGTCTCACTGTTTGAATGTCCACTTTGTTATGCTTTAATCCTGTAACTTGAACAACTATTTCTAAGATGACAATATGTAATCTATTAACTAGTGATTTCTTACCATTTTTTTGTAATTCTGTATTACTTGTACCCTTATACTGTTTTGTTTTTTTTCCTTTAAATAAAAAAACAAGACCATAGGAAATTAACAATGGCTACCATAAATCTGTTGCTTTCTTCAAAATAGCTGTTCATTCTTTCACATAAAATGAAATAGAGTAACAGCAAACAGATTAAAACCAATCAAAACGAAAGAATGAAAGCATTACAGGACTTCAAAACCAGACAACAAGAAATGAACAAGTTACTATAGTGTCTCATTTTCTTCAAAATAGTTGTCCATATTATCACACATAACAAAACAAAAATAAAACCTATTAAAGAAACAAAGACACTATAGAACTTCCAAACAAGATGATAGGACATCAACCGTGATTACCATAATACATCCCATTATGTTCAAAACAGCTGCCCATAACATCAGACAGAGAAAATTTAACAAAACAGGGGCTGGGGATTTAGCTCAGTGGCATAAGCGCCTGCCTTGCAAGCAGGCAGTCATGAGTTCGATCCCTGGTACCGATAAAAAGGAAAAAGACCAAAAAAAAAAAAAAAAAAAAAAAAAAGAAAGAAAATTTAACAAAACAAGACAGAACAAACCAAACCTAACAAAATTGTGAAAACCATACCAGAGTTCAAGCCAAGGCAATAAAAAATTGCATTAGTTACCACCTTCCCCTACTAGGTGTTTCCTCTCCTATCACTTTTATAGTATCTATTGTGCTTTTTGGATCTCACTAACTCCTGTTTTTTTATGTCAGCGTTCACACATATGAGTTCAAACTGTTTCAACCATGAACATAATCTCCAGTTGCATCCATTTATCTACAAGACTTCAAGATTATCCTACTTTATAGCTGGGTAGCTTTCCACTGTATAAAAATACCATATTTTTCTTATCCATTCTGTGGTTGTTGAGAAGTTACCCTTGCTTTTTTCTGGTCTTCTGTTTCATAGAACAGTTCTTTTTTCTCCTTCGTTTTTCAGTCTATGATAAATTTCCTTTCAAGTTAAATGTATTTCTTGTATACAGTACATTGATGGATCTTGTTTCTTGATCCACCCTCCCTGTGTTTCTTTTCATGGCTGACCTGAGGCCATCCACCTCAATGGATACAACCAACATACACTGATTTGTCTCTGCCATGCTATCCTCATGCTGTTGACCCTCCACTTTTCCCCTTCATTCAGTTGCCTGTGTGGTTTGGCGATCCTTGTCTACTGCTGTTCCTGGACCCACGGTCATCTTTATCTCTCTCTAGAATATCCTTTAGCACTCTCTGTAGGGTTCGTTTGATGGACATGAATTCCTTCAGTTGTTCTTTATCATGGAAGTACTTTATTTTTCCATCAATTTTGAAAGATAGTTTTGCAGGGTAGATCAATCTGGGTTGGAAGTTGTTTTCTTTCAGGATTTGAAACACTTCACTCCAAACCCTTCTTGATTTGATGGTTTCTGTTGAGACGTCTGCTGTGATTCTGATTGGTTTTCCTTTATAGGTAATCTGTTTCTTTTCTCTAACAGCATTTAATATTCTTTTATGGTGCTGAGTTTCTGGGGTCTGTCTCTTATACGTCTGGGTGAAGATTTACTTTGGTTATGGGTATTTGGAATTCTGTATGCCTCCTCTGTATGCCAGATCCTTTTCCTATGTTTGGGAAATTTTCTGCTATTTCTTCTGTAAATGGCCTCCTTTTTGTTTCATTTGTGTTGACTCCTGCTTCTTCACTGACACCTATCATTCTTAAATTATTTTTCTTGGTGTCATCTTGCAGCCATTGAATTGCTACTTCCTGATGCTTTGTTGCTTTAGGAGATCTTTCCTTTCATGATCACTAGCTGCAATCCTATCTTCAAGGACTATCTTCAATCTCTTTCAAGCAATTTTGCCAGCTTTCAATCAACTTTTTAATTTCCTGGATCTCTCTTTGAATCTGTTTCATGCACTGTAATTCTATTCTATATTGTTCATTCAAAGTTTCCACCATTTTTCTATGCTCCTCTTTTTTAGATATGCTGAGCAATTCTTTCCGTATGTTTGTCACTTTTTCTTTTACCTGAGACATTATTTCTGTTTTGATTACTCTTACAGTCTCATGAAGTTGTTTCTTTACTTTAATTGCCAGCCCTTTAGAAATTTCAGGTGTGTGACTTCCATTTTCTTCCATCATTGTATCTCTCAGACTTGTTCTGTGTGGGCTAGAGGTCTGAGGTTGCCTTTTGCTGCTTTATTTTGACATTCTCCTTGGTTCCTCCTGACAAGCTGGTTGTGGGGCCCCAGGTACTTCCCACATTGGCTGCCCTTTCCTGGTATAGGTGAATGGGACAAGCACCTGGGTTTCTCTGATTCTAGGGTTACAGGGAGGTATCAGAGTGTGGGGCAGTCTTCTCCAGACTCATATAGCTACAATGATCAGGGCTTCCCTGATTGCCAGGAGTGCATGGTGGTGGGGCCTATGTGTGTGCACTGGGACTCCCATGTTAATAGCAGGCACACAGGGGTGTGTTTTCTGATTCTCCCTGTGGCAGATGGCTGCCTGAAGGCATCAAGGGCTTCCAATGATGACCTACTAGTACATGGGGCTTACCTGGCTGTGTGTCCCTGTTCCCATGGCTGCCCACAGGAAGTAGTCTTCTGATCTGATTCCTTGCTATTTTAAAGAGATATTTCCTTTTGTAATTGCTAGCTGCAGACCTGTCTTCAAAGTCTGAAAGTTTACCTTTAGTTTCTTTCAACTGTATTCACCAGCTTTCAATGGATTTTTAAATTCCTTGACTATTGCCTTGAATCTGTTTCATGCATTCTAAATCTTTCTTATATTGTTCATGCAAGGTTTCCCTGATTTTCTTATAATCCTCTATATTTTTATCTATGTCTTCTTTAGATATGCTCATTAATTTCTTTTATATTTTTCATTTCCTTTTTTATCTTTACTACAGTTGCCATCACTTCAGAAATTTCAGGTGTGTGGTTTCTAGTCTTTTCTGTGTTTACATCTCCTGGACTTGCTCTGCATGGTTTGGAGGCCAGAAGCAGTCTTTTGCTTCTTTGCTTTAACATTTTCCTCAGTTCTTCTGAACATGCAGGTTGTGGGATCCCAGGCACTTCCACCATTTTATACCATTTCTTAAGGCATGGCTGGCTAGTTTTCTCAGCTAGTGCTGGCGGCAGGTACCTGATGGTGGCCAGTGGGTATGTGTGGTGCACAGCTGGCTGCTACTTTTCCTAGCTGATGCTGGCTACCTTCAGGAAGCTCCCTGATAGTGACCAGTGTGTGCATGAGGGAGGGGCCGGCTGCTACTTCTTCTGACCCATGCTGATTACCGGCAGGAAATATCCTTAATGGTGGTTAATGTGCATGCAGGGGTGAGAGTCTAAATAGTTCTCCAGTCTCTGCTTTTATGCCAGGTTTCTGTAGCAGGCCACATCTTTATAGACATTAAAGAAGTTAAATTTATCTTCCCCTAATTGTCTTTTATCTTGATAAGTGAAGAATGGGATGTGTATTGAAAATAATAGTTGTAATTACATGTACCTATCATGTGCCACATTCTTTAAATGAGCAAATTTAACTATTATAAGAATCTTTTAAAGTAGATAACATGAATAGTCCTTTTACAGATGAGGGAGCCAAGTCACAGAATGTTGAATAACTTGATCAAGCTTATTTATTGTGAGGCTCAGATTTAGACTCAGGTTATCAGCTTATTGTCTGTGCTTATGCCTTTAACATTACACAGCTCTTAATATTATTGAAAGGGACAGATGGAATTTTCTGGATCAATGATGATTTTAAAATTAGCAAGTAATTATGAATCTCAAGCAAAGTGTTGTTATTTAATGACTTACACAGGCTCTTCTTAACACACTTCCATGTGGGAAGATACCGATTTCAACTTCACTCAGTAAAACATCTGGATATTTAACGGATAAATCTTTAAAATCCTTTCAGAATAGAATCTAGATTGCAGGTGCTGCTGCTTAAATATCTGCTTTCCTTTTTGTTTTCCTTATTATTCATATCAAAAGCAAAGCAAAACAAAAAAGGACAAAATCAGCACAATAACTTTCTTGTCCTGGAAACACAAATTGAGGCTTTATTACAAGATGTTTAGTGACACATCCTTCTTCTTTGGAATCTGAAAAGCACCAATAATTTGGAAATGCTGGCATCAAATCTCCATGGGCCTCACTCAATCCCCTCATCACAGATGAAGAAGTGGAAATCAAGACAAATCACTGCAAGGCCATGGGTGGGTAGCCCAGCCCCTATACTCTCACTGCTTTTGGGGTGATCCCATGGTGCATCTCACGGATGCAGGCGCCAGTGAGCCTTGCATTGCTATTATGATCACATCTCTTATCTAAACACCTTTAATGGAAATTTGTGAAGAAGTGATAACTTTCTCTAGGTCTAAGAGTGGGTGAAAAAATCTCAAAGAAGACTCATCAATTCCAAGCAAAATAGGAGTAAAATTATCAAGCAGCAGAGGTTCCTGACTTAAGAGTATTAAAAAATATGCTAAAGAAAGATAAGCAACTTGAGCGGTTACTAAATATACCAAGCATGCATGAGCCTGAGATATGTGAAGTTACATGCAGCTGAACAAACAAAATGACTATTTTTGTAGGGACCCAGAGTGTGTGGTGCTTTGGATTTGATGATGCACCTTGCTATTTAAAGAATCCAGAGTAGGTCTTTCTCCTCAAAAGAAAATTATTTTTAACTGTTCAAATGGATTTTGTGGAAAACTTATCTATCATGAAAATTAGCAATTTAAGATTGCTATCAGGATGACATAGCCTAAGAGCCATGCCAAATTTGGAGAAAAATGGATATAATGGAGAGTTCAAGGGACTTTTCTTTTGTGGGAAAACTGATTTTATTACAATTATTGCAAATTTCACATAATTGATGGTTATTACGATGATTTTACTTTTGAAGTATAATGTGTTATATATATATCAGTATTTGAATACATGGTAGAAATATTTACAAGTATTAAAATTTAAATGGTTGCCACTTAATTAGTGTTTAACAACCTAACTTAAAGTGTTCTACCATGTGTAGAATTATAGTAAAATTTTAAAATTATTAAACAAAGAAATTATACTGAAAGACAGTATCTAGTAAATGCTTCAGATGGTTTGAGTTCATGTTTGACTTAGCATCAGGCAACAGATTTATTGTTTTAGAAGTTAATCTCGCTGGTAAAAGGTATCTGAGTTGTTTATGAGTTGCTGGTACTTTCTTATAGCTCTAGTTGTTGCTTTTCTTGGAGAACTGGAAAGTCCCTTTTGATTTTAGCCGTGCACTGTGGATAGCATTCTACTCTCAAAGACCAGATGGATATTTTCTTTTCTAACTATGGAAGAAAAGTTGGAGCAGAAACGGCAATGAACACAGAGACTTGACAAAAGGATTCTTCTACACCTATGCTCTGTATGTGTGAAACTGCAGTATTTGTAATTGTTTAAAGAGCTGACTACCTGTCAAAGTGACTTGGGAAGGAAAACATGTGTTTTGACATATCCTTTGAGGGAAGGATATATTTTTAGGGTCAGATGATATGAGGAGAGACCACACAGTATCAGGATGCTTGACCTTAGTTGACCAAAGAGTCTATGTTGAAAAAATAGCAGCTTAATTTAAAAAAATGACTAATTTGGTAGAAAACAAAACAAAAGAAAACAACAAAAAACACTGTGAAGAACTCAAAGAGTAGCAGAAGGGCACTGATGGAATCAAACTTGGAGAACACTGAAGATATGTGCCAGAAAATAATTGCAGTAGTTATTTATTTTATATCCATTTTCCCTTTCTAAGTGAAAATCTCAGTGGGTTTAGTGACCATTTAAAAGCATTGCAATTAGAACCAAGTTCATTATGTGGATGTAAAAAGATAAAAACCAGCAGTAATGAGATACTATGAATATATTGGAAAGAAAAATAATCTACCAGCAATTTGTTTTAAAAAGTAGTTTTTCAGTGTTACTTGAATTTAACTAATGGAGAAAATGAACTTCTAGACAACTACAGAAATAACTGAATGTCAGACTAAAGATTTTTAATTCTCAAAGATATTAATTTTCAGAGAAAGTCCTCTATAAAGGAAATTATATAAAATGAAATTTAAAGTACATTTTACATGTTTTAAAGACTGTATATTTCAATTTTAGATAGTACATTTTGAATAAACTTTAGGAGGGTGAGAATTTTGGCTTGTCATATTTTATTCCCACTTGTATAAGGATACTAAACTACAACCTTCTGGCTAACTGTGAACTGCTGGGTGTTTCAATAAGTAAAATTTTGTAAATAAAATTTTATTGGTGTGCTCTCATGTCCATTTGTTTATGTACTGCCTGTTCTTGCTTTTGAGCTATAGTGTGAGATTGGATAGTGTTACAAGAGGTAATGTGTCTTTGGTTTTGTAAATGAATTGCAGTATGACAGGGCCATGTCCTTGGGTTTATTTGTGACCTATTCTTGCCTTCAAGTTATAGCTGTGAAATGAAATAGCCTTGATATGGACCATATAACCTCCAGGTTTAAAATATTTATTACCTGGCTCTTTGAAGAAAAATTGTGTTGAGCCTCATGAAGGTTTATTATAGTTTGTATATTACGAAGATTTATCACACTCTTGTTCTATAACCACAGTTCCCACATTTTTGTATCATTATGTTTAAATGCTCACTACTGGCTCTCTATCATAACTGCTCCAATTCTGAGGTTTTTGCTTTTATTCTTTTTTAGATTTCATCAAGTAGCTTATAAGGTTGAATTTATTTTATTTTTTATCATATTTTAGATGGCTATTATGTCTTCCTTAAGAATTAAATAGATCAGTGTTAGACACCTGGATTCCCTCCACCTGCTTGTGATTTATTATCTACCTCCACCTTGTATTTACATTAGTCTTTGATACTGAAGATCACAGGGACTTTGTTTCCTCATAAACACTAATCTTGTTTGCATCTTCTACTTTTATTTCTTGCCTATTTTTCATCTTTTTGATGAGAAGAGGGAAAACATAAAATATAAAATTACATTTGCTTCTGTTCACCAATGTGCATGAGAGAGAGCTTATCAACAACAGTTCTCAATGTTATATTGATGGACCAATGAGGCTTCTTGGGAAGAAGGAGTGTCATGAAGAACTTTGCTGTGTTCCTTTGCTGTGATACACAAAGTTCAACCTCTTTTATTCCATTTATTAAGGTCACTGACCCTGGGTTGTGTCTCTTTCACTGGAAACTTCTAGCAAATTTTTTCTTTTGAAGTTCCAAAAGTAATTAACATTTATATTAGATGATAGCTGAAAGGTAGTGTAAATCAGGTTCATTTTCCATCTTAGACAGTAGTATCTTTTTCCCAAGGTGTGTGTGTGTGTGTGTGTGTGTGTGTGTGTATGTTTGGTCTCCAGAAGAATTTGTTTTCACAGTTTGCAATTCAGTTATTATTTTCTTTCCAAAAGTCAGTGAGATGGTTTATTTTAAATTGCATGTTGTATTCCCCTAAATCTCATGCATTTGAATTCCAACATTCCATGCGATGATATTGAAGAAGAAGCTTTAAGGTGATTAAGTAATTAGATCATGAGGATGGACCCCCCCATCAATGGGGTTAGTGTCATTTGAAAGGAATCCCAGATGGCTCTCTAACTCTGTTGTGTGAGGATACAACGAGACATTTGAACTCTGCAACCAGAAGGAAGGCTGTTTGCCATGAAATAACTGTTGACTCTCTTCTCTTGAGTCTCCAACCTCTAGAACTGTGAAAAGTATGTATTTCTGTTGCCTGTAGTCTACCTGTTCTATGTTTTTTTGCTATAGCAGTCCCAAAGGACTAGTCTCCCAGACTATCCTGCTGGATGACAGAAGAAAAAAGACAGAAGTCAATTTCATAGCCTGTATTAGATGATAGAATTTCTAAAGTACAAGCATTGGTACACTTTTGTGCAGTTATTAGAGTTACAAATAAATATTATATCTACTTTTTAGAGTGAACTCTGGACTACAAATATTTTAAAAGAAAGATACAGGAATTTCTGGAATTTGTAGTGTTGACTGTTATAAATTAGCATAGTATAAAGAAGTAAAGCAAAGAAAAACTTAGAAACAAAATAAAATTGGAAGAAAAGTACTGGTTAAACCCAAGAGACAGTTAAGAATATAGTTTTGGTCATCTGTTTAGAAAGGAGCTTATATTAAAAAATGGGACTTGATTAAGAGGAGCCTTATGGAGGACTGTATTTTTGGTTGGTTCTTTTTAAGTTAAAGTATTTTGTTTCATATAATGTGCCTGAGGAAGCCTTACTACCCAATGCAGAAACTGTATTGGCAAATACTTTCACATGTTATTTCATTGTAGCCTACAAACTTGGGTCTTTAGTTCCACCATGGTTCAGGCTATTTTTGGTATCAGTAGTGAATCTGGGACCTGAAGTTTTCAGACCACAGCACTCCCAGTAACTCCTGCTAGCTTGAACTTGGCTCCCTACCCTCCTGTCTACTTGAACTTAGTTGTACCTCACCCTAACCCTGGGAGCTGCTAGATGGGGCCAACCTTGCAGCTGTTCCGAATTTTTTCTTCTGTTGATCCCTTTCCAAAATGGTTACCAGCCAATTCCTCTTTCCTAGGGAGCACTAAAACTTAACACCAGCCATTGCAGTCTGCAGAGTTCACTGCTCTATTCCAATGGTACCTCATTCCATGGAGACTGTTGGAATCACTGGCAGTCTTCGTGCCTCTGTAGGTTTGAGCCACTCATCATGTGAAGTGAGTCCTGGCTCAGGAAGAAAGCACCATTCGCTACCTTTCCCCTCAGATCTGGGGTTCCTCTCTTTGCTCTCCCTATGAGCTCTAATTCTTGCTTCATATCCTTACTATGGTCCCATTTTCCTCCTTCTCTTACTCAAGTTGCTGTATGCCAGCATCTGGGTTCCAGATACCCAAATATCTGACAGGCTATTTTCTCTGCTGCTGACCATTCTTCTAGCTTCTTGGAAGTCCATCATCATCTTCATATCTAATTGTTCTTTTGTCCTATATCCTCTCTGTCTTTGTACAAATTTCTCTCTATATTTGAGTACTCTCTCTTGTTACATCTTCTTTCTTAGGCAAGACTTACTTTAAAGAGTCAAGTTAAGAGTAATTTCCTCTGATGCCTCCCAGACTTTCCTTGACTTAGTGTGCTGGTGCTCTCAAAGCATCTGTATATACTGTTTGGTATGTGCTGTATTTTACGTGCCTAAGCCTCTTTCAGGCAGGAATGATATCTTTTCTTGCATATATACTACTTATCTTTGCACATAAGAAGTACTTTTAAATTATCAAATACATGAATGTGGAATGTTAGCTTTTCAACTATAAATTAAGAACAAGAATATCTTACATTTATTTGGTTTGTTTGCATGTTTTCATTTTATCCTAATAGTAATCTTGTGAAATAAAAGCAATTCCCGATTTGGGAAGAAAAAATGAAAAAATGAGGGAAAAAATGAGACTCAATGGGATTAGTAATCTTCCCAAAGTTATTTGTGTAATGGTTGACAGACTCAAGAGTTTAAAATATGCATACCTCAATCCAAAATTGTTTTCTTTCTAGTCCAATACTAACCCTGGAATTTGGAAAAAAGAGAGTAAGAGAACCTCAATAGATTTTTAAATGTGCTCTTGCCTCTTCTATCAGATAAATTACCTCTCAGGACATAAAAGCCCTTTGGGTGTGTTGTCAGAGACACTAGGTATGCTGGTTAATCTTGATTATCAATTCAGTTGGCTTGTGAGACATGTAGGAAACTAGCACATTTTTGGGTGTGTCTGGGTGGGACACAGAGGAGTAATCTCAGGGACAACAACTGGTCCCGAGTCCCTTCTGGGGCTCTACTTGCTCTGTCTGTTTCCTGAATGCCACAGATTGAGCACCTTTCCTATGCCACTCCTTTCTGTGCTGCTTCTGCCTTAGCACCAGACAGTCATGAAATAAACCCCCTGAAACAATGAGTGTAAATAAACTCATTCTCCTCTAAGTTGTTTACAATGAGTATTTTGTCCCAGGGATAGAAAGCTGATTAACGAACTTACACTAATACTCTAGCAAACTGGAGAGATGGAAGAAGCTGATAATATACAAACATTTAAAAAGTAGACCTAAGAAATTACTTTCTCAGATTTTGTCTGAGATGGTTGTTGTTCTTGTAGTTGTTGAACATATGTAATAAGGGATGGCAATAAATAGGGACAAACACACGCTCATTGTGAATAGATAAGACAAAGTTAACTGCTATTTTCTAAATAAGACTCACATATATAAACATACTGTCTCCATATATACATATGTATATGTTTTGTATTCCTATTTATATGCATTTTCTCCATATATATGTACATAGATATGGTCTCCATATATACATGTATGTATACATACAAGATAGATAATTGTACTACTAATCTCTATTAGTTTGTCAAAAGAACAGTTTTTGCTTTCATTTATTGATCAGTTTTTCATGCTCACATCTTATAACCTGAGCAACTACTTGGAAGATGATAATACACAATATATTAACCATTGTTAATCTTCCACTATTTTGTTTTGAAATTCTGTATCATCCTTTTTACTTTTTTCTTTTTAAAGTAAAATAGTTAGCACCTGTTTCTGTTGCTGCATAGATTTCTTAGATAGCATGATCACAACAAAATAGCAAAGGGTACATTTAGTCTAATGCCCCCTAAATGTTATCATTGGGCCAAAATTCACACAGAAGAAGACAAAGCAGTAATTTCAAATGGAAACACCAACTCTGATAATGAATAGGGACCAGCACCAAAATTGTCTCTAATTCCTGATCAGGGTAGTGTACTCTAGGAAGTGAGGCAGGAGACTTGCAAGTTTGAGCCCATCCTGGCCAATTTAGTGATTCAGTGAGACACTGTCTCAAAAATAAAATAATAAAAAATATCTGGAAATATAGCTCAGTACCAAGAACCTGGATTCAATTCCAAGTAGTGAAAAAAATACTATCTGTTAAAAGAATTATCACACTCAAGTTGAAGTCCATGAAAACTTCGCTTTCCATGTCCTAAACAGGTATCACTTGTCTCTATGATCTTTATATCAACAGCATCCTATAATATACAGTGTGCTCCTTTCACACATTCTAAATGATTCCAAAATATTCCTAGGGCAGTGAGGAGATGTACTTCCTAAAAACATGGAAGTTTTCTAAGGTAAAGGATTGCTGCATTCTCCTGACTTTCTGCAAATGATTTGGGGGAGTCCACAGTATTACAGCCCTGTGATTTCACAGCAGCAGGTGCTGCTGCTTCTGTGGTTGGTTCCTCTTTAGCTTTCTTATCAGTTAGATATCCATGTAGTTCTTTTCTTCTTTTTTCCTTTGAAGTAACTATTAATAACATTAGTGAACATTTGGCAGTCTTTATGGTTGTATTATATTGGATAAAGCTTAACCTTATGAACAAGATAGAGGTGTTGGGGTAGCCAGGGCTACAAGTAGATGACTTTTTAGTGAGCTAGACAATTGTTGTAAATGCTAAAAAGCTAAAATGCAAAGTTAAAAAGATTGTTATTAGCAAAAAGAGCTTTGTCATTCTGTGCTATGCTTATCACCCTAGTAACCATGTAACTGGAGCACTGACCACATAGTTATAAATTAACCAAAGCATCATCATACAGTTCTACATGCATCCTCATCCTAGTAACCTGTTTGCTCTGTCAACCTTTGTTCCCTTTGTGAGAGACAAATGTTCCTAGTATTAGCAGACCAAGGGCAGTGAAAAGGGCTAACCACCAACTGTGAAACGTCTCTGACTCAAGCAAAGGGAAACAAAGGCCTTCTGAATTCTTGTTCTTCATCACTCTGTACTTTGTGGTTTATGTGCTATGGTTAATGGGCTATAAAAATCTGTCAAAATTCTAACCCAGTTACACAGCTTTGCAAACTCCATCTGCACTGTGCCACTGGTGCCAGCTTAAATAAAAGCACTCTTTTGTCTTTTTAAAGACATCTTGCCCTGGTTTTTTTTTGGACAACATCTTGGGGCTCATTTCTGGGGTACAGCAACAATCACACCAAAATGATATCAGTCAAAGGATGTCACCCTAGAAGAAAATCTTCCTTAGCCTGGTGTAGTTCTTTTTCTTGGACTTCTACTTTGAAACGTTTTTTCTTTTTTTTAACCAATAGTTTGGACAAGGCCATTCATGGACGGGGATGGAGAGAATAAAGGACACACCAGAGAGCAAATGCACTGTGGGAGCCAGTTCCATGTGTGGACCCCCACTGGACTGCAACAGCCAGACCCTAGCCTCTTCCAGTGTGTGGGCTAGCAAACAAGAAGCATCATTCCAGAGCCCACTCCCTCCCCCACAGTAAGTGACCAGCTTATCCAGAGAAACACAGGCTGTGATGATAGCTGTGGAAGTGAAATGCAATTGGATGCCTGTGGTGCTTTGGTGTTTCACTAACATTGCAGGTCTAGGGCCAGTGGTCTGACCATAGGTTCAGAGGATAGTGGTACACAGTGTGACATCTAGGGGGGAATCTCCTTTTAAGGGTTGCAGCCACTGTTGACTCCCTATGGTCTTGTTTTGGAAGTCCTATATTGTTTCCATTGTTTTGTTAAGTTGGGTTTTATTCTCTTTTGTTTTGTTTGATTATGTCAAATCTGATGGCAGGAGCAGCTATTTCAAAGATAGCAAGATATATTATGGTAGCAATTTTGGATTTGCTATTGGCTTGTTTTGAAGTCCTTTATTGCATTCATTGTTTTATTTTTATTGTTTCTAATCTATTCTGTTCTGTTTGAGTTTTACTATGTCCAATGTTTTCTGCAATTATTTTGAAGACCCCAAAAAGCACTATGGTAACTATTACTGATTTTGTAATGTTGTTAGACCTTTATCTCTTACACTGGTTTGTTTTTATTCATTTTATTCTGTTTTATCTTCTTTAAAATAAATTTGAAAAAAGAAAAAAATGATTTGAATGAAAAATAAAAACCATATTTATTAAATTTAAAAATCTATGATTTATAAAAATGGTGGCTAGAGGTGAAAGGTTCTGCATAGTGTCATCAGGCTAGAAAAAAAGACTTTGAAATAACTTGTATTAGTATGGAGCATCATCTTCAAAAGGGCAATTCTACAATGATCAGATGTAAGATCTCAAAATCTTTTGATAGCAGATTTTCTGAAAAAGAAATCCAATATGAACAAATGAATTAGCCTTGAATTTTCCAGGTGACCAAAATACAAGACTGCAGAAACTCACCACGTCTTATACTGCAGATGTTGCCCAGTTTTGAATTCTAAATATCATGTTTTCTGCCTTTTTATACTCTTAACACCCAACTGAGTGTATTGTACCTAAAGGGTATTAATTACTATTTGTTGAATAAGAGCTATAATTATAATAACACAGCTGGGGTATTACATTAAAATTTGTGTCATGGTTGAAGGGTCCATAGCTGGCCTGGAGTGGCCACAAATAAAGTTGGTTTAGAAAACCACACCCCTCCCCAAAAGAAAGGAGAAAAAAAAAAAAGAAAACCACACCCTACTAAATTTCAGTGCAAGAACCAGAGTGCACAGTAGAGGAAGTTAATGAGAAACAGGCTAATTATGTTGTTTTGGACAAATTTCACTGTGTCTCAAGAGAGGAATTCTGATGGATGTTAGAGGGAGGCAGCTTCAAACTCAGTAAGAAGAGGAACTTTCTATGATTAATAGTGATAATGATATAGACAATTAGTGGCCATCTGCTAGGCAGGTTTCAGAGGGAATTCCTGCCACATGTGCACAGTGATTTATCTCAGACAGCCTTCTCAACCCCAAATTCTACAGTAAGCAGCAAACTTATTCTAATTTTTTAAAAAATGGTAACCAACATATGGGATATGTGCCCTTTACCATTAGTGATAGTGTTTCACTAAACAACCTTTGGTTTTCATCAATAAAATCCAGTAAGTTTCCACTTATTTCTTCTTCTATTATTGGAGTTTTTTGTTTGTTTGTTTTTGGTTTGCCATAAGGTAGGGATAGTTAAATATTTGCATTAGGGGCTGGAGATTTAGCTCAGCGGCATAAGCGCCTGCCTTGGAAGCAGGCAGTCGTGAGTTCAATCCCCGGTACCGATGAAAAGGAAAAAGACAAAAAACAAAATAAAAAAAAATATTTGCATTATTAATATCCATTATTTTGTAAAGATGGAGTTATCACTTTGTTGTTTTCTAAGCCCTTATTTTTTCACATTCCTTTTTTCAAATTAAAACCTTGCTGTATTCAGACTGTTGTGATTATTTGCAAATGCAATAATACATTTCAATCTTTCACAATTTTTTTCCATATTTAAGAGAACATTGATGATGAAAACATTTATTTTAAAATGATAGATTTTTATTTTATAGTGCCCAAAGTACCTCCGAAATGAGGAGTTGAATAAATTTGAGTCTAACTAATCATCTCCCCTCAGGAGTTTCATATTTCAACTTGTTGGCAACACAAAACAGCAGTTTGCAGCTCTACTGTTCACCGCCACTTCCCCAGTATCACTTTACTCTTGATTTCCTAGATTCTGTTTCCTGGTTTACTCCACCTCTGGGATTTCTTCCTGCTGTCTCTCCCTCATTCTCCCCTGACTCTCCCTTATGAGGGATCTCCCCAGGGCCTTCACACTGAGCTCCACACCCAGCCCTTCTTATGTGTTTTTGTTCACTTTGAGACAGAGCTTCACTAAACTGAACAGGCTAGGCTTGAGTTTGTGATCCTCCTGCCTCCGCTTCCCCTCTTGCTGGAATTATAGGCACATGTCACCACACTTGACCGTCATTCTCATCTTAGTGTGACTCCATGCAAATGAAGTCTTCTGTGTTTATGACTTTCTGCTAGAGCCGTTGTCTGCTCCCATGCCTTGCATAGGGGAGCCTCAGTTTCCCCTCACTAGATCTACCTGCCTCTTACAGCGCTGTACAGTGAGTTAACATCTAACTCATTATATTTCCCCTCGAAATAAAACTTTGGATCTTTCCTGTTACTGGCAGTGGTGCAATCTTTCTTGTGGCCATGAAAGCTCAGACACATATAGTCCTTTCTCCTTGTTTGGGATTGCAATATCCCATAACTGTTAGGAATACAACTCACTCAAGCACCTAGGTTGAAACCTTAGTCCTTTACTATTTGTACATCTTTAACAAGTCATTTAGGTCTTCATAGGCCTCATTTCTCACATTTGTAAAATAGAGAGGAAAGTAATAAACTACAAATGTTGTTGTGCAAAGAGTTGGGTCAAGTGTTGTGGGTTAGGGTTAGGGTTAGGGTTAGGGTTAGGGTCCAGCCTGATCAGACTATTGCTTCAATTGTTCAGACCTGGCTCCAATAAAAGGTGGACATTAATGCATTAAATGAAAGAGAGAAGTTATGTTTAGTTTCTAAGTGCCTCTCTAGTTGTAAATGTTTAATTTATTAATGTTTTTACCATAATATGCATTTATTTATTTATTTAGTGGTACCAGGGATGAAACTCACAAGCTCACGCTTGCTGAGCAGGCACTTATGTCATTGAGCTAAATCCCCAACACAGTAATATTGATATAGGGAAATGAGACTCCCAACCTACTATGTCCACAAGTTCGTGTTCTATAAAATTGAAGAATGAATTTTAGGAACAACAGAGGTGAAGAGTAGAATATATTTATTGAGAGAAAGAAAGCTTCTGTCTGAAGAGAGACAGAAGGGGATCACAAGCAGGTTGCCCCAGACACTGTCTTTCCCAGGGACTTTTAAAGTAAAACCATGAACTCAAGGTGGGGTAAGACTGGGAACTCACAAAGTGGATGGGCATGAGGTAGGACATCACTATAGTTAGCCAATAAGATCAATAGTTTAGGCAAAATTGATTACATTGGGGACAAATGGGGAAGCGAGCCATGTAGAAAGCGGGCATTCTTAGAGAGCAGTGACTCTTTCCTAGGACTGGAATGGTGACTCTTGATTTCAAATTGATCCACACTTAATCCCTAAGGATTATACTTAAGGGTGTGGTTGCATTTGTTTTGCCTTCTGTCTTGAGATCTGGCCCACAGCAAGAGGTGTGTGCCCCTCCAAGGTCATCAGATATCTGGTCCTCTGTGCCAGCTTCCTCGAGGGCCTAGCCCTGTCTGACTGCCCATAATATTTCTAACTGCCTGTAACAATATGCATTTAAGTTGTACAAAAAAATAACGTAACATATTTGTTTGCTAGGGCTGCCAAAGACTAAGTGGTATAAACTGCAGAAATATATTTCTCATTCCAGAGACTAGAAATCTACCATCAAGACGCCAGCAGGACTGGGCTCTGCTGTGGTCTCTTTCCTAGGCTTGTTGACCGCTGTCTTCTCCCTGTGATTTCACATCACCTTTCCTCTGTGCGCATCTGTGATCTATTTTCCTTTCAGAAGGCCTTCACTGGGTTAAGGCCCATCCTAATAACCTCGTTTCACTTTAATCACCTCTTTCAAACCCTTCTCTCCCCAAATAGTACCATGCTGAGGTACTGGCACTTAGGACTTCAACATACAAATTTGGGGATGCATTTAGCAATACAATTCAGCCCATAACATATACCTGAGGTCTTACTTGGTAAAACAGAACAAACCCCCAGTCTAGTAGAGTATACAATATGTCTCCCCTGTCATTTTCCTATGAGGTAATCTAAAAGAGCCCAGGGAATCAAGGTACTTTCTAAAGTGGCATTTTTGTGGCATTTCATCATTACTTCTCCAGGGGAGGGAAACAAAACTGAAACTGGTCAGTTCAGTTTCTCTGACACCAGTTCTGCTTACCTTTTTTAGGGTGAGTGATTTGGAACGGATACCAGAAAGGAAGATTTGCTGGGTTGTGTGTGAGGTATTCTCTCTCTGTGACCCCTATGATGTGCTGATCCAGAGTTAGCCATGAAGTCACTAATCTTGCAGAAGCCAAATTTCCTTTCTAAAATCAACCTGAACATCAGTGAGGCAGAGATTAGGGCTAGGGTATGGCCAGCAACCTGGGCAAATAGGCAGGACCTGTCAGTCACTGAGATCTTGAACACATGTGCAGAGAAACAATTCCCAAGCCCTTCACCTGAGACCAATCAGAAGATGTTATCTTCAGTTCTTTTGGCATGAAATCAAGCAGGTTTCTGAGGGCATGGCCTAGATCTGATGCCATTCTGAGGATTAAAAAGGGTGGAGGCTGTGAACTTCCTGGCCACTGTGCCCTCTTTCTTTTAGTGGCCCACTCTCACCATGCAGAGTGCACCTCCTTTAATTCACCTGCACTTACTTTGAGAGAGTATTTCTTTTCCTACCTTGTAATAAATGTAAAACCTCTGTATCCTTTTCACTTGTTTTGTTCCATTCTTTGGTCAGGACAACAAGAACATGGAAAGAATCTTTAGAAGGAATTCATAGCACTCCAGATTCTGGTAACACCTGAGATGCCCTGAAACATAATGCAGTATGTGTGAAGCCACAAAAGTTTCCTCTTTTTCAGAGTGAATGTTAATTCTTTTAAGGATCAAGTTCATGGTGTGAAGTGCAGTCCCCAAATAGAGGTGGGGAGAAGATGATGGGAAGTTACAAGGAATATGCTTCTCAAATATGTGTAAGCTCAAGTGTTTTCTTGAGTCAGATTCATCTTGAGCTGCAGAAGACCCCAAGCTACACAGAATGGCACTGCACACTCTTTCTTCAAATCCAGAGGTCTATGAGAGAGCCAGGTGATAGAATCATTTTCAGAAGTGCTCATATGTTTTGGGAGTTTTGAAACCCTTCAGCTCACACTGTTATTTCAAGTCACAATACCAAGTCCTGAAGTCTATTCTGAGGTCATTGTTATTCTGTGGTTTGTGCAAAGAGAAACTGATCATCATGTTTTCCAAGTAGCAATGACAGGTAGCAATCACAGGAAGGCAATAGATGTGCTTCTCCAACAAATACTAAGAACCATTTCCTCCTGAGAAGTTTGTTTTGTGAAGCCCAAATGCAATCAAGTAATGAAGGAAAGAATATCTTCCACCGGGATCTGACAATATTTGTACAATGAAATTCTGTTGCTTTTTTGGGTGACTGAAGATAGCTGTTTATGAGCTCATGTATTGTGTCTTGCTGACCTGATATTTAGAATCAGATTTGGGAAGAAATGAAAGCTTGATGGGTATAGTCAGGGTGCGAGAGATTTGTAGACAGTTGCATTTTCTGTATAGTTCTAAGATATTTGGGTCATTCCAGTGTTTTCAAGCAACTTTCAGGCTGTGAATATTCCAATGAATTCCTTACCCGCCTCTCATCTGCAAACTTACTCCATCTGTATCCACTCTGGACAAGTTCATTGTTCCTGTTTTTTGTCAGTGTTTTTGTGAAGCACTCCCTTTATTTTTCTTCCTCTCTTAGTCACTTTGTTCCACTCTCCCTCCTTCCCTCCTCACTGAGGGGAATGTGTGGTCCTTATTCCATATGAAATTCTCATTAGAGAGGGTCCTCTTCATCGACAATCGATGGCTGGCTTGTAGACTCCTCTGATAGAAAGTTTCAACCATTCATAAGTACCAACCACTATGTGGTTGAATTTTTGGATATTTTCACCAGCTACAAGATAGTATCTATTCAAACCTATCTCATCCTCTTATGTTTTCTGGTAATTTTGAGTGGAAATGTGGTTTATGGATTGTCAATGTCAACAGTGTTTCAGATTCATAAACCATGCCTGGTAGCATCACTTCTCTTATAGTTATGGGCTGCATTTATTTCATGAGAAGTCAGCATAGAGACTCAGGAAAAAATTCTCACCAACAGTAAATCAGGCCCCTGGGCTTTGCGATATTCTTGGTGGCTATGTGGCCTTCGATAGGTTTTGCTTCTTACGGTTATTTTTATCTGTCAAAGAAGGGAACTGTCGTCTGAAGAGTGCCAATGTCCTTTCTAGCTTGTGGCTGTTCAGCAATCAGACATCCTCATTATATAATTTTTTTTGTTTCCTTCAGCTTTGGTAATGAGTGAGTTCCTTCTGCTCATCCTTTGTTAGAGTCTATAAGATCCAGACACTGTGTTCTTCACTCAAGCAGATCTAGCTAGAGATCGAATCCTCTTTGCTAGGAAGATTAGGAGCAAAGATTGCATGACTCAGCATGTTATGGGTTGTCCATGAGGAAACAATGCTAAACTTGATGAAGAATAGGGTTTTGTTCCCATGGCGACACTTGACTTCCCAGCCTGGTCTGTCCTTTCTGGATTAGAATCCTTTCTGGATTCTGAGATGAAGTTCTAGGAATAAATCTCCTTCACTCAGCCATGCTTTCCCGCTGTTTAACCCATTTTCTGAATCTCAGTTTTTGTTCCTTTTTGGCTGGTCTTGGCAAGACTGAGTTTGTCATGTTCTGTTGAGCTCTTGCAGGTCTGTCCAGGTGGTAAGGACTTTGGTTGTTCTTGGCTTCTCTAGATATTTTTAAAGTACTTTTCATTAATTTGAAAAACATGCTAATTGTTGAGTGTTAAAAGTATTGGTAATTACACCCCAGGGCTACTCGCTTAGCAGTCAAATTGTCAAAGTGCCCATAGATAAACAATGGAAGAGGTGGAACCATAAAGGCAGATGGAGAACTAGAAGCTAAAAGAAGCATTTTCTGTTTAGTGACTTTCATAGCCCTAAATGTATGCATTTATCCTCTGAACTTCAGGAGTGGAGGACAAATTAACGTCCTATGAATTCTAATAAATGATTTGAAGTGGGGCAGATGCAAACACATGTGGTTCTCACATCTCCAGGGCTGATCTATTTCTTGGCCACTCCTGAACTGTGGAAGAGTGATCTCCAGGATTTCTGTTGCTTACCCGACAGCAGCTCAACTTACCTAGGACAGAAACTTCTTTTATCCCTAGTACCTTCTGACCTAAGGCTTGAACTAATCCCATTAAAATTCCTCTAGCTCATCGTTAAAATAAGATTCAAGCCCCTTATAGAATGGGATGCACTTTTGGCTTACCATTTAGGCCCCATATGTAACAGTCAGTAGCAACAGCAGCGCATGGTCCCTAAGACACAAGGACTCACAACAACAAATAATGCGTATCAATTTGCATTACGCAATAGTGTTTGTGCGATTTGTTGGTCCTGTTTTCGTGGCAGAGAGAAAAACAGAATTGGCTGGAAAATGTGATGCTCCTAGGTGTTTGGGTGGAGCTAGCATTCAGACATCTCTTCTTACATTTTACTTCTTGGCTAAGTTTGACCAGGTGGCAGAGAAGAATATTCTACCTATAGAGAAGTGCCACAAGTCACCTGGAAATTGGCTGGGATGAGTAAACATCTTGCAGTGAAGAAAGTTCACACGAGGAACAGCAATGCCATCCATCATCCAGGCTGACATGGTAAACATGTAACTTCATGAGAAGGGCGAGGCCCTGGGCAAAGCCTCTGATCTAGAAATCTGCCTTCCTGCCCTGGAGAGCTGTCATAGTAAACAGACAGGGAAGGACAGTTCTCAGGTTTGGGAAGGTCAAGGTTTCTTTTCTGAGATGAGGTCTGGCTCAGTTCTCATTCCTTTGAAAGTCACTTATTCTCAGACGAATCCCTTTTTCTGCACATTTCTGTGCATTTCAATGCATTTGGCTTCACCTTTGACTATGTTGGGAAGCACTGGCATTTATAAATTCCATGCGTGGTTCTTTAGGCTGACTCTTGCAGATGCATCACTGTGGTCTGGAGCCAGGCCAGAAGGCATAGGAAGGGGTGTAGGCAGAGACCTAGGCTTTGAGTCCCAAGCGAGCAGATTCAGGAAGTAGAAGACTGAAGAAGAGTTGAACAGAAGAAGAGATATATTGATTCTCCTGATTTTAGAAGGATTATAAAGTTAACACATTTTGTTACTTTGTACGGGAGAGTTCTTTAAGGACTATATTGTTTATTCAGTTATTCTTTTTCATAGAACATATACCCTCAATGATGAGACTGTTTCTGTTGACTTTTAAATAATCCTTAAAGTTTGAGAGGGGATGGAAGTTCCTGACTTGTAAAACATGAATTGTAAAATAGAAAAAAAATCTGGGTGGAATAATCAAAGAATTTCCTTTGCTTTCTAGTAAATGAAAATGATTTTCAGTATGTGTAAAATGTCTTTGTTATTGAAAAAGAATTTCTTATAATTATTTATTTTCATTTGGTCCATTTGTAAGATGATAAATGAATGTTTTAATACGTAATATCACTAAAACTTTTTACCATTTCCATGGTACTCAAATCAAGATCTTTTCTGGGAAATGGAATTACATGAGAACATTTCCTTAATTTTCCCTTCACCATTAGTATTCAATTTGGTACTTTCCTTGTCCAGTCCTCTACTAGAATTTGGGATTTGAGAGATGCTGAGGTCCTAGGTGCGTTCTATCCCATCTCCATGCATAATTTCTTACATTTGTGTTGAACTAAATGAATAACCAAGTACAAGCAATGTCAATATTGTGTTTTTTACTGTATGATAATACTGCTGGCTAAATGTCACTATTTTCAAAAGGAACTTGACTAAAATACCAAAAGAAAATATAAAAAGGAATGAAAAACAACTCGTGTCTCCTATTCAAAAGATGAAAAAACAAAAAACCCAGAAAAAAAGAAAAACAGCTGCCTTTTACTGACATTGTCATGTGTGCCAGGCCATTGCAAACATTTTTGCAGACATGAGAAAAGGGACCAGTTTCTCTGTTCTGGAGATGCAGAGCTGAGCCCTGTGGGGGAAGAGTCGTTATTCCCTCATGTCCTACAGCTTCCCAGGAATGAAGCTCAAAGGAAAGCAAAGCTATCTGTTTCCAAGGCCATGCTTTGAGGAGATCCTGCTGCGCAGAATAGTTGTAGTTCATAATGTGAACAGATTTAGCATAAACTTCCCTTTGGTAAAGTTAGAAAGTCGAGTTGCTGGGTTTTCCGTCCCTGCCTCTGGCAGTCGTTCTACCTCTTCTCCACACTGAGTTGTTTTAAAATGAACACAGATCTTCTTTTGGCCTTCTGTTCTAGGGTTCACCTCACCTTCCTCCAAAGTAGGTTTTCCAAAATATATGACAGGCAGGTGGAGTTTCTGCCACTAATCGCAGAGCACTGGTTATTGGCTCCGTTGGCATCTGCAGCCCAGCTGCTCTGTCTCATCTTAGTTTTCATGATTTCCTACTTTTTCACTTTTTCTATGAATCACTTAGGTCTCTTTAATACCTTACTTACACCCCAACAACAGAAGTAGCAGTCTTTTAGAAGTAAGGTTTACTATATGAATATAAATTGACAATGAGATACTTAAAATGAAGATGTGCTTCTCTAAAAAGAGCTGAGCTCATATATTTCACCTAATTATGATATATGTATATGGCACTTTATATCCTCTTTTTTTTAAAAAAAAGAAATATGCAAAGCAACATCTATCTAAAAGAAAACTCACTTCGAGTGTAGCAATTATGTCAATAATGTACTGAAATCATGAATTGAGGCTCTTTCAAAATGTGTTGTATTTCTTTAGACGCACAGAGGATGATGGTTTCTCAAGATAATTCATGGGGGTGTCTCTTAAGCTGACATCTTTGATATAATTCCAAGATAGGTTAGATGGTTAGGGAGAGTTTCATTATGCAATTTATGCTTGAGCAAGAGGCACCGGGGAATTTGCTCAACCAGTGATGCGCAGCTGAGTTACTGATAACTTAGCTAGCCAAACCAAGCTAATCCTCTTTCCATGTATGGCAGCATTCATTTAAAAATACTTATTCAGTGCTTTCTTTATGTCAGACACATTTCCAAGCACAGGGAGCACCAGTAAACAAATATATCATGTACCATTGCCCTTGGAGAGTTCAGCTAATTCCAAAATGTGAGCTTGGTAATTTTTAAGAGTTGAATAGTCCAGAATCACCAGACATAGATTTATATAAGCATCTTTCAAAAGGCCTTAGGCACTTGTCTCAGCCACTTACACTATAATCAACTATATTCTTGACAAATCATTTCTTAAATGTTCTCCAGTCCTATTCTGTTAGTACCCATAAAGTTAGGAGATAGGATAACATTCCTTAAAGTAATACACTCAACACACTTTCATCTGAAGAGAATTTGCTCAAGATATAAAATAGTGGGACTCATCCCTAACATGAAGAACAGAAAACTCCATAGTTTCTAGAAAACTTTATTGACGCTCCAGAAATTTTCAAAGTGTAGGGAAGACGGTGTGTGCTTTAAACTTTTTAAGGGGTCTGGAAGTTGAAGAAACATAGCTTCAGTTGCTGGAAAGCACGACTGACATATTACTGAAAAATGAGTCTCTCCTATGTTTCCTGACATTGTGAGGATTTTACCTTTATACTCACTCCAGTAAAGGGTATTATCTTCCTTTTATTCTTTCTACATTGTGAGATAGAGGCCAAATTGGAGGCTATTATCCAGAAGATGGAATGGAACGCAGATGTTCTTTTAGGACACTGCACTGACTCACTGGGATTTAAGCAATGGAGGTGTGGTTGAATGAAAAAGGACAGGATATCTATCTTGGTTCTATATCAGCTACAAAGAAGGATTTCTGACAATTTACTGTCCTGCTGCATAAAATCAGGAGCTGGGACAGATGGTGTCTGAAGTCCCTTGTGCTGACATCATGTGGTTCTACTCTGTAAGTGTCCTTTTGAACTTGGAAACATGAAGCAGTCTTATTTTCTTGGACTTGTTTGGTGTCTTTGTCCATATTCATTGTCCCTTTCACTGAGTGGCAGCAATCCTTTCATGCTTTATTAAGAAATATCAGTCAAAGGGCTCTCCCTTATCCCAGTGGCAGTTGTATGAAGGAGCAACATGTGTATGATTGTGGGGGGAACAGAGCAGAAAATCAATTTCTTGTTACTTTTTCATAGGATTGTGTGGTATCTTCTTATTCTCAAAGATTTTACATACTCAAAAAGAAAAAAAAAAAACAAGCAAACAATCAACCAAGCACTCTGAAGAGGACATTTTCCAGAATTTACAATCATTGAATTCTTATAGATCTATGGTTGGAAAACCTAACTCAGTTTTGTTAAGAGATGGTCTGTTGATGATTAAGACAAAGGACTTAAAATATAAATATTTTAACAGTATTCCTCAGCAGTGTTAATGTGCATGACCTATAAATCGAAAGAAGCCAGACCAGGAGACCATAAATAAATTCATGGTTATAAACTGCACACAAACCCAACCATATGGTGAAAAGCTCTGTTTGGATGCATATTCTACCCATCTGGAGAGCTGAAAGTACTATTTTCATAGTCAAATAAGGAAAATAGTAGTGGTTTATTTACTTTCCCCAAGTGTGATTGAGAAATACACAAAATTAAAATTCAGACAGTTACTAAAGTGAGTTGTTCTCTTCCCTGAGCTTGCTGTGGCAGACAAGTTCTCAGGCCCTTTGCCAGAGAGACAGGAAACAATGAGGACAGAGCCAGGCAAGCCCAGATCCTACATGAGCCTCCTCTGTAATTTTGGATCATTCTGGAAACTGGACCATCAGCTCTAATTACCTACGCCAGTAATCCTAGGCTACGTTTCTCAACAGCTCATCTATGCCATGCCCCTAAAAACAGCTCAGACCTGCTCCACGGGGGTATTAATCCTGTCAGTTGAAGAGGGTAAACTCATTTTAGGCATATGTTTCTGTAAACAGATGAAAGATCCACTGTAATATGTGTGGCCACGGCCCAACTATTTAGGGTTATAAATTTTCTCCCTTTTGTAACTCCTCAAAGAAGCTCTCTGCTTGGTTTCACTTCACAGTAGATTTTGGTCAGATAAATTTCAGTGAACTTCGAGCTCTCTTTACACTCTCTGCAAACCCAACCACCCAAACCACAGCCACCCCAACCACCATAACAGAATGAATTTCAGCCTTCAGAAACTATCTCCAGCTATTTCTCAGAGCCAGCACACAAGCTGCAACAATTGAATCAAGCTTCCTTTGCTATTATCTCGGTATTTGAGCTGTCAGTGGGGGTTATATGTATTTTTCCCACTAACCACACACCAAACAGAAAGATGCGTAGGTAGCATGACGGTCACATTATAGATCACCGAGATTTACAGCGTATATGAGGTATACCCATGAAATTCAGTGAAGATTTAAATTTAAAATCTTCCATAGCAGTAAAAGATTACATTGCCATTAACCCTATCCCCCACACCTCGTCCTCACTGTGAACACACTTATCTCTCATTCTTTTATTTTCTAAATTCTGGAAGTTTCCATGTCTTTAGTTGTGCTGTTATGGCTACTTAGTGTGTGGAACTGATTCAAATGTTTCAACATGGGGACAGAAGTTAGTATTCACGGGACCAGATCTGGTGAATAACATAGGAGGCTGTACCACAATAGTTTTATTTGACAGAAATTGTCATAAATATTTTGGATTGATTCAAGACATCAGGGCAGCCAAAACAACACAATTAAAGTCAGTTATGAAAGAGGACTTCCAGAACTGCTTCAGAAAGAGCCAAGATTGATGGAACCAGTATGAAGTGAGGAGGGGGGAGTATGCTGGAGGGAGAGAACATGGTGTGTCAGTCTAATAATTTTAAAATGCTAAACATTATATTGTTGATCAGCTCTTACACCTACAACTGCCCACTGAATCCTTTATTCTTTTATTCTACTATAGTATCTCTCAATAAAGCATGAACAAAAATATACTTCTACATATTTTGAACTGAGAATTTCTGACTTGCCTGTAGTCTCTAATTTAAGTCTTATGATAAGAATCTATTTCTGTTAATGGTAACATCACATTACTACATCTGAGAGATTGAATGCTATAAAGATATAATAAGGTAACTTACAAATGATGTGAGAAGTGTTCCATGAATATGCTTAAAATGATTTCTACTCAGTTAAAATTTCATATGCATAAGAAATAGTGTAACAGAAAAGAGATCACATATTTTCATTTGATTTTTTTAATAATGGCAAAGTAAAAGTTGATAAGAGAATGTACAGACTATACTTTTCAATACATTCAAAAATATATGCCATATGCATACTACTTTGTCAGCTATTGCATCTGTTCATTAGAATGCTTTGTTATGAAAGAAATATTTTATAGGTTTATCAAAGGGCATTATTTTGTGTAAGATAAAAGTCTTAAGTAAATGATATTGAGAGTAGACATAGACCAAAAAGAGTGAAGTTGTTCACTTGACCATAGATAGTTGGCCTGTGGAGTTACATAATAATGTCAAGTGGGAATTGTGGGGCTTAATGTTACTTGGTGCTTTTACAAATGAAGCAACAGAAACCAAGAGAAGCTGTGTCTTTCTCAAATCTTCTAAGGTGAGCTGTGTTGGAGTCGAGATTTTTGAATTGCAAGCTATTTGGTTTCTTGCAAGGGAAAACTACATTTTTCTAGATGCTTTGCACAATTTTTGCAGAAAAATTAAATTGAAGTTGGCCACTATTAAAGTTAGGCTCTTGAAGAAAAACCCTTGAATGTGCTCCAGAGGAATAGTTTTTTCATAAAAGCTTACACAAGAAATCATAGTCCCGTTCACATTTTGCATTTAAAATTCATATCTTCAATTGGCAATACAAGGTGAAAAGGAGGAGACACGTCTTCAACAGTCTTAAGGATGTCCACATGAAGATTTCTCTCCTTTAGCTGGGCACATGTTGATAATGAATTTTGATACCACCTCTGGTTAAGTTTTATAATTTCTCAAATCAGGAAGCTGATCTATACCTTTACCTCTCAGTTCCTTACAACTCTGTGTTATTTCACATGGTACCCAGATGCCTTTACTATCTTTACTAATGATTGTTCACATGGAAAATTGTCAGCAAATACTATTATTTTCTTAATAGAACTTTATCTTTTGGTCACATGACTTCTATTTGGGTATTCAGAGAATTTTACTTAACTCATCTTTTCTGTATTATCAGAGATTAAGCTTCCCACTAAACCTCTTCTATGTTAAGTTTATAGACAGTTAGCTATGGCAACAAAGATTCTTTATTCATAAGAGTAAAGACTTATTTCCTTATTTTCACCATAGTTCCCAAAGTGCTTTTTTGGGATGATTTCATTTCTTCTTCTAAGAAGAAAGTTGCCTAACCTTCCTTTAAGCACTGTATCACACACCAAGTGTTCTGATGTTCTGTTTAGTCACAAATGAGAAACAGAATCTATGACAACATGACTTTCGTTCTGAGAGCTGTGTGAGAGGGAGTCAGCATTACATTAAAAAAAAAAAAAAAGACAAACAGTCCTGTGTCCTTTCGGTCAGATTCTGAACCTTAGGGTACCCTCCAAGATCTTAAAAGCATGTCATTTTTATCCATCCTTTATCTCTGGTAGGAAAGAAATTTACACAGATTTTAAGAATTAGACTTAATTTATGAACTTGCTCAGTTTGAGTTAGGATAGCATTTATTTGCATGTTAAATATTAACATTTTTAGTGTTCAAAATTTTCCTATAGTCTGGTTCTTTATCAGTGAAGAGTGAAACTAAGAAATCAGAGAACTTCTTCCGGGAGATAATGGTGGATAGATAACAGGAGCTATGGAGGCTCTCTGAGACAGCCAGCTTAGAATCCAGGAATGGTGTGATGTGAGGAGTCCTAAGCAAGGGGAAATATACCCTGCTGACCCAGGAATGAACTACGCTGAGAGAAACCAACTGGAAATGAAATCCCAGTGCTGTAACTGGAATAGATAAAATCTCAGTGCCGAAGCTGGAACCAGAGTCTCTGGAAGCTGTGATTTGAATTTCCTGCTGCCGCTGCTGCATCTGAATCGACACAACAGGGAGAGAGATGCATGAAAGCTCTGAGAATGGGAATTGGCATATGGAGTTGAGAGTGGGACTGGCGGGGAGCCCTGCATCGACCTGCAGTGAGTGAGGGGAGCGGGGACCCTTCCATAGGCTAGGAAGGGTCCAACAGAGGACATTCTGGGACTGGGCAGACTAGCTGGAACAGGATGCTGCAGTGACTTTAGTGGCATATTCCCCTCTCAAGCAGGATTGGTGGGGAGCTCTTGGCCTGGGTGATGCTGCAGACTAAGACCCAGTAGGCTAGCCCAAACCAGGTCCCAGCGCCTGGCAGTGCACTCTAGCAGTGAAGCTTTCAGTAGGTTGACCTGGAGGGGTGGGCCCAGCAGAGGCTGCCCAGAATTGTGTCTCCCTAGTACACTGCAGTGGACGGGAACATCTAGCCAGAGCGATTCAAACAAACTGTAACGGACAGAGAAAGAAACAGGGCCTCCAATATATGCCTGTATGGAAGGAACAAAAAATATGGGAAGAAGGAGCAACAAGAAAGGGACCTTGGCCCCCAATCCTGAGAACACTGATCCAGGAAAGGTAAATGCAAAGGAGAATGAGGACAGAAAACATGCAATATCAGACACAGCACCAATACACATAAACCGATATCCCCAGAGCCTCATAGACGAGTTCAAAAGTGAAGTATTTAATGAAGTAAAGCAAGGTATAAGTAGAATAGAGAAATGCTAAGCACCGCCCAAGAAAAAACATGGTGGAATGGAAGAACAGGAAAAAAGGGGAGAATTGTTTGATGGAAAAAGTAGAGAAAACAGAATATGTGAAGCAGGTTCAGAGAGATTACCAGGAAACTAAAAACTCTATGAAAGCTGGCATAACAGATTGAAAGAAACTAAGGATAGATTATCTGAACTGGAGGACAGGTTTGTAATGTGGGAGCATGAAATGAAAATCTTCTTAAAAATAACAAGAAAACAAACAGCAATAATATAAAGGTTAGAAGATGATAAGAGGATCTATAACTTAACAATTAAGAACGTAAAAGAAGAAGTAGGGACATGAACAAATGAACTACAAAAACTACTCACAGAAATAATCCAGGAGAATTTCCCTAATTTAGCAAAAGGTAAAGATACTCAGAAGTATGAGGCATACAGGACCCCAGCCACTTACAACCCAAACAGAGCAACACCTAGGCATATAATAATCAAAATTCCAGAAATCCAATATAAGAACAGAATATTAAAAGCCGTCAGAGACAAGAAACAGATCACTTACAAGGGAACACCCATCAGAATTACAGCAGACTTCTCGGCACAAACCATCAAATCACGAAGAGTGTGGGGGGAAATAATTCAAGCTTTGAAAGATAATAATCTCCAGCCAAGATTGATATATCCTGCACAACTGTCCCTAGAAATTGATGGAAAATCAAGGTGCTTCCAGGATAAAGAGGAACTAGGGGAATTTGCAACCACCAATTCAACTCTACAGAGAATACAGTAGGGTATTTTAAAAAAAGGAAAATACCAAGATCCCAGAAACAGTGGCAGAGAGGCCACAATGAATGGAGCAGAAAGCAAAATGAAAAAGACAAACTGACAACTAATGACAGAAAAAGAGCTGAACAGAAACGAGGCAGAGAAGGTTAGATGGTAGGACCAGCTATTTTGGAGAAAACAAGACATCATAATAGCTATTACTGATTTAATATCATCTTGTTTTGAAGTCCGATCAAGCTTTTGTTCTTCTGTCTCCATCGGTCTTAACATGTTGTATCTTACTGGATTTTATTATATGTGATAATATAAACAAAATTTTTATAGACAAGAAGATTATACAGAAACCATTGCTCATTTTCTGTTATTTGATTCTAAATACCCTGTAATACTATCATTCTGTTGAATGGTTTTACATTGTCTTGATATGTTTGATGCTACAGTATACAAAGTTATACTCAAAGATTTCAAGGAAAGAGACACTAAGGTAACTACTTTTATGTAGGGATATATTGTGGTGAAACACTGTTTTGCTTAAATGGTTATGTTTTGACCTGTGCTGTTTTGTTGTTATGTCCTCTTTTATCTCAATCTCTTTTTTTATTATTTACTTTTTAATCTTTTTAATTAGGGGAAAAATAAAAAATAGCAAGATATATTTATAGTAACCCACTTTGATTTCCTATTAATTTGATTTGAAACCCTGTATTTCTCTCACCATCTTATTTTGACTGATTTTTCCTCTATTCTGTTTTGCTTGATAGTACCAAGTTTGAGAGTATAGGCAACTGTGAACACAATAAGATTCACTATGACGCCCATTCTGGTTTGACTATTTTATCTTCTTTTGAAGTCCAGTAATGTCTCCAATGCTTTGGTTTTATTGGTTTTGTTCTTTATTGTTTTGTTCAATTTTATTATAGCTGATGATATAGGCAATTCTTTTTAAGATAGCAAGAGGCATTATGGTAACCACTGTTGATCACCTTGTATTCTGTTTTTACATTATGTAATATGTTCATCCTTTTGATTTGATTGACTCTGTTTTGTTAAGTCACATTTGGTTTTATTCTCTCCAAAAAAAAGTAGTAAGAAATGTAGGAGTAATAAAACCCAAAATGTGTAATTGTCATTGTACAAAAGAGAGGAAAAGAAAGTGCTCTAAAGAATATAACTGCATTTATATTAAGTATATGAGATTGATAGCCATATTACTGAGTTTTGTTGGGTCATTGAACAGAACTGTTTGCAGTTTCACTGTTTGAATGTCCACTCTATATGCTTTAATTTTGTAATTTGAACAACTATTTCTAAGATGACAATATGTAATCTATTAACTAGTGATTTCCTACTGTTTATTTTTTCTGAAATTCTATATAACTTGTACCCTTTTTGTTTTTTTCTTTTTCTCCTTAAATAAAATAAAATTTAAAAAAAGAAATTTGAGAACTTGTTTTAAAAAATACTGAACATGAACATGTACTTAAAAAAATTCTGTGATGATGAATAGCAACATCCAATTTCTATCATGAGATTAAAGATGATTTTATGTCTTGCTATATTTAGGTGCTGTGAACCATTTTTTGTTTTAAACATTCAAAATGCATTCAGGAAATATCTGAATGTTTTCTTTATAATTAGTGTTCTGCATAAAAATTCATTTGAAAATAGTATCCATTTACTTCAAAGTTTGAAATTGTGCCTTAGAAAATTTTCCATTATGAAAGTATCACATTTTTATTAAAAATATTTAGAGCATCCAAAAAGTTGAAATGTGCCAATAACCTCAGCAATACACTCACATTGTTAATTTCTGTTAGTTTTTCTCTTTTAATAAAAAAGTCTCCCCTGTACATGTTTTAAAATATTTTTATAATTACACCACATGTGCAAGTTTTCTTTATTTTAATGTATCATAACTATCTTCTGCAGTGTTATTACATATTTATCAAGCAACATTAAAAGTAATTTTTTTCAAAATAATCTTTTTAGTTATTTTTATTATTACAAGAATAATATTAAATGAAAATATAAGTATCCTGTACTCGGATCTTTCTAACCATCTCCTTACCTTCCTCTTACTCCCTAGAGATACTGTAACTATTTCTAAAACATCTCAAATATCCTTCAGATAACAAATCTTTTGCAAATGGGAAGGGAACCAAGAGATGGAGGAAGAGAGAAGAGGAGGAAAGAATGAAATAGGAATTGAGATGTGTTATTTACACGAACAGACTCACCATGAAGAAGATGAAGATGATCATTATGTACTGCAAATACATACTAAGAAAAAGCATAGGCCTTTTAAAAGGCCTATGTTTATACATGGTGTGATCAAAAAATATGGTGAGTGGTTACATTTTAAAAATGTATTACAGTAAAAGATACATCATCATTTGTTGTGGTTTGGATCTAGACTGTCCTCCAGAACTCATGTGTCTGGGAGAGGTGCTTCTGGAAGGCGGATGGGTCGTGAGGTACTGTACTCACTGGTGGCTTCATCCTCTGGTGAGTCTGGCTGTAGAATGGGCTTTCCTCCTCCGGAAAGGCAGCCGCTGGGGAGTGTGAGCCAGAAGTGTGTGTCTGCCTCCTGCTCTCTGCTTCCTGTATGAAGCTGTGAGGGTGAGACGGAAAGAATAATGGAAATCCTAGGACGTTGGAAGAGCCAAGACAATGGAGTGTCTGAGGAAAGCCACAAGAAATGAGCGCTTATAGTCCAAGAGACAGGCTATGAGGGCGACAACCATTGGCGGTGTCACAGGGACAGGATTACATAAGCCCTCTGGAGTTTCCATCTCATTGTGACTTATTCTGGGTACTGGACATGGAGCCATGGAATTTAATGTTCTCCCTGCTTGATTCAAGTCTTACTCTGATCCTGTTGCTTCTATCCTCTTATTTCTCCTTTTTAAATGGGAGTACTTAGCTTTACTCAATTGTAGGAACTAATTTCTTCCTTAATTTCATCTTGGATCCATTAATTATTCCCTTGATTAATTTCCATGCATTTGCATAGCTTCTGCTGTTGTTTTTGACATTGATTTCTAGCTTCATTATGCTATGCTTGGATGATATACATGGTATATTCTTGGTTCTTTTGCATTTTTAGGTGTGCTTTATGGGATAATATGTGCTATATTTTGCAGAAAATTCCATTTGCAGTTGAGAATAATACATATTCTGTTGTTTGGTGGAGCACTGTATAGATCCATTTGTTTGAAGGTTTGGTTCAACTCTGATATTTTTGTTAAATTTTTTGTCTAGTTGAGCTGTATATTTGTTGCAGTGGGGTACTGAGGTCCCCCTTTACATTTGCATGGGTGTTTACTTCATTTTTTTATGTCCCTTAGTTTTTGTTTTATGAAGCAAGTATGCTGGCATTTGGTACACATGTTTATAATTGTTATCTTTTCCTGAGGAACTGTTCCCTTAATCAATTAGTAATGGCCTTCATATCTGATGATCAGTTTTGGCTTGAAATTCACTTTGACTGAAATCAGGGTAGCTGATCCTGCTTTTTTCTGGATTTTTGTTGCATGGAACATTGTTTTCCTTCCTTTGATTTTATCTGTGAATTTCATTTGGAATTCAATGTGTTGTATACTGCATATAACTGGGTTTTGTTTCCTGATACATTCTTATTCTGCCAATGTGTCTTTTAATTGATGAATTGAAGCTATTCCTACTGAAAGTCATTACTGAAACCTATTGACTTATTCTCATCATTGGATTATTTTCTTGTTGATTTCCTTATTTTTTTCTTGGATTCTAATTCTTTTCTAAATTGGCAATTCACATTTTTAACACTTTGATTAGTTCAACTGGATATTTATTTGTGTCTTCTGAAATCTCCTGGATCATTTTGCTTATTGCTCCTATTATCTGCCTAGTTACATCATCTATGATCCTGGTGAATACCTCTTTAATGTGTTTTCTAACATCCTCTGTTATCCTTTTGAGTAGTTCAAGTGTGTGGCTTATCCTGTTCTCCTTTGAAGATCCATGGATTGGGTTTGGGGTAGCTGGAACTTATGGGAGATAGTCTATTGACTTGTCTTATGTTTTTATTTTTTTGTTGTTTTTCAACCTGCTGAGGTTTGTGGACATTTGTAGTGTTAAGACTTCGTTGGTAGTACAGAGATCTCATTAGTCATATTTTAAAGAGGATAAAATTAAGGAAAATAAAATGGAATAAAACCAATCAAGACACAATAGCATAAGTGATACAGGACTTCAAAGCAATACGAAATCAACAGTAGTTATCAAATATCACTTGTTGTCTTCAAAATAGCTCCAAATAACTTCAGACATGGTAAAAATCAAAACAGGACAGAGTAGAATCAATAAAAACAAAACAGTGACTGCAATAAAGGATTTCAAAACCAGACAATAGTGAATCCAAAATGGCTAACATAATACATCTTGCTATTTTTGATATAGGTGCTCATGCCTTTGGATATAACAAAATCAAACAAAAGAGAACAAACCCAGCCCAACAAACAAATGAAAATGATACAGGACTCCAAGATAAGACAGTACGGAATCAATAATGGTCACTACCCCCAGAAGGAGATCCCCTCCCCACAGATGCCACAGTGCATACTGCCATGCCCTGAGCAGATAACCAGACCACTGGCCCCAGTCCCATAAAGTCAGTGAAACACCAAACCACCATAAGCATCAAATTGCATTTCACCTCAGTAGCTATCATCCCAGCCTGTGTTTCTCTGGATCAGTTGCAGTGGGGCATGGTGGAGGGTGAGGTTGGCTCTTGTTGCCAATCAGTGCACTGGAAGGAACTGGGGTCTACATGTCCCCCCACCCCTGACCCACACATGGTGCTATTTCACAGGTGGGGCTTGCTTCTTGGTGACACCTTGTTCTCTCACCACACAGTACGTGAATGTCTTTAGTCACTTTTCAGTGACATACTTTGGGCATGGCTAACTTTAGCCTTTTGCCTTTGCCCCAAGATCCAACCATCTGGTTAATTTGGAGGGGAGCATAGAATATGAGTGACCAACACTGAGTTCTCTGGGAATATAATCTAGTTTGGTTAATGTCCTAAATGTAATTTGGGTGTTGGCCTCCAGAGAAAACACATTAATAGCAACAATTATGTGTCCTTTGTTCTATAAAGCAGATCAGTTTAGGTGATACAGTAGTATCATCTAAGACAATTTGATATTAACATGCCATAAGAATCAATTATGTACTACCTTTAACTCTAGAGATGAAATTCGCAATGAAAGTATGAATTAAGACAATTCGGGTATTGATCCTCAGTTAATATGTACTAAATGAGATGGCGATGTCTGTGCTAATGGTGAAAAACAATTCAATAGTAATTTTATAGGGTCAATTATCTGAAGACTAATAAAGCCTTAAAGTTATACTATTAAAATATAAGTAGTTGAAGACAAGAAGACAAGAAGACAAATTTGAACTCTTAAACTATATTTTTGAGAAGAAGGAGAGAGAAAAGATCATATTAGGGCATGGAAGGATGTTTACAGAATTAGATAAGGGTAATGCAAAAGAATCCAAATAATGGAATAAAGAAAACAATGGAAGGAAAAAAGAAATTATATGGAGAGTAAGAAGGGGCAGGAGAAAAGCTAAAAGGGAAGCTGGGCATGGTGGTGCACACCTGTAACCCCAGCACTCAGGAGGCGGAGGCAGGAGGATTGTTAAGAGTTCGAGATTAGCCTGGGTTACAAAGTGAGCTCAAGACCAGCCTGAACTGCATTAGCAAGACCATGTCTTTAAAAAAAATTAAAAGGAAAAGAAAGATAATAATAAAAGAAAGATAAAAATTAAAAGGAAAAGAAAAATAATAATAAAAGAAAAAATATATTAAAAAAGCAGCAAGTAAAAGGGAAAAGAAAAATTCCCCAAATCCCAATTAACCAGTAAACAAGGAAAGGAAAAAGACAGGAACACACACACACACACACACACACACACACACACACACACACAGAGAGAGAGAGAGAGAGAGAGAGAGAGAGAGAGAGAGAGACAAACATTTTTAAAAAGAAAAAATGAAAAAAATTTTTGATTTTCAAATGTAGTTTTCTTCTGGGATCTATAATTTGGGGGTAGTGTGCAAATCAAGACATGTCCCTTTTCATGCTGGCAGACAGACTCTAGAACCATGCTAGATGCAGGCACCAGCAGGCCATAGGAGAAATAAGATAAGGGTACAAATGACAGGATTTTAAAATCCAGGGCAACTCAAGCTGGGCCTGCCTCTGGCTATGGAACTAAGCCCACATCTCCCAGTTTAAATGCCTGTATTCTTCTCCTTCCAGCATGCTCCCTGACCATAGCTGTCTCCTGTGGCTGTCTGTCACCCAGTCACTGTGGGAGTGTAACACTGGCAACCCTGAAGTGAACCTATCCAATGACTGCTCTGAGTCTTGGCTTCAAACAATTAACTCTTCCCTGGAATGGCACCCAACCTATCTTTCTATCAGGGATATGGCGAGCACTTGTAGTAGAGTCATTCACCAGCTGTTGACTGTTGAAGGGCTCCCTGAGGGCAGAATCTGCACTGTCCCAGGAGGTGACAATACCTGCTCATCCATTCCTCTGCTGTATTTCTCCATGGCACTCCTTGGGGGTCCCGCACATTTACATTTGTCTCTGTAGCTGGGAGTCCTGGAGAAAGAACAGACTGTCTCTTCCTATTAATTCATTGCATTCTAACTATTCAAATTCTCCAAAGTCCCCAATTTTTCTGTCAAGTCTTTCTTGATTCCCTCTTTTTTTATTCCACAAGTTGTTTTCTTTCCAGTGTCTGGATTATAAAACTCCAAGACACTGACTTACTGTCCTGCTTATTACTCTGACATTTTCTCAACTCCCTTGCTTTTCCTCTTGATATGATTTGTATACTGGAAAATCATACATTTTTATGTTACATTTTTAACCATGCACTTTAAACCTTGTATGAAATCATGTAATTTCCAAATTATGGAATTTATGTCATTTTACAGATGAGGTACCAGAGGCACAGATAACTTCCCAAATAAGTGAAAGGTCTCACATACTAACCAGGTAAATTAGCTTAGTCAGAAACTAGCAAAGGACTATCACTACAGTCAGGATGTAGAATATTTATCTCACATAAAAATAATGTGTTTTCTAACCTCTCTGTAACCAGTTCTCCATCCTGCATGGCTCTAGGCAATCACTGGTGTTCTCTTCCACTATAGATTAGTTTCCCCAGACTTTCATACATATGTTTTTCAGATTTCTTTCTTTCTTTCTTTTTTTCTTTTTTCTTTTTTTGGTACTGGGGATCAAACTCACAACTGTGGGCTTGCAAGGAAAGGGTTTATGCCACTGAGCAAAATCCCCAGCCCTTTTTCAGATTTCATGGCATTGCAAGTTTGTTCCTTTTCATTTTTAAGTACTATCATATTGTGTGAATTTGCCACAGCTTGCTTATCCATTAATCTATTCTCAAATGCCTGCATGGTTTCTTGTTTCAGTCCAGTGTGATACAGCTGCTGTAGTGGTTAAGCTTAATTGTCAATTTGACTGGATTTAGGTAGGTGATTCAATCCAGCTCTGGTACCTCAGTGAGAACCACAGTGAGGAGGGAGCCTTCTCTACCAGCTGAGGGTGTTGTTAGGACCTACATGGGGTCAGGTCACTGGGATATGACTTTGGGGGGTATTTCCCTCATTGCCACTGTTCCCTCATCCTCTGCTTCCTCCCCTCCATGAAGCGAACAGCTTTGTTTTTCTGTGCCCTGTCAACATGATGCGATTGCCTGGGAGCCAGTTAGTCATGGACTGAACATTCGGAAGTTGTGAGCCAAGCACTGATTCCCAATTTAATTTACGTATGTAGGTACTTTATCCCAGGGACAAGAAAGATGACCAATTTAGCTAACACATATATTTTCTATTTTCAAGATAGACTAAACATTTCCTTACAATAATACAGCATTGACTAAGTTACAGTTTAACTTGGTATTATTGACTTGAATATCCAGTGACTTAATTATTTTGAATTTCTCCAAACCACAACTATATTAAATTTGTTCTACAAAATATACAAAGTATTACTGATAATTTGAGGTAATTCTTTTAAACCATAGTGTTTTCCTGTATTGACTGATTTTTTATTTTTGTTTGAGGTTTTCTTAGTTCTTAATATAACTAATTTTTTTATTAAAATAAGGATACATAAAGCATTCTTACTAACAGAAGTTTGAAATTTCCTAATTCAAAGAAATGATAAGTAACTAAGAAGAGAGAAATGTAAGTCACTCTGGTTTAATCATTATGTATCACTGAATACAAATAATAGGTAAAATAATGGCTAGACAAAAAATATTCCCAAAAATCTCCACTTTCTTCAAATAGCAAAAAATTCACTGCTGCCCCTTTGCTGTTGTTTACGCTCTCACTACCAGGCAATTGCTGATCTGCTTTTTGCCTTTATAATTTCTCCTTTCCTAAACATTTCACATAAACATGCAATTATTTGTGCCTGGGAATGTATTGTTGAGTCTATGGTAAGTATATATTTACCTAGGATGTATGTTTTGGTGAGCACATTGTCTAAGTCATTTTCCCTGTCACAGGGACAAAACACCCCACACTCACCCACAAAATAAAGGTTGTGGAATTTAAGACCCTAGAACTCTTTTAAGTAATGGGCGCTGTCCCACAGGGATGACTTCTTCTCTGGCCCTCTGTCCTGCTCTAGCTTGCATTCCATTGTACACAGCAACTATACTGGTTGTGGTTCAAACTGTTTACTTGATCCTGCATTGGGGTTGTTTAGAGGAAACTCATTTCCTTGTATGTGGCTTGTAGTTCTTCCCATGCCCCTAGCTAAAATGGGTGTGGCCTATGATCGCTCTCTCTTTTTTATTTTAAAGATAGTGAAATAAACAAAGCAAGAGGGAACAAGGCCGATCAAGACAATGCAGCAAAACTGGTTCAGAACTTCAGAGCAGGATACTGGAAAACAGTAATAGCTACCACACTACGTTTTGTTATCTTCACAATAGTTGTGCATTCCATCAGGTATAGCGAAATCAAACCCAAAACAAAACACAATGAAACCAAAATATTAAATAAATCAGAACAAAACAATTAATCAGAACAAAGAAAATCAGTGAAAATAGTATTGGAGTTCAAAGAGAAGATAAAAGGAAATCCCCCATATTTGCTATATCTCCTCCAGAGAGATGCTGAGACCTCTGGCCCCAGATGAGCATAATCAACCAAACAGTACAAGCATTTAGTGTCCTTTTATGTACCTTAGTTGCTATTAACTCAGGCTGTCCTGGGAACCATCCAGTTGTTAAGGGGTGTGTGTATGGGCATGTTTATACTCTGGCCATGCACGGGTAGGCTTGTGCTGCTTACCAAGAAGGCTGGATCGCTGCTTTCTTGGTGGGTCCCCCAAGTCCTGGCATGGCAAATTGGCTATGATCTCTTTAGTTAACTGTTTTCTCATGTTTCTAATTCTTTTCCTTGTTGTACCATAACTATTCTCTCCTATTATTAGGTGATTACTTGACACTCTGAGTATGCCATTTGTAAGTTTACCTATCTGAAAACAAAGGCTCATTGCTTACTTTCTAGACAAAATTCAACTGTGAAAACTGGCATAATTTATGATCTTAGTCTGGCTACCATTTCCTAATAGGTACAAATTCCTGTAACTAAAACCTGAGACATACACAGAGCCGTGATGTCTGTAATCTGCTAGGCCTTGAATTAGCAGTGATGGCTTGTTGAAGAAGACGGACTACTGCTCAACCTGTGGCACAGTGGAGAGATGTGCTGTTGCCATAAAGCCCATATGCTCCTGTGTCTGTGGACTGTGTTAAAGTAGGAGTCAGTACGATTCATGGTAATTATTTAGGATAAAAAAGTGCAGCAGCCTGAAGCTATGAGCTGTACGGAAAACCGTGCAAACACTTTCCCTATCCATTCCAGTTATGATGGAGTACTCAGAATGGCTTCTAACAAGATACATTATTTCTGGAAGTTATCTTTGCTAAGTGATATCTGCCTTAGGAGTCTTGAGCCTTATGTAAATATGAGACTAGCATAAGTTCACTCTGTAACTATGAATGAGATACATATTTCCTGAATCATTTTTCAAAATTTATGGAATTAAAAAAGTAAAGGTTGAAGTAAATTAGCTTTGTTAATAGTACATATTTAGTGTGGTATTTCTAAACATGTGTTCAAATGTGCACTATCAAATCAGAGTAATTAGCATTTCTCTTTTATCATTTTGTTTGGAGTCTTTGAGCTTCACTTTTCTAAATCTTCTTAAAATATAAAGCAGTCTATTTTGAAATAATTACCCAACTATAGTAGGGAAGTCTAGAACTTATTCCTTTTCTCTAGTCTAGCTTTGATGCCTATTTTCCAACTTGCTCTGGCCCTCCTTTCTCTTCCGTCTCCAGAAATCACCATGCAGCACAACCATGCAACACAGCAGCTTGCACATATGAGTAAGGATAGTATGTTTCTCATAATGGTATGTTTGACAGGATTACATACTTAATAAGACTTAGATAATCACCACTAGAAATATATTCCTTCTTGATGAACTTTGAAAATACCAAATTCAAAATATTCTTACTCATTGCATTTCAAACGAAACTGCAATCTTAAGCAAAGAGACAAAAATGTGACAAGAGATCATCTTTGAATTATAGATTTTTCAGTTCTGGCATTCACATAAGGGTATAGATTCTGGTTTATTCTTGTACATAGCACATTTTTATAAATGCTTTACTGAAGATTTCAGTAGGGTTTAGTATGAATATAAAATTCATTTCAAGAACTTTTTTTTCTCCAACTTTTCCTGCTGAGTATTTTGTATCTTACCAACAACTTGGCCAGATTTTGCAACTTCTTATTATCGTGGACATTAGCTCAGTCTTTTGTAAGTATCTATGAGTCCTCTGAGACTCTCTTATCTTTGAGAGATATAATTTGTTTCCTGCCCTTGATCTGGGTGAACTGGGAACCAATTGGATCCAGAGAACCACAGAACTAGTGCTATGTGAGTTCCAAAATGAGGTCATCAAACACTGGTGGATATTTGTTCTTGGAATCCTGAGCTGTGTAATGAATGAATCAAACAAGCTGGAGGGTGCCAGGCTGTGAGGAAGCTCGAGTAACATAGATAGGCCAAGTGTAAGCACTCTGGTCAAAAGCTGAGCCATTGAATCATATCAATAGAAGTAGCAGATATATTAGTGAAATAAATGTCTCCAGATAATTCCACCAATAATTCTTTATGTTTCTACTCTTTTCAGTGGAGACCCCAGGCATTATGGGATAAATATTATCATTCCTGATATGATTGCCTGAATTCTTGACCCACAGCAAAGAACATAATAGAATACTACTATTTTGGTGGGCATAACTAAAATAGTGGATAGGACTCAGTTGTGTTCATTTTAAAATTTGAAATTTGAGGGGCTAGGGATTTAGCTCAGTGACATAAGCACCTGCCTTGCAAGCAGGCAGTTGTGAGTTCGAACCCTGGTACCGATAAAAACGAAAAAGACAAAAAAAAAAAAATTTGATACACAGCTTATCTCTTCTCCCTGACTCTGGCAGAACTGGTATCTTTCTCTATGACCCAGAGAAATGGAATGTGTTCTTCTCTTCACATATTTCTTCCCATCCTGCATTTCCCTCTGGTGTTACCAGCAAGGAGAGTGGAGGGAGTGGAGGCTGGCCTCCATGCTGGAGATGGGGCAAGCTGCTGAGCTGCTTGATTGACCATCACAGCTTCTTTGGCCAACACTGACGGATCAGCAGTACCTCCATCTACACGCTGCTTTCTCCAGGATACGGTAGAAAGGTTGGGCAGAACCTTCACGTCTTGTTGACACCATCCCCCATTATACCAGAGGACCACAGAACTAGGGCTAGATGAGTTCTAAAATGAGGTCATAAAACACCAGTTGGATATTCGTTATTGGAATCCTGAGCTGGTGTTCAAACCTAGAGACTGTCAACTTCGAATATATTAGAATCACTTGGGATGGGGAGAGATTTACAGATTCTCAGCACGTCGGCTGCACTCAAGACCAATGGCAATAGCTCTTTTCAATCCACAGGTTTACCTTTAATGATTTCAATTACCTGAACTCACCCAAGGTCTGAAACTGTTAAATGGAACATTCCAGAAATAAAAAGGACATCAGTTTTAAATTGCACACTAGTCCAAGTGGCAGTATCAAATCTCACATGATCCTGCTCTATACTGCCCGGAACATGAATTCTCCATGTGTCCAGCGTGTGCACATGCTGTGTACTCACTCATTTGTCTCTTAGCTCCTGTGGTCACTGTTGAGGTTACCAAATCAACTTCTATTGTGTCACATTGCTTGTATTCAAGTAACCTTTATTTTATTTATGTTTTTATTCACATTATAAATACTTAGAGAAGATGAAAATTAATCTTATGTATGTAGGTATGTGCATATGCCTCATGTATAAATCTTGTGTATGTAGGTACGAGGCTGAATATGGACCACACAGGACACATGTAGAAAGCCAGTCTTTTATGGGGATAATTCTAGAATTTATACATAACATGACGCCACAGTGCTCACAAATGTGGAACACTCTAAATCAGTATGATCTAGTGAGCATTTAAAATACATTTCAAAAGTCTAGAAGGGAAGAAGAGAGGGTGAAAGAAAAGATGATGAAGGATGGGATGAGAGTTCAGGTTTCTGTTGGAGTGGGCCCTGGGAAGGTGAGTCAAATTCATATCACAGGAGGAGATGGACTTTGGGTACATGTCCTGGCACATGTTTACCCTGTGCATCCAGTTCCTGGAGGCCGTGCCTATGTGATGCTGCTTGCTGTGTACCCATCACTTCTCTTTTTTAAATTATAGCAAATTGTGCAATCCTTTCTTCTCTGCTTTTGTTAGGATTTCCTTCTCTTTATTTCTGGCAGGAAAAATCTACCCCTTGAGATTTCCTCCAGGACATGTTTATTTACAGCCACTACAGTTTAATGAACTTTTGAGAGTTTCTTTGTGATTTAACCTTTAATTTCTTTTCATTCTTCAGTACAGTTCCCTTGGTGGCTGTTTTCTCTTGGGAGTTTTAAGTAATTTTTAAGAAATTTTGAGTTTCTGTGTCTCCTTTCTAAAGCTTCTCTAAAACACTTTAAGAAGATATAGTGTGCACACAGAGTACCTATATATTTTACCATATATATGCATATTACTTGCACATTCTAAATTTTGTGCACCATAATTTGTTATCATAAAACAATATTCTATCCTTTCACGCTCTTCCCAGTACTCTGGGGATAGTTGGTTTAATTCAGGCCATTTAACCTCTTCCTTCACTTACCATATCAGTGCCCTTCCAAGTAGTCTTTCTGACCTCAGACTTCCACATTTTCCAGTCTTCTGAAACACTGAAGCCAGAGGAATCTTATTCTAGAGAGGAAGTTTGATCACATCTGCCACGCAGCTTTCTTTAAAGGGCATCACCAGATGCTAAGCAGCATGGCCTGGTCCCTACCTGTCCAGCTGGCTCCATTCCCAGGCTGTGCTTCCCTACCCCGTGTCCTGGTCGCACTTCTGCCTGAGGAGTTACCTGAAGAACTCTGCTCTCCTTCTCCTCTCCCACTCTCGTCACTTGTCATTCTTTCTGACTTGCTGAGTTCAGCCTTGCCCCACAGTTTATTTTTATCTCTTTGGTTATCTTGGTCAGAATAATGCTGACTGAGTAACTGATAAAGAACAGAGACTCAATTCTTCAATGTGTGGAGGGTGGGTAGTGCAAGATCAAGGGCCTAGCATCTAGTGAGGGTTTCCTTACTGCATCCTCACATAACAGAAGGTGAAAGGAGAGACAAACAGTGAGTGTCTTAGTTACTTTTTACTCGTCGCTGAGACAAAATATCTGAAGCCCAAAGTTGGGAAAGGAAAGGTTTATTTCTTACAGTTTTTGGAGGTTTTAGTCCACACTCCAAGACAGGCAGGCATGGCTGGGCCACAGTTCATGGTGGCTGCAAACATCAAGCTGGAACCAGCAAAGAGCAAGACACACCTTCTTCCTGCCATTACATCACATCCTGGCTCCACCTCTGTGTGGGTGGAGCACTGACACCATCAATCCAAGCACTAGACAATGAATCAATCACAAATGCACAATGAAAACTCATGAGGCCTGGAGACACAGACATAAACCATGACAGTGAGAGAGAGAGAGAAAGAGGCCTGGCTTATCACTTTATCATGAACCCATTTGCACCATGTAATGTAATTGATTCATCACACTGTAATGGTCCCACCTTTGAGACCGTCAAAATGGAAATTGAATTTCGGCATGAGTTTTAGAGTATACAAATGTTCACACAGTCGTGGGGCCCAGCTTAAGCATGAGATTTTGGTGGGAGCCTTCATTGATGTCACCTAGGTGGAATTTCATCCTTTGTTATCACCTCTGTTTGCTTTGCCTATCATCATACCATATTGTTTTCAAATTATTTGATTACTCTTTTTAGGGCAAGGACCTTATCTGATAAGATAAGTATTCAATAAATATTTGTTAAGTGAGTAAGTGAATGAAGAAGATGCTTCCTGTGGTGGGATGGCCCACTGATTAAAGAAGTAGGAGATGGCCTTGGTCTGGATCCTGGGTGTCCTCCTGTGATGCACTGACAACTGGGGGGTCAACTTGTAACACCCAGCTGAAGTGCATCAGCATGGTGCTGGATGTGGATGGCCCAACTGAGAATTGTTTTCAACAACATAGTAATGAGAGCTGGAGGGTAAAAAGTTGTGTTTGTTGGTTCTCCTGTTACTGTTGGTTCTTCTGGAGGAGCTTGTCAAGCTTCTTTCCGCGTGTGAATCTGGTTGCTCTCATCAGACGACCTCAGGACTTTATTGTCACTGAAAATGGCTTATTCACTTTAGGAGAGCTCTGGTCCTTCCTTCCTTTGAGCTTTGCTTTTGGTTCTGAGTGGGAAGATGGTGCGCTGTTCAGCCTCCTGGAGAAACTTGTCATGTTGGCTTTCCTTAGATGAACTCAGCTGTTGCCATCATCGGAGGAGCTTTGGACCTCATTTTCACTTTGATGGCTGTGGTACTTTTCGGGGGAAGCACTGCTCTTTACTTGGGCATTGCTTCTTTGCTCCATTGAAGATCGCTCCCCTTATTGGCACAGATTTTCTAGCTTCCACTGCTGACCTTTGGTCCTTCCTAGTGCAGATCTTTGATACAGACTTGCATGAATCATTGTTGTGGGCTCTGGGCCTCCAGTTGGATTCATGGGGGCCATTGTCAAAGGCTCTAGGTCTTCAGCTGGACTCATGCAGGACATTGCCCTGGGGTTTAGGCCCTCAACTGGATTCTCTGGGTTTTTAGTGTCTGGACAGACTTCCTGCTCTTTTTTGTACTTGATTCTTTTGGGTGACTATTATAAAAGAATCCTGTGAATTATGTGTCCTCGCCATGTGACTTGGAGCAAGTTACTTCACCTCAGCTTCTTAGTTCATCAAATGAGAAGATAATAGCAAATATCTCATTAGATGATTTAGGGATTATGTATTTTAAACAGAATAGCACTCACACATAATGTATTTATACCATCAGTTATTTATTATAATTACTGACTAAATATTTATTGACAACTTAGTGACTAAAGTAGAAAGCATAGTATCTGCATGGTCTATAGTTTACTTTTAATTCTGTAGGAGAATTCATAAGAATTGGTTTTAAAAATGCTGTAGTCAAAGATTTTAAACTCTAAAATATAAAAGTATACTATATTGTAATTTATTATTACATTTATGGAGATGGTGCCTTGTATTCAGCTTAATGAGTGCTAGTTAAGTATTAGAATGTATTGTAAGGTATTCACCTTAAAACAGCTATGTGTGTGATAATAATTTCTTTTTTACTTTTTTTTTGTCTTTTTCCTTTTTATCGGTACCAGGGATCGAACCCACGACTGCCTGCTTGCAAGGCAGGCGCTTATGCTGCTGAGCTAAATTCCCCAGCCCCGATAATAATTTCTTGCTTTACTGTGTCCAGAGAGGGAGATAGAGGAAGAGAGAGAGAGAGAGAGAGAGAGAGAGAGATGGAGGGGGGTGAGAGAGAAGAGAAATACTTTCCATCATAAATTGTATGGAGTATCTATAAATCACATTTTTAAAGGTAATCATCAGAGGTTGTATGAAAGTACCCACAGGACCTTTGAGGACAAATATTCTGAGAAACTAGATAAGATCTGGGAAGCTCAATCTCCAAATTCAGAAAATTGGCATGAACAAGTTAACTTAAACCAGAATAAAAAGCAAGATTGGATAAATCAGTGATTCAGAAATGTTAGAGGTTAATAACTTGGATAGCTTCACTTTATTGAATATTTGGAGTCTAATCTTTAAAATTAGTATTTTTGTTATTTTGGAAATAACATTAAATGAAAATCATATTGTTATGTTTTCTTGGACTTGGTTTCCTTTATCTATAGGAAACAGCTTTTTGGATCAGGAAGCTGAGTTCAGTGGAACACTAGTTACAAGAATGAACAAGTACAGCTTCTCCTCTTGCTCTGAGGGAGTGTATAATGTATGATAGAGAAATACAGTTAATGTTTAAAATTTTAAAGATGTATTAGAATAAAATACACATTGTCATTAATTTCCTTCAAAATATTCCTCCTTATTTTGAACACACTTATCCCACCATTCTTGGCATGTTCTGAATCAGTTCTGTAAATCCTCTTTCATGAATATCTTTAATTGTACTGAACTGGCTGCCTTGTCCTTGGTTCAGAATGTTTTGTACACTCCCCTCTCCTCCCCTCCCCCTCCCTTGTTCCCCTCCCCTCCCCTCCTCTCCCCTCTCCTCCTTTTCCCTTTCCTCCCCTCCTCTCCTCTCCCCTCCCCCCTCCCCTCCTCCTCCCCTCCATGCTCTCTCTCTCTCTTTCTCTCTCTCTCTCTGTCTCTCTCTCTGTCTCTCTGTTGAAAAAAGGCCTCAATATGTAGTTCAGACTGACCTTGAACTCACAGGGATCCTCCTTCCTCAGCCTTCTAAGTGCATGTGCCACTACCCTGGCCAAAATACTTAACTTTGTGGTCATTTGACTTTGGAAAAGAGTCACAAATTACAAAGTGCTAAATCTGGTGAATAAGGGCACAGTATGGTGTTTTTATTTGACAGAAATTGCAATAAATATTTCATCAATGAAGAGTGATAAAAATAATGGTAAATATTTAAATTTTAAAATTTTATTATAGTAAAAGATACATTGCCGTTAATCCCTTTCAAAACACTCAAAGTACTCTCCCCATTTTAAACACACTTATCCAATTATTCTTGGTAATGTGTGTGTTATTTTTCACTGAGAGAAGTTTTTTCTTTATTACTTTTCATTTAAATATTTACTGTACCTTTTGGTCACCTGTTGCAACTTGAATCAGACATCCTGGGTCTGGGTCCTACTACATGTCAATAGCCTAAAAGAGTCTTCTAGTATTTCCAACACTATATTTATAAAACCAAGTCTAGCAAGAAAAAAAATCTCATCTGTTACAATTTGTGGCAGACATCTGTATATTTAGTTGGAATTTACAAAGACATGGCTATTTAGATACGGAACTTGTTTTAAAATTGTGATGTTATGTCTTGCAGTTTCCTCTAGGCAGTAAGGTGGACCCCTAACCTTGTTTCATCAAGGAGTCTAAAATAAAGGATATTGTTCTCCTTTTATGATTCTAGTCTTTCCATCTCCTACCAGCTGCTCTGCAAGAGCAGCTATGTTGTAATATAACAAAATTAATTGTCATAAACATAGAACGTAGATCATTGCTGATCACTGGAGGGCTGCAGATGTGGTTCATTGGTTCAACATTTACTTGTCTAGCACATCAAAACCCCGGGTTTGATCCCAGCATAAGGAGAAGAGAAAAGGAAAAAAAGGGAAGGGAAGGAGAGAGAAAGGAAAGGAAAGGAAAGAAGGAAAGGAAAGAGAAGGGAAGGGAAGGGAAGGGAAGGGAAGGGAGAAGAAAGAAAGAAACAAGAAAGACAAAGGAAAGGAAAGAAATGAAGAAAGAGAAAGAAAAGAATGAGAGAGAAGGAAAGAAAAAGAGGAAGGAGAGAAAGAAAAAGAAAGAAAAAGAAAAAGGGAAGGAAGGAAAAAAGAGAGCAAATGGTCAGTGGGCACCATCTGGTCTCACTCTGTTGTCAGTGACACAGGCCTTTTTGCAATGTTCTGAATGCTTTGTGTGGTTTCCTTTTAGTAATTATTCCATTTGCTTCTCAAGGCCATGAGAAAGAGATAACATTTACTGGGGACCACAAATTCATAATGGCTAATTTTGCATACTTCCCTAAGGGATAAATGGAGGTTTGGGGTTATGATACCATCCCTTTGAGATTTCCATTAGCTCTGCAGATGGGCCATCCTCTCTCCACACTGAGACTAAACTAAACCTACTAAAATGAAAAAGAACACTCCAGAGCAAGGTCCTCCTTAGCATAAGATCATCTCCACCCTCTTGAGTCATCCTAGGATTGTTCGTTGCCTGCAGTGTCATTGACTTCTGAATCTTCTGCAGACCCCTCCTCTTACTGTATACAGCTTTTGCGTTGTACACACCCAATAAACAGTAGCTGATTTGGAGTATCCAGGTCTTTGCCTATCCTGGGCCATTGACCTCCTAACCTCCCATCGTGCATTACTAAATTTGTCTCCATTTCTTATTTTATCCTTCACTGTACCCCTCATACTGGCAGTTGGGGATCTTGGCCATGGCCCTGTAAATCATCCCCATTTCTAGATGAAAAAGCTGAGGTTCTATAATTTGTGCTTGAGTTTCATTTGTTCTGTTTTGGTGACAGGAGCAGACTCAGTATTTAAACTAACTTGGTCTAATGTGAAGTCTTTCCCTCCATACCTCATTGCTGACTTTTGTGCTCCCAAAGCAGGCCAGAGTTTAGTACTGCAGCAGGGGTGCATCAAAAATTAGTCATCTGTTCATCCTCCAGATGATGTGAATAACTTAATGAATATGCTGGACTCCACATTGTATGCATTTACACATATAATGCATGTGTGAAAATTATCAGAATAAAAAAGAAAAAGGTAAGTAAAGTCAGGAGGCTATGAAAGATGAGTTTTCACTTGTGATTGCCTGAGAGTAACTATTATAACTGCTAAAACCATCAGTGTCTACAGAGGACACCACAACCTTACTCAGAAAGTACTTCTTTAAGCATATCTGTGTGACTACTGTCTGGTCAACCTTGGATGGAGATCACTCTTGTTGTTAGCCATTGTGATCAAAGAATATTGTTTCAAAATATCTGATATAATATTCCTGGGCTTCTTTTAAAAACTTCCCTTGCCTCAACTTCTTTCTATGCAATGTGTATTCCCATTACACTGTTCTGAATAAACACCAATTTTTTTTGGAAAATCTCTCTTGTGATTTTCTTAATTTTGATTGCTGTGTCATATATTATTATATACATATTTATATCTCGTGTATATCTTTTTTTATTTAAGGAGAAAAAGAAAAAAACATAAAAAGGGTACAAGTAATACAAAATTTAAAAAATAAACAGTAAGAAATCACTAGTTAATAGATTACATATTCTCATCTTAGAAATAGTTGTTCAAGTTACAAAATTGAAGCATATAAAGTGGACTTTCAAACAGTGAGAGTGCAAACAGTTTGGTTCAATGATCCACAAAAAACTCAGTAATATGGTTATCTATCTTATACACTTAAACATATATGCAATTATAGCCTTTAGAGCACTTTCTTTTCTTTTCTTTTGTATGATGACAATTACACATTTTGGGTTTTATTACTCCTACAGTTCTTATTACTTTTTTTGAAGAGAGTAAAACCAAATGTGACATATCAGAACAGAGTCAGTCAAATCAAAAGGATAGACATAATAGATAATGTGAAAACAAAATACAAGGTGATCAACAATGGTTACCATACTGCTTCTTGCTATTTTAAGAAGAATTGCCAGTTATAATAAAATTGAACAAAACAGTAAAGAATAAAACCAAAGCATTGGAGACATTACAGGACTTTAAAAGAAGGTAATAGTCAACCAGAATGGGCATCATAATGAATCTTATTGTCTTCACAGTTTTGCCTATACTTTAGAACTTGGTACCATCAAGTCAATCAGTCAAAACAAGATGGTGAGGGCAATACAGGATTTCAAATCAAGTTAATAGGAAATCAAAGTAGGTTACTATAATGTATCCTGCTATTTTTATTTATTTTTCCCTTAATTAAAAAGAAAAAAGTAAATAATTAAAAAAAAGGGTGGGGGGAATTGAGATAAAAGAGGGCATAACAACAGAACAGCGCAGGTCAAAACATAACCATTTAAGCACAATAGTGTTTCACCACAAGATATCCTGACATAAAAATAGTTACCATAGTGTCTCTTTCCTTGAAATATTTGAGTATAACTTCGTATACTGCAGCACCAAACATATCAAGACACTATAAAACCATTTAAGAGAATGACATTATTACAGGGTATTTAGAACCAATTAACAGAAAATGAACCATGGTTTTTGTATAATCTTATCTATAAAAGTTTTTACTTATATTATCATATATAATAAAATCCAATAAGATACAATCTTTTAAGACCTATGGAGACAGAAGAATACAAGTTTGATGGGACTTCAAAATAAGATGATACTAAATCAGCACTAGCTATTATGATGTCTTGTTTTCTCCAAAATAGCTGTTCCTACCATCCGATCTTCTCTGCCTCATTTCTGTTCAACTCTTTTTCTGTCATTAGTTGTCAGTTTGTCTTCTTCATTTCGCTTTCTGCTCCATTCATTGTGGCCTCTCTGCCACTATTTCTGAAATCTTGGTATTTTCCTTTTTTTTAGAATATCCTGCAGTATTCTCTGTAGAGTTGAATTGGTGGTTGCAAATTCCCCTAGTTCCTCTTTATTCTGGAATCACCTTGTTTTTCCATCAATTTCTAGGGACAGTTGTGCAGGATGTATCAATCTTGGCTGGAGGTTATTATCTTTCAAAGCTTGAATTATTTCCCCCCGTGCTCTTCGTGATTTGATGGTTTGTACTGAGAAGTCTGCTGTAATTCTGATGGGTGTTCCCTTGTAAGTGATGTTTCTTGTCTCTGATGGCTTTTAATATTCTGTTCTTATATTGGATTTCTGGAATTTTGATTATTATATGCCTGGGTGTAGCTCTGTTTGGGTTGTAGGTGGCTGGGGTCCTGTATGCCTCATACTTCTGAGTATCTTTACCATTTGCTAAATTAAGGAAATTCTCTTGGATTATTTCTGTGAATAGCTTTTGTAGTCCATTTGTATGTGTCTCTACTTTATGTTCTTAATTATTAAGTTATAGATCCTCTTATCATCTTCTAGCCTTTGTGTTGTTGCTGTTTGTTTGTTTGTTATTTTTAAGAAGTTTTTCATTTCATGCTCCCATATTACAAATCTGCCCACCAGTTCAGATAATCTATCCTTAGTTCTTTCAAGCTGTTATGCCAGTTTTCGATAGATTTTTTAGTTTCCTGGTAATCTCTTTGAACCTGTTTCACGTATTCTATGTTTTCTCTATTTTCTCCATCAAACAATTCTCCCATTTTTTTTCTGTTCTTCCATTCCACCATCTGTTTTTTCTTGGGTGGTGCTTAGCATTTCTCGAATATTCTACTTATATCTTACTTCAGGATGTTAATAACTTCATTCCTGAACTCATCTATGAGGCTCTGGTGATAGCGCTTTATGTCTATTGGTGCCGTGTCTGATATTGCATGTTTTTCAGGATTGGGGGCTGAGGACCCTTTCTTGTTGCTCCCTCTTCCCATATTTTTTGTTCCTATACAAACGTATATAAGAGGCCCAGTTTCTCTCTTTGTTGGTTACAGTTTGTTTGAATTGCGCCGGCTAGGTGTTCCCACCCACTGCAGTGTACCAGGGAGACACAGACCTGGGCAACAACCTACCGAAGGCTTCACTGCTAGGGTGCACCTCCAGGCACTGGGACCTGGGTTGGGATAGCCTGCTGGGTCTTAGTCAGCAGCGTCACGCAGGCCAGGCACTCCCCACCAATCCCACTTGAGAGGGAAATATGTGACTGAAGTCACTGCAGCATCCCGTTCCGGGTAGTCTGCCCAGTCCCAATATGTCCTTTGCTGAAGCCTCCTACACTATGGAAGGGTTCCCGATCCACTCACTCACTGCAGGTTGATGCAGGGTTCCTGACCAGTCCTGCTCTCAACTCCATTCACTGCTTCCCACTCTCAGAGCTTTAGCACCTCTCTCCTTGCCGCGCTGATTGGGACGCAGCAGTGGCTGCAGGAAATTCAAATCACAGCTTCTAGTGGCGCGAGGTCCAGCTTCCGCACTGAGACCTTATCTGTTCCTGTTGTATCACCGGGATTGCATTTCCAGTTGGTTTCTCTTAGTTTAGTTCATTCCTGGGTTGGCAAAGTATATCTCCCCTTTCTTAGGATTTCTTGCCCAGCACCATTCCTGGATTTTAAGTGTGGTTTCTCAGAGAGCCTCCGAAGCTGCTGCTATCTATCCACCATGTTCTCCCAGAAGTGTCTCATATATATCTTATATGTATATTTTTTCTAACTATAGACCAACATACATCTTAATAAGCCAATCTTTCATTTAACAAATCATATTATCTCATTTCATTATAAAATTAGAAATGTGCTTATTAAATATTCTTTGGTCATGAGATTTAACACATCACATGTGAATAGCAACCAAAGCATAAACAACTATTAGGAAACAAAGTTAATAATTTTATTAACATGCTGTCTTAGTTCCTTTCCCTATTGCTAAGGCACAGTACTTGAAATGCTCATATTTTCTTTATTTAAAGAAAAAAAAAGCATAACAGAGAAAAGGGTAGAAATAATGTGGAATTTCCAGAACTTAATGCAAAGAAATCACTAGTTGATAGATTACATATTGTCATCTTAGAAATAGTTTTTCAAGTCACAAAATTAAAGCATAGAAAATGGACAGACAATCAAACAATGAGAGTACAAACCATTCTGTTTAATGTTCCAACAAAGACTTAGTAATAGAGTTATCTGTCTTACATACTTAAACATGCATGCAGTTATATCCATTAGAGCACTTTCCTCCCCTCTCTTTTTTTGGTACCAGAGTTTGGACTCATGACCTTGCACCTGCCAGGCAGGCACTTACACTGCTAAGCTAAGTCCCCAGCCCTTCCGTTTCTTTTTTACAATAACTGTTTAACATTTCAGATCTTATTACTCCTACAGTTTTTGTTACTTTTTACACCAGAGAGACAATGTAATATTTATAAATATGATTCTTATTTATTTTACTTATGAGAATAGTTTCCAATTGCCTCCATTTACCTACAAAGGCCTCAAGATCATCCTTTATATAGCTGAGTAATATTCCATTGTATAAAAATACCACATCCTTTTCATCTGTGGTTGATGGGCATTTTGGTTGTTTCCAAAATTTAGCTATTACAAATTGTGCTTCTATAAACATGGGTGCAGATATATCACTGTGACATGATCTTTTCAGTTTTTCTGGGAAAATACTGAGGAGGAGCATAGCTGGATTGAATGGAATTTCCAATCCTAATCTTCTGAAGAATGTCCATATTGATTTCCATAGTGGCTACACCAGTCTACACTCCCACTAACAGTGGAGAACTGTTCCCCCACAGCCTCAGCAATATTTGTTATCAGTTGATTTCTTGATGGCAGCCATTCTCACTGGAGATGAAATCTCAATGTTATTTCAATTTGCATTTCTCGACCTTTGCATGACCAGTGATGGTGAATATTTCTTCATGCATTTATTGGTCATTTCTATGTCTTTATCTAAGAAATGTGTCTTTATTCCAGATGCCCATTTTTTGAAAGAGTTGTTGAATTTTGGGGGCCTGATGTTTTTTAATTCTTTATATGTTTTGGATATAAGTCCTTTGTCTGAGGGGTTGCTGGCTAAAATTCTTTCTCATTCTGTAGGTTTTCTTTTTACTCTGTTGGTCATTTCTTTTGAAGTGCAAAACATTTTAATAATATGAGGTCCCAGTTATTGATTCTTTGAAGTGTTTCCTGTGCAGTTTGCATTTTGTTGATGAATTCTCTGTCTACCCCTATGTCTCCAAGACTTCTACATATCTTGCCTTCCAGTAGATTTAGTGTTTCTGTTTTAATATTTAGATCTTTGATCCATTTTGATTTTAGTTTAGTGCATGGTGATGGGCATGTGTCTAGTTTCAGTCTTCAGCATGTGGGGAGCCAGTTTTTCCAACACCATTTATCCTTCTTCCAGTGAATACATTTAGCCCTTTGTCAAATATCAGGTGGCTGAATGTCTTTGTAGTTTGCATCTTCTAATCTGTTCCATTGACCCTTAGGTCTGTTTCTTTGCCAATGCCATTGCTGATTTTATCACAGTAGCTTTATAGTATAGTTTCAAGTCAGGATTTGAGATGCCTCCTGCCTTGCTTTGTTGCCCAGAATCACCTTTGCTATTCTAGGTTTCTTCTGTTTCTGAATGAATTTTAGGAGATTTTCTCTACATCTGTAAGGTGCATTAATGGTATTTTGATTAGGATTGCATTAAATCTGTAAAACAGTTTTAGGAGTATGGCCATTTTCACAGTGTTGGTTCTTTCTAGCTAAGAGCAAGGAATATCTTTCCATTTTCTAATATCCTCTTCAATCTCCTTTTTTAGCATAGGATAATTTTCAGCATATAGATGTTGTACTAGAATGCTGAAAAATTAAAATAATTAACTAAAAGATAGTTATTAGCAAAAGTAGTTAGTTAAAAGGATAGTTATTAGCAATTTTGTCATTCTTTGCTGAGCCTGTTACCCTAGTAACCATGCACCAACCACATAGTTTAGATTAACTGACCACATGTTGTCCCCTGAGTAACCTGTTTGCTGTGTCAACCTTTGTTCCCTTTGTAAGAGACAAATGATGCTGTGTCAACCATTGTTTCCTTTATGAGGGACAAATGTTCCTGGAATTGGCAGACCAAGGACTATGAATTGGGTACCCACCCACTGTGAAATGCCTCTGACCTCAAGCAAAGGCCTACCTTGTTTCTGTTTCTCCTTGCTATGTACTTAATGACCAATGACTAATCATAAATGAACTATAAAAATCAGTCAAAATTCTAACTCAGTTGCACAGCTTTGCAAATTTCATCTGCACTGTATCGCTGGGCCAGCTAAAATAAAAGCACTTCTTGTCATCTTGCCCCATTTTTCATTTTGGGGGCCTTTTTGGGGTACTATAATAGGTCTTTTACATTCTTATTTAGGTTGATTCCTAAGTATCTCATTTTTTTAGATGCTATTGTGAAAGGTGATATTTCCGTAATTTCTCCCTCAATGACTTTTTTGTTTGTGTACAGGAATGCTATTGATATTCGAGCATTGACTTTGTATCCAGCTATACTGCTGAATTTGTTTATTACCTCCAGTAGTCTTTTAATGGAGATTTTTGGGTCTTCTATAGAGTATTATGTGATCTGCAAATAGTGATAATTTAACTTCTTCCTTTCCTATCTTTATTCCTTTTTATTTCTCTCTCTTGTCTGATTGTTCTGGCTAATATTTCCAGAATTACATTGAATAGGAGTGGTGATAGAGGACATCCTTGTCTTGTTCCTAATTTTAGAGTGAAATTTTCAGTTTTTGTCCATTTAGTATAATGTTGGCTGTTGGTTTGTCATAGATGGACTTTATCAGATTGAGGTAGATACCAGGTATTCCGAGTTTCTGAAGAGTTTTTATCATGAAAAGGTGTTGGACTTTATCAAAAACTTTTTCTGTGTCTATTGAGATGACCATGTGGTTTTTGTTTTTTGGCTCTGTTGATGTGGTGTATTACATTTATTGAGTTGCATATGTTAAACCATCCCTGCATTCCTGAATGAATCCTACTTGGTCATGATGTATAATCTTGATGATTTGTTGCATTCTATTTACTAGTATTTATTGAGAATCTTTGCATCAATGTTCATTAGTGAGGTTGGCCTATAGTTCTCCTTTTTGGGTGGGTCTTTCTCTCATTTTGGTATCAGAGAAATACTTTTCTCCAGGAATGATTTAGGGAGGATTGCTTCCCTTTCAATTTAATTGAAGAGTTTAAGGAGTATTTGTGTCAAATCTTCTCTACATTTTTTTTGTAGAATTCACCTGTAAATCCATCAGAACTTTGAGCTTTTCTTTGTTGGTAAGTTTTTGATCACATTTTCAATTTCTGTAGCAGATATTGGGTTGTTCAAAATTGCTATAGCTTCTTGATTGAGTTTTAATAGCTCATATGTTTCTAGAAATCTGTTCATTTCCTCTGTGTTTTCCATCCTATGTGAGTAGAGGTTTTCAAAGTAGGCATTCATGATCTTTTGAATTTCCATGGGATCTGTGGTAATTTTCTTCTTTTCAGTCCTTATTGCATGAATTTGTGATTTTTTTTCTTTTTCTGAACAAGGTTAGCCAGAGTATTATCAATTTTGTTTATTCTCTCAAAAAAAACAGCTTTTTGATTCATTAATTCTTTGTATTTTTTTTTAGTTTCAATTGCATTAATTTCTGCTCTGATCTTTACAATTTCTTGTCTTCTGTGAGCTTTGAGTTTAACTTGCTCTTCTTTTTTTAGAAGCTTGAGATGTAGCATTAGTTTGTTTATTTGTGCTCATTCTGTTTTCTTGATATCACAATTTATTGGTATATATTTCCCTCTTAAAACTGCTTTCATAAAAAAGCTTTCATTGCATCCCACAGATTACAGTATGTTGTTCCCATATTTTCATTGAGTTTTAAGTATTGTTTTATTTCTTCTTTAATTTCACATGTAATCCATTGATTATTCAGAAGGTTGTTATTTAATTTCCATGTATTTATGCAGATTTTGCAATTTCTTTTGCATTAATTTCCAATTTCAATACACCATTAATTTCCACTTTCAATACACTAGATAACATGGATGAGATAATTTAAATCCCTTTGAGTTTACTTAAAAATGTTTTAGGAGTTATTCTCTGGTCTATTTTAGAGAAAGTTCCCTGCACAGCTGAGAAGAATGTATATTTTGATGTGGTTGGGTGGAATACTCTGTAAACATCTACTAAGTCCTTTGCTCACAGGTGTGATTCAGTTCTGTTATTTCTTTGTTGACTTTTTGTCTAGTTGACCTATCTGTGGCAATGGGGTATTAAGGTTCCCTGTTATAATTGTGTTCTTGTGTATTTGGTTTTTCATATCCATTAGTATTTGTCTTATTTAGATGAGTACTCCTGTATTTGGTGCATATATATATTTATAATTGGTAGTCCTTCCTCTTGAATTTTTCTACTAACAAGTAGTGGCCTTCTTTATCTCTTTTAATAATTTTATGTTTGAAGTTCACATTGTCTTCAAACAGAATAGTTACCCTTGCTTTTTTCTGGGTTTCTATTACATGGAATACAGTTTTCCATTGCTTTACTTTTAATCTATGAGTTTCCTCTTGGGTCAGATGTGTTTCTTGTATACAGTATATTGTGTGATCCTGTCTCTTGATCCATTCTGTCAACCTATTTCTTTTGATAGGTGAATTGAGACCATTTACTTTTATGGATATAACTGATATGTACTGGCTCAACTTTGCCATTTATGTTCCAGTTGTTTGTTTTCTTTTCTCCCTTGTTTAATTGCTTGTCTTCCCTTATGGTTTCTTTCTGTTGTTGTTCTGGAGATTGTGGTCATTTTTATCTTCTAGTATGCCTTTCAATACTCTTTCTAGGATTGGTTTGGTGGACATAAATTTCTTCAATTGTGCCTTGTTGTGGACATATCTTGTTTATCCATTATATTTGAAAGAAAGTTTTTCTGGGTACATTAATCTGGGTTGAAATTTATTTTGTTTTAGGGCTTTAAACACCTCACTCCAAGTTTGTCTTGACTTGAGGGTTTGTGCTGAAGAGTCTGCCATGATTCTAATAGGTTTTTCTTGATAGGTGAGTTGTGTCTTTTCACTAACAGCTTTCAGTATTCTGTTTTTATGTTGTATGTCTGTGATCTTAATTATTATATGTCTGGGTAGAGATTTATGTTCTTTGTGACTGTTTGGTGTTCAATATCTCACTGATCTGCATATCATATTTTTTTCCATGTTTGGGAAATTTTCTGCTATTACTTTTGTGAATAGTTTACCTATGTCATTTGTGTTGATTCCTGCATCTTTATTGATGCTTATTGGTGTTATATTACTTCTCTTGGCCACATCTTGAAGCTGCTGGATTGCCATTTCATGCTGCATTGTTATTTTTTAAAGTTTTAGTCTTTCATGATTGCTAAATGTGATCCTGTCCTCAAGGTCCAAAATTCTATCCTCAGCTTCATTTAAACAGTTTTGTCAGCTTTCAATAGCATTTCTTGGCTATCTCTTTGAGTTTGCTTGTTTTCTGTATTGTTCACTCAAGGTTTCAATCAGTTTTGTTTATCTATTTCGTCTCTGGTTGCACTTAGCAATTCCTTTACTAAGGTTGTTATTTCTGTCTTCACATGGGAGATTACTTTTAATTTGATTTCCTCTATAGCCTCATATATTTGTCTTTTTACTTCACATCTTATCTTTTCAGAGATTTCCAGTGTGTAACATTTAAAGACCTCTATTTCAGTGTCTCCTTTGCTTGCTCCTGATGGACTAGATGCTTGAGATTGGATTTTGCTTTTTTGTTTTGTTACTTTCACTTTTCAGGCTAATATATTTGATCTTTCAGTCCAACTAGTCTCACCTGTTGGTAGTGTGTATCTTAGGACACTACTGTGTAATTGATGTTTGTCCAACTTCTGGGTGCCATAATGAAGAGGTGGGCCAGTCACCTGAATTCCTCCTGTAGGGCCTCCTGTTGGGTGAGTCTTAAATTCTTCCTAGGCTGACAAACTTAGGAGTATTGATATAAATCAACACTTAGTTCCTGCTGTTACTATATCTTCAGGTTGTTCCAGGTCACCAGATCTCCCTGCCTATAGTGTTTGTCTCAGCTAGGGCCCTACTGTGTCTCTGGGTGTCTCATAACCCTTTTAATTTTCTCCATGTCGAGGGAGGCCTTATTGGTACACTCCTCAACCTATGTGATGTTCTCTGTGTGGAGGAAGGACTCAACCACACTCTTGTCAAGCTTGCCAAGGTTCTACTTCTGGAGGGGGCTTGGCTATTGCTCTGTTTTTACCCACTGAAGGTGGCAAACTCTATTCCTATTTTAGGGGAAAATTAAGACACTGATGGAAGCCTGATGAGGTCTTCTGTTTGGATGAGGGGTCACTGAGTCTATCATTGACATGATTAATCCACTGCAGTCTGAGGTTCTGGGGAAGAGTGGAACCGAAGATCAACAGCAATACAAGGTCCAGGAGGTGGGAGGGTCCCAGAGGGCAGCAATGGGATGGCAAGGACACAGATGAAGCCAGCTGGGCTTGGTCCTGTGTGCCACTAGAGGTCCTGTGTCATACAGTGGATGGCAGTATGGTGGGAGTGCGGGAGGGGCAGGCTTGGGGGGTCCCAGCCTTGCATGTTGCTGGAAGTCCTGTGTCCCTCAGTGGAGGGTGGTATGGTGGGGGTGCAGAGGGGCAGTCTTAGGGGTCCCAGCCTCGTGCACTATTAGAGGTCCTGTGTCTCACGGCAGACAGTGAGATGGCGGGGGCATGGAAGGAGTGGGTTTTGGGGACCTGGCCTTGCATGCTGCTGCTAGTCCTGTATCCCACCAAAACCTTCATCTTAAAGGATGAAAGGCTTTATTCTGGCTCACAGTTTGTAGAGGTTTCAGTCCACAGTCTGCTGGCTTCAAGGCGGATGTCATGGTTGGGTGGGCATGGCAAAGGAGGCTTGCTCATCAGATGGCAGCTGAAAGCAGAGAGAGGGAGAGCAAGGGAATGGGAGGGAGACAGACCTTTTCAAGCCACCAGTAGCTGCCTCTTTTTATTAGACTTCACCTCCCAAATCATCTTTAGCTATAAACTCACCAGAGGACTAGTCCACTAAAAAATGTCATGCCTCTATGATCCAATTCCCAAAAAACAAAAAAAACTCCATGATGCTTTGGAGGGGCAAGATCATCCAGACAGACTATAACACATGTAAGTCTTAGACATTTTGATTTGAAACAGACCTTGAAAATGCTAAACAAGTTTCAAAATTGATTGTGTTGGAGCTGGGCTGTCTTAGTCACTTTCCTGTCACTGGATAAAATACCCACCATCCACAACTTAAAGGAAGAGAGGTTTATTTTGGCTCACAGTCTTAGCCCAAGGTCACCCAGCTCCAAAACAGAAATGGGAGACGGCGGGATGAATCACATCACTGTTCACGTCATGGCGGCCAGGCAGTAGAGAGTGAAGAAGGAGCTGAAGAGGGAGCTCCACCTTTGCTGGTCCTGCCCTCCGTGAACCCCTCTTCCAACTTGCCCACCTCTGAACAGCACAGTCAGCTCTGAACTGTTCCATGGGTTAATTCACTGATGTGAATAATGTCCCCATGACCCAATCACTTTCCAAAAGACCAGGTTCTGAACTCATGACAGCTTTGAGGAACATCCTAGATCTATACCATAACATGAGCTTTAAGATCTTTACTATATGCCCAGCATCTAGTTTATATGACTGTATTTTAACTGGTTGGGTTTGTGTAAGCTCCCCAGGTTATTCTAATGGGAAGTTAGGACTGGGAATTGTTGCTCTAAACAGTGGGAGAGCAGACCTCTTAATGGGATGGGACAGTAAATATTTGACAGTAAATGAGTTAAGTATACAACTCTTCAAAAAAAATCAGTTCCTCTGTTTGTCCTGTATGCATTAAGAAATCTTCCTTTGATGTTAACCTTCCTCAGAATACTGTCTTCACCTTTTGAGTTATTTGTCTCCAAAGATTAAAGGTTGTTCAATATTTCTGTGTCCTCTTCTTAATATTTCTGAAATCAGTGGTCATCATTTCCATCCTTCAAAACCTAATCTAAGACTCAGGCAGTAATTTGTTAATATACAGATATGTGAATAATGTATGCATGCTGCTGTGGGCTATGTGTAGGAAGCTTATCGAAAGAAGCTTATTTGAAATGTCAGTATGTAACAAAGAAAGAATAGAGGTGTTTTGCCTGCTGGTGCTGGTCCAGATTTCCAGGTTCTGTCCACCTTCTCCACAAAGAACCCTTAGAAATGTAGATAGAACCTCTGCCTCTCTGAGAAGCACGATTTGGAAACTACCCAGCTGTCTGTGGTCTTGGTCCCTTCTAGACAGAGCACAGGATATGTCTTCTACTTTAAGAAGCCTCTAGGTTTTATAAATAAAAATAACCATCAGTGTTAAAACAATATCATAACTTTTGTGCTTACAGTTTTATTTATTATGACCTTTAGATGTAGTCTTTTTCCATAACATGTATAAACTTAGTCCTCACAACAAGTGAGGTTATCATTACTCTCACGCTATAAATGAAGACAGAAGAATGTCACTTGGCTGGGTCACACAGCGATGAGTACACTTATGAGTCCAAGCTGTTAGTCTCCAGTTCCCCAAATCATACATACTTTCTGGTACTTTACACCGTATATATACTGTGTCTTTGTGCATGTAGATTTTTTTAGCTGATAGATCTTTACTAGAAATGACTTGTCATGTTGCAGAAACTGGAGCTATAACTTAGAATAAGACAGAAAAATTTCTTGTTCTCGCAGATGTAGCAGGGTGCAGTTTGAATACAACCGTCTTTAAAAAAGGAAATAAAATGATTCAAATAGGAAAGGATGCAATGAGGAACAGACAACAGCATAAAGCCTGAAGAGTCTATAGAGGAACGTATACTTCAAGCAGGCTTACTAAATTCTCCAAGTTCAAAGGGTAGGAAGGAACCTAGGAACATTAATGTTGCTTGAGTGTTAGAAACAGAATCTTAGCAACTACCTGAGATCTACTCTATAATCAGACTCTGCATTTAACAAAAAATTCCCAAGAGACTAATGTGCACATTTAAATATGAGAGTCACAGAACAGACAAGAAGCTTCTCTCTCTCTCTCTCTCCCCCCCGAATATATGTACTTAAATAGAAATTATAGGCTTCATATTTGGAAATATAAAGCTGTCCTTTTGTTTTCAGCGTGCTATGGTTTGAAGATAGTTTGTCCTCTCTGAAACTCACTGAAATTTAACGCCCATCATGAGATGCTAAAACGTAGGACTAGGTGAGATATTTAGGAGGTGATTAGGGATCTACTTTCATGAATGGATTGATCATTCATATAATTAGTGGGTTAATGGGTTACCTCAAAAGTGGGTCTGCACATCAGTTATATAATACTGGATACCCACGACTTAAAGAAGGAGACATTTGTTTTGATTTGTAGTTTCAGTGGGTTTAGCTGATGGACAACTGGCTCCAAGACAAAAGAAATACGTCTGAGCAGGCCCACCTCTGAGTGACTTCTAGGGGATATTTGAGCTCTAAACCATAACAGCCTGCTGCAAATCAACCGATTTAGCTAGATGCTTCTGTCTCTGTCTCCATCTCTGTCTCTCTCCTTCTCTTGCCATTTGCTACCATATTATACCCCCACGTTCTGCCAGCAAGAAGGCCAGCATCAAGTGTGGTCCCGAACCCTTGAACCAGACTCCTGAGCCAGAATAAACCTTTTTCTTTTTAACTGAACTGGTTTGTGGTCTTTTGCTATTGAATGAACAAAGTTAGCACTAAAAAATGGATTAAGACATTGTATATTCTAAGCTACTTCATCACTTAACCACTTAATACATTACCCCAAGTGTCACTTGGGCAGCACCTTTGTTTATGTACTGATTACCCCAAGCATCACTTGGGCAGGTGTCATTTCAACCAGTCGATGCTTGTATTGAGTAAATTTGATAAAATTGTCATTTTTATATTTCCCATTATTTTATAAAAATTAAAGAAAAATACACAAATTTGATTATTCTATATTTAAATAATTGGACTGGTAAGTGGTTAAAGACAATATTTGTCATGGAGATAATAATATAATTGTGGACTATATTGCTGGTTCAACATGAAATGATTCATAACTGTGTCTGAGACTGTTGTAAAAGAGAAGCTGTACGGAGTATCATTTAGCTATAAAGATTGCACTGAGACTTTTATAGGTAAATGGATGAGACTTGAGATCATACTCATAAGTGAAATAAATCAAACTCACGTGAGGACTGTATTGTCTCCCTAGTATAAAACATTGAAAGAACAAATAAGATCCCAAATCAGCAATAAATATTGTGTAAGGGTAAGAAATTGCTCAAAGGGGAAAAGTAACTGGGAGAGGGGAAAGGAGGAAAGAAGGAAGGGAAAAGGAAAAAGACACAAATTTAATAGAATAGTACTAATCCTATTAGTTCATGGAAAGGAACAGTTAATACTCACATGATTGGTTCAATTTGCATGTCTACATCTCGTACTCTAAGCAACACGTCTGATGATAACTATGCAATGTAACAACCATTGTTAAATTTCTATCATCTTGTTTTGAAAGCCTATATTGTTATTGTTTTGAGTTCGTTGCTGTTTGTCCCTAGTGCTTTTCATTTTTCTTTTCTGTGTCTTTTTTCTCTTAAACAAAAAAAGACAAAAGTTGTAAGTAAAATTTCTACGTATCATTTTAAGGTGTGAAATTTAATACTTTGACTCCAATAAAGTCAATAAAAATATACTGTAAAGTAAGTACACAAGGAATTTCAACTTTCCATAAGAGACCTGGTGCATGAAAATGACTCTGATATAAATTTTCTCAGTGATAAGCATTATATAAATAGTTAACTAAATTAGTGTTTGCATTTTGAAGAGCAGATTTGTAATTCTCCACACTTCTTTAAAAAAATATGCGACTATATATAAAAGCATATAACCTTTACATTTCAGTAAAGGTTTGTAGCATTTTTCTTACTGAAAACATTCAGAAAATGAGAAACTATCCCAACATTCCTCTGCTTTGCACTGCTCAGCTTCCTCGTCTCCTCAAAGCAGAAAAGCCAAGCAAGCCACGGAGCAGCTGAGCCTGGTGCCGCACGCATGCAATCATTGCTACTTCAGAGGTGGAGGCAGAAATTGAAAATGCAAGCCATGTGAGAAACTTAGCAAGACTTTGTTTCAAATTATAAACTAGAAAGGGCTAAAGATATAGCAGTAGAGTAGTGCTATAGTGCTTATCTAGCACGCATGAGGTTCAAACAAAATAAAAACCATCAAATGAAACACCCCCTGCCCCCAAAAAGAGAGAGACCGAAGTACCAATGTGCTACTATAGTGTGGCTCTGAAATAACTCCCAAAGGTCCATGTGCTGAAAGCTTGGTACATAGAGTGGTAATACTTTGAACTTCCAGGAGGTGGGGCCTGTGGGAGGTCCTTGCGTCATTGGGGACACTCGAAGTGGGTTGTGAGCCCCGGTCTTTCTCTGTATTTCTTCCCGGCAATCAGATGAGCTCTTTTACTCTGTCACGTGCTCTATCATGATGTGCTTCCTCGTTACACAACCAAAGCATCAACTGATCATGGACAAAACCCACCAAAGTTGTGAGGGGAAAAATAAATATTTTTTCCTAGTAGTGTACTTTTTCAGATGTTTGTTAGATTGACGACTAACAAATTGGTCCTTATATCTTTTGACAGCTAGTTGAACAATGTGAGACAAAATGATCAGCTGGTCCCTGTTTGCCTAGGACTTTCCCTGTTTAAACACTGAAAACTAAAACTTAAACTTTTCACAGGAAAGGTTAGGATTTATTAGCACCCTATAAGGGCCTAACATACTATTTCTACAATATCTGAGAATTTCTACCTATTTGTTGTAGTTATGATTTTTCTTTTAACATAGACTATGTTGACTGGGAAAGTGTTATACTTACTTTTTTAGGATGATACTAAGGTTAGAATAATTTTTAATTAAAGGAAGGAAAAAGTCTTGAAACTCTTGAACGTTTTATGTGTACTCGTGGGAATGTAAATATATGTAATAGCTACGGAAAAAAGATTGATATTATCTCCTAATGCTGAATATTCATACAGCAGGTGACTAGCATTTCTACTCTTAGGAATATACCTAAGAGAAACATATATGCACATCTCTAAGAATTTCTAAAGTATCATTATTCATTGATAGCAAAGCCTGAAACATCCAGCAGGAGAGAGATTGAAGGACAGTTCAGTATTCAAACAATGGAATATTAGTCATCATTTTAAGTACAAATAATAACTACAATTAGAAAAAAATCTTACAAATATTGGGTGGAAAAAAGTCTAAGAGCCAAGAGAATATAGAATGCTACTTTTATTTAAGTGAAAATAGAAGGATAGCCATGTACCACAATATTTTGATCAATTACACTTAATGGTCAAATACATAATGGTTGAGCTGAAATTATCACCTTGTGTTGTTGCCAGTGATGTAACTCAACACATTCCACATGTACCTGTGACAATGCTGGTATACACAATCTTACCTGTGCTACCGCTTGATAAATACTTAGCATGCCCAACTATGTAGAGAACATACTTGACAATGACACTAAATGGGTACGTTATTGGTTTTTATGTTTACTTATTATGGTTTTAAATCATTTCTTTAAAGTATACTTCTATTTAGTAAAAAAGAAAGATTATTGCTAAATATTGGCAAGAGACTCATTGCGCTTACTGCATCTATTGATAAATCAAATAACTATATTGAGTGATTGCCCTAACCGATCTAGATTTGTGGAGGTACATTTCTATTATGTTCTCTTAATGGTAAAATCACCTCCCATTGCTAAGTTTCAAAAATACAGATACAAAAAAATCTACAAGCAAAACATCCATATTGAAATGAATTTAATATAATGTTTAAACTGGTAATTTCCAAATGTCATACATTTTAAGCTTTATGTTTCAGTTAAGGTTTATAGTAACCAGTCTCTTAAGTTGTTCCCTAACGCCCCTCAAATCTTCATGTCTGTGTCCTATTGCAATCCTTTTCCACCTTAATTTGAATGGAGTGTATCCCCCATAGGACATTGTAGAAGTTACCATGTATGGTTTGTAAGGCTAAATTATAAAAGCAATGTAGCTTTTGCCTTGCTGTAGACACAAGGACTTCTCACCGCTAGCTGGAAGCCACCCAGCCACAAGGAGATTCAAGAAGCCCACAGAGAAACCCAGAAAAGGAGGATCAGAAGCCTTCTCTCAACAAAGACAAATAGACAAATCATCCTCTGGGAAAGGTTGTGGTCCCGGAGAGCATCCTGACCACAATCTCATGACGGCTTCTGATTCTGGACCTCTGCCAAGTGCTCCCACCATCTTGACCTATGGAAAGTGTGAGATAAATACATGTCTATTGCTGTTTTTCAGGGTTGTGATGTTTTATAGTTTGTTGTACAGCAAGACATTACTACATTAGCTAGTTGCCATTCTTTTATAACCACACTCCCAGTGAATATTTTTTCATGCCAAGGATGTTGGTATTTAACACACAAATAAGAAATTATTTCTAAATAACTTTTTCCCTTATCATTTCCTTGTTTGTATTCTAAAAATGTTGGTTAATACATCTTAACACAACAATGAGTTTTGCAGTTCTGATATACCAGATAAAGGAATTGAAGTAGTTCACATTGAAGAGCTCATGTGTAATAAAATAGCCTTTCATTGGGGATATTGAAAAGTAAAAACAAGCAAAAATATGCTTTTAAAATGACTAAATAAATTTTTAAGTTTATATTTCTTGAACACTTTTAAGTTTTCCCAATTTTTCTTTTCTTCATTAAGTAAATCCTTTATCACACGTGAGCATTTTACCAAAAGCCCTAGTTGCTAGGTATTATTTATATAAGATAATGGCTGTTATTTTGTGAAATTTCTAGGGGTAGTTATTGTATTAAGACCTTTGTATACACTGCCTAATTTAATTAGAAGAGCTAGACCTACAGGGGGGAAAAATAGAGGAATTTCACTGGTAAAAAGGTGTTATCCAGAAAGAAGAAGTTGGATTTTGGTCCTTTCACCATGCAAGTGACTGTTTTGTTTGTAACAAAGTCAGCCTAGCTTTCAAGTCCTAGGCCCAAACAAACCCCTGATGTAGCCTTTTGTGTAATTTGGACTACTAGTGTGTGCTGTGATACTTCACTTTGGGGAGTCATTTTAATGAATTTCACATCTCTATTTAAAGTGCTTACCTTTTCTCTACCTTCTTGGACAAACAATATAGTTCTAATGACATGTTAATATCCTTGTCTATTAACCGTATCAATTGCAGACCAACCCATCATTTCTGGATCCATTTAGGATGGCCTGATTTTCTTTTCATTGTGGTTAGCCATCTATTCTTGCAGGGTTTTTGGTGGGGGGGCAGGGAGGTGGATGATATTCGGCGATGCAATTCATTGTGAATTTTGTCTTTGTGGAGATTTTGATTAGTTTCAAATTCCCAAAAATATTTTTGAGTTTATTAGGATGCTATCATGAAAACAATTCCTTTTGAATGTCCAAATTTTGTTAGATGATATCAGAGCAGCTTTTATTTTGGGGCTAATTTTACCCTGCTATGAAAGCAAAATCCTCTGAACACTCCACCCAGTGCTTCGTGAAAGGGGTTTTCTACTCTGCTCCCTCTGCACTGTTTTAGGTGGCTCTGTCTCCACATTGGCCATCATTATTCTCACAGGCACGCGCTGACCTTTGCAAAGCTGAGGGCCTGAGAGGGCTCTGCAGATTACTGAACTCTCTGTCTCTAATTTACGTCTCTCTATCTCTGTGTCTCTCTCGCTTTTCCCTTCTCTGTCTCTCTCTCCCTCCGTCTCTCTGTCTCTACCTGTCACTCTGTCTTTCCTTGTCCCCTTCCTCTCTCCATCATTCTGCTATGTGAACCCTACTTGCCTTGGTTACCTACTTTAAGCTCCATCTTCTCCACTCAACCACCAAACTTCACCTGGGTTTCTCTCTTCAGACAGCAGTGTCGCAGCACTTACAGGACCCACCATGTCTGTTTCCCTTCTCCCAAGCAGGGATAACCCTGTATCACCAGAATTGCACATCTAAAAATCATTGTTTCCCCTTGTTTCCAGGGCTTTTAAATTTTTCTGGCGGGAGTGCAAAACTATTTTATTTTATTTTTGTCTTTTTGAGACAGAGTCTCACTACGCAGTCCAGGCTGGCCTTGGACTCACTATTTAGCTCAGGATGTCCTCCGACTCACAGTGGTCCTCCTGTCTCAGCCTTCTGAGTGCTGAGGAGGGTAAATCTTATCCCTATTATCCCAAGATGGTCATAAGTAGAAATCTGAGTGCCATCTTTTGCAGACATCGCTATTTTTTTTTCTGCTTTCTTTTACGCTTGTGTATGGTAACATTTCATCCTTCTCTCACTGGCTGTTAGTCACAGGAATCTTACATATTTCTATTTATGAATAAGCAGGAAGCAGACCACATGGCTGACTTTCTCCCCTCAAGATCCAAAGAAAGCCTATCTGATGTTCTAGTGTCTCCTGTCATACAATTCAAGCTGCATGACTGCTGTTATTTCTTGAAAGAAGGCTTGGTTCCAGCTTTCTTTAAAAAACAAAAACCTACTCCTGATACTATCTGGCTGAAATAATAAATCTACACTGAGAGCTGTTTAGCATCAGTCCCCGAGAACACAGGTGCTGCCATCTGTCAGAACTGTATCTCAGTCTTGGCTCAACTAATGAATAACATTCCGTGAGCTTTTTACTACCTGGCTGGGCAATGGACTGTGGGCTTTTATGTATGCCATTCTACTGAATTCTCACAACAACCTGACTTGGCACCAGAATTGGTGTCATGCTAGGTTACAGTATGGACTCTACATCAGGCATCAAGTTGAATCCTGACTTTCTGTCTCTTCTTTACTTTGTATTATGGGTGAAGTTCTTCAACCTCTTTAAACGTTGGATCCTTTGTCTGTAAAGGGGGAATAATAATATTTCCTCCATAAGCTGTGAGGACTATAAGAGGAAAAAATATATAAAGTGCTGAGCATGGTGACCAGTGCACATGAGAGTGAGATACAAGGTATAGTTGCATTATGTGTGTGTGTGCACATGTGCATTTCACGCACATGTGCACACACACACATGTGAAACGATGAGAATCAAAGAGATGTTAGCTTGTCATTTTCCAACAAATGCTTTTTGGGAACTTGATACAAGAGCCATGAGAATGTACCCACTCCCAGAAATTACAGTGCATGGCATGGCCATAATTGTTTGGAGGAACTGGCTGCTAATATTGGAAGTGCACAAGGGCCTTTGTTGAGGTCACAGTCCCATGCTCCCTGTCAGGGGTGAGCACCATGGCGACACTAAGGCAGACCCATTCATGGTGCATGGGAGTCCTTTCGGTGCTGAACAGGCTAGAGAACTTTCTGATGGTTTTGCTGACCCTCATTAGGTTGCATTGCCTTGTTGACATGCTTTCCTGCAAACTCTTTTCCTCTCAAATCTGCTTGAGGTTGGAGTCTCATGGCTCTGCTAACACTTTCTAGCTCTGTATCTATTTCCTTCAGATCACAGCCTTGTGCATTTGACCCATCTTGGTGTCTATGATTTGGTCAGCATAAATTATATCCCAGAGTCCTTGTTCAGTTTACTTGGCAGGAATGCTAATCACACCAGGTAGCAGGTTTGAACTGGTTCTAATCTCAGAAACAGAATGGTCACCTCTTTTCTTCCTAGAGGTCTCTTCTTCATGCTTCTAAAAGTTCCTTTGGTTTCATTTAATTTCCATTTTTATTCTCCTCATCTTTTCAGGCAAGTTGGTCAGTGGACTCTTCGTATATCTCTGTACTTTTTAAATTTGTGATAGTATTATACTTTGCAATTTTCATGTAGATATTACTAATGCAATTAAATTATATAGAATGGAATTTTTGCATTTTGTGATTCTTGCTTATGATTTTATATGCTCTATAAGCTTCCCTGCATGTGAATACTTATTCAGTGTAATGCTGAATGAGTTGTTTAATTTCTCTGATCTTTGAGTTCTTCATCATGAAACAGGAATGGATGTTCTTGCATTTTCTGGCTGTGGTGAAGGTTAGATAAAATAAAACTGATATAACTTAGCCTGTATTCAGTGTTCAGCAAATTTTAGTTTGTTTCTCTGTGCAGGCACCCTAAAATCTGTAACAGTTCTTGGTCATGTTATGAAGAAATGAGACTATACTTAAAGTTTAAATAATTTAAGTTTTAAAAGCTTAGTCACAGATAGGAAACTGGCTAACAGAAGTTTGCATAAGTGGGTAAAAAAAGATACAAACTCAGACTTTCTGGTTCCTATGTCTTCCTTAATTTCCAACCTTTTACTGAGATTGGAAGTTCCATTTGAGCCAACTATTCTGCTTCTAGGCATTTTCCCAGAAGAACTGAAAAATTCATGCCCCAGTGATATATGTGCACCCATGTTTATAGTAGCAGAATTTATAATAGCCAGATATTGGAAACAACCTAAGTGTCCAACAAATGAGGAATGGATAAAAAAGTTGTGGTACTTTTACACAATGGAGTACTACTCAGCTATAAAGAATGATCACAATGAAATATTTATAAATAAATGGATGCAACTTGAGACCATACTCATAAGCAAAATAAATCAAACTCACATGTATAAATACCGTATAGTCTCCCTAGTGTAAGAAATGGTAAGAGTACATAAAAGTTAATAGTAATCATGATTCCCCATTACATTGCTTTGAAGCCTTATAATGTTTCCATTCATTAGTTGGAATGGTTTTATCCTGGGTTATTCTATTTTATTATCTGTGATGGTATGAACAGCTATTTTGAAGAAAATAAGACATTATAATAGCCAGTGCTGATTTAATATCATCTTGTTTTGAAGTCCTACCATACTTTTGTTCTTCTGTTTCCATTGGTTGAATCATGTTGTACTTTATTGGATTTTATTATGTGTGGTAGTATAAACAAATTTTTTATGAACAATGAAATAATATAGTAACATTGTTGGTTTTTGTTACTTGGTTCTGAATGACCTGTAATACTTTCATTCTCTTTAATGGCTTTATATACTATTTTGTTATGCTTGATACTATTATGTATGAAGGTATACTCAACTATTTCAAGGAAAGAGACATTGTGGTAGCTACTGTTATATGGGTTTGTCTTGTGGTGAAATACTGTGTTGCTTAAATTGTTCTGTTCTGATCTGCTTTGTTATGTCCTCTTTTATCTTAATCTCTCTAAAATAAAAAATATTACCAACCATTTATTATGAATAAGACAAAGGGTGTCCTCACTTCTGCCGTAGGTAAATATCTTAGTCTGTTCAGGCTGCTGTAAGAACTGCCATAAATTAGGAGGTTTATAAACAGCAGGAGTTTCTAGGTACTAAAACGGGCTGAGTAGAACAGACGTTCACTTGTGGAGGCTGTGAGGGCCACGCTCAAGGGACCATGTATAGTGAGAGCCTTCTTACTGTGTCACAATATGGTGGAAGGCATCAGGTGAGCACAATGACAAGACGAAGCTGAGCTCTTTTTTCCCCCAGTACTGTGGACTGAGCACGTGGCCTTCACACTGAGCTACATCTCCAGCTTTGGTATTAATTTTTTATTTTTGAGACAGGGTCTTGCTAAATTGTGTTTTAATAGAGGGTTTACAAATATGCAAAATTTTCACACCTAATAATCTTCAAGGGATTTCAGGTACCAAGTAAAGAAGTAATAAATGCAAGGCTTGATCTGTTTGTATCTGCTGATAGAAACACGGGTTTTTTTGTCTCTTAAAAAAAGACAGAAATATCTATGATTAATATTTTCTTTCCTATGACACATCATGTGGCGCTTGCAAATGGATTTATGCTTGACTTCTTACTACTAAACATAAAGAATCAAATTATATTAGAGTTTGTTTTTGGAAACTCAAGGGGCACATGTAGTTAATTGGAGATTTGCCCCTTCTTTCCTTTTCTTGTTTATCCTGAGGGATATAAAAACATTTCCAACAGTATTTATTCTTATTTAGCCAATGGGCCATTTTCTAGTGTTCTAATCAATTAAATTGATGCCTTTGGAATTCAAGTTTAATATTAATTTCCCAATCTCCTTTTACTTAGGTAAAACTTTCAAGTTATAAATTAAAAAGATTTGTTTTAACTAAATGGGGTTAAACATCTCATCCTTCCAAATAGAGTCATTTCCTAGATATGTGTTTAACATATATTGTTTCTTTATTTTATTCACTTAAAGCAGAGCTATCTTTTTCAATTCATGTTATACCTATTAGATGAAAATTTTTATTAGTTATTGCATGATACAAAAAGAGCCTAAAATATCAGAATAAGTCCATATAATTTCTGGTATGCTTCTCTGCCTTGGAACCAGTCAACTATGGACGGAAACCTCTATGAAATGTGAGCCAAAATAAACCTCTCGTCCTTACAGCTGTGAGTGTTGGGTATTACGTTTCAGTGATGCAGAAAGTAACTAAGGGTATAATGCCCAGGGGCTGGCTAGAGATAATATGTTGCATCTGCAGAGAGCAAAGTACAACTCTAAGGGTGGTAGGGAATAATGTGGATACTTATATTTTTCCTGAGGTTAGGAAGGGGAGGTGGGCAGAGTGAAGTGATAGAGTGATTTCACCTGAAGGATTTTTCCAGGATATGTGTTATGTCTCACTGTCCAAATATTATGCCACATTGTTCCTTATGTCCATTCATGTCACTCATCTATTTGCTTTGGCTCTCTCATTTCTGAGAGCTAGGCAAAGCAATCTGGTTGTCATTGGAGAAGAAAATGATGGAGATTTCTAGCTTTTATTGAAAATCTTTCCTTACTTGTGGTTTGGAGTTATTTAATTGTTTTCAGAATTAATTTAATGATAAGATTTTATTTTGCTAATAAGATCTGTATTATGGCCTGGAAAAGAATGTGTATGACTGAAAAATTTTGAAAAGAAAGTAACATTTCTGAAAGAAATGTGACAATGAACATAAATAACGTTGAGACCACTATAGTTAGTACGCTGGCAAGTATTGTTAAAAATTTCATCCGTGTTCATAGTCAATGAAAAGCATAATGAATAATTTTTTGTCTTAATTTTCTCTCATTGCTGGGACAAAATACCCAATACTCAAAGTTAAGGAAGGAAAGGTTTACTTAGCTCATAGTTTGTGGAGGTTTCAGTCCATATAAGCTGGGTCCAAGGCAGGGTGGCATGGCGAGGGGGTAACAGTTTAAGGTTTCAGAAGACAGCAAAAGCAACAAGAGCAGAGAAGGGAGAGCAACCTTCTTTTCCTCCTGTATGTTGTAAGAAGGTTATCCTCCCTAGGATGGGTGTAGCGCTCGCAGCATCTCCTTGTCCTCCTCTTACACAGGGTCAGGATGTTTACAAAGAACACTGGCCCGTGCTGAGTCACTAATTAAACTTCTACACTCAGGTTGATGCAAGGAGTCAGCCATTGCCTAGAGCGTAAATAGTCATCCCAGGGCATGTCCTCTGCACCCTAGGATGTAGAACTGCTTAGCTACTTAGTTAAGCTCCTAAACTTCTCCAGTTGGCACAATGAATCGACCACAGCACTCATCCTAAAGAAAAATGCACTAAAAATAAAACTAAGTGACAAAGAAGCACTAATTGCAAATCACTGTGAAACAGCAGCATGGAACCTTTTATTTATCAAATAGCAAATTAGTACCAATACCAATAAAAAGATCATACATTTATCCCAGAATGTGAAAGTTTTTTTAAAAATAGAAATATTTCTTATTATAACCAAAGATAATTTTTAAAAATCTGTTTTGGTAAAGTATTTTAATAAATTAGGAGTTAATGTAAAAAATACTGTATATTTATATTGTATTCTTAAAAGCTGACCAATTAAGTAAGTCCTCTTTCTGATTCTGAGTACATAGGACTACTGAAGACTTCCATGGCCAGACAATGTTATGCTAACTTGGGAAGTACCAAACCAGAGCTCACAACACAGGGATTGCTCATGAACTGTGTCCACTGACATCTGTGCTTTCAAAGAATGACACCTTAAGTGTTTTTTCTTCAGAGCAAGGGATACTGCAAACAAGTCATGCCACATAATTTACTGTGTCATCATTCATTTCTTCATCCAACCTGCAATCTTTTCCTCCCATTTCTTCACATTAGAATTAGTATTTAAAAACAATCACATAACTGAGAGATTTCTACTTAGTCTCCCAGCCCAAAAGATAATGTTCAAATTTTAGGTATGATCACGATATCTTTCTCATCGGCTTGGTTTTATTTCATTTTCAAATCAGTTTTCATTCTCTGTGTTTCATATGTCACAAATTTTAACTCAGTGCTTCTTATGGGTTATCTGAAGATCCTTTGCACCAGAACTTAAAAGTAAGTTCCTTGGGTTTCACTTGAACTATTAAATTAGACTCTTAGGGAAATTAGAAGGTATGAACATTTTAATGAGGCTCCCCCATATCACTGAAGTTTGAGAGTCACCCCTCTATGCTTTCTTTGAGGGTCTCAACCCTTTGTAGACCTTTGTAGGAACTTTTCAAGTAATTTACCATATCAAAGTGCATGTCATCAGTTTCTGGCTAGAAAATATCTCTAGGAAAGATGAGTCCCTCCCAAAGTGATGATCAGTTCTTTCCTTAGGAAAAACTTCCATAACTGCAGGAAGAAGGAAGGATATTGTTCCAGTGGCTCAGGATAGGAGAGGTCAGTTTTAAAAACTCTGAGGTGTCTGTCAGAACACTGATCCTTTCACAATCTATTCCCAAGTGTCCTTTCTTCACTTCTCAACAAATATCTGCACTTGCACCATGAACTCAGGCAGCTTCAAACGTCATTTACCTTCTACTCTGGATCTTCCTTGGACTGCTGGGCTCCACTCTTCATAATGAAGGCACAAATATTACTTTGTCTAGGAAGTGTTGTACCCGAAAAGCCCCCCGAGATGAAAAATGGGGCAAGACGATGTTTTTTCTTTAAAAAAAAGGAAGCACTTTTATTTTAGCTGGCACCAGTGAAATAGTGCAGATGGAATTTGCAAAGCTGTGCAACTGAGTCAGAATTTTGACAGATTTTTATAACACGTTAACCGAGTGACGTGACAGAGCAGGAATTAGGAAGGCCTTTGTTTCCCTTTACATGAGGTCAGGAACCTTTCGCAGTTGGTGGTTAGCCCTTATATTTGCTTTTCTTAAGTTACAGCCCTTAGTCTAATTCCAGGAACATTTGTTTCTCACGAAGCGAACAAAAGTTGACACAGCATCATTTGTCTCTCACAAAGGGAACAATGGTTGACACAGCAAACAGTTTACTAAGGTAATGACGCATACAGAACAGTATGGGGACACCTCAGTTAATTTATAACAAATTTGTAACAATGTGGTCAGTGCTCCAGGTACATGGTTACTAGGGCGATAAGCATGGAGCTTAACAAGAAGGCTTCCTTGACTCCATGTGATTTTATCACTTGTTCTTTTCACTTGAATCCTGCTTCACATACATCATCTCATGTATTCTGGATGTAATTCAAATTTCCCCAAGTCTCACAATTTATGCATTACAAAAATGTAGTCACATAAGCCATAGTATCTGAATTAATTATCTTAGTAGCCTTTTTATGTGGGAGCTCCAAGACTGGGTCTTCCTGTGTTCAAGGAGTAAACGCATTTTCTCCATCTGTCTCTCCCTTGACCTCACAAGCCACCAAAAGATGCCTTCACACAAATGTTTCCTTTGCCACAGACCTCAGAGGCAGGCCACCTTCCCCAGAAAGCTCATCAGGTTGGCTGGAGCATAGTCAGTTTTTTCTCTAGACGTCTAAGCTTTGCCCCCGTGCACAGAAAGACAGTGCTTTGAACTCCAGAGGTGTTAAATGGCTCAGTAACATAATTTAAAAACTGACAATCAGATAAATACTAGAATAAGCACTAGGGGATGAAAGCATAAGCCGGGTTTGAGATGAGCCAGCTGACACTGCCTGGTGCTGAACCTGGTTCCAAGTTTCCTGGCAGTCACAGCATGAAGGGAACACCTGTTAGCAGATGCCCTTGTTTTTGCTTGTCAGACAAAAGTAGGGCTGCCAGATGCTTTCTACAAAATCCTCCATGTGTAACCCAACACAGAGGTAAGTTCAGAGCCAAGGAGCACAACCAAGAGATAAAAGACAGAAAAAGATTACTTCTGTAAGTAGAAAGCAAACTAGGGATAATTCCCTCCGCAGTGTCTTCCAAACAAGAAAGCAAGAGGTTTTTGTTGGAGACGGGTTTGCATATTAATGAGATGATAAGGAGAAAGGTTCACTCTAGGTCAGGCACCTTTCGGATTTCTCTGGAAAACCTTATCTGAAACAACACCAACTCGAAGGAAGCTTAGCAGTTAGGGAAGGGAAAGGAAAATGTCTCCCTCACCCTCCAAGCTCTCAACGGATGCACCTGACAAGTCCCTCAGCAAGCTAAATGCCTTCCGAACTTGGGGCCCCAGCCACCCCATGTAAAGCAGCCCAGGACTGCGCCCCGGGTTCTTCCAGAAACGGATCCTCCTGGGGACTCTGAGGTGGGGGGAAGGGACAGGTGCCTCTTTTCCCTCCAGTTGTCTGCAGGGACTCAGTGCAGGCCCCTTCCAATGTCCTGGGAGCACCTGGAAGAAGGAGACCGTCAGCCTTTCCTTTTTGCTCTCAGCAGAGACAAAGAAGGTGGCCCTAGGGCTGTGAGCCTACTCAGTCGCCCCGAGTCTGGCTGGGGAAGAGGACTGCAGAGGCCAGGACCTTGCAGAGCGCGGGGCGGGGCCGGCGCCAAGGGGGCGTGACACAGGGGGGGCGTGGTCACGGGGTGGGCGTGTCGCCTCGCGGGGAAGGGGCGGCGCCGGCCGCGCGGAGGGAGTGAGTCACCTGACCGCCGCCCTCCCGCCCGCCCTCCCGCTCGCTCTCTTCCAGCCGCCGCCGTCAGTCGGGCCGCGCCACCGCGCCGGGGCTCTGGTGAGTGGACAGGCGTGAGGAGCGGCGGGCAGGACCGGGGACGGTGGAGTCGACTGCGGGCTCCGGCTCGGGGTCGGGGCGGCGCGCCCGCCGGAGGGGGCGCCCGAGTGCGGACCCCGCGGCCCGCGCCTTGTTTACGCCGCGTCCCTCAGCGCGGCCGGCGGCGGAGCGCGGCCCGGGCGCGAGGCCTCGCGTGGTGGCCGAAGCGGAAGCCCCAGCTCGCGCAACCTCCTGGAGCGCGGGCGGGCGTGGGGGGCCGCTTCCCGGCCCTCGAGGGCTGCTTTGTGGGACCCGCGCCCACGCGTGTTCGCCGAGCAGCTGCGGGAGGGCGCGGGCCGCGGGGACGGCGGTGCGTGTTTGTGGGGACTCGCGCGAGCTCCCGTGGCCTTTTTTTCTTCGCACCCGGCAGTTTCCTGTCATTGAGTGGCATCGCGCATTTGGATTGCTCCTAGGCTACGAGCCCTCCTGGCACTGCACCGGGGCTGATCTGAGGCAGAGTGGAGTAGTAATTGTGAAAGAACGTGTGTGGGAAAAACAGGCTGCGACGTCATGCTTGGAAGAACAAAGACAGTTTTGTAGGATGCTGATCTTTTCTCAGCTCCGTATCAGAGCCGGGACTGTACCCACGTCAGATGCCACGGCTGGGTCTTTGTTTGTATGTTGCACGTTCTAAATACCCCAGAAGGTTTGCATTTTAAGGCAACTCGTGAAGGTGAAGGGTGGAAAGCCCAAGCGTGTTGGTGGCACAGTGCTTGAGAGCTTCACTCGGTGGAGCAGAGAAATGGGAAGAGGTGTCAGCCGGCTCCTTCCTGGTCCTGAGGTAGTGGTGCAAGGGTTGGGCCCTGTGGGCTGGGCTTGAAAGCACTTGCCACTTCTGCCTCTGGACATCTTGAGCCTGGGGGTGGGGGCGGAGGCTCCCGATGAGTCGCCCTGGCCCGGGCGTAGCGTGGCCCTGGTTGTTCAACTTGCATTTCTGTCAAGTGACTGACCATTGTTCAGTATTTTGGTTGGATAACAAGGTAGGATGACTCGTGAAAGTTGGGTTGCTGAGTCATGCGCCCCAGCTCTAGAGGTAATGAAGAACAGCTGTGCAGACACGTTCATCACGTGCCTCCACTATAAAAGGCTAGGGAGGGGGCTTGTACTGGGAGGCTGTAGAGAACCCCGCCACAGCCCTCTGTTTTGATACAGGTAATCAGTGGGTGAAGTGCATGCAGAAGCACTCTTAGGAAGCGGCCAAGCAGCAGGGAGCTGGTGTTTAAACAACAGGGCAGCCTCGTGACCTATTGCTGGAGAGCACATTGGCGGGCCTGGAACAAGCTTGGCTAGGGAGAGACTTTGGCTGCTAGGAATCAGCCGGTGAACACTAGTGAACTCGGTGTATTTCTTCTTTTTTGTGCAGAGTGGTGGATACATTTCTTAAAGTGAATTTGTTCTTTATAATGTGAGGACGCAGAAGGGGACCGCCTCTTGTTTCTATTGGCTTGTGGGTTTCCATGCGTGCACCGGTAGTTTCTGGGGTCAGGAGGGAAGTAAGAAAAGTACAGGTGTGTGGAATTAATTGAGTCAAGTCTGGAAAGAACCGTGTGTTCAAAGGCACACTATGTATACGGAGATGGTGTCCTTACGTCCTGTGTCATTGCTTCTTGTTGGAAAAAAAATGAGCATTGTGGCACATGCAGTGTAGTCCTCAGTGCTCACAAAGTTTAGGAATGGGAAATATGGCGGTACAAAGCTGGCTCTTGGGGCAAAAGAATGATTAGCTTTTATTGAAGGTAATTAATTTAAAAGAATTTGTAATAGGAATGATGATTACTTTGTTTTATGTTTCAGACCTGAGATTAGCAATCATGACATCTTTAGGCATAAAGACTTCCTAAAATGTGATACAAGATGATTCGCCTGGGGAACAAAAAATGTTACAACTTTGCATTTTGAAACTTTGCTTTTATGTAAAATAAGACATGAAGTTTAAAGATTCAGATTAACAGCACATGCATATTTTATAGTGTGGGTATTTGTCCTTCATTCTCACCTTTTTTTTTCTGTTGTGAAATAGTTTGTTAAGCAATAGCTTTCCGGAATTTTTTTTCCCTTTTTTTAATGCTTCTGATTTCTCCTTAAAAGCTATGGTTATTTCAAAATACTCTTAATAGTTTTTATTTCCTGTGTAGTTCTTCCCATTTCACATTGTACATCACTTACAGTGTAGAACTTTGAATGTAAATTTCTTAACGCATTGTTGAAATAACAGTAGAAATAGACAAAATACATTTACACTTGATACCACCTGTTTTGAATTTGGTGGGAAGCCGAACAGTTCATTTGTTTAATGTGTGTCATCTGAATTATAGTGATACTCTAGAAGGTGCAGTGGAGATATGTAAAGATAATTTACACACTGGAATGTAATGTAAGGTGTACAGTATAGCAGATGCCTTTACAAATTGATCTGTTTCTCACTGGAAGTCTGTTTTCCCTTTGTCTCTTTTTCTCTCTCTTTCTCTCTTTTTGCTAAGCTTATACCCTATTAGTGAGAATTAATGGGAATAGCATTCTGCAAATCCCTTCCTGGGTGGTGGCGTTGAGCTTTGGCTGGTATTTACCATTCAGTTAAATCTCATGTTGTGTGCCTTTTACACCCTTTGTTATAAGAGGTGCTACTCAGAAGAACACTGGAAAAACCTTTTAAAATTTCTTGTCAGATTCTTATTTCAGTGCTGATCTGGACTTACATTTTAGGAATCATCTCTTCAGTTTTTTGGTGTTCTTTTAATGACATAATTGTTTAAACCCTAGAATGTACATTTCCTTAGGGTTCTATGAAATAGAGAATTTATGTGGTGGAACAGTTGATTTATGAGATTATTTTTATTTTAAAAATATGCCGAATAAGGTAATCTACAGAGTCCAAGGTGTGGTAAGCCGAGTGCTGTTTGCCAGAGTCCAGGCCCCTTGGAGAGAGTAAACATTTCAGGGCGGCAGATAAAATACTGATTTATATCTCCATGAAGCCTGGGCTCCTGGCTTCTTTGGTGCATAGCATTGGCAGGACACACCGTTTGTGGTCTGGTCATTGTACAGATGAAGCATTAAGCAAAGTGGTTAAAAGTAGATGTGTAGCCAGTTTGCATAAGGTCAATTTCCGCCTGTATCGCCCCTTTGAAGCCTGAGGCAAGCCATTCCATTTGCTAACCAGTGCTCCACCTTCTCGATAAACTGGGAATGGGGGTAACAAACCTTATATGTCACAGATTGTCTGGAGGATTAAATGCATTAATATAGGTTAAGTGGTTAGATCAGAACCACTGGGTCTGTATTAAGCATTAATGCATGTTAGGTGTTATTTTCTGTCGTCTAGAATCAGGAAAGTGCTCAGCAAATAGCCACAGAAAGCTGAATTGTAGCTGTTGACCAAGAATTAAGACCGAGGGATTCAGCAGGTCTCTGCTAGTGGTGGAACAACTCAAGTGAACAGTCCAATAGGTTAGCACCATCTCAAACACACACCCACCTTCTGAGGGCAGGGTGCCGGAGGCATAGCTTTTAATTTAAAGAAACCAAGCAGTCCCAGTGGAGTACTCTGCAGCAGATTGCTCTGTCACTACCTTGAACTGAAGATGGCTTTTTGCTTTTGAAGAAATAAAAATGCTTGGCATTTTCTGTCTAGTTGCCTCTCTGTGTTATAGTTGAAGGCTTTGTGTCTCCTCAGGTTTAGTGATCTGTTTACTCCTTCCCTTCTTATTACTACTAGCGTCATGCTCTATGCTTATCGCCGTAGTAACCAAGCACCAACCACACAGTTATAGATTAACTGAACACGTTGTCATGCTGTTTTGTTGCGTCATTCCTCCCCCACCCCAGTAACCTGTTTGCTGTGTCAACTTTTGTTTCCCTTGTAAGAGACAAATGATGCTGTGCCAGCCATTGTTCCCTTTATGAGAGACAAATGTTCCTGGAATTGGCAGACCAAGGGCTGTGAATTGGCTAACCACCCACTGACCCACTGTGAAATGCCTCTGACCTCAAGCAAAGGGGAACAAAGGCCCACCTTGTTTCTGTTTCTCATCACTATGTTCTTTATGATCAATGAGCTAATCATAAATGAACTATAAAAATTCTAACTCAGTTGCACAGCTTTGCAAATTCCATCTGCACTGTGTCGCTGGCCCAGCTAAAATAAAAGCGCTTCTTTAAAAAAGATGTCGTCTTGCCCCATTTTTCATCTCATGGGGCTTTGTTTTTTTGGGGGGGGGGTTTACAACACCAGGACAGAATTTGTTTCGTGATTCTTGTACCTAGACTCCATCCAGTTTATTCAGGACATTTGCAGTGTTCATTTACCTGCCAGGTGCTTCGAAGGACTGTATTTTCTTTAGATGGTCTGTCCAGGCTGATGGAGAGAAATTATCCATGGTATGGCTATGAATACAGTGGATATGATTTGTCATTGAGTTTACTGTACCTGTTAATACTTAAAAAAGGTCATATCAAACATTTTGACCACCCTTTCACCAGATTGTGAGTTTTCTCCTGGTGAAGGTTTTGCCTTTCTGTTTTCCTTCTGTGGTGCACTAAATGTGCTTTGACTGTTTATTTACTAAGTAATCTGTTGGTTGGAACCCAAGGTATTCAGGTTAATTCTGGTCCTATGAATTTTGAAACTATAAATTTTTTTAAAGGAGATTTTCACATTGTTCTTACGTTTTGTTAAGTATATACTGAGTTGAAACTCCTTCAGTCATTCAGATTACTGCTTTCTGTTTTCATCGTTTGTGTGATTACTGAAGCAGCAGCTGGATTTACATCGTTGTTCTACTTCATCTTCTGAGATAGAAGAAAACTTATGACTTCAACTGTAATTGGGAATGAATTAGCAAATACAATTTGGATTGTTTAGTGTTAACCATCACATATATCTAATACTTTTAATGTCATTATTTTTACACAACAGATCCTTTGTTTTATTTAGGATCATAATTTAGAAAATATTAATAGGATAATAAAAGTTGCCCCAAGGCAAGCACAAGGAACAAAGAAAGCGTGCTTGCCAGGGACTTTGTTGGTAATGAGTGCCTTAGGAGCACAGTGGGCATGCAGTGAAGTTGGCTGGCTGTAGGGTCCCTTTCAGTGTTGGTGAAGCCGAAGCTGTGTGCAAACTCTGTTTACTTAAAAATACATTTAAACCTTCTTTTCTTAATTCCTTAGGACACTCATTGTTCAAAAGAGTATCTTGGGATACAGTATTTTCAGTTTCAGTTTGGTAAGGTTAGTTTCACTTTTTTGGGTTCTTTTTTAGATTGGATCAGAGTCAGTGGGCAGTTGCATTCCACTTTCTCGTTTCTTCATTAAACTGGGATTTCCTTGAGAAGTACTTCCCAAAGAGAGCCTTATTTTCAATTCGCTGATAGCTTAGACTTTAGCAGTGGCCTGCCCATCTTTTGAGCCCTGGGTTAAATAATAGAGTAGGGGAACTATTTCATCTCCCCTTTCCATTAATTTCTTTTTGTTAACTTGTTAACCTCAAGAACACCCTGGGGAGGTGCTTTTGGCCTAAGGAAGTGATGTGTTCAGGGTTGCATTGCAGCAGGGAGGATCCCCCCATCCCTGCTTACTGGCGTCTTGTAATTAGTGCCCTGTTACTCTGCTAAAGTGCACCAGCATCTTTTGGAAGTCAACTAAATCATATAGAGAGTTGGTTCTAAAATGTAAATCTGTGAAAGATTTATTAACATTTTAATAAATTTATCAGGTTGTAATTTTCGAGTAAGTGGTTTTGGGTTAGATAAATCATTTTATTACTGTATATTTTGTATTTAAGGCCTCTGCAGTCAGAAGTATCTGGTGTCTACTCAATTTTTCTGAAGAGTGTTCTCAGCAAGGCTCAAGGTTCTCCTAGATCAAAGAAGTAACTCTTTAGAAGAAATAAGAAAAAAAACTACTGGTTCTTTCAATAATTGTTTTCACATTATCAATAGACAGAGTAGAAAAGCTGAGTAGAAGTGTTCTTTGCTTATACCCAGCGCCAGCTCTCATCCAGAAAAATCAAAGGAAATGCCATGTGAGGTTGAGCCTGCAGCTGTCAGTTTTTTTTTAATTTATTATTTTTTTTTTTGTCTTTTTCGTTTTTATCGGTACCAGGGATCAAACTCATGACTGCACACTTGCAAGGAAGGACTTATGCCGCTGAGCTAAATCCCCAGCCCCAACTGTCAGTTTTTTCTGCTTACCCATTTTTTATGTAGTAAAGGACTGTCACCAGGTACCCATCGAGCTGTAGGTACAGTTCTTTGGATTTTTACAAAATGCGTTTTGCCTCTCAGGGCATGCCTGTTGTCACTGTACTGACCTGCATTGTCTGTTCCAGTACCTAGCGTGGCTGGGGCCGTCTCCTCTCTGGACCAGTTGGCAGCAGTGGTCGTTAGTGGTAGAGGAGCGCAGGTACTAGCATGGCACCCTGCTGTCGTCCTGCCCTCTTTGGTTGAGTCAAGTTGGGACAGCTCTCTGACAGCTGAAGAGTAGAAGATAATTGTGTTTTTAAGTTTTGTAGCACTTTGTTCTTTTATTTTCCTGCTCATGCTGCTTTTCTCTCCAGACTTACACACAAACACACCTTCACTCAGCTTTTGGTGTATGTAGATAGTAGGGTGGGTTGTTACATTCATTTCAACATTAATGGTGTTTCTGTTTTGTGAGGTATTTGGGTTTACATTTAAAAATGAGACAAAAACTTACACTTTTACCCTCTAGGTACTTTTCTAGATACTGGCAGTACAGAACACTTGGGAAGGGCAGTCTAAAGATGAGCAACCCATTGTGGCAGCATGAGTTAACTATTAAGAGGAACGTGTGCAGTGTGCCATGGCACCATAGACTACGAGAATCCTAAGTTCTGGAAACCAGAAAAGGCTTGGGCATATTCAGATGGTTGTATAATTTGGTGGAGAAAACAGCTTGTATTGACAACTCTTTTGAGAAGGGTAGCCATGAAAAGTAGAAAGCCACTTTGGTACAGAGAGGTTGGGACAGGGAAGAATGTATGTGTATTAAAAATCTGGTCAGTGGAAAGCTGTAATTGTGGGCAATGACCTGGCTGCCACAAGTGTGTATGTTTCAGTAACTATGACTGGATTTCCTGGAAGGAGAGAGACACTTGTTGTTTTTCCTAATACGTCTCTTTCTCAGTGAGAAAAACTTTTCCAAAAGCCTGGTAAGTGCTACCGTGTCTCATCTCAGTGGGTCCACTTTCACACAAGCCCATGCTGTCAGTTGGTCGGTATGAAAGGAAATAAGACTTCTCTGAGTGGGTTAAATGGGTTATGATTCTTCTCGAGATGGGTGAGGGTCTGCTTCCCCTGAAATACTTCCTTCTGTGATCAACTAGTACTTTTATAATCATCAGATCAAATAGATCATTTAAAAATTGAAAACACTCATCCTGCCATTAAGAATTACATGTAGAAAGAATGTTGTATATTTCTTTCAGTATTCTGAACAGTTCTGAAGTTCTTTATTATTCTCTGGATACTGTCAGGGAAAAGAGAATTTGTAATTCAATCTTTCAGCTTCTCATTAGGTCTGTAAGGAGAGGACAGCTCTTTCTCAGTCTGAAGGTGTTGTACTAAAATGCTAAAAAACTAAATTGCAAAGTTAAAAAGATTGTTATTAGCAAAAAGAACTTAGTCATTCTGTGCTATGCTTATCACCCTAGTAACCATGTAACTGGAGCACTGACCACAGTCATAAATTAACTGAAGCATCCTCATACTGTTCTGTATGCGTCCTCACCCTAGTAACCTGTTTGCTGTGTCAACCTTTGTTCCCTTTGTGAGAGACAAATGTTCCTGGAATTCGCAGACCAAGGGCTGTGAATTAAGGAAAGAAAGGGCTAACCACCAAATGTGAAATGTCCCTGACCCCAAGCAAGGGGGAACAAAGGCCCTCCTCATTCCTTCTCTGTCACTCTTCACTTTGTGGATTAATATGCTATAAAAATCTGTGAAAATTCTAGCCCAGTTACACAGCTTTGCAAACTCTATCTGCACTGTCGCTGGTGCAGGCTTAAATAAAAGCACATTTTTTCTTTTTAGAAAAGATGTCTTGCCCTGTTTTTTTAAAATAACATCTTGGGGCCTTGATTTTGGGGTGCAACAGAAGGGTTTACTGACCTGTGGTATCTGTGGCTCTCACTGAATTAGTCTGGCTCAGCCAAAGTGTGTTCCATTCATTTTCTGGACAGGCAACAGTCTGTAAAACCTAGTTTGTTTCTTTTTATGTGCGTGCATATGTGTGTGTGTGTGTGTGTGTGTGTGTGTGTGTGTGTGTAGTTTAGGCTTAATTTGGGACTTGTACTTGAGATCCTCCTGCTGCAGCCTTCCAGAGTGCTGAGTTTAGCCACAGTACCTAACTTGCTTTAGAGAACAAATTCTTATTCTTGTTTTGTTTTTGAGACAGAGTTTTGCCATGTAGTTCAGGCTGGCTTTGAACTCATTGTATAGCCCAGGCTGGGCTCAACTCAACCGCAGTCCTCCTGTTTCAGCCTCCCAAGTGTTGGGATTACAAATGGTTTGCCACCATGCCTGGCGAGGACCCAATTTCTTGAATCAGAGATACAAACGAATTTATCTTTTCTTTGCTAAACACTTCCTCTCCTAGAAGGAAAAATTGTACTCTGGTTAGCTATTTGGCCATTAGTTTTAGATTTCAAGAAAATGCCACCTTAAATTTGTGTAGTGTTCTGGTAGGAATCCTGAATTTTTCAGATGTCTTTAGAGGGGGTAGAATTTAGAAGGACTGATCCTACCAACTTTTTCTCCCAGGTAACATGCAGCAGTAACTGTTTACCCACCCAGTTGCTGGTCACACATCCTTTGAACTGAGTTCTATCCAGCTTTATTTACAGTGAAATACAGCTTTATAGTGAAAAGTAGTTGGTGAGAGCTTCAGTGGAAAGTCTGCAGATTGGAAATGTCCATTGTAGAGATGGTTATTTTTGCCTTCCAGATTAAATAATAAAAATAGACATACAGTTTTTAATGTTAAATATGTATAGTGAAACATTGTAGCACTACAGTGACCTTGAGGGGCTTTTGGATCAGGTTATTATTTTTTTTAAAGGAGGAAAAGTTTATGTAGCTCACAGTTTGTGGAAGTTTTCAATCTTTACTCAGCTGGCTGGATTAGTTTATTTTAAATAAAGCATTTGAATTTCCTACTTGTTAAGTTAAAGAATTTCAAATCTGTAACTCATGTGATGTCCTGATTATTTTGCCATAACTGCTGCTTTCTTTAATTAAAATTACTACTTAAAATTCTTTTTGTGATTAACCCTCCCCCTTTCTGGCTTGAGTTTCTTGTGAGTTGGAATGATTGGGAAGTCCAAGCGTGCGTTCTCATTTACTTTGCATACTGTGTGTGCCACCTTTTAGACCTGCAGAGGATCATTCTGACCTTGAGCTATTTTCAGAGCTTTCACTTCTTTTGGGCAGTTGAAAATACATATTTTGGTTCATAGTATTTTTTCTTTTTCAGTTTAGAGATAAAACGGCGTATGACGGGTCTTTACCTTTGAGTGTAAGGCAAGGGCTTTTGTGGTCTGTGTTGAACGTACCTTTGATGAAGGTTCTGTTACCATGGTTTTCTTCTGGAGCATTACAGTCCAGTATTTTGGCTGACCTGGTCCACTTTGAGTAGAAAGGCATTGTCTTGGGCTGTATATAAAGTATATTGTTCAATTAATGTATATAAGTAACAAAACTTTTTTTAAATTTTAACTTACTAAATTATTTTACGGAGTAACACAGGCCCAAATTTAATAATTAAATAACTTTCCTATCTACTTAATAACAGATGTTGGGCTTCATAGGCATACACAGTTATAGACAGCTGAGATATTACTATCCTTGGTCATTGCATTTTTAAAACTTTTACTGAGTTTATTGGCGCATTTATATATGCATAATGATTGCATTTATCATGCATTTGTATACACCATATAGTCTGATTCCTCTTTTTTTTAATGTCCCTAATCCTGGGTCCTCCTTTCAACCCCTTTCCCCTTTCTTATTTAGAAAGCTTTGTTTCCATTTTACCCTTCTTTTTATTATTTTTTTCTTTTCCTTTCCCCCTGCACCCTCTGTATTTCCTCTTTTTTTTTTGAACAATTTTTTTGCTATTTCACAATACGTTTTACACACTTTGGTCCTCACGCTTTTGCTTTCTCACACCCAAGAAACAGTGTGATATTTACATTTGTCTGATTTATTTCACTTAATGGTCTCAGGGTGCATTCATTTACCTAGTAATCAAGTTTATCCTTCCTTATACCTGAGTTACTACTTGTATTACTTCCTTGTATTAAAAGCCACATCTTTTAATTCATCCCTCAGTCGATTGGCATTTGAGTTGTTTCCAAGATTTAGCTGTTACAAACTGTGCTGGTGTAAACATGAATATGCAGCTATTGCTGTGGTGTGATGTTTGTTCTGGGAAGACGAAGGTGAATAGCTGAGTCAAATGGATCTCTAATGCTAGTTTGCTGAGAAATCTCCACACTGATGTGCACAGTGTTTTAACGAGGCTACACTCCCCCCAGTAGTGGAGAAGGGTTCCTTTTCCCCCACAGCCCCTCCAGCATTTGTTATTGGTTGATTTCTTGATAATTGCCATTTTTTTCCTGGGGTGAGGTGGAATCTCAGCATTGTTTCAATTTCTGCCTCTCCAATGACCAGTGATGTTGGACGTTTTTTCACATATTTGTTTACCATTTTTTTTTCTTCTTCTGAAAAGTGTATATTCATCTCAGATGCCTGTTTTTGGATTGGGTTTTTTAATTGGGGGGGTCTGGTTTTTTTTCATTCTTTATATGTTCTAAATATTAGTCCTTTGTCTGGGGAACACTGGCTAAATTTTTTTCCCATTCTGTGGGTTGTCTTTTCACTCTGTTGATGATTTCTTGTGCTATGAAAAGTTTGAGATCCCAGTTGTTGATTCTTTGTATTAGTTCCTGTGAGTCTGGGGTTTTGTTTGTGAAATCTTTGCCTATACTTATGTCTTCAAGAGTTCTACCTCTTCTCCCTTACAGGGATTTAGTGTTTCTGTTTTTAGTATTTAGATCTTTGATCCTTTTCAATTTTAGTTTAGTGCATGGAGCTGCCACATTTCACTTGCCAGGGCACACAAGCACATGTGACATCTAATGGACTCACATTTCCGTTGGGCCACTGTGTGTGGCTGGCTCAGGAGGTGGAGTCAGCACTGCACTGGGCCCCAACTCACACCAGGTTCCACTGTTAGCAACATGGTTCACACTGCACCACTGGCTGCACAGTGGAGTTGTGGAAAGTATCTCAAAGATGAGCATGGAGCTCAAGGCAGTGTGCGTGCCTAGTATGCAGGAGGCCCTAGGGTCAATTTTTAGTCCCAAAAAGTATCACTAAAAGATCACAGAATAAAAACTAAGGTTTATGACTGTGGGCCTCCTTGCTAGCCATCCAGGGCCACATGCTTGTCCTGCAATTTTCCACTTGTAATGGGTATAGCTACAGACTTTAGTTCGGCATACTTTCGTGTCATATTCCCTTCGATGATACATAAAATCGAAGGTGTAATGCAACGAATGTTAACTAGAAGTGAGTTCACCAGATGCCGAACAGTAAGGGAAGACCTGCTGTTTCCTAAATGCCAACCCAACGCATGTCCTTATATTCCTTTTTCTTCTCTTCTCATTTTCCCTGCTCCTTCCAAATACTGAAATACAGTATTTTGGATACTCCCAACCTTTGATTTACCAACCCTCTCACTCTCCTTCCCTGTAATAGAAACAAGTCATGATGCTGAAGGTGCTCTTTTGATTAGAAATTCTTTAACTCTGTAGAAATTAGCAGTTGTCATAGGCAGATCTGTGCAATTTTAGTGTTTTCTTTTTACCTGGCTGAGTTTATTAGGCCGTTTGAATTTTATTGTTAAAAATTCAGGAAAGTCTGCATTTTGTAATTCCTTTTCTTCCATTTGTAGAACCTTCTAAAATACACAGTTTTCTTGCAGTCATGTGCATACTAATGGCAATAGTAGTGATAAAGTACTAGTGATCTTGTGGCAAGCACTCTAGTATGGAATCCCCTAAACCGGTCAGTGCTTTATTAAATTGTTGGTGGCATTTTCCTGATGAAGAACCTAGGCTGTTAGACAGGGACCTCGCAGACAGGCAGTGGTGATGACAGGAGAGTCTTCACTTTATTCTAGTTCCTCTGATGGTGCTAAAATAACCTAAAATTTGATTTTCATTTATCTTTCAAATCCTGTAGTTTGCTTAGTGCTTCATACTTTAAAGGTTTTGTTGAGATGAAGGGGCAGAACTGCCTTCCTCAGCTGCCTTCTCCTTTCACAGGTGTGCAAATGCGCGTGGCTCCGTCTGACTTCTGAGTCCTGTTCTCTAATTTTCCAGCAGCAAGATGTTTTTCCATATTGACTGTCCTTACTTCAGGTTCTTAGGAAATGTATTCTTTGGTAACTGTTGTGAAGATATCAGCCACTGCAGTTAAGGATTTTCCACCAGTTTTCTATTAGGGTCAAACCATTATTGGGAGGAAATAAAGGAAAAAGTAAGTGTTTTTTGGTAGGCTTTAAGACAGTTGATATAAATGTCAATTGTGTTTCTAACCAAAGCACATTTTGGGAGTTTATAATTACTTTTTTATCATTTACAAAGTAATACGTGTTTATAGTTGAATTTGAATGCAGAAATTTAAAAACTTATAAAGGAAATTACTGATATGTTAGTATGTAATATTGTGATATTGTGATAAAACGTCCACAATATTATGGACGGTTTGAGATGGCAACCAGTATTTCTGGACATGGTAAGTTGAAGATGCCTATTGGATATATGTAATAATTTGAACATACATTTGGTTATGTGGGCGTGGGATTTACGAGAAATTAAGATTAGACTACGTAAACATATGTTAGTGTCCGCCACAACCAAAGGTCCTGAAGAGGTCTAGCTAGGGAGTGTGTGCAGTACAAGCAGAGAAGGAAGCCCTGGGCTCTCCAGCATTCAGAGGTTTTGAGGAAAAGAAACTCCACTAAAGATTGACAGGTGGTTGCCAGCAGGACAGATGGGAAATCAGTGATTTGGGATGTTTTGGAAGCCAAGCGGAGAAAAATGATCACACTGTTGGATGTTGCAAAGGTGCTACAGAGGAAGACTGGAGGTTTGCCAGTAGGTGATGGGGAGACCATTGAGTTGTGTGAATTGGTTTCCCTGGAATGGAAGGGGAATGAACTAATTTTAATGAACACAGATGAAATTGGGAAGAGGAATGGGAGTCAGTGCAAATAGCGATGATTCTTGGGAATTCTGTAAAGAGAAGCAGACTATCGTAGTGGGTCAAGACATTTTAAGAGATGAGCTGTTACGGTATGTTTTGTTTGATGATGGGAATATGACATACTCATATTCTTTCTCATTGCTGGGACTCTGCAGAATTTTGTTAATTTTGTTAGCTTTTTGTGTTTAAAAAAAAAGAATTAAGTCTTTATACTATTTGCCTCAAAAATTCTATTGTGTGAGTGGTTTCCTTGGTGGAAGTTTAATAGATTTCGTCAGATTCTGTAAGGTAAAGACCTAGGTTCTAGTGGTTTGGTAATTCAGCAGCACATTTTTATATAAAGGGCTCCTGTGAGTGTTGTTTTTTTAAACATTTAGTTTTTATTAGCTCATGTTTGCAGTTCCAATGATCGTATTCCTCATGGGAAGTTGGTATATGTGCATAATGTATCTTAATTCTTTTTTTCATATTGTTTCTCTCCTCCCACATCTCTTGGTCCCCTTCCCTTTTGCAAAATATCTCTCTATTACTGTCCTCTATCTTTTGTTTGTTCTTCATTTATACTTTGGTTGTCTCATGTAGGAGAAACCATGTGATACTTAAGGCTTTTTTGTCTGATTTATTACATTTAGCGTTAGGGTCTCAATTGCACCCATTTCTCTACAGATGACTCAAGTTTATCCTTTGTGTCAGAGTAGTACGCCACTGTTTCTAAATACGACCTTTTTTTAAAATTTTTTTTTATTTTTGAGACAAGGTCTTACTATGCAGTTCAGGCTGGGCTTGAGCTCACTTGGTAGTCCAGGCTGGTTTTGAACTTACAAGGATCCTCTTGACTCAGCCTTCCCAGTACAGGGATTACAGGCATGTGCCACCATGCCCAGCGCTCGCTCGCTCTCTCTCTCTCTCTCTCTCTCTCTCTCTCTCTATATATATATATATATATATATATATATGTATGTATATATATATATATTTATTTTGTACCAGGGATTAAACATGATTGTGTGCTTGTCAAGCAAGTACTTATGCCACTGAACTAATCCCCAGAAATACTACCTTTTCTTTGTTCATTCATCTGTTGGTGGACACATATGTATTACTTCCAAGATTTAGTGCTTATATATTGTAAGATGCTCTTAAAGTTTTAAAGGATCTATTTGAATTGGTGTCTTTGTCAATATTAAATATTAGGCAATATTAAATATTAGTGTATTATTCTCATACAAGAAGTCTTACTGTATATTTTATGTTTCCCATTTCCTAGTTTTGTCAAAATTTGATTTTAGTTTGATTTTTTTCTTTCAAATACCTTTCCTTTTTGAAAAAATTTGAAAAGTAGTGCAACCACATTAACAATTTAACTAATTAGATTTTACTACTTTTGCTTATGTAAATACTTTTTGTGTTTTTAGTCAAAATAGTAAGTAGTATGGTCTTGATTTTTATATATAATCATAATATTTTATTTCTGCTCTTGATCTCTTCTCCAACTCTGAGTAACTGTGTGTGTGTGTGCAGTGCACACGTGTGCATCTAGTGGTATCGGTATAAGGCAGTATCTTTTGACTTTGTACATAAGTCATCTAAAAATACTTTTTCTTTTCAGTTTCTCTGATTCCATCTCCCAGCCTGTCAGTTATAATGTTTTTTCTTTGCTTGTGCTTTCTTGGGCGTGAACCCAGGAATGCTCGCCCACTGAGCTAAATCCCGAGCACTTTTTATTTTGTTCTTTTGAGATAGTGTATTGATTATTTTTTTCTCAAAATACTTGACTCTCAAAATGAAGGAAGAAAAAGTTTATTTAGCTCACTGTGGAGGTTTCAGACCATAATCAGCTGGCTACATTGCCCTGGCATGGTACAGGGCAACAGTTTAAGGCAGTAGAAGATAGCAAAAAGCAACAAGAACAAAAGGGGAAGGGGCAGCAAGCTGCTTTTTCCCCCTTATATTGTAAGCAGGCTACCCTCCCCTGGGACAGGTGTAGCACCCACATTATCTCCATGCTCTCTCCTTGCACAGGTTGAGGATATTGAGGAAGTGAGGATTGTTGCTCCCTGCTGAGTCCCTTTTCAAGTTGACACAATGTATCAACTATTACTTCTACAGCTGCCCCAGCTGGCAGCAAACTTGTAACCTCCTGCTTCAGCTTCCTTCCTAGTAGGAGTAGCAGTCATCCTTGCCCATATGTAGCTTCTTTGATTTATTCTCCCCCCCCCATATTATCTAAATGTATTTTTAAGGAAGATGAAGTATGGATGCTTAATAATGTTGTGTTGAATTTCACTGTTGCTTGTAATAGAGGGGTTTTTAAAAAAATTTTTAAAAAATTTTATTTAAGGAGAAAAAGAAAAACAGAAAAAGGGTATAAGTTATACAGAAATTCAAAAAAAATAAACAATAGGAAATCACTAGTTAATAGATTACATATTGTCATCTTAGAAATAGTCGTTCAAGTTACAAAATTAAAGCAGATAAAGTAGACATTCAAACAGTAAGACTGCAAACAGCTCTATTCAGTGATCCAGCAAAAACTCAGTAATATGATTATCTGTTTTACACGCTTAAATATACATGCAGTTATATTCTTTAGAGCACTTTCTTTTCCTCTCTTTTACAATGACAGTTACACATTTTGGGTTTTATTACTCCTACATTTCTTACTACTTTTTTTTTGGAGAGAATAAAACCAAATGTGACTTAACAAAACAGAGTCAATCAAATCAAAAGGATGAACATATTACATAATGTAAAAACAGAATACAAGGTGATCAACAGTGGTTACCATAATGCCTCTTGCTATCTTAAAAAGAATTGCCTATATCATCAGTTATAATAAAACTGAACAAAACAGTAAAGACCAAAACCAATAAAACTAAAGCATTGGAGACATTACAGGACTTCAAAAGAAGGTAATAGTCAAACCAGAATGGGCATCATAGTGAATCTTATTGTGTTCACAGTTGTTGCCTATACTCTCAAACTTGATACTATCAAGCAAAACAGAATAGAGTAAAATCAGTCAAAACAAGATGGTGTGACTAATACAGAGTTTCAAATCAAGTTAATAGGAAATCAAAGTAGTAACCCTACTATAATATATCCTGCTATTTTTGATTTATTTTTTCTAGAGGGATTTTCTTAAGACCATGACTTTTTACTGTAGACTTTGTAAAAGTTACCTTTATTTTGTCAAGGTCAGTACTATTTGTTATGCTCTATGCTTATCGCCCTAGTAACCATGTACCCGGAGCACTGACCACATTGTTATAAATTAGTTATAAATTAACTGAGGTGTTGCCATACTGTTCTGTATGCGTTATTACCTTAGTAAACTGTTTGCTGTATCAACCATTGTTCCCTTTGTGAGAAACAAATGATGCTGTGTAATCTTTTGTTCACTTTATGAGAAACAAATGTTCCTGGAATTAGCAGACCAAAGGCTGTAACTTAAGGAAAAAAAAAAAAAAAAGGGGCTAATCACCAACTGCGAAACGTTTCTGACCTCAAACAAAGGGAAACAAACACCTTCCTAATTCCTGCTCTGTCACGTCACTCGGGTAATGTGCTATAAAAATCTGTCAAAATTCTGACTCAGTTGCACAGCAACTGAGCAGATGCAAACTCCCATCTACTCTGTGCTGCTGGGTACCAGCTTAAATAAAGTGCTCTTTTACAGACGTCTTGCACACACCCCCCCCCCCCCCCCCCCCCCGCTTCTTGACAACAGACAGCATCATGGAGCTTGTTTTTTGGAGGGTTACAACATTTGGGGGCTCTCTGGGATTACTCAGGGACCCCTCCCCACATTATTTTTCACCAATTGATTGCCTTGAACCATGTGTAAGTATTTGGATCTTTTGTTCTTTGTAATTTGAGTGTGCACCTTTGAAGTTGCAGAGAAGCCTGGCCAGCTCCATTTGGTTTTGTGCTTGGTAAATTTTTTCTGTGGAGTCATTTGCTTGCTTGAATCTATTACCTCAGTACTAACATTCAGATTTCTTTTATTTCTCTTCAACTACTGTTGCAGGTTCCTTAAGTGTCTATAATTTTGTCAGATTACATATTGTCTTTTTACCACATTAAAATGTTACACTTTAAAAACTATAACTTTTCAAACTGTGGAGTCTAGTGGAGGAGAACAGAAGGAATGTTACTGGATTTAAGGGTCATAATGAAAATTTATTTCCCTTTGGGTTGCTGAACCACAGACAGAAAAACCTTTGATTGTGTCTTTAATGTTGGTCTTGTCTTTTGTGGCATCTTGTTTAATGTTTTAGTCCAACCTCAGCATGCCTCTAAAAAGTATGTTTCTTTCTCGTTAAAATGTAAATATATATATATATATATATATATATATATATATATTTACATACATATATTTATTTACACATATATATATTTACTCATATATAATGTATGGATTTTAAAATCATACTAATTTTACCAAGTGAAACCTGGTCATACTATTATTGAGCCAGTTTAAAAAGTTACAGTTTTTAAAGTGTAACATTTTAATGTGGTAAAAAGACATAAAATGAAGAAAATGTTGTTGGGTCTGCATGCCATGCTGCCTGATTGGTTGCTAATGTAGCCTTGCAGAGACCTATGTAGTCAAAAGGAATTACAGTCCACTGGCTGAAATCTTGCCCCCAAAAGCCAACAGCCAGCTTGTGATCACACTGATTACACTGGTAGGTGTTCACAGTCCATAGAGACAAAATATTTCTGTAGACATTGGGGTTGTAAATCTGTATCTCCTTGGCAGGGAAAGGGGATTGTTACCTTTTCCTTACACAGGAGACCCCATCTTCCTCCACCCTCAACCAATGTAATCTTAATGACTTTCAGACCCCAAATCCCAACTTATCCTGTTTGGAAAGCAGGATTACATTATGGTATTGGGTTATGGGTCTCTAGATATGACCCACAGGAAGGGCCTTTACCATTCAGTTTGTTTCTGGGCCTTTTCAGACAGCCCCCATCAGGCCCATAGGCCCTTAGGTTCCCCAGACACCTCAGTCTCTTCCTGTCATTAAAACATTCCTTCTGTTCTCCTCCACTAGACTTCCTGCTCCTGAGACCTTTTTGCCCTCTGCCATTTCTGCTCCATCTCTAGACCCCTTCTTGCCTCTGGACATTGCTTATGGCAAGTAAACTTTTAAATTCCTGTACAGACGACACCACTTGTTGGTGGGATGCTAGGTCCCTGCTCACACTGGACAATATACAGGGTACTCCAGGAACTTGTGTTTACTCTGCCTCCTACTCTTTGTGCACTTCCCCTTATGCTGCACTCTATAATTGTACCTCTTCAGTTTTGATTCATAATTTTTCTTATCCTGCTAATCAATACCTTGTTGCTCCAAATGGAGCCTGGTTTGCCTGTACTTCTGGTATAACTCCTGGTTCCATGCATCACCTGTTCACCCAGCACCCTGAGCTTTGCATATTAGTCCATATCTTTCCCCAAGTATATTGGTACTCTGGAGATAATGGTAGGAGTCACTTGTTCCCCCAGCTTTAAAGAGTCCAGTCCAAGCGAAGAGAAATCCTGTACTCTTACCTGTATTACTGGGGATTGGGATGGCAGGGATTAGGAGTGTCCAGCCTAATAGTTAGAGACCAAAATTATAGACACTTAAGTGTACTGATTGACCAAGATCTAGCAGCCCTTAGTGACTCTGTCTCCATATTAAAGTTCACTGGCTGAGATAGTTTTACAAAACTGGTGGGGTCTAGATCTCCTTTTCCTAAAGGAAGGAGGCCTCTGTCTGGCATTAGGAGAAAATTGTTGCTTGTATGCCAATTATTCTGGGGTTATCCACTAAAGTATGACTGGCTCTAAAAAGCAGATACAGGAATGAGAACAAGCCAGACAACCTGAACAGAATTAGTTTGAATGATGGTTTTCTCTCTCCCTGGTTGACAACGTTAATCACAGCAGCCTCCAGACCTGTTATTCTTTCTTACTTGTTTAACAATTGGACCTTGCATTATAAACAAATTGGTAAATTATGTCAAAGATCAGATTCAAACTATAAAACTCATGATTTTAAGGACACAAGTTTATGAACAGATACCTCTGCTTGAAAACTCCATGAGCCAATGATTTGGTTCACTGCCAAAAATCAGTGGGGGGAATGTTATGCTCTATGCTTATTGCCCTAGTAACCATGTAACTGGAGCACCGACCACATTGTTATAAATTTGTTATAGATTAACTAAGGCTTCGCCATACTGTTCTATATGTGTCATTACCTTAGTAAACTGTTTGCTGTGTCAACCATTGTTCCCTTTGTGAGAAACAAATGATGCTGTGTCATCTTTTGTTCACTTTATGAGAAACAAATGTTCCTGGAATTAGCAGACTAAGGGCTGTAATTTAAGGAAAAAAGGGCTAACCACTAACTGCAAAAGGTCTCTGACCTCAAGCAAAGGGAAACAAAGGCCTTCCTAATTCCTGCTCTGTCACGTCACTCGGTTAACGTGTTATAAAAATCTGTCAAAATTCTGACTCAGTTGCACAGCTTTGCAAATTCCATTTGCACTGTGTCGCTGATGCCAGCTAAAATAAAAGCACTTCCTTTTTACAAAAGACATTGTCTTGCCCCATTTTTCATCTCGGGGCCTTTTTGGGGTACAACACTATTACATTATGTTTTAGAACTATTAGCCTGCCATTATTTTTCTGTGGAAACCAATCAACTGTGTTTGTCTTTCAGTGTTTCCCTTTGCCACTCAGAAAAGGTTTCTTGCATCAAATTCACATAATGGCTACTGATTATTGATATTCATTATATGCCAGATGCTGTCCAAAGAGCACTGTATATATTTCATTTGCTTCTCTTACAAAAGATTACTACTCTTGGTCCTAGTTTGCCAAGAGTTGAGGTGCTGTTGTCACCAAGTGCTCACGTGCTCTCTGGTGCTGTCCACTCTCAGCTGTAAAGAGAACAGCTAGCTGTAGGATTTGTGAGGCTCTGATAGAATCTTTCAGTCATCACCTGTGCTCCTCTCTGGCCTTTTCATTTTTAGTCCCTGATTGTGGGATCTTAGGGACTTGTGAGGTGTCAGTGCTTAGTGGTGTAGTCATGTCCTGGAGGAAGCCAGTTGAGTTTGCCCGCCCCCTCAGTTTCTTTTGGGAGGTTTATGTTAACTGGATGGTAATTGCTGAGCCCCGCCCACCTGCCAGTTAGTTCATTAGAAAACCTATAGTTACATCACATTGATGATGAAACACTGAAGACTCATGAAGGATAAGACAGGGAGATCCCCACTGCAGTCACTGTCACTGCAGTCATTGCAGAAAGGGAGGAAAGAAGTGACACAGAAAGATGGGAAAGCTGTAAAACTCAGTGTCCAGGTGGCATTATTGTGATTATAGAAAACCCTTAGGAGGGCTGGGGATTTAGCCCAGCGGCATAAGCATCTCCCTTGCAAGCACGCAGTCATGAGTTTGATCCCTGGGACCAATTAAAAAAAAAGAAAATCCTAAGGAATTCGAAGTAAATGTTAGTTCTGAGTTGTATTGTTTATTATACTAGTGACAAAATATATTTTTAAATATATTTTAAATTTGTAATATATTTAAATTTTTTTTTATTTATGTGATAGCACAAAACTGGAAAATTAAGTTTAAAACCCCCAAGTCTGTGGAACAACAAAAAGCCTAAAATACTTGGGAATAAATTTAGCAAAATACGGGTAAATCTATTTTGAAAAATCTGTATAATGCTGGCTTTGAGAAATTAAAGATTAAATCAGTGGAGAGAAATGCCATGGTCATGTATTGCAGGACTCAGTATGGTTGGTGGTTCTCCCTGGATTGACATGTAGTTTGATTGCCACCATCAGAATTCTACTAACTCTTCTAACTCAATAAGGTAACAAAATTCAGAAGATTCAAGTAGATATCCCCTCAAAGAAGGTCATAAAAATGATGACCAGTTAGTACTTAGAAAGATGTCCAATATCTCCAGCCATCAGGAAGTGTAAATTAAAATCACAGTGGAACACCATTGTATCTTAAGGTGTCTAGGTTCAGAAAGATAGCAATGCTAAGGGTGAATGAGAAGTAGAACAATGGAATTGTCATGCAGTGCTGGTAGATAATGTACAGTGGGGTAATTGCTTTGAAAAACTACTTAGCAGTTTCTGAAATGTTAAATATAACCATGACTCAATACCTTATATTTATTATTCAAGAAAAATGAAGTATGTCCATGCGGATGTTCACTTTATCATCATAACCACAGACTGAGAGCAGCAGTACAGTAGTCTGTCTTTATTACAGAGGTTAATCAGTAGTTAAAAGGATAAATTAACTGTATCATATCTGTATAATGAAATATTATTCACCAATAAAGACATCAGTTGTACACAATGTAAATGAATATTGAAATCATTCAGCTGAATGCCATGAACCCCAAATGAGAATCTATTGTGATTCCACCTGTATAAAAATAAAAGGAAATGTAACTACTCATACCATAGAACAAATCATTGGTTACTGGCAGCCAGGCACCGTAGGAAGGAGAAACCATGTCAGAAGGTGTGGAATTTTAAGGCGTGATGGATATTTGTGTACCTTGATTGTGATGATGAGTTTTCAAATGTACATACAGTTGTCAAAGTCTATTGAATTGTACATCTAAATACAGTTCGTTCCATATAAATTATACCTCAAAATAGATAAAAATAGAGACAGAAAAATGGTTGATAGAAAGTAAGTATTTAGTATAAATAAGCATTGTGGTGTTTTCCAGGTTCATATTTTCATAGCATGGAAGTGTAACAATCCTTTTTAGATAAGTAGTTGCCAAATGTATTAAGCAAATAAAAGACTTCATTATTTCTCAAAAGTCTTTGTAGTAAGAGGTGTAATCCATCAGGGTTGTTTTGATTCTAGAGTTTGGATTTCCTATGATTTTTCTGTTCTTTGTTCCTGAATTCTCTTCTTAGTTTTTTGGAACTGATGACCAAATTATCAAAGTTGGGTTTGGTGATTTAGGGAAAAATAAAAAACTTTTTGTTTCTAATGTCTAAGAAGGTGAGTCTATAAACAACTGAAACTTTTTTTTTTAAACAATTCAGACCCCTCTAACTTTAACCTTAGTTTCAAAATTTCAAATATGGAATTAGAGCCAGTAAATGTAACAACTGATTATAATTTCACTATGTACTTTTTATTATTAGGAAAAGTAAATGGAAAAAAAGCCCACAATCATGCAGTGCTATAATAGTCATGAGTTGTGAAAGTTAGTGGTGATTTTTTTTCCTACTTTAAAAAGTTATGGCATAGTTATTTCTTGTCTTAAACTGAATCTCCAAATCACTTTTCTACCTAATGTTATAAAAGTCTTTTAAAAACAATGTCATCAATTTTGGTAGTGTCATAAGCGCTTCTCCCATGTGTCTCAGCCAACATTTTTTTTTTTGTTTTCTGTTTTCATTCAGTCTTTTAAGAATAAATTTATCAAGGTATCTTATCGAGTCATATACTTAATGTTTTTCTTAGGGCTGAGGAAATAACTTTGCAAAATGAGATGATCAGATGTAGATGTTAAAGAGTTGTGCATTTAATCCAGGAAGAAATCACAAGAAAATAACACATCTTAGCCCCTGAGTTTTCTTTCTGATTTTTTTCCTAGTAAGCAAGCCAAGTTTTAGGACTTTGGAAAGAATACTGTCTTGACTTACTGTACTGTATTGGTTTAAATTCCTCAAGTTTAATGTTAAGGTGTTCCTTTCTTTTTTCAAAGTTGAGTCTGATAAAAAGGAAAGGTTGCTTTGAAAAAATTGTTTGCTAAATGGTTATCTCCAGCTTGAAATCAATTACATATATATATATAAAACTAAAAGTCCTTAAAGTCAAAAGACAAAATGTATACACATGATAATGGTGGGTCTTTGTCATCCAGTTGAAAAAATGAAGATAAGGCTCACCTAACTGAGCCTGGTATGAGGTGTGGTATACTCAGGAGGTTGAGGCAGGAGGAGCCCTGCAAGTTCATGGCCGGCCTAGGCTACAAAGTGAGTTTAAGGCCAACCGAACTGCATAACGAAACCTTGTCTCAAAAAATAAAAATAAAGTTCACCTCATTTCAGAACACTCAAATTCTAGATATATTGGGTATATGTAACAGGAACTGGCATAGGGAATTTGAAAGCTTAGACTAGAAATAAGAAAGAATCCAGGTAAAAGGAATTTGTTTTCTGAGCTGTCAAGACCTTGGTCTAAAATTTAGAGTGAGGCAAAAGTAATTGAAAGGGTGCCAAAGGTGCTACTAGGCAAAAAGAGTGAAGAAGAAAAGGTGTAAATTTCACATTCAGTAGAAAGGAGGAATTGGCGGGTTCCAAAGAATCTACCAGCCTGTGGATCCCAGGCACTGCTTTATGTGAAGCCCATGACAAATGCCCGTGCATGCCATTTCTGAGGTTCACCAGATACCACTTGCAGCCAACAGCACATACATTGCACCTAAATCCTTGACTAACAGGAAGTGTTTTGGAAATAATTTTCTGACTGCGTATTAGGATTAATGGAAATCAACCAGAAAATAGTTTTTGGTGAAAGACAACTAAATAAGTAAGCATACCTTTCGGAAGGTTCTCGTTTCTATGAAAATTATTTGGAGTGATCATTGTTAGTCTTTTACCCTGAGGCATCTTCACATTTTGAACATATCTAGATTATGTTCTTGAACTAACAGTGACTTTTATTTGTGTTTTCAAGGCAGTTGGAGTTTAGTGGAAAGAACATCTGTCATTGTTCAGTGGAGATAAGAAAGCTTGGCTGGTAGCCTTTTTCTTTTAAATGAGTTCTTAGTGTTAGATAGCTTACTCTCTACACTGAGGATTAGAGTACAGTACAACACAGTCCTTTGAGCCTTGAGGGCAATAAAATTTGACTTCTTTTGTATACCTGGAACTTTATCTTCAGAGTTACCTTTTGAGTTACGAGTATATAAAATATTGTAGACTTGGTTCCAAGGTCAGATGTTTAACATTTAAGTTTTTTTTCTTAAGTATAGTATCTGTAAACTTACTATGTTATGAGAAAGCCACCCTATTTTCTTTTATCATCTGTAATATTTTAAAAGCAAATCCAAGTGGCTACTATATTAAAACTTCTGAGTAAGGAATAGAGAGCTTGTACCTAATTGAGGTACAAGAAGCTTTAAAATGTCTGTTCATTCTTGTAACATTAATGAATGAATCAGCATTTTGCTAGGATTAGCACTCTTTATTTTTGAATTACAATAGTAAATATTTCCAAGAGTGTAAGAAAAATTCATATGTGACATTAGGATTCTAAATTTGGTAGTAATGAATCAGTAGAATTTTAGATGTGGAAGACTGGAGTGTTTGTGTTTTACTTTTTAAATCTGAGAAAATACTGGAAAGTACTGGGTGGATGTTGGAAAGAATTCTGTTATTCTTTACTATTATGGTCATTACATAGCTAAGTTATTGGGTAAGATGGACTACTGACCACTTAGTTTTCAAAATTAGGAGAATTCATTTTCAGAGCGCATTTCTGTAATGCCCAATGCTAATGGAAGCCAGGGGAGAGCAGTCCGCATTCGTCCAAGTGATTTGTGCTTGCTGTGTTTATAGTTGCCTCACTCTTTTTGGGGCAGCTGTCTTGCAGGTATGTTTGTAGTTCCCACAGGGGTGAGCCAGGCTCCTGTGTGTCCTTCAGTTCTCTGGAAAAGTCATCTAAGAACTCTGTATTTTGGCTCAGTGGCATTTCCATTTATACAGTGATAGCTCACTGGACTGTGTTTGGAAGGGGCTGTCGGTGACTTGGGTTTTTGGATCTGTACTAAAAATTCCAAGTCATTCGTAAAACAGCAAGTGTGGTATCCGTGTTGGTCCAGGGTCATCAGCATCTTCATCATCATCATTATCATCGTCAGTAGCTGGTAGCAGGATGAAAAGCACAAGGCCACAGGTGCATGGTGGTGAACCACCCGCAGCTCTAGAGTGATGGTACGGGAGCCAGTTTTTGCTGGAGGCTAATGAAATCCAAATAGGCTTTAGGTGTTCAGGGCACAGAATCCTCTTTCTGCAGCTCAGCTCTAGTTCATTTTGTTTTGACTTTCTATGAGGCTGATTTCCTTATTCTCAAACATATGTCTTTAATAATATCTGCTGTCCACACTCCTGGAGGACCTCTGTATTGTGCATTTAGCAGATAATAACTGGAAGTACAATAATGGAACAGTTAAAAATGCTTAATATGAATTGCCCTTCTCTGTCTCTAGGCTATACTATGTTCAGCAGAGTAAGGGCTTGTAAGCATTGTATTTTCAGAGGTCTATAAGTCAGATGAAAGAAAAGGAGACCTGGGGACTTGGGTGCAGGGACACAGGAGGGCAGGTGGGCTCACTCTGAGTCTGTCTTGGCTGATGAGACCAGTATGCTCTGGGTGGTGTGTGTTGCTTTGGAGAAAGAAGAGGGCAGTGGTCCTTGCAGTGGCCCCCACAAAAGGTAACATGATGTCTTTGAATGATATCTCCTCCCTTTTATTCCTAACACTAATTCCTTGCGTTAATAACTGAAGTACACAGAGTGATTGCTAATAGGAACTTACTGTTCTGGAACGACATAACTCAAAAGTTAAGTTTGTTCTTATATTTGATTTTGAAGTTACCAGTGATTTTATGTGGTACGCTGAGTCAGTAAATGACAGACTGTGATCCTTCACCTACGGAAAGTTTAACCACATAATGAGGTATTTTATTTTCATTGACTACTTTTGAGGAGCTTAACATTTTAACTATATTGAGGACTTTAAAAATAAGCACAAGTACAAGATAATTTATAGATGCATCACATGTGTTTGCAACATGTTTGTGATGTGGAATCCACCCAAGATCTGAGGCTGGTCTTTGTGAACTTTAGTAATTCATTTTTCTCCTCTCATTTTTGTCTGGAGTATAGAAAATCTGAAAAGAGTGACTTTTTATTCAGCTGACCAGTTGAAGGCTCCTCTGTTTCAGAAGTGGGTGATGCAGACCTGCTGTAGTGAGGAGTGTATAGGAGAGGAACTTCCCTCTGTGATTGTCCCAAGTGGGGGGCACACACTCAGGGCTGTGTGCCACAAGCCATGGGGTACCAGGAGAAAATACAGATCTTTTCTTTGGATGTTTTTCAATTTTTGTGTGTTCTATAGCATATACTTCATTAGTTGTCATACATCTTTAAAGTATGTAGATAACCGGGGCTGGGGATTTAGCTCAGCAGCATAAGTGCCTGCCTTGCAAGCAGGCAGTCGTGAGTTCGATCCCTGGTACCGATAAAGACAAAAAAGACAAAAAAGACGAAAAAGACCAAAAAAAAAAAAAAAAGTACGTAGATAACCATACACGTGTTGGGAGGTACCATTTTCTGCCAGTACTATACATGAAATTTGAAAATGTTTGGAGGCTAATACACGTTAGTATACATTTTTAATAAATATACAATTATATTTTTAATAACCATCTCATATTTTAACATTTTGAGAAAACCAAGAGTTTTCTACTTTTGATAAATCAGTATTGTTAATGATAAAGTAGTATCACCTACCTGTTGTAGTAAAAGTAAGACTTGTATGTAAAATGACTGAATACTAAGATGTGGTGTGACAAATGTGAGTTATTTTCTTCCAGTGCTGGAAGAGTTTAACCTTGTATAGAATAGTGTCTCCTGATTTAAGCACTGAACCTTGTGTGATCTGTCAGTTACTGCAAAATAGGGCATGGAAGAGGTGTGACATCATATGCACGTTAGTTTATCCCAAAGTTCAGTCTTCCTTTCCTACTTACTAAGTATCTTAAATTAACAGGTTGGGATGCCACCCCAAAATTTCCTGGCCCCATCTATTGACTCTCAGTGTTTTCATTTGTAGAGAGCCAAGGAATCCTTGGTTCAGAAAGTTCTTCCTCTCCCTAAAAACCTCTGTAAACTTAAGAAGACTGCTACCTAGAATCAAGTTTAATTGAGATATATTGAATAAAGCCAGGTGGTTCTTCTGGAGGTTTTTGTTTCCATTTTGTTTCAGTGATGAGTATATATTGTAGTTTATTTTGACACTTGGCCTTTAAAAATTTGTTTATTAAAACATGTTAGTAATATCTAATGAAGTTTTGGGAAATTGATACATGTAGTGAATTTATCTTGCTCATTTTCAGTTCCATTACCTACCCTCCCTTTTTTTTTTGTCCCCTCTCCCCTCCCTTGACCCTTTCTTTATACAAGTGTATCTTCTAATTTCCCGTCATCTGTTGAATTTATTTATTTAGGTGAATCTGGCATATTTTGCATGACATGCTAGTCCATGCTAGTTCCATTCACTTTCCTACAGATGACAAAGTTGCATTCTTCTCTGCAGATGAATAATTATTTCCATTTTGTATATCCCACATTTTAAGAAATCCGTTCGTGCGCTTAGCTGTTGTGATTGGTGCTACTATAGGCAGGGATATATAGTATCACTATACTATGCTGTCTTTAATTTGGGCAATAGTATAGCTAGATCAAATAGTATTTCTAGTTTCAGTTTTTTGAGAAATCTCCAGACCAGTTTCTGTAGTCACTACACGGCTAGTTTATATGCCCACCAGCAATGTAGGAGGGCTTGTTTTCTTCCCTCATCCATGCCCGAGTTCCTTGTTTTTTGTGTTCTTGATGACAGCTATTCTGACTGTGGTGAAATCGCAAGAGTAGTTTTAATTTACTTTTCTGTAATGGCTCAAGATGTTGAGAATTTGTTTCACGTACCTTGGCTGTTTGTGCCTTTTTTGAGAAGTACTATTCATTTTATTTGCTCATTTTTCATTGGATTGTTTTCAATTCTTATTGTAGAGGTTAATCCTCTTAACAGGAGAGTAACTAGCAGAGATTTTCTTTCACTGTGTAGATTGCCTCTTTGCTCTGTTGTTTGCCTTGCTGTGCAGAGCCTTTTAATTTGTTGATTCTTGACATTATCTCCTTTGCTATTAGAATCCTGTTCAGGAAGTCTGCCTAGCTTCAAGTGTTTCCCTTATGTTATCTTCCAGCAATTTAAAAGTTTCTTTTATCTGTTTTAATTTGATTTTGGTACAGGGTGAGAAATAGGGATCTAGTTTCAATCTTTTGCAAGTGGATATCCAATTTTCCCAGTACTGTTTTTGAAAAAGAGTCTGTTTTTTCCAGTATATGTTTTGGCCTACGTGTTAAAAATGAGATGGATGTAGATGCACGGGTTTGTTTTTTCTGCTCTATGCCATCAGTCTGTTGTTTTTGTGTCAGCACCATGTGGTTTTTGCTACTGTAATTTTGTAGTATAATGCTGGATCCCGCTTTGTGAGGCTTCTAGCCTCCCACTTCTGCGCAGATGTGCTCAGGGCTATTCTGAGCATTTTCTGACTCCATATGAGTTTTAGGATTATTTTTTCTAGTTCAATGAGGAACATTTTTGGTAATATGGTCATTTTCAAAATAATAGTTTTCCCAACCCATGGATACATGAGGTATTTTCATTTTGTTTGATTCTTCAGCTGTCTGTGATTTTCACTGTAGAAGTCTTTTTATCTCCATGGCTAGCCGAGTCCTAGGTACTTTATTTTTTTGAGGTTATTATGAATGGAATTATTTTCCTGATTTCTCTCTCTCTGGGTTCATTGGTATGTAGGAATGCTGCTGATTTTTGTGTTCTAATTTTGTATCTTGACACTTGTCTACCTTATTTTATGAAAAGTTAAAATCTCTTAACAAAATAAGGTAAAAAATACACTGTATACTGTTAACTTCAGTGTAGTTACTCAGAGCACAAGACATAAACCTAAACAAATTCTTACCAAAAAAGTAATAAACAGACAAGTTAACACACACACATTCTGAGAGAAGATTCTATTTACGTGGAATCTTGTGTTTTTGCAGGTTGCTGAGGACTAGAAGCATGCTTTCCACTGCACTTCCCGACGCCACTTCCCGTGCAGGATGTCTCTGAGTGAGAGCGCAGTGTTTGCCTATGAATCTTCAGTGCACAGCACCAACATCTTGCTCAGCCTCAATGAGCAGCGGAAGAAGGATGTGCTGTGCGACGTCACCGTCTTGGTGGAGGGCCAGCGCTTCCGGGCCCACCGCTCGGTGCTGGCTGCGTGCAGCAGTTACTTCCACTCCAGAATCATAGGCCAGTCTGACTCGGAGCTTAGCATTACTCTGCCAGAAGAGGTGAGCGGTCCATGTTTCCTGTGACTGTGATTTAGTTTTATTCAAACTTTTTTTGGCTTATAAAGTTGAAAGTAAAGCAGTTCCCCCAGACAGGAGACTGGGTAACATGTCTTAGTTTCTTAACAACAATCCATTTGTTTGTCTTTTTTCATAGCAGTGGTTATATTTACATGTAAAATCATTAGATTTGGATGTTGACATTTATTGAGCAGTGGAATAACTTGTCCCACTGTTGGGTTATTTTTAATAAAATGACTTAAGTTGGTGCACACCCAGTGTATTAAACACTTGGAAAGGTCATGGTTGAGAGATGGTGCTGTGTGACTTTCTCTCCCTCTGGACCTTGTCCTCTGATGGGTTGCTGTGTCTGGGTTTAGGGTTCTATAAATCATTTCCCAAAATATTCTCACATGAAAATAGGTGCCCCATAATAAGTGTCTTCTTTTCTCATTACTTGAGAATGTCTATATGTCTTGGTAGAAGAAATAAATTATGTCTTATTTATGGAGCCTAGGCTGTACATACATCTTTTCTGTAGGTTGTTGTGGAGCTGAAGATCATAAATATTTACAGCTTTGTTAATGTCTTGGCTCCAAGAGATCTCTCTCTTGGGCAGAGGAGTGCTGATTACATTGACTGTTACTCAAACAGGTTGCTTTATTTAGTTGCTAAGTGCTGCTAGACATTTGGGACCCAGAAGTGGTTAAGGGGAATGTGGAGAGTGTGTGGGACTTCTTGTGTGTGACCTGTGTAAGGTGTTCCCTGTTAGATACTGTTAGATAAACTGTAAACTAAATTACGGTATAGCTTGTTGTTAACTGTACATATTTAAACATGAAATTTTGGCTGTGTTCTGAGAGTGAATAGATTATCACTTTTGTGGCAGAGATCAAAATGAAAGAAAGAATAGCAAGAAATGACAATAAAAAGGTCAGTTGTAGACTAGCCATTGATTTTGCAAAGGAACACAAATCATAATGGTGACGTACTCAGTATTATTGTTCATGTTTTTGAAATACTGAATGAGACTTTCTGACTAGAACAAATGCATTTGTGAGAAGAGATACATGTATGCATGCATGTAATGTATTCATTCTGATTTCAAGTATAGATCTTAAGTTTTCAAATATTTGAAGTCTTATAGTGACAGCTTGTGAACACTGTAGTATAACCTACTGGCTTAACATTCTTTTTTGGTTATTTTAACTAACTTCAGAAAATTGAAATTGAAATCTTGGTAAGATAGGTATAAATACTTACACAGCTATAAAAAATAATGCAGAGTTCACAATTTGACCAATATCCCCCAGTAGTAACAGTTTGAAAAGCAAAACAAAACAAAACTGTATAATGTTATAGCTGGATATGGATGTTAATACAGCTCAGTGCTGGTGTTCAGATTGCTGCCATTTTATTTGCACTGATTCCTGTGTGTATGCATTAAGTTTTTACAGTTTTCTTCTCTGGAGGTTTTGGTGTCTACCACAGTTAAAGTACTGAACAGTTGCAGTGCCCAAAGACCTTCCTGCCTTTGTCCCTTACTCCCTTATCCCCTTTGTCTACCCCTAATTGTCAGCGACCACTAATCTAGAGTTTTCTCATTTCAGAAATGTTATGTAAATGAATGTACACAGTATGTACCTTTAGAGTTGACTTTTTTCCACCTAGCATAATTGCCTTGAGATTTATGAGTTGTTTATCAATAGTTTGTTCCTTTTTATTGCTGAGTAGTAGTCGGTGATATTAATAAATCAATTTTTTTGGTTAGCATTTCATATATTTAAGTAGATGAAACTAATTCTAGTTTTTGACTGTACCAGATAAAGTTGCTGTGAACCTTTGGGTACAGCTTTCTGTGTGAACATAAGTTTTCACTTCTTAAGGAGGGTGAAGACTGCTATCGCTGGTCATATGGTAGCTGAATTTCAGTTTTATATGAACGCAACAAACTGTTATGCAAAGTGCCTGTGCCATTTCACGTTCCCGTGACACTAATGCAAGAGATACAGTTTCTCTGTAGCATTTGTTGGTATGACTGTTTTTCATTTTAATCATTTAACAGTTAGTTAAATATCCAAAGCTTAGCTTGAGTTTTAAAAAATCACAAAATAATTTAAAAATATTTTGGTCTCTCCTGTAGGAACTCAGTATTTTGAAATCAATTTTGTCTAGTAACTCAGAAGGAAGCTTTCTCTACATTGGAGCAGGTTCCATTTGCCCCTCCCCTCACAGAGGATGTTCCGTTTACAGGTTTTTGCCTGAGGTTTTGTCAGGTGCAATCCAGGAAGGATCTAGGTGGTTTTTTTCTTTCTTTCTTTCTTTTTTTCTTTCTTTCTTTCTTTCTTTCTTTCTGTCTTTCTGTCTTTCTTTCTGTCTTTCTGTCTGTCTTTCTGTCTTTCTTTCTGTCTTTCTTTCTGTCTTTCTTTCTGTCTTTCTGTCTTTCTGTCTGTCTTTCTGTCTTTCTTTCTTTCTGTCTGTCTGTCTGTCTGTCTGTCTTTCTTTCTTTCTTTCTTTCTTTCTTGAATTAGAAATTGAACTCAGGACCTCATGCTTGCCAGACAGGCACTTGTGCCACTGAGCTGTTTCCCTGCCCCCAGGTAGAAACATTATTGAGATGTGGTTTTCAGAGCTTCACCAAATTACTTTTAAAATCTCAGTCTTTTAAAATTTTATTACTAGAAATTTTTGGCATGAGATGCTGTAGTTACCTTATTGTGCATGAAGCAAGAGTTCTTTGCAGGTGTTTTACTTAATTATTTTTATCTTTTTTTTTTGGCCTGTGCTAGTCAGGCAGGCGCTTATGCCACTGAGCTACATCCCCGGCCCAATTGTTTTTACCTTTAAAAATTCTGCTGTTGTAGTTGTAGCAGTTATGTTGCTTGGCTGTGTGGAGGTGGTGTAGCGTAAGATGCCCGGCACTTCCTGTACAACATGGGCTATGTGTGGAGTCGATCGCACTTAATTTCATCCATGGTTTGTTGGCTCTGTCATGGGAAGATTGTCTAGATTATATGAGTAAGCCATAACTGATGTGTGATTAAGAGTGGATTCTATAAAGTGGAGGGCCTATTTCCAGTGCATAGGGTGTGGTAAGTTTGTGTGTCTAACCTCTCTTAATTTTACATTTCCTAGAAAAATATTTTTCATATCAAATTACAATATCTATTTTATAATTGTTACAGAGGCATTATACATTTCTCTATCCCCTTTCTGCTTCTCTTGTTTTCATCTACTAGAGAGCTTTCAAGTGATGTTATTTTTATTTTGTGTGTTAACAGGTGACAGTTAAAGGATTTGAACCTTTAATTCAGTTTGCCTATACTGCTAAACTAATTTTAAGTAAAGACAATGTGGATGAAGTGTGCAAATGTGTGGAATTTTTAAATGTACACAATATTGAGGAATCCTGCTTTCAGTTTCTCAAATACAAATTTTTAGACTCCACTGTAAACCAGCAAGAATGCCCAAGAAAAAAGTGCTTTCCATCACATTGTCAGAAAACAGACCTTAAAATTTCACTTTCAGACCAGAAGGATCTAGAAATCGATGAAGTAGAGGAATTTCTGGAGGATAGAAATGTTCAGACTTCTCACTGTAAACTCCAAAGGGATCAAGAAAATGTAAAAACACCACCTCCCCTACAAGACAGTGCCAGCCAAACATACGAATCCATGTGCATGGAAAAAAACGCTACTCTGGCTTTGCCGTCTTTATGCCCCAAATACAGAAAATTCCAGAAGGCATTTGGAACTGACCGAGTCCGCACAGTGGAATCCAGCGTCAAAGACGTTCAAGCTGCTCCTGCCCCGCCAAATGAGACATCTGAAAACGATTGTCTAACGGGAGTCCAGGATTGTGCAGATTTACAGGTGATTTTAAAATGTGAAGAAAGCAAGTTAGCAGTGGAACATGAGGCAGCCAAGAAGAAAGAGCCTGCTTCTCAGGTCCTAACAGAGAGAGCAGAAGTGACTCCTTTCCCTCATGGCTCTACAGACCCTCATGGGCTCTACTCTCTATCTCTTTTACACATGTATGACCAATACAGTGACTTGAATTTTGCTGCTACGCAAGGCACAGCAGTGAAAGCAGAAAAGCCTTTGTCAGGTACAGGTGCTCCAGAAGAGAAAACGTTTAGTGAAAGTCAAAATTTACACTTGAAAGATGCTTCAGGCCCCAAGGAAGACAGCAGCCTGGCATCCAGCGGTCGGAGCAGCGTGGAGCGAGAAGTAGCGGAGCACCTAGCCAAAGGCTTCTGGAGTGACGTGTGCAGCACGGACGCTCCTTGCCAAATGAAGTTGTCACCTGCTGTGGCCAAAGACGGCTCACAACAGAACTACTCTCAGAAACGGTCTGAGTGTCCCTGGTTAGGTATCAGAATCAGCGAGAGCCCAGAACCAGGGCAGAGGACTTTTACAACACTGAGTTCTGTCAACTGTCCTTTTATGAGTACTCTGAGTACAGAAGGGTGTTCAAGCAATTTGGAAATTGGAAACGACAGTTACGTTTCAGAACAGCAGGAACCTTGTCCGTATGCCTGTGTGATTAGCTTGGGCGATGACTCTGAGACAGACACAGAAGGCGACAGTGAATCCTGCTCAGCCAGAGAACAGGAATGCGAGGTGAGCAGGGGTATATTCTTAATTCATTGTCTTAGCAACCGTTAATCAGGGTTTACTGACTCAGCTCCCAGGGCACCACTAGGGATCTGAGCAGGCTCAGGCAGGGAGAAGGAGCTCAGACACTGTTAATTACAGGACCATGTGACAAATACCAGAAGAATGAGATGAAGTTTGAAAGACTTTGCAGTTCATATATTTCAAGTAGTTTGTTTCTATCAACCATGAATAGATTCACACTGGCTGTATAACTGTTTAAGTCAAATGTCATGTCCCAAGAGGAAACAGTAATGATTGCTCCATCATTACTTGACATCTCCTGATAAAATGTATGATATATTCAGCGTTACTCATTGCCACAAGGACCTCTGGACCTGGGATTAGTCACTGAGCAGTTGTTTGGCAGTGACTAATTGTAGGAATGTGGTTTGTAACACAGTTTTCTTGGACCTGTTTCTTTATGGCCTTTGCTTTTTCCTTTTTCTGCTTTAACCCCGCCCTCTTTTTCTTTTAGCCATCGTAACTTTCAGTTTAACGAATCTTAATACCTTAAAGAGTTCCATGTAGCTAGTATGTTATTAATTATACCAAACTTGATCTGTATACTCTGTATATAGATGTTTGTGTTTAGTAGCTGCTTTTTATAAAATATTAAAATAATCCCATATAAGAGCCTGTTCTCCTTTTAACCTGTTCCAACCAGCTTGAACCACTGGTGGTATGTGCATGACCATCTCTTCGGGCAGCACTGATGGTACAAATGGATCTATTCACTCTTATCAGGCTTTTTACTAATAAATTAATAAGCCACTCAATGGACAGTCTTGTGGCTTAGGCTTCCTGGCAGAGAGATTTGTGAGTTAACTGCCCTGTTGTGAACATGGTGAGTGCTTAAAAATTAGATTTTGGTTTAGTTTTCTGAAGTTAAATTTTCTCTTTATAGTTGGAACTTGTACTTTTTACAATTTTTAAAAAACATTTTTTTTTCTTTGCACTTAATTTTTTTATGGTGATAAGGTGGCAGCTACCCTTGTAACAAAATTTTAAGTGTAAAAAAGAACATTAAGTGTAGGCAGGTGGCTAGAACTTAAACAAGTGAAACTTTATTCATTGAAAAGTAACTCGTTATTCTCCCCCTTCCAGTTCCATGTACCACCATTCCTCTCTGTTTCTAGGAATTTGGCTATTTTTAGTAACTCCTGTTTGTGGGCCTCATTCTTGAGATCACAGGGGGTTTTTTTGTGTATTTCAGTTAGCGTGATGTATTCCAGGTTCACCTATGCTGTAGTAAAATGCAAGACTTCTTTCTTCTGATAAGACTGAGGTAGACTCTGTTGGGTTAGACACGGTATCTTCTCTGTTTGTGCCTGGATACTTGGTTTGTTTCTGTATCTCAGCTGCTATGAACTGGGCTGTAGTGGATGTGGAAGCACAGCTGTCCCTCTGAGACACGTCTGCCAACCCAAGCCGGGTAGTGGACGCTAGATCGTATGTTAGTTTTATTTTTCAGTTTTTGAGAAACCTTCAGACTGTTTTCTTTAGCACTTGCACTGTTTTTACACTACCAATGTACAAAGAATTGTAGTTTTTCCACATCTCACCCTTTAGCATTTTCTTTTGTTTTGTAGTTAGCATTTAGATGATGTAAGTTTGAAAGTGGCCTTTTCTTTTTTCTCTTGAAGTGGATTGGTGATTTAATTTAAAAATAATAGGTAGATATGGGTTACATCTATGTATTTATGTGACATTATAAATTAATCATTTAAAATTATACTGTGAAAAAATGTTAAAAATAACATCACTAAGAGGTTTTCTATGAGTAATTTGTGTAGGCTTGAAAGGGAAGCTGATTAGGTTGCCAGACTAACTGACCAATATTTCTTTTGTGTTGTTAATTAAACTCCCATAATTTTCTTATTTAAAAAAGTCAATTTTTCCTTTTTTAAAAATTAAGTAGGTTGAAAATGACTCTAAAATATTAATAAGATTTAAAAAGATTTTTTTCTACATTGGCAAGTATAATGTGTTAAAATGAGATATATATGAAGCTATCATTTTGACAAAAAAATACATTTTCCAAAGTGGTTTAGAAATTGCTAATATAATTATACCAACATTAAATCAGTGCTACATAGTAGTATTTAAAGAATAAAATGTATTTCATTTTGACTGAGAAAAATAATTAAAATACTTGAGAAAGAAAGAACTCTGTAGGGTGTTAACATGCATAGTAAAATATTTTAGATTCTATCATTCTGTTTTGTTATTATGTCTGACTTGGTGAAAGACACTAACTTCTTAGTTTATCTTCTGAATCCTCTCAGGCTAAACGTTTACTATTTACTGTTAGTTTTTTAAAAAGGATTGTATAAAAACTAAGGATAGGGACCATTTAAAAATCTGTGCTCTATGATAAAAATGAGATATATTTCTTTATCTTTCCAGGTTGAAATATAATTATAAAATAGCAATTATTCATGTTTATTTCACCTTCTAGGTGAAACTGCCCTTTAATGCACAATATATAATTTCACTGTCTCGAAACGATTTTCAATCCTTGGTAAAAATGCACAAACTGACCCCTGAACAACTGGATTGTATCCATGATATTCGCAGAAGAAATAAAAACAGAATTGCTGCACAGCGGTGCCGAAAGAGAAAACTTGACTGCATACAGAATCTCGAATCAGAAATTGAGAAGCTGGTAAGTACACAAGTGTCTCATTGCTGTGTCAGTTCCTAGGTGTGAGTCAGTGCTCAGTTACCTAGGATTTAAAAATGTAACAGTTACTGTTTTAAGAGAGACTATAATGCATTTTCAGAACAAGTGGGAAAAATAGTGGCAGTTTTTGACTTTTTACTTAAGCTATATTTTAAAATTTTTATTAGTACATGTTCGCAATATATAATGATTATAGTCATTGTAGTGAGTTGTTACACGAACATAACACATCATGATTCTTTTGACTCTGGCTAAATGTCTTAGAAATGATTTTTAAGTTAAGAATTATGGGGTTTGAGTAAAAATTAAAGAAATTAGAAGACATTTTAATTTCTTTGTGATAAGTCTGGTGTCTACACAACGTTCTCTTTGGGTAGGCTAAATGAAATGATTCTGGATTACCTGTTTGGATGACATCAGAAACAGACCAACCTATGTCTTTCATTGAAGGGGAAAAATTCTGATAGGATATAGAAATCTGAATAGAACATTTCAAGATCAAATGAGATCCTGGGGACAATAGTGCTTGGTTCTGAAAAACTGTTAAATTTGCTTCCACTTTTCTTTTCCCTTTGTGATTGGTGGAAGGAAACATCGTATGAAAGGTGTGATGGTACAGCTTAGCTAAGGGCAAAAAATATGTGTCAAGCATAAAAATAGCAAAAACGTTCTTTGACTATTCAGTTTTGTGAATTATCTTGTTAATTATCACTGAAATTTAAAGGTGTGAAGCATGAACAGCGAATGACATTAAACAGTACAGTTGTGCTTTAATATATGCCTTCAAGAAAAATTAAAAATAAAATCTTTCAGTTTACATGTACTTCAGACAAAAAGATGAAGTATAGGAAATGTAACTATGTAAAAAGATGAAGAAAGATGTTTTACAGATGTAGACGTGAGTAATATCTAAAAAAGGAAAACTGTATTTTTTCTCTAGTACTAGGGATGGAACTCAGGCCCTTCACACTAAACTACATCCCATGCTGCACCTCTCTTTTATGTTTTAGGATTTGAAACAGAGTCAGTAGGTTGCCCAGCCTGGGCTCAAACTTACTGTCCTCTTGCTTCAGTCTCCCAGGGTGCTGTGATTATAGGCACGCACCACCATACCTCACTCAATTATGAGTCTTTTGAATAATTAAAGTTACTCCAAGCAAAGGGGAAATGTTACATGTTCAGCAATACTTAGTGTTTTTGTACTGTGTTTATTAGCTCTGCCTTTAACCATTAGTATTTTTTCTTCTTACCTAACTTGGAATTAAGCACCTGCCTGCAGATGGGATATAGCATTTTATTTTATTTTTTTTCACTTTTTTTTTTATTTAAGGAGAAAAAGGAAAAAAAACAGAAAAAGGGTACAAGTAATACAAAATTTAAAAAATAAATAGTAAGAAATCACTAGTTAATATATTACATATTCTATCTTAGAAATAGTTGTTCAAGTTACAAAATTGAAGCATATAAAGTGGATTTTCAAACAGAGTGCAAACAGTTCTGTTCAGTGATCCAAAAAAACTCAGTGATATGGTTATCTATCTTATACACTTAAACATATATGCAGTTATAAACTTTAGAGCACTTTCTTTTCTTTTGTACAATGATAATTACACATTTTGGGTTTTATTACTCCCACAGTTCTTACTACTTTTTTTGAAGAGAATAAAACCAAATGTGACATATCAGAACAGAGTCAAATCAAAAGGATAGGCATAATAATGTAAAAACAAAATACAAGGTGATCAACGATGGTTACCATACTGCCTCTTGCTATTTTAAGAAGAATTGCCAGTTATAATAAAATTGAACAAAACAGTAAAGAATAAAACCAAAGCATTGGAGACATTACAGGACTTTAAAAGAAGATAATAGTCAACCAGAATGGGCATCATAATGAATCTTATTGTCTTCACAGTTTTGCCTGTACTTTAGAACTTGGTACTATCAAGTCAATCAGTCAAAACAAGATGGTGAGGGCAATACAGGATTTCAAATCAAGTTAATAGGAAATCAAAGTAGGTTATATACTATAATGTATCCTGCTATTTTTATTTATTTTTCCCTTAATTAAAAAGAAAAAAGTAAATAAAAAAAGGGTGGGGGGAATTGAGATAAAAGAGGGCATAACAACAGAACAGTGCAGGTCAAAACATAACCATTTAAGCACAATAGTGTTTCACCACAAGATTTCCTGACATAAAAATAGTTACCATAGTGTCTCTTTCCTTGAAATCTTTTGAGTATAACTTCATATACTGTAGCACCAAACACATCAAGACACTATAAAACCATTCAAGAGAATGACATTATTACAATTAACAGAAAATGAACAATGGTTTCTGTATAATCTCCTTGTCTATAAAAGTTTTTACTTATATTATCATATATCATAAAATCCAATAAGATACAACCTTTTAAAACCGATGGAGACAGAAGAATACAAGTTTGATGGGACTTCAAAACAAGATGATACTAGATCAGCACTAGCTATTATGATGTCTTGTTTTCTCCAAAATAGCTGTTCCTACCATCCGATCTTCTGTGCCTCATTTCTGTTCAGCTCTGTCATTAGTTGTCAGTTTGTCTTCTTCTTTTCGCTTTCTGCTCCATTCACTGTGGCCTCTTTGCCACTGTTTCTGGGATCTTGGTATTTTCCTTTTTAAAAAATATCCTACTGTATTCTCTGTAGAGTTGAATTGGTGGTTGCAAATTCCCCTAGTTCCTCTTTATCCTGGAAGCATCTTGTTTTTCCATCAATTTCTAGGGACAGTTGTGCAGGATGTATCAATTTTGCCTGGAGGTTATTATCTTTCAAAGCTTGAATTATTTCCCCCCGTGCTCTTCATGATTTGATGGTTTGTGCCGAGAAGTCTGCTGTAATTCTGACGGGTATTCCCTTGTAAGTGATTTTCTTGTCTCTGACGGCTTTTAATATTCTGTTCTTATAGTGGATTTCTGGAATTTTGATTACTATATGCCTGGGTGTAGCTCTGTTTGGGTTGTAAGTGGCTGGGGTCCTGTATGCCTCGTACATCTGAGTATCTTTACCATTTGCTAAATTAGGGAAATTCTCTTGGATTATTTCTGTGAATACCTTTTGTAGTCCATTTGTTTGTGTCCCTACTTCTTCTTTTATGTTCTTAATTGTTAAGTTATAGATCCTCTTATCATCTTCTAGCCTTTGTATTGTTGCTGTTTGTTTTCTTGTTATTTTTAAGAAGTTTTTCATTTCATGCTCCCATATTACAAGTCTGCCCTCCAGTTCAGATAATCTATCCTTAGTTTCTTTCAAGCTGTTATGCCAGTTTTCAATAGAGTTTTTAGTTTCCTGGTAATCTCTTTGAACCTGCTTCACATATTCTATGTTTTCTCTGTTTTCTCCATCAAACAATTCTCCCCTTTTTTTCTGTTCTTCTATTCCACCATCTGTTTTTTCTTGGGCGGTGCTTAGCATTTCTCTAACTATTCTACTTCTATCTTGCTTCAGTTCGTTAATAACTTCATTCCTGAACTTGTCTATGAGGCTCTGGAGATAGCGCTTTATGTCTATTGGTGCCGTGTCTGATATTGCATGTTTCTTAGGACTGGGGGCTGAGGACCCTTTCTTGTTGCTCCCTCTTCCCATATTTTTTGTTCCTTATATACAAGCGTATATTGGAGGCCCAGTTTCTTTCTTTGTCGGTTACAGTTTGTTTGAATTGTGCTGGCTAGGTGTTCCCGTCTTCTGCAGTGTACTAGGGAGACACAGACCTGGGCAGCCTATGCTGGGCCTACCCCTCCTGTCAACCTACCGAAGGCTTCACTGCTAGGGTGCACCTCCAGGCACTGGGACCTGGGTTGGGATAGCCTGCTGGGTCTTAGCAGCGTCACGCAGGCCAGGCACTCCCCACCAATCCTGCTTGAGAGGGGAATATGTGACTGAAGTCACTGCAACAACCTGTTAGGTAGTCTGCCCAGTCCCAGTATGTCATTGCTGAAGCCTCCTACTCTATGGGAGGGTCCCCGATCCACTCACTCACCGCAGGTTGATGCAGGGCTCCCGGCCAGTCCTGCTCTCAACTCCATTCACTGCTTCCCACTCTCAGAGCTTTAGCACCTCTCTCCTTGCCGCGCTGATTGGGATGCAGCAGCGGCTGCAGGAAATTCAAATCGCAGCTTCCAGTGGCGCGAGGTCCAGCTTCCACACTGAGACCTTATCTGTTCCTGTTGTATCACCGGGATTGCGTTTCCAGTTGGTTTCTCTTAAGTTGAGTTCATTCTTGGGTCGGCAAAGTATATCTCCCCTTGCTTAGCATTTCTTGCCCGGCACCATTCCTGGATTTTAAGTGCGGTTTCTCAGAGAGCCTCCGAAGCTGCTGCTATCTGTCCGCCATGTTCTCCCGGAAGCCAGTCGGGATATAGCATTTTAAACACAAATGATAGAATCTTAGTTGTGTTCTACACAGAGATACTTTTCTACTCGGGTTATGTGGAGCTACTTGAAGTTGGCATAAAATTGTGCTACTACAGTTTTTAGTTTTGTTTCTTATAGTTCTCTGTCTTTTCCCTCAACTAGTTGTAATTTATTGTTGTCAGTAGAATTAATGTTTTTCTTTAAATCTTTAAACTAAACTGCCCTTTAAATAAAAAGAAAGACAAAACCAATCAAGAGTTGCTTTTCACAACTTTATTTGATACATTTTTACTAAGCAGATGTTTTTGCAGGGAACTTACCCATTGGATATTCTATTTCCTGGCTCAAAGGTCTCATCTTTATTTTGATATTAGTTGCTGAATAACTGATAGTTTCAGCTTTGCAGGATGGAAGGGGCCTTGCTGTTTTGTTTGGGCTTTGTGTTTGCTTCAGCAGAGAGGCACAGATACAGTGGTTAAAAGTACGGAATGCTGTCACAGATATTTAGTGCCTCTGAGTAAGCTGTTTGATTTCTGTGTGCCTTACATTTCCCATCTGTCAATGAGATAATGTTACTTCCTGGTTTCCAGAGAAGGTGCTCATTAATGAAGAATGAATGAGTCAGTATTTCTAAGTAACTTGTACCAGTGTCTGGCTCATGGCAAGTACTCAGGAATACTACGTATTTCGTCTTATGGCCACATTGCTGTTTACCAGTGTCCAGATTTTTCTGAGGTCGCTTCCTTCCTAGTTTGCTATGGAACTCACTTGTATACTATCCCCGTCTCATCCTACTTGGGGCCCCTTTCTGTGGTCAGTAGAGTGTTGCTTACTTTACAGCACAGGGTAATAGGTTTTTCAGCAGTTTTCATGAACTACAAAAAGAGTGGCCAATACCCTATTCAGCTGTTGTATTCATTTGGACTCTGGCTTTAAGAAACAGCAGCTGTCTACAGATGAATGAAAGCTCTGTCCTAGGGAGGTACCTGTCTCTCAGAAGCTGGGGTTGGAGCCAGGCCTCGTAATGGCATGGAGGAGCCGGAGGAGCCCTCAGGGAACTCGAGCCCCTCTCCCTCTGGGGAGTGGACGATGACCGCACAGCTCCTGGATGGTTTCACTTGCCTCCAGGGACCAGTGCGCACACAGATTCCACTAGAGTCACCTCTGAATTCCCAAGGAGGAGAGCAACTAATTGGCATAATTAGGCTCAGGTGTCCACTTCTCTGCCTGAAGAGACAGGCGGAAGAGCCAGAGAGTCAGGATCCTTCCCTGGGCTCAGAGGGGTCTTGGCCTCTGCAGCAGCTCTGGGAGGTTACCTTGTAGTTTGTGTGTCACAGTGACTTTTTCCTCTTTTGGCTTCCTCAGACTCCTGTGTCCTCATATAGCTCTCAGTTCTAGTCATTTACACAGGCAAACTCAACTGCAGAGTGCAAAGAGCAAACTACAGATTTCTGTCCTGCCACAGATGTCTTTCTCAGACAGAACAAGAGCAGAGTGTGCCACTAGCCAGAAGAGCCAGGAGTAAGATAATTTGGTGCTTAAAATACAGTGGCCTGCTGCATAATAACATTTCTTGTCAGTGACAGGCCACATATCTGGCAGTGGCCCTTGAGAGAAGGGAGCTGAAAAATTCCTGATGCCTATTGAGTGCATAGCCAAAAAGATAGCAAGAAAAAGAGAGACACATAGAAAGAGTCCATTAAAACTACGGTGAAGGGTATGGCAGAAACTCCTCAAACCTCAGTGAGTGCTTTTCCCTGCCTGGAAAGTTTCGCATTAATAGAGAGCGATGCCCATAATACATTATCTGTTTACAGGCAAATCCAGGACAAAAGAAAAGTCACAAGCAAAGTAAACCACTGCAGACCCATTTTGGTCTCAGGCAGTACTGTAATACAAGCCAAGCCGTGAGCAGTCCCTGAGGGAGAGATCAGGAGAGGCACTGCTGTTGTAGGAGGCACCGTGGGTGTTGTTTGCCCTGAGACCTTCTGGTGACGCATGATACAGAGATGGAAGACATGCTATTGGTGATCCTGACCCTGGGTAGGCTTACATAATGGTGTATTAGTTTTTTAACAAAGAAGTTTAAGAAGTAAAAAAAACAATTAATAGAGAATACTTGGAAAATAAGAATGTAAAGGGCCAGGTATGATGGTAGCACATACCTCTAATACCAACACTCTGGGAGGCTGAGCAAGACGCTTACAAGGTCTAACCCAGCCCAGGTGTTGTGGCAGCTTAGTGAGATCCTGTCCCAAAACAAAAAATGAAAGAGTTGGGAATGTACTGTAGTGGCCCTGAAGCCCTGAGTTTAATCCCCAGGACCGTGCTCCCCCCCCCCCTCAAAGTACTCTTGGGTGATTGCACAGTAAGTTATTACAAGAGGCAAAAAGTAAAAAAAATAAAATTTATAAAGTAAAAAGTTACAATAAGCCAAGATATTTTTTTTTTTTTTTGTACTAGGGATCAAACTCACGACCGATTGCTTGCCAGACAGGCACATATGCCACTGAGCTAAATCCCTAGGCTTTATTTTTGAAGAAGAAAAATACTTTTTATGTTTAGTGTACTCTTAAGTGTGCTGCTACGTTTATAGTGGTATACACTAATGCCCCAGGGGTTCATATTTTCCACTCACTGACCTAGAGAAACATTATGTCCTCTCAGCTCTGTAGAGGATGTGTCTTATATATTATATTTTTACTGTACTTTTCCTATATTGAGGTAGGAAAACAACCATCATTAAACAACTCAAGACTGTACTTATGGGAAGTCTGCTTTGGCTGTTGAGTATTGAGTTATATTTTGGATCTTGGCTTTTATTAAGAGAGAAGAACCAAGAGGAAATAAAACCACAGTTTTGTCCTTACATGATAGCATAGAATGTTGAGAATACAGAAGAGTGTGAATGGATGTTCTTTTTAAAAAATATGGAAATACTACTTTTGGAAGTAGGCCTGTAGCCATACTAGGAAGCTCTACTTTGGAAGTAATGACACTGTTGCGGTGTTGCCAGTTTTTATATCTAGGTAGGGTTTTAACGCACTGATTTAAAGGAAAGTACATCATAATTAAACTTTAGCATATAAATACAGTAAATTTACTATATTACCTTGGTCTGATAATACTTAAACAGAGAGCCTAGTATGGTCTTTGGCTATTGGTTCTTTTCCTAGAAAGAAATCTTACAACTTTTTACATTTGGTCCTGAGAAAAATAACATATAAAAGTATGGACAGATTAACACATGAAATGTTTATTTTCAGTACTACAAATTAATCATTCCACAGTGTTTGCCAGGTGAGTCAGTAATGTCAGCTGTAAAGGACATTTTCATATTCTTAGTGTAATAAGAAAGTCGAAGGGAGATATTAGTTTGTATTAGTGAAAAAGTTATGTTTCTAAAATTTTTTTCAGTTTGTGTAAGGTTTGAAGAAAGATGGGTGTATTGATACTGACTTGAACATTTATTTTGAATTTAATATGTTAGGATTTGAGCATTCATTTAGCATCATTTTACTATAAAGATTGAATATTTGTAATATATAAAATAGCATCACTTTTTAAACCTAATATTTAGAAAGTCTTCAAACAAAGTTGAATCACTGAACTGCTAATAGTGTGTTTGTCTTATAAAGCACTTGCCTATATAGGATTCTTTCCAAAGTATAAATTTATTCTTTTCTGGGAGACCAGATGTTAGAACATAATACGTATTTCTAATAACCATGTTTGCCTCAAGCAAAGATAACCCTGAGATAAAGAGAATTTTATTTAATTACCAAAACATATTTCTCTTAGTGCCAGCTATTGTTGATTGACAACAATGTCATAAGTGATTGGAAATCAGAATATTCACAAGCACCTGAGCTCAGGATTGAGGTGTTCAGGTACCATTTTGTTTTTCTGACTTTTTCCATTTTGATGGGACAGGCATAAAACAGCTTCATCTGTTTTTAATGTTTTAGAGTTTGTGGTGGGAATTACATTTTAATTAAAAATAAACTAGCCTCTCCATACCAGTCACATTGTACTGGCTGTTCTACCTAAACCATCCCCAGTGGGCTCTCTGAAAACCTGCCCTTTGTCATTCTGGGCTGTCCCTGAGCAGTGACACCATTTGAAATATGATCTGTGCACCACTGACTTCTGGTGCCCCTGAAAGAGGTGTCTTCCTTAGTCCCTTCCCAGACAGGAGGAGGATCTGGGGACCTTCCTTTTTAGCAGTTTCCCAGGTAAAGGTTAACTATGTTAACCTTTGCACTCAAGTGTGGAAGCCAGACAGAGGCTTTGGAGTCAGACGGTTGAAAAGCCAGGCTGGCCTGGGAAATTGTTCAGCCTCCAGTATCCATGTTCCGTCAGCAGAAATATGGGATGAGAATCGTGTCTGTCCCAAGGTTGATGCAAGGATCAAATGAGATAATTTTGGAAAGCTTTTGGGAGCACGTGTTCAAGGCTCAAAAATATAGCAGTATTAAAATATAAACTTAAAATATTAGCAGTATTTTAAGTTAATGGAAATATCATATTATGACACCTCATTCCTAAATGCTTACAGTGTATCTTCTAAGAGACATTCTCACCTAAGCCTGCTATCTGTTTTGAGAAACTCTAGTTCTCAACATTTACTTAGTACTTCCTCAAAGTACCCAGATTTTACCCAAGATAGCTTTTATATAGTCACTTTTTAAAAATGAGATCTGTTAAAATAATGCTTCAAGCCTGACAAATCTTTCCATTTAAAAAAAATGGTGTTTTTCAGAGCCTCGATCTGATTATTTTTCATAGACTATCACTATTAATGCTCACCTGGTTAGTTTCCCATGGCTTTAATTTATTCCTTCATCCTTTTATTTCATACAAACTCCAAATGTTTACATTGACAGATGGAGAGTAACATTCACTGGTGTTCTATCCTTTGCACTGCATCATCTGAGGAGTCACACAGTGTCAGCTAGGTGGGAACTGCCAGATTTCCTCAGCTTCAAGGTTACATCTTTGTGTCCTTGAAATCACTCATGACCTAGGAAAGAAAACAAGAGCAAAAAGTGTTTTGTAGGCACTTTGAATTCCCAGTACGCTCATCCTTTGGTTTTTAGTGTATGCTGATGGCCTTTACCGTGGAGCTTATGAAGTGGTGATTTTTCTAATTCCTTCATTTATATTTATTAACTGGCATTCTTTAAATAGACCTTTCCCTTGTCTTTTTCCCTTTCTCCTGCTACCTGTAGTATCACTGTGGGCTCAAAGGCTTTTTTCTAATTCATTTTGTGAAAATTAATGGTAATGATTAGCCTTTCTGATGGCGATGATTTTTCTTTCCAAGTTTAGCTGAGGGAAGGCCCATAAGCCATTACCTATCCTTCCAACATGACCCTGTTAATGTTCTGTGGCACTTGTCACCTCTCATGGATCCTCTTTACCTCTCTTAGCCCTATATTAGGAATCTCTTGTGTCTCCAAAATGCTCTAATTTTCTGTATGTTTGGCTCAAGCTCGATTTTTGAATGTATAGTGTTGCACCTTATGGGCCCTGGTGGTTGACAGACATAGGAAATGCATGCACCCATATGAGTGTTTTTGAGTATATGTGTATATATATATATATATATATATATATATATATGCACACAATGTATAGCATTAGTCAATGAAAGTAAAAAATACCTTGAGACTCGTGTTCATAGAGGTATTTCCAGGTATAGAGTTTTTGTCTGCTTTTCAAAACTAGATATTTATATTTTATCTCGTAATTTATAGGGACTTGACTTTCATTGTATTAGTATATTCACTACTTGCTTTTTCCAAAGATATGTATTTATTTATTAGTGAAAAGTTTCATCCATTTGGTCTTTTCTAGAAACAAGCCATACCGTACGTGTAAGTGTGTTTTTACTACCCTTTCTGCCACATTTTATGTACACTGTTTTATGCTTCTCACCTAAGAAGTGATCTCTAGAGAACTTTTTTGTAGTTGGAGAGACAGTGGCTCCTTGTGCAACTTGGAGCCCACTTGCAGCTGGCATAAAGCAGTCTCCTGTTGGTGGACCTCTGGGATGCTGTGGTGAATTACTTTGTATTCCTTCTTCACCTTTAGGGAGGTACCTAGAGCAGATTCCTAGAAGTGAGACAGTTGGATGGAGAACAGATAGATGGTACCACTGTTAGCAGCAGGCAGATTCCTCTGTTTAGCACAGGCAGCACTTCACCTGCCCTCTAGCAGTGCAGGTTGGTCTCCTCAACAAGAGTTGCTTGTCAGTTTTTGTTCCTTTTTTTTTTTTTTTTTTTCCCAGTTTGACAGAATTGGGATCTCCTACCAGCTTTTATTTTTTCTTTTATGAATAAAATTGAATAGTTTTGTTGATGTTTTCAAGGGCTATTTATAGATTTTTCTGAACTGTTTGGAGGTTTTGTGTCACAAGAAATCATTAGCAGTCAGTTTTTTCTACCCTAAAATAGTCACTGTACCTGGTTCTTGTGGTGCCAAGTCCTTATGGTCCTTTTCTTAGCTGGGCAAGCTATTTTCCTAACTGTGTTTACGTACTTACATTTGAATATTGTACCCTAGATGTTCAAAATAGGGATTTAAGGTTGCTTTGTTGGTATAAAGAGCAAAATGGTGCCAGTTTTATTGTTAGATAAATTTTATTCATTTTTTAAAAATCTACCACTAAAGGTATAGTACTTCAAACCTAAAAGTTAAACTGTTACTTTAATTAGAATAGTGAAATACAGTGCATTGTAGAAAGAGAAAGAGAAAGCAGGACACTGGTGGTGTATTTGGGAAGTAACATTGGTGATGATGTCATGAGATACTAATTTGGGTTACTTTTTCCATGTAACTATCAGTGATTAATCTGACAACTATCATAGTAAATTTGTGTTTTAAAATTAGAGTGAAAATAGCTGTATAGGAGTCAGTGTGAAGTACAGAGGAGTAGAGGGTAGCCGTTAACTTACAGAAATAATCATGGTAGAATTTCAGGGTTATACTCACTGTAATTGTGAAGCAGCAAACCATCTTGTAAGGTACACTAATGAATGATTGGTGGAATAGGAGGTGTGGGAGTATTTAACGATTGTATAGATATTTACACAAAAATGCAGAAGTCATAAAACACTATTTGTTATCATCATAGCATCTTTAGGTTAAGTAGTAGTTCTGGTGTGTGAGAAAAAACTTAAATATTCATTGTTTTATTCAGCCATATTTAATTTAAGACAACCTAACAGTGGAAATTTTCCCTTGCATATTTAGAATAAATTCATCCCAACTTTGATAGTTGAATCCATGATTATATAATGCTGTTTCTGAAGAAATACATCTTTCACTTTCTTCTGGGGGTTTTGTTTCTTGCCATCTTTATTTGGATTAGCTTCTAGGAGACCATAAAAAGGAAGGGTACAGGTTACGTTAAACGTGTTCCTTCTCAGGATGGGCTGCAGTGGGTATGCTGGCGTGCTCTATGCACCTGAGATTTGTTTTGTCTGAGAACTGTAACAAACTTCATAAGAACAAATATACTAGATGAACATTGATCTTGGTTTTTCTCTTTCTCTTATTATTGACTCATACGCATTTCTCTTTTGAAACAAAAGTTTTACAGATACCAGAACAAGACTCTTACCTTATAAATAGCTTTTTTATTAATTTTCCTAGCTCATAATACATGTGAAGCAATAAAAAGGTGGGATAGGAAGGATGAGGGTAAAAAACTCACATAGTCAGCAGTGATAAGTGGTAAGAAACACAGGAACCAGAAGAGTTTTTGAAACAAGTCCAATGGTAGATGTCTTGTACAGGGAAGAACTCACGCTTAAGTAGCTCACCATTGGCCATCTGTCTCGGGACTCTTCACCCTAGCGGTATGGAGGGCTCAGTGCTACGTACATCAGCAGTCACTCTGTGGATTAGACAGCTGAGGCTTCGTATTTGAAAACATTCAGCAGAGTATCAGGCACTGGAAAGCAGTCATTAGCATGAGCACTGTAGTTAAGCCTGTTTCCTTGCAGTGCGCTTAAAACCTCAAGTTCATACTCGTTTATCTTCAGTCTGCAAATCCAAAAAGCTCTGGAAACTGCAAGTTTGGTACAACCTCTTATCCAGAAAAGCCAATTGATGAGATTACATCGTTTTTTCCTCCTCTGTGTGTTACTTGGTATCTGGGTGTTTCAACGTAAAGATGAGTAATATTTGGTGCGGCTCGGTATCTGCTGGAGGAATTCTAAGTGATTCATATTACATTTCTAAAATCTGAAAATTCTGAATTGTAACATCTGTCTGACTCTTAAGAGTTTTGGACAGGTTCTGGATCTTTGTTATTTAACATGTATTTGAACGAAGAATTCCTGCATGTTATTTAGTGAGAAGATACTCTTCAATCCTGTTAAGAATGCTGATCAAGCTAATAACAAATTCTTGTCTCTCTCCCCTTGGCAGCAAAATGAAAAGGAGAACTTGCTGAAGGAAAGAGACCACATTCTGTCCACACTGGGGGAGACAAAGCAGAACCTGACTGGCCTGTGCCAGCAGGTCTGCGAAGAGGCAGCCCTGAGTCAGGAGCAAATACAGATCCTGGCCAAGTACTCAGCCGCCGACTGCCCACTTTCCTTTCTAATCTCTGAAAAAGGCAAAGGCGCTTCTGACGGCGAGCTCCTGTTGCAGTCCATCTTCAGTTTATCTGATTGGCCCCCGGCTGCGCAGCCCCCAGGCGGGAGAGGAGGCGGCGGAGCGCCCGGCTGCGCTGTGGGGTCCGAGGCTTCCACGGCCTCGGCTTCCACGGTCTTGGAGGCCACGGGACCCGCGGAGCAGGGTCGCCAGGGTGGAGGGATCACCGATTTCTGTCAGCAGATGACTGATAAATGTACTACTGATGAATGAAGCTGCCCTCCCCTCCTTCAGCCCCTTGGGTTTCCTACTGAAGTCCTGGCATTGTCTTGAAACCCAGTACAGTCATCTCTGCTCTAACAGCTTGTTCTCCTTCATAGCTTTCCATTCAGGGCATCTCGCCCAAGTCAGTCCCCGATATCCACAAAAGACACAAATGATTTGCTCCTGGGTTGACCTTTTGAGGTGTACTGGATTAAAAAGCAGTGCTAATAGAGACCTGGTCTATTCAGAAATAGGGAGTCTGCAGTGGCGGGGAGAGCTGCAGCATGAAAAGAAACCATCTTACCGGAACCCTGGCAGATGTGGGTTGGGCTTCACTGTGGTTCCTCAGCTGTGCTCAACAGGCAGGTGGCTGCCTAAGGTGGGGGCTTTTGTCCTCAGTATTGACTAGGTTTCTGGCTGCACAGACAGCACATAAATGTCAGTAACGCACCACCACCCATCCCTTACCTCCCACCCCCGTCAGTCTCTGTCATTTTGGGCCCAGCATGATCTTTCTGTTTGCTTGCATTCTTGGAAGAAGTCACAGGACTCGGATGCAGTGCTGAGTCAGTGAGCGGGCAGCGTTGTCTTTCGTGGTCAGCATACAGGGCTCTTCACTTTGGCACCGTTGCGTCCCCAGAGCCAGAAAAGCAGACATTAATGGCACAGACAATTGCCCGCATTTCCAGGAGCACTGTTCATTTTTTGTCCTGTCTTTAAAGCCGTATGGTATACTTGTGAATACCATTATTACAGAAAAAATGTCTACTAAAACTGTAGGTTTGTAAGAAAAGGTGAAACTTGATTTTGTGCCATTTGGGAACCAGATTTTAATCCTTTCTTTTACATATTTAGTGTGGTATAAAGGCACAAAAGTCATTTTAACGTGGGCATTTAAAAATCATTCTTTGTATTTATTTGATCCTGTTATAAAATGTGTAGTTTAAAGACCTGCCCCAATATTTCATAACGATTCTTAGCCAATTTGGAATTATAGACCTGAGATTAAGATAAAAGCTTTAGACTTACGCAGTTAAACAAAACAGAAATTACATACAGGTTCAGCATCCCTAATCAGGAAGTCTGAAATTCTTCAAAATCTGAAACTTTTGGACTCTGACGTGATGTTCCAAGTAGAAAATTCCACACCTGACCTCAGGTGACAAGTTAAAACACAAACTGTTCTTTAAAATTACTTTAGGCTGTGTGTGTAAGGTACATAGAAACCTAGATGAATTTCATGTTTAAGTTTGGGATCAGTCGTCATGATATCTCATTATACGTATAGAAAATATTCAAATCTGAAAAATCTGAAATCTGGTCTCAAGCCTTTCAGATAAAGGACACTTAACCTGCATTTGTAGAAACAAGTAGAACCCAGTTTTTGAGGGGACAGAGGGGTAGTTTATAGTATTGAGAATGGAAAGTACTTAGTTTCATTAAGTCAGACACCTGGAGAGGTCCTCCTCTAGAGTGCTGCTGAGTAACTGCCGGGGGTTTAGCTCAGCGGCAAAGGTGGCTGCCTGGCAAGCGCAAGGTCTTGAGTTTGGTCCCGGTACCAAAAAAAAAGCTGAGTGACTGAAGGGGGGAAAGACCCGCCCAGTGTGTACAAATGAGTCCGAAAGCAAATAGACTTCTGCCTTGAGAGTACGTGGGGACCAGTTTCAATGTTCCAGAGTGATTCATCAGACATTAGGGTGGGAGTGGATATTGCTAATACATTTTCAGTGTTTATATGTTATTTCTGTTATTGACTTAATCAGGAGAGAGAATCGGTATTATTTTCTAGAGGCTTCCATAAATACTTTTGATTTGTCAGGGAGAATGATCATTTTGTGAGAATGCATCCCATACTACAAAATAATTATGTGTACCTGTATATCTCCCCATGTAGCTGTTTCCTTGATACTTGTCATTTTAAATTTCTGCTTCACAATATAAAATAATATAAAGACTTCTGGTTTACAAAGTGTAAAATCTTATTCAAGCCAATGAAATCCTTGATTTCCTACCTCAGTGTACACTCAGCTGTCAGGCATCAGTGTGTGTATGTGCAAATGTCAAGTAATTGTCTGTGCTTTAATTGAAACTGTAAATATTTGCTTTTAAAATTTATTATTTTATGCTAAAACCTAGTTGTTTCCACAGTTCAAATATGATTTTTAAAGCACCTATTTTATATTTCCCTCTACGTATAAACAGTTTAGCATTAAGGGTTATTTTAGTGGTATGTGATAATTGGCCACATGTAATATTTCTTAAATTTTAGCATTACTTTTAATAGCCAGCATGTAATATAAGTATAACTACACTACCTCATACCTACATGATTTTCAAGTTGTAATATAGATAGACAAAAAAGATTTTATCTTTGTCTTTTGGCCATAAGGTGGGGAAGTTTTCTATATATTGCATAGCATTACACATTTATGCCTATTTTAACATTAACTTCTAAAGAAGTTTTTTCTAAGACAGTTTGTTTCAAGGCAATATTTTTTTTGAGACTGCTGAAAACAAATAATAGGATTATGTATATACAGTGTATGCCTTTTCCTTCATGCAGAATTTGGAATTGTTTTCAGTTTGTGTTGCATATGGACATGATTATTGTTCCTGTTTATGAACTGGCCTTCTAAGTGCTTGATCAAGATTTTTAAAAAGGTGTTACGTAAAATAACATTACCATAAAATTTGCTCCTTATTTGACTCCTACAGTGATAGTAATTTGTTAAATTGTTCTATTTAAAACAAATGTGAATATAATATTGGTTCTCCATCTGTAAGTTTTTGATTTACTATAGCTCAATGCTTAACCTGATTTAAATGAGTAATTAAATGTAGTTGATACAGTAGGTGATACAGATTACTTGTGGACACTCAGCCACATTCACAACTTGGAAAATAAAGACAAGGCAAATGTTACCATGAATTCTCAGGTGAACTTTTTTCAGTTATAAAACATCTATTTTGAATTTGTAAATATTTTAAATGTTTTATTAAGGCATGTAATAAACTATTCTTTGAGACCTGTTGGGTAGAATGAAAATTTAAAGCCATAATGGTAAAAGATGGCATACTGATTGTAAAAATAAATAATAGCATTATTGATTTTTTTTGTATCTTTCATAATATAATTTTCTAACAATACAATAAAACCACTAAACTTGTATATCCATGTCTTATTAAAACCGTTTCATTAAAAGTATACTTTTCTGGTATTTAATTTACATGTTCTTAGTGTGCTTATCTAAATGTAGCAAAATACAAATACTAGGTGTCGATAAATTAATAAAATTCTCTAAAATTGTTTCTAACTGCATAGAGTTGTGCATCCCATTTCCATTTACTCACCTCAAATGAATTTGTTAATGTTGGTATTTTCATCAGAAATCATGACAGAAGAAAATACTTGATTAGAAAATATATGCCTGAAGAAAAATAAGGTTGGTACTCAGGTGTTGTAAGAAGTGCAGGTTTTTAATCTGGCTAATGTAGTTTATTTTGCTATGTGGTTTAGGAGCCTTCAAAGGTATCTCTGTCAGTCATTGGCTTTTTGGTTTTGTTTGGAGACAGGTTCTTCCTATGTAGTTCAGGCTGGCCTTATGCTCACTATATATATATAGCCCAGGCTGGCCTCAAACTTGTGACACTGCTCCTGCCTCAGCCTCCTGAGTGCTGGGATTATAGGAGTGCATCACCATGCCCAGAAGTCATTGAGTGTTAAAGCCTTACCTGCTTAGCTGTTACATTATATTCAGTTTCTAATACGGCCCATGTAACCAAGCTTTGAGCAGCTGCTCCTGTTACTAAGCCTGCAAGCGTGGCCTTCTGGCCTGCTAATGGAGATTCCCAGTTGGGGAGATTTTGCAAAACGAGGACATGAACAGAAACCAGGGATGTTGTCCATCCTGTAACACAGGCAGCATTCATACCAGTCATCACTCGAGATGAGCCTCACTGATGTTGAACTCAGACTGGCCTAGGTGTGGAGTCAGGATGACATGTAAGTGTTGAGCTGGGTGAGGTGCTGTGGTTGCTGCAAGAGCTTAAGGGAGAAGCAATATGAAATACAGAGTTTCAATAAGACTTCCGTCCAGGTAGAGAAGGATGACTCCAGGGGGAGGAGACCTCAGTGCAGACACTGGGTTTTTTTTTTTTGGTCTTTTTTTGTTTTTACTGGTACCAGGGATCGAACTCACGACTGCCTGCTTGCAAGGCAGGCGCTTGTGCCGCTGAGCTAAACCCCCAACCCCAGTGCAGACATTGGGTCATGTCCCAGGGAGGGAGGAGGAGCCCGGCCTCGGAGGCCCTTGGAGGGCAGGGGTCTGTTTGTCCTTTACCAGTGTGGCCCAGCAACGTGCATATTTGCCCTGAACCGCCAACTTGGTGAAGGTCTGAGTGAAGGTCTGACTGTCTGCTCTTTAAAGAAGTGTTAAGCGCTCTGTGTTGAGGGATTTTTATTTATTTATGTATGTATTTATTTTGCAATGCTGGGATGAATCCAGAGGCTCCCCACCAAGCTTCCCACTCAGCTTCATCCCCAACCCTTTTAAAAATTTTAAATTTTGAGAGCCTTGTTCAGTCACCAAACGTTTTCCCAGCCCAACTCAAACTTGAAATTCTACCTGAGCAACCCTAGCAGACTTCGGTTGAGGGTGGCTAATAAATAGTTCCCTCTCTGTGCATGATTTTCAGCCTTTCTAGAAAACAGTGGTCCATCCACATTGCTAATGGAGAGCAGGTTGGAATTTACAGATTTCTACCTGTTTACCCTAGTGGATTTGCTGGGAGCGAATTGTGGAATTAGATTTACTTGTCTGCTGTGGGAAGCCGCCTATGAATGGCGCCCATTTCCTGCTTCCGGGTTCTTCCCGGCCTGAACAAGCCCGCCAAATTGTCATATCTGCCCAGTTACCCGTGACGCTAGCCTATCAGCTTGTTAGGCGCGCTTCTCTGTGATTGGATACTGCTTCCCCTTATAAGAGGTTGTTCCTGCCCCCAATGGCGGAAGAGGAATCAACACCGAGGGTGGCGGACCTTGTCAGGTCCGGTTCGCTGTACGTAATAAAGTTTGAGAGCTGATCCTGCTTGAGTTTGGTCTCCTGTCTCCCGCGGCTCCGGTCATCTGGTGGCCCCCGTACGGGGAATAAAAGACTCAGCGACGTGCCTCTTCGGCCGGGAGGTGCGATTGCTGTCGCCTGCGGTACGACGGAGGACCTGGCCCAATAACAACGGAAGGCCTCGAGCGCCTCTTCTCTTCACCCTGATCAGCTACGTGAGATACAGCGGTTCCCGGGACAGGTGAGTACTGGGTCACCTGGGTTGGGTGGACGCACCTAACAGATTTTGAGCGCCACACGAGTGGACGCCGGTTTTTTTTTTTCTTTTTCCCTTTGCCTCTGTTTTGCTTTCGCTTCGCTAATACAGCCCGACAGGCTTTTGATAGAGCTCGATCGGAATGCTCAGAGGAGCCCGGAGCCACTGCCGATTGTGGGTCTCCGGAGGACCCTCAGGGCTCTAATTCTGATTCTGATTCGGAAGGTTCAGAAGAGGAGGTTGTCTTCGCTAAACAGGACCCTCCTGCACAGCTTAAAGAGGAATTCAGGGCTCCGGAAGATAAAAAGGGGAACCAAACACCACCCTGCTCGAGCTACTCCGCCTTACGGGAGGAGCTTAAGCCCTTCCGCCCTTTGGCAAGTTCACGGTCCTTCCACCAGAGGGTATGGTCGCGGCTTCCCTTTGAGTGTTCCGGTCTCCATGCATTCCCGGTACAAGTAGGAGGCAGGGGAGGAGGAGGATATTATGAGCCCTTAGAAATTAAACAACTTAAAGCTATCAAGGACGCAGTTTCAGCTTATGGGCCCAATGCGCCATTTACCATGGCGCTTTTAGAGGCATTGGCAGGCCTGTGTGATCTCTTCACCTCAACAATCTATTGGTGTTAACCCGAGAGGACTGTGCCCCAATCATATTTGGCAAACACACATCCCAGAATTCGGAAAAATATGTACATGTTTCGGTTGACACCGCTTCTCAGGTTATGTTTGCCTCGGCAGAACCCGGAGAAAGGGCCACCCACTCTATTAATCATTGCCTGGCAGCCTGGGCTGCTTGGGGAAAGCCCAATATACTAAAAACAGACAATGGTCCTGCCTATACCAGCAAAATTTTTATGACATTTTGTCAACAAATGGAGGTCACTCTTAAACATGGCATTCCATATAACCCTCAAGGACAAGGCATCATTGAACGGGTACATCGGACACTCAAGGGTGTCTTACAAAAGCAAAAAGAGGGGATAGGCCATGGCCTAATGCCCAAAGGAAGAATATCATTGGCACTCTTTACCATAATCATTCCCCTGCCATGGAGCACAATAACCCGTCCCCGGCCGACAAAGGGCTGGTGAGATGGAAAGATGTCCTTACAGGACAATGGATGGGCCCGGATCCAGTGGTTAGCTGGACCCGAGGTGCGGTTTGTGTTTTCCCACAGGAACCAGGCTGCGAACCGCTGTGGGTCCCGGAAAGATTGACGCGAGCAGGAAACTCCCCACCAGTTCCTGATAAAGCACAGGAGGATAAGCCCGTGGACACAAGTCAACTCGACCCTTCTGGGACCGACGCTCAGCGCCCGAGACCATCTACAAACTAAAATGTCTGGTTTGGAGTTTTTTCTATTCTGTGGGTTCCTATTAATCACCCCTGTGATATGCTCAGATTCCACAGAACCACCACAATATCTTTGGGGTCCTTGGCACCACCCGCCTACATTGGCACCTTTTTCGGTGGCCTCGCCCGCCTCACCCAGGGTTTACACCATCAATCAAACAGTCCTTGATTATGACCCACCCGCTTAACTCCAGTCGACCCTCCATTTCTCTTCCTTCTGTCCCACGATTACCTCTTTTTGGATCCTAATTGCCATGGCTATCCTAGTAGGGCTTGTGGTTATTAAATGCTTGTTAGATCGCCTCATACAAACTCAGCAGCAGGTTAAGATCACAGCTATGGCAGCCATGCAAATGGCAGCAGGTGGCCCATCAGGCCAGCAGGCCACCGCATATCTCCTTCACATTGCAGAACATCAGCTATAAGAGCTGAGTGGGCAAGCCAATGACGGGTAAGACGGGAAAAGCCCTCCCGGTCAACCTAAGACAGGCTCCACTCAGATATACATGGCCTATAAGGCCAGGGGTCCCTCCCAGAGTCAAATTATTGGCATTGAGATGCGAGACCAAGGGTACTGCAGTGCCATCCACCCCAAAGGTTGGGGGGAAGACAGGAATGAATGTCTATATGCATCCAGGTTCGGTTCACAAAAGCCTGGCCCTGCGAAAAAATGAACCACTCACCTTGAGCATGGTCCTGGCGCAAGGATATGCACAAAACAGGGTGATGCACAGCAGGGTATAGATCTCTACATTCTCTCATGCCTCGGCCTACAAGGTAGGCCCACTCCTAGGTGTCTAACAGCAACAAGGTCATAGACACCTTGGAGGGACCCACAGACCATCCTATTTTAATAAATAAAAAAGGGGGAGATGTGGGAAGCCGCCTATGAATGGCGCCCATTTCCTGCTTCTGGGTTCTTCCCGGCCTGAACAAGCCCGCCAAATTGTCATATCTGCCCAGTTACCCGTGACGCTAGCCTATCAGCTTGTTAGGCGCGCTTCTCTGTGATTGGATACTGCTTCCCCTTATAAGAGGTTGTTCCTGCCTCCAACGGCGGAAGAGGAATCAACACCGAGGGTGGGGGACCTTGTCAGGTCCGGTTCGCTGTACGTAATAAAGTTTGAGAGCTGATCCTGCTCGAGTTTGGTCTCCTGTCTCCCGCGGCTCCGGTCAGTCTGCCTAGCTACTCCCAGCCCAAGAGGGGAAGGCTGGGGAGGAGCAGGACAACTGTGCTTTTTATAGGAGGGTAAATCCAACAGTAGGGCGGATAGGACCATTTGGGCTTACTCGTGATACGGAGGGCAGGCGGGATCCTGAAGATCTGAACTAGAAAGATATGTTCCTCTTGCCTCTTGCAGTGTTAGGTTTTCTTGAAGCATTAACCTTGACCATTGCCCTTTGCCCACCCAGGGCTGCTGGTGATTCACCTACTAGAGGAGAGCCACATTTCAGGAGACAGACCTGTCGCCACTTTTGTGAGGCTGCTCCCCAGTATCAGCCTTGGAAGTACCAGTGGAAGGTGGTTAATCGGACTCCCAGAAGGCTCTGAAGTGAGTCCAACAATCAACTATTGAGAAAATGCAGAGCCTACTCTGTTTCAAAAAGTAGAGATTATATTTCCCATTCCTCCAAGTCCCTCCTGCCATTAAAGCACGTTCACAGGTTCTACAATGAGATTAAATCCCAGCACAGGAAGATGCCCCTAAGACAGTGCATGAAAATTTGTCCAATAATAATGGCATCCCAGGTTTGAAGAGAAGTACCCTTCAATTTTTAGGGGGAAAAAACTGTTCAAAGGTTAAATCGCTTTGGGAGCTCACATCCAAAGACACTGAAGGAGGCAACTCCAAATTCTCTTGTCTCAGGAGTTTTAAGTTGAAAAACTTCAAGAAAAAAAAGGTATCTAAAAATTCTACTGCCTGTTGCATCATTCAGTCAGCCTTAGCCAGAGGAATTCTTGTTGGAGTTGAACTTTGAGAAGTTACAAGTATGGTTGTCTTTACGGGAGTAGATCTGCAGGATTTCATAAAAAGCTAAGTTCAAGGCCAACTCTGGTCCGTTCATCTTTCAGAGTATGAAGAATTGTCACACTTCGGCCCCATGGCCACACTTGTTTCAAAATAAGCCAATCTTTAGGCATTAGATCAGCTATCTCAGACAACTATTTCATGAATGAAGTACTGAGTGCTTTCCAAGACCAAAGGACAGACTTCATGACATCACAAAAAAAGAAACGTAGAAAATTTTAGCGTCATCTTTTGAGAGATGCTGCTGTTCTATAGGTCACAACCTGTGACCTTAATCTGTATTTGGATGACTCAGGGTTTAATTTTGGCTTTATGCATTGCCCCTTTCTGGGGGAAAGACCGTTGTTATGCTTTATCATCTGTATGATCCCCCGGTGACTTGGAAGGTGACTGAACTGGGGAGCATCACAGCTGACTTACTGTGAGGAGGTTGGAAAAAGCAGGTCACTGGAGTTGTGCTTTGGGAGTTTCTGTCTCCCTCGATTTTCTCTTTACTTTCTGGATGCCATGATGGGAGCAGTTTTCCTCCACCAGAACCTTCTGCCATGCTGGCTGAACATGCAAGGACTGAAACGTGTAAACCACGAGTCCAAATAAAGTTCTAAAATGTAGGTTTCAGGAATAGGGAAGTGGTTAAGATAACCACTGTTGCTTGATGCCATCATTTGGATTTCTCCTTCCAGTAATGTATCTCTTCACACTTCTTCGTAGCCGAGGCCAATATTCCCAGCAGACATTATCAGGCCTATGGCACAGTGGATGTGTGCGCTTAAGGATGTTGGCCTTTTGGTATGGTTTCTCCTCCATGTGGATCTAAGCAATCAAAGTCAACTAGAGATGAGCCACATGGATCCAAGCCTGGCGTTTCCTCTGCTCCTTCCCTTCTGAGTACAGAAGGGAGTGTAGTGTACTCACTGATCTTTACCACTCACGAAAAACTAGACTCTTACAAGCACTCTGAAACCTAGGCACATTGAAAACATCTGACAGAGCACATATTCTTCTTCCCAGTTGCACTTAATTGTCCCATTAGTCCCCCTTTTTTTGTGGAAACTGCAGAAGAACGTCTCATGTTGTCACTACTGAGGGTGCCAACTGCCTCATGGCTCGCTGTTCCTTGAGGCTGGTGAGTTGCTGGTACTGGAGAGCCCACTCACAGCCTGCTTCCCACAGATTAATCCAAGCCACCTTACACCCACTCCATTCATACCTCTGGCAGTCCACGAGGGTAGGGAAGAGGTGGGAATGTCTGATACCTGGGCTTAGAGAGCATGTATTGTAGATGCCAGAAAAAAGGCAAAGATTAGCAGGCACTGTGATTTTTAGGCATACCAGGTGCTGCATTCTGGAAACAGCTTTCCTGGGCTAACTGCTTTAATAGCTGAGGAGTAGCTTGCTTTCAAACTAAGTGGCACATACACTGTGGTAATTTTGCATGTGTCTCATCAGTAACTCTGAGTCACTCGATTGGCATCCACCTAGTAATGGAGTTCCTTAAAGAATCACACATTCCAGTGAGCCAGTCCACACCTCTGGAAAGATCCTTGTGTTTTTTGCTTAGATGCTGTTAAGGTTTAGATTTAAATGTCCCTCAAAAGTCTCGTGTTTAGAAGTGAGGCTTTTGGACAGTTATTGGATCTTGGAGTCAGAATACTCATCAGTGAATTAATTCATTGATTTGTTAATAACTACAGGTGCTACTAAAAAGCAGGGCCTCGTTGGAAGAGGTAGGTCACTAGGATTTGACCTGGAAATGAGTCCTGTCTCTGTGTCCTCCCTCCTGTCTCTGTCTCCTGGCTGCTATGGGTTGAGTAGTAACTCCACAGAAAGTCACACTGAGCATAAAGCATCATATGCCACAGTGACTCTCCAGATTAAAAATGTTCACAGGCTGGCCTAAAACATTTTATCAAAAACTAACTTACAACCACCAGGCCTACTACAAGCTTCCATGGTACATAGTGGCTCACATGATTCCAAGATTCTATAGTTATTACTTCCCAAGTTCTATTCTTTTTTCAATGACTCTAAAACATGGACGCTTTTTGGGTTTCCAAAGGAGCCATTTGTATTCCTTTTTCAGTTATAGACAACTAGAAAAATAAAACAGTGATCCAAGCCAAAATAAATGTTTTATTGTGGATGAGCTTACAGTTTACAGTGAGAGCTTAGCAAATTCCAAACTTAAATTTATTCCATCAATTTATTTCTCATTGCTAGAGGCAAGTAACTTTTCTCACCTCTGTTTTTTTTTTCTTTGTCTTTTCTGAGACAGGGTCTCACTATGCAATTCTAGCTGCCTTGAGCTCACTTGGTAGTCCAGGCTCGAACTCATAACAATCCTCCTGCCTCAGTGTCCCAAATCTGAGATTACAGGTGTGTACCACCATGCCCTGCCCTCTGGTTTCTTCACCTCTAGTTTTTATGAAGAGCTGTTTTTCTAAGTAGGGCAGCATTGCTTATACAGCCTCAATTCTTGGTAGTGCAGGAGTGTAGGAGTGTAAAGGAACAGAGACAAACTTGTTACAGGAATACACTGACACACAGAATGACTATGGTGGGTGGAAAAATATCAGTTTGTCTCCCCAGATTTATCAATCAGACAGGGAACTAATTCTAGACAGGGAACTAATTCTCAAAAGATGGACCAAGCAAAAAGTTTAAGGGGAAATCTTCTGCAAAGCATAAGGGAAAATGTGAAGTGGAATTATGTGAAGGCAGTAAGTGTGGAGGCTTTGAGAAGCTTAAAAGAAGGGAAAGAGCAGGATATTCCCGTAGAGGAGCAAGTCCAGTGATGTGCAGGAATCTTCAGGGACATCTGCACCCTCTACTGATGGAAACATAGATTCGGGTTTAAAAACAAAGTCTTACATCGTGCAAACACTTTTTTCACTCCCCCTCATCTCTATTATCTGCATTGTTCTTCAACTATAAATGAGATGATTATTGACAGGGTTTTAAAAATTGAGTGTAGTATATTCCTTTTTTCATTTATACATTTATACATGGACAGCTTTTCTGCATATACTGTGATATGGTTTGGATTAATAATGCCCCCAAAGGCTTCATGTGCTCATAGGTGGAGCTCTGGAAGGTGACTGAATTCTGGGGCTGATACAGAGGACTTGCTGCTAGGAAGTGGAGTCTGCTTAGAAGGTAGGTGGGGCAGGTCACTGGGAAAATGACCTGAAAGTCTCCTCTAAGTCTCCTTTAAGTCCCCCTTCACTTTTCGTTTCCTAGTTGCAACTTTCTTCTGCCAGTCTCTGCCATGCTGTTTCTTTTTTTTTTTAAAGAGAATAAAACAAGAGCAGAACAAAGCAAATCAGAACAGAACAACGCAAGCAACACATCACTTCACAACAAGACAACCAGATACCAACAGTAGCTACCATAACATCTCTCTTTTTTTATTGGTACTGGGGATCAAATCATGACTGCGCGCTTGCAAGGCAGGTGCCGCTGAGCTAAATCCCCGGACCAACATCTCTTTTTGAAATAGTTAGACGTACCTTCACACACAATAATATCAAACATAACAAAATAGTATAAAACCATTCAAGGGAATGACAGTATTACAGAACTTCACAACCAAATAACAGAAAAGGAACAGTGGCTGCTATATCTCATTTTCCAGGAAAATTTGTTTATCCTATCACACATATTAAAATCTAATAAGACACAACATGATAGAACCAATGGAAGCAGAAGAACAAAAGCATGGTAGGACTTCAAAGCAAGATGATATTAAATCAGTAATGGCTTCCATAATGTCTTGTTTTCTTCAAAGTAGCTGTTCATACCATCATACATAATAAAATCAAATGAAACAGAATAAAACCATTCCAACCAATGAATGAAAACATTATAAGCCTTCAAAGCAATATGATGGGAAATCATGATTACCATAAAATCTTATGTACTCTTACCATTTCTTACACTAAGGAAGCTATATGGTATTTATACATATGAGTTGATTTATTTCACTTATGAGTATGGTCTCAAGTTGTATCCATTTATTTATAAATATCTCAATGTGATCATTCTTTATAGCTGAGTAGTACTGCATTGTATAAAAATACTACAGCTTTTTTTATCCATTCCTCAGTTGATTGACACTTAGGTTGTTTCCAAGATCTGGCTATTACAAATTGTGCTAATATAAACATGGGTGCACATAAATCCCTGTGATATGATGTTTTCAGTTATTTTGGGAATACACCCAGCAGTGGTCAAATGGAACTACCAACCCCAGCTTTTTGAGGAATCACCAGACCGAGCTCCACAGGTTGCACAGTCTACACTCCTACCAGCAATACAGAAGAGTTCCTTTTTCCCCACAGCCTCTCTAGCATTTGTTATTGGTAGTTTTCTTGAGTCTGGCCATTCTTTGTAGAGTGAGATGGAATCTCAATATGGTTTTAATTTGCATTTCTCTAATGACTAATGATGCTGAACATCTTTTCATGTATTTATTTGCCACTTGTATTTCTTCATTTCAGAAGTGTCTATCCATCTCAAATGCCCATTTTTGGATTGGGTCTTTCAATTACAGGGGTCTGATATTTTTAGTTTTTTAGAATTAAAATTTAGAATTAAAAAAAATTTAATTTTTAAAATTTAAATTAAAAAGTTTTTTAAATTCTTTAGAAGTAAAAGAAAATCAGACCCCCAAAATTCAATCTCAATCCAGAAACAGGCATCTGAGTTGAATACACAGGTCTCAGATGATAAAATACAAATGGCAAAAAAATGCATGTCATGTTGTTTCTACCTTGGAATCAGACAACCATAAACTGACCACTTCTAAAATATGTGTTCTCAAATAAACCTTTTCTCCTGTAAGTGATGGGTGTTATGTATTTCTCCCCAAAATGAAGCAGGTAACTAAGGTATATTTTGGTGTCAAGGAAGTGGGATTGTTGCTACATCTAGCCCACCATGTGATTCAGAAGCCTTTGAAACTGGCTTATGTGGGGAACTTGATTCCAAATTCTAGTTTGGAGATGCTAGCTAGAGAATGCTTTAAGCTAACTTTGATGGGAGTTTTCAGAGCTCTGAAGTCCAGAATGCCAATAGAAGTGTAGACAGTAAAGGCCAGGCTAACATAGTTTCAGCTGAGAATAAGGATTCCACTGACAGTTGTTATGCTTTGGCAGAAAATTTGTATACATTTTTCTCATATTCTAGAACTCTGTGAGAGGCTGAGATTAAGGGCAGCAGACTAATGAATCTGACAGAAGAAACTTCAAGGCAGCCCAACATTCAGACTGTGCTATTGATGCTGCTGAGAGCTTTAATATAGGGTTCTGTCCTGGATCCCTGATCTCCCAAATGAGTGTACAGTGGAGGTTAAATAAAAAGAGACAAATTACATGATTTTTAGGGCTCCAGGAGGGTCAAAACCCTTTAATTAAGCTCAAGGCTTCGAGGGTAAAGACAAAGGATTCTCTGGATCAGCCCACTTGTATTAGGACCAAGGGCAAAGAGTGGAGAAACTGAGGAAAGTGCAGGCAATGAGCAGGACCTTGGGAGTCACTTCAAGGACATCTCCAAGTCATGAATCAGTTAATTCATTAGCAGTGTCTTATCATGATGACATGGTAGAAGTGAGACTGTAGGAGTAATCTTTGCAGCTGCAGTCTCTACCTTATTAATTGGGTTTGGAGCCAGAGTGTCCGCAGCTATGACCTTATCTTGCCCTTTGAGGTATCTCTGGCCTCACAGGGCACTATAGGCCTCATCCAGGACCAGTGATTCATAGAGGTCACCGGGCAAGGGGCCTAGGCCTAGAGCAGACTCACAGATAAACATAGAAAGCCAATTAGTAAAATTTAAATCCTGCTCAGGCTGCTTCGTAGTGGTCTCCAACACTTTAAACCAGATCTATGTTAAGAATCAAGAGCAAATGCCATAGCTGAGTGATTTTAAAGTTTCATCAGAAAGGATGCACCTATAAAGTGTGCTTTACAGTCTATAAAATTTTGCTCCAGGACAGGTTGGTTGCTGAAAAAATTCTCATTAAAAATGAAACAAACACTTTTCATCAGAAAATAGGAAAGATGCTTTGAGTGAATCCTGGGAATCATCAAGACCCCATCCTTCACAGTTCAAGGGATCAAAAGTGAAAGACTTTGCTTTGAGAAGAGAGACCTAGGGTACTTTGCTTGTGAATTGATTCATTGAGATTTCCTTAAGAATGCTCAGCAATTCAAGTACCCAGAGGCCTCCATACCTATAATCCAAGGAGCAGACACATGACGATGATTTTAGGCATGCAGAACGCGAGAGTGACAGGTTCATAGAGGCTTCCTCCAGATTTCAGAAGAATGCCCAGGAGACCAGGCAGTGTGCCCCCAAAGGATGGAGCATGGAGCTGTGAAAGTGAAGCAACAAGGGCCATGAGACCCCAAGAAGCTGAAGAAGCCAGGAACACAGACTATCTGAGGAAAACAGCAGAACCAGCCCAATAGAGTGGCCATGAGAGCGACAGTGCCGTAGGAGTCACGGATCACCAAAGCTGTTTGGAGATCACATCTCAGCACAGCTTTCCCAGATCTAGGCATCGAGCTCCAGGATTTAGTGTTTATTTTGCTGGACTTCCGTTTTGCTTTGGTCCAATTCCTTTCTATGTTGCTATCTCTCCCTTTTCAAAGGGGAATTACTTTTACAGGGGATGATGATGAAGAGTTCACATTGAGTTTTAGGGGGAAAATTTTGGATTTGGACCTTTGAGTAACACTGAAATTGTTAAAATTTTGGCTACTGTCAGAGATGAACTGAGTACATTTTGTATAAAGAGATGCACACGTGAATCTTTCTAGAAACATGAGGAAAATGTTATGGTTTGAACACAGGGAATCCCCCAAAGGCCATATATGCTCATAAGAGGGCTTTGTGAAGATAACTGAATCATGGGCCAATATAATTGACTTGTTATTAGTAGGTGGGTTCTGATTGGAAGAGGTGGGCCGGTGGGGACATGACCTAGAAAGCTTTGTTTCCTGCTCAGCCTCCTTGCTTCTCTCTCTGCATCCTGACTGCCATAATCTAAGCAACTTTCCTCCACCAGACCCCTTTGCACTTCTGCCTGGAATCAGCAACTTTAGACTGAAACCTCTAAAAACTGTGCCCCGCTAGTGACCTGCAAGTACTACTAGGTATTTGTCCAAGCAGAGAGGAAAGTGACTAAGGCATACTATTTCCCTTCTCAACTCTTAGTCGACATTTAATTGATCTCCAAAATGTCAGCTTCTTCCTTAGCATATAAATAATTTTCCAAATGCCATTTTGATATGCAGGTTTCTGATGTGCTGTTCATTTCATGTGAAGGGATGTTAATCATACTCAGAACACTAATATTAAAACATGCACTACAGTTTAATCTTTCTAAAAAAATATCTCTTTGGTCCACCCAAGAAAGTTACAGAACTTTTGCTTTGGACTGATTTAGTAGCAAAGAATGTTTACTTGTAAAACAAGCATGCTTCTGTTTTGCCTACTTTGATTTAAATGCTAGCATTAAATGCTAGGCTTAGGGCTATTAATAGTGATTTTATAATCATTTTTTCCCAAGAAAGAATTCCTGTGATTACCATGTTAGCCTTGCTTGGGATTTTTATGTTTTTGTTTTGCCTTATTTTGTTTTGTTTTACATCAACATTTAGAGAGATCTGTTTTGGAGATCTGAGAAGAATCTAATATGTAGAGAAGCCTTTCACAGCATTTCTAGAGCACTGAGTAGTAGATTCTTCTCTGTCTCAGCTGAACGGATCACTAGCACGTGAGAGGGGAGCTCCTGTGGAATCAGGGATTCAGCTGGACACTGACAGCAATGAGGAGTGGAGTACATAGCTGCTAAGATAAGGTGGGAGAAGTTGGCCAGTCCAAGCATGTGATGCACTAGTCTTGTGCTCACCAGCCTGGGAGAGTAGACAACTTCCAGCATACTTAACATAGAATAAATGCAAAGTATGCACTTCACGACTAAAGGAATTGCACAAATTTAGGAAATGACTCAGGCACAAAACCTTCTGTCAGGGGACTGTGGGAGGAATTAAATCAATGTGCATGGAACTGGGATTAAGTTCTCACTTAATGACTGCACAGCTAAAGAAAAACTGCTTTGTTTCTCTCAGACATCATTTTGTTCTGTGTGTCTTTTCTGTATTATTTCTTCTGGCCCATGAGATGGAAGACTGACTCAAACTTCCATTTCCACTCTGAAAATTCAAGTCCATGCCGCACGTATTTATTGAACATTGTTTTTTATTTGTGGTGGTGCCAGCGAAAGGGATATTTCTAAAGCATAACTGTGGGTGTTTATCGCACAGTGTTTTACTCTCATGGTTACCTTGTCTCAGATACCTGCTTGCGTCAATTCCTTCAGCTTATCAGTTATTTTTCTCTGTGTTAAAACCTTGTTGATGGAGGCCTTCAAGTTAACCACTTCTTTTAGTTCCACCAAATTAAGTAAATAAATAATTCATATGCCCATTTGCTGGAGTTTTGAGTAGAATGAACTTTATAAAAAATGTGGGTAAAAATATATTTGTATTGCAACAATGCAGTATAGTTTAAAAACTGAATGCAATTAGATCGATCTTAAGATCTTCCGCTCACACTAGGAAATCTTCACAGACTGCCCAGTCTCTTGATGTGTCTCTGCCTTATTCTGTCGCATTCCACTCTCCTTTCTCCTGCTCTTTGATTGCCCACTGGGACCACCATTCTTCTTCTGGACTACAAAGAGCAGTTCAGCTCTCCCTGCTCTCAGCTTCTGAGTTTGGCATTTGGCTGTTCTCACTCATAAATCTCACACCAGGGCTCAGCAGAGCAGAAAAGCAATCCGGGAAGCGGCCATCCATCACATCAGAAGGCACATCGCTCAGTGATTCAAAACACAACAAAAACAGCCAAATAAACAGTCTTGCTGCAGCTGAAAGGAGCCACACACGCTGGATTCCAAGAATACCTTACAGAAAAAGAGCTGTAAACATTTCTGCCTTCAGAGAGTTTATGTTTTCATTGGAATAAGTGGGCTGTTAATGTTAAACACATGATATAATAGGTGGTGAAACCAGACCTACTAAAAACAGGCACAGGGAGAGGACAGTGGTGGGAGATGCAAAGAGGTCGCAAAAGAAGGTCTTACTGAGAAGCCGACATTTGAAGGAAGACTTGGGGGAGGTGATACGAGTTTCAGTTTATTATTCATTGCAAATTAATTTTTAGTTTCTCTTATTAGTATATATTTTTGATACATAATAATTGCAAGGATCTTGGAGAATTGGTACACATACACACAGAATCTTGATTATAAAAACAATAAATCTTTCTCCTCCCAGTCTTCATGTCTCCACCATCCTCTGATTTCCTTTCCATCTCTACAAAGTTAACCTCTATGTCTCCTACCATCTTCTTTTTATTTTTCTCATTAAATTATTTTTTTAGGTTCTCATATAAGACAAACCATGTGACTTTTTGTCACCAAATTAGAACAATTTTATTATTTAACATGATTACAACACACACACACACACACACAAACATTATCCTCCCAAAGAAGGAACACTTTGATTCCAAAGTTTAAAATGTAGTTTCCAAAATGAATCTTTAAATTGGAAGAACAAAAAGCCTTATAAGTTTTGATCCATGACTAAATTATGGGTTATTTAACCTTCTTGCTCTGGTTTATTTCACTTAGCATTATGGTCTCAAGGTACATCCATTTTCCTACAAAGGGGCTCAAACCAACTTCTTTTAAATACTGAGTAATACTTGATGGTGTTTATACATCATACTTTCTTCGTGAATTCATCTGTTTATGGACCTAGAGGTCACTTCTGAGAGTTAGCCAGAGAGTTGTGCTGCTATAAACACGGGTATGCACATATCATTGCAATATGACATCTTTCATTCTTTTGGCAAGATACCCAGAAGAGGTTATAGCTGAGTCAAATAGAATTTCTGCTTTTAACTCTTGAGGGCTGTCTATACTGATTTCCATAGTGGTTGACTATTTTACATTTCCACTAACAACATGTAAGTATCCCTTTTACCCTGTAACCTTGCCAACACTTACTGTTTTTAAAATTCTCAGTGATAGTCATATAAAGAATATGAAATGAGATGAAATTTCAGTGTTGCCTTGATTTGCATTCTCTAGTACCAAAGATGCAGAAATTTTTTTTTCATGTACTGATCAGCTATTTGCAGGTTTTCCTTGGGGATGTGATTATTCATTTCAATGGGCCATTTTATGATTGAGTCTTTCGATTTTTTTAGCGTTTTTTGTATACCCTAGGTATATAAAGTACAGGATGAGAGATATGGCTCTAGATTCATTCTTCTATGTGTGACTGAGCAGTTTTCCCAGACTATTTGTTAAGGAGACTAACGTTTTCTCCATTGTATGATCTTTGTAGTTCTCTATCTGACAAGTAGCTGGTAAAAATTTTTCCCCTTTCTGTTGATTGTCTCTTCATTCTTTTATTTGCTTCTGTTGCTGTGCAGAGCTTTTTAATTTGAATAGTCCCATTTGTTGATTGTTGGTGGCATTTCTTGTGCAATTGGGGTACTATGCTGAAAGTCTTTGGCTACGCCTAATGTCTTCAAAAGTTTGACTTATTTTATCTTCCAAAAGATTTAATGTTTCTTTTTTTATTTTCTAGGCCTTTGATCCATTTTGACTTAATGTTAGTACAGGATGAGAGATAGACTCTAGATTCATTCTTTTATGTGTGCCTGAGCAGTTTTCCCAGACTATTTGTTAAGGAGACTAACGTTTTCTCCAATGTATGATCTTTGTGTCAAAGGTCAGATGACTCATTGTGCCTTGGGGTGTTTTTGAGTCAAATGTCACTGTATCAAAAATGATACATTGATTTAAGTTAATGTAAATAAAAATACTGATAGCATTCTTCACAGAACTAGAAAAAAAGATCCTAAAATTTGCATGGAACCAGAAAATATCCAGAATGGCCAAGGCAATCCTGAGCAACAAGAGCAAAGCAGAAGATATCACAATCCTGGATCTCATATTATATTAAAGCCACAGTAATAAACAGCGTGGTATGGGCACAAAACCAAAGTGGGAATAAGTGAATATAAATGAAGAAGCATTAAGTTTTATTCTTATTATGTGGAATGGTGCCATTCATTTATACTACCAATGAACACCAGATGGTTACTTTAATTTATATAAATAAAGTAAATAATATAAAAATTGTTTCTTAATGTCACCAAGAACATTTTAAATGTCCTCTAGTGATTGATGTGTGATTGGTGGATATATTTTCTATAGCACAGACAAAAACACTTCCATTTTTGTAGAAAGTTCTATCTAATGGAGCTGAATAGAATGCTTACCACTGATAAATCAAAGAAATATTATTGGACCTACAATAGGAATGTAATGGGACTTTTTACAAGATGAGGCTCAAGCCTTAAAGCTTATGATGGTGGGAGACAAGTTTTTGCACATATTAAAGACAGATGTCAGCAAAGACACACGCAGAACTGAAAACAGCGAGATGAATTTTGAGGCCATATTTTCTCTAGTCCTGAAACTATGTAAGAGAAAACACACGATTTATTAAGAGGACAGATTCTACGGTGAATTGATAGAGGTAAAGAGCACCATGGAGGGGAAGTGTTCTTACAGATCAAGCGAAGAAGCCTCCAGGAGAAGCCCTCATGGAGACAAGGTTGTCTGTCTCCAGGCAGGCTGACCAATATCACCCTCTCAGCTAGATGCATCCAGCTGCAGAAACTTGCGTGCTCCTTTCTGTTGCTCTTAGAGATGAGCAGGACAGGCTCTCTGTGGGAAACTGATGTTTGTTTCTATGAATTTGGGAAAAGATTGCTTCAAAGCCCAAACTCCTGCTGCTTTGTGGAGAAATCTAATGGTGAGGAGGCTGGCAGAGCTGCCTGTGTGAACAGCCTGAGGAGAGAGAGTGGCAGGGGAACGTGCCTGACCTTTCACTTGTGGCCACACTGGTGCCAAGTAGGTACCACAGGGGAGAGGCAGGCTAAAGCCATATGTGCCTTGTCTTCATCACAAGGCAAAAAGTCTATGTTTACACAGCAAATGACAAGAGTCAGGATGGAACAGAGGTTGTCAGATGTCACTTGGAAGATATCTCACATTCGTGTTCCTGCAGAGAGACCCTAGGGGTCCACAGGCATGTCTCCTGAGGAAAAACCAACATTGGATTGTTTGCCTTGACAAACAGGTTCACCAGAAAAAGTAAATTATAAGTAAAGGGTTCATGTGAAAGAGGGACGCATGGACAGATCCTGTGACCAAGTGACCATGTGCTCATTCCCTGGAGCTTGTTGCAGAGTCATGAGATCAAACAGGTGAAGTCAGTCCTGTTTGCAAAACAGAACAAACAGACCGCGGGCCAGAGAGTGTGCTTCTTGTTGAAAGGACAGGTGCTGATTGGCCTGGCAGCTTGTTGCAGTGAAAGTCCAGAGTCACCAGACTCAGAGTCAGGTTTTCAAAACAGCCAGAATGGTGAATTTTCGTATGAAATGATCTATTTTGCAAAATTAGTGTATGTTTTAAACAGATTCTGTTCTGTGATTTTTGAATACCTGAAAATGAAGTTAGTTGTATCAAAAACACAGACAAAATCTTAAGCTTTGCCTGAACCGCAAGTACCAAGAAGACTGTGGTAAAGATTTGGAAGGTTGATATGACCAGCCATGTGTTTGAGGGACTTTGCTTTGGTTGCAGGGAGGAGGGTATTCTATGAAGTGATGAAAGAATAGGATTGAGAAAGCCAGTAAGAGGCAATTGCTATAGTCAAATACAAAGTTAAGTGGCAGGATTCATGAAACATGTAGTTACAAAAGTGACTCATGTGAGGTAGGAGAAGAGCTTGTAAAATAGAATAATCATGGACGATTATCAACAGAGTGGAGCATGCAGCTGATGAGTGAGGTGTTGATCCATAAGGTTGAAGCGGGTTTACGGGAACCAACTGCTGAGTTCAGCAATAATCATTTGCAGTATGAGGTGTAGAATCTACGTGCAGAAGTCTATTTGATCACTTCTACACCAAACTTATGATCCTGAGAAAATCTGAGCCAAAATGTTCAGATAATGTCATTAACATATGGCTAACATTTGAAACTATGTGAGTAGAAGAGTTCGTCCAAGAAAAGAGTGAGCAAAGAAAGCCCAGTGCAGACTCCAAAAGCATAACATGATGAAGAAAAAAGAATTCAGAAGACAGACAAGAAGGAGATGGAAAATGAGGAGAGAGGAGTAACAGGGATGGGATGATCGGGAAGAATTAGAAGGAAAGAGACCCGTAAAGTGAGGACTAAGTTTCTCCTGTAGCAATGCAGTGGATGTGGTGAACTTGTGTTTGTGGTGAAGAGTTGGTGAGAGGTGGAAAATTGAGAAGCGATGTGGAGAGAACACACGTGCAGTCAATATGTGAAAAAGCCTTCAAAGTCAACTTCTAGTGAATGAAAGTGAAATAAAACAAGTTTCACATGCAAAGATCTACAAGGTTGTCCAAAGGGAATGTTGACAAGCTTTTGAAGAAACAAATGCTGCTGAGTAGTAAATCGTCACAGACTTACTAGTGGTGGTTTGCTAACATTTAAGGGTTTTTATTCACATATGAATGAAGTCTCATGGCCAGTAACAGGACTATGGATACTGTATTTGATAGTAGTGGTAGTATGGTAGAAGGAAAAGGATATATATATATATATATATATATATATATATGTATATATACATACATATATATATTACATTGAGATATTTTAACTGATGTGCTTTTTATGGTACTAAAATTTGGTGGCATTAAGTACATTACAGTGTTTTAGAACCACCTCCATTACCCATTTCTAGAACTTTTTCATCACCCAAACTGACCCTTAACAATAACCGTGTCCACTTAACAACTCCCTAGTTATTCCTCCCCTGAGCCCCAGAAGTCACCATTGAATCTGTAGATCACTTGTGGTGATATGGCATTTTAACAATGTTAATTTTGCTGATTAATGTGGGGATCTTTCCATCTTCCAGAGCAGGAGGTGAGTGGCAGGCAAGTTGAGCAAAACTCATCGGAATTGCCAGCTGCTCCCCATCACCCACATCATGGCTCGAGCACCGCCCCCCTTTTAGATCAGCAGTGGTTACAGATTCTGCTAGAATAGAGAAACCTACTACTGTAGTTGTGTATTCTTTTTGAGAATCCGATGCCTGATGATCTGAGGTGGAGCTGATGTTGTAGTTTTAGGGCTGGGGTGCAGCAGACTCTCATCAAAACCCTCTCAGTAAGTGGCAAGTGACAAACTACATCTGGTGGCAGGTTTGATAGTGTCAAGTGAGTTGATGTGCTTCAAGTATACAGTTTCAAGTATGTGTTGCAAGTATACTGCATCTGGTGGCAGGCTTGAAGGCAAAGCTGACACTTATTTTATAGTCAGTACATGGCCACTCATTTTATGTACCTCTTTCCCACAGTGTACACACTTGTCTCAGGCACAGTTTTGACAAGCCCTAAGTAACCCTGATCCAAACATCACTCAGAGTTCTTTGAAAAACCCAATGATGACACAGTGAAAGACTCAGATTGCCTCCCCCAAAAAAGAAAGTTGAATTTAGAAGAAAATATCATCAGTGCTACTTAAGTCATGGGTTCATTACAATAGGTAACTCACATTCTTCAAGCCTGGTTTGTATACTATGTGGCTACTCATTATCCACTGAAGCCATGAAACCTTCAGAAGTGCTTTTTCATATGACGACCATGTACTGTATAATGCAAAATAAGACTTTGAAAGTATTTGAAAGAAAAAAATGTGAACATGAATAAAAGGAACAATTATTGAAGACCACTTCTTCATCAAATATGTTGGTACTGACAGCAACCTTTTGAATTGCTAACCACATTGTTAAAGCACTTTGTTTTGCTGAAGAGTTTATTCTATCTGCTGCTAAAGATATTAGTCATGAACTTTTAGGAGAGGCTATAGCTCAATAGGTGACCTATGTTCCTCTTTTGAATCGCACTGTCACTATATGAATTGATGAGACAGCAGAAGATATCTAGCCACACTTGTTAAGAGTTATCACGGTACACAATTCAGGTTGACAAGGCAACAATACTGGTTTTTAAGTGATGCATATTTTCAAGAGAATGTACAGGAGGCAACATTACATGGACGTCTGTTGCCACAGTAGCACCACAGCTGCAGAACTATTCAGGTGTTCAAATGATTCTATATGGGGAAAACTGAACCAGTCATTTCGTGAATAGTAGAACCATGTGAGTCAAAGAGGTCACTTCTGAATGAGTCTGCACACTGTGTCATGCATACAGAAATGCTGGGTGGCTGAAAAATGTTAGCTGAACTTAGCAATGTTTTTCAGGACTTGATTAAAATTATCAACCACTTTAAACTGTATACCCTTAATTCACATCCATTTGTGAAGTTATGTGAGGAGATAGGCACAGAGCACACACACTTTTCTTAGGAGTTAGAGAGCTTTCTAAAGTCTAATTAGTGGCCAGAGTTTTTGAGTATGAGTGCCACTAGAGAGGACTTTTTTAAAAATAAAAACATCACCACTAGTAATATATTTATAACAGAAGGTGTTATAAAACTTGCTTTCTTATGTGACATATTTGACCTGCTTAACAAACTCAATCTGTTACTACAAGTGAGAATGACAACTGTGTTTAAAGTGGCAGATAGAATAGCTGCATTCAAATCCAAACTGTAGTTATGCTGGTAATGAGTGAATTTAGGGATTTTTGACATGTTTCAAATGTTAACAGAGATTTTGAGAGAGGCTGAACCAGAGACTTTTTCTCCCTAGGGTCTGGTGTTTGATCACTTACCTAGGTTGCAAAAAGTTTGGACATTACCTCCCAATCAGGAAGAAATGGACCAATGAACCAGTGAATAAGCCATATGGGCTGACTTTTTTCACATCAGAAACTGCAAATCAACTGCTGGAGACTGCAAATCATGGTGATTTCAAAAGTATGGTTGTGGCAAATTCAAACATCCATAATTCTGGATGTCAAGGTGGAATGGCCTGAGAGATTGTCACAGAAAACTGACAACAGACACAATGCTTGGAATATCACTGTTTCCCGTCACCCCCAGGTGGGGCCATCCAGTTGCAGAAAACAAAGTCAGGGCTCTCACTGATTCTGCATTATGATGAATTATATAATTATTTCATTATCTATTACTATGTAATAATAATAGGAATGAAGTGTGTAATAAACACAATATATTTGAATCATCCTGTAACCATCCCTCTCCCCAAAATGTCCCTAAAAATAATTGTCTTCCATGAAACTGGCATCTGGTTCCAAAATTTGAAGACCAGTATTCTAGTGTCTATTCTTTTCTTTCCTTCTTTCTTTTTCTTTCTTTCTTTCTTTCTTTCTTTCTTTCTTTCTTTCTTTCTTTCTTTCTTTCTTTCTTTCTTTCTTTCTTTCCTTCTCTCTCTCTCTCTCTCTCTCTCTCTTTCTGTCTTTCTTTCTTTCTTTTTTCTTTAGTGATGTGTGGTTCTCACTGGAGAGGCCTTTCACTTTCTTGCTTATGTTAGGTTGATTTCCAGTATTTTTTAAAATTTTTTTATTTAAAGAGAAAGAAACAAAAAAAAAATACATGGAGAAAAAAAGGGTAGAAATAATACAGAATTACAGAAAAATAAACGGTAAGAAATCACCAGTTGATAAGTTACATATTGTCATTTTAGAAATAGTTGTTCAGGTTACAAAATTAAAATATGTAAAGTCACATTCAAATGGTAGCGTTGCCAACAGTTCTGCTCAATGATCTAACAAACAGTAATACGGTTATCAGTCCTACACACTTGTTTTTTATCTTAAAGAGGGTAAGATTAAACATATCAAAACAGAACAAAACAGTTCAAAAAGAAATAATTTAAAGAAATATAGACTTCAAAACAAATCCACTGGAGATCTTCACTGTTTATCTAATTGTCTCTAGTTTCTTCCAAATAGTTGTCCCCATCTTCACACACATTAAATACATACTTCATATTATAGAACTCATCAAATCATTACAGGATGATGAAGGCTTTTTAGGTCCTCAAGACCTGACATTGGGAAAGACAATAATAACTACCATAGTGTTTCTCATTCTCTCCATAGTAGCTGTCCTTATCTTTACATATGCTGAAATTGAACTTAAGAGACTAGATTAATATCACTCTGAACAGTAAATAATAGTATTGCTAGATTTTATAACATAATGCTACACAATTAGCATTGGATTTCTTAGTGTCTCTTCTTCTTCAGAGTATCTGTTCATTACATCTTGCATTATATAATCTGTTCCCATAAATAGTTTAAAAAAATCTTCCCATGTGTGAATTTCTACATGTATATCTATCTTCTCTGTATTATAGGGAAAAACAAATCATAACAAGACAGCAAAACAAATTCCTAGAAAAAATGCAATGAAAAAAGACACATAAGACCACATTATTAGGTGATCTACCATAGTTACTATGCTTTCTCTTGTTATTTTCAATAGATTTGTCCACATCATCAGGCTTAATATAGTTAAGAATAGCATTACATACCTATTTTTATAAAAACACAACTTTGAAAACATTGTAGGACTTGAGAGCTGTTAATCAAAACCAGTATGTTTATCTTTTACATCTTGTCATCTTCAGAGTAGTTGCCTCTACTTTTAGGGTTATACTATCAAGCATACCAGATTCAAATAAAATCAGTAAAGGCAAAACCGCAGTCTAACAAACCAGATTCAAATAAGATCAGTCATAGTAAGACAATGTAAGTAATACAGGGTTTCAGTTTAAGTTAGTAGGAAATTAAGGATAGTTACCTGGTATAACCTGCTATTTTTGGGTCAGATGTCTGTGCCCTCAAATCTGATATGAGTGGACAGACCTGAACAAAATAAATTCAAACTAAACAGAGCGATAATGTGACTTTTAAATCCTGATACACTATTAACAATGACCTCTGCCTTTTTTATAGTGTATCAAAGCTATCTATACTAAAGATTATAGCTTACCGTCTCTGCCTCATGCCTGCTACTCCACTTTACTGCTATAATTTGCCCACCTTATTCCATCATTCCACTGTCTGCCCCATTCATTGAGGCCTCTCTGCCACTGTTGCTGGAATCCTGGTATCCCTTCCTCTTTCTCTCTCTGGAATGTCCTTCAGCACTCTCTGTAGGGTTGGGTTGGTGGCCATGAACTCCCACAGTTCCTCCTTGTCTTGGAAGCACCTTATTTCTCCATTAATTTTGAGAGGGAGTTTCTCTGGGTATGAGTCTTGGTTGCAAATTATTTTCTTTCAGGGCTTGGAATCCCTCCCCCCACCAGGCCCTTCTCGATTTGAGTGTTTGTGTTGATAAGTCTGTTGTTATTTTGATAATTTTCCCATTGTAGATTATCTGCTTCTTTTCCCTGCATGCTTTTAGTATTCTGTTCTTTTGGTGGATTTCTGGAATCTTTATTATTTGTCTGGGTGTAGATCTGTAGGTCGCTGGAGTTCTGTAAGCCTCATTTAGCTGGATATCATTTCTTTTTCCTATGCTTCGGAAGTTTTCCTTTAATATATCTGTGAATATTCTTTGTATTTCATTTTTGGTTGCTCCTGCTTCCTCGCTCACATGCTTTATTCTTAAGTTATGTATCCTTTTGTCATCTTCTAGCCTTTGAATTGTTTCTTTCTGGTTCCTTGTTATTTTTAAGAGGTCTTTTCTTTTGCAATCATATATCATAAATCTCTCTTCAAGTTTCAAAAGGCTAACTTTAGTTTCTGTCAAGGTGTTTTGCCAGTGTTCAATGGAGTTTTTAGTTTCCTGGTAATCTCTTTGGATCTGTTTCATGTGTTCTAGGTTATGTTTAAATTCTTCTTCAGAGGTTTCTCTTTCTTTTCTGATTTCCTCAGTTCTTCCATTTGTGTTCTCTTGGGCGGGGCTTATCATTTCTTTAATTAATCTCTTTATATCTTGCCTCACTTGGATCAGAAGTACAGTTTTAAATTCGTCTATGAGGTCATGAAGATATTTCTTTATTTTGGCTGATGCGGTGTCTAGTATTGGATGGTTGCTGTGCCGGTTCTCTTCTGTGTTTACTTCTCCTGGGCTTATTTTCTCACGTTCGGCAGCTGGAGATTTTTTTATTTCTATCTCTTGTCATGTTTCTGGTTTCTTTCAGACTTGTGTGTCCTGGGGGTCTCTGGCCCTCTCCATATTGCTTAGGGCCTTTCTGAAGCATGCTGACTTGAGTTTTTGCTTGCCTCCCCCCTGCCCCAATTTGCTGTTATCTGAGGGAGGCAGGGATGCAGGGACAGTGCAGGCTAGCCTCCAGCCTCCGTGCCAGTCAATCCACAAGTTAGGCTGTACCTTGTGGATGTCACAGAGTCGCAACTATTTTGTATCTGTTTATTGGGTCCCAACCAGAGGCGTGGTTCAGCCCCAGCAGACCCTGCCAGTTCTCTCTGTACCAGAAGTGACTGACTGATGTCACTGTGGCTCAGGGCTCTGCCCAAATCCCAGCTGTCCTTTATCAGACCTCTCTGCACCAGGGGCGACTATCTGACGTCACCGTGGCACTGGGTCTGCCCAATTCCAAGATGTCCACCACCAGTCCTCTCTATGTCACTGACACTGTCATGGCGCTGGGCTCTGCCCAATTTCAAGATGTCCTCTATCAGACCTCTCTGCACCAGAGGAACTATCTGATGTCATCACAGCCTGGGTTCTGCCCAACTCCAAGATATTCTCCACCAGTCCTCTCTGTGTCACTGATGCCACCATGGTGCTGGGCTCTGCCCAATTCCAAGATGTCCTCCAGCCAGTGACAGCAGCCACGGGACCTAGGCCCTAGTACTCACCAGGACTCAATGCAGATCTTCCTCTTGGGTCTACTGCACACTGCGCCGCTTGTCTTCATTGGTTTCCCAGCACAGCACTGATCGGTCAGAAAATTGCACTGTGTCTTGCTTTGGAGCTCTGGAGCTTCTCACAGTCTCCTGTGGCGCAGCCAGGTGGCTTTGGCTGCTTTGTGGGTTCCCAGCTCTTAATTTCCAGCAGTCACCAAGAGCCAATACAGCTTTTCCCCTTGGATCCACTGCTCAGTGTGCCGCGTTAAGGGTGCAAGATTCACAGACTCCTATTATGGGCAGCCATGGTCTCAACATGACCTTAAATCCTCCAGGCACGCCTAGTACAGCATGGAATGGGGCTCAGTGAGTACATCTGGCTTCAGCTCTCCATCTGCACTTTTTCTTCCTCTTCCTCTTTTATTTTTCTCGAGAGGGCTCCAATATGGAATTTTAAATTTGTCTCACTGGATGACCCCATGGTGAAGTTTAAGAGGGAAGTGCTATTCAAAACCACATTTCTTGAAAGTTTTAAGTATAATCGTGTAATTGGAGGTTATGCCTTGATTTTAAAACATCACAAAGAGATAAATCTGATAGAGATGATGGGCTTGCAAATAAAACTCTCAGCACAATAACATCAAAGGTTTTTGTGTTTCCTAACTTCCCCAAGGGCAGAGCATGGCTCAACTGGCCTAAGGCCCTCTCCATACCTACTGGAGACAATGCTCTCATCCCTTGCAGGGAAGCATCTGCAGGAAAAGAGATAAGCAGTTGAGAGGGCAGCTCATGGGCTGCAGAGAGCAGCCTGGCACCAAGGAAAGGGGAGTGCCTGGAAGCACCCATGGTCTTCAGTCGAGCACGTGCACCAAGACTCCGCGAGCCACCCAGGGTGGAAATCCCATGTGGAGGCCAATTTCCAGTATTTTTAAAAAAGCTATTGTGAATAGAATTGTTTTCCTGAATTTCTGTCTCAGATAGTTAATTAGTGATATATAGAAAAGCTATTGATTTTTTAATGTTGATTTTGCAGGAGATATTTGGAGTATTTGCATAATGGGCCACAGAAGCTAGAGAATGTTGTAAGCAGAGCCTGGTGGGTGATTCTGGCCAGAGCTTAGAAGACCAAAATGTTGACAAGGAAGTGGAAGTTTCAGATGGGAATAGGGACTGTACTTGGAAGTGGACTATAGGCCCCACAGGTTACACTGTGGCAGAAAGAATTTCTACACTGTCACTCATACCCTCAGACTTTGCAGGAGCCTGAGTTTAAGGGCAGTAGATTCAATGATCTGGTGGATAAAATTTCAATGCAGCCCAACATTCAGCTATTGCATGTATACTGCTGGCTGCTTTTAGTCAGATGTATAATAGAATTGGGAAGGAAAACTTACCTGAAAAAAGTTCTAGCCTCAAAAGTACCACATATAAAGTGTGTGTGTGTGTGTGTGTGTGTGTGTGTGTGTGTGTGTGTTGGGGGAGGCAAAAGAAGTTTGTTTGCCATAGACTAGGTCGTTAAAAAGGCACCAAGTACTTTGATCTGGGGGCAAAGAGAAAGATCCCTTCAGAGGATCTTGAGAGTCAGCAAGACCTCACCCATCTCAGGTCCAAAGGTGCAACTGTGTGAACCTTTTGTATGAGAAGAGAGTCACCAGCTCCATGCTCAAGAAGGGTGACATGGAGAATTTATCCCCGCGGGTCCATTTCACTGTTCTCAGACATCCAGTCACATTGGGGTCATCGCAGTCATGGTATAAGGGGGCCTAGATACTGCTTGAGCACACAATAGACTTGGAACTAACCACATGATGTTGGCTTTATCAGCATGTAAAATACAAGAGTCGTGGAGTCAGAGAGATTTCCACTTACATTTCAAAGGAAGGCTTGGGAGACTAGATAATGGTTCTCTGAGAGGGAATGCATGAAATTGTAGGAATGAAGTACAATGGACATTACACATTCCTTGCAGCTTTGATTTCCTAGAGTCTCTTCCACCAGCTGAGGATGCAGAAAAAAGTACAGAGAAAGAGTGAGAGAGACAGAGAAAGAGAGAAACAGAAAGTGAGAGAGACCATGTTGACTACAGCCATCTAGGTCATAGGGTGGGGTTTCCCAAGTCCTTTGTAAATCACCACTGTGTGCCCTGGATGCCAGACATGAAGCTACAGTATTTAACGTTTGTCCTGTCAGGTTTTTGATCCCGTTTTATTTATATTCTTTTCTATTCCTGTTTCTCCATTTTGGAATGAGACTGTTTGCTCCATGCTGTTGTAGCTTGGAAATATGTAACTCAGTTTTTTTATTTTAAAGAGAAATGAAACAAAACAAAACAAAGCACAACAAAGTAGATCAGAACAAAACAACACAAGTGACATAGGAAACAAGACAACAGGAAATCAACAGTGGCTACCACAATGTCTCCTGTTCTCCCCGAAACAGTTGTCCATATCTTCACAAACAATGAATTTGAGAAATACAAAACAAAACAAAACAAAACAGAACACTATAAAACCAGTCAAAACAAAAGAATGAAAGCATTACTGGCCTTCAAAACCAGATAATAGGAAAATCAACAGTGGCTACCATATTGTCTCTTGTTCTCTTCAAAATAGCTGTGCATATCTTCACACAAATTGAAATCAAATAATAGACAACAGACTAAAGCCAACCAAAACAAATAAAAGCATTATTTGACTTCAAAACAAGATGATAAAAAATCAGTAATTGCTACCATAAAGCCTCATTTTCTTTAAAGTAGCTGTTATGCCATCATACATACTAAAAACAATTCTTGTGAATTCTTTAGGAGAAGTTCTACCCATGGATAAGCCTATATGAGTACATCTATCCTTTCTGTATTAGAGGGAAAAACAAAACAAAGCAAAGCAAAATACAAGAAAAACAAAAATAAAAGAGAAAAATAAATAACAATGACAAAGAGCCCAAAACAATAACAATGTAGATTTTCAAAACAAGGTGGTAGGAACATAACTAAGGCTGTTATTTTGCATAGTTATCCTCAAAAGAGTTACTCAGATTACCAGATATAAACATGCAAAATTGATCTAATCCTATGAATGTTAAGTGTTTTGTTCCAAGAACTAATAGAATTAGTGGTACAATCATCTTAGATATCTTAAGTATATATATATATATATATATATATATATATATATACAAATTTATATGTTTTTTTCTTTTCTCTCTCTTCTTTTCTCCTTTTCCCTGAGTCTTTTCCCCCCTTGAGCAGTTTTTTATCCTTTCACAATATTTACTGAAGATTTTGTATCTTATTTACTCTTCTGCACTAGGGAGACAAGCTAATATTTACTCATGTGAGTTTGATTTATTTCACTTAAGAGTATGGTCTCAAGCATTCATTTACCTATACAAGCCTCAATGTGATTCTTCTTATAGCTGAATAGTACTCAATTGTATAAAAATACCACATCTTTTTTATCCATTCCTCCATTGACGGGCATTTAGATTGTTTCCAAGAACTGGCTATTACAAATTGCGCGGCTATAAACGTGGTACACATATATCATTGTGGAATGATGTTTTCTGACCGGAGCCGCGGGAGACAGGAGACCAAACTCGAGCAGGATCAGCTCTCAAACTTTATTGCGTACAGCGAACCAGACCTGACAAGGTCCGCCACCCTCAGTGTTGGTTCCTCTTCCGCCCGTTGGGGGCAGGAACAACCTCTTATAAGGGGAAGCAGTATCCAATCACAGAGAAGCGCACCTAACAAGCTGATAGGCTAGCGTCACGGGTAACTGGGCAGATATGACAATTTGGCGGGCTTGTTCAGGCCGGGAAGAACCCGGAAGCAGGAAATGGGCGCCATTCATAGGCGGCTTCCCACATCTCCCCCTTTTTTATTTATTAAAATAGGATGGTCTGTGGGTCCCTCCAAGGTGTCTATGACCTTGTTGCTGTTAGACACCTAGGAGTGGGCCTACCTTGTAGGCCGAGGCATGAGAGAATGTAGAGGTCTATACCCTGCTGTGCATCACCCTGTTTTGTGCATATCCTTGCGCCAGGACCATGCTCAAGGTGAGTGGTTCATTTTTTCGCAGGGCCAGGCTTTTGTGAACCGAACCTGGATGCATATAGACATTCATTCCTGTCTTCCCCCCAACCTTTGGGGCGGATGGCACTGCAGTACCCTTGGTCTCGCATCTCAATGCCAGTAATTTGACTCCAGAAGGGACCCCTGGCCTTATAGGCCATGTATATCTGAGTGGAGCCTGTCTTAGGTTGACCGGGAGGGCTTTTCCCGTCTTACCCGTCATTGGCTTGCCCACTCAGCTCTTATAGCTGATGTTCTGCAATGTGAAGGAGATATGCGGCGGCCTGCTGCTGAGTTTGTATGAGGCGATCTAACAAGCATTTAATAACCACAAGCCCCACTAGGAATGCCACGGCAATCAGGATCCAAGTAGTCAGGTTGGGCCAGGAGAACCAGGAGGTGACGCGTTCCCACAAACTGGCTATAACACTGCCTAAAGTTGATAAATCGAACCTGACTGGACCTAGTTGGATACCGTCCATATTGTCAAGTTCCTGACCGACTATGAGGGACAAATTGTGAAACTTAGGTAGGTAGGTGTCTTGCAGCCAAGCTGTCATATTTTTAACAGTGTTGGTCAAATTTATGCGAACAGGGGTGATTAATAGGAACCCACAGAATAGAAAAAGCTCCAAACCAGACATTTTAGTTTGTAGATGGTCTCGGGTGCTGAGCGTCGGTCCCAGAAGGGTCGAGTTGACTTGTGTCCGCGGGCTTATCCTCCTGTGCTTTATCAGGAACTGGTGGGGAGTTTACTGCTCGCGTCAATCTTTCCGGGACCCACAGCGGTTCGCAGCCTGGTTCCTGTGGGAAGACACAAACCGCACCTCGGGTCCAGCTAATCACTGGATCCGGGCCCATCCATTGTCCTGTAAGGACATCTTTCCATCTCACCAGCCCTTTGTCGGCCGGGGACGGGTTATTGTGCTCCATGGCAGGGGAATGATTATTGTGATTAAGGTTTAAAAAATTTATGGTAAAGAGTGCCAATGATATTCTTCCTTTGGGCGTTAGGCCATGGCCTATTCCCTCCTTTTGTTTTTGTAAGACACCCTTGAGTGTCCGATGGGATCGCTCAATGATGCCTTGTCCTTGGGGGTTGTAAGGAATGCCATGTTTAAGAGTGACTTCCATTTGTTGACAAAATGTCATAAAAATTTTGCTGGTATAGGCAGGACCATTGTCTGTTTTTAGTATATTGGGCTTTCCCCAAGCAGCCCAGGCTGCCAGGCAATGATTAATAGCGTGGGTGGCCCTTTCTCCGGGTTCTGCCGAGGCAAACATAACCTGGGAGGCGGTATCTACCGAAACATGAACATATTTAAGTTTTCCGAATTCTGGGATGTGTGTAACATCCATTTGCCAAATATGATTTGGGCGAAGTCCTCTTGGGTTAATGCCAATAGATTGTTGGGGTGAAGAGATCACACAAGCTGGGCAATACCGTACAATCTCTCGTGCTTGTGCTCTCGTGATGTTGAAGCGCGCCATGAGGGTGCGGGCATTAACATGGAACTGAGAGTGGAATTTTTGGGCTGCTTCCAGAGGGTTGGGAAAGGTGAAGACCCATATCGGGCGCGTGGCCGAGTCTGCCAAGGCATTGCCCTCCACCAAGGGCCCAGGTAAATTAGTATGGGCTCTGATATGTGAGATGAACACTTTTGAGGTTCTATTCCATAGCTGATGTTGAATACCTAGGAATATGGAGGCTACCGTTGAAGAGGGTTTAATGGGACCCGCCGTCTCCAGAACTTGGAGAGCATTTACCACATACTTGGAGTCCGACAGGAGGTTAACATCGCCTGGAAAGCGACGTAAGACCTCCTGTATTATTTGGAGCTCGACCACCTGGGGTTGGTCTGGAGTAAATTGGATAGTTTTTGGCTCTTGATCCATAACCACATACGCTCCTATGCCTGACTTGGAGCCGTCTGTAAATATTATTGGAGCTCCAGCTATGGGGTGTGGGGACGTGACCTTAGGAAAGATCACAGGATGCACGGTGACAAACTGGAGCAGGGGGTCTTTTGGGAACTGATTATCTATGGTTCCCTGGAAAGTACACCGAAGGATCGCCCAGGAATCCAGGCATGTTGTTAAGGTTTCAATTTGATCTCTTGTGTATGGCACATGTAGGGAGGAAGGAGGCACCCCAAAATGTTGTATAGCGCGTGAGATGCCCTCTAGAGAAAGGGAAGCGACCGCGTCTGGATAATGGTCAATAGCCTTAGCAGGAGACATTTTTGGGTGGACCCAAAGCAATGGTCCTTGCTGCCAAATGACAGCCATAGGTTGTCTAGCTGTTTTGAGAACGCACAAGGCGAAGGTCTTTTCTGGATTAATACGCCTTAATGCGGCCGTGGTCAGGGCCCGCTCTACTGCTTGTAGTGCCACTTCTGCCTCCGGCGTAAGTTCTTGGGATGAATTTAAGTCAGGGTCTCCCTTAAGTAAGTCAAACAGGGGTTTTAATTTGCTGTTAGGTAAGGCCAAGTACGGCCTGATCCAATTGATATCCCCAACTAATTTTTGCATGTCATGTAAACTTAGGATCGTATCACGCCGGATAACCAATTTTAATGGTGATACCTGAGAGGAAGTAATTTTTGTCCCTAAATATTGGGCTATCTCTGACCGCTGGATCTTGTCTGGGGCAATGTGCAGATTAGCGGCTCTAAGAGTAGAGACCAGCTGTCTAAGCATTTGCTCTAAGCTCGGGAGGTCCTTTCCTGATATTAGGATGTCGTCCATATAATGGAGGCATCTATTTTTTGGGAATTTATGCCTTATGGGCTCTATGACAGCGTCGACAAACAATTGGCACATAGTGGGACTGTTGGTCATCCCTTGGGGTAACATTATCCACTCATATCTAAGGTCTGGCTTTTCCTGATTGATAGTGGGCAAGGTAAAAGCGAAGCGAGGTGAATCATCTGGGTGAAGAGGGATGGAGAAAAAGCAATCTTTAAGATCGATGACATAGACCGGCCAATTTTGTGGGAGCGCTGATAGTGCAGGCATGCCTCTCTGAACCGCACCCAGGGGTTGCATCTGAGCATTGACTGCCCTCAGGTCATGGAGGAGCCGCCATTTTCCCGAGCGCTTTTTAATGACAAAAATAGGGGTATTCCAGGGGGAGGTTGATGGTCTGATATGTCCCGCCTGGAGTTGGTCCTGAATTAGCTCCAGAGCGGCTTCTGCCTTCTCCTTTGGTAGGGGCCACTGTTGAACCCACACAGGGGTGTCAGTTTTCCAAGTAATTTTTATGGGTTCAGGTGTGAGAAGGCTTTCAGTGACCCCTAGGAAAAACCCAGTCCTTTTTTTGTCTTGTTTGGGGCTGCCTTGAATAGGCGAGGTTCGGCCTTGTAGGTGAACGCCTAGGCCCTTTCCAGGGATATACCCTTGTTTTAGCAACATGGAGTGAGCTTTTTGGGAGTAGATGTTAGTTAAGGTGACGCCCATGTCTGTCAAAATATCTCTTCCCCATAGAGATACGGGAAGCTGGAGTACGAAGGGACGGAAGTGACCAGAATGACCTTCCTTGTCGCGCCATGTCAGGAGCGAAGCACTCACCTTAGGGGCGTGGACAAACCCAAGCCCCTGTAGGCTCTGGGATGCCACATCTGTGGGCCAAGAGCTAGGCCAATCTTTTTGTGAAATGATTGAGCGATCTGCTCCTGTGTCAAGCAAGCCTTTAATGGGTCTGCCATTGATGTCAATGGTTAGCATAGGACGTTCTTGCAACGTCAAATGTAAGCCTTCAAAGGTATCCCCTGAAGAGCCGAAGCCCTGAGCACCTCGGGTCAGGTTTCTCGCGGGGAAGTTTTTATGAAGGCTTGGTAGAACCAACAGCTGGGCTATTTTATCTCCTTTATTAATGATAATCGTGCCTTGTAGGGCTTGAACCATAATTTTGATTGTGCCAGTGAAATCTGAGTCAATTACACCTGGGATGATTGTAAGGCCCCTGAGTGCCACCGAGGACCTCCCCAATAGAAGTCCGACCGTGTCTGGTGGAAGGGGATTTGGCAGGGAGGTTTCAACTAATTGTACTCCCATCTCGGGTGTTAATAGGAGGTCGGAGGTGGCACTGAGGTCCAGCCCTGCTGAGCCTGGGGTTGCCCGCCGAAAGGGACCTGGGGTGTTTGTGGTTGCTGGGGCTGGAACTGAAGGAAGGTTTGGGCCAGAGGGGGCCCTGCCTGCAGGAGGGGCCCCCGTCGGCCATTTTTTGGCTGATTGTCTGGACGTCCTGAAAGCCTATTGCCGTCTTTATCGAATATCGATCGGCACTCGGCTGCTGAATGATTACCTTTTTGGCATCTTGGGCATAATCCAGGGCCAGGGGCTCCTCCCTGCCCGATCTGTTTGTTGGGGCAATTACGCTTAATGTGTCCTGGTTGGCCACAGCCAAAGCAAGAAGTGTTGTTTTTATTTTTATTTCTATTGCCCCCTACCCGAGGCTTGCCTCCGTTGGCAGCGCCTTGAAGGGCAGCGACCATGGCGGCAACGAGCCCGTGATTAGTTACCGGGCCGCCCAGTTCATGGCACAGGCGTGTCCACTCTTCTAAAGACCTATTTTTGTTGGACCTTAGGACATCACGACACTCTTTAGTGCACTGTTCGAAAATCAGTTGTTTTATGAGAGGGTGAGCCGCCTCAGCCTCTGGAAAAATTCTGTTAGCGGCCTCAAGCATGCGGGCCACGAAATCGGAGAAGGGCTCCCCCTGCTGTTGTAAAATTTTTGTGAGGTGGCCCGTATGCTCTCCCTTTCCAGCCAGCCGTCTCCAGGCCTGAAGGCCACAGCGACTGATTTGTTCATAAACCTGGCGAGGGTACTGGGTCTGATCTTCCTCGAAAGCTCCTCGCCCTAATAACATGTCTCTGTTCCAATCTCTTTGGCCATGTTCCCGGTTAGCCGCCACCTGCTCTACGCAGAATTCCTCATTCCAAGACTTCCAATCTAAATACTGTCCGGGGGAAAGGCAGGCACGCGCCAGCTGGGTCCAATCTCCCGGAGTTAAATACAGGCCAGCCAATGCCTCTAAAAGCGCCATGGTAAATGGTGCATTGGGCCCATAAGCTGAAACTGCGTCCTTGATAGCTTTAAGTTGTTTAATTTCTAAGGGCTCATAATATCCTCCTCCTCCCCTGCCTCCTACTTGTACCGGGAATGCATGGAGACCGGGACACTCAAAGGGAAGCCGCGACCATACCCTCTGGTGGAAGGAACGTCCTCCTCCTCCCCCAGAAGGGGGCGCAGGAGGTAACCCAGGAAATAGCTCTCCCTCTAACCAGGGCGGTGCCATGGATTGTGGGCGCCCTCCGGCGGCCACGGGCGGAGGTGGCAGCCCAGGGAGCAACTCCTCTTCCGGCCACGGCGGTGCAGTAGGGCCTGGCGTCCTAAAGGGGGCGACCATGGGTCGCGAGCTTGCCAAGGAGCGGAAGGACCTAAGTTCCTCCCGCAAAGCGGAGTAGCTCGGGCAGGGTGGTGTTTGGTTCCCCTTTTTATCTTCCCGAGCCCTAAGTTCCTCTTTTAACGGTGTAGGAGGGTCATGCTTAGCAAAGACGACCTCCTCTTCTGAGCCCTCTGAATCCGAATCAGAATCGGAGCCCTTGTGTTTCTCTGGAGGCCCAAACTCAGGTGTGACTTCGGGCTCCTCCGAGCACTCGGATCGAGCTTTGTCAAGAGCCTGTCGGTCTGAGCAAAGCCCGGGGGTTTGTTTGTCCGTCAGACAAGCCCTAATCAGTTCCCACAGGGGTAAAACCATGGGATCCAAGCGTCCCTCTTCTCGGGCGCATCTAAGATCCCCTCCTAACTTCTCCCATGACGGGAGGGTTAGAGAGCCTGTGGGCCAAAACCAGGGGGCAATCTCATTAACACTATCCAGAAACCTCGAAAGGGTGACCCGGTTTATGTAGATGCCTCGGGTCCACAGCAGGACTCTTAGGGAGTCAGCGAGGGGTTTGCGGGCAGCGTTGCCCATAATGGCAAAGTGAAAGCCAAACAAATGCAAGGGGAAGAAAAAAAAAAGACCGGCGTCCACCCGTGTGGTGCTCAAAATCTGTTAGGTGCGTCCACCCAACCCAGGCGATCCAGTACTCACCTGTCCCGGGAACCGCTGTATCTCACGTAGCTGATCAGGGTGAAGAGAAGAGGTGCTCGGGGCCTTCCGTTGTTATTGAGCCGGGTTCTCCGTCGTACCGCAGGTGACAGCAGTTGCGCCCGCGCGTCGCTGAACCTTCCCCGTACGGGCCACCAGATGACCGGAGCCGCGGGAGACAGGAGACCAAACTCGAGCAGGATCAGCTCTCAAACTTTATTGCATACAGCGAACCGGACCTGACAAGGTCCGCCACCCTCAGTGTTGGTTCCTCTTCCGCCCGTTGGGGGCAGGAACAATCTCTTATAAGTGGAAGCAGTATCCAATCACAGAGAAGCGCGCCTAACAAGCTGATAGGCTAGCGTCACGGGTAACTGGGCAGATATGACAATTTGGCGGGCTTGTTCAGGCCGGGAAGAACCCGGAAGCAGGAAATGGGCGCCATTCATAGGCGGCTTCCCACAGTTTTCATTTCTTCTGTGAATATGTCCAGAAGTGAAATAGCTGGTTCAAATAAAACTTCCAATCCCAGCTTTTTGAGGAACCTCCAGACTGATTTACACAGTGCTTGCACCAGTCTACACTCCTATGAACAGTGCACAAGAGTTCCTTTACTCCACAGCCTCTCCAGCATTTGTTGTTGGTGGTTTTCTTGATCTTGGCCATTCTTTGTAGAGTGAGATGGAATCTCAGTGTTGTTTTAATTTGCATTTCTCTAATGACCAATGATGATGAACATTTTTTCATGTATTTATTTGCTATTTGTATTTCATGTGAGAAGTGTATATTTGTCTCAAATTCCCATTTTTGGATTTGGTTTTTGAATTTTGGGGGTCTGATATTTTAAAAAAATTCTTTATATATTCTACATAGAAGTCCTTTGTCTGAGGGACAATTGACTTTTTTTCCGCTGCATGGGTTCTTTTCACTCTGTTGGAGATTTCTTTTGACATGCAAAATTTTTTAATAAGACACAATCTCAGTTGTTGATTCTGGGAAATGTTTCCTGTGATTTTTATTCATGAATTCTCTGCCTACCCCTGTGTCTTCAAGATTTCTACCTACATTGTCTTTCAGCAGATTTACAGTTTCTATTTTAATATTTATACCTTTGATCCATTTTGACTTTAATTTAGTACATGGTGATAGGCATGGGTCTAGGTTTAGTTTTTAGCATATGAAAATTCAGTTTTTCCAACACCACTTATTAAAGAGGCTGTCTTTCTTCCAGTGAACATGTTTGGACACTTTGTCAAAGATAAGGTGGCTGAGTGTGTTTGTAGTTGTGGTCATGTCTTCTCACCTATTCTATCTCCAGATCTGTTTTTACTCCAGTACCATGCTGATTTTATCACAGTAGCTTTATAGTATAATTTCAAGCCAGGTATTGTGATGCCTCTTGCCTTGCCTTTGTTGCCCAGAATTGCCTTTACTATTCCAGGCCTCTTCTGATTCCTGATGAATTTTACGAATGTTTTCTCTTAATCTATAAGGTATGTTAATGGTATTTTGAGGGGCTGGGGATTTAGCTCAGCGGCATAAGCACCTGCCTTGCAAGCACAGTCGTGAGTTTGATCCCTGGTACCGATAAAAAGGAAAAAGACAAAAAAATGGTATTTTGATTGGAATTGCATTAGATCTGTGTAACACTTTTGGGAGAATGGCCATTTTCACAATGTTTGTTCTGCCTATCCTTGAATAAGAAGTGTCTTTCCATTTTATGAGATCCTCTTCAATTTCTTTTTTCAAAGTGTTGTAATTTTCACTAAGTAAATCTTTTACTTCCTTTGATATATTGATTCCTAAGCATTTCATTTTTGAGGATGCTATTGTGAATGGTGTGGTTTTTTTTTTATTTCTCTCTCAGTGAGTTATTTTATTTATGCACAGGAATGCTATTGATTTTTTGAGTGCTGACTTTTTATCCAGCTACATTACTGAATTTGCTTATTATATCTAGAAGTCTTTCAATGGAGTTTTGGGGGGTAGAATATCATGTACCTTCTATGTAGAATATCATGTCACCTGCATAAAATGATAATTTAACTTCTTCCTTTCATATCCTTATTCTTTATTTTTCTCTCTTGTCTAATTGCTCTGGCTAATGTTTCCAGCACTGTATTGAATAGGAGTGGTGATAATGGACATCCTTGTCTTGTTCCTGATTTTAGAGTGAAAGCTTTCAGTTTTTGACTATTTAATATGATGCTGGATATTGGTTTGTCATAGATGACTTTATTAGATTGAGGTAAAGACCATCTATTCTGATTTTCAGTAGGGATCTTATCATGAACAAGTATTGGACTTTATCAAAAGCTTTTCTGCATCTATTGAAATGATCCCATGATTCTTATCTTTGGCTTTATTGATGTGATGTATTGCATTTATTCATTTGTATATGTTGAACCATTCCTGCATTCCTGGGATGAATACCAATTGGCTCTGCGGTATAATCTTGATGACTTGCTGCATTTTGTCTGTCAATATTTTATTGAAGATTTTTGCATCAATGTTCATTAGGGAGATTGGTCTGTAGTTCTCTTTTTTTGGTGAGTCTTTCTCTGGTTTTGGTTTTAGGGTAACTCTTGCTTCAAGGAATGAGTTGGGGAGACTGCTTCCCTTTTCAATTTCATTGAAGAGTTTGAAGAGTGTTGGAATTAAGTCTTCCTTGAATTTGTTGTAGAATTCAGCAGTGAATCCACCAGGACCTGGACTTTTCTTTGTTGGTAAGGTTCTAATTACATTTTCAATTTCATTAATTAAAATTGGGTTATTCAGCAGTTTTACATCTTCTTGATCTAGCTTTGGCAACTCTTATGTGTTTAGGAATCTGTCCTTTTCTTCTGTGTTATCAAGCCTATGAGAGTAGAGAATTTTGAAATAGGTATTGATGATCTTCTGTATTTCCGCAGGGTCTGTAGTGATTTCACCCTTTTCATTCCTTATTGCATGAATTTGAATTTTGTCTTTCCTTCTTAAAATAAGGTTGGCTAAGGGCTTATCAATTTTATTTATTCTTTCAAAGAATCAATTCTTTGATTTGTTAATTCTTTGTATTGTTTTTTTTAAGTCTGTATTGCATTGATTTCTGCTCTGGCCTTTATAATTTTCTCCCTTCTTTGAGCTTTGAGTTTGACTTGCTCTTCTTTTTCTAGGTGCTTGAGGTGTACATGAGGTTGTTTATTTGTGTTTGTTCTGTTTTCCTGATGTGGGAATTCACTGAAATATATTTCTCTCTGAGGTTTGCTTTCATTGGATCCCACAGGTTCTGATAAGTTGTATTTGTATTTTCATTTGCTTGTAGATATTGTTTAATTTATTTTTAAATTTCATCTGTGACCTATTGATTGTTTAGGAGAGCATTATTTAATTTCCATATGTTTATGGAGTTTTTGCCATTTCTTTTGTCATTAATTTCTACTTTCATAGCACTATGATCAGATAATATGCATGGGTTAATTTTAATTCTTTTGCATTTACTTAAGCATGTTCTATGGGATAGTATATGGTCTATTTTAGAGAATATCTCATGCGCTGCTGAGAAGAATGTATATTCTGATGTTGGGTGGAAAACTCTGTACACATCTACTAAGTCCATTTGTTCACAAGTTTGATTCAGTTCTGCTATTTATTTGCAGATTTTCTGTCAAGTTGATATGTCTCTTTGGGTCAATGGTGTGTTAAGGTCTCCTGTTATAATTGTGTTATTGCTTATTTGAGTTTTCATTTCTATTAATATTTGTTTTCTAAAAAATGCAAGTTAGTTATACCATTAGTGTCACTTAGTTCACTGAATAGCAAAGGTTGTGCTAATAGTGATTGAAGAAATTTTTATGCCCATATTTTGTACTTGAGTGACTAAAGATAATGATGTGTAATTTATTAACAGTTGTTACTCTTTTATTATTTTGTTGTGAAAATTTGTTTTACCTTTTCTTCTTCTTAATATTAACAAATAAAGTAAAAAAAAGAACTTTGCATGATTAAAAAAATATTTGTTTTCTATATTGGTGCTCTCATACTTGGTGCATATATATATATATAATATATATTTAGGATTCTTATCTCTTGTTCTTGAAGTTTTTACCTAGCTAGTATGTAGTGACCTTCTTTATCTCTTCTGATCATTCTTGGTTGAACTTCACATTGTCTGCAAACAGAATAGCTATCCCTGCTTTTTTCTGAGTTTCTTGTTGCATGAAGTATTGTTTTACATTCTTAGGCTTTCATTCTATGAGTTTCCTTTTGGGTTAGATAGGTTTCTTATATACAGCATATGGTTGGATGTTATTTCTTCATCCATTCTGCCAACCTGTTTCTTTTAATTGGTTAATTGAGACCATTTACATTAGTGATTCTAATTAATATATTTTGGCTTATTTTTGTCATGTTATCTTTCTGTTCTTGTTTCTTTATCCTACCCTTCTTTTTAGTTGTTTGCCTTGCTTAGTGTTTTTTTCTATTGGTGTTCTTGAAGCCTTAATTATTTTAATGTCTATCTAATATTTTTTAGTATTATTTGAAAGTTGGTTTGGTAGTCATGAAGTTCTTCAACTGTTCTTTGTTTTAGAAGTATCTTATTTCTCCATCAATTTTGAAGGACAGTTTTGCAGAGAACATCAATCTGGGTTGGAAGTCTTTTTCTTTTAGGATTTGAAATACTTTGCTCAGTGCTCTTCTTGACTTCATTGTTTGTTTGGAGAAGTCTGCTGTTATTCTGATGGGCTTTCTTTATGGATAATCTGCTTTTTTTTTTTCTTACAGCTTTCAATATCCTGTTCTTATATTGAATTTCTGGGATGCTGATTATTATATGTCTGGGTGTAGATTTATTTGATTATGGCTATTGGAGTTTGATACGTTTCACTTATCTTTGTGTCAGTTCCTTTCCCATGTTTATAATGTTTGTGGCTATTACTTCTGTAAATAATCTTTTTATATAATTTGTGTTGTCACATCTTTTTGTTTTTCTTTGCATCATCTTGCAGCTATTGAATTGCTATTTCCGGATTCCTTGTTATTGTTCAGATCTTTCTGTTCTTGTTCACTAGCTGTAATCTTGTCTTTGAAGCCTAGAAGTCTATCTTCACATTCATTCAGGTGGTTTTGCCAACTTTCAGTGGAATTTTTGATTTCCTGGATATCTCTTTGAATCTATTTCATACATTCTGTCTTGTATTGTTCATTCAATGTTTCCATCTTTTTGTGGTGTTCCTCAATTTTTTAAAACTATATCTTCTTTGGATATGTTCAGCATTTCTTTTATTATGTTTATCATTTCTAGGTTACCTGTGAGATTATTTCTAATCTGAATTCCTTTAAAGCTTCATGGACTTTTTTCTTTATTTTAGTGGCTATCATTTCAGAAGTTTCAGGTGTATGGTTTATACTTTTTTCTATGTCCATGTCTCCTAGGCTTGTTGGGATGGGCTGGAGGTTGTGATTGCATTTTGTTTTTTCATTTTGCCATTTTCCTATATTCCTCTGGGGAAGCTGAATCCAAGGTTTCAGTTGCTTCCTGGGTTGAGGATGTCTGTCTATACTGCAGGGAGTTTCCCCAGTTGAGTTGGGGTCACTAGGCAGACCTTATAAGGTCCCTATTCGCACTCAAAAGCTCCTCAAATGGGAGAAGTATGCGGGTGGACCCCACATGGCACTGTGAAGCTCTCCAGTTGCTTGAGGTTGTTGGGCTGGACTTTTCCAGGTTCTGAGTGGTGTTCCAAGGCTGAACAGCCAGATGAACTGTGCTGTGCAGGCCTTCAGCTCCTGCTACATGTTGCACCAAACCTCTCCAGCTGGTTGCGGTTGCTGGGTGGAGCCATAATAGGTTCTAGAGAGGTGCCAAGGTTGCACATCTAGGTGGAGTTCACTGTGCAGGTCTTCTGCTCACGCCACTCATCCCAGGAGGTCCCCCTGCCACTCTGTGTTGCAGGCAGGGCCCAACCAAAACCTACAATGACCTACTGACACTCCCTGGCTGTTTGGGCCTGCTGGGTGGGAACCTACCAGTTTCTGAGTGAGGTGGGAATATTGCACGACTAGGTGGAGTTTGCTGTGCAGAGCTAGACACTCAGCCCTTTGTGACTCAGCTCGGTGGCATCTGAACCTCCTTTAACTTTTTTATTTTTAATTTTACAGGAGTTCATAGCTAAAACTTTGCTCAGCGGAGACTTTGATTTGGACTTATGAGCAATGTTACAACCACTGAGACTTTAGGGAAAGGATTACTGTGATTTCATATGTACACAGGATAGTTACATCATGTTAGGAAGAATTATGTCTTGTTATTGTCTGTATTTGGAAATTAAGTTATAGTTTAAGGAGACATGGTTGGGTGTCAAGTTGAAAAGAGTTCAAATGTGACAGTTAAGCTTCATCATCAATTTGACTGAATTAAAACCTCCTGGAGATGTGTCTGGGTTACAAGTGTTCTATATTAGTGAATTAGCCCACTGATATCCATAGCAAAATGCTCTGCTAGGAGGTGCTACACCATCTGAGGGGCCTACCATTGGAGGCCATATCTCTTACAAGCAGTCTTCCCCGGGGCTTTGCTTCTGAGCTGCCACTATGTGAACAGCGTTGCTCTGCTCTGCTTGTCTACCATGCCATTCTTGTCTTAGAACAAGTTGATCATTGATTGAAATGGTGTGACTGACAAAAAAGACACACACACACACACACACACACACACACACACACATGAACCCAAACCCCTCTACCTTGAATTGAGGGTGTCAGATAGTTTATCCCAGCAGTAAGAATCTGACCAATGCATAGCATGAGGGCAGAAACCCACAAATGGAATCAATGCCATTGTGTAGAAATAGACCTCAGAAAGCTGCCTTGCCTCTTCTACCAGATGAAGGTCCAGGCAGAAAATGCCACCTAACAACCAGGCAATGAGATGTCACTCACTAGACACTGAACTGCTGGTGACTGGACTTCATACTTCCTGATATGCACCATAGAATCAGTGTCTAGTGAGAGTTATTTCATGGTTCCTAGATGGCATCTTCTGTCACTATTTTTGTTGCTGCTTTTGGCTTATTTCACTGAAATAATAACTTCTAGCTCCATCTTTGTGGTTGCAAATGATATAATTCTTTTTTATGGCAGAAAAGCATTTCACTATTAATTGGTTTAATTTAATTATTGCATATTATATTAATGATACAATACCACCTTGAGCCTAATAAGTATACACAACTGTAGTTTGTTAACATGTGGTAAAAAGTTAATATGACATTTTTGTTGAGGATCCAAACTAGGCAATTGGAGAACATGAAAAAAAAGGTGTTCTCAACTTTATGTAAAAGAATAAATATTCCTACATGGTAAGGGATATTCTGAGTAGATAATAATGTAGAATAAAAGATATATACAAACATCCCTTGTTTCAGGACTGAGTAATGTTCCTGTGACTAGGTCATTAAATGTGCTGGCATGCTAGAAATGTGCCATCATGTCCAGGTTGAGCTGTTTTATAAAGGCACTAGTCTCCTCCAAGAGGACTCCATCTTTGTAACCTAGTTACTTACCATAGTCATCCTCCCCCATGTCCCATCTTAAGAAGTTAGCATGGCATTATATGGATTTGGAGAAATGTAAACATTCAGACCAATTCTGTTTCCTCTTATTAGATCTGGTGGTCCATATAATCATTCTCCTCACTCCCATGGTCCTCACATACCCTTAGGACTTATCAGTCTAGTTGGCATCCTGTCCCCCAATGCGTCTATTCATTCTGTATCTTTTTAACTAAAGTGACTTGTCCAGAGGGATGAGTTGCTGCTCCATCCAGGACATAGAGGAAAGAGGACTGACTTTTGCCCCCTGGGGCCATGGCACTTCTTTTACTGTTCCCTTATGGGTGGGGCAGGAAGGGTCCTTTGTATGGTGGCAGTTAAGGGTAAAAGCAAGCATCAATTTGCCATTGAGATTTAAATATCATCTGAAGATAAGACAAAAAGCTAATGTATTTACTATGTGAAAACAGTTGACAAAGCGCAATAGGAAAGGTACCAAACTACAGAAGACCCAAGAGTAACAGACAGAGACAAGTAGAATGGAAGGTAAAACAGATGTACTCTGCAAGCCTAAACTAGAAGATGTTGGAGGCAGAATGCATGGGTGGAAAATGCTCCTGTTCTTCTTCCATGTGTGTTTTAGGGAAGGCTAATGAATGTTTCTCTATTTCAGTTTCCTCCTCTCTCCTGAGATGGGATAGTAGGAATAATGATAGTTAGTACCTAAGTTACATGATATTGGAAGTGTCAAATGAGTTTGTAAATATAAAATTCTTTGTCCCTGGCACATACACTATTGAGGTGACACATGAATATTATCTCACTAGAAATGTAAAAAGTGCTAGGTAAAAAAATTAAAATTAGAAAATACGAAAAATGAGAGGTAGTGAAATTGACATCTTCACATTGGGAGGAACATATTTAAATTAGTTATATTTCCTTTGGCAAAAGGCAAAAAGATTTCCATGATCTGAAGGGAAACCAAGTATGGTATTTCATGCTATCATTGTCACTTTCTTATCATGGGAACAGAATATCTGATGCCCACAATTTAAAGGACAAGTTTATTTTTGACTCGTGGTTTCAGTCCATGGTCTGCGGGCTTCAAGGCAGAATTGTCATGGCAGAGAAAAGCTGCTCATGGGGTGAAAGGCAGGAAGCAGAGAGAAGAGAGCAGCCATGGAGGGAGATGTAGCCTTCATGCTGCACCTCCAGGGAACAGACTGCACCTCTTCGCACCACAGTTACCCAGGGCTTAACCCACAGGTGAGCACAGTGCCCCCATGATTTGATTGCCTTCCACAAGTCTCACCTCTGACCTCATGAAGACTCTCCAGGGTCATATATAGCCAAACCATAACACATGCTTTAGAAAAGCACTTTGTTGTTTTGTTTAAAACAACTTAAATCACCTTCACCTTTGACCTGGTGATTGTATTCCTAGGAATTCATCTTGAGGAGTAACCACAGAATTTCACTTTTCAACCAAGATTTTCATCGTAGCATTATTTTTTAAAGCAAACAGTTGTGAATAACCTTTTAGAAACAGAAAAAGGCAAGTCAGTGTGCCGCTACTTAGTATCAAGATTTACTGAGGTCTTATCTAGTGCCTGACACTATTTTTTGCTCTTCTTATGAAGTTTTTCCTTAATCCATTGAATCACTTCAAAAGGCATATTTGTCCCTTGAAGAGTCTTATTCAGCTAATAAAACGTTCATGGTAGATACAACAAAACGTAAAATGCTCATGATAAATGTGAAATATAAAAGTAAGATACTGTGAAACTCCTACGGTTATGACCAGGCATATTATAACTTCTCTGTGAATAAAAAATATTGAAAAGAGCCCATGGATGGTGGACAGTTATTTATGAAAATTTACCTTCATGAGTATTGGTGAATCTTGAAACAATATCACTACCACAGCAATCAAACTATCAAACTTAATTATAAAATTTTTTTAAGAAATGAGAAAAGTTTAGGGCTACATTTGTCAGATATCTAAAAGCAAGAAATTTTATTTATCTCAGCTAAAAGCTGGTCCTTTGACAAAGCTCTCCAAGCCTTTCTGTGATGGGCTCCCACCCTGTCTCTATGGCTTCATTCTTTGGGGACCTCTTTGGGGGCCCCACGCCCCCAGGTCTCTTCTTTCTCAGCCTTCCAGGTTGCATCACTCCAGGGGACCTTGAGTGGTCCCTGTCTTCCAAGTGCTCTCCTTACAGATACCTCTTAACCTCCTTTCTGGATGCCATCTGGCCACTTAGCATCTCAGAGGCTCCCCGGCTGTCCCTCATAAGACTTTGTCCTTCCTCTGTCATGGCATTCTGCCTCCAGCCTCACATTCCAGTTTTGTTCCTTTTCTACAATACTTTTCACCTTACAGCAAAGGACAGGATTGGCTTCTTTATCTTAAGTAGTACACAACGTATCTGTGTATTATGTGTGTCGCTCCATTGGAACATAAGCAAGATGGGGGTGTTGTGTTATGTGTTAGGTACCTAGAAGGAAGCTTGGGACACAAGGTCTTCAAATGTTGAATATCGCTGATGGTGGTGTGGCATCCCTTGAATACACAGGAAGACTGAAGAGGGAAAAAACGGAAAACAACAACAACAAAACCCCAAAAGCAAAAGCTTCACATAACTTCTGAGCAAACACAAGCAGAGACTTCCTTGGAAAATAATTACAGTACATCTTGTACAATCTGAATTACCAATATTATAGATTCTTTTGCCTCCCCAAGAGTAATTGGGTTAAGGCTTTGTGGTTGTGACACTACATTGCTTGATTTATTTAGGTTTTATTTTGCTTGTAAATCAATTTATGTCTTATAGTGATTTTAATACCAGGTAAAGGGTCGTAGTTGCATATCTGCAAATGTATTTTTTCTAGTCTTATGATGATGATTATTTTGCATACCTGCAAATGTATTTTTTCTAGTCTTATGATGATGATTATTTGCACTGCAATTCTTTTCAGCCTTGTGGCTTTGTTAGAATTGCTGTGCATGCTCTGTTTTGCTTTCCAGCTATAGATGGCAGCACACCACTGTCTACCGCCATAACCACAGGCTGAGCTGGCGAGTCAGAGCTTTGGTCAGGGCAGGTAGAAAATGAGCAGTCAGTTCAAACTGAGCAGTAAATTAATGTCTTCATTAAGGGAGCAAACTGGAATTCCTTTACAAACAAAGTCAGAGAATTTATAATTCAGTGGATTTTATAAAGCAAACTCTGTCCACATTTATACAGCTTCACTCTGGAACTCATTATTTATCTGCATGAAGTGCATGCAAAATCTCACTTAGAAACTGTCTTTACTAAGGACCAGCACTGTTGTTATGTAATTATTCATAAAAGTCACTCCTGATACATAGTCTCATTTTCCCCAGATGAGATAATGAAAATGTGATGATCTTAGACAGAAACCACTCTTAGCGGAGTGGCCTATTCTAAATTGAGTTCTTAGCAATAAAAATGAAGTGGGATCTTCATCCATCAAATATATCTGCCAGTTAGGTAAGAGGAAAATTTGTTTAGTATTTAGAACAGGTTGTGCAGGTGTGAAATTTGGTATTTACTATGTACTTTACGTCATTTGTTTCTCTCTGTGCTTTCCTACCTTACTTCTTTCTTTTTCCCTTGCCTACCAGCCTTCCCGCTTCCTTCCATTCTTCTTTCTCTCCTTCCCTCCCTCATTCTTGCTTCCTTTCTCCTCCTCTTTCTCTTCCTTCTTCCTGTCTCTCTTCTTCCTCTCTCTCTTTCTTTCACCATGGATCAAACTCAGAGTCTCACCTGTCCTAGGCAAAGTGCTCTACCACTGAACTATACCCCTAGCCTCTTTCATGCTGTATTTTAAGTAAACTAAATACTTTTCTGTTATCACTGTCAGAGAACAAGTTCAGAAAAGTTTTTCATTATGTGACCAGTTGTGAAGAAAATAGTAATTTCTGTTCTAGAGAAGGATTGCCCAACAGAAATATAAAATGAGCCAAAATTTGAGTTGCATGTGAAATCTAAAATTATCTAGGTATCACATTAAATAAAATTTGAAAGGGAAAAGGTGAAACTAATCTGAACATTATAAGTAGTAATATGCCCAAAGTATTTTTAGCATGCAATGTGTATAAAATTGTTGAGATATTGCACATTCTTTTATTTACTTTTTGAAATCTGGTGTGAATTTCACATTCATCTCAATTCAGAGTGACTACATTTTGATTTTTTTGAGATGGAGTCTCACTATGTAGTCCAGATAGGCCAGGTTGGCCTCAAACTTGCAATATTTCAGCCTCCTGAGTACTAAGATTACAGGCATGAACCATCGTGTCTGGCTCAGACTAATCACATGCTAAGTGCTCAAAGCCATATACAGCCAGAGCTGTTTTTCTCTCTTTTTTTTTTTTTGGTCTTTTTCATTTTTATCGGTACCGGGGATCGAACTCACGACCGCCTGCTTGCAAGGCAGGTGCTTATGCCGCTGAGCTAAACCCCCAGCCCCCAGCCAGAGCTGTTTTAATGTCCAGTACACCTCGAAGGACTTTGTGTCTGTTATGAGGTGACTTGTATCCCCCTTTGTGTTTATACATGGAAGTTCCAATCCTTAAAAGGCGAAAATGTGTCATTGTCTGGTGGTAAAGTCATTAGTAAATAAAAATGAGTGCATGGAGGTGGGTCCTAACCCAACATGACTGGTCCTTATAAGTAAGGAAGCTTGGAGACAGACTTACGCACAAGGAGACTGATGTGTAAAAACTTGAATGAAGACAAGCAAAGAACCCTGAAGATTGCCTGAGAATCACCAGCTATTAGGGGACATCTGAGTAACAGATTTTCTGTCACATTCCTCTTGAGCTATCAGTGCTATGAGGCCTTGACTGTGGACTTTCAGCCTCTGGAGCTGTGAGACAACAAACTCCTGCTGTTCAGCTCACCCAGAGTGTGGTGATTTGTCACGGCCACCTTAAGAAAACACCACCAAATGCATGGCCGAAAGTTACCATGCTGCTCCGTGACTGGGGAGCTTTCCCTCTCCTGCCTGAACTCCTCTTTCCTCTAGCCTTTCTGCTGCTCAGCCGTCAGCATCCCGTGTAGAGCCTGATCATGTCTTTTTCACTCTTTGTATGGAAGTAGGAAGCTTCCACTGCAGTACGGGGAGAGAGGGGCCCATCCTGGTTTGCCTTTTGTCTCCATACAGGGTATAATGTCCACCAAACTGTTCCTCCAGACCTGCTGTGTGTGGATCAAGGTCTGACCTGGGAAGTGCTTTGAAAACCTTAACAGTGACCTAAAGGAGAATCAGAATTTTGTGTCTATAGTAAGTGATCAAAGTAGAGTGAAAGGCTGGTGGGGAGGAGCCCAGTGGTACAGTGTGCGCTGCGTGAGTGCATACTGGGTTTGATTCCAAGTGTGCTTCTGTGCATGAACACACGGGCACATGTGAACACACACAGGAATAGAGATGGAAAAAGTTGAGGTATGACTGAAAACAGTGAATTTAAAATTTTTTTCATAAAAAGTTCTTTACAATAAAAGACACATTACCGTGAAATTAACCTGAACAAGTAACTCCTGGGGCTGCCATTTGCACCCCTCAAAGCGCTCACCCTTCCCTCAGCCATGTTTACTCTGTCCTCGCTCCTTTCTGACCAAGTTCTAGGGCTCCTTTTTATGCCTTTAATTGCACAGTAGTGGCTTCCTTTATATCTTGAACCATTTCAAAACGGTTAGTATTCGTGGTCACTTGGACTTTGGAGAAGAACCAGAAGTCACACGGTGCTGGATCCAGGGGGCACACTGCAGTGTCTTTATGAGTCTGCCTTTCCTTTGGAGGGCCCTCAGCAGCAGCATTCACTATATATTTTTTATCATACCCAAAAGGGTACTTTTAGAACTGCTTCAGAAAGTGCCAAGAACTATCAGATAAATGTGTCTGGAGCGAGGGGGAATACTTTGAGGGAGATTATAGCAATGCGTCTTTCACCATTATACTGTTTTTTAACTTAAGGATTCCCATTGTCTTATGGCTTAATAAAAGTTATAGTAATGGCTGCCGCTGAGTGCCATCCAGCTGAAAGGCAGCTTATAAAAACATTAGTCTGTGCTCATCCATTTTATTGACTGCACCTGGGTTCTGTTCTATGCAACTCCCTGAATTTCTTCAAAGTCAAAATGATCATGGAAAGTAAACATTCTGCACACATTCAGGACACTGAGGCAGCCATAATAATGCATAGTTAAAGACACAACAGGAGGCTTCCAAAACTGCTTCAAAAAATGGTAAGAATGATGGGATAATTGGGTTTGAAGCAAGGGTGAGCATTTTGAGAGAGGGTAGGGGCAACATGTAGTTTAGTACAATAAATTTCTAAAAATGAAAGCATTCCCCTTATTTTCTGATTACACCTTCCTTCATCTTCTGTAATTACCTGGGCTCTCCACTTCACAGTAAATTGGCTGTGATAGGAAACAGGATCCCACCGTGTTTTTGCCATTTGGCAGTAGCAGGTTTCCAGCGCTGGCCTTAGCTGGTGGGGACATATCCTTGGAAGGGGTATCAGAACCTCGTCCCTGTTGTGCCTCTCTGTTTTCTGGCCTCTGCTGCAATACACTCCATACTCCTGCCATAGATTCAAGGCAAAAGGGCCAGGAGACCATGGACTGACATCTCTGCGACAGTGACCCAAAATAAACCGTTTCTCCTTGTAAGTTGTTTATCACACACATTTTGCCAAGTGACATAAGCCGAGCAACAGAAGTAGAGCTGCTGTGTCAAGTAACTCCTGGGGCTGCCGTTAGTCACATCTACTGCATCACAGGAGGCTTGGAGACAGACTCACGCTTTGTACTGTATCACAGTAGATGTGACTAATAAGTCTGCAGTTGTGGACTGCACAGTTGTGCACAAGAGCCTCACTTCTGCACAATTAAGTCACGTGGGCAATTTCACCTTCTTTTCCCATAGTCCTGGCTGTGGAATAAAAACTGAAATTCCTTAAGCTATAAAGACATTTTCCAGGGTTAGTCAGAAAGAAAAGCTTTCTTCCCTTCTCATAGGATCTGCTGAGAGAGGAAGCATTACATAAAACTCTTAGGTCTGCAGATGTGCTCGTGAGAGAAGTAGCTGTGCTTTTTGAGAAGTCACTAGTGAGAACCTGAGGAGAGCAGAGCAGAGGCCTGAGAGAGTCAGGGCGGTGCTTATGTTTCTGATCAAGCCTTGCCTGATCCAGTTGTGTACTTAGTGACCTAGATCAATATATCTACCACATAGAAATGAGTCAGGTCCCTTGCTACCTGAAGACTTCTAAATGCCACACCAAAAATGGAACTTAGGCAAGGAGGAGATAGACCAGACATATGCATGCAGTCTGTAAAGCAAAACGAAAACAAACACAAAACTTTCTGAAGCAATAGTAACTTACATAGAAACTGGATTACATCTTTAAATGAAAAGCAGCTCAAATGATGCTTATTATCCTTGGATAATTTATAAAAGTATTCTTCAATCCACAATGTAATAGAAATAACTGTACATTCATGCTTGACCTTTGGCTAAAAGGTACATATACAGCTGGCATTAAAAACTTAAAATGGTAAATATTTGGACCAGTAAGGAGTAGGTAATCAGAGATTTGTGGTTGCTGTTGAGACCTGGGATATCTCCCAGTGGCCCATGTCTTAGAAGTTTGGTCCCTAACTTGATGATTTGGGAAGAGACAGAACTTTTAAGAAGATTAATGGGGAGATACAGGATGTGACTTTTTCTTCCCTTTTCTGCTTAGCAGTCTTCTTGGATACTAAGCAAATGGTTTTCCTACACAAAGCTACCATGATATACTGTCCCATCAGAAGTCCAAAAGCAATGGGGGTCAACCAACAATGGATGGAAATCTATAGATTTGTGAGCCAAAATAAGCCTTTCCCATTTACAAGCTGCTTATCTGCAGAATTTCTTATAGCAATGGAAAGTTTACTATCATAGTCATCAAGCCTGGCCACTGTATGCCTACATTCATTTCTAAAGTAATATGTTCTTTTGAGTTCAATGTACCTAAAATGTATATTTAATATACTATCCATGTGTAAGCTGGAATTTGCCATATGTGTACATGAAATTGCCCATTGTTATTAATTTAAGGCGAAGCGAACATATAACTTGATAGATGTTATAAATGGTTTTAAAAGGGTAAGGTAAGGGAAGAGACTTTTAGTACTTAATCCTGTACACTTTTGCAAATATCAATAGTGGGATCAACATATGCCCATAGCTATAAAAATTCAACATTACCTTTAAAGTCTTTAGCATGAAATCCTAAAGGGCCCCCAAATTTCAGCCTTTGCTTTACTTTAACCCCATCCCAGCTGTTTCCACTAAGTACTCAGTTGTCCCTGGGCTCCTTCCAGCTCATTCTGGAACAAAGAGATGCTACAGGGACAGTATATCAATAGAACTATATTTGCCAAATGAGAAATGTGGAAATAAGTTTTGGCTGCTTCATATTAGCAAGCTATGGATACCCAGGGATCACTTCTCCGGGTGCCAGATTGCCTGCCTCATCTCTTGATGCCTCGTTCACTTGGGATCACTGCTGGGCCCCTCCCAAGGTGAGAGTTGACATCTCCTTCTTCCTGCAAACTGCTTCCCCCAGATGCTGTTCGCACTCTTCCTCATTGATCTTGGGCAGATTCCTAGGGAACAGACAGCAGAAGCTGCCAGTAGAAACTCCCAGGATTCTCTGCTCTGTTGCCCTCCCATCTCACTCACATAACACCCCCCCCATACCTCCCTGATTGATCCTAGATCTTTGATACTGGAGTTGTGTGTGACACTCTTAGTCATACTCTCTCTGGCTGTGATTTGTGATCCCAGTTCTAATCCTACTGTTTCTTTCTCCTTTGCCTGATTTTCTAGTTAGTTTCCTTCTTTCTACATCTTTTACGAGCTAGCCCAGTTTGCCTGAGCTCTCTGAATTTGGTATCAAATAGTACTCTATTCTAGTCCCTTGCCTGGGAGCTGATGCTGGTAACCAGATGGCAATAGGGAAATATTAAAGATAACATTTATACTTGCAAATTGAGAGACAATACTCTTTGCTGCACTGGGAAAACATTTGGTGTTTTTCTCTGTTGGGAGAAAAGGATATTTTTAAAAAATTTAACATGTTCTTACTTGGACAGACTTTCAAATATGTTCACTAGCCAATATGCATCTTAATGGTTTTTTTATGTAAAGAAATATTGCTGCTTCTTAGAGTTTTGACAAATATTGCTTATGATTTGTTTTTCCTGTCTCTTTCTTTATATCTAGGTATTTTATATTTTCACACTGTGTATAATTTTACCCTACTAACAAAGACCACTTGTTATATTAGTTAAAAAATATGAATAATTCTTTATAAGACTTCCCTTGCAGTCTGAGTTTTGTTCATGGGTCTAGTTTTAGTCTTTGACATGTGGAAAACCAGTTTTTCCAGCACTATTTATTAAACAGACTATCTTTCTTCCAGAGAATGTTTGGCTCCTTTGTGAAAGACAAGATGGCTGAGTGTGGTAGGGGTTGTATGTGCATCTTCTAACCTGTTCCACTGATCCCCAGGCCTGGTTTTTTTTTTTTTTTTTTGCCAATACTATGTTGACTTTATCATAGTAGCTTTGCAGTTTGATCTCAGGCCTGTGATCATGATGCCCCCTGACTTGCCTTTGTTGCCCATAATTGCTTTTGCTATTCTGGGTCTTTTCTGGCTCCAAATGATTTTTAGAAATGTAAAATATGCTAATGGTATTTCAATTGAGATTGCATTAAATCTTTGTAACAGTTTCAGGAGTATGGCTATTTTCACTATGTGGGTTCTTCCTAAAAGCAAGGGATATTTTTCTATTTTCTGATATCTTCTTTGATCAAAAACTGGGATCTTACCTTATTAAACAGCTTTTGCACAACAAAAGAAATCACCAACAGAGTGAAAAGACAACCCATGAAGTGGAAAAAAATTATAGTCAGCTGTCCCACAGACAAAGAACTTACAACTAGAACATATAAAGAATTGAAAAACATCAGATCCCCTTCCCCAATTTAAAGACCCAATCCAAAAATGGGCATCTGAGATAAATACACACTTCTGACATTAAGAAATACAAATGGTGCCGGGGGTTTAGCTCAGTGGCGTAAGTGCCTACCTGGCAAGTGCAAGGTTGTGAGTTCGATCCCTGGTACCAAAACAAACAAACAAACAAAAAACACAAAAAAACAAACAAAAACAAAACAAAACCAAAACAAAACAGCGACAACAAAAAATGGTAAATAAATACATGAAAAATGTTCAAAATAACTGGTCATTCAAGAGATGCAAATTAAAGCAACACTGAGATTTCATCTCCCCCCAGAAAGAATAGCTGTCATAAAGAAATCAACCAGTAACAAATGCTTGAGGGGCTGTGAGGAAAGAGGCACCCTTCTCTACTGTTGGTGGAAGTGCAGACTAGTGCAACTACTGTGGAAATCAGAGTGGAAATTCCTTGAAAAGCTAGGATTAGAGGTGCCATTTGATCAAGCTATTCCTCTTCAGGGTATCTTCCTAGAAGAATTAAAATCATAATACAGCAGTAATATACATGCACTCCTGTTTATAGCAGTGCAATTTGTAATATATAAATCTTGGAAACAACCCAAATGCCCATCAACCAAGGAATGGATAAAAAGATGTGTTTTTTATATAATGGAGTACTACTCAGCCAAAAAGAAGGATAAACTGGAGGCTTTTATAGGTTAATGGATTGTAACTCTAGACTATACTCACAAATGAAATAAATCAGACCCATGTGAATAAACATCATATTGTCTTAGTACTGTGAGAAATGGAATTAGTAAATAAGGTCCAAATGTACAATAGATATTACGAACTGAGAGGAAAATGTTCAAATGAAAAGACAATCTGTGAGGGGGGAAAGGGAAATCTAGAAAGGGAAAAAGAAAAAAATATAGGTAATACATAAGATAGTTAAGATTGTTATACAGCTGGTTTCTCTTAGTTCATTGAAAAGAAAGGTTTGTGTTAATATTGTTTGGACAAGATATCATGCCTGTATCTTGTACTATGAGTCGTTACTATGAAGACAACAATACACCATGTCTTAACTATTGTAACTGACCTTCTAACCTGTTTCAAAAATCTGTTTCAATGTTATCTTTTTTCTTTTTAAAATAAGAAAAATTCATTGAAAAAAACCCCAAAAGATTAATGACTGAAGTTTTTAAAAATTTGTCTCAAAGTAAAATAAGAGCATATTACAGAGCAAAAAATTCATTTTTTTCCTGACAACCAACATCATTTCTCAATTAAAATATTTGATTCCCTCAGATGGACATGGGCTTGTGACATTAGGTGGGACACTGTGTTCTTGCCTGAGTCTTCAAACTAGAATCAGCAGAGAGAAATCCCTGGTGTTTGCAGCTATTGTTGTGCAATAAAGAACCACAAAATCAAAGTGGCTTAAGACAGCGAGCATTTATTAAACTTTCACCACTGTGCTTTTGGCAGGTTAGTTTTGTTGGTCTCTGTTGTAACTGCTTCTGTGTCTTCAGGATGGTGGTGGCTTCCCTGGTTTAGGCCAAATAGTCACGGTGTCTCTAGAACACATTGTAGATTTGCATGTCTGTTACTTATGCTTCTTACCATCCGCCAGACTAACTGGGGGTATGTTTTTCATGACTGCGAATGAGACCTTGCAATGCAGATGTCATATTGTGACATCTATTCATGTGCCATTGTAAATCAAATAGCACAGAGAAGTGTTGTACCCTAAAACAAGGCCTCCAAGATATTAATCACAATGCAGGGGGCAAGATGTCTGTAAAACAGTGTTTTATTTAAGCTAGTACCCAGCAGCACAGTGCAGATGGAGTTTGCAAAGCTGCGCAACTGAGTTAGAATTTTGACCGATTTTTATAGTTCAGTTATGATTAGCTTATTTACCATTAAGTTCATAGCAATGAGAAACAGAAACAAGGTGGGCCTTTGTTCCCTCTTTGCTTGAGGTCAGAGGCATTTCACAGTGGGTGGTCAGCCAATTCATAGCCCTTGGTCTGCCAACTCCAGGAACATTTGTCTCTCATAAAGGGAACAATGGTTAAAATGCATCATTTGTCTCTTACAAAGGGAACAAAGGTTGACACAGCAGACAGGTTACTAAGGTAATGACACATACAGAACAGCATGATGATGTGGTCAGTTAATCTATAACTATGTGGTTGGTGCTTTGTAGTTACTAGGGTAATGAGCACAGCATAGAATGACAATACTGCTAATAACTGTCTTTAACTAAGCATTTTTGCTAATAACTATCTTTTTAGCATTTTAGTACAACAAGAAGCTCAAAGCCTATGTTCACCACCCACGAGGAGGCTATGGCCAGGGTCTAGCAACACAGAAGAAGAATTGGGACCTATCCCTCAATAATCCACAGTCCCTCTTTTCTTGGTATGTGGAGCTGTTAGGAATGAGCTCTAGGTAGACCCTGTCTGTAGTAGGAGAAACCAAAGCCAAAATCTAGAGAGAGGTAGATGGGGAGAGAATGGGAGGGAATCTTGGTCATGTTCCAGTTCTTATTCATGTTTTTGGCAGTGATTACATTACTGCACTTCTGAGGTTTGGTTGATCAGCTGTCTTTATCATAAGGTGGATTGTTCCATACCTCTTTAAATGTGCCTTTCTTACATAAATTAGTATAAACTACATTTGTTACTTGCAAACAAAATGTTATGACTCAATATATATATATATTTTTGTAGACCATAGAGACTTTATCTCAATGGATGCTTCCCCTATCCCAGTGCAAAATGTCTCATGTTTATTTTTGGGTGCTCATTGAAAGGGTTGCTGGCCCAGACCGGATGCTATAGCCAGAAAAAGCCTCAGCTGGAATTAGGGAGCTCCTGCCTCCCCCGCCCCTAGAGATTTACCTGTAACCCTATACCCCCACCCTTGAAAATTACCTCTGGCGCCAAACTAAGACCAATGGGCTACCTGTGCATCCCTAATACCCCCTAGGTTCCACCCCAGGCCGAGGCTACTTATGTGCCTCACTCTACGTGTTCGAGAGAGTGTTCCAGGGAGAGATCGCCGGCCCGGGGTGGAGATGCTGTGCCCCGGGCGGGGGGGGGGGGGGGGGGCAGGAGGGTCTCTCCCTGCATTCCCGAAATAAAGGTTAGTTATATTTTATACTTATCTTTTCAGCCACCACTGCCGGCCAGTCCTTCCCCCTCTTCCCCTTCTCAGACCTAACACTCATTATTTTCATATTAAAATAAAATATTATCACATATATTGCACATTTAGTTTATAAAATTAAACTAGACTACTCAAGTAAGAAAATATTGCTTAAATTTTCATAAAACTCATATCTAATCTGTGTAAGTGGGAATAAATATATACAATTAGTACAAAGGGAACATATTCATATTTTTAACTAAGGAATTACATAAAATAATGTAAAAGAAACAAAAGCTGTATACATAAAGTAGTTTATGATAAGCTTACTGTTTACTAAAGGAAACATCTAAATTAAGAGAATGCTTTAACAAATTTAAATCAGTTTATTAAGATGTAGTCTTTAGCTATGTTAAGAAAATTATATGAAACATTGGAATTTATTAATAACAGAATGTGAAATAGTGCTTATATAAATATCCAAGTATATATATATATATATGTATATATATAATTGCTCTCCATAGATACTTTATTCATATAAACATACCACCCACCACCCACCATCTTCTTTTTTGTGTGCAACTGGAAAAATATATGCTTTAAAATGACTTGTAATTTGCTGTTGCTCAGATGGTGGATACTATCACTTTACTCATCATCTTTGAGCAAAGTCAAAATTCTAGCCCAGAAACAAGATGCATGAAACATGTCTACTAAATATCCCTAGATAAAATTAACAAGGTCTTAATTTGTGTGGCAAGAATTGTATCTTTGCAGGATTATGGGGTTACTGAGATGGGAGATTAGGGCGTGGAAAACTGGCTGGGAGAGTAGGCATAACCTGTTGAGCAGAAAGTTCTGCAACACATGCGGCAGAGCATCCCCCAAAACTCTGCACTTAAAGCAAATCAGAGGGTGCTATTTTTATTTCTTCTTGCAAGACTGGAGCATATTTGTGATAAGGATGCGTTACATCTGGTGTCAGCCTGCTGTGCAGAAGACAGAAATCAAGCCTGGGACCACCCTTTTCCATTGGCCTACCGCGTGGTTTGCAAGTTGTGTTTCTTTCCTTATCTTTAATTTGCCTCAACTCGTGTTTTTTCTTTCCATATTTAATAAATGTAAACTCTCATTTGTAAACCCTTTTGCATTTGTTTTAACCAATTCTTGCTCTGGGCAGAAAGAACCTAGAAAACATCCCCAGAAGCAGACTCTAGCACTCCAAAACCTGGTAACAATGCTTGTCGGTAAGGATATTAGGAGAGCAGGAAGTTTCCTCTGGAGACTAGTGGCTCATGGACATAGTAAGGGTGGGGAGGCCATGTAGGGAGAAGTCAGCAGAGGAACATGGCTAATGGCTGAAATTTCAAGAGTGGTGTTAATTCATACTTAGTGTCATACTTTTTTTCTCATTCTTAATTACAGTACTTCCTGTGATTCTTAAGGCCTCAATTAACTGTCATAAATGTCCATCCAGGTACAGTATATGATGCACTTTTGGGAATCAAGTGTGGGGCTTACAACCATCTTTGGATGAGACAGGAGCTTGGCTTGCATGAAAAGGTAATAAGGTGAGCAGGAGTTATTTGCATGGGCTTGCCTGGAGCAGCAGTCCATGATGAGTTAATTTAGGGACAACATAAGATTTCAGTTTGTATTGTAGTGTGTATTTCTTTTTGTCAAAATTTTATTTTTCTTTCATCTTTTGCTCTGGATCTATCTTATGCTTCTATTCTGTTAAACTTAGGAGAGACCATTTGACTTACTGTGGCCAGGGGCGTGCGGATAGGATTCTGCCATCTCTGGGCAGAATCATTACGAATTTGTGCTTCAAGTGTTAAGAATCAAACATTCCAAACTTTGTTCTCTGTGTCTTTTTCCCATCGCCTTGTCCTAGAGCAAAGTTGAGAAGGTGCCAAAACCATAGCCTAATTTCACTTGACATGTTATGTGAATAGGGTCATTAATTTCATATATCAGCTTGATTGGCTTATGGAGGGCTTGGATATTTTGCTAAGCTTTCTTTCTGGATGTGTCTGTGAGGGTGTTTCTAGTGACATTAGAATCTGAATCTAAACTCAGTACAGTAAATGACTCTCCAATTGAATGGTATCATCCAATTTGTTGATGGCCAATCTAGAATGAAAAGTGGAGGAAGAAGAATTTGCCCTTTGTGCTTGACCGTTTAAACTGGGGCATTGGTCTTTTCTGTCCTCAAACTGAGGCTTGTATTCCCTGATTCCCTGATTCCCTGATTCTTTGCACTCAGACTAAACCAGAGTTGGTAGCTTTTCTAAGTCTTCAGCTTATTGATAGCAGATCCTGGGACGTCTCAGTCTCCCTAATTAAGTGAGATAAATTCACATCTCTCTCACTTTCTCTTTCTTTGCTAAAACCTAATCAAAGTTGTTGGTTCTGCTTTTCTACAAAGCCCTGAAAAATCAGTACACCTTTGTGGTTGTGAGCAGCTGAGACTTTGGGATTATTTATAACTGCAGCATAATCTGATCTGTCCTTATTTATATGGCGGGCTATTTTGCAGACACAAAAGAATCAGAATTTGAAAGACTGAATCTTCTGTTCTATATAGTAGGACTTGACTGCAAATTGGAGATCTGTGACACACTTGGGTTAATGTTTGACTTGTACTTGTGTTTTTAAATTGATGCCAGTGTATTTATGCTTTAATGAGATATCTTTTTTTCCTTAAAAATAATATCTATCACCTCTCTCAACAAAGCCAATTTCAACTTTTGTTTTTAATTTTTGCCTGTTGTATTCAGGAACCCTACTGATCACTGTCTATAAACACTATACTCAGACAAATAAAGAATGTGTTTCATGAACTTTGGTTTGAACACACACACACACACACACACACACACACACACGGTCAGAGACTACATTTGAGAAAACAATTTCACCCTTGACAAAACTTAACTACTCCCCCAATTTTTATATTAAAAAGCCGTCTCAATATTATGTTTTTAAATGAGAGGTTTTGGCTTTAGGTTAACTGTTTAAAAAACATTAAAAACTATCCTCCCTGTTCCACAAGGGTAGGGACCCAGATTAATTAGAAAGGCCTCATTAGTTTCCAGTGGCTGGAGCATTGATGAGAGTGACCCAGTGATAGGCAGCAGGAGTTCCTGGGTGGCTTGAGCAGCCTAAAGCTCTACTTGACAGGTAGCCTGCAGAAATACTTCAGTCCCCCACTCTTCTGTCTCTTGATAAAATCAAGGAGAGGAACAAAAACAATTACGCAGATAATTAAAGAAAAACAAAACCTGTGTGTGGCAGGTAACTCGAAGAGCTTCCTCTACATTTTCTGGGCAACCAGATTCATTCTTTGCTTCCCTGGTGTCGGCACGAATCTGATCTGGCTCACACCAGCTACTTTAACAAGTAAAATGTTCTCAGCTGGTGCATATTGCTTCATAGGAATTCCCCTACTCATCCATTTCGATTTTGAAATAGCTCTGTCAGATCTCGGGGCTGCATCTTTCCCACTGATTCATGGCAAAACCCCAATCCTACTACTGCTGTGAAAATGTTAAGCTATTTGTGAAACTTCAGAAAGCAGGTTCTAGCAACTCATAGTACTTGCCTTATGATGCTGGGTTAAGATGAAATGTGTCCCCTCCCAGGCTGGGCAGATGAGATTCCAGTTATGGAGGCCAGGGAAGGTTTGTGTGGCGGCCTCTGTAGGAGGCATCTGCTACATTATATAACCAATGCTTTCCCATATGTCAAGTCCCACTGCCCTGACTTCAGAGATAAGAAGATAGAATTTCAACAAGATATGAAGCTGGTAGGTGAACAAAACTAAAATTTGAGCGAAGATCCACTTGATGCCAAAGTTTCTTTTTTAGTACCCATGTGGCTCTAGGATAACCAGGGCACCCACATTTTAAAAAAGTTCTAGGGCTGTTTTTATTGTCTTTCGGGCAAAAACTCTACATTAAAATCATAGTTCTCAAACTTTAACATGCATAACCATCACCTTGTAAGGCTTGTAAAAACCCAGATTGTTGGCTCCACATCTACTTACTGATTTAGGAGGCTGGAAATCGGGTCAAAGAATTTGCATTTTTAACAAGTTTCTAAGTGATAGTAATGCGGGGGGCTACATTGTGGGACTGACCTCTGTATGGAAGTGAACTTAGTACTAAAATGGACTTGAAAATCGTTAATAGAATAAGATCATAAATCTGTGAAGTCACCCGAGGGAGAATGATTGAGAATAAAACATGACTAATAATACAGCAAATACATCTAAAGAGAATACCTCTATATAGGTGGATGGTCAGAATAGAAACATTAAATAATGAGACAGAAAATGTAGCCAGTACTAATCATCTAGAAGGAACTAGTGATGTGTCAGTTTCTCCTTTGCCTTTGAATTCCCTGGACACCAAGCAATCATATAAAGATTAGTTAGATGGACATGATTAGTTTGTTTTCTTAGGTGTATGGGATGGTCTCCAGCATGACTGTTTTTTAGGGCCACCACTTTGGGTAATCTCTGTGGGTGCCATTGGCATCTCATTGATATCATATGAGAATGATGGCCCCTACTGGATTGGAAAAGGTCATTATGACCAATGATTCATACATGCTTTGCATGTCTGGAGACACTAATCATATTAAACACTCAGTCCTACGGACAGTTCCTGGGATCTGTGAGAACATAATGTCCAAGGGCCTATTCTGGAATAGTTTTCTTTGGCAATACTCCAACTGACTCAAAACTCTAAATCCTTGAAACAAGTGAAAATGGTAGAAGGTAGTTAACAAATGCATATCTTATCATAGTGTGTACCTTTGGTCCTAGCTTTGTGAGATCAAGATTGGATTTACAAAAGAGATACCATGGCTAAAACATTTGGACAAGTACGCAGGCACCCACTTGTGTCTCTCTTGACTGGAGCACTGGAGAAAGAGGAATTTCAGATGCTTTCCAGCCTTCCCTGCTTCGAAATAGTCTCCCAAAAGGTTTGCATTCCTCTGCTTCAACAGGGAGCCCGTACGTTCAGTCAACAGCTGTATGTCTTTATGGTTTGGACTCTTGGTATAGAAAAAAGTTATTCTGCCAGGAATATAAAACCGTAAATAGGTTCTGCATAAGGTCCCTATACACTTCGTATCTTCCTTCCTTCCCCCATTGGAAAGTCACTCTTCTTCTTTGCATCCTTCCTTCATATTTTTTTCCAGAATAGGACCTTACTTAATCCTTTTTTTAAAAAAAATTGTATTTTGAAAGTAGTAAAAATGCAACAGCACAAGACAGAACAAAGCCAATCGAGACAATGCAGTGAAATTGGTACAGGATTTCACAGTAGGCTACTGTGTACTACTATGCATAGTACCATAGGTACTATGGTATAGCTCTTTAACTTCACAATAGTTGTCCAGTCAATTAGGTATAACAAATTCAAACAAGAAACAGAACATTATAAAACCAATTGAGAGTATTGAATAAGCAAAAGAAACATAACAAAACAAAACAGTGAAAACAACCTTTGCCTTCAAAGAGAAGATAGAAGGAAATGCCCCATATTTGCTATACTGCATATGGTCATCCTCCCAAGAGATGCTGAGACATCTATCCCCAGTAGCTCTGGGGGCGGGGGGCGGGAGGCGGAAGGGTGTTTGATTTTCAGCCCACGTGCGGGTATGCTCACAGGAGCCTCTGGTTCTCCTCCTGGCCCCCGCAGGCCTTACTTAATCCTTACTTAATCTTTTTGGGCTGTGCTTCCTTATTATTGAGATGATTATAAGGATGATGGAGAGAGAGAGGGAGAGAAAGAGAGAGAGAGAGGGCAAGAGCTGAAAGCAGTGACCAATACAGTCTTGTGTTACATAAATATTACTTATTATCAGTTAAACATGATTATTAACAGGGGTTGTGGGTATGGGAGGCATATTGCAGGGAGAAGAAAGTGTATTGTCTATTCCTGTGTGCTTTAAGCTTTGCCCTCCTTCTTTAGGATTTTTTTCTTAATGAGAGTTGTTTACACTGCCAGTTTGTAGACAACTGGGGCCCAGAAATCAATTTATATGGGCCATGATCAGCATTAAAAAAATGAACAGAATATTAGCCTTCATTACACACAGTAAGTAAATATTCTTTTGTAAGACTTTAATCAGTTATACGTGTGTATTTGTATGGGGTCCTGATGTGACTTTTCCCCCCTTTATTTACTGTGGGTCTTGGTAGCATGAGAAGCCGCCCTTCTGATGTTTCCTGGGGTGGAACAGGTCAGGTGTTTACTTACGTTTGCTCTTGCAAGATCTCAGTGACTTATTTTCTAGGCTGACTTTTGGTCTCTACCGGCTTTCAGTTTTACTCAGTAGGTTGCTATCACGAAGTCACACAGGCAGGATGGATTACGAGTAACAGGAATTTATTTCACATAATTCTCTTGCATTTTTAAAGCATGGCATGGCACAAAAGGGTGAAATAAAGGATTACTCAGAGTCAGTGTCCAATCTATACTCCCATAGAGCCCAGAGGGGCTATCATTACTGAGATCCCTCAGCTTGAGAAAGTCTTAAGGGACAGCCCCAAACTGAAGCCCCTGTGACTTTTATTGATAGAACCAAGAAGTAGGGATCAAAGAAAAAGACGGGTCTCTGAGCAGCGATTCTTTTAAGGGACCATGGAACGACTGGAAGGTCAGGGTGGTCTGTTAAATGACTTACTGACCTTGGGATCAGTCTAAATGATAAATCAGAGTATGGGGAGAACAAAGGCCAGTGTATTCATTCCTTTCAGATAATGTGTTTTGATCTTGGACTTACGTTATCTTTTAATCTCTCACCATGTATTCTGGGAGGTTTGGGTTTATGGCTCTAAAAGCCCCTTCCCTCTGCATCTCATACATACCTATGGCAGGACCCTCACATAGTTCTAAAGATGATGCCCAAGACCAGCGTGCAGCATGGTCAGGTTCTGGTTTGGGCTGTAGATAGACAAGTCCTTATTCTACCCTGACATGGCAAAGGAGGAGGTACCTCTGGGGGTCTATAAGGGCTAATCATGGGGGTTTCACTCTCATGACTCAATAACAACCCCAGGTCCCCATCTCTAAATACCCACTGCATTGGATGCTGGAACTTTAAAATGTGGATTTGGGGAGGCACATTCAGTTCATAATACTGAGTCAAGCAGTATCTCTTCCCTTCCAGGAGAAGCCTGGGGCTCAGGCGGCTCCCTGATACAAAGCCCCGGAGGAGACAATGGGGTGAACAGGGCTGTGCATGGGGACGTTTTCCCTCTATTTTATATTATGACCCAGTTTCTCACTCAGTTCAAACTTAATACAAAGCTGCACCAAGTTTCAGTAAGGGCGTGGCGAAATTGTGAGAGAAGGTATTCATACCTGCCTCCTTCATCCTTTTTCTGAATAGGAGGAAAGAATGTCCTGGAATTTAGGTCCTTCACAGGGCCACGTCTCAGATGTTCCTGGTTTATCACTGCGTTTCCCTGCCCTCAGGGCCCTGACCACATCTGTTGCTACACAAAATGATTTCTTTCTTCATTCTTTTGGCATCAGGGAGGTGGGACTGGTGGGGGGGATAGAAATTCTACTTTTTACTCCCACAGTGCTATAATTTTAAAAAATCTCCTTTGGAGTATTAAGAAAAGGCCAGTTAAGTTTTAAAATATCCATTTCAGAGCCCAAATAATCCCGTCCATCTCCTCTGCCCTCTGCCCAGCGCTGGCCACGCTGCTCTGTTGGGAGATGCAGCAGGGAGGAGGGCTAGCCACACTTCTCCCGTGCACTCTGTCATCCCGGAGGTGCGCTAACCATCCAACCGTCTCTTGGCTTTTGCATCTTAGGCTGAGGTGGGCTAAGCACCTCCCAGATTGAATCCTTCTTAAGACACATATGTGAGTTCTTCATGGACTATTTGGGGTCAGGGAAGGCCTTCTGTCCGCATCTGTCCAATTCATTTACCTGAAAGCTCTGTGTGAGTTCAGCCTCTTAGAATCTTATTGGGCTTTTATCACCAGTAATATGTCTTATTGTTTCCTGCTGTGCAGGACTCCCACGTGGGAGGTGGCCCTCTTGTTTCAGGTATGAACAGCTCAAGTCCAGGTACCTTCTGACGTGTTCCCCTGAGCCAGGAGACTCAGGGTTCTTTGTGACAACAAATGGCAAGAGGGCTGACTCCTGGGCTGCTGGCTTCTCTCCACCATTTCAGTTCTCCGCTGCTCTGCCCTAGCACAGAGAATGAGCAGATCACTATGTCTGCTCCGTTATCTGACGTCCTGCCATTGCTGCGCATAGACTCGGGCTGCATGCTGCAGGGCTGGAAGTCAAGTAGTTCAGAGGCAAGGTGCTGGTAGAGAAAACATTACCATGATCTAACCGATGGGAAGATGGCAGGGATTCCTGTCTCTGCAGAGTCATCTAGTCAGGAGGCTGGCTGAGGGGCAGTTTACTTATGAGATAGTGATCACAGACTGATGAATGTCTTCTGCAACATGAAAGTTTGTGGCCGAATGACCCAGCAGATCTTAGCTGCAGACGCTTTTTGGTTCTGCAGATTTTGAGAACAAAGATCATTACCTTCTCAGGTTGTGCTTGTTGTGGATTAATTTGCCCAGCTGTACCTCTTGACATGTTACACAGTGGAAAAATTGTGAGAGGAAACTGTCTTGAGGCTTTCCTGATCCAACTCTATGGCCATGAAAGAAAATGCAGGTCACCTGACTATGGTGGAAGACAAGGGCCGGTAAGATAGAAGGGGAACCAGGCAGGAGCCTTGGTCTCCGCATTCGTTTTTGTTACTGTGGATCCTGATGCCTCCTTTTATCCCTGAGACCCCAGGATCTTTCTCTCTCTCTCTCTGTCTCTCTCTCTCTGACAATGAGAAAAACCATTCTCCACTGATGACCTGTGACAAGTAATTGCTCTCTCCCCTAATCCACTTGTGTGGGGTAGGGAGAATGAGAGGGTTCCGGGGATGGTTGGGAACATTGGAGCTAGTTAGGTCCAGCCTACTAAGACATCTTGCAGGAGTCTATGCCGTCAGATGGTGGCAACTTTCTTTACAGTGCGAAGCTCCTGATGTGTCTTTGCCTTCTTCTCCAGATTTTGCTCACTGATTTGGAGACATTAATGGTATCATCAACTTTTCACTGCTTACTTTCCAAGTCTCTGTTATCTATCCTGCCCATACTCTGCAGAGTTAAGTCAGAAGGGTTTGGAATTGAAGGTTTGAGGTGTCTTTACATACACCTGAGCACAGGTCAAGGCATGGTGTTGCACAGAAGCACGGGTCTGATTGGACGCAGGCCCGTTGCGGGGTGGGGGGGGGGGCGGATCCAGTTCCTGTTGTAGCTGCAATACTGCCCTCAAGTGGATATTTTTGAGTTAAAAAGGAAACTAAAAATGCAGAATGACAGAACTGGCAAAGATATTTTGCTTATAATGTGTTTCCATGAAATGCAAACAACTTGAGAAAAAAATCCAGCTCACTTTCACAGTCAATACATTTTATCTTCAAAAGTTCAGAATTTATTGCACTTCTAACACTAAAAGAAAAAATATTTAATATTGCTTTTATTGTATTTGGACATTTTAGTTAACAATTAGCTATCATGTAGTAAATGGGAATTTTTTTCTTTTAAAGGAAAAACAAAAAAGCATTTCAAAAATAGTAGGAAATTAACACCAGATAATATACTGAATATTGTTATTTTGAAAATAGTTGTTCAGATTTACAAGATTGAGGTATGAAAAAAATCACCAAACAATGAAACAATGGAATCACAAACTTCTCTTTTTGATGAATTTACAGATTAGCAGTATACACACACACACACGTACACATATACACATATAGTCTTTTCCCTTCTTTTTTTCTTCTTTCCCCTATCCCAGTTGTTCTTTCCTTTTGAGCAGTTCCTTGCCCTTTCATTTTTACAATATTTATTGTACATTTTGGATTTTATTACTCTTTCAGTTCTTTATTATTATTTTTACACTAGGGATACAATATGATATTTAAAAATCTGAGTCTGATTTATTTTCACTTATGAGTATAGTCTCAAGTTGCCTCCATTTACCTATAAAAGCCTGAAGATCATCACTTTTATAACTGAGTAATATTCCATGGTATAAAAATACCATGTCTTTTTCATCCATTCTGTGGTTAATGGGCATTTTGGTTGTTTCCAAGATTTAGCTATTACAAACTGTGCTTCTCTCAACATGGGTGCATATAAGTCACTGTGACCTTTTCAATTTTGGGGGGAAAATATGTAGGACAGAAATAGCTGGATTGAAAGGGACTTCCAATACTAGTTTTTGAGGAATTTCCATACTGACTTCCATAGTGGCTGTACCAGTGTACACCCCACCAACAGTGGAGAAGGGTTCCTTTTTCCCCACAGCCCCGCCAAAATTTGTTATCAGTTGATTTCTTGATGGCAACCATTCTTTCTGGAGTGCCATGGAATTTCAATGTTGTTTAAATTTGCATTTCTTGAATTACCAGTGATGGTGAACATTTCTTCATTTATTTATGTGCCATTTGTATGTATTCATCTGAAAAATGTATACACATCTCAGATGCCCATTTTTGGAGTAGGGCTAGGTGTTTTTCAATTCTTTTTGTGTTCTGGATATAAGTCCTTTGTATGAGGGACTGCTGGCTAAAATTCTTAGCCATTCTGTGGGTTTTCTTTTCACTTTGTTGGCAATTTCTTTTGAAGTGCAAAAACTTTGATGAGATCCCAATTGTTGATTCTTTGTAGTATTTCCATGCGGTTTGCCTTTTGTTCATGAACTCTTTGCCTACCCCTATATCTTCAAAATTTCTACCTACATTTTATTCTAGTAGATTTAGTGTTTCTTTTTTAATATTTAGATCTTTGATCCATTTTGACTTTACTCTAGTGCATGGTGATAGACATAAGTCTAGTTTCAGTCTTTGGCATGTGGAAAGCCAATTTTTCCAGCACCATTTATTAAAGAGGCTATCTTTCTTCCAGTGAACATATTTAGTCCATTTGTCACATACAGGGTAATTGGGTATATCTGTAATTGGGTTTGCATCTTCTAATATGTTCCATTGATCCTCAGGTCTATTTCTTTGCCAGTACCATGCTGATTTTGTCACCATAGCTTTGTAGTATAATTTCAAGCCAGGGATTGAGATACCTCCTGCCTTGCTTTGGTTGCCCAGAATTGCCTTTGCTATTCTAGGTTTCTTCAGTTTCCAAGTGAATTTCAGGAAAGTTTTCTCTTGATCTTTAAGGTACCTTAATGGTATTTTGATTGGGATTGCATTAAATCTGTACAACAGCTTTGGGACTATGGCCATTTTCACAATGTTGGTTTCTCCTAACCAACATCAAGGGATAGCTTTCCATTTTCTAATATTCTCTTTAATATCCTTTTTTAGAGTAGTGTAATTTTCAGTGTATAGGTCTTTTACATTCTTTGTTAGGTTGATTCCTAAGTGCTTCATTTTTTTGGATACTACTGGGAATGGTGTTATTTCCATAATTTTTCTCTCAGTGAGTTTGTTGTTTGTGTACAGGAATGCTATTGAATTTTGAGTACTGGCTTTGTATCCAGCTACACTGCTGAATTTGTTTATTTACTCTAGAAGACTTTAGATGGAGTTTTGTGAGTCTTCATGTAGAGTATTATGTCATCTGCAAATAGTGATACTTTAATCTCTTCCTTTAGTATCTTTATTGCTCTTTTATTTCTCTCTCTTGTCTGACTGCTCTGACTAATGTTTTAGAACTATATTTAGTAGGAGTGGTGACAGTGGACATGCTTGTCTTGGTCCTGATTTAGAATCAAAGCTTTCAGTTTTTGTCCATTTAGTATAATGTTGGCTGTTGGTTTGTCATACGTGGCCTTTATGAGATTGAGGTAGACACTATGTATTTCCGAGTTTCTAAAGGTTTTTTTTTTTTTTTTTTTTTTATCGGTACTGGGGATCGAATTCAGGACTGCCTGCTTGCAAGGCAGGCGCTTATGCTGCTGAGCTAAATCCCCAGCCCCTCTGAAGGCTTTTTTTTTTCATCATGAACAAGTGTTGGACTTTATCGAAAGCTTTTTCTGTGTCTACTGAGATACCATGTAGTTTTTGTCTTTGGCTTTGTTGATGTGGTATATTACATTTATTGATTTGCGTATGTTAAACCATTCCTGCATTTCTGGAATAAATCCCACTTGGTCTTGATGTATAATCTTCTCAATGATTTTCTGCATTCTATTTGCCAGTATTTCATTGAGAATCTTTGGATTAATGTTCATTAAAGAGATTGGCCTATAGTTTTCTTTTTTAGTTGGGTCTGTCTCTGGTTTTTGTATCAGAATAATATTTGCCTCCAGGAATGAGTTAGGGAGGATTGCTCACCTTCCAATTGAAAAGTTTGAGGAATATTGGCATTAAATAGTCTATAAATTTTTTATAGAATTCAGATGTAAATTCATCAGGACCTGGACATTTTTTGTTGGTAAGGTTTTTTTTTTTTTTTTTTTTTTTTTTTTTTTTTTTTTTTGTATTTAGGATCAAACTTGTGGCCTCGTGCTTGCCAGGAAAGTGTTTACACCACTGAGCTAAATTCCCAGTCCTCTGCTGATAAGTTTTTAATATGTTTTTAATTTCAGTAGCTGATATTGGATTATTTAAAATTGTTATATCTTATTGATTCAGCTTTTTAAATTCATACATGTCTAGAAATCTGTCCATTTCCTCTGTGTTTTTTACCCTACATGAGTAAAGATTTTCAAAGTAGGTATTCATGATCTTCTGAATTTCCATGGGATATGTGGTAATTTCTCTCTTTGCAGTCCTTATGCATGAATTTGAGTTTTTTCTTTTTTTCTTGATAAGGTTGGCTAGAGTTTTGTCAATTTTTTATTCTCTCAAAAAACCAGCTCCTTGATTCATTAATTCTTTGCATTATTTCCTAGTCTCAACTGCATTAATTTCTGCTCTGATCTTTGTAATTTCCTTTCTTCTGTGAGCTTTGGGTTTGACTTGCTCTCCTTTTTCTAGAAGCTTGAGGTGTAGCATTAGGTTATTTGTGCTCATTCTGATTTTTTTTTGATGTGACAATTTATTGCTATATATTTCCCACCTAGGACCACTTTCATTGCATTCTATTGGTTTTGGCATATTGTATCTGCATTTTCATTGAATTGTAGGTGTTGCTTAATTTCTTAATTTCACCTGTAACCCACTGTTTAAGAGGGCGTCATTTAATTGCCATGTATTTATGTGGGTTTTGCAATTTCTTTTGCCATTAATTTTCAATTTCAGTGTGCTACAGTCAGATAATATACATGGGATAATTTCAATCTCTTTACATTTACTTAAGAATGTGCTATATTAATATGGTGTATTTTAGAGGATGTCTCATATGTAGCTGAGAAGAATGTGTATTCTTATGTGGCTGGGTGGAATACTCTGTAAATGTCTACTAAGTCCATTTGCTCACAGGTTTGGTTCAGTTCTGTTATTTCTTTGCCAACTTTTTATCTAGTTGATCTATTTCTTTTGACAATGGGGTATTAAGGTCCCCTATTACAATTGTGTTGTTGCTTATTTGATTTTTCGTATCTATTAATATTTGTTTTCTCTAGTTAAGTGCTCTTGTATTTGGTACATATATGCTTATGATTGTTAGCTCTTCCTTTTGAATTATTTTCCTGACAAGTATGTAGTGACCTTCTTTATCTCTTTTGATCTTTCAATCCTACCAGTGTAAACAGTAGTGCATGTCTTAGGGTTCTGCTGTATGGCTGATGTTTTTCCAATTGCTGGATCCCACAATGAAGGGGAGATCCAGTCACTTGAATTCTTCTTGCAGGGCCTGAGTCCTTTATTTTTCCTAGGGTGAATAGTCTAGGAGTATTGATGTAAGTCAGTCCTTAGTCCCTGCTGTTACTATGGCTTCAAGTTGTTCCAGGCTATCAGATCTATCTGGCTATAGTGTTTGCCTCAGCTGGGACCCTACTGTGTCACTGGGTGTCTTGTAAGCCTTTCTGCTTTCCTCCAGATTGGAGGAGGCCTTATCAGCCTCTGTATGGAGGAAGGAGTTACTCACACTCTTGCCATACTCGCCAAGGTCCTGCAGCTGGGGAGGACTTTGCTACTGCTCCTGTTTACCTAGTGAAGTCCTCTCTTTGAGGGGAAACTCATCACACTGTCACAAGCCCACTGAGGTCCTCTGGTGGGTGAGGAGTTGCTGAGTCCTCATCAGCCCAGCAAGGTTCTTCAAGTGGTGGAAGGGGTTGCTGATTGTCAGTGGGCTGTTGCAGTCTTTTGGGTGAGGAGAAAGGGTAACCTATAAGCTCAGCTGCCCCAGGTCCGGGGGTGAGGAGGGGCAGCCTACCATCTGTGACCCTTCCAGGTCAGGGAGTGAGAAGACAATTATTTATTTTTTGCAATCACCAATTGGAGGAAGGATCCCAACTCTTTCATCCTGGAATAGGGAGATATTCAAAGTGCATATTTAAGAACTAGTTGTCTGGGGCAATGTGATAGAACTGGTAACTGTCTAGTTATTCTAGACAAACTACCGCAGAGAAACTTTGAAGTATATATTGGAGTGGCTTTGGACTAAGTCACATTCTCCTTTCTTAGTGCTGGCTTTGCTTACTTATTTATGTTACCTGGCTCTGCAATGGCATCTACTTGTGCCAGGTTCTTCTCAGACATTTGTGCACCAGTCTTTGTCCTGGAGTTATTAGTTTCATTTGGTTTTCTTAATATGTCTCCCCACCTGTCTCCATTACACTCATCCAAGTGTAATTATATGAAGTTTCCTCTAGATGTTTGGTCTACTCAGTATTTCCATAGAGGTAGGCACTCTATTGTGGATCTGAATAATACTAGTATTTCAGCAGCAGATTGTTATAATTGACATGGAAATGAGAGGTCAAATATACAAATTGACAGTGGCTAGACCATATATAAAAGTAGAACTGTAACCCAAAATCTGCTCAGAAAACCAGCCTTTAATTTCTAATAAAAACCTCTAAATCCAAATCAGAGTTGCAACAAGTCAATCTGCTATCTCTGGTAATAATCCAGGAAGTTAAAGGACTTGATTAATAAATGACTCTTCTAGCTTTTGTTCCTGGTTTCAACCAACCAGAGAAAGCCAAACACTGTGTGCAGTGACATGCTTAGTTTCTTATTACCATTGTGAAGCTTCTTCATGATGACAGCCTACAACTGAGGCACACCTGAGTCTCCTCATTGTCCACTGTGCAGTGATGGTGTCTCTCTCTTGCAGCAGGCTCTGAAAATATTTTGCTGTCCCATTTGGTTTGTTTCCACTTATTTCTACAGAAATAAATTCATTTCTATTTACATAATCCAAATAAAAATAAAGTCTCTAGTAAACTGGAGGGAAAAAAAGAAGAGATTTTTCTGTAAATTTTAAGAGGGAGACATTCCCTTTCAGATGTTTTGAGTCTCTTTTATGGGTCATTTTTCCAGTTTTTTTCCTACAGTCATGGAAGTTTGTAATAAAACAGCCACTTTAAAATTGTGCACTTTGTTACTTTCAAACTGAAAATCCCTTGAAAGCTTAAGGCATTTATTTCTGCAAACGATGGCTTCTGCATTTATTAATTAAAAAGAATGCAAGGAGTGTTTGAAATATTATCATCTGGGTGACTATTCTACATTTATAAATACTCTATAGCCTTACCATAATTAAGATAACATGAAACGAGTTTGAAATATGGTGATAGTTTAAAACGTGAAAATAATTCTTTTTTAGCATGAATGATTATCCCTCTAGTTTTATAACCTAATAAAATCATAGTAAAAGAAACCCCTGGGCATTTTAATTATGGGAAATCATATGTATTCTGGGAAACTAGTAATATTATCCCCAGATTTCTACTTAAGAACCCTCATTCTAGAAATTTTTCCTTGGAGATATTTCAAAGAAGTGGGCCCTTGAGTGCCCTCTATTCAGGAACTGTGAAGCTCTAGTTGAGGCATATTTGGTTAGAACTGAAATTTAGCAATAATTTATTTCATATTTGAACTAGGATACAGAGAAGAAATTTACAATCTTTGGATATGTTTTCCTTATTTATCCTTCTAAAATCCAAAGTTGCATTATTTTTACTCTAGATTTGTAGAGGCACAAGAGAGAGTGTTGTAAAAAATCATGTTTTCTAGCTTTCAGGAGTCACTTTAGAGTCAATATCACTTGTATATATGCACATTACTCATTCTATGATTTCAAAAGTAAATCTTTCAGAGAATTTATCAGACATTCTTTTTCTGAATATCTCCATTGGTTAGTACATTTTGAAGAAAAAGACAATAGAGGTATTCAAGGAGAGCATATTATAAAATTGATTAAATGCAAACCAATATTCCTTTAAACTCGGTTTGGAAGATGAACATACTGATACAAGAAGTCATTGAACACTTAGTTTTGACTCATTTCTTTCTACTTGATTCACTCTGGTAAATTCACATTGACTATATTTTACATATACATTTTATTAATTAATTTGTCTATTAATTTATAAAATGCTGAGTTTCAATATGGTATTTTCATTGAAGCGTATATTTTGATAATACTCATCTCATCTCCCCATTATCACCTCTTACACCCCTCCCCACTTTTATTCTCATCCTCTCCTTTCGATTGCTTAATTATTCCATTTTTTCTTGTGTGAAATGAGAATGTGTTATACTCATCCAGTCATAGGTATTTAAGACAGAAAGAGTTGTAGTGTCCCCTAAGTCTACCTTTCCTTTGTAGGCATAAATCCTACTTTCCCCATCAGAAATCACCTGGATGTTTGGTTAAATGCAGTGCTTGGCCCCGCCCAGTTTGTTGATTCTGTAGGTCTCCAATGTACCTAAGAGTCTGTATACATAACAGGTTCCTGGGGGACGCTGCTGCTGCTGGTCTCAGTGCCACAATTTCAGATCTGCTGCTCTTGTATCATATTAAAAGTTATTAGGGATGTGTGTGTGTGTGTGTGTGTGTGTGTGTGTGTGTGTGTGTGTGGTTTGACTAGGGTTAGAGCTTAAATATAGTAAAGTTTGCCGTTATAGATTGTTGTGAGACATCCACGGAGGTTCTGGAATAAGCCCGGGCCCCAAAGATGTAAATAGAGTGGAAGCAAGAAACAGAGAGACTGATGAATCTTGGCAGCCAGGTGGTTCTCACATGTGGACTTCTCTGACATAAATTCCTGGCCGGTTTAAGCACCCTATAAATGCCGTTCACTTGTTACAGTGTAGCCTCACATGCAGTCATGGTTCTGTGCTTTATGTTCTCAGATTAGGTACTGGATAACTGTGGATTTCACTGCACACAGTTATTACTTGTTTTCCTTGTTCTTCTGCTCCATTTTAAGGAGTACGTGTGAATCAGCCAGCTGGACTGTTGGCTGTGAAGAAACTGGCTGTGAATTGTAATTCTGTTAGTCACTCTTCTGCTTCAGGATTGGGGTCGGTGGGAGTTTTAGTGATTGTAGCCCAAATTCTCTGCCAAACAGTAATGAAAAGGTCCTCAAAGGCTGCTCAGTGGCTGTTATTATAAATTCTGGAAGTTATTATAAATTATAAGTTATTATAAATTCTGGAAGTGACACTACAAACAGGCAAATGTCAGTACAGCAGAACAACAGCATGCACTGATATTTGGATCACTGTTCTGTGATATAAAATTTTAGGAGATTTGAGCTTCTGAAAGGGCTTTGTGAGCCTCAGGTCTCAAGACTCCCTTAGCTTTTAATGGCAAGTTGTCTTCATTTTGACTGGGTTTAAAATTTTTTATTTAAAGAAAGTTTTAGACTTAGAGTTAGACCACTATCATGAAACTTAATGATACAGTCATCTAGTCCCAATAATTATGAATAATTGGCCAATTACATTTAATCAGTCTCTATTCCCTGATTGCATTAATCTTACCTATAAATTATCCAATATGAACCTATAAGAGATAAGGGCTTTAAAACACTGTAATCACAATACTATTATTGTATCTACAAAAATTCTTATTTTAAATATCATACCAGTCTATGTTCAAATATCCCATTCTCAAAGTTTTAACAGTTCTCAAACAAAGATCCTAACAAGGTCCTAATTAAATTTTGGTTAACGTATCTCTTAAAATTGTATTACTATTTAACAGTTTCCTCTCTTTTTTTTCCCCCCAAACTATTTATTTGTTGAAGAGATCGACTATTTTTTCTGTTCAATTTTCCACATCCTAGACTTAATTGCATCTTAAGGTATTATTTAACTGATTTCTCTATGCTCCATATTTCCCATAAACTGTTAGAAGTCTATAAACTTGATTAAATTTAGATTTAATCTAAACTAGATTAAATTTAGATTTGTTTTTTTGTGAGGGAGCAAAAACATTTCATGGTCCGTATTGGATACAGGGGGTGACCTCAGCCCAACAGGCCAAGGTGTCTGTTTGTCCCACTGATGATTAACTCAGGAGCTTAGGTGTCATCTTCAGGACATTCCATCAATAACTACTGATAATTGCTGCCCAGGCTCTTCTTCCCTGAGGGATGCAAAATGGAGATGTCCAATTCAATCATGCTTTCTGAATTGATTGGAATTCTCGTTTGGAGTGAACTTCCCCTCACCCCTATCTGTTTAACCTGAAGCACAGTTCATAAAGGAGAGACAAGATAAATGCTAAATTCTATACCATTATTTATCCAATTTCAGAATGAAGAGTCAAGTAGCATCCAATTATGCCAGTGTGGTTTTTATTTTTCCAAAATATTTTGAATTTGAAGATTTTATTTTTTCTCTCTACATTTTAAATGTCGATATAAAAATAATGTATGTTCTTGTGTTTTTTAAACATTTAAAATATTTAGTATTCTTTAATCAATGGATTTCAACTGAGCAACCCACTGAAATGGATCCTTAATATTTTACCTCAATTTTTAACAGAATTGCCATTCAGTTAACTATGTGTCTGCTTTCATACTATTCTTGTTCCTGCTAGAAATATAACTATTTAGAACTAAAATAGTCCTATTGTAGAAAAGTTAGGGAATAATGATCCAACTAAAGATGGAAATTAAAATCTCCCATAGTTTCTCCACTCAGAAATAGCCCTCTTAGTTGGGAATGGTGGTGCATAAGTGTAACCCCAGCAATGAGGGAGGCGGGACTAGCAAGTCAGAAACCAGCCTGAGCCATTTGGAGGTTTAGTGGCCCTTGTCTCAAAACAAAAAACAAAAGATGGCTGGCATTAAGTTGACCACCAGCTCTTAATCCATTACACCTGCTATTGCTTTGCTCTCGTGTGCATCACTGAATGTTCTCTGCCCCGTCATCACTAGTGGACTCTCTCAGGTGCTCCCGCTCACTCTGCACTCCTATCCTCCTCACTTGTGTCTGAAACCTCAATCTCCTTTGCTCTGTCCCTGTGTAGGGTCTGAGCCACTAACTGTTCCAGAGACCAAGGGAATTAGTTCCTTCATTTGATGTCCTGAAGCCACACATGCCCCATTGTTACCCATAAACGCTTTCTGTTTTCCTTTTAAAATTTTCTCTAGTAGACACATAAAAATATAAAAGTTTCATATAAGAGGGTATCCTGTGGTGTTTCAATGTATGTATGCATTGTGAGTTACTGTAATTGTACTTAATGATTTAGATTGAATTTAACATGGCATGTTTTCAGTCCTTGATACTATTTACTTGCTAATATAACTTAATATGTATATTACACAGGAGTATGTGATCATCTTGATTTTTGTTTCTGAACAGTGATAATCTACTTCAAGTGAAAGTTTATAACACACTGTTATTATATTTGTGGTAATAAAATAGTTTCAGAATGTTTTCTGTGTAATTTATCTATTAATCCATTTATTTCTTGTATCATGGGGAATGATACATGCTTACAATATTATGGCTTTTTTCACTTCAAAAACATCTTATTTGATCAAGCTTTTAATTATCCCTTTGCTTCTAATTACCTTAGTATTCCTCTGAGAAAGACATTAAGTTATTTCATTGATTTTCCAAACTCTCCTTTTGGATCACAATCTTGTTCATCATTTGAATCTTTGGCTTTTTCCTTTCTTTAAGAATTTCTGAAATTAGCCCGCCATGAGATGTATTGGATTTGTTATTCTGAGAACTGCTTCTCACTAGCTTTTCCTTTATGCTCTTGCCCTTTAAGTTTCCCTCCTCTAGCTCTTCCTTGTGCCCAGCGTCTGCTTCCATTAAAGCAATTTTATTAAGTCTCAGCTTGAGGTTTAATTTCATCTCTTCTTCAGTTCACTTCCCCTTATTTGCTTGGTGGCTCTTTGCAGGAGCCCAGACTTCCTGTGATATGCTGAAGGATTTCCATTTCCTATAACTTTCATCCTGATTCCTTTGGTAGATAATTTCAAAGGTGAACATTATCTCTGGGTCTAATTCTGATATATTATTCTCCTAGTCTCTTTAATTCCTATGTATTCTTTCAGGCTCTTTATTTTTTTCTTTATTCATAAACGGGAAAATTGTCCCAATTTGGTATCTGCTGTAGACAAGGGATGAATAACTCCTATCCCAAGAGGCTAGGATGTTTTCACTGACATGGTTTGTCTTAGATACTTATCTCTTTGCTGAAAACACAAAGTTAAAGGAGGAAAGATTTATTTAGCTCATGGTTTGTAGAAGTTTCAGTCCATAATAGGCTGGCTCCAAGGCAGGAAGACTGGGGAGAGGGGCCTCACAGAGGAGAAGAAGTTAATGGTGGGCAGAAGACAGCAGAAAAGAAGCAAGCAAGGGACCTTAGCAGCTTTTTTTCTGCATCTTTTATACTCTATTTAGGCTATCAAGACTCGGGTAGTGCCAAACCAGTCAGGGGACTGATTTACTAACTACACACCCTTAATACCAGAACGGGACCATGAGTCCGTCACACACTCTACATCCAGCCACCTCTGAAAAAAACCTCATCTATAACTGCATAAGAATTTGGGGGGACATCTAAACACAAGCCAGAACATAGTTCTATGTATCAAAATGGGATAATTGTACTTCTGAGTCAGATTCATATAGACATCCAAGATGTCATTTATTCTATTTGTCAAAAGATGTGCAGACTACAGATTAATTTTCAAATCACACTCACAGAATTCATGGTTAGATATTCTGACAGTAACTGCTTGTCAATTTTAGGTATTGATACCAATGGCATTACTTACTTCATCTTTATAGTATTTTAGCAAGTATTTGGAGAGGGTGCTTTGAAGTCTAATTAGTTGGGCACTTATGAAATAGGAAGTTCTCTATGATGGAAATAACTTTTGGGCTAATAGATGTACATATATATTTAATATTTCTTAAATGTTCACACTTTTACAGATGCTATGCTCACTGACTGATGTGTACGATCTTAGGTAATATTCACAATGATCCTGTGAAATCTACAGATTGATTTCTGTTTGTGGATCACATATAATATTTGGAGACTTTGAAAACCTTCCCAACCTTCTGGGTGCAAGTATATGAGTCCTTTACAGAAGTCCTCTGAAAGCCAGGTACTTAGAACATATGAAGGATTTCAAATATTTCTCTTTTGTATTTTCTTTTTATTTCGAGGGGGAAGTAAGTCTTCTTGTTATTGTAATTAAAGATGTCTGCTATTGAGCAAGTTACTTATCTATATTGTCTCTTTTAAAGGAAGAAAAGTAAGTTTGATTTAACATCACATTATGGGATAGTTCTTTTGTATTAAGACTTGCTGTAGCCTGTGACTGGGAAGAAAGCATCAAAACACAAACGCTCATCTTGTTCCATTTCAGTTCTATTCTCTGACCATAAGTAAGCCATCTGATTGTTTCTGAAATGTCAGTTGCTCCTTTTAGATCTTATCTTCTAGGAAAACAATTTTTCTCTTTTAGCTATATAAATTCCAGTGATCCATTCTTTGAAAAGCCTATTCAAATGTAAAAATACGTACTTCAACCTAGCTTATGAATTGCATTTGAATTTTGATTTGTTATTTTTTTTGAAACTGATTATTATTTCTCCTCTGTTAATTAGCAGACAGGATGAGTGAAAATGAATGAAAAAGGGGAGGTACAGAACAGTTGCTAGATGATAGGACAGCTTAAGAGTTTGCATTTAAGAACAGAAGTAGACATGAAGAAGGGCAAACATTCTTTAAATACCTGCTCTCCACAGGCACAGCTTGGGTATCTCTTATTTGAGGTGACTGGGTAAAGATATGTTTCAGATCTCAGAGTTTTAACTATTTCAGAATATGACATAGACTTTACTGGTTCATTATACCAGATGCAAAATCTAAAACTGTACTGTGTCAACATTCAAAAACTTTTGAACTTTGAAGCATTTTGTTTTTCAGAATAGGTGTGCTTAACCTATACTATACTAGGTACTTGACAGCTGGGCCAAGTTCCCAGCATTGATAGGCCATGGCTGGGGGCCATTCATTCATAGGATAATAGAGTTGGAAATAATATGTTATGGTTTAGATCAAGAATGTATCCTAAATTTTCATGTGTTCAGAGGTGAGGCTTTTGGATGTGAATATATTATGCAGGGAGAGAGCTATACTCAACAGTGGGTTGATGCACTGATGAACTGATAGATAATTGCGTTGTCAGAAGGTGAGGCCTGGTTGGCAGAAGCTGGGGATGTACCTAGGTGGGACTGTACCTTTGGAGGGCACATGACTTTCTTCAGGTCCAATTTCCTGTGTCTCTTAGATGCCATGAGATTAGCAACTTTCCTCTTCCATGACCTTCTAACATGAAGTTTCTGCCTTTGAGCCAGCCAGCCAGGGACTAAATCCCCTCAACCATGAACCAAATTAAATCTGTCCTCCTTTAAATTGTGTTCAGCAGTGGAAAAGGTATTATAGAATCTCTAAGGTCATTTTGTACCTCTTATCCATGATGTGATTCCCATCAGTAGGTACTTTCCTAGTCTCCCCTGGAACTCTAAACTTCCCACTATAGCTTATTTCATGGTTAATAATCTTAATTACTACAATGTTTTGCTTTATATGTTACATTAATCTGTCTTCATGCAATTTCCACTCACTTCCTATATTTATTCTTTGTATGTAGCAACTGAGATGAATCTGTTCTTCCCATGACAATTTTCTAAGCACTGGAAGTTGGCTATCAAGTAGCCCCTCAGGGCTCCTCTAAGCCTGGTGTTATCAGGATGACATTAGACTTACAATTAATGAGACCTGAGGCTCACAGGCTATATAAAGGGTTCCTGTACCATTCAGTTTTTCTTACCTCTGAACTAAGTGTGGCTCATCAAGATCATGTAACAGCTCCTTCTAAATACAGACTTACCTTGGGAAAATCATAAACAGCACCACAATCCAGATGATGTGAAACTGGATTTTAATACTAACTTTCAACCCTCATGTGGAGATTTGGTGGGCTGCACTCTGTCACGTTCATGCCCCATGCTCCCCTGTTGCCTGGCATGGCATGCTGTACAGTCTCAGTCCATCCACTCTCTTTCTCAGGTCAAGGGTCAACCAGTTTTATCTGTAGATGGTTCATTAAAAGAAACTCACAGTTTTTGATGAATGTGAATAAAACTGCCATTAACATTCACTGGAGGTCTTTGTTTGACATGATTTCACTTTCTGTAAATTATCTACAAATTGAATGTCTAGGTCAGTGTGCATAAAACTGGTATGCATGCCACAGTGAACTGCTTGCTATCACTGAAAGCGCTGAAAGGTTTGTCATCGCTGGTCTGGGTGGCAGAGAGCACATACTGTATAACTTTCTATGAAACTCTCAAACGATTTTCCAAGGTGGTTGGAACATTTTGCATTCTGCCAGAAGTGTATTGTAGTTCCAGCTCCTCCACATCCTCATCTGCCTACAGCTTTAACTGATCTCTTTCCGCACAGCCACTGTCTCACCCGTCAGCTATTCCCATCTCCAAGCCTTCAAAACTATCTAAAATCTTATTTCTCACTCTACTGCAGCTACCATTTTAGTCGAGGCAGGCACTGTTATCTTTCTCGATGTTTGTGATAGCTTTCTGCTTGCGTACTTGTTCATTTTCAGTGTATTTTCAACATGGCTGTTGAAATACATAGAGGACTTAAAAAATATCACTCCACTGTTTAAACCCTCAGTAGCTTCCTGTCTCAGAGAAGATGGTAAGGTCATCACAGAGGCACATCCGGTCCTCCCCTATCTGGCTCCAACTTTCTTCACTTTCCTTTCAACCTCCTTTTTCTTCTTGCTTTCCCTCCTCCGTGCTGTTCGTTGAACACACCAAGTAACCTTCCAGCTCAGGGCTCTTGCATGGGCTGTTCTATAGCTTCCTTCTTCCCCAGACGTGTGCGTATGGTTCTCTCTCTCTCTTCCCTTAATTTCAGTAATATTTCATGAGGCTGTTTCTTGTTTGGGACAACAAATTATAAGTCAAGGGGATGTCCAAGCCTGTTCCCATTCTACCCTTTGATCCAGATTGGAATGTGGAAACTCCCTGCTCTTTTCTGGTCACAGCTGGAAGCCCTAGGGCTGGTGACTGCTGCAGTGCTCCTAGGGCAAGGTAAGAACTGCTGAAGACTGTAAGGACCTGGGGAAACTACAGTTTCCTCCTTGTCCCCATCTCATCCTTGTGTCCTTGTCCTTGCAGGAATGCTTTGTTCTCACCATGACTGTTCCCAGAAACACCCACTGCTCTCCCCCCATTGTCCTTGATGCAAATGTAATGAAAAATAGTGGTCTTTTGTTCCACTGGTCATCCCAGATCCCTGCTGTGGCCCTATTTTGTCTCTTGCTCTTTTTTCTTGCTGTGTGCCATAACTTCAGACAGGAGAGTGGGGACTCACTGCAGGAATTCCTGATAACTGGCTGTACAGAAGGTGTCTCCCATAGTTCCTGACTCTTTCATTTAAAATGGTACCTTCTCTCCACTTTCTATTCTATTTCCCTACCTGATTTTTCACCCATACTCAATGTCCATTGATAATCATATTCTACTGTGTGCCAAGACCAGTCTAGGCACTCAAGATACAGCATGAAATGAAATAATCAAAAATATCCACCATCATGGAATTTATACATATGTTTCTAGTTATTTGGCTTCTCAATTGCTCCCCATCCACTAGAATTAAAGCTCTGTGATAAAAGGGATTTCGTCTGTTTTGTTCAAGCTGTATTGCTAGTGCCTAGATAAGAGGCTGGCAAATACCAGGCCCTCAGCAAATACCAGCTGTTGCCATTTTTTTCTTGTTCCCAAATAAAAAGCACCCCTGCTTCCAAGCTTCATTGATGTGGAATAGATTCCTGCAGAGTCCTACTTTGGACCTTGAGGGAAGCAGCCTGTAAAAACTGAAGACACAATTGAATTGCTAATTAAAATTTGGAACCAGTTCAATTCTATGATTCTCTGAGAAAAGAGTTTTAAATGGTGCAATAGCATTAATCCAATTTTCTATATGCTGAGGAAGAAACGTCTAGTTCTCCACAGGCAGCCTCTGCGGAGACCTAGGTTGACAAGCAGCTGGCTGCATTCAGCACTGAGGCTGGCTGCTCCCCAGGTTCCCCCTTCTATGGGAGGAGTCTCCTAATGCTACTGTCTAGATTAATGTCTCACAATGTGTGGTCTCTTTTTCACCTACATGAACACTGATCCTCTAGAGCCACTGAGTCAGAATTTCTGAAGGCAAAGCTCTGAAATCTTCCTTCTTCCTGGGCTCCTGAACTTGTTGGGGTAGAACTTGAAAACTGCCATAATATGCTTTAAAATATGTCTGAATTAGAACATCTGGAGTCAGGCAGATTGAATCACTACACTTGAAGGGAGTATGGCAATTATCTGGAAATGATGGATTGAGATTTTCAGGTGAGGGTTAGAAACTTTGATTAAAGCCCAAGATTAATATGTTAAGTGATGCCCTTGTTACAAATTGACTTTAGTTCCACTGCACTCACCATGTCCAAATTAACAGTGTCTCAGAATGTGACCTTATTTGCATGTGAGATCATTGCAGATGTAATTTGCTAAGATAGCATTGTACTGGAGTAGAGTGGACATCTTTATAAAGACTGGCATCTTTATAAAAGGACTCCATGTGAAGAAGAGAGACCAAAGAGAATATTACGGGAAAACAGGATTGGAGTGATACACTCACAGGCCAAGAAACACTGAAGAGTTCCAGAGAATCACAAGTACCTGGGGAGAGGTAAGAGAATTTCTCATATATTTCAGAGGGAACCTAACTCTGATAATACCTTGGTTTTGGACTTTTCCAGAACTATAAGACAATAGATTTTTATTTTAAGTCACTTAGCTTGTCATATTTGTCACAGCAGCTCTAGTAACTACTAGAGTCTTATTTAGGTTTCACAAATAACCAATATGCTATTGTTGAGAAGAAAATATTGATGAGAGAAGAGGCAAGATCAATAACATCAAGTATTTCTAGACCTCAAGGGATTTTAAAAGTAGGCTTGAAATTTTCCTGAAGTATAAACAAATTGAAGGACAGAGAGCCTAGAAAAATGCCCATACACATTAAAGCTGCTGCGTGATAAAATGTCATTGTTAGATCAGTGAGAAACAGGTTGACTGGGAAAATCGGCACTCTACCTGCAAAAAGAAAATCAGATTCCTATCTTATACAATAGCAACAATAATGAAAGCAATAATGATTGCTTCCTTTGACATTCCTTGGTGCTACTCTGGGTGGGTTTATGTTTTCTAATTGCATTTTTCCTCTTAATGAGAACTAGGCCCTATTGTAATTTTAACACCCTTATAGATGAAGAAATTGAGACACACTGAGGTAAAAATGGCCAAAAGGACAGAGATGTGAACCCAAGTAACTTAGCTGCAGATTCAGGGCTCTCAATCACTGTGCCATGCTGCTTTCTACCTTTGCAGAAACCAACTCTGGGTAGGTAATATCAGACTGTGAAACATCTGACTGAGAAAAAAAAACTTAGCAAAAAAATAAATGAAAATATCTTTAAGAATTCAGAATAAGCAATAAATAAAACAGGAAAAATATACATTATCAAGAAAAATGCAACATAAACTGTATAAACTTTTTGTTCATCAAAAGACATCATAATGAAAAGAAAAACGCAGCTATTTATACAGAATGTATAATCAACAGATGACAAATATGCATGTCATAAGAAAAGGTCTAGCAAATATCACAAAAGGACTGAAAAAAAAAAAAAAAAAGGCCCAGAGCATCACAGAAGAATGACTAATGGTTCAAAAAGATGATTAATTCCACAAGTGATTGAGAAGAAAAACGAATTTGCTCAGAGGAAATATTTCTTATTTGCTATATTGGTAGAGATTTAAGAAATCTGATGGTGCTAAATGGTGACAAGAATGTAAACCAATAGCAATCATGTGCACAGCACAGGAGATCTTGGGAGATCAATTTGCAGTATTTAGTGAGGTTGGAGATTTGCTTGCTCTGTGACTCAGCATTGGACTGTTATAAATATAACCTGGGACATCTTGCCCATAAGCTTAAGGAGTCAGGGATAAATGGTTTATAGTAGTGAACACTGAACAGGTTCAGTGGTTTAATCCACCAGTGAACACTGGATGAGATCTTGGTAGTATATTCATGCAATGAAATACTACACATGGGGAATCTATGTAGTCATAACCAAAAAGAACAGCTCAAAATACTACACATAATATTGGAAATTAAAGAACTAGATTCAAATATATTAATGAAAGAATCACATCAACATGTTCCTTGAGAAAGGGAGTTGCAGGAAAATCTATAAAGATTAAAAACACACACTTTAGTAGACTCTGTAAAGATTAAAAAATAAAGAAAAGGCATTCAGGTTAAACTCATACAATAAAGTACAAAAATTTCTCAGGGTTACACATGTATAGAGAATTATAGAGAAATGCAAAACTTGTGGAAAGCAAACTCAACTGAGGACAACTGTTGCCTTCGAAAGTGAAGTAGAGGGCAGAATTTGGAGCAGATGGACAGGCAACTTTAAATATAGAGTTAGTGATGGTTTATTTCTTAATCTACATAATGCATACATAGGTACTAGTATTATTCTTCATTTCATTTTCTCAGGTACTGTGAGTAATATTTTTAAGGAGAAGATTGTCACCCTTCCTTAAGGAAGAGATGGCCACTGGGTCATACCAGTGATTCATGTAGATGTCCAAAGCTGGGGCTCTGCGTTAGGAGAGATGGGAAGTGGCTGTGGTCTTTACTCCTCTGACTTCTCTTCATTGCCCTCTTCTCATTCCAGAACAATGATGGGAAGAGCTGTGAAAACCTCTTCAATTTATTCTGAGATCCAGGATCTCAGTCTTATCTTCCTCCGGGTTTACACAGTCTACTGTTCAGTGAGTACTTCTTCTTTTGGAGAATCACTGTGGTTTCCAGTCTTTGCGTTTGCCCAGCCTTTTTTGCTTCAGTGTTTTCTAGTGTCCTTTTATTAACATGCTCTTAGTGTACAGATTTTCTCACAAAATAAAGTGTGACTGACACACAGCCACTATTCCTTTCTAGGAGCCAAAGAGCCTTCTATTCAAACATTAAATAAGAATCCAAGAGTGTAGTGTTCAGTGACTCCTGTGTCCTATATATCTGTTGCATTCTAGCTCTGGGAATCCATGTAGTCACAACCAAAAAGAACAGCTCAAAAGATAGAAGTATTTTTCACTAGAGTTAATAAATCATCGTGGAATTGCTTATAGTCTCACATACCCCAAATGTCAACAGAAAATATCATTTTGGTTGTGGATGTTGTCGCTTAATTCTTTGCTGCGGTGAGCTTTGCCCAAATAGCTTTGTGTGGTAAACAGAATAAATCTGAATGCAGAATATTACTGTTAAAAAACAATGCCAATGATGCCGTCTTCTTACCAGGATGTTGTATATTTGACTCATTAATTTGTGAAGGAGTGAGTGGTATGGATGAGGGGCTTGCCACTCCTTTGTTTACACAAATTTATAAGGATCCAATGTAGCAAACCCTTCCAAAAGCTGGAAACATGTTATTTCTCCTCCTAGAAGATTTGTATCTTATTTTAAAAAATCATCATTTTGGTCATGGTGACGAATATTTGTCAGGAATTTGCTAATTATCATTATCGTAGGCTTTTTAGTTTGTTTTGTCAATTGTTGAGGACTGAAATCTGGTTCTACTATGTAAGCTGAATTTGGACGCTGAAGAATGGAAAGAGTTTTGTAATCTAAAACCAAAATGTTTTCTAAAGTGTAATAAAAGGATAACTTGGAAACAGTAAAAGGTATACTAGGGTTTTGTTCTTCTTTCATTCTCCAGGGGTGCTGCTTTGTAGAAGTTGTGTCCAGGATGGAGCATGGATGGAAGGACTGCCTTTGGAGTCTTGTTCATAAGGGAAAAAAATCAGGCTCTATTTAAAGCCCTTTTCTGGTTATTGAAATCTTGTGATGCTGGTATAATGAATTTTATCACCTGGTTATCAATCTTTTAACTGGGTCTAAACACTTTAGTCAGCCCTGTGACAAAATTTCTTTGGTAAATAATTTGCACTTTGCAATCATCTGGAATGGAAGAATTTGTGGAGTAATATTTACTTCTTAAAAACATATTTATTTTCCTGGGTCACTTGCATTTGCTTATTTAGCAAAGGAAAGGTGAAAAAGTCCTTGTTAGATTCTAAAATGCAGTCCATAAAAATAGATGTGTTTATCTTGTCTTGTTTTTGTTCTATATTAATATGCAAAACAATGCCTGCTGAGAAATAGATGCTCATTATCCCTAAAAGAAAGAATTAATGAGTGAATAGATGAAAGATTGAACGCTGAATGTTAACTGTTATGGTCTTCATATTTATGCTCCTACAATGTCAGAATATCATTTTTCTATGGCGGGATCTCCTGGGAAATGTGAAAAGCAGTAGAAAATGTCTAGAAAATAGAAAAGAAAGAAGCTGTTGGAAGTGCCAGCAGGTTAGGGTCCCTAATCAGCTTCTGTTTTATATACATGAGATTAAAGATTCCCTCTGAGTTTTGATTAAAGATGCACAGTTACAGATTAAATACTGTTAAGCCAAATTAGAAAGGGCTTTACTCCAATCTCTGGATTTATCAAGGCTCTCCTGCTCCCCCTCCTTCACATTAAGCTGTCTTTATAACATAGGATTAGAGTAAAATCATTGGAAGACTTCGTGTCCCCAGGCTCTCTGTTACCTTTCCTACACAGCTGTCCTCATTCAGATCACAACAAAATTCTCTTGTCAAGAATCAAAGCTTGTTTCCCCTTGAAGTTTGTGTTTATACCTGTGACTGAATTCATTCCAGTGCTTCTGCACATATTTATTTATTTTTTTGATCCGTAATGTCCTATATCAGATACAACACGCACTCTTGTCTCATGCATTGTCACGAAACATATTAAAACTTAGTACACTTGTCTATTTTAGAAAACACCTCCTTAATCATTCTGTAATTATGCAAATACTCCCACAGGGCCAACTATAAACATGTCCTTTCTTTCCTGAGAAGATTTCTGACTCTCTCTCTCCTTGGAAGCCACAGCAAAGGAATATGGCTAGAGCATGCAATTAATAACTCAGCTGAGGAGAGGTTAATATGGTCATCAGGTGTCTGAGGAATAAAACTGTCATTGCTTTATTAAGGACTGTAATTCAAGCACGAGCTTGTATGGTTACAACAAAACAATATTAAAAACATAAAAGACTGAGTTGAAAATGTTGATCTCAGTTCTAGACTGAATTTGAGAGGCTGTAAGTTTATGTTATTGATGGCTAAAGAATGAGGTCCATTGTTCTTTAAATGTGTCTTTTGTTGAAAGAAAGTGTAAGAGTCCAAAGAAACTCTCTAGACTTTGCTACCTGAGGTTCAATAGTCTGCTCAAATGGTTTCCTGGGATCATTGAATGTTGGAGACTCCATGTTTTATGTGACCCCCACATCTTTAGAAATAAGAAGATCAAGTTTAGTCACTTAGGATTTGCTCTTGGGTCTGTAGGAGGCAGCCAGAGGTTTGAGAAACTCAAAGTTATTTAAAAAGGTCTTCACTTATAAGTAGGGTCTCAAGTACACACATTTATAAATATTGTATTGTCTCCCTAGTATAAAAAAAATAAAAATCTGAAAGAGTAATAAGATCCAAAATATACATTAGATATTATAATAATGGAAGTGCTCAAAAGGATAGAACAACTAGGATAAGGGAAAGGAAAAAAGGAAGAAAGGAAAAGATTATATGTATGTTGGTAAATACATAGAAATGTATGTATGGATACGTATGCTAGATAGATAACTGTACTACTAATCTCGGTTAGTTCATCAAAAAGAACAGTTTGTGCTGTCATTGATTGATCTCTTTTGTGCCTAGATTTTTTAACCTGTACAACTACTTCTAAGATAACAATATGCAATATATTAACTAGTGTTATTTCCCTACTTTTTAAAAAATTCAGTATCATTTCTATCCTTTTTTTCTATTTTTCTTTTTAAAGTTAAAAACAATAAAAAGGTATTCAAATTACCCTCTTTTATGAGTCCATTAGTACCAAAGAAGATTAAGAGAAATGCAATCAGCCCAACTCTGGATTCTTATATATAATCCGGATATATGAAAAAGAACTCGATCAGGCAATAACTTGGAAGAGTCCTGAGAAGGATGCTAATTCAGAACTTTTAAAATGTAATTTCTATATGAGAATGCAAAATGTTGTTTGTTTATTGTATGAACTGAACTCAACAAAATAGAGAATGATTTAATTTTTCTTCATCTGTTATACTTACATATATGCTCCATCAGATCATTTTTCCTTTTTCTTAGATAAAATCTAGAGAAAATTCCATAGATTTCTTTTTCTTTTCATGCTTTTAGAGGCGTCCTGTTTTGCTAAGATTCACGGTCGAGTGTTGGAATAGCCCAGTCCAGTCTAAATCCAAATTTCAACCTCATAGTCCTCTCTTTCTCTGAGCCTCTCTCTTTGTCTCCGCTTCGGTCTAGGAAAGAAGCGTGGTCCTTCCTTGTGCTACACATTTCCTCTTCTTTATTTTTTCTACCTCATGCTACTAGCTCTTCCTGGCTCTAGGCACAAGAAAGCTAGCATAAGAGGGAAAAGGAAAAAGCATTTTTACTTAGGACATGTTCTTTGTGGGTTTCTCTTGCACTGTTCATGTCTGTGATCCAAGTGAAAAGCCTTCACACGCTGGCTTATTCATCTGTTATGCATTTTTCTGTGTGTGTGCTCTCTGAACATCCTGCATGGGTGACAGGAGATGCAGCGTGCAGTTGACCTCTTTCGACTCTCTCTCCATCTCTGTTACTGCTGTGCTATTTCACAAAGCGCATTGTGTCCCTCAGGATGACTGAAGCCTGGCTACCTCCCAGTACTCATGAAATTCACAGGACACTTGGGTCCTTGATATTCCAAACTCCAGATGATTCTGAGGTAGAGCCAATTTCCTAATTTTTCTTAACTCTGTGTAGACTGTTGCTCATTGATTTTTTGCTTCTTTTGATAAAGAATTTACATGTAGGTGATACAAAGCTAAGTAAAACAGCACTCCTCCTCTCCAAGAATATATAATCTGAGACGTTTATAATCCATAAATATTTGTTGTTGCAGAACTGCAAAGTTCTTTGAGACCCTTCTGTGACTTGGGGAACATTATTAATACATGGGCACTCTAGAGTGTTTAGAGCAGCAGGATAATGGATTCTCTGCTTCAGGGCTGGCACTATGTTTTGGTTATGGTTTTCTAGAGCCATAGAAGCCACAGGGAAATTTGTCTATCTGCCTATCTATTTATCTGTCTCTATCTATCTATTTATCCATCTATCCTTACAGAAAGGGATTTACTAGATAGGTTCACAGGATGCAATGTGAGATGACCTACAGTGGCTGTCTACACAGTGCAGTGCACAGGATCCACTGGCTGCTCAATCCAAAAGGCCGGAAGCTGCAGAGTGAAAGGGCCCAGGATCCAGTGCTGGTCTGAGGCTGAATGCCTGCAAGCTTTCTGGAAAGCTGGTGGTGTGAGTGCTCACTGAAAGATTGAAGAACTGGAGTCTGATTTCCACAGGCAATGGCAGCAGGTTGTGCTCACGCTAAAGGGAACTTCGGAGTGGAGGCCAACGTCCTCTGTCTTCCCCCTGTCAGTTCCATCAGGACTGCAAGCCCGTCGGACGATGCCGCCTATGAGCACGGCAGGTCTGTTCACTCAGTACTCTGACCTACGTGCCAATAAATTCTGGAAACACCTCCACAGACATGCAGATGTGTGCTTTCCAACTCAAAAGCTATCTGAATCCAGTTCAGTTGAGGTCAAGACTAACTGCTGCACACTGCAAACGCACAACTCCTTTACATTCCACTATTTATGCTTTTTTCACCCTACTGTAAATTTTGAGAAATTCTAATAAACTGTTTGAATTCTAGCTTGGGTCTCTTTGGCAATGTCCTAATGGTCACTGCATTGAATAACACGGCAGGCACGCTTCCTTTGCTTTGGAAACAAGAGTGCTCAATCTGCATAAAAGCAGGCAGAGGCAGTGTAATGCGAAGCTATTGTCTCATACATGGAAGGCAAGAAAGTGAAGAGTTTAAATTCTGATGCTGGTTCTCACTGGCTTTCTGATCTTCTCTGACCTTGAATTTCTTCTGTTAACTGGAATAACATAATCGTATCTGCTGATTGAAACTGCTAGGTGGGTCAAATAAGGCAATACATTTAGTTCTTACTTAGTATTACATCTACAGTACAAATTAAGGCCCAAGAAACACAAATAATCAGGGGAATGATGATTGTGATGGAATGTAATTTAGTTTTCTCCACACAGTCCCAAAAGATTCAATATTGACTGGTGTTTGGGGTGAGTGGAACTACATAACAATGGAGTTGGGTCCCCTCAGAGATTTGCGACCAGTCCTCTCTTACCTGGACATTAGATGGGATTCCAGAGAGGGATGGGAGGAGGGGACACTTCATCTGTACACCAGTCCAGGTCTACCACTACATTCCAGGAGTGGTGGGAGGCATCAGTGCAGGACCAATATGAATCAATGGTTTTGCAAAGTTCAGGGCATTCACCGAATTGTAAAGGCAAAGATGGAGCAATGGTGTGCACTGCGCTAAGGCGTTGGGCATTTCTCCCTGAGATTTGATAACTGTGACCAGAGGATGTCAGCTAAAAACCAGGAATCTGAAATCAAGAGGTTTCTGGATTCAGCCCTGATCTTTACTACCGCTTAACCATGAGCACCCTGGGAGAAAGATCTGAGTCTTTTTTCCTCTACATTACTTTGCTTTTATCTATGTCTATATTTGCTTTATCCTTCTAAGATACTCACATTTATGTCTGTTTCTATTTCCAATACAGCAGTTGGCAGGATTTTCCTGTGAATGTCAGTTGGTTTAAGGGAATTTTTCTTTATTTGTCCTTATGTATTTTTCCTTTGCATTCCTCTTATTTAAGTTTTAAAAATGAGATGAAGTTAAACATTTATTTGAATTTCAGCTGTGATATTCTCTTTGATTGTGAGCCTATCTTGAAATTACAATTTGGATGGCATTTGTTTCATGACTTAAAATAATGTCAGATTACTTTAGTGGAAAATGTTAAATCAATGCCTTTTTGATGAATAGAACTATTACATTTGAATAATAAATAGGCTGTTCTTTGTTTTCATAAATAGCTGGGAAAAATCATAAACTCCTGTTATCTTCTGTCATTAAACTCATCTTGAAGATGTGTGGAGCCTACTTTAGAAATACTAACAAAAACAGATACATAAACCTAAATTATCCAAAGAGGAAAAAGAATTGTAAATATAGAGTATGAATAATTTATTTGCCATATATGAACACCCAGGAAGCTTACTGGGAAAGTACAGAAAGGAATCCAGCTCCCTAGTAATTAGTCAGTATAACACACTTCAATAAAGACATTAACCTTCGTGTTTATCTCAGATAAATTTGTCAGTTACCACATTGTCAATTTTCTTCTAAGGGCCATATGGGATAATTTATATTAAGTACAATGAATACCACACACTCTCTGAATGACACCTTGTGTATACAGAGAAATATATCCCAAGGAAATGAAATCAACACCATTGATTTAATCACTATAAAGGTAGTGGGTCTGATTTGAATGTTATGACTGGTTGTGCTAGTCTTACTAATTGTAGATCTCTATTAGTGAAAAAGTATGTCCCATATAAGTAAAGCTCTTCTAATTAAAGTGAAATTTTGCTTGATTTTTTATTTACCCACCTTTCTCTTAGAGGGAACTAGTTGACCCTCTTGGAAGATTACTTTCAGATTAGCAATTTCCTTCTAGGATAAGTTCTTGATCATTAATTTTATCAGTACTTTTAAAAGTACTGGCCTTTCAGGCAGAAATCAAGGAAACGGAACTCTGGGTGCTGATGATAAAATTATTATATTGTAAGTGCTATGTAAAGTACAGTAAAGAAGCAATTTAAATTCTGCTATCTAAGTACAATTGCTACTATTGGCAAATTTTTCTTTGCAGCCACTTCTGGATTCTGAGGGGGATGTGATATATAAGGCTATATATACACATATTATATAAATATATAACATATAAATATATGTAATGTATAAATATATAATATATAAATATTATATATATGGCATGACATGTAGAATATATGTAAAATTTTGTATAAATATCACCCTGCTTACCGCAAGAGCATTTTATTATATTATTAAATATTCCTTTTAAAATTTTGAAATAATTATTCCCAAGAATAGGGAGAAGCCTCAAGTACCTCTACAATTCATTCTTCCCAATGGTAACATTTTACATAACTGTATTATATCAAAGCCAGGAAATTCACATCAGTGCAATGTGTGCGTATTAGGACACAGACCTATCCCGTCAACATAAACATCTCACTCAGGCCAGTCGTTTATAAACACACTCATCACTCTGTTTTCCGCCATCCTTTATCTCTGGCAATCCACTGTCTTTCTCTCCATCTCTGTAACATTTTGATTCTGAGAGTGTCATATAAATGCAACCTTATAGTATGTTATTTTGAGTTGGCTGTTTCCCTCAGCATATGCCTCCAACAGACCTCCACCCTGTTGTGTGTATCTGTAATTTAATCCTCTTTATTGTTGGGCATCGTTCCATGGTGTTGGGAGCCGCAGCCCCGAGCCCGGTCGCCTCACTTGGCGGACGTGAGGCCTGTAGTAAAGAGTAAAGCCTGAGGTAGATTACCCCTCCCATCGAGCACGTTAGTTTCCTGCTTACCGCGTAAGCAACCCGCTCAACAATATAGTCTGCCTGGCAACTGATGATGTTAGCCAATCAGCTTGCCTTGCTTACTTTAACATGATTGGACACTGTATCCGTATATATACTGGTGCCACCCCTGGGGGGGAAGAAGAAGCCCGGAAGTAGAAGCCCAGAAGGAGCCGCGGGGAGCGGACCAAAGGAGGCTTCGGCTGGGAGCGATCCCAGGGCAGGCTGTACGGAGAAGGAAAATAAAAGAAAAGGTTGTCCACTGCCAGACTTTGTCGTGTGTCCTTCCTGCCGGCCAGGAGCGACATCGACATTTGGTGGCCCGTATGGGGACTGATCACCCCCGAGACGTGACAGCGGACAACGCTCCAGTACAGAGCTGCGAGACAGGTGAGTTGGGGATAAGCCTGGGCTCTGGGTGGCGCGCACCTACAGGGCTTTTAGACTCCCCTCAGGCTCACGCGTAAGTGGCGGATTCCTTGGGCCTCACGCGGTGAGTAACATATTAAAAGATGGGAAACATGCTAGGTAGCAACACTAAGAGCGAGGGTGGTTGTGGAGAAAGCTCTCAAGAGCTTACAAAAGTACGCAGGGTATTTGAGCAGGCCCAGTCAGGGAGCTCCCGAGAGGGGCCCGTCAAGGGGAACAAAGATGCTAAGGAGAAGGACGGGGCTCTAGCCTCGGAGTCGTCTGACTCCGAGGACGAGGGAAAGTTGAATGGCAAGGAGGCCAAAGAGACCAGCTGTCAGGAGCCTAAGTCGCTCGATAAGGAGTCGCAGGGTTCTTTCCCAGCGTTGCGCCGTGAATTGCGCTCCGCTCAACTTGGTCTGCGGAGGAGTAGGGAGCTCCTGAGCGCTCCCCGGCGCAAGAGGGAGGCGAAGCCTTCCGCCCCACCTTGGGGGCTGTTCCCGGAGGCGATCCCTCGCCGCGAGGCGGCCGCCCGGGAGCTCCCTTCCCCTTCGCCAGAACAGGAAGTGATGCACGGGCCCCCATTTTCCGCCCAATCACAGCCGCCGTCTTATGCTCCGCCGCCGGCGGGTCGGTATTTTTACAGGCGGCTTTGGCAGGGGGGACGTTTGTCTCATGAGGTACATCCACCACCTGGGATAGATAGTGGCCCCTACGGGATATTTCCTGTACAAGTAGCTATGGGCCAGGGACGCAATGCATGGGAGCCTTTTGAGATAAAGCAGATTAGAGAACTTAAAAATGCAGTTACAACCTTTGGGCCGACTGCGCCTTACACCATTGCCATGCTGGAGAAGCTGTCTTCTGGGCCCCTCACCCCCGCGGACTGGATTCAGCTGGCAAAGGCGTGTCTGCCCTCGGGCAGTTACCTGGATTGGCGAGCCTGGTACGCAGAGTTCTCTGCAGAGCAGGCTGAGAGAAACGCCAATCGGGGAAACCGGGGGTGGAACAAGGAAATGCTTATGGGAGAAGGTCGGCACGCTGATGATCAGACTCAGTTCCCCGGCGCTGTCTATGAACAAATCAATGCCATAGGGCTCCGCGCCTGGAAGCAGGTGAGTGGCGCCGGAACAGCCTCCTTGTGTCTTTCAAAAATAATTCAGGGTACCACAGAGCCATTTGTTGACTTTGTGGCCCGAATGCAAGATGCTGCCGATAAGATATTTTCTGATCCGGGAGTGGCTCGACCGCTGGTAAGGCAGCTGATTTTTGAGCAATGTACAAAGGAGTGCAAGGCGGCGATAGCTCCTCATAAGAACAAGGACCTCAACGCCTGGATTAGGATATGCAGAGAGATAGGGGGGCCGCTCTCCAACTCGGGAGTGGCTGCTCTCCTGGCCGCGGCTGTACAGCAGAGGGGACCTCGCGGGTTAGAAGGGGAATGTAAGGCTAAAGGGTGTTTTGCCTGCGGGGAGCCAGGACACATTAAACGTCATTGCCCAAACAATGCAGATGCTAGGCCTCGCCCTAGGAATGAAGAACCATATGTTTGTGGGCGATGCAAGAGGGGATCACACAAAGCTGAGGAGTGTAGGTCGGTCTTTGATGCTCAGGGCAACCGTATTTGTGGACGAGATGCTAGAGGGCCAAAAAACGGCCAGAGGGGGCCCCCTTCACAGGTGGGCCCCCGCCCCAGAGACAGGACAGCTCAGGATGGCAGCCTTCAACAAGGGCCACCCCTGGGTCAGCAGGTGTGGACCTCAGTGTCGCCTCCAGACTTATATTAGTGTTCCTGTCTATCCAGACATTGCTTCAGAACAGACACCATAAGGTCTTCACCACCCACATAAGAGCACATACATCCCTGCCAGGGCCCATGGCACAGGGGAATGCGGCTGCTGATACTGCCACTCGCCCGTTATGGATTTTTACCTTACTAACACCAATCGAGCGAGCCCGTGCCTTCCATGATAAGTTTCATGTCAATGCCAGGACACTAGCAAACCATTTCCATGTTTCCAGAGCAGATGCACGAGATATCGTGCGACTATGTGACTCCTGTGCCACATACAAACCTGCCATACCGATGGGAGTAAACCCTCGAGGTTTGATCCCTGGTGATGTTTGGCAGATGGACGTCACACATATACAGGAGTTTGGGACTCTTAAATATGTTCATGTTTCCACAGACACCTGTTCTCACGTCATATTCGCAACAGCAGAAACAGGTGAAAAAGTGTCTAATGTGATCAATCATTGCCTGGCGGCTTGGGCCGCATGGGGCAAACCAAAAATATTAAAAACTGATAATGGACCAGCCTATATAGGCAAAGCCTTCAATGAGTTCTGCAAAATGATGGAGGTTCAATTAAAACATGGTATCCCATACAATCCCCAAGGTCAAAGAATCATCAAAAGAGCCCATAAAAGTCTCAAAGCAATTCTAGCTAAACAAAAAGGGGGAGTAGGCCAAGGCCTGGCCCCAAAGGCACGATTATCCATGGCACTATTCACACACAATTTTTTAAATTTAAATAATGATAATTGCTCCCCAGCTGTAGAGCACTGCAACCCTTCCCCCAACCATAAAGGGTGGGTGAAGTGGAAAGATGTCCTGACAGGACAATGGATGGGCCCGGATCCAGTGGTCAGCTGGAACCGAGGTGCGGTTTGTGTCTTCCCACAGGAATCGGGACGAGAACCACTGTGGGTACCGGAGAGACTGACACGGGCGACAAAGCCCTCGACTGAAGACCAGACCTGCCCTACCGGAGATCCATCACAGACCAACCAACAAGATGAATAGAAATAGCGGTAGCCCGAAATGGACAAGAAGATCCTCAGGCATATGCATGGCTCGCTCGCCTAGCCTACGACCGAGTCTAGGGGTGGTGAGCTTCCCACACTCCTCCTCTAAAAAATTATGACATAGCTGGGTAGGAGAGTCAATGACGGGTAAGAGCGTACTCCCCCGGTGCGACTCAACCTAAGCCAGGCCCTACCCCATCCTGCACGTAAGCCGCTGGACTGTTAGATGCTGCCCAGGTCTAAATTTCTCTCCGAGGGGATTTCTTTACGGAGAGGAAATGAGTGCAAGCTTGTGTGCATCCAGGTTCCGTCCAGTTTGTGCCTGGCCCTAGAAAAAGGACGAGGGCCTCAGGGCCTTGGCAGACCATGGGACGGCCGACCAGGGTCTAAGCCAAGGACCTACGGTGGGCCTCCGCATAGGGCATAAGCCTCTACACCCAGTCCAGGAAGGGCTACGATGCGCACATTTATAAAAAAAATAAAAAAGGGGGAGATGTTGGGAGCCGCAGCCCCGAGCCCGGTCGCCTCACTTGGCGGACGTGAGGCCTGTAGTAAAGAGTAAAGCCTGAGGTAGATTACCCCTCCCATCGAGCACGTTAGTTTCCTGCTTACCGCGTAAGCAACCCGCTCAACAATATAGTCTGCCTGGCAACTGATGATGTTAGTCAATCAGCTTGCCTTGCTTACTTTAACATGATTGGACACTGTATCCGTATATATACTGGTGCCACCCCTGGGGGGGAAGAAGAAGCCCGGAAGTAGAAGCCCAGAAGGAGCCGCGGGGAGCGGACCAAAGGAGGCTTCGGCTGGGAGCGATCCCAGGGCAGGCTGTACGGAGAAGGAAAATAAAAGAAAAGGTTGTCCACTGCCAGACTTTGTCGTGTGTCCTTCCTGCCGGCCAGGAGCGACATCGACACCATGGTGTTATGGATTAAGAACTGGTGGTCAACTTAATGCCAGCTGGATTACATCAGCATGGCATTGAGTGAAGATGCTCCATCTGAGGAAAGTTGCCAGCATAAATAGGTGGAGAAGAAGGGAGGTGTTGAGCCGTTGAGGCATTAATGCATTGTTATGTAGAGGCATTGTGGGTTCTCCTATGTGTTGCTGTTTGAGCCATGGCTTCTCTTGGAGAAGCTCTGGTCCTCACATCGAGCATTGCTTCCTGGCTCCGGAGGGGAAGATGTGTGCCGCTTGGTCTCCAGGATGAACTGGTCACGCTGGCTTCTTGGCACGTACCCGACTGTGCTTGTCATTGGAGGAGCTCGGGGCCTCTGTGTCACTGAGGGTGGCTGTGGTGCCTTCAGGACAGGCCTGGTCTTTGTTGTGAGTGTGACTTCTTGGCTCCAGTGTAGAACGCTCATCCCATCAGCACATCTCCTTCACCCCTCTGGCATGGACTTTCTGGTTTCCATCGCTGATTTTTGGGCCTTCTTGGCACGGATCCATAAAAGAGACTGGCGTGAGTCCTTCTTGTGGGCTCTGAACCTCCAGTTGGATTCGTGGGAGGCATTGTCCTGAGCCTGGGTTTTTATCTGGACTCATGTGGGACATTGCTGTGGGATTTAGGTCCTTGACTAAATAATCTATGTCTTTGGTGTTGTGGATAGATTTCCTGCATTTTTTTGTGTTAACTCCCATGATCGTTATAAAAATAATATTATGAACTCCATGTCTTGATTCTAATTGTTCTCTGAATAAACTCCTAACTACAACACATGGTATGCATCATAGTTTTAACCATTCACCCCCTGAAGGTTTTTGAGTAGTCTTTAGATGTTTGAGATTACAAATAAAAGCATAATGAACATTGTGTACCTATTTTTCTGTGGACCAAAATTTTTAACTGTTCTGCAATAAATTCTCAGACATGATATTACGAAGTCATATGCTAAATGTATGCTTAGTTTTTTGCTCTGAAGTTGTTAAGAAACTGACTACTTTGAGAAGGCCCAGCAATAAGGTGGAAGGGTAGCTGCACACTTTTGCATTCCCACAAGCAAGACACAAGAGCTCTAGTTTCTCAGCATCTTTGCCATTATTTAATCTTGTCATTGTTTTTCTTTTAGTTGTCCTGAAGGAATAGTGACATCTCATTGTAGCCCTTTTTGTGTTCATTTAAAACATGACTTTTACAGAGGCTGGTACTATCAATTTTACCAACACTTTTTGAGAGCTGTGCAGGTGCATGTTTTTCTATACCAGCGTGAACAGTAGCCACCAACACTGAATGATCTTGCTTCAATATTGTGGTTTACCTGTACTCACTTATTAAGCTATTATTTGGCCATGGAAATCAACCCACATAGTGTTTTCTCCTTTAGTGAACGTAAATCATTTCTATTTTGCCCCAGTCTTATATACACTTTCACAGGGAAGGAAGAAGGGAGAGGGACAGAGGAAGCATGAGAGGAAGGAGAAGTGGAGGGAAGGAGGGAGAGAGGGTCAGAGAGGGAGAAGGAGAGACTGATGTAAAATGAATACATACATCTGATCTCAGACTGTGAGGTGGTTGTATTGGTTTTGGCCTGGTGTAAAGCACCTAGACACATTTTAAAGCCAGGTATTTTATTAACATAAACATTCTTCACTGCTTTGGACAACAAACACTTAGAATTCATCAGAAGATGATAGAGAAGTCTGCCTTTGCTGTTAAGAAATCACAGCTGATTGTCCGCCATGCCTCTCCCTGTCTCCTAGGGAGGGCTGCAGAAGGGGGGAGCAAAATGCAGGGATGCTCCAGCAGGAGGCTTTCATGGGTGACTAATGTCATTATATGGAAGGAGCTTCTCTAAAAGAACACAGTGCTGCTCCATTTGCAGAGAGACGAGACTGAAGAAGAGCTCTCCTTAATGTGTTGAGTGATAGCAGGTTGATAGATGTTTTTGCAAAACTCCCTTCCTTGGAAGAAACGCGTCCTCTGCAACCTGAAAACTAATGGCATGACAGTCAATTTAAAAAGGGACATTAGAGCCGAGGAAAATGTGAGGCCCATTAAATTGTGGGCTTGCAAAAGAGGACTGCAGAATGAGTGCATAAGTCTGCCGGCTGTGACAGCACAGGGTCCTGGAAGATGGATTCACCAGCCTGAAGCTGAGCTCTGCTGGCGGGCCGGGCGGGGTCCCCTCCTGTGGCTGTCACCGCTGATAATCCCCTGGGACATGGAGTCTTAATGTATGACTGCATCAAAGTAGACCTGAGACTTAATAACTCCCCGAATCCCCAGGAGATGGTCTTCCTGATTGACCAGTTAGTAACCCCATTTATCGATGGTGAGCTGTATCTTTAGAAATCAATGGCTAATTAATAACAAAGACAAGAAAATGCCCAGGTTACAGGAAAGAGCCATGGAGAAAAGAATCCTAAGAGCCACCAGAAAAAAAATCTAACTAAAAGGCAAGCAACATGTGAATGAAACGCAAGTCAGGGAGGGAAAAGCTCTTTAGCAGGAAAGGAGGAGACCTCAAATGCAGCTCCAGTACCAGTGTGAAGGGCCAGCAGTGTGGCCGACCGTACCTTCTGCACGTTAAACCGTTACCTGCCCTGTGAGAGTCACATGGGGGCACTTCCTTTTTCTCAAATATTGACTTTAATTTTTAGGGCAGTTAAGTATATAGTACAGAGTTTCCCTTGGACCACTTCTTTCTGTGTCAGCTCCCCGTATTAGTAAATCTTGCATCGTGGTTGTACATTTGTTGCAGTTGATGACTAATTTTGATACATGATTATTAACTTAAACTCGTCTTTGGCTTTTTAGGGTTTACTTTTTGTGATCTCTTGGTACAGTTCTATGGATTTTGGCATATGTAGGCTAATGTGTGTCCATCATACAAGATTCTACATTGCTTTCCCATTCCCTACTCACCTCCTTCTCCTTCATTCTTCCCTTTCTCTTTTTCTGGCAAATGCTGACATTTACTGTGTCTATTTTTTAAAATTTTTTTGCATTTTTCACAATTCCATTCAGTGGGAATCACACAGCATGTAGTCTTTTCCAACTGATTTATCAAATTGCATTTAAATTTCCTCCATGTGCTTTTGTAGCTGAATAGTACAAGTATTATAATTAATTTATTTGATTTGTGTTAGCTATTAAATGCATACCTTCATCAGGTACTGGCTGGAGCCAGAGACCCAAAAACAAAGAAATGCCCTGCTTCATGAAATTCAGGTGGCGATAAGATGATTGAGCAGTGGTAATGCCATGAGAATAGGAAGAGATGAGAGAGGGACGTGATAATAGAAGGCAGCATCAACTGACATCCCAGGGCCTCAGAAGGGTACCAGAGGAGATTCTAGCTGAATGGACGAGGACACAAGATTTGACTTGGATCACCTTCCCATTTTGTAAGGTAGGAAGAAGGAAAAAAACGGTATGAAAAGAAACCTGTGGTAGGGCATGATGGCACACATCTGTGATCCCAGCATTCTGGGAGGCTGAGTCAGGAGGATTGCAGAGTTCAAGCCTGGCCTGGGCCATGTAATCAATTAATGAGACTCTCTCAAAGTAAACAATAAAAAAGGTCTGGAGATGTAGCTCATCACGAAGGACCCTGAGTTCAATCCAAAGCACCACCAAAAACAAACACAACCTCCCACAGAATAGAAATTTAATACATTAGAGGAGAGTAAGAAAATGAGATGGAAAAAATAAGAATATATTTTGGGTTGTAGTGTCTCCGAATGAATATCTTGTATGAATGTTTTATATTATTTGCTCTTCTAACATAGAAAAGTCTTTCCTGGTGCCTGAGATAAATTTAATTCCTTTCCCTTCAATGGTCTGAGTTTAGAAATGTGTCTTTTTTCTACTGAGAATCATAGAATTTCACAACCAAAGGAAACCTTACTGGATATTTAGCCGGAACTAATTTATTTTACAGATAAAGAGGCTAATGGCTAACAATTGTTTTCCTGTCTATTTGAAGAACAGAAGTTTGGGGATGGAAAACATCTCTTCTAATTCTGATTCCAATGTTCTTGCCCTCATGTTTTCTAAAGGCAAAAAAAGGACAGGAGCAATAAGATTGCTCAACAGCAGGTTCTAATACACAGTTCAAAGAGAGAACAGGGTGAGATGTGTCTTATTCAACTCAGAGCCAGTGCAGCAGTTTGAGTATCTCAGATACAGTTTCCCGAAGCAACCGTGAATGGAAGGGTAAGTGAGAATAGCCGAGCTAGGGAGAGAAGAAATGGTGGGACCAAGGTTAGAAAGAACATAGGGAAGAAGACCTAAAGGCTCACAGGATTCAGTCCTTCTCTTTAAACAACAGGGCTTTGCCGAGACTTCTAGGTCAAAAATAGGAGTGTAGGACAATTTAGAAATCTTAGACAGCCTATAGGGACCTAGGGATAATATAAATTCAAGGAGGCCCATCAAATTCTAGTTGTTGCGTGTGAAAATCTCTGGTAGGAGATCATGATTCTGAGGCAAACCCAGTAATAGATGTTTCCAATTTGATTTTTATTCCACCAGGATTTCACGTTGCGTTTCCATGTTCTTCTTGGGTGTCTGCACATTTGTGAAGATTGCCGCAGGTCCGTCTTTGCCTCTGCTGGGTCTGCTGGGCTGGTCAGTATCCTGTGGGTGGATTTCCCAGGAGGCTGGCTATGAGCCCAAATGAGGCTCTCAGGGGATTTAGATCTGTATTTTCTTGTTCTTTGCTTCTCCTCCTCCTTCTTCTCTTTTTTCCTTCTCTTCCCACTCCTTTTCTCATTCCTCTCCCTTTATTTGTCATTTAACTGTAGAATAAGATGACCCAACTCCCTCCAACTTATCTCATGTCTTAAGCTCACTCTCTCGTTTATTAAACTTTAAGTTGTGGTATTGGTTGACTTTGTGTTGCTATAACAAAATACCCCAGACTGGGCACTTTATGAGTAAATACGTGTGTGTGGCTCATGATTTTTCTGATTGGAGGATCCAAACAGCTTGGTGCTAGAGTCCTGATGAAGGGACCACTGGCTGTTTTACAGCATAATGAAGTAGAGATTGAAAAAAAAAAAAAAACACATGCAGGAAGGTCCAAGCATGTGAGTCTGCCTTGTTGCATAACAATCATCTCTCTCTCTCTTTTGATATCACGACTTGAACTCAGACCTCAAAAAATCTTCTCTTGTAAGAATTAATTCACATCTGTGAGGCTCAACCAACTCCAAGAGAGTAGCATTTATCCATTCAAGAAGAAGGAGTCCGTATGACCTAATGACCTTCCCCTAGATCTTTTTTAAAGGCATCACTACCTTAGGGCTGCCATACTGGGGACCAGCACACAAGACTTTGAGGGACAAACTATATCCAAAACATAGCAGTTATTTTGCATCTTCTTCCCTTCCCCCCAGGCAGAAGGTATTCTGTGTACTCTATGGATAAAGAGTGGTGGGATGTGGGAGTTGGGAAAAGAAACTTTGTAAATTAAAAGCCAAAGCATAGTTCTCCAGGCATATACTGACACACACAAGGAACATGGTCCATGGGCTCTTACCCAGCAAGCTCACAAGGAGATGTAAGAGCAAGTGGATGTAGGAAGCGTAGCAAGTTACTACTCCAGAGCATCAGTATATATAGATTCCCTTAAATTTCTGAATCAAACAGCAATGGTTAGAGATGAACTTCACTATATTCACTATAATTTGCCAACTCCAATTTTGTCCATATAGTGAATATTTACAGGACTCCTTTGTTGATATGCTCAAGCCTTTTACTTTGAATCTATTAAAATAATCTTCTTCTCTTGAGCTTCAGCTCCTTCTGAATAGTTTTATCTTTGTTGGAAACTCTGAAGCAGAGTTTGGTGGAAAGGAACAGCTAGAAATTGGAGGCAGAGGTGAAGTGAAAGGAATAGGAGCCGAGCATAGGGGTTGGAGGATTGCCATGAGTTCCAGGCCAGCCTGGGCCATGTAGTGAGTTCAAGGCTAGCCTGAGCTGTATAGGAAGACCCTTTCTCAATTAAAAAAAAAAAAAAGGAATAGAGGCTAACGTGGTCAGGGAGGGCTCCTTGGAAGAGATGATGTGGTGTCAGGCCTAGCAAAGGCAGCTATCCTCTTGTCCCTCCAGGCCACAGGAATCAAGGAAACTGAAGGGGGTTCCCAGTAGGCATGGCTTGGAGCAGCCGATCAGCTCAGGAGCATATGTCTTTCTATAAGGTATAATGTTTTCAGCTATGGATAGAAGCTTCTTAGAGTATTTGTACACTGCAACCCCGGTGGCCATGGAGGTGAACCCTTGAAATAGACTGAGCCTTTCTGGTTCCCAATATTTGGAATTTGAATGAAGGTGTGATGGTGGTAGGGAGATGGGAGCTGAGTCCTTAGTGGCTGTGCTCTAGAAGAAAGTTTTACAAGCACGAGGGTGAAAGGTTTGGGGGCTGCTTGTTCCCTGCAGCCCAAGGCCTTAACTCTTAGAGATGGCAGTACGTGCCAGCACTCTCCTAATGAATTCAGATTTTGGTGTGGTACTAGGGATTGGGCCTTCATCCTGAGTTTCTTTCTCCCTCCTTCCTTTCTTTTCTCCCTTCCTTTCTTCATTCCTTCCTTCTCTCTCTCTCTCTCTCTCTCTCTCTCTCTCTCCCTAGGATCCTGTTCATTACAGGCATGGACCACAGCACCCCACTCTAATAGATTAAACTTTGATGGTAGTATTTATAATTTCTATTTAGTTTCCTCTATATCTTAACTAATTAGCTCCCCACAAGTTTATCTTTAATAAAAAACCCCACCTGTTATCAGTACTATGCTTTTCTGTCTTGCATTAAGGAAGTGGTTTACAAACTTTGGATGACATCAGACTCCTCTGGAGTGTTTATTAAAATAGTTTGCTGGGGACTCTCATTCTCCTATTTGGCAAGTCTGGGAAATGCAGTAATTTTATATTTCTTTTTCTAATATATTCCTAAATGACACTTCTGCTACTGGTCAGGGTACCATGGTTTCAGAACTGCCAGTGTAGGAAGTAATAACTTTAGAGGAATTCTTAAAAAATAAAGTATATATCATAAAATGTAAGTCTTTGTGTGTGAATGACAGAGACATTCACTGGCTAAACATCAAATGCCTTAGCATAGATAGGAATGATCCTCATTTTCAATGGAGAGAGTTCATTTGAGAACAGATATGGTGATCATATGCTTTGGTATGTGTATATATTTATATACACACACACATATACTCACATGCATATATCTATATATATGACTTACAAGGGTAGGCTTACAGTGGCCATCTGCAGAGTCAGGTGTGGAGGAATGCAAAAGGGTTTTCTGTGCTGGAGAGCTGAACGATACAGTCAAAGGGGGAAGACCTGGAACTCAGTGCAGAGCCCATTGGAGGCTGACGGATCTACGCTGAAAGGCTGAAGAGTCTGTGCTAGAAGCTCAGAAGCAGACATCCCCCAGTGATGGCAAAGAAACCGAAACCAGACTTCCTTCTTTCCCTTTGTATTCCATTCAGGCTGCCAGGCTATTGGTTAGTACCACTCACACCAGTGTGGATCTTCTGCTTTCAGGAAATCCATTCAGCCCCACCCAGAACTATGCTAATCCTGTCAGCTGGATGTTTCTTACTCAAATTGACACAACAGTTAACTATGATATTTGGATACTGGATATATCAATTTCAACTAATTTTTACTCTTCAATAAATGGGACATCATATGAATTCTTTGAATTTAACATTTACACTATGATCAAAGATTTCACTTAAATACACTTGCAAAAATTTTTAAAAATTGTAAGACCCTTGGTCCCAATTTTCATTTAAGGAGCATGGTCCCTGTGACAGAGAATAAAGGAAGAGAAAGAAGGACATGAAGGGTGCCCAACAAGACATTTCCAGTGGGTGCGGTTGTGGAGTGGGAGTGGTTTGTCAGTTCTCAACGGCAGGAGCAGGAAGTAGGAAGGGAAGACAATTGGCAGTGATGACCCCAGGGCACAGGCCGACAATGCCGTCCACAGGTGTCATTTCTTTTTTCAGGGCAGCATCCACCAAGCTTTTCAAAGTCTTCCTGCTGATTAAGCCAGGCCCCACCATAGTTATCCTGGATAATTTTCTTAATTAAATCAACTGAGGAGAGACTTTACAGACACATTCACAGCCACACCTAGGTTACCGCTTGATTGAATAGCTGGGGACTGCAGCTCAGCCAAGGTGACACGTCACAAAAGCCATTGCAGAAGGTCTGAGCTCTGTTGAAAGACAGTGTGCTGAAAGGTGAAACTGGCCTTCAAGGCCAGCAGTGCAAATCTTCACCACATTTCAACTTTGAGTATACTCTACTTTATGTCCTAATTGGCTTGGAGAGAAAGAGAAAAAAAGTCTCTTCATAATGGTTTATGCCAGTGTGTGAAAGGTGAACATGAGGAGGAATAGCTGTTTTCAGGAACTAGGAACTGAGTCACCTATAAAAAGAAAATCCACTGCCTCTGGCAAGGTGGAATTGCAGCACTGTCCTGGATAATTTGCACTGGTAAATTTATCACGAGCCTGGCAGGGAAGATATCGGAGGCGAAACTCCTCTCTCTCAGCACGTCAGTAATGCAGACGTGGACAGCAGGTGAGATGTAGGAGCTTCATCATAAAACTGCTGCCCTTTGGTCTCTGAGCATATGAGAGAAGGACAGGTGTACAGCTATTGATTTAGTGCATTGTAAAATTGACCTTGGGCCTAAGGGAGGGTCTATGTTCAACTAATTAAAGATCTGGCCTTTGTCTTAAAACCTGTGATTTTGAGCTTAAGGTAAAACCACTTGGCAATGTCAAGTAAACTCCTAAGAACTTGGAGCACAATATAATTTTAATCTCAGAGTCAGAAATTAATGTAGCATAGCAACCAGAAAGATATGCATGTGAGCATATGTGTGTGTGTGTGTGTGTGTGTGTGTACACAGAAACAGAGCCAAACAGCAGAGTCTGCCATGTGCTGAATAGTTTACAGATACATGCTATGATTGGAGAAAACACTACTTCTATAATATACACCTTTCAAGAGAACACCACCTGAGATGGAATGGAGTCCATGTGAAAATCTTAAATTGAACCACATGAGGAAAAATAATCCATCAGGGTTGGAGGCATGGAAAAGGTTCTGGTTGAATTTCCCTTAGTACAGGCTCGCAACATCCTGTGTAGCCTCTCTGGGATCACCAGGGTCCTCTTCAAGTCCCATCTCTCAGATTTTTGTCTGTCATTGATCTTTTCTTTCTCAGCTTTCTTCTTTTAAAATTACTTGTCCTATGAATATTTTCAATTCCATGACTTCTGAGAGCTGCCTTGGTAAGAATGGTGCTGACTTTGGAATTCACTCATTTGTGGTAGATCATAAAATGTACCACTGAGCTCTGATTTGATATGGAAATTTGTCTCTTTCCCTACTACTCCATTTTTTTTTCCCTACAGAGGAAGTATGGGTGAATATACCTCCTTTCACTTCTTAGGTAGGAGAAACCTAATGTTTTTGGCAGTCTGTTATGGAGTTTGATGGCTGGGTCAGAATAGATAAATAGTTGTTGTGTGTGTGCTTATGTGTGTGTGTACAGGCCTGAGTTTCATTTATAACATGTGTATTTTTCAACATTTAAAAACAGGTTGCTAAAACCAAGCATCACAAAAGTTAACTGAGTTTCTTTGGATAACACAATCTTCAGGTTTTAGTCCATGTCACTTACGAGAATTTAATCAAGAAACAAATAGCTTTTGTGGGCGTTCAGGCAGTAAGGTGCATGACTAGTGGTTATAACAGCTAGGGTCTCTTTCTGTTGCACCTTAAATCACATATAACCACCTGTCTGGCCTCTGCAGACATGCTCTGTTGGTCATTACAAAGAAGTATTACTATCAGATCACTGTGATGCATTTATTCTAACATGCAGTGTCTTTCAATTTTATTACCTTTTGAATTAACCAAGTGCTAAATGTTTAGTTGGTGTATAGGTTAATGGAATTCTACTGATCTGTATGATCTTGGATAATTTATTTAGTTCTTCTTAATATTGAGGCAACTTATAAAACGGATGAATTAAACGAGACCATCTTCCAACTCCAATGATCGTATAGCTGATTACAGTTCAAGGTATAACACCTCTGGAAAATAAGATTTGAGTTGGATGATTTTGTCTTTGCTAAGAAAATAAAAATCAACACCCATTCCGGCAGGAAGATTAACATCCCTGAAAGATCAATTATGACAAGATTTATTTATGCATAAACAGGATTGTTTAATCACTTTGGACAGTTATGGTTATTATCTTCAAGTGGTATTAATATCACAGAGAGAGTTGCAGCTTGTGGTCCTTCTTAAAAGATTTAAAGCATTTCAGAGGGGCTTACAATTTCACATCAAATCATGTCACAGATTAAGGTAAAATCCAGGGGCTCAAAAATTACCAGAGGGCTGCATGCTCACTTCTCAAATACGTGGTCCTGCTTCTTTCCAGTTAAGAGTCCTCTACCCAGCTACCTCCCAGGCTTCCCCTAGACATGTATCTTCCTTAACCTCCCCTGTTCTGCTATATTTGAGACAAATCTAATGACATTTTTATTGTTATTTATTTGCATTGCTAAAGATGATTAGGGGAAACAAAAGTTAAAAATCTCAAAGAAAGATTCTCAAAATATATTATTGTGCTTGGCTCTAGAATTCTCTGAACCATAAACTAGGCTATTGGTATGAACGGCAGCCTCTTCAGTGAGCTCCTTCCATGAATATGCCCTACCTTTTATGTTACTGTTTTATCTTTCCCACAAGTCCTATATATTTTGGAGATCTGCTACTCAGAAGTCAGTCTAAGATCCAGGAGGTAAGCTGTTGTTCGTATCTGAGTTGTACTTTCTTTTTTCTTGCTTGATATTCCTTCACTAAAGTTTAGTCTACTTTGTCTTAGCTTTAGTTTAAATGAAGTGTCCAAAATTGAGGTGTACTTTATAATTAATTTTAGATTATTATTGTCTCTCTTGGCCTTGATTCTTGAGGATGTCAAATTCTTTCTTTCCAGTATTAGTTCACACCTTTGTTTTGGTTAAAGTATCTTTGGAAGTCATCTGAACTTCCAATGAGTGGTTTTCCAGTGGTGTACTGTAAAAGTTTAGCAATGAAGTCTTAGACAAAGAAGAAAACCATGACTTGTAGTGTCTGCCAATTTCTGTGGTGTAAATACTGCCGATGTTGCTGACTTCAAACTCCCAACGTGATGCCAACAGCTTGCCACTGGGAAGAGATGCACAGCCCTGGCTCTCACTCGCTAGTGTCTGCGCCTCTAACTTGATTTCAAACTTGTGGAATGTAATGATGTGGTTTGGTGTATAGAAAAATCAACTTTATTCATTTTTTTATCATTACTATTTCTTTAAAAAAACTATTTGTTAATTGGGAACTGCAGCTCACTGCCACTGCCCAGCATCATAAGAAAGTGTCGAGCTACAAATTGCTAGACTGGATAAAGACCAAAATTCAAAATTTGATTTGCAGTTTCTTCTGAATTCCCCACTTCCTAGAAGAAGATCCAGGCAGATCCATAGTCTTTGGTGACTTGCTAAAATTAAAATGTCCACTAAAATCTAAAAGATATGCAAGGCAGGTGGGCTTCAGTTGCCTGTCTTGTGATCAAGCAGACAAAGGCGTTTGCCTTTTCCTTGTGGAGTTAGAAACTCTCAAAACCCAGGGTGCACAAACTTTGGAGGAGCATAGGAGCACGCACCAGGCTTGAGGCAGAGAAGGAAACCCCATACAAGGAGCTGTGTCTACACAGGCTGGGCAAGCTCTCTATCTGCTGGTAAAGCAGTGTTCTAGGCCCCATCGGTCTTGCAGGACCAAGCACTTAAACTGCCTTTCTCACCTACTGATGACTCAGCTTATAATTTTGTGACCCAGTGCTGTGAAAACAACATATATTCAGTAGAAATTGAATATTGGTCTTTATGCAAGCTAGCAGCTCATGACCTAGTACTCTTTCATGATGCTGGGCAGTGCCAGTCACCCAGTCATCCTCACAATCACAAGGGGAAATAATTGAACCTCTACACTGTATTGTGCAGCTAAGCTATGCTGTTGGGTAGGTTAGGTTAGATGCATCTTCCACTTACAGTGGGACTCATGGGACACAACCCCTCACAAGTGAAGGAGCATCTGTATTTCCTCACCTTGCTTTTTTACTCCCTTGACCCCATCCACACTGCTCCCGGTTCCTCCAGGGCTCAAGTCTGTAGTAAACGAGGGTATCGACAAGTGTGAAGGAAAGTTTTATTTCCCTATGACTACTGGTAGGAGTAATGATACCGAGTGTCCTCAGATGCCTCTTTTTCTTCTAGAACATTTTCATGGCTTGCTTGCAAAATCTTTCCTGAGGCCTCCGGTTCTAGTTTTCTGGAAAGATGATTCCTCTATTAGTTGGCTATTTCCTGTTCCTCCTCAGTGCCTGTATCTAGGTGCCCATACCTAATTTCTTTCTTCACTTTTGTCCTATCGAACTTCAGTCATCACAGCTGACTACCAAAGAGCCTGCCTTTGTGGACCTGCCTCTCAGCAGTAGCTGGTTTTTCTCCATTGGATTTTTTTTTTTTTTTTGTATGAACTGGTATCTTCCTTGGAGCTTAAAGAACATACATCCTCTCAGTGGTGCCCTGAAGCCACCTTCCCATCACCACAATTCAAATAGGGAAGTGCCACAGCCCTGGACATCTGATGGATTCCTTGGTCTCCAGTGCTTTTGACCCTCTCATGAGGGTCAGCTTTCACGTGTACCTTCCCTTTGAACTAATAACTCCTTTCCCAGAAATCAGTCCTAAGCCGCTAGACCCAAACAGCAGAAAAGCTTTCCACTCAAAGATACTCTTTTCATCTCCTTTTAGCTTCTACTGTGATCTGGTAGGAAGAAGAAAGGTCAGAGCTGTGAAGAACTAGCATTAGCCACAACTTTGCAGGTCACTCAGAAATTATAAGAACACTTAGTGGGCAATTTCCTCCCCTTAGGGTCTCGGGTGAAAATGTGAGACAGGAAACGTTATTTTTTAATATCCTGCTACATATCTGGCTTCCACAAAAGACCTCTTCGTTAGGTCGGGGTCTCCACACTTTTCTGTCTGCCTAGACTAATTTCCTGCTCTGACTTTTTGTATCTTTACAATTATTTTCAGGGGCAACTTTTTGGAACACTTCAAATGTTTACCACATATACTGGCTTTCTGGTTTATCTAAAAATGCACCCTCATGTATCCTTGAGTTTCTTCTTTTTATTTCTTTATTTTGACTGCACAACTATATGAATGCATTTTATTTTTAAAATTTTTAACACCAAGTACATGTATTAGAAAAATAGAAAGTTATGAAATATCCTTATATCTTTCCTTAGGAAATTAAAAATAAAAGACAGAATAAAACCAAAAACAAATACAATAATAAAGACCATAAACACACTCCTTTATAAAAATACCAACATCATTTTTCATAAATATTAACATTTTGATTCTTTTTTTTTGCGGAAATACAAAAGACTCAAAATAGTTTAAACAGCTTTGATAAAGGAACAAAATTAGAGCTCTAATTCTCCCCAATCCCACAACTTATAACAAAGTTATGCCAATCATGATAAAATGGCATTGATATCAAGACAGATAAACCACCAAGTTACCGATGTGAAGTCCCAAAATAGATACCCACATAACAGACATTTGATTTCTGGCAAAGATGCAAAGGCAATTAAGTGGAGAAAGGATTGTACCTTCAATAAATATACTGGAACAACTGGATATTCCCTTGCAAAAACCCCAAATCTTACAGCACATCAAAAATTTCTTAAAACATCCAAAAGTCAACTCAAAATGTCTCACAGTGGGTTAATTAAAGGCAGGTGTGAACTGTTTCTTTTTATGATTTATATCTGATATGAAGACAGTAAAATTCATTTTGATGGAAAGGCTGTTACTCTGTGCATTTCATGTGTGCTACAACTCATAAGAAATTAAGGTAGCATATTTTTATAAGCCTCAAATCACTGCAAATTCTTATAACTTTACATATAGTAAGAATGTGAACCAGTTAGACTCAACTGAATTGCTCAAAGAAGTTTCTTAGTTTTGATTTTAAGAATTCATTTATGGCTGCAATAAATGACATTTTACATGTAAAATTGGAAATGGGTTTTCTTTTATGTACTTTTTAATGTATGTATGAAACTTGTGAATTACAGAATAATCTGGATTTTACACAAAGATATTTCATACCTTAAGGTTATCACTGATTTTATTTGAAATAACTTACTTCTGAGTATATTAAAAATTTAGGTTCCATTGAATTAATTCACTTGTAACCTCTGAAGTATCTATCAATCTGTGTAGACTATCCTGTTGCTATGGTGAAATATTAAACTCAAAAGAAGGGTTAGAATTATATGAAGATATTGAGTATGTGACCGTGTTAGACATTTAAACATATTGGTACTATGTGTTCTTATACCTGTGTATTATATTATCTTTATCTACATATTGTATATGGGTTATATTATAATGTATTTTATTATTAAAATATTTAAAACCAAAAAAACTATTTAATTTTTTAAAAAGGTAAAAATGGGTACAATATGAATTAAGATTGATTACCTTTTCTTGGTAAGTCTGTAAGTACTTTGATTATACAATATAATAAAGTACACAGTACATCTGCATGATCACAAGTCTAAAATTATTAGAAAGAATCTGAAAAATAAGGGAGCAGGATTCTTATAACATAAAAGTTATAAAGGCTTATCAAATAACCTAAAATGAAAGTTTAACAGATGAAAACATTATTTTGTTCATTATTCAGTTCAAATGTGATAAAATTATTAATGTTTCAAATTAACTTGTCATTTTAATATGATTATTCAAAGTTTTCATGGTATTTTTTGAAAGGAATTTTGTTTAAAGCATACTGAGAACTTGGAAAAAGAATGCAGGAGCATTTTTTTTTTCTGAAAAAAGTGCTAATGAGTAGTAAGAAACTACAAAATATGAAGAAATACAATGAAGTCAGAATATGTCTAGCGGTATAGGCTAGGCAGAGGCTCATTACTAGAATCAGACACTTTGAGTGAACTCTGTCATATATAGACTTTGGTACATTTAAAAAAGTTACCATATGCATGTGGCTAAAGAAGCAATTGTTACATAGTATCAGAACAAACTGTTATCTGTTTACAAAAGTGATATCTTTGGAAGATTATCTCTTATCTTATACTATAAGCAATCAATCAATCAAAAAGTCATTTAATTTGAACAGTTTGGAAGAAATGATCAGGTCTCTGGAATGAGGAAGCATTACAAAATTTAAAAATATAGTAATGAGAGATGGGCTTCAGGTTCTGTGGTATATATTTGGTTTTCCTTGTACCTTATGTTAAACAGGCTGCCTTTTCTCCAACGCATGTTTTTGGGGTTTTTTGTTGTGAATCAGTTGGCTCAAGATGTTTATATCTGGAATCTTCACTCTGTGTTATGGGCTGATATGTCTGTTTTTATGCCAACACTACACTGTTTTGCTTATTATCTTACTGTAGCTCTGACGATATCTTGGAATCGCATTATGTTTCCTCCAGATTTATTCTCTTTGCCCGAGATTGCTTTGGCAATCTTTTGTGTTTCCATATGAATTTTAGGATCATTGCTTTTTTCTAGTTTTGTAAAGAATGGCATTGACATCTACATGAGAACTGCACTGAACTTGGAGATCACTTTTGGTAGTGATGTTTTAACAAATATTAGTTCTTCTAAGCTGTGAAAAAATGGATCATTTTTGTATTTTGGTAGGTTCTTCAAATCCATTCTTCAGTATTTGTAACTTTCATTGTAGAGGTCTTTTACTTCTTTGGTTGACTTGGTGCCTATGATTTTTTTGTTTGTTTGGGTTTTTTTTTGATACCTACTGTGAATGGGATTATTTTCATGGTTTATATTTTGTAAAATTTATTATTGCTGTCTAGCAAAGCTATTGATTTTTGTATGTTGATTTTGTACACTGCTACTATATAGAATATTTTATAGTCTTTTGGTATAATGTTCAGTTTTTTCTATGTACATGATTATATCATATAAAATTAAGGATAATATGACTTCTTTGTATGCTTTTTATTTCTATCTCTTTTGTCTTATTTCTCTGGCTACACCTTTAACACTACACTGAGTAAGAATAGTGGTAAATCCAAGAAATAAACCTAATACTTGAGACTCTGAAAGTGCTAGAAGTAAAAATAAGAGAAACTGTAGTAGAAGAAACGATTTTTCCAGATAGGAATGCTAAAGCACAGGACACAAAAGCAAAATGGACATCTAGGATTACAGCATGCTAAAAAGCTTCTGCACAGCAAAAGAAACAATCAACAAAGTGAAAGAAAAGCCTACAAGTAGGAGAAAATATTTTCCAAGTATTCCTTTACTGGAGAGTTAATAACCAGACTATATGAGAAATTTTAAAAAACCCTCAACAACAATAGCGACAAAACAAGTGATCTAATTAAGAAATATGGCTAAAGGCTTCTCAAAAGAAGTTCAAATGACCAACAAGTACATGAAAAATGCTCAATGTCATTAGCCATCTAGAGAGATGCTAATGATGAGATGTCACTTGGTTAGAGTGACTGTTATCAAAATCTTCAAGTTAACAAACACTGATGACAATGCAGAGAAAAATAAATTCTCATACACTGCTTGTGGGAATGTAAATTAGTACCGCTATTATGCTGAAGAGGAAGAAGGTGCCTCAAAATGAAACTTCCATGTAATCTACTATGCCATTTCTGAGTATATATCCAAAGGGAATGAAATCAGCCTGAACAAGAGAGAAGTATGTTTACTGTAACACTAGTCATAGTAACTAAGATACGGAGTCAGCCTATGTACCCATCCACTGATGAATGGATAAAGAAACTGTGATATGCATAGACAGTGGAATATTATTTAACCATAAAGAACAATGAAATCTTGTCATTTTCAGCAAAATAGATTGAACTTATACAAAGTGTAATGAACCAAAGAAACACAAACACCACTTACTCTTTCTCAAAAAAATTATTTGAAAATAGAATAGTGTTTGCTGAAGATTGGGAAGTGTGGGTGGGGTAGGGTAGAAAAAAGAAGGTTGGATTTGATTTGTTGGTTTGTATAGAAATATTACATTGAAGCCTAATAAAATACAAAATTAATGTATGTTAATACAATATTTTAAAAAGGAATACAAATAAAGGAAAAGGTATGTCAGTTAATATAAATAAAAACATTTTTGAAAATATTCAAAGTGTAAACACTGGGGAAATGGACTGAATCAACTGTACCGAAACTTTAAAATCATGAAAGATAATGTGCAAAAATCATTCGAAAATCCCAAAAGATAGCAACAACAAATAAATGACTATATGGAAGCATTTTCAATACCATAATAATCAAAGACTTATGAATTAAAAATGACACTAAAATGTTATTTCCCCCAGCAAATTGAGACATAATTAATTTGCTTTTAATTAGAGTATTTACTATAGGTAAGGTACAATGGAACAAAGATGCCCATACATTTTAGGGGAGAATGCAGATTGTTGTAAGATTTTTGGACAAAATGTTGGTCAAAGGGCATATCCAAAAGCTTCTAATGTTTCTTTGCTTTAAGCAAATAACTCCATTCCTGCAACTCAGAATCAAGGAAGTAAGCACAGATAGCCTGCTGGTTAGTTGTATTTTTTTTATGTTTCAGTCAATAGCTAATGTCAGGTACCATCACTCTGTGAGATTTACATAATTGTTTCAACATGCTTTTGCAAAGATTAATAATAGGGAAATGCTCATGTTACAATATTTAGAAAGCAAAGTTCTTTCAAGATAAGTATGAATCTGTTTTGCATGTAGTAGAGTTTCACACATAAAAGAATGATCACAATTATGTGGAAACAGAAAGTAAAAAAGGATGAAATAAAACCCTGTATTTTATTTAGATAAATTAAAAAATCAACCTACCAAGTTTTCACATTGGTATTTTGTTTTATTTTCTGTAATGAACATATGTGACTTTTAGAATGGACAAGAAAGTTTGAAAGCAATGCATTCACATAAAATGGTATTGATTTACATAAATGTATGATTTTATTGAGTAGAAATCCATTAGCACACAATCCACTTCCTATTACAGTTTATCACTTTAGGCAAGTATTAAGCAACCTTCTTATCTTAAAGAATAGAAACCTATTTCTTTAGTTCTGCAGCCTAAGTTAAGAGGTGGAGGAAGGGCTAACATTTCTTTCTGTTTCTTTTTTTTAAAAGAACATCAATTTTAGTGCAGACTCTCTACCTAGCATTGAAAATGTCATTGGAAAATTGCAGCCCTTAACCTAAAAACTTAAAATCTAAATTGTATGGATGAATCAGTTTAGACTCATGAATAATATGAAAAGGTCTTTTAATCATAAAAGGCCTGGACAATGAAATAAATCGATTTGCAGTTGGCTGTATCTATAGAAGATGAGTCCCCTTCATAAATATTGGAAAGAGTAAATTTTGCAGTTGAAAATTACTCCAATGGTGTGGGAAAAAATAGAGCTATTAGTAGGATGAAAACCAAGCAAGCAGTTACAAGATGGGGAAAAAATTGAAGGCAGAGACAGCGGCTGGCAAACTAGCAGTAGATTAAACATGGAGTCCTTAAACGTTCTCCAACGTCCTAGGTGAGCTGGTGGACCCAGGTGATTCTCAAACAGCTGCTTTTAATGACCACAGAAAGACTGATAAATCAGGGCCTTTGGAAATAATCTTTTGTTAACATTTCAAGAATAACAACATGATTAGTGATTAGCAGTTGGAATTACTATTAAACTCCTCCTATTTTAGTCCTTCAGTTTGAAAAATATGGTTTGCACAATTGGTACTGAATTGGTACCCGTGTCTAGATATTATTCGTTGTGAAACAGTGATACATTTAAGGAGCTGGCCTCAGATACAGACTCTCCCCCTCAGTAAATTACCTGAGCCCGCCTTGGCCTTGAGTTTTTCCAAATACCTTTTTATGCAACACCCACCACTTTTAACTCATTCTGCAATTTTGATGTACAGAGGAAAATACTGTTTCTATAACTGATTTCTCCTTCTTCTTGATAATTTATCTACTGGTTAGCAGGGAAAAAATGCTCGGAATATGAATGTCAGCTTACACCCTGACAGCCTTTCCCAGCGGCATGCAGCTCTGTGGTGCGATGGGGGTTGGTGTCGGGCTAGAGCCTGCTCCTCAAAGCTGTCCATCAGTTTGGGGCAAGCGTTCCCTTTTTCTTTGGGTCTCTTTGGATCCCATCTCTTCCTCAAATGGCAGGTTCATAACTGGGGAGTCCCCAGTGCTTTTTAATGTCTTAGGCAGTGTGGTAATTCCCTTTCTCTTCAGTTCTCGCTGGCATACGGCTTTGTGTACATTATTTCCTTAAATGTAACTTTCACGTATGTGTGTTCTGTGATGGAACAGGAGTGTGCTCGTGTGTTTGTGTGAGTTTTCATGGGGGATAAGCAAGATGGGGAAGGAAAACAGAAGTAGTGTAACTTGTTTAATGTCTATCAAGTGGTAGGCAATCAGACATCAAGTATTTAATTTTCATGGAACCCTTTAATTTCAATTTAAGTATTTAATTTGCATTCAAACTTTAGTGTCAGTTAGTACCATCACCTTTTAATCAATTAAGAGAGTGAGACTGAGGTGTTACACTAAAAATGGAGCCCATGTTTATTTGATGTCAAAGTTTATGTTCATTCTATTATTTCCCGAGAGTAGTAAAATATGGGGGATTTTTAAAAAGTGATCCTTCCTGTTCATTTTGTAATAACGTCATTCAAAGCAGTTGAACTTGTTTACAGTTTATAGTTTTTTACAGAAAAGCTCTAGTATGCCCTTATTAAATATTTTTTTGGTTTGTGTCTGCTGATATTTCAACTTTGCTTTAATATACATATCTTTGATACTCAGTAAGAATCAACATGCTTGCATTTGTTTAACATGCATGTGGGTTTTTTCTCAGATTAATCGTTATCTCATTTCAACGTTAGTGCTTTGGTATTAACATACTCATAAATCTTAAACTATACATTGTACAAACAAATTTTATGCATGTTTGATATCAAATATATGTTCAATTCCACTGATTTCCTTTTCAATTGGAAACTGAAATATTTAAAAATTTTACAATACAAAATTAATAACCTTTCTTTTATAATCTTACTTGGTACTTAAGCTTGAGAAAGTTACCATTCATCTGTAGATTTAACATTTTGATTATTCTAAACTTTGTGAATGTGTTAAAAGGATTTCTCATAAATGGGAAGGGGGCTAAGAGACCAAGGCCAAGGAGTGAAGGGGCAGGGAATAAATAGAATAAAGATAATCCATGTACGGGAACTAATAACTTCAATAAATGTAATCATCACATGCCATAACCATGAACTAAGATTCATAATATCAATTCAAATGGAAATGGGGAAAGTGGAATTAATGAAGGAGGAGAGGAGGAAGATGGAAGAAACAGGAACATTTTTTAAAAATTTGCAGTATGTATGTGTGCCCACTCCCCAAAATGATTGTAAATGGCATGTGCTGAAAACATGTACTAATAAAAAATAGCAATTAAAAGAAGAAGGAGAAACTTGAGTCATTTGTAGGGAATGAATCCAACTTGAGAACAATTTTAAGTGAAAAAACGTAGACACAATATCACATGAATTCTCTTATATAGTTTAAACTATAACTAAATTCTTTTATAAATTATAGCTAAAGAGAAAAACAAAAGATAGATAACAAGAAGCAGGGAGATATTTCTTTTTCAAACGGGAAGTCATAAAGAGCTGGGGGAGCAGGAGGAAGAGGAAGGAAGGAGAATGAATAAAGGAAAGGAGGTGTGTTCCGTGCACTCATCGACTCCACACAAGGAGTGTAAACGTTACACACGGCAGACAGGGACTCCTAGAAGAAAGCAAGCCCTCCAAAAGAAGGTTATGTTACATGTCTATTAATAAATAATAAAATATTTTTATTCCTCAAATAAATATAGTAAATGTTAAATTTAATCCTTTTACAGACTTTGAATTTTTAATAGGTGAAGAGAGACCTTAAATAATTTCTAAGTGTCCTTTGTCAATGTAGCATATTAATAACTTGTCTTTTAGTTACACTTTCAAAGGTTTATTAATAATGTTTTTGTATAATGTGAATGCAATTTCTGATATTTTTATTTTGCTCTACTTACCCTTTTTCTATATTTTATAACAATTTTTAAATTATTTTTTCATAATGTTTTGATGTTATTAAAGCTGTTCCTAACGTAATACAAATGTCCTGTGACTAAGCAAGATTGATGATAGCTATCTACTTCTCTGGTATTTAAAGTCTAAGTTGTGTCTTGGTTACTTTTCTCTCACTGCTGAGACAAAATGCTCAATGCCCAAAATTAAGGCAGGAAAGGTTTATTTAGTTTATTCCACAGTTTGTGGAAGTTTCAGTCTGTAATAAGCTGGCTCCCAAGGGAGGGTGGCATGGTGAGAAGCAGCAGCTCAGAGAGGTGGAAGGTAGCACAAGCATCAAGAGCAGAAGGGGTGACCAACCTCTTTTCCCTCCTTGTACTGTGAATAGGATACTTCCCCCAACAAGGATGGTGTAGTGCTCACACCATCTCCACGACCTCCTCCTGCACAGGATGATGATGTTTGCAGATGAGCACCCCTCTGTGTCACTTAGTTACACAGCCTGTAAACTTCTCAAGTTGACACAATGTATCATCTACCACAAGCTGCATTTGTTTCACTGTTTAAATTAATAAAAACATTTGTAGTAAGGAATAATCCTTTTGTTATTTCTAAAATATTTTAATACAGCATTAAATTTTTCTTTTTTCTTTTTTTTTATTTTGGTGGAACTGGGCTGAGGGTTGAACCCAAAGCCTTTGTATTGAGCTACCTTCTCCCCCTTTTAAAATTTTTGTTTATTAAAAAGTAAAAGGGTAAAAATAACAATGAAACATTTTCAACACAGTTGGTAGAATAGTTACAATAATTAATACATGTGTATTGTTGTCTTCACAGTACTTATTCAGAGTACAAAATATAGGCATGATATTTTGTCCAAAGAATATTAGTACAAACCTTTCTTTATAATGAACTAAGAGAAACTAGCTGTGTAACTATTTTGACTATTTTGTGTATACCTATTTTTTTCCTTTCTACCTTTCCCCTTTCTCCCATCTCAGTTTATCTTTTGTTTTGAACAGTTTCATCACACAGTTAACAGTACCTACTATATGTTTTGGATATTACTTATGCGTTCTCTTTCTCATTCTAGTGAGACAATACAATGTTTACACGTATGGGTCTGAGTTTTTTCATCTGTGAGGATGGTCTTGAGTTGCATTCACTTACCTATAAAAGTCTCCAATTTATCCTTCTTTATGGCTGAGTAGTACTCTATTATATAAAGAGATCACATCTTTTTTATCCATTCCTTGATTGATGGGCATTTGGGTTGTTCTTTTTCAATTTTTTTGAGACAGGGTTTCACTAAGTTGCTCAGGCTTATGATCCTTCTGCCTAGCACTTGTTGAAATGATCACATATATTGTTCTTATTTAATGTTCATGTTGCATGTTATATCTATAAATAATCAAATAAAAATATATTAAATCATAAACTCAGCTTTACTGGCATTTAAATGATCTGTCATGTTACCTAATGAAAGGAGTAGACAGTTTCTCACAAGATACAGGCCATATCTGTCATGTATTTTAGGATAGCACCCCAATTTTATTAGAAAGATGTATTAATATATATTTAATATTAATATTAGTTGTTAGGATAAGGTTCACTTCAATTGTTCTGCCTCAAGGCCCTGATTCTCTACATTATCAATTTTCCCTCTTATCAAGACTCATCTTCTCATAATTTCAAAATACACTTTAGACAAATAGCTTCTTGTACCGTGGCTGAATGGGGCGGGGGGACAGATGCTTTTTATTCTTTTATGCTCAGTATCACTAAATCAGCAGGACTGAATCCCGGGGATACAAGCAACACCTCTGTGAGACTCAGTCACCTGCGCTCATTATCACTCACTGGTCCCCTCCAGCTTTTCAATATAGAACTCTTTTACCACCAGGACAGCTGAAAACCAGTAGGAAGGATTCCATACTTACCAGTATTTTTTTCTGTAACCATGACTTCTTCATTCTTGCTTTAAATTAATTAGCCAAATTTTAGGGTCATTCAAAAGGAGTTCAAGAATGCCTTTCGCCCCTCATTTATCTTCTAAGAATGTCTGTTCGGCGCTTTTGCACAGCCCTTCACTGGAGAAAGTTCTCTCAGAAGCACAGTGTCTTTTTCCTAGATCTGCCATCATCATCTCCTGCTTACTCATGTGATGGAAAAATCCAGGTGCACTGTTTTCTTTTGTGGGTAATTTACATTAGTTCTTGATGCCTATGCCATTGTCTGTTCTGGATGTTTGGTGGTCCAAGAGTTGTGTCTCGGGATTGGGGGTCCTCTACCATGATTGGTGTGCTTACCCAAGATCTGCTTTTCCACTGTTCTATGGAAGCTTGTATTTCAATTTCAGGCTACATTTTCCCTACATATTTTCAGTTTTGTTTGTTGGATTTTCTATTTCAGGGAAACATTTTTTTTAGAATGGACTGTGGTTTTCCTCCATCTAATTTATTTCTTCTTTAATTATTTTAATTTAAAAAATCTGCATGAACTGTCATTATTTCCAAGTTTTGACATGTCACTAATTTTTAGGTTTTTATTTCAGAAATGATGTTGATTGAAGCAGTGTTTTATTGCTTTGACTATATAATTTAATTTCCATCCCACTCTATCCTTTTTCATTGTATGCTATCCAATTAATACACTGCTTTATAGCACAGTGCAGTTGTGGAGGGCTCTTCTTCTGGTTGTTGAGTTAGGTTTTGTTTGGGGCTTAGTTGTTTATCTTTTCATTATTATGCTTCTTTTTTTTTTTTTTTTACTACTCCTGCCCTGTTCACTGTCACGTTGTCTGTTTGCTATCTGTCTCTTTTTTCTTCTTATGATTTGACAATTCTGTACTGATAATCCCTTTGGCCTGACGTAGAGCTAGGACCCTCTTTCCCTCACCATGAAAAGAGTTTGTTTCTTCTACAAGCTACAGCTTGAAAGTCACTCTTTGGACCTCCTCCCCATTTTCGGGAGCCTACGGAGAACACAAGAGAAAAGTCAACTGAGAAGCTCCTTTGTGGATACTTCACATATATTTTTGCTTCAAGATTCCACTTGCGTCCTCAGTAGTTAACTGAGAAGTGTGTCATATTTCCACAGCGAAGCCAAGAGTTGCCTTAAGTTTCTGCTTTTTCTTCAATGTAGAATTCATTTCCAGAGGCTGCATTTCATCATGTTAGTGTGTGACCTACTTCCTCCACCTGACTTTCTTCCCCTGAAGAACCATTTCATTGCTCTTTTGTTTAGAGACACAAATGAGCACTCAATTTGCTTCAGTTCAATTTGCAGATATTAATGAACAATTTTTGGAGTTTGTAAACTCAAGGACATGCCTTTTGGGAAAGGGTGTGTTCAGTAGGAGGGGATGGCTAGGAACGAAGCTGCCGCATATCCCACCCCTGTAATGTTTCTTCTGTTACTTTAAGAAATGCACATCCCTGATTAAACTTTCCCTATGTCAGTTGCTGCAGATCTGTCTGTCTTCGTTTGCTTAGCTAACAGGGCAGAGAAATGCTGTGTTGCAGTGCCAATTTTATTGCATTAAATCAGAAGCCTTGCTAAACATGCAAAAAGAGATGCCATCAGGAAAGTATTAGGAACCCTTGCTGCAGAAGGGCAAACAAGATTCAGGGTTATTAATTCCTGTGTGTTTGGGCTTATCAACTAATAAATGGGAGGGCCATTAATCAAGGCCAGTTCTTTCCATTCCAGGTAGTAGCTTTCTGTTAGCCTTTCCTAAGCACAAAGCCAATTGGGTCATTTATTAAACAAATATCTATTTATCTATCTAATTTCACTGCAATTGATGTGTTTTTAAAGCTACAAGAGGAAGAGTCCTTTGGGAAATAACTGCTCACCTCTTTTTGTGCAACAGATATGTTCATAGACAGCTTAATGTCAAGTTTTATAGATGGAATGGTATTGAAAGTGTACAATTGTGTTCACAACTTTGTAAGCATTTCCCAAATAAGGATATAAACATTATGTTAATATTTAAGTGTTGTGGCTTAGACTTAAAATGTTTCCTCTAAGTCTCATTTGGTAAGAGGTGGGGCTCCCAAAGATGACTGGAACTAGAGGGCAGCATCCAGCAAAAGCAGCCAGAGCAAAAAAAAGAAGACCCAAGCCTCTTTCTCTCCTTTATATTGTATGGACATCTCCCAGGGTGGGTGTAGCACTCACAAAATCTCTTTGCCCTCCTCTTGCAGAGGATATTTACAAAGTAAGGACTCTGGATCTCTACTGAGTTTCTTAGTTAAACTTCTAATCTCAAGTTGTCATAATGTATCAACCATAACACATACACACCCAGCAATAACATTTTACAAACTATCTGAGCATCTCTTAGCCTAATTAAATTGACACATAAGCTTAACTATTCCAGAAATCTTTAAAAATTTCTGTTTTTTGGTGAGGCTCAGTTATGGTAATTCATGGGCAAGCTCTCTGAAGACACAAATGACAGTTTGAGGGTTTAATCATTACCAATGCGCCCTGCCATAAATGTAAGTAGTGTGAAGCAATCCTGCTCTTAAACCATTTCAATTATTGGTATATCAGGCTACATACGGAAATTTTGCATGTAGTCTTTTTCACAAAATCTTTTTGAGACATGCTATGCAGTTCAGGCTGAGTTTCTGCTCACTTTGTAGCCCAGGCTGGTCTTGAACTCACAGCAATCCTGCCCCCTCAGTCTCCCAAGTGATGGGATTACACGTGTGTGCCAGCATGCCCAGCTATTGCATGTGATCTTTGATCTCGTGCCTGCATTTCTTTTTTCCTTTCTCTTACTCAGTGCAGTAGGGCCCACTTTGAGCTTCTCTGCACTACCTTATTTACTGTATGCAAAAAAATCCATCAAAAAAAACCAAACAAATTAACAACAACAACAACAACAAAAAACCCAAACCCAAACCAAAAACCCCCTCACTTCTCTGGTTTCTTCAAAGGAATACTACCTATCATTCATCATCCCCTGGAGCCTGCATTTATTCATGTTTTGTTTCCTGGTGTAAGCCTTAGAAAATTGGAACCAGATCTCTTTTCTGTAGTTTCAGATGCAATTTTCTCAAGGCATTTATTAGTAGAAATTTATCCTGGAAGGAGCCTATGTTTTGCTTACTCTGTTGGTTGCCTTGACCTCTGTTTTACTTCCAGAACTTGACTTATTAGTATTATTTAGAAGCACTAAGAAACATTGCCCTGCATATTTATCAGATGATTAATATCACACATCCTCACAAATTCAGCGCACACAGCTACTCTATTTGGGGCCTAACTCAAATGATTTTAATGATTGGTTATATTGGTCTAGCTTCTGATTTATAGATGATCATTATATCTGCACTGCAGAAGGCTGGCCATTTTTTTCTTCCACCTTCCTTAGTGGAAACACACACTGAGTTGTTACTAAAAAAGAACAAAGAGTGTGCAAGGACTTTTGCCCCTGAGTCTGTTCTTAGGGCCCCTTTGGATTAAGATTTACATTGCAAAGATGTTTCACTAACCAGTATTTATTAATCTCTGGAGGTAAGTGGGAATTTAGGAAAGAATAAAAATAAAATCAATATTAGGAAATTTTAAAGCCTAAAAGAGTGGATAAAATTATGTTTTTCAGGAAGAGACCTTTATTTAATTCAGATACAGATGCCCACATTCTTCTGCAACACCGAATCAATTTTCTAATGACTGTTGTCTTCCCTGAGCTTCCTTTGCGTGAGGTTTCTCTCCTTGTTCAAATTCATTCATCACCCACTATTGGGAAGGTGATGTTTCACTTGCCTCATTCAATGAAGGGAGGGCTGTATAAGTTCTGGTTCTGTGGCTGGTTGTCAGTGCTGGTATTATGTCCTTTATCAAGTATGCCTGGAAGAAAGTGTAATGGTTTCACTTAACTCATAGCCATCAAATGCGTTAAATCCCATGAGTCTTGGTAAATTATTAAGCAATTATTGATTTTGTTGTGGTGAACATCAAGAAGTATTGACTTTCACCTTACTCAATAGTTTCCAAAGGCATAATAAATTTTGATGTTTACTAAGACATGCATTAGTCTCAGTGTGTGTGTATGTGAACATAAATCTCAATACTAAGATATTTATTTTACCTCCTTTTGAATACTTGTGTAGGAAGACTAATTTTGCCTTATCTTTTGGCCAATTTATTAATCAGTTTTTCCAATATTTAATCGCCTGTATTCATTCCCTGCTTACTAATGGAAAGAAAAGCTAAGGCTTCAGAAGAAATCTATTTGCCTTTGTCAAGGAAGTTGGCAATTAGTCTTTCTAGTGAGTTTGTACTTAATTACAAAGTATCATTTTCTGGCTCTGCCCATGTCAAGTTTTAATGGATCAAGAAAGTCGAAGACTTCTACTCTCCAAGTCCATTGAAGATTGCTTCACCTCACCATGTCCTAGACCCAGTGTAGATCAGAGCCACACCTGAGAATCTACCTCATTAAACTCCAGGAGTTTTCCAAAATAGAGTACCCAGGGCAAACAGAAAACCAAACTTAGCATTTAAGGAATGATTAATGATCAAGTCTAAGATGGAATTTAATGATACAAACACAAAACAATAAAACCTTTTTATTGTCTCCTTTAATAACTTAAATTCTATCAATAGACATTTATTACAAACATCACCTTGGAAAATTCAAATTTTCCCTAGGTAAATGACGGTACTAATAAATTCACCAGTGACATTCACTAGCCATTTATTATGATGGGTCCTTTACTTTCCTCTTGAGTTAATGCATCACTTGAGTTTTTCTGTAGTCCTCCAGTGTTTTGCTGTGCTCCACATTTCTTTAAGCTAGCTGATACTACTCAAATGTTAATCACATATTCTATGATCAGCAGGGTTAAAAGAAATGGTGCCCATTTTATCAGTGGGTTTCTCAACCACCTAGAGAAGTGCAGTTTATCTAGAAAATGAGTAGTGTGATAGCATGTGAAGAAGGCGAAAGCAGGCAGACAAATTTAAAGTAAAGCAACTTGCCTGCCCCTCATGTGAATGTACATATCCTCTTGCATATGTATATCTGAAGGTAGATAAAATGCAATAATTTACCATGAAGCCATTCATTAGGGTTGGAATCCTCAGAAGGATTGCTAGTCAGTTAGAGACTTCGAGTAACAACTTCACATTCTTATTTCCAGAGGAGAACATGGCCAAGAAAAGAGAGAACTGTTGCCAACATGGCAAATCAAATTTTCTCATGAAAAGGACTGTCCAAAATAATCAGTGCGGCAGTGTACTCACGGAGTAGCAAGGAAAGAAAATTGCTACGTAGAAAAAAATGGTTCTTGCAAAAAGGAGAAATTTTTAAAGTGACGGAGGGAATGACAATAACCTAGTATACTTTTCAGGGATAGTGATCTTGAAATGCTTTGCAGAGTATGCAAGTCCAGTGTGGAGAAAATAACAGCTCCCATCCCGCTGATGCATATTTTAAGCTACGACGTTAAAAAGATTTTTATGTTCCATTTGTTTTTGTCCCTCTACTTTGGACCAGTGTGGTTCCTTATAAAATGCATCAACCTGATTTTCAAACACTATATAAGAATGAAAGCACAGTCATTCTCAACGTAAATACATGGATTTTCATGAAACTATACAGTCAAAGTAGCTTTTATTCTTTTGATTTCTAATATAAAGAGGAGTTATTTAAAGCATTTAGGTGGACGCAAAATACTTGTCCTGACACATGCAGGAACAGATGAAAGATTTTATAAATGGCTTCTTTTTTCTTCCCTTTCCAAACTGTGTCAAGGTTTGGAATAGAAAGGCCATTTTTCCCTCCCCCAAGCCCCTGACCCAGTGTCTTCAGGGATTAAGAAAAGGTGACATTAAAGTGTTTTACCAGCTTACCTGCTTGACTGGAACTTGCAAGGATCCAAGGAACAAAGCAGTTCTGGCTTTTCCTGGATCTCTGTCATTGCTGATGAAATGGCCATGGTAGGGCTGTGATCTGGGAAGCAGTGTCCCTACAGACACTTTGCAAACTGGAGGAAAGTAAACAAGTGTACATTTCATTCCTCATCTCAATAATCTATTTTTCAAGGGTAATGTTCTTATGTTCTTATTTATTATGCAAATACTGTGTGATAATTGATTATATTTTACATTTTCTTTTAATAAAAGGGAGGCTTTAGCAGGAGCATTGTAAATATGTGCATTCTTATGATTAAAACAATTATAATTATGTCTTTTATAGTTTCAATAAAAGTTGTTCTTATCAAAGGAACTTCAAAATAATAGTAACAGATGGAGGCGGATACTAGATACAGAGACTTTGTGAGTTTCACTGTGCCTTAGTTACTTTTCTCCCACTGCTGGGACAAAATACCCAATGCCCAAAATTAAGGAAGAAAAGGTTTTTCGAGCTCAAAGTTTGTGGAGGTTTCAGTTCACAATTAGCTGGCTCCAAGGCAGGGTAGGCAAGAGTTAATAGCAGTGGAAGATAACAAACCAACCAAAGCAAAAATGGGGAAAACAAGCCTCTTCTCCTCTCTTAAATTATATGCAGGCTCTTCTAGCACAGGTTCAGGATATTTACAAAGTGAAGCCCCTTGCTGAGTCGCTTCATTAAACTTCTAAACTTCTCAAACTGACATAATGAACAATATCCTGGAGCAGTAATGGCATGTTCTCTGCTGAGTAACTTAGGTAAGCTTCTAGACTTCTCAAATTGACACAACAGATCAACCATAACACGCTGAAATAATTGGTTTCGGCAGCCACTTGGCCTAGGTATCCTTGCCTTGATATCTTCAAAAACAATTTATCTAGATTTTTCTCTCTGGATGAATTATACACTGGAGAAGGACAATAAGCATAAGAAATCATACTATGGTATCCTGTAGTATAGAACAGTACAGACAGCATGGCATGGTGCAAAGGACACATTACTAAGTGTCAAGAGAGTTGGGTTGGACTGAATGTGTAATGCTAGTTGTACAATTTGGACAAACTGTATTGGCTACCTGGACATTGTTGTCTACATCTGTAAGATGACCATAATGATATTAATGGTGGTAGTGGTGATGACAGTTATGACAGTGGAAACTAACAATCATTAAGCACTTGCTGCCTTCCAGATAATGTTTTAAGTACTTAGCAATAATGAACTAATTTAATCTTTGTAATATCCTAATGAAGTTGATGTTGTTTTTCTCATTTGCAGATGAAGGAACTAAGGTATAGAATTTTAATATATTAAGGTCATGTAGCAGGGGCAGGGCTAGGATCTTGCAACCTGGCCTCAAAGCTCTTGGGCTTCCTCTTGATAGTGGCTAAAGACCCTTTAAAGTCTAGGATTCTATTCTGAAGGAAGCACACTTGTGAAGAGAAATGAAATGCAATGCTTGAATGATAGATTCCAATGGTTTGAAAAGTCATTCAATAATTTGGTTATAAATTTAGTAATTTATGATTTAAAATTATCAATCAGTCAATCTATCTATTATCTATTTTTTTAATATCCATTTTAAATATAAGTCTAGGACTGTCTGATTCAGCTGCTCTCCAAATTTTAAAACCTTAATTGTGGCTCTGTTATGGCTTAAATCTAGAGCTCATGTGTGGCTTTTGGGAGGTGGATCTGGATCACAGATCTGTGATACTCAATTATGGGTCTGATAACCTAATTGTCCACTGATTGGTTTAACATTGTTCTGGATGTAATAACAAAGTCCATCCTGTTGTGGGTGGCACCAACCAACAAGCATATATCCTGAGTGGAATAAAAATGGAAAGGAAGCCTCCCTGATGGCTGCTTCCTGGCCCCTGCTTGTCCTGCCAGGTGCTGTTTCTCCTCTGCGATGCCCATCTGCCATGCTTTCCTCCTTGAATTTGTGAGTGTTGGGTATTTTGTTCCAGCAACGAGACATTAGGCTCCTATAGAAATGGTAATACAGTTACTAATCACCACTGAAAAGGATTCTATCTCACCATTTTCTTTCTAATAATTGTTGGTGTCACAAATGGAACTTTAATGTAAGAGAGAGAAATTAAAAATGGAGAGTTGTAGGGCAATCAACTTATTATAACTCTGATAGTAAACAGTACTATCACATAGTGTTGGGATTGTCCTACCTATGAAATTCTAAGTGTTCTACAAATTTGGTCTTACTTGTTTTTATGTTATCTCTGTTGTATGTGCATTTTAGCTCAGTTTCAGAAGCTATAGTCCATGGTTGGCTGTCTTCAGTGCAGAAGGCACATAATAAAAGGGCCACATGGAAGAGAGCGGAAAGGGTGAAATGAGGAGCTGGTGGAAGATGTAACTTTCCAGATCACGCCCTCAGTGATCTACCTCCAGCCAGACCCCACTTCCTAACAGCAAGTCAGCCAGATGCCCCTATGGTCAAACTACCACCAAAAGCCCTGCCTCTGCACACCTGAGCCTTGGGGGACATTCTAGGTCTAAAGCCTCACGATTGTTTTAGAATCAGAGTTTTAATTGCTAGAATGTAGGTGGTCTGGCTGGTTAGGGGATGAGGGATTGCAGTGTACTTGTTAGTGCACTGGTCAAGGGTCAATAACTAATGCTAAGACTAGGTGTACAGAAAAGAACACCTGTTGTGGTCTTCATCTTAAATGTCTCTGCAAGGCTCATATGCTGAAGGTTTGGTTCCCAGTCTATGACACCATTTGGAAGCAGCTAGGTCTGGAGGTAGTGGAGAAAAGTAGATGGAAGCTGGGTGATTGAGGGGATGACACTAAGTGGATATTAGGACCTGAGCTTTTCCTTTCTTTTTGTTTCCTGGCCTCCATAAGATGAACCATCTTGCTCTGCTATGGATTTATGCCTCCACGATGTACCATCTTGTCATAGGCCCGAAACAACTAGGCCAGGTGGTCAGGGAGTGGAACCCTTGAAACTATGACTCAAAATAAATATTTCTTCCTGGAAGTTGATTTTATTAGGAATTAGTGTTACTGTAATGGAAGTCTGACTAAAACAGCAACAAGGACATACTCAGAGGATTGCTCTTTCCTCTCTAATTATTAAACAAAACCTGGAAGACCGTTTTGGAGGAGAAGGGGAAGGGAGATTCATCTTTCTTGACTTTCACCTTAATAAGGAAAACACTCGGCTCTAATATGAACTTTAAGGATTCTGTTCTTCCTCTGGTTGTTTGCATCTTTTATATGCTGCTACTTACTCTGAAATTTGTCTGTGAGGAATGGTCTGGTGCTACACAGACCTCACGAGAAGCTTTAGTGCTGTAGGCCACAGGTTGTCTTCCCCTAACCAGGTGGCACTTTCAGGGAGGAAGTTTTACTTATGTACTTCTCCTACTACAGACGAGGATGACCAGAATTTTCCTTCCAGTATGTGATGCCACACTAAGAGTTTTTGGTTTAGATGTAAAATGTTCCTCCAAAGTCTCATGTATTCAGGGGCAAAGCTTTTGGAAGGTGACGGGACCATGGATGTGCTAGTAGAAGATGTGGCCAGGCTGTAAGAGGTAGGTTACAGAGAGCATGACGTGGAGGGAGTGTATTTTTGTCCCTGGTTCTTCTGTTTTTACTCTCTGCTTCCAGGTGCCATGGAGTGACCAGCTTTCCTTTTCCATGTCCCTTTGCTATCATATTCTGCCTAGAGAAATCCAATCACAAATGGAAGCCTCTGAGACTGTGAGCTAAAATGAACATCTCCTCCTCTAATTTGTGAGTATTGCATATTTTGTCCTGGCTGAAGAAAACCCACTAGTACAGTAGTCATTATCCAAATACTAAAAAAGACTTTGAAGCAATGAAGGGGGCTGATATCATATATACACAATTGCTTGAATAAAAATCAAACAAGAGGAGTGGACTTAAATTACAGAAAGGAAAGTTATGGCCTGGGCTCCTAGAAACTGAGGTGGCTTTTAGGATTTTTGCCCTCGGGAAATTTTAATCAGAAAAATTGAATGTTTGTTGAACATCTTACCTGGCAAATTGCAACCACCTTTCAAATACACTGCTTATCTTTAATAGCGACCATGTGGCCTCCTCAGAACCTATGTTCATGTTCTGATCACTGGAATCTACAAGTGTGACTTTATTTGGAGAAAAAGTCTTTGCAGATGTGACTAGGTAAAGGGTCTTGAGATGACAAGGTGCTGAGTTTTTTTTTTTTTAATAAAATGTTCAGACATATTCTTTGTCCATAGTGCTAGTGTTTTTGTTAGTTTTCTTTTAAACTTCTAGGCACTCTTGACACATGAATGTGACTCATTGTGATATGCATGCAAATAATTTCCTCCTTTTTGTCTTTATGCTAGTTTTGAATGTAAAGCTCATGAATTTCATGTGGTTGAGCTTATCAGTCCTTTTTTTCTTTAGTCATTAATATCTAGGGCTCTTACATTCTAAGTTTATAAAGGAATTCAACCATTCTATGATTTTCTTTTCATTTAAACACTAAATACACTTGGAAGAGTCTTTGACTACACATGATATTATGTATGAACCAGTGCCATTCTTCAGATGGCTATTCTGTTGTCGAAACATTATGTATTGTTTTATTTTACAAAGAATTGAGTATCATCTTTATTATGCACCAAATTCTCATATGAATTGGGATTGATTTCTAGAACTTATCTTCTTTTCAGAGTAACACACTTGTCCTGGTAACATATTGTAGCTTGCAAGTCTGTTCTATTTCAGAGATTTCTTGGTTTTCATTAGTTGTTTATTTTTTCTTATGAGCATTAGAATTAGCTTATGTAATTATAGAACAAAACTTTCTTTTTTTTACATTCTCATAGGGACTGTTAAATTGATGAATTAGTTTAAGCAGAATTGCTATCTTTCCCAAATAAAGTTTCCTCATCTCTAACGTTGGCATTTCATCATATTTATTCAGTTTTCTAGGTCTTTCAGAAATATATCAATTTTTTTCTCATCTTGATTTGCGTGCTTTTTCTTAGAGCTAATTGCTGTGTCCAGGGCAGCTCTTGAAATTCTTGGGGTAAAGGAAGGTGGAGGACAAAGAAGTAAAGACAAGAATTAGAAAACTGAGGTCAGGTGGAGCCCACCTGGGGGAAAAGGACCACAGCACATTGATTTGTACACTTGGCAGGTTGGTGTCACGTGACACCCTTTTACCTGGCAACATGTTTGCTTGGATTGCCTCAGGCTCTCCGTGTTCTCTGAGCTGCAGCAATTTGCTCAAGTGGCTCACTTTGAACTCTCTTTATTCTCCTTTGTTCTCCAGATTGGCTTTGCTTGCGTCCTGCACACATGATCAATTTGTAGTTTCAGCGACTCCTCATGGCTATTCCTAGATATTTTATCAATTTGACAATCATTACTATTGCCATTATAAATTCCTCTTTTCAGTTTTCTTACAAATGTTGCTGCATGTCTACAGATTGTAGAAAACTATTGCCTTCTACAGATTGTGTATATGCGTATAGGACCATTTAGAAAGTATTTATTGTGTGTCTGTCATAAGAGAGGCTTCTGTGTACTAACACTGACCTGATCACACAAAAAGGAAACTTAGCTCTTTCTCCCATTGAACTAATAGCCTACTAGAAACTAAATATGAAACCAAACAAGGGTAAATTTTCTTTGTAATAAAATCTACGAGGACAACAAATAGTAACACAGAATAATTATTTAAGTGTTTCTTATCTACCCAACTTACAGAGACTTTGAAAATTTGATGTATATTTTATCTCTAAGTCCCCAGATCCCATCTCAGTGCCCAGGAAACAAAGGAATAAAATATTTATTGAACTGAACACAACTGAATGTGGTTTGAGCTTAGGATCAATAGTGTTTTGAGTCCATGGGCCATCATGACATGGAGCCAGATTTTTCAGCCCATTTCTTATGTTAAATATTCTATAATGATGTTATCACTGCACTGGCCTGGGGATTGATTTGGAACAATAGTTACAGCTATAGTTACAGCTTTTGGTCAAAGTGTCCTCATGGGTCTCATATGAGCAGATGGGTTTCTAGGCTCCCACATAAATGCTGCAGAGGTAGGATAGCTGGAATGGATGCTTCCTTTGCAGAATTTTGACTGAAGTGTGAACGTTAAATTAAGGTCATTTAATCTAGTTGGAGCTTGTCTGTCTTTCCAGTCATGTGTGTTACGATTTACATCTTTAATAACAGCAGGGAAGCAAGAGAACAGCATCACAGTGAAATTTCTATTTCTATGTATAGGCTTTTCACTGCATCGTTTTTCTGTCTCCAAATGTTAATAAAAGGTAAGCAAAGAATTGAGGGTTTATTATGTTTTTATTTACTTATAGCCTATGTTGCTCTGGAAAGAATTTAGATCAGTCTACAGGAATACATAAAATGCAACAAGTCACATATGGTGAAAGAGGACGGGAAAGAGATGGGAAGCACATAACAAAGCACATAACAAAGCACACCCAGATGTGCTGTGGGTCTGCTCAAGTTTGTGCTCTTACTTGTTAGAAAACATAATGAGCGTTAGTATAATTTATAGTAAGGCAGGATTTTAAAAACGTGTTAATAATGGCAAAATACACTTGGTGCTTACTCTGTTCTAGGCATCGTGCTAAGTTTTTTACATGAATTATTTAAATTCCCTTGTAGCAGCCTGATGAGATGCGTACTCACACTATTCTGTTTTATTTACTGTTAGGAATGGTTGTCACTAACATTGAGGTAAGAAGGAAAATATTCAAAGATGGCACCATGCAACATAAGGGATAGCAGTCTTTATATCTACACACAGCTGTGAGACCCACATGGCTGTCTTTTCTATCTTTCCTTGTTCTAATGGCCTTATGTTGAGTTCAGATTGATTGTTTAAGGTATCAAATGCCATAAATATATCTGACAAAGATTCTTTCGGGAGTAGCTTTCAGAGTATCCAGGAAAATCTCATTTGACTACCATTTAGGGATTTAAGAATTATATTTTCTAATGAAACAATAGACAGAAATGAAAAATTTTGCCTTGAAGACAATTTCAGACATTGAATTAGAAACCAAGGATGAGGTGTTAATGTCTAAGTCAGGTAGCTCTTGAGCACAGTTAGCAAGCTTCCTTCCTTTCTTTTTCTTATTCACGACTGCCCCAGACTGGTGAACTAGGGTATATTAGTTAGGTCATGCTATGCTGTGCTGCAAAAATAAGTAAGTCTCTGAAGTGCACTGATTTACACAAATATTTTTCAATCTTCATTTATGTTCTAAGGTTTGTATCTGATAACTTTCTTCCATCATGTAGTCATGCTTCCCGGAGCAAATGACATCCTAGATCAACGTATTAAAGGAAAAGTAGACTTGGAGAAGGACCACGAACTCTTACCTTTCTGAAATGGGAATGGGTGGATTATTCCTGCTCGTGTTTCACTGACAGGAACTTGATATCATTCTGTTGACAGTGCTATGGTTTGTGTCTACATGTCTCACCCAAAGCCTCATGCAGTCATGAGGTGGGCTTCTAGAGTTTGTGATTGAGTCATGATCGATTATGGATTATGATCAATGGGATTATGGGTCTGAGAGTTACACTAATTCTGGGATGAGTAGCCTGCATATAAGAAACGGAAAAAAGCTTGCTCTTCTTTCCTCTTTTCTTCCTTTTGGTGTCTTCCGTTTCCAGGAATGGTTTCTCCTCTGCCATGCCAACCTGCCTTGTAGCCAGCTAATTATGGACTGAAACCTCCACAAACTATGATGTAAATAAATCTTTCTTCCTTTAACTTTGGGTGTCAGGTATTTTGTTTCAGCAATGAGAAAAGTGACTAAAATGCATAGAATTTTGAAACATGGAGAAGCACATGGATATTTAAGGAAACTGACTCCCTGAGCTCCACAGGAAGTAGGTCTACTGGAAACTTCTCTTACTCTAGTTTTTTTTCTTCCTGCCCTCTCAGATCTCCTGTTTCTGGAAATCATGTTTTTGTGATGTTGATGAAAGCAAACAGCTTGATACTGGCTAGCAGAGGCTTCGTTTGAGAATGGTTGAAGAGGGAAAACAGAGGGAAAGGGGAATAAGGAAGGGACATGTCTCCACTGTCATTTATCACTCCTTTATGGTCATTTTTCACTTTCCCCCTTCCTCATAGCCTAGTCATGAGTGAATGGTTGCAAATGAGAAACCGGCGAGAGGGTGGAAAGAGAATCAATTCTGCCTCCTACACAGGTTTCGGGACTTTCTCCTCCTTTGATTGCCTTGCCTTTCCCTTTATTTGATAAACACTCACATCATCAAGATATTTTAGCAGACTCTGTGAGCCAGTCAGGAGTAAACTCTGAGTACCTGAAATGCACATTCTGTGGCATCTGGCTCTAGTGACACTCAGAGAACACTGAGAACCAAAGAGCGCTAGACACCACGGTGTAAAGCCAAATAGAAAGCAAAGTGAACACCTTCTTGGAGGAGCTGTTTAATGCTTGGCTGAGTAAAAGACTGAGTGGAGAGAAGATTGCTGAGAATAGAGGCTGACCTCCACATGGAAGCCTTGAATTGGAAGCAAGCAGGAAAGGGGGGAAAAAAAGAGAGATGTAGAATCTAGAAATCTCATCACTTTTGCATGATCTCATCTCTCCCTCACCTCTTTCCTAACCTTTGGTCTATTTCTCTTCTACTCTGCAATGCAAATCCTGATGCTGCTCTTCATAGCCCTATCCCACCTTTGTTCCTCAATCTGTCTTTGCCTACTTTGCCTGCACATGGAATGCAGACAGAGAATGTTCCTACTGGGACTGGGGACCCTGTGTCATGGTTTATGTCAGGGTTCCCAAGCCTCATGCATTTATGGACACGACCAAATCTAGCATTTGTAATTGGTTCATGATCTAGCGCTTGGGATGGTGGTGTGAGTGTTTCACCACCCTGGGGTGGAGCCAGGAGATGATGTATCTAGGAAGAAGGTGTGTCTCTGTCTCTTGCCTGTATGCTCCTTGCTGTGTGCAGCCAGCCCTGAGTGGTGGCCCGCCATTCCACTGTGCTGCTCGGAGCCAAGTGAATATGGACTGAAACCTCCAAGAACTGTAAGAAATAAACATTTTCTTCTCTAACTTTGAATGTCAGGTATTTTGTCTCAACAACGAGTAAAAAGTAAGACACACTGTGAGGTGTTTCTGTATAGCTAGCACTCCAAGTTGGCAGGATGAGGAGAGCCACCTCCTTATCTTGTAAAAGCATATAAGAGAGTGGGGAAAATATTATACTGTCATGTGTTTAACAGTGTTAGGTGCTTTATGAGGTAAACACAAAATTGCATTTGCATGCTTATGATGTAGGCACATTTTGTAATGTAATCTGGAGGTTTAGTCACCTTTTATATTAATGGAAATAGTAGAAGATTCAAGTAGTGATTAAAGTTTAGAGCAACAATTGACTTAAATGACTAGTGAGGTTTCTTCCTACCCATTAGGAGTTTCCATTAGGATGTGAAAACCTTTTATCTAAATTTTGAATGTATGGTTTTGAAATGGGCCTGCGGAACACAAGTTTATCTTTAAGAAAAAAACTATTTGCAGTGTGTCAAGTTATGATTTCTTTAATCTCTTTTCACTCTGAAGTTTGCATATTCCATGCTTTTTTTCTACCCTTTCTGCATATTAACACGATTCTTCTTTAATCCCAAATTGCTTAGCTTTGATAATGTACATTTTAGAAACTTCATTAGTTATTTCATGAGGTTAAATAACTATATCGCCAAGAAGTTAGACCGTACTTCCAAATGATGACAGGGGAATATCTTACTAATTTTCTCTTAAGTCCTTACAACCATGTCCATTAAAATGTTTAACTGATTCTCTAAACTTAATAAAGTGCAAATGATTATTAATATTTTATCATTCCTGTAAACAAACTGTGCTATTCTAATGAGTGTACAACCAGAAGTAATCTTTAAAGGAAATCATTAATGACATACAAAAAGGATCATGGGAATTCCTTACAGTGCTCTATCAGAAGTTTGTTTTCCTAAAGACAGTTTACATTTGCCCTCAATTGCTTTTCTGTTCACTGACACACATTTTAATTTTTGTTATTAAGCCAAACTTGTACCCCACTTGGGCATAATACTGTTGGATATGATGAGGCTTAGAGAAGTCATTAAAGCCATCCTCTGCTTCCTCCAAGGCAAATAAGAATTCTTCTTGAAGTTTTATCCACTCAAGGGCATGAGTTTCACATTTCCTTTGGGAACTAATTTTAATTTCTAGCAACATTTTCTTTCAGGACTTTTTTTCTGAAAAAAAATGCAACTAAAATGCTTCCTGAATTTTTTTTTTAACAAACCTTAAGAAACAAGGCAAATGGCCGTTTAGATTTCTGATAAAATTTTGAGTTTATGGTTGAATATTTCACTGAATGCATTAAACTAAGTTTGACTTCTGTTCACTTTAAAATGATCTTATGTCTAGGAAAGATATTGTCTAAAGGGAAGAATGTAGAACTGTGGTACAGATGCTTTAGAGACAGGTCTTGTTGAAGGGAATTTTTGTGGGAGTAGGTTGAAAAAATTATTCACGAAGAGTATTAATGGCTGTGATTTTAAAAGGAGGGTGAATAATTGGTTCAAGGAAGAGACAATTAAGAGGCAAATGGACTGAATGGGCTAAAAATTAAACAATCAAATGCATTTCAGGATCAGCGTCACCCAGAAGGGGACGTGCATTGGAAATGGACTCTGCATGAAAATGAAAGCCATTCTAACCCTGGGAGGAAAGAGTAGTGTCTGGTGGAAAAAACAAAACTGCTGGCAGCTCAGGGGTTAATGATCCATAGTGTGGGAGAGCGACAGGGAAAGAGAGGTGCAGGTGGGCTCCTGAGAATCCCTGCCATGAGCTGGATTTATGATGGTGTGCAAGGCTGAGGACATTTATTAGTAAATAACGGGGATGGTGTGGTAATGACCTGAGCGCTGGTCTATAGTCAATCAGAGGATGATTGCTGCATAATTCTCCTGGGGGATTGTTAGCAGACGAACACAGCTAAGACCAGGCACTGTCTCACAGGGAGCCCGTTAGTGGCTTATGGGGGACAGATACTCTATTTCTGTGTACAGAGGAGTTCTGTTTATTAGGAAAGCAGGGATGAATGAGTGAGAGACCCTGACTCTTTCTCTTGTTATGTAGCTTTTAAACACAGCCCATATCTGAGTGGAACCTCATTTAACTATGCTATTTTGGAGAGACTAATGAGATAATACCTTCCTTTTCCTCTTCTTCTAATGAAATAGTACCTTCCTCTTCCTCTTTTTTTTCCTCCTTCTCTTCTTCCTCCTCCTCCTCCTCCTCCTTCATTTTTTGTCAGTAGTGGAGACTGAACCAAGGGGGCTTGCACTTGCTAGGCAAATACTCTATAACTGAGCTAATCCTCAGGCCATTTAATTTTTTATTTTAAGACAGAATCTCACTAAATTTCCTAGGCTGGTATTGAACTTGCAATCCTCCTGCCTCAGACTCTGAAGTACAATGATGCCTCAAGTCGCAAACTTAATTATTTCTACAATTCTGGTCATGAACCAACTTTGATGAAGACTGAAGCATCTTTTCCCATGAGGGCAACATGGAACCTACCTTTGAATTCCATTTGGTTCTCATCCAAAATAGTTCATGATCAGAATGGTGGAAAGAATGAAGTTCATGAGTTGAGGAGGTACCTCTGTGTTGGAACCACAGATGTGTGCCATTGAGCCTGGATGACATTTTATCAAAGGTTTTTGATGATAATTTACATTATCAAAGGCATAAGTGTGTTCCTACTTACATATATAAGGTATTATATCTAAGAACCAATGCATACAGATAGAACTATGGACTTCTATATTGTGAGGTGTGTGGTTTGGTTTATTTGGCAGAATGCTAAGAAATATTTTAAAAATCAAGTTATTTTCTTAGCTTTTTAGCCTCATCATTTGATGTATTTTTGATTACCTTTTATGTTGTTTGCTTGTTTTCGTTTTACAATAAATTAAAGCTACAATTTACTGGTTTACATACAAGAAGAGGCAAATTAAAGCTAAATATATGCTATTTTCTTCACATGAAGTATATCTCATCTTCGTTTCATAGCATTTTGAGCTGAGGCAGCCTGGAATTTTTGGTCATTAGTGTTGGAGTGTTTTTGCTATAAACTTAATAACATAGCACATACAATAAAATAGCATTCAAGATTCTTTGACAAACTCAGTGTCTTTGATGAAGGTGGTGCTGTTGGTAGAAGTAGCCAGTTGGTGACACACATAATGCTCTGTCCTCTCTCACCAGTAGCGGCAGGTGAGTACCTTTAAGTCAAAAATGACTTAGAGGAATCAATAAACAGTGCATAAAAGTGAGGATGAAGCCAAAACTCCATGCGTCAAAGATAGGAATTGTCAATATTCGAATCCTTAGCCCTTAACCAGAATACCTACAACAATATGATGAGAAAAATAAGTTCAGAAGCATTTTTCTTTTTTACTTTGGAGATTTTTGCCATGCTTGAGCAAGTAGCATTTCCTTCATCAGGAATGCTATTATTGCTATTATTTGACTTCTGGCTACTTCCCCTGCTTTGCAGCATCTAACCATCAGCAGATATGTCATGAAGCACCAATAACCGCTTAGCACCTCTTTTCTGGGAGGCACTCAAGGTCATTTGAAGGTGAAATGGCTACTAACTTGGCCTCTGTCTTTCCATCAGAAGTAAAGGTGAGATGAAGAGCGGCCAGATCTACTGCCAGTGATCAGGCTGGTATGTGTTTCGTATCTTTTAGCACCACACAAGATGGGGCTTGGATGTATTTGTATGCACATCCTTTCATTAAATAAATAATCATTATTGACCTTTACAAGATGAGCATGATTGTGCTACCACAAAACCGACAACTTCGTAATATCATACATTTATTAACTAGCTAATTGTAATCATTGCAAATATATGCCACACATGACACAAACAGACACTGTTATAAGTTGATTTAATTCCCCACCCACTCCCATAAAAAAATTTAGGAAAGCATCCAGACTGAGGCTGGTAGACCAGAAGGATGGAAAATCTTGCTGGCATTACTGAACTGCTGTAGCCACCCAAAGGCATCTATGTCTACATTATTAGGGGCTGACAGTGTGTCTTATGGGTCTTATTTTCAGTTTCTTGTAAAGAAATGCATTTTATATCCACTGGAAAGCACAAGCAAGTTGCCTGATCAATCATACAGCAGGATGAACTCATTGACTACAAGATGACTACAATGAATGGAGTCTTGGGAGATGTAAAGGCAGTGGGCATCATGAGTCTCTCCTCTTGCAATCCTTATTTCTTGCTAGTTGCTACTGACCCGCGCAGTATTTTAGGCATCAGAATGGTGCACAAAGATAAAGAGGGAGAGAGACATATGTTAAAAAAAAGTGCTAGATCTGCTAAGTATTTTGATTTAAGCATTTCATAAAGTACACAGTCCCTGCATCAAAATACCACTCTGCACTCCACACACTCAGCCCCTGACATCTGATGGTTTGACTTAGAATTGATGGTGCAATATGGATCAGCCATATGGATTCAGTAGAAACTGTACTTTGGAATGTCGGTCTTTTCCTGGGCCACCAAAATGCAATGTGACACTCTGCTGTGTTGCTGGGCAGTGGGAGTAAACCGCTGCTCCCTCCGCGCAGGATCACGAGGGCAAATGGCTGCTAGTCTGCAGCGCACAGATGGTTCCCATCTTGTCTGGCTTTGACTTATGGTCTTCCGATTTTATGTTGTTGGGAAGCTGATGTGCACTGAGTAGAAATCACACTCAAACATACATTAGCCATATGTATGGCTATGGGGAGCGCTCACACTGCCATTTTGTCTTTCATTTTCTGTACAATCATCGATGAATTACACGAGATATTTAACAGTTTTAAGTTATAAGACATAGACTGCTGGATGATATTAATCAACTGGAGCTTAATATAAGCATTCTGGGCATAGTTTAACATAGGATAGGATAAGCTTCTAGGGTAGAGGTATTAAACACATTTTCACTGGAAGATCTTTCTAATTCGGGATTTTTGCAGGGAGGGACATGATTGAATCCTTGCCATGACCTGCACAGCCAATGGGGTCCTGAGAAGGGGTGATGGGAGATTAAGAAATAACTGGACACATGCTAAAAGGAAAGCTGGGACCAGGTGGGACCTGACCTCTCTGATGGCCAGGCAGTGACAAACCAGCACGATCTGTGTTTTTTTCTACACACGGTGAAAGAGGACGCATTGCATAAAAGGGCCCAAAGTGCAAAATCTCAGTGTTTTGCTGATAACACTGAAAATGAAACATTCCCAGAACTCACCATGCTGTAGTCAACAGGGACACCCACAAGGCCAGACACTAGCGGGACTGGCTTTGCTCTAGTCCCAGCGACTGGTTCACATGGCTCACCTCTCCCACTCAGCTGCTCCCCACAAATCTTATGTGCATAAATCAAGGAACGTTTATATGCCACAGCTAATTGTCAATTAAAGGGAGGATAAAGCTCATCACTGGTTTCTGCATGTGCTTCATGCAGGATCTACATGTTTGCTTTGCTGTTTGTAGGAGTGGCATCCTCCTGCCAGTGGGATTCTGGTCCCTGGTCCTCTTGCTGCAGCTGCCAAATGGCACAGGGCTTGCCACCACAATGCATTCATTCCTATTTGTTGTCCTAGATTTGACAGTGTTTTCTGGACATACTGTATCTCTCAGTTCAGGCTCTGGGATTGTCCTGATGCCCTGGGTGCAAGGCATATTACAGGATTCTCATTTTGGTCACAGGTACAACATGGGCATTTGGAGGAAGAGGTTAACTTGTGGGGCAGGAGATGAGGATTCATGCACAGATGCTTCTCCCTCCCTTCTGTGGCAGGGCATTCCTGGGAACAGTGGTTTGCAGCACTCTCTGAAGACACTAGCAGTCACCTAGGTTAGTCTGCACCCAGGCACATATACTTGTATTTGCTACCTTCTTTTCTAGACAGACAATCTTTTCCTGATTTATTTGATCCTTCATTTCTGCTTCCTAGAACTATGTTGTTCTCAGTCAAAGAGCAGCACATAAACTCTCGCCTCAGGCTGTGTTTAATAAAGCCTAACTTGGTTTCTGATGTTTGACTGCTGACATCTTTCAAGGCTCACCCTTCCTTTGTCTATGATCAAGAATTGCTGAACCCAGCACCACCCCCTGTTCACCATAAAATACTAAGCTAGTCTTCTCTTCCAATTGTCTTCAGCTAGTTCCTTTGGGGGTTACTCAGTTCTCCCCTGGAAGCTTGATTATGTGAATAGTAAACACTTGCATCTCTTTTTGGTTTGTGTGCACTGCCAATAGCTTGTATGTCAGAATCAAATTTTGGATGGTGTCCACTGTGCTTTTGCAAAGCGACTCCAGTGTGACAGCTGTACACATCATCTGCTTCGTGGGACTGGGTCCATTGCTTCCCCGAACAGCAGAGCTCATTTGAGAGGTGAGGGATGAGTAGGAAGGACGGGCATTGTCTGAGTGCTGGACCACAATGCACAGAGCAGGTGCCCTAGTCCAGGCTATGACACTCAGATTCCTTACTCTGTGGGAGTTACAGGAGGACTTGGAGGGGGTGGGAGGGGATGCTTTGGAGAATGTTGAGTCCCACTTGTAGCCAGGAGAAGAGGAGGCGATGGTTCCTCCTCAACCAGAACCCAGTGAGAAGGGCCTCAGAAGACTGGAAGAGAAAGGCTCCTGAAGAGAATTTGGGGGGCTAGCAGTTTGGGGCTAAGCATGGGGGATGCTTCCTTTCTCACTGTGAATCAACAGAGCAGGTTTACCCATCAGGATTTTCCAGAGATATGGAGCCAATAGATATAGATGCAGAGATATATGCTCTTGATTATACATACACAAATAGGGGGGATTTAGGTCAAAGAATTGGCTCATGTGATTGAATGGGCTGGCAAGTTCAAAGCTGACAAAGCAGAGAGGTGGGCGGGGTTAATGACCCAGAGAAGTGGTGCTGTGGTTCTTGTTCAAAGGCAGCCTCTGCAGGAACAATTCTGTCTTCTCTGGAGGAAAGCACACTTTCAGCTATCAGGCTGACTTAGCCTGCCTTACCTCTACTCCCTCTTGGAGTGGCATTCTTGGAGGGTTCAGACATGGAGGCTAGTCAATGGCAGAAGAGCCAGCAACGTTACTCCAGGACAGGGAGAGCACATTCCATCCTGCTTCAACAGCCAGCGTTCTGCAAACTCTGGCCCCAGCTGGGACCACTGCACCCTATTAATATTAGGTCAAATTCCGACCAGTGCATAACTGGAGAGGTTTTGGGTCACGTGAATTTTCATCCTGGACCAGGGCATGACACAGCCTCATTGAACAGTTTTAAAGAGAGCAGAGAAACAAAAATCAAGTTTAATTTCATAAAGCATGACCATTCAATTTACTATTAATTCTATTTGGCCTCTGAAGCCAGTATTCAGGGAAATTTTTTTTTAAGTTTTTCAAATGATTGTTTGATGAGTGGAATGATCTTAAAAAATAAAATAAAATAAATCAGGGCACAATCTCTAGATTTGAAATTTTTCAGAAGTGGTTTTCCCTGAAGTCCTTGTAATAAAATCCTTAGAAGGTGCTGTAATATCCACAGTGGACGCTGGGTGGCAGCCGTCCACGGGCGCTGTGTCCAGTCTTCCTTGCTGTGGTTTTGGGGGAGAAACATTTTTTTCCTGTTTTTCCTTTTTTTTTTGCCCATCCTTCCCAGAGCAGCTATTTCTCCTGCTTTGGGTAGAATCTCTTTTCTCCGACAGTGTTTGTTTTATGATTGGATCCTGTTTGGCTCCACGAGGCCAATTTTTCTAATGCTTTCTGAATATCATATATTCTGGTCTATTTATGTTAAAGCAGTTTAGAATCTCTGTTGGCTTGGAAGATGTCTATTTTTTATTTTTTCTCCTCCTTTTTTCTTCTGGTTTCATTCAAACATGGACAGACACTTTCAGTATCAAAAGCTGTTGTTCTTTTTTCCTGAAAAAGTTTGCTACAGTAATGCAGACTTCCTCAAAATCCTAGCAAACATCAGAAAGAGAAAAGACTGGTTTTTATTTTGCTATTCTTGAGTATTCATTATTCGTATTTGCACATGTCATTAGCATGGTGAGTTGTCTCTCAGTTTATACCAGGTGGTGTGATTTTTTAACCCCCTTTGGAATGGAAGTAGAAATTTGCTTTATTAAACTATGCCCTTCATTAATGTTTTTTAATGAGTCTTTTCCTTTAAAATTTCATCACAAGGATCCAATCCCACCTAGAAAAAACGTTTCATTTTTCAAATCAATTACATACGTTTCTACGGTTCTTTAGAAATGAACATCAGCTATTGTCTGGGGGAGGGCCCCGGGGTATGGAGAACCACGGGGCTTCAGTGAGCTGGTCTCTGATGAGGGACCTGACATTTGTGACTGCATTTGCTCTGTGTCCTCAGGCAAAACAACAGGTTCGCTGTGAATTTTAGATGAGTTTGTTCACCCTCGTCATAAATATTGCGGAATGGCAGGTACCATTCTGGATGAGAGGAGACCTGGCTGCTCCGTCAGTCACAGCACACCGCGACACGTGGCCGGAGCAAGCATGACTACAGACAGCACCTAAGGTGTGCATGTGGAGTCGTACGTGGGGGAAGGAAAAGAGCCTGGTGCAAAAGTTAGAGACACATTTAACAGAAGGCCTGGTCCAGGTGCGCAGGCAGGTCCAGGCTCCCTAAGGAGCTAGACATAAGGTGAAGTCAGAAAGATAGGCTGAAATCAATCAAGGAAAGGGCAGTGGGGTGATGTCTTAGTCTGTTAACAGTTGCTGTAATAAAATAGAAGAACCAGGAAACATATAAAGAACAGAAGGTTAAACTGAATATGGCGCCACTCACCTTATGATCCCAGAACTTTGGGAGGCTGAGGCAGGAGGCTTGCAGGTTTGAGCCCAGCATAGGGGAACTTAATGACATAGTGCGAAAAGCCCTGTCCCCCCACCCCCAAATACACACACACACACACACACACACACACACACACAATATACTATAGTGTTGTTCAGGTTTACTTGTACAGAGCTTCAAATTTTTCCCCTTTATAAATTTGTATAATCCTTTTCATGATATATATATCATATGTATGTATATATATACATCTGTATCATATGTATATATATATATGATATATATATCATATATATCATATGTATGTGGAAGACAATCTACTTGGACCACTTGGTAATTTGTCACAATTTAAAAATACATTTATTTTAACAGATCTTTCACTCCATGGTTTTGTGTTTTAATACAACTTTTAAAATGATACACAACTAATTGATAGTGTGATTTTGGGTAAGCTACTTAACCACCCGTTGGTTAAGTTTTCTAATTTGAACAAAAGAGTTAATAATCTTATGACTCAAAGTTAATGATTATGCCCCTTAATGAACTGCTTTGAGGATTAAATAAGACGAAAGCTGTAAAGTGAATTATAAACATTCAATAAATATTAGTGTTGTAGTAGCTACTATTATGGGATGGATATGAATATCCGAGTGTGAGACCCACAGACAGAGCCGGGATTAGGCAATGGGGGTGGTAACCAGGCTCTTGTTAAGGTGAGATGGATGCCAGTGTTTACTGGAGCTTATGATGCACTCTGCATTGCATAGAGAGTGAAGAGCTAAGTGAGGGTGTTTGTGCTTGTGTAGAGAGGTGAAGGAGAAACCTGGGTTTACACCCCAGTGTGTCTCTGCACTGGGTCTTCTCTGGTGCTATGTGGGATTCTGATACAGCTTAATAAGAAGAAGCAGAACTGACCTTGAGAGCTTGCATAGTGTAACTCGGTGGAGCTGGGTCTTTTAAGTTATTATTCCCTTTATCTGTTCAAGCTCCATACAAACCTGATCACCTTGAGACAGTCTGACTTCCAGCTGAGCCATTGGAAGACTAATGCTTGAGGTTACACTCATCGCTGAGTGGGGAAGTTGGAGTTGGAATCCAGCCATTCTCACTCAGCTCAGACCTCGAATCCAGGCATTTTAGCTATTAATTGCATAATCACAGTCACAGTTTTCCTTCTAAAACTTCCAGAAATGTCCATGACTTTAAACTATGACAAAGCAACCCTTGTGGGATTTGTTTTCTTTACCTTGAAAGAGGAGAGTTTGGGGCTGGGGATTTAGCTCAGTGGGATAAGCACTCGCCTTGCAAGTAGGCGGTACTGATTTAAAAAAAAAAAGAGGAGAGTTTAATTAGTGAAGCTTCATGTTGGCTGAAGTAATCTGTAAGGACACTCTGAGCCTTGAGTTTCCATAATTTCCTTATTAAAGAATGCATAAAGTATCTGAAGTTAAAAAGCACAGTGGTGTAAATGTAATTGTACAATCAAGTCAGTGTTTTCAGTGGCCAGTCAGTAAACGTAGAGAGGATGTCTAAACGAAGACAGAGCAATCAATCCCCACCGTCTATATTTTGAAATTTCCTCATTCAGGATAAACTTAACTCGGCACACATGGTGATCCCAGCCCTGTGCTGTGGTATCCTGTCCCCATCTCTGTTTTCAAGTCTCCCAGAAGCAGGCATAAGAAAAAGACCACTAAGTGCACAGATGACAGAGGATTATGATGTAAATATGTAAAAAATGTTATAGGAACAGAGAGAATCTATGCATCTAGTGAAATCTGCTTAGTACAAAAATGAGTGAGCCAACAAAAGTGAGAAATATGAAAAGGTAGCTGTGGATTGGGAAGGCAAACCAGCTATAAACAATAAAATACAGAGGAACCCATCTGTGGTGGTGAAGAACGAAGCCACAGACAATTCTGAGGAGAAAGAAAGAAAGAAAGAAAGAAAGAAAGAAAGAAAGAAACTCAGTGATAGTCTTTTATTACATTGACTTAGAACTCAGTGAAGGAATTTTCTTCTCTTGGGACTTTTGAGACACATCTCCTATGGAATCAATGCAAAAAATTAAATCTAACACACAAGGCCAATACTGAATTACAGACCAGTGTAATCAGAGAGCACACACACAAACAGATAGTTACATATTTTTCAATACTGTAGCCAGCGTTGTGATGACAACGTCTAACTGTCTTTTCATCCTGCTGGGATAACAACTGCTTCTCCTTTCATTTGCTTTTCTTAATAATTGCAGGGCTCTTTGTGGAAGTGTCGCTATGGGGAAGAGTGTTCATAAGTCAGCGATTGTTAGGGAGGTGCTTTGGAATGTAGCCTTGTGGACCAGAAGGAACTTAAATCCATTTCATGCTCAAATAGGAGAGCAGAAACACTGCCAGAATCTAGCAGTTTTGTCTTCATTGTTTCTTCAATTTGCTGTGTTCCCTTGGCTGTGGGGGTAGAATTTTCTACGTAAAAGTCAAGACCTTGTCTTTCATCCTTCAAAATTTGGAAAAAGGGAAATGCTGTCGAGCGATTTCTGCACCTTCTCTTGGGTCCTGAGAAGAGCCTTTGGAGTCGGTTCATGTGAGCTATGTTAGGGGAGCTTGGTTGACAATGAGACAACTGTCCTAATTACTAAGCCTTGAGAAATAATTATCTCAGCCTTCGGAGTGAGTTACCTTTGCCCTCAGTCACAGGACCTGGCAGATGGCGGATTCCAGGAGGTTTTGGGATGATTTTCTTTGGATCTTCAAACAGAATGTTTGCAGAAAGTAGTTAGATTTAATGTGTTTATCTCTGCCCTTGCCAGCTGGTGGCCTCAGAGGGCATCCAGAGTGGCAGGAAAAGGCACTGTGTTTGAAGAACAGATACATTCTTTGATTACCTAGTCTGTGGACTCTCTTAACTATTGGATGTTACTGATGTTTATTCCTTTGCCCTAAAAGGAAGTGAATGTCTTTTTCTTAAGTGGATTTCTGCTTCCTGGGCTTCTCTGTGTTCTTATCCCAGGGCTTCCTGTCCATTTCCCCTCTCTGAGTGTATTTGCCATTGTCTGTTATTGTTATGTGAGACTCAACGAAAAAACTCAGCACAAAATGCAGTTTTCGGTCCTGGACATCACAGTAGCTTTCCAACCTCATTAACATTCCAGCAAAAATTTAAAAACAGCAAAACGAAACAACAGAAACCTGAGCACATCTATTGACAATCCTCTTTGTCTGGTATCTGTGTAGCACACCTTTATAAATAAGCATGTACAAAGATAAAATAAGCCAGCTTGTTTGTCAGGCGGGAGTGTAGTAGATTGTAAAATAAATAAAATCAAACAGCCTTAATAATCTCCTGGAGTAAACTGATTTTCTTCCCTTTGGCAAGTGAGCTCTGTGTATGCTGCCCATATTCTGTGGTAACCAATGTGGTGGGTCACCCACCAGCTGCAGGGCCCAGATTTCTTGTGTCTACAAACCCCTTTCTTGAACTGACATATAGGAAGGAAACTGCAATAGAAGCTTCAAAGCTAGTTTAATGAGGGTGACCTAGTTGGAAAAAGTGTTAAAGCATCTCCAGTGTAAAACCTTTTTAATTCTCACCAACGATAAGATGAGTCATTTGGAGTTCTGAGTACTTCCAATTAGCAAGTGGGAGACTCTGATTAAAAAATCAGGCCCACTGCATAGCACAGCATACTTTGGATTTTTATTTTGATAAGTGGTTTTAAGTATTTATTATAATAATCCACAGTCTATGGGCTAATGGGCTGCGGTGTGTCTTTTAACTGCGATAAAGTCTCGAGGAGATGCAGTTACATCTTGGTTGCCATGTAAAATGAGGACACTTCTTTTTTTTCCCACACAATGATCATGTTTTCCGATTAATGAAGTGAAAAATAGATCATTTTACTATATAGAAATTGCAATATCTTGTACATAATACTACACACAAAACACATGAATTGCTATTAATGGCCTTGATGGCTGTCCTGAAGCATACCATTTAATTGCTTTCTTCTGCTGCTGCATTTGCCTGTATTTTTCTTTCATTATGGGAGAATAGCTGCCTGATTTTATGGCTAGGTTTTTTTTTTTTTTTTTTTTTTTTAACGTCAGAACTGGAGTTCAACTTCCAGTGCTGCTGCTGTGCTGTCCTGTTTTTGATGCAGAAGTCTCATTTGCAGCTCCGTAATTCTTTCTTCACAGCTCGCAGTGGCTGAGTGTTCCGGTGATTGGGCCGGCATGCACTGTGTTCCTGGCTTTGCTCTAATTATTTTGGACCAGTCTGATTTATGTAATCTGTCACCTTGACATTGACAGTACAGCTTGTGGATGAAGATGCTCTTGTGACAGGTGCTGAAGAACTCCTTGCTGGATGCTAACTGTCTGCTAATGACCTTCTTAATTTGTAGACTCGAGCAGAAAAAACACAGCAGTAACTCTTTCGGCCTTTGTGTGTCTTCTCAGCCTGTACTAGAGCACTCGCTATTGATGCTATTGGTTCCTTGTCTGGGACAATAAGACAGTTAAAATATTTCTGCCTCTTGGAAGTTCACTTTCAACTCTGTCCATTCTATTATTCTCCTTGGTTTTCAAGAGCCTTATTAGAGTTTTTTGAGTTCCTGTAAATTTCAATGGGCTCTACAAGCTCTGGACGATTTTAGCAGCATTTCACCAAATGTAGCCAACTTCCCTCTTGCTTCTCCTGTGCAGGCTCCCCACTGTCCTACGCAGCTGTTCTAGGTTCTAGAGAAATCTGATTTCAAGAGACAGTTTTTGTTGCTGGCTAAGATTTCCTCAGATCCTTTTGATGCTCCTCCTAGTAAAAAGATCACATCATGTGTTATGGCTTGGGTCTAGATGTCCCTCCCAAAGATTCATGCACTCATAGGCAGAGCTATTTGGAGGTAGCTAAATCTAGAGTGTGTGATGCTTGGATCAAGGCTGTGAGATTACTAAATTAGTCCACTGATGGGTTTGGTGTAGTGTTTGCTCTGATGAAGGTTCCCTCACCCTAAGTGTGAATGCTGTCTGCCCAAAGGTGAGGTAGCCTAGATAAGATATTAAGAATAGAAGCAGGATGGCGGGGGACTTGTTGCTTATCACATGCTTGCTGCTTCTATCTGCCCTGTTTTGCCATGGATGGTTTATCCTTGGTGACGCCCTTCTGCTGTGCCACCTGCCTCAGAGCCGGCAGATTGTTCTGAACCCTCCACAAACCATGAGCCAAATATACCTTTCCTCCTTTAAATTTGAGTATTGAATTTTTTTGTCTCACCAAGGAAAGTAATTAAAATACCACAAATGGTCTCACTGAGATCTTATTTCTTACTGCCTGGGCTTTTGCTCTTCCATCTGGTTCTCTTTCATCCTCCTGAGCTAAGGATTTTTAATCTGAACATCTAACTGGCCTGCACTATAAAGGTAGATGGCTCAGGAAATAATTTAAAAATACTTCTCATTCTTTAAAGTCTAGATCTGTGACACTGTGGTATGGTTTTTCTTCAATTTCCAAAGTCGCAGGTTAGTGATGTAAGTTATACTTCATACCATAAAAAGCCAGAAAGTCTTATCAAAGAAAATATCACTGTCCAAATGGACTTTTTAAGTTGTCTTCATCAGGTCTGGTAATTAGCTCTTTGTTTCCCCCTCCCTTTTATGTTGTAGATGGTTTGTACCACTTGTCAGTTTCTGCCTGTTGGTGTGATTCACCTAAGTTTGCCATTAGGATTTAGTTTGCCAGAAAGTTGAGTGCCATTCCTGGCATGGAACAGAAGTGGATAAGTACTGACTTTGGACTCATTAAAACAGGATTCTGGTCAGCTGAACCCATACCAGGATAATTAGATTCTATGTGACTATATGTACATATGACATATGAGCATATATACTCTCTATATAATTACCTGCATGAATGTATACCTACATTCACAAACACATATGACTGGTACGCTTAGTTTATTAAAGTTATGTTCTAATGAGTTCATAGTATGGCCAGATCTATATTTCTATCTATACCTATATCTATCTCTATATACTACATGGTTTTTATGTGTGTGTATATATGTGATGTTTGCAAAGAACTGGAAAAGCAAATGTATATCATATGTAATGAACTGAGAATTTTAAGTGGCTTCTCATTTATATTTTCTGATGATATTGAATTTTCCATTCTAGGGTAGAATATGTAAACCTCTAGGCAGCAAAGAACTGTGATTTATTATTTTCTTTCTAACTACTTTTAGTTACTTTTCTCTTATTGCTGGAACAAAGTATCCACTGCCCAAAATTAAGGAAGGAAATGTTTGTTTAGCTCATAGTTTGTGGAGCTAACAAAGTCTGTGATTGGTTGGCTTCAAGGCAGGGTGACATGGCAGAGGGGCAACAGTTCAAGGTGGTGAAAGACAGCAAAAGCAACAAGAGCACATGGGAGAAGCCAGGGAGCAATCCTCTTCCCTCCCTTATATTGTAAGGAGACTTCTCGTCCTAGGGGGGATGTAGCACTCAGACCCAGAATCCAAGCATTGGACCATGAATCAATCAGAAACTCTAGAAGCCTGCCCCATGACTGCATGAGGCTCTGGGGGGACATCTAGACACAAGCCATAACAACTACATTAATACGTATTATAAAATCATTCTTTTATCAAGTTAGTGTGCAAGTAGTCAGCAGAGATAAAACTACTGTTGATCTAGAATATTTATTTAATTGCAGCTAGTGCAGAATATGTGCTTTTTGTTTCTGGTTTATGGGCCAGGTTCTCTTCACCCCTGCAATGCCTCCCTTTCAAACCTCATTATCTTTGGGGTGGCGGATATAGCTCAGTAGTACAAGCATATGTCTGGAATACACAAGGTCATGCGTTTGATCCTGAGTGCCAAACAAAACAGCAAAACAAAAAAACCCAATTTCCTCAAAACTCATATTTTGAAAATTGCACATCATCTGTTTTGAAATTTCACGATGGGACTTATTCCAATGATAAAAAATTTCATATCTCTTTCTTGTTCCTTCTAGGATCTCCTTAGAAAGTTTAAAATATTCCATCTGAAGTAGCATAAATGGGTACAGATTTATGCATTATAATCTGATATAATTTCTTCCATAGTACTCATAATATTAGTACTATAGAGCTATATTTTTATATTTTTATTTTTGGTAAAATATATTTAGCAATCTCTTGTGTTGTTTGGGGGGAAAGTTTTAACTTTGTTAATATAGCACTACATTTTTCAAATAAGGTAACAAACATAGAAACAAGCTTTAATAGTTTTCTTTATCACCAGACTCTACTCTCCTCCCACCAATAATATCTAGCCAGAACCTGTCTGTTTCATTCAACATCTTTTCCTTTTGTTAGTTTTCAATTATAAGATAATATATAGACAAGGCTAATACATAATTTCTTTTTCCTTTGGGTACTAGGAATAGAACTCAGGACCTTCTATTTGCCGAGCAGGCGCTGTGCCATTGAGCTATATCCTGGCCCATAGCCAACTTAGTTTTTGCTTATAATTCAGTTGCCCAACAGGACACTGTGTGTAGCTGTGGTGATTAGCAGGCAGAATGGATAAAGCTTAGAACATTATTCAGTGCCTAAATGAAGGTCACATTCCCAGTGCTAGTTTAAGTGTGCATACAAATGATGGCAATTGCCTTGGTCTTTAGTGTTACACAAAAAATGGTTTTGTTAAATATGCTAATTATTTAGCTAGGAAGGGAAAATTTTCCTACAAACAATATTGAAATAGTTTAAATATGTACTGTTAAGGAAAGGATCAGTCAAGTAGTATATATCTAGAGTCAAAATAAAAATAATTTTGAAAGCTAATGCAAATGGAAATTAGGTTGAGATTTTTTATTATTAATAATAATAATAATAAAGGACTTACTTTTTGCACTCCCTAATTTACTCAAGGATGAACTTCGAGTTTCAGTAGTAAAATAAAGAGTTTACAAATTAGATGCATGACAGTGCATAGATTTATATGAAAGAGTGTTTTAACAGCAGTGAACCACGGGGTGAAGTAGAAGTGGCTGGAATTTTAACAATCAGTGTGGTTGCTTTATTTGGTCACAATGACGAATTTCTCCCTTTTGTCAACATAAGATTAATCATCCTCAAGTTATCTTAATGATATCGGGCAGAGCGTGTAGTTGTTCTCTGCTTGGAAAGTAAAAATAGATGCACAATCAAACTGATTTTATCTTTGAATGCCAATAGTGACAGAAGGAACAAAATTTTGTCTTTGAAAACCGGACTGTTTTTACATTGCACAAAAGGTTGAAGTAATACTTTATTATTTGTATTATGGCTCATATGAGTTACATCTAAAACATGTAGCAAAGTGAGTTGTATTTAATTAATCCTTTAGGGTTCACTCCCATTAATTCGTTATGGAAAAGTATAGAAATGTTTGGATAAGAACTATTTATGATAATTATGCACTAACAAGAGGGCTGTGAATTTTTGTGCAATACTTTAAACCACCCCCAGATGAACAAAAACACAAGTGTCAACTATTAACCAAAGACCAGCAAAGCAAAATGAAGTTCCAGATGGAGGGACGGTTTGGGGATACTACTTGGCAGATAGGGCATGGCTTGTGTGGCGGACGTGGTGAAAAGGATGAGAGTGACCATTCGCTTACTGGGCATGATGTACCTGCAGAAGTTGCCCTTTGTGAGCCCTTTGCATACATCCGCCTGTGTACCCCTAGACCCCTTGAATGTTAGCTCCCTCCTGAAACAAAAGCTAAGACCCTGATCCTTCTAGATTATACCACTCAGTAAAACAGACATTTTTAGGGAACAGCTTACCTCTGAAAATATGGACAGAACAAAGACCACATGGAGAAGCTCACCTTGAGTTTGCCCCTGCCACATAGTTCCCTGTTTGGCAGTTCCTCCTCCTGTGCGATATTATAACTAAAGCCTCTTCTTTGCTTTACTTTCATTTTCTGAGTTCCTCATTGTGTGCTAGAGGGATCTTCAGTTCTCAGAAAGCCTTACTTCACTCCTTGCGTTCTTTGCTGGGGTGGGGAGATGAACCCAAGAGGCAGAGGGCTCTTCATAAGGAGATCCCATTTTCCACCCCCTGCCTCAGGCCTCCATCTGATGCAAATGGATATTACACAGACAACATAGCGTTTTCTTTGGCAAAGAAAACAGAAAGCTGAATATACAGGAACTACGTGTTAGACTCATCGCGAATCACACTGTTAGGAACTTGCTGGCAGAGATGCTTTATTTTTCCGTTCTGATATTTGCAGAGCCTGATACAGTACCTCTGTTAAGGTACACATGTCTGGTCACCTGCTTGCATGAGGGTAGCCAGTCCAGGAGGACTCTGGGGTGGGGAGAGTGGTGATCACCTTGTAGGGAGCCTCAGTATTTTTATGTAATCAGATGTAAATCAGAGGAAAGTCAGTGCTCTCTCTAAAATGGAGTTTATGAAATGCTCCTTCACAGTACTTGTTAAGGATGCACGTAAAGTGTTTATATGCATTCATGGCACTTGGTGGAGGCCATGGTTGGTTATTATCATGTTATTATGTTAAAGGAGAAAAGTTAACCCATGTGTGACTGGGATCATGAAAGGTCTTAGAAAGGGACAGTCTACAGTTTTCTTGATTCAAGGAACTAGTAGCTGTGCCATTCTGACTCTCCCGGACCCTGAATTGCATTGCAGGATGCCTTACTCCATAAAAGTAGATGAATAAATACAGTTTATGATAGCGTTAACATAAGGATTAACACAATTCAGACTGAATTCACTACCATCTACTTATTGTTATCCTCATACTTTCCCCTTCTGACTTAAAATTAAAATGTGTTTTTGGGTTTCTAAAGGTTTCATGATTCCTAGATACTTTCTGGTGTTTCTGGTAGACTGTTAGACCATGGTATTATAGGCAGCGAAGTTAGACAGAAATTTATAAACAGTCAGAGTAAAGACATCAGAATTATGTCTGAAGGTGCATCTGAAGATGACCAAGCCTCAAGATAAAGATGCACTGGCCAGGCCCACATGGCTCCCTATGGGATGAGCAGCAACTTGCAATTATACTATAGTTAGCACTACCTGACCCAGAAAGTCCAGAGAGGCATCAGTCACCAAAGTGGAAGACCAGATCATCCGGATCCATCCCTTGCCCCAAATGTACCCTCGCTAGGTAACTTGCTTCCCTACTGGACTAATATTAGCTAAGCCGCTATACTTGTAATCCTGTAGGTTGACTATAGTTTGATCTACATTGTACCCACATCATAACTTTGCTGTATGAATCACTGCAGACAAAGGACCTTGGTGGAAACTGACTTTTGGGACCCCTCTTGTCTCTCAGTAGCCATTTCTATTCCCCAATAAAAATGTTTCTACTCTTACTATCCATTGTCCTTTGGAATTTGTTCTTTGATTTCAGGGGACACAAACTCAGCGTATCTGACATTTAGCAGGTTGAGAGTTATATTTTCCCCTACATCACTAGGATTGGGAGCAGGACTAAGAACTGGCTTGTTGGAGACGTAACAGTAGACCTGGGGATGATTCCATGCTTGGATCAGAATTTAGGCTCTAGGTTCATTCTGGGATCTGCTACTTCCTAGCTTTGTGTCTTTGTAATTTATTTTATTTCTCTAAACTTGAACTTCTTCATCTATGAAATGGAATATAATGGATATATATTTGAAAAGTTGTTCTGTACACATTAGAGTGAGATTATTTGTGTAAAATCCTTAGTATGGTTGTTTGGAAGTGGTAAACAAACAATGACTGTGAGCTATGTTAATCTTAACTCAATGTGTTTCTGTGTTTTGAGCATCAGTCTTTCCCCCTCAGTCTGTTCTCCTGTACCACCTTTGGAATAACTTCCAGCCTTCCGTGAATTCAAGGTCATGGCCTGGTTTCCCATGCATCAATAATGATTTCTGAGTGTTTTCCATTAATCTAGAGTTTTTAAATGTCTAAAGAGAGCAATGCTTAATCCCAAAGGTCCAAGTGTTTATACATCTTTCTGGACTTCTCCCTACCCTTCCATTTTATGTATTATCTTCTACCATCCAGAGAATTCTGCTCTGCTTTGCGTCCAGAGGTTGCTTATTAAATGCCTGCCGAATGGAAAAGACCTAGGATAGCAGAACATCTGAAACAAGGTATTAAAAATGCAGTGTTGCCTCTCAGAGCTCTATAGTAACATAGAGGACAGCACCCTTTAGTGTACTAGCAAAATCCTCTCCAGAAATAGAATTCTGGCATTTTGAATTCAAACCCCTGATTGAGACAGGAGGTGAATACTCATGATACCTCATTTGTAGGCAGTTTCCTCTGATGACAGAGGAATGATACAGAATTTGTCTGAGATTTACTTCCTCTTCCAATTTCAGAAATCCTTCCCTCTTCTTTCTGAAAAGGTTATGCATTTAAGCCAACTGCTTCTGTTAAAATACACATAATGGGGAAGAAAGGACTTGTTGACCTGGGTAGCCAAATTAACTCTGATCACAAATGAACTGATAGGCCTGCAGCCAGGTTATCCTCAACCACTGCTCATCTCATTGCCAAGAAGACAGATCACCCCAGGGGCCAAATGAAAAGGAAAAACTAGACATAAACATTAAAAACCATGATTCTAGGAGTTTCACTTCCTTCTCTTGCTGCAATTTTAAATAAAACTGGTTGCAGAGAAGAAACATGATCTCACTGGAATCACCGTGCCAAAAATTACTTTCTCAAAAGGTACGGTCAAAAGTTAACAAGTGATGAAATATAATGATCAAATTCATTGAGCTCCCTTCAGAGTAGGGGAGAATTACTTGAAATTTTTAATTTCTTTAAAAAAATTAAGTTTAAATATTTTTTCAGTGCCTTGCAATGGCGATTGTACATTTTGCCAGTGTTTTAAAACACAATGATATCGTAATATTATAGTTACACCATTAGGTGAGATTCTTTAACGACCAGAAAATATCAGTGGATGTTCTTTTGAGCATGCCATTATTGGGTTCTGTTTATAGAGGTATGGGATAGAAAAGAAATTTATATATTTTAATGATGATTTTAAAAGACATTAGCCATAATGCCACAGTGACCTTCATCTTCTCTTGTTTTGATGGCTTCTCTGTTTCCTTTGTTGTCTCTTCATTACCCTTAGCTACTGGATTCCATGAGGATTTCTTCTAAGTTCTCTTGTTCTTCACTTCACATGCTTTCCCCTGAGGTCTCATTCATCGCCATGCTTAGGGCTCCTGACACTCCACCATTAGTCCATATCTCTGTCTGGAGTCCCTGGCTAGAATATCTAATTACCTACTTAATCTATCCACTAAGAAGGGTTCCAGGCAACTCAAATTTAACCCATCCCAAACTTGATTCTTTATAGTCTCTTTTTTCCTTCAAAAAAGCCCTTTCATTAGTTATTTTTGTCTGAGGGAATGGTAATTACCATCCTTCTAGTCATCAGTTTGGTGTCAATTTTCTATTCTCCCTCACTGTATCCCAGCACCACTGAGGGCTGTCTTCCAAGTTTCTCTGCATCTCTCCATTGTTTTGGTGTCTACTGCTTCCGCCCTCTGCCACTGTGTTTTCCCATTTTGCTTGCAATGACCTCACCATTGAACTCCTTTTAATGCTTTATTCAACCTCCTGTCTTCAGAAACAAGACTATGAGGAAGGACAGGAAGATTTTTATGCCCCCCAAGCCCAATCCTAATCACATCATCTCCTAATTAAACATCTTTTCCCATGGGGGCTGGAAGGAATATCTTCCATAGCAATCAGGTAGTGCGCCCAGAAGAAGTGTGCCACCTTCAACACATGCTCTTCTCTTCTCCCCTTACTTGTAGTCACCCAGTCTGCTTTATCGTTTTGCTGGAATATAGGTGTCACTGTTTGTCACCCATCTTTGGTCATCCTTCACATCCTAACGTTGGCTTTTTCTGCTGGGAGCTGTCTGAACTGCCTTTACTGACCCTTTACAGTGCCTCAATTATCCCACTTTGCATAATTAGAATGGGGGCTCTAATTATTTATTTAATGTAGACTTCGTGTGGAAAACACAAGACCATTTCTAACCCTACAACTTAAAACCAGGCTGCATAGCAATAATAGTTCAATAAATTTGTGAAATGAGTGGAAGAATGAAGAATATATAATTGCGAAAAATCTGGGGTGAGTTTTGGGAAAGGCAGTGGAGCATTCTGCATTTAAAACTAAGGCCATTTAAATTCCAACATACTTCTAGTTTAATGAATATTGAAATAACAACTTCCATTCTCCCTAAAGTACTGCAAATCACTAAGACCTAGTGGAATGAATGTTCGTCTAGCTGCTAAGAGACCTGGCAACCACTGCCACTAACTAGCTGTGACACTGGTTAAGTTCCAGAACTATTTTCTTTTTTGTTTTTCTTCTTTCTTTCTTTCTTTCTTTCTTTCTTTCTTTCTTTCTTTCTTTCTTTCTTTCTTTCTTTCTTTCTTTCTTTCTTTCTTTCTTTCTTTCTTCTCTCTCTCTCTCTCTCTCTCTCTCTCTCTAAATTTGTAAGAATTGCCACATTTGTGTCTGAAATAAACCTACAGTTATGAAAGTACTTAAAATATAGGTGCTACACTGAATAAAATTATTTTGGGACAAGTTTTTCTAAACTTACAAAATGTCTTTTTGCATTTCTTATTGTAAAGGAAATGGAGAGCTGCTGGTCTTCCTGAGTTCAGCTTTTTTCAAAGGGTAGTTTGGGGAGCCTCTTCATTGAATGTGTGGGGGATAGCTTGTTGGAAACTATTCTTGGAACTTCCCTCAAGACTTTTAAATTAGCATCTTGACAATGGATTCAAATTAAATTGTCTATCTATCCTCCCTCTCTCTTTCTATCCTTTCTCTCTCTGTCTCTCATCATCATCATCATCATCATCATCATCATCACCACCACCTCTCTAGCTTATGTATGCAAGCTCCCAAAGTAACCTAGGTGCATACTAAAATTTGAGAGCCATTCTTTGCTTTCCATCAGTGGGCTCCCTTTACTAGGGAAGTCTTGATTGTTCCCAAGTAAGGGAGACAGCAAATATTTCAAGGATTTTATCTTTCAAAACTCATCCTTACATCATGCATTTCTTCTTGAAGTTTTTCCAGCTCACCCCAGGTGTTCTCATTGAATTTCCTTTTGATGATATTTTAAGCACTTTAACTTCACCAAGTTAGCATTTAACTATACATTTGGTATGCCTTGAGAACTTATTGTTCCTGTGCTAGTCTTCCTGCTATTAATAGATTTCAAGTTCCCTGAAGTGCAGAAATCTGGCTTCTGCCACTTCCATATGCCCTTAGTATCTGGCAAACGTTGAACTCCAGAGTAGATGCACAAAATTTGAGGAGGGAGGTCTGGAAAGGGCAGAACTTTCAGGAAATGGAGAAGCTGTAAGACTCTCAAAATATACATTCTCCTCACTAAAGATGTCTGTTTCCATTGGCATGTATTTCATTAGATATCCAGACTGTGTTAAAAATCTTTTGTTTAACCATTTTAAATCCAACAAAGCATCAAACAAGAAATAAATGCAGATATACGATTGTAGGAAGCTTTCTGGGAGCTGGAGCAGAAAATACCACATGTTGGGCATTAGTTTGGGAGGCTGATTATGAAATTCATTTTCTGGTTGTGATTTTGTAATCTTACTTTCAGGAGAACTGCGGTCTCGCCCGACAGGTTGGTCAGTGTAGAATGGACACACGATGTTGTCATTTTTCATCAGTTATGATTTATTTTTCTTGGCTTTGATTTTTTTAAAAAGCATATTGAAAGGAAAAGTTAAATGGGATTTGTACTAGTTTGAGAAACAGATGAAAGAATACTTTCAAAACTATTCAGAAGGGATTAAAAGAAGACAAAAAGTCTCCTTTTCTGTTGCAAAGCTACTAAAGTTTAGCAGTGTCTTCTGTTTAGGGCTGCTCTATTGAAAGCAGTGAATACCCAGGGACACGTGTGCACTGTGCGTGAGCATGTGTGTGCCTGGCGAAAGCGCTCTGAAGAAGCACAGAGTGGAACAGGGAAGATTGGGAATCAGCAGAGCCCGACTGCCATAGCCTTATGGTATTTTGCTGTTGAGGAGTTTCCTATCTGTCATATGCTGGTTATTAAAAATTTAATTAGAAATTTTCTGTGCACCTGCGGGCCAGGTCACAGAGTCTGCAACCCAAGTATACAGTTCCCAAATAAATTGCTTGGAGATAGAATAATGATGATTGTTTCACTTTCAGTTTCTGAGCTCCTCATCATGGTTTTCTTTTTCCGATCTCATTTTGATTTTAATTCTCATGACAACCCTGTGAAGCAACTAATCAAGAATTATTATCTTAAGGAACCAAATCCATTCTACCTTTCAAAATTTCCCCTGGGTGATTCATTTCACAGTGTATCACAAGTGCCATCTCCTCTTTCCTATGCCTGCCTACAGTTGCCAAGAGTGTACGCAGAGCTATGTATCTTTTTAACAACACCTTGTTTTATTTGAAAGTTAATTAGTGTTAAAGAATACATCTTACATGTATCAAGTGTAGCTCAAGGTTTCTTTTCTAAGTGTGGGCATCAAACTGTGCTCCAGTGTGACCTGACATTCCTATAGGAAACTCCCTGGGTTCCCTTGTCACCTTCTGTCCCCGTCTACACAAAAGTCAGTAAAATGCTTTTGCTGAGGAAGGAGAGAAGAGTTGTATCAAAGAGGGCGTGCAGTTGCATCAGGATGATAACTGTGACCCATGCATGGACTCTGAGATTCTGAGGGAACCCTTGATTGCAAAACTGCTCATTACCACCCAGGAGATGCCACTGTGTAGTGTTCCTGTTACTGTGGGGACTCTAAAGTTCTGCCCTGGCTTGTGTCCCGAATAAGTTTTGAACATCTGCTTATGGATACATCTTCTGTTCTTGGATGGTGCATGTGGAAAGAAAACCATCTCTGCTGCGTCTCTGGTGCAGCTGTTCTGGTCTCTCTGGCTGTGTTTTGACCTGAGAGAGACAAAGAAGCCACAGCAACAGCCATGACTCCAAGTCCTCCTCTTCTTTCTCTTTCTCTGGGCTACACAGTAAGAAGTATCCTTGTGCCTAGACCTCATTTGTCCCTTCACGTCCTTTTCGCTCATTTAGATTGCAACTATCTCATGTTGCAGTATTCTTGACCTACAGTTCTGTAACTGTCATGGTACATTTGAGAAACAAACAAGACCTAAGGAGATCAGGGTGTTAAATTATGGAGCTGAGATTTCACTAGACTGTCAAAAGCCTGGGTCTATCCTTTTCAACCATAGTCATGAAAGGACATTTCTCTTTTGAGAAGATTATCTCTTAAGCATGGGGGGGGGAGAGAGCGAGAGCGAGAGCGAGAGAGAGAGAGAGAGAGAGAGAGAGAGAGAGAGAGAGAGAGCGCTAGTAGGGGAGTGTGATGGATGGAGAAAATGCTTTGGTTTGGCATTTTTTAGGTTGGAAAGAATTATAAGATACTGTTGCTCCAGAAAGGAGCTTCAGAAACAGAAGCTTGGGGTCCAGCAGAACGCTGAGTGAGAGTCCGGAAAGAGCTAATAATCCTTACCTTGGGGACTGAGACACAAAATAAAAGAACTGAAGATCTTGTAGTTTTCAACTTAAGGGTAGACTTTTTTTTGGTGATAGATGGATTGGATTGAATGAGTTGTTACAAAATGAATGGGAGAGTAGAAGTCCATTGAGTTAAAGAATAATCTTATCTAATTTCTGTTAAGATAAGTGGGAAGAACACTAGAAAATCTAATGTTTTAGTTTAAGGAATGTAAAAGAAATGGTTTTCAAGAAAAAGAATATAAATTCTAAATTGTGCTCAGCAATGATGCAGTCTTGTGTGAACAGAAGAGCTGTGTGACACCTATTTTTCTAGTTTCTGTTTGATGAGTGAAATACACGGAGGACGAGTTTGGAGACACTGGAGTGTTGTAGGTTGTGCTAATTTCCTCCACTGTCACAGAATACCACAAAGTTGACAGCTGCCAATAACGGAATAGGTTCTTCTGTGGTTCTGGAGCCCAGGAATCCTAAATCAAGGTGTCTGCAGAGCCACATTCCCTCCGAGGAGTTTAGAGAAGGACCTTCCTTGCTTCTTATGACTCCTGATGCCTTCTGGTTGTAGTGGCATCACTTTTGTCTCTGCCTCAATCCTCACATGGCTTTCTTTCTTCCTGTAGTGGCTGCACACAGGCCAGCCTGAAGCACGAGTCCTAGAGCACATGTTTCTTCTGCTGCCGTGTGCCATATGAGGCAACCCTGGGATGCTGGAACTAAGTAAAGAGGCTTTGACTTATTTCCCTTCCGTGCTGCTATTAAAGTAGGCACCAAGAACTATTGTCGTTAGAAATGAATTGTAATAAAGCCACATTTTGTGCTCCACACTGCAGGAACCTGGGAAGGTTTGCTCTTAAAGAGACAGATGCATTTAAAAGTATGTTTACATAATATGCAGGAAAGCTTGCATTGAGTCTCTGCTTGCTAGTAAACTTGAAGCTTTCTGTGGCCTCATTTGGAACGTCAGGGGGAGTTAGGCTCTGGGAGCTGCAGAGAGAGATGATCCAAACATGAACAGCCAGAACACTGGAAAGAGAATTGAGGGATTGATTAGGAGAAGAGACAATCAGTGAAAAAAGAAAAGTAGAAAATATTGTTTAGAAATAATAATATTCTGTGGCCTAAAAGAAGCAAAACTTCCTGAAAATCAGTATATTAATGAATTTCCAGGGGACCCTGGAGAGAATCTCCTGGAGCCTCTGCTCCTTGGGGTGGCACTAAGCAGGAGAAAGACAGCCAAGAGCATCTGTGTGTAGCTGACCCGCAAGCCTGTGGCTTGGTAGACTCTTCCTGAGGGCTGTAATAAATGGAAAATCTTTTTCCCTGGAGACTAATTCTCTCTGTGGACACTCAGTACTAAGCTCAGGGTCTCAGCTTTCTCTTGATGGTTTCTCACCTCTGACCTTGCATCTCTAGCTGTATTCTTCATTTTATTTCAAGCAGGAAAGAGAGAAAGAAGTAAGTAGTTTGTTCTGCTGGAAAAAAAAAAGAAAAGAAAAATAGAAAACACCAGCAGAGCATTCTTTTATTTTTATCTTACTGTCACTTTTCAGAAGAGATGAACCAAAGGTCAGTGGGTCCGAAGAGATGGTACCAGTAGAGTTCAGAACAACATTTTCCTGTGGGGATTTGTGAAATGCACTTGGTCTCTTGTCAGTGACCCCCTGCTCATACCCAAAGCAAAGAGGCCAGCCTGCAACATGCACCCACAGCTGGATCAGGGAGCCACACGGGGACCTGCAGATAGATGCAGCTCTGCCTCCCCCTGTAGCAGTTGTTGGAGTCAAGAATTCGCTCTGTAAATGGTGGAGGATGAGAAAATGTCCCTAGGAATAAATGAGCCCCGAAGGTGCTGCAGGGACCAGCAGAGAATAGAGGAGACAGCTCTGGGTCATGACAGTTCCCTTTCCTGTTCCACACACAGTGAGCTTGGGCGTCTTCCAAAGTGGATGCTTGTGAGCAGAGCAGAGCAGAGGGGTCCCTAGAGCCAGAGAAGTTAGGATGGACTCGCAACTCCTCTGTCTTTCTAGCTGCCTCCACTGCCTTCTGGAGGCTCTGGGATGGTGGAGTCTAAAATCTCTATCGCCAAGAGTGACCAACACTTTGTTCAACATAATAATTTATATAGGATCTGTCTCCTTCAGTCAATGCTGTGCTTGTAAACAAAATGAGACTGATCTATTATAACTGTTAACACATGAAGAGAGATCATAGGCAAAGATTCTTTTACAAGACAATTTAAAGATAGATATAGGGAAGGATTTGTTAAAAAATTAAATTACAACATATCTAGTTTTGCAGATCTTTCTTTGCTTTAATTGCAGTTCTGGTGTTGGCTAGCGTTCCAGATTAAAAATGGTTCAAAAGCTACAACCAGCACCACAGACAGGTTATAGTTAGAGATGAGGAAGTGAAGTACAGAAAAAGAAAGTGACGTAAAGATAGCCTCATCGATTAGGACTTATGACTGTCTTCCTTAAGCATGGTTTTAAGCAATTAGCTTCTTATGATTGGTTGAGGTTTAGCAACTTGTTAGAAGAGTAGGTTACAGTCTGTTTGTACACCAAAATAGATCACAGTTCACTGTGTACACAGAAACCTGTAAACATAATACAATGAGAATGGAGGTGGCTTTAGGTCAAACTTAATTTTCTTCGGGGGAAGACAAGAAATCAGCTAATTTTTACGCTGAAATTCAGTCTCCCACTAGCAGCCACAGAACTATTCAGTTTTCTTTTGGTGCTCTCCTAGGAAAGCCAGTACTAACTTTGAAGTGTACTGGAGGTTTGAAATACTCTCTGTACCCAAGAAAACATTTACATGACATCCTGTGTTTTTTGCACAATCTACTCTTTGATTTTTCCATCATCATTAATATTTCCTTCCGAAAAATACATTCTTTGATTCTTCATTGTGCATAAAGAAACGTGGCACTTGGTTTAATAGTTTCTTATTTTATTCTTATAATTTTCCTTCCCAGAAAAGATTTGGTTGTGCAGGAATATTTTCTGTCACACCTGTCAATTATGATCACTCTCTTGCACCTATCTGTCTCATTAATTCCACATTTTTTTTAAAGACTCAGCTTGAGACTATCTTTTACCTTCTTGCCTAACACTGGTTCGTATTTCTCTGATCACTATTATTATTTGTTTCACCTAGAGTAATATTTTTAGATCCATCTTGCTGGGGGAGATGCTATCCCACTTAATCAGATGCAAAACCACATTCAAAAGGCACAGATAAATAACTTTTCAGGTAATGGGTAAAAATCAAGATATTCTGACTTTCTATACTGAAGTATAGAAGTATACTATATATTTTTTATACTAAAAGTATGTTAAACATACTATATATTTTTTATACTAAAAGTATGTTAAACAACACGGTCATTGTCACTAAACAAATGGTGAACATAAAACTAGACATATGTTCTTAATAATCTTTAAAAAGAGGAGATTTGGGCATTTTCCAAATCATCACAGCTTGCCTTCAGGCTTTCTTCATTAGTCATTTATTATGTCTATTTATAGAGATTCTTTATTTTTTACAGTATAATCCAACAACCAGAACTACCAAAGAATCTGTTTTTCAGGACCCCAACTGGGCTCTTTTTTGGTACTAAATGCAGTTAGTGTTCTAGGGGATAAGATATCTAACATGGAAATATGTCCACTTATTTGTGAAAACTGTCAAATTTGAGAAAAAAATATCCTTTTTACCAAGTAACAATTTGTCATAGCAAGGGTAAAGGCTTCCCTTCACTTGTAGAGGACTTGAAAGAAGGCCAATCTCTTCAAAAATTGGCTGTGCTCTCTTTCCCCTACATTTTTTTAATCAAAAAGCAATTTTGCTTAGTGCATAAAGAACTATGATGGTGTCTCTTTTGAGTCCTAGATATGATGCAGAGCACCTCTGTGGAACTTTTTAGCAATCACTTCTCACCTTTTGAATCTTCGAAAACATCTTCCTTCTAATTGGTAGGACTGTCCTCATTAGAGAAAATCCACAATGCCCACATTGTATGTGTGACACAGAATTACGGAAGAGAATAATATAACTACTAAACCGATGGCTCAAAGGCAATACAACCCCTCAACCATGCAAGGCAGAAACAAATGTAGCTAATATTTAGTGATTAAACAAAAGTAAATGCCATGTTGGAGTGCCCAAGAAATAAGGAGTACAATTTAAAAATTTTTAAATTGAAAACTACTGTTGTGGGGCAAGAACTGCTAGTAATTTAGTTTCTAGAGATTAAAAACTCACTAGAAGTTGCATGACTTTGGAGGGAACATTTTTGGATGGGGTACTTAATTTGACAAATACATGTCACCTATGATATTTGGAGAAAGCTTTGAAATTTTTATGCACAACCATCCAGATTCTGATATTTACTCACTTAAATAAAGTCATCTATGTTTAAGAGACACTTAATAGTTGCCTCCAGTTTATTTAGTTATTACCCCCACATGAGAATATGGATGCTTAGCAATTTACCTATTTTGAGTGGGGGGACTCAAAATTAAGTTGTGGTATTATATTGGTCAGTGTTTTATTGGAGAACAGATATAACACAAGACATACAAATGTAGAAAAAAATCAGAAGATTGGTTTATGGTGGTCACTCAAAAAGTTGGATGAGGAAGAGTGCAGAGGGGACCTGCACACTGGAGACCAAAAGTGTCACTCCAAGGTCAGGAGACATACAGTGTTCATGCAAGTCCATATCAAAAGGCAGATGACTCTATGCCAGAAAGTTGAAGAGTCTATGCTGGAAGACTGAACGGTTTGCAGTGAAAGCCAAGAACCTGTCCTGGAAGCCAGGAGACAATGTCCAAGCTGAAGAATGGAAGCCAGTCCATCTTTTCTCATTTTCCCCTTACACTGTTCAGTCGATGAGCTGGGGTGGGGTCCTTTACACCCTAGGGTGTAGAATTGCTGAGCCAACTTAGCTAAACTTCTACTCTCAGGTTCCCACAATCAATAAACCATTAAAATAGCAAAAGCATATTTTATACATGGTTGAATGTAGAGGCTGAGAGCAATCTATTCTTTATTCTTTACGAGGAGGAAATATATCAGGGATTTCTGAGACTACCTTTCCCAACCTTTTCTGTTTAAAGAAAATCAGTGAGAAAAGTTTAATTCTGGGTTTGGTGTTGATGTTAGAACCAGAGTGAAAATGTACATTTTGCACGTGGGTATGTGTGCATGTAAGCACATATTTGTATGTATGTCTATGTGTGTATGTGTGTGCACACGTGTGCATGTATATTTCAAAACGATGGGTTATGGACCTTGACAATATTACCCCTCTAAATTCTGATGTACTAGGTTAGGTAATATTAATGTTCTTTAAATATAGCTGAGAAAAAATAACTTTCTCAATTTTATTGGATTGGTAACACAGGATCAAAATTCACTTACACTTGGGCCCATATTTATAAGCATCTGTTTTGACTGTGTACGTGCAAGAATGAGAGCTTACAAATTGTAGATGATTTTGGATCCAGAAGAAAACTGTGATGAGATTGAGAGTGTCAAGATCTCATAATCTGTGGCCTTAAATCCTTGGCAGATAGCGTATACTTGGGGTGTAATACAAATGATTCTTGCTTATTTTTTCTCCACTTAATTCATTTTTTCTATTTTTTATTGCCTGAGATTCAATCAGATCCATGGCTCTGCACTTACTGCCTAAGAGAAGAGAAAAAGAGGTTAAATGTTTCAGAAGTTTAATACCTTAGGGAAGTTTAGAGGATTTGAGGCAAGCGCAAAATGTTATGAAGAATACTATCAGCTTTTCCTGCATGACAAACTGCTCCAAATGACTGTGACTAACACAAATATCATTTCTTGTTGCTCTAGTTCTGCTTATTTGAACCAGCCAGACTTGATTGTGGCTGAGATAGCCTTAGATCTATGATCAACTTACATAGGACTGTATGGCTTTTTTCCATCTCCAGTATGCAGGTAATGAGGAAACATGGTCGGCCCTGTGTCTCATCATCAAGCAAGCTGTCAGCTTCTTTGTATGATAGAGTAGTGATTTTGCCTACTACCTCCTCATAGTTATGTCAGAACTGGCACAACAGACCCTCTGCTATCTCACTATGGACTAAGGTCACAATAACAACCCACATTTAAAAAGTGGAAATCTAATTTCCACACTTGATGGGAGGATCTATGGAAACACCTTGCAAAATGGGCTGTCTCCAGGGAGGGAAAGAGAATTGCAGCCATCTGCTCAGTTAATCACACATATCATAAAGGACTGGGGTACACTGAAATTGAGATTAATACCAAACTCTCACTTGCAACTGTTTGCATAAAGAAACATACTCATCTTACACTTGTTACCCTAGTACTTTAGCACCAAGTAAGGCATGCACCTAATAGATAGCCACAAACGTAGGAGGTAAAGAAGAAAAGATATTTTGAGCTTATGTATTTTCTATGTCAGCAGGAAAAGAACTCAATAAAACATTGAATATAGAAAAAATTTAAAGCTGTATAGTTTTTCAAAGATTGAAGTTGGTGGTTAAGATTAAGCTAATTTTCAGTAAAGGAAGTAATTGAATAATAAGGCAATCTCTAAGAATTTTAACTACTGCTCTCTAAGTCAACTTTCTAGTTATTGGACACAATACCCACCACCCATAATTTAAGGGGAAAATTTAATTTGACTCATGATTTCAGGGGATTCAGTCTATAGTTATCTGACCCCAATGGCATGGCAGAGCAAAAATGCTCAGTTAGTTCACGATAGCCAGAAAACAGAGCAGAGGAACTATACCAGAAGGGAGGAGTCAGAAATGATACACAGTAACCAAAGTCACACCTCCGTGACACACCTTTGCGTACTCAGGACTGTGCTTCAGTGATCTCATTTGTGATTCCTAAACTGTTCAATTTGTCAAAATTAAGCTAAACCACCAAAACTCTTATTCCCAATAAGATATTAAGAAAGGACAATGTGTAGAAAGCCTCTTGTCTGGGTTTCTATAGCAGTGGGAGTAGAGCGTCTAATGTGACCTGTTTTCCTGGGCTTCAAGTCTGATTATTCTTCCAAAGGTAAACATAATGTGACCAGCCCCTGTAATAGAATGACGAGATATCCTCTATTGAGAACATTTTGGGTGCCATTACACCAGTGGCAGAAAGGGCATCTTTGAACTACAGCAGAAGCTATAACCATGGGGCAAGAGTAAAGAGTACTGAATAGAAGCTGAGAAGATTGAAATGAAGCTTCTGAATGCAGTGTTTAAAATGATTTGTCCTCTTAAAATGAACAATGCTTCTGACATCGAGGCCAAGTATTTATAGACTGTGGAATGTTAAGAATTTCTTGCTATTTTTCTTTAGGTTGGAGCCAAAATGTCTGTGTTTGTATTAAAGCTAAAGACTGTGTTGCTGAAAATGGGGGGAAATGGAGCCGTAAATCAAGGAAACATTGATCAGATGTGCCTGGAATAGGTGGAAGTTGAGGGACACACTAAGAGAAATGCTTCTGATGGAACTCAAGTTCTGTAAGTTCTCTGAGTTATTGGTCTATAAGGGGAAGAAGAGACTGGAATTAATGAGAATTGTTTTCTGGGCCAAAAGCAAGTTCTTGTTCCATAGTACAAACTGAAAGTGTGGTGAACAACTGAAACTCTTAAGTGAGTCTGGGAGGAGCAGACAAAAGAGCCAGCCTCTGGGAGAAAGAGGCCGAAGAAAGAAAAAGGGCCAAAGAAGCATTCCTGTAGATGTGTGATCACTGAGTGCATGGGAAGGGGATGTGGACACCGATGAAAATCAGCTTTAAGTAACTCATTGGGCAACTGTGAATTCCTTAACCTCTTTAGGTCTCACTCTCATTATTTATAAAATGGAGATAATAATAGAATATCTTGCCAGAATTTTGGATTCATGTCCTGGAATTAACCTGGTACTGAGCACTGAACAAACACTACCTTTTGTTATTATTACTTGCCACACTGAGACATAAGAGCAAATAATGAAGGTAATAAACGTTCGACTTTGTCTTTACTTTGTCCCCCTCACTGCCTTGGTTGAAAATGTGTCTCTCAGTTTAGGGATACAGTCATGGTGGAGGGAATGTGGAGAGAGTTTGGAAAGGTTCTGAGATGTTCTCTAAGGGAAGTCCTAGAGCAGTATAGGCTGTTCTGAATGGGAGATTCTGGTCAGACATCAAAAGACCAAAAAACCAGTAAAGACCAGGCTCAGGTTTCTGCTAGGAAAGACTGCGTTAGGTGCTAGACTCCAGATGATGTATGTTATAGCTTGTCAGAAAGTTTGTATGCATTTTGCTCATATCCAGAGACTTTGCCTGAGACTAAGATTAAGAGCAGCAGGCTAATTAATCTCACAGAAGGAATTTCAAGGCAGTCAAATGTTGAGGCTGTGGCATGGCTATTGTTGGGGGCTTTTAGCCAAATCTATGTGAGAATCAAGAGCAAACACCCCAGCAGGATGATTTAAAACTCTGTGAGTTTGGCTAGAAAGGAAGCTCCAATAAAGCTATGCACTGCACAGATAGATCTGAGGAAATCTCAACTGTTGAGAAGGAACAGAATGGAAAAGATGGCATGAAGGTACCACAAAAAACAGCAAGTATTGAACTTTTGCAGCTTCAGAACTGTAAAAGTGAAAGACTTCCCTTTGGAGAGAAAGCCTCAGAGGACCGTGTTTCAGAACGGCGATGGAGACCCCACAAGGTTCCAGAATGGTGGTGGTGTAGAGAATTTGTTCCTCATAATCAGGTCCAGAGTGCTTAGCTATCCAGGCATTTGACCCCTACAGCCAAGAGAGAGGGAAACCTGGCTATTGCTCCAGCTAGCAGCAGTTCTCGGCATCATTCATGTGGTGCTGGTCTTAGGTACATACAGAATGTAAGAGTTCTGAAGTTAAAAAGTTTTCCATCCCAATTTCAGAAGGCCTGGGAGGCCAGGCAACATGCTCTGAGAGGGCAGTGCGTGAATCTATGAGTGTGGAGTCAAAGGTGCAGTGGAGATCCATTTGGAAAAGCCAGAAAATGCGATTGTCTAAGGAAAGCTGCAAGGAGAGATCAAAGTAAACCTAAGAGAGAAGGTATGGGAGCTACAACCACCAGAAAGTGCCATAGGCTTGAAACCACCCAAGCCCTTTGGAGCTCACAGATGGCTTCAGATGCTGGACAGTATTTAACATTTGCCCTGTTGGTTTTTTGACTTGCTTTAGTCTCAATACTTTGTACCCCTATTTTTACCTTTGGAATGGCAATGTTTATCTTGTACTATTGCATGTTGGAAGTGTTTAACTTTGCTTTCTTTTGTAGAGGCTTGCAGCTAAGATTTGTATTACATCTAGGAGGAGATTTGGGAATTGAACTTTCCTGTTAGGCTAAACTGAGGTGCAACTGAGACCACTGAGGTAGGCAAAGTTCAAGCAACATGAGAGGACTTTATTACCAACTCGAGCCAAGGGCAAAGAGAAGAACTTGGGCCAACATTGCTGGCACTGAGCAAGGGGTGAAGGCATGTTTTTATAGGGGAGTTTATATAGGGGAGGGAGGTATTTTTGAGGGGGATGTAAAATTTTGGGTCACTGAGTAGGGGGTCTAAAGCAAGGTGATAGGGTACAGCGGATGCTGGCAGGCACAGCATGTCTCTTGAGGGTTTTTGTGACCCACTTCTTTGCAGACTGAGCTGTGTGAGGACAGCTGCCAGCTTCCTTTTGAATGCCATGTTCCCCTATGTGGGAATAATAGATCTGTTTGAGGGAATTTTTCCCTCCTAGTTGAGTAGATGTCTAGTTCAGAGACTTGATATTTTCAGCATTGCTGAAACTGTTACAACCTTGGAAACTCTTGCAGTGGCCTAAAATGCCTTTTTCATAAAGGAATGTGCATAAGTATTTGGGGGGCCAAGGGCAAAATGTTATGTTTCTAATGTAATATAATGTTGATAGACTAATGCTAGTTCTGAAAGATTGTTAAACTTGTGTTATAATATTCAAGTTGTGAAATGATAAAATAAGCATGCCTTTGTATCTGGAGACCTGTTTAAAGAAATGTGTCTGCTTGCTAAGTTTACAAGGGGTGGTTTGTTATGGTTGATACGTTGTGTTAATTTGAGAAGTTTAGAAGTTTAACTAAGAGACTCAGCAGCAAGTGAGGGTTCTTACTTTGTAAATATCCTCATCCTATGCAAGAGGAGAGCAGGGAGATTTTGTGAGTGCTACAGTGCTCCTGGAGGGATGGAGGTGGCCTGTGTGCAGTATAAAGGAAGAAAAGAGGCTTGCTCTGTCCCCTCTGTGCTCCTGCTCCTTTTCTGGCTGCTGCTCTCAAGTGTTGCCTCTCAGTCATAGTACCCTGCCTTGGAGCCAGCTGATTATGGGCTGAAACCTCCACAAACTGTAAGCTAATAAACTTTTCTTTCATTTTTGGTGTTGGGTATTTTATCCTAGCAGGGAGAGAAAAGTAACCAAGATACTCTGTAACTGTGAATTCCTTAACCTCTTTAGGTCTCACTCTCATTACTTATAAAATGGAGATAATAATAAAATAGCTTGCCAGAATATTGGAAACATGTCAAATAATTAACATGGTACTGAGCACTCAGCAAATACTATTTTTTTTTGTTACTATTACTTGCCACACTGAATGATATCAGCAAATAATGAAGGATAAGTCAGCATCATGTGTGGGCCACAGGGTGGACGACCAGCCACCTGCCCCTTCCTGTTAGTCAGCACCATTTGTGGGCCACAAGGAGGAGAACAAGAAGCCAGTCACTTTCTGTGAGTTGGTGTCATGCATGGGCTATGGGGAGGACAACCAAATGCCAGCCTTTCTTCTTGTGCAGACAGGGAGACAAGATGAGCCAAAATCCCTCCCTACCCCACTCTGAGTGACTGGCTAATCTAGAGAAAAACAGGCTGAGATGATAGCTATTGAAATAAAATACAATGTAATGATTGTAGTGTTTAGTGTTTCATTAACTTTGCAGGCCTAAAGCTGGTAATCTGATCATCTATTTAGAGGATAACAAAATACAGTATAGCATATATAGGGGGTCTCCTTTTGAGATGGTAGCCATTGTTAATTTCCTATTATCTTGTTTTAAAGTCCTGTATCATTTTGATTGTTTCTTTGGTTAGGTTTTATTCAGTTTTGTCTTGTTTGATTTTGTTATATCTGTTATATCTGATGGAATGGGCATCTATTTCAAAGATAAGATATATTATTGTAGCTATTTTGGATTTACTATTATCTTGTCTTGAAGCCCTGGATTGTGTTCATTGTCGTCTTGTTTTCATTGGCTCTGTTCTATTCTGTTTGTTTGATTTTCTTATCTCTGATAGTATGGACAACTATTTTGAAGACAAGAAGAGGTATTATTGTAACCACTGTTGATTTCCTGTTATCTTGTTTTGAAACCCTGTGTCACTTACACTGTTTTGTTTTAATTGGCTTTATTCTGTTTTATTTTGCTTGGTTTTATTCTCTTTAAAATAAAAAAAGATTAAAAAGAAAGTAAGGAAGGAGATAAACATTCAAGTTGTCTTTACTTTGTCCTCATCACTGCCTCAATTGAAATGTGTGCCCCAGTTTAGGGATTCAGTCATGGTGAAGGCAGTGTGGGTAGAAGGCATTTGGCATTAGGAAGAGCAAATTAGAGAACTATGCTCCCAATTACCAAAACACAAGGAATTGGGGGTGGGTTCATTTAGCTAGAGTAGTCTTTTTATCTCTGCTATGAGACATGACTGAAAAATGAAGTGAATATTTACTTAAAAAATATTGTAGCAAAAACATTGTCATTAATTGTTCCCCAAATACCTTTCCTTACTTTGACCGCACTCGTCCCATCATTTTTGCCATTTTCTGAAGCAGATGGAGAAACCTCTTTCGTGGATGTCTTGTGGCTGCCTCCAGGTCCTGAGCTGGTTCAAGCTGTTTATCTTTTATTGCCACTTTGATGTTGGAGAAGAACAAGAAATGACATGATGCCATATCTGGTGGAGAAGATGGCCAAGGATGTGCCATAATGTCTTTACCAGCCTACTTTCTATTGGTTGATACTTGTCTGCAGCATTCACCACTGTTTTGGTCACACCTAATAAAGACACTCACGAAAAAGAACTTCCAGAGCTACTTCTGGAAATGACAAGAATAATAGAATAGGTGTGCTCCAAGTGATGGGGAGTATTTTTAAGGGAATTAATAGCATGAGCTTTTATTGTAATAAATTTTAAAAAATTAAACATTCATGATATATTTGATCTCCCACTGAAAGCAAGGCTGGACTGTAAGGCTGGACTTCTAGGAGAGCCTGGAGAGATACCTAGGATAAGTGAGTAATAGTAAACACTAAAGTTTGTTGAAGTGCATAATTTGTGGCATAATTTTCTGTTCTGAGATCATACCTGGTACAGGGGTGGGCATGATTGGGTAAACAGAGCACTTGTCTCAGGCACAACATGAAAGGAGGTGCCACAAACTCAAGGTAAATAGTATTTTTATGTAGTATTTTAAAAATAAAAATTAGCGTAAAAATCCCCATGATCACCAAAATACCAAAATTTTAAATAAACATAGAATTGTTAGAAGTGCAGTGCTAAGCCTTGTTACAAATGGAGGCAAAAAGAAAAAGTGGTGACGCTCATTTTATGTTTATTTAAATTTTGATATTTGATTCATTGTGACTGTTTTGCATTGATTGCAATTTTGAAAACTAGTGTGCTCAAATGTTATTTATCTTGGTTACTGAGTTTTTGGTTTTTGCTTATACCCTGGAGAGGGCATCACTTGCTTTTTCTTGGTCATGTTACTTCTGTCTAAAAATGGATTAGGATTAGATTTCTATGGAGCCCACCAAGATGTGTACCTCCATTTCTGTACGTGAGGAAGTGGAGGTGAAGGGAGATTGTGCATGAGTTTACTATGGCTGCTAGAACGAATTACCATAAACTTGGTTTGTGAAAACAACCCACATTGATTCTCTTCTAGTTCTGGTGGTCAGAAATCTAAACTCAGTTTTATTGGGATGAAATGGTGGGGACCGACAAGCAAAAATTTCTCCTGCTTTCTAGTTTCTAGAGTTTCATTATTTGCAGTCTTTGGTTTGTGACCTTTTCCTCCAACTTCAAAGCCAGTGACAAACCCTTAGCCCTCACACTACCTTCTTCTGTTGTTCTCACGGCCCTCTCTGCCTTTCCTGTGATCATATTTCAGGCTCAACAAGATAATCTGGGATAATCGACCCTCCACAATGTATGCCCTCTTAATTGAGCCTATAGAATTTTATTTGCAATGTGACATTCATAGGTTCTCATGCTTAGGACATAGCTGAAGGTCATTAATCAGCCTCACATCTGCTGGATAGTAAATTTAACATTCAGTGGTTTGGTTCAGACTGAGGCAGAAATTCTTCTGTGGTTCTTTGCTGGAGAATCTTAATTTGCTCTTAGGTCCAGTAGATAGACAAACAGGGGGCTACATCAACAAGTAGCAATTTTACTCTTCTGTGGGAGTCTACCAAGCTCTGTGGTCATCATCAAGGACAAAATATGGGAGAGGTCTCCACATTTTTGTTTTTTATACAAAATTGTATTTGGAAAACAGAAGCTCATTATTTGAAGCCATAGTTGCATAAAGGTGATAAAATCTTATGCCTGGAGCTGGATAATGAGAACATCACAATACTATAAAGTGAATGCCAATCTTCTATTGTTTTCATGTTTAGCTTCTCATTGGTTAGGAATTGTTCCTTTAATGTGTCCTAAATCCCTACTGATTAAGTCCTATTTTCTTTTTCTCTTGTTTGTAAGATAGAAGATCAACTATGAATGATAGCATTTATGATTTTATAGGCTTGTGAAGTTTTAGCCAATTTTGTCTGATTGCACATAAAGTTTGAAAGGAATTGATCTTTTGGAAGGACTGATTTATTTGCTGTTGGTTATCAACATATGTAGTAAATATTATTTTCTGCCAGAAATTCTTTAAAAGTCATGCAAAAACATTCAAGTATAGTACCATTCAAGGCAGGGTACATTCTTCAAAAGGAGAAATGGTAAGCATTTCATCGAAGGTAGAATGTAAGTTCTTCATGTGGTCAGAGCAAGGACTTACTCATCTTTGCCACTTTGATATACTTCTCACAGTGGTAGAGCTCTATAAATATGTCTTACACACGAATTCTTCTAAGATGACTGGATGAAATTGAGTGTTCTCTTAAAAAATAGAGCTATTCAGTGATGTGTCTCCATATGTCACACACTTTTTGCTGAATTAATTATTAAAAGCGATGGAATGTCAGCATTTGGAGACACCACATTTGGGAAATGGGTCTTCTTTCTCTCATCTATCATGCTGGCTCTGAACTTTGCTAGTCTAGAAATAGAGCAAAACAAAATGCCTTGGTCCAGAGACAAACTAGAGTATAAAAGAACACAGAACCAGATGGTTGAGGAAAGGTGAACCTGCTGGCCTAATTCCCACACTGGTAAATTAATGGTTCCATTGTCTTTTGATGACACAGCTACACTTCCAAAGACTCTAATCTGATAAAAATCCCAAGTCCACTGAAGTCTCAGAATGCTTAAAACGACTCTCTCGATACTATTTGGAAAACACTTTCCTGAGACCCTAAGCCCTAACATCAGAAAAGAGAGGATTTATTCAGAAGTCTACAGGCTGTAGAATCTCTCCACTGTTCCCTTTCATTCTATTTAAGATGCGGCCCACATCTTTGAAGAACCATTATCTCTTGCTTGTCGTGGGGAGGTTAACACAATGTAAGAGCAGTCACTCCAGCACCGAGAGACCCAAATGTCAGAAAAATTGGCTTGGATGGATGTGGCAACAGAACATGTATGCAAAATATTATGTTGATGTTAGGCCAATAATATCAATGAAGAATTTAAAAACTTGGCTTCTTGCTAAGGGCAGTCGCCCTGCTGTGTGAGCAGTAACGCGTGAGGGCCAGGAAATTAAAAGGCTTAACCACATGTACAAAACCATCCAGCTACTTTTTTGTTCAAGTGCAGTGAAATTCAAACACAAAAAGAGCCAGGAGGGTGACATTTAAAGTAAACCTTACAATCATTTTGTGTTTTAACCACCTATAGTGCTTATCGCACAGCAAATCAGGTTGCTTTCTTTGGAAACCTAGAAAAATGACCCAATACAGAAAAATTCCTTCATTCTGAGGTCCCCTTTCAACATACTCTTCGTATGTTCACTCTGAAACCAAAAGTTGAGTAAGATCCTAGGCAATGAGACGTGAGTGTCTAGGAGCAGTTTCTAAACTGTTACAGTTTAGATCTTAAATTTCCCTCAAACATCTCGTGTTTGGGAGATCATCGGGTCACGGGATGCTGTACTCGTCAGTGATTTCATCTGCGGTTGAATGCAGTAGCTGAATGCGCTATTACAGAAAGTGAGTCATTAGGGAAGGGACCTGGCTCCTCCCTTCTCTCTCTATTCCTTGGCTGCCAAGAATTGAAGAGCTTTCTTCTGCCTGGCCCTGCCACCCCGCCCTTTCTGCTTGGGGCTAACTGATACTATGGACTGCACTCTCTGAAAGTATGAGCCAAAATAAACATCTCCTTCTGTAAGGTAAGTTTGTCAGGTATTTTGTACCAGGGATGGGAAAGTGAATGATACCTAAGTCTTAGCAGTCACTGATGACCTTCTCTGGGATCATCATCCTGGTTTGTAGCAGGAGTGCTGGTCAGGACTGCTGTCCTTTTTTGTTTGGTGACTATGTTTATGAATGTCTTGCAAAAGAGACATCTGCAAAGGATTTTGAGCTATTCACTAGCGATCATTCTCCCCACTTTCTTTTTTTTTAAGATAAACATTTTTGTAGTTCTTTTCTTGGCACAGTTCTGTTACTGCTCTCTGGTCAGAAGGTGAATGTAAATGGGCAAAATGCTTCTCTGCACAGTGGAAATTTTTAAATTTGAATCAGTGAACACCCACAGTAATTACTCACTATGGAGGAAAATTAGAAGCCAGAGTAGAACCAGGCAGGAGACTCCCTGGATTGGTAACTATGTGTGCTCTCTGAGACCAAGTATTTTCTGTCTTTTGAAAGGTTTGTGGTCATTTCTCCAGAAAGATTTAGCATCTAAGAATCTGAAATTACAGTGAAGAGCTAAATGTAAAATGTTACACAGAATACATTAAAGATTGATTCCTCATGTGGGGCACCAGCAAGGTCATCAGTGTCACAGGTTATGAAGTGAGAGTGTGAAGTGGCCCGTCTGTCTAATTCAGGTAGAAACAACATTTCTTTCTTTATTCTTTTTTTTTTTTTATCTGCAAAGACATCTATCAGAGTTTCTGCATAGGAATCTTTTCTTTTAGAGGATTTTAAGAAAGATGTTTATATAAAATTCTATACAAGGGATTTAAGGAGAAAAAAATGAAAATGAAAAATAAAGAAGTCCAGAGGGTGGGTTTGAAAATCAGATGTTGTTCCTCTGGGCCAATCTGATGAAAGGGACCCAGGTGGCCTCAGGCTTTCTGGGGCACACAGGGCTCTCGGGGTGCTTCATCAATGGCATGCAGCAGCCCTAAGTCACCCTAATAAAGCTTCTCCCGAGGCCAAGAAGCATTGCTGTGTTTGAACCTGGACTTCACATTTTGCCCTGAAAGAATTCTCTGTGTTTATTTTTCTTGAATTGGAAGTGTTTTCTCCTTTATGTTGAGGTAAAAAGAAAGAAACTGTTATTAGTAGTCAGGAGAGACAGGAGGCATTTGTTTTCTGTGATTTGGGGGCTGTGCATGTCACCATGTGGTGGTTTTAAACTTTATGTAGAAGAGCTTTGTTATTCCTCCCACCCAGAAAGAGTTTATGACCCTGCTCTCTAAACATGAGCAGCCTCTGTGGTTACATTAATGAACAGAATGGAACATGGCACATTGTGTGCCTTTTGTGCCTTGGCTAGATGATGCTATACACCTGCAGTGGTTTTGCTTCTGATGGCAGTTCAAGAAGTCTTCAGCCACCGTATTTGAAGTCTAGTTAATCTTAGATGATGTGGAGAAGCATTGCGCTTAGATATTTGTCTAGATGGCAAAAACTCTGTACATTTCCAAGAAAGACTTACATTTCATTCACTTCCTGGTAGGGAACCTCTAAGCCCTTCAAATAACTTGCCTGTTTAGTCTGCCCTTGTTTACTCAAAGCCTTAGGCCATGCCACATAGCTAATGCTAACTATATGATTTGTGGAAGGGATCCTTGGGCTGTGGTTTCACATTGATCTCTGGCACTGCTGAGATCTCTCTGAGAACTGAGACAAAGCATTGAGTGGTCAGCCACACTTCTGTGACTGATCACCAGGAAACATGGGACAGCAAAGTCAGGGTGAGTTTCTTGCACTGGCAATACTTTGTGCATATTGCTACATCATTGCTGGGAGAAGTACATGCTGCCTATGTTTCCACGGGGAAAGTGTAAGTATAAACTTTCAGTTGTTGGCCCCTGGACTTTTCTATGCACCCTTTCCATTGCTGATTAAAATCAGCAGCCTTTTGCCGTTATTTATGATGGCAGGTGTAACAGCTTTGCTGAATTCTGTAACTTTTTCTAGAAGATCATTGAATGATGAGTTCAGATATCCAGAGAGAGAGAGAGAGAGAGGGAGGGGCAGGGGAAGGGGGAGGGGGGAGGGGGAGGGGGAGGGGAAGGGGGACAGAATAGAGAATGTCTCTGTTTCTGCCCTTCCTAGTACACATGCATGAAGAAACCTTTAAGAAGAGCTCAGGCTTGCCCACTGTCTAATTTCAACCACATGAGGGATTCTGAGAGAGAGCTACCACCCTGAGCCCAGTCAATCCCCAAAGTTGTGATAAAAAATAAACCACAGCATTTTTGAGCACAGTTTCAGTGTAGTTTGTTACTCTGCAATAGATTAGCAGAACACATGTTGATACCAGGGATGGAATGCTACAATAACAATACCATTAACAGAATTTTGATGGGGCTCAGGAAATCTTTACACGGTTGCTTAAAGGACAGTGAGATAACTGCTGCTGGAGGATGAAGGGAAGGAGATACTTGTTACGTAGTCACATAGGTTTAGAAACACATTTTCCTAATGAATCCAACGAACTAATAGGTTTTCAGGTGGAATATTGAAAGTACTAAAACTTGTGACTTTTCGTTGAGTATGATGAGGATAAAAAGGAGTGAAAATGGAGATGCTCAATTTGCACCAAAATTTAGAGGCCACCTTAAAGGGCCAGGATTTCCAGATTTTGTAACCTCACCAGATGGCAAAGGATTCTAAAATTAAGAGATAGCCTCAGACCAAAGATTATTTTCAGGGTTAGGTTTGAAATTTCTTCTAAGTCAGCACATCAGAAAATATTCCAGGCAGACAAAAGACTTCTAGAGATCTTAAGACCATACCTGCTAGACTTTCTCTATTTAAAAACAGGACTTCGAAGAATGTTAAGGATGTTGTCTCACAAATAACACAAGAGAAGAAATAACCTTAAGAAGATTTGTATTTGTGACTTTTATCTAGTGATAGGAGAGATGATAACACGACAGGAACCCCAAAGACTTTTTAAAGAGAGTTTTAATAATAGGCACAGCACCAGGTTGGACTAAAGGATACAGAAATAGTGCAAAAAGTAGAGAGCTTGGCACTCTCAAATGACTCTGAACAGAAACCAGACTGAGGAAGTTTCTGAAATGAAAACACCGAATTTCCTGCAGAAAAAAATAGGAGTCAGCATGAAGAACCAAGAGCAGAGTCAGTATCTGCTAGAGTTGACTCATTCAGGAGGCGGAAGACTGCTGACCCGGAGGAGTTGAAAACATCTAAAAGACAGGATGTTTTGGCAGGCCATGCAGAGATGGACCTTATGGGTAAAACAAGGAAGCTCTGGAGGACACATGTGATAAAAGCTAATTATTTGGCACAACTATCACCATGCTTTGCCTGCCTGCCTTGCTAACTAAAGTGACCATTGGCACTCAGCAAAATCTATTGCCTTTGCTGTTCCTCAATAAATCTGGGGGCTGGAATCAGTATGGGACTTCATTCTATTCTGGTCTTCAGTGGAATGAAGACCGCTTAGCTCCCCGACAGAGATATTCTCTGCCTCTCATGTCTTCATTCATCTCTGTGTCAGGATTTTCTGACTGAACCTGAAAAAAATTGGCAGTGGGTGCCCAGTTGGGTTTCAGAGATGCTTTGGGTCAGATTTGCTGTGGAAATCCCATTTTCCTTCTTCTAGGTCTGCCTTTTGGGGTATTCAATGCATGCATCACCGCTGAATGCTGACTATGGAAGAAGAACTTGAGAAATTATCTCCTTAATTCACAAATGTTTGTATTAAGAAGGCACAGTACTCAGTATGCTGTTCCTGAGTTCCAACATTCATAGACTCCCTTGTGCATATACCTAGAGCAGACGAGAATTACAGGATCTTAAACTTTGAGCCTGAACTCAGCACCTTGATAAGTGAGAGTTGAGAATCTCTCAGAAGTCGTAAGAGGAGGTAAGAATATTTTGCACACAGGGAGAATATAGACCAACTTCCTTCTTTAAGTTGTGTAGTGTAAGATGAGGATAATGAGAAATGCACTACAAGTGGAGATGTTTAATTTACAATAAAAATTTAGAGGATAAGCAAAAGAGCCAATGTGTATGGATTTAATAATAAAACTTCCATTTACTCTGTTCAGATGGCAAAGAATTCACCAAGACAGAGCTTCAGTCCAAAGATCATTTCTAAGCTCTTTGCTTGGTGCTTGTATTTTTCACATTGTGATTAAGGAGAGTTAATGCAGAGGCAGGCTTTTGACCACGTTAGAGGAAGGAACCACTGGAGGAATTTCAGTCTTTTTTTGTATAACTGTAATCAAGGACAATCCTGGGAGTCAGATCAGATGCAGTTTGTATGCCCTGGCAGAGGTCATCCCAGCCAATTATGTATCTACTCACACTTAGTGATGGCCAGCTCAGTCACGCATCTCCTACTGGCATTTCTTTTTCTTCTTTTAATTGACAAATAAATATTGTATACACTGACAGTGTATATGATGATGCTTTGAAATCTGTACACATTGTGGAACAGCTTGATTGACTTGTACGACTTGCATATTGCCTCACATAACATAATTTGTGGTAGGACTGCTTAAAATATACTCCTTTAAGTGTTTTTCAAAATAAAATACCTTGCTGTTGACTACTAGAGTCACTGTGTTGTACAATCGAGCTCTTGAACGTATTCCTCTTAGCTAATTTATGTTTTACATTATTTGACCGACATCTCCTCAACATGTCATCGTACTTCTTTGTTTCCCTTACCTTCTCCTTCGTTCTCACGCCTGTGTCCTGAGACTGGGTACTATTATAACACACTTGCCCTCCACTTCATGGTTTACCCAGACAAGAAAGAGTATTTGCAGAGAGTTGTGAAGCCTGGCACTGGAGGTGTCGCTTGCTCTTCTTGTTCTCATGTCTCGAAAACTGTGGGTCAATGCCATGTGACTACTTGAACAGATGTGGGCTACTTAGTTCTTGGGAAATATTTGTTTATATGTTCTCGATCTTGGGACACCTAGACAGGGGTCACAGATTCTTGCTGGAGAAGTCTAAATGTAAGAGGGTGATCGGCATATAGTGGCATATGTAGAGGAGAAAAGATGCCAGGTTTTCCTACTATTTATGTGGATGCTGTTGCAGATCAGGGTTTCTGAGAAGTTTACTAAAGTGATGAAGAGTAATGTGCAGTTTATCAGGAAGCATTTTGGGGATTAAGTCTTATGGAAGGGAAGAGAAGAAAGCACAGTGGAGCAGAGACAGGAACTAGCTGCAACAGTATCTGAATGAAGCCCTCAGCTGGTTCTGTTTTATGGATCTGTGTTGGGAAGGCCCAAAGGTCAGAGGTGGAAGCTAGAAAGTCTATGTCAGCAGGGTGAAGGAGCTGTGCTGGTAGGTTGAGGGTTTTACACTGGAGCCGAGAAGTCACGCTCAAAATAAGAACCAGGAGTGCCCGGAAAATGCCACAGCCATCCTTAGTGACACGGAGGTTCCAGAGCTCCTCTGATGATAAGAACAGTTGAGTGCATGCCACGGAGCTAGTGTGACAAGTTTCTCCTGGAGATTAAACAGCACACATCTCCCTCTGGAGCAAGGAAGTGACGAGAGCTCCCCCAAAGTGAAGCACAGTCACTCTCAGCAACAAGGTCACGAGCTCCTCTGATGACAATGGTCGATCTCACACACACAGAGAATCTAATCATGATGAGCTCTTCCAGGAGAACCAATGGCTCAAACAACAACATGTAGAAGAACTCACAATGTCTCATTCATCTCCGCATCTCTATTTATGCTGGCAACTTTCCTGAGATGGAGCATCTACACAGCACCATGCTGACTTAATTCAGCTCGTGTTAAGTTGACCAGCAGTTTTTAATCCATACAGTTGTGAAATACAAATGTAGATAACATGTTATGGCATTTATAATAGATACATTGGGTGGTAGCTAGAGCAGAAAATCTCCTTCTAGGTGAGGTAACTCCAGTGACAAACCTGCTTGAATGTATATTGAAACAAAACCTAAAGAGAAATCATTAGCTGACAGCTAGAGAGTATTTTAAAATCAGGGTGCAGAATATAACAGAAAGTTTCTGAAGAAGGAACTGTAACAAATTCACAAAAACGTCCTGTTAGGAAAAGGTCAGACTTTGGGCACTTTCTTGAAGGTGAACACTGCAAGGGAGGAGTCTCTTTCTGGAAAGACTTGAATGTCCCTAGCTCTCTGTTCTGCAACTCATAAAGGGTTTCTAGAAGCAGCACATGAAATGGAAGAAGAAGAGGAGGAGGAGGAAGAGAAGGAGGAGGAGGAGGAGGAAGAGAAGGAGGAGGAGGAGGAGGGGAGGAGGAGGAGGAGGGGGAGGAGGAGGAGGAGGAGGAGGAGGAGGAGAAGAAGAGTGATTGGAAGGAATTGTTGCTCTGCAGAATTTAACACCCACACTGGAGATGGGAATTTGTAAGAGTGGAATGGTGCTCTAGATGGAAGTGGTTGTGAAAATGAGTTGTTCTAATCCATAGAATCACCCAGACAACTCTGTGACTGCCTGTGATCACTCAGGGAAGCGAAACAGAAACGAACCTTTTCTATTTTGTGGTAAGAAAGACTAGCATTAGTTTCTGCTTCAGAAAATAGTGGAATTTGCATTAGTGACCCAGATCTTCACAAACTCTATGGACTCCTTGTTCTGTTCTCACAGATGAATAGAGCTTGGGATACTCTGGAGGATGATTTACTGTTTATTTGTGTTTCCTTATGTGATCATCCCAGCCCTAAGAGGTGGCTTTTAGATGGGAAAACTGAACCTCAGAGAGTCCAAATGATTTGTTTAGGCCTCATAGTTAGTAGAGAGGAGAGTGAGTTTCCCTCCCAAATCTGCTGTTCCTCTATGAGAGGTTCTTTTACAGGACGTGAAGAGTGATTGTGGTTTTTGAAATTACTTGGTCCCGTTCTTTCCCAGGAAACTGATTTAAGGGTAACAATCTATGTAGCAACTGAGACTTAAAGAGATTAAGTGACACTTTCAAAGTCTATACTAGACCATTCCCTTTTCACTAAATCGTATTTAAATCCCACCAGAAAATTCAGCACAACACAGTTCTGAGGAAGTACTTGTGAAGTTTGTAACTTCATTTGAAGAACACCCAAGCCAAATCATTTTTATGTTTTTATCCAACATTTATTTTCCCTAATGTGGTTTGTGATGTCAGTGAGTGTAAAAGTGACATGCTTTAACTTTGTACCCTGCCTTGATGGTTGGCCGTAGCATTAATTGACTCATTCATTCTTTTGAGCTTGTTGAAAAGTACATTATAGAAAGGTTTCTGGAAAGGTATAAAAGACTGGAGTGTTCTTGGGTATGTGGTGGCCACTATTTCCCTTCCTGTTCTTCTCTTCTCTTTGATTCATCAAAGGGTTTGCACCTCAAGAGATGACTGTGATTTATCTGACACTTCTTGAAAAGCAGTTTTGGTTCCACAAGGAACAATTAATATTTTATTTAACAGGATTAGAACTACATGGCTAGTAAGGGCCTCACCAGAGATGGGGGAAGATTTGTTGTGGGTAAAAACATAAGGAAATATTTCAAGGCTACTTTTTCTCCAACTCTTTTGAATTTTTATAAAATATAAAACCTCCCATATAAATGAGGGATCTAAAATTGGATGCTCCACTCAACTGGGGCAGGTTTAATTGGGAAAACTGCTTAATCAGAATATCTCCCTGTGAGCTGATTTAAGCCCAATGATACATAATGGCCATGATTGAAGCTTTAAAGGGGGAGGTAATTCTTCTTAATGGAGCATTTTCAGGTAATTTACTGCCACTTGAGATTAGGTGTGTATAAATGTGTTTGTACTTGTGGCTTCTGTGAATTGATTTGTGTTATCCACAGTGGAGTGTGCAGGATACACACACACCAGCATTTATCAGTTCCCCCAGCATCTAACCACATGCATAAGACCAAGACCAAGGAACTCGGGCTCCCTGGCGAAGAGCTGACAGGCTTCTCCCTGATGCTTGGGACTTGGGTGCTTCATTCCACTTCAGGGTGCAGTTGTATGCTGGTTGCCATTTCCTTCATAACCAGTTAGTTACAAGAGAGTTTGTTTGGGTAGAAGCCTCCTTTCTATTCTTTGATTTTTGTTTATTCTGGACTCCTGCTGGCTTTCCTGCTGAAATCTTACGCAAAATCCTGTGGTTTGGCTTAAATTCTGTTGAGCAGCATTTGAGAAGGATCAAGTGCTGAACAATGACTGGTAAATGGCATGAAATTCTTTTTGAAGGGCGTGTATTTGAGTACGAGGTGTAGAATCAAAGTGAGGGTGCAGGACAGTTGTAATCAAACCAGTGATATTTTATTTAGTCTCTTTTATCCTTTTAGGAGCTGGGTATGTGCTTCATGTCATACTGTACTATTGATCTATGCATACCAGTCCATAAAGTTCCTCTGTTATGCATTCAGCCACAAACTTACTAATTTCTTTTTATCTTACACCTGCTTTCATTTTCTTCTTTTTTCTTTCTACAGGGAAACATTATAACATGTCTGTTCTGTAACTGTTCACTGTGTATCTTGCTGAAAAAAATGTATTTTTCTTTATGTGTTGGTAATTTGAAAAAGTAAGCTTGCTTATTTATTTATTTCTATGCAAAGGAAATCCAAATATGGCCCGATGACACCATCATGTGGTTAGTTGCTCTTCAGCAGAGCATGTGCTGCCATTTCATACCCTGGAGTCCGTTTTCAAAGTTCAAGAGAGCAGCCTAAAGCTCCAGCTTCACATTTGTATTCTGGGCACATGAACATGGCAAAACAGAGTAGGAAACACATATTTTTAAGCAAGCACAAATAATGCTGTTCTTCACTTTTTTCACCAAACGCTAGTTACTCATGATCCTTCATGACGTCATACACAGGTATTGCTTAATGATGGGAGAGTGTTCTGAGAAATACATCGTTAGCACATTTCATCCTTGTGTTAACACGACAGAGTATATTTACAGAAATCAAAACAGCTACAACATCACTTGTATTATAGTCTTGTGGACCATCCTCATTCATGTGGTCTGTCATTGACTGAAATGATTCATGGTGCATGACTGCATACATCTAATTCATTACCTTAATTGTTGCATATTACTCCATAGTTTGCATCCATTACCTTTTAGCTATTAAAGCAACACTCCACATGTGAATGATAGGCCTCTTAAATTTTAGGCATTTAGCAAAACATGAGATGAATTACTTCAGTGAAACTCACTTTGTACACAAAATGTGCAGTTCTCATCCTTGTGCTGATTCAGGGACTCAGATTTATTCCATCTGTGGCTTCATAATCTTCAACATAGGGAAGCCAAGATTTCTCCAGGACTTATTCTTATCCAGGACAGCTGACAGGGGAAAGGAGATAGTGGTTGGCACCAGAGAAGATTTTATGGCCAGGTTTGTAAGTAGTCTAGTGTATTCCAGCTAAGTATTTCTTTTTCTGAAATACAGCCATGGGTTTAGACCTAATCTTGAAGGAAAATTAAGAAATGTTTTTTATGTTGGAGGAAAATGAAAAAGGTTTGTGCTAAATCAGAAGTTTTTTGTAAAGTGAGTCTTTTCTCAAGAAGTGATAGCCAAGTTACTAGGCTCCTTTCACCAAAAATAATACTGCAGTAAACGTGAACTTTCTTGTATTCTGTGGACCTGTGTGACAACATAGGTATAGGATTTCTTCATCAGAGACCAGCTACAAGCTCATCTTGAGCAGCTAAAGCCAGTTTACACTCTGGACTAGCATTGCTTTTAGCATCAGCATTGGAAGATGTCTTCATGCCTGCATCTCTGTTAGTGTTATATGCTTCTCCTTTTTTGCTGTGATAATGTGTAAAATAATATTTCAGTGTTGTGTTAATTTATATTTTCAATGGCTACTGACTTTGAACATTTCTTTTGCATTCTTGTTACCCTCTGGGTTTTTACTTCTGTGAATCATTAAATTGTTTTCTTTGTTTATTTTTTTGTTGTGGCTTGTGTCCTTTTCTTGATTTGAAGAATACTGCTGAAGTTGAATTGATCTACTTATACTCCCCTGCTAAAGCGTATTAAAGAGCTCTTCTATAGCCAGGACTTAGAGGCTTGGCTTCCAAATGCCCAGTGGATAATCAGGAGTAGGATAAAACCTGGCAGCTTTCTTTCATTTTTATTTGTTTTATTTGTTGCCTTAAAACTGAATCAGAGGTGGAATTTCCTGGATTCCTTTAAGTTCAAGGCCAGCCTGGGCCACAAAGTGAGTTCAAGGGTAACCTGAGCTATGTAGTGAAACCCTGTCCCAAAAAGACAAAAAAAGCAGAGTAAAGCAGAAGAAAGCAAAAACAACACCAAAAAACAAAAATCAAAAGACCAAAACCAAAACAAAAAAAAAATCAGCCATACCTGTACAGATCTCTGTCTAAGCGTAGTAATCATGTAAAGAGAATCCGTCTAAAAACTAATAATACAAGGTTTTTTAGTTTTAAATTACTTATCTTAAGTCATCCCCCTTCAAGACTGAGGACACCAAGAAAAGAGTAAATAAAATAATTTTCAGGATTTGCAGGGACATCTCATTGTCACTTTTTGCAGCATTGAGCTCCAGATCTGCTAGAAGGATGCTTACAAGTCTCCAGTCATTGTCCCATGTCTGTGGCAACTTCAGATTCCAGGAAAAGCAGAGCCTCACAGACTTCTCTCTGATGAGGTCACTGGCTAAGCTGAACCCAGGCTGCCTCCCTCATCAGAAGTTGTAATCTCATGATGGGAACCAAATTACTCCTTTGTACAACGATGTCTCTTCCAGAACCTCACAGAATGGGCCCTGAGGTAACATACAATCAGACCAGAGGTTGACCAGGATTGCTTACCCTGCCAAATAGCCAACCCCCATGCTTGCATTTGTTTTCCTTTTTTGAGCAACTCAATGTTTCTGTCATCTTGAAGACACATCTTGAAACTCTTTGTTCATTTCCTGTGTGGCCCTGCAGTTAAAGCTCCTTTGCTACCCTAACCACTGCTCCTCTCCTTAGCTGATGTTTGGGAATGAGTAGCTGAGCCTACTCTGTTAGGATTCCTTGAGTCAGGGCTTTTGCCCTAAAACTCTAGTAACACACCTGCCCCCAACCGCATCATTCACATTTAGGGTCCACCTTTAAAGTACTATTAGATAGATTCACTTTTATTTTCTCCAAATAATGAAACACTTTTAAAAAACTCATAACATCTATTCTTTTTCTTACTGTTTAATTTTTAAACCAACACATTAAAATTATGTATACCTATCATGTTTTGAAATACATGTTGTTGTCTTAGTCTGACTTTCTGCTATTACAATAAAATGTCTGAGACAGAGTAATTTATAAAGAGGTTTAGGTTTAGGTTTTGGTTTTGGAGGTCCAGGTCCAGGGCTCCAGTGTCCTCCTGGCTTCTGATGAGGGTCACATCAGCTAATGGTGGAAAGCAGAAGGGAAGTGGGTGTGTACAAAGGGTGAGTGAGAGAGAGGAAATTAACGGAGTGCGGTTCACATCGTAAAACCACACTCTCCTGATAACTAAACCCTTTTCCTGAGAGCCAGTCTTCACAGGAATCTTGACAGGATCAAGTTACATGTGAACCTTGACAATGGTGGTGTGACTAAATCTGGCTTAAGTAAGGTAAACATTTCCTCACAAAGCTGTTGCTCTCATGGTAATAACGTGTGTATCCACTCCATTTATTGAATAAGTGGCCCTTTCCTCATTAGCTTATGGTTCCAACCTGAACTGTGTATTAACTTCCCACATATATGTGCATCTCTCCTGAGCTCTACTCATCTCTGTTAATCATTTTGTCTCTTGTTTGATGTAACTGTCATTCTCAGCTTTCTTACTGTGGCTCTGAAGCAGGTCAGTTTCATACCCAGTAAATTTCTTCTTTTTCCCTCTCTTTTTTAAAAGGCTGACTTCTATACCCATGGGCTTTTATTTTTCTACATATGTTAGAGTATGTTAATCCAGTTCTTTAAAGAAATGCCACTCCAATTTTAATTTGGTGGTTGTTAGGTGTATAGATTAGCTTAGAGACCGTTATGTCTTTACCATATTTTTATCCCCTCAAAGGGGCCTGTTCTGTCTCCATCTATCTGACTCATGTTTTGTATCCTCCATTGACATTTAAAGATCAAATCTGTTGTGTATTGGTAAATTTTTTATTCACTTGCTTTTAGGAGAATTGCTAGATGTGGTTATGAATCAGGTCCTGTTTGACTTAGACAGTCTAGTGTAGAACACCACTACCCAGCTGCCATGATGAATTCTCATTCACATCAATGGTCTGTCGAGACTGTTGGCTTTTCTAGGTAGAAGTTTGCAACATCTGTACGTGGTATCATTTTATCTGTCTCCATAATCCTTTTACACTCTTCTTTTGTTTCTAATAATTTCTGCTCTCTAATTTAAATAGCAGCTCTGTTAGTGAGTACTCTTGTTCTTCTGTTATCAGGAAGCACACTTAAAGTTTCCCATTATGGATAATGGGTGGTTTCTTTAGATTTTAGTATTTAATCTTAATTAAATTAGGGGAGTTTCCTTCTTTGTTCCTCACATAAGAAGGTATTAAAATTATAGAAATTGAATTTTATTCAGTGTTTTTACTTTACTTGAGATAACAATATATTTATAATCTATTTTATACTTGAAAATACCTCACATTCCTAATATAATTCAGCTTTTTTGTGACAAATTATGACTGTTAAAACTCAGGTCTTTTGCCTCTTGATTCAGGATCACTGAAAATCTGGCCTCCAGAATCAAGCCTTGTGCTAATTTTAATTTTTTGTTTTATTCTCCATTTTTCCATTCAAAGTTATGTTTTCTTCTTTGAGTTCCTGCTGTTTTGTTTTTCTTTTCTCTCTTTTCAAAATGTTAGAACTCAGTTCTTTAAAAAAATACTTTTCCATTCTTCAATATTGGAAAATATAGCAAGTAGGAAAAGAAAAATTAATCTAAACTACTGTGAGGGAAAAAGAACTTGTACTGACATCTTTATTCAGGTAGTTACGGCAATGAAATGATTTCCCAGAAGAGCCACCTTGAAATACCAGGTGGACTGGACGGGGGAAATAGCTGGACCCAGCACTGTGTGCACCTGTGGGACTCCTGCATCTGCACTGCCAGGAAGGGCCTGTTTGCTGAAGCTCTGTAAAGGCTGCAAATACGACTTTTGTGTCTATTGCCTGGTGTAGACAGTGAGCTATCCTTCCAGGAATGGTGCCAAGTGGGTAAGAAAAAGTTGGGTCTAGCTTTCAGTCACCTATCTCTCATTAGTAGGCAATAAAGGAGATATGGGCCAGCTGGGGTAGCTTGGAATGAGCCCAGGCTCTGGGATGGGCACTGAAGCCTGGCCCAGACTATTTTGAAATATCTATTAAGGAGGTCGAATATGCGGAAGCCCATTCTGCTCTTTGGCCCAGGGTCCAGACAGCTCTGGGTATCTTCCAGATGTTTTGTGAGGGTTGGATAATGATTCTCTGGATCTGAGCATTTTCTAAATCTTTTTTGAGGCATAATTTTGTGTGTGGGCTTAATTTTAATTTGATTTTCATAGAGCTTCTGTTGGTTATTCTTCACAATCCCTGCAGATCTCTTCTAGTCTCCACAATCCCTGCAAATCACTTGCATGCCCTACTTTGTATACAAAAAGGAAGCTAACATTTCACACCACACTGCTTTCTCAGGTTTCTTAGCCCTGTGGCTTCTAGTGAAACTCATCAATGGGAAATCTAGTTGCACAAATTTTTCATACTATCTCCACACCTCTGGCCATAGTGATACCAGCAAAGAGCATATTCCTCTATCTAGAGGCACAAATTTTATTGGGTGGTTTTGTTTTTATGACCAATGCTTTTCCTGGTTTCTAGTCACATTATTTACTGTCACTATCCCTTCTGGCTGGTGGGAGATAATGTCAAATAACACTGGTTTTCCTGAGTCTTGCCTTCATTTTTGCAAATAATCCTTTCAACAAACTCTCCTTTATTCTGAGGGTGTGTTGTCAAGTTCATGCCAGGAAGCTGACCAGAAACTTGCTAGAAGGACCAACTATGTCCCACATGTTGGTAAATTTTAGAATTTTAGAATATTAGAATAACAGAAACATGGAAAAGCTTTCTTGCTCTTTGAAACTATGTTACAGCTTATTTGATTATGTTGTGCCTTATAGAGGAGCAATGTAGATTAAAAGTGACAGATAATGCAAAGGGTCTCTACGAGACTTTGTAAAAACATTGCTTCATGATTCTGGAGGTGGACAGGTCCTTTGGATACTTAATATTTCAGCTAAATTCTGAGACAATCATGGAACTCTCATGCGTATCCATTGTGTATTCTGCTATTCTGTTTTGACAAGATACAGACTCCCTAGTGGGTTTTCTTTTGCTATATCCTAACTTCAGACATAAAAATGACAACAGTACTAATAAGAACAAAATAAGATGACTTATGTCAGGTATAACATATCGATTGTTAATAAGTTCATTGATGATATTAGAACAGTGAGATCCAAAGAAAGGTAAAATAACTTGCTTATGCTTACACTCCTAGTGAGTTTCCAAAGCAGAGACTCACGCCTGATTCTAACTCTAAGTCCTGACTCTTGAACGTAGTTCTTTCTCCTTCAACTCTAGAATAGCTTATGTTGATTTTAATTTTACTTCTGTTTTCTTTCTTGAAAGCAACATGACATTAGGGACTCCACATGAGTTAAAGTAGATTCATAAGAGATACTGGGTTTTACCTTCATGATATTCTACTTTTAAATGACATTTATTATATATCGATCCGCATAAATCCTTGTTCTGCTTTGTGTCTCCTCAAAACCTCATGAAGTCTTAGGTATTTCTCAGCGGTGCGTGAGTCTAGAATTTGTGATTGATTCAAGGTCCAGTGTTGGGATTAAGGGTGAAGGTGTTACACTCACCCTAGGACGGGTAGTCTGCATATAGTATAAAGGTTAGATCGTCTTTGTCTTCCTCGCTTGCGTTGCTGAGGTCCACTGCCTTGAACTGTTGCCCTCTGCCACGTGTCACCTGCCTCAGAGCCAGCTGATTATGGACCAAAATCTCTACAAACTGTGAGCTAAGTAACTTTGGTGTCAACTATTTTGTCACTGTCATGAGAAAAAAATAGCTAAGATATGCCTGATATAGAAGGAAAATACTATGTTGGCTATTCTGTCTGTGCCTGCTCATCTATTTTCTACTTTGTTTTATGACAGTGATCTTTAGATTAAGGGTTGGTAGGATCCCTTAGCCAGTTGTCCAAATATGTGTTTTGATTGGGTTGATCCACGGGGTATGTCTCATCTGGCTTCATGTTCACAATGAGTAAATTTCTCTACTTAAGGCCACAGTGCTCTCTGAATGCTCCCGGTAAATAGTTGTTAGATTCTGATAACTTCTCTTTCACCCATTCCTTCAACATTTAGGGAAATAACATTTCCACATTGTTGCTGTTGTTGACTACTGCTAAAGAAATAGGCCTTTATGAAATTGCCTTTCTAACTACATTGTAATATAACACTGAATTCTTGTCATGACCCTCCGAAAGTTGATGTGTCTCGACCTGACAAACAAGCAAATGAAAGCATCAAATCAAGATTCAGGAAACATCTTTGGCTATTGAGAGGAAGACCGAGGAGATTTAGCCAACTTTAAAGAAAAAATCCTACTGTGGTGAATAAAGGCAAAATTCCGTCTAACAAAGCCACAGCCTTTCTGAGGTTCTCCAGCCAACTTCTGAAGCATCTGCAACGTAGTTCTCCTAAAAAACTCAGGGAACTTCAGATGATGATATGAAAACTGTTTCAGACAATCACCTATAAAGTTGATACAAAATCTTACCCAGAGGAGACAGTTTTAATATTATTTTGATGAAAAATTCAAGTACCCTAGTAAAACTCTCCAAGTTTCAGTTATACTGTCAGTGAAAAAAAAAAAAAAAGAATATATTTATCTTTGACTTAGAAAAATTACCACCTTTTGATGATTTATAACTATATCAATAACTAACCACAAAAGCAATATGATTTGGATTGAAGATTTTGGGGCATAGTTCAAGAATTGCAAAATCTGTTAAATTAAGGTCACACACAGTTCTTGGAACAAACATGAGGTAAAAAATGCTACTGTGGCATTTATTGATGCCTTGATTGAAGGTGATATTATGCCCTATGTAAGATCTGCTGTGATGAATAATGTCATAAAAATGATTGTTAGAAGAATATTCTTATGGTGAAGTCTAGCTCCTTCTCCTGACTAAATTGCTTACCATGTGGATGTAACAAAACTGCTCTGGTATTTTCCCATACTGAAAAATGGCAAGTTCAAGCCCATCCTCTCTTTAGCTTTCCATTTCACTGGCTCAGGTGGACATGGGGTCATCTCAGCTAGTGTCCAATGAGTTAAATACCAGTCAGTCTTGTCTGAAGGGCTCCCATCATCCTGGTGGATTTGCTCGGGCCTCCTTTCTTTTGACTCATGATTCTGGTAGGGAGGACACTTTTCCCTTCTCCATAAAGAATACCCACCACTATCCAATAGGTGGCTGATCCAAACTGTTTCTTGTGTTTTTTTTTCTGCTTTATAAGTTGAGGAGTAGAAAAAGGCTGCCAAGATGTGATGGTAGTTGAGAAACTGTACCTGGTTGTGTGTTTCATGACATTGTGCAAAGAAAGTTGGACACTTGATGTGTATTAGTTATTTTTCTCTCTATTATTGATACCTGATGCCCAAAGTTAGGGAAGGGAAGGTTTATTTCTTATAGGTTGAGGTTTCAGTCATACTCAGTTGACTCCAAGGCAAAATAGCATGGCCGAGGGGCAATGGTTGGTTCATGGTGGCTGCAAACAGCAAGCAAACGGCAAGGGAGAGACACGCCTTCTTCCTGCCCTTACATCGTATGCTGGCTCCACCCCTGGGCAGGTGTAGCACACACACCACCAATCCCAGACAATGAACCAATCATGAAAATTAGATTCAGCCATGTCCATGATTGCATGAGACTTGGGGGAGGGGCATCTGATATAAATCATAACATAATGCTTCCTCATTCTCAATTTTCAACCATAGTGCTATTTCAGAAATAAAATGAGCAGTCACATTCAACATAACTTTAAATGACTTTTAATGCAAAATAGAGCCATAAAACTGGCTAGCTGTTTGGTAGATTTCACAGCTCATCTTTCTACTTTAATGAGGAATAGTATTTAAACCACCGCAGACAATTTGGAATGTTTTTAATTCTTTCAAGAGGACAGCATTAGTATCATTTAATAATTGATGTTAGAATCTTATCATTCTTCTCAGGAGGGTCCTACTCAATTAAAACCCACCTCTACCAGGTGACAACAATTTAGTTTTCAGTGGAGCAATAAATCGCTCACCTCTACATGACACTGAACCACACTTATAAATGGGAAGGTACCGCTAGCTGCTTTTAAGGGATCCCTTGGACTCACTCTTCCGTCTTTCCTTCCTATTCTCTTCTTCCTTCTGCTCCTATTCCCTCCCTCCCTCTCATCTTTCTCCCTTCCCTCACTTTCCCTCCTTTTCCTTCATGTTTTTACTTGTAAATCTTTGAGTCATTGACTTTTATGGGTATTTGGTTACTTGTGATAATGTTATTTACTTATGGAGATTAAGACCTTTAGTTTACAAATAAATGTTGGAGATCTCAAAATGAATTCCAGCACTTCTATCTGTAAAGAATCTACTCAGGCATGGACTGTTATTTGAAAGATCTGATGTCCTTCATGAGTTAATGGGAACTTGTAAAAGTTTGTTATATATTTGAGGTAGAAATGCAACATTTGGAAAACACAAAGAGGGAATTAGAGAGAGAAAATACAAACTTATGTTCTGTCCAAGAAGTCCTCCATGTGGGCTGAGTGACTTCGTGATCTTGATCGGGCTCACTTGAACTCAAGTTTAAGTGGTATAACATTCTACACTATAGGGTCAATGTGTACATTTGAGGGGTGGTAGAGAGGTCAATTTAGATGTGAAACAAAATACACAGATCACCAACATAAACACATAACTTTCAGATAAAACTGTTGAGGGGGCAAAGAAAGGTGGGAAGAAATCAGGGTACATTTCTAGTAATCAAGGCATTAGACTTTCAATCTTCATGTCAGTTCAGATCTAGAGAGATGGAGATGAGGAGAGAGGATGAACAAAAATCTTCCACACAAATGGGAAGACTTGAGCATGTGCTGAATGTAGATGTTCATTGATTTTGGTTTGATGAGATTAACCTGGTGCATGGCCCTTTAGAGTGTTATTTTTAGGAGGAAGTCAGAAAGGAAATCATCCAGGAAATTCGTATGATGAGATCATTAAACATTTCAGAGAAAGATCCCTTTGCAATTAATTTCATTTGCAACATGCTTGCTTATGAACTGCTATATTTGTTGGGCTGTTATGAAAAGGTCAAAACTAATTATATATTTGTTATGATGAGCTGAAAATTCTAGCTATCATTTGTTATTTTTGTTTCCTAGAGAAAATGTAGGCTCAATTCCATACCTATTTAGAATTTTGAGTGTCATTTTCTAAAAGCCTTAATGAAAATGTTTCTTTCATTACTGTAATTTAGTTTATTATGCCTAATGCCACCAAATTACGTTTTAAGGTTTGGTATGGCTTTATTAAAATGGCCTTATTTTATCTTGCTGCTGTAGGTGAAGAATTCATCAGGAAGACAAAGAAACAACACTTCTCTTTAAAGATGATTTAGAAATAGCTTAATGACAGATCTACATAAACTAAGAACTTCATGAGCACGTTTAAAATCCTCTCTGTTGTTGAAGATGTCAAAGGGTTTGTCTTGTATATACATTTCCTTTTCCTGAAATTGCTATACATTCGTAGTCTCTTGCTGAAGAATTTGCCAGCATGTGTTTATTGCTGGCAGATGGAGATGCAAATCTGGGGAAAATTCAAAAGCATTCACAACTACAGTCTATAGTAGTCAAGTGTCTCAATAAAACTTCACTTCGGAAATCTCACCTATTCAATTCTAATCTTCTCCAAGGCAAGGACTCTGTTTTTCAGTCAGGGGCTGATATCTATGTGGCAAGAGGGGCTCAAGAGGTTTTCATTCATCCTCTAATTTTTGCTTATCACCCACTATGCACATAGCTGAACATTTATAGAATGATTCAAATTTAGAGAAATATTCACATTCACCCATCTAGGAGTTTATTTTCTGCTTTGAGTTCATATTTTAATAGTCTGCTATGAGATCACAATGAGGCTTGAGACAGGAATGATTTCATCACAGCATCTGTATATTTTAGGTATGACCTGAGTGGCCTGCCTAAGGAATTTACAGTGTTCAAACAGCAATTTCAAATTACTAATACAAGTAGTTTGCAAGCTTCTTGATGGAGAATGAATTTCGTAACTATTAGTGATTAGAAATGACCTTTTAGTATTTAAATGTCTTGGCAATACATAGATAGGCTTAAATAGTGCTCCCAGGAACCACAGGTAGATATCTTTCCATGTGCCCCATTAGTGGATGGTGAGAGATAACTAGCATACAAGTAGTGCTTTGAAAATTGAATCTAAATTTACATTGAAACAAAAAGATGAGATAGCATGGTGACTTTGTTGAGAGCCCAGGTTGTAGGTTCAGATTAAAATTGGAAGGTTGATCTTCAACCAACTGGCAACTTGATCCCCAGAGCTACGCGAGTTCTTTTCTTGTAGTTTCTTTTTTTGTGTGGTGGAGATGACAATGCAAAGTACCAACTTCATATACTGGTGCTGAATATTTGAGATCGTGCATGCTTAGGACCAAACCTAGGTTTGTTGGATGGTAGGTGGTCTGTGTGACCATGAGTGAGTGTGATGTGACCATGATGACATGGCAGGTGTTGTGTTGCACGATTTGCCATTAATCGGTAATAACCATGGGCAAGCTATCTACCCTTTCAGAACCTTAACTTTTAATTGTAAAACAGTTTAGGATTTCTATTCGTACTATATTGGCAAACATTGTGATGTCCCCACAAAGCTCTGGATTTAGCACATGCTCCTTAACTACTAGGTGAAATTACTATTGTTAGTATTATCTAATGATGTAACTTTGGTTACTGAATTACTAAGTTACTGAGGCCTTAGCTCACATGAGTTTAAGATAATGGAATGTGTACATACATACGTGTGTGTGTGTGTGATTTTCTCATGACATCTAAGTGAAATGTCATGTACCTACGACTCCTCTTGGATCATCCTAGATTACTGTCTTGAGAGTGGAATCCCTGGCCTTTTGTGGGGTTCTATTTTGCACCTTTGGATGCGCCTTTGAATGGGGCTGTCAGTGTCACTAATAGTGCACTGTGTTTGACAAGGAGTTGAAGCTCTAGGATCAATGAGAAAAATATCTTATGTTTCATTGTCTGTATTGAGACACTTATAAGGAAAAGGGGGTACTTAGCCCTATGTAGGCTTTTGTGATTTCTTGTTGAGTGCAAAACTATCCAGAATAAAATAAATATTTGATCATCTAACCAGTGAACAAAAAGGGATGAAAAATAAAGGAGAAAAGGAAAGGAATGATTATCAATAAAGCAACATACCGGATAACATTTGTTCCCAGATAACATTTTATCTATTTTGAAGTCTACATGGTTGTTTATAAATAAAGAAATTTCTGTAACTGAACATTTTGTAGGCAAAATCTTAAAGCAAGACCCTGTAATACACCCATGACATGGTTTTGAGGGCTTTGACTCACCTGCAAAGCTTACCTCTATGATTCTGAATTTCTGGATGTCAGCCTGTCAGGATGATTTAATGTGGGTCATTTTGGGCCCAAGGCTATGGGAGTTTGAGTTACTACTTAAAAACAGGATCATATTAACTGGTAAACAGTAAAGTCTGGTGGTTTTACTGTTTTTACTTTGTTCTGATTCTTTCTTGCACATTGCTTTTTTTTAAAAAAGGGAAATATAATCAGGGGTTTCCCTTCAAAGACAGGACTAGATCTGAGAATTGAGTGCTTTTCTGAAATCCTAATGTTCTCCTACATTACATTTCCATCCAATGAGGCAACTTCTTCAGGCACTCTGTTACCTTGGTGGAAGAGTTTACTTGCTCTGGCCTCTTGCAATTTAAAAAAATAATTTAAGATGTTCTACCCTTCAATTTGGTCTATTTTTTAAACTTCTTTGAACATTTTAAAAATCCTGAACTTTATTCTGTATTAGTACATGTTAGTGATATATAATGATTACATCCATTGTCAGAAGCTGGTGTGTAATGTGACACATCTTCGTTCTTTTCATTCACTTTCCCTGTGGTGGAGTCTTGGTACTTTTTCACTTTGAACATCTTTGGCCAGCTAATAACTCTCATTGCTGTAAGCAAGATGGAGGGTGGGAGTGTCACCTAATAAGTGACTTCAGTGTGTAGATTATAATTTGAACCTCTTTAACCAACGCTCCAAATCTGGTTGGCCACACATTTGTAGACAGTAGGTTATGTATTTCTTTAAAAATCCTACTACATGGAGATTTCCTAGGTTCACCTTTGTCAGAACAAACTCTTTGAAACATCAATCTTTGGAGCTTCCTGATTAAGAACCTATTTAGTTTTTAGGTAAGGTAAATGTTTAAAGCTGTCACTGGTGAGAGAATACTGATCAAATTTACTTTATTTTCATCTGGTTTTCCTTAACTTGGTTCCTTCTTATTTTTGCCACCTTCTAGCTTCTTCTAGTCTGAGACTGAAAAACTCTGAGTCCTAGATGTATCTCTGGCTCGATGGGGTCGATGCAAGTTTTGCATCTTTTCTCTTTACTTTTCTCCTACAATCAACATGGCAAGACAGAGGTTTGAAACTTGAAAAGAAAATTGTCTTAACTGGGAAATCATCATTCAATCAGCTTTGTCCTTCCTCTCTCTTCCTATCTCACCTGAACAATCTGTTTCTTTTAGCCTCAAGAAACTGCTGAAGGAAGAAATGTTAAATCTAGTTTTTAATTAACTTTGCCATTGATTTCTACATAACTCAGTATGAGTCATTTCTTTCGTGAATGGGATGAAAGTCTCAGAGATTAATGATTATTTACAGGGGGATTTTAGACCAGCTTCCAGATCTTCTGCAATTTCTTCTTCTTCTTCTTCTCTCCTCTGAATCATAAAATGACCATGTTCCTCTTAAAGCACAGAGGCAGACAAACACACACACATAGGTATATAGGCATTTGCACATGTATAAGCATCAATGTGCTTTCAAATGAAAGTATCAGGAAGAAAGATGATTATGTACCAGAACCAGTAGTTGAAGTAAAAAGTGCTTTCCGACAGTTTCACCTATTTCAAATATACACAAATATTTATATATAAATATATATTTATATTTAGTACAGTGCATGCTTGTAGTATATAATGTTTGTATCTTAATTCCTCTTCATCTCCTCTCCTTTCTGTCTTTCCTGCCCATCCATCTCTTGATTCCTTTCCTCTTTTTGTATATAGTTGCAATGCATAATGTTTACCTTTGCTGGGTGGAGTTTATACCTGTATGTCACACATCTCCATTCTTTTTTTCACCCCCTTTTCCTCATTTACCTACGTCCTCCCTCCATCTCTTGATACCTTTTCTCTTTGAGAAACATCTATTTCCCTATTTCCTATTATCTACCAATATACTTTTAATGGAAGTTTCTTATAGAAAGCATTGTATGCCTAGAATGAACATTCAGTTCAGACCTCCAGAGGAGAGAGGTTGTTGAATTTTAAAATAACAAAAATATAGAAAATGCTGCTTTCCAGTGTCATCCAAAGGAAAGATGATCTTCTAAAAACATTCCAGTGTGTCCTGTTCCACCTGATTCATTAGCTCTGGCACCATTAAACGTTTGGCTGTTCCCCAAAGTCAATATGACCATGAAAGGTAAATGTTCTGAATTAATTCAGGACATAAAAGCAGCTACAACAATACAATTAAAGATATTCACTAAAGGAGACTTTCTGAACCATTTCAGAAAGTGAGATGACGAAATATATGTGTTTAAAGTGAGGTGAGTACTTTGAGGGGGATTAATGATACTGTGTCCTTTAAATATTTAAACAGTCTGTGATGGTGGGTTGACTATATCAACCTGAGAAGTTTAGTTAAGAAAAGTTTACTAAACTGGCTGATTAACTCCACATCCTAGGTTGTGGCAGACTCACCCTAGGCTAGCTTGTAGCTTCAAGGGCATAAAGGGGAGATGAAAAAGGACAGATCTGCTTCTGTTTCTTTGGAGAAGCTCTAGTCCTCACCTTCACCTTGAATGTCATCTCTGGCTTCTAGCATAGACTCTTTGGTTTCTGATACACATCATTTGGCCTTGTGGTGTAGATTCTTCAGCCTTCAGTCGCAGACTGATTCACCTCCTGATATGGACTGGCATGGGGTACTAAAGTGGGCTCCAGACCTTGGACTGAATCCTTCACCCTCTGCACAGTTCCTCATCTCACTCTGAAGGTGACCATTGTAAGCCAATCTTGTAAATTCGTACACATTTATATGTATTATATGCTTCTCTAGTAAAACTCTGACTGATACATACGCATTTTTATCATTCCTTGCACTGTCACCCATACTATCTTCATATAGTTCGTCCATTATATTTCTAACTATAAGTTTTAAAATGTTATCATCTTAATTCTTAAGAGCCCTTAGTTTTTAGTAAATCTTCTGATTGATTTTAAATCCAACTACTGATTAAAATCAAGCAAAAGATCTGTCCAATAAACCTTTTATTACCATTTTAAAGGTCATTTGTTTTTCTTAATGCCTGGAAATATTATTAAATTCTGAATATTGGAAGGAATCAGATTAGAAGTATCTTAAAATAATCCTTAAGAAAATAATGAAATTTAATTATATGTAATCAAATTGATGCCTACATTTTGTTGTGCCTCAAAACAATGAATGACATTCTAGTTCCCCCAGTAAGATTTCTTTCCCTGGTGTGTGAAATTTTCCTTTATTTTACTCTTCCTTATCACCATTTTGTGATGACTGTCAGGATTATCTTTCAAAATAACCTCCACTACCCTGTGATTTTTCGGCCTCTGCTGTTGCAGAAAGCTAATAGAGCTATCTCCTGTGATAGTCCTCTTTGTGCCTAGTTGCCTTTCCTTCTATTTTTTTTTTTCCTTTACTTTTAGCCAGAGTGTTTGCTACCTCTCAGGCTGTCAGGGGTTAAAAATGGGAGTGAAATGCAGGTGTTAACTGAAATGACCTTGGCTGCTGCCTTTCTGCAGAGAGGCTGACTGCTTCCTATGAGAGCAATGTATAGAGATAACAGTTAACACACAGAAAACTGACCATGCCCAGAATCTATCCAAGTCTGGGAATAATCCCACCCAGCCATGCAGGATTGTTGGCACCAAGTCACTTTTGTCTGAACACAGTTCTTAAAAGGAATTAATAAACGAGCATTTTCTCTCTTGCCTGCCAAAGGGTTTGTCTCCTGGAAGATCCTTCCCCGGAGGAATCCCCTTCATCTTTGGTGTAGTCTCCTGCCTCATTGTATGGAAATATATCATTTGACTGTGTTCACATCTGCTGTACTTTTAATAATAAGCTTACGTTCATCTTTTAAAAGTCATTATGGGACTCTTTGTTCATTTGAATTGAACCTCAAAGTTCTGTGGCCACAATTTATGTGTGACTCTTGCTGTTCCACAGGCCCACTGTGCTTCTTTGTGTTTTCCATTTTAGCTGTGACAAATTCCTTTGCCCTCTAATATTGTGCCCTATTATCTCTTATTTCAGTGCCCATGAGCACAGTGCTTCCTTCTTAACCTAGAACCCTCGCTAGCTATCTCTGTTTTACATTTCCATTTCACCTGAGTGTGCCTGATCATCCCACAAATGTTCATTTAGTTATTTGTGTAGGAAGCCTTCTTACCCTGGCTCCAGGCAAACCCCTTTGCATGTTCTTTCAGCTTCTGACTTTTACCAAGAAATTCCAATCCTGTTTTCATTAATAGGTTGCTTCTTTTGATGTGAGGACACGGACCAAGTCTGTCTTCATCACCGTGGTATCTCCAGAACCCAGGATGGTGCCACAACCGGGGTGAACACTTTATTGTTTTGAATCCATTTCCTCCTTTTGGTGTCCCCTAATAGTAAGGTCACTGCTACACTGAATACCATGTAATCTATTTGTAAAGTTAGGTGACAGAATATAAAGATAAATAGTTTCATTTTATCCTGCATAATTAAATTTTATGTAGAAAATAAAAGGAGTGATTTTTAAACTAAGCCCCCAAAGACCCAAAGACTTTTTTAACAGGTAATGGAGGCTTCAAAATAGTGAACTCAGCAGACAATGGTATTTGGCATCCAAATACTGTGAATAAAGTCACGGTGAGGAAACAAAAGCTCAGGTTTATTCTGAAAAACAAAACAAAAAACCAGAAAAAACCACCAATGAAAAACCCTGTTTTTTTATTGTTAGTTAGAAAGCACACACAGCAATTTATTGAGGCAAAAGAGAAAATGCAAAACAATTGTGCATACAAATTCATTTCAAAAGAACTAATGCCACTTCCCGAGTAATACCCATGAGTTTAAAAAATTTTGCATTTCTTATATCTATATCCATAACTGAAGTTAAGGATATAGATATATGGAAATACATCTCACATTCACCAGAAATTCTTCCTCCAAAATGGGTAGTGTGCATGCCCTTTTTCATCCTGGAATGTTCCAACAGGTATTTTCTTGGGTCATGCCACAGTCTCTTTCCTCTGAGTTCGTCTCTGATGACAAGTAAGAATACTTGTGAAAGAAGATTTCCCCTTAGTTCTTGACTTTTTCTTTAATTTTTTTTGATTCTTGAGGGAGATCCCCAGTTCTTCCATGATGGCATTGAAAGACAGACACTAGGGAACATGAAATAACAGAGCATCAGTTTAACTGAACCTATCTTCAGCCTGTGCAGACCTGTATTTTGCCTACAGTTTATGACCACAAGATACTGGTCTTAAGGCAGCCCTGTCACAGCTGCCAGTTCCCATCACCTCCTCCTCCACCCATTGGCCACCCGCCTTTTCTATTCAAAGATACTGAGGCAGTAAGTTAACTGGCAAACTTTATGGTTTCATTCCCAAATACAACAGGAAAAAATTACCCAGTTAAGAGAAAATTCAAGACTATCAAAATAGATAACTTACCTTTGCTGAGACCAAAACAGAGTTAAATTAAGGCATTTCCCCCACTGAGATGATCCAAACATTGATAGGTTTATCAAGGCATACGGACACTTCAGTAATGCTATAGAAAATGAAACAAACCTTCTCTACACCAAGGCTTTGTTTTTTTCTCCCATGAAACCTTACTTTGTTCCTAAAATAAAATCTAAGTCTTGATGACTTTCCTTTCTGAATAAAAAAAGAAAAAAAAACAATTTTAAATTGTATATTTTCTCCAAAAAAACAGAGATTCTGGCAGCAGCAATGATGCAGCTGTGATTGAAATGGAAAATGACATGATACAGAACTGCACAGCAAAAACGATGGCATAATGCAAAAGAAAGTGGAACTATAATGATACCATGTTGTACATATGCAGATGATATCTATCTATATACATAGATATACATCTCCATTACAATTGAACGATATTCACATGCACAGTATATAAATGGCTCAGTAAAACATCTTTTGCTGTCATTTCTTCTATCCAAGATAAGATACTTGAGTCATAAAGTTTTGCTTTTAAGGATTTCCATGGGTTTGTTTTTTGATGAGGTTACTTTTAAGGGAGCCTTTAATCACATAAGACAGAACAGAAGAACAAAGTTGGCATGAAGCACCTACCATACTCAGATTCCTTGAAACAGAAGGATCAGCCCTAGACAGGGACTGAGGAGAGAGAGAGAAGTGGGGGCAGTGGCTGTTCATTTGGTACAAAGTTTCAATTATGCAAAATGAACAAAATCCAGAGGTCTTGCTCACTGCACTGTGCCTACAGCTGCCAGTATTGTATTATGTACTTGTCATTTGCTAAAGGGTAGATCTCACGTTATAAATTTTTACTACAATAAAAAGAAATCTTTCAAAAATGCAGTCTTTAGTACAGATTATAGGAGTGCAAACATTACTATTTTAGTGTTGGCTTACAAGATGGAAAAGGTAGAGAGTCAGATAAAAGACCGTTTCTCTAGGTTGTGTCATGTAGCAAAGAAACCGAGACCCCATATTTGCAGAGTTATAAACAATGTGGTCTTTGTGTATCAATATGCATCATACAGTTTTGAAAATTTGTATTCAATTTTGTGTAAAGGAACTTGATGTAGGTTAACTAGTAGTTTTTCAATGTTTGTATTTGAAATTCAAATGCATAAGTTTAGATTCTGGACATAATCTTTTGACAAACTACTACTTTGCACAACGCTTTTTGTCTCTTTTAAGCATATGTTTATAAGATTTGAATTTTATTTCCATTTTCCTGTGGTGCTCAAAGCTGAGAATTCAGGTCATGCGTGTTAACTTTCTTTCAAATGGTAAATTGTGGCTTTGGTGCATTGAGAAGGTTTAGTGGCACACATACAAAGAAAATATTCAGAAGTGTTTTCTAGGAACTATACTTCCTAGTGGTACAGCAGGTATATTGCAAATGAAATAGAATTTATTTTAGCATTATGCCATGTAGTCTACGTGTTGCTGTCACTACGATGATATGTTTTATAGTGTTATTGTGATAAACAGTGTTGTGAACTTTGCTCAAAAGTTTATTTCAGTAGAGTTTTTTTTTTTTTTTTTGATACAGGACATTTCTAGTTTCAGTAAGATAATTAAAATGAGAGGAAAGGATGAAACAAAAGAAATAGCTCCAAGGGACCTACGAACACATATTACCTAAAATCTCACAGCAACCTTGTAACACAATGTTATTAAATTGTTATGAGAGATGGAGACGTTTACTGTTAGGGATATTAAGTAATCTACCTCAGAGAAAAAGCCTGCATTTGCATTCAATTCAATTACTTTTACTGGAAATACCTATGTCTTGGTTTTAATTTTTTAGTCATTAAAAATACCTTTTGCAAATTATTTCCCATAAAACACACATTGTAGGAATTATCTATTTTATTTCAGTTTTCATGTATTTGAACTCAGATATTTCATTTCATTTATATTGAAATCATCCAAAGGAACCTCCTGAGTGCATATGAAATGCAATGAAGAAACTGCTTTCTGAAGATCCCTTTTCTATGTTGGGTAGAGCGATCATCACAGATCTTATCCTGAAAATATGCTTCAGTGAAGTTTTTCTTTAAAAAGGAAAGAAAATCTTCCCCCAAATTTTGACAGCCTTAAAGTGCAACTAGCATCTTTATTCTTATTAAGCTCAAATATCCTAGTGATTTCTTGATTCTTATATGAGAATGAATAGAAATATAGCTTCATAGGTGGCCTGATTTCTGTCTTTGGCCGCAAAGAGTGATTTCTTTTTGATTCTCACTTTGTCTCTAACTGTCAAAAAGAAAATGGCAAGATACTGGGACTGACCTTTCTGCTTCCAAATTTTTGTTGTAGTCACAAGGAAAGATGACCTTTAAGGTCCCTGGCAGCCTGAGCTCAACTAAAGCACACATTTTCGTATCCACAGGAAATGAAACAGTCATCTGAAATGAAGGTCATCTCTCAGCCTGGAGTGGATCTCACAGGGGGGTATGAGATGGACCCCTATTTATTAATTATTTTGCGTTTTATAATCTCAGAAATAAAGGTCCATGTAGAACACAAAGATTGAGTTTCAGAATCAGAATCAAAATTACAGCAGCTTTCTAGAGCTTACATTTCTGGGCTTGGAGTTTTTGGGTTTCTCACGCCAACGGAATTGTGAGAACATTATTTTTTAACATGATAAGCTTAAATTCCTAGACTCTAAGTTCATCAAGAAGTATTAAACATAGCCACATTTAGCTAGCTGCTATCTCCAGAAGCACTATTGTTGAAAGCAGAATATCCTACTGATTTCCTTTGGTTTATTGAAGCCTGGAAATACTCCCAACAATTTGGACCTTAAAGATTTCTATTTATCTCTAATGCACAATCACATTTTTAGTGGATCTATATGTGACTTAATTAAACTTTGGAATTGGTCACTGGCATCTTAGAATACTTCTGTTTAAACTTCAGTTATGGGGCTTAGCTGTGTTAAACTGGGTAGAGTTTATTTTCTCTTTGATTCAGTATCTTTATCCGTAAGATATTAGTAAGACCCCTTCCATGGAACTACTATGAGAATCCAATGGGTTAATATGTGCGTGCATGTATGCGTGTGTGTGTGTGTGCACATGCATGTGTGTGAATGACGTGTGTTCAAATGTTGACACGTTGTAAATAAGCTTTTTTCTAAAAAATTTTATCACCATGGTGAAAATACTTTAATCGATGGCATTTGCCTGCTTGTTTTTTCTTTTTCTCACTATTTTTTTTGAAAAGGTTGATGCTTCTTTCATTTATCCCTGTCCATTCAGCAATACTTTTGTTGATGTTAATGTTGTGCATAAATAGGATCACCTACATACTTGAATATAATTTCTCAGTACCTTTAAGGCTGTTTGTTCAGCCCATTGCATGTTTCTGTGTCGGTTTAGGCAGTGACATCGTGGCAGCTGTGTCATGATGCATGAAGATCAGGTGCTCAAACATGAAAGTTCTTTCTCCTTTAGAAATAAATCCGTGTGCTTGGGAACCCATTTATAATGCATTGCTGTGACGATAAATCTGAAAAGAAATTCCACTTGCAAGGGAAATGCAATCTAGAACTACACCTCTCCTGATTTGAGAGGAAAAAAATCTGCGTACACACTTCAGTTTTATCAAATATCACTTGTCTTTTCTGAGTGTTCACTCCCTGGGCATCCCTCGAGCTGTATCCTTAGCTTCTCCTTCCTTCACTGGTGTCCTTGATCTTCCCCTTTGGTGTGTTTCACTTTATGACTGCTGACTTCATGGTACCTTCTTGAATTAGCTCCAATAATTGATTTTTTGGTGCTAATATGAGCCTGAATGTAAGATATCTCATTTTTTATTGTGCCTTTATTCTTCTTGCAAATGCTGTCCTGGAACATGTGGGAAAAACTCACAGAGTTCTTTTTGTTTTGTTCCTAAAGCACATTGCCTCAGAAAAATAGTTCAAAGAAAGAGAATAATTTTTTAAGTTATAGGAAAAACTCTGCATTACAGTTTGATTTAGATGTATGTTATTTAAAAGCTGGGTGTCTGAGATTGGCTTCATATCAGTTGCAAACCTGCATCAGATTGTGAATGTCAGATTGACTTTTTGCTGCAAATTCAACATTTATACATTCAATTTGTTCATTCACTGGTACTTGTATATGGAAATTTGGAAAATTACTTTGATGTTTATGCCTTTTTTTAATAGATCATTTTTAAGAGCTCTCTGAGCCAATAATGTAATACAGATCTTACATTTTGGATACTTTTCTCCTTTTGGGTTATTAGGCTACTTATTCAAAGATACTTGAAGTATACTATGACATTATTTAATAAATTTTCACATTTCACATGGAACAGAATTACAGTATGACATTATTGTCATTTTATAGATGTAAAGCCTGTCACTTGAAGTATGAACCTCCTATGATTTAAAATCAAGCTATGACTTGAAGTCTTTCTGTAAAAAACATTTTCAGTAAAATATGGAATGCCAAGCAAACAAATTTCTGAGAAATAATGGGATTTTTTTTCTTTTGGTACTAAGAATTGAACTCAGGACCTTGCACTCGCCAGGCAGGCACTGTGTCACAGAGCTGTATGCTTGGCTCCTGTGATTATCAGTTTCTTGGCTTGGATAAATTATTGCTACAGTTCCATGGAATCAATGTCTCAATGGATTTTTTTTTATATCAAGAAGGACTAAGAATTCCCATCCTTAACATTTTTTTTAAATACGCAGGAAAATAGCTCTTTTCCTGTGGAAAATTGAACAAGTTTTATGCTTATAATCAGGAAATGTTTTAGGGCACAGGAACAGAAATCCTATTTGTATATTTGCCAACTTATGGGATTGGAAAGTTTAGTCACCTATACACAAAGGCTTTGCTTCTTACAGGGTCACTGATTCTCTGGGAGCAGAGTTTAGGCTCCAGGCATCCTCTCTTCATTCCTAGTAGTTAAGTAAAAGTCGGTGGAAGCTTGTCCTTGGAGTAGTTATGTATGTACCATCTTTGTGTGAAGTTCCTCATTCTAGAATTGAGGCTTTAGGCACTGTTTGCTCTCATTTTATGTTTTCTGAGTTTATTCAGAATCTTCAGGCTATTTTTCATGCTCCAATCCTTGGATTTTGAAAAAGAGAATTAGACAACGTCTAAAAAGTGACCACTGCATTATGAGTGGATTATTGAATAAGGCTCCAGAGCAATGGTAATGTTGGTTTGAGCCTGAGAAACAATGGTGGACCTGACTCCTCCTGGCTATACTGAAAGTCTTGTGGTAGGGGAAATCTAGACACTAAAGCATAATTTCTAATGTGCTCACAGTGCCTGATCCCTACCTATGATTGTAGAAACCTTCCTGGTTAAGCCCATTTCCCTGTGTTTTATGGCTATAAACTGGCTTCCTCTACTTTTTCCTATCTTTGGCTATAGCATGTAAATGCCTCTAGCTCATATTCTCGAGACCCTTAAGGTCATGTTCTACTACCTCTGTCCTTTTTTCTTCCTTATTTCACCTTTCCTCCCACCCACTGGAACTTGTTGCCAGTATTTTTGCTTTCTTGGATGTTATATTTAAGTGTTTCTCTTTGTAAGAATTCAGTCTGTAGAGTTCCTGTTTTCTTACCTGAGTTCTTAAACTACAAAAATAAATCTAGAGCTATTTAATGACATACACTACACAAAAGTCTTCTTTTGTGGCTTACATTTATTTAAAGATTGCACTTAGAAAACTTATTATCCCTCTAAAATAAATATATTGTGAGTGGCATGCATGATCCACATGGATCTCTATTTTTAAAAGAATTTCAAAAAGCAGTTTTGCACATGGCTTGACTGCCAGGGGTTATGCAATCCATATCTGGTAGATAAAGATATGTAAGCTCATTTTCCTCTAACATTAGGGACAATTTCACAGAAACCCTTGAAAAGAGCACATTTTGCTATTAATCTGTGTGCTTCCTACCCCCTAGTTCTGAATTCCATTTTTTTCCATTTTAAAAGTTGTAGCATAAGCTTTTATTTGCATTGTTCTTTGGGTAGGGATGCAATAGCAAAAAAAAAAAAAAAAAAGTTAAATTTACAGTCCTTAAATAGACTTTTATGGATCTGAACAGGACTTTGCACTCTGAATGTGTTAATAAAAGTCAGGTGTGTTAAATAAGGAAAAAGCAGATGCTGTACATTGAAGATGGTGTGTGAAGAGAGAATTCTTTTGTATTTGTTTGCAAGGAGAAAATTTCAACCAGTTGGTGGAAGAATCTTGACCTAGATACCAGGAATAGCTCAGAAAGGTCATTCACCTCCCATTTTGAGCCTGCCCGGACCAAACTCCAAGAGAATGAGATAAGATGAATAGCCAGGTAGGTGTGGCACCTGTGCCAGGACTGTGTCCACCTGTCTGTCTTAGCCTCTTAGAACAGGCAGTCACTAGAGAAGGGAGATCAGATCATCAGGCCAACCCAAGGCAATCTTCTAGGTCTCTGATATCTTCTGAAGGATATCAGACACTTGAGAAGGACTTGAGAACAAAGGACACTTGAGAACAGTTAAAACTTTCCTGTGCTCCAGAAAGATGCAGCAGCAGTGAAGGATATAGAGAGAAGATTTAAAGTGATCCACTTAACCTTATGAGCAGAAGGCAGAGTGGGGTTTCTGCAGTGAGGCTGGGCTTCAGGTGGACCTTATATGCACAGATAAGTAGCTTTCCTTGCTTAGAGTGCAAGAAATGTTGGTTTATATCACAGCAATCCAAAAGCCCAAAGTGCTTTTCTTTTGTTTGAAGTCACTGTCAGAGACCAGTGTGGCTCATTTCCTGCTTTCTGGCTTCTCCTTGCTTTCTGTCTGCAAAGTCATAGCAATTGGCTTTCCCATACCTCATAGAGAGGGTCTGTCATTTTAGCATCTCAGAGGCAATTTCAGACCATAAAAATACATTTCCAAGGGAGACTTTTTGCATGCCCTTTCTCCTATAAGAGATGGCCGTGTCCTCAAAGTATATTAACTTTTAGGTAAGTTTCAGTTTCTTTTAGTGCTAGTTCTGGCATGCAGTTCTTATAGAGTCTTTACATTACTGGTTTAGATTCACTGACGTGGGTATGAATTTTTCTCAAGTTATGCTCAAATATGGAAACAATTTTGTATACCAGTTGTTTTAAAATAAGAGTTCATCTTAAGTTTCCTCATCAGCTAATGAATCTTGTCAGTGAGGTACACCTTTTATTTATTATTAGTATTATTAGGTTTGTAGTATTTTCTTTTGGTTAATGACTCAGGTAATGCAGGTACTTCCTTTCTCCTGCTCTTCATTGCAAAGATTACCTAGGATTATGAGAGACATGGGGAGTACCTTGGAACATTTATTCCATGCTACCTTCTGTCCCTCTCAGTTATACTGGTGTGACATCCTGCTGGATTATGGATACCAGTCTACTTCTACTGTAACTCCCGAGAGGGCTACTGTCCCATCCCAGGCTACCTGTCTGCTCTGTGTATTCTGTGCCTTTTCTGTCCAATCTAAAGTCTTCTGGTACACTGAACACTTGCTCAAAAGGCTTTCTGGTGGAAGGGTTGATTTTAGATATTTTCTCTCACGTTCTCTGGAGTTGAGACCCATGAAGCTTCCCAGAAGATCACTATCGAGGTATTGTTTTTCTGTTGTTTAGGAGACAGTTTGATGTACAATTTTTCTGCACACCTTATCCTCTTCTGGGCCACATGAAGCTCCCAGTGATCTTTTTAAGTCACCATCCCCTTTGAACTTTTCTGGAATTTCTATGTTGCTGTCTGTTCAAATTTAGACTGCGCTTAAGAATGTGACTGAACCTCATCTTAGAGATTCAGGTAGTATCTAAGCTTTTTGTGCTTCTCTTTAACTCCTTTCTTCTCTAGTGGTCAAAACTGGTCTGGGGCAGGAAAATTAAATAGGAATACATTATAATCTGTGTTTCGCCAGTGTTAAGCTTCTGAGTTTTGTCTCCTAATAATTAGTGAACCTTTTTGAATTAGAACAGGTGGTTTGTTCGACAAAATATCTGTAATTTTCAATTCGAAGCCATGGTTTTGCCAATACTACAAATTTGCAAAGATAACTTTGAATTCAAAATTTGAAAGTTTGACTCATCTATAACTTGAGAAAAGTTCATACAAAAACTCTGATACTTAATAATGGAAAGGGGAAATGATAAGACAACAGAAAACAAGTGCATGTTATCTTTTTCATTGTTTCTTTTTAACAAAAATGCTTAAGTCCCACTTTCAGTAATTGTGCCTTCCAGCTCCACTTATTTCCACCCTCTGCTGACCTGCAAGGATATAACCAATTCTCAGGCTTCAGTAGCTTCCTGTGTCATTGTATGTTTGCCTGTAGGCTCATCAGAATTGAGAAGAATTCCATTTCTTCAGCCATCACTGCTGTAATGATTTGCCCATGATCAATTGCATGAGAACCTTTTCACTCTTGGGTGCTGTGCTGGATGTTTGGGACTCTTTTCTCTCTATTCAGAATATGCCTTTCTACCTCGAAGTACTAACAGAGCAAAGTAATTCTTATTGCAATAAAAATGTAATATGTTCAAGAGAGACATTCAGCTGCATTGAAAAAATGTATGAACAAAACACTTTACTTTTACTACTTCCAAAATTTTATTTCCTTCCTATTTTCTATGATTTCTTTTTTTGACTATCGTGGTTGAAAAGGAATATCACAGGCAAGTTCGTTATTCTGCGGATGAGGACTCTGAGGCTAAGGGAATTAAAATGACCTGACCAATGACACGTAACAATTTAGCAGCACTGTTGGGAAGTAAATTCTCAGCTTTTTATTTCCAAGTCACCTGTCTATTGAAATGTACACATTTTTCAAAGTTTGGTTTGTAAGACAGCATCAACTTGTACACTGAAAAATTATTTCTAAATCTGTTCAGTGATTTCTGTCTTCTCTGATAGTAAATGTTTAGATTTCCAGGCAAATGCAATCGTGTTCACATAATTACAGAGACAGGCTTCTGCACATCGCTTGCAAGCTAAGTTGGCCAAACTACAGAAGAAATGGAGCTGAACACACTTACAACCATCTGAAATGTGCTAAGTTTGGGTAGACAGTAGTTTCTTAATTCATATGGTTGGTAAAGACCAAATGAGCAGGGATGTCTGGTGTTTAGAAGCTGAGGTTTTTGAATTTTGTAATATTTGAATTGTGAACATGTCATTCAGTGGAAGAATGGGAGAAAGACAATTGTAATCAAACTAAATTGGAGAAATGTAATTGTTAAGGAGAAACACAGAAATTTTACTTCGTCATTCAAGTCTCCCCCAGTTTTCTGTCTCTCTGTTTGCATACACATTGCTGAGTAGTTTCAGTCATTAGCTGTACTTGAGTTTGCAAGGTGTGGAACCACACAGTGCGTTTGTTTTGTTCACTTGCTATTGTGAGAGTTCCCTTAGTTTGCAAATAGAAAATTTTTGAAAATTTAAGAAAGAAACTCATTTTTCATGATACCAGTCTCTATGGAGAGAATTTTGAAAGCGAAAATGATTTTAATATGTTTCTGCATCTGGACCTAAAATTCCATAGCTCTGAGAGGCATAATGAGATGGTTTGTAAAGGCAAGTAAAATCTGCAGCATCAAGTGAGATATTTCATTATCCGTAAGAGTTAATTAATAATGCCATTTGGCACAGTTAGATGTGCAGAAAGTAGTGCAGAAAAATGCTTTGCTTTCCTTTTGCTTTCAAAGGCTGCTCATGCTTGCTGAGAAATAGACTTGTAGAAGAATCATGTGCTTGGAAATTAATTGAGACTCCTTGTAGTACTGTCTAGTCAGAAATAGCTCATGTGGAATCAGACACAATGCAAGTCAAATGCAAGGAGGTATTTGCACATAAACCTTGGATAGGTTGATAATCACAGGAGCTGGCTGATTTCCCTAATGGTAATATTTGTACCATAGTTTTTTTTTTTTTGTTTGTTTTTTTTGTTTTTTTTTTTTTTTTTTTTTTAGGTAGTTTTGATTTTCCTGAAAAAGAAAACACTTTAAAATATTTTTATTTATAAATTTAGTGTAAAACAAAATAAAACCTTATCTTTCTTTTATGGGATGATGAGACTAGGAATAGACTTATTAGGAAACAACATAATGTGATTCATTACTATTAATATATTAGTTCCATTTTTTAATACCTCCTTATCGTCCTGCCGACCTTAAACTTACTTCCTCAAACTACAATCCACAAACTTCTCTTGTTTAATTAAAGCTTATTACCCACTAGTTTGAGTAAAACTGCTGTGTTCAAACTAGCTTGTATTAAAAACTCATGTTTATCAACTGCTTTTAAGGAAATCAAGTATACTTATTATTGTTGGGAAAATTCTTGAAAGAAAGGTTATTTAAAAATCACCAATATTGAAGATAGCTTTAAAGAAGATTCCTGTGTAGAACTTAATTTTGAAAAATTGTTTCATTCAAGATACTTCATAAAGTAATTTGAGGCATTTATTTTCAGGCTTGATAAAGTGCAGAAGAATGTCTGACAGTGTATCCTCTGAACTGTGAATCATTTCCACAGGTGGTTTTGATTTACACCAATTGAGATAAAAATAAAGTTAAGTTTTTGATCTAAATTTCACTTAAAATGCAGTGAACCTCGTAAGGGTGTGTAGTCTTCTCTTGGCCATCATTTACATCATAACCATAATTTTAGAATGAAAGGAGAAAAAGAAAAGTATGAAGTGTAAATAAAAGAAAGCAATGAACTATCTGTATGACAGTTTTGACAAATAATCTCTTTGACAATTTCACTGTTTTGAAATTAAATGGGAGATTATCAGTTAATTATTGTGTAATACCTGTAATAAATGTATACAGTTTCTTTCAGTTTTTCATGTAAAAAGTCCATTGAATATTGAACACTACATGTGAAATTATATGTGGAATTAATAAGTTTACCTTTAGAATAAAGAAGTATGGATGAGTTATTAAGTTTCAATTATATACATGAATGTGTGCTTATTGATTCTCGACCTAATTGCCCTTTAGAATCAAATGGATATTGGAATAGCTAGTGTCCTCCTCTACCTCCAGACTAATTAAATCACAAAGCCTAAGGATGAAATCTCAGACTTTCACTATAGATCCTAACGTGTTGCTAATCTGAGTTTTCTTTTGGGTAAAGTTACCTTGTCATTGATTTGTAATGCTTGTGCAGGAAAAGTTAGTCTTAGAGGCAGAATTTGAATCTCTACATTAGTAAATCTGTTTTTGAAATCTGACTCTGTATTATGATGCTTAGTAAATTTTTCCTGCCACTATGCGACCAGAGAGAAGTACTTACTTTCTCTAGTAGGGACCAACTTACATTTGTTAACCAATCTTTATTAACAAGTCCTTTACCAATGGCTTCATTTTTCTCTGGCAAATGATTCCATTTAATTTTGTACCTTCTTCATTTGAGGACATTGAAGCTCAGAGAAGTGAAAAATTTACTTCAAATAGTACATGATTGCTTACTGCATGGCTACAATGGGCCCCATGCAGTGCATTATATTTGGTACATTATCATGGAGTGAGGTTCACATCATAGCCCCACTGCTCTCTAGGGGTTGTCTGTGGAACACTGGTGTGTCAAGAAGCTCTGGGGGAAAACAAAATTCTGATCTAATAGAGGTATGGGAAATGCTGAATAGTTTCCCACCTTGTTGGAAATTCTTGATCCTTACAACAAATTAAACACAGCAAGATATGCAGTAAAAGAATATTCAGTGTGATGTTGTTATATTTAATCAGGAAAATTTTACTTGAGAAAGACTTAGCAATAGAATTATTTTGAAAAAAATTTCCTAGACAACCTTATGTCTTAGCAATGACGCTCTTATTTTTCAGAAATTATATGTTAGAGAACTGAGACTGAGAAATTGATCAGTTTAGCTACAGTCATTTTATGGGTAAACCTAAGTTTGGCTAGTTTATAAAATTCCCTCTGACCCTAGGCATGATGTTTCTCTGTTGGTAAAGTTGAGTTAAAATTGCTGAAAAGATCAACTTTAATGCTGTGTGTGAAAATATCTTGAAAACTATAAAATCGTATTAAATGTAAGAATTAGTTAGTATATAATTTAATGTAGTACACAGATATTATTTTTACAGGGATCATTTACCTAAATCTCTAAACATTTAAATGATGATCTCTGTAGAAAGACAATTTTGTTAGTAATTTTAAACCTGAGTTTTTATACTTCATCGATTACCTCTGAAGTTGTTGTTAACATTTTTGTCTATTAGATAGTTTTAGAAAAATGAGCTGAGGTACTGTAGGGTTTCTATATAACTGAAGTAATAAAATATGAAACAAAATGTAATATTTAGCCCAAAACAAAAAAAAATTTGAAGTCTCACTTGAAAGAAAAAGTAGGTGACTTCTACTTCAATGATGGCAAATAAATAGTAGTATAATTTATAGATACTGTCTTAAGAGTATATTTATTTCAAGAAGAAGACGAGACTGAGAAACAATCAGGGCAAGAATCAACTTTTCTGAACTTGCTGTATTGAAGGAATATTGGTTGGTTGGAAAGATTTGTGCTTAAAAATTGGAATCCATTTAAAACTAAACAAGAAGAAAACAATGCAACCTGAGTGCATAGATGGCAAATCCCTACTTCTGAGGAATGTATTTTAGGGGATCACTTGATGTGTCAAGAAGACCAATTGATGGCATATTGAGGGAAGGTAAAAGGCATCTTCAATTTACCTACTCTCTGTGTAGGGGAAACAAGCCCAGAGGGACCAGCAGACATTCCCTGTCACAGCAAGTGAAGTATGCGATTGATTTTCTGTGTAACCAAGTTGGGTTAGTGTGGGGATTACTTACAGTACTTTGAATGCAGGTGGAACATAAATTTATAGGAATCTGCAGCGAATACATTCAACCATTCTTTCCTGTGTTTATTTTCTCCTTGCCCTTCTCTCCAACACACTCCATTCGTTGGAATGAATTAGCAATGGTGATAGAGCTACAGAGATGAGGGTGTGTGGCAATGCCCAGAAAAGATTGCTTCCAAAGCAACCACTCGATCCTCCTAGGCAAGTGGGAAGGGATGGAATAACATTTCTTGGAAAGATGTTCATCAGGGCCAAGCGTGAGGGTGAGTGGTCAGTAAATGCAAGATGCTATGAGTTAGTTCACAGCTTAGGCCTTTTCAAAGAAATAATATATAGCCTGAAAAAATATTAGTTCTTTATAACTTCTGGAAGATTACTACATTCTATAAGTAAATACTGTTTGAGAACTTGATGTTACTCATTTTTGCTCAGGAATCATTCTTGAATGTGTTGAGTAAATACTGTTTGAGAACTTGATGTTACTCATTTTTGCTCAGGAATCATTCTTGAATGTGTTGTGTTTCTATGAGTGATGTTCAATGTAGGTAATCCTCTTCTGCATTGATGTCAGAGATTCAAGTGCATGATTCTCTGGATCATGGCTTTTGAATCTTTAAAATGAAAGGCGCCTTTGAGTCTTTGTGTAAATAATACATTTTAAATAGTGGAATCAATTTGAATTAAAAATTAACATTGTTATGGAGTTATGTGAACTTATTGAATGTGTAATGGCTTCAGGAAGTTTGAAGTTTGTGAATCTAAGGAGCGTATGGGACAGAGAGAAGGAGAGCAGTGGGGAAAGGGTCATAAAGAGGAAAAGTAGTGCATAGAATTAGCATTTCGTTTTTATGCTTTGGACTGTTGGAAGATCTGATTCTCTTTTTTTCATGAGGAAAGAGTCACTTATTTTAATGCAAGAAAACAGAATAAAAAACTACTTTAGACAGACTAGATTCCCATATACACATGTATGAGTCTAGACACTCTTAATACAACCCTGCAGCAATGTATAGTGTGTATGTCTTTCCAGTGCATTGAATTCCATGTCTAGAGTAGTCACATGAGTTTTGCTAGCATCAAGGGATAGGGATTTATGGTTATGTAGGCTTACTAGATACAGACATAGCAACACCAAATAGAAACAATTTCTACTGGGCACATCTTTTTTTCTTTTCATAAAAAAGAAAAACTGATTATACAGTATGAACTGAAGACTGTGTCCGAATCCCTTTTTCCTCTCGAATTAATTTGCCACATTCTAAGTCCGTAGATAAAGTAGTTCCAGAAGTGGAGTTGGTTGGATGGCTTTGCTTACATTGCAGTCCATAAAAGAAACAAAAAGCCTTGCATGCAAAAGAAATGAGAAAAAAATATTGAAAAATGAATAAATCAAAAGCAAGAATGAATGTTTAAATGAAAATTTAAATAAAATGAAGCTGGCCATTATGAGAAGCACATTAAAGCATAATATATACAAGCTTTTATTTTTCAAATTAGTTGCATAACACAAGACACCTCAAGAGCAAATTGAAAGTTAAAGCATGTCAGTCCATTTCTCTTATAGTGAAAGGCATTTTTGTATAGTGTGGTCCAGGAAAAGGATGCTTAGTATTTGAGCAATGACTGCAATTCTCGGGGAGAGTCTCAAGAAGAGATCAGTTACAATAAATCATCCCCAGGTTTGGGTGTATAAGGAAAACTTTCACTTACAAGAAATGAATTTAGAATCAGATTTCATCAGAACCAGCTACATAATTTGTGGGGTACTGCGCAAAAGGAAAATGCAAGACTCCTTGTTAAAGATATCATTAAAAATTTCAAGTAAGAAACAACAGAGCATTAAGCTGGATCTGTTATTAATATCCCATAGTCGCAAAATTTTAACAATATCTTTAAATTAAGTGAGTGGCCTAATGCAGAGTAATGGCCATGAGTTTTGCATTTTATTTATTCTAGTATGCTTATAAAGGAATTATCTTAAATCACAGTTATCTTTTTTAGAAGAGTCTAAATTTCTGGTGTCAGTTCCTTGAAAAAATAAAGTTAGCAAATATGTTTGACTATTGTGATTATCCTATCACCTTAAATACAATTTTGAAAAATGAAGTCTCAAATATATTTTATTGCTATTTTGTGTTATCATATTCCTGATAAAAGTTGAGTGAATTATTCTTTTAATAGTAATACCTTGAAAGAAATAAATGCTGAATTTCAAATACTGCTTTTATCTAAACTATTTTGCATTACTCATATGCTAAGGGGAGATTCTTTTCCAATTTTGGATTTCCTTCTTTCTCGATGCGTCTACAGTTTCTGTCCATGTACAAACAGTTGTCAAGAAAGTAACTGAGTTTGGGATTTTTGCACTGTCATTCCAAATGGTGCTAATTTGATTCAGTGTGTAGGCTCTTCCTTTCTCTCATTAATAAATGATGGAGTTGCAGTGCTTGTAGCACCTGGTAAGTATTCAATAGCTCTTTGCTCTAACTCAAAAATGGCTCTTCTGGGCATCTACTTCAATGGACTGTTACCAAAAAAAGAGCAAGCATCCTTAAAAACCTCAAATTTAAGACAGATAATTCAGACTAAAAACTACCCAGTCTTAAAAAGAGATGACTCACCTGTTCAACATCATTGTTCTTTCGTGATTTGTAAATAAATTCTCCAATGGCTACAAATACAGAAAGGACCAGTCCAGCAGCCAGGACAATGAAGATGCCCCCGATATTTTCTACTCCGAGAGCACTAGCCTCTTTGCTGTCTTCTTCTGGGCAGCCGTTTCCCCGCCACCATTTCTCTTTCATCATATGCAGCTTCCCCTCTTCTTGTAATTGAAGAATAGCGATTGTAATTTTATCCCGGTAAGGAGAGCCTGAAATGGGGGTCATTTGGAGACTGATCACTGAAATGTTGAAGAAGACATCAGTGTGTTTTATTATCTTTTTGGTAAATATTGTAGGGCTACTGTGAAACCCCAGTCCAGTAACTATCCAAGGTCAGGAAAGACCAATCCTATATTTTGAAATCTAAGGAGAGGAAAGTTAACATGCTGAGATTCACTTTGGGGCAGACTGTTTTTTCCTTGTAGAATTAGAAAAGCTGAGTTAGGAATTGCATGATACAGCTTTGGTTCTGGTGAGTTCTTCACAAATCTCTTCACATAGCTACAGATTCCATCATCTAGATTATTAAGCTTTTTTCAAGGCTTTTTTTTCATCTCCGATTGTGGCTGCGTTAGGCCATTTCCTCTTCTTAAAGGAGTGACTGATTAGATATTTCCCATGCATGACATTTCTCTCATGAATCTTTCTAAAATGATTTTTCCTTCATTTTTCCTAAATATGCAGCAGGAAGTCTGAGTTTCAGAAATAGTGGAACTACAAAGTAGAAGGAATTTGAATCTTTAGGTGACTGTATGAAGCAGAACTTTTCTTTCAATCTACATCAGACTGTGACAAAGTCAAAGAATATTCATTTGCTATGCAAGCCACTGATAATTTGCAGACACTGGTTATAGATGTTTATCCATACTGACCTAAATTTAAGAGGAGCTAATATCTCGAGGAGGAGGTAATAATCCAGTGATCCTAGAAAATTCAGTTTTGTTTAGAAAATTTGCAAGGACTTTAGCGATAATATTTATGCTTTATTTTGTGGTAGTGTGAGTGAACACTTAATTAGGTAAAGGTTAGAGATATTAACTTCTATTTATGGGCTTAACTTCTCAATACTGGTTTTCTGTATTAATTAATGTAAAGGAAGACACCCCCCAAGATTCTTTAACTCAAGTTTTCCTTGAATGATAAAAATTTCTGCTAGCATTTCTTTTACTTAGTAGGAAAATAGTAGCCCTACATCCTGACTGTCTTTGTTGATACATTTTAAAGCAGTTCTTCGTTGAAGCAATTGAAAAATTAGACACAGGACAAGAAATCCTCAGTTAGACAGTCGAATCTGCTAGCAGAAAAATGGAAAAAAAATCCAACTATGAAAGTATAAATGAAGCTAATAGTTACTGACAGAGCCAAAAAATAAAACTCAGTTCTCCTTAATTCTTATTTTTCAGTGTTATTTCCATGAAAATGCTCCCACATTACCGTCTCCACACCCTGTATCCTGATGTCCCATGGCATGGTTAGCATTTAAAAGGCAGAGGTTGTTTGTGGCAATTATTTCTTTCTTCCTAAGACTCTTAAAAAAATCGTCAGCCCTCAGAATCAAGTTTAAGAGAAGAACACAATGCTTTGGAGGGAGATTATGGCTTGCTAATTAAGAGTACAGATTTTGGTGAGAAAATAGGGCCTGGAAGTCAAATTACAAGATATTGGCTGCTTGCTTAAACACCCCAAGTGTAATGGTAATGTTAAAATGAGCACCATTAACATACTCATAGGATAGAGCAGATGTGAAGCATTTAGCTTTCTAGTGTGTGGAAGTACTTAGCAGAGTGCACAGTACTTCTTGTGCCCGTGCTCCTAACAGTGACTTTCCGGGTACACACAACCGGCCCTCGGTGAATGTTGACTGATGCTTTCTTTCCTTCTGCCTTCAGGGTGCACAAAACCTAAAGCAGTTCAGACAGGAGGAGATCCAATTCCTGTTTAAAGTTGGTCTCTAAGGAAGGTAATTTCCAGCCTGCCCGTAACCTGTTTAAACCTTAACTGCTCTCATTCTCTTGAAGTTTTTATTTTAAATTCCTCAGGTGGCACATTTCCTGCGCTTCTGTCCTGAGAGCCGCTAAGAAGTAAAGTTTTCAATTTTGTGTTGTGACTGAGCCAATTTGGTCTATTTTTCACTATGGCAGAAGAAGAGTTTAGAACCTTAAGAGACTTGGTCTGGGTAAGGCCAGAAGTGTGTGGAATTTTTTAAATATTTGCATATATTTTACTTTCAGGCTTTGTTGTTGTTCCTTAAATGGACTGGATGACATCAGAAGTGACTTATTGCAATTGCTTGAAAAAAAGTATATGTATACACAAAGATCTTCCTGAATAGAAACTGATCTTTCTTAAAGAGTCAATTCATCAGAGAAGCAGCAGCTCACAAATTTTTCCAACAGCTGTATCCCCCGTGGATGTATTCTCTCTGAAGTCAGCCATCTGTTCCAATTATTCCTTCATTGTTTTTGGTTTAAGAGCATGACAGGTTTAGAACTGTTATGACAAATTCCTAGACTATATTTCTTTTTCATCTAGGAAGGGAGGAAGGCTCTTCAACTTTGAAACTTGTTATGGGTAAGGTTGGCAAAAATAAAAAAGAATAAATGAGCTAGTGTAAATCTTCCCTTGCTTTATATACAATATGTAGTGTATATATACTATGGATATATTGGTACAAAGCACATAAATATAACACATATATAAATATATACAAATGTGGTGATGCTTATTACTGAGTCAGTCTCATTCACATGAATGCAAACAGTGATCTTCAGAGAGATGCCTTAATTTAGCATCAGAGCAGAAAGGAACTCATTGGCTCCTTCTCCACAGCACTAATCCCATGTTACCACCATACCATCAAGATTTTGATAAAATCGGGGCTGGAGGTTTAGCTCAGTGGCATAAGCACCTGCCTTGCAAGCAGGCGGTCGTGAGTTCGATCCCCGGTACTGATAAAAATGAAAAAGACCAAAAAAAAAAAAAAAAAAAAAAAAGATTTTGATAAAATCAGTAGGGACAATATTAAAAAAACAACAGCAACAGTTCCTCTGATCTGTCTGACCTGCCCCAGCCCCTTTTCTAAAATGAGGAGGTAAAGTAGGGTTAGAGAGAAGAGATGTTTTTAAGCCAGAGAAAGGTACATTTTAGGTGATGTCCACGGACCCTACTGAAGGCAATGAGGCACATATTGATTAGATTATGGGACAATTTTCCACTTGGGGAAAATATACACTTCACTAACAATATTGTTTTGTTTGTTTATTTTTTAAATCAGGAAAAGTTTTTAGAAATAAAAGGACAAGAGAGCAATTAGAGATCTCCTAGCCCAGTGACTTCTAGAACTCTCAATGATAATGAACAGCCAGCTGTGGCATGTGTGTCAGAGATATACCACCATCTTAGCCTAATTATTCTGCAGAAGACCTTATTTAGAAAGCATAAAACATAACAGTAACAATGAAGTTAATTTCCATATAACACATAGTTCTAGCACTAGATAGATAAGGAGTTGAATTAGCTATGCATTCATAGAAAATACAGAGGACAGTTGGCCTTATTTGTTTAATTAAATTGTTATTAATACGGTTGAATATTAAACTGAATATAAGATGCATGGTCTTTTTAAGAAATTAATTAGTTGCCAAATTAAAACACTAGGCAAGTTCATGTAAGACTTGGATGTGTTTTTATTCAGGAAAACGAAATATCAGACAAACTTGTTTTCATATTCTCACATGTCTGCAACTGACCAAGACTTCCTTTAGATGGGTCACGTGCTTCCTAGTTTCCCATAGTGCCCCATTCCCTCCTGCCTCTCCCAGCATACGAGTTTATGAGATTTGTTGGCCTATGTATGTGTTGTTGATGGTAAAATTGGACAATTCCTTCCAAATAATAAAATAATATAAATATACAAATCAAATCGATTTGGGGTGCTTATCTAAGTATGATTTCTTCTTTTTGGACTAATCCAGTGGTTTGGATGAACTCTGATTCCTCTCTTTTGGAAGGCTTACCAACAAAGTACCAAAGAGTCACTTGAGAAGGGCACGCTGATTTCATCCAATAACTTTATACCTTTCCACAGCAAAGAAAACAATGGAGAAGGAGTTTTAATATAAAGGGAATCAGTAACTGATCTTTGATTACAGAAGAACATTGTGTATGCTACTATTTTGTACAAAGAAAATATTGTATGGGTGTGATTTTTAGAAGGCCATAACTTCCCTAGGGAAAGCAGTGCTATATGATTTTAAAGTATAGCAATATTTGGAGGGTTTAGATAGCTACCATTTGTTACAGCTAGCTTATTGCCTGAGAAATTATAATTATAATTTAATATGTACCCTTTTGCTTTTGAGAGAGCTTTGCTTTCGCATCTGTTGACATGGAACACTACTCTTCTAAATGCAGAATTGTCATCTACATGCAAAATTCATTTTCTTACATTCTCATATAACATCAGACAGAAAAAAAACCTAAGCATATAAGTGTTGAAAAAATAATATAAAGAAGATTAACAAAGAAAATATTCTCTTTAAAATATTTGGATTAAAATGAATCTATAGACTTTTTTTTTTTTTTTTTTTGGTCTTTTTCAGACAGAGTCTTGCTATGCTTTGTAGCCCAGGCTGGTCTTGAACTTGCAACAATCCTCCTGCCTCAACCTCCCAAGTGCTGGGATGACAGGAGTGTGCCACCATGCCTGACTAACCTATAGATTCTTAAATCATTAGCCTGTGATCGAACTTGAAAGAAATAGTAATTGAAATGTGCTGTGGCTCTGACCTATGTGACATTTCTCTTATTCCTTAGTCGGCTAAAGGCATGGCAGACCTTCTCAAAGGATGAGATGAGTTCTGTGCCGCTCTTACCTATAGGGGTCCCCACTCCGTAACCTTTGGAGTCGATGAGGCCCCCAATCTGGGTGAGGTTGCAGTTCCTCTGCGTCACATACTCGATGCTGGTGGACTCCATTAGCAGGGCGTAGTCAGTGGTGAGTACCCTCTGGATGCCCTCATCGCTGTTTTTCACCAGGGCGGTCTGCTGCCTGCTGCTCATGAAAGCCCACATCTTCTCATAGGTGGATATCCTTGATTTCTGCAGAGAGAAAAAAGCACAGCCACCAGCAGAAGAGAGCTGGAAAAGATCATCGCCCAAAGCCGCTCAACATAGGTTCAAATACCATGGGAGAAATTCTTTCTCCTCAGGTGGGGACCTGAGAGTGATGACCCTGGGACTTCAGTCTGGTAGCCCAGAAGAGCCTAATTTACCACAGGAAAGCCCTGGAGCCCCTGGAGAGAATGCCGAGACCTTGATAGCTTCACATGAGTTATTAACTCAAGGTCCTCTCCTTGGTTTCAGTTAGGATATTCATGGTCATCTGTGTCAATAATACAGTTGCCTAATGAACTGTGGTGACTTCAGAAGAGGGCATCAAGGTCCCCTGGGCCCAGAGGTGGCTGGCTCCCCCCAGGACTCTACTCGTTTACTCTCTCAACGGTTTAGCTCCATCGGGGGATACCGTGTTGTTTGCAGGGATGTGAACTTCTCTAGCTGACCAGCATTCTTTCCCTGGGCACAAGCCTGGGATAAATCACTTGTGGTCTCTGCTTCATTTGAGAAAGTACTCTCCTTCAGTCTTATCTTTTCTAAGTATCTGCATGCAACTTTTCAAGTCAATATTCAGATCAGAAAACTTCAGACTTTTTATGTTTATGACTTTTTTCATTGCAATCGTATTTTAGGAAATGAGGGCTGTACATTTTATTTGCACGTATTGTAATGGTTTTCCTTTTCTTTAACATTTTGATAGATCAACAATAAACTCTCTCTCTATATATAATATACGCATCTGTACATATGCACCATTACCTCATTATGTTCTTTTTTGTGTTAAAAGGTACTGCCTAAATGTTCATATTGCTCAGATATGAATTTTTCAGTCTCTTGAATAGTGATCTATGATTAGGTATTTTGTGTTTTTCTATGTAATTTCCATACTATTGTAAGTTTTTCCTCTGAATTTTTCTTTATCTGCTTCAATTCTCTCCGCCATATACTTCAAAGATAAAAGCCATTATGAGAATTATGCATAATTTCAAGCCAACCCTATCTATTCTCATATATACACATACATTGCTCACACACATGAGCCAGACTTCTCGGCAAGCACAGAACGCATCATCCTAAAAATAAAACACGATTTGGGCTATAAGCAAAGAGTAGAATACCATTAAATCAACTCTAACAGGGTTATTCACGCACAAGTATTCCAGGGGTCTCATTTAATTTTTAATTATATTTGAGGCCTGGCTTAATTCTGTAGGCTTCACGAGTTAGACAAGGACAGATGGCTTTATTTTGGATTGTTAGACATTTAAGGAGCTCCCTGAGAGAGATCTCGTGAGGCAAATAACAATTCAATAAACACATACCTTATAGATATTGGTATTTTGTAGGCTCCATTTGGAGGTGATTAAGCTCTTGAGAGGTTCTGCTCAACCTTAGAGACATCTACAAATTGAAACTCCTGTCTGTATAACAAAAGCATGCTTTGAGGGTCAGGGCCCATGTCCATTTGTTGTGTGATTTCAGCCTTGAAAGTCTGACAATGCCAAATTCATAAAGAGCTATTTGTACAAATGTGGGGAGGTCAAGCTATCTTTTGTTAGTAACGTACAAGTTGGAAAATTACTCCTCCATCAGGAAACTACCTTAAGGAAAAATAATTTTCTTTGAAGTATGAACTTTTAAAGTTATCAGAGACATTAGAAATAGATTCAAATTGCCACTCTTACAGACAGGAAAATTTGGTAGAAAAGGTTTGGGGACTTCACAAAAATCACAAAGCAAGTTAATATTTGAGCTAACGCTGGATCATAGGACCCTCATACCTGGCTCAATGCTGTTTCCATTGTATCATCTTAATTTTGGGAGAAGACAGCTGTCTGTATAGTCAAAATTCTTTTGAGAATGACTTAAATCTTGTTTGGTCTACATGTGAAAATATAATGTATTTGTGGGTTGCTGTAGTCCCCTGAGTCATTTGCTAATCGATCTCATGTTAATGCAAAAGAAGAATCAACCTCCAAATTAAAAAAAAATCCATGAAACATTTATTTTCTCTATTATATTTAAATAACATTAAGTACTATAAAAAGTTAGAAAACTGTTTTCTTGGGGACAGGAAAGTTAGGTACAAAAAGCAAATAATACAGTACTCTCCTCCATTCTACATGGACAAAATATGAGAAATCCTTACAGCACCCAGGAAATGGAAAGACCAGGAAAGGGCACTGTAAGATTCAGCACACAACCTGCACTGCTGCTCTGGGATCCCTATCAGGAGTGGTTCTCAGATGTTCTGTGGTAAAGGATTTTATTGTTTTCAATCCATGGTTCTATGCATCTGACTAGTCAGCAACTCATTCCACACCTTTTTGAGTGCTCAGCAGAATGCAAAGAGCTCTTACTTAAGGATATCAGAGATCTTATACTTGGTTCTATATCAATATTCAGTGACTGAAAGATCTCTGAACTGTTACTCAGTATTTTTCTCTTATTTCACTGCAGCTCGGTGCCAAATTATGTTCTGAGCCAACTTGTTCTTCATGCCACTTGGAGGGTCATTGCTCCACGAGGCTGTGACCATTGCACGACAGCATCCATCTCTATATTTTTGGTGTATAAGTTTATTCTGGCTTGAGCTCTCCAAATTCCTAGAGGGGAAATTAAGGTGGCACAAACTCCTTTAAAGTGTGGAGGGTAGGACCTTCTCTCTAAGAAAACTGCTGCTTGGTAGAAATTTGACTAATAAATTGAAGGCAGAGGAACCATTGTAAATTGTTTTTTTATTTTTCTTTTTTGATCCTTTGCTTTTTTGTTCCACCCTAATAATGGTAAGCATAATGGAAAATAGAAAAGCAGCATTTTGGTTTCTTTTAAAGCTCTTTTTTATAATTTATAGCATTTGCTATAAATTAGTGGAACTCCACTAAAACTTTGGCTGGTTAAGATACAAGAGAGCCTAGCATTCCATAAAGACCAAAATGCAACTGAATCTGTTAGTTCATCAAAAAGAATAGTTTGCGCTGTCTTTGTTTGATTGTCTGTTCATTTTTTATGCTTTGATTTTGTAACTTGAGCAACTACTTCTAAGATAATGTGTGATATGTTAACTAGTGTTGATTTCTTAGTTATTTTTCTGAAAGTCTGTATTATTTCTACCCATTTTTCTGTTTTGCCTTAAAAAATGCAACTGAGGAACAGACAGAAATGTCTGTAGACAGCTCAAGCACCTGGGGGTACAGTGAATTTTCCACCACTGAAATCCTGCTAGGAGAACTTCAGGCTTGGAAGAGTTTCTCTTAATGATCCCCTGATGTATTGGTTCTACTCTGTAGTTCAGCCCCTTCATAAAATTCATTCTGATCTTGAAATCAGGGACAAAAAGTGCAATCCAGAAGATCCCAGTTGGTTATCAAGAGAACTGGTAGAGAATTGAGGCTTCTTTCTTCTCACTCTTGAATTCTGTGTACTGTCATGACATGCACAGTAATATTTATTTTTGTTAGGTCCAAAAAGTAGTATTTTGGGGAGTAAATTAGATATTTCCTATTTAATGGATCTTTGTTCATTTTGAAGATAAAAATCTTAGTAATTCTTTAAGTATGATGATGCTTGATGGAAAATTACCATGAATATTAAAAGAATAAGCTAACTGAATGAAAGTGTCTGTGTCCATGTTTATGCACTCCTAAATCTTCAGCAGTCTCAGTCATAAGGCTTCTGATCACCTTAAATTAAACACAGTATGTCTAATAAATGGAAGCAGTGATTGTCCCTCATTTCATTGAAGATGTCAAAAAGTTAATTAGAATATTTGTAAAGTCCTCTGAGCTTCTTAGCAAAGCTTGCTAGAAATGAAAAGCCCACATTTATGAAATCTGAAATCATCCAGGAATATTGTTTAATCCTCAAAAACCATCAGGTAGAGATAAATTTTTGTTGCCTGTTTAAACCTGATTATGTAGCCACCGTGATCCTGATGAAACATTGTTGGCAGAGAATAAGATTTTTTCATTGGAAATCTGTTTGAAGAGAGTGTTATGAGATCAGTGTTGATGGCCATTATTTATTTCTATTTTTTTCTCCCTGCAGGACATGCGAATGAAACACTTACTGGGAAATGCTGTACAATGTGTCTTGGACAGTTTAAAAGTAATTGCAAATAGCAATAATAACCAGCACCGACTGTTTACTGTGATCTGAGCGTTACTCTGAACCCATTGCACATCTTAATTACTTAATCTTTGCTGTGATCATATACGAAAGCTACTATTAGTTGCTTTACAGATGTGGAAATAGTACATTGCATGAAAAAGGTGATAAAGCCAGGATTTGACTCTAGTAGTCTTATTTTACTGAGTTATTAATAAATAAGGGATCAGTCATTTGTTTTAATATATAACACAAACACATGACATGAATGCTTCAACAGAGGAAAAAATTCTCTAAAGAAATAATTGAAGTTAGTAGGTATAGGATGTTTCCATTGTGGTAAGAGCTATGACGACCTTTGTGCTTAGCCAGTAATAGAAATTATTTACCTGACTTTTAACAGTTTACACTTCTTTAAATTTTAAACAGTGTTTCAGGATGGGAACCAACTGGAATCTGGAAGAAAATGTGGCTATTGTTTGCATTTTGCCTTCCATCAAGCTCTGCTGTTTTCAGCTGCAAGTTCCTTCCATAGAGCATGAAGTCTGTGGAGATTCTGGGGTGTACTATGCTTTTAAGATTGACACAATTTTCATTTATGGAAATCTCTCTCTAATGTTTCTTTTTTATTAACTTAAATGTACCTATCACATTATTTTTCCAGCTGGGTTATAGGGTTTCATTGAAAGTATTAATTCCTGTTATTCAGTACAATCATTAGCTGTGCAATTCTACTTTAGACCAGTGTGTCTGAAGATTTTGTATATAAATCTGTATTTCATGTTTATTTTTATGTATGCATGTAAATCTACATATGTACAAACACACTGGGAATAAATTACTGATTTTTTTGTTTATCAAAAGTAATGGTATCGATGTGGTAAATACACACGTGTTGAACAAATGAAATATCAAAACAATTACATTTTTACATCTCCAAGTTACTTTTACATTAGGTAAATGATTCCCCTAAAGAAGCCCATTAAAAATCGACCAAAGACATAAAAAGCAGCTATTCAGAAATGCAAACTTGTAAAACAAATACATGAGACAAGAATAGTGCCTTTAAATGATTATTTTATCTAATGAATCATTGAAGATACTACTTGACTCAATGATAAATATATATGCTATTTAAAAATATTTTAATTCACAACAATTGCTTTTAAGGAAAACTATTACAAGAAACATTATGTAGTGAAGGACCTCTGTCTTCCAAATACATATAACTGTTATAGTTGATTATGCTCATATTTTGAGTTGATAGAAAGTTATGACATTTTCAGATTCTCTAACATTTTAAAAATTTATAGATTCCCTTAGAAAATTCTCTCAGTGGGATTTAAGCATCTTTGATAAAATAGTTTTATGTTTTTCTCTTGTCTAGAATTAGAAATTGGTCCATTACAGGCAATATATCAGGCTTTGGAAAAGGTTAACTTAAATTGACCTCATAGATTTCTTTGCAGACAAATACATTTTAACCTGTAGAGACCTAGCATTTTTAGGCAATGATGCTAAAATTAGTTGGATCTTTCAAATGTGAGCTAATAGCTTCTTAAGAAGAATGTCTTACTATGCAGAGAAGTTTCTTTCATCCTGTGCTTTCCTAAATGATTGTTTCTGTCTGAAATTTGTCTCATCATAATAGTTCATCGCTTCAGTTCCATCAGGACAGTGCTTAGTAACTTCCTTAAAATGTCTTTTGGGCTGCTGATGGCACCTAACCACTCACTGGAAGGAGATTATAAAGGTTACTCTCGTCCCTTATTCCCACAGCTGGTCCAAAGTCCTTAGACCATGAAAGTCAGAAATGACAAGTCTGTTATGATTTTTTTTGAAATCTATTTTATCCAAGTCATTTTAGACTGAATCATGATCTAATCTAGGTAATCCTCTGGTTTGAGCTGGGAGGATAGTGATTTGTTACAAGGCAAGATTCTCCTGAGAAGTATTTCTTGCAGTTGTATTTCATAGCCAATTTGACTCACAAGGAATTCTGATGTCCATGCTACTTCTATCTACACAGTGCATGATGCTTGGCCACATGGTATGTTGTCTTTAACAAGCACGCTTTCATCTTTTCTTTCTATTGCTATTCAGATTTTTAAGCCTTGCACAAAATTTTATATGTTTTCCCCTTCCTATCTCTTACAGTACCAGCTTTAGTGATGCCATATTGGAGATCCTGAAAAAAATATAAATTGAGCTGAGTTAAATTGAACAGCCTCACTCTGCACCTCAGTTGAATTCCAAGGGTAGCCTCGCCATCTGTTGCATACTTATAATCTGGGAAGTGGTTCTTCTGAAAATGTAATGTGTAGTCATAGGAAAAGCTTCCGTGCACTAGGGTCTCAGCCTGACAAGGCCTTTGAATGCAGTCTTTGAGACTCTGGGTCCTGGTACTCTCTGTGAATTTTTCTGTCCATTGACAGAAACTACACATTCCAGAGATTACTGACAACAGGAAAGCTGGGCAAAGGCCAAACTGGAGTGTTTCTAAATCAAGGCAAGTGGAAAAGTAAGACTTAGCCAAGATTAAAGCTTGATGAAGTTGACAATGATATTATTGGTGTAACAGTTATATGCCTTTTAAAACTGTTCTCTATTTGCAAGCAATTATGCAGCTATCATCTCTATTACTTAATCCTCAAAATAATGTATGAATTAGATATTAGCCTCAATTTGCACTTAGGAAGCTCATGGTCCAGAATGTAACTTGCCACGGTCTGCATAGCTAATTAGCTGTGGAGTCAGAATTTAAACTCAGGCTATCTGGCTTCAGATCTGAGATCTGTAGGTTTTAATTTGTATCTCAGCATTTGATGCTGGTCATATCTGCCAGAAAAGACTGGCAGATATTACTAAACTCTGATCTGTAGTCTAACATATTATTTTCTTTGACTAATGGTTCACAAAGAGCATGAAGAAATCTTTTGTTTTAAGCCTCGAATTGTTCTTAGATTTTCTTTAGGACAATCCCTTCATAGTTTAGAAACAAAACAAAACAAAACAGCCTCCCCGAAGCCCCCCAAAAAACAAAACAAAAAAACCCTAATATATTGCTACATTGTCACTGTGAGAATGACAGTGGAGTTTGGACTACTTCACTGTTCCATAAGGTTAGTAGAATTGCAACAAGGATGAAGAATAAGATTTTTGTACATTTCTTGTTTCCTATGAAAGATACAAAAAGCTGGTAGCATCTCAAGTGCTCATTTATGAAAGGAAAAGTTATATTCAACTGTCACTGCTTTCAGTTTTCCTGGGTACACACTAGGGAAATTCCTCAACTCGTGGCCCTTAGGGACTCTGTACCCAAGTTACGTCTACTGAGTTTGAGCACAAGCTGACTGTTCTTTGTTTATGTCTCCTAAGGTTCTGCTAGTGGTCTCATGGGTACAGGAGGGTCAGGAAGGCCGCCACCATTCAGACCTTTAAATCAATAGGAAGGACCAAGCCACTTATCAGCAAACAAATACAGTTAATACTGGATTATTAGTTTTATCCCAAGAATCAAGTCTATTGAAAAATTCTCTTAAATTGCCCTGGAGTTCTGAATTATGAATACTCTGATTCATAAACAGAATATATGAAGTAACTGAAGACTTGATTAAGAGAGAAAAATGATTTCCTAATAACCAGAAAAGAATTTAAGACATCTCCAGTGGTATCTAAGTGACTGATGAAATGCCACATGTTTTTCTAACTTTGCCATGCTAATTGTCCTTGTGGTGACTGATATCCTCTGACCAAATAGTCTATCATATTATCCTTGATGCTTAAGACTTTAAGACTCAGAGTGCTGATGAATGTGTAAAAAATAAACTTGTAGTGTCAAATAAGTATCATTTGCTGGGAATTTGGTCACAAAATATAGACTAATTCTCTCCCTCATGGGTTGTACCAGCTCCATTTAAAACTCTAGAAGTTTAGTTTATGATTTAATCCTAGTCCTTTGGTATAAGCAAATCTTTGATGATGAGGTAGCCTCCTCTGTTTCAGACACATATTGTCTAATTCCCACACTGTTTAAACTTTTTAGCTTATCTCTTCTGCCTTCCCTGAATTCAGACAATGGATAGTGGAACTTTACTGGAACTACTTTTAAAGCAAATTTTATGGGGTTTTTCATATTGAGAGTTGAATATTGGTATTCTGGAATCTAAAGTATCATGCTGCTTGTAAGACTAGCAAATTTTAGGAAAAAAAAATCAATGGATTTTGACTGAAATTTTAGTGAACAATTTCAGGACAATCCTTCTACGGAGATACTTCTCTCCAAACATCCCTTGCTTGTGACCTAGAGAGAAACATGTGAGATTAGTGTATTGTGTTTCATCTTGGGTTTTGGTAATATCTCTGATCCCAGCAATGGCCTATTATTTAGTGGTAAAATTATTTTAAATTAACTTGCAGGAGAAAGAGCAGGTTGTTGCCATTGGGATTCTGCCAAGGAGAACAAAACCTTCACTGCACTGTGTGTGATGAGAACATGGTTCTTACTAGAAGATTCCTCATGGTCAGTGGGGTCAGGTGGGGCCACTTGATGAAGTGACTTCTCTAACAACTGGGCAGATGTGTCACATATAGCTTTTCTTATTCACGATACAGCTCAAGAGGTCATTGTTTTGACTTCAGAGAGAGAGGAAGGGAGGGAGGCCAGGGTGACCCATCAAAGGTGAAGCATTATTAATGTAGAGACACCACGGCACCGAGTCCTATTTGATTCTAAGGGTGAAACCACCTGAGAACTAAAAATCACAAACATTTCTTACCCTGGAGAAATAATCCAGCTTAAGAACTCTGAGTATGTATCCCTCCAAAGCTTTCTGACAGCTTGCTTCCCTCAAGGGGAGAACTAAATCTGATTCAGTCCTTGTTCTCTTTTTGCAAATAAATTCCTTCTTGAGATAGAGTTGCTGGGCCACAAGCTAACTTTTGCCAGATTCTTCCTGACAAGGTCTATGTATCCATCCACCGCTCGATCCTAGTCTCTGTCTCTTTATCTCGGTCTCTGTCTCTGTCTCTTTTTTCTCTTTCTTTTCTGCATCATTGATTTGTGCTTTTGTTTATTTACTGATGATGTGTTTTTTTCTGAGTGCCCACTACATGCCAGGCACTGTTTTAAATTCTGGTAATGTAACAGTAAACAAAGCCGAACACTCTGTTTCCTTGGGAAGCTAACTTGGTAGAGCTCTGTAAGATTTGGCTGCATCTTGGCTCTTTCATTGCGAGCTTTGTGACTTTGAGGCAAGCCACTCACCCTGTCTGTGCCTGGTTTCACTCACCGTACAATGGGGACAACATTAGTATTCCCCTCGGTTGGCCTTTCTAAGAAATAAGACAATAAGTGTAAAACATTTAGAAATAGAGTGGGCAGCTCAGGGTTAGTGCTGTACCTGCTGCTATTTTCATGGATTTACCTCATTTACTAATATCACAGAGTTTTAAGCAGGGTAAGGTGGCACACACCTACAATCCCAGCATTCTGGGAGCCTCAGAAAGGAACGTGCAAATTTAAACTCAGCCTACATAATTTAACCACATAATAAGACTCTGTTTTAAGGAGCAAGCAAGCAAGCACAGCAAAGAAAGGAATAAATGTATAAAGCACAGCTGGGGGTGCAGCTAGGCGGACCTGAAGAGTTTTAAAGGCTGCTCCAGGAAGTGGGATATTAAGAAGAGATTGTCCATCCTTGCATGCCCAATGCCAAAGGAACCACGGGGCTGCTCTCTGACAAAGCAGTAGAAATGCCTTTGCCACAGCCCATAGGACCTGTATGTTTCCTTACAAAGGGGCTTCTGCGTTTTGCACTGTTGTTCTGTTCTTTCTCTTCAAAATGCATATTGCCTGATCATTTGTCTGGAGATCTGAGTGAGCCCTTTCCTTTGTTCTCCTTTTCAGGTCTAAAGAGCAAGCAGGAGCCCTTTCTGAAAAATCCCAGGGAGCATAGTTGAGAGTAGTGCCATCTTCATGATGTCACCCCAGGGTCCTGTCACAGAAATGGAGTCAGCATTCTGCATGTTCTGAAAGGCATGCAAGTGAATATGGGGCGCTTTGTGAATACGCAGGTCCTTCACACAGGGACAAAGGCAACTCTACTGCTTTGTTAAAGAGCATCCTGGAGTCTTCCTTTGGCATCGGCAGTGCAAATCTGGAAGAACAGAGTATCTTTTCTGCTTTAAATAGCCTGTTCCTTGGTACTTTAAACTTTTCACACCCAACCAAACTTACATCCCACTTTTTGTTATATATCTACATCATTGATATCCCTGTCTATCTATCTATCTATCTATCTATCTATCTATCTATCTATCTATCGATCTATCTACCTATCTGGAAATAGACAGACAGACAAAGATCTTAGTGGGTTTTTAAGATACCCAGCCTGGGCTCAGATTTGAGATCCTCCTGCATCAGCTTCCTAGAGTACTAGGATTACAGACATATATTATCACAGTTGTCTTAAAACCCTTTGATTTGGGACAGTCTTTCAGATACATTGGAGCCTATGTTGGCACTGTTGCTCTGTCTTATGTGTCTAGCAAGTGACTACCTAGTTTCTGGCAAGAGCCATGGTGTATCACTAGGCTGCGGTAACTTATGTCTCTTTACACTAGAGTTTAAGAAAATACTTTCAGAAACTGGGAAAGCCATATGTTTATTATTGTTTCTTCTTAAAATATCACTGTCTAAGAGACAATCATCATGATTTATGCATTCATTCCACCAATGACATTGTTCTTAAAAAGTGCTTAAACAATTTTCTTAACATTAGGGAAAGTAAATCCTATTTTTGTGTTAGTCTCCTCTTTGATAAAAATCTTCAAGTAGCTCATTTGTAATACAAATAACTCTTATTTATCATTATTAATATAATGATATAATAATGCTAAAATTCATGGCATTAGTATCTGCTTACTACTGTTATGCAAAGAGAGAGTACATTTTTGTATTTCCCTTAGTTTTGTTTCTAAGTTAATATTCTTCATAAATCAAAGCAATCTATTTCATCCTGGGCTAACAACTTCATTATTGATAATCTGAGTGTAAAATTTCACAAGGGTTTATTTTGGCTACCTTTACCTCCATCAGTGTTTCTTAAAAGCAATGCTAGCACCTCTCAGTCAGGGAACAGGTGACTACAAGTAGATAGCTCAGCTTCTGAGGGTCTTGTTCGCTTCATTGTAGACTAAGCTTTGTGATCTCTAAACCTAGCAGATATACTAAAATCCCCTCCTTTACTCTCAGGAATTATAGTATCTGAGATTTGGTAATAAAAGTACTAAGGCTTACACCATAAGCAAAGCAGAAATCAGTTTCATTATTCTAAGTAATTAAGAAGATCTGAAAAGTGAAATGCACTTGACCTTAAAATGAATCCACTCTAATTTAATTCTCCTTTGGTGCCACAAAAGGCTCTCACAGCTACTGGAAGCTTCAGGCATGGATGGGAAAACTGTCTTTCATTGCTACAAACAATAATAGAGTTCCTTGTTTCCTTGTTTTCTGGTTAAAATAACTAAATTGGAATACCCACACAAGATTTTGTTGCTGTTTTTTTTTTTTTTTTTTTTTTGTCATCTGCTTCTACCTCATCAAGTACAAGTACAGAAGGAAAAGAACAAAATGATAATATTCTAACATGTTGCTTGTCAGAATTTTGGATTAAAGAATCTTCATCTTGTGGTTTCCATAATGAGTGTTTAATTAACAGGTGGTCAGACTGTGTTTGAAAGGCAGCACTGCAGTAAAGACCAAGAGCATCTTGACCTGTGGATCTTAGTGAATCACACTGGAAATCAGAGAAATGACAGAAGAAAGAAACTGCTTCATGCTGGTCACTGAAGGCACAGGGGTTTCTTTTAATGGGATCATATTATTATAAATTTTATTTCATTAAAAAGTCTTCCAATATCTATTTCCTTTTAAACTGAACAGAAAGTGTGAAGTTGTGGGTTTAATCCCTGGTACAAAGAAACCCCAACAGATTATTATTTGCTCCTTTTTCTCTCCAGTGTGAAGTAACCACCGTGAACACTTCGGCAGGTTCTTACCTTGAAGAAGGTCATTGTTGATCCATCTCTGACAGCACCATATTCTATCTTGGTTTGCTTTGCCAGATCATCTGCTGAGTCTATGGGGGATTCCATCCTCTCTACTGTCAAGAAGGCAGCAAGATTGGCAGTGTAGGATGAAATGATGATTAGGGTGAAAAACCACCATATTCCACCAACTATCCTGGTCGAGAGAGCCTTAGGCATCAGCTCTGATCCTGTGACGGTATCATCAGAGTAAAGGTGTTAAGCACAGTCAGGAGAAGAGGGAAGGCTTATAGTTGGACACTACCATAGGGAGATAAGTGCATCAAGGACCTACTGTGTTGCTTATAGATGAAATAAATGCATTCTCTGTAAATGGAGCAAAGTCTATATGATCCTTTCTTAAAATCACCACTTCCTATTAAAAGATAATTTGTCAATGATTGGTGATGTTAAAATAGCTTTAATCCTGGGGTATTATATGCCTATAATTTAGTACTTTAATTGCTTACAATTGAAACATCCATCCTAAGGCTTCTGACTTTTTATTATTGTCTGAAATGAATCTTATAGCGTGAAATAAGACCTTCTGGGTCTTTGTGTTATTATGAAAAGTTTAAAATATTTATTATTATTTAAGATTAAGGACTGTGAGAAACTTTTCAAAGCTTAACATTATGACATTTGTCACATGCACTTTAATAAAATATTGGAATTTTGAAAACAAAATTAAATAAGATGCCACCGTACTTGACAGTGAATGAATCTTTTTTGTTTTTTATCCCTTTTAGAGTCACAATTCTTTTTTCTGATGTACAATTTTATTTGGCTAACAAAATATTTATTCTCTGAAAAGCATACCTTTGTCTTTTAATTAAGTACTATTTCTTAATTGTACTCAAAACCTGGTTGTTTCTCAGGTGGAGAGAGCCCTTCCTCGTAAGAATATACATTTTGGATATTTAGGTGGTTCATGGTTATGTTTTAAAAAATGACATAAAGGCACATAATATGCTCACCAAGAAAAATTTTTCTCGCTCAAAGAAAGGGCTTATGGACTAAATTTACATCTTGAAAAGAAGTCTAGTTCAGTTTTAGTCTAATGGGGCCGGGGATATTTATAAGTTCAGTAGCAGAATCAAAAGAGACCAGAAAAACAATTGAGTTCGCTCTAATTCATAGATGGATTTTGGTTAGTCCATTTGCCTAAAATTCACCCTTGGCTGTGTACTTAACATTTCTTTAATGAACCTGAAGGCATGAGGAGTTTATATGACCAAAGAGTGGAGGAAGAACAACTTAAATTTAAAATCCCCAAAAGTACAGCAGATCAAACATCTGATTTATAGGCTCCTTTCTGAAAAATGATTGGGTGTTTTGCAATTTTGTACTTAACGATGGTTTAAAATGGAAAGAAAATTTAGAGTCTGCCAATCTATAAATAAATGAGTTTATGTGGGTTTAATCTATAAAGAGATGTACAGATTGCTCATGAAATCAAAGCCAGCTGACGGCTGGTGACAAGCTGATGGAGGCCAGCAGTTTCTGGCCTTTGAATAAACAGAAATGTCCTCGTAAAGCTGTTAGATGCTTTGTGCTTTACTCCCTTCTAATGAGGTAAATAGTTTGACTGCAATTTGTATTTCTTTTTTTTTTGTTTGAACTTGAGCATGTAATAATACAAAAATTTATAATAGTTTCCAGTAAATTGCCTGCAAGGATTTAGTGGAATAATTTGTTGCTGTTGTTTTAATCTTGTGGCTTAATGGGATTTATATGCCGATGGGTGTGTGTGTTTAAAGCCCAAGGTTGTTTCATATCTTTGTACTTAATTGATCTAGCAGCCCCATGGCAATGTTATATTATTTTAGATCTTTAGCTGGTTATCATTAAAATGGCATTTATTTAATAAAATAGCCATGGGAAATAAAGAACAGATTTAATAGAAGTATTTTTCTTGGTTTATAGGTACAGCTTTTCTGCTGTAAATTTATCCTTATGTAATTTGGCTGTATTTATGAAAAGATGAACTTTTGAATCCATATATTTGTACAGTTATTTATCAATATGGAAGTAAAACTGGACAGACACATAAATAACCAACTGTTAACATTTAATGTAAACTCATGGCTTTCTCACTTTAAGATAAATATTTACGAATTTGGACGAAGCTCTTTTGGAAACTAGAAAACCACTCAATAAACCTACTGAAATTGTATTTAAAACTCTCAGTACCCGGCATCAATTCAGTTACTTCACGTCCCTTTGTGTTTTCTGAAATTTTCACATAATTTTGTGAATTATGATTCTTAGTATACAGTGATATATTTAGGGCTTCCTTCAAGAAGAGATGATTTACGTTAAGTTCGGGACTCGAGAGGAGGAGGAGGAGTTACAAAAGCAATCACAGTAGAGAAAAGCACCATAGGAATGTCTGGGGTGTGAGACAATACTTGCTGAATCTCTTTAGTGCCTTTTATGGCAGACATGACAGCCAATCCCGATCCAGACTTTGCTCACGCTCTGTAGAAAAGAGAAAGTCTGATCATCACATCCAAAAAGAAATCCAACAAAATGGTTTCCAATTGAGTACAGTGACGAGCTTCTGCAAACGAGAGAGAGCACAGGTACCTGCTTCCACTCCGCGTGCCAAGGACAGACGTCCCAACAGTCGCGAGCACCCCACGGCTGAGCGTGGAAACATTTGTTGCACCTGACAAATGTTTACACACTTCTTGAAAGACAAGCAGAGTCTGGTTGGGGCTGACTGTCATGTACCCAAGGTAGTGGTAACTAACAGACACTGCATCCCACAGTTTGCTGTGGATGATGGTAAACTCCAAGCAGGCAGTTATGAAAGAGAAGTTCTGGGGTGGGTGTGCGCGCTCAGCAGAAGGCAACCGCAGCCTCCACGTGTGCGGGTCTGCTGCCTGTGCTGGGAAGCCCAAATGTATTGTTTTCCATTCTGTCGGCTGGATGAGGGCAGTTTGTAGTGAATGGAAGGTGCTCTTCAATCTGAAAGTGTTCACTAGTGTGAAGAATACTCTCAAGATTGGCTTCTGATGGGGGATTCTTATGGGACTTACAGTGCTCTATGCTGTGCTCTAAATTTACACCAGTGATTTCTAGTAAATCAGGTGGTGTCTACCTACTTTTCCGAATACACTCTGCTTAACTGCCCCTTTTCTTCAATTATTTGGTATTTTTATACTAGAGAAACTTAAGAATTCTCTCTCCCCCTTTCTCTCTTGCCTCTTTTTCTTTTCTCTCATTTCCCTTTCCCTCTCCTTCATTTCAAGACAGAATATACGCATTTCAAATGGTATCATAATAACATCCTAATGAAAATGCTGGGTTCACTTCCAAATAGCAAACATGTTTAATGTATACCCCAGTTGGATTTTTCTTTTGCCAATTTATTTTGCAGCTTTATTGTCAAGTGAGCAGATATTCCAAAAAACAACAGCATCTGTGATTTAGGATTTTCTTAAATTAAAGCATTTAATCTTGGATGTATTTTCTAGACCATATGCCTAGAATACAAGCTGAAGAAAATCCATGAAAGAGAGGGATTTCTTCCAAATGTTGAAATAACTCTCTCTTCCCCTTGCAAAAATAGCAAAATCCCTTAAATGACAGAACATATATGCAGTTTATTACATTTTTTTCTGACTGGAATTTTATTCCCTCAACCTCTATAGTTTACTGTTGCTATGGATATCAATTGAGAAAGATTGTGAAAATTTACCGAGAGGCTAAGATGAATCTCAGTAGGGATGGTCAGAGTGGCAGTTAAGTGAAAGTTTTAGAGACTGTCACCAATTGGAGGAATGTAAGTGAATTTAATCTTTAAAAAAGATTTAAATTCCATTGGTCTTAACTATTTGACTTCTGGAGTAACCATCAAAAAGAAAATGATCAACACCTCCATCTATGCAAACTTGTAAATAATTTCTAAGGCACTTTATCCTTTGCTACCCAAAGGATAATGGTATTCATTGATAGATAAGAGTGTTATTTTAGATATTAACAAAGGAGTTCCATTTACATCATAGGTCTGTCTTCGTCTTTAGAACTGGCTTGAAAGTCAGTTGCTATTATTAAAAACTCCTATGGCAGTGTTTCGGACTACCCTCTAGCTTCATGGTGGAGTTTACCAGCATGAAAGCCTGTCAGCAGACTGTGGGATGCGTGTGACAAAGATGGGCAACCGGTGTACCTTGCTGCATGAGAGCTCCAACTCCAAACCAGAAACTATTTAGTAAAGTAAAATTGTTTTCCACCACATCTGAGTCAGGGTTGCACGGGTGGGGGTTATACCATTCATAAGGTGTAAACCTGTGGTAGTCAACAGAAACAGTCTGTAAATATCAGATAAATACACTACATGGGACTCCAGAAAAACCTGCTGAGAGGTGAAGAAAACCCCACAATTAATGATGTGAGCCTCAACCCTAGGAGTAAAGGCCATATTCATAAACTTCCAGAGTTGGTGGGCAGAAGAACCTTGAGTTAGTGTTTACCATATTTATTTTGAGGGAAAGCAAAACTTTTGGATTGGCTGGAATGACACTCCTCAGACCTATGTCTACTGAATTCTTCCAAGTTTTCGTTCATTTCCACCTTAGTGTACAACTGAATGGACTGCAAGAAAGCTTCTTGCATATGAACTTTTATCCAATCAAGTTGTGATGAGTGTATTGCACACCTATTGCATCATGACTGACATGTCAGCTTACTATATCACTAGATCCTGTAGAAGATACAAATAAGGGTGACTTGCCATAAGTGGGTTTTTGCAGACTGGTGCTTAGCAGGAGTATGAGTGGTATAGTGAGTTCATAGTTCAGCAAATGAGCTGCATGGCTGAAAATACCTCTCATGGGCAGTAATGAGGACCAGGGTTGGAGTTGGGACGTATTACGTAGTTTTAGGATAAAGTAGTATATGGAAACAATAATTAAAACACTTCATTACAAAGATAAAACTTTGATTTGGAGGTATCATGGCCCAAGCTTAGAGGTAGATTAGTATTAGATCTGTAGCATAACTTGCTGAATAATTTTGGGTTCATAATTGCTTCTTGAGGTGTTTTTTTTTTATCTAATTATTTCACGAACTATAGTCCATAGTCCCTTGATTTCCAACTCTACTTACATAAAAATATGTTTTCTGTAACATATAGCTTTGTCTGCAAGGTGATAGGCCACAGGAAGTAAAAGTCTCTGGAAAAATAACCAGTAGTCTATGAAGTCAATTTGAACAATTCATTGCATTTTTTTGGTCTCAGTTTATTTATTTGTAAAGAAGATGGATTTAGATATAGCTGGTAGTGGTATTTAAAACAAGAATCTGGGAAACAACTCTTCTTTTGTTCTTTCTCTACTTTCTGAGCATGTGTCTCATCTGTGTGGGCCATAGGCATTCTTTACTCTGAGGTTATTTTTCTGGGATACCTTGCCTAGAGGTGCTTATTTGCCCAAAGAGATATTATCAGATACCCAGCAAAGTGATGTGGAAATGATTTAAAATGCAATAATTCTTATCATGGGACGCTTTGCTATTTGCCACTGAGACCTTTTAACGCAAGCAGGAGTGGTAGAGTAATGTTAATATATCATAAAGCCGATGAGAACATATGGAATACTCTCCAGCCATAAGGTTTCAGCAGTAAACAATGGCAGGCTGCTGACACATCAGGGAGACCTGAGCTGAAGGAGAATATATTTTCTACAGCAAAAAAGGAGGACTTACTGTGAATTATGCACAAGGAACTGGGAAGATAGTTCCTCCTAGTAAGAAACTCTTTTCTAAACCTCTTCTGGAAAATGTGCAGTAGCTTCTTGTTAAGTGTTAGGGACATTGGGATAACAGCCTGGGTGGGGCTTACCCTACCTTAAAGGTGTCCAATTCTTTTTGCATCTTCCACACAACTGGAAGTGGAAGTTCCTGAAGCTTATGAATATAGCTTTAATTGACAGTGCCATGCCAATACATATTTTAATTACTGTTTCAACAGTATAATTAAGTTTTGAATTTATACATCCTTAGAACAATAACAATTTGCTGAGCTGAAGGAATGAATACCAATATTAATGAACCTTCTAATTGAAACAGCATGCAGAGTAAAATGCTGTTACTTAAACAATACCATTGTTGTTTGCACAGTAATTTACAAATATTAATTGCAATAAATTAGGAGGCTAATGCATCTAAGAGAAGGGTTTTTTTAAAAATACAATATAAATTCAACTGTCAATTGCCTGTTCCCTGCTATTTTGTGTATCCTCCTAATATTCTCTGATCCATGAACTCACCTCTTTGGAACGCTGCTTTTAATTTGGTCTTTTTAGTAGGTCACACTTTGCACTTGCAAGTGAGCAATTAATTGAATTTTCTGTGGCAAAAAAGAAAACTGGCTAAACAGCAATGTGATTGTACTTGCTTGTTATCTCTGGATTCCGATTCTGAGAGAGTTTGGGAGCGTGGGCACTGAGGAATATTAATGAATGACATGATATTGTGGTTTGAGACACCGGGTTTTTTTTTTTTTTACAGTGCAGTAGACCTACCTATTACCTGGATAAAACTGTTTCAGCTTGAAACTCCTAACAATTGCTTAACTATAGCCAGCAGGACTGCATGTTGGCATCAGGAGGTCTGGGGGAAAGGTTAATACACGACCCACACTGATGACAGTCTGAAAGTGCTCATCCCATGTGGCTCTCAACTCTGTCCTGAGTTTCAGCAAAATAACAACAAAAGGGGCAAATGTACTTAGACTGTGTCAAAACTTGCATGTGGCAGCGTGGCCTTATGTTGAAATGGGAAAATTCACTTTGAGTTTATGCTTCAGGTGCAGTTCACATTTGAATGGAAGGCATAAAACAATTCTGACACCAAAGTTCTCTAACTAAGCAAATTTTTAATGCTGAGAGTGGATATTGGGCTGCATTTAAGAGAGGGTGATCCATTTGTCCTATAAAAGGAGAAGTTCCATTTGAAACAGCAACATAGGCTTTGGGTTTGTTTTATAACCTTGGAATATACTTTCAAGGATTTTCTGTTTTATTCTTTTTTTTTTTTTTTGGTCATATGTGACCTTTTAAAAAGTTTATTTTTTAAGAAGAAAGCAAAAAATCATAAAATGTAATTAATATTGCTTCTAGATATTTGGTCTTCTTAAATTGTATATTCATCATGGATATAATTCCTTAAGGTTAAATATTTTTCAAAAAAGAAAAAATGTCAACTATAAGAAAGGAATACAGATATGAATATTTGCCATAAATCATAGTAACTAATTTTTGTGGTACTGGAAATTAATCCCAGAACCCTCACTAAGCTATAAACCTCAGATTGCCTTTTTTATTTTGAAATAAGGTCTCATTGAGTTGGAGTGGAATGAAATATTTTCCTTCACTTGTTCCAGTCATTTCTGCAGCTTTATAAATTCAATTCAGCTCAGCAAATGATTTTAAGCATCTATCTTGTGAGGGCCTTAGTTTAAATGCAGTTATGGGCTTTATTTTTTTCTCTTTTAAAAGAACATAAAAGGATGTCTTCACAACAAAGATTCAAAAGCTTTTGTAGAGCTAAAGATGATTAGGAGATTAACTGTTTTTCAGCTTTACTTCGCTGACTTTGAATGCAAACCATTAGGATAGTAACCAGAATGATTTTACACCCTAGCTTACGCAGAGTGGTTGAGTTCATAGTATCAAACTGTGATAATGGGAACTAAAGGTGAGCTGGTATCCTATTCAATTAGGATTTTGTTTTGGGGAATTTTCTCTAAAGTGTCTTCTGTGGTTTTATCAAGTAGAAACAAGGATAGACTCAAACGCATAGAAAACATGAAGTGAGTTCAGTCTCCCTAACAGTGTACTTACGCACTACAGGGAATTATTTTCTATATTTTTGTACAGTACTTGCCGTATTTTACCATCGTGGTGTTTGCAGTATATCACTCTTCTTTTTCTAAATTTCAGAGCAAGAGAAAGACAGTGCTAGAGGAGTCATGGAGAATAAGCTAAATAGGGAAGGGCTGGTTTATAAATGATACTGTCAGCAAGTAGGGACATAGAATGGATGGCATTGTGAGCTGGGGGTTACTGCTACCATAAAAGAAAGAGAATGTGTGAGAGCAGTAGAGAGGTCTTTATCACCAGGAGATTATAAAGGAACTGAGAAATAAATAGGGGGAAACTACTGAATGTTACACTATTCTGGTAGTTTCTAATGACAAAAATAAGATGACTTCAGTCCCAGATGGTGTCAAATGTTAAAGAATGCAGTCAGCCTATGAGTTTTTGAGGACTTCTGGATGTTACTGACTTGTCTTTTTTCTCTCATTAGCTTTGGTCAACTCTGTTATAATATGTCGTATATTCACTAATCAACAGTGTTCTACCCAGCATCACTGCCTAGAGCAGGCCTAGGCTGGGGATAGAGAAGCATTTTCCTGTTACCCTGTGCTTCTTAGATTGCTCAACGAGGCCTAATCTAATTCAACAGAGGTGAGTCCCAGGACAGAGGAATGCAACGAGTCAACGTAAGACTCCTTATTCATCTTTGGAGATACCTTCCCCTAACAGTGGCCATTTATTCATTGGAAGCCACATTAACTTTCCATGGGAACCACATCTCCCGAGGTAAACAACTTCTTGCAATTTGATTTCCAAAGCAAGATTTTCTTTGTTTTGAGCATGGTTTCTCAGCCTTGGGGGTACTGATATTTTGGAATTGATAATCCTTTGTTGTGTGTGATGGGGGAAACATTGTTCTATACTACAGGATATATATCAGAACAGAATGGATTCTGTTCATTTGATATGGAGAGCACTCTTCACTCAAGTTGTGATAACTAAAATAATATTTTCAGATGTTACCCACTGCCCCTTGGGAGGTACAGTATGTCCTAGCTGAGAATCACTGATTCAGAGAATTAAATATTAAAGGATAATATCATCATATATATCGTCAACATTATATTTTCTGAGGAAAGGCATATAAAAAGAGAGCTTTGATCACTATTTAAACATGTACAACCTGGGGTTTTGCAATGGCACATTTTACCAGGTGTAGATAACTTCAAAAGTTTGACTTCATGTTGAATGATGAATGCCGCATGTGATTGCACCTCTCTGTTCAGTATGAATAAGTCTGCCTATGGGTCTCTTAGGCCTTTCCAATCCAGGCTATTGCTTGAGTTTTCTTTATAATTACGCCAGGAAAAGAATTACCTGACATTAAGCAAAACTGGACAGTGTACAATGATAAAGAGTTAGCAGGGAGAAATACTTCTTTTAGAACTTCCTGGAGGGAAAACAAAAATTTATTAGGGAAAAAGTTCATTGAATTTTGTTGAAAGGTGAAAAAGATTGAAATTAAGTAGGTGACATGAAAAAACCAATTTTTTGAAATGTGGTTAATCATTTCAGCCAACAGAAAGAGAATAGATATTTTAAATTCAGGTATGGAAATGATAAAGATATGTTATATGTATGTGCAAATGCTCCCAGTGAACATCACTATCTGTATTGCAAAAATATAACAATAAAAGATAAAGAAAAACCAAACACAACTCAGCATCACTGTGTTTAGAAAATATTATCTACTTAAAAGGTATAAGAATCCTTTAAGGATCTGAATAAAGCAAAGTGGTTAAACTCAGAATACAATCTCATAAAATAAAACAAACCCAATCAACTTAATGGAAACATACAGATTTCATGCTATGTTTCTCTGTAATTTCAGCATTCTCTTATTTCATTAAAAATTTTAAAATAAATTTCACTGAATTTCCAAAGTATTTTTCTTCCATAGATTTAACAATATTTTTATTCTAGTTTTTCTTACTAGCAGTAATAATTCCTAGCTAACTTTTTGCTGCTTTTTTTATCCAAGTCTTTCAAAAGCCATATATCCCAACATAATTTTCTTTTTCTTATTGAAACATTTTAGATATATTAGTGATCACTGCCTTTATTATACTATAACTCAGGGGAAATAGGTTAATAACCACTTTATGTTGTTAAAATAATTGAAATAATATAAAACATTATTTGTTTGTCCTCATCTAAGAAGTATCTTTATGAAAAATTAGAAGGTATCCATTTATAGAGTGGCTTTTACATAGAAACCTAGAGAGAATAAAACACTAAACAAAACTAAAAGTGTGTCTTAGTTTTATTTTTGTCTATCTGTAAAGTGAAGCTGACATAGACCCATTGTAGTAAATCCAGTAGTTTTCAAACTTACCTTGCAATGACAAAGAGAACACAGCTGACTCCCAAGCAGGCTAAGAGGACATACATCCAAATATCCGGAGACAGAGGGTTGAGGAAGGAAAAGACACCTGGGTTGGTCCCATTGGGCTTCCGGTAAAGGATGCTGATGCCCAAAGTCATAAAGGGCTTGGAGAAGTCAATCACTTTCTCCCGCACATAAGTGATGGTCAGGGGGGCCACTGCCAGGTCAGCCCTCTGTAAAAGCAAAGTTGTCAGCTTCATTATCTCGCTTCTCTAGACTTTCACCATCTAGACTTTCTGGGTACACCTGGTCCCTATTTTCTACTCCAAATACTTTTTATGCAAGATGCTTCTATGATGATTGGCTTTAATATTCAAAACAGGTAATTTACACAGGCATGAGCATGAAATAGCATTTACCAGCAAAGAGAAACAAGAAGGTACAAATTCACACACACAATCACCCAGAAATAAAATGGAAGAAACTGCAGAGAGATGTCTTTATAAAATACATATGAGAAATGGAAGAAATGAGTAACTTAGTCATAATCCTGGTTGGCAAGACAACATTTTGTTCTGAGCCTAAAATCTTAGAACTTTTAAAATCTAATTTAAGCATCATTCAGGCCTATACTTTGGTATAAAGAATGGATTCCTAAATTTTTATTCTCAACTTTTAGCCTTATCTTCCTTTCCAAGTAAACAATCTTAAATAAAGAAACATTTCTTTTGACACTGATTCAATCATTTTTTTATTTTATTTCCTCTCATTGAACATTTTTTTCTAGACATAGAAAATGTGCTTTTGCTTACATGATCTATGAGCTCTTTAACCATCCCATTCCACTCTCCTTTGTCATTCTGGGCTCCATATTTGCCATCTGGGACTAGTTTAACATCGTAAAGGAAACCTAGAATATTTGACAGTTCTTTCAACAGATCCAGGCAATATCCTTCAAATCTGTCGTTTCCATACAGGGGTTTATCTGATTTTCGGTACATCACATAGGGCTCTTCCTAAATGAAACAAACCAAACAAGGAAACTTCATTAGTGTGAATGGAAGGATTAGCTCAGCAACAGCCTGAAATTATGACATATTTGAAGATGGTTCTTAGGAGTGGAGAACACGGAACTCAGTTACAAATTTCATGCTTTGCTAATCTTGCCCTTCCCTTCCCCTGTGCAAATATAGAGCTTTTCACGTACATTTTCTTTTTCTCCTGCTTCTTTGGATGGGAGATTCTTCTTGTACTGCTGGGAGGGGTGCTGTGAGTGAATGGTGTGACTGATTCACAGTCACGTTTAAATTTTTGATCTGAGAAAAACGGAAAGGCTCCAAGGGCAATGGAAGCCCAGATGCTTGACCCCAGCTGTGCCCACACCTGGCCTGCTCTCCACCATTCCTCTCTGTTGTGCCATAACAGCCTCATCTACTTACAAAGGAAAACGTCAAAATCTCCAAATGCATCTGGTTTTTCAAACTCCCTGTTTTAAATGTCCTCATTTCTTCATGTATTTTCCCCCTCAATATTATATCCTTTAGTTTCTGTTTTAGCTAGCCATATAGGTCACTCCCATCTCAAATTTGCTCATTTTTTGCTTATAGGCTTGTTTAATAAATCCCCTCTTTTGAATAAGAATCTTTCTTTTGACCCACTTATCTATAAATTTATTATTTCCTACCTGACTAAATGAAAGTTCATTTTTGCTACACAAATTATAATCATTATTATGCTGTTAACATATCCTGTGTGTTTAGGTTCATCATTAAGTAAACTGATAGTTCAATTGTACAAATACAATAGAAAACTGTATTAGTATAAGTTGATGACAGTGAAAATAGTGACTAGAATAAAAAAGTAGTTTTTACTTAGAAGATAATTTTCACAACTATTTCAAAAATAAGTAATATTCTGCACTAAATAAAACAAGGCAGGCCATAGTGCAAAGGATGAGTTAGAGAGGAAAACTCTAGCCTACTCTCTCAGGAAGAGAAAAGGATGAGAATGAGCAATTATTGGTGCACAGTGACTGGACTGACGTAGGATCAGGGTTCCAAGAGGAAGCAGCCTCTTCGAAGGATAGCTCCCAGAGCAGGTGTTACACACAAAGAGAGCCAAGGAAAATTGGGACGAGATAGAGACAGGGTATTGACAGAGACTCATTGAATCAGGAAGCCAGGAAACCCCAGAACTGAGGCACAAGCAGCAGAGTGCCCCTGGAGCACACTGCAGTTGGACCCAGGATGTAGGCTGGTGGACTGGGTAGGAGCTGTGGTTGTGTAAAACAGAGGTTCTGACAGAAAACACTGGTTGATAGTAGGAAAGAGTCAGGGGGAGAAATCCTCTTGCCTCTCTCCATTTCCCTGGTCTGTGGCTAGACTCTCTTGATTAGACCAAATGAGCAGCAGTCAGAGAGCAAGAAAGAAGAGCTAGATGGGGGTTGACAGGGAGGAATAGCAGGGCTGAGTATGCACTGAAGGGAGGAATCGTCAACTAAAGGTTGGAAGAAAGAATATACAACAATACGTGACCCAGTTAAAAGTAGACATTCTCAGACAGAACTACAAGCATAAAAAAGACAGTTGAAACTTTCTTTTGGCTCTCGCATAGGAGTCTAAATTGTATTCGCTGACTTCTAGAAGGCAACTTACCAGAATAGTGGTGACAATGAGTGTTCGGTTGGCCAGTGAGTCGGTGATATTGTTGGTCTTTTCTTTGTGGCCATCCGTCATGTTAAGCCCACTGTTGGAGTTCCAAATCCCGATCTACACAGAACACATACGTTAGAGGCTGATGACTGTCTGTGATTGCAGTTATGTTAACGAGAGGCGCCTCCTACACCAGGAAGGGGCAGGAGAGCTTGGAATCTTAGATACCAGGACTTCACATCTCTAAATGTGGAAAAGTGAAGCAATGGAACAAAGGCTGACTATATTAGACTAGACAGAATAAGAGCAATTCAAGATGGGAGTCGGGGGAGGCTGTTTTCAGTTATAATTTACTATCCTCATTATTTTTCTTTAAATTAAAAAAAATTAAGAATTTTAAAATGACTTGCAGAGTTTTCTTCCAGTATATATTTGTGGAGCATCTAGTTTTTTATTTTTTATTTATTTATTTTTTGAGCATCTAGTTTTGTACCAAGTTGTTCTACCCACTGGAAGTACAACAGTGTATTATTAAACAAAAATTACTGTCCTGCAGCTTGCATCCTAATTATGCAAACACGATACTACCAAACCAGTAACACCAGTGCCTTGAACCTGTTTTCTATTATTCGATTAGTACATGCGTGCAGTACATAATGATCATAATCCACCCGGGAGCTGGTATTTGTACGCAGCACATCTTCGTTTTAGTTTCCCTTTCCCTCCACTTTCTCTCCTTTCCAAACGTTATGAAGTACAGGATGGAGGAAGCATGGTGGATGGCAGAGACACTGGACACTGGGAAGGGAAAATCAGTGGGAGAAAAGTGTGGTTTAGAAGGTGACCAAATGCTGACTCTGTCTTCACAGAGCAGGCAATGTCGTAAAATCGGTACCTTTGGTGCGACCCATAGGATTTTGTTCATACCTCTGTCATATGGGCCAGAACCCTCTGTTGTTATTATTTGTCCACTTGTCTTATGTGCCTACATGCATGTGGACTCCTGAAATAGGACACTCACTTTTATTACTCACTGATTTTCTATTACAGAACTAATCATAGCATTCAGTGAAGCCCATTGCTCTTTTAAAAAATAGTAACTTGCTGTTTTCTCCAGCAACTTAGTTATTTCTTGGTTATTAAAACTCCATGGAAAGGTTGGTTAAGGATCCCTAATCTGAACACTCAAAATCTGCAATGCTCCGAACTCCAAAACTTTTTGAGTACACATGTGATGATGCTACAGGTGGAAATGCCACACCGAGTCTCATAGGATATGTTGAATCAAAATACAAGTGTATTAGATATTGTATGAGATTACCTGCAGGCAATGCGTATGTTCTGTTATGCTTAGATGTAAAATCCCCGAAAGTTCATGGCTTCAGGGTAGAGGCTTTGAAAGGTGATTGGATCATGTGGACACTACACTCATGAGAGGGTTAATCCACTGAGGAATGCATAGTTGAATGTGCTATGGTTGGAAGAAATGTGTCACTAGGGCCAGGACACAATAGACTTCATCTCTCTTTGTGACTGCTCCGTCTCTGCTTCCTGGCTGTCATGACACAAACCGCTTTCCTTGATCAGACTTTTCTACCATGCTCTTCCTGCCTTGGAGCCACCAACTGTGGACTAAATCCTCTAAAAACTCTAAGTCACAGTAAACCTTCCCTCCTTTAAGTTGTGATTGTTGATTTTTCTGTCCCAGCAATGAAGAAAACGAGTAAGACATAAGATGTATGTGAAGCATACAAGGTTTGTGTTAAGATTTAGGTTTCATCATAAATTATCTTTATGTACATGCAAATATTTCAAATTCTCTTCCCTCCAAAATAAAATTTTCACAATCCTAAACACTTCTTGCCTGAGCACTTCAAACAGGGGATAGTAAAACTGTGTATGGGTTTGTTTAACTCTATAGGGAGGAGCCTGGGACAAAAACTTCAGGAAACTGAGCAATTTGTCTGAGTCCGGTAGGTTTTTACAGGCAGTCTTATGAAATGGAATGCAAGTCACTTGAGAATCAGGTAAAAACAATCAGGAAGTTACCCCACGATGTTGGACATGAAGCTAAACTCTCTGAGCTTTTCTTCTCTAACTATAACACTCTTTGTAAGAAGATTGAGAAATTCAGTTGAGATGATATATGTGAAAGTCTTGGGACCTTGTTAATATTAACAGTAAAGAACATCTAAAGGATTGTTTAAGTAATTTCTTTAATCTTGCCTGTTGTAAAAGAATTGGAATTGTTAGTATGTTTAAATTTAGAATTTGTAAGGTAAAGGAGCTATGAAAAGTATCGCCATATTGAGAACACTGACATCTGGAAAACTCTTTGGGTAGGCTGGTCTGTGTGTGATCCCTAAGTGTATTCCCTCAGTGGAAAGACATTTCTTTGGCTGGAAAAAGAATGAGCTTTGCAGACAGATTTTGTGACAAATCAGCTTTGCGAACTTGGATAAATTAATTAACCTCTGTGCCTCAATCTTCTCAGCAGTAAAAGGGGAAAAATAGGCCTTTTCTGATATATAAACAAAATATTACATGTGAGATATTTACCCCTTTAATATTTGCTTTAGTGCCTAAACTTAGAAGATGGAAATTCATTTGGCATAAACATCTCTTTTAGGGATATAAATGCTTAGAGGAAGTTTCCAGGATTTTCACATTTAACATAAACTATTTCAACTTCCTTTTTCTACTTTCAAATGGGTTTAGTTGATTGAAGAAATGAATGCAGGTTGAGGCGGTTGGCGGTTTAGGAGTATTTATTTCAAACTATTGTGATACTGTCTAAGAAGGTAGCAGAAGCAGGGGATTGCAAGGTAGGTAGGTCAGTACTTTAATAACCTTCAAGACATCCAGAGCATCATGTAATGTCTGTCCTTTAAAATGTGCATAATCAGTCTTTTAATTGCAGAATCTTCAGTTTCTTTGGCTAGTCTTAAACCCAAGAAACAAGGCAATCTATTTTGCTCTCTCTTCTCTACGTTCATCCCCTTTACCACTTTTTTTTTCTGGCAGGGTGGTCTTGCTCCTAGGAAAGACAACTCAGGCTAAATATATTTGTCTCTTAGATTTTTTTTTTTTTGTCTCAAAGCTATGCTTTAGGTTGTGAATGACCCACTTGCAACTTCATGAAGACACTGTGTACATGTAGCTCTTGGTATAATTCTAATTAAAACTTGACTTGGGCCCTGAGGAGAATATAACTTAGTTTTTAATTAAGTAAGTATTGAAAATTGAAGAACATAACTGTTTTCAGCCACTTTGCTCAAGTAATAGGATGTGTTCTCTTTAACTCTTTTTCATTAATGTCATTCGTGTGTGTGTTTAAAAGAACTATTTTGGAGATAGTTTCCGTATTCGAAAATGGCACTGTTGAATTGGTCCTGCAATAGCATTCCTTTCTAAAATAAAGCTTGAAATTGTAGACAAACATAAGCCACAGCATGACGTCTGGCTTCTATTTCTTTTACTCTCCCCAGTAAAAGCACAGAAGTTAAGATGACACTGATGCTGCCTTTTCAATCAACTAAGTCTCAGAGTCCCAGTGGTGCAAACTTCCCTCCATAAAATGAGAAAAAAGAGACACTTTCCCCCTACTATCTGTGTAGCAGAAGAACATTTAAATGTAAATGGAAAGAATGTCACAAAATGTACAGCCTATGTACTGGACACATGTGCAATTTGAATGATCTCCGCTTTCTGTTTTTCAATATTTTAATTAGAAAAAGCAAAGAGAATGTGTGTGTGTGTGTGTGTTTCAAATGTAAGTAGTCCACTGGCTTTCCTTATTAACTGAAATAAATGACCAGGTTGTCATCAAATGATCAGTTCCCTCTCTCTTCTCTCTGAAGCAGCAAGAGCCCTGATAAATGTGTGCTGCCGAGACCAGCAGAGTGAACCAGATGCTCAGACACTGGCATTTGGGTTTTGTTGGAGGTGCTGAGAGGTTGTGCCCCTAGGAAGCAGAATCCCAATTTTCAAACTGAATAGAGAAAACAGACAGTAGTAATTTTCTGGTGAGGAGTAGTGCAGGTGGATCAATTGTGTATGGGAAAACCTCAAAGACTAACCGGCCCAGCCTGCCTCCTTTCACTCTGCATCAGCTGGCGGGAGAGAGCTGCCATTTGTTACTCCACATAACTGAGTGTAGATTTGAAAATGAATGCCCACAGGACATTTAGTACACTTCTAGAATTCCACGCAACAAAGGGCATTTAAAGACTCAGGAGGATCTGTTTTCCAAATATAACAGGAGTGCACATCAACACAAAATACAAAATTAAGGAGTGGGATAATCAAGTATCCAGGGGAAATAAAAATAAATGTGTGTACATATTCTTCATCCTGAAGCATCATAATGTATATTTTGGCCAGGGGTTTGTAAAGATTGCCATCGCCCTCTTTTGCAAAGAATTTCAAGTGAGCTATTCTGTTGTTTTTAAAATGAGGAATGCAATTGAGAAGAGCTTTTGGAATTTAAACATAATGAGGGTGAATTCTTCTTTTTAAAGATGGTGTATCCTTGGTAAGATGTGACATGTTTTTTAAGTCTAAATGAGTCCCTAATCAATAAGTTTAACTATCATCGTTTTTGCTTTGGGAATTTCCCTGGGGATTAGCAAAACACAATTCTGGGTATGTCTAGGTGGGTCACGAAGGCATGACCTAGGATAGTTTATCTGCTACCTGGTCCCTTCCTTTCTGGTGTTATTCCCCTGCTTTGGTTCTTTTTTTTTTTTTTTTATTGCTATCGGGGATTGAACTCATGACCACGTGCTTGCAAGGCAGGTGCTTATGCCACTGAGCTAAATCCCCAGGCCCTAATTTGATTCTTGATGACTATGAATTAAGAAGCTTTGCTCTGCCACATCATGATCTTTTTGACTTGGATCCAGCTAACCATGGACTGATACACATGAAATCATGAGCTGAACTAAACTTCTCCTCCTTTAAGCATGTGTCCCAGCCAAGGGAAAGCTGACCAGCACACCAGCATGCTGTAGAACCCAGGTTACTGTGGTTTTGGTGAACGATCATACCACAAAACAGCACACGTGAGCTCAGACACTGTACAGTGTGGTCAGTGATACAAAGTCAGGAAGGAAGTGGCACAAAAATGTAAACAGGCAAGACTAGGAAATTACATTCTGGGATGTTTATAGCTTAAAGGTAAATGGAGAGTATTTCCCCTTCCTTGTGTGAAATCACAGTGCATGAAGTTCCTTTTCTACATTATTTATTTGAATTAATTCAACATTACACAAACTCCTCAGAGTCTCAATCTGGATGAGTGTAATTAACTGCTTTCTGGGTTCCAGTTAGGGTCCTCTGTTTACTAGCAGTGAGAAAATTAGCCCACTTTCTGTGTGCTTCAGTAGCAAGGAAGATTATTAAACTCATGTTTTTTACAATATAAAAAGAGCTCATCTATGAATCTACTGAGTACTGCCAAGAGGGAGACCAGCCTTCAGGGTATAGGAAAAAACTATTTACACTTTTTGTGACTCACTTGATAAGATGAAAGTGAACCTGACAAACTGTTGAAGCTGAACAGCCTAAAGAAATTTAAGGACCATCCATCAGTCCACGGACTTTACAGGGGGAGGGGAGAAAAGAGACAGAGATGGAAGGAAACACAGAAGATGAGAGAGGGAGAAAAGGGAGAGGGAGGAGAAAAAATGGAAGGCAGTGTAATGCTAGCCTATCTCTGAGATATTTTCCCAACCTAAATGCTGTTAATGTCTGACATTTGTTTGCATAAATCTACGCACATGCATTGGCAATATGGTGCCGCTATATAGTAAACTACAAAACAGTGGGTGTTATAATTTACAAGATAATCTCATTTTCCTTCCAAAGTTCCTAATGTTTTGCTCCTACAGAAACTGTAATTCTAAGATAAGTTGCAGTGTAATACGATCTGAAAAAGGTAATTTGGAAAAGAGACAGCTCCTAAGAAAGGGGCATTTCTGAGAACAGCTCATATTTTGTGATGGTGACATTTGAGGTGTCCTCGTCGTCCACGGTTTGAGACTTTCTGTCTGATGGATCAAACCTATAGCTGTTTTCATGATCCTTGGGGGAAATGTTTGAGAAGTATTTTGAGAAACAATATAAACAGCACATGTCTGCTTCTGCTGCAGTTACCTGTTTAGTGACTGATCCTGCCTGGGAGAAATAAAAATAATCAGGGAGAAATATTTAATCTGTTATTACCTAATCCATCACTATTGAACCCATTGCACATCTGTTTTGAATTGACAGAATAGGTAGAGAAAATGTTTAATCACCTGTGCTGTTCCTTTATAGAGAATATCAATCGAAAGCTGCAATTGGAGGGTTCTGGTATGGAAAACTGGAATGGTGGAGGATTTTGTCATGGTTATTCTCATCCCCCCCCATCCTTAGGTGTCCTGGCAGGGTCATCAGAAGACAAACTTTCCACACTCAAGACAAGCTCTTAGTTACCTTTATCAGCAGACTCAGTGTTCAGAGGGAAAAATAAAAATATCAGTCAATGAAGATAGACTCTCGAACCCAAAAAGTACACCCTGTGTGAATGCAAAGGGTTATATTCTATAGCTGTTGTCTTGAATTTTGCACCTTAATTCATTATAAGGCCAACCAGTTGGTACAATAAATAAATGGTTCACAGTGTGAGTGGAGTAGAAATGAGTTGGTGGTAAGACTTAAAATTTCATGTTTCCTTTCATACACCAAAAAAGTGACCTAAAAATTTTTTATATTTTAAAGCCAACCAGTTGGCACAGTAAATAGATGGGGTGCATTAAAATATCTTAATCATTTCTTCAAAAGAGCTGCTGAAGCATTGAGTGGGTCAGTTCACACCCACAGTGAAACACACACACACAAACATACATGCACACACACACACACACACACACACACACACACTTCTAAACTGGAAGAGGATGATGTTGCATGATGATTTACTCTTTAATTACAAATTTTCAGGCAGCAGAAACTTGAGAGCAAATAAAAAATGTGTGTTTTTTTCTGATAATTTCCCCTGTGATCTCTGAGGGAGGCTAGCAAGGAAAGACTGGACATGTCCTCTCTTTGCTCCTGAGAGAGGTGTGTTGGCTTCCCCCAATGCCCCAGGACCCAATCAACATTCTCAAGAATGAAGCCCAAGTCACCTGAAGAAAGAAAACTTATTACAAACAATGAAGAGATAAGAAACAAACAGAAAACACTTTCATCTCATTAGATTTTGCCTTTGATGGAAAAAACCCATAGAGTGTGTTTAATATTGGCAAAGTACAAATAGCTGTGAAAAACGTAATAATATCTCCTTCTATGTTATCTCCTGTCTGGGCCAAAAAGAGGTTTCCTTAAGAGCTTTTCTTCTCCTTCAGCGCTGTACTCTAAAAAGAAAGGAGCATTCCTAAAGAAGCAGACATTTTCTTTAAAAATAAATTACAGGCTTTTAGACCATAATAAGTATTCTTTTCTTTGGCTGGCTCCAGCCCGAATCCCACAGCCATTGTGGAGACCAGGTGGATGCCTTGTTCTTTGTTAAAACACCAAAGGTTTGCTGCAGATTTAAGAAGAAGCCAGGGGGTGGGGACAGGGAGAGAGGAAGAAGGAAGTGCAGCGTTTTTGAATTGAGAAAACTGCCTGTATACTGTGCACTCTTAAAGGTGCAAGAATTATTATTACTATTTAGAATTATTATTGGTGTTTAGGATTATTTTCCTCAAATATTTCAATACCAGTGGTAACCTTTTACTGCACTCAACTTAATTAACCTTTGTTTTAATTAATGATATTTGAAGGGACAGGGTAGTTAGGATCTCAAAGAGAAAAAAAAGATAGAAAATTGTCCTAGTTAACAAAGGCTATGAAAACCTTGGTTTCATAAAAACAAACAAACAAAAACTAACTACTCCAAAGTAAGGAAGACGTTGATCGGTTCCAAAGTCACGTTTTATGTTAGGAAGACTGTCTTGTTCAATACCTTAGAAAAACTTGTTATAGAGTTGTGTTGATCAGAGGATTGTTTTGGTGACTTCAGAATCATTTGTTCCTTAAGACTACAGGTAAGACATAAAATGATATGTGTTAATTTCAGTTTGTACTATGAATACTGAAGTTGGCATAAAACCTACAGAGAAGTCAAATTCCCTTTTTTGTTTGTTTGTTTTCTGAGTCTGGGTCTTCCTGTGCTGTCCACGCTGGCCTGGAACTTAAAGTCCTCTTGCCTCAGCCTCCTGAGGAGGTGGAACTATCTTTTTCTTTTATCATTTACAATTGTGTTACTCAGGATAGAAACTACAATAAAAATTTAAACTTTGAAATAGGGAATTACCACTAAAATAATACTAGAGTGAGAATCCAACATTAAACTTAGTTGAATATTTTAGCTATTGACCTAAAATTAAGGATGCAGAGTTAATTTGCTTCAGGAAGCCACTTTGCTGCCAATCTCAGAATGAAGTTAAACTTGATTTCTTAGTAACCTTTGGATGCTATTCTATGACAAGCCTAGACTCTATTTCTTAAAAATTATGAGAAATGGGCCTGACGACATCCACAATAGATAATATAGGCATCTATGAATGCACACTTCCAACATAAATCAAGCACTGATAAACGTTAGCTAACATTTCTATTAGCACATGTAGCTTAGGAATGTAGCACGTCAACTTCTATCTGCAGATAAGGTAGAAGAACCTAGAAAATTTAAAATAAATGAAAATACTGAAAAAAACAACGTTACCTCTCCCCAACTTGTCTGTACAATTTAACTAAACTGTCTCAGCCGTGCTTTTATATTTTTATTCTTTACTTTTTGTAGCACTGGGACTTGGACCCAGGACATTTGCACTGAATTGTACCCCAGTTGACTAAATCATTAGCTATTAGGCCCAAACTTTACAGTCCTTCTGCCTCGGTGTCTTAGTGCTGAAATTATAGGAATGCATTTCCTCACCCAGCTTGAGTTATAGTCTTTACTTAATGAAAGAATTAATGTACTTATTATCAAGGAAGTTACCTTTTCAGTTCCTTCTTCTTTGAGACTAATAATGTCCAGATCAAAATCCTTCCTCAAGCCATCCGTCTTATTAAAGATGATACGCCCAGTCAGGCCATCCCACCGAGCCTGAGGAGAAGAGATGTGGCATTACCGCTTAACAATCATCATAATCTAAAGGCCATCAAAACTGTAACACCTCAAATTCATCACGGTGTCCAATTATTCAGCTCCATCATAAACCACTGCTCAGCTTCAGTGGCTGGAAAGCAGGACACGTCACCGTTTTATTAGCATTCATTTATTTTGTCAGTGTTAACATCTTAACAGCAGTCAGACCTGTTACAGCAGCAACCTAAATGGGCAGGATGAAGAGAATTGCTGCAAAACACCCTGCACACGGGGTACCCAGGGTCCAGGGAGTTGTCATAGTCTGCACCCTGCACACGGGTACCCAGGGTCCAGGGAGTTGTCATAGTCTGCACCCTGCACACGGGGTACCCAGGGTCCAGGGAGTTGTCATAGTCTGCACCCTGCACACGGGTACCCAGGGTCCAGGGAGTTGTCATAGTCTGCACCCTGCACACGGGGTACCCAGGGTCCAGGGAGTTGTCATAGTCTGCACCCTGCACACGGGTACCCAGGGTCCAGGGAGTTGTCATAGTCTGCACCCTGCACACGGGTACCCAGGGTCCAGGGAGTTGTCATAGTCTGCACCCTGCACACGGGGTACCCAGGGTCCAAGGAGTTGTCATAGTCTGTTTGCAAGGTCAACTCCAACCCTTCATTTTCTATTAAAAGAGACGAGGTGTGACCCAAACATACAGTGAATGTTTAAAATAAAAAAATAGAGCAAAAAAAAAAAAAAAAAACCGCATTGTCATTAGTTCTCCTCACAAAAGCCCCCCTTGCTTCAAACACACTTATCCCATCATTCTTGGTGATGCATCCCTCATTATAATAAGTCTTATTTTTAATTCAGGAATATGTATTTCAATCACCTTGTAGACCAGCGATATATTATTGAAGTGTTCCTCTGTTTATGACCATTTACCACCAGTTGGCATCAGGGCTTATGGTTGCTGTAGCAAATTTTCACAGACTTGGTGCTCAAATCGAGAGAAATTTATCACCCTACAATTCTGGGGCAGATCCAAGGGTTGACATAGCTATGATCTCTCCAGAGAGTTTACAGCATATTCCTGCCTTCATCTCTCCCTGTTTCCAGTGATGGCCAGCTCTCCGTGTCATGGCTACACCACTCCATTCTCTGCCTTTGTGATCACATTAGATTGTCCTCTTATGTGTGTGAAATCCTCCTCTTCTCCAGGACTCTCTTAGAGCCCGTATGCATAATCCAGGATGATATATTCAAAATGCAAAGTCTTTTTTGCCATATATGGTAACATTTATAAATTCAGGGATTAGAATGTAGATGGCTTTTAAGGGAGATAGTATTCTGCCTGTAGCATCGTTTTAGGAAATCAAACTCACTGTTGTCTGGCTTCTACAGACTCACATTTTACATTTTTGTTGCCTTCATTAAATAAAAATTTGACCCCTGAGTCTTGCATTTCAATTCTTCGGTGATTTTTGTGCACACTGTTTGAGTTTCACTTCTAAATGGAGATACAGAGAACTCAGATCTTTGTATACATGTATCTGTTTTTCTCCTCCTAGTTTCACCAAATTCACCAGACATGTAAAAAATGTGAAATGTCTAAGAATGAAACTATATGTACTTGTAGTTGTTTACATCCTGGCGCCTTTTGAGTGTAATTACTCATTTGATCAGAAAGCAGAGCAGTGCGGCAGAAAGGACATGAGTTTCCCACAAGACTGTTTGAATCTCTGAAGTGTGACCTCAAGCAGGTCACTTAACCTGGAGCACAGATATCTCAGACTGCGCAGTGTGACCCATGCGAGCTTTCATAAGGACTAAACGGTGCTAGCACAAATATTAGCATGTTGAAATTATATGAAATTTTAACAGTTATTGTTTTTGCAACTGTTTCTTTCCTTCTCCACGTACATAATTCTTCAGTTTGGGTTTTATTACCTACAGCTCAGGACTCACTTAGCATTCTTTAGTAATTTCTATTGTATTTAATCACTTTATCAGATTAATTGTCCCAAAATATAATTTTCATATTCATGAGATCTTCCTCAGCCTCTAGAGTATATAAAGGATTCATGACATCTACAAATTAGTGTTACCTTGGCTTAACATTGGTGGTTGCGATGGTCAGTTTAATGTGCACCTGACAGGGCCAAGATACCTAATTAAATATATATATAGGCTGTACCTGTGAGAGTACTTGCAGAAGGAACCAGCAGGGAAATTGGTAGACTGAGTAAAATATTTTCCTTCCCAATGTAAGCGGGCATCACTTAGTCCACAAGGGACATGAATAAAACAAAAGTGCAGAAGAAGGGAGAATCAGACCGTTCATGACTGCACTGTTGGAGCAGAAACATCGAACATCTGCCCTCAAACTGGGATTTACACTATGGGCTTCTGGTTCTCAGGCTTTGGGATCTGAACTAGAACCATTCCATCAGCTGTCCTGGGTCTCCCGTTTGCACATGGCAAATCCTGGGACTTCTCAGCCTCTGGGAGGATTTGAATCAATTTCTCAGAATGAATCTCTTTGTATTTATTTACTTATTTGCTTGTTTATTTTGCTACAAGGGATCAAACTTACAACCTCATGCTTACCAGGCAAGTGACTGAGCCACTGAGATAAATCCCCAGCCCTGTATGGGTTTATATATTCTCTTGAAGTATTTCTCTGAGGCTTTTACCTCACCCGAGTTTTGGAGCGCTCTTCCTACACACAGTTCTCACTGAAGCGGGCCTGGCGTCCAGGCCTCTGTGTGTTCACCACTTCCTGCAGCCTCCTGCAGCCTTCCTAACTCCTGGTCCTCTTTCAACACTGTACGTGCAGCATTTGCTCGTCAGCATTTGCTACTCTGGTCCAGGGTCACATTTCTCCCCTTCCAAGCAGTTTCCATTCTGACTAGCTTGCCTTATGATTTCCCTTGGAGTCTGTGTACTTATAATAAGTAAATACTGTATTTTTCAGTTTGGAATTCCTTGTGTCCTCACGTGGTTTGGAATCTCAACAGTAAGACCTGACTTTTTATTAAATGCCATTCTCTCTAGTGTTCAACAAAATGATGCAGGACTTAGACAGTTTACTTTTATCTGATTTGAATTTGCTTCAACACAACATTTTCTAAATAGAATATTGTACTTTTCTGTCTTTCTTCAATTCTTTCTCTCTTTTAACCTACAATTCCTCAGTTAAAATCTTATCTACAAATGTCTTTGCTTGGGAGTCAAGAAATTTAGTCTTTAAGCCACTTTCAAATTGTATAGCCTTGGTTGAGTCATTTGCCCTACTTTAAGATGTAAAGGAGTGTTATAATAAATTAAATTTGTGAATCAGATTAGAATCGTACAAAAGTAGAAGGGACACCATAAGGAAGTTTGATGTAGTTCAAAGTCATCTGTTGAGCAACTATAATCTATAAGCTGGGCTATATAAAATGTTTATCCACAGGGTTTTACACAAAACATATTGCTATGTGTCTGGGGAGAAGAGAATTTGGTTCCTTTTGTTGTTGTTTTTCCTTTATTTTTTCCAGTATTAATTCATTTGGGAAACATTTGAGCATCTTTTCTGTGTTACAGGGACTCTGCTGGAACTATAACATCTAGCAATTTGCAGCAGGAACATGCACATTCATCTATAATTACAGATACCGTAAGTGCAAGGAAAAAAGATTTGCACAGAATGTTGAATGAAAAAGCATGGAATAAAACCACTTATCCTAATTTCAGAGGGAAAAAGAGCCAGCAAAAATGTCTGAAGGCAAGAATGCCTCAGATGCTAGAGGATAAGAATTAGCCAAGCAAAGATTCACGGCCTGGGTAAAAGTACAAGCTAAAAAATAAATTATAACTTTCCATGGCTCATTAATACAAGGTACAGAATGATGAGAAATGAGTTTGGTAGGGCAGCGGTGCATTTTTCATAAAGGTGTTATGATTCATGCCAGTTTGCTTGGACATTGGTCTGTAGACATTTGGGAATTACTGGAGTGTTTTATGTACAATGCTGTCATGCCTAGCTATGCCTTATATTTTAGCAGAATTAAGGAGAATAGCTTGGAGAAAGCTGAGACCATGAGCAATGGGCTAGTTAAGGTGTAATTTTCATAGAACAAAATTTATGGAATCATATCTTACTACATGTGAACAAAAGAGCAGCCCAAGTTCTTCATCTTCCTGTCCCCCTCACCTGCACACAAGTAAATATCAGTGGAAATAGTTCTACAGAAACATGGACAGAGTTTCTGAGTCTCAACCAACATGTTGAGCCCATACATTTTCTGGTTACCATATAAATAGAATGGACATCCTGCAACCAAAGTAGAATTTATCACTTGGCAAGTATGTCACATTAAAGCCAGGAAGTGAGACACAGATAGGAAAACTCTCCAACTTTATCTGAACAGTCTAAATAGAAAAACTGGGTGAGAGTTGTTCAATACTGTAGCACATAAATAGAATTGATTCTTTTGATCCTAAGACTTGGTCTCCAGAGTTTATTGCCATGAGATTATAACATCAAACAGTATCACTGGCTTTTAAAAATGAGATGGCATGTTTTTATGTTCAAAAGTAACAACTCTTGCTACACTGGCTGAGATATGGCAGTCAAGTCTCTGGTATAGGCTGAGAACAATCATAAATAACCATTAGGAAGTATCTTCTTAAATACATTTCAGTACCTCCTGGCTTTGCAGACTCTTTATGTTTTTCCTCATCACAGTCTAATTTTACTTTTGGCACTCAGTTTTCTCCTGATTTTGTAAGCCAAAAGCTGAGTTATAGATTGATGGGTTAAATGAGAGCTGCAAAACAAAATATTGAGTTGGAGTTATAGCAGATGCCTCAGACTTGAGAATAATTTTGTAAGACTTTGGTTCACTGAAAGTAGCTACTATGTTAGGGATTTGGATTGCATCAGTTTTTAGGTCTTTTTGTCATATTTGTAAAAAATGTGCAGTTCTAATCTTCTTTCTGATCCATTTAGAAGGAGGTAGATGTCTTTATTAAACTCTATCAGAGTTTTAGACAGTTTTTTCCTAAAGGCAACTTTCCTTTATGAAAGTCGTGTTGTGAATCAATTTGGTACATTGTCTAGAATGGTTCTGAAAATGTTCAGAAATTGGTAGTATTTATCTCTTGATGTAGTTTATAGCTCATAACCTTGTCTTTAAAAACCTGGTTTAGAAATCCAATTTCACTTCCACAGAGTGTGCATATTATGTCCCTTTATCTAGATTCTATTGCGTGGGTTTTATTCTTGAACTTAGGGTTCCAGTCACTGGTGCAGAGTAATTCCTGCTTTCCTTTCTGCTCATCCAAGTGGCAAAAATTTCTCCTTTCATGCACTGATAACTCTTCCTTCACATATCTACAATGCCTCTCTGACTGGTTCTTTACTGAACTGTATCTTTTGACCGTCAAAGTCAAGTTTCTTTTATTGCCTCAGTTACTCATGTCTTCTTCGGTAAGTCACACTTCATATATGTTCCTTGAATTTTTTTTGCAAACTAATTTGTCAGTAAGCATTTATTAATCACCAACTGCGCTACTGATGAGGGTGAATCTATGATGACTAATTTCTGGAAATGATAAATGAGATCCATAAAGAAATCATTTTTTAGAGAAAAGTTAAGACACACACAGTTTAGATAATTATGCATAATTATATTACTCATAATTATAATTTGCTTGTCTTATGAAGATGGTTTTGGAGAGGGCACAATTACAATATATTTAACTGAAAACAATATTTAAACAATTGTCCCTATTTTAGAAAATAGTTTTGATTTTTATAGTATGAGATGCCTTTAAATACAACTACTTAATAGCAACTATTAAATGGTATGCATTTTGTCTGTATTTTCTTCTTAGAAATGCTTTCCAACAGAAGAATAGGAATCCATAAAGAATAAATATGGTTTCATTTATCATTCTGTCTTATTTGTATGTTCTTTCTCAAGATGATATTTACTGTCCAAATAAAAATATGTGTTTTAGTTTGTGGTAGCAAATGTCTAGCACCTAACTTTAGATTTTTATAGTAGACAACTTTTAACATCAATTAAAATGATTGGATTTATTCATTGTTTGCTGAAAGGAATTTAAATATGTAAAGGAACATAAATTCTACTTTCCTACAAGTTTCCCCAAAACAACAGTCCGCATGTAGCACAATGAATACATTTTTTTCTTAAGAAAAACAATGACTTCTTATTTGAGAATAGGAATCAATGTCCTGTTTTAGCAGACACAACAGTTTGTAACTTTTCCTTTTTATAAGTTAGAAACTATACTTTTAAAATTATATATTAGAAAATAAAATTTCTAACTGCCCTGTGACTAGAGGTCTTAGACGGCAAACCAAAAAATTAGCTTTGCTTATTAGGTCGTGCTTCCCTTGTTAAACAGGAACACACCCCTTTCTAAAAGTGACTATTATACGTATCAGTAAAATTCATCGGAATTTGAATCTAAAGAAAGAAAAATGGCATGGGCCATTGTACAACAAACTCACTCGAGGGGGATTTGATTCTCCAGTGAAATGTAATCAATTTACTATTGTGTAGAGTTTAGATTTTGTGAAATCACATGCTAATTTTTAGGTTATGTGTCTCTCCTAGATGTAAATGATTTGTAATCAAATAGACAACTACCAACATTATCATTTCATTGCCCTATGGAACATTAACCAGTTTTTTTTTTTTTTTTTCTTGGTGGCTTCTTGAACCACTGCTCTGTCAGATTTTCTTGGTAAGAGTTTTATTTTCATGCAGGTTCCCTGAGTTAAATATGTCTATGACACTCGCTTTATATATGCGTACAGTAGTCACAAACATTTTGTGTATTTTGACTGTTTTAGAGATCGTCTTACCCAGGTGCCTAAGCATACTCAACCACTGGGCCAACTTCGTTTGATTTCTTAAATTTAGAAGCGTATTTTCTTTTTTCTCTAGTTCTGGGTCAAATTCCAAGGTGTACTAGAGTTTACTTTTTTCTGATTCTCAGTCTCTGTGGTTTCTGTCCTCTCCTCCTTGACTTTCTTTTTTTCCCTTCTTTTTCCTTCCTAGCTCTCCTCTCCTCTTTCCTTTTAATTATGTATTTTGATTCTAATTTTTGGCCAAGTTTGTCAATTCAAAACTATTTTGTTTAACTCATGGCTTGAGCCATTCTTCCTCCTCTGTAACTTGGTGCAGGAATCTGTGTCCCTCGGATTACTGCCAAGACAAGGGAGCACTTTATGTGTCATACGTTTCCTGCTTTGGACCGTGAACTCGTGGACGTTTGACCGCTTGGCCAGTCTCAGAACATGGTCCAGACAATCCCCCATGTGGCTGTGAATATGATCTGCTTGACTACTGCGTTGTTCTCTGGGGTGGTTCAGTGACTGGGGATTTGGCGTTTTGTTCTCATGCTGTGGTGATCTATTGGGTAGACGGAGGTTACCTACTTCTTTGTAAGGAGGGAATGACAGGAGATCTGGTTTGTCAGCCTTTTTTTCTATCTGTGTAAGAGACTGTCTCAGTCCTACTGGAAAGTGAAACTACTCTTGGAATTCTGAACTCCTGGATTCCAGGACTTCGTCCTCTTCCTAAGGGGCTGTGGTTTTAGAATTGCAGCTGTGGTTTTAGAATTGCCCTGTGTATGGAAACGGGAGAAGCCTTTTCCTCCTCATTTGGTGAAGGAGATGTATTTTTACTTTCAGAGGTATTCATAAATCAGGTAGCAAATCATTCAACTTACAGCATCTCTGCTTCTATGGCCAATGTATTTGTTTGTATGAACATTCTTATGCTACAGATAAGCTAAAATTTATGTATTACTTTTGAAAAACAATCACAGAAATTGTTATATCAGAAACATTTTCATGTAAAAACCCAAACTGATAAAACAAACAGCATTTTGGACCACATTTATCTTTTAAAAATAAACTAAAAATTACATGCCTTTCCCTTGGTTTTATTTTTATGAGTTATGTTTAAAGCATTTCTTTTAACTTATTGTTTTTGTTTCTTTATTAACAGACTAGTTTCTTATACTGGTTTTCTGGCGAGATAGGCTAGCACTGCCATACACTTTTTAAAATGGAGAATATGTAAAATGACATAATGCTTGTATTGAGTGAGAATTCTGAAGAAGTTTGATATCAACAGCATTTATGCTTTGTGAAATATCAGTTTAAATATAATTTCTAGGTTTCTTGTTAAGTTTAAGATTTTGAGCTATACTTTTATGAAGTTAATTTATGGATAATTTTTGTAATTGTGAATAATTTCTCAGTAAGAAATGATAATATATGTTGGTAATCATACATGCATGTATGTCCCAAATGTATTTGCAATTTTACATGTTACAGATAGGAAGTATTATGTGCTTTTAAGGATTTATATTGTACACATTCATGTCAGTAAAGTGATGATCTATACTTTTCTTTACAACAAGAAGAAATATGTTCCAAATAATGAAAAAGTATAGTGAAGACAAAAATATGAATATAAAATATAACGACATTGAATTTGGCCCTATAATGATATAGTATACATAACGAATCCAAATAAAAGCAAATAATTGCCGAAATTTTGCAAAGGTTTGATGGATTTATTAATACACCATGTATTTTGAGCTTTTGGAATCCTTTTCTGCACCAAACTACATTAATCTAAAATGACTTTTGCTTTCTTAGATTTAACTTGCCACTTGGTTTTAGAGTATTTAGTCTGATCTTAAAGGGAAGACATAAAATTTGTCATTTATTTTTTATCTCATCTGTTCAAAAGACTATTAACAGATTCTCATCACACATGTGTGACTTCTGCTGTGCTCTCATGTTTGTCTCAAGGCTTTACTGTCAGTTACAGTCGGGAACTGAGCCTTTATCAGAGTGACAGTCCCGGAGTCTACTGGAAAGATGGTGTTAGTTACTTATTTCTTCTTTGAATGAGTCATGGTGTAATCGGAGTTAAAGCAATATTATTCAGAGAATTATTTCTGTACCATAAATATAGAGTCTCCCATTGTTATTGTGTCTTTGGAGAAGCCTGACAAATACAGTAAGATCATCACTACTGGGAATCAATGTCACTGCACCGAGTACAGCAAACACACCAATAAACAAGTGTTCAAAAATAGAATGAAAGTTCAAAGAAATCATCTCAGGAAACTGGTCCCTTACTTGTTCTGTTGTCCACAGGATCCCAGACTTATAAGTGGGAAGAGTAATTTTCTGGTGGTCCAGGAAATCTACCAGAAGTGGAATACTTCAAAGACAGATAAACTCATGAAAATGTACAGATACTGTGCTATGGACTTCTTGAATTTAGTTTCTCACACTTTTGAGGTAGAGTAAATAATATCCTCCCTTTTCCAAAACCCATATGCCAATAATCCCAGTAAAACAGAAGATGGCAAAAAAGACTGCAAGTGTGATCAAGTTATTAAATTTAAAATGGGATGATTATCCTAACTTGTGTGGATGTGCTCAAATGAATACTAAATATCCTTACAAGAGGTGCATGGAGGAGTTAGATAGATATAAGGTTCAGACATAATGATGACAGAAACAGAGCACAGAAACACTGAAAGATACTGCCTCATTGGCTTTGGCAATAGAGAAAATGGCTTACAGAGCAAGGACTATGGTATATCTCCAAAAGCTGGGCACAGCAAAGGAATTGATTTCTTATTAGAACCTCCAGAAGGAATTTAGTCTTGCCAACAGCTTGATTTTGGCCCCACAAGACTTGCGTCAGACTTCAGACCTTCAGAAATATATAAGAATAAATTTGCATCATGTTAAGACACAAAGTTTGAGGTGACTTATTTTAAGCAGTGATAGGAAATGAATACATCTTAGAATAAAAGAGCCAATAAAAATATCAAAATGAAACAAAAATATTTCTGGAAACACAAAAGCTTTTGAAAATGCAACTAGAAATGATTTTTGAAGTTTTCTCGTAGAACTTAATTTTCTGGTCTTTTTAGTTTCTTAAAACAGTACTTCTGAAATTGCTGTCCATACTCAAAAGAGGCTTATGTAGTTAATTAACATCTTTTACTGCCCTCATATAAATTAATCAGGCCCAAGCGCAATGGCACCAGACTTCTTGTGCTATGAATAATCTCTGGAGGCTATGTATGATACCATAGGGTGCTGCTGAGAAAATCATCTGAAATGTGGAAATAAAACAAAAGAATGACTATGTGTTTTCAAAGTTGTAGGGGATCATTTTTTAAGAGGCTCATCTAACAATGATTTAATTCTTCAGGGCCTTGTACTTTTATTTGTTTTACTATTTTCTGTTGCTAAGGGTCAACACTGTAACATTACACATTAACTTATAGATTTTTGTCCAACATAGATGCAAGTAATTCGTTTCTGGAGAGAGGATGATCTCAAAGGATATGGTTTTATTGCCTGATAGGACAATGACTAGTTTTGTCTCTAACTCAACATTCAGCCTCCTTTCCCAACTTAGAGAGGATCACTGTTATTCTAATGCTTTGATGCAGGTTTAGTGTCCAGATGGTTCCACTGCTAAGGAGTTAAGTATATTTGGGGTGCTTTGCATTTGCATGGTAGTCATGTGGATAACTTTATAAAATCATACCTTGGCAGGTATTATGTCCCTGGATCTTTACTGCAAACAAGGAAAGTAGGACTACTTTTAATTCATAGAGGACAATAGAGGTTTCATAGTTAGTAAAATGCATGGGAAGGAAACAGAACCAGACCTGCCTCATCTTCTTCCTCTTTCATCACATTACGTTTCCATTGGTAGCATCATGGAAACCAGGGAAGGAATGTGGGTTAATTTTTCCCATTTCACCTCTTAACTATAGGCTTTGCATGAGTCATGAAGAGAGAACATTCTTAATTGGAAAATAAAAGGTGAAAAAAAAAAAACCAAACAACTGAGTCTCCACTAAAATCCTGACACTCCACCCACTCCATGGCACATTTGAAGGTTGAGCTGCTGAAATTTACCCTTCTAAGATCTGTGGGTTTAGTTAAGAAGATGAAACGCTTCCACACTGGCTTCCCCTCTCCTAATGCTCAGTACCTTGGCTTGATCGAGCACAGAGTGGCCTATCCTGAAGTTGATGTCACAGTCTGGAAAACATCATTGACACAGTGGAAACAAAAGAATCCTATTTGTTTAGCCTTTGCCATTAGGGTCCCAGGCAACTGGAATTTATGCACAGTAGTTTAATTGCTCTCAGGGTTTACAGTAAGGGGAGATTCCTTGAAAATGTGTCTGCACACTTTATGCTAGTTTGGTTGAAAGACATCTAGCTTTTCTGCTAACTAGCTTTTCATAGTCCTTGATAACCCAGTCTGTGTGCTGACACTGGATTAAGGAGTCTGGGAGAGCATTACTTGTCAGGCTTTCCATTTTGAAGTATTTGTGTGCCGCTGCTCATAAACTTTTTACCCAGAATATTGGTTGCCTTTACTGACTTAAAATTTAATTATGAGTCTGTAAAGCAGGTTTTACAGCCTTTATCTCCAGTCATACAGGTCTTCTGCCCAAACTTCTTTCTCTATTCCCTAAATTCTCTTCCTTTCCTTCACTTTTTTTCCCCATCTAATTTAAAACATCTTCTTTTCAGTTATTCTAAGATGTAAGTATTGCCTTGACTTTATAAAGCACAGTAAGTGGCAATATATGACAGCGTCATTCTCTGGTTCAAAAAGTTATGTGAAAAATATGAAACTTTCAGGAAAAACAAAAGGATTTGCTGAAATAGTAAATTGACCTTACCAAAATATCATATTACACTGAAAAACCTAAAAATAGTTGACTTATAAAGCTTTACATATTGCTACAAATTTTAGTTATAAACTTGGCACTGTAAAAAATTATTTTTGCACGTAACAGGAGCTAATGTTAGTTGTTACCAAGTTTTCAAGTCTGAGAACAAAGCACTGGGAGAATCTGACATTGGTACCAAGTGATTCTGGTTTATTCCTTGGCTTTGATCACCTGTGTGACTCTGGTTAAATTACTTGACCTCAAAATCTACTTGTAAAAAATGAGTGCTGTCTTCATTTAGCTGTAAAACTACAAAAGGACGGTGCCTCAAAGCATCCAACTACTGTGATAATGTGACCTTAATAAAAATCAAGTTCCTTTGTTTCCTTAATTCTCTTCACAGATATGTGATTACTTATACCTGCTTGTAACTCATATCTTTGCTCTAGTCACAGTCTTTTTAAATGCTGCTTCAGTGAAAAACCAGCCGCCCTCCTGCATTACCCATTGTATTAATGCAGTGGCTCAGACATTTAAATGAGCGTGAAAAACATTGGGCACTTATGTGAGTGTTTTTGTTCTTTTACAGGCACTTTAGTTTATGGTCTGCATACAACACTAAGAATCACTAAAATAGGGCTCAACTTCACAGACCTTGCAATTATTGCCGAATAATTGAACCCAATAAACTATCAATCAGCTATCAAGCCTGAGTCTGATTTCCATTAAGTTCCCACTCTGATGATTAAAGTATTTTATCAGTCACCATTCTCTCTCTTCTTCTCCTTCTTCTCTCTCCCTCTCTTTTTGTCATTTATTATCTGTAACCTTACATCTATTTATTTATTAAATCTATCATTATCTATCAGTCTACAACCTTTCTGATATTTATTTGGCTATTGAGAATTTACAGCTGATAACTAATAATGTAAGCTATAGTTAGTATGACCAGTCTCATTTTTAGGGGCAGACAGAGACTGAGCCACCTCCTGAAGATCAAGATATGCAGGGATTGAAAGTGGATACCTCTGACAGTCTTAACAGAGCACTAGGCCAATGAAACATTGCCTTTATATTGCTGAATGAATACTCATGGATTCTGTTCTCCTACAATCTAGAAGAATTTTAAAAATAATATATACCACTCTGTGGGAATTGTTTTTAGTGCTATAGGCAAGGGAGACACTGCTTGTCCTGAAGAATAGGATTTCCTCATAAATACTAGTATTACAATTATTCTTAAAATTATCATTTTTTATATTTCCTTGAGAATCTAGGTGCTAGTTCCTAGCATGGCCTTTAACCAATATTTTCCTCAGGGTTTCCTAATTGGAGCACTAACCTGGTGACAATCTAGATAGCCATACCAGTCCAAACCTTATAAATTATTATAGAGCTGAAGAAGGCCTGGAGGAGTCAATGTTGTGACCATGTTTCAAGGACCCCAGTGTCTTGCAAGTCCTGGACAAATTTACACTGATCTGTAGGTATTTCCCAATACACTTGCAAGGCAGTCATCACAGTACTATGCTGTGTCTTAGACTCTTTGTTAGAGTACTTCCTTGAAACAATATTTTTAGTTGTGCAGAGGATAAAAGCAGACCTATCTAACATACCACTTACACTGATCCCTACTGTCCTTTGCTAGTGTCACATGCTACCCCATGAGCTACCAGCCATAAATCTTGTATTCTAACCTTGTGGATCTTCCCCAGACTCTGTGCACCCCCATGATTCATTAACCTCTTCCTGCTGCAGCCTAAAGAAATTTCTTCAACCAAGCATGGTTTTAGAAATGTTACTTATTGATACCTTCCTAGAGTAGGGTAAAAACCTTCTTAGAGTAGGGTTGCTTATCTGTTTTGTCCACTCACTTATCTAAAACAACAAATAGGGCTGGCACTTGGAGTGTACTCAACAAATCCTTGTTGAATTGATAAAAGGAATAATCAGGTCAATTCAAATGTCACCTCTTCTCTGAAGCTATTCTGAATTATATTATGCAGACTATGTAGCTTTTTATTCTAGGTTTCAATAGTAAAATTACTAATATCATCTTATTATTGTCCACATCCCAGCAGTCTTTTATTATATATATGTGGTGTTTTCCGAACTATCATTTCCTTACGGGTCAAGTGGTATGAATCCATCATTTTCCAAAGGAATTATCATTTCTATTTACAACTGGTAGTGCCATATGTATAGACTATACTGAGTTTATGCTAATTAAGATAAATTTCCAAGTAGAGTCTTTGTAAAAGATATATTCAATGGTACAATTTCAGAGGATGGAGAAATGACATACATGTTCAAAAATTATTTTGAAACAAGAGCCTTTCTCAGTTAAACCTTCCCATGAGAGAGACTTTACTGATTCTACTTGAATCAAAACTTCATAGCATTTTGCCCAATCTCAGTCCCAAGTCATCTTGGATTGCCTACCAGTATCAATATTCTGTAATTTGGGGATAATCACTCTACTGTGATTATCTGCCTGTGTAAACAGGAAGATGAGCTACACCATCACCAAGGGCTCATGATTTTGCTCCTTCCTCTAACTAGTTTGGAAATGTGCTCTAATTCCCAGTGAAAATCTGCTGCCTGAGCCCAGAGCCCAACAGGATCTAACTCATCCTGGATCTCTTTGAAAGTCAATCGTGCACCTTTGAAAACTCAGCCAGGAAAAAAGGCCAGTCTAAATAGGACTGTTTTCCATTCTGTAATGAATGAAGCAGACATAAGGCTTAGAACCTCTTCTACCACAGGACAGTCTTGCAATACCTCTAGTTTTAGTACTGCTAGTTTAATGCCCAGGAGACTCGCTGAAGCCATTTCTTAATGAACTGAGCACAGCACTGTCTTGTCTATCAACTAAATGAATTTAGTTTTTCAAAAATTATTTTTCTTTTAGCCCTAAGGACATATATATATGATTTCCTTTTTATCGGTACTGGGGATCGAACTCACGACCACCTGCTTGCAAGGCAGGTATTTATGCCGCTGAGCTAAATCCCCAGGCCCAGCCCTAAGGATATTTTATCACACTCTGATGGGTTCTAATTATTTGGATCCTAAGTGCTTAAATCGCTGCAACTTCTTCACTGATCCTTTTCCAGTTGTGCCCATCTGAGCACAAAGAGCAGAATGGAACTTGCCTAACGCATTATCATATTTTGGCAGAACTGCTGAATAAGCCTTCAGTTTTGTTTTTCTAATATCACATTAAACAGTACTGTTTCTACTCAAATACGTACTTTTCCGCCTGTATTTCCTCAGGGTGAGTATTCTGGGGTTTAAATTCACTCAGCCTCTGAAGAGCTTCCAGTCAAGTGAGGAAAAGAGCCCAATAAATTCTGTGGCATTTCATAAAACCACCTCAAAAATCCAAGAGGCTTAATTAGACTATGGATATTTGACTTAATGGTGTTTTAAAGCAATATTCAGAAATTGTGAGCACGAGAACATATCACTTGGTGCCACACATACTTCAAAGATGTTGCTTTCAAAATTGCTTTAAGCAGAAAGCAACATGCATCCCCTTGCCTACTGTAGAATAATTAATTTAGAGTGGAAAAAGTCAATTTTTTTGATATCATTAAAGTTCAACTGAATTATGTTAATTAGAATGGTTTGAGGTTGTACTCATTTAGACCTAGCTCAGTTTCATTTATTCCCTTTTGTCATGGAGCAAAATTTATTATCAGCCATTATTGAATCATTTCTCTTCTCTCTCTGTCTCTCTCTCTGTCTCTCTCTGTCTCTCTCTGTCTCTCTCTCTCTCTGTCTCTCTCTGTCTCTCTCTCTGTCTCTCTGTCTCTCTCTGTCTCTCTCTCTCTCTCTCTCTCTCTCTCTCTCTCTCTCTCTCTCTCTCTCTGGTCTTTTTGACACAGGGTTTCATTATGCAGTTCAGGCTGGCATTGGATTCATTTTGTAGCCCAAGCTGGCCTTGAACTCCAAGTGATCCTTCTGCCTCAGCCTCCCAAAATTGTGGGATTATATATTTGCTGAATAAAATTCTTTAAGCCAAGAAAAGAACCCATTATAAAATATAGGCTTTCCATATCTCTAATTAGCAAACTACTTTGAAAGTACATTAATGAAAATGTACCTCCAATTTAATTTTTAATAATGTTATTACCATGATATTAAAAATGCATAAAACACCTTCCCAAGAAGAAAAACCATTTTAGGAACAAGAGAAATGGTGCTGTTGCTGGAGACCAAGCAGGCAGCAGATGAAATTCTTTCATGGAGTCATGCCCCATCTTTCAATAACACAGTGGCATTACTTGGTTTCTTTGTCTTATCTCACCTGTGCAACATTAATTTTGATGTCTTATAAATTCTTGGCGTAGATTGTTGTCTCTAGGTAGATTTGAGCAATGAGTACTCAATCCAAGTGATTTTGAAAGTGGGTTATAAAAGACTTAAGCAATCAAATAACTAATGACAGGTGCTCTTGGGAAACACATGTCCTGACCTGATATGACTTCCACCCAACCACCATCTGTCTCACAGTTACCTGGGACCAGGGCCTTAAGAGGGCTCATAGATGAGACAGCTGTCAGAAGTCACTTGCACACTAAAATAGGCTATTTAGTGCTATTTAATGGTAAAGTCACCGAGCATAAGGAGTACAACATTGTCTTACTATTTCCCATCGATATTTTGCTTAGTATTTAAAAATTACATATTGACAAAAGCCTGGAGTGTGTGGCATTAGCTTCACATATTTTCCTCTGCATCCTTAATGTGTTTCAGGCCACAGTGTGTGTAGAGGAGACTTCTTGGTGGCTGGTATTGTACAGCCCAGTGTTTGAGAATTTGCAGCAGCTTCTTTGATTTAGAATATGTTTATTTAAAGTCTGTTTATTCTTTATTGCTTAATGCTCATTTGCATATCCTTCTCTTTGTATTAAGGCAATTGGCTTGATTCCACATATACTTATTAAACTCTCAGTTCATTTATCATATTTACCTTGCCTGGAATTCTTGGAGGTAAACTAATGTCACTTCGCTAATCTCTAATTGCCCTTCAGATTTCATCTTTGATGTGCTTTCCTCCAAGCAGCTTTACCTAAACCTCTGAGACTGGGTTAGCTGTTCTGAGAGTTCCGCAGCTTTTTACAATTATCCTTGTTAATGTCTGCATGGTTCTGCATGGTATTGACTGCTTACTTGTCTGCCTTTCCTATTTAACCAAGGGATTCACTGAGGGCAGGGTATTAGTGCTTTGTAAAGCTTGCCCTTGTTGTTCTTACTGTGCCATTTGCTGTGTCTCTCAGCTAAAACATAGTGAGCAGGCTCCCTTATTGGAGGCAGGGGGATAGGAAAGAAGAGGCACAGATTTTCGTTTCACACAGTTCATATCCGAATCCTCAATGCACCTTCAGTAGTTTAAGTTGATAAACCAGGCAAGTTTCATTGTTGTCATTTATCAAGTGGGAAGACAGAGTTACCTTGTAGGAATGTTGACGGTGTAAAAACCAGAATATTTTTCATGTCTAGAGATTTCCACTAAGTGCAGTGATTGGGTTCATTCTCTGTTCTTAGAAATGCTGTGTTACCTGTAGAGTTCCTTGGAAAGGCATGCATATATGAAGCTCGTGGAAAGCATATATTTGCCAATTAATTTAGAATGCGTCCAACTGCACATATACTAACTTGAGTGTTGATAGGGACTCAGACAGCATTAGCAATCCAGCAGGTCAAAACAAACAGTAGCTCTGTGGTTTTGAATTGTTGGATATTGACTGAGATAGAGCAGGCATTTCTGTTGTGAGAGGCACTTCCAGGGAGATTTTGTCAAGTTTTACTCTGACTAGGGGCATTGCAAGTATTTATTACAAGGCAAGAAAAACATCATCACTGGAACTTAATCAAGAAGTTTGTTGAAAGAAATGCCTTGTTTCCATCATCACTTGTTTAAAAATTCCAGTGAAGTAGAGGACATCCTCTATCCTTTGAGGGCAAATATTGTTGCTTTCAGGGAGAGCAACTACCTGTTTTCATCCTCTTGGAGATAGCCTAGCTTTTTCTGAACTTAAATCCCCCTGCGCTTTCGTCTGAGGCTTGGATGTCAGAGATTGGCTTTGGATCAGGAAATGAAACACAAACAAACAAACAAAACCCCCACAAGAAACAGAAAGCTTGCAGTATACTGCAGCCATCAGGCTGGAGCCAAAATTTAGCAATCTTCATGGGAAAGTCACTGAGATGTGTCTTATCTCCTCCTCTGTGCTACACATAAGCCAGTTAAATGATATTCAAATTGAATACACACACCATCACCACCACCACCACCACCCTATTGCTCTGTTAAATTATTTAATTTTAATTAATTATCACAGGTATTCTTTCTTGGCACCTTATGATGATAAGGTTTAGTATAGATTCACTAAATCCAACTATAAATTAATTTAGCCAATGAAATGCTTTACTAAGTTTTGAAAAGTAGAAAGCCAGGTTTCAAATTGAGAGAGGCAAAATTTCTAGTGTCTCAGAAACCAAAAGTGACAGCAACAAATTAAAAATCCCTTGCAATGCAAAAAGAAAAAAAAAAAAAAGAGCTTTGCTCAGATCCTGGAGAGAGAGATAAAGCACAATTTTGGTGAGAATTTTTAAATTCTCCTGCTGGAAGTGCTCTCATGTAGTTAGAAGTTTATATGAAAACAGCTTCCAGGATTGGGCATGGGAAAGGGAGCTGACTTACTGCTTTTGTTTCCATTCTCAATTCAAAATGTGAAGAAGCAGATTATGCATCAATATAGTCTAGAACTAAAGAACCAAGCTTATTAATTTTTTAGATACTTGTCATAGTGAGCCTTCTTCCATGGATTCCATGTAGGGTGAACAACTTGTCATGATTTATTTGGATTTTAAAAAAGAAAGTCCCACATAGGAAGGGCACCATTAGTCTCAAGCAAACCAAGACACTAGCTGTCTGCATAGGTTCAATATAATGATCTTTTTCTCCCCAGTAAGTAGCTTTAACCAAGGTACCCTAAGGTACCCTAAGCTCACAATCAGTAAAACATAATTTCCTGCTCAAAAGCAACTTCAGCCTTTACTCTGTGCTTTGTCCCAGCATGACAGTGCTAGAGAAAAATCACAGGAATTTTCTAAATCTTAAAATTTGTGGGCAAATGAAATACTCTAAGTCGCATGCAAGGTATGGTGCTTTGAGAATATTTCTTTTTCAAAGAATCTGGTACTAAATTCTTCTTACAAGAAAAGTAAGAAGTCTTCTATTTGGTTTTGAAAAAGTAAATTATTGTGTTACTCTTGTTTAACCTGAGTGCACTCTACATTAGCATGTACAGTTTAGAAGAAAATCTATGTATTTGCAACCAGCCTTCCCGCTTCTGCTTGTTGCAGCCACTATTGCTGTCCCTGTACCAATTCCCCTTCCCTACCTGGTGCACTCGGTCCCAGCTGAGGGAAGTGTTGAATGCCTTCAGCCTACCAGAACCTGATAGTTTTAGGTCTGGGGAGACTGTGTTAGACTGGGGAGACCCTAACATCTGGGCTTGGGAAGGAGGTGGCTTCTACTCAGTGAGTAATGCTCAGCCTCTTAAGGAGACTGTGATGTTTGGGTAAAAATTGATGTTTTAATTAATGGTCCCTGTGGAGTCAAAATGAGACTAGGTTCCTCCTGGTTTCTTTCTCAGGTCTACCCAATCTCTTGTACTCTAGTTTCTCCTCAGAACCCTCCATCAATAAGTCACCCACACAAGATTCCTTCTCTTAGGCTGTACTTCTAGAGAATTAATCTTCACTATGTCTTATGATGTATGAAGCCAAAATTTACTTGATTTTAATTCGTCTGCTAAGTTTGCTTCTCTTTATTAGGTTACTCTTGCTAATAATTATTGTGTCTTCAAGGCAACATGAACACCTTCTATACAGTTGTAGAGAAGGATGAAGTTAGAAACTGAGATATCAGTTGCTTATCAGGTCATATACATGGCATGGCCAAAATATAGAGTGAATGTTTCAATTTTAAACATTATTAGAGCAAAAGACACATTGCCATTAAGTTTGCTTGAAAAGCTCCATATTCTTATCCCAGCATTCTTGCTTCTTTCTGAAAGAGTTCACTTTTCCTGACTGTCTTTAGGGGATATAGTCAGAAGTACTGTAAATGTTGCCACCAACATCCAACAGAAAGGCAGGCTCATACACACAATAACATGGATCTTCATCTTATTCACTGCATCTGGAACAATGAATCTTCTGCCTCATCCTCAAAGTCTCTAACATCATAAAGGACAGATGTTTTGAATGGATCAAGACATCAAGGCAGCCAGGACAACTCAAATCAAGACATTTATGAAAGAGGTTTTCAAAAACTACTTCAAGAAATGACAAGAGGGCATTAGGAGCGAGGAATATTCTGAGTGAGTTAATGATGTGTACTTTATTGTAACAATTTTAAAACTTAAATGTTCACCACATTTTTATCCAATTTCTATTACTTCACTGAATTGTGATCCAAATCCTGTAAGCAAAGTAGTTTTTATCTCATTTTTTGATGACAAGAAATTGGGTTTCAGATAGGTCTAAAATTGCATTGTTAGTTATTATGGAATACAAGCCTACCTTTGGCTTTCTCATACCAAAGACTTGTTATTTGTGCTTATTTGTTTTTGCTTTATTCATTTGATTTCATTTCATTCCTCCTTTCATCTTCTATTCCTTATTGTATAATCCTAGCTCAAAAATGATAACACCCTCATTTCACTGATAACAGCATTACCAGCAGGCAATAAGAAAAACATTGAACTTGGATTTTTCATAATATGTAACTCATTTTAAAAATTTGTACTTAGAATCATTAAAATTGAATAACTAAAAAGCACTTTTAAACTGAATCAGTAAATATGATCCAGGCGAAAGTTCAACATGCAATGCAGTGAAGTTCACAGTGTGAATTCTTTTAGACTAAACCTATCAGAATGATTGTCTAATGCTGAAATGAATATTCATAGAGATAATTTTTTAAGTGATATTATTTATGAACTGTTTTGTTGGTAAATTGTGCTTATCAACTGTGAGTGCTGTGTGGATAGTTGTACTCTTTAGTTGGATAGGGTTTGCTTGTGTAATGATGCTCTTACTCCATTTTTAATAACAAGGCTGAAAAGAAATGTGTAAGCTGTTGAATGGAGCAAACATAGTCAAGGTTCAAAATCAGGTTGACAGTTCATCCCATTTACAATCTTCAATGTTTCTTTTTTTAATTTTAAAGATAGTAAAATCCAACAAAACAAAACAGAATAAAGCCAATCAAAACAAAGTAGCAAAATTGGTACAGAACTTCAAAGCAGGATACCAGGAAAACACCAATATCTACCATAGCATATTTTGTTATCTTCACGGTAGTTGTCCATTCCATCACATATAGCAAAATCAAACCAGAAACAAAACAGAATAAAACCAATCAAAATAGAATATTGAATAAAGCAAAACAATTAATTAGAACAAAGAAAAGCAGGGAACAATACTGGATTTCAAACATAAGACAGAAGGGAATCTCCCCTATTTGTTACATTGCATACTGTCATCCTCCCAGTAGGTGCTCAGACTGCTGGCCCCAGGCCTGCAAAATCAACCAAACAATACAAGCCCCCAAACAATACAAGCAACTATGCTTTATGTGCCTTGGTTGCTATCAACTCAGCCTTCCTCGGAACCTGCTGGTTGCTTATTGGGGGCTGGAGGGGTGACGACTGGGGGTGATTCTCAGCCCTTGTGCCCGTAGGCTTTCATGGGAGGCACTGATTTTCTCTTCCTGGAACCTGCACAGCTTGCATGGTTTACCAGAAAGGCTGGCTGGTTGGTTCTTGGGTCCTCCCAGTTCCCAGCAGGGCTGATTCTCGGGAGGTGCTCTCTTCAATGTTTCTTTAAAGTTAAATTTTCTACAGTTGTTGGAATTGTTTTTTAAAATATTTGGTAGTGATTACACTTCTCACATGTATTGATTCATTAAAAGTTTCTCTTTCATTTCTTCACTTAGAAAAATTTTAGCCACATTTATTTTTCCTTGATTATAGTGTTTTTGGACATCATACTAGATCAAAGTCTAGATTATTTGGGACATTGGACAATTTTAGTACCAACCTCTTGCCACTGGTTTGAAATATTTATTTTTATGTGGTATAGAATATTTGGAAGAGAGGAAACCAAGGTTCCTTTAGAAGACATTCCCTTTAGTTTATCATGCATATCAACAAAAGCTGTATTTTTTACAATCAATTAAAAGAGGAATGAGTACAAAACCTTTAATATTTATACTCAAAAATTCTGCTTAAATTATTTGTGTCAAAACTTGAATTAGCAAGATAAACTTTAGATGTTACTTGAGGATCACCTATTTATTTAATGGCCAACAACAGATGTTTTCATGTTTCTTAAGGTTCTTTCTAATACAGTGTATAAAGGGAATTGTTATTATTTTAAAGTCATAATTTGCTTAAAGAGCAAATCCCTGGATGGTAAGCTCATTAACTCAGAAAACACATATCAGGCTGTGGACTATATTTGGCCTTGAAGGAAAGACAAGGGGAGGGTGAGGAGGTTTTGGCTTTGGCCTTTGCACTGGCTACCCTACACCCCATCCTTCTTCTGGACTTTCCTGCTGTTCTAAAAACTGGGAGAAAGAATAGATTGATTTGGGTCTTTTTTTTCTTCTTTTACTATTTTGTTGTTGTTTTGGTATCAGGGATCAACTCATGACTTTGGGCTTGCCAGGCAGGTTGCTTGAGCCACTGAGCTGTATCCATGACCCCCTTTTTCCGATTTTTCTGCTTAGCTGGATTCAGACCTTCTGTGTACCACTCTGTTGGATCTTTCCTGAGCCTGATTTTTTATTGGTATATATTTCTGATGCATAAAAATTATATTCATCTTGGGAAATTAGTGCATACACACGTCACGTCTTGAGCATTTTTATCTCTTTCCCCTCCTCCTGAGCAACTATTCTGAAGATAGCATTACGCAATATAACAACTATTGTTAAATTCTTGCCATCTCATTTTGAAATCTTATATCACCATTTTGTTGTTATTGTCATCATTATTTAGTTTTATTTTTCCTGATTGCTTTCTAATTTTTCCATGCTTTCCCCCCACTTCTTTAAAATGAAAATGAGATAGTGAGACCTTGTCTGGTAGCCATTGTGGGAGGCTGAGCCTCCACCCTCTGTGGCTGTGATTAGGTGGCTGAGGTGTCAGCAGGTACTTAAACCGGTTCACCTGCCAGTATTTGTTCTCTTATCTATCACAGAGTGAAAGGGCTAGGAGATCTGAACAGAGCACCAAGCCTGCTACTCATCCCCTCTGCACGCAGAGCTCAGTAGGTGTTAGCTGTGTTCCTGTGGGTAAGACTAGCCAGAGGTTTTGCCTTTGTGTCATATGATCAGGCACCTTCAGTTGTATGGGGAGAGGGCACAATGGGATTGTTTAAGCAGGTAGTTTTCTCCTGACCTCTGAAGGACAGTTCTTGAACTCTGTCCCTACCCTCTTAGATAATCCTGGCAGCTGTTTATGTCTGCTCTTTCTATGCTTCTCATAGTGAGCATGTTGTTGAACACTTTCTGACCCTGCTGCTCTGGTTTTCAGTCTGTACAACTCAAAAATCTCTAACCAGTCTGCAAATTCAGTGGTATTTAGGGCCTGTAGAAGAGGGTCCTTCTGCTTGGAATTCAGTAGCAATTGGGGGCTGAAGGGAAGGAGGTCACTTGGTTTCTGAACTCAGCAGCTTTTGGTGGGCAGTGGGTTGACGCCACCTGCACAGTGAGCTCTGCAGCATTTGGATGATGTACGCACAGAGTTTAGTGGCATTGGTGGGGGTGGGGAGAGAGCGTCCACTCTGGCATGGCTCCAGTGCCTTCTCAAATCCCAACTCATACAATAGGGCACAAACTATTGTGTGCTCCTTGACACAGACCTGCCAATGCCCTTCCTTTCTCTCTTCAGGGCTTACCAGGATGGGGCAGTGGAACTTGCCTTATAGAGTAGACACCTAGCAAGCAAACAGTGATGGCAGTGAGACAACGATAGGTTGATTGGGGCTGGCATGTTTGATCTCTGATTTTCAAGGCTGATTATATTCCAACTAGGTCCTATTTTTGAGGAAAGAGGGTATTGATGTGTCTTTGAGTGTTTTCCACATGGTGGATCTTTATGGAACTTTGCCTACGAATAACAATATAATCTAATGCATTAATATATTTTGCATCATTGATTAGTGGTAAATCATATAGCAATAGAGCCCAGCAACATAATTTAACTTCATGTTGATTCCTAAATCCAATCTTTCTCCCAATGACATAGGATTATCTAAGTCCCTAGAGGTTGAATGTGAGAAGTAATGAATTTTTAGGTATTTTTGTCAGATGAAATCTCTGGCCTGCAGAATTGCTGTGTACCTTTAGTTCAAAGGCAACAAACCCTTGATAATCTGGTTTTTTCTGTCATCAACAATTTTAACTCCTGCTTTAATTCATTCAGTCACCAACCAGCCTCTAAGTATGGGGCACCCTTCCTCACTTTGTATCCTGACCCTGTTTTACTTATTCTACAGAGCCAAAGTCAAATTTCTTGTCCTTTGAGGAGGATTTAAAAGCAACTTGGGTGAAAAAGTCATATTGCTCTAGTGACCACCTCCTCCCTGTACCTTGTAAGCAACTCCAGCACAAAATAGATCATGCTTTGCTTCATGCAGGACTGGGCTCTTCCTGAACTCGTGTCGTGTTTTATTTATTGGAGGACTACAGTTCCTGTCAACCTTTCCAGCACATAGTGTGTCTTGCTCAAAAACTAGATCTATCTTAGTGTGCATGAGTATTTGTCTTTTTATTAAATCGTTTTACTCTGGAATGGATTTTTGAGTGAGTGATGTTATGAGGTAACTGAGGTTAAAAGAGATCATAAAAGTGGCGATGTAAGCCAGCCTGACTGATTTCTTTAGAGGAGGAGGAAACACCAGGAATGAATGCTCAAGGAGCCGTGGCCATGGGGAGACACAGCAAGAAGGAGGAGCCTCAAGCCAAGGAGCAAGGCCTCTGGAGAAGTCACACCCGCTACCCTTTTGATGCTGGACTTCTGGCTTCCAGCACTGGGGAAAATATATTTCTGTGGCTTAAGGCACGCAGTCTGTAATGTTTGGTTTTGACAGCCCAAGCAGACACTTACAGGTAATGTGGATGGCTCCATTCTCTCAATTTTCCTTGCTATAAGAAATTATAATCACATTTATCATAAGTCTTAGCTGATGATCTTGCTTTCTGTCTTACTGAGAAGGCAGAAGTAAGTCTATAACACACATCTATTGACCTAATTACTGGTATCCATGCTCGAGTTCTCTGGCTTCTCCCCTTTAAGAGGAAAGAACCGGCTGTTCCTACTCCCTGGTGCTCTTGGCTTCTATCCTCCTACCTACACAGGGGCATTGTTCCAAACAGCTTTTGTCTCTCTTTAATTGTCGACTTGTCCATCTCTGATGAGACACTGCAAGCAGCATAAAGACATGCATCTCACCTTGGAAAATATTCTTTCACTTTCATGACAGATATAGAGGCCATTTTCACAAAATTGATTTCTTTTCTCCTATTACTTGTACATATAGGAATCATTTGCCCTATCCAATGAGGCGAGAGTGTGAGTGCCATGGAGCTAATGGTGTGTAAGACCTGAGTTCATGCACATATTCTCTGACTCCAAAGGCAGTGCTTGTTTGAGAAGGTAACCAAGTATATCATGATAATATCCAAAGAAGAACAAACACTCTGCATGCGTCCAAAGCATTTTTCCTCATCTGTTTGTAAATGCCAAGAGAATGTGGTGCCTACTCCGTGATCAGACTACAATATTTACAAATTGAACAAGTTCCCATAAAACTTTAACTCTCTAATATTCTGTGATGCCAATTAGAAAGTGCCAGGTAGGTGAAGTGGCCATATAACTGAACCTCAGAGAAGTTGAGGTTACTATGTTTGTAATATGTTACAAGTGAAGATGAGGACAAGATGAGTAGCATACACATTTTCATTCTGCATAAAACAATCTGAACGCCATTGGCCAGAGGGACTTGGATATAGTGAAGCCTTTGATCATGTCTGTCTTCAGAGTAGTGCAAAACTCTGGGCCTCAACCTGCTGTGTCTCTGTAGGCTGCCAGGGATTCCAGAGAGGACTTTGAGGAATTTTGCTGAATATTTCGAATGCCACTGATGTACAAGAAATATTTTTAAATGAATAAAAACACATATGTAAATAATGAAGTACAGTCAAATGTTTTGAGGCATGCTAGTTGGATATCACTGGGTAGAGATTAAAGCTCTATTTAACCACTCACAAATTTTGGGATATTAAAGGAGTAGTTGAGAAATGAGATTTACAACACTGACTTTATAGTGTAATAGCTACTCCTGGAACACGTTGTCTTATAACTTTGGGCCAATTACTTAACCTCAACAGGCCTCAACTTCCTCATATAAAATGGAAACATGATACATAGGACTAAAGATCAAACAAGCAAATGTATATATAGACTTTGGTATAAGTTGAATTGAGTCTTTCCAAAGTACATATGCTGAAACTCTAACCCCTAATGTATTAGCATCTGAGTATATTTGAAGGTAAAGCCTTTATAGAGGTAGTTATGTTAAGATGCAGTCATTAGGGTGGTTGGAAATCCAATATGATTTAGGTCTCTTAAAAAGGGGGAATTTGGAGAGAGAAACACATACACATATGCGCGCACATGCGCGCACACACACACACACACACACACACACACACACACACACACAGTACTATGAGAAGATGAAGCCAGAGGTGGTGATGGTCTTTCACAAAATAAAGAATGCCAATAATTGCTGGAAAATCATTATATGTTAACCAGTTTTCTGCTTCTACAACAAATAGTTGAAATAATCAATGCATAAAAAGACAAAGTTCATTCTGGCTCACAGTTTGGAGGTTTCAGTCCATGATAAGGTAGACTCATTATTTTTAATGCAGGGGTTAGGGGAGCATCTTCTCATTGTGGGAGTGTAGGATATATATATATCAAAGTCATACCTCACAGCTGAGAAATGAAAGGGAAAGGAAGAAAAAGGATATAACACCCCATTTTTCTCTTGAAGGATATTCCTTTAGCACACTGAAGGCTCTATCTCTTGAAGGTTTCATGAGCTGCAGTGGTGTCACGCTGGGGACTACACTGTCAACACTTGAGCCACTGGGGGATGATCTAAAACCTCAGTGCACTAGAAACCAGCAAAGGGGCCTGCTACAGACTGTCCATCACCAGCCTCACAAAGAGCCAGTTTTGCTGGCAGATGGATGTATTTCTAGCTTCCAGAGTGTAAGTTAATACATCACTGTAGTTCAAGTTAACCAGTTTATAGTATATTCTTATTATAGTCCTAGAAAGCAAATGGAGCATTCACAACATTGTAAGTACCTAATTATGTTCACCAACAATTATATGATCTTTGTAACTTTCTTAATAGTCTAAAATATTTGTTCGCACAGTAATCTAAAAAGCTGTGTACCTTAGCAAGCGCTAAAGTTTGGCGTCTCCTTGCCTTTTCTGATCTGTATGTGATTCCCTTAGAAAAGACACCTTTGGGCTGTGGGACGATGAAGCCCTCAGCCACCTCTCCTTCAGGCAGGCAGTTAAGTGAGGAGGACTTGACCAGTGGATGCTCTCAGCACCTCCTGCTCGTATCAGAATCCATTCACTGGCACCATTGCTACAGACAGCATGGGGACCCTGAATCCTATCCATTCTTCCTTTGCATATTTCATTTCAGCAACATGCATTTGGTGTTTTTTTCTCCTGACAAATGTGACAATCTTGGAGTGGACAAAGAATTCCCAATGTAATTATCCCCAGAGATGCTCTTGTCACCTTTCCTCTGTCTCAGATCCTCATGAAACTTTCAGGGTTGTCCTCTCAGTCTTTGGGCAGGCACTACAGTCACCATTACAAGCTCATGAAACTACTCTGTTAATAGGGCAGGGAATTTGTATATTTAAGTACTACAAACTGAGAGCTGAGTAAAGAGGGCTGCTCGTGCATAGGAATCCTGCCATGTGGGTCCCTATCCTGGGGTGTGTCTGACCACCAAGCTTTCCTGGACTCTCCCAGAAAAAAAGTGACCTCTTTCTACACAGTGTCCAGGGAGGACACACATGAGACACAGAAGACAGTACCCAGGGAATTGGGCAGGTTATTAGCATGGGAAAGCAGTAGATCATTTCCTTTTCACTGTTCAGGACATTTACAGTAACATCAAAGAGTCATAGAATTTAAGGTCTCTGAGGTAAAGAGTTGATGTGACTTGACTAAGGTCACATGTCCCTTCAGTTATAGGGCCAAATGAAACTGGATAGATCCTTGACTCCCAAAAGTGAGTGTATGTGTTTTCATGCACAGTACTTCAACAAATGTTATAAAGAATAGTTTATGAGAAAGTGTTATACATCTCACCAATGTGTGCTCTTAAGCTTTCTCTCTTTAATTGGGGTTGTCCTGCCCATCAGTCATGGCAGACAATTTGCTGAGCTCAAAACATAAATCCGACAAGATAAAATAGTGCTCCTTGCTCTGGGTTACATGTATTAAAACAAATCTGGGATTCAATTTTATTGTCAGAACCATCTAATTTATAACCATGGCAACTTAACCTAATTGCTAAGTTATAGGTACCAATCCTTAGGTCTGAACACACTTGGGTTATTTCATGATTCTTTGACCTGTGTTTCCAAAAGGATTTTTAATAGTAGGCTAGCATTTAACAATTTGCTATCTGGTTTTCACTAACTGATTCATAAACCCTAGTCATAATTTTATTGATTGGACCAGGGATTTAGCTCAGAGACCCAGGCACCTGCCTGGCAAGTGGGAAGCCATGAGTTCAATCGTCACTACAAAAAAAAAAAAATTATTGATTGATGAGAGTGTTTAGCGGCATCATTTTTTAAAGCTTTTGTGTGCACATTATTTCTCTCCTGGAAATTTAGAATATAAGTTAAGATCATCAGTATTGATATCACAGTTATTTATTAATTTATCTCTATGTAGTAACTATCTGTTAAATTAGCTGTTTATGTTAACAATCTCTTTCCCCGTTACTTGTTAGTAACTTGATGGCAAGAAATACTTTACTTACATTTGAATTCCATTACTTGAATTTCACAGGTATCCAAAATATTTATGGAAGCTATGACTGAATAAAGAAGCACTCCCAGGCAGGTGCTTGGGCTGGGGATTTAGCTCAGTGGCTCAAGCACTTGCCTGGTAAGTGCAAGGTTGTGAGTTCAATCCCCAGTACCAAAACAAAACAAAAGAACTCACAAAGGTTATACTCCTTTAAATAGTGGGAGGAAAAAAAAAAGGAAGATATTAAGTTTTAAGAATTAGGATCTACTTCTTGTTGGCCATCACAGCTAGAAAAGTCCACAGGATTATAATGCCTGTCCCACTTTTTTTCTTCTAGAAACATCTGGACAAGCACACTCTTCAAACTGCAAGTGAAGGAGGTTATATTACATTATCTGTCTGGAGCTATGCTGTGTATAATTCTGAGATGGGATAGTCAGGCTTGACCCACCTTTATTCTTACACTTCAATTCAACTTCAAAAATATTTTTCATGCATTTCTGAAAGTTTTCCAAGTTTGAGGAATCCTCACTGGCCCATGAAAGTAGATGAAAAGATGACACCTTCAACCATTTATTTACTAATTAATACAGCCAATAATTCAGCTAACAAATGTTTATTTTGTCAACATTTCAATATAGACTTACGGAGTGTAAGATCAAGAGGCCATTACAGAATATGGCACAGAGAAAAGAATGGAGAAAACATTTTAGGGCTTTCAAAAGTTTGTCTACACTTAGCTCTCACTCCTGAAAAGAAGACCTAGCAGGTGCAATTAATTATGGTGTTATTTAATATTTTAATTAAAGGAAGCTAATTCTGTCTGTTGTATAAACAGAGTCCTGATAGATTAGCGGTACAATGAATGTTCTCAGAGTTGATACAATGACAAATATCTGAAATTTACCCCCTGTCTATTAAATGTAATCTATGTCCAGCCACCCACAATTTTATGCCAGTTTCTGAAAAGCCATTTTAAAACAAATCTGAAGTATACATAATAACAGTGATGAAAATAAACATTAAGCAAAATAAGAAATGATAAACATAACCTTTAGACCACATGACTTCCTAGGACGTCAGCTATTTCAGGAACTGAAATGGTACATTTATCATATTCTCATCTGTTCAATATATAATTATTTTAACTATTATGTGTGTTGTTTATAACCCATTATCTTACAATAACAGCTTGCATGGATCACTGCATAATTTAAAAATATAATGGCTTTTCTTGCCAATATTTGATTTCCAACGCTGAGTCTGCTTACTTTAACTATATCTATGCCATGTACTCTGCGTAAATTAGTCTTTTTTCCTCTAAGGATTTATCTTAGACTATGCACCTGTATTTTCTTTTTCATAAAATGATGCCCTTTGGCTCTGGCTTATTTGACAGCTAGTTTTCAAATTGGAATACAGACTCTGTACAGGCAAATCAACTCAATGAGCAGGATCACAGAATTGAGACATTCATATGGGTTAAGTGGATGGAAATAGGCCACTTGTCCAATTATCTAGATGATGTGATCAATAACACCCAGAAATTAGATTATTCTGTCTTGAATTACTAAAATGGCTTTAATCATATTAACCAGATAGTAGCTTTTGTAGGGTATATGATTATGATTATTACAGCTAGTCAATATGCCATTTGCGTGAGGAGATAAGCATATGGATACCACATGATTTGAATTCAGATCTAGTTAGCCTAGCTTGGTATGATATTATATTTAAATAAATATTTATCCATTTGTCACTAAAATTTATTAAATACCAACTGTATGAAGGAAAAGAGCTAGGTGCTGGGTTAATAAAATGAATAAAAGAAATATCTAAGAAACGATTACATACTGGAGAAGCACACACAGCAACGTCCCCACAGTACACTGATGTAATAAATGCAATGAGAGGGTTTACAGAGTGTTTTTGGAGAAATGAGGTAAAGGGGAAATGTACGAACGTGTGAGTGTCAGGAGGTGTTGTTTGAGAAAGCATTTGGAAAACGTAATGCATGCAACAAGCTGGTATGTTTAATCTGGAGCAGTCAAAAGAAGAGGGAATGGTAGAAAGGGCTTTATCAGGAGAGGGCATCCGAGGGGCACAGCCCACGTGGACACTGAGGAAAAGGCATCCTGTGATTTTGGAGAAAGGGGATGAGTGTGGAATGAATTTGTTAATGGGCTTTTGGAAATTGAAGGTGTTCTCACCTTCTGGATTCAGGGGTCTCACACAACCTGGAGGTGTTATGAGAATGAGTATAGAGGATGCTGAACTGTGTTTTGGTGGGAGTGATGATGATATGAGACAATTGCCAAGGGGCATGGAAAGGATAAATGAGAAGGCGGCAGGATTCAGAGGCGTTGCTATTGAACGTCACTGTTTTTCACTGGGCAAAACCAGCAGGAATGTATGGTTTTCCTAACTCAAGCCTTGTGACCTGGGAACTAGAAAAGACAACTGGTTTACCATAGGAAATTTCTCAGGTAGGTGGAACACGGAAATTGGGCGTTGGGAAATTAAAGCATTCGTGAAACAGGCTGACCAACAACAACGACCACATAGTTTTGGATGGAAAAAAACTTTGAAAGAAAGAAGAGACATAAGGATATAAATAAAGGATAAATAAAGGATATAAATAAAATTTATAAGGATATAAATAAAAGAACACGAGGCTGGAGGTCTCCCTGCAGCAAGTCCAACGTCTGATGTTGGTAAGAAAGTTGGCAAACTGGAAGGATTTCATGAAGTTACTTGTGGTGGGCAGAATTCTATGATGCACCATAGAGATCCATGACCTTTGTCATTTTCTTCCCTTGAGTGTGTGAATGACCTGAGAATATAATAAATGTCATTCTATTGACTGTATGTCAAAGATGGAGGCAGTTTTGCTGGTCATCACTGGGGTGTTGAATGAGTTGACTTTGACTTAATGAAAACAGATCATCCTGGGTGGGTCTGATCTAATTAAGAGCGACCTTAAATAGTGACTTGCTATGTATTAGGCTTAGAGGAGCAAGTTTCTTTGAGTTCATAGAAAAAGGCCTCCAACCTTTGATAAAACTGCAGTGGCCCTAATCAAATCCTTCTTCAGAGTTTTGGGATATCCACCAGAGGACCCAGGGGAGGCTTACTCACATGTCTGATCCACAGAAACTATGAGACAAAAACTGAAAACTGTCTTATGTCTCCCAGTCTGTAGTTATTTTGAAATAAAGAAATAAATAAACTATTCTACTGCTAAAGCTGAAAATGTACATAAGCATAGAAATGCCTCTAAGTTTGTAACTTGGGATGATGTAGTTGTTACGGACTATCTTTCTCCTCAAATACACCGAAGCTCGAACCCCCAATATTATGATATCAGGAACGGAGACCTTTGGCATATAACTAAGTTTAGATGAGTTCATTAAGATGGAATTCTGATAATGAATCAGTAACCCTTTTAAAGAAAGATGCCAGGGTTTTCTTTCTCTGTAATGTGAATGTGCAAAGAGAAGACAGCAAGCCAGGAATAAGGCTCTCACCAGATCTCCGTCATGATGACTCCTTGATTTTAAAGTCCCCAGCCTCCACATTTGTGGGAAATGAATTCCTAGTCTTCATTAATTATCCAGGTTTAGGTATTTTGTTATAGCAACAGAAATGAACCAAGATAGTTAGTATGACAATACATATAAATAATAAAATATTTTACACTATGTAAGCTTAATAACTGATCTCTTTTTCTCTGACCAGCACTGCATAGGGAATTGAAGTAAGGACCTCATGCATTCTTCCTTGAGATCTGAATTTCTTAAATATGAAAGGGCACTTAGAGAAATGGTTTTCTTCCACACAGGATAGCCTGGGTGGGTGGGGCATGGGTTAAAATGAAAGTCAGAACGCAGATGCTTTACAAGAGATACAGAATGAGAAATATGAGTGGGAGTTTTTTAAAGAGTAGAAATTTGGGGTTGGGGGTGTAGCTCAGCAGTGCAGTGCCTGCGTGGCAAGTGCAAAGTCCTGAGTTCAATTCCCTATACCAAACAACAACAACAACAAATCCAGAAATTTGACTTAGGTTGCCAGAAAGATCCAATGTCATCTAACTAGTCCATGGGACAGATTTTCCCAGTGGTCAGAACCAAAAGCCATGCAATGATGAATCACAGTAGAATCAAAATATGTCAGCCTTTATGTTTTTCTAGAGATTTTATTATTTTCACTACTGTAATTTTCACTCAGATCTTACACAAAAGAAAAATTAAACTAGGCAATACTGCCCTGTTAAGTAAAAGTCTTAAGCATTAAGGCACATATGAGTGCCTCAGTAAAGAATTTATCCCTTACTCTTTGACTTTTAAAAGCTGAAATTTAAATGTCAGATTTATACATTCAAATTTATAATCTTCACTCCATCAAAATCAAACCAATAAATTAAATTTTCACAGCAAAACAGTAGCAGAAAGCTGCCCATATTTTATACAGCTTTCAGTGACATCCACACACATTGGCATTTAGTTGGAAATAAGTTTTTATTCCAGTGCAGTAAATTTAGCCTAGAACAGATCAATTAAGAACTATTTATATAGCTTAAAATTAAGTATTAGTCCTGCAAAATTTATTAGGAGTTTGCCGGGCTCTAATTTCCTGGATGCAGTTCAACAAGTATTATTTAAATGCCTGCCATGTCGGGCACAGTGCTCTAAGGACACTAAGATAAACTGACTGTCCCTGTCTCAGTGGATGGTCTCACAGTGACTACACAGAGCATGCCAAGCACTAACAGAGATGAACAGAATCTGTGGACTCTAATGGAAGACCCATATTCAAACAGGAGCTAGGAGTGTCTTGTTAGAGTAAATGGATTTTGAGTAAGAGTTAGGCTGAGTGAAAAACGAGATGTAAGCTTTCCCAGGCTGAAAAGAATATGATAAAAGATGTGTAATCAAGCAGCCTCACCTAGGAAAACAGAAACTCACCTGCCTTTGTGAATGTGCAATAGCATGGTGGACATAAAAGCCCACAAGCAGATCTGTGTTTTGTAGAGGGTAGGATTTCTTCTATGCACGTGTGTATGTTTCTTTGTATAGATGTAGACAATTGCTATAAAAGAGCTGAAACTCAAAATTCAGAGCCCTGTAAGAGGTTACTTTAATATTTCATAAGAGAAATGATGCAGGAAGTGGGTAAAGATGGTGCAAAAGAATAACTAGGGGAGAAAGTTGGCAAGATTTAACCAAATGCACCATGCTGAGGAGATAATAAAGTTATGGAAAATCAGTCAGTGTTCGCACGACATGCTTGCTCTTACTGGAGCATTTTGACTCAGTGCCTCGAGGATAGATACAGATTACTAACGTGAAGACAAAGACAAATTCCAAGGCATGGATACAAAGCACTGCTCCACAGGACCCGGACAGAGGTTGATTAATTGATTTGCTGACCAACCAGGAGAAGTCAATTGCATCAGGGTGAGAAGTACTCCCAGAATTTCCAGGGAAGGGATCAATGTGCAGGATTTGGATCTAGAACACCTCAGTGGGAATGTTCTGGGTTAGAGTCAATGGACCAGCAAGAGTTGTGCGTATGTAGAACCTATAAACAGTTTATGAGAACTGATCTTATGACACATGATGAAATGAACAAATACTTTGAAGAAAAAGAGACACTAAAGTACCCAGTGCTGATCCTGGAGTGTCATAATATGACACCCAGCAACAGTATTCTTTGTTCAGAGTGATATTAGCCTGCTTGGATTTGTTCAGTCTCAACATAATTGAAGATATGGATAACTGCATGTATGTTTAAGTGTATAGGATTGATAACCATATTTCTAAGTTTTTGTTGGATAGTTGAACAGAACTGGTTGCAGTCTCACTGTTTGAATCCCTACTTTGTATGCTCCACTTTAGTATCTTGAATAACTATTTGTAAGAGGACAAACTGTAATCATTAACTAGTGATTTCTTACTGTTTATTTTTTTCTTTGAAAGTGTATATTATTTTTACTCATTTTCTGTTTTGTTTAATCTTTCTTTAAATAAAATTTTTTAAAAAACAGTAGTGGTGGTAAACCTATGGCATGCCAGATGCAGCAGGCAGGCAGAGCCTTCGGTCAGTACACAAGCCAGTCTGCCCAGCAGGTGAGGATCAGGTAATCAAGTCTAACTGGAGTGTTGGCACTTAGTGATGAATAAGTGCATGTGTGGTGTTGCAGTTTGGGTACTGTCTGTAAAGGATTCACCATCGCGGATCTAGAGAGATCAGAAGGCTTCAGCCGAAAAAGCACAAAGTGCACTGGTGGAGGCTGAGGAGCTGAGGAAGCAGCGAAATCTCCCCTGCACCAGAGAGTGACTGGTGTGGGTCTAAGAAACATTAGGATAAATGGGCCAAGAGAAACTCATGGAGTAAAAGGAAATGCTTCAAGTGATAAGGTTAGCTTCAAAAATCTTTCAGGGCCAAGAGGGACATGAACTAAACTATCTGATGAGCCCAGGAAGTCTAGCCAAGTAACAAGTATCCCATCTCTTTTGGGGAATAGTAGGAGGAGCAACATTCAAGGAAATAAAGAGGGAAAAAGCAAAAAGAAAAAAAAAGAAAAAGAAACTACTGTTATAATTTGGCCTTGAAATGATCCCCCGCCTCTCTTGTGTTTAGAGGTAAATGGATTATGAAAACATTATGGCTGAGTTGCTGTTAGGAGGTGGAGTCAGAAGAGACTGCTTGCTAAGGGCGTGACCCGGAAGGAAATCTCTCACTTCCCTTTATGCTCTGCTTCTTGGATGCCATTATGTGAGTAACTTTCCTCCAACTAGGTCCTTCTGCCGTGCTACCGGAGACTAACTATGAGCCAATGCGAACTTGTCCTCCTATTGATTTTAAGCCTTAAGCATTTTATCCCAGCAAATGGTAAGTAACTGAGGCATTGTCTTGCTGGAATCTTGCAGCACATTTGAGCTCAGAGAGAGAGCAGAGGTTTCAGGATGAACCAGGGTGAATTTTTGGTTGGTATCTTAGGTTCAAAATATTCTAGTGACTAAGGTAAAGCTGCATTTCAGTGCAAAGGGACTACCATTGCCCTAAGGAAGCCAAAATCTGGACTATGCCCAGATTTTTCACCAAGTGATTTTAAGTGGGTGGTGGCTGTCTTGGTGGCTGTTTTTGTTTGATGTAACAGTTGCGTTGTCATTAATTGACAGGGGACTTATTTTGGTAATAATAGATTTAACAGAGTGTGGGGCTGAATATAACAGCAGAATATTCATGCATAAATTTCCAGTAAGGAAATAACTGAAAGAATTTAAACCAAGAGAAAAGTTAAAATTATAGTCCAAGAAATGCTTTTAAATTTCACTTAAATCTCTTTTGCTTTCAGTTCTTTATGAGTAATCATCACTTTTAAACTAAGATATCTACAAAATTTTCATTAATAATCTTTGGAGTTTATCTGTTTCAGTAAAATTTATACATAGCTACAAAAACCAACTATCAGGAACATCATTTTGTTCCACTTGCCACACTGGCTTATCAATTAGCAATCATATTTGAATTTCTCAGCCCAGAGGTTGTATTTCTAGTTGTCCTGGAATATTTACTTTAAAGAATATCTTTCCATTTCTACGTGGGGCCACGTTTTGCAGGCCCAATAGGACTCCTTAGGCTCCATTTATACTTTTGTTATTCCCTGTGATAGAATGTCTTTCCATTCAAATTCTAATTTACATTTCGATTCAGGTACTCTTACTGAAGGATTTAGGGATCTCAAAATGCTAGGCAGATGCCTGGTATTGCAGACAAATTTGTGTATATTTTATGTATACAATTGATCTACATTTTAAATCAGTTTTAAAAGAGATTCTGTGGTGGAAAAATAATTAGGACTCACTGATTTAACCCAAAATCTCTCCTTCCCTTTTCTGAACGCAATTGTCTGTTCCTCTCAGTACTAGGACTAGAGAGGTGGAGGTGCCTGCTCCCCCTGCAGCTCATCCACCCACTGCTCAAGGGCCAGCCTGCCTGACACCCAGCTTGTGACAGTCCATTACATTAGCCTGGAAAAGCTGACTGTCTGGTTGAGTGCTGCCTAGTGTCTTCTGGTCCTCCTGAATAATTAGCAGTGTGCTCTGTGGTTGCAAGTTTCTTTATTCCCTGTCTCCATTGCCTTTTTTCTCCTATACCCTGCCGGCCCATCCCTATGGAACTCCTGATTTCTCTCTGCAGGGTCCTCTGCTCATTTTTGCAAATTGCTGCTACAGCATCCTAAACCTCAATAATAGCATGGGTGACACTAATGTGATTAACAGCAAATACAGTGCTTACAATGCGCTTGCCAATATACTTAATGCTTTTTGCTTCATTCGCTTGCCTTCCTGTCTGTCTTAGTTACTTTTTACTCGTTGCTGAGACAAAATACCTGATGCCCAGGTTGGGAAAGGGAAGATTTATTTCTTACAGTTTTTGGAGGTTTCAGTACACACTCAGTTGGCTCCAAGGCAGGCAAACATGGCTGGGCCGCAGTTCATGGCGGCTGCAAAAAGCAAACAGGAACCAGCAAAGAGCAAAACCCACCTTCTTCCTGCCATTACATCACATCCTGGCTCCACCCCTATGTGGGTGTAGCACTGACATCATCAATCTAAGCACTATACAATGAACCATCACAAATGCACAATGCAAACTCATGAGGCCTGGGGGACACAGACATAAACCATGACACTGCCTTACGAAGTATACTTTTTAAACAGAATTTTCTGTTCCACGGAAGCTACTTTTACTGAGAAACAACTGCATTGCAAACATTTTGTTAGTATTCACATATAATATACATAATCCTCAGGAACATACGGTGTAGACGACTTTATTCTCACATTATAGAGAAAATAGGAACAAAGAATTGAAAGCACAAATTACCCACAGTTAATCCCAGAGCTTGGAAACCTTGAGGAAGAAGGATTACCAGTATGAGTCCAGCCTGGGTAACTTCGTGACTCAAATTTGTGTCAATATAAAAAAAAATAAAAGAAATCCTAAGGATGTGGTTCAGCCTGAAGGGCCTGGGTTCAATTTCCAGTACACCCTCCAATAATCACACCAATAGTAATCTGCAGTTCGATTTCAGAGTCTGTTCTGGTGCCAGAACTAACTAGGTTAATATATTCTTAAATTCATTGTCTCATCTCCCATAGAACCTGCAGCCCTCGTGGACAGGTTTGGCCAGCCTTGGCTCTGCCTTACTTGACTATTTCCTAATACTATATTCATATACGGAGTGTTCCCCATGGTACTTGCACTTGCTTATAGATTTCAGGTGTGAATTTTTCAGTTCCTTTGTTTGTTCAACCATTGATCTATTAAGTGATTCACTTACTAGGTGCTTCTTCTAGGTCTAGCATTGTGCTAAAACAACAACAACAACAATAACAACAAAAATAAAACCAAATAAACAAACTAGGAAATTGATTCTGAGAAAGCACAGCATGGAGAAAGACATGTAAACAAACACGACACCTGTAACGGAGGTGTGGGAGCTCACATCCATGAGCAAGGATGAGCAGATAGAGATGCTTGCATTGAGACCTAACGAGTGACCCAGGAGAGGCGTGGCAAGGGAATTCGGCAGGCTTGGTATGTCCAGCAAAGCCTGGAGACAGGGCAGGGAAAGAAGAAGGCGGCACAGGGATGGGGAAGAAGATTGCTGGAGACCTGTTACAGCCTGCTAACGGATGTGGGTTTCATGCTGTGGCACAGAATATCTCCAAATAAAGCCTGCCGCTTTTCAATCATGTAGAATTTATGTTAGCAGACAGCTGAAATTGCATCTTCTACCTTTGGGGAGAGGCTGTTACTTGAGATGGCAAATTATTGCTTATACAAGGGGCTGGGGATGCAGTTCAGTAGAAGAACCTTTGGCTGGTATGGACCAGGTTCTCAATTATATCTCTGGCATTGAAAAACTGCAAAAATAATTGTGTGTGCCATTGTGTTAGCATATGTATGTAAGTATTTATGTATGAGTATAACTAACATAATAGATGGCCAGTACTTCTGAGTTGGAATTTATTAATCTCCTAACATGCACTGGTTTAACAAATGCACAGAAAGCTAACATTAAACAATATTCTACCATGTTGCAAATGTTCTTTAACTCCTCCGCTCTTACCAGCCAGCCCCAAACACTGAATGGCAGTCAAGCTGTGATACACAGGAGAAAGGCTCCTGATTCTGAATAAGGCGCAGCTCTCAGGGATCGGTGCACAGGCCACCACCTCTGCTTGGAAATTTTACCTCCTGTGATGAATTTGATCTTCACAGCGTAAATCCAATCTGCTGACTTGCTCCTATGCATTATGTCAGATTCTACTTTTGGAACTCCTCAAGAAAGTGAAATTACCAAGCAAAGTTTCAGGAACAAATGCCTTATTTCAGGTTTCCTAATAAAACCCAATGCTTGCAACATTTTGTTACATACTCATTTAAAGAAATATGCACATTTCTCTTTCACATGTTTTGGTTCATCTCAGAATTTCCTCTATGCCAGTCTCACAGCAGGCTGGGGCATTGTGCTAGTTTACCTCCCCTCATCCCATCTTCTCTGTGGGTATCCCTGCCTTGCCAAAGGCAGCATATGGCACAGCGACTCATCTGACAAAAGAAGAGGAAGATAAGATGGCAAGGATTTCTGGTGCATTCTCTCCCACATCCTTCTTTCACCCTTCACTGTGGAGATGGAGAATGAGGATATTTACACCTTGGAATGAATGAATACAAAATTCTTGCTTCTGATGTGGTCCCTTGTCTTGCAGCTCATTATTTCTTTAAACATAACTAAGTGTGGCCTGGAAACTTCATCTTTTTATACAACTTAAATACAAGGAAAAAGGCACTTGGGTATACCTAGCGTTTGATCTTAAGCTTTTGTGTAACTCCTGCCTCTCCTTGCAATAGTACAAGATAAAAGGGAACCAGCTGTTTTCTTGTTGAAGATCAAGGTAATCAGGACAGCGACTGAGGACATAACCATGATCACAGCAGGGAGAGGAGGAGGCCAGGTGATGGTTTTCTATCAGGCACAGTATGTCAGATTTGTAACTGTCAGAAAAGGGCATTGTATTTCATGCCTGTTCGTGATTTCTTTGTTGTTGTTGTTGCCAGTTTGAAATTCCTGGCACCATTCTCAGTTAATGGAATTAGGCTATTATAAGTATAAATACCTTAGCTAAGAGAATAGCTAATATTCCAGGTTCTTACTATCCACCTGCACTGTGCGTCACAATAGTAGCTTTACTATTTACCCACACAATAACATTGTGAAGCAAAATGGTGTTATTCCCATTTTATAGAGGAGGAAACTAAGACAGAAAGGTTAAGTAACTTGCCTGGATCATCCATCTCTTAAACCTTAGAGGATTTGGGATTTAAATCTAAATAGCCACTGTTAAGATGAGGAAGAGGGGCACAAAATTTAAGCAAGAACTCTTCAACCTTGTGCATGTGAAGGATCACACCTGTGCACGAGTGCTTCCTTAAATCACAGCCTAGTTCCAGCTTGCTGTGCAGCCTAGGGCTTTAGACCTTGTCTGTCCTGCCAGTCTGAGTCTTTCTGCTATAGAGTCAGCAGCCTTCAATGGGGAAGCAGATTGAAAAGTCCCAGAAAGCCTACACAGGAACTGAAGAGAGCAACAGAGCCAGAGCCCAAAGCAAGTAGCTTTCCTAGGGTACAACGAACCCTCTACTTGCACAATGCATTCTCTCCCATTTTGCTCATGTGTAGATTTGTCTCCCTCCATCCTCCTACAGTTTGGAGAAGAAAGAGGATACCTCTTACTGAGAGGCAAATCTCTGTATCCCACAGAGAAAATACTAGATCTTCACAGAACAGGATGCATATTTAGGCCTGCTTGCTTTGATGTGTCTTATTTTCCTATTGCCAAGTTAATAAATACCCTGAGGTGCACGTTGGACACAAATAGATCCCAAAGGCACATAGACTCTTGGGGTCTCAGAAAAGAAAGGGAAGTCAAACTGCCTTAGAGAATGGGAGAAGAGGAGGAGAATCCAAGGTCTCAGGCCATTAGGGGAGAAGTGTCCTAGTTTGTACTCTTAAGATCTTTTGGAAGACCAAGCAGATTTTGAGTGGGACAAGACTTTTCTCAGTTACTTATTGGCAAAATAATCACTATGTCACTAAGATACAGAGTTCTTTTGTTCAGTCTCAGTCAAACACTTTGAGGCCACAGGGCTCATGTGCTTACAAGGTGGGGTTCCCTCTGCTGCCCTTCGGTGACCATCTTGCCCTTCTCTTGAGAGACTACACTGGACAGTATATACTCACAATCTCATGGGAAGCTTCATGTGGAGGAGCAGGAGTAGTTGGAGTCATGGAGGATGAAGAACAGTGACTGTGATGACCTGGTAGCTTTGAACTCAGCATCATAGTAGAAAACATCCTGGTGGTGACACCTGAGAGGACTGACTGGCAATGGTTTCCCCTCCATTGGGGGTTTCATGCCAGTGGGACTGTGTAGAAGGGCCCCAGCAAAGCACAAGGCAAGAAAGGCTAAGCGGAAGGGAGTACTGGGTTAAAGGAAACATCACTTGCCTCTTTGATCAGGTTCATAAATCGGGGTCCCAGGCGCCAGGGCTTGTGTCGATGGCACTGCAGGGAGCTGACGGTCAGCTGTGAGGCCCGGTGGGAGGCGATGGCCACCATGTACACAGCGTCGTACATCAGAGCAGCTTCTGTCTGCGGAGAAAAGCACACACCACGTCTTCAGTCTTCGCTTACTTTCCTTTATCTGCAAGGTCACAATCTCTGCTTCCGAAGACCATTTTTCCCTCCAGCTGGACAGTTTTCATTCCCCAGAGACTACTTTTTTCCAAAATAATATCTTATGCTGTAGAGTAAACTGAAATCATATCTCTGTTTCATTTTGAGTTCTTCAAAAAAGCAACCAGATAAACCATGGAAGACCTGATTCAGGAAACAAGTATTTCTGGAGTGTCTTGTTAAGTGTGGCGCTATGATTAACTACACTGATCAAGAACCTACTAAAGCTCACTATTTCCATATCAGATTTTGCCTTTTACCATTTATTTACATTTATTTAATTATTGCTTTATATTTGGTAAAAAGAAACTCCTGGAAATAAAACTAAAAGATGCTTTACAGTTAAAGGTATTTGTGTTGGTCACTTCCACTTTCCTGAATTGAAGGTTATAATCATGAAATCAAGGTCAAGGGCAGCTTTGAGGAGCCAGATTTACAGAGGAGAATACACCCACCCATGACAGAGATTCAAAGCAGTCAGTCTTCTTTTGGTTGGGTATCTCTTTCTCCCTTTCCTCATAAAATTCTTTTCATTTGCAAGACTTTACATAATACTTAGAGCAATTTATAAAACATACTGCCCTGTGGCTTGCTTTGAGAATAAATCTTATAATACCTTCACATTTTACTGGAGGGCTTTCATTGCAACTTTAAATATATTAGCTCATTTGAAATTTCCATAACTCTTCAAAATAAGCAGAACTGAGAGATAAAGCTTCTTATGTGAAAAAACTGACCTCTATGCAAGACACTGATTCATGAAGGGTCATAGTATATAAGTGATTAGTGCTAGAGTTAAACCTAGAATCTAAATTACTGAATGACAATTTATTATATAGGTTTTCTGCATTCAGTTTAGTCATTCATTATTTACTATGCATCGATTATATCTTGATGGAGGCAGAAAGGGAGCTTGGAGCTACTACATTTTGCCTTGTACTAGTATTTGAAGCCAGGGAATACTTGTGCAATTTGAATGCTTTTAATTTTATGCAACCTCTGTCATTGCATTTTGCATATCATTATGGTCATTTGCTTTTGTATTTGTTTACTGATAAAAATATGACTATTTTGAAGGCAGAAACTACTTGAATATGACCTTTGATTCCTTCCACAGTGCTTGGTGCACAAAAGTTATTTGAAGGAACATTTATGGAATGCATTAATATTACTTCATGCCTTAAAATTAAGTGTATTTTTCTGGAGAACTGCATAATCCCAAGGTTTTGGGATACATAATTTCACTCTTATAATGGACATACAGAAGTCAGACTGGAGGTGGCGGTGATAGTGTTTGCTAAAGCATGGAAATGTTTTAAGATGATATTATCCGTCTTGTAAATGAGAAAATTAAGATTTATGGAAATTGAGGTACTGGGATAAACTACTCTGCCAATCAGCTACATAGCAAGGTTGTAAAACTATGTCTTTATCATTCTACTCTGATGTTCTTCACCCATTATTTTATACAAATTTGGTTTAATTTAGAGCGAGTAAATAACTTGTAAATTGAGATATTTTTGTAAATGCAATCAGAAGTATTAGCTAATGTTTACTAGTTATGAAATGTCAAGTCTTGTTCTCAATCTTTGAAAACATTGAATTTTCACCTTCATGTTTGCTCCTTTATGGAAAAGAGTAAGTGATTAAATGATGTCTTTAATAGTGGAAAGCATTTGAACTCTGGAAGTTGGCACTAGAGGCTATGCTCTTAGCCCTAAATTGTGCTTTAGAATCATGTTACTGTACTTATCCAATGACTTAGTAGTCATACTCAGTGATTGTTAAAATATTCACTGACAATTTACTGCATACTAACACTGTTTCATGTGGGTCATTTTCTGTTGTTGAAACTAAATTTTTGAAATATGTACCGCCCTCATTTTATAGACAGGGAAACTGAGGCTTGGAGAGACAGAATAACTTGTTAAAATTATGTCACCAATAAAGGAAAGGAATGAGAATTTCTACTCAGGATGCAAGCTCAGATTTCAGAGCTCACTGCTGTAGTCACAATGATAACCTGGGACTTTTAGGCAGTCAAATATACTGAGTTTTTTATATATGAATTTGTATTTATGCAGTCTTTTCTTGGTAGCTAATGGGAATGGTTCTAGGATATCACTCAGATATCAAAATCTGAGGATGCTCAAGTCTCTAACAAAATGGCACAGTGAGGGCATGTAACTATGCACACTCTTTTGTCGCCTTTAAATCAACTCTAGATAATTTAATTTATAATACTGAATGCTATGTGAATAGTTGTTGTACTATTTTGCATAAGGAATAATGAAAAGAAAACTCTATGCATGTTGAATACAAATGAAATCTTTCTTCTTGAGCGTGTTTGATGCTTGATCGGCTGAATTCACATGTGCGAGCCCATGGATAAGGAGGCCCAAATGTTTCAGGAGTTCACTGGTGACTGGTGTGGTGGAGAAATGTAGAGAGTTGAATTCTAGTGATCTGCATTTTTCATAAACTTAAGTGAAAGAGGAATTTAATTTTTTTTCTCTAGGCTGCATCCATAACTAAATATTTCAAAACTGTAAATCTGATTAGTGGTTTCCAAATCTGAAGAAAAGAAACACTTACTCTAAAAACGTGCTCCCCTTTAACGTAGAATTTTTTTTCAGATAGGCAAACATTCACTCCCTTTTTATAGCACTAATAAAAGATCCCATTGCCTTTTCTCTCCCTTTCACTTTTGTCCTGGAGGGCTGCATACTGAACAACATCTCTGATTTTCCATTTTTGTAAATAGATAATGTAATAGAAATTGGCCTAGGTTTTAAATTTTGTTCTTCCAAATGTGTTTATGTTCACATTTTATATATATCCATTGAAATCCTGGATGAAATCACATCGCTCAGTGTCCCTAAGAAAATCTTTGTACCACCATCTGGATCATGAAATAAGCATATGGAGAGCTGGCTGTTCACCAGCGCACATTATTTTGATTATTACAACAATGTGTACTAAAGAGTCAGCTCAGTGGGCTTGACGTTCTCAAATCATACACATTCTGAAGAAAGGACTAGCCCTTAACTAGATCCTGGGGGACAGTATTTAATCTCTGAAGCTATACTGTCTGACAATATTGTCTTCATATTCTTGTGGTCTTGGACACGTCAGACAATTTATGCCAATGATGTGATTTTGTTGAACAAAGCACTGCACCATGTTGTATCATCTTGACCTCTGGAAGGGTTGGAGAATAACTTGGTTCTGTTATGCTTGTGTTCTGTCCCAAGGCACTGGCCTCTATCTAGCCTGGACATTGCTTTCTCACTTAATTGCTGAGGATTAAGCACTTTATATGTAACATCCCCCAGGGAAAAAAAACCAAATGGTGCCAAATGCCTAGTTTCTCCCACTCTGGACACTTCCCTTTGTGTTGTTTCTCATGACTTGATTTTACTCGTTATTTGTTACTGTAATAAACTGTCACTGTGAGGAGAACAACTTTTCTGAGTCCCATCAGTCCCTTGAGCAAATCACCAAATCCAAGATTGGCTTGGGAATCCCAGCACAAACCAGTGAGAAGCCACCTCGCCTTAGCAACAAGATCTACACAGCTCCAGTGTCTCTGTACTTTACCACCTTCCCTGTTTGTAATTATTGTTAAGAAACAGACTGTTGGAAAAACCTGGAGGGAACTGAGGTGCTGCAGAGGGAACTAATGTTTGGAGCACAAATGCATAAGATGAGTAGGCTTCTCTCCAAATTTGAAAACATTTACTAACCTGATGGTGATGGACAAAGCAATGTTGTGAGAGAAGTATTCCCAAATAATACCATTTCTCCCTGATTTCCTGGCTGCTTCTCTAGCTTGGTATTGTTTCCTTTTAAAATCCAAAATATCTCACTCACTCTAAAGAGCAAGCAAGAATTTTCCACTTAATATGGATTAGCCAGTTTTCCTCTTTTCTGAGGCTTGTCTCAGGGAAGCAGGGAGGATATTGGCAAGGGGCCGGAAGGACAGCACTTATCCTGGGAGAGCCCCGCTGTGGAGGACAGGTGGGTGACTAGGAATGCTGCCAGGAAGCCAGAGCAGCAGAGGAGGCACTGCTCTTCCTCAGCACCTCAGCACCCGGGAGTTGGAGGAGCCACCCACAAGTGACAGAGACTTGGGAATGGGTTTGTGGAGGTGGCAAAGAGACCAGCACACACTCACAGTCTAGAAACTTAGTAATTAGGACAATAGCCTCAGCAGGCCCATCGAGACTTGGCAGAGAGGCTGGCGTCACTTGAGTCTCAATGAATAATTACTGGCTTTTGAAAGAAATGGTGAAAAGTAGGGAGGGGTGATTTTACACGGAGCAAGAAAACACATTTGTGTGGGTCCACGGGTCATATAAGGTCACACAGGTGCCAGGAAAAGGGCCAGCTTGAGAGACTGGTACAATACAAGGAACTTACAAAATGTCCTTTCTCTTTAATAAATTACAAATTGGTGAAACAGCCACAAAAGTAAACTCATTTCTATGCCCTGGAAGTTTTGCATGTGTTTTGTGATTTAATCAGCGGAATGACAATGCAAAGTATTACTACACAGATGCGTAGAGCCACAAACAGGTTCAGAGAGGCCCAGTAACTTGCTGAGGTCACTTTGCCAGTAGACACAGCCAGGACCTGGGAGGACCTTGTTTCTCCTATTAATCCAGTTGCCTATGGCCTTTTTATCACAGAGCAGCAGTGGAAACCCAGGGAGGTTTTCCACAGATGTTCTCCTTGAGAACAATTATTATAAGGCATGTTACACGTGAGAGTGCAGGTCAAACCTACTGACAACGTCACACTGAGAATGCACTAAGCGATTGGAAAGGCAGATGACAGTTCAGTGGTCTATTACTTCTGCAGTCCCTATGTGCTACTTTACTGTAAACCGTTCTGGTCCACACCCAGAGAGGACTCCATCTGAGAAGGAGCCAGTCCATTACTGCTGCCTTTGCAAATGCCAATGGACTGAACTAGCCCAAGTGCTTGGGAAAACTTAAAAGTGGTGAAGAGAAATGAAACAGGATTTATAACAGTTGCTCCAAAGATCTGATGCATTAATTGGCACTCGAGTTAATAAGATGCCTCTTTTACAATCATAAGATATCTTTAACAGTGAATTTTAATGCTTTTGAACTCTAAAGATTCAGTAACAGTTTCCTTAACTCAATTTTAGCTCTATTTTTAAAGTTAATATACTTTTCTTTAATTAAATCTAGAGTGAAGATTTTTTAAACTTGTGTGATGACTGACTTTTATTTTCATATTTGAATGTGTTTTGACATATAGCAATACTCTTTGAGAATTTTTTGTGTAGGAAATTCTGAGATATTTTGAAGTGTTAAAGTACTAAAGAGGAAAGCAGAGATGTAGGTGAGAAGCCAATACATAGGTTTCTGCTATATTATTTTTAAACTTTCTATGTAATATGTATGCATATGTAGACATCTATAAATGTAGGTGGCACATAAACAATATGACTATAAAGAGCTACAGGTAATTTTATCTTGGAAAATAGTGGAATATATATGATATTAGGGAATGCAATTCTCTTATAGTAAGTCATTGTTTATAATTGTGGTAATGGCATTAATACTGGTTAGAAGATGCCAAATTTTAAAAATAAACATCACTTTAGGATAACTTCCGTCTTTGTTAATCATGCATATTTTTTATTTATTGGGACTTTTTTGGACTTTCATGTTTATTTCAGGTCATTGATATTTTTTATTTAATATGTTGTTTCTCAGTAGAATCTTAATTGCGTGTACTTAGTGCCTTTTATTAATAGCTTATTTATCTTAAGGCCTGTTTCATGCCAGGCCTTCCTAGTGCTAGGATAGAGCAGTGCACAAAGGAGCAAAGTACTTGTTTTCCATAGAGTTTATATTCTGGTAGGGGAAGGCACCGAACCAACAAATCAAAACATAGTGTACGAGGTTTTTAAGAGAGGAGGCCACCATGATTAATGGTTCAGAGGAAGCCTCTCTGGTGAGTTGAAAGCAGTAGTTTCTATGCAGCAACAACATAAGTTAAGAGCGAGGATTTCTTAGCTCTGACCTGGACTTGGCGCAATGATTGGTCCATTGGATGTTCTTATGCAAGCCCTGTCATTTTCTCTACAACTCAGATTCCCTATGCTTAACTCAGCCATAACCAGGAGAAACAGAAAGAAAAGCACACGTGAATGCAGTCTTTGGACAAAGAATATTTAATACTATGCTTCCCATAATCAGTTTCAAGGCTATCTCTGAAAGGATCCAATTGGAAGTAGATGCAAGGCTCTGTCACATTTTTTTGACTAATATTATCATGAACTGCCACAATCATTCTATGACTTTTAGAGCACTCTGGTGAACAGCCTTCTTCTGGTCTAGTAAGCTATCATTTCCCTTTTTTATAGTTTGTAAACAGCAGTGATAACAATAAGAACACAGCCTTGAATCCCTTCTCTTAGGCTGTATGACTATGCAAAACCAGGTGTCATCTGTCTCGGGGGACTCAGGTCTACCAGCAGCCCAGGACAAAGACTGTGCCCTGGGTCAGCAGTGTTCCTTATGGCTAACCTGAGTCTAGGTGAATTGTACTGTTCTATCTCCATTGCTCTGTGGTCTTCCCTGATCTCAGGAAGACCTCAGGAATATGTGCAAACCTTTCAACCAGCTCGATACAATGGAACATGCATATATATATATATATATATATATATATATATGTATATATATACATATAAGCTCCTTTAGTATAAATCCTCTGGTATACATCCCAAAAGCAAATGAAAATTACTTGAAAGCTCAGCTTGTGGTAGAAATACTGAAGGAAGGCAGAGTAGTCAGAGGATTTTGAACCATACTTATATTTCAAACAATTACAAATCCAAGTGGTATGAGAGAGAGACTGACAGAGTGCCTCTCTCCTTCTCTTTCTCTTTGGTGTTCCCCTCACTTTCAAGGGTCTTGTGTTTGCCTTGATATTTCCTTCTTGATCTTATCCAAAGCAATGTTTAAATCACCCCAAGGCCCACCTGTACCAAAATGCCTTCCATCATTATCTCTCAGATCACTGTGCATTTTAAGTGTTGTCTCAGGTTTGAAAAAGTCAGAAACCCTGAACACAGATTCATTCAGAACAACTCAATTCATTCACTTATGTCCTCTTTTCATTTGCTCCTTATAGGAAAAAGGGGAAAAAATACATCCCAAGCTTGTTTTTCAGTAAGATGATGCCTTTCAGTTATCAGTTATCGGCAAATTGCATCTTAAAAGCAAGAGTGCTTCTCTGGATGGTGGGAACAGAGAGTGAGACAGTATGCCAATTTACAGTGCTATTACCTGCTTGTTCTCCCAATAGCTTTTCGCTTAGATGCTACTGTTCTTACATAGAGAACATCTTTTTTATTATTTCCTGCTATTTTCGCTATCACCCAAGGAGCTTCATTAGAGAAATAAAGCAAGACTAGGTACATTTGACAACAAGAGACAAATGATGCTGGTGAGGAGTCCTCTAATGAGGCAGCTTGCAGTTTCTCTGTTCAGTAGAGTACCTCTGACTTGCAAGGAGACAGACCTGGCATCTGCTTCCAGAGCGACATATGGCTGGTGTTAGGCACCATCAGTGTCTGAAGAGGGGGTGCCTGTGCCACTCCGGGACAGGGAGAATGTGAAGGTGCAGACTGGATGAAATCTGGCATTTCCCCACACCTACCTGGTTCCACTTGTGAGCTGTGGCAGAATCAAGGAAAGCAAACTGGTCCTGCGAGATTCGCAAGGGCAGGTTGCTCCTCTTCTTTCCCTGCCCCTCCGGAAACCCCATTTCCAACCGTAAAAATTCGTTCCTTTTGGCCCTGCTCCACTTATTCTTTCTTCTGGATTGATTGGTGGTGGTGGCTACGTTGCCCCTTTCTTTATCTTCCATTAGCACAATCAGGTGACTAAAAATTACAGCCTTTGATAATAACCAGGCATTGTCTTTCAAAATACTGGTCAAGCTTATTCCTTTTTCTCTTTTACAAATCATGATGCATGTTAAATTACCTTTTCCTCACAGCACAGAGAATGTATGCAATTCTTAACCGAGACTCTCTGGGACATTCACACAGTAGGTCAAATGACTTCATTTTAAAGCTACTTACGGTCATCATGCCGTCCAAAAGACCAGTCTCCGGCCTGGGTGGGGCCTGCAGCCTCTCCATGGACCACTTCTCGATGATGGATGACACATGAGGGTTGTCAATGTTGAGTAGCCGGAACCCAGTCATGTTCACCCCACTGTACCTGTAGAGTTCCAGGTCTAGAGCAAATAAGTCCTGAGCGGTAATACAAATGATAAAAATAGATGCGGCTTAGCATTTCAGTGTTTGGATGCAAACTATGTGTATAAAAGTATTTCTAGTTGTTTCCATTCCCATTGCTACCTGAGAAACTAAGGCAGTAAATGATTTTCATGTTTTGTAAAACTATTATTTGGGTACATCAAGAAGAAGTTGGCTTCCAATAATTAGTAAACCTATGGGGATAAGAGATGACCTTCTGAGAGGTAATGATTCTCTTCCTAGGATATAGTCTTTGGGAGTTGGAAGGAATCTACATACATTTGGTTCAATGCTTTTACTTTACAGATGACAAGAGTAAAGTCCTTTGTGATTAAATGTCAAGGCCAAGAATAAACCATAGGTCATTTACACTGTCTTCCCTCTCTGTATCATCTCCATGCTACTGGGCTTTACTATGGAGTTGAAATTTGTAATTGCATTTGTATGTATACTGACAGGAGGGTCACTCCTGACAGGAAACAATATTGTCCCTTTTGCTTTTTGAAAATAACTCACTTTCCTTACAATGAAGACATAAGAAATGTTCACTAGGAATGTGTTCAGAATTCAGGGGATATACTAGGTCACATGATCAGGTTGGGCTGAGAACATCTTAGCAATCAAACTCATTCTCTTTCAGACAATGTTTCAGGGAAAAAAATTGACCCATCCCAGAGTTTCCTACGACAGATAAGCCTGGATGAAAACACAAAGTCTGTAAGTGAATTCACAATGCCCTGCGTTGCTTCCCTCAACCTAGATAACTTTTGGACAATGTGGTAAAACCGTAGAAAGCAGCTGTGTTTTTTAAATTCAATACCAGAATTCTTACAGCCTTTTAAAGAGTTACATATACTTCTCCTTTGTACTAAGTAACTAGTTATTTTTAAAATGTTGTTTTTACTTAGACACAAGAATTGTAACAGTATAAAAGTGATGTAGGAAAGAATGTGGGTATAACTGTAGGAAAACACTTAAAGCAAATTTAAAGATTAAGACCCAATAAAGAATAATTCCATCATCATTAGTCCAATAACTTTTGATCAACTTTTGCTCTCAATAAGCAGGGTAAAATTTCCTCAAACTACACAGATAATTCACAAAGCTTCCAGTGTACATATATAATCCCATAATATGTAAATTTAGCACCCTAAAATGAATACATTAATCATCTGAAAAGTACAACTGTCCTCAAATTTGAAAGTTCAATGGAAAGCAGGATATGGGCAATTTAGGGTCTGATTGGTGACATGCCAGGGTGAGAAAAGCAAGAGGGAAGGGTTGATAAGAGCAAAAAGTATGCAATGTATTAATCCCCAAGAACATCCTTTGACAGTATTTCTATTTCTGCTCTTCATGGTTTTCTTAAACTGTTTCAAAACCACCTCTTCTAAGTGGGCACAGGTGGGGTTGGTAGAAAAGTGAGGGACAATGGCCACGTCACCACACACAAAGTCCTGATGTTCATGGTGTGAAGGAAGGGCCACGTGTGGAAGCAGAATGAGACATTTAATAGCCCCCAAGTTCTCTCTTGACTATCCTTTTTTCCTTCCTGTGTCAAATAATTATTAAAAACTTTTATAACATTTTTCTATTAGTATGTTCCTAATACGTAGTTACTACATTTATTGTGGGGAGTTGATACACAACTTTGTATCTTTTTTCTTTTCTCCTTCTTCTTTCCTGAAATGGGGACATCTTTTTCAAATGGAAAGAGTAGCAAGATATGGAGTGGGGGAAGGAAAGGAAAATGATATCTTTTACAAAAAATAGCAAATAAAAAGAAAAGAATGAAAACAGATCCTTCAGCTGCTGTGAAACAGGAAGCACAGTTACAGAGAGGAGACAGGCAGAGGATCATGGAAACCTCAGTTTGGGAAATTCCACCTTGTACCCCACTTTCCTATGATTGTGACATCTGCCCTTCAACTCATGATGCCCCCACCACCCGTTTATGCTCTCTCTCGGGGGCACTGCAATTAGAAACGAAACTTACTACTTTTGTGAGTAGTAACAGTGTGATAGTTCTTTGGTCCTTGCTACAAATTCCTCGATTTCCCCCCTCACCAGCTTAGCTTGTCAACTTTATTTACTCAAATAGTGCATTTATTGAATTCTCCAAGAATTTGGGTAGATATTACTTAAAACACTCTTATAGATTAGAGAAGGAGGCCGACTCAGAGTTTTCTTCTCATGTAAAGATGGAATGTGTGAGAGTCGGGGGGGAATAGGCAATGTATTTTGTGGTTGATTTGTGAAAAATGCCTGGATGACAACTGTCACATCATTTTGGCTTATTAATGCTTTATGTAATTCTCTCTTGATGGGATAATATCTTAGAATTTAAGGCATCAGAGTTTCTCCTGTATTTTGTGAGTTTAGAACCACAAGTAATGTGCAATATTGTGCACAAATTTTGCACAATAATGGTGCAAAAATATTTGATGTTCAGAGTGTCTCCCAAAATCCTGTTCTTGACAGATTCCAAGCACCCATCAAATGATTCTTGGATGAACCCAGCTGTCCCTGGCCACGGGACAGGCCTGTCCCTGGAAGGAAAACTGTATCAGATCCAAGAAGGCCAAGGCACACTTCAATGCACTTTCTAAGGCTTATAGACATTGTAGATGGTGCTTGTGTATGAGTAGTTTGTGCTCTGATAATTTCAGTTCAGTGGGATCTCATCCATTTCTGGATGTATGCATATTGATTCCAGCAGGAAAAAAGAAAGAGAGAGGGAGAGAGAGACACTTTCTGTTCAGTATTGCTCGTTTTAAAAGATTTTTATGAAAGTTATGCAAATCTCTGTGATAATATCCTGTTGGCTTTGAAATCTCTGGAGATACTTCCTCTCCTGTGGAATACATTTCTACTCCGGTGTGCTTACCAAGGTTGTGAAAAAGTAGTGGTAGTATTCAGTCATCATGCCCATGAACAGAATCTGCAAAAGAGAAATAAAGGGGGAAGAATTAGAATTACAATAACCAATCGTTACTATAGTAAGGCCACTGCAAAAACTTGGGAAGATAGAACCAGAAAGGGTTTTACAAAGCTGCGGACTCAACAGATCAGAGAGTTGAGGCCAATTAGTGGCTGGTGTGCAGCAAGGCCGTTGACCTCCGTCCCACCTTGTTATGATACTGTGTTTGGCTTACATGGTGTAATCCACCTAATGATCCAATTTGAAAATAGTCAACACATTTTATATTTATAGTTGTCCATAAAAGCACAGGGCTCTGTCTTTCTCATTGCCTAGGTTTCTAAACAATTCTGTTTAAAAATACACCTTATTATTTCTTAGTCTGGTAACTTAGCGTGTCTCCCTCAGAGTAGGGCTCATTAAAAGCTGAAACAGCGTGGCTAATATATAGGTATATTTAAATGAGGATTTATTAGTAAGCATATCTCTGAGACCTGAAGTTTTTCTCTACTCCTTTCCCATCTTATCCTACAAAGAGTAGAGGAAGAAAGATCATTTAAGAAGGAAGCATATCGACCATTCTTGTACCAATTTCACAAGCTATTCTGATTCTGAGTTACCTCAGTTGTGATACTGAGAGGTCTAAAGATTTTTTTGTGTGTATATATTATCTTTATTTAGTGAGAGAGAAGAGAAGGACTAGAAAGAGCAGGAGTATAAATAGAGATCATTCATTAAACTGTGCTCTTATTTCTGACTACTGTAAATGGTATCAATACAGCAGAAAGAAGTTGCAAATGGTTCTCTACATCTTCTAAATAACAATATCCCCTTTCTTGTGGCAGCTTACCAGAAAGACTACTTAACTTCTGCCTTTTGGCCTTTGTATATAAGTGAATGAAGACTTTAAATTTCTAAAGCAGTTTTCCCACAATTCTAGTCAACTCCAGGTATAAGTTAGAAACTCTTTTGGGAATTTTCCTATCAGGTGTTCTAAGGCTTGATTACAAAGACATTCTGAACTGAAATGTCTGAATGGGGAGCCTGCAACAGTTGAGAATCTCTGTTGTATGCACTTTTAAAACTTAGATTGAAGAAATAGATTGAAATATCTGGGGGAATGAAAACAGAACATTATCAGAGGTCCTAGAAATTACGTAAAAAATGCAAACTAGAATGATTTCACATGAAAACAGATAAGGAAAGAAGAGGATACTCAGTAACAGCACATAAGGAAGCATGAACACTAATCAACACTTAACATCATCTCTACTTGCACGGGAACCAGAGGAATATTTAGGGAAATTGTCCTGTCTTGCAAGGAAGACAAATGGTACAAAACTCTCAGCATGAATCATGAGCCAATAGCATGCAGGTTTCTCCTATGATTACAAGAAGGCCAGGAACGCAAAAAGATTTAAAAGGCAGACTTGCTTTGGACCATCAATAACATTTAAAGTCATGCTTGGTAAGGTCTTGTTAGCTGGTTGTGTATCACTCACCCATATAGAGCTGGTCATTCAAGGTCAGCCAGGAATCTAATTTTTCATTTTAGTCATTAGTGAGTGTGATTGCAGCCTGGGCAACTACCATTTTGAAAAGACTCACTTAAGTCCTATGTTAAGTTATAGAGACAGACACTAAGATTTAAAATAGTGTTTCTGGAATTAAAAGCGATGTGCAAAAGCACCTGAGTTACAGCTTTCACATGGACGGTTTTCTTTCAAGACTTCCTTATGGAAACTTCAGATTCCTTGTTGAGAGCATACGTACTTTTGAAAAGCAGTCATTCAACTCATTATTTTTATTACTATTTTCATAATTCCTGGAGGCAAATATTCATTTGATATTCCTCTTATGGAATGTTTGAAATGAGATTTGAAAATTCAGTGAATAAGCACCGAAGGTTTTATTGCAGAAGGAGCCCTCCAGATAACTATTTTTACTTGCTACACCAGAAAAATTTTTGTTCTCTCACCTAGTCGTCGCTTAGGTCAGTACATCCTACTTCTCCCCTGATTTTCCTAAAAATAGAAATCAAGAAACAAATGCAGTCATTGATCATTTTCCTGTCAACTTTGTGGATACCCTAGGACCAGGAGAATGAAAGATTTCTAGACAAGAGAACTACAAAACCAGCAGCACAAAAGGTGTTGCTTTTAAAATTGTCCTTGCAGTGCTCTGTAAGGTGGAGGGGACCCACAGTCCTGTCTTCTGACAGCAGCATATTCTGTAAATGAATGTACTGCATTCGCATTATGATTTTCTCCGAGTGTTGATATTTCAACTAAAAGTCATTAAGGGATTAAGAAAATGTCACACCAGAATAAATGTCAGTTCTAAAAATAAAAAAGTTACAATCATGATACGGAAGGTTTTCTAATAGTTCTTTGCAAAGCTGACTCTTTCCCAAGACTACTCTCCTTGAATTTCACTGCTGTGTTTGTGCATGCAACTGACTGGGCAGTGATGACATGGGCAGTGTATATACCTGCCTAGCATTGCCCGGAACTGCTTTTGGTACTGTCTAAGTAACTTTTGATGGCACAAAACATACCATATCACATGCACTATTGTGTAATAAATGCAGCTGTCAATACACTTCTTATAAACAGCATATTCCTTTTAACTGTTTTCACTAATATATTCCTCTAACAATGCTAGCTTCCTAAAAGGATCAGTACTGTCAAATAATTTTAATATCCTATCAAGGATTTAGATTGTTAGTAAAAAGCAGATTTCTTTAGTAGTATTTATATATTTAAAATAGATATAGCACTTTTTATTTACTATTATTGATTTTGGAAGATCCCTGTGTGAATATCATTTGTAGTGATCATCAATTTTCCAATCTGGAGGGCACAGGATAAGATATATTACCTGACCTTCTGTGCTTCTTTGGGTTCCTGTGTGGGGGCTTGTGGGCAAAGTGAGAAAGATGCTGGAATTTATGGCTTTGCTCTCCCTGGAATACCAATGGCGTGATCATTGGTGCCAGAGGAAGCTTTTCTTCTGCATGTGGACATTTTTCTGTTCCATATGTACCAGCAGTTGTGTGAGTGATATTGTTTACAACTCTGTTTTGATTGCCACAAAGGTTACGGTCACAATGATGGCTTCTTCATGACCAACTGCTGAGGGACATTGGGTGTCTCTCAGCACCCCACATTCCTTTTAATGATATTTATCAAAGTATTCCATTAACATATCCAAGTATTTTGCAAAGCATGGGCATTATTTTAATCTGACCATTTCCTAGAAAACAAGGCAGTACTATGGAAATGGCAATAACAATAACAAAAATTTATACCCCTCAAACAGTCAGCACCCATTGTTCAGAGCATTCCACATGTCGGAGATAATCGATATTATATTGCTTTTGTAGTGCAAAACTCAAAGAGGAACTTAGTGTTTTCCTGAGCAATTTTGAAGTGCCCTTGTAATATTTATATGTGCTCTTATTACTGCTTTTTCCATTGAAAAATAGATGTCTTCGAAATTTATATTGACTAGCCCAAAGTGTATTGCTTCTTTTATAGCCTTCTTGATATAAGGATAAATTCTAAACCATAAGACATAGTTTCAAGTCAATAATTTCAAAAGAATAACTTCTAGAGGTGTAACACGCAATGCAGCTAAAATCATAGTTTGATCACCTGATAGAAATGAATTCTTCTAGCATAAGAATTTCCAGGAAGCCAGTTGAATGCTTTCAAGTCTCAGAGCAGTAATTTTAAGAAGCAGCTCTGAGTTTCAGGACACACCTCTTTTTCATTTGCCAGCTGTGGTGTTTGTGACTGTCCTCACACTACCTTCTCAATGGGGTACTTCTTGGGCCATACAGTTTTAAATACTGATCATCAGTAGAACAAGCTAGGCAGAAGTGGATCTGCAAGTTCATCTTTTTCGCCCTTAAAATTATGCCATATTGAATAAATTTATGTCCCCAAAGGAACAGTGTATTGTAGAGAAAATATGATTAAACCTCAGAAACACTGAAGTATAGAAAAACAATCCAATCCTTCACGATGTACAATGAACGGAAGGCTCCTGAAGATGTCTATATACCAACTTCCGGACCTGATAATACGTTGGATATCTTGGCAAAGATTCTTTTTTGATATGATTAAATGACAGATTTTTGAGGTGGGGCAATTGCCCTGAATTATCGGGTGGACCCAAAGTAATCACAAAGCTCTTTATAAAAGGATCAGGTGGAGAGAAAGAGATGTGAAAATGGAAGCACAGGAGAAGGAACGAAATATGCATCCCCAAGTCATAAAATAAGAGCAGCTTTAGGAGCTGCAGAGGTTAGAAACTGGAATCTTCCCCAGGTCTCCAGAAGGAAAGCTCTCCTGTCAGTACCTTCACTTTAGATTTCTGACTTCCAGAATTGTAAAATACACACATTTTATGATTTTGAGGCACCATATTTGTGATAATTTGCTATGGTAGCAATAGGAAAACAATGCACCCCCTCTTCACATCTCTCCATGGCTGGGGTGCAAGAGAATGTTCAACCTTAGTATATTAACATCAAATGCGTGAGTCAGTAGGAAAAATTACTTTCATTGTTGTTCAGGGTTGACACATTTCTAAACACTGCATCCTTTACCTGTGTATATTAACCATATGTGTGTAAAACATATAAGTTAAAGGAAAGAAAGTTAGGGATTTTCTTTTCATTTAAAGACAGTGATGTACTGCCCATTTTGTCCTGTCCCCATGTTAAGTCATAGAAAATCAAAAGGCATTCCATAGTGAACTGGTGAGTAGAATCACTGTACTGCTTGAAGATGTCCTTCAGTCTTCTGTATAAGTTCTTTCTCTGGAGGTGTGCCCTGAGGGGCAGTGATACTAATTGGTATTCACAAATGGAGTGGAGAACACAGAGGTCCAGTTTATCTGCAGATGATCCTCTTAGAAGAGCCAGATTGTGCTCCTTAAAGAGTAATAACTGTTGATAACAAAGGAAGAAAAAACAAGATTTTCCATAGCAGGATGAAGTAGGCAAATAACAGAGTGTGAAATATATGAAAGATTACACGAATGTAAAATAAAACAAAACAAAACAAAACACCTCAATAGCCAGGGGAAATTGGTGGAAAGATCAGAGGCAAGAAAGAACATAATAAGTGAAAAAAAAGTTTTAACAGCAAAATATTGAACAAAATCTAGAAGCTGGAAGTAAAGAATACGTTATACATAGTATGATCTGTCTGTAGTATGTTTCTTTCATAATGGCAGAAATAAAAACCATAAGTTTGTCTAAAGATAACCTTTTGGAGCACAGATAGAGAGGTACAGCCACAAGATAGTACTAGTTTGATTTTCTAAAAACTATCAGGCTTAGGCAATAACTGTATCAGTATTTCTCTGTATATTAGAACTAATCAGGAACTTTTAAAATATACAGAAACCTGTCTCATTCTGAGGTTTATTTGTCTGGATGTGTTCTAGGCAGATATGTATTAAACCTTCTCCAGATGATACTTATAAACATCTGGATCTGATAACAGCTCATTTATGTTAGCCAGACATGTCTTTTAATACTGCAAGAGTAATAGTCATAACTACTATTTGCTGAATGCTACATGTTCATCATAGTAACAGATTCTTTCTGTGAAATTGAAAATGCTTTTTAAAGTCAATCTATAGATTTGAAGGATAAAGCAGTCATTTGTATAAAGACTCTATGGAATCCAGAGACCCAAATGAAAGTGTCTGGTTGTTTGGTAAAGGCAAAATTAGAACCACAGGGGTTTGAGCTTTATCTTTAAGGGATGCACCCATAAAGCCTAGAGAGTCCAATGAGTTGTCCATCTACTTTTGAAGAGTCCTCTTGCCCAGAGTGCTAGAACGAGCTGTGAAGCTTTCCCTACTGGATTTGCTCCAGGTTCTGAGATTCTCCTTCAACAATTCTCCTGTTGTGGTAATCTAAACCTACCCTGGTTTCTACTCCATCTCTTTAGATGTTAATTACATCCAGCTCAGTTGTGATTTTTGAATACTTTTGGTGTCTGGAAAAGCTTTAAGCTTCATAATGGATTCATCTTCCATTAAGAAAGGCTAGGGACTGCTAGGGACTGTGGGTCAGTGGCAGAGTGCTTGCTCAGCGTGTTTGTGGCTCTGAGTTTGATTCCAAGCACTGCAGGAAAAAAATTAACAGATTTTTTTGGGGTAAAACAATGCATTAGATTGATAGGTATTTTGGTGTACTAGATGTTTGTTAGTGGATACGAGGTGTGGAGGGCTCTGTGTGGGACACTAAGCAATGTGCTATATATTTTTTTCTTTCCTTTACTTTTACTTGTATTTTAAAGAAAAAAACACAGAAAAGAAAAACAAAGAAACAAGATACATACAAATAACAACTATAAGAAAAATTGAAAATCCAAACAATAGCAATATAGGCTTTCAAAACCAGATGGTAGCAATTTAATAATGGCTGTAATATTGCATATCATTCCATACTAAAATTGGAATGATACAAAGATTGGCATGGCCCCTGTGCAAGATTTCATGCAAATTTGTTCTGTGTAATGCCTGGGATTGGGGTACCAGTCAGGAATTTCAAAAACGGGAGGAGATGAAGTCGAATTTCACTAGAACAGTTTTTGAAGCTACATGAAGTCTAGATGGGGAAGAGGGAGGAAAGGGACTTCTGGCAGGGAGGTCAATCGTGCTGGCCCAGAGGGAAGTTGATGAGAAAACTGGTGAAAAGGAGATCAATTCTGGAGCATATTCAGAGGGTAGAATATCCAACAGTTGCATGATTGCATGATATTTCTACGTTTCTTATTACCAAGTAAGGGATCAGATGAGAAGAAACCAGTGGATTAGGGATGTGTGAAGAGGAAGATGGAAGAGGATAGGTCTGCATGGAGATTTCATGTCATGGGGCATGACCTTTATCAGATACAAAGACTTGGTACAGCAGGCTGCAGGAGCTTGGACCACTGTGGCGATATAGTTGAGGATCAATGCAGTGATGCAGAGTTAGGATCAAGAAGCACTGATGAACTCCAGCAGTTCTGCCTGAATGGAAGAGCACTAATAATGACAATGATAATCTATAGCATGTTGAATGTTTTATGCACCAGTGTTGTACTTTAGTGCTTTACAGCATTATCATGTTTGTTTCTCAAAAATAATCTAAGGAACATACTATTACATTCTCATTTTATCAAGTGGAAAGTAGCAGAGACCATGTGCTTTAATGAATGACCATCTCATCCAATAAACTGAAGTTCTTAAGAGCACTGTCTTCCCCTTTTACAGTCTTTGACACAAATGTTAGCTAAATGAATGGTGAAATTACCTCTCATAGGATCATAGGATAGCCTTTACCACAGAGAGGATCTGGTTAACACAGACAGTGGAGGAGGAGTGATCTTTTTGGAAAAGCCCTCCATTTATAAAACATTGAAAAAGTAGATGTGACTAACCCATTGGAGCTCTTTTTTCCTGCTTTGGTCTGTAAGCTTTTTGAGAAAAATCTGATAGATGCTTGGAGCTCTTTGCCAAGAAGTCACAGTCAGAGGCATGTAGACCTCCACAATTTTAAATAACATTAGTGTGCATTGCAGCTTAGGGCTTATGCCAAGTACACAGCCCCAAGTTCTTTTCATGATTTTTTTCATAGTACTGCTGCTTCCTTTATCAAGATGATTTTTCCCTATTTTCTTTTAGAGCCAAATTTTGACATGCCTGGAATTAAGCATTAGACCATTTGAAGTTGATTCTCAGTTCAAGTTGGAAAGCACTTTAGTCCTTCTCTAAATCTGCTTTTTGAGGTTTTTGAGAATTTTCAAATGAATATCTTGTACAATAAGGATATGGAAAAATTGCGCACATCTTTGGTAAATTGTTGGTTTTCTGTAGAGATCAATTAAACTTTGTACATCTTTAAATAACAGAATCCTATTTATGAACCATAATTTATAACTAAAACTATCTGCTTAGGGACTGTAAATAGATTTTAATATCAGCCTGAGAGAAACATAATTAGAAGGAGAATGTACTGTAAAAATAATTGTATAATATACTTCAAATTATCATCTAGTTAGTGTAAATTAACCACCATTGTCAGGGTTTATCCAGTGTAATGAACTTATCAATTAACAGGCTCAAAGACTATCAAAGGACTTGAAAAACTTTTAAAAAGACTATATTGCTTAATTAATTCCCTATTTCTTTGGTGATGAACTAAGCACAAGGCAAAATATAAGCTCTTTATATCTAGACACTAGTAAGGAGAGCTCAAAGCTGAAGGGGTTCCTGGTAAGATTTGAATCCAATAGTCCTATTTACAGTTGAGGTGACTCAGTTGAAGAAGAATCAGCAGACCTGCTCACAGTAGAATTCAGAGGATCTGAGCCACTCGGGCAATTAGGGCATCACAGTCTTGGTTTCAAATTTTAGCACTGGCATTAACAATGTGAGCTAGAGTCTCATTTTTCTGACCTGAAACATGGGATATTTTCAGTAGATAAAAAGGAACGTTCTAGTCAAATGCACACTATATACCAACAGTAGTTATTAGGTTTAGGCAAAAGGTAGAATTTGCAACTGGATCTCTCAGCCTTCAGCCTAAGATTCTACTCTCAATCTCTTACTAGTTTAGAAAGTAATTTCACAGTTTCAGGACAGTGATTAGCTATGTTCTTATAAGATTCATTTTCATGGTCTCTTTTTGCTTTTAGGGGACAGAAATTTGGAGATTTGGTGTTATGTTTTCACCCTTGTGTTTCTGTCACTGTTATGGTTTTGGTCAAGAATGTTCCCCAGAAAACTCATGTGTTCAGAGGTTGGGATTTTAGAAGGTGATTAGATCATGACAGCCATATTCATCAGTGGATTAATGTACTGAACTCATTATTAAACTTATTACTGGGAGGTGGGGTCTAGTTGGAAGAGGCGGTTCCCAGGTTAGAGACCTGGAAGAGTACATCTTCCTGACTGGACCCTCTGATACTCTCTACTGGACCCCTCCCCCAGAGCTTCCTACTTTGGAGCTAACTCCTTACGGACCCCATCCTCTAAAGACCACAAGCCAAAAGAAACCACTTCTCCTTTAAGTTGTGGTTCTTGAGCATTTTGTCCCAGCAGTGAGAAAGTGGCTAAGACAGTCATCTTTAATTAATGCTCAACAAATAAAGACTAAAAGAACAAAATTTTCTTGTGTATCGTTGTCATATTCTCTACTTGGACATGGGGTTACTGACCTACTACACAGCATTTCTGCAGACCTTAAGTAAAGCCGGGTATAGTTGAATGTTTGAGAATAAAACAACATAACTGCATGCAGGAAATACAGATCTAATGGAAGAGTCTTTTAGGGTCAACTACTACAGGAATGGGTGTCTTGTGCATAGCAATATTAGAATAGGATATATTTTTCTTTTAAAATCCTGAGATAAGCTTTAAATCTCACTGCTGCTATTTACCAGCTGTGTGATTTGGTAATGCCATAAAATCTTTCTGTGTTTTTACAGTCTCTTGGGTACAGAATTTTCTCTTACTAATTACACATGTGATTAACCCATTCAGCACAGTGCTTGGCATGTGGCATATGTTCCATAAAAAGCAGCCATCAGTTCTTCTCTTGAAAGGTTTTATACTATTTTGTAATGTTTGATACTATTGTATGTGAAGGTGTGCTCAACTATTTCAAAGAAAGAGACATTACGGTAGCTACTGTTAATATTGGGTCGTCTTGTGGTGAAGTACTGTGTTGCTTACATTGTTCTGTTCTGATCTGCCCTGTTCTGTCCTCTTTTGTCTTAATCTCTTTAAAATAAAAAAATTGAATCAGATATCTGGCTTATTTTACACAGGAACAATTAAAATGACAGAATTAAAGATCTGATGTATTGCACACAGATTAGCAACCTCTTAGCACACAAAATGTAACAGTGTTTGTCTTGGTGTTTCCTATCCTGGGAGATGAAGACTGATGAGTTCTCTGTCCGGTGGAACAATGGAGTGACACTCTCAGTCACCTCAGTTTGCTCTCAATACAGCCAGAAGGCACAGCTCACGTGACACAAGAATCAATACACAAAATTATTTGATTTATCAGTATTGCCATTATGTTTCCTACCCAAAGGAAACCAGGCATTAAAAAATACATTTTCTCCTGGCCTTGTTTCTACATTAAGTGAAAGAGAACAAAAGAAAAATGTAAAAATAAAAGTAAGAGCATGCAAATGTTGACAGGAGAAAGTGCAGTATAATTTTACAAAATATGTTTATATAAATGTGTTATGGAGACTAGTGACTCAATTCTCACTTAATATTTGCTGCTTCAAATGTTGTGAGGATTTAAAAGACCCCCATCTGATGCATTTGTACATGTATCAGGGGCCCTGAGTGAGAAATAGTGTGTTCATGCTCATCCACTGGCTGCTTTCCAGCTTAGAAAATTGGCCGAACCCCAATGCCGCTCCCCTATTGGATGGAGCACCACGGGGTCCCTACAGTCCCCAAGAGAACCATTAGCATGCAGGCTACCGTGCTAGAGTGGTGATTCGCCTGGTCAATCCTACTGTAGGATTTGAAAGTGACTATGCAGCTCTCCAAAGAGCCAAATTTGTTTCCAGGTGTGCCATTATGGCCTGAAATGGATTATAACTTCTTAGTACTATAGGACTTCAGGGCTGAGTGAAATTTTTCTTTTGAGACAACAGAGGTACTGAAGAGCAACTTGCCCAGATATGCTTGGCACAAATGAAACTACAGCATATGGAGTAGGATGGAAAGCAAGTGGCTTTGGAGATTATTTATTAAAAGCCTCCAGCACTTATTCACCTGGCAGAGTTATGTGGAACATGCACAAAGTATCAGATAATGTAGCACAGGAGCTGGTAAGGATTAGGAGAAAAGACAGAGAAAGCGCTATCTTCTTAGAGCCTGCCATTGAATAAGGCAATCTGTCTTAGTTATAGACATAATTATTAAAAAACTAAGTAGAGTTTGGAGACTTTGTAAGTAAAAAATGTGCTCCTTTTCTTTCTCTCAAGAGACAAATGCAAAGATTTAGCTGAGGCCAACTTTGGGGTAGAGTGAGGTTCTGGCTTGGCAACTGCAGGTGCAGGAGCTGTGCTGCATGGCCAGGTAGACGGGACACCCCTAAAGTGAAGCAGCCGAGACTGGACATGGCTCAGATGGCCACAGAGAAAGCGAGAGGCAGCCTCAAGTCATATGAGTATTGTATTAGGTTTTGTATTAAGAGCCAGTCAGTACATAGTAGCTTAAGTTATTGTTTAATCTGAACTTCAACATTCAAATACATCACGGGTTATCATGTCAGTGGGAAGGGATGGTTTCGTAACACCCAGCGCTATGCTAAGCGCAAGTTGTGAGTCTGCTATGTAGGGTTTTACTGTTCTCCGATGCATGCTTTAAGCTCATCTCTTGTTAGTCACTGCCATCATGGAGCAGAACTCACTGTGAATCACACTGTTTGGCTGATGGGCAGAATGATGGGACCAGGAGGATGTGGACCTGAGGAAGAGGGACCTTCCACACCAAACGCAGGTGAAGGACAGCAGAGCATTGAAACAGGCTGCAGGGAGCATGAGATTTAAAAAGGGACCTTGGGACCTGCTGGTTGCCAGGACAACTCTCCATCTACCAAAATGCACGAAGACAGTTTGTTCATATGACAGCTCTGCTTCTCTGCAGCCTAATCAAATCTTGACATTTGAATTTCAAACTAATTTTTGGGAAATAACTTTTCAGATTCTCATCATATAGCACTTGTTCAATGTGAATGGAAATAATTACTTTGCCGAAGTGATTAGCATGCCCAAGAGTAAGTACAGACTTTTTCTCCATTTTTTTTTTTGCTTTTAGATAAATGTCAAATATGTCCTTTAAAGTGCATTTAATTTCTTCTTTTCTCAAGCATCATTAAAAAGTGGGAAAAAGTGTTGAAAGTGGAGGTCAGTGACAGGAAATGTGCATGAAGAGAAAGCCAAGATGACCTGGCAGAGAAAATATTTTCAGGAGTGATTTTATACACAAAATATAAAAGCCATTAATATCAACCTCATCCAATGGAGACCATCCTCTTCCAGACTTTTCTGGTGGCATCCTTTACAGTGGTGGCATCTTTTAGAGTGGGTACCCCTTCTGATCAAGGATACTTCTTGACAAAGTGAGACCCTGGGCTATGAGATCAGTACGGCTCCACAGAAGGAAGGGCCACTTAATCTACACGATAGGCTTGAATCAAGACTGTCCTATGCGAGGCTCATGTGTTCAGAAGCAGAACTTTTTGAATCACTGGACTAGTGCAGCGATAGTTTCAAAGCTTAATAGACTATACAGAGGTAGGGCCTGGCTGAAGTAGATCCCAGAGGGTTATAATTATTGTCCCCAGCCCCCCTCTGTCTTTACGTCTTCCCTTATCTGTTTGCTCCCCGGATGCTACAAGGTAAGCAGCTTTCCTGCACCATGCCATTCTACCATCATTTCTGTCTCGAAACAAGGTGACTATGGACTGAAATTTCCAAAATTGTGAGCCAAAGTGAAGCTTTTAAAAGTTATGTATGTCAGGTGTTTTGTCCCAAGTAAAGAAAAGTGACCGATACACTGTGTGAACTTCAGTCTTTTCCATTCTGAAGTGAGCTGATGGAAGTTGGGGTTGCTTGAGAGTGATGCTGTGATAGTGCGCGGTGCCAGCTACCTTACTCCATCTGCTAAGACCCCTAGTCCATGAGGTAAGTCGCCCTCTTTGCTTTGCCTTCCCTTTCCTTCCTTTCCCTATCTTTCTCTATCTTTTCTCTCTCTGACACATTGAGGGCACAGTTGCAGACAAGTTCTCTGACTCTTCCTGCAGGGTGTTGCCAGGATAAAAATCTTAAAAATGCACAATATCTTTTTCCAAGCACATCAACCTCTGGAAGTGCAAATGAAGCCCCCTTAAGACAAGTTGGGTGTGACTTCTGCAGTGACTACAAGAGCAATTACAATTTCACATTTGATACAATAGGGGTCTCCTGATGCAAACTCCTGAATCCCTCTCTCTCTCAAACTACCTATAGCTTCTCCATCTAAAACAAACCCTAGACAAGCAGTCTGTCTTGTCTGTTTCATTATCCTCACAGATGACCTCACCACTGAAATATTTCAAAAACATAAGCATAGAGTGAAACATTTGACAGAGGGCAAAGAGAAAAATGTTTGTATAAATACAAATGAAAAACTGAACTAATCCCACTCTCCATACCTGCACCAGATGTTTCTTGGGTGAGCGTCTCTAATGGTTTTGTTTTTGCTTTGTCTTCTGAATTCTGTAATTCCTAGATATTAGGAAAGAGCACTTCTATCCAAGGAATGCTATAGTCACATTTATAACAATAGAAGGGAAAGTCTAGACTCTTTCCGCATGCCCACTAAGCACTTCTCTTGCTCACTCTATGCCTGCCTTCTGGGAGACAGGTGAATCCAACGGGTATCTAACAAAGAGAACTCATGTTAGCAAATTACTCTCTGGAATACAACAGACTTCCCCAGCCCCCACTGTTAACAGGCTCCTGGAAGGGGATGCTTCTGTGCGTTTTCTGGGTCACACATAAAATCTGGTTGTTTTTCTCAGCACTAATCCACACTTGGCTACATACTTTAATCAACTGTCTTAAAATTCTCAAATGAAGCTATAAGATAAAGGAATGTGCTGGCTGTACTTATTTACCTTTAAAATCCTTTACTTGTTGGCATCATTCTTTCCTAAGAGTTGATTATAATACCTAAAGATTTCTTACTGCAGTTATAATCCAGAAGTAAATAACAAAAGGTCTTCAACCTAACCAGAGGGTCATGGGTAGAGAAAGCACTGGATGTGTGACACTGAGAAAGTCATTTTGCCTCTTGTGAAATGGGAAGTTCAGATGCAGTGAACTGCTTTTAACTGCAGCTTTGAATACTCTGTGCCTCTGTGTTTGCTTTTCTGTTGCTGCAACAGGAAACCCAAGGTGGGCGTATTTTAAGAGGAAAGACCTTACTGTTTGGGGGCCTGCCTGTCTAGGACTGAGAAGTCCTGTTTGACCACTGGTGATGACATCCACAGCAGGTAACGCCACCATCATAACAAATGTGGGGGAAGAGATCAGACTGAGGGAGAAAGCCAGGTAGATTCTGAGACCAAGTTTGCTCAGTGTTGTAGGAACTACATAGTCAGGTCTGACGAGAACTATGTTAGTCCTTCCCAGAGGTGGCATTTCCAATCATCTAATCATTCTCCATTTGATGCTACCTCTTAAATTTTCCACTGTCTCAAAAGCACCCCACAAGGGAAAGCTTACAGTACTTGAAATTTTAAAAGACACACTCAAGCTCTACCCATACTATAACAGATTTTAAAAATAAATTTTCATGTAATTGTCCAGTGGATAATAGAGCTATATGGTCAATTATCTTGGCTATGTACTCTCTATGTATAAAATGATTGTCCATTTCCAGTCAACAGAATGTCAACCTTGGACTTTCAAAACTAAGGGATGTAATGTTTTCCCTTCTTTCAGAGAAGAACATTGGTTTATGTGACAGTAACTAGTTAAATATAAAGAGATGTCCAGCAGACCACAAAAATATTACTTAGATGTTCTCTAAGTTAAATTCCATGCAGTTTTTTTCCATACTCTATCTTAAACTTCTCACCAGACTTTCCAGACATCCATTGTTGTTTAGGTTGTGAGTAGAGTATTCCAGTCCCAAATGTAACCCCCGGAAATCTCTCCAGACGTAGCCAGAGATCCTGGAAGCAAAATCACCCTATGCCCTACATTTTCTAATTCTGAATTTTATTTCTTGAAAATAAGACAAAGTTTTCAGAAGTTACTACTCTGATATTGCTCTGATTATTTTGAACATTACCAACTTCTTTCGTCTACATAGGATTTTTTAATAGACTGTTTCCACCCACATTATCTGTGGAGATTGAAGCATAGCAGTTCATTGTCTATGACACATTGGAAAAAAGAAACATCTTTCCTAGGATTCTTTTTGGTACCTCCTTTTTACTGTATATGGAATCCTGCCTTTTTGAAAAAAGAGCTCTTGCCATGAAGGATGTATTTAGGAAAAGTCGGGCTTGTGTAAACAATGTCTAGTTCCTTCTTTTCAAAAGGCATAAGAAAAGGAGATATTTAAATCACCTTGAAACATTATGCCTCTCCTCTGCTGGTAGACCCCATAGATATCATACTACATGTACACCTAAACACTTACCTAAACTAACCTAAGCCCCATAGTTCATTGAAAGGCTTCAGCAATTTTCAGATTTTTGCCTTAAATGTGAGTGCTACAGTTTATCATGCTGCACTAAAAAGAAGGGGGGGGCATTTTCAAGGAAAAGAAAATAACATTTCCCCCACACTTCCACTTCTTCCCCGACCCTCTTACCTGTTTAAGGATTTCAGCTGCTGTTTCATGTGAACAATCAAATATCACATAGAACTCCTTGCCCTTCTTCATCTCCTTGAGTAAAGGCTTAGCATCTTTATTCCCAGAGGGCAGCTGGCGGATTTTGATTTTAATGTTGTATCTGGAGGGAGCTTTGATGAGTTCTTGCAGACGAATTAGACCTAGAAAATGACAACCAATCATGCAACAGGGACTGATCTGTATTGTTTATCGCCATTTACAGTTAGACGCATATCATTCCCAAAGTGTATCAAGCAGCCACCTACCTAAAGGTTACACTATTGACTTTCCATTTGTCATTCCATTCCTCTTTCTGCAATGGATTATACTGATATTTTCCCTTTGGAGGTATGTGTGGCTAGGAAGCACAATTTTCTCCAGTGCATTTTGAATTTATTTAAAATGAAATCGTCCTCTCCAGGTTTCAAGCAAAAGTTTGGTAAGCAAAAATTTGCTTGAAGTTTCTAAAGGTGCTTTCTTAAAAAGCCAAAAGAATACAACAGTTCCTTGGGATTGTTGGCTTTTGTAAGCTCATCATTAAGTATTTATACACAGCATTCTGTTTAGCAGCTAAATGGTTGGGCTGCTTTATTATAACCTTTCAGTGCTGGACATTTAATCTGTTCGTAAATGACTCACTGTATTTCTTGCTAATATGCTTAAAAGTTGAACTGTAAAATCCTTATTGGATTAAAAACGCTATGAACTTTTAGAGATTATCATCATAAAAGCAGAAAAACTTCTTTAAAAATTGACCACTGATGCTTAAAAAGTGGGCCCAGTTGACTAGCTTAGCAGGGAATGTGTGCTTTCCCACAACGATGGATCCATTGAGGTGCTCCATTCCCTGATAGCAATGCATTAGGGGTAAAGGTAAACAGCCACACAAACCTCCATCTGATTTACCATCATGTTAACTGCTGTTTGCTGCACTGTACGATGCTATGTTTCACTCAAGGGCTCCCATCACATTGGAAAATTGACTTTTTCAAGTATCCAGTGTGGTACCATTAAGATTTTTCAGCGTCAAGAAATCAATGAGGAATCACAAGCACTAGGAGTGTTGGGGTGGCCATTATGATGCCCTGGTGCAAGATGTCAGAGGGACACCAGCTATTTTCAGACTTGATGACTTTTTTTTCCTTCTCTTATTTTATTTAACTATTTCTCTCCAGAACTTATGTTCCTTGCTGTTTAAATGAAAAGCGTTTCTCTAATGCCATGAGTAGGTTTGAGTCTTGAGTATTGTACAACAAATTTATGATCCTGCTTTTCAGAGTCAAGAGGGCAGGGGCAAGGTGGAGATTGTTGTAGAACCATATCATGTTTTGGCATCCATCATCCTTTTAATTTCTGTAGACAAAGTGAAATTGTTAGAATCATAGCCTTCGTGAACTCTTGGTACTTTTCAAATTACTCATGTGGTTGAAGACTTTCAGGTACCCAAAACAAGGCACTTGTATTATTACTTCCAAATTCTCTTATCCTAAACCCCCAGTGAGTACTAAACAAAACATAACATAACATAACATAACATAACATAACATAACATAATAAAACAAAAGAAGCACACAGATTTGTACTTTTGGTACTTATTATATTTGTTGATCCTTTTAATAATTTTATGAAGCAAGTGTTATTATTTGTATTATTTCAAGGGCATAAACAAAAGCCCAGAACAATGAGGTAACTTACTCAGGGTTACAAAGACAGTTGGGAGGGGCCACAGATCAAAACTGTAATTTGAGACCATAATGCTCAAGTGTATCCACTTCACTATTCTGCCTTATGAAAAGAAGTTGCCACTTCCAGAGGAATAGATACAATTTAGGATTATTTGATGAGATGGAGAAAATATAGAATCAGGGATGAATTTTCCTTTCTTTTTTCCCTAGGCTTCCTACTTGACAATCACATACATTTTTTTTTTTTAACTTGAGCATGACCACAAATGAGAGCTCGATGTGGCCTTTAAATAAAATGGAAAAATATTTTAAAAGTGCATTTCATATGCTGCAATGAACTGCTCTTTTGTTCTTTGCTGAGTGGAATGTCAGTTGGAAGAAGGTCTTCCAGTCCTGAGGATTTGCATATACTCCCCTGGCATTTAAAGTTTATGTGCATTTTCTCATTTCATTCATTCATGTTTAGGAAAAAATATTTCCAGCATGTTCATTAGATCCCAAGCTCCGTGCTAAGCCTTGTAAATCAAACACATCCCTGTGTCCTTGCAGCCCATGGAGGGTTTTCCTGCTGTAACTCTCATGAAGAGGTTGGGGCATCAATCCCCACTTTATTTAATAGATTAGGAGATGAGGCTCCTGTAGGTGGTGTAGCTTGCTCAAGGTCATGGAGGTAGAAATGGCAGATTCACTGCTTAAGTCAAGTCTAGCTCCTGTTACTAAAGTAGAGCTCTTTCCACTAAATCAATGTCACTGCCTGGTTTTTGGATTTCAAGATAAATAATTGAATGACGGATGCTTTCTACAAATAAATTACTGTGTAAGTAAATAGACAAAGAAGCATTGAACCAACCCAAAATATGGGAATTTTATTAAACATATGAGGCCATTCACATGCGTGCTTCCCCTTCCCAATAAAAGTAAGCAGACTTTCTCATAGTTGTTTCATAAAGGAAAGTAGATTTAATAGGAAGAGCGGAAAGGCAGGAGCAATTCAGTTTCTGATTGGAATAAATTTATCTTCAGGAAAAAGGTGTCATGATTGCCCTACTCTTGTCATTTGCCAGAATGCAGGTACATTGGCTTAGGAAAGGGAAGGAGCAACAGATTTAAACATTACAGACCCAAGTTGTGAGAAGAACAAAGAACGAGGAACAACAATTTCGCATTTGCTTTCCTGGAGCAATTGTTTGCTTAAGAAAAGTCATTCTGGTTTCATTAACAAATGATGTAGAATTTACAATTCCAAAAGCTGTTTTTGTTCCCGGGAGACCAAAGTTAGAGAAAGCTTTCCTTTTTGCATTTTGATTTTCCAAGCAATCCATCTATCATTTACATTTCATCATACTGAATAGTTAAAGGCATTATTTGTTACACAAATAATTACTTCAGGGAAAGGAAATTAATGCGGTGCAGCACCTCCTTTTGCTGCTCTTTTTCCTGTGTTCTCTGCCAGCCTGAGGAAGTGACCTGCTCCAGCCCCACTGGGACTCCAATTGCAGAGAATGTTAGCAGTGCATGTGAAGCTGGAAAGCTTCCGTTTTTCCAGCCCACTGGAGAGGAGGGGCTTCAAAAATGAAATGCAGGTCAAGAGAAACACAGACAAATTCAAGTGGGTAAGGTTCTACCATAAAACTGATCTAGTCTGGACTTTTCAAAAAAGGTCAATATTATGAGTCACAAAGGAAGGCTGAACTGTTCGGCACCAAAAATACTAGAATGATTTGACCACTAAATGCAATGAGTGATCCAGCACAAGTAGCAAAGATGGAATGACGTGCAGTATATGATTCCATATATATTTAGGTAGCACTACTGTTTCATCATTTTTAAATTTCCCACATTTCATAATTATATTGCAGTAGTAACAGGGGAGGTATCTGTGGGCTAAAACAGTCATAATGTCTATGACTTACATTCAAATGGCTGAGCAATGCTACTACCTACTACTATTGTTATTGACCTTACAGTCATTTTTACCACGCAAAGAATGATTGGGCATTAAAGCAAACATGGTCAAATAATAACAAATGCTGACTCTAGACAAGAGTTTACTGTACACTTAAATTTTCCCTGAGTTCAAGTGTTCCTAAACAGAGAGAGGAAGCTTGTAGATATAAAATAATCTCATAAAAGACTCCTCCCCAGCCCTTCCCTGAGGAATGCAATTAGAAAAGCACCTTTGATTCGGAAATGCTTTGGAGAACAGCCTGTTTATTTTACGTAAGTTTGAACAAGGCTTTGCCTAAAGAGGTAACTTTTGAGAATATCTGAATGCTTGCTTTGACTGCATATCTTCTTTGTGTGCTCAGATGTGACACAGAAAAATGCTGGTTTGCATGCATATTGAATAACCTAGGCAACAGGTGGAGCATATGGAAGACAAATGGATCCCGCTGTTTCCAGAGGATGCTTAGAATTTCCTCTGGCTTCTCCTTCAGCTATAATAGACCTTGCTATTTACACAGCCTCTTTTGTGAAGTATGTTATATGCCTTATTAATAGCTCAATAAACCCAGAATATATCTCTGAAATGGATAGGTGTCAGTGCTATTTTACATACAAGAAAGTGAGGCACAGGCAGGTCAATTGTTTGGAGTGACCCAGAAAATGAGTTGCAGATGCCAGGAACTGGAAGCAACTTTGGAGGTCAAGCCCCTACTTGATGGAGGAATACCCTCCACACAGCTGCTGCTGAACACCTCTCCTTGTTAGAAATTCTCTATTTTACATTGCAGCCCAAACCGTTTCCGAATAGCTTTAGTTATATTTAATGAATCTGAGTTCAGAAGAAAAGTACCTACGTTTTCTTGAATCTTAATCCAATTCCCGGTTCATTAAGCCACATGAGTGGGTTTGATGCTGTAAAAAGCAAATGTAATAAACCACTGGGACCCAAAGATCAGATCACAAATTTTAAACGTTAATTTCCTCCTCAGTCGAACTTAGAAACATGCAAAATGGCATTTCACAAACTTGTTGATATATTAATGTCTCCAAATCTAATAGGATTCTTAAGGAGATCTATGCATAAAATGTGAATCCTCTAAAGGATAGAAAAATCAGAACTGAGAAATGAGATATGGAAATGGAACTAGGGAAGGAATTACCTGGGGTGCAAAAAGCGGCATTATTAAGTGGAGATCTTCATACATATGATTTTTCAAAAGTACAACAAAAAAAGGTTAGTCGGAAACTTCCTTAAATAAAAAATATGTCTCTTGACTGCAAAGGACCTCATAGAAGAGTGTAGCCAAAGTACCTGAGATTATTGTGTTTCAATGAGTTCCACCATATATTTTGGTACTGAATTCCAGGTAATATCAGTGGTAACTAAAACTAATATACCTGGTGTACAGTATCCAAAGGTAAGTCTCGAGCAGAATTCGCAAAATTTGATTAGAAGGTCAAAGGACCGGGGTGGGGATACGGGAGCGAGAAAAGAGTGAAGTGAGAGAAAAAGGGATGATCATTGACTGCCTTGTTAGTATTCAGTAGCAAGAATTTCCCATCTCTCACTTAAATCAGGGGCATAGCACAAAGGCACAGAGCAGAAGGGCTTTGAACAGCACCAAGTGAGTATAACAACCCCGCCAGGGGCACTGTGATTGCTGAAAGCAGAGGATTCACTGATTGTTTTATTCAGCACTGATTATGTACAGAGTATCTTTCATTTCGGCTGCATTAGCCATGATAAAATGTTACTTTCTATTGATATCTAGTTTTAGGCTTCTTTCAAAAGTCTTGGTCCAGTATTTTCTATTTTTTTTTCCTTTTGGAGAAACAGGAGGAAATATATTAGATATAATATTCTCACTTGCTATTTAAATGTAGCCATAAAAGTAGCTATTTCATTTATTCACAGAATGGTTGAGCACATTTAATGAGTCAATTATCTAAAAGAACTGTGCATGACACACTGTCAGTACTCAAGAATTTAGTTATTGTTGTTTCTGTGGTTGTCATTCCTCTCGTGATTACTCACAGGATTTATCTTGTTCAATGACTGACATTTTTATGTGTGTTGATGTCATTTCAAATTAATCTTCATTGTAAAGCTCTGAGACAATGTTCGTTATAGTGACTAATAATTATATATTATAGACTGTATTTTAGGCATCTGATGTTGCTATGATGTATTAAGTAAAAAAATTACTTAACAACACCAAGGTACAAGAGGAAAGACACTTTCAAGGGCTGTGTTTCTTCAGCACAGGACTTGAGGCATCTGTCTGGGACTCCCCCGAACTCATACATGAACTGACTAATCTTAACTCCATGTAGATATCTAAAGATATCTTAAATGCAAATTTAGTATATTTATAACTGAATTACTGATACCCTCCTTATTCTCCTAAGCTAGTTCCAACTTTGACCTTCAACTCAGGTGATGACAGCTCTTTCTTTTTGACCCAAGCTTAAAAGATTAGAGTTCTCTTTAGCAACTCTCTCTCATCCTACACTCCTTCAGGATATTATATTTATTATTAAGGATTTAATTCTCATTTTTTAGTTCACAGATATGAATTCAAACTAACCTGCCTGACTGCCACCACAACATTAATATTTTATAAGAAAGGAGCACAACCTCCCTGCTCTTATGCAAGGTTTAAAAATAAACTTAACATATGGCACTCAAGTCAGAGGAAAGCAATGTGCAGATTGAAATACTGAGCAAAACTTTGCTATTTCAGAGGAGTGGGAGAGAATACGCTTCCTACTTTCTTGTTAAGCAGGTTAATCTGAGGCAAGTTTGAGCAATCTGAGATAACTCAAGTTTGTCGGATGTTAAATCCCTCAATTCAAAGTCTATGTTAAACAGATGCAAAGGTCGGGATGGATACACAGTAAGATAAGATAAAAGAGTTATCAGATTAAAGGTAACATGCATGCAAGCTGGAAACATCCATGATGTTATTTTTACTGTTTTCTCAAAAACCCTCACTGCCTGCCTGATCAATCAAACACTGAAGGGTCATCACTCAAATGCTGGGAAAGGAAAGAGGACAGTGGGACAACATGAAAGCTTGCAAGCAAGAGCGGACTCAAATATCCTCATAGTGTAAAGCTTGCTCTGGATTTAAGGTATTTCCAGCACTGCATGATGGCTTACTCTTCCACGGCTATCACCTGAGTGTCTTGTTTGGTTTCTATAAAAAATCACATGGGAGGCTGTCATATTTCTACCTTTCCCTACAGGATGACGGGGTGGCACACCATCCAGAGGGCTCTATGAGTAATGTGAATCTGATTCTGCTCAAAACTTTGTCCAATGTCTTTCTATTTCAAACAAAGCAAAAACTCATCCAGTAATAAGCAACAACTTCTACCCTGTCTCTCTCATTATCTGGCATGCCTTCACATTAACATTAACTGTTGCCCTTGCCTGAAACTTTCTCCCTGGTACAACATGTTTTCCCTTCTCTGTTCCTTCAAGTCTTTGCTCAGATCTCACCTTCCCGATGTGCCATGACCTTGACTTCTGCTAACTGCACTCTTGTAGAGGCATCTCATCTTGTTCACTTTTTCTTTCTCCCGCAATACTTACCATGTTTGAAATTTGTAATTCAATTCATATAGGAAAATGCATTGTTTTTTCTTTAGGCTTCAATATAGTCTAAGTTCTTTCAGGCTAGGATTTTCTGTCTGCTCTGTTCACCAAGACCTTGAACAATGACTAGTACATTGTAAATATTCAGTAAATATTTGTGAAATGATAGGTTTTAGCAGCAACACTGAGTTATTAAAAATACGTGCTTTGGGAATGGGGCATCAAGACAGTAAGGTGAAATAAGAGTTTGGATCTTAAAATGAGCAACTTATTCACAGAGTTGAAAATTATCTCAGGGCTTACCAAGGGCAACCTCTTAGGTAATGCAGAAATCTACACAGGACCTTTTTTTTTTTTGGACAGAGCTTCCATAGACTGGACTTAGTTTTTCAGGGTAAGGAGTTCAATTCCTTGGGAAAAATACATTATATCTCCAGAGATTCCTATAGATTAAAATTTCATCCTTTTGGTGATGCCAAAGCTACTTTCCTCAATCCTCCATCCACTGTAGTCAGAGGATTTAGCCAAACTTCTTCCGTCCCATGGCATGGCAGATATTGCAATTTTCTTCTCAGGGTTTACTGGTGTTCCTGTGCAGCTGAAATAGTTTAGTTATTTCACCTTTACTCATTTATTATGAGTATGGATATGAATAGTCTCCGCATCCATGTCTATGACAGGGCGAATACTGGGAAGTCAGTCAGTACAAGCACTTTATAGAACAGGAAAAATTTCTGTTTGTAACTTCTTTCTTTTCCTTACAATGTTTTGCTTAAACATTTAAAGAGGATTGACAAAGACGATTCGAGATACTTTATTTATATGTACAAATCTTTCAACGTGTGGAGGATTGTTTTAGTGATGGTCTTTAGCACAGTGTTACCAATATAAAGGCTGTTTATTCAGGGCCTTTGTACTCATTCTTCTGCCGATCTATCGTGCTCTCCCCACATTATGCAGGGCTCCCACATGGCTTGTTCGCTACCTTCTTTCATGGTTTGCCCGTATACTATTTTCTACTAGGCTTTCCCTGGTTTCCTTACTTTCAATTGCAAAGCCCCCCTGACTCTTCAGGCTCCCAAATGTCCCTTGCAGCTGTTTTTTTTTTAATCTTAGTAATATTCACTACCATCTACCATGGTACACAGCACACATCTCAGTTCCTTTTTCATCTCCTTTCCTTCCCTTCCCTTCTTCTCCCTGCATCTATGATCCCCTTCTCCTCTGAGAAAGATCTATCTCCCTGCTTTCTATTCATTCTTTATTTTTTATTTTGGTCTCTATTTATTCTTTGAGTTTCTCATGGAAGAGAAACCACGTGATATTAAAACTTGTGTGTCTGATTTGTTGGGCTGACTAGAATCCTGGGATCACTGTTTAGCTCAGTACCTATTTTTGTAAATAAAGTTTTATTGAGACACTCTTTGTTCACGAAGTTACATGCTGTCTACAGTGATTTTCTGGCTACCTCAGCAGACTAATGCAGTTTTGACCAAGATTACAGTATAGCCAGAGACATAGCCTAAGCTATACGCTATTTTATTCTGCAATATATTAGTTAGTGTTAATTTCGTACAATTTTTGAAATTCTGTATTGTTTCTATCCTTTCTTTGGTTTGTTTTTAAAATTCAAAAAATTTTTAAAACATGAATATTATGTGCTACACACATGTACTAATAAATATGGGGCAAAAGACTTCTGAGATTGCTGTTTCACTAAACAAATAGTGAGCTGTGGCTGGTTTTGCTAAAAATTTGCCTTGCGAAAGCAGAAACTGCTGAGTCTCCTCCACACTGCATTTGGTGCTCAGCCTCTCAGCTCTTTTCAATGAGTGTGAAGGGAGGGAAGCCAGGCTCCCAGCAGGGGTTTAATGGAGCAGAGGGGATGTCCAATGGGCAGCAGTTTCTCATGGTCTCTCTGGGTCACCTTGGAACATGAGAGCCACATCAAGGACTGCTGGGAGGAATATCCAGCAAAGAGAGACAGAAGAGATGAGGCGAGACACAGCTTTACTTCTCCCAAGAGTTCTCCTCAGTCTTTCTACATTTTAACTTCTAGAGGACAAAACTCTGCCTGCTAGTGTTGAGTGAGCTGAATTTTTTCCTTAGAGACCTGCTCACAGCTCCCATTGACTTCAATGGGAGTAATGGGCCATTTGGTCCCACAACATCTGTGCTGGCTTCAGGCTATTTAACAAACTCCTAAACAAACCCCAATAAAGTGCTCTTTAATGGGCACTTAATTTTGTCATGGGGGTGGGTGCTGAGCACACCTAAGTCCTTTTTTTTCCCTTTAGGTTTACTAAGCTTCCTGCTTTTTATGGCTTGATAATTACTACAACCCAGAACCCTGAGTTAAGCAGTGTTAAACCTACTCAAAGTCAGAAGATGCCTGCTTTTATTGATCTCAGTTGATCTGTTTACTCTCTGGGTTCCAATTTAATGGTTGAATTGATAATTCATTTACATTTTTAATGTTGTTGTGGGCAATACATTTTAACATGAATCATCTCTTAACTTAATGAGTGACATACAGAATCAGTTTGGATTTTCAATTTCAACAAGTATTTATTGTACATCTGAGTTCAGGTGAACTTATCAAGGATAAAAATGTCATTGAAGTTTCTGATAAAGGTGATAGAAATAATAATCATATTTTTCTATTATGCAAAGCTATCACTTTTGAGTAACCACCCCTATGTCAGTGGGAGGGTAGGACATTAACTTTTGTGTCATACACCTACTAATTATACTTTAGCTAAGCACAATTTAAAATATATAATGTCCACACCTTTGTTTGAACTCCTTCTTAAATTAAATCCATATGTCACAGTGATTTGTTTTCCTTTTAGATGATTTTGCTTTGCGTGAGATACAGATATAGTGAGAAATTACACTGTGGACAGGTCAATGTAATGTGAAATAGCATGGTTTTACAACTAATGAAATTCTCTATTTAACAAAAGTAGGCAACTTGGAAGATTTAGCTACACTTATGTTCACAATGTAATGTTCTACCTGAAGGCTCTTTGAATATGCTCATGGAGTTCATTTGATGATGTGTTTTCTTTCCTCAAGCAAGTGAAGCTCTAAAAAATGCCTGCTTATGGCTTATTCCTCTCAATAGGATTGTTTTGAATATAATACTTATGAATTCTATATCAAATCACCTATTAACTTCACTCCTTTCTAAAATGAGATGAGGCATAGGAAAATACATAAATGCATATTTTTAGCCACAGTAGTCACTTCTATGTGACAGAGTTTGATGCCAAACCAGAGTTTAATGCCAAATAGAGGTTCACTATTCATTTTCTGAGGAATAGTAAGTACTACTGTTTGGTGAAAAGGACAGTAAAAAATGAAACAGCAATGAAATATTTGAAAGTGCTTTCCTTTGAATTTTTACTGTCAATTTTATTAGTCTCATTACCAAATGTATAGATCAAGTAAATGAGTTAATTCTGAAGAGAGAAAAAAGTTCACATGTCCAATAGCATTAGTTTTCTGTGTTGAATTACTAAGCTCTTTTTTATTTATCAGATCTATGAAAAATAGCAAATTAAAAGTAAAAATAAGATAAAATTTCAATTTTCATAATATTTCAGTTTCATAGGCATGTGAACAGATCATTGAAGTAGAACATGAAGTATAATTCTTTAATTTCTAAAGTACTATTGAACAGTCTGGGATCTCACAGAGTTTAGGAAGAGATAAGAGTTGAGTGTGATGGTGGTGAATTAGACAACCTTCCAGCATGAAAGTTGTGCAGAGGTTTATCCATATTATAGGACAGCCTCAGGAAACAGGATTTGGAAAGAATTTAAGGATGTATAGGAAATGATGTGAGAATATAAGCAGTGTATAGGATGATGAAGAGGACCAATTATGATAAAACTACATATTTTCATAACAGAAGAGTGGTGTTGGTAGATGATGGTGATAATGATGATGATGGCTTTGATCGTGGCCTTGTGAGTCAAAGTTCCTGTGACAGTGAAATGGAGCAAAAATCAGCTGATACAGATACAGAGAATGCAGATCTGCTTGATTCAGATAACAAGGAAAACAGCAAAGCAAGTACATAATTTCCAGTCAAAATGCTGCAAAATGGTCATGCAACCAAATGGAATGATCCAATGTTATAACTACTGTCTTTGAAAATACTGTCCAAAAATACATAAGGGTCTTGGCAGGGGTGAACCATATTGGACAGAACACCAACACTACCACTCAATGTTGGAAATTATATCAAATAAATTCTATGAGGTGCTGTGAAATAATCAAAGTCTGATATTCAAGTAAAACAATCTGTATGCACACAATAGCTATATTTGAAAATAGATTTATTGTGACATATCACTAGCTAAACTAAAGTATTCATATATCTGCTGTATTTAGCAGGGATTTCTCATGGCAATCACAAGAATATAAAAGACTTATGGAAAAATGATGAATCAAAATATGACATAAAAATGTATGCCCTTGTAGATATGAAGACTCATTATGCTTTCAATTTAGAAATTTATACTAGAACTCAGTTTCAGGTCCTTGTTTGTATAGTAATAAACAGAATGATGTTATAAATAGATTTGTTATTTCATCACCCGGACTAATTGGAATGTAACGTTCAACATTGATTTACCAGCTTCCAATTGATATTGCATTTGCTAATGGAGCACAGATGACAGTGCTGGAACTGTACACGGGAAAAAAGCAGAAATTCCAAAAGAAATGCTATAATTTCAAAACAGAGAAGTGTATAGAACAAGTTTTGGATTTCAGAAAGATTTCCATCAACACTGTACTATGACAGAAATATTGATGGGAAACCTCAAAAAAACCCAGAAGCCTGAGATAGAAACTTTCAACAAAACCAAATGTGGAATAGATTCTTTTGATGAGTTATGTAGCAGCTATGATGCCACTTGAAACACAAAGTATTGGCAGGTGGTTATATTTTACTCCATGTTAGATGTATGGCATAAGTAATTTGATACTTTACAAAGAAAATAACAAGCGCAAAGTACCATGGAGAAATTTTCTTAGAGGACTGAGTCTGGAATTCGTCAGACATCATTTAGAGCAGATAGAAAACAAAATGTTTCTTCTTAGGGAACTATGCACACACACAAAATTTGGGTCACACTGGTGAACTGACAGGTGAACAGGCAAGTGCAGGATGCTAAAGACCTACTATGACAACAGAAAAACTATGTTTTTCAAGAAGAACAAGAAAATAAGACATATGCATTATCAATGTGGTCCTTATGTATGGAACATGCAATTTTCATGTGAAAATGGCCTTGAAGGTGATAATTGAAGTAAAGATTATATTTTCTGTACATTTCTATTGACATTTCCACTGTCATTAACATAGGTGTTTGTTTCTAATGCTCTCTCTTAGGTTTTGTAAGCAAGGAAACAGGCATTTTCATTGTGAAAATGTTGACGTCTATTCTAAGTACTCTGTACACATTAATTATTTTACTAATAACTTGTGGCCTTGCTAAGTGCATGTCATACATCATAGTAGGAAACTCCTGGCAGAACAGGAAGAGAGGTTACAAAAGTGGCCTGCCACATAGGAGAAGAAAGCTAAGCACATGTACTGTCAGTTCAAGCAAGTGGCATTCATGGAGCATGCAGTTGTCATTTATGAAGGCTGCCTTGGGTATGACAGTTGAAGCAAAGATTCTTGGTAGACTTTTGTTTGTGCTTATGTTTCAACATGTTTTTATATCTTATGTTCTCTCTTAGTTTTTGTAAGCAGGTACACAGCTGTGTTGAAAATGTTGATGTTTATTCTATATGTGCAACACATGTTAAGAATTTAATGCTTTATCTTACTGATATTCCATGTTTCTGTTAATTTCACACCACATAATATAATAAGAATCTCCGGACAAAACAGAAAGACCAGCAAGATGTCAAGTACATCCTACAAAAAGATCAGGAAAGCAAAACACATGTGTTGTCAGTGTAAGTGATCTGTGAGAATGGAATGTGCTATTGTGTGTGCAGACTGCCTTGGGTATATAATTGAAGTAAAGACTTTTTTGTAGAGTACTATTTCTATTTTCATTGTAGTTTATATAAGAATTTATTTGTTATCCTTTTTAGACTTTGTACACCAAAAGCTAATTGACATTGAAAATTTTGATGCTTTTTATAAACATTCAATAAATATTAAAAATAAAATACTTTATTTTTGTGATTTTTCCTGTCATTCATTGTTTAATATAATAAAACTCAGACAATTAAAATTAATAATTCATAAGTGGAGATATTCTAAAGAATAAATGTGGGTTTGCCACACCCATACTTATGAGACTTTATGTCAGAAAATGTGTTACACTCTGCTTAAAGAAGATTAAAAAGGCTTGATGATGAAAACCTCTGAATGAGAAGGGCTTAGACAATGAATGATCACTGGCTGACTACAAATCAGACAATAGAGAGACTGAACTTTTATAGATCCTGAAATGGAAGCAGAAAAGAGAGATTGAACTCCCAGTTTAAAAAAAATGAGGGTGGCAAATAAAGGATTTAATGAAGACCAGGTGTTAAACAGCTGTATTTCCATCCTGCATCCTAAAATAAGCAGATGGAACACCACAAACTTCCTAACCAGGCTCATGACTTGGCTCTGCATCCCTTTAGAAATGGTCCACTTTAATGGTATGACCCTAACGGAATTCTTGCTTCTTTATCTACTTTGGGGACATTTCTAGGCATTCATATAGATATTTATCAAGTAAGAATCCTGTTATGTAGGCACTTCAATTGTGATCACAATCATAACAAAGGTGCATAAATGAATTGCATCTTTAATATTGTAATCTGCCTATATTATGTATCAGTAAGGTGATATTTAAAAACCAGTAAAAGCCTGATACGGTGGCTCATGCCTGTAATCCCAGCACTCAGGAGTATGAGGGAGAAGGATCATTGCAAATTCGAGACCACCCTCGAATACAAAGTGAGCTGCAGGACACCTTGAACTGTATAGCAAGATCTTGTCTCAAAAAGACCAAAAACAAACAGACAAACACCACTGTATATTTGATGAAGAAAGGGGCATCAGAAAGGATCAACAAACCAGAAAAAACTTGAATTAGTTGCTTATGACATTCTTAATTTACTTTCCAATACTGTTTGCTTCATAAAGAACGTTAGAACATTTTCATGCTCTGTACCCAACAAGTTTTATGCCTGTGGGACCGTTGGGTTCCCTCTGTCCAGACCACACATGGCCAGGTCAGGCCTTGCATAAGTCCCATACCTGTGCTGTCTTCGTACACCACGGTCACTGTTTTCCAGTTGTAATAGAGGACCAGATCCAGGACTGCCCTGCTGATAGCTGCATAATCTGGGTACAGGTTGATGTAAAACAAGTCTTTATTGTCCACTGAAGGGTGCTTCCATCGAGTCTGTATGTGTGGAACTTCCAGAGCATTGCAAATGGACTGCACAGCGCTGACCGAGGAGCTATGAGAAGGGCCGAAGAGAGCAGCCACACCGAGAGCTAACTGGTCACAGGCTGAGGGTGTCCAGGGTGAAGAGGAGCAAAGCGGGCAAGGAAAATGGGAGAGAAAGACAGCTATGAATATTATTTTTCCTTTCATGATTCCTCTTTTTAATTTAGCTGTTGGAAAATCTCCTATACTTCTCATCTGTATGCTAAGCAAATATCCTTCTTCAACTTCCAATATTCTTGAGATACCAAGATAATGATAGACGTAAATGTAGGTCTGATTAGCAATACATCACAGGGCCAACTCCCTGCAAATAAAAATGAGCTACTGGTCTCACTTCATTACCTTTAATCAGATGGAGTCCAAATCGTTTGCTCGATGTGGTGTTACCCAGGGGCACTCTGAGAGATAACCAGCAAGCTATTTGTCAAATAAACTTCCAATGAATTAAGTTCTGTCACACAGCAAGGTAGTAATGAAGTTAGCGTGACCATGGAATTCAGGAAAAAGTCACCTTTTGGTGACTACAAAGTACTTTAGCTCTTATCTTCCCAAAATTCAGAGAGGAGTCCTGGATTATTGAAATATGGATAAAGAATGTTCATGGCAGTGCTGATACCTATTTAATTACTGAAAATGCACTGCCAAAGCTTAATGGGTCTTAGAAGACATTTATTTGGCCCACCCCCTCACTGCAGAGCAAAGGGACACCAGTCAATCAGGTCACGTTCCACCTTGGTATCAGCCAATATGCAGCCTAATATGATGAAGTTACTATGTATTTAAGAACTTATTTATAAATTAATTTTTCTTATTATGACAGCATTTGCATTGAGTGAATTCACAATACTTAAAATACATCAAGGACCAAAAGACTTTGTAATTAGACCATCATCTTGGGATAATTCCTGAAAAAACTGGGATCTTTATGCAAATACAGTTTTCATCTTTTGCTTTTTTCATTCCACATGGTAGCATGCCTTTCTTTTAAGTCATTACAAATTCTTCAAAGGTATATTTTTAGTATCTGTAGACTATTCCATTAATTTAACTAATTTATAATATTTAAGCTTTCTTTTTATTTTAATTAGATTATATTAAATTTTTCTCTTTATCTTAGGTTATTACTTTAGTGTAGATTTCCAGGGTTAACAGCTATAATTAAAGCACTTTGATATTTTAAAGTTGTAATGATACATATTAACCAAATTTACCTCTAGGAAGTTTGGAGTATTTTATCCCCTATAACCATGTAAAATAGTGGTTATGAATTTTATGCTGGTAAGCATTAAACATAAATTTAAATGCATTTTAAGAATTATGTTATGATTCTATTTAAAGGAATGTAGAACTGCCAAGAAATAAGATTGTACATCAGGATTGAATAACAGCCAAATTTATAAGTGAAATTATATGCTTTTTATATCATAGTGCCATTTTACAAACAAAATAAAATAGAAAAATTATGGCTCTATAAAATTTCTGAGTTCCTTAAAAATAATAAAATTTGATAACTGTATTACAGTTGTCTCAAGAATAGCAGATATTGACACTCATACCAAGGAAAACTTTCTGATCCTGTAATGTTTGACACTGTCTACATGAATTATGGAGAATTATGGTTGTGTGTGTTTTGCTGTAGGTGTGAATTGACATTGTCTTCAGAAGCTAGTTTTCTAGATATGTTTTCATTATTTACCCAGATAAAATAGGACCATGAGAGTATGTAAACTGTTATTTTTTCCAACATGAGCAATGGATGAAATTCTTACTAATACCTGACTCTGGGATACTAATATTACTTGACAGAAAATCAATTCTTTTGATTTCTGTTTCCAGAAAATTACCAGTTTCAAGAAGCTTTGGGCGTTTAATTTACAAATATAAAGTAAAGCAGATATTTTAGATCGTAAGAAAGCTTTTAATTTTTATGTGGGTTGAAATATCATTCCTAAATGTTTTTGTCATTCTATATTTGTTCAGTTCTGTGTGTGAGTGTGTGTGTGTGTATGTGAGAGAGAATCAAGAATATAACCCGGAGAAATCATGCAGTGAGGGTAGCTTGTAAACCTTAAGGAGCTGTATAATCATGTTTTATTATTTGTTCATAGACAACTCTGACCTATATGACGCCACCAATTCTATCCATTTTGAAAAAGAAACTATAAGCAAACAAAAAAGGGTATTAAGCAAGCACATGCTGTAATTTAGCTAGGTTAACTCAGTTAACAACCAGTATTCAAGCATTTGCAAATGAACATGAACAGGGTACTGACTGGATTCTGTTTATCTGCATAGCCATATGGTTCAAGGAACCACTCTGTGATAAAGAGAGCTTCTATGCTGTGAAACCTTATTCTCATACAAAATTCTCATCTGATAGCTACATAGTACCTGTATGAATCTTTCCATGAGCAAAAGCTTGCAGCCTGTCTATAAATTAGATAATTTTTGAACCACTTGTCTTGTGTTCATAAAAAAAAAATTCAGACTGCTCTCTCAGATTTAATCTTTGCATCTCTATGACTTTGTATAAAGGACTATTAAAAATGCTAGGAAATCTCTGCTAAAATTCAGGGAGTGACTTATGTGTGTTCTGTGCATTTTCACAAGTTCAGTGCATGTGACCTTCTAAAAGTTTTATTTGACCATACAGTACAATTTCATGGTGTTATCTCTGTTTCAGGAAGGAAAAACAGATCAAGTTTGACGTTTTGCACTCACAGCTGAACTAGTTAATCATGGAGTGGAGGGTACTGAAGGGTAAGCTAATCAGAAAGGTCCAAAAACAGGGCTAGGCAACGTCCATTAGGCTAGTGCAGATTGTATTGATTAGTGATATAGAGGACTGAGATTTCTTACAACTTCTTTGGACTAAGATGTCCATTTTGACAAAGGGCAGATAACAAAAGAAAGGTGACTTGGAGAGCAGGTAAATCACCCAAAGAAGCTTTTAAAAGTGGGAAAATAGTTACCTCTGCGGGACGCTTCAAAACTATCGAAAAGATTAATTCTCTGGATGTCATAGGTTAATGTGGTGTTAGGCATCAAGGTTCGGTTTCTGTTAATGCTGGTGACTGCAAACTTGAAAGCCAATTCTTCAAGATTAACAGGTTCATTTTCCACAGTTTCAAAAATCCCCCCTGCAGAAGCAAGAGATATACATATATATGAGCAACATTAATCACGTGATTCACGCATGTTTTTAAAAAAGAAGAATGTAAATTCTAAATAAAAGACCTAACATGATAAACGCAGAAATGGTCAAAGCAGATTCCCAAATCAAGGCTGGAAGTTTATCAGCATATGCCATATGCAATCAATAGGTCTCCCTGCACACCAGTACTTAAGATTTTTCAATCCAGGTTTGGATACCTCTCCGATGATCAATGTATTCCAAATACTTTGAACTATGAATATATAGGTGATGTGAAGGTAGATAGCAATTTTCTATGGTTTGCACAAAGATCACATATGCTTGACCCAAACATATTTTGAACTGTCACAGAAAAGACTGTGTAAATTTCAAGAAACTGAGTAAAATGTGTAATCTTCCTGTTTGCTTTTTCATTCATATCCTACCTTGAAATTTATGTAAAAAGAGTTATTTCATAGTGGCTTTCGTCCTTGGAAAGAAGATCTTTCTATTTGGAAGTAGACTTCTAGACTCTAAAAAGATTGGGCAGAGAGCTGAGTGAGATCAAAATGGAATACATACTTTTACACTATTCAGAATGGAAAGATTTTTCTATGATTTCTGGACTAGAATTTGGGTATCATATTTTAGTGCTTCAGAGACCTGTTTTTTTTTTCTCAAATTTTTGATTGTGTCCAAAAGCAAACCTACATCCCATCCCTGAAGAAACACATTACTCAATGACTAAGAACAGATGCCATTAGCTCTGCTATTTTAAACATGAAACTCTCAGTGCAAACAATAATATGAAAATTAGTGCTTAAATGGAGCTGTGACTTGGAGACATTGATGATGAATAGAGCATATTATTAACTGTACATCATTAATATTTTTTTACTGCTTTTCTGAGGTTATCAATAGACAGAGTATGAAGTAGAAGACCTCTTAAGTACATTCAATTCACTCACTCCTTGACTCATTTTTTAAAGTATATGTTATCTGACATCATAAAATATTGAATACTTGTAACTATACGGTTTCTATTTACCTTGACTAACCATTGAGCAATGCCTTACCAAAACTTGGTTGTGAAGACTTTTTCCAAATGTGTCTATGCTAGACTGATTTGTGAATGCTTTAAGTTTTCCCTTGACTCAAGAAAGAAAAAAGGATATGAAAAAAAAACTCAACAGAAAGTGACAAATAAATTTCAAGAGTATGATTTATGTACATTCATTCTTAGAAAACTCCAGTTGACAGGCTCTAATTAAAAGTAATTACCTTGATCCTACTTTGAAAGAATAATAAACAAATGCATAGCTGTAATTTTTCTGCTAAGCTGACCTTATTAAATAACCCACCACAGTGTTGGGTTGTGAAAATTTAAAAGGCTCTGAAATAATTTGGCTCTTTTTTTTTATGACTATTTTTGGTACATACAGCTTGATGATATGAAACCTTTAAGTAAAGTTGATTCCCTTGTTGTTTGAGAAACCGTAGTTGAAATCTAAATGGTGATTTTGTGTGATCATGCTCATCTTCACCTCAGGGGCCATATGGGATAATTCTCTCTAAAATCAGTGTTAGGAGAATTTTTGCTCTTGAAATAAGTTTATGTTTTTCCTTTGTCAGACAACTATGAGAAGGAATTTGGGGATGAAGTTTCCATTTTTCTCAGTTGTTAATGAATGCTTAACAGGGAAGTTAGAAATCTCTTAAAATAGCCCCTCGGTCACCAAAGGAATGTGGATGGAAGGTGGACTTCTGGTCATGATCAAAGACACCCACACAGTGGGCTCTTTGGGGTTAAATGTATTCACAATAATTATTAACAGCTATTTCTTTACTTGTTATGTGCTCAGCTTTAGTGAGAACTCTCATGGAGAGAGACAGTATGTCTTACTCAGAATCACTGTCACAATGGAGACCCAGGTTCTACAACTTCCAGGCTGAAACATTCAGGAAACATGTCACTCACAGGCTAGATATAAGCACCACTAAGTTTATAAAAGACAACAAACATTTGAATAGAAAACAGAAGTTCTGATGAATGGTCATTAGCTTAACTTTTCCTGGGTTAGAATTTTTAAATATTAGGAAGAAAGTCACTATGAAATAACTCTTTTACATAAATTTCAAGGTAGGATATGAATGAAAAAGCAAACAGGAAGATTACACATTTTACTCAGTTTCTTGAAATTTACACAGTCTTTTCTGTGACAAATTTAGATGTTTCTATCCAATACACACAATTCAAGTTATTTCTATCATTTTTCATCTCTCAGTGTGATCTAGTAATGCTCCCTCATTCCAGTACTCTGTAAAACAAATATACAATGCAGTCAGAGTACTCTGGAAACAAAATTCTTTCCAAGAAGTAGATTAGTATTATTACACATGGATAATTGACATACAAAACAAGTTGGCACCAATCGTAAAACTTCCTGCTCACCTCAGAATTACTCCTTTAGTGTAGAGTTGCCCTTTATACAAAACAACGTAACTGGGTCTAAGATAATTACTTAAGTGTTTTATTATGTGCTTAGGTTGTGTGTAGCTGAATTCTGTTTTGTCATTTTGAGAGCAATTTCTTTCACTTCATCAAATGAGAATTCTACATGGTGTCATTAGCTCAGCACCCCACTCCACTTTCCTGTTCTACTAGAAACGGCGTCTGATAAATAACACAGTCTTACAGTGATGAGAGTAGACAGAGTGCTGGAGAAATACCAAGAGAATCAAATCTGATAAAACCAGGAGGAAGTTATTAACAGAAGACGGACTAATATTTCACAGGAAGGTAAACTGGTTAAGGTTGACCCATTCCCTCCCTGCTCCTTCTTACTGTGCCTCAGATATGTGACGTGGAGTTTCTGATAAACGGGGAAGGACACATATCCAGAGATTCTTCCTGTCTCCCCTCCCTCCTCCCCTCCCTCCCTCCTTCCTTCCTTCCATTCTTCATATTTCCTTTTTTCTTGCCTCCTTTTCTCCCTTCCACATTCTATTTTCCTCTGCCTCTTTTTCCTCTTTCCTCTCTTCTTTCTCCCTCTCCATCTTTGTGATCTTTGTGGGTGCGAGAGATGTCAATAAGCTATATTTAGGGGTATGTGTTCGTATATAGTGTACTTTGGATCCCAGCTTTTTGTGACCCAGGGTCTTGGTGGTCAGAGAGGAGAAATCCCTACTTCATTCATTCCTTTGGTCTTCTTCCTCCTCCACTCTGCACCTCACCCATCCTCTCCTCCTTCCCACTTTCTCCTCCTAAGTGTACCTCTGTCTCTTACTCCCTTATTCAGGCATAACTTCTGCTTCCAAAAAGTCAGTGGGCCAAGTAAGGTATAAAGAAGAAAGGAACAGCATCCTATTCCAATTATTTTAAAAATTTTATTTAAAGAGAAAAAACAGGAAAAACAGTACAAGTAATCCAGAATTTCAAAAAAAATAAACATTAAGAAATTACTAATTGATAAATTACATATTCTCAGGTTAGAAATAGCTGTTCAAGATACAAAATTAAAGCATAAAAATTGGACATTCAAACTGAGAGTGCAAACAGTTCTGTTCAATGATCCAACAATAACTTAGTAATATGGTTATCTGTCTTATACACTTAAGCATGCATGCAGTTATGTCTTCTAGAGCACTTTCTTTCCATCTATTTTTTTACAGTGATGATGATACATTTTGGATTTTATTACTTCTACAGTTCTTATTACTTTTTACACTAGAGACACAACATGATATTTATAAGTATGATTCTTATTTATTTCACTTAAGAGGATAGCCTCAAGTTGCCTCCATTTACCTATGAAGGCCTCGAGATCATCCTTTTTATAGTTGAGTAACATACCATTTTATAAAAATACACATCTTTTTCATCCACTCTGTAGTTAATGGGCATTTTGGTTATTTCCAAGATTTAGCTCTTACAAATTGTGCTGCTATGAACATGGGTGCACATATGTCACTGTGACATGAGCTTTTTAGTTTTTCTGGGAAAATACTCAGGAGGATATTAGCTGGATTGCATGGAACTTTCAATCCTAGTCTTCTGAGAAATCTCCATACTGATTTCCATGCTGCTCGGTCTACACTCCCACCAACAGTGGAACAGTGTTCTTTTTCCCCACATCCTCACCAATGTTTGTTATCAGTTGATTTTTTAGTGGCAGCTATTCTTTCCAGAGTAACATGAACTCTCAATGCTATTTTAATTTGCATTTCTTGAATGACCAGTGATGTTGAACATTTCTTCATATATTCATCTACAATTTGTTTTTTCTTTTTTGGTCTTTTGTTCCTTTTTATCAGTACCAAGGATCGAACTCATGACTGCCTTCTTGCAAGGCAGGTGCTTATGCCGCTGACCTAAATCCCCAGCCCCTTCATTTGCAATTTGTATATCTTCATCTGAAAACTGTGTTCATCTCACATGCCCATTTTTGGAGAGGGTCTTTGAATTTGAGGGGCTTGATATTTTCCAATTCTTCATATGTTCTGGATATAGATCCTTTGTCTAAGGGGTTGCTGGCTAAAATTCTTTCCCATTCTGTGGGTTTTCTTTTCACTCTGTTGGGGATTTCTTTTGAAGTGCAAAAACTTTTTAGTAAGATGAGATCCCAGTTGTTGATTCTTTGAAGTCTTTCCCGTGCAGTTTGCATTTTGGTCATGAATTCTCTGCCTATCTCTATGTCTCCAGACTTCTACCTACTTTGTATTCCAGTAGATGTAGTGTTTCTGTTTTAATATTTAGATACTTGATCCATTTTGATTTTAGTTTTATGCATGGTTATAGGCGTAGGTCTAGTTTCAGTCTTCCACATGTGGAAAGCCAATTTTTCCAGCACCATTTACTAAAGAGGCTGTCCTTCTTCTAGTGAACATATTTAGCCCCTTTGTCAAATATCAGGTGCCTGAGTGTCTTTGTAGTTGTGCTTGCATCTTCTAATCTGTTCCACTGATCCTCAGGTCTATTTCTTTGACAGCACCATGCTGGTTTTATCACTGTGGCTTTGTAGTACAGTTTCAAGTCAGGACTTCAGATGCCTCCTGCCTTGCCTTTGTTGCTCAGAATTGCCTTTGCTATTCTATGTTTCTTCTGTTTCCAAATTAATTTTAGGAATGTTTTCTCCACACTTCTGAGGTATGTTAATGGTATCTTGATTGGGATTGCATTAAATCTGTATAACAGTTTTTGGAATATGGCAATTTTCACAATATTGGTTCTTCCTAGCCAATAGCAAGAAATATCCTTCCATTTTCTAATATTCTCTTAAATCTCTTTTTTTAGCATAGCATAATTTTCAGCATATAGGTCTTTTATATTCCTGGTTAGGTTGACTCCTAATTATTTCATTTTTTAGATGCTACTGTGAAAGGTGATATTCCCATAATTTCTCTCTCAGTGAGTTTTTTGTGTACAGAAATGCTATTGATTTTTGAGCTTTGACTTTGTATCTAGCTACACTGCTGAATTTGTTTATTACCTCTAGTAGTCTTTTAGTGGAGGTTTTTGGGTCTTCTATATAGAGTGTCATGTCATCTGCAAATAGTGATAATTTAACTTCTTCCTTTCCTATCTTTTATTTCTCTTTCTTGTCAGATTGCTCTGGCTAATATTTCCAGAACTATATTGAATAGGAGTGGTGATAGTGGACATCCTTGTCTTGATCTTGATTTTAAAGTGAAAACTTTCAGTTTTGTCCACTTAGTATAAGTTTGGCTATTGGTTTGTCATAGATGGTCTTTATGAGATTGAGGTAGACATTGTGTACTCTGGGTTTCTGAGGGTTTTTTTTTTTTTTTAAATCACGAACAAATGTTGGACTTTATCTAAAGCTTTTTTTATGTCTATTGAGATGACCACGTGGTTTTGTTTTTGCCTCTGTTGATATGGTGTATTATATTTATTGATTTGCATATGTTAAACTATCCCTGCATTCCTGGAATGAATCCCACTTACTCATGGTGTATAATCTTCTTGATGATTTGCTGCGTTCTACTTGCCAGTATTTTATTGAGGATCTTTGCATCAATGTTCATCATTTAGACAGGCCTATAGCTCTCATTTTTGGTTGGTCTTTCTCTGGTTTTAGTATGAGAGTAATACTTGCCTCCAGGGATGAGTTAGGGAGGATTGTAACAAGAAAAGACAGTCATTAAACAAAAACTAAGAAACAAATAAGGAGTATTCCCACATGTTGAAATAGTTTAAAACTGAAAGAACATTTTTAAAGAAATTGTTGGGTATATCATTGTTATGGGCTGAATTTTGTCCTCTTCAGATTCATATGTTGAAGCACCGACCTAACTCCTAGTACCACAAAATAGAACTGAATTTGGAAATAAGGTCTTTAAAAAGGTGATTGGGTTAAAATGAAGCAGTTAGTGTGGCCCCCAATCCAATTTATCTTTACAGGAAAAGGAAATTTGAGGCAGATGTGGTGGCCCAAGCTTATAATTTCAGCTCTCTGAAAAGCTGACACAGGAACATCACAAGTTTGGGCTCAGCCTGGAAAAATTAAGTGACTTAATGAGATGTAGACAGACACTGATATATAGACAGATACAAGTATAGGTATAGATGGAGATGTGGATGTAGAGATAGATATAGATGTTATAGATATAGACATAGATATAGATATAGATATAGACATAGACATAGACATAGACATAGATATAGATATAGATATAGATATAGATATGGGTAAAGGCCCTGGTTTCAATCCCCAGAAATGAAAAACTTGAAAAAGAACTTCCACATATGTATACCTGCAGTGCAAGCATACAGATGAAAGTCCATAAGAGGCAGAGCCATCAGACTGCTATGCGGAAGCCAAGGAGAAAGGTCTCAGGAGAAACCAGTCATGTTACCAACCTGATTTTGGACTTCTCAGCTTCTGGAACTGTGAGAAAATAACTTTTTGTCATTTAAACCACATAGTTTGTGGTATTTGTTATAGTAGCCATGAGAAACTTTCCTTTTGTGCCATGGGATTTAAAATGGGCACGTTTAATAGAAATCACATCTATGCAAGTAATGTTCTCTTCTAACAAGAAAAATCTCCTCTAAGAAGATTCTGATTTTATGCAAGGTAACTTAAAGAGGCTCTCACTCTAAATCTCTCTTTAGTTAGCAGAGTTTTCACAGTAGTGCTTCTGTCTCCATCGAGTAGAGTCCTATACCAGTGAGGTCAAAGCTGAGCTATAGGAAACTTTTGAAATTGAAAGACACAGACAGAGACCACACACAATGACATTTTGCATGTGCTTTCAAGGTGGCACTTGGTGAATGGAGGGGGATCAAATGCTGGCATGTGGCTTGTGTGTTACAATTGCACCTAGACTTACAAGAAGACTGTTCATATTCACAGACCTCACTAGAACTGTGCTAACAACATGGTCACTGCAGGTAAAGGGCAGCAGGTAGAGAAGGTGAAGACTAAATGCTAGGCTTTACGTGAATATTCTTATGGTAAGATCAGAACGAAGGCATTATGGTCAGGTTTCCACTGCTGAAACAAAATACCTGAGATAGAGAATTTTCTTCTAAAATGAATAGATTTATTTTTGGTCATCATTTAGGAAATTCTAGTCCACCATCAATTGGTTCCATAGGTTTGGGCCTGCGGTGAGGCCACACATCATGGCAAGAGCGCTTGGGGAAGCACACTGCTTATTTCATGACAAGAAAGCAAAGAAAGGAGGAGAGGGAAGATGTCCACAATAACTTCCCAGAGCATACTCTCAGTGGCCGAGGATCTGCCATAAGACCTCCACCATAAAAGCAGGGAGCTCCACCAAGTAGGGCCACCCTGGAAACCATATCTTCAACAACTGGGCCCTTTGCTGATGCAAAGATAGAAATGATAACAAATGGTTTCCAGCTTTTTCCTAACTCCCATGTCAAATGTACAGAATCATGTCACATGTCAAAGTTCCACACAGATTGACTTTTTTCTTGTTTTAGGCTGAAAGGAGAGCTGGTAGTCGGCTTCCTAACCGGTTTCCTAATCACTATTTCTATGCAGGAGGAAAAAATGTAACTTGGAAATTAAGTCCCTTGCTTGGGCACATACCTTAAAGAAAGTAACTCTACTATCACCGTCATTCCTCTTTCTGCGCCCTCTGAATGGGACCTTGCTGTACGATGAAGGGGAAGCATGAAAGTTACCACCATCCTTCTCTGGACTAAGAAAAACAATGCTTCATTGTTCTGGGGCAGAGATCTTCAACTCTCAGACCAGGAGCGGGTATGGCCTGTTTGGAATGAGGGTGCAGAGCACGAAGTGACTGGTCAGTGTGCCAACAAAGCTTCCTCTATGTTAACAAGAGCTCCCCTTTGAGACATGACCTTCTAGGCTTTACCTGCTGTCAGAGCAGCAGCAGCATTAGATTCTCAGAGGAGCAGAAACCCTGCTGTGAACTGCGCATGTGCTCTTTTTGAGAATTAGCTGGTGATTCTATTGCTAGGGATTGTGTGCAAATCCAGATGAACATTGGCAGAGAGGTTTGACTGCACTGAAATCATACTAAATCAATTGCTCACAGACTCATGTTAAAGCTATCAGTGAGTGGCAAGTAACAATTAAGCTGCGTCTGCTGACAGGCTTCATAGTGGCAAGTGAGTTGTTACACTTGATTTGTACAGCTATACCTGGTGGCAGGCATTAAACCAAAATATGGCACTCATTTTATTCCACCTATGGCCCACACATTATTTTATTTACCGCTTCCATCCGTACTATTTCCTGCATTGAACACTCATCTCAGTCACAGCTTTGGAAGCCCACAAGCTAACCCTTGCCAAAATGAGTAAAAAAGTCAATGAAGAACTTATTTGAAAGAGAGAAAGACTTAAAGATGACACAGCAGAAGACTCTAAAGCATCCAACCAAAAGAAAGCTGCATTTAAAACAGAAAACCAAGAACCCTAGCTAAATTATGGGTGCACTGAGACAGGTGGTTCACCTTCTCCAAGGCTGCTTTAAGCCCTGAAACCTTCCAAACTTCTTTGCCACAAGGAGACTGTTGTAGTCAGGGTTTATAAGGGAATAGATTTCATACAAGATATAAAATTTAAAGAATTATTTTATAATATTCAACCCAAGAGTCAAATGCAGAGGAATGCAGGAGATCTGTCCATGTACTAGAGACTCAAAGAATCCAGTTGAAGGTCTAGATCTCATGGTGATGCCCAGCTGAAAACTGACGGTCTATGATAATGCCCTCCACAATTCCAGCTGGAGGCATAGAGCCCATGACAATGTGTCATGCAAGTCCATATCAAGAATCTGCACTGGGAAGACCCAAAGGTCAATGGTGGAAGCTAGAAAGTCTGCACCAATGGGATGAAGGATCTGTGCCACCAGGCTGAAGGAGCCAGGAAATGATGCTCAAAGTAAGGACCTCCTCTGAAAATAACCACAGTCATCCTCAGTGACAGCAAGGACTCAAGCTCTTCTGATGATAATAGCCAGGTGCATATCAGGAAAACCAGCAAAACAAGTATCTCCCAGAGAATCAACAGCACACCATCTTCCTCTCCAGGCTTTATGCTGTGGGCAACGTCATTGGGTGGACCTTCCACACCCAGAACCTCACTAGTTCAGTTCAGCTTAGTGTTACGAGTTGACAAGTAGTTCATCAACCGCAGAGACTACGCACCTTGCATTAAATTTTTTAAAAAGAGAAAACAAGTGAACATGAAGAGCAGAATTAATTATTGCAGGCCTTCACCACTCCATCAACTTTTCTTCACTGAGGGCCTCATTCTGTATTGTTAAACCCTTTATTTGGTGAAGAGTTTATTTTGCCTACCACTGCTTGCCTCCTGATACAATTTGTCATTTAATTTTAAAAGAGGCTGAAGTTTGAAAGGTGACACGTGTTCCTTTCTCAGTTAGCACCAAAAAAAAAAAAAAAAAAAAAACAATGATGAAATAGCAAGGCTATTGTGGCACAGCTGTTATAGGGGATTCATGAGTCACCATCTCTGTGGCATGCAATCCAAATTAACCAGCCAATGATGTGGACAACAATGCTTGTTTTATGGTATATGTTTTTTCAGGAGGGTGTGCACAAGGATATGCTAAGTTCTTTTGTGGCCAACCACATTACAGCTGAGAACTATTCAAGCCTTTCAATGATCACATATCAAGAAAACTAAACTGGTCATTTTGTGTCAGCAATGAATGGAGCAGTTAGCACCACTAGACAACTTTCTGGTTTCACTACACAAATCTAAGGGGTTGCTGCTATTTTTAGCTGTGATTCGATTTTTTTTCTACTAATGTCAAAGAGGTTTCTTCTTTTATGCATGTGTTTTCCACAGAGAAATGCTGCCTAGTTGAAACCCAACATTTTGCAAGCTGTGATTAAAATTACCGAGTACTTTAGAGTACATCACCTTAACTCATGTCTGCTTGCTCAGCTTTGTGAGGAAAGGGACTCAGAGCACAAACATCTTGTCCTATGAGCAAAAGTGAGATGGCTTTCTAAAGATAAATCATTGATCAGAGTTTTTGAGTTATGAGAATTGCTCCAGAGATTTATTTCAGAAAGATTCTCCCCTGGAAGTGTACACCGGTTCATACAATTTGCTTCATTGTGCGACATATTCATTCTGCTCAGTGAACTTGATCTGTCACTTCAGAAAGGAATGGAAACTGTGTTTCCAGGTAGGTAAAGTGGATGTATTCAAAGCCAAACTGGAGTTATGGAGGTGATGGGTAAATATTGAGAGTTTTGACATGTTTCACTTTTGGAGAGACTTTGAAAGAGACAGAGCCTAGCTGTGCATTATCACTTATTTCAAGTTTTAAACTGTTTGAGCAGTATTTAACTGGGAATAAATAGATCTGGAATCCACTTACAAGTAAATGAGGTGAATCACTTTGTCCATCCTAGAAGAGGATCAACTGCTTGATAGTAAGAGAAACAGTGGACTATAAAGTATGTTTGAGACAGCTTCAAATCCCCACATATTCTGGATGAAAGTCAAGGCATAATGTCCTGCAATTGCTACAAAACTGAAAAACATGCTTCCATTTCCTGCATCCTATTATTGGGAAGCAGGATTTTCTGCAATGATAGAAATCACAATGGTATTACAGAGTAAACTGGACATAAGCAACACACTTCATGTGTCACTGTCTTCTATAACCTTTGGATGAGACCGTTTGGTTGCAGAAAAGCATGCTTAGGGCACCAAGGATTCTGCTTTATTTTATCATGTATTGCAATGTAAAAATTTACAAAGTAAAGGAATAAAGTTCACAATATGGTGTAACATGGGACACTCAAATCATCCCCATCCAAACTCATACCCCTGGCCTATGAAAAATTGTCTCCTGCAAAACTAGTTTCTGATACCAATAAAGGTTAGGGACCACTATGCTAGGAAATGTATCTCCTTTTAATGACTAGAAAAGAAAACATAGCAAAGTAATGATATTTAATCTTGTTCCTGGAAAAAAAGAAAATTATATATATATTCTGATTCAACCTTCCTGGTTGTGGGAATCTATTTAAATAATGATTACATCAAAAATTCAGATATTCAATAGAATATATAAGCATGTATACTGCATTAGTCAATGAAGAATTTATTAAGCCAGATTTGGTGACACACACCTATAACCCCAGAACCTGCATGATAAAGGATTTGGTAGAACAAGACTGCTATCTCCTGGTGATCAGGAAGCAGGGAAAAGGGAAAGAGCAGGATGGAGAGATACACTCTCCAAAGACAGAACCCCAGGGGCCCGCTCCCAAGTGGACCCCAATTCCTAACAGCACATTCAGTTATTAACATCAATGTATTATTCATAGTCCAGTTGAGAGACAATGGCAATGACTTGGTTCAGATTAGTGGCAAAAGTGAATGAATTCTAGATAAAATCAGCAGGTAGAACTGGTAAGATTAGCTGACAAATTGCCCCTGAGAAGAAGACAATCCAAGATGACACTAAGGTTTTTGCCCTAATATTGCCACGGATGGAGACAAGGAAGGGTACAGAAGGTGATTGATTTGAGTTTGTTTTGCCTGTCAGAAACCCAAATTGTGAGGTTAATTAAAGAGTTTAATATGCTGATGTAGATTATATGAGAGATGTCAGGCCTGGACATAGAAATTTAGGAATCATTGTTATAGAGATGTTATTTAAAGCCATGAGATTGGATGAGCACGTGTAGATTAAAAAAGTCGGAGAGGAGGCTGTTGCAGCCACAAGCCAAGAAGTGCTTACAGCTCCCAGAGCTATGCAAAGTTGGAGGAAGTGGAAAACAGAACCTTTTCTATGGTTTTAAGAGGAAAGTAGACACTGTTAATACCTTCATGTTAGACTTCTGACCTCTGGAACTTTGAGAAAATAAATTTCTGTTATTTTAAGCAACCAAGTTTGTGGCAATTTTTATGGCAGTCATGAAAAAGTAATATAATGTACAGATTGATTTAAGGTAATTCAATATTGACTGGTCTTTGAAATTTTTATATTATTTTAATTGATATGTAATAACTTCATGTTTTGGGGGTGCAGTATGATAATTTGGTAAATAATATATAAGATTCAAATTATCATAATTAGCATGTTCCTCACTTCCAAAATTTGTCATTTCTCTTTAGGAAGAATATTAAAAATCCTCTCTTCTAACTACAATGCCTTATTGATTATGGCCAACCCACTATGCTTTGAACACTAGAATTTATTTCCCATGTCCAACTATAATTTTATTCCTGCTAAGTACCCTTTCTCAATATTTTCCAATGTTGACTACTTTTGAATACCTCTATATCTTTTCTCTTTGCAGAATGTTATTTTGTTCAGTACTGCTAGTACTCATTTCTAACTTGATTTTACAAGCACAGTACTTGCTTTACACACTATATTGGTGCTTTTCTGATGCATTTTCTACTTTATTCTGAGTGTAAAATAATTGGCTTAGGATATTTTTGTACATATTCCAATAAGCTTTTTCTCTTGGATGACTAGTTGTTGTGTGCTGAATATGCCTAACTGCGAGGCCACTCAGGAAGGCAGGGCAACGCATTAGTTGATAATCAAAAAATGGAGATCTGCAGAAGTGTGGACTCCTCCTTTGCTTTCAAGTACAATAATGGCTACTCCAGAAGCTATTAGCAAATGGAAAACAAGATGGTGAAGCTATCAACAGAAAACAGGATGGCATTTGATTTATTCCTCTGGCGATAGGTGCTTCCTAAACATACAGTGTCATATCACTTTGCTTTATTGCCATAGCCCTAATTCTAGTTTCTTACATCGTGAGAGAATTACTCTAGGCTTACATTTTCTGCACCTTTAATTTCAAGGTTCCATATTTGATTTCTGGATTCTTTTAGACCGAGGCTCCCGTCCACTCCTGTTCTACTCCTGGAGACTGATAAAGTCTTGTGAGAGCTCCCAGGCTAGACGAATTTGGGTGGAAGCCAGTGGTCCCCGTTGTAATGGAAAATGAATGGACAGGGAGATTTTTACCTTTCAGAAAGCTCTGAGTGAGGATAAGGCTGTGGGTCTGGAAAAAGACAGGCTCAGTTGTCTGCTGTACCTATCCCTTCATGCAAGGTTTGTTCTGCAAGGTTTGTTCTCTGAAGAGGGACAATAGTGTTGATGTGGTTGCCACATTCAAATGCTCTTTTTGATGTTTCAAAGACATCCCTAGCGATGGTCCTCAAGGAGGTTTCCACCATGCCTGTGGAGCAGGAATTCCGGCTATGCCCCAGGAGACAAAGGTTCTAGATGAATAAAGCTCCACAGGTAAGTACTAGTATTTTTCTCAGTCAATTTGTGTCAAAGACAACCAGTTATCTGGAGTAAAATTCACCCTTATATTAGTGTCATTCAGGACTCACTTTAATTCATGAAACATGGTTGGCCATGTGTTAATGTCTAAGGTGGTGCTGGCAGCTGCGTAGTCTGAAGGACACTTGGTTTTGTCTTGAGCAGAGCTTCGTGTCCCTTGGGTTAGGCTGTACACTGCTGGTCACTGACTGAAGAAGTTATGCACAGCAGTCAGTTTTTCTAGTAACAGAATAGAGGCCCATCCTTTTCCTTTCTTATGTAGCATCTTTCCTGACTCCCCCAGACACTGGTGAAATATTTTTTTCTTTTGATAACACAAAATATATTGCACATCTAGGGGAATTTATTTAATACTAGCCTTATGGAGAAAAATATGGCATCTACTTAAGAAATTAAAATAGGACTACTGTATAATCCAGTTATGTCACTCCTGGGAAATGACAATCTCTTGAAGAGATACCTGTTCTCCTATGTCTATTGTGGCATTAGGCATAGTAGCGTGGGCATAGAATCAACCTAATCACCTCTGAGTAAAGAAAGTGTCATTATATATGCCATGGAATAATATTCAGCCATAAAAAAGCAGACATTCCTGTCACTAGGTCATTTGCACCCACACAGGTGGGCCTGGAGGATATCATGTCCAGTGAAATGAAAATACAATTCTAACCCTGATCTAATTCATAAATGGAATATTAAACAGTCAATCTCATAGACAGGAAAGGAGAATAGTGGTCACTAGAAACCAGGGACAACGGGGGTAAAAGGAAGTACAGAGAGAGGAGTCAATGGGTATCATGCTACTATCGGGAGGAGTAAGTTCTGGTGTTCTGTGGCATAACATGGTGACTTTAATTAATGATATATTTCACAGTAATTAGAAGGGAGGATTTTTGATTGTCATCATTAAAGTAGGACAAAAAGTTAAGGTGATGGGCATAGTAATTATTCTGAGTTAAGAAAGACTCAATCAGTATGAATCAAAATATCACACTGTACCAGTAAGTGCTCATACAGTTGAGTTGATTCTTTTCCTTGTGCCTTAGCACTGTGCTCTCCGAAGGAGATGGTCCTATAAGACAAAGCTGTCCCTGAGACAGGAAGACAAGACGGAGCAGTGTGTGGTGGCTAAGGTCTGGAGTACGACTATCCTATCTGACTTTCCCCATTACTGCCTTTTAAGCAGCGATTGCTTTCTGTCTTCCAAGCATGATGGTCATTGTCCCTAAGCACTTTGAAGGTTCTGAAAAACTCTAAACATTCGCTTGTCACCACCCTGCCAGCACCTTTATGTCACGGAGGAATAGCTCATCTCCTATTCAAGTGCAGATTTCAGGAAGAACCAGGAAGGTTGCCAAAAGATGCATGCCAAAATTTTATTCTCATGGAAGTCTGAGATAGTTTTAATGTCTCTCGAGAGCAGTTACATTTTTAGCTTTTAACATCTCATTTAAATGACATATCTACATGCTACAAGGGCTCATGATTGATTCCATTTATCTACTTATTAATTAAATGATTGGAATATGCCAAGTTCACAACATGGAGTTCGAAGGAAGCTATGTAAGGGATTTCATACTAATTTTCTAGTTTACTTCTCCTTTACTTATGCTGTTTCTTAAAGCTGAAATTTCTTCTAGCTGAGAAGGTAATATTGTTCTTAAAAGACAGAAACGATCTTGGAAGCCAGAGTAAATGGAATTTAACAGCTCCAACAGGGCAATATTTACCAAGGTGCGTAGGCTATGAGATGTGACAACAAGGAGAATTTACTGCCCAGACATGTTTGGGAAGCATTGCCAAGTGTTACCTTCTGGGAAATTGACACTGCACAATAACACACCTCTGTCTCACAGCTCAGACAGTAAAGAAGGCATCTTGACTGTTTTACCCAGTGTGTTCCTCAAAGTCATTTCATTAGAAGACACTTTTCCTTGTAACTGGGATGTGTGGGAGAATTACTGTCCTGATAATCAGATTTGGAAAAATTTTGATCCAGATATCTGCTAATACTGGAATTGATGAAAATAATTTGCATTCCTTAATATTATTTTTGTGTCATGTTAGGAAAAAGTAGACAGGCTCTTGATCAGAAATATAAACCTCCTAATTATGACTCTGCATTTTAAGAGATGAATCAAATATGTATCATTAACTTTTATCTCATTTTTCCACTTACACATATAACTTATATTTGAAGATGATCTGTCTTCCTATGCACAAATGCATCTGTTAGTTAGTCACTCGTATTACAAAAATATGTTGTGAGACAGCTTGTAGGTCCTTGACACATGATGTAAATATTTAAAATGCAAATTTTTTGGGTAACTTTTCTATTTACTTTTCTTTCTTAATACTTCCTAGCTTTTCAGTATCTCTGTAGATTTCCAGATGTTCTAGCATTAGTAAATTTACAAAAAATCCTTGTAATGAAATGTTTTATTTGTTGGCTGAATTGCTGCAAATAGTATTTGAGGTGAGCACAGTGTTTTAGAGCATCTAAGATGATTAGAAAATATTGATATTGTAAACCTATTTACCACTATCCCCCCCAAATCCTCCAAATCAAAGTCTGTATTGACCACTGTTCATTGTTATTTCAAAGCCTACAATTTGTTTCAGCTGAGCAAAGTCTTCCAGGTTGCTTGCAGTTACATGCTGAGATGCAATACCATACAGCAGAATGAGAGTTTGTACTGACATGATTAATGAATAAGCTTGATGGAAGTTATTTCTCAGAGAAAAATCTCTTTGTAAAGCACTGAGGTCCCAGATGAAGAGAGATAAGCCTGAACAACACACCTGTCCCGAAAGCTCAAATCGATCAGCACTGAAGCACAGTGAACGCTCATGTCACAGAGGGATCTGTGTATGGAATCATAAATAGGAACTTTTGGAAATTCTCATTATTAGTTTAAAAGAACACTAAAATCTGAAAGTCTATTTTTCTGCTCATTTGCATATCTTTAAAAATGTGTTGCAGTCTGAGCTCCCATAAGGGACACCACTCGATCTGTGTGTGTGTGTGTGTGTGTGTGTGTGTTTTTGTGAATATTTTCTGTTTCACATAATTCTGTTTTAAAGACGTACCCATTAAGTTGAAAAAGCATTTGGAGGAAAAAATAACAAAACAACAGTACTAACATCCAATCATGTCACTGTGAAGGAATCATCATTAAGAGTTTTGTAAATTTCCTTTCTTTTTTTTTCCTTACATGTACCTGGATTTTCTTTGAAATGAAATGGAAAAAATAATACTTGCTTATTATCTTCAGCCATTTTCATGTAGCATCACACCGTAGGTGTCTTTCCCTAAAACTTACCCAAGTTTTTAACAGTTATGTAATTTTACTTTCCCTGGATGTGTCCTGGTTCACTTGACTCTCCCTTTCTTTTCAAAAAGAAGATGTCATTCTTCATTATTAAAAATCTTAATATGATTGACTCTGCATCCCTGACTTTACTGGGAGGCAGAGAAGTTCCTGGAAACATAATTATTAGCTCACATGGTGCTAACAGTGTAGGCTTTTGATATTTAACGTTAACTTGATGTGTAGGAGCGAAGGCTGAACAATCCATATCTACATCCATTATGTGTAGAAGGTCAAACCAACTGCAAACTTAGTCTGTGATTTGTTTTAGCTTACTTTCATCCCATTCAATGCTCATGATTTTAATTTTAAAAGCTTATTTAACACCCATCTTCACGTTTGTAGTTTTAAATTATTTCTTTCAGTCCTTTGCCTTTTTAAAGACCTTGAGAAGACTTTTTTTTGTTGATGTTCTACTACTTTCTTATTCATGAAGATTAAACACCTTTGACATTCTTTATTGCCAATGTTTTCTTGGTTTATTACTCAGCTCTTAATCTTGATGAGATTTATAAATATGTTATCAAATGTATTTATTTCATTCCTTTGAAACATGAAGCAGTTACAGTGGGTGATAGTAATTCGGGTTTGTTTTCTTCTGAATGAATGGGTTCCACGTATCTAACTTGGAAAGGGATGGGCCTGGGAAATTGGCTCGCTCCACCCAATGACTGTGAACGGAAGTCCTCTCTGCCACCGAAAGGGCAGAAGAAGTAGCCAATGAGAGAATCCCAGATTCTCCATTTTCCCCTGTGGAGTGGAGTGGCTGGCTCCCTGGGGTTAGAGGCACAATATGTACCACAGAACCTAGGCAGCCTCACTGCAGCCATCGCAGCAGGAACCCATCTGTGATTGTTGGAAGCCCCTTTGTTGAGGAAAGATCCCTGCTAGGGCGACCCAGTCTGCACCACGTGGGAGTGTTGGATGCTTCCAGTCAAAGACATCTCTGTTACCCGCAGAGCTGATAAACACAAAATTGCTATTAGGAATTTCATGACTTTTTTTTTTTGTAATTTAATTATCTATTTCATTTGAAATTTCTTCTGGGGTATGATAGTAGGGGAAAAGCTGATATAGTCATTTTGCTATACATAACTATATGTGCTATTTAAAAATATGTATATATAGATTTATGCATATAATTTCCTACTGATGTGTTAAGCGCTTGTGCTATATATTGAATCATTATATAATTTCTAAAAATCTTCTGTTTTGTTATGTTAATATTGGTTTTTATATTTACTGAGTAACTGACATTTTCTAGAGTATCTGATTACAGTTTCTTGTAGGGATTTACCTATTTATTAATTGGAATTTTATTGAGAATATCATTAAACCTATAATTTACTCCAAAATATAGATGTATTCAATTTCCCCAAGTAAGAACATAGGATATATATATATATATATATATATATATATATATATATACACATTTTTTTTTCTTTTCATTTCTTTTTTTTTTTTAGACTGAATATCACTGTGTAATTCAGGCTGCACTTGAAGTCACTACGTAGCCCTGACTGGCCTGGAATTTGTGGTGGTCTTCCTGCTTCAACCTCCCAAGTGCTAGGATTATATGTGTGCTTCACCACACCTGAGTGAACTTTTATATTGAGACAAATATTTATTAGTTTTCTTTAACAGCTTTCAAACATAAGTCACATAAATAACATCTTTCTAGACGTTTTAGGAAGTTGTTTTTCAGTTTGATCATTTACAATTTTCTTTATTATTATTGATTTTACATATATATTTACAACTACTTGCCTTTCTATGCTTTTATAAACACTTCAGGTTCCTGGGTTTTTTTTTTTTTTTTTTTTTTTGGTGGTTGTTTTCTCATAATGTAACCACCTTCAAATATGGCATCTTTTCTGTTTTGCTTATTCCACTGACCAGATATTTCAGGGTAAGAAAATGAGAGTGAGTCTTATTTTGTTTCTAATTTAAATTGAAATGTCCCTACTATTAACCAGTACATATGTTTTGGAGTTTGGGTTGAAATAGATGTTATATTATTAATCTAGATAATTCAAGAAATGTGAATTAAAATAAATATAATTTATATTCATATCTAATTCAATATGCATTGACTTTTATTAAATGTTCTTTAGAGTTCAATTTTCCTTCTAATGAAATATTTTGCATGAATATATTTCTTTATAATAACTCGTTCTTCCAATTCTAGATAAATTACATTTAATCACTGAAGTCTTTTCTGTCAACATGCCATTTAATTTGATTTGTTGATATTTTACATAGTGTTTTGCATCTTTATTAATAAATGAGAGTAGATAAAAACTTTCTCTTCTGTCTACTACCTTGTCAATTGTATTACTAAATTTAGGTAAACTCGGTGAAACATAAGGGATGATTTTCTAATGATTTCTGTAGAAATTTCCTTAAAATTTAAAAACTCATCAGAAAAATTATGTAGCACCAAATTGTTTTATAGTTGATGAATTTTTAAACTTTTCCTTTAATTACTGATATTCTTGATAGACATTAACAATTTGTTTTAGACTTTCAATAAGAAATATTTAGGGCTTTAATTATTTTTAGCTATTAAGTATTTTCATATAGTAATTATCATGGAACTTTAGATTGTTATGCTTGTTATATTTCTCTCATTTTGATGTTTATTTACATTTTGTTTCTTTTCTCTTACAAGTTATTCCTCCCCACTTCTCCTCTTCTTTCTTTTCCTTTCTCCATACTGAGAGTTTATTTTAGGTCCTTTGCAAACAAGCAGTGTACCACTGAACTACACCTTCAGCCTCTAATATTTTAAAATTGATATATTGTACATATTTCTGGGTACAATTTGGTAATTTGATGTATGTTTTTAACATGCAATGATCAATTGGGATCATTAGAATTTCTATCTCCTTAATCAGTTATATTTTTCTTGTTTTGGGAAGCTCCAAACTCTTCTAGTTCTTTATAAAATATGTAGTAAAGTATGCACTATAGTGAGCCTGCTGTATTATACCGGGTTAGAAATCATTTCTCTCATATTTTTATATTTTGGCACCAATTATCCCACTTCCTTCCATCCTTCCTCTCTACTATCCTTCCTAAGCATTAGTGTCAATTGTTCTATTTGGCACCGTTAATGAAATCAAATGTTTCAGCTTTCACAATCTTCCTGTGCAGCTTATTTAGCTGTATGTAATATGCTCTAGTTCCCTCCATGTCGCCATGAGTGATAGGATTTCATCATGCTCGTGACTGAATAATATGGTGTCTTGTGTCTATAGCTGACATTTTCTTCACCCCTTCTTCCCTTAATGGACGACTAAGGCTACAAAAACACGTGGACATGGAGGTGTCTTTTCAACATGTTGATTTCATTCCTTTTGAAACATACTGGGATAATTGGAAACTAGATGTAAGGTAGCATTGTTTTGGGGCTTGTTTTTCAGGAACTTTCACACTGCTTTCCATCATGGCTGTACCAATTCATAATCTCACTAACAGTATATATAAATTCTCTTTATCTGCAGCCTGTTTATAGCAGGATTTTTTTTGTCTTTATGACTGCAACTGGGCTTAGATATCTCACTGTAATTTTGATTTGCATATTTCTTATTAATGAAGTTGATCATTTTTCGTATATCTTTGGACCATATTATATATACATTTTCAGAAGTTATTTGCCCATTTTTATGTTGATCTATTTGCTTTCTAATGTTGTGTAATGATATTACACAAAGTTCCTTGTGTAATATCAGTATTTATCTCTTGTTGGCAGCAGAGTTTACAAACATTTTTCAATCTGCAGATTTTATTTTTATTGATTGTTTATTTTTCTGTGCAAAACATCTTCATTGTATGTAATTCTATTTATCTATTTTTGCTTTTGTTGTCTTGTGCACTTAGGGTCTTGCCTAAAAAAGTTTCTCTTGAATTGTTTCCTCATTTTTTTTTTGGTAGATTCATAGTTTTGGTTCATATGTATAAGTCTTTGACTTCTTTTGAGTGGATTTTTTAATTTGGTGAAAGAGGTCCAATTTTATTTTTCCCTGTACAGATGTGCAGTTTTCCCATTAATTATAGAGACCATTCTTTCTTCAACTATTCATGTATTTGATGGTTTTAGTATTCTTATAGATCAGTTGGCTGAAGACATGGAGGTTTATTTCTACATTTTCTATTCTTTTCCTTTGGTCTTTAAGCCAGGTTGCCATTCCTCATTTCTTTCCTTCTTCTATCATTTTCATATATTTAGTATTACTATTTTTATATATTTTTAAGAATAACACACATTTGGATTGATTTTTATAATCCTATATATTAATTATTTTTAAAATACTTTTGTGTCCCCATTTGTCATATTTAATATTTCTCAGTGTATTTCTATGTGAATTAAATGCTTAAACTATTCTTATTTCCATGTTCATCTGAACTAAACAGTTCTCAAAACATGAGGTACAGTGTCAAGCATATTAAATTTCATATTATTTTGCCAGGTAAAAGCATGATAAATATCTAGGGAAAGAAAGCTGTGTCTCCTTCCTCAAAATAAATATCATGTAATCAATTTATCTTTTTGAGAAACTAGCAAAAAGTATTTTCAGTTCGATCTTTGTGAATCTCTCGCTACATCCAATCTGTACTACCAGTCATTGTAACTGTTGAAATTTATAAATGTGTCTATATTTTGAAAAAAAATTTAAATATTGGATTACTTTATATTGATATGGTGGCATTTCAGATATTTTGAATAGGCACTTACAATTTTTTTTTTTGTAGTACTGGGGACTGAGTCCATCTTTTATAGATTTTTAAAATTCATATAATTATTTCTGCATTGATTCAAAAGTTAGAAATATTTTTAAACTTCAAAAGTTTTAAAGGCTTTTACATTTTTCTTCTTAATCAAAGGTAAATAGTTTCAATACCTTGTTGAAAATGAAAAAAAAATAATAACCACTTAAATTTCTACAACCTAAAGAGTTACCATTGTTAAGACTTAGGTGTATTTCATTGGAATGTTTTATTTATATGATATATATATATAGATACGTGCTTGAAACAGACTGTATATAAAGATTTTACATTTTGTGTTTTTAATGGCAAATTTCACGTTATTAATTAATATTTACTAAAATATTTTAGTCATAATGTTTGTTAAATAATTTTATTGTTAGGCATTATTTTATTTTCACTTTTTCTTGTAGAAATAATGCTTTAACAAAGATACTCTGTGTATAAAATAGCATTGTGGATATGTAGTTATGTTTTCTTAATTCACATGTATAAATTTTAGAGTTAGTAAATTTGTTCATTTCTAATGATTGTAATGTATATTATCAACATTTTCAAGATTGCATTAGCTTAGAAGCTCCTAATGAGTGTATAAAAGTGTTTATTTCTTTGAATATCCATGCATTGTAAACAAAAAGGGATCAATTCCCTCGGCGAAAACACCACAATTGATGGCTATTTAATTCATATTTTATGGATTATTAATGAATCTGAGCATTTCCCCACAAGGATCTATTGCATTTCATTCATTGCATTTTATCTTTTGTGTGTTCTTAATCTCTGTCTTGTCCATTTTGAGTGGGATGTCCATATTTATTTTATGCATTTGAGCATTAAGCAAATCAATTGTCTGCCTACAATAGTTTTAGTTACTTTTCTGGTTTCCAATTTAATCTGATCTTTTTATTCTGGTTATGAAAGTTTCACCATTTCCCATAATTCAATGCGTCCCTAGCAGAGTGAAGACACTGAATCCATCACTTTTTGGAAACTGCTTTTCACTTATGTTTCCATGCCACTGCTGAGGTTAAGTGGCCATGTTCCATTACGGTGAACATCTGAGTGTTTCAGTATTTGCTGCTGTCTTTTTTGCTGGACTCTTACACCAAGACCAAGAGAAAGCTAGGTCATTTCTCTTCCAGTACCCGAGTCATACATTGAACATTTAACAGCTGTCATCACACCACCTGTCACCCTACTGACTGGAGAAAAAGAGAGATACAGAGAGAGGGGAAAGGCACTGCACAGAGAGGAAGTTTTACAGAACCTTAATGGAATTAAGCTCCTTGCTTGCAGTTCTTTCCAGGGGGCAGCCAGATCCTGCCTTTACATGGCAGGAATCATGAATAAATTTCTTATTTAGGTTCAGTTGACTAGATTTGGATTTTTTGTTAAAGGCAACCATAATTCTCAATCATATTGTATTTTTGTGATTTTATCATTGTTGCAACATTTATAAAATGCTTGTCTATTTTAAGACCAAATAATGCTTAGTATTTTTTTCTGTTTTTTTTTTTTAAAAAATGATTGGAACTGTGATTCATTGAGAATTTATTTTGAAGTTAATTGAAGTAAACATCTTTTTAAAATAATCAACAAATAAAAGGATTAGTAAATATGGCATAAAATAAATACTAACTCTAGAATTTTGACAGTTAAACAATAAATCTTGATTAAGGGTTAAGATCCTAAACTTTTTAAATTTTTAAAGCTAAATTATGAAGGATGTGTGGAATTTTGAGATGCACAAAAGTGGAGTCCGTTATGGCACAGCATTAAAAAAAGAGTTTCACATTTGAAACATACTGGCCATTTTAAGTATTCCTGGAAGTCTATACTCCTGGAAGTAGCTAAATTTTCCTCCGCCTTTTTTTCTCTCCAGATGTACAGACTTCAAAGTATCTGAATACCTCTTCATCTGACTTACACTAGTTTATTTATATTAGTTCCCTTTTTAAACTGGAATCCCAAACTATCTTTATAGTCTTAAAAACTAGATAGTATATACAATGCATTGCCCATGGAGGCAGTAAATTAAAGTTTATGAAATGGAAGTATAAGAGAATGTGTTTTTAACTGACAAAAAGCAATGGAACTATAGCACAAAGATTTGCCTAGAGTATCAAAATGACTTGTGTTTTGTTTTAAACAGGTTGTTTTGCAGTTTTGAATCAATAATATACATTGAGATCATCACTGATTTCTTGTTTTATCTTTGTGATTGTTGTCAGACAAAGGAGATAGATAGTGTTTGCGTATTTTTCCTATGATTATCTTTGGTACATCAAAAATCCATCTTTTTTCCATAGATCCAAAGTATTAACTAAGTAAGACTAATAACAGTCTTAATGTCAAGTGATAACATTAAAGTATGGTTTCTCTGAATCACTAACTAAGTAACCAGAAAAATGGCAAAAATAGGTAACTATCTATATTTGCAATGTGGAGGGCAAGTAAGATGACCAACCAATTTGATTTGCCTGGGGCTGAGGGGAGTTCTGAAATGTGGGTGTTTTGGTACTAAAATCTGGGCAGTTGCGCCTCCTGTAAACTGGCATGGAGGTGAGGACAGTTGATGCCCCCGTAAACTTACCAACATGGAGCTCTTTAGGTCCTGAATATGCAAGTGTCTCCCTCTGAGCAGGACTGAGGAGTGGATGCCCTGTGAAAGCTCTGTGATACGTTTTGTTCTTTTGATGTAAAAATCAAGGTACACGGCAGGCAAGGTCATTGCCAGGCCTGGGAAAAAGACTAAAAATGCAGCTGAAATAGTTACCTCTAGCTGTGGACACATTTCTTATACCTTTGATTCTAACTTCCTCTAGGGTTCCTTCTCAATAAATCAATCTCTTTGTCCTTCAGCTTGGTAACTTCTCAAATGGGAATAACACTAAATGATCACAATCAGAGTTACAGTAGCACTGAGTGACTAAGCACTTTGTAAGCACTGCACATTTGTTTCCAGTGCCTAAGCTACTCAGAGGGTGAAATTTATTCTGAGAGTTCATTATTTTCATTGGAATTCATAATCCAGTTCCTCACAGGACAAGGGACAATGACTTGTAATCTGATATTATGTGAATTCTTAAATACTCTGAGGAACTGAAGAGCACTGACTACCTTGTCTCTCAGAAATGTCCTGTAAAGTTCTGTAAGCACCTTGCTCTTTGCTAGGTAGCTCAATAAGAAATGCATGTATGGGTGGATAAACAGGCTCATGCAAAGTGGTATAATTACTCTCAGTTTCCTAAAACAGGAAAATTTGTTACTGACTGCTTATGAATTATGAAATTCGTTACTGACCTCTGGAACTCTCACAATCAACTATTTGAAGTCATCTTAAAGTGGGAAGGGGGTTTTGCCATCCCAAATGCACATAAATGAGAATACAGGAAAACATAGAGGCCAGGGGTGGGACCAGAATGAAATGAGTGAGATTTTCACCTTGAATGTGTAGTCTAAGAGTGTGCCAAAATCAGTAATCAAGACAAATAAATTTTAATATCATCTTAAAGATAAAACAAGGCAAAATGCATAAAGAACACAATGTCGACATTACCAGTCAAGTCAGGATCTGACACTGTTCTTACATGATGTTCCTCTCTATTTTTTTTACCTTGACCAGGACTAAAAAGACTTGGGGAGCTGTACCCCAGTGTCACATTATGAATGACCTCCTCACCAATATGCATTATAGATTCAATCACCTTGAAGGCAGTGTTGTTAAGTCTATGGTAAAGCAGAAAAGTTCATGCTACCTTCCAGCGTGCTCCCTTTGTACTGGTGAGGACCATAGCCCTGAAATATTTTTAAAATGTAAATAGACTTCCCATCACATTTTATACATAATGCTAATGTCTTTTCATACAGTACTACCTTACTACAATCCCTCCAGTGAGTTATATTGTGAGACAGAAGCTATCATCACTATTTTTTGGAAGACCAAACTGGGAGTCAGAGTTTAAGCAGCTCTCCCATTGTAACTGATAAATATTAGAATCTATGTTGAAGTTTGGCTAATACGGCTATAAAATCTTGATTTTCATTTGTTATTTATTCATTGAACAAATATATATGCACCAAATTAAGCACAGTCACTAGAAGCCTACAAACAAGTGTCCCTGAGTACCTAAAACATGAGCATCACAATAAGAAAACAATAAATTATTACAAAAACACAAACTTAGTTTTCTAGAAAGATGCATTTCAAGAATTTGTCAAAAGGAGAGAAGCAGAAGTGCCGTTGCTTTATGGCATTGCTAATCAAATGCTGGTAAGAGACAAAAGGCATAAACAAGATGGGGAAGAAAGGTTGCAAGGAGGGCAGGGGAAAATAAAAAAATACTGCTGCAAGGGTTTATGCATACAACCTAGAAAACACTGTCTAAACTAAGAATATATGTGGCTTCTAATAAAACCATATATTAAAGGATTAAAAAAGAGAGAGACAAGATGAATTGGAGTCTCAGCTTTATCTCTAGGTTTCAATAGTAATTCAGGGAAAATCATGACGTCTTATCTTACAAAAATTCTATTTAATAAGTACCTTTCTTGTGCATAGAATACAATTTAGAAAATGTCACCTGATAATGGAAAAGCATGGTTACCTGTGTGCATTGCTGCTCCACGAAGCCAACTCTGTCGCTTTCAAGGGTAAGAAAAGAAACCGCTGTACATGATCAGAAACTTGGTGCTCCACCTTCTAGAGTTTAGTGCTTCTGTACTGCTTATCGCATTCTTCCGTACCACTAAGTCTTCTGTACACTTAGCTCAAGGTGAGTGCTTTTTAAAATTTCTTTTTGTATTCACTTCCAATTTCTGTTCTGGTCAGAACAGATTTGACTTTGGAGATACAGAAATGGACGGGATTTGTGTTATTTGGTGGTGGTTACTGAGGAAAGATGCACAAAATCTCCTACTTATCTAGACAGTGTTTTCCCCTAATGATGAATATTTTAAGTCTTTTGACTTCAGATATCATTCATCCAAGACTCGAAAAATGATTGCTAGAAGGTACTGAAAAAGGGTCAATGGACAAGGTAAGGCCCTAAAATCTATCTTCACTCAATAAATTTCAGCCTTCAAGTGAAGAGTTCACACCTTAACCTTCATCAGTTTTTAAATAACTTCATAAAATTAGGAGTATATCTTTTTTCAGAAGATCTTAAAATGCATAGGTTTCACATATTTAAATATATCTCCAAGAGCAAAGATGGGAACTTCACAGAAATAAATATTTTCTTCACCAGCTAGCATGGCCATCAAACTCTGTCAGAATTTTTAGCTCTACAAGTTCTGGAACATGTCCAGATATTCTTTGACAACAACTTCCATACAATATAAAAATTCCATTATGCACCTTAAGCAGTGAGATTCACAGTTTCCCAAGGGGATCGATTTGAATTAAGCTTTCTAATCAAGAGAGATTTCCCAAAGGGCCAATTGGCATAACTCATATTTCAAGACTTCTAAGCAATTTCCCCTTCTCCTTTTTATTAAAGAAAAAAGATTATTTATCTTGATTCACTTACATAATGTATTACACAGGCCATACTGCATTTCAGAAATACAGGTTAAAAGTTAATCATCAGGAAGTCATCTTTGAATTTTCTCTTCTTTCATTTTAAAAGTACTTTTAAGTAGGAAAATGACTCAAGTTGCTCAAGACTTCATTAAAATTTGGACACTGATTTCTAGTTAGACTGTCTTTGATCACGTTTCTATGTTTTAAAAGAAAAAATTACTGATCCAGAGAATAGAATCTCCACTACTGCTGCTTCCCAGTCCACAAGCTACATTAACATTATTTTCGTACCATTAGATGCCAATATGGTTTACATTCTTTGAAACAGATGTATATATTATTTCTCATATTATTATTGTTATTTTACTTTGTTGTTTTGTTTCCCTTATAAAATGTGACAAATTTTACTCTGTGCTATTTGAATTCTATGAACATATTTTATTCTTTATAAATTAATATCAGTTTTGTAAGCCTATATTTGATTCTGAGCAAACCTTGTGCCTACACTAGTTTCTATATTCTTGGGATTTATTGTCTCCTACCATGTACTAGACTTAGAAGTGGTTAGAGGAATGTGTGGAATATATATATATATATACACACACAAATGGCGTATGATATATGGACCTCAATCTACTTAAAATAGACACTCCCAACTCTCCCAGGAGTCCTGGAAATGTCACCTCATAATATGTCTCTTTGACAGATACTCCAAAAAAAATGACATTGTCATGAATCCCTTCTCTGAATCCAACCTTCAATGGCTAGAGAGAAGATCTGATTCCCCTATATAGGTTCCAGACAGACCATCTGGTAGTAGTCAAGGTTTTGAGAGACATTTGATGGAGATGCTAGGGAAAGACTTTAGAGAGAGATTTGGCACGTTTCTCTTAAAAAAAAAAAAAAATGTCGGACAGGACCCAAAGGTGGAAGGAAATCTCTAAGTCCTCCTTCCGTGAAAGGGGTGGAATTGTTAACAAGCAAGGGAAAAATGCAAGTGACTAGGGAGAAATTTATTCACAAAATAAAGAGTAAAAATATGAATATCAGGAAATACTGAAAAAGAAAAGAAACAAGACCTAGAAAAATCACAGATGTTATGTTCTTGAAGTGACAGTATGCCAACAGGTAAATAAATACGCCATGAAACAAACAGCTGCTTCAGAACTAGAATGACCGAGTCTCAGCAATCTCTAACAGGAGTAAGAAACTACTTATGAAGGTCTTGAGAAACCATGAAATGACTCAGTCTCAAGTCTGTGCCTCTTTCCTCGGCCCTCACACAGCCTTTCCTGGACACTTTCCTTCCAAATGATCACATGGTCTTCTTGACTGTGTCTTCTATTCCAAAGAAAGCCACAAACAAACTCAGGGCTGCAAGATAGCCACTATTTGGAAGGCATAAGAAGGAAAGGTTTTTCCCATTATAAAACTATGACAGATATTATTCTATGCATGAAAGGTGATAATTTAATTGTAAGAGACTTTTGTTTCATGTAAATCCTGTTCTATTAAAATGAACCACTAAATTTCCAAGAGTTTGGTATGCTTCCCTTTATACAAGGGTGTAGTCGAGGATGTGCTATTTGCCCCGTGGTCCTTGGGCAGTCGGGATTCTCAATAGAAAAAGGGCAGCAGAGGTGGCTCATGGCACCTCTGGTTACTTCCTTCCAAGTAACTCCCTGCTTAGAAGGAATTATAGGAAGAAAAACAATGCAAAACCAACATCAATAATTTATATTCTTTTTCAACCCCTAGAAACTAAGATACCATAGTAGTTGAACAAATATATAAAGAATTCAAATATAACACTTTACATATACTGTATGAAAATGTATGAAAAATGGTTAAACAACAAAATTATTATTTTTTTTTCTATTTTCCAACTGGCCTCTTCTATTGGATAATGTATTCTTTCATATTTTCAAACTGCATGAGCAAAAAAGAAGTTTGATTTGAGATTTAAAAAAAACAAATTCAAAATCAAGATTTTTATGGCTAAAAGTATCTAGAAATTCATAAAATGAAATAGGAACAGGAGTTGATTTTAGGAAATTGAATTGTGAGCAATTTTTATTTATGTTTTAACTTTACTTCGATTTTAAATTTTCTTGATGTCACACCAGTTACTTGATAATATAGATTTTAAAATACATGCATAATTTTGATGTTTTCTCTTTTAAATGGGAAAATAAGAAAATATTCTGCCCATTCCTTTTATTTTGAAATTTATCGATACTATGCTATTCTCCATTAAAGAGAAGTATTAGGTGATGGCATTTTATTCTCATTATGAAGTCATCTAATATTGAATCTGAACCATTATATTTATCACAACCACTTTTAAAACTTTTAGTTTTCAATTTTTCATTATGTGTTACAGATTTGGTAAATGAGACTACATTTAACTTACTAGTAGTTTTGGAGTAATTGCTCTCAAATGTCTCTAGTGAGAAGAATCCAGGGCTTAAAAAGGAGAATTAAAAAAAATAGATACACAGATTTCCAGGATGTCCCAGTGAGACTTTGAAATACACTTTTCGTTTTTCTTTTTCGTTTTATTTTAATAATTCCTCAGTTGATTCTTGTCAGAGAAGTTGAAAACCTATTTTAGAGTGTATATTTCTTAATGTCAGATAATTCTGGAAGCATATTTCCAATTAATGGTTGTGGAGCAATGAAACAGCATTTGTAAAGATTTCTGGTGATGCATAGTGTAATTACTATACTGCGGATGTTGTCTCTGCTTTCTTTTTTCCTAAGTTTGGTATTGGTTTTATTATCTATACTTTCTGATGTTGATATAAGAAATTCCTGGCAAAGAAATAACCTTTTGTTCCCTAGTTTTAGATTCCTAATTTCATTAGTCTAAATGTATGCAGACATTAGAATAACACAGTTTAATTCGTGGGTCTCATTTTTTTTCTCTTTCCACTGAAGAACCAACATAATAAGCAAGGTTAACTGCCCCAAAATATTATGCATAGTTGGTTAGAAATGCTGTGTCCTCTTTTAGAAATATATGTAAGTAATTTCCAAAGATTCACTTGGGTTATATATTGAGAGAAGATGGCTTTAATGTGAAACTAATCTCAGGCACAAAATTCATGTTTGTGGTCAAGCAATTAACCTGGTAATTCCTTTGCCACAAACTCAGTCAAAATGATTGCTTCAATATCCCACATGTTGTGCCTAATTCACTTTTATAGTGTGAGCAAGTATAATATAATAATTCCCTATAGAAAAAAAAGCATCATTCATGCTTTGTATATTGCTGAAGAGAGTTAGGTGAGTTATCTAAGATTTTATTCTTGGTGGCAATTATCAACCTGGCAAGGTTCAGTTCTTCATCCACTGAGGGCTGTTTGTATATTTGTAATTTCATATTCTTATCATAATTGGTGAACCCTAAAGCACTGAATGGAAACAGCCGAACCCCCTCTGCACAGCTTTATGATGGTGTTAAAACATGCAAGAACCAGGAGTCCTAAAGGCAGGGGGATGGGCAAATGGATTCTACAACCAAATGTGGGTAGCACGTTTTATAATGTTTACTTCTTTTTAAAGAATATATTTTTTAAAGAACTTTGCATTTTCACAGTAATGATTTAAAAAGACTTAACTCACACTAATGGAATAAATACTTCCCCAGTGGTATGGAACAATTTGACAGAAGACCATATGGGTTTTAATGCCTATGCATAATGAGGACTGAATTAAGGGGCACCAGGAGCCCTCAGTAAATGCTGCTTCTCACGTTCTTGCTCTGTGGGAGCACATAGTATATTCTTAATATGTTCCCTCCTTTAGTTACATTTTTTCTCATTTTTCTTGAAAGTCATTTAAAGTGAATATCTGCCACTCATTGCTTCATTTCATTTTCCAAGCTTACGAACTCTTCATTGACTTCAGTGAAATTTCTTTATTGAGCTACTAAATCGCGGCCACTTTTTCACGTATGACAAAACTCATCTGCCATGTGGGAGTTTGAAATTATTAATTACACCTAATCTGGGAGTCTCCTCAGCCAACGTTCCAGCTGGCAAAGTGCAATGTCACTGAATGCTCAATTGCAGGATATTGAGAATAAGATCCAGCAGTCTTTGAAACAGAAATCAGAAACCTGAAGCATAGGAAAGAGCATAACTTCCATGAAAAATGCACCTTACATGTGCTAACAGATTGTTTCTAATATGCAAGCATCAAAGAGTAAGCAACAACACACCAAGGCTGCTCTTCCAGGGAAGAGGGTCAGTGCCTCATCGCACTTCATGTTGTCAAACTTTCAGGTGTCTTCCTTGGCAAAAGGAATTGAAGTCCTTGGGGTGATTTTTCTCTTTGATGGTTTTGTGGTTCAGTGAGGCAAAAAGCATATAAGTTATTTAAATATAAATGGATTGATAAATCTACATGTCATGCTGGCGCTCAGTGTGAGGCAAGCAGCTGAGGTTTTAAACCCTACTTTTCGATTCCCAGTGGTTTATAATGGAAGAACTGAAAGACTGCATTCCGCCAGGTGTAGTCATAATGTGGTACTATTAGAGCTGTAGCTTCATTGTCAAAAACTTCATTTAAATGTCCATAAAACCATCCTGAAACGAAGAATGAACTGTAATAGCTTATAATTATGATAGTGCATAAAGTATGCCTCGCAACCTATTACAAAGCCATAATTTTAGCATAAAAACCATAAACCAGGAGAAGAAAACTTGAGAACTTCAAAATAAAATTACAGCTTTTGTAATGGTCCAATAGAGCATACCTTTTTTTTTCTCCACAATAAATGATTGTCTTGTCTGCCTCCCACATGCAAAATAATGGTGGATTTCTGATTTTTCAGAGTTCACACTATAGCATTTTCCCAAAGGCATCTTGTAACTGGAGCATTAATACACTTTCAAAGGGGATTTTAATGCCCATTAGAATGAGATCTGATTTGGGGTAAAAGGATGCTCATTCTTCACTCACATAAAAATGGGGAAATTAGAAGGAAAAGCTTTTGTGCTTGATGTGTTTAAAAAAAAAAAACTTCCTGTCATGAAGAAGAGGAAATGCCTGTTTTGATCACCACACCAATCTAGTTATGACAAATGAGATTTATCAGTCTTTGTGTGAAGAGAAGAAAGTGAACATTTAGCAATTGTGTTTTATGAAAATAAGCCTAATCTCAATGCAGAACACTTAACTGCTTGTGAGCTTTCCTTATACAGTTTTATGGTTTCTTTAAGGCACCCTGAATGTTTTTCATACGTGATATACAACTTACTTGACATTACTAAGCCAAAGAGACCTTTATAGCTAATCATTTATCACATAACACACACACACACACACACACACACACACACACACACACACACACACCTTCTCTGAAGTGGAAAGTCAAAATATACATTCTTCAAAATGTACCTTGAAAATATATTAGCAAGCTTATTGGAATAATTGCATACATACAGAAAAAATTTAAACGCTGTACAATACATCATCGAGAGATAACTTAGGTCAATATTTGAAAGTATTTATTCTGAATATGTATTTTCAAAATACTGTTAGATTCTGTTTTATTTTATTTTGTTGGTGAGGGTTTACTGGGAATAGGCCTCGGGGTCTCACGCTTGCCAGGCAGGCACTGAGCCATCGAGCTAAACCTCTGGCTAACAGTTTTTAAATTCTACAAGTGGTTTTATAGAATTTGTTTTTAAAAAAAGAGTACAGTGGGGCTGGGGATTTAGCTCAGCGGCATAAGCACCTGCCTTGCAAGCAGGCAGTCGTGAGTTCAATCCCCGGTACCAATAAAAAGGAAAAAGACAAAAAAAAAAAATTAATAAAAAAAAAAAGAGTACAATATGATCATTTCCAGGCTACTAAAGATCTATCATCCTGGCAATACTTGCATGAGTCATTATTATATGAATTGATTATAATTCATTTAATGTTATTATGGACTGACATTTAGATTGTTTATATTTTTGTGTACAAAAAGATTGTTTTTATATGCACATGCATATGTATGTATGTGTGTACATATATGTAGAAGTTGTGCTTTGACTGCCTCTGTAGCTGCATGCTTGTGTAAGTGTATCTACATTTGGAAATGTCCATATAACCTGAATCTACCATTCTGTCTTTGTATCAATTTTTTCTCTTTTTTTATCATACAGGTTTACAATACATAGTGGGCAAACACCGTGTGAGGAGTTGGATCCTGTCCATGAGACACTTATTTCATTTTATGTTCTCTTCCCCTCATTTCTCCACTCCCTTCTCAACATTGCTTGGTCCCCATCTTATTTGCAAAAGGTATCTCCCTGTTCCTGTTGTCTTTTATTTTGCTCTTTAATTTATTCATGCTTTGGGTTTCTTATTTAAAAGAAACCATACAATATTTAAGCTCATGCGTATGATTTATTCCACAAAACATTATTCAAGATGAATCCATTTTCCTATAAATGACTCAAATTTATCCTTCTTTATCGCAGAGTTTTACTCTTGTATACAAACATTGCAATTTTTTATTCATTTAGCTATTATAAATTGTCCTGTTATAAACATGAGTATGAATGTATCATTATAATATACCTTTAACATTTTGGGAAAGGTTGAAGAAAAGGAACTGGGTCAAGTGGAATTTATATTTTTAGTTTTTTTGAGGCATTTCCACAATGATTTTCAAAGTGTTTTTTGTATCACGTTAGTTTTTTGAAGACGAAAGTTCAGACACTAGGAAATATTAGAGTTTTCTTAGATTATATGATTTGACATATGAGTATGTTGACAATTACTTTAGAACAATCTACTCTGTACTGTCTGGAGTAGAAACTACTGTCTTTTCTCTAGTCCTGTGTGCCCCAACCACAGGTAGGAGTCATTTAGCCAGGATCTGTTGAGAAAGCTAAAGCACTCATGATGGGATGAGAAAAAGACCTAACTCGCAAATAGGAGAAACTGGATTAGAAGTGAGAGCAGACAAAATTTAAGGAAATTCATGCCCAAGAGTTTCTGTTTCCTTATGGGGCTGTGAGATCAAGCTTTTGCTTACGGAGAGGTGCTTGGAACAGGAAAAGTTGGGAAGTCTGAAGTATGTTTGGAATTGTCTGTGAGGGAAAATAACAGGACAGAGAACATAAGAGTGACACATTATATGACACTTTCAAGAGAAACTAGCCCATGAGGTAAATAGAAAGAGCTCTATTGTGAAGGATCAGCTTGTATAGTTATGAAAACTGACAAATCTCATCATCCGCTGTGTATCAGTTGGGAGCCCAGAAAAGCTAGGATTGTAGTTCTAGTTCAAGTCTGAAGACCCAATAATCTGTGATGTTAATCAGTGTCCAAGGATAGAGAGGGAGCCGCCTATCACACAAACATACTATTTGTCCTTCCCTCAACTTTCGGTCCGATTCAGGCCACTCATGGATGGAATGATGCCCATTGTGTTGCTGATGGTAAGTGACCTTCTTAAGTCAGTCTACTAATTCAAATGCTAGTCTATCACCAGTACTTTGACAGACATATCCAGAAACAGTGGCTAAGCAGTCACTCGGGAATCACCCATTCAGTTTGTTATAAAGTTCATCATTTTCTACAAATCTTGCCAGGAATTGAGATTTAAGCTACTGTTTAGAATAGCAGTCCTGTACGAGTACCTGTACAGTCGTAATTTCTCTTTTAGTGATTGGGCATGCATGGGTAGAATGGATTCTGTACTGTAGCTTTGGAAAAATGAAAGGCAAGCGTGATACAGGTTCAAGGTCAAAAGTGTTTAGTGCATTGAAGAAAGGAGAATACACACAAAGCAGGGCAGGAGTTAGTCTGTGAAACAAAGGAAGTGTGCAGTAGACTGTTGGGCTAGAAATGTGAGAGGACTATTGGTTGTGAACTGTTGGATGATATCCATGAGCAATTTCAGTAAGAGTCGGGAAACCAGAGCTAGTACTGTCAGTATGTTTCACTGACATAGAGCATTCTATTATACTGTGCATGAAGAGTTGTATCATAGTAGCCCATAAATAAAGAATGTCATATGTCAATAAGGTTACTCAGTCAACAAACGATTTCTGAACATTCATTATGTGCCAGGACTGCTTTGGGCTCAGGAGATACAGAGGTGAACAAGATGATAAAAACGTCTCCCCTTTATGTAGTCTAGTGAAGCAAGGGAAGATAAACAAACATAATAAATACATAAACTATGTTTGTGACATAGTTTGCCAGACACTGATAAGAAGGTAGAGGAGAAGAGGAAAAAGCACTGATTACAGAGTGCTTTGCAACTCTAGCCCTGTCAGGAGATGAGCAGATGAGAATGACTGAGTGAATCAAGATGATGCCATAAAAGCAGACTCCAGTTTATCACTGGGCTGATCGTACAGCTTTCCAAAACATTGTCTGCCCGGTGATGGAGTGAAACTTGAAGTTCCTTTTCTGAAGGAAATCAGATGATTGTGATTGAGGACCAAGTCCGTACTGACTGGTTCCCAAAGCTTCTTTGACTCTTAATATGTTGGAAATACCACTCTTCGTAATTGTGTTTCAGATCCTTTCAAATGTCTGTAAGCTCCTGCTTTTGGGTGTTTATCTAAGTGCAGGGAAAGGGAGAGGAGTTTGTGGGATAGGAGAGGTTACACACTTCTCGCTACATCACAGCTCAAGGGTGTCTTAGCAGAAAAGTCCAAAGAGAATGGGGAAAGAAGACCTCAGCATCAGTGATTCCTTTGCAAGTCTCTTGCTCACAGGAGAGAAGTCTGTCTTGCTTTCCCAAAGCTCTCCATATATCATTTTCTTCATTAACAAGATTGCAAGCCAGACAAATAGTTCATGCTGGATTCTGCTCATTACATCTGGTATCATCTATATGGCAAGGAATTACTGAAAACTTACAAGCATCTCTTTGGAAAATCAGTGAGCAATAGATAAGATTCCTGACCCATGAGCATATATTCTAGCAGGGGAGATAAGGTAGTAGAAAATCAACCAAATAATAAGTAAACTGCATTGGCTGTGATATGAAAACTGTGGATTAGGTAGCAATAGGATGATGAGAACATTTATGCAATAAGAGATATAGAATTCTTCAATTTTTACTATTTGGAGACTTGTATTAATGTATGTTTATTGTGTCAAAGAGATAAGATTTTGGGGAATTTCACTTATGCGTGAGATATTGATTCTGTGTATCGTGAGTTTAATTTTTAATCATAAGCTAAAAAAATGATTTTAAGCCTAAGAATTCTAGAGAGCAGTTTTTAAATGCTTGTTTGTGAGAAAAGTTGAAGCAATTTTTCTAACCAATTTTCAATCTTTGAAGATCTCCTAAAGTGAAAGAAATAGGTAAATACCAAGATACATGATTTTGAAGTGATTATAACAAATATATGTGATAATAACTACAATCCCCAATGGTTTTATTCCTTTTAAGTATGGTCTCATTCTCTTAAAAAGCAGAATTTTTGAAAGAACATTCAGTAATTTGTGAACATTGCCTAAATCCCTAGCTATCCAATCTATAAGGATGCTTTTCAGTTTCATGAAGCACATAATTGGGTGTAGGTATATTTTTCTACTTTAAATAGTCAAAATAAAGCACGTATGATAGTTATCTTATTTTTTTTACCACTACTCTAAATGAATTTTCATCTTATCATATTCTTTCAGAGAGATGGAGATTTTAAAATATGCATGTAGAACAAGGTGGATAGAAACAATATTCTCAATATCATCTAAAAACATCTCAGGAATGATTCAGGGATTTTTTTTGAAAAACAAAATTGTCTGTGAATATCAATAATTGAAAGAATATTTTCCAATGTAAATGAGCTTTTCCAAGTGGAAATTTCTCAGAAATTGCTTCTAAGATTAAGAATAGCTGATTGTACTAGCCCAAGAGAAATTTCATCTGCTTACAGATTCACCTTTGAATCTCATTTGCAAGACACAGTTGAGCTACACTCTTGCATATCTGTTCCCTGGTGGTCTTTTCCTCTTTCTTATTTCTTTTGATTTATTTTATTAGGTTTTCTTCTTCAGCTTTCCCCACATTGTTAGTATGTATCTATTTTTTTTTACCATATCATTTTCTGTTCATAATTTATCTTAGTCACTGGGACAAAATGCATGGTACACACAAATTAGGGGAGAAGTTCATTTTAGCTCATGATTTTTGAAGGATTCAATCTGTAGTTGGCTGGCTCCATAGCGAGAGGGGTATTGTGGAAGAAAGCTGCCCACATCATGTTGGGCAGAAAGCAGAAAGAGAAAGGTAAGCATATTTCCTTGAGATCATAGCCCCAAGGACCCACCTCCAACCAGGTCCCCACTAACTGCAAGTCAGCTATAGTGTCCCCGTGATCCGCTTACCTTCCACACACATGAGAATTGGGGGAATCATTTTAGATCTAAAACCTAACACAATTATTGAATGTCGTCACCTACTTTTATTGCCACTATATCTCAAGCCTCTGTTTTTCTCCCATATAATTTGTTTCTAAAGCTGCATTTTGGTTCTGTACAAGTCCTACTATCCCAGTGTCAACACTGAGAGTTTGGAATCCTAGGAAATTCTGTCTCCCAAATATGAAGAGTCCAGGGAGTCTAGGAGAAAGGTATAAAACTCATACAAACTAAGAACTGAAAGTAAATGATCAGATTATCTGCATGTACTACTCTGGTCAGGTGTATTTTTTTATTTTCAAACACTGAAATTGTCAACTGGGACCTGTAGTGCATGATAATGGATCATTTATTAACTGTTACTTCTCTGAAGACAATGTATACTCAGTGGGCAACATAAGTGTACTGTAGCCATAAGTATTGAGAACTTGTCTTTGATTTTGACAGTGATTTATATTAAAATAAGAGAAGTTTTAAATTTGTCAAGTGTCAAATAGCTGAATTATCATCTTTGGAAGAATATACCATTGATTTTATCCCATGGTAATCAAAAGAAATTTTTAAATAAGAATAAAGGTATTAAGAGACCAGGAGAACACTGCTGGATGGACTGAAAATAGCCCGTGGATGTACTAGTAGCAGAACAGGGAGAGTTCAAAGCAAAATGTGCTTTAGTTTACTATGGACTAATATACTCCTTTAATGACGTACTGGGTCTGTGGTCCTAAAGTAACAGAAGATAAAAATGACAACTTGATAGGTAATGTTTGTGGTTGACCTTTCTACAAGTGTGAAAATGTGCCACAGATGATGGCATGATGTTTTAAGGTTTGTCTTGAGAAATATTTCCTTTGAAGCAGCCAGTGTGTGTGGTAGAGATGAGTGAAGCTTATGTTTTGTTCCAGTAGCAAGTTACACTTGAAAAAATGAGCTTTCTTGGTGCTGTTTCTTGAGTCATTACTACTGCAAATATCTTGATATTTCTGAATTTTAACTTGTATGTATGATTTTTAATCTCTGTGTACCAACATAGGTGAGCCTTATCCAATGATGTTGGTAACTGTTTAACAACCCCCTCTCAAAAACGTATACATATATAAAAAATAATCTTATAAAATAATTCTGATACTACAATGCATAACAAAAAATGCTCATAAGGAAATGTACCATAATATTTATGGTAAAGTCTATATAGACAATTCTTGCCAGAAATTTTTTTGGTGAAACTACTCTATCTATCATCAATCTATCAATGAAATCTAGACCCTGTTGTATAAAATCTCCATCCATTACTTTTTCCTTAAATAATACAGCTAAATTTGTGATCCACTGTCAATATATTTTCACTATTACAGAATTATATTCATTAGGCTACAATTTCAGCATTAGCACTTGACGTGATATACATTTAAGTTAAAACATAAACTTTTAATATTTCCACGATCACTTTTTAAGTGATTTTACCTAACTCTATAATTTAAAAGATCTCCCATGTTTACCAGTTTAAAGGCAATTAGATCACTTCACAAAGTCTCTTTTTATGTGGCCTACAAGATGTTGCTTGAGTAGCTTATCTGACAGTTTTGGCAAATGTCTGACTTGGGTAGTAATTCTGGCTCCAACATTTGTGCCTGCAAAACAGAAAAAACTGAAGGTTCGTTTCCCAGAGGATGGCAAAGTTGTAGCTCTAACTGTTAAAATTGGATTTTATTGGGTAACGCTTCAAAGCGCTCACTTTGCATTTCTGCTAACAAAGCTGAACTTTCAGCCAAAATATTGGAAAGGAAATACTTAGGCAGAAAGAAATGACAGTGGAGGCTTGAAAAGTGAGGAACCAAGCCAAGAATGACAGAATAAAAGAGGCACATTCCTGAAGGGAAAATGAAAAGAAAAATGACTTTAGCACATCAGCTAGAACATTGTTGTCTCACAAACATATCCAAATATTGCCAATAACTTAAGCTTTGGTTCGCTTTTGGTTAACTCTGTCTGCCATATACTCATTATGCATTGCACAGTCCTGTGCCAGACACTGAAAAGATTTTGCTAGCTCTTCCAGAGCACATTAAATTTTCATGCAAATTGCCATTTATCTTTCATGCCAGGTGCCAAGATAGAGGTCACATGGAAGTTTTCTACCTCAGCTCTAGAAATCTACTATAAAATTACTTTTGCATTCATGAAATGAGCAAAGTAGATAGTCTGAACAAATCTTCCTGCCAAATGTAATCATCATCTGAAATACAAGTCTGAGAATATTTGAACTTCCATAACATGACTTTGAGGATAAACACATCTATTTATCTCCTACCAGGTTTATGTACTACTAGGACAATTTTACTCAACCTATATTGATTTTGTTGTGAACTCTTCTGTTCCTTGAGAAACTCAGTTTATTTGTTTATGGGAAGCCAATTCCTCCAGCTTGCCTGACCGGGTTATTATATAAGAATGGCTGAGGACAATCATGCAGATACCTGGGAAGCTTGGTTTAAAAGGAAAATCAGCAGACAGACCAGAAGTGAGCAGAAATTTGCTGCTCTGGTGGAATCTGATTTCAGTGAAGTTCCCCACATCATTAATTTTGTTAACAGTGATTCACCTGTGGTTCTCATTCTCCTACCATGGGTATTTGTGTATGTTTGGAGATGGATGCAACGCATGTGTGTGTGTTCAGGAACACTAATACATATAATGTGTATGCATATATTTTTCTTAGGAAACAATATTTGCTAATTGTAGCCACCTTTCCACTTTTGAAAAGATTTCAACTGAACATTCAAGGTGAGCGAATACTTTTCTGAGCTGTTATTTCCTTCCTACAAATAGGATGTGTGTAAACCATTCTGGTAATCCTGTGGAGATAGCTTACTTCTTTTGGAACTCTTTCAGGGTTAAATGACCCTGTTATATTTGATAGATTGTGTTAACTTGAGAAGTCCAGAAGTTTACCTAAGTATCTCAGCAATTCTACATCCTGGGGTGTAAAAGACACACCTTACCCCTCTAGGATGTTGTTCATTGTGTCAACTTGAGAAGTTTAGAAACTTAACTGAGTGACTCAGCAGGGGTCAGGGTTCTCACTTTGTAAACATCCTGAGCCTGTGCAAGAGGAAGGTTTGGAGGTGGTGGGAGCACTACACCCATCCTATGGTGGGTACCCTGTTTACAACGACGGGAGGAAAAGAGGTTTCTTCCCACTTTTTGATTTTGCTATTTTGTCTCCTTGAACTGTTGCCCCTATGCCATGCCGCCCTGCCTTGGAGTCAGCTAATTATGGGATAAAACCTCTACACTTTTTCATTTGGGTGTGGAGTATTTTGTCTTAGTAGTGAAACTAACCAAGAGAGGGACAAAAGAAGATGGTGTTTTGCTAGGTAGCTGGGTGGAGGGCCTCTCTGGGAAAAACAGCTCAGCTGCTGGAATTTGACAACATGGAGAGGGCCAGATGAATGGTGAGAGATTCTCATGACCCCAGGAAGAAACTGAAGGAAAAAGAAAAATAGGAAGAGGAAGGAAAAGTGTGGGTGGAGGGCTGTAGGGGGAAGTGCTCACTGAGACCCACCCCATGCTGTGCTGGGAACACCACAGAGTCCAACGATTCAAGGTTGTGCTAAAGCCAGGGCTGCTGATAATGGGAGTAGGTGAGTCCTGGGCCCTTGCTGGGAGGATGCGGTGAAGCGTAGAGTGGAGCCAAGGTGGAGAGCTACATTAATTCTCTGTGAGTGATGGAAATTGGGTCCTGTGGTGGGTGAGGCTGGCTGGAAAACATCTTGGAGTGGCATTATCTCCTGCGCGACAGTGGCGTCAATCAGCCACCCCTGGTCCCGAGCCTCTGACATCCACCATAGCACAGCCTAATTTGCTGAAGACACTTGCCGGTTGACTGGCTCAGAGAAGAGTGGTTAGCCCACAGTCCCTGAATACAACCCAGATAACAGCAAACTGGAGAGGGCAGCAAAACCCCAGCCAGCATGCTTCAGAAAAACCATAAGCAACATGGAGAGGGCCTGAGACCTCCACCGCACATCTGTCTGATAGAAACCAGAAACATGACAAAAGAAAAAAAAAAAAAAAAAAAAAAAAAGAAAAAAGAAAAAACCTTCAGCTACTAACCCTGGGAAAATAAGTCCAGAAGAAGTAAATCCAGAATAGATCCAGTGCATCAGTCATGCAATATTGGCCACAGCATCAGTGGACATAAAACATACCTTCATGACCTTATCAATGAACTGAAAACTGAAATCCTAATCCAAGTGAGGCAAGATATAAAAAGATTAATTAAAGAAATGCTAAGCCCCTCTCAACAAGACACAGATGGAAGAATGGAGAAACCCAGAAAAGGAAGAGAAACCTTTGATGAAGAATATAAACAAAACCTAGAATACATGAAACAGATCCAAAGAGATTACTAGGAACTAAAAACTCCATTGAAAGCTGGCAAAATGCCTTGACAGAAACTAAAGTTAGCCTTTCAAATCTTGAAGAGAGATTTACGATGTGTGATTATGAAAGAAAAGACCTATTAAAAATAACAAAGAACCAGGAAGTAACAATTCAAAAGCTAGAAGATGACAAGAGCATCTATAACTTAAGAATAAAAAACATGAGTGAAGAAGCAGGAGTGACCACAAATGAATTACAAAGGCTATTCACAGAAATAATAAAAGAAAACTTCCCAAGCATAGGAAAAAGACATGATATCCAGATAAATGAGGCATATAGAACTCCAACTAACTCCAACCAAAACAGATCTACACCCAGACGTATAATAATCAAGATTCAAGAAATTCACCACAAGAACAGAATATTAAAAGCATTCAAAGAAAAGAAACAGATCACCTACAAAGGAAAAATCATCAAAATAATGACAGACTTATCAACATAAAATATCAAATCGAGAAGAGCCTGGGGGGAAGTATCCAAGCCCTGAAAGAAAATAACCTCCAATCCAGATTGATGTACCCTGAAAAATTCTCTCTCAAAATTAATGGAGAAATAAGATGCTTCCAAGACAAGGAGGAACTGTGGGAGTTAATGGCCACCAACCCAACCTTATGAAAAATACTTAAGAATGAGAGAGAGAGAGAGAGAGAGAGAGAGAGAGAGAGAGAGAGAGAGAGAGAGAGAAATACCAGGATTCCAGCAACAGTAGCAGAGAGGCCTCAATGAATGGGACAGACAGTGGAATGAAGGAGAAAATGGACAAATAATAGCAGAAAAATAGAATAACAGAGATGAGGCAGAGAAAGTGGGCTATAATCTCTAATATAGATAGCCTTGATACACTAACAAAAAGCAACAGGTAGAGTAGATTAGGAGGCAGGATCCACTGAGATGCTCTGAATAGGAAATATACTCAACCTGAAAGAGTGTTAATAAACTGAAAGTCGAAAATGAGAAAACGATGCTATATGTAATGGAGAACCAGAGAGAAATAGGGACAACTCTTCCAGCAGCGGCACATAGATTGGAAATTTATGACACTTTTGTGCAGTATAGAAGTACACAGATAGAAGGAAGGAAAACCTTGTGGCTTTAATAAGTAAAGGACTACAGCTCAAGATCAAGCTCAGGGGTAAAAAGGTTCAGCATCACTCAGATAGATTACGGGTTGACCCCTAATCTAAAAACTAAAGGAGGTAATGGGACCCAAAATATACATAGTACCCTGAGAAAGGGAAAGGGGAGGAATTACCTAAAAAAGGAAGACAGAGGATATTGTTAATAGTGTATCAGGATTTAAAAGCCACAGTAGTCTTACTCTCCTGTTTGGCACGATTTTATTTTGTTCCAGTCTGTCTACTCATACTAGATTTGAGGGCACAGACAGCTATCCCCACAATAGCAGGCTATACAATGGTAACTATCCTTATTTTCTTATTAACTTAAACTGAAGCCCTGTATTACTTATATTGTCTTACTATGACTGATCTTATCTGAAGCTGGTTTGTTATTCTGTTGTTTTGCCTTGACTGATTTTATTCAAATTTGTTATGCTTCATAGTATCAAGTCTCAGAATAGAGGCAACTACTCTGAAGATGACAAGATGTAATCAGATACCCGTTCCGGTTTGATTATTAACTGCTTTTGAAGTCCTACAATGTCTCCAAAGTTGTGTTTTTATTAAAATTGCTATGTAATGCTATATTCAATTATATTATGTTTGATGACAAACATATTATATTATATTATGTTTGTAGACAATGCTATTGAAAATAACAAGAGAAAGCACAGTAACTACTGTAGGTCACATAATATTGTGGTTTTATATGTCTTTTTCATTTCATGTTTTTCTAGGAATTTGTTTTGCTGTCTTGTTTTGATCTGTTTTTCCCTATAAAACATAAAGGATAGATATACATGTAGAGATTCACACAAAGGGAGAATTTCTAAACATTTTATGTGAACAGATTATATAATGCACGATGTAATGAACAGATACTCTGAAGAAAAGACACTAAGACACTCAGTGCTAATTCTGTAGCATTATGATATAAAATCTAGCAATACTATTATTCACTGTTCAAAGTGGTATTAGTCTAGTCTCTTGTGTTCAATTTCAGCATGCATAAAGATAAGGACAACTACTTCAAAAAGAATAAGAGACATTATGGCAGTCATTATTGACTTTCTCAATGTCAGGCCTGAAGACCTAAAAAGCCCTCATCATTCTGTTTTGATTAGAATAGTTCTAAAATGTTCTACAATGTGTGTGAAGATGGGGACAACTATTTGGAAGAAAACTAGGGACAGTAAGATAGACAGTGAAGATCTCCAGTGGACTTGCTTTGAAATCCGTGTTTCTTAAAATTGTTTCCTTATGATCTGTTTTGTTATGTTTTGTTATGATTAATCTTATCCTTTGTAAAAGAAAAAAAAAAGAAAAAAAAAAAAAAGAAACTTACCAAGACAGTCCCACTGGAAATAAAACTTGAGTCCCACTGGAAATAAAGCTTAAGAGAATAAACTTGTATTAAAAATAAATAATAAATTTGAAGAAAAATGCGATGACCTTAAAATTTTGTTTGATATGAAAACATTTCTAAGTAGTTTCTATGGGAAAGCTATATTTAAGAGACTAGGAATTTGTAGATTTTTCAAAGTGAACTGTATACATCTATCCTAAATTATAATGTAGCTACAGAATTTAAAGGAATTTTTATTATATAGTATCTTTAAAAAAATATCATTCTTATATTTTATTTCTTTTAGAAACAAAACTACGTACCAGGTGTTAAAATCTTTTCAGCTAATGAGAAGAGAAACTGGCCTTGAAAACAATGCACTTTTATAGTATCTTCAACACACATGTTTTATAAAATTAAACTGCTGAGGGCATAAATTCAAGTGCACTTTCTTATTTATGTGTGCATTCACTTAAAACACGCATTGAGTGTCTATAATGTGTAAGGACTGTTTTAAAGCAATGGAGGTTACAGTTGCTGCTTTTACGGAAATTATAAGTCACTAGATAAAAACATATTTAAAAACTGTAATAGATATGATGACACACAGTGATTATAAATAAAGCAGGTCCAGCGTTAAGGGAATTAAAGCCAAGGATTTTCTTTTGGATAAGATGGTCCATGTAGATTTCTCTGACGAGGTGACATTGACACAGATACTTTAATGTGATAAGAATGAGAAGAAAAGTGGTCCAGGGAGAAGGACCACAGGTACAGAAGTGTGTACTGAGGGTGGTCCTTATAGCTGGTGGTCATAAGTAAACGCAGCTCAGTAATATGCAAAATTGCAGAAATGAATACAGTGAAGGGATATGTGGAGACATTTGAAGGAACAATTATCATGTCCTTGAAGACACTGTAAATCTGAAGAATTTGAAGGGGAAATCAGAAAAAGTCAAAGATTTTAGCTAGTGATGGCGAGTAGATGTTAGAAAGAGTGTAGTATGATCATGTCTTCATTTTAGGTAGTGCAAATCAAAGATTTTTAAAATACTTTTATTACTGCTCTTAAATAACAGGTAACTTTGAAAAATATTTCAAAAATCATAATACGTTTACCTATTTTCCAAAGATATGATTATCAGTATTGACAACGTGTCAGCCTTTAAAAAGGATTGCTTCATTCCATTATTTTTAAAATGTATGAGTTGCTTTACCCAATTTTACATTATCATTCTCAACTTCTGCTACAAATTTTTAACCTTAAGATGATATGTTCTCATGTTTTGGCAATGCTTTATGGATAATCCTGTCACACTTTCCATTATAAGCACAACACATATACTTCAAACATTTGTAAAATTAATTAATTTTAATTTTCTGTGACCAAAATGTATTGTCAGAAAATTTCTTCTGAATTAAACAACCATTAAATTTTTATTAGAGCAATTTATCAAGACTACACAATACAAGAGCAGTAATAGTAGCAATCACTCATATCCAACTGATTCTGTGCCTTTCATTCTCCTTAGTGTTCTTGCATTTCTAATTAATTTAATCTCCACAACTATCCTATAATGGGGTTTGGAAGTCTTATTCTGATAAACCAGGAGGTGAGCATGAAAGAAACTTGTGCTAGCACTGTCATTTAATTCTTTGAATAGCTTCATTACTACTGGCCAAAGTAAAATAGTGAACTGTCCTTGTTAGCTTCAGGGAGGAAAATTCAAGGTTAAGTACCTGTGCTTCCAAGGAAAAGCTGTTGCCTCTGCTTATGATTGCTAATATCCCTTCCTGTTGTTTCTTTGCTTCCGATAAGGGCCTCCAGAGAAGACTACGGGCTCTTGTACTCACACCTTTTTCTTTTTTTTTTTTTTTTTTTTTGTCTTTTTCCTTTTTATCGGTACCGGGGATCGAACCCATGACTGCCTGCTTGCAAGGCAGGCACTTATGCCGCTGAGCTAAATCCCCAGCCCCGACCCCTACTCACACCTTTTTCTACATGACTTACAGTACACTTTGTTCGTTATAACCTCATTGCAATGCTAAATTCCCTTTTAAGAAGTGTCTCTGTATGTCATTTTCAAATATGCAATGTAAGGGGCATGCTCTCCAATTGCACATTTACAGGAACGCGCCTCCTTGACATGAGCTGACAGGTCACTCCAGCATAAATGTGCATGTCTCCCCATTGGATTCCCTCACTTCCTTTATTCAGAGAGCTACTGCCTTGGGAGTACTTCTCAATGCTCTCCTCACTTGCTGGAAGGAGTAAATCTTTGTTTACTCTTTTGTCTCCTCATTATACTTACTGGCTTTGCACTCACCAATAGATGAACCCATTAGTTACTTACATCATCAAAAGATGTACTTACATTTTTACCTACCTACTAGTTAACTCAAAGAGGTCTTTCTTTAATTTTTCTGATAAAATACAGTCCCTAATTTATATGACTTGAGACTTAGATTTTCCATGTATGCTATGAGGATACAGCAATTTATAATCAGTGGAAACTGAACTTTGAATTTTGTATTTGGCTCTTTTTACAGACCAGTTGTAACTGACACTAGACTCCCAGACAGCTACATGACCATGAAGGGGAAAAATCAACACTGCAGTGCGCTGTATCGCTAAGCTAGGATGTTTTGTACATTAAATGCAATTTCTGTGTACTTTAGTTCAACATATAATGAATTTATCATAAAATGACCACATCATAAATTGAGGAGCATCGTATTTGAAAGCAGTAATCTGTAAGGAATGTGCTTCCCAGTCATTAAAAATGATGGCTACCTTAGTCATGGAAAAGATGGCCACCCCAGTCATGGGGCAGCCATTCCCCACCCCCCCCATGATAGGTTGCCTCGGAAACATTCTAGTTGATTGAAAGTTTGGCTTCTCTTTTGCTAAGGTTCAAGAGGGGAATCCACTGAATACTTGACTGTGTTTCTCAAAAAGTTCAATTCTAGGAATGATTACTATGAAAGTCAGAAATCTAGAAATGAGTTCCCTTACAGGTTTTACTGTTTGTATTTCCCTTTAATGCCTTTTACACTCTCATAGCCACATGCATGTCAATCCCTGAAAACCTGTTAATTGTGATCCCTTGTATTAATTCCTCTATACTAGCTGGAAAAGTGCTGTCTTCACTTTGGGGGAAAAAAATTTTGGTTTTTTTAAAAAAATAAAGAAATATTTCCTGAGGTATTCAGTGGCCATGCCTTGAAATTAGAGCTAGATTTTAAATATGTCAATTGTCTCTTTTTATGATATTCAATCTTTTTATTTTATTTTTATTTATGTTTTACAGTCTTTAAATTTAACAAATATTTCATTGGGGTATCAATACAACAATGTAAACATTTTAAAATGGTGAAAACTGAGAAAAAAGGGGGTATGGAAATCATTAAGCTGCTATTAAGTATCAAATCAGCTAATAATATATATTTTAAAAATTGTAATATGAGAAAATACCCCCTGTATTTCTTGTTTGCTTTGTTTTGTGTTGTTGGAACCAGGGATCGAACTCATGCACTTACACTTGCCAGGCAAGAACCTGACATACTGAGCTAGATCCTCCACACTAACCTTTGTATTTCTACCCTTAGGATATTTGAATCACTTAAAAATACTGCAATATGAAGAAGTTATTTAAATGTACACAGACCCAATAAGACACACATTTTTTGGGCATATAAAACATTTTGATATATTAATTTTATATCTAAGTTGCAAAACTCCTGTGTGAATTATCTGTTGGAAGATGACCATTTTTATTGAACTGTCACACTTTAACTTATCCAACATATTTTTAAAATGTGAAATCTCATTAAGGATCCTACATGATTCCACAGGTAGATTGGTAGAGGATTGGTAGTTGTTTCATTTGACAAATTCTTGGATCCACATATATTTTCTCACTCTAGCCCATTATTTCCCAGGCCTTTGCCATGTGAAGAAAACAAAGTTTTTTGGAAGCTATGGGTGCTTTTATGAATATTTAATCATGGAGGTAGAGCAAATGGCCTCATTTACAATGATACATCAAAATTAATTTCATGGTGTTTTGTCAAGGAAAGAATCTTAACCATATGTTCTCAAATCAAAATAAATGACTTAGGAAAACTCCAACAAGGAATTTACTCAATTTTGCAAAATCTTTAGATGTAAAATTTCCATAAATGAAAATAGGATCATTCATGCAAACATGATCGGATTTAATTTATTTTTGTTGTTAAAATGAAATTAGAAATAAAAAAGGCTTTTCATCATTTGATGTTTCCAAATTCACACTGAATATCTTTGGTACAAAGCCTCATGTTTTCATTAGAAATCCATTAAATGCAAAATTAAGTATGAAGAGAGAGGAAGAGCAAAAATCGGAGAGATCTACTTATAAAGATGGTAAGTACGAGGATTGAAGATACAGTGAACAGATTCTCCCAAGCACATCTATTTCCTGGGACTAGGACATTATATAACAATGAGTTACTTGGCAAACGTTTAATGACAATCTTGGAGAAAAAGAGCCTTACTCAACACAAGCACCACTGAATAATAATCCCTACTGCTTGTATTAATAACATATCTTGGGCAAATGAATTTCTTTAACAAATTTAACTTTTGTCACGTGATATTTTAAATTTTTTTTAAGCAGGCCCATACAGGGTTTGGAGTTATTGTTGGCTTTCCTTGTACTCAGATTTTAATGAGATATACTAGTGTTTTCCTCAATATTTATAAAATTTCCTTGTTTTGCACATTTATGATTTATTTCATATCTGCAGGGAATCTGAGTTTATGTGTTTCCACATATCTCTCCAGTTTATTTTCATCTCATTCATTTTAAAGTGTGTCTTTTCCAGAACATAGACTATAGTCCCTGAGTAAGATGCTGTAACAGTCTTCTCTCTGCACAAACCAACCTGAACTGTTACTCATGCTCTGAACTACATTAACAAGAACTAAAGAATTCAGGTGAGAGGTCACAATGCCTAATTTTGCAAGAAAAGCAAAAGATACCTTGAAAGGACAGAGGTGAAAGGGTCACCCCTCCTTCAAACTCTTAGTAGCACTGAGAGATGCCTACTGCTTAGGGAAGAGTGTGGGATGTAAACCAACATCTGAGACCTGAAACCTAGTAAAAGCTTCAAGTAAAACCAAGTGGCAGGCATACTCTGTGCTCCCTTCCTCCACATCTAGTGATGTGCTAGTCTCAGTGCAGTGCATGACATAGTTTTGCAGCATCGTGGCCATAGATGCAGCATGGAAACCTGGACTGGTCTCCTTATGGAGATTTTTCCCAAAGTGAGGCAGATCCCGGAGGACCTGATTAGGGATGAATGATTCATCTGGGCCAATGATAACTGGGTCCAGCCCAAGAGAGAGTTGTGAGAACAGATTTCATTTTTTAGTTACTATCCTAGTGCATGCCGAAACACACCTATATTTGTCATAGATTTGGGAAAAACTGAGCTTAGATAACCCACTATTGCTGAAACTGATAGCATACTAACTGTGTACTCATGGTAAATCTGGACTTAGCTTCCATACAGAGTGGGAATAGCAGAAGTAACTATAGATTCAGGGAATGAAAACAGGATACTCAAAATTTCTGGAAAGACACCACACATGTGCATGCACACGTGACTATAAAGACTGGAGCAAATGCCTAATCTTTAAATGCTCAAATGATGTTCCATGCTAAATATCAGGAGCCTTCGGGAAACTGTAATCTCACCTAGTGGTGAGACGCTAGGGCCAGTGATTTAGCTCAGCAGTATAAATGCCTGCCAAGGAAGCGCAAGTTCATGAGTTTGATCCCCAGTATCCCCTTCCCCCCCCCCCCAAAAAAAAACCACCAGAAATCAACTACGTAGTAACCAGTCTGGATGAAGTCTTGTATGGAGAACTTCAAGTAACTGCTTTAAGTAAGAAACTCGATGAGTTTCAAGGAAACAGAGACATGTTTCAATAATCTAATGCAGAAACTTAATTGAGAGCAAGTAAAAAAAATCAAACAAATCCTTGAGCTGAAATATATATTAAGTAAAATTAAGAATGTGATAAAAGGTATCAATAGCAGAATAGATCAAACAGAAGAAAGAATTAGCTCAAAGACAGGATTTTTGAAATATACACTTGGAGGAGAAAAAAAAATTGAAGAGAAATGATGAAAGCCTGTGGGAACTTTGGGACAGGATTAAAAGTGCAAACATTCAGGTTATTTCTGTTCAAAGAAGACTTGAGAATGACATAGAAAGTTTATTCAAAGAGATAATAATAGACAATTTTCTAAGCTGAAAGATGGATAGAAATGTTCAGGTTCAGAAAGGACAAAGATCATCAGTCATATTTAACTCAACCAACTCTACTCCGAGGCATATAACCAAGATCCCAGAGGTTAAAGATAAAGAGAAGATTCTCAAGGCAGCAACAGAATAAAGCAGAACAGCTCTCCTGACAGCAGAGGTTGCAGCAGAATCCTTACAGGCTGGGGGGAAATAGCATGAGATTTCACAGTAAGGGGAGAAACCGGTTAAGAAGATTGGACTCAGAAGAGGTACTGTTTAGAGATAAAAAAGAGAGATTAACATCCCATGACAAACAAAAGCTGAGATAATATCAACAGCAGATCTAAAATGATAAATGAAATTCTTCAAACAAAAGAGAAATTGAAAAGAAAGAAAAACATATCATAAGGTATAAAAAATCACTAATAAGTAATTAGACAGATAAATTCAGGGTTCTGTAATATTGTCACATAAGCCAAGCATATGCTTAGTATGAAGATTAAAACTAATTACTTTAGAAAGAATAATATTAATGTATTAATAGAGGCAGTATAGAAATATATAAAATGAAGTATTAGAAATTCAAAATGTGACAAGAATGAAGTGTAAATGTTGTGTTTCTTTTAAACATTATTTATTTCCATATGATAATTTTAAAGTTGATATTGATTTAAAAGAGCCTAGTATAAGGTTGTTTTTACAAGATTAGTAACAACCAAAAAGGAAAAATGTTTAACAAACTAAAAATAAGCAATGAGTCTAAACTCATTACACAGGAAAATCACTTGACAAAGAAAACCTATAAGATAGGAAGAGATAAAGAAAAGAATTGCAATCAAACTAGAAATAAAGTTACAAAATGGCTGTAATAAGAACTTATTCATTGACAATTTAAATATACAGAGGTTAAATCCTGCAATTAAAAGACATAGAAAGACTGCGTGAATAAAAAAATTAAAACCCAAGTCTGTTGCTCACACAATATTCACTTTATCATTAAGGTCCCAGATAGACTAAATGTGAAGGTATGAATCTAACCCAAAACAAAATAGAATTATAATTAGATAAAATAATGGAAATAAAAACCAATAAATAATGACAAAGAAAGCTATCATTAAACAACAAAGAGCTCAATTCATCATGATAGAATAACAGTTGTCCTTGTGTAGCCAACTAGTGTGAATATATGCAAATATATAAAGCTACTGTTAATATACCTAAAGGGAGAGACATGGTCACAACAATAGTACAAGGTTTAGGACCACATTTTCGACAATGAGTGGATCATCCAGACAAAAGATTCACAAAGAAATCGCAGAACTGAACTGTATCCTGAATCAAAATAACCTAACAGATATCTACAGAATATTCCATTCAATAACTTCAAAATATACATACTTCTCAGTTGAACACTCTGCGGGATAAGTACCATGACAGGACACAGGATAAGACTCTGCAGATCGTAAAAAGTTGAAATCACAACAAGTACCTTTTCTTATAACACTGCCATAAACTAAAAATTAAATAAACCTTTGGAAACTACAAATATATAGAATTCAAATAGTATACTGTTGAACAACCGATGGATCCATGAAGAACTTCGAGAAGAAATGAAAATATGTCTTGAAAGAAATGAAAATGGAGATATGATATGTACAACAGTATACAGCAAAAGGTGTTTATATCAATTGATGCCTACATCTAAAAAGCAGAGAAATCTAAAGCATCTCTATGTCTCAAGAAACTAGGAAAAACAAGAACAAAGTAAACCCAAAATTAGTAGAAGGTAAGAAATAATAAAGATTAGGGCAGAAAGAAATGTCTCTAGACAAAAACTGAAGCAAACTCAAAAAGTCATACAAAAATTATTGAATTTATTGTTTGAAAAGATAAACAATTTGTCAAATTCTTAGATAAGTAGAATAAATAAAAGAGAGATTTTAATAAATATAAACCAAAACCCACAGGAGATATTGTTGATAGTTCTTACTCCTGTCTTCCTCCTGTAATCCTGAGCTCTAAGAATAGTCAGTTGGATTGCATGTCCTGCTAACCCACGCGGGCTCAGGAGCGACATCTGCTTTGCTAGGAGCCCCACCCGCTAGCTCACAGCACCACTGCTATAGCGGTGGGATCAGCTGTTGTCATCTCCCAATCCACAACCCATCTTGGCATTAACCCATGTAAGCCTGCCACCCCACCTAACACCCCTTCCCTTTCCATAACAGACCCAGCTCATGAAATTGGACTCAGTTTCTCCTTTGGAGTTAGTCTAGGAGGTCCCACCCAGTATCATCAAATTCAGGCTGGCATGATGTTCTTTACGCAATAGTCACTTCTTACCTAGCATCTAGGTAAGCCTGGGAAAGCCTGGGAGGTGGCATTGGGCAGGGAGGAGTAAATCAAAACAAGGAGCTTCTGCACAGAATGGAAGCAGTAAATGCAGAAAAACAACAACCAACAGAATCAGAGAAAGTATTACTATACATCTGACCGAGGGTTAGTATTCTGGGTATAAAAGGAGGTCCAACAACTCAGTATTTTTAAAAACCTCACAAATGATCTAATTTAAAAATGGGCAAAAGATCTATGTAGACATTTTTCGAAAAAAGGCACATATAGAGTACCTTAGGCCTTTCTGCCTCATTACTTGCCAATTATTTCTACCCAACTTAAAGAAATTCTTTTACTGCTACGCTTTAGTTTGAGGTCTAGTACTTTCTGCCTCCTTGCTAATTAAGGAATGAAAACTGAATCCTGGAAAAAAAAACTTAGATGTTGAATTAGTCAATAAAATAAAAAAGAATGAACTTTTTAAAATTAGATAAAGAGTTGATGTATACATAACCCAACGAATGGAACGATTTTGCATATCTGCAGGTTCACTGTTACATTAGCACGAACATTTTTAAAAATTAGTATTTAGCTGACATAGAAAATTTGTGCATATTTATGGAGTACAGTATAATTCATACATTAATATAATGTGCAACAACCAAATTAGGCTAAATGGCATTTCTAGTTCTCAACTACCATTTCTATTTGTTGATTAACTTTGTACTATCTCTTCTAGTAACTTTAAAATACATTATAAGAAGTTGTAGATAATAGTTAGCCTACTGTGCTATACAACACTAACCCTTCCTATCTAACTGTATTTTTGTACCTCTTTTCCAGCCCTTTCTATTCTTTTTCCTTGTACTATGCAGAGATGGCAGTAAGCAATATTGAATTCTTAATTTCTATGAAGTAAACTTTTTTAGCTTCCAAAACTGCGTCAATACATGTGTTTATTTTTGTATGCCAGGCTTACTTCACTTAATCAACTGCCATTGTTAATGTAGGTTCTTACTGATGGGTGAGTATACAAAGAAATGTAGCATATATGCAAAATGGAATAGTATTCAGCCACCAGAAGAATCAAAACTTGTCATTGTGACAATAAGGATGGAACAGTGAAACAGTACATTATGCACAATGAAGTTTAACCCATTTATTACCTTTGAATATGGATCAAGTACCATACATGGACTTTGATTTGAAGTTAATCCTTCTATCAAATATTTGTTAAATAACTTCTAAATTTTTGTCTCTGTACCAAGTCCTCAGAATATAAAGTCAAAGACACAGTATAGGAGGAAAGAACAAGTGTAAACAGTGAGTTATTGCATGGCTTGAATGATTTGATATTTGAAGACATAGTTGTAAAAATAGGGGATAAAGCAACGATCAAGTGAGTAATATTTTTGATGGTCTTTTCCTTTTGCTTTGGCTGTGTGTACAGACGTGCACTCAGGTGGATGCATGCACACACACTCTAAGGTAACATGCTATCAGCACTCCAGGAGGGCACAAAGGGGCCCCTGGAAGAGGTGACACACAAATAGAAACCAGAGAATTGATTGCTTTGGGAAGATAACCAGAGAAGCAATTGTGAGTACTGCTCTTTTGTTCTTCGAAGTAACTTTCTGTGTTTTATACAAACACAAGGTCTTTCTCTGTTTTCTATGTCAAGACATCACCACACGAATGAATCATAAAGAAAAAGTATTATTTGCAGCTAGCCATTTTGTACACTCAAATCAGATTGAAAATCAATTTTGTATGAGTTTACTTGGAGTGAATTTCTTCGCTGTATCTCAATAAACTATTTCATAATGGTGTTTTTTGTCAGTCTAGATGAGATACCACAAGGAATTTTTCAAGAATCTAAAATAATGGAAATAAAATTATTCCCTTAGAGTAAAACTATGAGCCACACAACTAATAAATAAAAGCAGAGTGTCACAGTTACCTTAAATCAACAAAGTGCTCCAAGAACTACCAAGACTTGATCGTAACCTTCCTGAGTGTATTAGTGTGCTAAGGAAAATGTATTCTCAATAAATGTCTGTGCAGCCCTGGATGATCAGGCCAGAGTCCCAGAAGAAATATGGGCCATAGGATTTAAGCATTGTCCTAGCCAATGAGCAAGGGCACATTTTTTAGTAGATTAATGGCCCAGATTCTTGCTGTGTATATTTTCCTGCTCAGTAAGGAACTCTTATTGTAATCTTTCATTCAAATTTCAACATTTAATCTTCTCTTATTTTAAAGAGGAAAATAAAATATATGAATTCTCTGTTTCCATAGACTTTTAATGGGTGTCATTAATACAGTGTGGTGGAAAAAGCTATATGTATCTTAAACCTATTGATATAGTTTCTTCAGTTCCCTCTCGCAAAAAGAAAAATCTTGTATAAATTTTCTGACAGGTTTTTCAGCTTACTATATATTTTCAAGAGAAGGCTGTTTTTCCTGAGTTTGCCCAAGTCAATTTCAAAAGGCTCAGGATCCAAAGAGTAAATCAAGGATGTAAGAGGAAATCAAAGAGTAAATCAAGGTTCAAGAACGAAGCCCAAGTCATCAGTGAACCTCAGAGGATGGGAGCCCCGGAGTGGGAGCAGGGTCACAGTGCAGTGCTGTCCTTGATGTCAAAAAGCCTCTTTTCTCCGCCACAGCTGTCAGCCTCATTCCTCCAAAGTTGCAGGATCTGGAGGCCTCCTGAGGAACTCGGGAAAGCATACAAACCAACGTTCCCAATGGGCAGATACAAGGCAAAGGGATGGCTTTTTACTTCTGTGACTTTGAGTGGAAGCATGACAATTTGGGTGGTCCTGTGTAATATTTTAAGTTTGATAGTTTTATTGATAGAAATTTTACTAAGCAGAGTAGTATGAGAGACGTGTGATTAACATCCCCAAATTCACCACCTATAAAATTCAGAGTTCAAAGTTTAAATACAGCCAGGTGTCCTGGGTTTCCTGAAATACTAACACATGTAAGAATGCAGACTGTTGAACTGACTCTCAGGAACAGATGCTGTTTTGCTTACTGTAAACACGAAAGCAAGACGCACCGAGCACCAACCAACAGATCAACACCTTCTTCAGATTTTGTGTGACGGCTCCATGAAATAGGCCGAGAAGAAAAACGCAGATAAGAAAAATTAAAACCACCAGCTGCTAGGAGCCAAAAGCAGGCTTCTGATCCTAATTTGATTTGTAGTTAGGAATGCAGGGAGTTCCGTAATGGTTTGCTCTGCATGACAGAGCTCTGACTTTTCTGACAACAAAGTCTCCCTGGAAGCTACACGAAATTCCCTTTGACTGCCCGTGATCAAAGCCAAAAAGGTTCTCCTGCTCCATCTTCGCCTCAGAAAGCCCGGAAAATCAGAATGCTGAGAGGATATTAATAATTCCTAAGCACGTTTCTGAGATGAGTAGTACTTCTGACAGAGCTCCATGATTCCTAAAAATGACTTTTTTTCTGCCTTTTTTGTTGGGAAAAAAGTTAGCTTTAACTCTCCAGTTAGCAAAGTGTAAGTCATAGTAGATACAGCATTGAACAATATGCTCGGTTGATTGACTCACAGTTAATGAAATGGATCACTTACAGATGTGACTGGGTGATGGAAAGCCTTCTAGGATGCAAGTCAAAAAACTCAGCCTTTCCACTGCTTGGAAACAGCAGACAGAACATGAGCAATAGCCTAGACCTCAGCATTCCCATCTGTGAAATAGGCCAAGGAGCTGGGCCTCCCGATAACCTCTTTGAGATGGATCAGTGACTGGTGCTCTTGATGGATCACACACTCTTGTTCATAGCGGAAGCTGCCTCTTCACAAGAATGCTTTGTCTAGGCATTTCATCTTGGTCTGTTTTGCTCTGACATTTATGTTTCTTCTGTGACATTTGTCTTCTTTATCAGTGGGAAAAATGTAGACATTTTAATATGAATCAGTATCTGACCAGAGAAAAATTTTTAAATATACGGCAAACAAAAACATGAAATGATATATACGTGTATACATGGATAAGGAATATTTCAAAAGTTAGAGAATCTGTTTATGTATTTCAACTGTGAAATTTATTATATGTGCAAATTCATTAAATTATTTAACTTCTCTGAATCTCAATTCCTTATCTCTATAATCAAACCTTGTCTGAAAGATTGCAATAAAATTGAAAAGATGGAATGTTTGTGGAAAGTGAATATTTCTATTTGCTATCCAAACTGCATAATCCAACTTATCAAATCTTTATTATTTTAGTATTTATTAAAATTACTTCATGAATATTAATAGTAGTTATAGTAGGGGATATTAATAGTAAGAGTAATAAGAACTACCAAACTATTTTTAATGATGACATTTTAAGTCCAATAACGAGTCAGGGTAGAAGAATTAATTGTGGAAGAGTCTTTCCAGTATAATTAAATTATGTGCAATTATTTTTGGTGCAATTTTTAATAATCATGAGTAATGGTTTAATTTATTTCCTCTCTTTTTTTTTCTTTTCCTTCCTTCTTTCCTTCCTTTTTTCTTTTTCTCTTCCCTTCTTTCCTCATTTTCATTCCTTTTTCTTCTTTCTTTCTCACTTTCTTTCTTCAACCTGACCCTTCCTTTGTCTCTTTCCATTTCTTTTACTTTCTTTCTCTCTCCCTCACTCCTTATATCTTCTTTTTGTTTACTGCTCCTTTTCAGTACTTAAAATTGAATCCAGGGCCTCACTTATACTAAGTTAAGTGCTCTACTATTGATGTACCATTGAGTTATACTTCAGCCTTTTGTTTAATTTTAAAATGTTTTACTATTTTGCATTTTTATTCCTTGAGATATGAGATTACTGAGTGCCCATGCTGGACTCCAATTTGTGATCCTCCTGGTTCAGCCTCCTGAGTAGTTGGGACTTCAGACAAAACATCACCAGTCAGGCCCTTCCTTCCTTCCTTCTTGAAGATGTATCCCCTTTGTATTTTTATATTCCAACTCCTGATGCATTCCAAAACAAAAAGACAAAACAACCACAAGGTAGAAACAAACATCATCACAAGTCCAAACTCTGAGTAAAAAGTGACCACAAGAAGCATATCTGGAGAGGATGAAGGAAGTGATCCTCTCATGTTGAATTCAGAGAGAGGAGAGTCAGAAGCACAGCTGACATTCATGGAGCTACGAGGCCCATACAGAGAAAAGCTGCAGCTGTGCTCCTCTTGAGCTGAGGCCGATTTCTATCTAAATGCAGGATCCCACGCAATACTGTCCATGATAGCCCTGATTTTCTGATAAGGCTCAGCAGTGAGAAATTAGGAAGAGAGACGACTGGGAGATATACAAATTGGAGACTATTGAACATTCAACCTTTTTAATAAATTTGCAGGAAAAAAAGAGAAAACTTGTGACATTGTCACAGATTTCAAATCAGATCAGTTGGCAAGAAAGCTGCGGCACGCCACCCAGCTCAGCTGCAGAATTTTACATGTTCCCAGTCCCTTGCCTGCTTCCTTCTCATCTGGAAAAAGCAGCCAAAATCATGGACCAGACCTTTGCCTAGCTCACCCCTCTCTGATCACCACTTCATGGGACTTTTCCTCTTCAGTGGGTCTCTCCATGCTGTGTTCACCATGACTCTGCCTCTGTCTCGCGGAGAAGGGATGAGCATATACTATCTCATAACCATCCTTTAGTGATAGCCCAGGAAAAACTCTTAGCTTTTTACTCTACAGGCTTTTTCATCCTTTGCAGCCACACAGTGGCTCCGCTTATGCCTCTTAGCCTAAGGCACTCAATCTGTCATGTGTAAAACCACAATGTGAAGGAATTTGTTTCCATCCCAGTGGCTACTCCTGCATATGATTTTTACAAGGCTCATACTCAATCTCCTCTATTTGTTAAATGACCTTTTAATGAGCATTTGCATTAGGATCCTTCCCATTAGTTCCAATTGCATAAGTGATTTCCTCTTAAGGAGCCAGCTGATGCCCCCTCTTTCTGCAACACATTCACAAAGTTAATGAGGACACGCGCTCATGGAAGTGAGTTATCACCATGTTGTTTGATTGCTTGGCTGGCACATGTTGCCTTAATATAGAAAATGTGAACTAAAATGGTAAATCCTCTCTGGCCAGAGATCACAGTCAATAGAGCCAGCACTGTTTGGAGAATCCCATAGTTCTGCCAAAAGAGGCTGGATGGATTCTGTCAACCCCAGAACCTTCTTCTCGTTTGTCCCTGACCCGAATTAAGTTCTTTTTGAGTGTCACTCCTTTTTACATAAACAATGAGCTTTTCGGTTTCTTTTGAGACAGGGTCTTGATAAACAGTACAGGCTGGCCTGGCCCTCTTGGTCATCTGTCCTCCTCAGCCTCCCAAGTGCTGGATTATGGGCCTCCCAAGTGCTGGATTATGGGCCTATCCTTCATTTTACCTTTTCTACTTGGTCATTTTTTTTTTACTCAAATTAATTCTTCATAAGAATAACAAACTTTATGTTGATGAGGTGAATAGTCAGAAAATTATACTCATTCTGTGGCTATATGCTGTTAACAAGAAGAGTGTAAGAAAATTTTCAAATGACAAAGTCAGTCCCTTTTCTTCAAGGATTTACTACTTCTTGAAGGATATCTAATGCTCATAAATAAGGGGTTTGGAAATCTCTACCAAGCAAATTCAATGTAAAACATATGCTCTAGTGCCTTTATGGCTCAGCAATTCCAGAAAAGGAAATCAGTTAAATGACTGGGGAAAGTGAGTAGAGAATTTTGCATAGAAATGCCAGAGAAGTTCAGACTGGATATGACAGGCTTTTCTAGTTCCTCTGTGGAGAAGCTGAAAAAATAAGTGTGCAACATACTAAGTTCTTATCAGATGACAACATGCCAGAGGCAAGATCTGCTTCTCTGGAATGTGTGTGTGTGTGTGTGTGTGTGTATGTGTGTGTTATAGGTTTCCAAATACCTTTATTTTATCCATTTCATCCATCCTTAGTGGGAGAGAATATCATCACAGTACATGAGCTGAATATGGCTTTTGTGGAATAAGCTTTCTACTGCAGTATAAAAATGTATACCCTTTCCTCCGTAAGTGATAGAATACACTTTGACTTAAACAAATCCTTCATTTGAATTTCACAAACAGACAGTAAATAGAGGTGCTAAATGGGAAGAATTTTTTTCTGCTTCCTGGAAATTGAATCATAGAGTGGCTGCTGGAATGCCCGTCAGGGAGACACCTTAAGTACCCATGAGCTGAAATGTCCTCGAGGCAAACCACACTGGTGATGTGAAGCCTGCAAGGGAATTGACCGTGCTGCTCTGCAGACAGTGAGCCAGCACAAGGAAGACTCTGGTGAAGATAGGTTTCTTATTACTATCAGTTACCTTGAAATTGCCCCAGTGAGACCACAGAGTACTTTATCAACTTCCAAATCACCTCAGGGCAAGAAACAGAAGCAAGGCAGGGTGGGAACCAACAGAAAACAAATTGCTTGCTCTGTTTTAGAAGGTGAAAGTACACGGTGGAAGACTGCTTTCAAAACAATTGTCTTGAACAATCACTGCTTTACTAACCAGAAAAGATCTTTGATTTCACAATATTTTCAAGTGTATGGCACAGTGAGCTACTGGAAAGCCTGTGTATACCAAAGGGAAGATGATGTGCATTGACTTATTTATCTTTGTCCTTGTGCTGTAGTGTCATATGTACTTTATGAAAAGTCTCGCTGGATCTCTGCATACAGAAATCTGTGGGAATCAGAGAGAGTGGTTCTGGGGTCTTCCTGAGAAGAAAAAACTCTTTCCAAGTCAGGTTTGCTTTGCTGGGTAAGCAGATGCATTACTATCCTGCTAGTATACAGAACCTGCCCTTGATGGGTAATAGCTTCAGGTGTAAATTAGTCTACATAGTGAAAGATTCTGATCCCAATTGCACCGTCACATAAGAAGCCACACAGATGGATTACAGCCTGAACAAATGGACTTTGTTCACTTGAATCTCTTTATCCTAATGAATTTAAACAGAGGCACGGGTTTACAAAACGAGAAGGTCCAAAGTAACACCTCTATAAATTTTATTAGGTATCTAGAGAGATATATTCAGACATGCTTTATACTTACTGATAAAAGCCTAATGTCTGTGCTAGGAGACCAAGAATATAGAGGAAAACATTATCCTAATAGAAAATTTGTGTAAAACAGTGTTAAGAGTCAAGTGTGTGAGAGTTCAATTCTTCATTCCTTGATTCAGTCTGGTTATGCAATATTTGAGACCACAGAGCCAGTTTTCTCATTTATGAAATGGAGGCAATTCCTACTCTATGGGATTTTTTTGGACAAATAAATACAGAAACAAGTGTCCCACTCAGAGTAGTATGACAGTCACCTTTGTGTTTCATCTCAGCTAGTCCGTAGAACTCAGTTATTCAATTTAGTAAGAACTTAGGTATGGCTGGGAGAACACTTTGAACTCTTTTAACACTATTATTGGTTGCTATTCAGTAATGCAGATTATTGTCCTTAGTGAGAGGTCTAATCCAGTCAGCTGAAAGTAGCTAAGGGCACAGTCACAATTTTCCTTACGCATCAAGACATTTTCCTGTGCACTGCAGCATTACTCCATACAGACTAAGAATTTCCATCTACCTCCTCTGGCATCCTGAACTAGCACTGCCCCATGGATTTAGAACATGCTTAGACCTAATCATATAAGCTACCTTGTTTACCTTTTTGTCTGTCTATTTATCCACCCGTCTATTTATCTATCATGTATCTATCATCTATCTCTCTATGTCTACCAATTATCTATTGATTTATCTTGGTTGTATTTCTTTTATGGAATATTAACTAATGCAAATAGGAATCCTAAAATGATTCTTTCCTTAGGGTGCAATTGTGATGGTATCTATTTTGATATAAAATTCTATATTTCAATGATACAATAATGGTTGGTAAGAAACAAATACCCGTTTTCAGTGCCAGTTCAGACTAAACTAAAGATGACGGGAAGTATCCCTGAGGTTACTCTCAAGCCTCGTTCTGTTAGTGTGTTAGTATAGAGGCACCACTTTAAAGGGCAGTCATTATATACTCAGCCCAACCTGGAGGTGATGCATCCTGAGACAGGTTGCTTCCCAGACTAAGACTGGGGAAGAAGAACTGAAGACTAAGAAAGCCTGCATCAACCTGGAACCTATTTACCACGCCCTAGGCACTGTCCTTACTAGCTAAGTGTCAGGTGTGCTCTCATGTAACCTTTACAGTAAATCTAAGAAGTGAGTACCACTGTTCATTCACATATTCCTGCTGGGAAATCTGAGACCCAGTGTTTAAATTGCTCTTTTTGGACTGTGAAGAGTTGTAATATCTACAGCATGAATATGGTTCTACAGAGGAATGTGGTATCACTGGAAATCTCAGTTTGGATGGCCCTCTTTACCTAGTAGGATGGGGGAGATTGGTCATTCAGGCTGGCAAATGCAAACGCTTCATGTGAGGCATCCATAACAGGTAAATCTTGTGGGGCAAGAACTAGAGAGGAGAAATAAAATGAACAAGGAGGGCCAAGGGGGAGGAAACCTGAAAACAAGAGAATTAGATAATGTGTCAGTGTAAGACTATGTCTTGGTTATTCTGGTCTTTAGGATCTTTCTCAGAGCCTGGAGAACAGTATATGCTCAAAACACCTGTCATATATTGATTGAATTTAAAGGGCAGAAAAACGTTTTGCTGAGTTGGCATCGATATTACAACTATAAGAGAAATGCAAAGCATGTTTTCACCAAACCTTTGACTGAGACCATGGCTATGAAGGTGATCTGTTTTGTAAATACCTCTTAAAGAACTCAAAGAACAATTCTTCAAGTGGATGTCTCAAAGAATGCTCTAGTGAACTAGAAAAGGGAAGGTTTTTATCATGCTTGCGTCTTTCAGGTGCCTTCTGAATCCCAATCCAATGTGTACAATCCATTCAGGTAAAGTTTCCACATGACATTTGAAATGTATTAATTATATCAATCCAGTTCCTATCACATAAACTCTTCTAATAGTTAAATCTCAGCAGAAAAAGTTGGAATTCAAAATTCAGAGTAAAACTTCCCTTTAACTTCTCAGTTTAACTGTTTTTGTTTTACATGAACTTTTTCCACATGGTGAACTTAGATTTTTAAGAATGCCAATTAACCAAGATGCCTTATTTCTTGAAAAAGAGGTGTTTGTTTTTTTAACTGGCTATTTAATTTACTAGCACATGTTCTTAAATGTAGCAAATTTGAACTTTTAACACTGACTTTATGACATTAAGTTTTCTTCTAATAGGTTCTTGTTTAACAGATCACTAATGTGAGGTTAACACATATTGTTTCTTACATTCTCATTCAAATGAGTTCAGTAAGATCTTATTATTTATCAGATAGTAATCATTCTTTGCGAGAACTAAATTTTAACCAGAGTTTGTCAAACTCAGCATTAGTGACATTTTGGGCATATTCTATTCTAATCTCCATTTTTGAATGCTTAGCACCTGTTAGTCTCAGTACTATTGCTTTCCCAAATGTAACTGGAAAAAACGTATTTTAATTTTCATGCATCCTTAGAGGGCAAAGTCACTCTCAAATGAGAAATATTGCTTTGAATTTATGAAGAAGCTTATACAATACAGTATAGGGTTATTATGATGAACACTTTCCAGGCCTTAGTGACCTGAATCAATATAGTGTACATTTTGCTCATAGCAGAGAATACAGGAAAATCATTATGGTGGGAATGGAGAGCATGTTCTACGTTAGAGATCTTTCCATCTTCCATTGCTGAAGCACCTCCTGGTGTGTGGTGCCTAGACATTGAGGGGAGCATGAGACAGCAGTTTCAGGGTCTCTCACCGGGTCATTCATATACATTTGGTCAGCTGTAAGAGCTTCTTCTAGTCCAATTTTCATTTTTTTTTAAACCTGTCTCCAATCTCTTGGGATTAGATCAAAGGGGATGCTCTCTCTGGAATTTTTTGTATCTAGAGTTACAGAAAACACAGAAAAACAAACATGAAGCACAGGCAAGCAAACTCTGTAGCTCTAATTTAGGGATGTCCATAAATATAGCCACTTGGCACCAAGACTGAAAAAAAGATGAAGGAAGCTTGATTCAATTTCTGGCTTCCAAAATTCCTCACATGAAACTTGAAGGAATTTTTTTAACCTAAAAAGTAGCTTAAGTTTCCATATTTATGAAGTTAAATTTTGCGTTTTAAGGACTGTTGTTAACAGTGAAACTAGCATATCTAAAGCACTTAGTGAATATAGTGTCTGGCACACAAACATTTATTTATTTACTTTTTAAGTTTATCAAAGCAGAGACTGTGTTATCTGCAAGCTGACCTAACAGTTTATAGACATGATCAGAAACGGACTAGAGAGAGCAGAAGCCATAAACTAGCACAGGAGAACTGAAACAAAATGTAACACGTTGCACAGCATCAGAAGACAGCTGCAAAATGTGGTGTTTAGTTGTAAGCAGGATGCATTCTGAGAACTGGAGAAAACATAAATTCCTTAGTGCCTTCAGGTTTGTCCTTGTTCATGGTCTGATGCTAATCTCTTACCTCTACTGTCTGCTCTCCTCCCTGGAAGTGAGGCAACTACAGATGCTAAGACTGACTTGTTCTATACAGTTACAATAAGTACATTTTTTTTTTTTTTTGCTGCAGAATTTCCTGATTCTGAGTATCCTAAAGCTGTAATTTTTAGCAGCTGTGCAAAGCATTTCATAGTGACTCTAATAAAGACTCATGCTATTTATGGACTGTCCGTAATAGTATTTTCCAGTTCTTACAGCTTCCTTGATGAGAGTTCTTTGTCCTTCTGGTGAGAGGTGAGGAATCTGAGACCTGAGAGACTGTTCTTCAACTGAGGTCCTGTGAATTGAATTCAGAGTTTCTGCTTCCCAGATCTCTCTGCTTCAGTCATGTTGGCTTTCCTGTTCCAGATATGAGCCATAAAATTTGATATTCTTCTCCTGCCTATTCCTCCTTATGACCTGGAAAACCTTCACTGATGACGATTTTGCAGCAGGTGAGGAAAGGTGTTGATCTCATGGGTGGCTTAACTGCATATCAGTCACAGACTATGACTCAAGTATGTCCCTGAACATATAAGCCATGAGAGTGTCACACTTTTAAATAAGAAACAATGGGTGTTTTCCTCAACTTAAATACAAGTAAGCTTGGAAGGCAGGAAAGGAAACTGTTTAATTTGAATTTGGGAGTCTTTTGAAACTTTCCCAGTATACCATTAATAGTGACACGTAATCACATTTGCTTTAAGAGCAATCAGCGCTCTGTGGGGTGGCACCATGGTGCCCTGAGATGCCTCAGAGGTTTTAATTCTCTGTAACAGCTTCCTACAATAAAACAGCTAGAGAATCTGAAAGTCACTGGGAGCCATTCAAATAGTTCTCCTCAGTACATAATACTGCAGAGGCTTCTCAAGAACTAGTGGGTGAAGATGGAGTCCCTTTCTGCATTTAAAGCTATGCCCAGGAGCACACAGGATGCTGCACAGCTGTAGTTTTCTGTGAATGATTGACAGTTCATACAACTCCAAGATTCAAGTTTCTCTTCAAGGACTTCTCAAAATTCAGAGAAACACCCCAGGTAGATGCCAAGAGATGTGGCTGCAGACTGCACAGACAGCACCTCCACAATGTCGTGGGCTTGTTTTTATAGTTTTAAAACACTCTTCTTCCTATATACACCCACGTGGTGTATAGTGATTACAAGGGCAACATCATGTTTGGGGGAATCTGCTACAGTGTGGGTCAGGTGCTATCGGTCATCAGCCCCACCACATGCCCTACAGGTTGTTCCAGTTGTCAGAAGCACCTCTTCTGATAAGCATGTTGTCAAGCTGGCGCATGCCTAGTGGAGTTGCCTGTGCTCCTTCATGCCTTTCACTAGCTTCTTAGCATTTCACTTGCGTTTAATTCATGCTTTCCTGTGGACTTTCAGCCTGGAACAGAGGTTCAAGAACATGCCAAAGCATTCAGCGTTCTTTGCTGTTATAGCCAGCACCATAGAAAGACCGTGCTTCACAAGTGGGCAGGGTTCCAGAGGGTAGAAGTGTTCATAGCAAAATATCCTTCAGGTCTTCACAACATGGAACTACCATTTCATTTTTTCAAAAGTCTAAAGAATATGTTGAAAAAATATACAAAATCTTGCATTACATAGTATTAAATAAAGAAATCAACCCTGACACTTAAGCAAGCCATAACTTAGGTGAGGATAAATACTAATTTTCAAATATTCTTCATTTTTCAATAAGAATCTTAAATTTAGTTTTCAAATTGAGATTCCATGTATGCCTTTGCAATGAGTCAAATTATTTAGAAAAGTTTCTATTGCATGACTTAAAGATTATTCAGTTCAAACTTATTCAGTTCAAACTGGAGATTTTTTTCACCATTCACAACTTTCTCCATGTAATGGTCAGTCACTGTCCAGAAGGCATTGCTTCACTAGGTACACATATTCTGTCTCTGGAAATGATTAATACGAATGTTAGCCTTCATATCACTTCACGAGGACATCACCATTATAAGGTGCCATTATGAATAACATTCTGAGATCAAATGAAAGCCTCATTTAAAGGAAAAATCAGAGTTAAATTTTTTGAAACCATAGCTTTGCTTTCAGTTTTCAATAATTAAATGATAAAAGAAACAATAAATTCACCGTTTTATTTTGCAAATTGTGGAGAATTACTTCTTGAGGTAAGTAGGTCGCTTATAAGTTATCTATCCCAGTCTTCAATTATTACAGCCATTTAAGTGATAATTGCTATTATAATTCCATTTGAATTCTAACGTGATTGGAAGAAAAGGTAAATAACTTTTCAAGGGCATATGATTGCATTTCTTTGATTATATAAGAGATGATGTGTGTGTCTCTTTCTTGATTTCTATTCACTTCTGTCTGTGCAAAAATCAATAGCACCAGGGCCACTTTGCACTCAAACTGGGATCCTCTATAAAATCAACTTTAGCTGGAGGAGTCCCACTTTGCCCATCAAGTCAGCCAGTGCTGATCTGTGTCATTTGTTTGCATTTCGAGATGAATACATCCTTACCAACACGTTCAGTGTAACGCTGGATATGTAAATACTTGATGTGTCACACAGATAGCTGCCATTTTCTCCTGAGGTTCTAAGATTTTGATCAACAAGGAAAAATTTAAGGCCAGAGTGTGTCCTCCATATCCCAAGTATCTAGCTTGAACTGTCACTTCTGAGGGTAAGAAAAAATTTTTCCCCTACAGGAGTCCCAGGCTTTTATCTGTTTACAGGACCTGCATATACTCAGAAGGTATAGTGCCTGTGGGGTAATGGAGCTTTCTGTCCAATTAGGGTCAGACTTTGGGAAGTGGTTGGTTGTGTGATTATTATTAGAGTTCATTTCATGGTCCTGTCATTTGACTTTTATCCTCCCCTTTTTCTTGTCTAAGGAAATGCAGAGAGGAGGTAAAGTCTGTTGTTAAAACCTGCACCCTCTATTCCTGTTGCTTCAATAAAGCATGCACTTTGCAGATTGGTATTCTAAGCCACCAAAACAGGCTGGGGTAAAGAAGTAGGAACCGAAAGACTTCTAAGCTCAAGGCTCCCATGACAGTTTTAAAGCCTGCCTTAGAAGGACTGTTGCTAATAGAATTGAGTAAATAGAACTCATAATCTTGGGATCAGGTTATGCCTGACTTGAAGTTTAACTTGAAGTGATTTTTAGGTTTTGTTCTGGAATGAATCATTTTGGAAGATGCCAACTCAGAATGAAATGATTCAAAGTTTGCATATTTTCTGGGCACATGATAGGTACTTGTAACGCACTGGCTAAAATAAACAAATGAGTTGACTTTCTAAGAAAGACACTGATTACCCTTATATCTTTATGCTTGGAACACATGGGCCAATATTATGGAGCATAATTTGAGGGAGGCAGGAGCAGGTATATGTGCTGGCGGCTTATCCAGGGACCAAGGAGGTTGCAAGGACTTGGTTCAGAAACCTCCCAGACTGTGTGCAAAACAAGACAACGAGACTCCCTATCTTTTCACTAGTTTGCAAAATGGGGGAAAAAGCATGGATTGGTGAAAACCTTCTCTAAAATTAAATACCATTTCTAATACCACAGAAGACACTCTCCCACTGAAGTTGAGGTTTCTTTTTTTCTTCTCTTCTCTGGCCAAACACAAGGATTGTGGCACAAACACAAGGATTTTGTAGGATACCACAATGCACCTTTTGCATAGCTTGTAGAACTCTCTCTAGGCAGAGTTAATTAATGTTAGTTAATAGCATTAATGTATCCACGTACATTAAAAAGTAATTTCCCTGTGGCAAAGTCATCTAAAATTTTGTTTCAGCTCAGTGTCTCCTGTTTTCCCCTGAATGTCATTGAAAAGGAACACCATCAAAAAATAACTTACTTCCATAAAATAATTTTCAAATCTTAAATTTAATACTCTGATTATCTTAAGCAAGATAAATAATGAAGCCCCCCAAACAAGGCCAGAAACCTGAGCACAGGATCCTATCATACTATTTGTTTCTGTATTTCTGTGCAATAGCCCAAACCAGGGAAATATCTGACCTCTGCAAAACATCAGAACTAAAGACATTATAAAAGTACTTTTAGCAGTTTGGATACAAAATTAAATTACGTATGCTTAAGTTTTTTTTATTTTATTCATCTTCCACATATTCAACACGTGAATGTAGATATTTTCAGGGTGGATTCCCAAGTTTAGGATTTTCAGTCTTCAATTCCCAGACTATTTATAAAACATGGTCCAAGACTTTTCAGATATTTTAATATTACCATTACTTAAAACATGAAGTTAATAGATTGAATAAAACATTGTTTTCAAGTGGAGAGAGCCATGACCTATTTGTACTCTTTTCCCCTTTCCACTGATCCTGTGGTCGGTAAGCATCCACACTCTTAAAAGAACTGAAGAATATGCTGATGTGACATAATCGGTTAAAGACCTCTATTTATTTTTAAGTTATTTGAGCATCCTGTAAGTATATTGCACTGAGGTCTGTAAGCAGTTTTCCTTCTTGCCTTTATTTTATAGTGAAATCTAATATGTATTCTTTTAACTTGCTTTTGGGAGAAGAGATTACACTTAAGGTAATGGGAAAATCTGACTTCTTTGCTGGGCAATTTCCTTCCAATATTTCTTGTCTTATTTCCCCACCTTGGAGAGGCCTTCTTGCAATCTTACAGCAAGATAGATTGCTCAGTGCTCCACGGACCTGGCCATAGATTTATTTAAGCTATCGCATTTCTTCTTTCTTCTATCATTCAACTGCAAGTTCTAAAGCTCCTCTCTTTCTTAGCCTTAAACTGGCTATTTATGATTGCTTTCCACAGGACTCACTAAGAGGCCCTTCAGGGAAAGAGACACTCTGGCTGCGGCCTGAACCACTATGTGCCTTAGGGACAAATAATCTTGCCTCCAATAGGAACTCAAGGTCTGAAAGGAAGCAGATGAGAATCTCATTGGCAAATGCAACCAACCGATTGGACTTGTACAGGTGTGTCGGGGATGTATAAGGTACAGAGATTCACTATTTCTCTTCTAGTTTTCTTTAGTACTGTACTTGTTGGTCATAGTTTCTACCTAAGTAAATGGCTGTGTAGAGAGTTCAGTATGCTTTAAAAGTAGGTAAGAGCTATTCTACAGCTGTCCCACAGGACATATTTGAACTCTTTCTAGAAATGTCATTGATTGTCATGATTGGGTGCCATTGAGGATTAGAGTAAGAGGCTAGGGATATTGCCAAACATGGTGCAATGCCCAGGGTAACACTCACAACAAAGAATGATCTTGTCCTCATGAGAGACTGAAAAACTGACGGAGATGTATTTGCATCTCTCAATGCCAAAAATTTCATTTATGTTTGATTGAGAGGCAGGTAAAGTTTTGATAACACTGAGTTTTGGATTTTACTCTACTAACAAAATCAAAACTAGTTCATCTGGGATTTACTAGCATGTACCAGTATTGGTAGAGTAAATAGCTACATGTTTTTAAATATTCTTATACTCAGAGAAGGCTGTCCACAAGCATGATGCTAAATACTCTTCATCACAGAGGTTCCTCTGAAAATTTGTCTGTGTAAGAGAAAAAACATTCACTCTCCCAAAGAAAAGCAGGCAGTTTGAAAACAGTATCTTTGAAAATGGCTTTCCCATCCCTTTCTAAGTTTTCTTGAAGCTACGGCATAGAGTATTTTCATTGAAGTTGCTCCTCTGTATGTCTCTATTTATGAAATATGCACGAAATCGTTTCCCAGAGAGTCTGAGTTCTTAACTTAGTTTAACGTCACAATTGAAGTGTGCTTCACTCAGGATATGCCACCGTCATGATACTTTTCTGCATGTACCTAGTCTGGAAATCTTCCTGGTAGCTGGGTAACAATTTTGTTTGTGGGTCTAAGTGACACTTCAGCATTTCATCAACGGGAGGAAAAGAATGTAGCTCATGGAAAAGGGAAACAGGTGATTCCCAAGACCACTGAGTACAGCATACAATTAGGGGAAATGATACAATGAGAGAATGGGACTATGAGTTTTTAAAAAGTAACCTATAACTTTTTTCTAGGTATTTCTGAGATGTGCATGGGTGTTGATTATGGTAAAACGATATTATTACTTACACCTTATAGCATCTTGATGGAATATGCAATTATGATGGAATTCTTGTGAACCTACCCTACTGCAATTAATCTAGATGATAATTTATTAATCTGTATGTGACTTTTAGTACCATTAAAAGAATGCAGTCTTCTAGCAGTATAGAGACTAGAGTTCATTCAGAAAAAAGTGCAAGAAATAAAAGATTCAAGACAAAAATAAATCTATAATATATAATTTTAAAATTGCATTGTGAAAAGAAACACTTCCTAGATGTATTTATTTATCTAAAGAAGTAGGCAGCACTCATTAGGGAATAATTTCATCTGTCATGTTTTGTCTTTTACTTGTGTGGTGATGGAGGTGATAAATTGGCTTAATTTTGTGAGATATGTCTCCACTATTTTTTACTTTCAATTTGTGTTAGTTAACTTCTCTTGCTTGCAATACATGCTTTTAAAAATATGAATATATGCATATTTGTAAGGTAGTAAGGCCCTAAAAGGTACCATGTAGACACTTTTACTTCTATGACTTGCTTATTTTTTAACTTCCACTTCAAATAGAATTAAGCTTCTCTTTGAGAAAACTGTCCTTTAAGCCATGCTGGCAGGGAAGTCTGGCTGTCACACTGTTCTAAGACAGAGAGGTCAGCACAAAAGGGGCAAGAAATACTTTTCCTCCTTTAATGAACTTTAAGGTTTTCATATGGGAAAAGGACAAAAAACAGTTTTTATATTAGATGACCTCTTCTATGAGCCTAATGTCTATGGCTTTGAAAAAGTCACGAATCTTTTATTTTTGGAACTGGAATAAGAAAAACTGATGCCAATTGTCTTCATCCCTTGAAAGCGGAACCTGAGGCCAAAGTTTTTGTATGAGAATTTTATTTGAGTTTGTGAATTGCGGGGAGCAGAATTATAGGACAGGAGAGCAAATGTAAGAAAGAGTCACCATTGCTGGTGATGATTTTGCAGGCTCCTTCCAACAGTCTTACCAATGGTGTCTTCAAACTGTCCACCATGGCACGAAACAATAAAGCTTTATTTGGCAGGTTTCTTCCTCCCCAGCCAGAGTGGCATCTGTGGCCGTCAACATCTCCCTGCTCCTGGGATGTGTGAGAAGCGAGCGTGGAGTTGCCACCTGACCCTCAGGCAGAAAGTGGGTAGCTCATAGCAGAGATCAGGTTGACGACCTGTCTCGTTTTCCGTCTCAGTCCTCTGGAACAAGACTGCATCTCCACTGTCCATGCGTATTCCTTCTGCCTTCATCTCTGTGACTGCTCTAGTACAGATTTCCTGTGTGCTTTCTCCTTGGACTGAAGCATTACACATCTGTTCTTAAAACCCAAGTCAAATATAACCTCCCTGGGAAGCTGTTCCTGAAGATAGTAAAATTCATGTTTGCCTTCTCATGCTGCCTTGAGGATTAAATGATAAAATTCTTATAAGACATTTTGCATAAGTCTTGGGAATGAAAGTAGAATCAATAAGTCAATCAAATATTGTTGACTTTTTAAAAATTATTTTGTCTTAATGATTATTATGTCTGCAAGCTTATCAAACACAATGAGTGCAGAGACTGTTGTTAACATTCTGAATACCTTGTCTGGTACTTGACAGCTGGCAGGTATTTGTTCTGGGTTGAATTTTGGCACTGACAAACAAGTCACGTTAAAATTCCAATTCCCTATAGCGGAGAACATGAACTTATTGAGAGATACAGTTTTTCCAGAGGTAATCATATTAAAATAAGGTGGTAAAAGTGGATCCTCATTCCATATGATATGTATCTGTATAAAAAGGAGACATTTTGATATAAAGATGAACACACATGGAAGAGATAGTGCCCAGGAGATACAGTGCTCCGGAGAGCCTGAGGCATCTCAGAACCAGGCAAGGGACCTGAAATAGAATGTCCCTCATGACATACCAAGGCTGACAAAATCTCCATTTTAGATTTCTAACCAGCAAGACCTTGAGACAGCACATTCTGGTGACTCTCAGTGTCTGAAACTTTGTTATGGCAGCCCTAGAAAACAAACACAGTGTGCAGAGTATTGAACTCATTTCAATGGACACAATATGAATATAAATTTGTTTTATAATGATTCACCCTACTGAGCTATTAAGGTACAGAAAATTTCCTGCAAGATCCGTAGTTCACCCATGACCTTTTCAGTGTGGATAGATTCCTATCAGTAAACATGTAGTCCATTCACCTGATAGCAACACTCCTTTTCAGTTCTTTTAAATTGCTATTTAAATCAGCTTTTAAATTTAAATGGCAGTCGAATGTAAGTCTTCATCGTGAACTGGAAGCACATTGCATTGTCCATGGTGCTCAGATTTACCTCAGACACTTCGTAACTGTCCTGATCGTTAATAGATGCCCGAATCCGCCTTTCTGGTAGTACCAATGTCTGCCTCTGAGGATCTGATCTCATCCACCTGTGGTACTTACAACACTAGAGCAATTATGAGAGAGAGAGAGAGAGAGAGAGAGAGAGAGAGAGAGAGAGAGAGACAGAGACAGAGACAGAGACACAGAGACAGAGACAGAGAGACAGAGAAAGACAGAAAGAGATAGGGAGAGACAGAAAGAGATAGAGACAGACAGAAAGACAGACAGACAGACAGACAGAGAGACAGAGACAGAGACAGAGAGACAGAGAAAGACAGAAAGAGATAGAGACAGACAGACAGAAAGACAGACAGACAGATAGACGGACAGACAGAGAGACAGAGAGAGACAGATTTTCCAGGGTATCAATGACTAACAATATTCCCCATCAGCACTTGTGACCTTGCTACAAATGACTCTTAACATTTAATGTTCTTATACAAATCATGCACATGTAGCCACCACTGAGGAGAGAGCCGAGCCAATGGTGGGGACAACTAGAAAGCAGAGAATACGTACCCAATACTACACCAATGGACTCATAAAAGGATTTTGAAAAACATGTGACCTCAATAAATCTTAACTCATTGCTATTGTGCAGTGACTCGTACTTTCATTGGCTCCTTATAACACAACTGACTTAAGAATAACTCGTTAAAATTATTTATTTCAGCATTTGTTCATTTGTTTCTCAAAATGTTTTCGTGATAAATTTAGAAGAACAAAATATTTGCACATTTAGATTTTCACTAGTGGCTAATGCAAAACAGAACAATTCATACTACTTTATTCCAGCATGAAACAGAAAACAGTTAGTTTTTCTTTAATAAGCTTTCTAAGTTAGTAAGTGGGATGGACCACAGGAGAATTACAGACACCCAAGGGTAAAAATAATTTAATGAATATGAATATATTAGGAAATTTTTAATTAAATATGGTTTATATTATAATTTGTTCTGATATTTTATTAACATGCTTCCACTTGTAACTCTATCAAAATATTCATACAATCATTGCCAACAGTTTTTAATCACATGAAGTTTTAATAACTACAGTCAAGTGTTCAAATTAAAAAACCAATGCCAATGTCTTTTATCTAAATTGTTATAACTCCTCCAAAGCATTTCAAAAATTCAGAATCCATATTATATTACTCCCTCAAAAAAGATTCGCACTCAGTTTTCTCCCAGAGAACATCATATGTATATTTGGTCCAGGACACCTTCTTTTATTAACAAATACAAGGATCTCAAGGTTGAGCAGAATAAAAGAAAATTAAGTGTAAGCTTTGTGAGAAAGACATTAGTCTATTAAGGGATTTTTTTTAGCATTTAACTCGACTCTTACTTTGACGGTTCCAACATCAGAATGGTGAATGGTCTCCATTCTCTTGTATTAGGACCACAGGAAAATTTGGTTGGAGCAGCCAGAATGCTGATCAGAGAAAGGTCACCACCTGGCTTTGGTATTTTTTCTATAGCGTGACAAACACTCGTAATGGCTGGTGCCCGGCTTGTGTACTGCAAACATGTGCTAATGCATTTATTTTTTAACGAGCCAATAGCTACTGCCTTGCCACCCTGGGAACTCTGTGGCCTCAGCACTGCTCTGCCCCAGACTTTCTCTTATGGAGCCACCTCTGTTCCTCTGCTTCCAGGAAGAAAATGATCAACATTCAGCAGGTAGCTTTGGGGTAGCTCTGGGGTAGACATGGCCACTCAGTAATTCATACCACACTTCCTAGTTGTTCAATATTTTTAATACAACTCCTGCAGTCAAAATAATAGCCCGATGGTGTTCATGGAAATTTGCTTGTTCTCAGAAGATTAATGCATCTTGTGATTAAAAAAAAATTTTTGTTTTGCAAAATCTGCCCCCACATAAGCACAGGAATATTTCTTTCATTTCATTGAGTCTAAGTGCAAAGTATTTAAACAGGGAATCTTTTAAAAAATTGAACTGTCTTTTCTTACCTTAACATAAGGTAAAAAATCAACTGAATGCAGTTTTAGCTCATTATTGAAAGGACCTGAAGTCATATTTGAGAAGTGTTTGCTGTTCTTTTGCATTTATGTTACGAAAAAAATGATGTTAGTTGCCATTAATTTTTTGAAAGGATTTGATTATTCCACAGCAAGCTAACCCTCTTAGTCACAATCTTTCCCTGTCACCATCATTCAATCAACTTTTAACTTTTCAATCAGTGGATACAAATAAAACCTAATGCAGTGTGTTAGCATAGCTAAAAATCAGAGATGAGACGTTTCAAGTTATGAGGACGTGATTTTCCATTTAATGAAGGGAAAAACTACCTTTACATCCTTTCAGAACGTAACTCAATTAACTGTTTGCCATCCCCTGCCTTTGTTGAGCACAAAGTAATTTCAGGCATAAAAATGTCTCCGTTACAAAAGGGGGCACTGGTGGTGTGTAAATACAGTGGCAAACTGCCCGGCTGCAAAGAAAGATAAATTTGAATAATTTGTAGGAAAATGGATGCACTTTGAGACCAAATCCTAAGTGAAGTAAATCAGACACAGAAGGATAAATGTCACCAGGTTTCTCTTGATGAGAAACACAAAATATAAATAATTCAAAGAACAAAATAAAAGAGAAATGGTAGGAAAAAGAGAAGAGGGAAGTAGACTTCGTGGAGGTGCTAAAATATTGAGGAGAGGTGGAAGAGAGCGAAGAGATTGAAGAGTGAAAATACTAAGATGCAGTATGTGTGTACCAATTCCCCATGGCAAACGTAACTAATTACTATGCATGGCAAACATAGCCCAATAAAAACAGAAACAAGCACACAAAAAAAGGTTAAAAGGGCACTGCTTAAAACCAGGTCGTACATTTGCATACTTGCAATCCAAAGAAGAGACCCTTAAATGGCTAAGTTATGCAAGTGTGCAACAAGCCATAAATGATTTTAGAAGCAGCTTGCACAGGAGGTGGGCTGTTTGCTTCGTTGCTGTAAGGTTTCCCAGGCACTCTTAAATACACTTACAGTGAATATTGCATGCCAGATTTTTGGTCCCCTTAGATTTACTACTTCATATTTCATATATTCTTCTTCATCAAAGTCTATGTCCCAGATTAACTAATTCTTTACTGGTTTTTTTTTTTTTTTTTTTTTTTGGCTACAGTCTTCTACATAGGGATGCAGGAACAATTAGCACATACTCTTACTGATCATGACGGGAAGGCTGGTAAAAGGTTACATAAAGTATAGATGGGTGTGAGCATTTAAATTCCTCATCAGGAAGTCTGGGAAGCAAGTGTTTTCTAACCATTCATAGAAATACAATTTGCATTAACTAGGATGAAACACAGCAGTAAGGAACATAGTTCCCATCAGTGCTAGTTTTGTTTTTGATCATTCTACGTGACACAGAAAGCCTTGTTTCTTCTAGGTTCCAGCTCCTTTTGCCTGGCAGCAATATACCCTGGAAATATTTCAAAATGAGTGTTGGTACCTGTTCAGTGACAGAATGGGGCTCACTTCTTCAGCAGAGTTAGGTAATCATCATCCCTTTTGCAGAGCCCCAAGAGTCCTTCTGCTCACTGGAACTACCCAGGGAGTTCTTTCTGACAGATGGCTGCCTGTCTCTGCCAAGGAAGGGTCATGAAATTCTCCTTTCTCCTTCCTATCACACTATACAAAGAGTGCACGTACTTGGTCAGGCAGAGGCAGTACCTCAATAATCCCGCTTGGGCCCCTATGCATCTCCACAACCACTGCCTGGCTTTTCAATCTCTTACACACCATTACTTTTCAAAATGATAAAAATAAAAATCTGTGCAGCACACTGGGGGAAAAGGGTGAAGATGGGTGGAGGGGTTGTGAAACACCAGCACATTTATAACATAACCAAACACACAGCTAAGAGGCATTCTGTCATAAACCAGGGTGCTTTGGACTTCATTCAGTGACACCACAGCAATACACCTCTTCAAGTCTTGCACATCATTCTTTTATTGTTGGGTTAGTCTACACTGTAACTCTATGCTATACAAAGCATGCAAAGAGATAGGAATGCATGATTTGCCTGCTATGCGGTACATTCATGCTTTTATGAATGTAAGCTCTATGACTGTCTTTTTTCCCCTCCAACCACACTCTTACTCAATAGTAAATTATAATATCCTTCTATCTACTGGATTCTTGGTTTGCAAAAAGAAGATGATTTTTCCCATAGTTTATTGAATCTATAACCTGTTTATCTTTTGTGAAATATATTAAGGCAACTTTAAACATGACCCAAATAATGTAAGTAAGCTCAAACTGCTACTAAAAGAAGACTTAAAAATTCTTGACACAGATTTATTATGATAGTATGTCATATACATCATAATTGGAACAGAAACTAAGGCAATTACTTAATGTCCTTGTAGAGAACTATGTGCTGTTTCTTTTTCTTTTTTTATTTTCATGTGATACAATTAGACTGTAATAAAAATATTTAAAAATCCATGAAAAATAAAGCTAAATTTCATAAGAATACAGTTAGAAAATAGCAATGATTACTCTACTGCATAGCTTGATCTGAAAAGAACAGTCAGACGTGCTGTTTTGTGACCTCTCTGCTTTTCAAAGCTAGAGCCCCTTACAGGGCCTTGCTGTCTGGAAGTGAGACTGGTGAAGTCACTTTCCCATAGTGGGACAAAATGCCAGACATTTGCCACTTAAACGAGGTGGATTTTATTTGGCTCATGCTTTCAGAATGTTCTGCCCATAGTTGTCTTGATCAAAGGCAGAAATGGCATTGTGGAGGGCAGAGGAGAAGAAATCTCTTCAGTCTCTAGTGGAAAGGACACAGAGAGAGAAGGGAAGAGCCATAGACAGAGACAAAGGGGGAATAGACAGGACAAGCAGCAGTATAATTCCTAAAGGCAGTCTCCTAAAGATATGCCTTTCACTAAGGCCCTGCCTTTGGGAACACATTCTGCTGCAAACACATCAATAGATTAATTCACCCATGAACATAACGGTTCTAATATCCAATCCCTTTCCAAAAGCCTCACCTCTGAATACATGATACTTTTGGGGACATTTTAGACCTAAACCATAGTAGAGAACTCATACCTGGAAGGACACGTCTCATGCTCTGTTGTTGCCATCTTGAATTACTTAATGATTTTTGAACAAGTGCTCACATTTTTGCTTTGCACCGGGACTGCCCTTGATATAATGTTCTGGGGTTTGCATCATTTTTTGCTTTGACTGCTAAACAAATGGGTGAATGTCAGAGCTGCTTTGATAAAAGACAAGTTTAAACTCTTAAGGGATGGAGGAATTTAGAATCCTGGTGCAGCAATCCTTATGGATTTGTAGACTTGTGGTCTATGGGAACAGGAGTTGTCCCTTATCTGCAGTTGTGATTTCCAATGGCTCAGCTACTTGAGGTCATATATTTTGAATTATTACATGGAAATTTCCAGAAATAGACACATCCTGTGTTTTAAGCTGTAAACTATTCAAAGTAGTGTGACAAAATCTTGTGCCATTCCACTCCATCCCATGTACCATATTAGTCATTTTTTTTGTCCATTGTATCCATGCTGCATAACCTGTCCCTACCTACCAATTAGTGGCCTTTTTGTTTATTAGATCAGCTGTCACAGTATTACAGAGCTTATGTTCACATCACTTTTGTTTTGCTTCATAAAATCCCTAAGTGCAGTGGTAGAGATGGCAGCAACTGGGCTAGGCTAAAGAGAAACCTTAAAGTGCTTCAAGTGAGAACATGAAAGAGAGAAAGTGAAAGGCCACCATTCCATAATTTTACTGCAGTATATTGTTATAACTTCTTTATTTTATTTCACTCATTAATATCTTACTATAGCTAATTTATAAATTCAATTTTATAATAGGTATATATGTATGCATAGGAATAAAATCACATGCCGCATAAGGATCAATACTTGATGCAATTTCAGGTGTCCGTTAGTGTTCTTAAGTGAAATTACCAATGGATGAGGGAGAATCATTGTACTTACAGGCCCCACTGCTACCTTCTTTGCCAGCCATGAGGTAGCTCAGTCAGTCAGCGGAGGGGACAACAGCAGCAGCCAGCGTATTTAGGCCTGTTCCCTGCCACTGCTGACCAGGTCCAGAGAGACCCACTTGACTGGCAGGAATTCCCTGCCAGTCTCTTCACAGATCAGGACAGAAATAAGAAAGAATCCAGAAAAGGCCAGGTCTTCTGCCTCTATGCTCTATGGTCAGCCTTGTCCAGATCTGCGGGATTTTACTCCCAACCAGTTGCAAGTTTACTCTTGTTGCCATGGTGACCAGTTACCCTCTAAAAAGTTAATTGCTTTTTTACCTTTCTCTTTCTTCCACAGCAAATTTACCTTTTGTAATTCTCCTAGCGTCCTATTCTTACTTCTGTCACTGTATGAAGAGATTTCCCTTTAGATTTAAAGGAGATAAGTCTCCTTTCAATTATGCTGAATTTATATATGAACTTGCTTTTTTTCTTTATTGCATACCTTCATATACAAAATTGCATGTCAATTATTGCACTGTGTGGGGCTGGGAATTTAGCTCAGCAGCATAAGCACCTTGCAAGCAGGCGGTTGTGAGTTCGATCCCCGGTACCGATAAAAAAAAAAAAAAAAATATATATATATATATATATATATATATATATATATATATTGCACTGTGGTTAAACAGTCAGGTTACATAAAGTAACACAGTGTTATTCTTGCAATTTGAATGTAACATGAGTTGTGCTAAAGGTAAGATAACCAATGCAAGGGTTTGTTGGGAGTATCTTCCAAGTGAGGAGCATTATTAAAATTTTATTTATTGGGTTGAAATTTAAACTTACACTGCTATATAACACCCTGATTAAAACAAGAGGAAAAATGAAGAGATAGTAAGAATATATATTTCTTAGTGTAGAGCAGGTGAAAATATTTTATAAATGGTGGCAGAGAAGAGGTTACTTTTAATATTCTGAATCCTGCTGCCCAAAACAGAACACTCTGGGTTTAGAAATCTTCAGATATGGCTTAATAAAAAAATGTAGATTTTTTTCAAATGAAATGCTTTTTTTCTTTGAAAAGAAAATACCATTGTTACTGTTACTTTCAAGAGAAATCTTTGCTCTTGGATCCTAGGTAAGCATCCAGTCAATATTTATGTTTTCTGTTTTTTTTAATTGACTGTGATGTGGAAGTTACTATTCTGGGACTCTATTTAAATGGAACATATCCTATCCCTATCCTTGTAATTGTTGTTGACTAAGGATGACAAACAAGAAAAGAAGAAAATATAGAGGTCTACTATGAAGGTAGAGAAGAATCATTTCATGTAAGTCAGCCTAAGGAAGATGGCATCTTTAACTGTGCACTGGATCCATGTTGTGAAACAAAAGAACAAAAAGCAAATGACAAAAACAAAGCCATCTAATTCTCAAGTGCTACCCTATCTCAAGAAAATCAGGCTCCCTGGGGATAAATGTGAGGCTTCAGGACATTACTAAGCTCCTGGGAAAGACTTTGAGGATCCATGTGGTTCATCTACCAGGAAGGTATATTAACATTTCCAAGCATCAAAACCCCCATGGACACCATCCTTAGAAGTTCTAACTTGTGGTACCAATAAAAACAAAAAAGACCAAAAAAAAAAAAAAAAAAAAAAAAAAAAAAAAAAAAAAAAAAAAAAAGTTCTAACTTGGAAGGTTTTGGGTGGGATCCCAGAATTTCCATTATCAAAAAGTTGTTAGTTGTTGCTGAGGCTATTGGTAAAGGAACCATGATTTCATGTGTCTGACTTACAAAAACTATGAAGGGGTTTTTAAACATGCGATATTTTAGTGAATACCTAAAGGATGTGTGGGTAAAGGAGATGCAGGTAATTGCAAAGGATTTGAGGTATGGTGAGTAGTATGGGAAAGGGCCCAGGTCACAAAAGAGAAGTGGAAAAATTGAGAAAGGTCTAACTATGCCAAGTACCTAAGGAATACTACTAAGGGATTTCAGAGAGGTGGTTCAAGTTACAATTAGAAAATGGACATCAGTGATACTATCAATATTTCAAGGCATTACATTTTCTTTTATAGCCGATGTAACCCATGGAAAAACTTTTAAGGAGAGAGATGATATCATCTTATCCACAGTTTGGCAAGTTCATGGTGGTAACAGACCAGAGGTTATTGCACCATATTCATTGTGATAGACTGAATGAAAAAGAATTAGACAGATTTAAAAATGAATCCTTAGGACTCTACGACAAATTGAGGTGAGGAAGGATTCAAGGACAGCTCCTCTGCTTTGGACCTGGGGAGCTGTAGAGAGGCTGGATGTGGAGCAGAGGCACTGTATCAGTGATATGCAAGGTGTTTGCCCTTCTGCAGAGTATCTAATTGAACTTCTGGTTCCTGATTAATAAAAAAGGAATAAGCACACACTCTTATGGTTTAGAACAAGAATGTCCCTTCAAAGCCTCAGGATCTCAGGGGAGGGACTCTTGCAGAGGATTAGGAGGCCACTGAAGTCATCAGTGGATTAATCCACTGCTGAGTTCCAGGGCTGTGCATGATGTTGGGAGATGCGGGCTGTCAGGAGCAGCAGGTTTCTGGGATGTGACTTGAAAGGGTGGATCTTCTTTCCCAACTGCTCCTTTCACTCTCTCTGCTTCTTGGTTCCATGATGTAAGCAGCTTACCTCCACTGTCCCCTCTGCTATGCCCTTTCTGCTTGGCAGCCAGCCGACCACACACCGTGACTGTGAACAAAAATCAAACCCTTGCTTCTTTAGATTGGGAGCGTGAGTTATGATATCTCAGCCACAAGCAAAGTGATTAGGACACATGTAAGTTATAAGATCGTGGCGAGATTAAATGAAGCTGTGGGTAAAATATTTAACAGAGAGCCTAGTAGACAGTCCTTGATTTCTCCATTTAATGCATACAGTCTTCGCCTTTTCTGAGGAAGAGACACGTCTTTAAGCATGTAAGTCTATAGTTTCGATGATTCACTATACTAGTTGCATTTTCTTTCGCCAGCTTTCAAATATAGATGCTGTTGATTTCAGTAAAAACATAGAGAAAACCACAGTGGTACTGTCATCAGACTGCAACTAAATCACAGACTCTTCTTACTGTGCTATTTTTTTTGCAAAAATTTTAAAGGTAATTTCAAAAGAAAAATTGAAGACATGATCTCTGTTTTATTTTTTGAAAGGGGACTCAATTGCTTCGAAGAGCAGGTTATTATTTTGTGATTGCACTGGGTCTCTTTATTTAAGAAAGTTGATAAACAGAACTCATGTTTTCCTTTATACCCTGACTCTTACCAGAACTTTTCTGTGTGTACTTAAGCTCCAGAGGAAATTATTTAACCTAAGATAGAACAGATCCATCCAATGATCAACAGTGTTTTAACAGGGTTTTATTCTCGTCATGTTGAATCAAGAATACAAAATGTTGACCATTGCACTATTTTGTTTCCCTCCACACTAATATGTGACAAAATTTGAACCCATTTTTTCAGGTCAGTGACTAATGGATGAATGAACTAGCCTAAAATGGAAATCAGCTCACGGATGAAAATATTTGCCTTTCAGTCTCAGCTCCCATGAACTGTTTGCTGGCTTGGCCATGTGTGTGAAATTATAGACCCCTGGCATTTAAAACTTTGGTCTCTTATTGTTTATGACATTAAGCCAGAGGGCCTTTCAAAAACAAAAATGGGAAATGATATCAGATTAAAGTAATTTTGGAAAATACGTTAAAATCCTCTTCCTTGAAATATTCTATTTTGAACTATGATATCATGCTTCAGAAAATAAGTCTCTCTATTTGACTAAATGTGCGGTACTCTCCCAGGAATACTGCTTGTCTGAGGAGAGTGAGCTGGACTTAGGATTGGGCACCTGAAAAGGAACAGAAGTGTTCTAGTTTCTAAATCTATGTCAGAGGTGGCATAGTTACCTTCAATCCTTAAAGTAGCAGCCATTTTTATACCTCTTTCCTCAGAAAAATAGGCCAAATTTTTCAACTCTGCCTGAAGTACCTGTCGTAAATCATTCTAAAAAACCATTTCTCCTTGGTGATGATTAAAGCTTTGCAGCACATACATATGTATGTATGTTTATGGGGGAAGACATATTTATGTGAAAGGGGGCATGCAATTTCAGGACAATAGTCTGTTTTGTCCTTTGTGGACTGTTTGCCATCTGTTTGCCATCTTAATCAATATGTGTCCTTTCTAACAAAGTTACCTTTGCCTCCCACCAAGACTGGCCATTAGGCTAATTCAAGGCATATAAAGAAATTTTGTAAGGGAACACTTAATGGCAATAAATATATTATGTCCATTCTAATGAGTATTCTGTAATATCTTTTCTTTTGAATGACTTACAGATTGAAGGGCTGAACCAAATTAACTAGACCCTGAAAGTTCCACTAATATATTGTGATAATATCTTCTTTAAGATGTGACCTCATAAAAAAGCTACACTTTCATGGGGAAATTTTTGCTGGAGATAGCGAGCTGACAATGTGTAAGTACTGTGATCTGTGAAAGTTAATTACTTACGTGCCTGTGAACTACAGAATAGAAGCACAAAGAGAAAGAAAATCCCATTCTTTCACTGTGAAATCCTAAATTCTGTGCAATAACTTAATTTGAACTAAAGGTTTGTCATTTATTAGTTTGTTGGTCTTGATCAAATTATTTACCTTCTGAGACCTCGAATTAACTCACTGACAAAACTGTGCTAATTATATATAACTCAAAGCAAGTATGAGTTCTTGATTAGGAGAATTCCATGAGACAGAGTATGTAAGTACTCATTAGCTGCTGGGTAGTATCTGTTCACTTTGAAATGAGCAAGTTTTAGAATGTCCTGAAACTTACTTTTGAGCAAGGTCACTTTTTTCAATCATGTAAATAACCTTATGAAGAAACTCTGAGTTAATATACCTTGGATCTAAACTAAATTTAACTATTTTGTGCATGCTCATGCACTATTTTATAATAACGTTATTGACATTTACAAACATAATGACAAAAAAATAATTCATGGCAGTAGACAATTCAGGAAAACACATGGATTCCGAAGAGAAATTAGGTGCTACTAGTTGAATCATTCATGCTGCTATGACCCCAGGGGTTGCCTAAAACATCCTTTCATTTTGTTATGGTAAACTGGTGCCAAACAGTAGACTTTGCTAAAGTGATGCTGGCCGCACTAGGAGAAGCAGGAGTAGCTCCATCAAAGCTGGCAGGAGTCTAGCAGCTTTGCAGGAATTCAGGCGAGAATCCCTGGGGGTTTATCATCTTTTTGTTGCTGGTTTCTAACCAGGAAACTTGTTTCTGATGGTTAGATACTGTTTTTAATTACAGAAGAAGCATATTATGGATTTCCTATCCATCTCAATAATGCATTTCAATGTTTTGTAACTGAATCATTATTGCTTCTGTCACACTTGCCTATGTGACATATTGGAAGGTGAAGGAAAGTGACTAGAGACAATGTCTATATGAAAGGAACATCAAGTGAGCAGGTGACAGACAGATCTGCTGTGCCTCAAGTACTATTATGTCTTACAACCCCAAATTATGCCACCCTCACAGATTGGGAAAAAATTTTACTGGCTGTTCCTCAGAAAAAGAACTAGTATGTAGAAAATATGTAAAAAATTTTAAAAAATCAGACCCTCCTGAATTTAAAAATCCAATTCAAAAATGTACATTTGAAATGAAGACATTTCTCAGATGAAGTACAAACAACAAATAAATATGTCTAAAAATGTTCAGTATCACTGATCATTAAAGAGATGTAAACAAAACTGAGATTCCATCTTACTCCAGAAAGAATGGCTATGATTGAGAAATGAACCAATAACATACTCTAGAAGGGCTTTGCAGAAAAAAGAACCCTTCTGTGCTACTGGTGGAAGTGCAGATTGGTACAACCACCATAGAAATCAGTATGGAGATTCCTAGAAGTACCACTTAATGCAGCTATTCCTCCTCTTGGTATCTTCTCCTGATACAATTAAAAGCATCATACCACAGCAATATGTGCATACCAGGTTTTAGCAGCATAATTTGTAATAGCTAAATCTTGGAAACAGCCCAAACGCCCATCACTGGATGAATGGACAAATAAGATGTATTTTTCATGCAATGGGGTACTACTTTACTATAAAGAATGATAAATGAGATATTTCTAGGCAAACGAGTAAAGTAAATTGGATATACATGTTGAAATATTGCATATTTTTCTCTTGTGTGAGAAACCAAAAGGGAATATAATGATCAAAATGCATAATAGCTATTGGGAAATTGGAAAAAAATGTTCAGATTGGGAGAGGAAAAAGGAAGGGGCAGAGGAAATGTAAGGCGTGAAAAAGACAAACAGAGAGAAAAAGAGAGAGAATAGAATGTAAAAATGGAAGCAAAGCTCTTATAAATAAGGAGAGGAAAAGAGATTTAAGGGACGGAAGGGGACTGGGTAAACAAAGAAGTATCAAAATATATCTTGTACAGACAAATTCACTATGATGAATGTGATCATTATGTACAACTAAAGTGTGCCAATAAAATTAATAAAAAACCACATGACAGGGATTATTATGCATCTTTTAAAAAACTTAATAATAAATCATGTATTGTCAGAATAAAAGACACTTCATCCATTTTTCTAATTGCATGAATGGAACATAATACTGATGAATGTTTAGGCTGCCCTAAACTTTTATTATGATAAAAATACTTATACAAAAACCTTGCACAAACTTCATTTTCATTAGTGAGTACGTGTGCAGAAAATGTCCTAGAAATGCAATCACTGTCCCAAAGAGTAAGCATATTTGTATTTCTGGCTGATATTGACAAATCGCCCTCAATTGCAGTTATACTGATTTGTCTTTCCAACAACCATGAACTAGACTGTCAAACACCACCCCCCCCATACACAGGAAAGATGATTTATTTACTTCACTTTACCTAAGCTATTTTTTGGAGCTCATTAAGTAGCAGCTTTTCTTAACTTAAATTTAGAGACTTATGAGCTTTGAGAAATTTATACATGACACACGACAGACATGGAGTGTTTGTTTTTATTTTAAGTTAAATGTGCATGCACTCTCATATCTGTATTTTACTTGCTTTTAGTGAAATTTATTTAAAAAATAAAGATTGTGTTACATATAGATTTACAACTACCTACTTAATAGCATCCCATATGTCCAGGAAATAATTTTTGTAATTCCTTGTCTGTTTGGAATTTGGTGAGTTCCAGGACTTACACTGTACAAGTTCAGTTATGTTTTAGTAAATGAGACATGAAGAAAGAAAGGGAAAGAAAAAGAGATAAGAAAAGAGAGAAAGAATGAATGATATCTAGTTCTATCAACATATTTCCCAAGTTGTATAGTTCCATTTCAGAAAGTACCTAGTAGCCAATAAACAGAATATGAATTCTTTGCATCAAAAGAAGAAATAAAACACTTGCTGCTCAGCTTTCCTATGCAGGATAACAAACAACAAAATCCTGCCTTTGATTCAAGGAGTAGGAGGTTCTTCAGTTTTAAGTCTCAGTGCATAACACTTGAACCCACATCTGATAAACTCTCAGATAAGAGTACCCAAAAAAATCAAAATTGATGTATAGTCTTGCTCTGCATAAAGTAACATCACACTCACATGTACCAGACACATTTTTGTTACTCTAGATTCAGTCCTTTTCATTTACCTGAGATTCATTGTAATGCATTTGCTCTTCTTCTTTAATGAATAAATATTCTTTAAATTTAGATTCAAATACATATTTATGATTTCATTGTCTGTGCTAAAGCAGGTGATTTTAAGATGATCTATAAGTATAATCAGGCAATTTCCCTGTTCAAATGAATTCTGCCAAGATATTTTCCATTAATCTTGGGAACAATACAGATGCAACTGTTAAAACAGAGGACTTTGTGTTAGAATGCCATGATCTTTTCTGACATACTAAGCCATTTTTAATTTGGCCTTATCATTAAAATCTTCTCTTTTTCAAAGATATTAGATAACTCTAGGGTGTTAAGCAACATAGAGTGATTTGTGGGCTCAGGGATGGTAGAAGTTATTAATCTCATATAAAGGCTTAATTTGCAAAATATTTAGGTAGCATCAAAATGGTGAGATCTATGTTCTCTCTGTAACAAGGGAAGACAAGAAAGTTAATTTCCTGTTTATTTAATTGGTATGTTGTAACATTTTCCTTGGCAGTGATAGCTTGCTAATGGAACTGCACAGTGCAATTGTTATTAGGAATGTCACCATGACATTTGATTAATTCAGTCTGCTCAGACTTGGACCTCAAACCATGTACTTATTCTAAAAGCAGAACTAATTACTATTTCTTGTTTTTGTTTTTCTCTGTCTTTAGCGATTTCTTTAAGAGTTTCATCTTTATACATGCATTATATTTATTTATAGGCTATGTTGATTTCTGTGTGATACTATAGCCTAATCATCTGATTGAGCATCAGGAACTATCAATAGTAGATTCAAATACATTTTAATAAATTATGCATGCCATTATTGACTTTACTGTGGTAAAAATTGAGTATAGATTTTTGTAGATCTCTTTTCCTTGCCATCCTTTATTTTAGTCCTTATTTTCCTTGAACACCTAAAAGAACATCTTGGACACCTTAGACATACTAAACCATCATGCAATGTTTCTCAGTCTAAGACAGTATAACTATTTCTATTCAATAGTTTATTCATTCAGTCATCTTTTTTCTTGTTTTAGTTACAGATAATAAGGACAAAGTCCTACCAGTAGTAAAAGATACCAAATGCATATTCTTCTAAGTTTACATTTTAATGGTGGGAGACAGACAAAGCATAGGTATAGGAGGGGCAGCTCAAGCCTGTAAACACACAGTGACTGCTGCCGTCGCAGAGATCTCCACAAAGTGATACACCAGTGGGACAGAGCTGTGAACGTGGAGGACAGTAGTATTTGGTGTGGGTGTGGATATCTTACAGAAGAGGGAGCCATCTTAGAGAGGGGTCAATTGAGCTCAGAACTCAGAACAACTGCTGGCTCTATCTAATGGCCCCCAGACAAGTTCAGTCCTGCAGAAGGCACACTAGCTGCTGCCGGTTGGACAAATTTGGTTCCATCCTTATGGCCAGAAACCAGCCTGAACTTCAGAGGAAATAATGATGCAGGATCACTGGGATTATTCACTACCTGTCTTAAAGCTACTGCTGCCTTACTATGATTAATCAACACAGATTTTGGATTCTGTCCACTTCTTCTAGTGATCTTCCTTTTTTCTCCAATCTTTTAAAAATTTTCTGTTCTTCTGTTACTGTATTTTCCCCATAATCTCTCTTAAAATTTTTCCTCTGAGGGTAAAATAGGCATATTGAGGGCTTATTATTGCATACAACTTTCTGACTCTTTTTAGATTCTTTTAATAACCACAAATCTAGTTCATATGGTTAATGGTGACAAATTAATAGTTCCCTCAGTTTGTAGGTAATTTTCCAGGCTGTGTTTGATGTTGTTGTTTCGGCTATTTGATCCATTTTATCCAAAGTAGCATGATTATTCTAATCGTTTTTTCTTCTTGGTATACCAAGACTGAGGTTGCCAATGGCTTGTAAAAAATATAATAAGTCAGTGTCAAAGAACCAAAGGCTGAGCCAAGTAAGCAACAACTTCTCACCCCCAATAAATTTAAGAGGGAAGATCTTGCAACAGACTCCAACCCCAAATCAAGCTATACTTGAAGGACAACTCTGAGAAGTATTCATATCCAAAGTATTCTAAATACTAGCAATAAATCTCGTATTCATTGTCAGGATAGAAAATTTGCGAGCATCAACCCAGGAATTAAACTAAAAAAATAAAGAAAATGAGAAAACACTTAAACAAGATATAGATGTCCAGCTCACCAAAGGCAAACCCAGGGGGCAATGAAGTGGGGCAATCAAAAAGCCATTAACTGGGCCTCTCTGAAGTGGAAGTAACAAGGAAAATGAACGGGCTCTAGCAAAAATAAAGCAGAAATGATTTCTCAGATAACTGCAAAGATGTGACCACAAAGTAAGACATATTGAGTGACTATACTGCAAATGCAGATAAAAAATAGAGGAGCTAAAGGAAATGATAGTAGCTATAAATACCCAACATAGGGAAGCAATGGATTTCATTAAACAGATTTTAACAGATACCAAGGATATTAAAAATTCCTTTGAAAGTATATGCAACAGAATGAACCAATATAAGAACAGAATCTCAGATAAGAAAGCATAATTACAGTTAAGAATCATAAAAAGAAAGATTTCTTAAAAATAGAAAGGGGCCACAGAAATCAATTCAGATGATATAAATAAGAGTAACATAAGTACGATTAGTGTAAATGGAAAAGCATGAGATAAATAAAAAGACATTAAAAACAAAACAAAATACCCCCACCCCCAAATAACACCTGCTCACTGTTTCCATGACAGAAAACTTTCCTGACAAGGAAAATGATTTGACATACAGATAAGTGAGCCACATAGAACTCCAACTAGCTATGATTAAAAAAAATAACAAAGCATATAACAAGATTACAGAAATTCAAGGCAAGAACAGAATAATAAAAGTTGTTAGAGAACAGAAACAAATAGCCTATAAAGGAAAGACCACAAGAATCACAGTCAACATCTCAACATAAAGTCTCAAATTAAGGACAGCTTGGACTGAAGTATTTCAACCCCTAAAAGGAAACAACCTCCAAACCAGATTGATGTATCCTGCAAAACTGTCTTTCAAAACCAACGGACAAATAAGATACTTCTGTGACAAAGAGCACCTGAGGAATTCATGAATAGCAAAACAGCACTCCAAAATTCTCTGAAGAGTATTCCAGAAAGAGATAATAAGGACTCTAATTCCATGAACGCCAAAAGAATGAATCCATCAGGCAAGACAAAAGAGCAAAAAGAGGATTAAAAAAGGAGATTGACCATAGAGAAATAACATGACAAGGATAAGTCATGACAAGGATAAGTCAATACCTATCAGTTATAATCATCAGTATTAATGATCTCAATTCATCAATCAAAAGAAATGGACTGACAGAATAGATCAAGAAGCAAGATCCAACAATATGCCACATACGTGAAACACATTTAATTTAAAAGGAAATTTATTGGCTGAAAATCAGAAGATGGAAATCAGTACTCCATGTGGCAGGAACCTGGAAAAAAGCATGGACAGTTATTCCATTTGCAGACATAGAGGATTTCAAACCAAGACTGATTTATCAAGACAAAAGATGGTTACTACATCTTTGTAAAGGAAACAATCCAAAAGGAAGTGGTAACAGTCAAGAAGATATAGGCACCAGATACCAGTGGACTCGACTGAATAAAACAAATATTAACGGACATCAAAAATCAAATAGGCACTAATACAAATGTATTAGGGGATCTCAGTACACCACTGTCAAAATAGAACAACTAGATAAAAAATAAACAATGAAATATTAGAGCTGAATGAAACTATTGAACAAACGGACTATTGAACAAATATAAATGTCTACAGAGTGTTACACACCACAGCATCAGAATGCACATTCTTCTCAGAGATTCTCTGAAATAGATCACATATTAGCACATAGAACATACTTGAGTAAATGTAAGGGAACTGAAATTATCCTCTGTATATTATCAGACCACAGCACAATGAAACTGGAAATCAACAGTAAAAGAAACCAGAAAAACTACATAAACGTGGAAATTCAGTAATAGATGATATTAAAGAAGAAATTAGTTTCTAAAATTAAATGATTATGCCAATATAGCATAGAATAACTTATGGGACAAAATGAAAGTTGTCCTATGAGGGAAATTAATAGTGACAAATACTCATATCAGACAAACAGAAAGAATTCAGATAACAACAGCTCAATGTTGAACCTTAAGCTTCCAGAAAAAGAAGTGCAAGTCAGATCCGAAGCTAAAGTAATGGAGGAAATTAATAATCAGAATAGAAATTAACACAATTGAGACTAAGAAAACCATACAAAGAGTCAAAGAATCGAAGAGTTGGTTCTTTGAAAGACCAAATAAAAATCAACAAAAATTTACCCAATTTTATCTTTAAAAAAAAGCAAGAAAATCCATGATAAAGGAATGGAAAAAGTGAAATCATAACAGTTCTCTGATAAATTCAAAAGATCATCTATTCATATTTTGAGAACTTGTATTCTAAAAAAATAGAAAATGCAAAAGAAATTAACTGATTCCTAGGTATATGAGGTACCAAAGCTGAATCAAGAAAATATAAAAATTCTAAATAAACCAATATCAGTCAATTAAATTTAAGATGTAATTAATTACCTATCAACAAATAAAAGCCCAGGCCCTAATGAGTTTACTGGTGAATTCTACAACAAATTTAGTGAATCCCTAATTTTATTACTTCTTAAACTCTTTAATGGAAGAAATACTCCCAAATTCATTCCTGGAAGCAAGTATTACCTTGACACAAAATCAGAGAAAAATCTAACTAAGAAAGAGACCTTTAGGCCAATATCCCAATAAACATAAATGCAAAAATCCCCAATAAGATATAGGCAAACATAGTGCGGTAAATCACCAACAAGATTACACACCATGACTAAGTAGGATTCATCCCAGGGATGCAGGGATGCTTCAACATATACAAATCAATGAATGTAATATACCAAGTTAACAGAGTCAAAGATGAAATCTTTATATGATCATTTTAATAGATGCAGAAAAGGGGCTTGACATAGTCTAACAATGATTCCTGATAAAAAGCCTACAAAAAATTGGAATAGATGGTCTTTATCTCAATCTGATAAAAGTTATCTATGACAAACCAACAGCCAACATCATACTGAATGCTTTGACTCTAACATCAGGAACTAGAGGAGGGTGTGCACCATCACCACTCTCACTCATAATAGTTCTAGAAACACTAGCCAAGGCAATTAGAGAAGTGAAAGAAATGGAATAAGGATAAGAAAGGCACATATTAAATTATCATAATTCCTGAACAACATGACACTCTACATAGAAGTCCCCAAAAATTCCACTGAAAGGCTTCTAGATTTAATAACCAAGTTCAGTAGTATAGCTGGATACAAAGTAAACACTAAAAAAATCAACGGTATTCCTGTGTAACAAACTCACTGAGAGAGAAATTAGGGAAACAACACTTTTTACTTTAGTATCCCCCCCAAATAGCTAATATTCAACCTAATGAAGGAATTAAAAGACCTGCATATTTAAAACCACCATATGCTGAAAAAGGAGAGGATATCAGAAAATTGAAAAGTTCCTTGCTATTGGGTAGAAAGAACCAATATAGTGAAAATGACCATCCTTCCAAAATTGATATACAGATTCAATGCAGTCCTGGTCAAAATACCAATATCGTGGCCCACAGAATTAAAAAAAAAAACAATCCTAAAATTCATTTGCTAACAGAAGAGAACTAGAATAGCAAAAGCAATTCTGGGCATCAAAGGCAAGGCTGGAGGCATCACAACCCAGGACCTGAAATTTCACTACAAACTTACTGTGACACAAACAGCATTGTACTGGAAAAAAATCAAACCCAAGGCTCAATGGAGCAGATTAAAAGATTCAGAAACAATTCCAGACATAGGTAATCACTTTATGTTTGACAAAGATGCCAAACACATTCACTGGAAGACATGATCTCTTTAACAAATGATGCTAGAAAACTGGTTTCCACATGCTAAAGATTAAAAATAGACCCATGTATCTCACCATGAACTATGATAAAATTAAAATGGATCACAGATCTAAATATTAGAAGAGAAATATTAAATATACATAGAGACAGAATGGGTAGAACTCTTGGAGACATGGATGTAGGTGAAGACTTTTTTATGAAATCTCAATTGCACAGTAACTGTCACAAAGAATCACCATGCAAAAAACTAAAGTCAACATGGATCAAAGACTTAATTATTAAAACAGGAGCATTAAATCTACTGGGAGAGAAAAGCAGTTGAAATCTTGAAGACACAAGTGTAGGCAAAGACTTTATGAACAAAACCCAGACCATACAGAAAATAAAACAAAGAATCAGCAAATGGGATCTCACCTTATTATTAAAAAGACTTTGCACATCGAAGGAAATCACAAACAAAAAGACAACTTACAGAGTTGAAAAAAATTATATACAGTTGTCCCTCAGATAAAGGATTTATATCTAGAAGATAAAAAGAATTGAAAAATATCAGACCTCTCAAATTCAAAAACCCAAACCAAAAGTGGGCATCTGACATGAATACACAGTTCTCAGATGAAGAAATACAAATGGCAAATAAATATATTAAAAAATGTTCAACATCATCAGTCATTTGAGAAATGCAAATTAAAACAATACTGAGATTTCATCTCACTCCAGAAAGAATGGCTATCATCAAGAAACCAACCAATAACAAATGCTGGCAGCACTATCGGGAAAAATGAACCCTTTCCTACTAGTAGTGTAGACTGGTGTAGCCAACGTGGAAATCAGTGTGGGAACTACTCAAAAAACTAGGACTAGAGGTTCCACTGGACTGAGCTATTCCCCCTCTTTCCTGACACAACTAAAAGCATTATACAATGGAGATATATACATATTTATTTTTACAGTGGCAGAGTTTTTAATAGTCAAATCTTGGAAACAACTCAAATGTCCATCAGATAATGAATAGTTTAATAAGTTGCGGTTTTTGAAACAATGGAGTACTATTCTGCCATAAAAAGGTAAACAAGGCATGTCTAGGTAAACGGATGCAAATTGAGACCATAATTTTAAGTGAAATAAATTGGCCACACATTTAAATTATATAGTGTTTCTGCGAGGTGAGAAACCAAAAGTATAAAAAAGGACCAAAATATATAATAGATATTATGAAATAGGAAGAAGTTGTTCAAATGGGAAGGGGAACAAGGAAAAGAAACGGGGGAAAGGAATGAAGAAAAAAGCAAACAAAAAAGAGAGAGAAAATATGGAAAAAATGGAAACAAAACTCATGTAAATATGGCAGAGAAGAAAGGTGGAAGGGAGGTAACAGGACAAGGAGTCAGGTGTATGATGTATGGGTACAACTTCCCTGTGATGAGTGTGACCTTTATGTGTGCCTAGAATGTATCAATAAAAATTATCTTCTTTGAAAAAAGGTAAATTAAAAAGGAAGAAACAGGAACAAAGTAAGGAGGCACTGAAATAATCATTTTGCTTCCTGGAAATTGCCCACCAGGAAAGTCTATCTCCTGTTCAGCTGTCCAGTCAAGCTGTCTGCTCACTATCCTCCCGCCCACCTGCTTCTTCCAGCTTGGGTTACTCTGCCCTGTAGAAGAAAACCTTTCTATGTAACCTTTGATTTTTTTGCAGATTTCAGAGTTAAAGAACTTTGTCCTTATTATAAGAGTGCAGGTCTCTTATTACAACAATGCATTTATTGCAACAGTTTCTTTGAAAAAAAAACTTTTATTTACAATATATACACATTTGTACATACATACCTTTATTCATGTGATGTCCAAAATTTTTAAAAAATGTACACATTTATTATACAATCATAATAAAGACTGGATAGTGTTTTGCTCATTCTGGAAAAATGAAGCTCAGTAATAGCACAACCCTGGAGACCAGACAGAGACTGTGGAAATCTTTCTTCTCAATAGTCAGATATTCCTGCATTTAAGATCGGCACAACTGCCTTTCAAAAACAGGGTGGGAAGGAAAATGAAGGAAGCAGACCTTGCTCATCTTGCCAAATGAAATATGAGAAGGACTTTCACATACAAATGCACAGACATTTGTCATTTTATTACCATTAGTGCTACAATGAGCAATGTGAATTTTGTGGTCTAATTTTGTATAGTCTTTTGAGTTTTTTTTTTCTTTTTTTTTTTACATTTAAGAAACTAATTGCTAAACTTCTGTCCTCGTACTTGCTTGTCTTTACAGACTTAAGTCTGTCCGCTGACAAAAAGAAAATAAAGGAAAAAATTCAGACCCTGCTCAAACAAACAAGCAAACAAATATAGTTGTTGGGCAGCGCATAATTAGTAAGGCGGGACCTTAAATGGAGACCCTTTGCCAATGGCCAGATCCTCAAGGAATTAAAAGCAGGGTGCCTGAGCCATATCAGTTCTGCAGTTAGGCTGAGTATTGTGCTGAGACAGCCATACCCTGAGAGAAGGGAAGTCATTTTAGAAGGCTTGCTGAACAGGAAAGCCTTTTTGTTTTTTAACCTATACCCAAATGTGCTTTTTTATTTGCCATGGGTTTGGACAATGAAAGATTGTGAATGAAGGCACGGCGCAAATTAGGGAACAGTAGATTGAAGGATTTAGAAATGTGCAGAGGAAAAAGGGAGCACTAGACAACTACATATGTTCAGAGAACTGTGCAAGGATATTGATAAAATAGCCACACTGCTTGGCAAGAATTGTTCGTGATCATGAGTTATGCTTTATACAATTTTTTGTGAAGTTCATGGGTAAATGAGGAGCATTAAAAAGAGAAAGTTGAAAGACATGCTTCCATGAGGCCTTTTATTTTCACCATATTTGAGATAAACAGTATCAATGAAAAGGCCTAAGAAGCATGTGAATTAAAATGCTAATCATGAAGAACACCCGGTTTAGGTGTTCATCAATTTGTTTACTCTGCAAATATCTGACAGTGGCCTCTCCTGCAGCTGCTACTCCAGGTGCTGGGCTACCGAAATGAATGAGAACCACACATTTGCTTTCGGAAGGTTAACACTCTCACTGGGGAATATGGATTCTAGATAGCTGAACATTGTAAAGGAGGGGCAGGTGTGGGAAGAAGAACTGGCCTTAACCTGGAGGCCTGAGGAGAGCACGGTGAAGCAGAGAAGCAGCCAGATAACTGCAAAAACCTTCAGGGATCACGATTTGGGTGTGATTCTGGAGCAGAAGACAGAGCACTGTGACTGGACTGGGGGACAGTGGAGTGTGAGTTCTGCTCAAAGACAGGATGCAGGCCAGAGTCCAGTGGCCTTTGTAGGACATGTTAAAGAGTTGAAATTTTATCCACATGGCAATGGAAATCTAGCAGATTCTGTGAGCTACTGATGCTGGAGATCTTCTCCCTCCATTAGAATTTTCTGTACCCCTGTGTACTTCTAGGAGCAAAAGGAGAAAGGTGATGTGGTCTCTCTCGATGTCAAATTCTAGAAAAATAACATTTCACACGTGATGGAGTATGCAGTATGGCTTAGGAATATAACTTCAGAGGAACCAGTGAGGTGGTGGAGAGGCTAGTGTTTATTTACCAACCAATCAATAAGCATTGAAATGTTCATTCTAAATAGCCACACAGGGGGAAAGAAAGACAGAGCAAACTATAAAACTCATAGTTCATGTGATCTAATGAGCCTGAAAGCATCAATAGCGGGTGCTGAATTATGGGAAAAGCAAGCCTCAAGGATTTTAATGAATTCTTAGCCTTGGCAAAGAAGACACATTTCTCCAGGTGGGCAGGCAACTGTTCAGTGATGGTTTTCTGATAACCTAGTAAAATCAGCTAAAATCTCCAAAGATTCATTGACCAGCAAAGCATTAGAAAGTGTGGAAAACAGTATATAAGACAGCAGGAAGATATTCTAAGTAGGAAGACTTGACAAGTTGGAATTTTAGTGTATTTGCTGAAATATCTTGAGCGTGAAGCCCTTAAATACATTGATTTATTTGAATAATAGCTCTTTGCATGGAAGTTTATATTAATAATGCTATAAATATTATAAATATATACACACCTTAATGGAATGAACTGAATATGTAAATAAAAAACACACACATTCTGGAGTTTTGGGTCATTTTCAGGATATTCAATTGACTATTGTGCAACTTTTGCTTTGTAATCTGATTTAAGAATATAATCTTCACGAGTGGAAATGTTGCTTGGAAAAGATGGATTTCAGACTTTAATAAAATAAGTTACATGATTATTTTGAAAGTTAACCTGCCTGTAAATTGGAAACTGATATATATTCTAGTATAACTGTATATTTGTAGATAGCTGTGCACAAAGTAGTTATAATATATGCATACTGGCTCTTATGCATATATGTGTATTTATTTACATATGTGATGCATATTATATGGATTTAATAGATATCACTTTTGATTTTACTAAAATAAGAGACTTTTTTTTCCTTTGTTCAATTTTTAAAAGAGAGAAAGGGTCCCTATGGTTGCCATGATTGTATGAAACATTATAGAATTATGCATTCAGTGTTAGAGAAAACCATTTGAGAAAACCATTATTTGAAATTTCTTGTGGGTGAGGGGAAAACATTACTCTCTGAAGGTACATTTACTCCTTTAGGACACTGGTTTGCCATTTCTCCATCACTGTGGAGTAATTTCTAGAAGGCACGGTCCTTTCAACCTGTGAAATGCAGAGCCTTGCTAAAAGCAAGTCTTGCTCTAGGTACGCAGTAGGTATTCCATAAATGTATGCTGAATGGTTACCATTTAAGTAGCTGGTGGTGATGGCTATGATTTAGCTACAATGAAAATGTCCATTATAGCTAATTGACTTTGCCTGGCATGAAACACCCCTCCACTTTGCCCAATGTGACAAGACGCACGGACTTGCAGACGCAATATAGACTCCCTGCCAGACCAGGCTGCCTGTTGCAAAAGGTACCTGGTCTCATTCCTGGCATGTCTCAGGATAAAAGTGACAGTACAGATGTAAACACTCTCATTAGCAGCAGTTACTGAACTTAAATTTCTTGCATGGGGAGTAATTGTGTTACTGGGGAAAGAAACAATGTGTACTTTTTAAAAAATTTTTAGTAAGTTCCCTTCAGGTTGTGAAACAAAAATATCCACGTTTGTCTCAGCAGCCCTCAGTGTCATCAAGCCTACTTAATGTCACTATTGATCACTAATCTACAGAAGTTAAAGCATCTCTATTGTGCATTAGCAAATCTAAGTCTCTCCTTCATTCAGTTTAAATGAAAGCTGGCCCTTGAAAAGGGCTCAGAGAACACACCACAGAAGTACTACAGAGAGCAATGTTTTTTTCATATACACAAATGGTAAATCATTATATTGGGACATAGCAGGTAACACAATATAGGAATCACAGCAGGTAATACAATATACGAATCAATGTGATTTAACCAGACAACACAATCACAGGGTCATGACCTGTGAATGTCCCTGATTGGGACATTGTAGGTGTAATGCTCAGGCTCACAGCTTTGTACAGTCTCAGAATGGCCATCTATCACATGAAGGCCACAGGAATTACACCCTATAAGTTTCACACTGCCTGACTGTGAATGACAGCCCTGCTATGACTTGAGTATTTTCAATAAAGAACTCCCCCCACACTTTTGTGTATGTGCATGCATGCGTACATACATGGATGTGTATGTGTCTTGCTCTGCCTGTCTTTTAGCAAATCCTTCTTTTTTTTTCTCTGTTAAAGTGGGGGTGGCAGAGAAAGATAAAGAAAGGAAAACATTTTTCCTCCATGGGAAGGAAAATTTCTTATTAATGTCAGCCACCATTGAGTAGATAAATAATTCAGGTTAACTAGAAAAGGTTACAGGAATGCCATCAAATTTACTGAATTATAAAATAAGTTTTCAGACTATTGCCTTCAAATAAGTTCCTGAAATAGTGTTTCGGAAAATTTGCCTGGAGCTGCTCTCAGATTTATTTTGAAGATTTATTTGTAATTTACCCCTCGCTGCCTGTAATATGGGTATTTTTAGAAACATCTAAATGTTCTACACAGTGTTAATCTTGTTCACAAACTGTGCCCCTGGAAGACACAAAATTTCATTTAAGCATGATTCTGTCCAAATTATGACAACTGCTTGTCATAATAATGTCATAAACTTGAAATGCAAGTTCATATATAAGACCCACATACTGAAAACAACATAATGAGACTGTAGGGACAGCTTTTCAGTGAACACACACACAAAACTTGTTTTTAACTCATTAATCATTTAATGTCTCCAAATATTAAGCTTTTTTGCCAAAATAGAAACAATAATACTTATCTTTTTAATTTGCACAGGGTTTATAATTGTCAGCTGAAATGGCATATATGAAAGTTATTTTTTAAAATCCTGTCAATCTGTAGCAGAACTTAATAGAAATTATCATTATCAAATTAATGAAAGAGCTCTTGAATATTTTAAAATATCAATTTAAAAATCCTGACTGAATAATGCATTAGATTAAAATTCAGTCTGTAGATGTTCCTGTGCTAGAGAAATACCTGATTTTTAAAACTAGCAGGTATTTTCACAAATTTAAAATAGTTTAAAGAAATCATCTGCTACCATTGTTTTAAGTGTCAAGCAATAAAATATCATCACAGATGAAAGAAAATGGAAGCAAAAGACACTTATTTCTTTGTGAATTCATGAATCAGCCAATGTCTAAGACCTAGTTTCAGATCCATATTTGAGTAGTTGAATAAAATACATTATGCATATGTTGTACACTAAAAAGTGTATCATTTTAATATTGTACATTTCCCAGAGGGAGACAATTTAAGTGGCCTCACTGAGCTTTTGTGTTATTTTACAACTTGTTTTTTAAGGGCAAATAGAAATTGGGAAGAAAAAGAAATGTGTTTCTAGGCAACTAGCTAGTCATTGCTAATGATTTTGTCTCAGATTCTGTCCAGAGACAGCTGGTGAGAAAGGACACGCCCTTATATCCAGGTTCCAGGGAGGGTGACCTATAAGGCACCACTTTAAAACAACACTTTTTGGTGTTGGTAAAATGATACCAACTGGGACTTTTCTGAGCAAACAGAATGTAGGGTCACTATGTGACTTAGAAAGCTCTTGAGTTTCCTGGATACCTCACTCTCTTAAAGGATGTTGATTGCCTGTGATTTCCACTCTTCCCTAATTCTTCCTGAACTGCTCACAATAGTGTGAAACTTCTCCCCTGTGAGGAGCTGGGCCCACTTCCTGCTTCTCTGATCCCCACGAAGCTGAAGCTTTTACTAGCTCAGGCCTCCAACCCTCATACTTTGGTGTAACCTTTGATATATATCCTGCTTCTTTATCTTTTCCACAAACTGGGCCAGTGTTATCAATCTTATATCATATTACTCTGCACTCAAAATAATGTAAATTTTTGGTGCTATTTTCCCAAATGCTAATAATTTCAAAAGTCTTACAACTTTTAAATTTCTCAAACATATTTCAGCACTGTATTTGATACCTTCCAACAGTAAAAACTTCTAATCCCCCTGTGGCCAATGAAGATGCATACACCTTTTAAATTTACCAGTGATTTGTTCTTTCATTTTTATTATCTACTGAGAGGATTCTTTGCATACCATGAATCTTCTCTGCTAAGGGCTCGTGTATCTATGTTTCTCTTCTCTGGCTTGCAAGTGTTCCCCTAAATTTTCTCATGTTTAGACAATAAGCTCCTAATTTTGTGCACGGTCTCCAAAATCATTCTTTCTTCTATTAATCTGCCAAATCCCTAATAACTAGAAATGGTGAAGTTTATACATTGTCACCATTAAAATTAATGTAATTAGTTATGTCTCTTGAAATAAGAGACTCAGTTTCAATGATCCTAAATCTCATGTACATAGTATAATTGCATTTCTACTTAGGAATTTTGTGCAAACATGTCCATACATCTACAAATGTCAGAAACCTGAAATTATATATGATTCTTGATGTAAGAAATTATCTCTAAAAATGATGACCGTTTTTTAATTTGTATTGCATACCCAAATCTCAGTGCAGATTTTGGATTTTTGAAGTCCCTGGTTAATTCTAGGTAATCAACAGAGAAGAAATTAAAAATTGAAAGAGCCATAGTATATTTCATTCAGCTTAATGATCATAGATACAAATCAACTTTATATTTTAAATTGTTCATTCTCATCCCGGTGAAGATAAAATTAATATACATTATATAATGTGCTGTAAATTTTTTCTATTGTCAATCAAATATATAAGCTTTTTTGTAATTTCAGGCACTCAGAAACTGGTCTTAACTCATGAGTGTGGTTTGTTATATTTTTTATGGGTTATTTTATCACAGAAGTTGACAAAATTACACATAAACCTGAACTACAAAAGAATGTTGTGCTTTCATAATGTACCAGGACAAAAGTAAATATTTCCAGTAAACCAGCTGACAGGTGAAGCTTTCCTTTTATCAAGAAGTCAGGTGGCCTACCACGAACCTGCCAGTAGTCTTACCCAAGAAAAAAAGATGGAACAGAGCCCAGAAACACACTTCCCTTTGTGCTGGGTAGGAAAACAACAGAAGTGCTTTTCTGGAGACTGTTTAAAAATGTTTTGGATACACTTTATGCCTTTGTTCAAGAGAACAGGGCCTGAGGAAGCTGAGTAGAAAGTGTCAGTGGCTGGAGGGTAATTGCTGTCAATCACGCCTTCCCACTCGGGTTCTGCGGTGGGGGATTTGTCGTGTGTATAAATAAGTATCTGATGTGACAGATTGCCATGGGCTGTAATACTTGGCTTCTCTCTACAGATGATTATATTACAAATCTAGTCCTGAGATGTAGAGCGGGATCAACACTGGAGCTGTATACACCAGGAAGCTACACTTCATATATGCGTACTCTCAGTTTTTACTCATTGATAAATTCCTGCCTGGAAAAAATAATTCTTTCATAGTGGCAGGCTCATTTTTAGCGAAGCAATGATATATATGTAGTTAGTTGCATTTGTCAATATAATAAATTTGATGGTTGAATTTGCAAGCAAGTAGGATAAATTAATCACTAATGTTTTGATCAGTATGAAAATTACAGCTTTATTTACAAGTTAAGGAATTCTAGATGAAAGACTACACTGCGTGAGCTTGATCCTTTTTCTCTGCCAACGCTCTCCTGAGATCTCTTTTAGTAAAAAAAAAAAAAAAAAAAAAAAAGTACACGTTTTCTCCTATTCAGTGATGGTCCATCTTGAAATGCCTAGCCTCTCCTTGGTTACTGGCTATGCTAAGTAAGTATTGCATCCTGCATTCACAAAATCCAATGATGACACCAATAAAATGTCTGTTTCTCAGATGGTTGAGTTTTAGTTCCCATGAGTTAAATGTTACCTTCGTTTGCCTTTCTGTTCGAGTCCCCAAAGTACTTTTAAAAATCAATTATATAGGATAGATGGTACATACACACTGTGATGTGTCCTGAATACCGACTCTCAGAAATTGACTGCATTTAGTAAATATCTTTTCCATCTACTGTCTTTTATAGCACACTTGGCTCTGTGTTGCATCGATCCAAACTAATAATAAGCTTTATTAGTACTCCTCTCTGAACAACCAGGGGCACTATGACTACAATTCTTGGAAAAAGAAATAGAAAGAAAGAAAAGAAAAAATCAGGATGAAGTGACTTAGTAGGTTCTCAATTTAGGTCTTGCTGGTGACAGCACTGAAAAGATAATAATAGCTTTGATGAAATGCAACACTATTAAGTGTACCTAGGTCATCCTTCATTTCCTTAATGTAAAATGCTAAGGGGTTAGGTTAAGTGCACATTTTGTTTTCCTTACGACTGTAGTTTAGAGTTGTAAGGTGATTGAAATGTTTGAGTTTCCTCAAAAATACTAAAACTTAAACAAATAGGAAAAATCCTGGTGAATTGTAGTCAATGTTGTAATACACTAAACTGAGGATAGAAAAGTGGGGCACTTGTTAATACATTTTTAGAAGGTTTTATTCATTCTTTGCATTGCTCAGAGACTTGAGAGTGACTTCAAATAAAAGCTCACAGAAACAGCTTCTCCCAGTCACTTGTCTCGCAGTGGATTCCGGTCCCCAGTGGCCCTCAGCGCGTCCAGGGCCTCTTTTGGTTGTTTGGAACAATACCAACCTCAGTTTCTGCAAGCTATGTGTTCATTTCTTTTAAGCATTAATAAGTTAAAATGACATTAGGCAGTCTAAAGTCATCTTCTGTCTGTCTGGCTGGCTTGATTTGGTGATAGATTTAAATAGATGCTGTGTTTGGTTGAGCAGGCAATGAGAATTGGAGAGGATAGGAGACAAACTGGGACTTCATCGATCCCATTTTTCCTGCTAACAAGCAACAGATTTCTTTCTGACAACCCTGCCCCACTGGGTGACACTGTCCTGCAGGGAATCAGAACACTGTCACTGTTGCCTGGGATCCTCAAATTCTGAGGGGGGCAGTGATCCTTTACAGTAAAGGTTATAAACTCTTGCATCATTACATAAAAACAGTCACATTTTCTCCTACCCTTGTCCTGAACAAACTTTAAAGTGCTATCAAGACACTAGATCTAATTATGTCTTCTATAATTTTATAATTAAAATAGCTTGAAAACCCTTGCAACCATTTTATGACTTTGAATCTGGAATGGGTGCTTATTAGGAGTAATATCATGTAGAAACATTTTGTGAAGTACACGGAGTATCTCGTTTCAGAGAGAGAATAAACTATCAAGTTAATATTTAAAGGAATTAAGTGACTTACCCAAGGTAAGGACAAACTTTGGGTTAGAATTCAGATATATCTGACTATAGAAATCAAGATTTTTAAAGTATATCTAAAAGAGTTTGAGTATCTCATCTAAAATCCATAAGATGAGAAGTGTTTGAGAATTAGGATTTTCTCTGATTTTATAATATTTTCATAAGCTTGATTAGAAATCTTGGTGACGGCACCAAATTTGAAACACAGCTTACACATATAGCTTGAAGGCAATTTGATGCAAAGTTTTCATGTGTGCATGTTTTGATTGTTATGTATCACATGAGGTCAAGTGGAAAATTTTCCACTTCTGGTATCATAGTCTTATGCAAAAAGTTTTGGATTCAGGGGCATTTCAGGTTTTTGAATTAGAAACATTTAATCACTGTTTATATTTGCTACAGATTCCTTTTATGGGATTAATAAAGAGGTCATTTCAAAGTTAAAAAATTAGTTGATCTACAACAGTGTAAGTGAATTTTGTTAAGTGGAAAATACAAAATATATTTAAGCATAAGAGGACTCTCAGAACTCTTACTGTAAATGAGGTCATTGAACTGAATAGTCTCATAGGATCCTAACAGTTTAATGAATGTGCCACCTTCTTATGAGAATTTAGACATTTTGTTTTTGTGTTGGTACATGATGTCATATCCCTTGTAAGTTATATGGATCACAAAATTGAAATATAGGATCTGGCTATCTTAAAGCCCAAATAGTCTAAGCACTGTCTCGTTAGCTGCTCTGTGTAGACAACTAGTACTTCAGTCTTACCAGTTGTTTCTTCTCTGATGTGTTAGGACTTTATCTCTGAAAACAGCAGAAAGCAATTTGGCACACAGAAAGTAAGCAACCATCTTCAGACATCTATTTTCTTTTCTCCAGGGCTTTTAAAATGGTGCATCTCTGTCATGCAAATATTACAAGTCACTGCTATTGTATTTTCATGTATATGACAGAATGAAATGTATACTTAGGGTGTGTAGTTAGCCCTTGAAACATTAATAAGGAAATGTGGTCTTAACATTTCCCAGCCATTAGTTGTTGCTGTGTTATATTTAACAAATCTTATTGGAATTTCTATTGTCTCATTAGGCCAATAATGGCTTTCTTTTTTTTTTTTTTTTTTTGTCTTTTTCGTTTTTATCGGTACCAGGGATCGAACTCACGACTGCCTGCTTGCAAGGCAGGCGCTTATGCCGCTGAGCTAAATCCCCAGCCCCTAATGGCTTTCTTTTGAGTGAACATAAACCACCTGTTAGCTTGTTAGTGAAACCATCCAAGTCACTCACCCATGCTGTGGCAGGTGTTGTAAAATATGTGACACTTCCTGTGCCAGGGAAATCATCTAGTATATCAGGAGATGAGAGCTATCACAAAAGCAGTGAATGAAGGACACAGCATGCCCAGGTAAAGGAAGATATGAAGCAGAGCGAGTTTGGAGGAGCTATCAGTGACGAAGGAGCTTTGGGAAAGACAGGCTTTATGCATGGAGGAGCTCTGGGTGCTTGCTGGTGGGTCAAACAGCTGATGAGAAAGAGCAAAAGACAATAATTGCTTCAGTTTTGTCATAACAGAACTCTGACATCAACTGACAATTCACAAAAATAGAGCCTTGATCTTACTGAAAATAAACATTACAACAGATAGAACCCTAGTGATTGTCACTTTAAACTTTCTTATATGTAAAGAAACAGAAGCAGACAGGTGTCAAGTGCTTTACTCAGCACCATGTAGTCCACTAAAGACAGAAATGGACCTGAAACTCAGGAATCGTGATTCTGGCTGAAATGATTTTTATTTTACATTTTATCATCCTTTACATTCCTATACATGACTATATATTATGACTCGGTCTTCTGAACCATCCTTTTTTACTTTTCAAAGTTAGCTGAACCAGTCTAAAGAGAGGCATTCGTACCCTACAGTCAAATCTTTTTAGTCAGGGTATTGATCAGACTGAAGTAAATATTGGAGTTGAGTTCAGAGATCAATTAATTTACTAAAGCTTGGAATGAAAAACAAATAAAAACATAAAGGCAAACCTTTATATGTGGTGACACCTGAATTGTGATTTTGGTTGTCTGGTGTTTTCTAACTGGCAACATTTTCAATGAATTTGAAATTAAGGATTTTTGCATGAATTCATAGGGATGTGAAGTTCTCCAATGTTTTATATAAATTTTTGATTGATTTTTTGTACATATGGTTATTCTCATGTGTACAGAAATACAAACACTTTTGCAAACAATTCTAAACTCACCAGTCATTTGTGAAAGAAAATGATTGTTGTTTCCACAAGTACAACCTGGTGATAATTGCAAGTTGGCAATCTATTGAACTTTATTTCACAAAGCAATCCCGCAAAGCAAGCTTCTGTTTTTCTCTTTTAGATGTAAGCATCCACCTAGCTTCTCTTTATCGAGGACTAATAAAAAGAGGCCGACAGACAGACATTCAAAGATTCAGGGCACATCTCCCAAAGAATATCGTGGCACTCATTCCTCCCTGATAAAGAAATGGGTGGAGCCCTTTCCTAAGCTCAGTTTTTTGCAGCCATGCTGGAATGAGAAGAAAAGGCTCTCCTGCACTGCGCAAGAAGGGGAAGAACCAGGAGGTATCCCAAGGACCAAAAATATCTGAACTTTGGTTTAACCCAGAAGTTGTAGATTTGTAAAGCTGTCTTTTTTTTATATCTAAATGTCATCAAGCTCTGCAGTTAACCTTTTAAAAAATATCTTTGTGACCTTCTATATTCATTATATCTCTGTCACAGCCTTAACTTAATGCTTTATTACCAGAAGCCTTTGATACGTATCAGGCTTATGATTTGTACTTCAAGACAATTGGCCTGACTTTCTTATCTCTCCTCCACCTCTTTATCTCTCTCTCTCTCTCTCTCTCTCTCTCTGTCTGTCTCCCTTTCTGCCTCTGACACCCACATGCACGCACACATGCAAACCTCCCCCCACACACAGCTGAATAATTTATTTTCAAAAACAGTCACTTTCATTACTTTCTGCTCAACCTGCTATTGTAGAGATTGAAAATCTATCTAGCTTTCATCACCCTCCCCACAGCCCGCCAATGTGATTTACTGTACTCCACGCTCTCCAGACTGCACATGGGCTTCTAAGATCACCTTTGTGGTTTGGTTCAGGCTATTCACGCTTCGTCAAATACAATTTCAACCCTCCCTGTCTGCCCCAGTCACAGAGGCAGAGACTCTAAAGAATCCCTGTTTGTCTATTCATTATCCGAGCCCTACTTCAAGCCCTGTGTCTTGCTAGGAGTATAACTTGACCAATCTAGATGACATAAATCGTGTATAGACATATTTCCTAAGTACAGCTTAGGATCTGATACTGATCTTCCTTTAATATTTTATATGACTCAAAACAAGTTGCATGCTCAAGGGAAACACTGTGTTATTCACAATATCCTGCATAGAATTATATATATGAAAGTTGCTGACAGAATAATCATTGTCAAATACCTCAAGCAAATGGTGCAATTTCATCACACAATTCAGTAGTTTTATTAATACCCTATGGCTCGATGAGATGGAGTGTTTGTAGTCAGGTTCTAATGAGTGAATATCTGTAGCTTAATAGAAAGTCTGGAGTGAATGTGCAAAATAAAGATAGTGTAGGAGCATAAGATCTTCCTTTCTTTCAATTGCTTCCCAGTCTTTGTTTTAAGTCTGTTTATTTTTAAAAATGATTTTATGAATTGAAAATAGGGCATTTAGATAAGTCAGTAAATGCCTCAGCTATGACTCTAGTGAAGCTAATTTATTTATCTTTCACAAGCTAAATGTTAAGACATACATCTAAGTGACAAAATAATTGGCAATTATGTGCCCCTTATAAGCAAATGAGCATCTCACAACTATAGTCTTTACATTGCCTTGTTCCTCCCCTTGGGTCAGAACTCAGAAAAGTGTCAACAAACTGCCTTGTGCTGAGTTAAGAGATTTTGCTGAGTCTCTGCTGCTGCTCTCTGAACCTCAAAGGCAATACTGGATATTGTATGAAGAAAAGTGGATGTTTTATGATAGTTTTTTTGACAGCAGGTATCTGCCCCCATTAAAGGACAGCTACATTCTGCACAAGTGTGCAAGGTGGGTCAACTAACTTCCAAATTTCTATGAAGTTGCGGTTCAACTTGATACAAATCAACAATTGGCTCCCTGCCTCATAAAATTTATTTTATCTTTCTACTAACAGGTCCCCAAGCTCAACATCCTTCTCCATTCTATTTATGCAAGCCTTAGACCCATAAGAAAGTGCAGAGAATCAAGGCTCGTCCCATAGATCCATTTCTGGGACTCTTTCCTAGCTTATTTGTGCTAACAAAAACGTCTTTTTTTTTTCATCATAGGGTATATGGGAAAGGAAATGAGCTGATAGTAGCCATGTATTCAGATTTATGTGGCTAAGCCTGGTTTGGAAGAAGAAAGCTGACACTTGAGATTATGGCTTCTTTAGACTTCCTAAGTCAACATTTCAGTTCTTCCAAAGCCTGGAAACTCAGCTCTTACTCGGAATGTGGATTTATCTATTTATCTTGATGACAATTTTCCCATCCATCCACTTACTCTAATTTATATATCATTTGTAATGAAAAAACATTGTATAAAATGTTAGCTAAACCAGGGAAGAATTTTTTAAAGCAAAACTTTCTTCAGAAAAGGAAATTCTAAAGATTTGCTATCATCCTTCTCTATCAGCATATTTGATTTCCACAGTGGTCCTGAAAATATTTGCATATAGTGCTTCCTGAGGGGGGGGGGAAAGTATATATTTAAAGAAGTTGAACTGTCTTAAATTACACAATAGAGTATGCCCATTTTTATCTTTATTATGGTTTAGATATAAATATCTCATGTAAGTTTGGAAGGTGATTGGATCATGAGGGCTCTATATGAATGTGCTATTAGGAGATGGGGGTCTGGTTGCAGGTGTATCACTAAGGAAATGACCTGGAATGATCTGTTTTAGACACTGGATCATCCTCTTTCCTTTTGCTTCCTGGTTGTCATAAAGTAAGCAGCTCCTCATACTATTTCTGCCTTGGAGCCAGACTACCATGGACTGGACCCACTAGAAACCGTGAGTCAAGTAAACCTCTGTTTCTTTACCTTGTATGTACTGAGGATTTTCTTCCAGTGATGCAGAAATGATTGATTCAAAATTCTGATTTAAAAAATAAGATAAAATGCAAAATATAACAATTTAGAATATTATCTGAATGGAATATAGAAGGTGAATATAATTATAAAGCCAACAATAATAATATCAAGATCATGAAACTAAAGTATTTACCACTGCAAGATCGGGTAATTTCCTTTCTGTTTAACTGTGAGCCTTTCTCTAAAGAATGAAATGACACATTCTATTTTCTCAATTGTTGATAATAAGATGTAAGTAGAAAAATTGCTAGCAGTTTGAGAACTTTTCCATGCTATCATCTTCACCTGAAAATCACTGTTTGTGTGTATAAAAATAAAGGCATTAGGAAAATATTTGTGTATCAAGGTCATCAAAGAAAGTAATAGATAAGCCAAGAGTGTGTAGTGCTTATGCGAGGCACTGTTCTAAATTTTCCACATGTGTCATTAAATTCTGAATTGTCTTACAAAGTGGTACTACTCCACTTTTGTAGCAAAGTACACTGAGGTGCTGAAATAAAACAAGTGTACGGTGACTGAAGTTATGCTGGGAATTAAAGGAAGAGGTAAGGGTTAGATGCGGGAAATCTAGCAACAATTTTGGTTTATGTAGTTTCTGTTTCCCCCAATTTTCTTTTTCTCAGGTTCCTACTTTTTCATGGGAATACACACCGAGAACTGTATGGGAGGCTAAATCTAATCTAGGCTACGGGTGGGAAGCCAATTCACACAGACCTCCTCTATCTCCCATTACTCCAGCGCCAGTCATTAGTTTAGGTGTGCTCCTGTGACCTGAGACAGCTACAGAAGACAAATCCTTTGCTGTCAAAACAGAAAAACATACTTTGAATCTGTCACTCAGGAATGTGATTTGGGAGGCTGGAACTGCTGTAGCCTCTTTATTAGCATGAAGGAACAAGTTCATGAAGATGAGCAGAGTGACAAGCACCAGATCTTTCATGACACTCTTGAGGCTACCAATTGTAGTGCACCTGACCTCTGATCTATGATGAACTTCCCAAGTTGTGAGCCAGTGGAGCTCCTTTGAGTATTACTCTAATGTATCAGATATTGCATTTCACATGTTAAGAACAAAGATAATATTAACATAAAGCATAACTTCTAGGAAATAAACAACTCTGCTATAGACAGCTTGATACCTTTTAAATCTACATTGATACCGAATGATGGAGAAATACAAACATACATTTTTTACTTTTTCAAAACATGTTTTAATATAAGTCAGAGACAGAAAATGCATAAGAGGTCAACAGTCTCACTCTGACACCAGGACATATATCCCTAGGGCTTTGTGATGATGCTCCTAATCAAGTAATGCTTTTTCCTCTCATTAGTGTTGGAAGCAACCACAGTCAAAAGGTTGCATTTTGCAAATGAAACTTGTGATTGCCAGTTAGAGGTTCCTGCTCATTTTCACAACGTAGAATTGCACATTTTCTGAAAGTTGATTATAACTCAGCATTTCTCCATAGAAATACTATGAGAACAGACTTGTCTAAGAATGAAATATGCCATAAATCATAGGATAATTGAATGGCTGATATGAAAACACAACTCAATTATAAACCTTTATAAGAATGTAAAATAAACAAGAAAAAGTACTCTAAAGCCTATCAAAGAACCATAAATTTACTGCATGTCTATATTTTATAAGGCATTCCACTGTGTTATTAATGTAGGTATAGCTTGTAAAACTTCAATTTTGTTGTGTCATACATTTTACACAGAATCTGCAAACTGATATAAATATTAATCGAACATTTAATTGACATTAATGTTTTAATTTAGGTGAGCCTTTTTGGTGTGATTGGTTGACCTGCTCAGGTCACTTAAAAATCAACTAATCAACCAGTTACAAAACATTTACCTGATTAAGTTTGGAACGTTTATCTTTTGTAATAATAATAATAATAATAATAAAGATAGAAAATATTAATAATAATAATATTAAAGATAGAAAAATCCAGAATGATTTATCATTTGACATTACAGAAGTATTCAAAATATTAGGTTAAAACACCGATCATAGCACTTTTTCCCCTGAAAATGATTTTGAAAGAGTTTTATGTGACCTTTTCCTAATTCATCAGCTCTAGGTGTATATACTGTATATCATTCAAATAACAATCCTGATGGTATCATCCATATTGATAAATCATTATTTAGGAATCTTCCAAACAGCATAGTTAGGCAACCATCCCATTGTTCCCCATTAAGGTGTTACAGGAGTCCAGCATTAATTCATTCATATGCTAAGTATCTACCTGGGACTGGGCACTATTTTAGGCAATGGAGACGCTGAACAACACAGAGAGTACCCATGCTTCCTACCCATAGAGGGATATCCTAGTATTTTTTCAGCAGAACAAAAGTTAGCAATAACAATTAGCACTTACAATTCTATTAGTCAGCTTTCTTGTTGTAGGGATGTAATACCTGACACCTGCAATTTAAAGGAGGAAAGGTTTAATTTGGCCCATGGGTTAAGCCACAGTTGACTGGATCCAGGAGAGAAAGGCCTGGTGGATGGGGTATTTGGGGAAAGCTGCTCAATCCATGGCAGCCAAGAAGCAGAGGGAGAAGAGTCCATGAGGGAGACATCCCTCCAAAAGCAAGTTTCCAGTGACTCACCTCTTCCCACTACGACTCATCTCCTAGTAGCACCCGTCAGTTGACCAATCCACTGATGAGCCTAGCACTTTTATGATCCAATTACCTTCCAACACTCACCACTGAATGCATAGTCTTTTAAAGGATATCTAGATCCAAAGCTTAAAAATAATTACAACAATACGCAGTCTAATTGGTTTGAAAGGATTTATAAAGCATATATGTTACAATTTGGGGCATAATCAATGAAAATAAATGCATTTTAGAATCCTGAACTTAGACAGATAGTTTTTGTCTTTCCTTATTTAACAAAGCCCACATACACTTGCCCCATACTATGTGTTTAAAATACCAGCTCCAGCCCTTCCAGTCCTCCAGCTCTTGGGGCTTTTCAGCAACTTTCAGCCCAGCAGAATGAGAGCATATGTCCAGTGACACAGTGTGCTATCTCAGCTGTTGGAATAGCTCTGCAAGAGATGAGCTGAGGCTTTTGCTAAATGTTCTCTCATGACATGTTAATTAAATATTTATAGAGATTTGGAGACATGTGAAGTTTCTTAATAGTCTGCCAGCATAATGCCACTTCCTTGCAGCAGTTATGGGATATGAAAAAAAATGTAACTGCAACTAAGAATACCTAGACCTACCACACCATTGGCTTGAGTCTCACGTGTGTTCTTAGCTGCTGTAATTTGAACTGTGACGGAACCAGGTAGGCAAATGAAGTGATCTCTCCATCTAAGTCCTGAAGCTCATATATCATATTTTTCCTCTTGAAAATATTTCTCTTAGTTCATCAAAAAGAACAGTTTGTGCTTTCATTGTTTAATTGTTTGATCACTTTGAAAATAACAACATGCAATATATTAACCAATGTTAATCTCCTATTATTTTGTTTTGAAATTCTGTATCATCATTTGCATTCTTTTATAGTTTTTAAAATAAAAAAAGAAAATGTTTCTGTAGAGTCAAGTTACTCAAGTGGTATTGTTTTCTTCACACAGCTAACCATAGGCTGCATACATGGTCTTGTTGATTGTTGTCATGTTTGTGCCTCAAAGAATTTGGTGAGTTTAGAAGCTATTTGCCTTATTTTCAGCAACGGTTCTTGATAATGTCCTTCTCAGATTCACCCATTTAACATGGACACACATGGCAACTTGGGGAGCAACACACGCCCTAAAAAATCACCATTTGTAGGAGAGTCAGATTCAGTGTGGGCCGCTTGCTTTGAAACTCAAGCTATGAAGGAAAAACCTGCAGCTATGGAGTCGTTAAACATTTTGAAGCTTGTTTGTTGCAGCAACTAACGTTAGCTGAATTAATAAGCTTAGTACTTATAATTATGACCAAGATCAAAATGATGAAAGTAGAAACAAAGTTGATTGGTTTCTGGATTGAAGCGTCCCTTTCTCAAATTGTTCTCTAAAATATGTAATTGTAAAAATCATAGCATTAAAGCAGGAAGCGAATTTTTTGATACATATTGACACATAGAAAAACATAGTTCATTAGTACCTAGTATGGCTTTTTCTTTTCTTTTTCTATTATGGTTGAGATCTGAAAAGGCCTCCAAAGCCTTACACATTTGGAATGTCATTGGCTAACAAGGCTCTACAGTTGGCTTCCTACTAGAAAGAGGAGTCCGCTTCAAAGAGGTAGATCATTGCGGGACTTTCTAGCTTGCTCTGCTTTCCTGCTGCCATGACATGAGCAACTTTCCTTCACCACCACTTCCTGCCTTGCAACCGTGGATTAAAAACATGAGCAAACTAAATGTTTCCTTTAAATTCTGGGTATCAGATACTTTGTGTCAGCAACACTAACATGACTAAGATATTGCCTAAGGTCTGGAGATGTTTCTTGGTACCATTCTTTTCCCGTCATGAATTTGGAATGATGAGAGCATTGATTTTTTAAAAAATTAGTTTGCCAAGACACTTCTAGAGAATTAGAGCAAGCAATGGATCTCTCGGTTAAATTGTTGGTTCTCCATGTCCTTGTGTGCAGAAAGGACCTTTCTCCTTGTTGAGGCTCAGTGTCTGTGATGATACACACACTGGGAACACAAGAAGTTTCTTCAGGAAGAACTTGGTGTTGCGCAAGTTGAATTTACAAAGAGAATGTGTTGTGAGCCTAGAATGTGGAAAATGAAGCGCTGCGGAGCACACAGAACCGGCCTTGCTCTCATTGGGTTTGACATTTCTTGAAGGCAGAAGAGCACGGACTCCTATTTTTCTAGACTTTTTCTAGACATTTCTAGAATGAACAAGGGAAGTTTTGTTTTCAATTCAAAGCTGAGGTGACAGACAAGAATTTGTGAAACCCTGAAGAAAAAAAAAAAAAAAAAAAAAAACCCACAGATGGACTGATTCCAGCCCCAGCCCTTGTGGTTTTGGCTCTCAGACACAAGAGCAGAACGCATTGTTGAATTCCAGAGATTTGCTCCTACACTGAATAGCTGGAAACTAACGAAAAGCTGGCAAGAGCTGAAAGTGAGTGGGCTTGCCCCTGGCGCACAAACTCAATGCACAGCTTCTGAAAAATACCAAGTGGCAGCGTCAAGAATGGGACTTGTCCCTGGAAGCCGGCATTTGAGGGAGATTATGTTACCACCAATCTGATAAGCTATATGTATTTCAGTAATTACTAAGACAATCAAAGAAAGGACCTGGTGACAGAAGAGAGGCTGTTTCTATATTAGCACATGAATAGAGCCACATAAATCAAAAGCAGTTTCATTTTGAAGTTCTAGTAACATTCAGTGCCAAGGTGCCTGATTCATGTTTTGGCTGCTTCCAGAAGCAGTAAAGGGAATTGTGGGCATGTAATACATGCCACATATCCATTATTCCTTTTGAAAAGTGTCTTTTTGATTTTCAGCTTTAGTTAGCCAGGCTCACCAGTGCCCCTTGCTGTTCAGGTAACAGTTCATAATTTTCCTTAACCTCATTTTCCTGCAGCTGCAATGTGTTGGGTAAATTGGAACAACTTTGTGGGAAAGTAAAAACTTAAAACACACAGAATAAGTCAGAGCTGCTTCAGGTTCAAGAGGGCAGATGAACCTTTTGGATCTCAAAAAAGATAGGCTAAGGGTCTAAAGATTGTTTTCTGTTGTGTTCTCGTCTAATAATTTGCTTGGCTCTCCTAGAACATCTTTCCCCTGACACAAACTCTTAACTATCCTAAGGCATCAAAGCTGTGGGTTTTTCTCCCTCGTTCAATATTTCCCTTTCTACATACTTCGTAGAAACATAATGGGAACTGAGAAGCAACATAGTGAAAAGCATCCTACCTTCATCTAGTATTTAAAAGCAATTCTGTTACAAGTAAGGCTGTGTGATCAGGCAAAATTAATACAGTTTTCATTTTTCACCTTTAAAGTCAGTGAGTCCAGTTTTGGCAGGCATGCCAGTCTCTGGAATGAATACCTTGTTACATTTTAATTCTTGCTTCTCTTGTCCATCTATTAAAAAGAGAGAGAGAAGCACACAGGACTTGAACACAGCATCAATATGCTCTGTATCAAGACAGGAGAGAGAGAGAGAGAGAGAGAGAGACAGACAGACAGACAGACAGACAGACAGACAGACGAAATGTAGGAATAGCTGCCAGGACAATAAGTCTCAAGTCCACTCCCTCTTGAAATGTTCATCAAACATCTATTATCATTCCTGTGTCATCGGAGATAACAGGCTCAGATACTAATAAAGGTGACGTGGCAGCTGGCTGACTCTGGGAACGGGAACACAACATGCCCCTAAAGTAATAAAATTTCTTATTAAAAGGGAGGATATCTTTAACCGACTCTCCATGTCCCTCACGAGACTGACAGGCAATTTCGACTGTTTATTTTTACGTAGCTCCAATGAATGGCTCTATTTCACTCGACTTCATAATGATTTGGTGGCGCCTGCCGCTGTTGGCACTGAGTGAAAGCGTGAGTGAAGGGCATCGTTAGAGGCATTCCAGAGCAATCTTGGTGAAATTAGATTCTTTGGAAATGAAATCAAGCCTCAGTTTCATGGAGAGGAAGCTGAACAAAAGGGGAATAATGCAAAATTGGTTGAATTATCCTTAGCTTTCAAGGCATCAGATAAGGTCAGAAAAACCAAAGTTTAAATTATATTTTCACTCATGAGTATGTCTGGCCCAGTGTAACTGGTTAATGAACTTATTGATATTTACACCACGTCTATTTCCTTCCAGAAGTCACCTTGTCATTAAATTGTGCAATTGTGGGTGTACAGTGTAGTGCTATTTGGTCAATTGCTTTATTCTCTTTACTTGGATTATAAGTAGATTTTAAGCACAGCCTCACAGAAACTAAATGGGGCCACGGGAAAAATGTCTTTCTGTTTACCTTATTCTCCCCTTGATGGTATTTTAAATATATTGAATGGGCTTTCCTGAAATAGTGGTTCTCAATCTTTCTCTGACTTTAGACACATTAAGGGGAGTTTATTCCTAAGCTTGATACTTCACTATGTCCCCACTCATGTCATGCATAACATAACGCATGGATTTTTCAGATCCTCACACAAGCTCTTACAGTGACTTCTTGTCCTCACAGATCACAATCAGAAGTTTAACCTGTTTGCTTTTTTTTGAGCCTCATTTTCCAGAAGTTTCCTTCCACCAGGTCTCCTGAAGCCAACTCCTTTTCTTCTCTGGCTGTCGAGAGAGTTCTCATGTCTGGACTTGCCCTGTGTGTCTCTCCCCGGCCTGGGCATCTCTTCCTGTGTCCTCAGGGGACCTTCTCTCTTACATCAGGTCTCCGTGGAAATGTCATTTCCCTGGAAAGCCATCCCTAATGGTCTCATTTCAAATGACTCATCAGCCCCAAGCTAGTCTTTTCCTGTCATTTGATTTACTTTCCACACATCAGTTATCTCAATGATTGCACGTTATAGAGTGGAAATTTCACAATTTCAGTTACTTTATTTTCTATGTGCACCCCTCAGAATCTCTTGGGGGCTTCCCTGGAGCTTTGTCTTTGCTCATGTGGCGCACACTGGTAACCTCAGCCTTTGGAATTGCATCAGAATCCTAGCAGAGTCTTCTTGTGTGTGTTTGAAAAATTAATGAGTGAAGAAAAGAAAGAAAGACGCGGTACTGTGACAGAAAATTTGAAGCCACGCTTCTCAATTTTCTAGACAAAACCTGTGATGCTGTCTTCACCATGCTATCCAAGAAGGTGTAACAGAACACACATGAATGAATGGCAGTGATAGTTATAAAGAATATCTTTGAACCCTTTCGACTTTTTGTTTTTTAGGTTTCACTGTTAATGATTTTCTTCCAGTAAGTGATAACAGCATGTTGCAGCATCTGTCTTGAAAGCCCTGTGGTGTTAATGCAGTAGTAACTCGATCAGGGTGGCAAACATGTACTCCCATCCTCTGCGAGCACTTTTAATTACCTTTGGATTCTCACAGATGAAATAAGCAATGTCTAGCACCTAAAATGAGCTCATTTGTGAAGCTATGAGGAAATACACCCCAGCAGGGCTGAGTCAGCTCAGAAGGGGCACGTCACGCGACTCCCCTGTGTCTCATTCAAGGGGCTCCTCTGATCAGTGTGCCTGAGTTTCCAAAGGCAAGAAACCAGAGCCAATATTTTGGTTGATGCATTTGACATCTTTAACCATTTTATTCCCTGTGACTCTATCCAGGAACATAAGAGATGGGGTTTTTAGAGGCCAAGAGAAAATACATATGTACGTGGGAATATAAGGTTCTGTGGGTACTGACACCACAGTGTTAGAACAAATGCAGTGAGCACACACTTGGTCACCGGGGACCACTTGGATGGAGTTCCCCCATACAGATCTTTCAAAACATGCAGTGCATGGCGTGCTGGACACATGTCAAAATTAGCATTACTGAAGTATGTGCTGCCTACACTTGGCGACAATTGCCATCTGGAACTGCTGACATCAACTACCTGAAACATTTTAAATACTCACTTAAAAATAATTTAGTCTGATGAGCTACTATTTTAAAACAAAGCACCCAAGATGGATTCTTGATCTAGGAAGGAGAATTTTGCACTTTACTCATACCAATGATCATACCTTTATACTGTCAGAATACAAATTAAAATTTTGCCTAAATAAATGAGTTTTTTTTTGTTTGTTTGTTTTTCGGGTTTTTTTTTTTTTTGGTACTGAAGATGGCATGTATAACCTCATGCTTACCAGGCAAGCCTTTGACCTGTTGAGCTCAACAGATGAGTTCTTTTAACTGAAGAACACAAGAAAAGAAAAAAAAAAAAACCCAGAAGTCTTTGGGGGAAATCCAGGCATCACAGAAGAGAATCCAATCTACTCACAAGTGCTGCTATAAGACCAGATTTTACAAGTATTTTAGCAGAACAGGAAGTTAAATTTCTAAACCCAGTATTGATGAGTTTCTGGGACAAAGATAAACCCAAGTGTATGTCAATAAACCCAAGTGTGTGTCAATGTAGAAGGTGTCTCAGCCTTTTCTGTCTTAAGAAAGGGACATTAAAAATATGTATTGATGTACCCAAGCATTAATATCTTCCTGGTCATGGTGCACATGATTTCCATGTAGGTTTTCCTTCTATGATTTAATTTGGTCTTGTCATAAAAATAATGGAAGATAAAAAGAACTCTTGATCATTCCTGATGCCAGATGAAGAAGCTGGAACCCAGAAAAGTGAAGCAGTGTGTCTATCCTTCACATAGTAGGCGCTGGGCCACATGCTGGAGCCTAAGAACCATTCTGTATCTATCTTTGGCGTGTAGCAATTTGTGATTCCTTTGTCATAGAAGAGACACAAACAGATGCAGTCCATGTGTCTCCCTGTTTACTGTGTATAATTTTCAGTGTAAGTTGGATACTCCTCCTGCGCTGACTGTGCGATTCTGGGTGTTGGAGGAGTCTGCGCGGGCATGGGAAATGTCCTAATTGGCTCCCAGGAGCCAGGGATACTCAGAGAAAGCTGCACCATTTGCAACCTACTTGGCTGTGTAGTAGATTGCAGGATGCCCAAAGTTACTAGGAGGAGATAAAGATGTCAGAGAAGACCCCCAAAGAGATATATCAAAAGCTTTTTCTTTCTGACTTTCAGGATAAAGATTCCAGCTGTGTATTGCAGGTTGTGGGTTGTTACGGTGACTGGAGAGAAAAGAACTAGGGAGGCCAAGGGAAAAGTTAAATTGGACATAAGCTCATCTGTACAGCCTTTGCATGTGAGGTAGGTTTGGAATAATGCGGTCAGCTTGGAGAATATACCGGAAGGCTGGAACATGAGTGTGGGCATTTCTAGGTTAGGGCTTCAATGATTTTGTTCTTGTATTTTTTAAAAACAAAGTCAAGTATTCACAGGGCCTGCAAGTACAAATGTGGACACAAGAAACCTGATTTCAGAGCCCTGCATAAACCACTTATCCAATTGTGCAGTATACTCTCCCTGGATCTGAAAAATGAAGATGATGAACTCACTCTTTTCATAGGCTTGTTTTGAGGATTAAATTAAGTAATGCAAAGAGATAACTTCTGACTCATAATAATCTGTCAATTTTTTTTTTTTTTTGTACAGCTGATTGAACTTACGATCATGTGCTTGCAAGGTAGGTGCTTATGCTGCTGAGCTAAATCCCCAGCCATAAACTGTCACTTTATTTTGGCTGGCAGAATTACTCATACACAGACTCCGAGTTAAGTGCTTCATCCTATCTTCTTCTAATTGCATGAATTTTAGTAACTCCAAGACAGCATTCTCATTTGTAAACTGGAGAATTTGTAGTGATCTTTCACAGGGTGAGATACTCAGATAGCATAATTCACGTGTACCACTTGCACACAGAACCATTCTTTCCTAGACTAACAATTTCCACTGATGAAAGAAAAGTATAGATTTTTTATCTTCTCCACTATTAAATACTATAAGATAGTACATTTATACAAAAGAATTCCTTTTCACTTTGTAATGTGATGTTAAATTATTTATTGTGTGAATAATTAGCATCTCCAAAATATTATCATTAAAACTGAAGGCAAATTGAAGTGATATAATTCCATGGCTATCATGCAGCAGTAGTAAGTTGTTGGTATGTGTATTGGAGTGTTTTTCTTGACTCTTCACTGCATCTCATGAGGGATGCTTGTTTCAGGGGCTTGGCTGTGTGTCTTTCAGATCAATGGCAAGTAGGTGGAGTTGGAAACATACAAGTTCCGAGCAGATGCTTGAGTCATAATGGGCTCTTAGGAAAATGCTGCAATTATTTTTTTTAAAGGTGAGGTATACTGATATTCAAGTCATTCTCTGAGTAGAAACTAATATATATATATATATATATATATATATATACATATATATTTCATGCAGATATTCTTTAGCAAGAATCAAAAGCAAATGATAAACACTGAGAAACAATAATAGATTTCTGGGATAAAAGCTTTTTTTGAAACTTGATTTATCTGGGTGATACAGACAACAAATTATACAGCCTATCCTACCCAAATGATTTAAATTCCTATGAGCTTGGTGGTACAGTGGTGGATGCCTGTAATCTATCTATTCAGGAAGCTGAGGCAGGAGGATGACAAGTTTGCGAACATCTTGGGTAACTTAGCAAGATCTTGCATAAAACAAACAAACAAGCAAATGAACAAAGTGGTAGCCAAATATTAGCAAGGTTTCTGTGGCTCTTTCTGTATAAACTCTGGCCACAAGTAAAGCCCCTAGATTGCTTGACATTCTCTCCCCACCCCATCCTGGAGGATTTCTCTGCATTTGAGAAATGAATTACTCAGAATCAGAAACTCTGAAACATGAGTTTCATCACTCCCCAACCTCCCAACTTGGTCATATCCTCATTATGGGAAAAGCCATTCCAAAAGGCAAACAGCTTTTCATAATTGTTATTTAATGGATATTGCCTGCTCCTGGGATTTCTTTCTCAGCATCTATTTGTAATTCAAAGGTCATCCTAATGCCACTGGCATACACAAGGAATCAGAGGATTTGTTCCTCCTGATTGAAATTCACACTCTGTGACATAGTAGATTAGCCAAAGGGACTCTTACATGGTGTGGGTCACAGCTAAGAGGAATTTGACCTCATCTTAGTTCTGGGTCTACACCAGTCACTCAGGAAACAGATCTATGACTGAGGAATATGGCTGGGGGCATTTGTTAAGGGAAAAGTCACTAAGAGGGAAGGCTAATACTCCACTATGGTCATTATCCCTCTCCTTCACTGGTCTTAATATCACCTAAGTCGGTTTCTCCTTAAGGTAATTTAAGCAGGAAAAGACAGCCCCAGAGAGTAATTTAGGCTCACATATTTACATATTTGCAGGATTTATATGGCAAACTACTCTTAAATTAGTAATGACAGTCTCATCTCCAAGTATTATAGATTGAAATATTATTCAACAAGAAAGCTGTTTTCCAAGTTGACACAGATGATTGTTATTTATTAGTTTGAAATGCATCCCTTCTTCCCATCTCTCCAAATACCACTTTCATGAGAATGAGCTGGAAGCTCTCATGCACTGTAGTTTATGCATAAGTACTAGCTATTTAGTGGCACTGGTGGCTCGAGATACAGGGCAAAAATACTACACAGAGTTCACTATGTTTATAGGAGATGTTCGTTCACTTCCAAAGCAGAGCCTAATTAAAAATTAGAAAGCACAAAGTTTAAAGTTATCAGCATGGATTATATGTTTTCATGGGTGACTGTGTATGTGTGTGTGACAGAGTGGGGAGAGGGAGAGAGGAAGGGAGGGGAGAGGGCCAGAGAGACAGAGAAAAGGGGTACAGAGGGGGAGAGACAGAGAGAGAAAGGAGACAGACAGAGAGGGAGAGAGAGAGAGAGAGAGAGAGAGACACATTTTGTTTTCTTGTATCTGTTGTATGGTATTTGGAGTGCACCATTAAGGTTATTTCCCATCAAATTGCACTCAACCCTGGAACAGTGTACAGGCCATCAGCAAGAATGCTCATGGGTTATGGGCCACAGATCTTCTAGGTTGAGATGGAGGATATAAAATTAACTTTTATCAGGCTAATATAATTCTTTTTCCTTCAGGGGAAATCTAATTGTAATTTTGAGGAAGGACATTTGAAGGGAGCAGCTAAAAGTACTTGGCAAAAAAGTTAAAGTGTTTGAATTTTAGAATACAGCTGGCCAGTTCAAGGGATCAGTGTCCATCCATAACTGTGGCTGCAGTGACACAGCTCAGTCTGAGCTCCCTCCCCACCCCAGCTGTGTTTTCACTCCACACAGCAGTCAAATAGAACTTCTGATCTTTTTTCAAGTAGTAGCTCACATACACATGGCAGAGACAATGAGTCTGAAGCAGAGGCTAGGTGTTTTGCATTTGGATATTAAGTGTACAAGACATTGAAAGAAGATGCAGACAGGAGAAGGTGTCTTTTATAGAAATTTCATCAAGATTAACAGCAATTATAAGTTTCCACACAGTGATCACCATGGTGATCAGATTGTGACAGATGGTATAGGTGGGGATTTACAAATATTCCAGACAGAGAAGATCACTGGTCTCATAGTAAATGTGTGTGTGTATATATATATATATATATATATATGCACAAAAAATCACTTTACATTTATTATTAAGGTAATTCTTGAAAAATCTACCAGGATATTTTCATTCAATCTGATTGCTTTGTCTTCACCTTTTATTCTCATTGCTGTATCAAGGCTACCAATAGCATCTGCTGTAATGAATCCACAGGTAATTTTTCAGTATTTTCTTGATTTATTAGTAGGATTTGATGTACTAATACTTTTTATGTAACAATAATTCTGAAGACTATTTGAGCCTGAGTAGTTTCCTGAGAAATTCCAGTTAGAATTCTCTAAGTAAAATGGAAAAGATATGCTGACACAAGTAGATGCTGGAATGGAGATAAAAGAAGACATGGTTGGAAGCCATAGTCAAGACATACAGGGCTCATTAGACTGCAAGGAAAATCCCTGTAACACATCAAAATGCTACGCTGTCTACATTAGCGATATCTCATTCACTAGGAAAATTGTGAACTCTGAGGTTTGTAGTCTTCTCTGTAGTGTAAATTAAATTAGAAGTATAAAGTTTTTCTACTCGAGGAGAGTCATAGTAGGTGAGTTGATTGAATGTTTATTATATGGCTAGATATTTACTTAAGTGAATTGCTTACTTTAATTAGTTATCTTTAGACAGTCAGGGCTCTTGTCCTATTTGAAAAACTGAGGCATAAAGAAATAAAAACCTTTCTCCAGGGTTACCTATCTAACAAGGGAATGTGCAAGGATTTGAACTTCGAGAGAAAGCTGGGAAAAATCAATTCAATTGCTTACCTGGAAAACTCTGAGTAACGGTCTATAAACTTGAGATCTATTGCAAATGTTAAAAAATATTTTTTTCTGTACCAGATGGAAATATACCAACATTTTCCATAACTGCTCACAAGATGCTAACTTGCTCTTATATCAACCCTGTAGAGTATACTACTCCTTGTATTACCAAAGAAGAAACTGAAACATAAATGATTTATGGCAGGTCACATAACAAAGTGTCACAGAAATAGACTGAACCCAGAAATATGTTTAACTTTTATTAATGTTTAATTTACAAATATGTAACTTGTATCAATGCTCTTTTTTGGGGGGGGCAAGTAAGTTAATATCTTTGCGTCTTGAGCACCTTGACAACCGAGTCAGGTCTTCTGCCAATCCCTTCCCTACAGGTACAACAATTTGAGCAGCAATTCATCAAACTACCTTTCCAAGAGTAAAGGGAATCAAATGAGTTCGTAGTGCCTGATTTTAGAGTAACAATATTAGTAATGCATTGGAGAAAGCAGGAAAGGAAGAGTTGCCCTTGACATTTCTCCCCCATCTCAAAACAGCCTGATGGGAAAGACCCAGAGAACAGAGGGAAAGAACTAGGTCTCAGCCTTAGACTAAAAACCCAGCCCCAGGACTGATATAGTGAAATCTGGTACTGGGCAGAGCCCCCACACTCTGTCTTGTGGGTAACCATAGCCTTAACTGAGGCGCTGTGTCAGCCAGGTGGCTGATGGCCTCTACTGTGCTGCCACACCTTGGGCAGCAGAAGCTAGAGCAGGATGTTACCTTCCCGGAGAAGGATACACAATCTGGCACAGGACTGTGTGTGGGGTCAAAGCGGAGCTTACCAGGGTAAGACCTAACGCCTGGCAGAAACCAGTGACCCTTTATGCCTTCAGGTGAGCGATCTTAGAGCTTCCTGACCTGCCCTGGCATTAGACAGAGATCTGCACGAGGCTAAGAAAAACTCTAGTTGTGTCCTTGTACCATTACCAACTTAGAGTGGGCCTGGGGCATCTTCCCACATAGGCCATGCAGTTCCTTTGACTATGAGTCTCAGCTATGACTCAGATTAATGGTCGAGGAACTGCATCCCTGAGCAGCACAGTGTGGAGCAAAACTCCATTTTCTGGGGGTAGGGTGAGGTAATAAATGCAGGACTTTGCCTGGGAACTCAGTATTGGTGAGATGTAATACTGGGAAGATCCTGATAGCCTTCACTCTCAGGCCAGTCCCTATTAAAAAAAAGTGCACCGACACAGAGTAGGAATCAGGTAGACTTTTCTGTAAACATATTATATTGTATTGTAGAAGTTGGGGGCCATACACTGTCCAATCTAGCTATTTAATTCTGCTACTGCAAGTGTTAAGACTGCCAGAGACAACGTGCAAATAAATGTACACAGTGTGTTTCAATAAAACTTTATTTGCAAAAACAGGTGACAGAATGGAGTATCCCGGAAGTATCATTTCCTGATCTCTAATTAGTATGCTGAAATGGATACTCTTGTGTTAAGAACTGTTTTGTTCAATGAAAACAGCTCAAAACTATTTTGCCACCAAAGCAGATATTTCTGCCTCATTTTAATATGCTCATTTTCTTTAATGAAAACGGTATCTTTTGGTTGTTGCAGTTGTTTTGGTTTGTTTTAGCTGAGTATACGCCTGCTCAGAATAGAAATCACCTCACTTCAGCACTTTACAACAAGCTTTGACCTTTCTGAATAGTTCTTCCCCATAAGAAAGATGAATTATTTGGTATGTGTCTTCCAGATCTTATCCAAGAAAGGAGAGAAATCCCTTTCTAATGGGTTTGTACATGGGAGAACTGTCTGGAGTTCCATCCAGCTGTCTGAACATAGGAGGTCATGTTTGAGTGACTGTGCAGATGATGCTGAGGAAAATGTAAGGAATCTCAGTCTTTTAAACCACAGAGCAACAGAGCATAATATAGCCAGACAGCTTTGGTGGGAAGGATGAATGAGCCTCCATTTTTGATTAAGTTGTCACTATTTGGATTTTTTATTTACACTCAGTCTAATTCATTGCTACCTGACATACCAACCCAGCATATTTCTTCCACTGTAGCAGGAAGATGCACTTGTCCCAGGATGCAACAGAGGAAGGTTCTATAACCTAAGAAAAGAGCATCAAACTTGACATCATAGAATCTGACTCTTCATGTACTATGCGATGGTGGCAAAAATCACTGGAAGTTTCTCTTCTCTTAAAGTAAGGCTGGCTACACCTATCATTGAAGTACAGTGGGGCTAAATTGAAATAAAAAATGAAAATTAATGGTGACATATTAACATATAGTGATGATAATATAATGGTGATCAAAACATGCCACATGTTTAAGTTTTAAAAAATTAGAACAATAAAGTACCTTGACTTTAATCCCCCCCAAAAGAGGACTTTCAGAACTGTTTCTGAAACTGACAAGAAAGATGGGATGTGTATTCAAAATGGAGGTGAAGTATTTTGAGGGGAGCTAAGGGCGTGCATCTTTTACTGTAACACAATTTTTAAAACTTAAGCATTCACTTTACTTTTTGATTTGATCTTCATATTTTTCCATTTGTAAAATGCATAAGTGTATACAGGTGAGTACCCCAAAGCATGGGTTTATATGTGTATTTTTGACCTTGGTATTACATAGAAACAGTCGTGCATCACTTAAGCTTGGGCAGACATTAGACAAATACATTTTTAGGTGGTCTTCTTCAATGTACAAGAATGATAGATTATGCACACAAATCTATGTGTGACACGTATTCGCTCTCTGATGCAGCATCTCCTTTCTGGACTACAAATATATACAGTGTACTGAATGTCATAGGCTACGGTAGCATAATTACATTGTGTATCTAATCATATTTAAACCTAGCAAACGTACATGGAAATTATCCTCTAAAATATAAAAGAATGACACAGATGTATAGACTTTCACCATGAATGGAGCTCCCAGGAGTGGTTGTTGCTTTGGATGGATCAGTGAGAGACCAGTGAGTGAATGTGAAAGCCTAGGACGTTTTGGACTTCCTGAATATTGCACACATAGGTTGTAGGAAGTTTATTAAAAATTTCCTTTACAATGATAAATAAACATAATATTTTGGCATTAGAAACATTTAATTTTAAAAAATTTTTTGAATTTTCTTTTTTTTTTCTTTTTGATACAAGTTCTCCTATGCAGTTCAGGCTGGGCTTCAAGTCACTTTGTAGCCCAGACGGGCCTCAGACTCCCAGGAATCCATCTGCTTCATCCTCCCAAATGCTGGGATTACAGGCGGGAGCCACCATGCCTGCCTCAACTTTTTGAATTCTATAGCAACCTGAAATGAAATGCATGTACAAATGTGCCAAAATGGTTATTTATTTCATATTCAATGAACTTTGATGTCTTTAAAAATTTACATCATTTTCTTGCTTTTACTTTTTAAACTGCTTTTTTGTTAAAAGTTGCATACACGCCTATATTCCCCGAGGCCTGCACGTGGTCAGGGACATCAGTGTTACTTCTACATCTCAGTCATATGTCAGAAGACGTCCAGGGACAATAACGTGTTTGGATCTTTCACCTCTTCTGACATCACATCTCCTGTCGTCACGATACCAAGATGTCCTCTTGGAAGCCTCCTGAAGGATCTGCCTGAGGTGATTTTGCAGTTAACTGCTTTTTTTTAAATAAATAAAATGAGTAAAAACTAAAGTAATGGTAAATAGTATAGTACAATATTCTAATAGCATAGTATAGTATTCTAATTATTAATTATTACCAAGTATAATGTAGTATGTATAATTATATGTGTTTTACTTTACAGGATTAGCAGTGCATTAGTTTCATTTCCATCAACAGCACCACAAACATGTGAGCCATGTGTGGTGCTATGACATTTGGACAATAGGAATGTTTCAGCTCCCTGAGAACCGTGTGGCCCACAGCATACATGCCACCCATCACTACCCAAAACATAGCCAGTTAGCACAGGATGGTATTAACATCAGTTAGCTGAGCATGGTGATATTAAACAGATTGTGATGAGAAAGCAAATTTTGATCTTTTTCTATGTATTTATTAAAATGAAACATTCTTATTTATAAAAAAATATAAGAGTAAAAATTTTTTGGAAAGTATGTGGATATATAAAATATAGCCTAGGCTCGCACTTGACAAACATGGGTCCCTGTGTGTTGAACGTGAATATAGTAAGCTACAAGAAACGTAAGATGTAGAAATAATTTTTCTTTTGCATCTAGTGTGGAATAGAGCCCCTAAGACAATTTCTAGTTATTCAATCATTCTTGCAAAAAGATTTTGAATGCCTCCCATACACTAAGGACTGTTTTACATTCTGGAGTTATAGTAATATTAAATAGATGAACAGTTTCCCTTCATCAGCTGACATTTCACTGGAGAAGTCAAATAAGTCAAAGTATTTGCAACATCAGGTAGTGATAAGAATAACATGCAGGGTTAGTGGATAAAGTGTGCAAGGAAGTAGTTTTCTAGAATGGCCTGTTCAAAAAAGGCATCTCTCCCAAGATGTCTCTGAGCAGATGGCGTCTCTCACCAGAGCCTACAGACTCAGTCAACCAAGGGACTCACATCGTCATGAGTGAACAAAGAAGCAGAGGTGGAAGCCCACAGGCAACGGTAGAAAGCTGTAAGCAAGTCAAAGCGGCCAGAGTAAAACGAAGTCATTGCACATAAATTCAGAAGAGGAGGGGAAAAATCATTCAGGGTTCTTACTTTGCTGATGGTCCATAATCGGCTTTTAATTTTAATTTAGTTGAAAAAATGAGGGAGGTCATGAGCGGAACAGTGACACATAGTGTATTTTAACAGGATTCCACCAACTTCACTGTGCGGACAGAATGGGAAGTAGACCAGAAGTGCAGCATCCAGGACAAGATTGCAAACTCTCAGAGGAACCTGATAAACTTGCTCAGGCAATGGGTGAGGGTGGCTTAGATAGAGATGATGGTGAGAGAGGATCGATGCTTGATGTATTTTGAAGATGACTGGGAACTAGCAACTCCAATGGTAGAACAAATGTTTAATACATGTTTGTAGGAAGAATGAATTATTGTAATAAATGATTAAATTATGATTAGTGAAAGTCAAACATTTAAATAATTATTAAGATATAGTTGGGTTCCTAAATTGAGAAACTGAGTTTTATGTGTTTCAAAGATCTTAGTTAAAATATCTTAAGTCTTCTGGAAAACACACATTTGTGGTCGCAAGTGGGGTTTAAAAAAAGGGAACAGAACAGCAAAATTAAGAAAGCAAGAGTAATTTTCCTTCACACAACTCAAAATATAACTTAAATTAATAAAATTCAAACACATTAGAATATTTTTAGACTCTTGTTACATGGTTTTGGAGAAGAAAAACCTTTTTGCTTCTATGTTTTTAGAGGATATAACATATCTTTGGATAGAATGTGGGTATGTTAATATTGTATAGAATGATGAAAAAAGATGTTTTCTTAGATTTCTGGCTTAAAAGGATAATGTAGCCAAGTTTAATCATGATGGGCTATTTTGCTAGAGATTCTTTTACATTTCTGTGAATCATTTTAAGAGATCACATAAAAGAGAAATATGAAAGTTGTAAGCATGATCAAAATTTCACATTATTCTTGGAGAAAGGGAGCCTTGGTCTAAATAGCAAATCTCAGGAAATGTGTTTGGGTTTGCTAAATTGCTTTCAATCTCCTTTCAGAGAATGCGTCTGTCTGTAAGGCACATGTGTTAAGATCCTGGAGCGTGACTGTTTAGATCTGAAACTAGAAATTTTTTCAAACATCTTATTTGAATGCTACTTTAAATTAGCACACTTCCTGCCTCAGGCAAACCTGTGACCTTACTTAATAGGAATTTTAGCTTCTTTGGGATGATTTCTACGAGTCATTTATAACCTCTTCTGTGCCTTCACAACTATTCTTTTCCAAAGGCTAGCACTGATATGAGATTAAAGAATCAGAAGAGCCTGACACACAACTTGGGCTCTCTCTCTGCGCTCTGTACACAGCCAGTCCTCTTCTTCCTAACGTTCCTGGAGGAAGGTATGCACATTGGTCACTAATGTAAAGAGGCTTGAACACTAGGAAGTTGATTCTGTCAATTTTCTAGGCTACTAGAAAACAACTACTGGTCACTTCTCTCTGTATGTTATATCTATGACTGTCTCTTGGTTGGCTCAGACGTCAAGGCAGATGTGACGTTTAATCTTATGCATCTTGAATGGACCAGACACATGATCAATCATTAAACTGGTATCTCTGAGGGGAGTTTTGGATGAGAGGGACATCTAAATTAGTGGTTTTTGATCTCATAATATGGGTGGCTCCATTCAACCTGAAGAATGATTTGCCCCAGGACAGGAGAAATTCTGTCATAGTGGTCTTCAAACTTACAATGAACCATCAGCTCTTCCCTGGGATTGCCATGTACTGACCCACCTTGTAGATTTTCATCTTGCTGCTCTCCATAAATGCTGAGTCAGTTCTTTAAACCGCTATTCCCGTACTTCTTTTATGTATATACTGTTTCTCTGAGGATCCCCGACTAATGTAGTAGAATAGAAGCACTTGAATATCTTAGTTGCTTTTTACATCTCAACTCTCAATAGATAATATTTCAAAACATCTCTTAGAAACAACCAAGATGCCCATCAACCGCAGAGTGGAAGAAAAAAGATGTAACAATGGAATATTACTCGGCTATAAAAAGTATGATCTTGAGGCCTTCATAGGGAAATGGAGAGAACTTGAGGCTATCCTCATTAGTGAAATAAAAAAGAATCATATTTATAAATATCACATTGTGCCTCTAGTGTAAAAAGTAATAAGAAATGTAGGAGTAATAAAACCCAAAAATGTGTAATTGCTATTGTAAAAAAGAGAGGAAAAGAAGTACTCTAAAGGATATAACTGCATGTATGTTTAAGTGTTTAGGATTGATAACCATATTACTAAGTTTTTGTTGTATTGTTGAACAGAACTGTTTGCATTCTCGCTGTTTGAATGTCCACTTTGTATGCTCTACATTTGTAACTTGAACAACTATTTCTAAGAGGACAATGTGCAATTATCAACTAGTGATTTGTTACTGTTTATTTTTGTTTTGAAATTATGTATTATTTCTAATCTTTTTCTGTTTTATTTTTTTCTTTAAATAAAAAAAATTCAAAGTATCAACGGAAGAACAAGTTGCTTGTAAACCTAAGCAACTCATAATCTTGCTCATAGTACAATTAGACTTGAAATTAGATATATTATCATGGGAATTCCTGATATCCTGACTTCATTTTAAATGAACATTAAGTATCTTTGTCCAAAACTATGTCATGGTGGTAAGGTGATTCAGGTACATTATGAGAGTAAAGGCTAACTGTTTTCAATAAACCTTGAAATTTATTCAAATACATCATTGGCAAAATTTGGCTGTGTTTTAGAGTTACAAAACTTTTGCAGTGTAATCAGAAAAGGTGACAACAAAGAAACTCAATAAAAATCAACTTGAAAAGACATAATAAAATCCAACATTTGCTATTCTCATATTTTAAGTCTAAAAGCGCTTTACAGTTTAAGGCAGATTAAAAACTAGACTCAAGGTTTACATAAAAAATATTCTTGAAGCATTAAAAGATAAAACCAAACCAAGGAAAAGATTAGTGGATAGTGAAAGTTTTAGAAACATAAATATGTAATGCAACATTTTACAGTGCTCAAACATTGATGAGTCAACAATAAACCATAGTAAATTGCAAAATCGTGAAAAATGTAGGGCTATATTTAATCTTATAAATAAACTGGTACATTCCTAGGCACACTGAAATTGGCTTATACTTCATAGCAGTGATAGGTTTTCAGATGCTAGCCCTACTTTACAGAAGAAGAATGAGTTTAATGTTAAAATTTGTCGAAGGTCACACGGAGGCCATACTTAACCCAACTATCTTTATTCCTTAACAAAATTCTTTTCTTTATCTGTAATTAGATGTAAAAATCTGATTTCTAGAGAGTGGCCCATCACCATGGCATCAATGATTTCCTTTTTATAGAGATGATTTGAGCACAATTCTAATGTACATTAAAGCAAGATTACGAAGAGCCTGGATTACAATCATGTCTGTGTTTCCTTTGATAGAAAATTCTTTTTCAGATCCAAATAAAGACATATACTGGTAAATATCACACCACGTGTGGCACTGAACTTACCGAAACTCTGATAAATGATAAGTGTGACTGTTATATGCACTAAATCTAAAAAAAAATTATTTTGAACTATTATGTGATGGTATGTTCTTTCATTCTACTCCAAGGCTTCTCGAGGGAAAGCTGCTGTGTCTCAGAAACTAGGACCCTCTTTATAATATGTCTCAAAGCAAGATGTGATTATGTCACCTATCTCTGGCAGTAGCACCAAGCTCACTGGAGTCAGAGACGGAGTTATCTATTTTTTCCCTCTGGAACCTCTGACGCAGAACAGCCTGCAAGAACCAGGCAGGAGCTCAAGGAGCATTTGTCAATTGAATGTTTAGTGATGACAAATACCTATGTATTTTTGTATCTGCGTTAGCAAGCAGCGCTACTGAATGACATTTTGCTCATTCTAAATGATCGATTCTGCCATCCAAGCAGAAACACAATGAGCAGATGCAGATGCATTTGAGAAGCCTTTGAGGCCTTCTCTGCCATGGAATGTTGCCTGATGGAACTCCATACTGCATGCTGTCAGTTATGAATTATTCATCTGCACTTCCCTCCTACATCATTAGACCTTTTATTCTGCTGTGTCTGCTTCACACATCATACCTAGTAACATTTATAATCAGAAAGACTGGAAACAGTTCACAGAGGAGAAAAATGTGTGAGAAAACACTTAGAATAGCTACCCTAGTCACACTATTCTCCAGTAACTGGTTCTCTAGTTTCTAACTAAGCAAGAGATGTGTGTGGCAAGAACAACAACAAAAAAGTTGTTTCTTTTAGTTAAAACATTCGTTGTTTATGTAGAGATTCCCACATAGAAACACCTACTTTCCCACAAGGACTAGGAAATGTGAGCAAGCTTGTGAAATCTGACACCACGTGTTCTAAAATAGGGTAATTTGTTGGTGATAATTCTAAAGCATTAGCTTGGAAAATCTACACAGAATTAGTCCAGGCATAGAAATGCATGAATGAAACATTTTGTTCTAAATTAACTATAATTGGTTGAGAGTGAGTGCATGTGTTTGATTAGGAAAAACCTGATTAGAGTATGAGACACACAATTGGATATCCCTAAACCACACACAAAACAAAGAAGAGGAAATCGAATTAGAAATAAGCCTGTATTTAACGAAAATGTGGAGGTCCATTCTACCTCTTCTTTGCATTTCTTCATTGCTTATTCAAACACATAGCAGTTTACAAAAGAACTACTGTGTGCTACACAGTGTGTCCATACTGCAGGCTACACAGGACAAAGGAGCAAGGTAGATAGAATGCTGAGCTCCCAGAAGCTCAGCGGCTTTCTGATTATGGCATGCACTTAGACTAGTCCATCTCCACTTAGTTTATTTTTATGAAGTTCTAAAAATGCTATAATATTGCATAAATGCAAAGCAATGGGATAAATAAGAGAACATTCCAAAAGCTTGTCTGTAGCATAATTTCAGGTGATAAACGTCAGATGAGTTTGTAAATCCTGAGAGCAATGAATGTGCTATAATGCGATGTGTCCAATCATCATGGAGACCCTACTCTGATAAAAATGTAGGAATTTAAGATGATAGTATCATTAAAGAAAGAGCAACAGTGCTTATGATATTAGTTTGAAGCTAATTTGCTAATGAGGTCGTCTTATTCACTTGGTTGAAGTAGAGATAAGTTAAAATTCAAACAGAAAAACAGTTGCCCATGCTCCTCCATATATAAGCATTTTGGAGGTGTGTAAAAAGGTTTATGGTGAAAGTCTGCTTCTTTAAAGTATATAGTATAATATCTTATTACCAAAGAAGAGAAACATATAGGATACTGAAGTGATCATAGATTTTCCTGACACACACAGTATTTGCTGGAGGCAAATGCTTTGTAAATAAAGCATGAGAGATATGCACAAGTGCCTTATGAATCCACCTGCTGCTGTCTGGCCTGACACTTCTTTGCTTCTTCATTCATTTTCCACTACTTTCATGGCTTTTCAGTCCCAACTGGCCTTCTTCTGATCTACTGAATCCTCTTTTCACACACCCACTAAGAGAATTCTCTAAATGCCACAATTCCTTGCAGGCATGTTCTCTTCTACCCCCACTCTTCTCCACCCAGAGCACCTCTCCATCATCCTTCAGATCTCAAGCCAACACAGCGTCCATTGGGAGCCATTCTTTGTCTGCCACATTTATGGAGAATCTCCATTATGGACCCTTAAATCACTGAGATCTTCATGATATGAATGGTGGTCCTACTTTAATAAACAAGAATGCAATACTACATGTAAAGTTAATTTTATGTAAAATTTATTTTCAAGACCTTCCTATTCCCACAACCGGAAAACAGAATGAAGAAAATTCCCATCTTCAAACAATTGATCACTCGATGAGGATAATTTGGGGATATAAAAACTGCCAGTCCTGCAGGGAACTTGGGAATTCAGAGCCTCACAAAGTCTTTGAAGGTACACTGTACATTGCATAAATGCATCTGCTCCTGGGCCCTAAAACGAGTGACATTCTTTCATACTGGTGTTTTCTTAGAAGGTTGTGTTTTAAAGATGACATGGTGTGTGAAAAAGACTGTTTTAGCTGTCGTTTTTACTTCCTGTCCTGGTGTACAGTCTTCTGGTGAGATATTTCTGAGTCACAGCTGCCTGCTCCCCAGCAGCAGGTCTGTGATCCCCAGCCGTGGGCTGTGCATTCCCACCCCTGTCACTCAGGGCAGGCATACTTCCTTGAAGAGACTCAGGTGTGGTACTGTCCCTGATGAAGACAACAGCATGTTGTGCCCCTGAAGAGCCCTTGCAGGCTGCTGCCCACTCCCTATCACCGCACACATTCATTCCCCACACTCAGTGCACTGCCCTGGGTGAAGAAGTAAGTACGATTTCTTAGAAATAAAAGTAAGAAGTGGACGTCAACCGGCAGGAAATGGAATGGAAGCACTGGAAAATTTAACAGAAAATTGGATTATTTTTTCATTTTTTAATACAATGAAGAAAACAATTACGAGAAATAACATTCTCTTAGGGCCAGACAAGAAACAGCTCTAAAAAACAATGAAATCAGATTACAAATCTCTAGAATAGTTATGACACACAGAGACAGGCATATGTACCATGATTATTTTGCAAATGCTAATTTTACCTTCCTATTATGCAGAATAGCTCCCTTTTCTACAAACCAACTTACTCAACTTCATGAAAATGGAAAGCTATTATGGTAAATATGGCATGACATATATTAGATAAAAATTCAACATGAGCTGGGCTCTGATTTGCCATGGTTGCATGTGAATCTTGTTTCTAAATATGAAAACTTGATAATCATATGTAAAGATCAAACTTCTGCATACATTTATACATATCTGCAATCATGATACAGTCTTACTCAGAAACTGTCACAAACTCACAAATCTTGTAATACGGCAAATCAGAAGAATTTCTGATGAAATTTTTGTGCTAAGTCCTAAGTCACGTGTCTACACCTTTTCTTTTTTCCCCGTGACGAAAAAGTTTTATTGGCAGCAATGCAGATGTGAAGTTTGTCTTATATTGAGACTCACATGGGTCAAGGGAGGGACTCAGAGGAGGGAAGATGCTTTTATGCTCTCAGAACTACTCATAGTTTTAAAGTCCAAACTCTCAGCCTGGCATAAACCCAGGCCAGTCTGATCATATTATACATCTTTTTGCCTGCTTTTTCTGTATGGGATGCTTTTTGCCCCCTTAGTTTTTGTTTTTGTGTACATGTCCCTCAAGTGTACATCTGTACTATTTTCTCTGGCATCTTTCTACAAGAAGAAGATCTCCTGTGAGCATGCATTTGGCTTGCACTGTTCTTAGATTTCTTGTGCCTAGTAGATATGCTCCATTAATGCATGAGTAAAGGAATGAATGATGGATTGACACTGGATTTCCTGACTTCCCTGTGATAACTTTTAATAGATCTGATTCTTATTGACATTAATATATCAAAGAAGGAGAAATGTCTATATATTTAGAACTTATTGTGATTTTATTGAGTAAAAGTCACAGAAGAGAAAATGAAGGGCAGGATGGCTGGGTTGGGCAACCATAGAACTCTGGGACAGGGGAGCTCTGGTAGATCTGTGAAAATCTGAAACTTTTTCCTGTATTTTTTTCTTGAATCAGTCAGACTAACTTCTGTGAATGTACTTCACATTCAAATATTTTAGAACACATAAAGAAAATAAATTTGCCTGTAATATACCAAATTTAAAAGCAGATTCAGTGGAGTAATCAGATTTAAAAATCCTCTTCTAGAAAGAAGTACAACTGACCCGTGGCACAAGTACTTGAGGAAAAATAAAACAATCTGATACATATGGCCTCGGGGCAGGGTGGGGAAAGCCCTCCCTATGCTACATCAAAAACAAACAAACAAACAAACAAAAAAACTTTTTTTCTGGAGAAATTGAAATCTATCTTTAGATATCTTAAATGGGAAAGGAAATTTTAAAAATTCTGAAAGATAATAGATTTAATTTGATACCATTAAACGCTGGAAGGAAAAATGTTTCAAACTGTTAAAAAAGTAAAATTCTGTATGTTTCATCTAGAGGAAAGAAAAGAAAAGAAAAAAGAAAAGAAAAGACAGCTCAAAGGAATAGGGATGTTGGCAGAAAATCCAAGCAAAGCACTTTGGCATTAAGATCACTTCCTATGCATCATAGGAAAAATTACCCAGTGAATTGGTCAAGGGTTAATAGTGGAGTACAGAGGGTTGTAGAAGGGATGCCAGACAGTCAAAGCTCTAAGCTCTGGGAAGTTTCAGAAGCTGAGTAGGCGAACCAAAGAGAAAGTTTTGTGTTTCAAGTTCAACAAAGCTTTTGAAGAATTTGGGAATGGTGCATTGAAGATAGGTATCACAGGACAAAAATAAATAAAGGATTCCTCTGTAGTCATCTAGTTTCTTTTTTGTTATATATATAACATCTCAAGATGGATTACAAAAATCAGAAGGGATCCTTCCATCTCCACACCTTCCTCTACCCCTCTTGGGAAGTTGCTGATATTAGTTCAGTTTTGTGAAATTTCAGGGTGTTGCAAGAATTTGGAAACAGTTGAATTGCTTGATCTTACACAAATCATAGAAATTAGTAAAAGACCAATTAGGGATGAACTACTATCAAATTTTCTGCACATTTGTTGTGAATTTTACAAACTAAAGCATTGAATTTGTTACTGTTTACAGCAAATATTCTTTTTTTTTTTTTGTCTTTTTCATTTTTATCAGTACCAGGGTTCGAACTTACAACTGCCTGCTTGCAAGGAAGGCGCTTATGCCGCTGAGCTAAATCTCCAGCCCCCAGCAAACATTCTAAAACTTTCAGAACACTGCTGAGACTTCTCTAAGATGAAGCAATAAGTATAAAGATCTAGCATGATGTGCCTATAAATACCAAAGAAGTCATAAAAATAAAGTGAATCTTTACACATACAGAGATCTACAAGTCACAGAAATTTTCATTTGGTAGTATTTCGACCTTATTAAGGAATCTGATACAAATTTTCACTCTTTAGTAAAAAGATGATGAATGTCTAAGTAAATTAATAAGCAAGTTAAGATACTGTACTTGAATACAAATTAATATATTGTACAAAATTTCTTTGTTGAGTTTTGATTCAAGATTTTGTCTATGAAGTTATCAAAATATTCAGAGAACAAGAAAATAAACAGGGATAAGGAACATAGCTATAAATTTTTGTAGACAATATCAGTGCTCTAAATCTGAATGTATTTCAATGATTATTCTCTTTATTGATTAAAATGTCAAGCAAAAAAGTTACAGTAGATCAAGGATTGTGACTTGTCTCCCCTTATTATTAGGACTTAGGGCTTTGAAATGACTCTATGTTTTATGTCATCAGAGACATATTCCAAGGACAAAGGCAAATGCCTGGGCTCAGCATATGAAAAGTGATACATTCACTTACTTTTATTTTAATAGTTCATATCTGGAAGAAAGGAGTATTCTTTGGGTCCTTCACTTCTAGAATTCAGAAATCTGAGGGAAAGCAATCAGGAAATACCTCATCAGGTCTTATCTGGAATAGTTGACAAAACTGGGAATGTTTAAAATAGAAAAAATCAGTCTCTCTGGCGTGGGACAGATTATAGTTGACCTATTATGTGAGACATTTTTATATTGGCAGATTTGGATTTTTGGCTAATTGGTGGACATTGACATTGTCCAGAAGTTGATAAGTAGTCAGTGATGCTCCAAGATGAATGTGCTTTCTTCGGAGTGTGTAGTGGATTTCGGATGGTGTGGAGTGGGAACTGAAGAACAGAGTATAACACTGTACTTCACATTTCAGTGTCTTTTTTTTCAACCTTGAGATAAAATGAGTCTGTAAATAGGGAGAAGATATTTCCATCCCTGGCCTAAAACTATGAGACTGAAAGAAATTCCTCACCAGTAGTATTGACACTATTTCTGAGGGGATTTAAAGTCTCAAAATGCCCATGAATATTGAAATGCATTTTAGTAAGATCCTTCTGAATTTCCATTTCACATTCCTGGAACATTTCAAAAATTTCACAAGTCTATAAGTAGATTTGCCTTTCATGTATGTGTTTTTTTCATGTTACATCAACTTTGAGAATCTTTGAAATAACCGGACGATAAGGTGCAGACAAAGCATAGTATAATTCCTGGAATTTACCTTCTAAATAGGTCCCCACAGCAGACTTCAGAGTTGCTACCTAACCTATGAGAACTATCATCGCAAAACAGCCACTCACAAGATGCATCAGACTTGACACGGGAATAAGAGTGGAGAGAGTGATTTTTGTAAAACAAATTGAGTGATCATTATGGATCAAAATATTGTTTTACAGTATGTCTGAATACTTAATGGTGTTTTCTAGTATTCTCTTGATGGACTATCAAGGAACTGTCATCCTACAACAAGAAAGCTTAAGGCTAAATCCAAACATAATGCACAACAGAAAATAGCTCTCAAACACAGCCATTCCAATAAACACAGTTTTACAAAATACACACACAGGATGGAAAATAATCAAAGGCGGGTTTTAGCGTAGCAAGTGGCTGCTTATGTTGGTTGACTAACCTTAATTTAATGTCTGGATGACTTGAGATTGCAAAGGCATATGTAATATTTAACTTCCCTTATTTTTATTTTCTTATATAAACAAAGTTATATTAAGTGCATTAAATTTGTATGAAATTATATAGCATATAACTATCACAAATTGAATAGTGAGTTCTATTCAACCTGACACTGAAAGCAGTGATAATTTCTACTGTCAACTGAAAAATCAATGTCTTTGTTGAATTCAGCAAAATCCAACCACATAAACTAATTGAATACTTCCCGAGTTGTAAAGTGGGCATCAGAGTCCTATACACTTATTTTTTTTTCTTCTTTGCTTCTAACAAACCCTGTCCATTCAGATTTCATGGAAGAGATTTTTGAACACACAATTTTAATTTTGGTCTAAGGATGACACAATCTTCTGATTTAAGGACAATACTTTAAATATACGCTAAGAAGTACAAATGATTATTTCTCTAATTGTGCTGACTTGTGTGAGTTGCTCTGTTCAATCTTTTATCCCATGCTTTTTGAGGTTAAAATAATGATTCAATTTATGGCCATAATAGAGTGAACAGATCCACATTCATGTTCTATAAATTATTTATAAATTAAGCTTAAATCAGTTATTATTAGATATATCTGGCCACTGGCCAATTAAATCTTTCTCCAAGTCATTGTCTATACTGGAATCACGTCATCGCTCTCCTAAATGAATGGACAAAGTACATTCTGATTTATACTTGTGGTTTCAACAAACTTTCCATTTTCTTCTATAATTGCTTTCTTTTCAGGCCTTTTTTCTCTTGAAAGCTTTTGCTGGAAAAAAACATCAACTCACCGGTTGCTTGCATGGATTGTTTCATTCCAAATTCCCATCTTCATCAAACTATAAAGTGAGCAAACTCACCTCTGTATAGAAAAGATGGGCTGCTTATCAGACTCAATTCTACCTTGACTTAATCGTTAAGTGTGTCTCATCTGATCAAACTTTTATTATTTCTGGTTGAATTTTTATAGGATGTTCTAAACCTCTATTTGATCCCTTTTTTGCCTCAGGAAGTGTACCGGTTTGATCTGCCAAAAAATATGTAATGCATTACAAAGCCAATTACAAATAAACTTAGTAAATCCACTGTTTTGAGTTGTCTAGTTCATTATTTGCTTTAGAAAGTGAATATCCAAAAGATTGCGTATCTTTTTTTCAGTTGATAGTCCAGAGAAAACAAAATCTTTTTCTGTTTATTTTTATGGCAGTTTGAAACTACACTTATTGAAAAATAGATATGCATTGTAACAAGATATTTGTGTTCCTTCTTCTTAGGAATGCTGAAGTATAGAAATAAAGAAAAGAGAATGAAGAATCATTCTACTATTTACAGAACTTCAAAATCAGATAGCTTACCAATATTTTCAAGTTTTCATTCACTGTTTTTGGGGATCAGCTCAAGATTATTAACCTTGGTTAAAAAGATCTTGTATTCAGTATTTAGCCAAGTTGTAGGCTCTAGGAACTTTGATTTTAAAATATTTTAGTTGATTTTAAATACTTTAGCTTTGATCATGATACAGGAAATCAGTTCCAGTGTTGATGCTGAAAATCATTACTTTCTATCATTCTAGTCAAAAGGACCAGAACAAAGATCAGGTGGTAAACTCCTAAAACTATCTAGAGGAAAAGTTAACATTAACATTTTTTGTGTAATTATTCATTTAAAAGATTTTTATTTTTGCAATTTGTTTTACTAGCTGGAAGGGATTTTAATATTTTATGTTCAATGCAGGTGCAAATAGAATGATTTTTCACTCTCACTTGAGAAGATTCTCCCAATGTTGCTAACAGTTTAGGACCTATTTAGACTTTCTGTTGATCTTCTTGGATCATGTATTCATTTAATGACAGATTTACGAATAACAGAACAGAGTTAGGTATGTAGAGCAAAGCATATTTAAGAGTATGTTTCATATTGTGTATTTCTGGACCTATAGTCCAACTATTTGTTTTTCTTTTTCATCTGTAGTCTCTGTTCTCAGTTGCTTGGCTTACTAATGAGGTGTGTATTGCAAGCCTCAATAACCATCCATATGAATATAAGACCGAATCGATGATCGGTTTTCTTCTAGGTGTGCCTGTGTTTTCATGGTATCATAGTTAAAGAACCTGCTCTGTTGGTTCAGGAGTATTAAGAGTGTTAAAGCCCTCTATGAAACTCAGGTATCTCTGTGGCAGTTCAAGCCAAAGACATACACTCAGAATTGGAATCAGGTTTCCTGAATTCAATCCAATTCTGCTCCTCTTGTTACTCAACCATTTTAGGATTTAGGTTTTATTTTTCTTCCTTTCTTATTGGTTTTTCTTCAAAAAGATAAAGTTGTTAACATCTGATCTACAGTGAAGAATAGATGGCTTGAAAAATATGAATGATCATACAGATAAGGCACTGCTTTTTGAATGGACCTAATTGTATCAGTATTTTGAAGTTTATTGAAAGCAAAATTTTTTTACAGGAAAGGCATTAGATATTTTTCATATGTATAAGAGTATGAGATCTTGACTTGACATTTTAAATAATTTTAGAATTCTGGTTCCTATTGAAAGCTTCAGTGGAAAGCTAGGGAGGAGGAACTTGCCTCTGAATCCCAAGAGAAGACAGATGAACTTTAATGTAGTAGGAACAGACTGGCAAATTAATTCATTTATCAGGGCAGGGGAGGAGATAATTTGGAACCAGCTCTCTGTGCTTCACTCATGGAGCTCTGCTTTGCTGCAGACTGTAATTTGTATACTCAGTCCTTCCGAGTGAAGATTCTTCCCTCTGACAGGTTCTGTCCCCACAGATTTCTAGTTGCAAGCAGGAAGCTGGTTCTGTCACAGCCAAGCTTGCACTCTGTTTTAGTCAGTGCACTGGGAGGAGGCCTGATACTGGCGACTGTCACCTTCTGACAGGGGAGTGACAAAGGGAGTCACATTCACTCTCCTCCTGCCATTTGGAAAGACATGGTGTCTTTGCAGTAAACACTCAGTGGTTTATTGGTTTTAATTAGATGCTTGCTCTAATAGACATCTCTGTCATTCCACTTATTTCTCAATTTCATTTCCTATAAATTTAGATTTTTTGAAAACTGAGGGCATCGAGTTCTACTCTTCCTTACCATTGGAAATATATTCCTGCCATTCTTGTACTATTAGGTCAGTGTTAATGAATCTCTGACACTGTCTAATACAGCACTAAAACTTCAAGTCAAAATTAAATCCTTGACTGTGGCCTGCATACATTAGTAAGGAAATGCTTCCTGCCTCAACTCTGCCTACTAGTTTGGCGTATGTGCATCTTGTTCTTAAATATGTCTATTAAATTTAGATGAATTTAAGAAAAAAGATACTGAAGGAAAACTAGTGGAATGTTTGGAGTTAGGGAAATGTTTATTCAAAACATGTTAACTATTAAAAAATCCCTTCCTTTAAACTTAAGAAAAATAAAACCAAAATCATGAATTCTGGAGTCACAGATTTTAAGATTCAAATTCTAGATAGCGTCTCTGAACTCCGTCCTAGAAAGAAGTAAGGTTTCTGCATATACCTCACTTCATTTGATTTGAAACCAGCCCATTTCGGTGAGATGAAATTTTAAGCATATTAATCTGAAAATCTAAAACCTGAAATGCTCTGAAATCTGACATTTTTTGAATAGAAACATGACATCATCTTGTAAAAATTCCACATCTAACCTCATATGATAAGCTACAGTCAAAACACAAGCACGTTAAAAATATGGTATAAAATTTTCCCTCAGGGTGTGCATATATGGTATATTTAAACATAAACGAATTTCATGTTTAAACTATCTCTCAAATACTCCATTTTACTAATGACTAATATTTTTACTACAAATTTCCCATTTCTCACTTCTTTATTTTGATTGATAGACTCTTTTGATAAAAATTCTTACCAAGTAACTGTTCCAGGAAGGTGCTATTGGTCTGTATTCCAAAATATCTGTCTATACCTGGAAAGTAACCTAGAGGGGTATAACACTCTGGCCCTTGCTTCCAGAAGTTCTAAGCCTGTTCATTGTCTCTAGACATGAGTAGCTAAGAGGGTAGGTCAAAAGGTACTCATGTTATTTTTTCTTTTATGGTCACATAAAATATTTTCTTTACATTTAATATTAAATAAACAACTGTGCTAAAATATGTTTATATTAATTGCAATGTTAAAATGTTTCCTGAGGTGAATAATTAGATTTTATATTTTAAGAAATACTTTTGTCATTTATAGCCTGAATTTTTTCCTTTCATTTGTTTGCTCAGATCTCTTTCAGGAATAGTAATTAAGCAAAGATATGTTGATTATATTTTCCACTTTTTTGGTCTTACACCATTTTTGTGGTCATTAAAAAAATTTGTGGCCGGGCATGGTGGTATATGCTTGTAATCCCAACATTCAGAAGGCTGAGGCAGAAGGATTGCTGAGATTGAGGTGACCTGGGCTACATAGTGATTTTAAGGTCAGCCTGAGTTGCATAGTGAGACCCTGTCTCAAACAAAACAAAACAAAACAAAACCAAATCCTCATTTTTTCCAATTTTGTTTTCAGGATTTTTCAAGTCTGACCATCATGTTTACTGTTCTCCCTGATCTTGGGTAATTCTATTTGATTATTCCAATATTTTTTCCTCTAAAATGTCCATATTACTTTGTCATTTGTTTTTAATTGTTATCTCCCTTTCCTTCATTTTTCTTATTTATATGCATGTTTATCTATCTGTATATTATACCATCTTTACTTTTTCGATTGGAAAATTCTTTTATTTATTTCTTTTTGCTTTGTTTTTGGTACCAGGAACCTAACTCATGACCTCACGCTCACTAGGCAAGCACTAGATAAATTGCTTACTAGATAAATCCCTGGCTCTTTTGTTTATATTTTTGAGAAGGTGAAGAGTTTGTCTGAAATTTTTTTCTTGGAATGTTTGTTATCGTTGCCAGCTTGCTATTTATACCCCTCGCTTGGTTCCCTGAGACTACTTACACTCTTTTTCTGCGTTGAAATCTCTCATATTATCTTTCATTTTTTCTATGTGATTAGTAGTTTACTAAGAAATTTGTTAGGAAAAAGGAAACTAACAAGTCAGTAGGAACTGGGTTCAGTCTTGATTCTACTGTGGCTCAAATCTCCTGGCCCTCCTTCACCCTCCTTCCGGATATTTTATCTTCCTTATGTTTTGATGAACATTTTGTCTTTCTTTTCTTTTGAGGAATTTCTTAAAGGCTGTCTTATTCCTCTAATCTCCTCAGACCCATTACTCCTCTGGTGTTCTTTCCCACTATGTTTTCCCCTCTCTTCTTTCTCCAATCCTGTTCTATTGCTTCATACATCATCTCTCCATAGTTTATTTGTGTGATTTCAACTATTATTTATGGGAATAATACTCTTAATTTGGGGCTCAATCCCTTTACAGCACATTGTCTGGCTGCATGACAGTGGCTGTTTCTGAATAATTCCACATCACACATTTTCAGAAATAACTCACTATTTTATCATCATATTTTCTCTGTAGCTGGATTTCTCCTTTCCACCACTCCACGGGGATACTGGGCAATGTATGCAAGACTGTCTTCAGCAAACCTGCCGTGATGCTTCCTACTTCCTTGGGACTAGGAAGCAAGCTCCTGGCCTTGCTTATCAGTGTACAGCACTAGAAATCCTCTCTCTCTCTCTCTCTCTCTCTCTCTCTCTCTCTCTCTCTGTCTCATTCCCCCCTTATCTTTCTCTCTCTGTTTCTCTGTGTATATGTCTCCCTTTCTCTCTCTGTGACACATGCAGAAGCATGCACATTCATGACACATTTCACATTACCTTAATTAGCTGGTTAATTAATACTAGCACTGATATTTTCTAAGTCACCCAGAATTAAATTTAAATTTTGTTTGACTTTATTTTCTATCTTGGCCCTCTCAACCAATTAGATTTCAATATTCAAGAACTTTGCCTCAGCGTGGAACTTGCAACCTATGCCCTACTTCTCTTTCTGGTGCCAGCATCCTGCGACCCTAAAACCCTCTTCAGGGTTTCAGGGGAAATTTGCAGGAACTCAGAGTTCCCTTTCTGCGTGCAGCACATGCTGCTATGAAATTGGATTTCCAGACCCAGAGTCCAGTAACATCACTGCTTGTCTGCAATCCTGTTCATAAACACCCTCACACCTAGAGTGTCTTCAGTTTCTCCACATGCACCGTGAAGTATTCCAGACTGTGCTTCTAGCTGCACTGTGCGCTCTGTGGGCCACTCACACCTCACACTTGTCAGGGGCCAGATCATACACAAGTCGTTCCTTCTGCATCTATGCTTCTTGCATTGTTTTGATCCAAAAGTTCTGCTTTCCATGATGTTGTATGTCAAACTCTTACACATGCTTCTCCAACGGAACCCTTCCTTAGGAAGTGTTTGTGTCCCTGGGTCTAGAGGTGCTCTCTTATCTTGTATAAGGTTCAATGTGATCTGGGGTTTGCACAGCAGTCATTATATGTCCTTCAGCTTTCTGACCTTCTTTAGATTTCTTCAATGTGCCAAACTATTTTGTCTTCCTGGTGCATTACATTATTTGTCTGGCGCACCTAGAATGCTTTTAAACATACGGTGCTCTTTCTTAAATGTCAGCTCCTGTAAGATTCTGTTTTCCTTTCCTTATTTAAATATGCTTTGAGAATGTCTTGTCACACCAAAGTTTCCTTTGTCATATTTCTCTTTGTCAAGTTGACTCCTTGAAGGTCAGAAATGAATTCAAATTTGTTTTGCTAGCCAATGTGCATCCAACACACATAGTGTAGTTCCTGTCATAGGTGCTAAATTATTTATTGGCAAGTGGATGAATAAGTGATAAGGTACTTTGTTTATATTTTCCTATTATGTTGTAACCTATATTATACTTTCTCATACATTGTCTATTTTTATAAGGATTTTTAGTGTTTTGAAGTAAAAACATAAACTCTGTATTGTTCATCTTGGCATCCTCCAGCCTCAGCCCAGTGCTAAATATTCGTGAGACTAATAAATGCTTTCTAAATTAAATTGATTTGAATTAAGCCTTCAGAACAATATTAAGTTATTGCCTGGACATCACAGATGGTGAATGGCAATCTCTTTTCCTAATCGTTTCCGAGGTTGATGATGAGATAAAATCCATCAAGCATCCATCAATATGGCAAAAGCTCCTAAATGCTAAATCCTCTAAAGCCATTGGAGTGCTGCCTTCCCACCATATTAAAAATACTTTGCATTATAGGCCTTTCCGACCCTTAAAGTGTCATGGAGGTCTTAGCGCCACTTGGAAAAGCATAGATTTGAAGCAATGACAGGAGGGATGAAAGGTCACTAAAAGATAGGCCACTGGTTTTGGGGAATGTTCTTCTTAAATACTGAAGAATAAATGTTTATGATTTTTTGCTTTCCTTTCTGTATTTATTCCCTGATTTGTTTCTTAACCTACCTCGACGGAAATAAAATGCATTGAATTGAAGGTGCATATCAGTAAGCGTTCTTAAAAGCATGCGTGATTAAAGCGCACATTGAGAAAACTGATTCAGGCTCCTCCAGGAGTATGGTGGAATCTCTCTAAGGTGGAAAATGTCCCCGGGCTTGCTGCTCTGGTCTCCTCGCCTTCTGGTGCCCTCTGGTGCCTCTGAGGTAAAACTGCAGAATCAAAGTGTGCCTGGCCTCTGTCATTACAAACCTTCCTTACCTTGTACTTGGGGGAAATGACACAACGACTGGATGCAGTGGAGACTCACCTTTTTTTTCAGTGCGTGGAAATCTTTGTCAATCCTGACACAGCTTATTACCACAACTTCATGGCTTTCATTCAACCACTGAGTATCAGAAGGGTGACGCTACTTTCTTCCCTTCCTTAACTTTTGACAAAAGAAAATGCTGCCATAGGCAAAACAGTTTTCAGCTTGCCACATATCGCTGACTGTTCCTAAGGGTTGCATTGATCTTGAGGAAAACTTCTGACCCATACGGGCATAACTCAACAGCTATTAGGTTTTCTTCTTCTGTAAGTGTCTGAAACAAGTAGGTCTGAAAGTTGCTTTCTGATTTTCTCTCTCACTTTCCTTTTCTTTCTGCACATGTGCTACTTATTTCCAAGGTGTCCAGGGTTCAAGGTAAAGCCACGCTGGGGCTGATATTTTAATCTTTCACATAGCCTGCGTTCACTCTCAGATCCTTACACTGGCCACTGTGATTCAAAACAGAAGTAACACCACCACCACAGCAACCTACAAACAAAACAACAACACAAACAGAACAAAGACAGAGTCCAAGGAGTAAATCAAGTGTTCAGTGGCATGAAGAAATCATTGATGGGTATTTTGGAGTCCTCATTTTGTGCTCAAATTTCTGGTATATTTTTTCCTTTGTCTTCTGAACTGTTCCAGTTTGTCCTTCTTAGTAATGTTCCAGGCACATAATCACTCCATTAAGGATCAGAGACACTGTTCTCATCTCATTTAAACTTGCATTTCATACCCACATGTCATTCTGAATTGGGAATCATCAGTATAGGAAAACAAACGGTATATATCACATAGTAACCAACCAGTAACAACGTACAGGATCAGAGTATCCCCAAATAAAGCTTAATATTGTAATAGACCAAACGTCAAGTTAAGGTATTAGGGATTTCCCCAATTAGCTTCTAATGATATCAACAGAAGCTAACTGAGAAAACCCCTAATACTTTTCCTATCTCTTTATAATCACCTATACAAAACCTTTGCTTATTTCATAAGCAATAAAAAGATCAGTGAATAAAAATAACTGCAGGTGATTTTTTAAAAATATTAATAATAATATTTTTGTACTCCATAGCTTGGGTAGAAAGAAAATAAGAAACAAAATAACACAAGTATATGTGAGCAAAATCAGAATCTAATAACTAACTTCACTAAACTTTGATAAAACTGCCGGTAAAGCACCTAATTCAGACCCAGGACTACCTTTCAGGCTACGGCGTCAACTCTTCACTCCTTGAACATTTTCCACAAAGCATATTTAGTACTGACATCTCTTCTGAACTGAAGATTTCTAATTGCAAATGCAATTTTAATATCTTCTCTCGTTCTCAATATGTGTTAAGAATCCAACGTGTTACCCGTTTCCCTGAGTGTGTGCTGATTCTCCTAATCTCATTTCTCTGAAGCCTCCACTCCCCACTTCACTGAGATGCAGCAGACTACAGCCACTTGGACCCTTCATCCTGACGTCCTCCCCACATACAGGAGTTTTCAGGTACAGATGCTCTCTGTGCAAGCATTCTCATGTCTGTCCCTTTCCTTTACTCACGCGCTGTCAGCGTCTAAGTCCAGGCTGGGTTCAAAGTTCTTTCAACAGGCTGAATCCAGCCTCTTCTTACATCACAGCATTTATGTATTTCTCCTTGAAGGATTGCCCTCAGAATTACTCAGGAATTTTCTCCCTTCTACCTGGGTGCCAGTAGCTTTGGATCAAATTCCCTGGATATGACTCTACTTACATAAGCCATTCCTTTTTTCTTAAATAAATCATCTTCCCTGGAGAGCATTTTTACACTTACATTATGCTTAAAGCGTACCCGAACAGTCACTGTTTCTGAACGCTACTCATCATCTGGATACCACTATCCCTGAGGTTTTAATTGCTCTGTTCCTTTTACTAAGAATGCCCTGTACCTACGGAAATTTTGCAGATTTTTTGACACCCATAAAAATCCGTGCACTCTATGCAGACTTCCCATCTTCTGGCAACACCAGTTAAGCTTTTGTTGCTCACTCTCGCTTCTACCTTGGATCTCAGTTCTACTTCAGTGTTCTTATCTCTCTTACTAGCCTCTCTAGGTTATTTGAGAACACAACTGATATTTTGTGCAATGTAGACACATAGTAAGCACCAAACAAACACAGCTGCAAAGCTGAAGAGAATGAAGGAAGGACCATGCAAAGATACATGTCATTTACGTGATAAATGCTTTGTGTCATTTCACTGTGATATAGGAGAATATTTTCTTAGACGAGTTTGAAAATCTTTCTTTTCATAATCTTAGGCAGTAGTGAAAAATTAATATCTTTTAACCTTAGATTAAGGACCTCAGGAGGGATGTTTTTGCTTTAGTACCTCTGTAGTTTATAAAGTCTCTCTGATAAATATACTGTATTTATGAATATGTTATGTGGAACGTCTAATAAAAATTTTCAGCTGACATAACTGGTACTGCTCATGGATCCTAAAGCATCAAAATTGGAATAAAATGAACACTGCTTCTCAATATCAAAGTACTATTTTTTTGGTTTGTTTATTTGCTTTTTGGTACCAGGAATTGAACTCAGGACCTTGCGCTTGCCAAACAGGCACTTATGCCACTGAGCAATATCCCTGGCCCTAAAAGTATTCTATTTTTTTGTTATTCTAAAAGTGCTGAAACTTATTTTAACATAAGCAGAAATGAACAGTTTAAATAAACCACATTTATTCACTTTCCACTGATAAGACATTCTGCATTATCTTTAAAACAATCATGATTAGAACAAAATGACTAAAACTTATGCTCTACTGAATCTTTCAAGTAAGTCAAAGATTAATACTTATAATAAGAGAAGGTTTAACATTTATTCAGTAACACTGGGTTTCTCAGCTTCAGTCTGCTGTAATTTTGGTTTGGACAATTTTTCTTTTAGTTGAGGAAGCCCTTGTTGTGCATTGCAAGGTGTTTCACTGTGCACCATGGCTCTACTGACTGGGTACCAGTGCCACCCACTGCATGGCACTGTTTCCTGATGCTACCAAATATCTCATGGGGATGGAACCATGCCCACTCAGAATCACTGCATTTAGAGGCATTCACTGCTTCTACTTGTGTTTTTGTGATTAACTCTTCCCAACCTAACTTTTTCAAGGGCATAAACCTTATCATGCATTTTCCCTAGTCAATCTTCTATAGTCTATGAAAATGTCTGATTTCTTCACCTGCTTGTATAACAGTAGCAAATGTTCAGTGGGCATTCGCTGAATGAACGTGTGTTGAGTACTCATTATGCCCTATGTTCTATGCATTCTAGACTCTGGGGAAATTTACATAAGAAAATGAGTCAGAAATGCCTGTTATCATGAGGCATACATAATGATGGAACAAAGAAGCAAGATAACAAAAGAACAAACAGAAAACAGCACCCAGTGTATCATGTGGTGCCCATGGTAAGAGCACTAAAAAGAACAGGCACCATCGTGGCACCTGAGCAGCAGCTTTGCAGGTAGAGACAGCAGCAAAAGCAGAGGCCTGGGAGGGAAAGCAAGTCACGACCGGTGAAGGAGAGAATAAAGTCAGTACACCCGAATGGATTGGCTGAGGTGGGTAAACAGAAATAGGAAACACTTCCAAAGATCGGGAACAGACAAGAAGGCAATCTATTTTAGCCTCCTATGTCGCTGTAAAGAGTGAATGAATGTCAGGAAATGTTACATATGGAATAGTGGGAAACGTGCTAACTTTTTTTTTCAGTTTGACTGAAGACCCTGGTCTGATGGCTTACGGGTCCCAGGACCGTTGTCACGGAAGTCAGTCTTTCCCCTCAAGGCCTGCCCTCTTGATCGTTCTCTTCAAAATTAAACAGACTAAGTCCAGCGAGTCAATTTGTTAAAATTTTGCCAAGCAGCTGACTTCCAAGCTGATCTAGAAACACATCCGTAAGTATTACTTATTCAGTAATTCTTTGCTCAGGAACATTTGCATGTTAGACAAAGCTGTCTGGAAGAATGGGAGTTCTTGAGTTTACTTTTGAATTCACAAAGTAAATCAACTTAATGGGAAAAACTGAAGTTACTTTCGCAGGCCAGGGAGTCAGCTAACGTAGGCACTGGGGGCCATTTCAAGACTTGAATTTGTGTCTGATACCGTAGAATCATCTGGCATTATCAGCTGAACTAATATGTATTGGAACCGGATCACGTGCCACTGTTTGTCCTGAGATTTGGTGGAGCAGTGACAAGAAAGCTCAGGCTCAGACTTCAACCATCTAGTTTCTCATAGAGTGAAAGAAATAAAAAATGAAGTTGATAATATAGAAATAATGAGTTATTATTAAGTATGATGAATATAATTAAAATACAGGATGTACTAGACTGTGTGCCAACAGCTTCAGATGGCTGCTTCAGGAAAACATTTCTGAAGAAGTAATATTTAGGCTGACACCCAAATATCAAGAAGGAACATGATGAAGAGATTTTCAGAAAAGGAAATAAGTAGGTCAAAGAAAGCAGTAATTTTATTTATATAAGAAAGAAGACCAAGGTTTCAGGATGCATAAATCATGTCCTCAGGAAAGTGAGCAGAGGCAAGGTGGGCCTTGTAGTCCTGATCAGGTATCTGATTTTCATTACTCTGTAATAAGTATCCTAAAGAGGATTTTAAGCAGGTAAATGAGATGTTCTAATTTGGATCCTTAAAAGATTAGGGTTAGGTGTTGGGGGCAGACTATTTGGGAGTAAAGAAATAGTGAAGAATTAAAGGAAACAAATATCAAGCCAAGCATTCAAATGGAAGCTGGTTATAGCACTGACGGTAAATAAAAGTGCACAGATAGAGGTGGCAGCATCAGTGGAATTTTCTGATGGATAAGATGTGGACGACAAAGAACAGAGAAGCATAGAGAACGATCATGTAAATTTAAGATAAAACAACTAATTTAAGGTACAACTTAGTGAAGTGTGGAAGAGATACTGGGAAAGAGCACATTTAGGGATAAGAACAATAGTTCCATCTGGAAATGTTAAATTTTGGATTCGTACATAAATATCTGAGTAGAGATGTTCAACTAGAATTAGACACCCTTGTCGGACTCCCTGAGAGGTGCAGTGCTGGGGTTGTGAATTGTAAGTCACAAGTAGTTATTAGTCTGTACTAATCCCGGGAATGGTAGGGTCATCTAGCAAGAGTACAGCAAGAAAGAAGAGGACCTCCCCTATGCCTACCTGTTCTGCATCAAGAAATTGTATGCAGGAAGATGACCCAGAAAGAAAGTGACGGAGGTACAAGTAGTGATTACAAGCAAGAAAATGGAGCAGCCACTTACTGTGAAAACCTTGAGGGGTCAAGGGCAAGAAAAGTGGAGAAGCAACATGTCACGTCAGAGTCACTCATCTCTGCAAGGCACAGGATGCCCTTGTGTGTGTTAGAGAAACACAAGGAACATTGTCAAAAGAAGTTAAAACTCACCTATTAAATCAGGACCAATCACAGCCACACATGTTTTTTCTCAGTTGAAAATCATTTGTGTTTCTATTTTGAAATATTCATTTAACCCCTCCCAAGTGCCAGACTTTGAATGAACACTGGTGATCTAGCAGTACAAGATACACACGCAATCCTGCCATCCCAGAGCCTACTTGCTAATGAGTAAGAACCAAGTGGCAAATGCAAAATTCATTTTGAAACACTAATAAATTCTATAATTAAAATAATGTTGGGTAATGGGATACAGAGTGTCTCAAGAAAAGCAGCTGACTTACACAAATCTCTACAGAGAGAAATCTGAAGCAGGAGAATGAGGCAGACATGTAAACATCAGGAAAAGTATTTGAGGCAGAATGCAGATGCAATCTAAGAAATCTGAGGTTGGAGTAATTTTTTATATTAGCAAGCCTGCCAGGAGCTCAGTGTTGAAGGGATGAAGGAGTGAGTGTGAGAGAGCTACGAGATGAAGTAAGAGAGCAAGAGAGGACAGATGATGTAACTCTGGGGGAAGGTTTTAGATTTTTTTGCACAAGATTGGAAGTCACTGGAGAGGTCTGAGCCTGGGAATTGTGTGTGTGGAATCTTGTCTCCATTTCAGAAATACAGCACTGCTACTGTGTGGATAATGGGTGAACATAAATGTAGAAGCAGAGAAATCGGCTAGAGATATTTTGGCTGAGACAGCATGAAATAAGGTTGCAGAAGTGAACAAAGTGGTAAGTGGCAGAACTAGAACTTCCACAAAGGACCTGGCTCATTTTAAATTTGTGTGTCTCACAAGCCCCGAAATCCATCACGATTTGGCAACGATTCAACAGTCAGTTCTGTAGTCAGTTCTCACATGCCAAGTGTTATGCGTGTGTCTAGATGTCTCCCCAAAGCCTCAAGTGGTCACAGTTAGAGCCTTTTCACAGGTAATTAGATCTAGAGGGTGTGATGCTGGGACTGATCCATGGCACATGGAAGGATCGAGGGCACTTGGTCTAAGAATGTGAGTGCTCCCTGACACAGTTGGTCTAGGTAAGATATAAGGGATAGGAAGACCTGTGGTTGTCCCTATTGCTCCGTTATGTACAGTGGCACATAAAATTGACAAATGTGGCATTTGACTAAGTATTTTACATTATTTCTGTAACAATGAAAACAGTGAATTAAAATACAAACAGAAAAATCTTAAGGATAGGTAGACATTTGTGAGACTTTTTATTTGATGTTTCCTGTTAATAGAAGTCTTCCATTCCCACAATAAGTTATTTTATTTGTAACAGAATGAGTATATCTCACATTGAAAATTTAAAACAACATGCATGCCCTTTAAACTGAAAGTAAGCTATTTCATTTGTAAATTAACCAACAAAATAATCCTACCACTATATAGTGCAACAAATTTGTTTTCTTTGGATCTAACTTAGCCACATATGAATTTAAAAATTGAGTTGTTGGGCAAGTACTTCTTCCAACTTGGGCCCAGATCTTGATTGTACCCCAGTGTTCATGTATTCAAAGCCTGTTTCCCAGGGCTGTAGTACAGAGAGATGTAAAAAGCCTTAAGAGGTGGATCCTAGAGGGGAGGCTTCATATCACATGTAGATTATGAGACTCTGGATTTTTCTTCTTCTCTTTGACTTCATGGCTTGTAATCTGTGAGGTTTTCCTCCACCACACATAATGTGTCGCTTGACACAAGCCTGGTGTAATGAACGGTTAATCTTGGACTGAAAACTCCAGAACTGTAAGCCAAACTAAACCTTTTCTCCCAACAGGTTAGTTTTAGTACTTCAGTTTTAGTACTTGACTAACAGCATGTTCATTCCCAGATAGCTAAATGCTCACCACCCCTCAGTGAAGATAATAACTTTCCAATTCTGAGAGGAAATAAAGGCGAGAGTAATGGTTCCTCTTCTTCCCTAAGAGGCAGACAATACAAAATGACCTCTTTCCTCCCCTAGAGAAAGCTACATTCCCCCCCACCTTCCCCAAGAACGCATTCATTTGGTCTTAGGACTCTACCTTTGTTCCCTCTCAGCTTCATCCTTTCTGCAGTGTCCTGTGCCAAGCACCAAGGTTCCAATGTCTCTCTGGAACTTCTTTTTTCTTTCTGAAATTACGGTGGATATACATGATGATCACATCTGCCGTAGAAAATTTGTACCTGTGCACGATGTATTTTGATTGTTCTTTTTCCCATTCCTCTCCCTTCTCTTCAAGCTCTTTCCCTTCCTGAATTACCAGAGTTTTTTGTCTGCCTTTCTTTCTTTCCTCATTTTTTCTTTTCTTTTCTTTCTTCCCCTCCATAGTTCTCCTTCCATTTTGAACAATTTTTTTCTTCTGTTTCACAATATGTACTTTATACTTTGGATCTTATCCACACTCTTAGTTTCTCCCAACAGTGAGACAAGGAGATATTTCAATGTATGGCTGATTTATTTCCCTTAAGAAAATGGCTCAAAGGTGTACCCATTACCTCAAAATGTCTCGTGTTTATCCTTCTTGTGGCAGAGTAGAATTGTACTGTAAAAAACCACACATCTTTAACCATTCATTGGCTGATGGGCATTTAGGTTATCTCCAAGATTTAGTTCTTAAAATCTGTGCTGCTATAAAAATGGGTGTTCATATATTATTGTGGTACGATGCTTTTAATTCTTTCAGGAGGATACCAAGAGGGACAACAGCAAGTCAAATGTGACATCTAGTCTTAGTTTTTTGAGGAATCTCCACACTAATTTCCACAGTGGTTGTCACAGTCTAAATTTCCTCAAAGAGTAAAGTGATGTCCTGTTCCACCTTAGTTCCACCAGCATGTGTTATTGGTTGATTTCCTGATAACAGCTATTCTTTCTTGAGTGAGAAGGAATCTCAACATTGTTTGAATTTGTATCTCCCAAATTAGTAGTGATGCTGAATATTTTTTCATATATTTATTTGCCATTTATATTTATTCATTTGAGATGTGTATATTCATCTCAGATACTCATTTTTCAATTGAGTCTTTAAATTGGGGGGTGACTTTTTTCAGTTCTTTATATGCTCTAGAAATTAGTTCTTTGTCTGAGGAAAAACTGGATAAAAATTTTTCCTGATCTACAGGTTGTTGTTTTCCTCTGTTGGTGATTTCTGTTGCTGTACAAAAGCTTTTTAGTAAGGTGAGATCTCAGTTGTTGATTCCTTGCACTATTCCCTGTGCAGTTAAGGTTTATTTTTATGAATTCTTTGCCTACATCTGTATTTTCAAGAGATCTACCTATTCTACCTCCCAGCACACTTAGTGTTTATGTTTTAATATTTAGGTCTTTGATCAATTTTGATTTTAGTTTAGTGCATGATGAGAGATATCGGTCTAGTTTTTGTTTTGAGGTTATCTTTCTTCCTGTGAATGTGTTTGGTACCTGTGTTAAATTAAAGTGGTAAAATGTGTTTGGAGCTGTTTCTACATCTTCTGACCTGTTCCACTGATCCTTAGGTCTGCACCATTTATTTTTTATTACAGTAGCTCTGTAGCATAATTTCAAATTAGGGATTGTGATGCCCCCTGTCTTTCTTTTGTTGCCCAGACTTGCTTTTGCTATTGCAGAACTCTTCTGGTTCTAAATGAATTTTAGCAATTTTCTTTGGTTCTGTGAGGTATGCTACTGTTAGTTTGATTTGGGATTGTATTGAATCTGTATAACGATTTGGGATTATTGCCATTTTTACTATGTTCATTCTTCCTCCCAAGAGCAAGAGATATCTTTCCATTTCCTGATATCCTCTTTGATCTCCTTTTCCAGAGTACTACCATCTCAATAGATGCACAAAGTCCAACACTCATTCATGATAAAAAAATCCCACAGAAAATTGGAATATATGGTCTTTATCTCAATCTGATAAAAGCCATCTATGACAAACCAACAGCCAATGTCATATTAAATGGTCAAAAGCTGGAAAGCTTTCACTTTAAAATCAGGAACAATACAAGGATGTCCACTGTCACCACTGCTATTCAGTATAGTTCTGGAAACATTAGCCACAGCAATTAGGCAAGAGAGAGAAATTAAAGAAATAAAAATAGGAAAGGAACAAGTTAAATTATCATTATTTGTACATGACATGAAACTCTATATAAAAGATCCCAAAACTCTACCAAAAGACTTCTAAATTTAATAACCAGATTCAGACACACAGCCGGACAAAAAGTCAGCAAGCACTCAAATATCAGTAGCATTCCTGTACACAAATAACAAACTCACTGAGAGAGATATTAGGGAAACTACACTTTTCATCATAGTATTGAAAAAAATGAAATACTTAGGAATTAATCTAAGTAAGAAGTAAAAGATCTTTACGTTGAAAACTGCAGTTCTCTGGAAAATGCACTTAGCAGCTGTCTTGTTAGCTGATGTTTCTATATGAATTGATTTCCCAGGAACTGTTCCTGTGGGCACTCAGGTGCTTCTTATTTTCTTTCTCTGCCACCAAAATACTGAGGTCTTTCACCAACCCCTCCATTTTGAATTACTGGGGCTGTTCACTGGCATTGCCATTCTGAAGATATACATAAAGGTCTTCAGAGAAGTTTGTTCCATGAGTGCAGGAGTAATGTAGTCAGCTTTATGGGGCATCACACCACACCACCCTACACCACATCATACCACATGTTAAGCTCTGTGCAGGGGTAGCAGGAATCTAGCACTTCACTGAAGCAGAATTGTATTCTCCTTGCAGGAGATTTACTTCTGTGCAAAAGCACTTTGCACAGTTCTGTGCAAAAGCCCTTGAGCAAAGTTAGAGCTCAAATGTGTCCCAGGCCACAAATGCACAACTGTTTTGACTACTTCACCATAGTACAGGATTGGCGATGTCCTCCAAGATAGTGATAGAAACTGTGTTCTAAAAATGTCTGAGAATCATGATGGCTTGCAGAAACGCATTTCAAATCCCTGACAGTCCAGTGTGCTTTTCTAGATTCTAAGGTTAATAGTGAACAGATAAGAGACTGACATAGAAGTGCTTAGATTAGGGGTGCTTCTGTTCCTCACATGGAAAGAGAGAATGGAGGCATTCGTTCACCAACTGTAATGTTCTCAGCCCCTCAGCAGCACGGGCAGAAGTGAGATTCTACAGGATGATTTTAATTTGTTAGAAATGCGAAAGAACCATCTGAGCTGCCGATTCTTCTGTGACAAGCTCTACTTTATCAACTCACCAGGACTGAGAGTGCTCTTTCATGATATTTTGGAATTTGTGGTCATACAGATCAGAGTGTGAATTCTGTCTCTGCTCTTTTCTGAAAGATTTCAGGCAGATGTATTAACTTCTGATAAAAGTTCTGATAAAAGTATAAAACTGAGTGTCTCAGTTTTATCTTACGTAGTTCGAAATAGCACTTGACCCGTGCAGTTTTGTGAACAGTCAACAAAGTGCCATTTACAAAATCCTCAGCTCCCCTCTTGACACAGAGGTTAGGCAATAAATAGCAGTGATTATTATATATTCCATTCATTCACAAAGGAAGAAAATATGGGATATAAAGGGACCTCACCAAACAGTTCATGAAGCTGTGGGATGGATCAAAGAATAAGAATCAAGGATTTTTAGCATTCTGTCTGGACCAGGGTTTGTTAAGAAACCCACAGCACAGAAGTGAGACGTACTGGTGCCTCCATGGTCCTCGCAGGGAATCCTGAGGAAGCAAGAGGCTGTTTAAGTTCTGTGACTGCTGGAGGACCTCCAGCCACATGACAGGCTGCTGCAGTCCCCGCCAACCTGAGGAAGCAAGGGCACAATTGAGTGGCCTCTTGCTGTCTTTTGGCTCAAGACAAAGTGCAGGAAGAAGGGCCTCCTGCAGCGAGCAGTCAGAGCCAAGGAGAGGGAATCTGGCTCAGGATGCTGGGCTCTGCCTCTCCACCAGCTCTCCTGGCTGGCGTCTTAGATCCTTTCACCTGAGCTTCCTCCTGAACCATTCAAACCATGAACAGCAAGTTACATTCACAAATGGGTCAGATATACTATGTCTAAAACAGGCAAAAGTATGAGGAACTTGACTTGTGTCTTGACAAAACTTCTCATGACTTGGCTACTCTAAAGCATAAAGCTTGTAGATGAGACATGAATGTGATGTGGAGAGGAAGTAGGCAATTAGTACATTCCTTATGTACATATAAATCTTAGAACTTTGAAAATTTGGAACAAAAAAATGGAGAGTCAGAGACTGTTAGAGCAACACTCTACAACATGATAATCCATAGTCTCATGTGGCTCTTGAGCATTTGAAAAATCCAGTGGTAAATGGAGACTGAGGAGTATGATATAACTGCAAGGTACAACTGTTGAATACATAGTACAAAATCATGAGTATACTGATTTTTAACATTGCAAAGGTAATAACAGTATTTTGCATATATGATGGTAATGAAATATAGTACTGAATTTATTTCATTTGTTTCTTTTTACGCATTCAAGATAGCTGCAAAATACTTAAAATTACATATGTAACTCACTTTCTTTGTAATGTCTTACAGTGGCAATCATGCTGTCTATAGATATTTCCTCCTATCCAAACTCAATGTCTTCCATTTATTTTGTCTCAATATTATTTATCTAATTATCTATTACATTTTCAATTCATTGTTATGAGAAGGACTTCCAATCATAGATCAAACACTAAAACTAAGGGTGGTTACCTTTTCACTGTTCCCAGTCTTAAGGAAAAAACATTCAGTGTTTCAACAGTGAAAATGATGACTATATTACTATAGGGTTTCTGTATTTGCTTTTTGCTATCAAGTTAAAGTTGCTTGTCTTTTTTTCTAATTTGCTGAGTGTTTATCATGAAGACTCTTGAATTTTATTAAATATTTTTCTGCATTAATCATCTTATACTGTTTTTTCTTATTGATCATTATATGAGAGAGCATATTGATTTCTTTGTGAATAGTGGACCAGACTTGAATACTTAGATAGAATATGACTTATTCATGTTGTATAATTATTTTTGTACATTGTTGTGGTAATAGCTTTTTGAGTATTGTTTTTTTGCATCTACGTCCTTTAGAGATATTACTCTATATTTCTTAATGTTGTTTTGTTTTTAATTTTGAATTGGTTTGGCTTGCCTTCTGGGTAATAACATCATAATTATTATTTATTTTTATAAAAAAATATTTCCTCCTGCCAACCCCCAAGTCCTTGTTTTAAGTCATTTGAAACCTCATATTTTCATAAGAAAATAAATTATATTTAATTTAAAGCTTTTTAAAAGAGATTGAATTTAAAAATATTCTCTCAGTATTTAATGTATTATCTAATGTACTGCTCACCCTTTAACAATAAACAAAAGTTTATTAGTTCTCCATGACTCCGACTAGCTTGAAGATGCAAAGTCAGGATCTCGAGGGATTTGTCCATTTCTTTGACCTCTGCTATTAGCGTGAAGGATCAGAGGTGTAGTGGTCCATTTCCCCCCTGCCTCAATATCAGCTGGAGTTCAGATCACCTGCTTCGTATGAGTAGCTTTTATTCTTTCCTTAACCGTGTGGGACAACGACCAAAATAATGAATGAGAGAAAGAAGAATTTAGTGAACTTAAGTACATCCTTTTAACGAGTCCCTTTCTTGTAAAGATGGATCAGAAAAGTAGCCCCTAGGCAAAGTGTATGTATTTCTGACACAACTCCACAGGGTCTGGGATGGAAGATTTATGCGCTATCCTAAGCAGAAAACAAAACTAAGCACTCAGCAGGTGAATTTTTTATGACAACATAAACCTTAACATTTGGTCCATTGGCAGTATCCCAATGATGATTGACAGCTATATAAATACTCATAAAATTTTCCTTTGTGTGAGTTTAAGAACTTCACTATTGACAGTGCCTGTATATTTGTGTGTACGTGTGTGTGTATGACGAATCCACATGCTAAAACATTCCACAAATATTGAACCATAATTTTTTGATGTTGCTTTTGTAAAACATCTTCTGAGACTCCAATAACATTATATGTTTATATACTGTGATGTGATAAACATCAAGTATGGAGCATTTATAAAAGCCTTGATTCTTGTGTGCCATTGCTAGAAATTTGACTTGATCAGTCTATGGTAGAGTTCCAGAAATCATATACCAAATATCTCACTAGCACCTGGCACTTTTTGTGTGTAGCTGCCTCGAGTGGCTTTATTTCAAAATTAAATTTGAGTTCTGCAGTTAAGTAAATAATTACTCTAACATTATCACGCAAAAGAGGCATTTCCTGTTTTTCCTTCCAAACTACTAGATCCCTTTCCTCAGGTCACCTTCTTTGAACTGTTTTAGCTATTTCACTTTGTCTTTACACATATTTCTAAAACTTACATTTGCACAAACATGTCCCAACTTTGACCTTTTGACACTATCCATTTTGCCAAAGGATGACCTCACTTACTTAGAAACTACCGAACTGTATTTTTATTTACCTCAGTCCTTCTTCCAGTGTTATTTGATGGTGTTTCAAAACCTCAGCCTTCAGGAATTTCATTATGACAATTTAAATATTATTCACAACTCAGGCATGTAATGAACTATTTTTTCTTCTAATGTATATAATAACTATTTTAGCTTTAGAGAGACAACTTGCACAGAATTAGACACACTCTCCCGACGAATGAGGCAAGAACATGGAATAACTTGTTCATTCTTACTTTGCCTTTGGAGATGTTTCCTTCACTGTATAGAACCACCACCAAAATACTGAATGAGAGGAAGCAAAAATTTAGTGAAAGTATGTACGTCCTTGTAAATACATATTAGTGGTTCTCTAGGTCATTCATTGTATGTGGGGCCCCCTCCAGTGTTGTTCAGGGATTTTTGTCCCTCTGTTACACTTGGATCTTCCTTCATTCTGGTTAAACTTTGCAAAGAGATGGTCAGGTGCATTCTTGAGATTTTCTTTCTACTCCCCTTCCCTCCTTTTTTTCTCTCCTCTTTCTCCTCTCTTCCTCCTTTCTCTTTATCTCTCTCTGTCTCTTTCTGTCTCTCTCTGTCTCTCTCTTTCTTTCCTGATTCTGGGATGAAACCTTTGGGTTCCTGTGTGCTCAGCAAGTGCTTTATCACTTTAGCATGTATATTTGTGTTAATATCATTATTCAACTTTCACACGTGATTGGCCATTAGAGTCACTAGATATACATACTAAAATAGCTTTGTCAGGCAAAATTTTAAGAATAGTAGAATGACATTATTGTCTATTTTCCTTGCTATGGAAAATCTGCTTCTTCTCTTAAAGGATTATATATAAAATGTTTCTTTCATGTTATTATTTTAATAGTTTCTATTGTTCTATTTTCTCTGAATTTTTGGTTTCTTAAATCAATCATCAATCTTGCCCTTTTAAGGCCATTTTATATTTATTTTCTTGTTGTTTGATTGAGAAAATCTAAATTTTATCTTTCACCATCTTCGATTAAGTTTTACTTTCATGTTTCATAATTTAAAACCCAAAATATTTTCTTATTTTTAAATAAAAGCCTGCTTTATTTCAAGGAAACCTCCTAATCTTAGCTCTTTGAAAAGATTAATAATAGTATACTTTTAGCTCTTTTTCTTGCTTGTATATTATTTTGTTTTCTCTTCTTTTTTGTTGTTTTTTCTTCTTGGCTCCTTTGCTTTTGATCTTGAATGTGGAAGTTCCACAGTGTTGGATGATCACACGTTGTTCATTAGTTCTTGAGAATGTGGAACTACAGAGCTGAACCTCTATGAACCTAGGAAAGGCTTGGTCAGCTTTACCAATGGGCAATTCTTCTCAATTTTCTCCATGAAGGATGCCTGGTACTATCTGCGGATGTTTTCACATTGTCAGGGTGCATTGGGCATGCTACTTGGCACCTGGTTGGAGAGCCTGGGGACGACTGCTCAATAGTTTACAATGTACAGGCCAATCTCCACAACAATTATTCACATGCAAATGTTATGATATCACTTTGATAAATCCTACTGTAAGATGATTAGGAGACAAGAGCCCTGCTGAATTGTTTTACATACTAGTGTATATAGGGCTTCTTCTTCTTTTTTTGTGGCAATCAATTTTAACAAGAAATATTCTCCAAACTCCTGACCATCTTATAGAAGGCAAATGATGTTCTGGACAGTCTGTTATAGTAGTGAAACAGTCAAAACACATATGTGTAATAAATTTAAAATACTATGAACTATGATTTACTTCAAACATCTGTGATTATTACTTGTAGATTTCTTACCCACACCCCCTGCTCCTCCAAATAAAACCAACTCCTTTGGACCTCTATTCAACTACAATTCTACATTTCCTAAAAATTTGTAGTTTTACTAACTTTGTTATTTTAAAAATGAAAATACTTTTAAGAAGTATATCCTGTTATCACCCTGGAAAAATACCTACCAAATACTATGGGTGCAATGTTTTAATTACTTTTTTCATAGCTGAGACAAAATACTCAACTCCAACACATTAAAGAAGGAAAAGTTTATTTTCACTCAGAGTTTGTAGAGGTCTTAGTCCATAGGTGGTGGCTTCCAAGGCAGAGTGACATGGCCGAGGGGTGACATAGAAGAGAAACAATCCATGACAAAGCAGGCAGCAAGCAGCACCAGAATCATGCCAGGGATTTAGCTCAGCAGCATACGTGTCTGCCCGGCAAGTGTGGGGTCATGAGTTTGATCCTCCCCACCAAAAAAAAAAAAAAAAAAAAAAAAAAAAGAGAGAGAAAGAAACAAAAAAAATGTATAAAATTATGAACTTCAACTTAAGAGGTAATATTTAGTCTTACTAGTTTTATGATAATAAATGCAGGGAAATGTGCAAATATAGCAAATAAAAGCAGATTTCAGAAAGGACACTTCATTTGCAAACATGAAGAACATCAAAAATCACACACGTGAAGGTCTGACGCACAATAGTTGGCTGTATGAGTGAGAAAATGCTATTCAGTCCTTAACATAATACCTAACTGGTAACATAAAAATATATTGCAGAATATTTAGTGAAAAAAGTACGTTAGTTTTGAAATGTATCTTGGCAATAATTATCCAAGTAAAAAATGCATACATCCTTTGATTCAACTGTTCCATTTCTTATAAATGTGTAATGTGGCATACTGCTCTCTGTAGTGTACAAATATACTTTTATAAAGGTTTTTACTCTGCTTTGCGATAGAGAGCAAAAGCCAGAGGCAGCCTTAATGTGCATTTGTTGGTAGTTAACTTGATAAAACACACCACTAATAATTGCATGAACTGTGATATTTATAAAAATAGATTGACACACACAGATAAAAAAGGACAGCTCCTGTTTGTCACTAGTACCAGGAGATTTTCTGCATTTTAAAATTCTTTTAATTGTATGGAGTCTTTTAAAGAAAGCTCATGGCTTCTTCAGCGCTCTCTCTGTGATGAGGGGATGGGAGTTAGAACGAGACAAAATTTCTGTTTCTACATTTTGACAGCTGGTATTATTTGACATTTTCACACTATTCATTTTTGATAATAAGAGAAATCACAGTCCAAAAGCTTAGTGCTGGTGATGATGGTAAAAGCAAGAGGGGCTCCTTTGGATCTAAAATTTGCAAGTGGAAAAAAAAGTGTGGAAGACACTTTGGATGGGCAGAACAGGCACAAAGAAATAAAGGCATCAACTATGATGACATGTTGTTAAAAAGAACGTTTAGATATGAGCATGGCACATAGAACAGAAACAGCATTTTGAAGCATTCTTCTTGAAAAATGGAAACCAGTTTGAGCTCAGTGTTCAAAGTCAGTTCTCTTTTCTGTTATAATAAACATAAAATCAAAGTGCATATAAAGTGAGGAAAACATATCTCTTCAAGTAAAATAAACTTAAATATCTAGATGCCCTTCAAGTCCTACAATCAGGATAGATCTTTCAAATGTCTAATTCATGCAAGTGGTGGGTCTCATGGTTTTGTTTAAAGTTAACAGACGCATCTCTACATTTTGTCTTTTATGTCATCATCATTTACAAACACGGGATTTTGGTACAAAAGATGAAAGCTGTTTTAATATATTCTCAATAGAGTTTTATAAGATACACTGAGTTTCTTGTTTCTGGGTGCCAGAAGTGGCTTTTAACATAATACACATTAGAACCATTAAGGACCACTTAGTTTACCTCTTAGTATGGAATTCCTTTAGTGAATTAAAGTAAAAGTTTTGGGGACAGAAGCTATAAAGCTGTTTCTCACAGTAAAAAAAGAAGCAATACATTAAAGATGAACAAGCAAAAAATAAACTAAGATTAAATAAATAGTACAGAATGGGGAAAGATAAAGGAAAGGAAGAAGAAAAGGAGAAAGATGTCGGGACCAAGAAGAGGTAGAAAGTGAAAATTCCTCATGTGTAGCTAATTTACTGTTTTAAAAGTAGTCACGGAGCCTCATCTTTCAGTCATGAGAACTTCCCCCGAGGCTTGGCAGTGGACCAAGAGAAATGAAAGAAATCTGTTAGAACGCAGGTGTGGCACGCATCAATATATCAGTCTCCTCCATTTCACGTACTTCTGCTTCCCATGAAATTTTCTCAAAATGAAACTGGAAAAGACAGGGGTTTATTTGTTTCATCTTAAATGCTGGTTTCTATGTAAGTACATGAACAAGAAATTGAAAATATAGCACAGTGAAAAGTAAATCTAAGCAAGATAGACTGGTTTATGGTTATCATCTGTAAGGGACAGAAATTATCTCTAGAGGAAGAAAACCGACTTGGAGAAGGATTTTGGAAGTTGTAAGATGTTTTTGAATCTCTTGTTTGAGTTTGTTGCTTTTGACTCCCGAGTCCGATAAAGTTTCTCTACAAACATGTCATTTTACTGATCCTTATTTTGCTTTATATCTGTTTTTATGTGCATATATTTCTACTCTTGCATTTGCCAAAGCAATTCTGCGAGGCCATTACATTACCAAGAGGGGCATAAATATGTACTAGGTTAAACCTAATGAGAAATGCCATGTAATGTGTCTGATCTAATTTCTTCCCTTTATTCATCTTTCTTTCAAAAATACATACTTAGACATGAGACTTGGTTGTAGAAAATCAGTTTTACTCAGTAACAACAAAATGGGAAAATATTGATATTAACGGTGATGGTAGGAAGAACTAAGTTAGGATATGGAGAAGTTCTAGCTAATGTGATGATACTTAGTTCAGAACATGTAGTCCTGGTTTTACTCCATCAGAACTGGGGATTACTAGAGAAATTTCTGTTTCTGATAATAAATTGAAAAGTTGTGTATATCCCCATTTACAGCACTCATAAAATGTGATGTCACCAATGTGAAAAACAGGGCAGAATTATGCATAGACATACAAGTACCCAAACTCATACTTTTTTCTACCTGTATAACATGCTCTTTTTGTGTACGACCACAGAGGAAAAAACACATTAAAAAGTAAAAGAAAAATCTGTAATCAAGTTCCTGTTAAACTAATTATCTCTCATTTAAGTTCCTTGTGCTTCCTTACATATACTCTCTTCTCAAGAAATGCATTTTTCCCTATACATGATTGCTTTTTAACCTTACATTTCTCAATAGTGTAAACTAATTTTTGTAATTAAATTAGTGTCACCAGATTTAGCAATGTATTTTATGATACAAAACACAGATGCATTTGGCTATCCATTGGAGCATACAAAAAATTATTCATTGATTATATAAAATTCAAATGCAACTGTGTTTCCTGTATTTTAGCTGTGTTCTACTTAAAATAATGATGTGCTAGCAAGTATGCTAAAATATTTTCATAATATTAGGTTATGTTGGTATGTCAGATTTGGTAACACAGAGACAGTATGCTTTCTCTGTGTTCAAAATACATATTTCCATTTTTATCATATTGTTGCACTTACATTAGTTTCCCAAGAGAAATGCCTAGAAATGAAATTATTAGGCCCAAAGGCCAAGCAAATTTTTCAATCCATATTATTAACTGCCAAATTATACTGCCTCCATTTTTCTTTGGCCAACAGCATAATTACTTTTTAACCTTTTAGCCAGCTTCAAAAGTAAGCAATAGCACACTTATTTTACTGTAAAGAGACTATATTTGATGTATTAATTTTAAACAAAATATGGTGGTTCATTCTGTACATCTTTTAAAACAATAAATTTATACTTGGCCACTCCAACTTGTCACTTCTTAATATACTACAATCTATAGCTTTGAATTTAATAGACTATCATTTACCAGTTAAGACTTTTTCCTGTTTCTTTTAGCTTTTCCCATGTCTCTCTGGATTTGCATCAATTTCCACCACAGGACCAGAATTACGCTTATGATATTGAATCACATTTGTCTACTGCTTGACTGCTCCACTGACCTGTGATTATCAGTGCCATTGAGACCTGTACCATTTTTGACCTTTGGCTTTCCTGGTATCCCAGCTCATCTTCTACCACTCGCCTACCTGGTTTCAGTCTCATGAATTAAAGTGCGTTTCCTCACGTGCCCTATCTACCTACCCAGGAAGCACTTATTCCCCGCTGAAGTGACCTTCTAATTCCCGCAATGTTTGCCAGGATCTCTGCATTTCTGTTCTGTGGCCCTTTTCCTCCTCTCCTTACAGAAAGCTGATGACATTCTTACCTGTCTTGTACACTCTGTCTTCCATAACTAGTCCTCCCCTGGGACAAGCCTCCAAAGGACAGGAATTACATCCTAGCGATTTGGTTTCATGGTCTAGCACAATATCTGGAACATGGTTAGTGACCAATTTGCAGTATCCACAATAAATTCAACATTTACACATTGCTTAAAATTGTAAAACACTGTGCTTAGCTCCTTTTATCTGTTTTAGCTCAGTTAATGTTTACACAATTCCGTGAATGAAGTGGTATCACCTGCACTCACTTTGCAGGTGATAAAATTGAGCCTGATAGAGGCAGTTATTCATTTACATAACTTAAGTGGAGGAGCCAGAATCAAGCTAAGTTTTGAATTAACATTTTCCCTATGTAAGTGTGTATCTAAGTAGTTAGTAAGTGAGTGTGTATGTAAGTGTGTAAGTGGTTTCACTGTGTAAGTAGTTTAGGTAGAGAAAGACTTTGGATTCTGCCACAAAGGAGCTTTCAGAGCTCCTCAGGGAAGAGACAAACAGTTGGGAATAAAACTGGTGGTCCCAAAATATACTCTATGCTTTTGTAAAAAAATGAACAAAAAAAAAAAAAAAAAAAAAAAGAAAAGAAAAAAGAAACAAAGAAAGAAAAATGAAGCCTACTCAAAATCTTGAATTATTAGAGATTTATTCAAAATCTGTATACTGAGAGCAAATAATCACTAGCTAGAGTCATTACATATGCCATACATATGGCAAATACACTTGTATGACATATATATTTCTATGGTATACAGTGCAAGGGCTGAATTAAATAATTAACCATGTATTAACTCATGTCCCATTTGCCAATCGGGCAGCATCTTTTCATTCATGTTTATAACTCAATACTCCTTCAGCCCAGTGCCATAGATAATACTAGAAGAATTAACCCAGTACAGCTAGTTAAATTCTGAACAAAACGAAATTGAGTTTTTTGAGTTTTCTTTGAGCTTCCAATGGACTAAGGAAGCATATAGTTCAATGTTTCCTAAATAGGACTCTTTGAAAAAGTACTTTTGTATAAATGTTAAAAGTTCTTTTGTGAAGCACATGCCCTCTGGAGAGATAAATAGGTTAGTGTAAATAAAACTTTGTAGCATTTTGCCTTTAAGGATTTCTCTGCAATATTAATATGTCTAAGCCTCCTGTGACCTTCCAAAAAGGAATAGAACATCTCTGTGTTTAAAAGTTCAAAATCCAGAGGTCAACAGTCCAGGGTTCAAATTTCTGCTCTAACAAAGGTATAAAGCTGGACATATTTTCTGCCTTTGCAAAGTCTTGCTTGATTTTCTTATGTACAAATCAACTACATAAAATTGTAAGAACTGTATTGCATAATGTATGTAGTGATCTTGGCTCCCGGAATAAAACAAATTTCTAATCAATGTGAGCTGTTTTATGATCACATTAATCTTTATATTCTAATTTCATTCTGATTATAAGGAACTTTTTATTGTTAAGCATCTAGTAGGACAAAGTTTCTTTTTCTTTTCTGTTTTTTTGTCTTTTTTCCTTTTTATCGGTACCAGGGATCGAACTCATGACTGCCAGCTTGCAAGGCAGGCGCTTATGCCACTGAGCTAAACCTCTAGGCCTCGGACAAAGTTTCTTGAAATATGCACAGGAAGGTACTGGTCTTGTTCAGTATCCTCCATGAGAAATATTGGTCCCAGTTTTTTGGTTGTTGTTGTTGTTGTCATCGATGGTGGTAGTCTTTTTGAGACAAGGTTTCATTATTCAGTTCTAGGCACTGAACTCACTTTGTAGCCCGTGCTGGCCTCCAAAATCATGACGATCCTCCTGCCTCAGACTCCTGAGTGCTGGAATAACAGGTGTGTATCACCATGTCTGGCATTTAACTTCCACACTTTATGAACAAGGGAAACATTAAGTACAACTAAGAAGCCTGGTATGTTAAAATTTCAGGTGTGATTTCTAAAACTACCGGTTATTAAGAATAGTTGTGGTATTGGTACTTGTACTGTTCCCGACAGTTCCCATATGATAGTTCCTGTATTTAAAGGAAATGTATGTATCTAAATGTGTGCAGGAACATCATTTGCTTTGTCAATTTATCCTTTTCATTTCCTTCAAAATAATTAAGCTTTCAAGGACCAGATTTACTTTTATCCCTATATCACTTTATCAATAGATCTTTCTAATTATAGCCTGTTTTCCCTTGATATCTAAGATCCAGATTATTGTTTACGGCCTCTATAATTGTCTCCAGAAAATGCTCCAAGTCTCTGGGCCCTCACTTCCCTGCCAGGTCTCTAAGCAAAAATTATTATCTCCTTCCTCACTCGGTGAAGCACTGGCATCAATAATTACTACACATTTCCTCAGTGTCAAAACACTGTCATCCTGTAAAGTGGGTCTTGCCACAAAGAGAGTTTGGTTGGTTTTCTTCTGCTGTCTCAGTGGTGCCATGTTAGCCGTCACTCCTACTCCCAGCGGCTGAATGATCTGGCACTGAGAGGGACGTTTTCTCCTGTGGCTGCCACAACCCTAATGATGGACCTCGAGTTTCCTTAGGTGCTCTCAGTCAGGTAAGCGTCCAGAAACAATGAGTCTCAGCACTTCCATTTCTTTCTCTTTCTCTTTTTGTTAAAGAAATCAATTATTAGAAATCCCTCATGACCCAAAAAATATGCTTGCCCCTACACATACTTGTCTTAGACAAACTATGGATTGGGTATTATGATATCCCTTCTTCAGTCATGAGCACTATATGTCAGAAATAAAAAAAAAAAAACCCTGGAATTTGAAGTCCATGCAGCTCTAAAGCTCACACTCTGCCTCTCAAATACAGTGGTGCAACTGCTCCTATTGGAGAGGACCGGGCAAGGCTTGTAAAGCCCTTCCTTGTGAGGACAGTTGCTAGTTTCCTCTTCAAAGCTGGGTATCTGTCTGCTCTCTGAGTCCTCAGGAATGCATAGATTTGCCTAGACCAGCTGCTCTCTGCAGGCTGTAAGCCAAGCTCCCGCTGTTCTGTAGATGATGATGGTCCCCTCCTTCAAGGATACTTTTGTCAGTTAGGCTCATTAGTCCCAAAAGGACCTACACTTACTGACAGCTATTAACAACTAGGTCCATAAACTTTGCATAGACCTAGTTTTTTAACATAAAAATTTTGTTGATGATATCTACCTCACAAGGAGATTGACTCTTACATAACACAACTTGTAGAAAATGCTACCCAGCAGGGACTGAGTAATCAGTGTCAAGTATAATCTCTCTTTCTTTTGCCTTTTTTCTTTACAGAGAATATGTTATTCTCCACAAGTTTTAAAAGTATATTTGGGTCTCATTTTCCTAAGTTATATATGCTGTAACTACCTTGGTTTTACAGAAGCTTTGAAGATGCTATTCAGGATGCTATTCAGGATGCCCACTTTTTAATTTGCTTTCTCTGTATATTTTGCTGGATGGTATTAAAATCTTAAGATGTTTTCTTTGCTCAGGAAAGGTTATCTGTTGGAATTATATCACTATTATCCCAGAGCTATTGTACCACATGTTTGGTTTTTGCTAGAATGTTACCTAATATATCTTCTTCAAGGTTCACTTTGGAACAAGGTTAAATCCTTATGTAAGCATGTTTTATTTTATAAAGTATATAGAATGCTTTGTAAAATTCTCCCCTTTTATTTGCATACATGAACTGAATAACTGAAAGTTGATAATTCTTTTAGCCTTAGAAAAGTAAATGTAGTTCACCAACTACGCATCCTACAAGAATCACTGAACCAAGAATGTGTTCCATGTGATAAATTATAATCCATTTAATGACTTGTAAATTAGCAAGAGTAAGCCAAATGAATATAAATAAAACAGGCTTTAGATAAAGCTTTAACAACAAATAAGACATTCTCAAATGATAAATGGAAAAAGGTATACTTTAATTTTAGAATAACAATTTGATGAGTCTTACAGTTTATGTTTAGAAAAATATATCTTTGTATGCTGTGACAAAGATCAATATTTATTACAGATTTACCAGAGGAGCAGTGTTGTCTTTCTGCTCTGGACCCTGCAGTAATAAAATACTTGTAGTTTCTTTTTTAATATCTTTAAGATTTCATTGAAGCTGCCCATGGAATAGTACAGAGATGTGGTTTTCTTTGTGAAGAGATTTTAATTCTTAATTAATCTCCTTTCAAATTTATGTTTATGGCAGAGGGGTCTTTTGAAGATTAATGAGTAAATATCTTCTCATTAATACTTGAAATCTCGATTAACAATAATTAGATAATAAAGAAGGATTATATTTCTATTTTTCACAACATTAATGCTAGAGTATCTAGTGATTCCTTAAATTTTATAGGATAAATTATAGAAACTACTAATAATTAGATTATCAACATGAATTGGTACTTAGTCAACAAAATAACATAAGATGCTGTAAATTGTGAATTAGATCTTTTCAAATTTTACAATAAGTCACATTGAAAATAATTGGTGACAGATACATTTCTTCTCATTTTATGTGATCAATAATATTTATGTCAACAGTTTATTCTCAGCGTGATTATTAAATAAGATCAGTACCACCATAAAGTTTGTTGTTTTATGGCTATGTCTGAGTTACTTGAGAATCATGAAACCAGCCTTACAAGTAGCTTAATTTAAATTTAAAAGTAATCTAACTGAGCGCACAACACTTTACAGCTGGTAGAAAGTCACAGGTTTTTCCCCAATACTGAGGATTAACAACATGGCCTTCACACTGATACATTCCGTCACTTCACTTTATTTTTTTTTTAATTCAGAGATCATTTGGTTGGGTAAGTTGCCCCGGCTGGGCGCAAATTTACAATCCTCCCTACTTGAGCCTAAGAAGTCACCATCTTTACCCTCGATAATCATCTAAGAAAATCAGGTCTAGCAAAACAACTTGGATACAAGATCAATGAAAGCAGTACCTAAGGAAGCAAGAAAAGATCATTTTGAATGTAGATAGAATATAAGGAGATTACTTCTGTCAAGGATATGTACTGCTAAGGTCTTTTAGAGAAAACATTTGAATAACATTCTCAGGTATAAATAGCAATTGCATAGGGATTTAAGGAAATAAGGGCATTTTTCTCAGAATAGGTGGAGGCAGAGAGATAGGAAAGCACGATTTATGAAGGGAGTTTGGTAGGAGGATTTACAAAGTGGTCTGTTGAGGAATGAATGAATTCTTTCTTGGACTATGCGTAGGAGATGGCACCAAGAGACATCACCTGTGGCCTCTCAGTAAGAGCTGGTGAGGAAGTACATTTGAGAAGAAATGAGGAACCAGTATGATAAACATTTACTAAGCACCTCTTGCATGCTTAGGAATAGGACAGAAGGCTAAAGGAGGTTACACTGGGAGGCAGATGATGTGAGGTGGATGGGCACACTGCAGAGCATGGGATCATTTTGAGCAGCGTGGGTGTATCACTCAACAGCATGAGTTGAAACAAAACAAGGAAATTAGATCCAAGTTGAGAGATTTCAAAGGCGACCCTGGACTCACTTTCTTCCTCTCTGACTCCTGAGCTTGTAACACGTGTGGTTTTTTGCCATGAGCGCTCCTGCCGCGGTGCCAGTCTCTAAACAACCAGGCCAAGCTATCCAGGACTGACAGCTCCAAACTCAGCCAACACGAACATTTTGTCCTTATAAATTGATTACCTGAGGCGTTTGTGAAAGTGGTGGAAAGCCGAATTACCCAGGGCCCTCACCCGACATTGGATCTGCCAGCTCTTTAATCTTCACCTTTGCAGGCTTCAGATTTCTGAGAAGGAAATTTCTCTTATTTTTGCACCACCTGGTTTTAGCAGTTCCAACCAAAACAGGAACTAAACGGTTGAAATCAGAGCAGAAAAGAGAAGCGTTACAGACAAATTCAAACTTCCTGATCTGAGATAGGAAAGTCAAAGATTGTTCTTGCCACCAGCACAATTAGCACAGAAGTGCCAATTTTGAATAAAAGACAGAAGTCTCAACCATGGGTAAGGGGCATTTACGACAGCTGAGGGGAACCTATGTGGAAGTTATCAAAATGTAGTAAGAACTGATTGTCTGGAATTCAGTGGAGTCCAGCACAACCATTTTCATGTGTGAATAGACAAAGGGCTATAGACAAAGGGCATGGAAAGTAAAGAGAGCTTCCACAGGGAGAGAAGGTTTAGTGAAAACAGTTCAGAAGGCATTCGTGTCACAGTCGTTGGCAGATCATTTACGTATGGAAATTACTTTGTAGAAAAGTAGCAGAGAGTGTAGCACCACTCTATATGCATGCATGTAAGCCTGACAATTTTTTGTGAAAACATTTTTTTTTCTTATTTTCGCTTAGCTAGGAGCATCTAAATACTAAACTCTAAATTTATCTTCAGGTGTTTATTCATCTTCTTAAAAACTGATGTTTGGAATATTGCCCTATGGTTCCTTGACTGTGGTTTTATCCTTAAAGTTAAACTAGTACAGTAAGTAGTTGTCATCTCAGTCTCCCAACTACAGATACTTTAGCCTCCCAACTAGAGATACAGTAGGTGATCAAGGAGTGATTTTATTTAAAAGAAATGAATAATCAGACCAAGCAATTTGGTAATGGTCTCCTGTTCTTTTCTATTAGATGAAAAGTCATAAAGAATTCTTTGAGCAGCCGTGGTTCTTTGAACTTTGTTTAAATAAATGTTGAAATCAAATAGGAGATGTAGAAAAACTTGAGCAAACCATCTGAAAATCATGTTGGAAATTAGCCTTTCGATATTTTACAGTCAGAAGAGTTCGAAAATTCAGTTGTTACAAGAACCATTCCGTGAAATCCCAGAGGTTTTCATATTATAGTGAGTTTACTAATTTTCAAATATACATGCTGCAATAACCCTAATCAGGCAATACAATTATTCACATTTTAGCACTTTTTAAAGATCTAACTCACCTCTAATGTAATCAGATACTGAGACGGTAAACACATATACAAACTTCAAATCTGTATTATTGAATATGCCTTTGTATGCCCTAAGTATTAACAAGAAGGTTGTATTTACCTGTTATCTATCAGCCTCCCCCCAAAACAAGAAAAGATAACCAACACTATTGTTAGAAAACTCTTTAAGAAGTCATTTCATGTTACTTTGAATGAGAAGGATTTTATTTCTCTGACAAGGAAATGTAGCCAACTTCAGATGTGCATTAAGAATAATGGTCTAGCAAGACAGCAAATTTCAATTTCCTATGATCAGAGAATCTTATTACCTATATCCTCTCTCTCCTTCCTGTTCACATTGGAAGTTAAAAGATGATTTTTGGTTTGAATTTGCTTAGCTCTACATTCTCATAAATGGAAGGTGATGTTCTGGGGACTGGCCAAGAATTGCCTACATCTAAGAAATGCAACTCCAAACCCACGTTTATTTCTGGTTGCTGCTGAATTTCCCCATTTGTTGTAAAATGTGCAGACTGCAAAGTGCCCTATTGTTCGTGACAACTTTGCACAATGGTGGGGATCTGCAGATGGTGAGTCTTTTCATGTATGATAAATGCCTAATTTAATGCTGATTTGTGCCAATCAGAACAATGCTTCAGGCTACTGAGGCTCAGGCATAACTTGATAACAAATTCAGAGGCCAGAGAAGAAGCGCAGAGCCAAGGATGGGCTTATGTCCCAACTACAGTGTTAATGATTATAGCAAAGCAAGCATCTTGGTCTGTTCAGTGTTGATGTAAGAAAATGCCTGAGACTAGCACTTGCAAAAAATAGGTTTATTTTGGCTCACAGTACTAGAGACTAGGTCAGTCAACTGCCTCTAATGAGGGCCTCTACTGGCTTGCAACATGACAGATGGTGACACATATGTGAGCACCTGCGAGAGAGCTTTCATGGGGTGAGATAAGAGCAAGAGTCTCAGGAATGCCAAGGTCACTGTTTCATAACAGCTTACTCTTAAGGGATCTAATCTGGTCCTGCAAGACCTCCATTAATCACACCTGAGGATCGATCCCAACATTGTCTAATCATCTGTTAAAAGTTCCACCATTTTGACTTTATTACACTGAGGTTTAAGTTCCCAACACATGAGGCTTTGGGGGACAAACCATATCTTAGCAACAGAAGAACTGAAACTGGAAGAGAACATCATCTCATAATGAGAGGACCGGAGTTCAGAAAGTTTAGATGATAGAGTCAAGGTCTTTTGGGTTAGTTGTATCCCAGGTGCAGTCCACTAAGCAATCCCAATTGTTTGAATTACCTACGGCCCTCACCCGACACTGGATCTGCCAGCTCTTTAATCCTGATCCTTTGAATTTCTGTTAAAAACATTTTTAATTCTCCTTATCTTTATCATCCACCATAGATTTTGGCATGCTATAAGTGATCAATTTGTATTTGTAGAATATAAATAAATTAAAATATTTCAAAGTACTTTGAGCCACAGTTTGCTAAAAGTTCAATCCCTTATGATAATTTTGTCATAGTCTACTTTGAATTAAAGCACTGTTCATTTGCCTCTAAGTGATAGAGTCATTTCTAATGGTCTCTAAAATGGTGGGGTGTATGTATGCTCAGGGATATGAGAGGAATGGAAACTGGTATTCACATTTCATGGGGGTTCAGCCACAATTTAAGTTGAGGTGATAAAACAAAATGAACTCTGGAATTTGAAAAGGCTGTTTTCAAAAGAACTGAAAGTCAAAGAGGCCGAGTGGCTTGCACTGGACCATCCGCAGTGGGCTAAATTCTCTAACATATGCGTCTAAAGGTTCATTGAAAATGTGTGTGCTTGGTTCTTGTTAGTTCCTTCACTTTTGGGGTGGGAAGCCAAGACCACAATTACGAAGATGTAAGTAAAAGTTGCCTGGTTACAGAGAGTGAAATTACAGTATGAATCAAGGTCTTCTAATTTTTGTCCTTTTCTCTTTCAATCCTTGACTCCTTTGTGTGAAATGGAAACTCAATCCTCTCATGTTGACATTGTCCCAGATATAAATGACTGTATATACCACTTTCATTAGTCAAGTATTTTCCAACATGGCACTCAGCATTCAAAAATGTTTTATTTTTTAATTCAAAAGAAACTTGCACTCTCTCGTAGGCAACATATTTTCCAATTTCTTCTCTCTGCTGTCCATTCATTTATTTCTTATCCTCATTTTTTAAACCACATAGGCAATACTAGGAGGGAGGAATTAAAAATACTATAAAAACATAGCCTTTGGTGTCCTGGAGTTTTTGAACAGAAAGAATAGGTGGTTGGGATAAAAATGTTTTAAGGACAGACTTAAGAGATGAGACAAATTAAACAGCAACAATAAATACTAATAAAGAAAAGTCACAGTAAATATTGGTTGTTAGTTTAGGAAGAGATGAAACATTTAGATAGTTTTACTGTTTGAAAAGTGACAAAATTATCTTAAAGATGACAGAGCCTTAGAAAACATTTTGTGAAGCATATCTGAGAGAGAGGCCTGACCGTCATACACACTTAACTTGGGTTTCAATTTCTTGGTTCCATTCCTGTCCTCTACACTCAAGTAATTCCACGGTTGCCTGGAGACTGCCATATTATCCTTAGGTATCTTTTTTGGCTATTTTTGAAAACATACTCTGCCCTATTCTTAATGTATTTCTCAAAATTCCCTGACATGAAAACTTTCATTACCTATTTCTTTTGGGCTTTTTTTTTTCCTCTTTCTTCTTTTACTGAGGACATGGCTGTCAAGACAGAAATATCTCATGATTGAGGAGGATGTTGAAATTGAAAAGAGCTGGTAGATAAGAACTGGTCATGATGGCCCCTCCACATTGTGAGTTTTCATAGTGCACTAACCTAAGGTCTGCCGGTGGGAGGAGAAACTCACACTGGCAAAAACTCCACAGCAATATCAAGTCTCTACTGCCCCGCCCACACAGACTCCTTTGTAAGTCTTAGGTGCCTCCTTTGTTCATCTCAGGAATCAATTCTTTATGGGAACTCCTTCCACTTGCTTTAGTTACTGCTACACATGAAGTATTCTCTTGTCATCGGTGCTTGCAGGGTTTCAGAGGCCCAGGTGAAGTGCCACTTCTAGGTCTCCTGCTCTCCTTGTTTGATCCGAGGCCACTGACCTTTCACTCTTATCCACATGACATGATAAGGACAGATAATGTATGTTCGTAATGATATTTTTCAAGTTTTGGAATGAAGCTGAAAATTCAACTGAAATATGTCAGAACCAGCTCTGCCTGTTTTTATGTGTATATCTCAATATAGTTATCAAATATTTAACAAGTGCTTACTGTGTGTCATGTTGGTTTTTTTTACCAGTATCACAGAGAAAATTCCCCTGTGCGTAATTATAAAATTTAAACAATCACAAACAAAATAATTACATATTACAATGTGTAATAGACAATGAGCAAAGAAAAAGAAGATAATACAGAAAATATATTTGAGATGATTCAAAGAAGATAGCTATAGAGAGTGGTAAGGTAAGAGGTTTTTGAAACAGAGACCAGTAGATAAAGAACCAACAATTTAGGCAGTGTGTTAGATTAAAGAGGGTCATAGATTTTATGCCACTAGCCACTCTTCCGTCTCAAACCTAGATTGTTCTGGGATTTAGTTTGAGTAATACAATATATTCAGGGCCACATGTGACTCCTAAGGCTGGCTATAGAGATCGTTAGCTTTCACTTTCATATCTTTAAACACTTTCTCTTTGAACCTAACCTTATGGTGAGAAGTTCAAACCAGAAAGTGTGACCATATGAGGAGGGCTAGGACATCCTGGTTGATAGAATCAGGTGAGCTTAAGTGATACACAGTATCGCCTTCCAGTCATCTAATGAAACATCTTAGAGATTACAACCTATTTAACCTGTCAGTTAACTGAATTCCCAACCAACTCATGAAGAAGGAGAACCACCTACCTAAGCAAGTATACCACAGAATCAAGAGAGTGAATATATGGCTTTTGTTTAAGTCACTGAATTTTGGGTTGGCTTTAATGCAGTGATAAGAGGTCACTGGAAACAGGTGGCTGGAACAGCATGCAAATAGTATATACAAAGAGAAGCATTACATCATGTTCCCAGAGAAAAATGAAGCTGCTTAACATGGATTTATAGTCCATACACATTGCTTGGCCTAGATAAACTGATGCTACATAAATGTGCATAAAAGTTTCTTTCCATTCCTCTATCCATGGGAATTTTATTCATTCTTCAGTTCTTAACTGCTGTCTTGTTCTATGGAGCATTCTCTATGTTCTGATGTGCATATATAATTTTCTTTTTCTTATCTGTTTCATGTTAATAACCAATGTCTAACTTGGTGTATGTAAGTTAATTCCTTTTCAGTCCAACCAGCTGCCAAGGTCCTTGATCCTTGGCTTTTCCCCATTTTCCCTCTAACATGCTGCTGGTTCATGGGTTCATATTTTGTCTACTGCAAACAATAAAGGGCTCAACTAATTCAACAATGTCATTCTCACATGGAAGAAATATTCAGTGTATTTGAGTGGTAGCTAAATCCATTTAGTAGTTTTCAGATATTGAGGAGAGGAGAAATGGAGGAGAGGAGAAATTGGGTCCTGGAAATGTTTTCAGTTATCTAACTTTTAACAACCATTTAACTTTATCTTACAAACTTTTGAGGTTGTAAGATACTGTGTGAGAATGCTTCATAAGTTAAATAAAGGCTGGCGAGTCACATAAAAATAATGACTTCACATCTGACCTTTAGCAAGCAAAGAATTCACAAGTATATAAACTTGCAGTGGTTCTGCTTCATTAAGTTACTCAGCGACACATTGACTAATAGTTGTTTTAGGAAAGAAAGCCATAGCTAACAAGCAGGGAGTTTTTAGTAATGGTCTCTGAGGTCTCAGAATTACCACCAAGGAAACCAGTGCACATTTTCCTACCAAGTAGAATAAGAACAGAATATGAAAGTTCCTTTGACCATCCAATTCAGGATCCCGCAAGGTGCTTCCTAATGGGTAGTGTGAGGTTATGAAGAACACATCCTGTGAGATGCTCAATAAAACAGAAACGTGGGTTCACAATGATGTAAAACTTTTCTTCATATTTGTGCTTCTTTTCCCCCAAATGCACTTTTCCTTTATTGAAAAAAAAAAAGGATGGGGGGCTGGGATTTAGCTCAGCGGCATAAGCGCCTGCCTTGCAAGCAGGCAGTCGTGAGTTAGATCCCCAGTACCGATAAAAAGGAAAAAGACAAAAAAAAAAAAAAAAAAAGATGAAAAAAAGTCATAACTCAAAGACTCTCAGCTTGAGGTAGCTGTAGTCTGCTATGAATGCCAGGGTAACTATAGGATAGAAAATATCAAAACCAAAGCTACTAAAATATGTCCCTGTACATTTCAGCAACATTCTTACAGCCTGCAATACAAAGTGACACTGAATGAGGAAGAGATTGCACCACTGATGAAATGAAATCCTTGTTTACTTACCATCATAATTTTATGAATACTTTTCACAAATGTGCTGAAAACATATTAATGAAACATAGAATGGGTTATAAACACTGCCAGGTCCCATCTTGTCATCAATGAATGCATGAGTTGATGCACACAGTATTTCTGCTGTCAATGTCTCTAACTGTCTCAACTTCTCTCCAATAGAGAGGATGACTTGTACTCCTGCATATGAAGCAGTGAATCATAGGAAGGGAGTGGACCGCTGCTATAAGTGTACTCAGAGCTGTCAACGGTTACACTATCACCAATTATCTAAATTTATAACAGTTATAAATAGGAACACCTGAATTAAATGTTTAAATCGGTGCCCCTCTATCATTTGGTTTTCTTTATGTTTCCCATTAGAATCATTGTTGGCCTAGTAATCTTAACTAATTTGGAGGAAATGCCACTAGAATATAAATGTCCGAATCCCTCAAGTGCCATTTGATGTTAATCCATTCCTTTTATGAAACATCCTATCTATATATTTAGAATGTGTTATTAGCACTGTTTTGGACTCACCTGCAAAATGCTCAGTAAACAGTACAATTTGTTCTCAAATGATGCCAAAGCCAAATGTGTGCAGAACACTATTTTTGAAAATTTCAACTATTACATACTATTTTATGAACAGAATTGGAGTTTGCTTTGGTTCCAAGGAGTTGAAATCAGTATGAATACGTTTTGCTTTTATTTGATGGTAAAAATTTAACAGCTCTTTTGCCCCAACCACTCACCTCTTTCTCAGTTGACTTTGTTGTGCGCTTTTGCACATATTTGCCGTGCAGGAATACAATGTGTGGCAGATGTAGATCTCAACGGTCAGCCTTGTGTTCATTCTTAGGCCGACATGGGAAGCCTGATCACACACTTGAGCGAGGTCAGGCAGCACCCTGACATCAGGTGGTGAAGACAGAGGTAGGGGAGGCAGGAAACTGCTCTCTATTGAAGCCCTACTGCCCAGAGGTAGTGTAGGGCACTGGCAGGCGGTACTAAAATTGTATCTTTTGTGGGTGGACAATAACTGTAAGGATGTATTCAAAGGACCTAAAACATCTGTTTTTTTGCTTCACTTTTCTATTGACAATGAATGGTTTTCAATCCTTTTGCCTGTCTTGTCATTTCTTCTTTTGTCACACGTTAACAGAACTCTACACCGAGTAGACAGTAAATGCAGTACAGAAAGGATCTGTAAACATAGATCTCTGTATGAGCATACATGTTAAGAAGAGAAAGAACTAAGAATTATGAGATAAATGACAAAAATTCCATTACAAAGATAAGGTTTTTTTTTTTTTTTTTTTTTTTTTTTACCTACACATAGGTATATTAGAGTAGTTAAAGGAAGAAGAAACAACAAATGAAAGTTAAAGAGGTTTTTAGTAGATTTTAGGGAAGGATGATTAAGGCAGAGCTCACTGGAATTCCTGTACTCTGGCATCTCATTTATTTTTTCATTGAAACCATATGAATTTATGCTAATTCTATGGTGACAAGTATGGAGCAAAACTTTTTTTCTGACTAAATAGCCAAAACTAATGTGATTCTAAATTGTACAATATTGAAATCTACATTAACCCTTTTGCGATACTAAAAAGCCAGAGATTTATGAGTTTTTCAGACCACAAAGCCACCACTGCCTGGACAATGCACCTGTTGCTTCTAGAAACCTTTAGACATGTTTCAATTTATTTCTTAGGAAGTACAATTCACTGCTCCACTTCTTGAGGAAGCCCTGACTCTGTAATCAACTTCAGTTCACATAACTTGACACACAAATGCCCCTTTACTTCCAATTATTTAGAACAGATAACACTGACATCTTTACCCCAGTGCCTCAAAGGAATGGCAGGTACACCCATGAGAATTTCCCCCATGTTTCTTTTTCATACTCATTTCCTTTTTTAAGCTTTTATTTCAGACTAATCTTTTAAGAAACTATTGTTCAGTAGCAAACAAGTGACATAAATATTCCTAAATTCAGAAGCAGAACTATTCACTGTTTGATCAATCATTCAATAGTTGTCAGCTGAGGTACACTCTTAATAGCCTGGAGGTTTTTTTTTATGCATAAAATTGTAAGTACAGTACAGTGGGTCTAAAAGGCAAGAATTCTGTACTCAATAAAGAAGTCTACCATCTGGTAACCATTATGGCAGCATTTTATTTTTTCCTTATTTATTTATTTATTTATTTATTGGTACCAGGAATCAAACTCAGGACCTCACACTTGCCAGGCAGATGCCATGCCACTGAGCTTTACCCCCAGTCCAACAGCAGCATGTTATACTAAAAGAGTTTCCCCCCCCACTATCTCTGAAGAACCAGTGGTCATGCTTCTGCTCACATGCAAGTATCCTTTTTTATAACTGACACCCAAAATGATTCCATTCTATTATTTTTGTAACTTTCTCATGGAGGCTTCAAAAATTGCATCAATTCTTATAAAAATCTCTGCTTCTGAAAACGGTCGGAGAAAGTTGAATTCCCAAGTACAGAAATCTTGTATCTTGCTACCTATCTGAAATTGGTTATTAATTCCAATCAAATTTCAATGAAATTCTTTGGATCATCTATGCAGTGTACCATGTTCTCTGCAGATGATTGGACTTCTTTCTATCCAATGCATATTGCTGTTATTTTTTACTCTTGTCTTATTGCTATGGCTAGTGTTTTTAGTATTGTATTGAAAAGAAGAGGTGATAATGGAAATCCTTGTCTTTTTTCTGTTTTGTAAGGGAAATCTTTCATTTTTTACCAATTTATTATGATGATCACTATCAGTTTGTCATAAATAGCATTTATCACATTCAGGAAGGGTCTTTAAATGCCTCTTTTTTTCGGGGTTTTTATCATGAATGAGTGCTGGATTTTCTCGAAAACTCTTATGTATCTATTGATATGATCATGTGATTTTCATCCTTGTTTCTGTTTATGTGGCATATTACATTTATTAATTTGTATATGTTGAATTAACCTTGCAACCCTGGAATGAAACTTACTTGGTCATGATGTATAATCCTTTTGTTGATGTGTTGCATTCTATTTGTAAATATTTTGTTGATAAATTTTGCATCTATATTCATTAAGGAGATTGGTTAGCAGTTTCTTTTCTGTTGAGTCTCGGGTTTTGAGAGCAGAGTGATGCTGGCCTCCAGAAATAAGTTTGGTAGCACTCTTTTCCTTTCCATTTCATTGAAGAGTTTGAGGAATATAGTTGATACAACACTCTTAAAGCTTTTGTAGAATTCGGTAGTGAATCTTTCAAGTTCTGGACTTTTTTCTTGTTAGAAGGCTTTTAAAACTTGCCTCAATTTCTTTACTCAATCGGGGTGTTCAAACTGTGTATATCTTCTTGGTTTAGCTTTGATAATTTGTATGAGTCTGCAAATCTTTCCATTTCTTCAAGATTTTCCAATTTGTTGGAATACAATTTTTATGGTCGTTGCTATATTCTGGATTTTTAAGTATGCATTGTGATGTTATATTTTTCATTTCTAATTGCATTGGTGTGAATTTTTCTCATTTCTTTGGGTAAATTTGCTAAGGTTTCATATATTTTGTTTATTTTTTCAAAGAACCAGCTCTTAAATCATTGATTCTTTAATACATCAAAATTTATAGTATTCATGTATACCAGTAATGAACTCACTGAGAACAAATTATGAAAAAATACCATTACAATGGTACCAAGACAAATTAAATACCTAGGAATTAACCTAAGCAAGGAAGTAAAAGACCTCTACAATGAAAATTACAGTAATCTGCAAAAGGATATTGAAGAGGATATTAGAAAATGGAGAAGAATCATTTGTAGGAAAAATAAAAATTGTAAAAATGGTCATATTCTCAAAACTAATAAGATTTAATGCAATCCCAATCAAAATAACAATAGCATTCTTCAAAGAACTGGGGGGGGGATGAGGACAATCCTGACAAAAATGTGGAACCAGAAGAAATCCAGAATAGCAAAAGCAAACCTGGATAACACTGTTTTACAAATCTTTAACTTTCTATGGCTTGTGCTGTCTCCCTCTCCCTTTAAAATAGCTTAAAATAGTTTATTTCATCAAATATAAATAATAATCATTTGTATTTTAATGTTTTGTACTTCAAGTAATTTATAAATGCCTTAACATAATTTTCAACAATAAAGATAAAAATAGGATATAAGTCCATAATATATAGATCCTAAATAAAAAATTAAAAATTAATTATATATATTGAAGAACAATATTCTTTTTATAGCATTTTAGAAACACATATGCAATAACATATTTGACAATTTTGTAGACCTCTTGGTTCATACTAATTGTATCTTCCTTAAATTCAATATTTGTTTCTCATTTAACAATTCACATTGTGATTTCTATTGTCTGAATTATACTTGCGATTCTCAAATATGTTCATAGTTTCTTAATCTTTCTGATTGAACTGCAGAAGACAGAAAGTGTTGAGTTTTTCTCACTGCTGTTTATCAAGAGGCTCCTGATTGATTATAAATATTTTTCTAATTTAAATGGCAGACTTTTAAAAATCATAATCCTGTTTAAGTTCATAAACAAGTTATCTAATAAAGCAAAAACTGTGTAAAGCAAATCAACTTTAAGTGAACTTCATATGTTCTTAAAATGTTTTCACTATAAACTTCCTTTCAAACTTTTGAGTATTGCTTCCTATTGATATTTCCAGTGTGTGAATTTTCTGCCCAGAGTTCATTATATATTCTCTTCAATACTTAAGGAATGAAGGAGCCAGCCAATAATTACTAACCCAGCCAGCAGAAATCAGGCCTCTATTTCTTCGTATTTGTGTAATTGTAAGTAAGCTGTGGATCTGTGTTTCATCTTGAAATACAGCAATACGATGCTAGTACAATTGAACTATACAATAAAATGTTTCTGAAATATCTGCCAGTAAAAATTTCAGAATTTTTAACAGGCAATAGTCCTGATTTTGCCAATTAAGTCTTAGATATTAGGGCCTTCATAAATCTATAAGCAAGCCTGTTATTAAACAAGCATGTGGAGTAATCCCCCTTCCCGATATACACGTCATAAGACAAGACTTGTTGCACAGACTAATCTGAAAAAAAAAATTAGAGATAACCACAGCCATTTATATGAACAAATTTCAGAAACAAATAATATAAATGGAACCAGTTCATCTGTCTCTTTCTGTCTTACACCTGTGTTGTAAAATGCTTTTATGTCAAGATCCTGTTCATTAATACTGGGAGACTAGAATATCTTAAACTGATCTATGCAAAGCTTATGACACAACTTCTCTTTTGACATTTAATTTAGAAATTACTGGAAAGTTCATGCCTTAATAGACTTTCTGATACATTAAGTTGTCTGTCAGGATGAAACCAATCATTGTTAGATCATTTCAGTAAGACTGGTCCTTCTTTCATTCTCCTCCATCATCTTTTTTTTATGAAAAAGCCACAGAAAATGCTAAGCCACTCAAATCAGTCAGCAAAAGTGAAATATATCTGGTATGAATCACCTCATTCAGTATCATCAAGAATCTCACCTAAATATCATACATAAAATATTTTCACATTGTGAATCAAATGTAGAGAGAGGAATGAGCCTTCATTCAGTGTAGGAAGCAACCAAGTGCTTTGCCAATGTGCTTTTACGTTGGGATTTCAGTCCATTACGATCACAATGACAGCCTGTGCTCTGAGCACAATGCTTTCTACATATAGAACATGGCTGTGTCTAAAAATTGCATCTCCTCCCCTTTCTGTGATAAAGATTTGTTTTCAGCATCATCAATAGCTGAAGTGATGCTCATCTGTAACCATCTGTTCTTATTATGAAACAGTAGATTTTGGCAGAATTTTCAGCCTTGGGCTTGTCAAAACATAGGAACACCTGTTTGATCTTTACCAAGTCAGGTTCTGTGGATGGCTGAGTGTGGGTGGAGGTTGTACATAGATAAAGAAGGGTTTCATAACTTCTCTTGAAAAAGAACTATCAAAAATGAATTAGGTTTTCTTCAATTCATTATTCATCAACTGTTAGGAAAAGATAGGTACTATTAAAACTGTGATTACTATTGAAACATCTATATTCAAGTGGGGAAAATACATGAAAATGTTTGATCACCCATACATGAAGAAATTGTTATTAGTTGTTAAATATTTATTCAAACAGTAGGTGCACACAGGAACTCTATATGTGTGTGCATAGTGAATGAATTCAAGTGTGTTTAACTCTCCTCGTGAATGGAATTTGCACAAATACATTCATTTTGCAGATAAATAATAATGAGGTTAAGAATCTGCAAAACGGAAAGTCTGAGTGATCCTTTATCATTCCTACTCTCATGGATTTCCATTAGATAATGTGAATAACCCTATCTCAAGTGTATTTCTTCTATTAGTAACCCACCAAGAAGACTAAAACTCCCAAAGACTGGACTATTAGTTTGGTAAAACTAACCAGCAGAAGTAATTTTGAATAGTTTTGAAAGCAGAAAGCAACATATTTGAGAATATCTAGTAGGTAAGGTAAAAAGATAACACTTGAAATTTTGGAACCAGATCCTTCTTTAGAGTGGTAGCAAAGGCAAGCGATCAGGAGAGATGTCTCTATTTATATGGCGGGAGGAGTAATTGGTAGAACGACTTGAAACCCATAATTAGGATCTTGGACTTGATACAAAGTAGAATTAGGAAAAAGATTGATGTGATTAAAACAGCAGTGGTGATGAGTACTGCCACTGGGTGAAGAATGGGCTGGCAGGCGTGGAGCAGCTGGCTGCCTGGAAGCTGGCAGAGGGTCCCCATCCTGGAACAGCTGCCCAGAGAGGTGGGTAGAGCCAAGGCAAGGTACAGTACCGAGACAGAGTCTACGGGCTTCAACAGTGGAATCCGCCTCCTTTTGGTCTCCTGAGACTCCAGATGAGTGATGACTTCGGACCTCCTCTGGACTTTTACCTGGAAACATAATCTTTTCAGTGGCATTTAGCACAACATATTGTTACATGAACTAAACTGAAATATTTTTTCTTTCTTTTTGCCACTGTATCACCTCCAAAGCAAAGACAAATTTCTGATGCGATTTCAAAAGTGAAAAAATGACTTTTATCATCATATAATTTATAATTACAGCTTCAAAATATGATGAAAATATAATTGGTGAAATTGCATGGAAAGATAAGGATTATCTTGTTGCATTTTGATGTTTCTTCAGATGTTTCATTTTTCAGTCAAGGAAATTGAGACTTCTTTAACACAAAATATGGAGATAGATTCATTGAAATTTGAATCCTAGCTTTTTATTCACTATCTGGGAAACTGTAGGAAAGTTATTATGTTTTCCTTATTTCTTTGTCTATAAAATACAGACAAGCATGGTAAAATAGACATTATAATACAAATTCAGCATTGTTTTTCAGATCACTGCGGCATAGCGATTAATGGTATATTTGCTATCATAGAGCCATAATACTTGGGCTTAATAGCCAACCCATTGTTCCTGAGCAATGAAAGCATGGACAGGCTAAAACTGTCCCTCTGTGCCTCTCTTCCTTCCTTTGTGAAGTAACCTATGTATGTCTATTATTTATGTGTTATTAAATAAGAAAATACATGTATGTGTTTCACATAATTCCACCTCAAGCAAATAGTAATGGATAAAAGCAAGCTATACCTACAATGTTATTGTTATCATTCACATTGCTATATATTGGCCACTGCATCAGATAGAGGATGTCCAGAAATTAAAATACATACCTTCTCTCAAAAGCTCAGAGTCTGAGTAGAAGGCATAAAGTAAACAGCAACTACAACTGAGTGTGAGAAAAGCTGTCGCGGAGGTCCTGCAGTCTTTCTTGGAGCTGTAAAAGCTCTGGGTGTAAAAGGACCTGGTTGATATGCATCATTTCAGGTGAGAACTGAGTTATGAGCAAGATTTGCCAGCAGAAAGTTGAGTGGGGTGAAGGGAGTTGCGTATCCTGGGAGTAGAGATAAATCACCAGGACAGAAAATAAATGTTTGGAATCAGACAAAAATCCAAGGACCATTGGTTATTTTGTGGGGTTGATGATAGGTTATATAGGTAGCATAGGGAGATGTGGAACTCAATAGGAAAATAGTGGATCCATGGAAAAAGATCCCGTGAATTGCGTTGCTCAGTTATGTGTAACTCATTCGGAAAACAATATGATTCAACCAAGGTATTTCAACCCAATGAGTGATGTGATTAGGTTCTCCTTGACGAGCCTGACAGATTTCGCACGTTCAGTTCTGCTTGCGTGTCAGTACTGCCCACAATCACCTATTGACATGCCTGATTTTCTGTTTTCTACCAGATGGCAAATTCCTGAAGGTAGCCATCTATTCTCAGCATCTCTCAGGGAGTCAGGAAGAAACAGCAGCACTCTCATTTTATGCATGAGGATATATTCCAAGGCTATGTGAATGCCTGAAACTGCGGATACTATCAAACTTAACACAGTCTATACTATCTTCCTGTCCCCTGAGTACTAGGCTAATCTGTCCTTAATCCATGTGAATTTCTGCAAATCAAACATTGATAGTGGAAGAGAACATGAATCCAAGAGATATTTAATAAAGTTAATGAGTATAGGAGTTGGGGATGGATTGATTTTGAGGATTAAAGACCTTGAGATTTCAAGAAGAAAACAACCTTGAAAATTCAAGTTAGGTCAATGCAGTGGATGGCAGTACCATTTTCTGGAAGTTAATGCCTGGGAGTAAGGAAATACCCAGAAGGAAGTACACTGGTGGAAATGTTGTTCTTAATTTTGGACAAACCTAGTTTAAAGAACCTTGGGTAAAGTGAAGTATGATCTAGAAAGCTGGGCAATAATCAGTCTCACCCAAAATGTCCTTTAACTCACAGCAATTTCCACTTAGCAATGGTTTTTTTAAAAACCAAGCAAATAATTTCTAAACTGTTAAAATGATATGTGCACAATGAATTGATTGTTAATGGTTACAAAACCAAAAGATGTAGTCTTCTTGCCCCTCTTTATGGAAGGCCTTTAAACCTACCCATCTCTGGAAAAGTTCAAGATGAAAAATCATTCCTTCAAAAAACCTTACCACACTCCACCAGATTTCATGAACACTCATAACATTTGGATTCATTTGCATGTGGCCTTTTTCCCAATACATTTTCCCAGTACGTTTTTCCAGTATGTTAAGGTATTTGTATTCACCTTCCTTTAATATATGAGGGGTGATCAAAATGATGAATGTCAAAATAAAGTTATTACTCTAAAAGAAACATTACCATTAACCCCTCTCAAAATATTCCACCTTATTCTATCATTCTTATTGCATTTTAAAGCAATAACTTTCATGAGTGTTTTATAAACTGAGTCAAAAAAATTGGCAACCCAAGACCTGAAGTTATGTAACAAAGCTGCTGTGATAGAAGCTGCATGATACTGGCACAAAAACAGACATGGAGATTAATGGAGCAGAGAGGAGGATGCAGACACACCTCCAAGCAGAAGAGAGGGTGCAGTTCAACTGTTTGGTTTTCCCCCAAAGGGTCAAAGTCACACAGTGCAGGAAAGACAATTTCTTTGATAAATGGTGTTCTTTTAAAGAATCATGGCAAACTGGCTCTCCATACTGAGAAGACTGAATCTAGATCTACATCTCTCAGCACGCACTACACTATAATCGAAATGGATCAAAGAACTGACTGCTAAATAAGAAGCACTTAACCTGTTAGAAGAAAAGGCAGGTAAAAGTCTTGGATCATAGGCATAGGCAAGAAATTTCTGAATAAATACTTCTGGAATCAACATATGGGACCATGTTAAATCAAAAATCCTCACCCCCTCAAAAAAAAAAAAAACGTGACAATTACAGCAACAACAACAAAACAACCAATAGAGTGAAAAGATAAATTTCAAAATGACAAAAAGTTTTTGCAATGATTCTTCAGAGGACTCAACCTATCTAGAATTATAAAGAACTTAAAATAAAATAGACTTTTTGAAATAAAAGAGCTAATCAAAAACTGGCAAAGTGAAGTGAATAGACATTTCATTTATATGAAAGAATTATATGAAAGAATGCTCAATATTGCTACTGATTAGAGATATATAAATTAAAACAGCATTGAGATTTCGTCTTATTCCTGAAAGAATGACCATCACCAAGAAATCAAATAGTGTGCTGGGTACATATCACACTCAGTATATTTGCCTGCCTGGCAAATGTGAGGTCCTGAGTTCAATTTCCAGGACCCCCCCCCAAATACATAAATAAAACAGTAACAAATGCTACAGAGACTGTAGAGAAAAAGGAACTCATCCACGCTGTTGATTGGAATGCAAGCTAACTGCGATGGAAATCAGTATGGAGATTCCTCAGAAAATTAAAGCTAGAAACTCCATTTGACCCAGCTAATCCCCATCTAGCTATTTTCTCAAAAGAATTAAATGCATCATGTTATAAAGATACATGCATGTACATGTTTACAGCAACCCAATTCATAATAGTTAAATCTCAGAAGCAGCCTATAATTTCACCACAGACGAATGGATAAAGAAAATGAGATATTTACACACCATGGAATAACAGTATGCTATAGGTACGTGAATCATTTATAGGAAAATGGATATACTTTGAGACCATAATATTAAGCAAATAAATCCGTCACACAATCTTAAATATCATATTGTTTGGATTACATGAGACACAGAGTGAAAATAAAGAACAAGATAAAAGACAGACAATACAAAGTGAGATAGGTTGTTTTCAGAGGATAAAGGAGATCAAGAGATGGAGGGAGGAGGATGCAAGGGGAGTAACAGGGATGAAAAAAAGGATTGGAGTGCGTTGTATATATGTACCAACTCCACCCAAGGAATATAAGAACTACATCCTGGAAACAGGTACAAAGAAAGGAGGGTGATGGAGAGATAGGTGGAGGAGAGAGAGGGAGTGAAGGGAAGGGGATGAAAAATGGAGCTAACATGTATTATATGCATGTAATAACTTCCTGTAAGGAATACCAACATTACATTCTACATACTTGTACTTACTAATAAACTAACAGATTTTAGTAAGTTGGGGATTGCAAAGGGGAAGACAGGCCCATAAAAACATTGCAATATGTCTCTACCATGTTCACTGGAACTGGTAACACTTGACTTCCAGTATTAATCACTCCCAAATCAATATGAGCATAAACAGTCAATGATTTGAATGGATTTGCAACATTGAGGCAGCTACGACAATACAAGTAGGCCCAAGAGGATTTGCAGGATTGTTCCCATGGTAGGAATGACAGGATAGTGTTTTAAGTGAGGACAGGTATTTTGAGGGGGGTTAATGAAGATATATCTTTTACTGTGAAACTTAAAAAAAAATGTACATGTTCACTGTATTTTTTGATCACATAATATCTGCAAAGCAGGAGCATGGATAGTTTCATGATTTTGGAAGCAGACAAGTAAGTTTTAAATTCACCACTCTGCAGCTCAACTGAATGATCTGGGGCAAACAGATTGCCTGGTTTCACTTCATTTTTCTCCTGTGTACAGTTCAAACGCAGTGCCCTCCATGGATGGTTGAATACTCTCCTGGCTTTTCATCATGGTCAACATATGCTCTCATCTCTGTGCTTGCTTTAGTTCAGCCACACTGACCTCCACACTCTCCCTGGAACAAACTAGGCATCCTCTTTCCTCAGGAGTCTTCTTCCCCAGCTTTCTGCATGACCAGCTGCCTCGCTGTCCTCAAATGTTACAAGTCATCTTCCAGCATCCAGCTATAACTGAGGGGGACATGCTGCCATTTCTTGCATGGAACACTGGCATGCATATTGTCAAAAGCTGCAATGAAATACACTCCAGAGGAAAGTTATCTTTGAAAAGCAGTATGTGTGAAATATATTATTACAATACATAGTATTGCTTTTGACGTAATTTTGACATTTGAAATGCAATTAAAAATTCAATTTGTCTGTGAGATCTTTCCTGGGTACCCTAGGTAAAATTTCAGCTTCGCATCATAATATTTTATATTTCCCTTGTCTGCTTTATTTTTCTCCTTAGCACTTATTACAGTCCAATATGCTATGTATTTTAACTTATTTATGTTCATGTACCAAACAGAAAAATAAGCTCCTTGAAGATGGAGAATTTTATATCACTCACTCATTGCTGTGTTCTTCAGGACCCAGAACAATGCCCAGAATATAGTGGACACTCAAAAATGTATTTTTGAGGAATAAATTGCATACAAGAATTGTTTAGCACACTGTCTAGCTAGCATACATCGAGTACCCAGCAAAGAGTAGTTCCTAGTGTTGTGAACTTTGTTAATATTTACAGTACAGAATTTTTTTTTTGAGGCAGGGTCTCACTATGTAGTGCAGGCTGATTTTGAACTTGCTTATGTAGCCCAAGGTGACCTTAAGCTCATGGTGATCCTCCTGCCTCAGCCTCCCAACTGCTGGGATTATAGGCAGTCACTACCACACCCAGCTTACAGGATCTTTAGATATCATGAAATACACTGTGTTCATTATCTTATTACTTTTTCATTATTATATATCCAGGAAATGAATGATAGGACAAACAAAAACAACTAAATTTACAGTTAAACTGCAAGGATCATCATTGGTGATGTGGTCACAGACCCTGAAAGGGGTGGGAATCAGGCACTCAACAAAGCAGCTCCTTAATCTTAAGAACCTGCCACCCAAATCCTCTCATTTCTAATGAGCAAGTTATCATTCAAAGCACTTTGTAGTGCTCGCATGTGAGTCCACAGGTAGCTAAGCTGATGTAAAAGGCAAAGCCTTTCACCTCTTTATTTTCTTTCAAAATTAAATTCTCTTACAATGAATGAGAAATGGATTTAACACCATAAAGTAGTACTATAGTACTTTATTTCATATAGACGTGTGTATATGTGTATGCAGGAAAAAGCACACACACCCATGCACACACACACACACACACACACACACACACACACATATTTCTGGCTGAAAAGTTTCTATTGTTTGATATCCCTTTGTCTTAGTGATTTGTGTCTTGTGTGAAGATATTTCCAAAGTGTTGTTAATGACTTCCAAAGGGGGAAGTGTGTCTGTCAAAACCAGACTGAGCTGGTCTGACTGTCGACAGTCCTGAGAGGCAGCATTCAAGGCAGGTTTAATTTACAAACCACTCTTGATCCTGACAGTAAAGTATGCCTGAAAAACAAATTGACGTGGAATGAAACTGACATTGAAATATTATCCTAAAATCTTGAAAATCATGCTAGAGAATTCCAGTAGGTAACTAAGAGGAGTTGGTGAAAATGAAAAAATTGGTAATGATCTTTCCTTAGGACACGCATTTTCCTGCCTGGGTCAGGCTGATTTTTGCATGTAATTAGTTACTGTGGTATTTCATTGTATCATTAAATCAATTTTAGTCACAATTTAGTTTAATATTTAGAAAGTTTTGTACTCATGTCAAAGTCAAAACAAATTTTGAAAGTAGCAGAAATAATCTGAGTCTATGTTACCAAAAAAAAAAAAAAAAAAAAAATTAAAACCTTTAACTCAGGACCTAAACTGAATTGAAAAATTGTTATATTTTAAAAAGCTTTGGGCTAAATCAATCACTGTAATGTGAACAAGTTATTTAGTCTTTGCTTTTTTAAAGGACCAACACCAACAGAATCATTTCTAGTCCATTATACCTGTTTTGAATCATAAATAAGATATGATATTGGGTCAAGTACCAGAAGATTGGTAGAACTCATTTTGACATATATGTCAATAAAAGTCTCACATCTGCTATCCTATGGAAAGGAATAATTGTGTAAAACTAAGAGGATAAATATTAGTAGTTATATTTTATAGATAAATAGATTTAGAATGACTGAGTAGCTTTCCCTGGTCACTAATATGAGTTAAAATTAACATCTAATTCTTGCATCTTCTGATTCTTGGCTTACTTACTGTTCTTGTTAATTCTACTACTCACATACATTATGATAGTCTACTCTTGAGTGAATATCATGATCTAGTAAAAATAGTTTTAAATTTTCTTTCCAATTAAATTCTCAATACACATTAATTCAGCAGATATTTTAGGAGCACCTCCTCTGTGCTAGGCACCATTTGCCAACAGTAAATGGCAGAAGAAAAGTCTCTGCCCCATGAAGTTAATTTGGTGGGAGAGTAGATTAATTCCTTCAGCCAACATGCATGTGTATTATTATGTCCTAGACACAGTCTAGAAACTAACAATGTAAAGAGCCCTTTACCTAACATTAGAAAAATACCAGGAAAGTCAGAATGAAGAGATAATAAAATTTGAACTCTATGGGCACAATAACAGGAAAGGAGCTGCTGGATTACTAACTAAGCCATATGAGTTTTTGGCAACAAATTGGATTCTTTATGAAAAACAAAATTATTTGCATTTTAGCATGGTGTGTTTTTAAGTGTATTCAGAAATGATTTTGGTAGATTTATGTGTGTCAAACTTTTGGTGTCCTATAAGGAGAAATGCATGTAAAATTGTACATTATGAGGTAAGTTAATAGTTCACAAGTTACTATTCAAAAATATTTTTTACATATTCATTTAATATAACAGTAGGCAATGCAAATTGCTTTGTTAAGTAGTGAAAACATTTATGTATATCACCGAATGTATTTTTATGGTAACACATCTGGGTTCTCCCTAAGTCATCTTTCTAGCTTATTTTCTTAAAATCAATTCCAAATTCAAATAAGATCTAAATATTGAAACCAGGTTAACACATGCAATATAGTTTAAATATCTAAAATTTGCTACAGGACAAAATAGTAACAACATCCAGATCTGTGATTAAGTCTGAGGTAAATCATGGCTTTGTAATGCTTTTGACTTTTCTAAGATCTACTAAAGTTTACTAACTTTATACTTCAATAAGTATGCCATCCTGGGGCTCCTAGGATTCTCTTAAATATTTGTGCACAATAATCCTCTCTAAGTCTGCCCATTGCTGTTGCTTTCTAAGCATAAAAAGGTTTGTCTCATTGGCCCAACTTATTTTTTTTTTTAATCCAGCCCTTCCAATTTTCTATGCATCTTTTAACCCTCTGTAATCCTGATACAGTCTGTGGTAGCAGTCATTTGGGGAAGCATAGTATTTGTTGGAATAATGAGACACATTACTTTACCTATTTACTTTTTTCTTTTTTGAAAGCACATTTTGCTTTTTACTCTGTCTACATATTTATGGGTCTTGAGCACATACGCCAAATCCAAGTTTTAACTTCCTAAGACAAAGTCTGGGAGACAACATCAGGAGGACTGGCTGGAGATATGGCATATTTACACAATGAGGAGTTGGGTTTAGAGATATTTTGGTGGCATATACAGCATCCTTCTTGTTCCACTGACATTTATGACTAAGGTACAGGGATGCTATGATGGACTTGCTCAGGCAAATGGGGACTGAACAGGAACTGGCAGAACATATCAAGGAAGAATTGTTTCCCTTCAGTTCCCCACATAATCTTAATTAAATGTTTGTCATGCACTCTATACAAAATACTCTGATGCATTTAGCTGACAAATATTTTAAATATGTAATTAATATTAACCATTCTGCTGGGAACAGGGAACTCAGTAAAAATTGTAATACATTCTGGCCTGAGCAGAGTTCAAAGTATGATGGACATTCTTGCCTGGAAAATAAATAGATCTCAAATGTAGATGTGGGTGTTTTGATTGAAAACTGGAACTATTTTGAGTATCGCACAGGAGTGAAAACTTTGTAGAACTAAGAACAGAAACTATCTTGTATTTGCCTTTGTGTTCCTAGTTTGACGCAATCCAGCAGATAAGAGTTGCTCAGTGTTGATGGAACAAATGTTAGATTGCCTGCTTCAGGATGCTTACCTTGTTTCCTCATCTATCAGACTTCTCATCACAATGATGCCTTTGTGGCATTACTTTAAACACGATATTCTTTGTTCATCCACAAACTTCTCCAGTTAAACAATGTACTTCTTGCGCGTGAGCCCTTCTGAGCTCCCTGGAGTGCGTGGAGGTCCGCTGCTGAACTGGAGTCAAAAAGGAGTGATGTGAGCCTGGCCACTAATGTCCCTACTCAGTTATAACCGACCAGCATTCTCATTTGACTCTTCTGAGTTAAGACTCTTGTTCAAAGCAATAATAGCTTTTTCATTCTTCTTCAGCATTTGAGGAGTGACAGCATGGCAAGGTGACAAGCAATGACTTGAGAGTTCCAAAAGGCCACACTAGAGTGATTGCTGAGAAATGCTAGAGCCTCTCCTACATTCTCTGGCAACACATGATTCTGCTCATCGTGAGCTAGATCAGAGATTCAAAATCAGAAGGTCAGACTGCCATGGTTCAAACCAAATTCTTTTGCACTAAAATGAAAGACAAGGATGCTGAGCAATATAGAAATATTATGTTTCTTCACTAAAGGGTTTAGATCACCTTTACCTAGAGGGGCTTTTTCCTTTCTTTGTCATGGGCATTCAAAGGCAAAACCATCTGTTATCCCACACCAAGTTCTCTCACCCAGAGACTGAAGAATGAGTTACATACTTTCCTCTTCTGAGTCCACCAAGGGAAAGGTTACAATTGCTGGAAAAACTTTAAAATGGGCAGCTGAGAAGATGGATCAAGAATAAAAGTTTTCGGAACCAATTTTAATAAACATATCTTTTTCTTGTATGGTTGTGTATGTGTGTGTGTGTGTGTGTGTGTGTGTGTGTGTGTGTGTGTGATTTTTAAAACCAAGTTCTCTTAGAAACATTGTAATTTATATGACTAGTAATTGAAAACATACTAGAGAGGAAATAATATTGAATATCACTGGAAAGACTTTAAAGAGGGAAAATAGCTTATTCTATCTGTTTCTTTTGTGCTACAATTTGTTGCTGAATACTATAACATCACCCTCTGTTCTCATGAAATATAATTCTCAAATGTCTATGAGAAATATGTGAGAAAGCAAAATTTTTTATATTGTAACTAAAACAATTAACCTGTGCAGGTTAATTGGACCTTTGTAGGTCCAATTAAATGTCCCAAAATGATTATCCAAATTACTGTTACTGTATAATTTATGAAATTTAAGTTTTAAAAAATGTAACCTAAGTGATAAAATATTTTATTTAAAAAATTTAAGAAGCTATTTTATTTTCCACCATGGGAAGTACTTTATTTTCACTTTGGTGCATTGACACATTTTATTTTCTCTGTTCTCTATGTTATATTTTATTCCTTGTTTAGCTTCATTTTGGTTTTGGTTTTTAGATTTTACATCTGTTTGCACAGTCTGTAGCCTAAAGTTAATAAAATTGTTTTAGTTAACAAAGAAGACAAAGAATTTAAAGTGGGAAATAAAGCTGAGAGAAAATGCTTACAGTAATATTTAGAGGAGTTTATCTCTTACAAATTAATTTCTGGATGTCACTTTTAGTAGGCTTGTGTTCTGGAATTATTTCAATGATACAAAACTATTTTCTCACAGTAACTCTAGTCAGTGGCTCTTCTTTCTTCTGAAGTTTCTTTAGAAAAGTGTAACATGAACAATTCAAATTTGAATACTCAGAGTTAACAGTTACTGAAACTAAAATTGAGCACAGATTTGGTGCATTCTGAAAAGTAATTTACTGCACACTTAAATCTCCTGCTGTCTCTTTAGAGATGTGTCAAAGAAATTTTAAAATGTAAAATAAACCAAACAAATATAATCTTGAATTTCTGCAAACTATGCAGTGTAGAAATTCCAATAATCCACTTCCTCTATGTCTACATCAATGAAATATAGTAATTTCATGGATTTTCCCAATATTTCTACAAGAATAAGAGCTAGATACATGAACAAGAGTTAGAGATTTTATAATATAACATAATCTTTAAATTTTACCTGACAGTATTTGATTCATGACATAATATTTGAATTTTTGACATAATTAAGTAGTCAACAGAACTATTCACCAAATCACTAAGATACATTCCATGTAGTTTATAATCATTTTTATAGATAAAAATACTAATTTTGTTGCAAAAAAGAACAATTGATAATCTAAATTCGGCTAATGCTTTCTGAAACAATTATAGTGTTTTTTTTTTAAATTTTAAGAGTCATCTATATTTAAAGAGTAATTATCCAAATATATTCTATGCGGAGGAAAATTAAACTAAACCTGAAAAGACAGGAAGCCTAAGGACAAGATTCAAACTTACGGGCTCTATAGCAAGCCATAACCTGTCTATAATCTGCTAGTAATTCAAGAACATGAGTATGGATTAGGAGAGCAAGTTAATGTACTAAAATGGTAAATTTTCAATAATTACTTTAGTGTTAGGAACTGTGCCAGTCATTCTGTGTCTAAAACCAATAGGACATAGTCATATATATATATATATATATATATATATATATATATATATTACATATATATATATATCTGCAGGTATCTCTATGTTTTATTATTGTATGAGTCAAAACTGAATTTACATTTATTAAAATACATCTCTCGAGGATATCAAATCTTCCCCTATAAATTAAACAAGTTGAACGAATGATTCCCATGGCCTTATTAGATATAATGATAGCTGGGCATTAACTACACTGAAAACCCTTCTAAAAGTTTTACATTTGTAATATATACATAAATGTTTGTTATGTTTACAAAGTTAGAATTTAAAAAAAGAAAAAAAAAAACGTTTCATGTATTTGTGTAAAGATTGCTGTCTTATAATTTTAAGTAGAAACATACAATGGAAATAACCAGTTTTATTATTTCCCTAATTCTCAACTGCATTTTTCTAAAGATCAACTTGCCCATCTACCACTTTACATTTTTTAAAAAATATAACTTGATTTTCTCCCTATTTCTCCTCATCAACCACCAATTTCTTTCTGGCTTGTCTTGTGCCATACTGGCTGGACCCATCCTCGTCAAGTGTACCGCTGTTATTCTTAGGGATGGCCAAAGCTGCAGGGTGGGGGGAAGGCAGCTGAACACCAGGGGTAGATTCAGCAACTCTGTGCCTACCCTTTCAGAGAATGAAAGCCTAAAACCAGTGTTAATCCTTAAACAGGGACCTGCAAAATGTGTTTTTAAAATGATTGCTTCTTAAAGTTGCATCTCAGGCTTCTGTATTTTATAATCAATGATTGTTATAATATTTTGTTACACAGTATTAAAGTTTCTCCTTCTAGGGTGTTCCAAGGAGCAAGTAAGTAGTATTATTTACCTATTTATTTAATGAGGATAAAGAAATACAGTTTGATTTTTTATTACTCTAATCCATGTAGAAACTTGAGCAATGAATAAGATTTCTCTGTTAACAATGACACTTTATTCCATTTGACTAATGCAGATGTGGCCTCAGCTCATACATTATTCAGTGAAGTGCTGAAAGCTTTTGCTCAAGAATTTCCTCTCCAAAATGACTTTGGTAGATAACATTTTTCTCCATATGCATAAAACTACATAAACTTTCAATTGTGAGGAGGGAAAATATAAGAATATTTTCCAAATGTACTGATATTAAAACATTTAAAATAAAGTTAAAATTTAAAACTTAAAGTTCTCCCTTAACTTTGTTATGCACTTTCTATTTTCAAAGAAATCCTTCCTTAACAGCAACCCAATTTTCAAATATATTGTCTCTCCTGAACAAGCAAGGAAAACTTTTAAATTAAGCTTGCTCAAAATTGCCAATAATATATTTAGTAGTGATCTTTAAGGTTTCTAAAAATATTTAAAGATATTAAGATAAAAATAATTTTATTGGCTGATCTCATTTTTATGACTCTATAAAATGTTTAATTAAGTTATTGATTTCTGTGAGGTTTTATAATATCACAAAGGAAATATAAGTGAAACTTCAGAGAGACCTCTATTGTCATTAACATGTAATTATGCAATGAAATCTGGCTTCCATTAAGTGAAAACTATACTCATGAGACTAATATCTTTTCATGTAGTCACAAAAAGTCAAAACATAAACTAAATCACTTTTATTTATTTTGTTGAAACCTAAGCCAAGAAATTATATTTATAAAAAATAAACTACAGATTACATTGTTAAATCAGCTGTGTAGGTCTTTAAACTGATGAATCCTGAGCAGTTGGTAAGGTAGACAACAATCACACAGGCGTTCAGTATTCTATCAAGGGATCCATAAAGAAATGAAGAGATACCCGAGTGATCAGAAATCAACATCCTTCTTGAGGTAACCTTTTCCTTCACGCAATTCCAGGATGAATCATTATTTAAAAAGACATTTAATTTGTAACTCGTTGGAGGAAATCATGCATTAAAGTAACAAGCTAAACACCTGTCTGTAAACACACTCTAAATAACACGCTGATCTTAAATAGAATTTTTTTTTTAAAGGACGACTTCTCAAGTCCACTGCTTAGAAATAGTGCTAGGTAGATTCTTAAAAATTGCAATAAACTTCTGCATATGTAATAGCTTGATATTTCATGTTAGTTTTGGCCAAATATGTGAGTGTACTTCCTATTTATACTTGTTTGCTCTTCTTTCTAGGGAAGACAGCCACTCTAACATGAAAATCATTATAAATTGACTTCTACCATTTTGGGAAGTCTCAAGAGGGCAGAAATTACGAATGTGCAAGGGTTTCCTTTACCTGAGAGAAAATGTCATGGTTCATATTTTCCCCTAATCAAATAAATTCGTGGTAAATTTTTCCTTGACCTTGTGGTACTGTATCATACAGCAAATTGAATTGGAATTAAAGGACATTGAAGTCTAAATAGCTAGAAAAGCCACAGGTTTTATACTGGGATATAGTCAATTCAATGAACATTAACCCCTTTTTATTGTGGTTATGTTGTACAACTTCCTGACAGATAGCAGATTCTTAGGGAATAATGGTCACAAAATAGTTGTAGTATGTATTATAGCAATTTTCACCTGATGTTCCTCAACAGGTTGTGGTGAATTTAGATAGGTCTATTTATTCTGAAAATGCACTGCTACGATCTAATAGAAAATGCTGAGTTATTTTCTTGCTTACTAGAGACATGACTAAAGAAGCTAGCTAGTTATTTTACAACAGAGATTCCATTGACTTTAAGGTGTTTATCAACTGTCTAAATTAGTAGAATACTATATACCCCACATTTCTAATATCAACAGGGTTTAAATTATTTTGAGTCTCCTTTAGAAACTAGATATAAGAAAAGAGTACTGAATATCTTTAGTAATAATAATAATGCAAAACAAATTTCAATAAACCTGTAGAGTTTTTCTAGGTGTTAAACATTGCGCTTGACATACCCTAACCCACCAAATCATTCCAATAATCTTATGCAAACAATGCCCTTGCTATTGTTCCTATCTTATGTATGAGAAAAATATCTAAGTTCAGGGAGACTGAATAACATGCTCTAATTTGCAAAGACAGGAAATGATAAAGCCAAGTAATATTTCTTTGGGCATGGGTAATCTATGTTTATTTATTTAAATACAAGAACATTCCACAAAACAGGGGTTCTAAACACATCAAACTTTGACTATGATGAGATATAAAGGCAGATAAATTATTTGAGATTGAAGAAGAAAAAGAGGCATGGGGACTCCTATAGTTTTTTTAAAAAATGTTTCCCAATGTTTCCAGAATCCACGTGTATGGAAGACTTATTGATCACCAGCCTGTGGTGGTACTGTGAGGTCATGGACCCTGTCAGATGTGGGCCAGGTACAAGGAGGCTGTGGCTTTGAAGGTGTGCACGTGAAGAAGACATTAGGACACAGACCCTTTGCGCTCTCTCTCTCTCTCTCTCTCTCTCTCTCTCTCTCTCTCTCTCTCTCTCTCTGTCTCTCTGGCATCCTGGCCATCATGATCTCAAAGACCTTTTCGATGATGATGTTCTGTGATGTTACAAGCTGATCACAAGCTGCCATCTCTGGAATCACGAACCAAATAAACCTTTTCTCATGTACGTTGATTTTCACAGGTACTTGGCCACATACTAATGTAAGGCTGACTAAGGCACTGACCCTTTAGAATGAAGAATGCTCAGGAGAATCCTGCACCAAGGAACATTTACTATCAAAGGTATCCCTGGGTTTATGGGAGAAATTTGTGTAAAATGTATAAATTTGATAATATCATTTTAGCAGTGTTAAATTTTCTGATTGTTCATTGAATGTTTGATTCCTCTACGAATCCATACACTGAAGCTGTAACCCCCAGTGAGATGGGGTACTGGGATGGGAAGCTTCTGAGAGGTGATGAGATTTAAGTGAAATCCAAAGAGTAGTTGCTGTTTGAAGCAGTTAGTGCCCTTACCAAAGGGAGCACAGAAAACCTCCTTGCTATTCCACCGTGGGAGGAGAACACAGAGAACACAGAAATGGGCCCTCCCCACACGCTAAGTCTTGGTCTTGGACTTGCCAGCTTCAAGAAGGTGAGAAATAAAATTCCATTTATAAACTACCAGATTATGGTAACTTGTTATAGCTATCAGAATGGACTAGGACAGTGATGATTTTTATAATTGTACTGTAATTATTTAGTTGAATGCCCTTGCTCTTTAATAATAACAACACATTTAGTATTAAAAGACATGCTACCCTCAGCTAAGATGCACACGCACAGGCATACACACAGGAGGAGAAAGAATAAAAACACAAAGTGGACGGGGCAAAGCCCCAGAGAAAATGAGGCAAAATGATTGGCCAGCATGAGTAAGATGTACACTTCTCACTTTGTCCAATAAATTAAATTATACAATATTTATTCAAAAGACCCAGGCATGGATGGGACAATAAAATGAAGAGAACTACATCAAGTAAAAGTTTGTTTCTTAAAAAGGAAACAATCAACAAAGTGCAAAGGCAACCTACAGAATGGGAGAAAATCTAGACCAGGTACTCTTGTGACAGAAGATTCGTATCTAAAATAAGTTTAAATAATTTCAACACCAGAAAAACCAAATAGCTTAATCAGCAAATGGGCAAATGAATGAAGCAGAGAGTTATCAAACAAGCACAAAAAGCTAGTAAATATATGGAAAAATGCTCAATATCTTTAATTATTGGAGATCCACAAATACAAACTATATTGACATTCTATTTTAGTTGAGTCAGAACGACGATCATCAGGAATACAAAACACAATAAATGTTGGCACAACTGAAGGGAGAAAAAGGAAACCTTATATACTGTTGGTGAAAATGTAAATTAGTGCATCAGTTGTGGACAGGAGGATAGATTTTCCCTCAAGAAAACTAACAATAGAACTGCCGTATGCTACAACTAAACTACTTCTTAGTCTGCACTCAAAGAGTTAAAGCCAGTGTACAATAAGCCCAAGGGATTACAGACGAGGTACAATAGGGATAATTGCATACTCCTGTACTTTTTGTGGTACAATTCACAACAGCTGAAATAAGGGAACAACCTAGGTGCCTGTGGTCTTTTGAGTAGACAAAAATTGTGGTGCATGTAAAGAGCAGAGTATTATTCAGGCACCAGGAGGAATGAAACTGTCATTTGGAGGAAAATGGATGGGACTGGAGATCATCAAGATAAGCTAAATAAGGCAGGCTCACTAAGACAAGCATACAGGTTTTACCTAAAATATAGAACCTAAGAAGGTGAGAGAGAGAGAGAGAGAGAGAGAGAGAGAGAGAGAGAGAGAGAGAGAGAGGACATGGGAATAGAAGGGAGAATTATTAGACTAAAAGAAGGGGACAAAAGGGAGGAAAGAGGAGGATGTAAGTGATTGTAATGAAGGGTTAGTTGTGATATACATAATATGCATGTGTGAAAATGGCACAATGAAAACAAATATTTTGTAAAATGTATAAGCACGAATATAAATATTTTAAATACTGGCTTATCCATTGCTTTAATGCAGTATTTTAAAAAAAGTTTTTGTTAGATCATGTTTGCAGTACGCAATGTTTTCACCCTCATGTGGAGAGGGCACATCTAACACATCTCAATCACCCTGTTCACTCTTTTGCCCTCCCACCCACCTCTCTCCTTCTCCTGATAGAAAGATCTGTTTCTCTACTTTCCTTTAATCTCTCTTTGTTTTCTCTTTATTAATAATTTGAGTTCCTCATATAAAAGAAACCCACCAGGCAATATTTGAGCTTGCATGTATGATTTATTTCAGACAACATCTTAAGCTGCATCTCTTTTCCAGGAAATGACTCAAGCTTTTCTTTATGGCAGAGTAGTACTCCACTGTGTGTGTGTGAATACATTTTCTTTATCCATTTATATGCTGAAGGACATACAGGCTGCTTCTAAGATTTAGCTATCATGAAATGTGTTGCTATAAGTTCAGGTATGTGTGTATTACTGTAATGTGTCTTTAACTTTTTTGAAAATATACCTTGGAGGGGAATAACTGGGTCAGATGGAATTTCTGTCTCAGTTTTTGAGTAATCTCTATCCTGATCTCCGTAGTGGCTGCATTAGCTTACATTCCTACCAAGAGTATAGAAGGGTTCTTTATTTCTGCAGCCTCTCTGGTATTTCCTATTATTTGATTTGTTGATGATAGGCATTCTTTCTGGGTAAGATGGAATCTCAGTGTTGATTTAATTTATATTTCTTTAATGAACGGCGGTTTCAATATATTTTACTATTATAAATTCACAAAGTGAGCTGTGCCATGGATTTATGCCTGATTGAAAATCACTAACAAAAGAAGAACATTGATGGATAAGTTATGCAAAGAGGCTCTCCTTCAAGTTCTTATTTCAGGCCATATCAGCCCCTGATCAATGCATTTAAAATAGAGAATTTCAAACACCTTTGATTTTCAGGATATTTGGTAAAGTACTTTTAGTCTATTGTCTAAGGATTAAGGAACAGATTTCTTTCCCATTTGAGATAGGTTTTCACTGTGTATTTCAAACTGGCTTTGAACTCATTCTGTAGTTCACAGTGACTTTGAGTCCATGACCATCCTTCTGCTCAGCAGCCTGCATGCTGAAATTATAGGTGTGGGCTCCTAGACCAGGCAACCTTCTTCATTTGTATGTAGTTACCGACATGCCTGTTTAATAAAGTGTTTTTTCCCCCGCAAATAGCAAGTTGATGTGGAGACTAATATCTGTGCGAGAGTGATATTTTTCTTGCCCTTTCAACTTTGAACTCCAGTGTCAAGTATCCAAGCTGGCCCTGCAGATTTTCAACACTGCAGATTTGAGAAAAGCCCTGATCATCTTGGGTCCCAGGGATGGCAAGATGAGAAGGTGACTTACTATTTGAATATCCATGTCCTTATCTATGTTGGGAGTAATGATTATCTACATTGTACTACTGAGCAAGTCAGAATTGATAACTGTGTGCAGTAATTGGCACGTTTTTTAAAAAGCACTATGTACTTCCATTTTTAAAAGGTTGATCTGTGGATGTAAATTACAGTTAGATGAGATTTAGAAATTGTGGTGTGCTATTGCAGAGTAGAGTGAGTATAGATAATAATAATGAACTACATATTTCAAAAACTAAAGGAAATGGTTTTGATAGTTTTCACTGTAAAGAAATGATATTTGAGAAGATAAATATATTAACAATTCAACCATTGCACAATACATGCATGAATCAAATCATGTCATAGTACTCTACTGATATATATATATATATATATATATATATAAAGAAATGATATTTGAGAAGATAAATATATTAACACTGTAAAGAAATGATATTTGAGAAGATAAATATATTAACAATTCAACCATTGCACAATACATGCACATGTATGAATCAAATCATCAATCATATCATGTCATAGTACTCTACTGATATATATATATATAAAGAAATGATATTTGAGAAGATAAATATATTAACACTGTAAAGAAATGATATTTGAGAAGATAAATATATTAACAATTCAACCATTGCGCAATACATGCACATGTATGAATCAAATCATGTCATAGTACTCTACTGATATATATATATATATATATATATATATAGAAATGATATTTGAGAAGATAAATATATTAACAATTCAACCATTGCACAATACATGCATGAATCAAATCATGTCATAATACTCTACTGATATATATATATATATATATATATATATATATATATATATATATTTTATGCTTTCCTATCAGTCAAAAATAAATTTTTAAAAATGAATACAAAATTTACATTTGATTTCATTTTTATATAACAATTTAAATAAAATTTAATAATTATGAACATAAGTAGAATACATTCATATATTTCTGATAAAAACTGTGATTAATGATACAAATATGAAAATTTATTATCCAAATTTTCTGGATATCATTGTCTCTTGATGTGTAAGCATGTGTAGGTATACCCCATAGACCAAATTCCAAAGGATAAAAAATTAAAATTTACTTACATATACATTCTAATGAAAGTTGGAAGATGAATTTTGATAGACAACATAGGATAGGACAACAACTTTAGCACTTCATAGTTTTGCTAGATCTCATCTCTAGACCTATTAAATCATCAGTACCACTTAAGTAAAGATGCATTCTTCATTCTTTGACATGATATAGGACAATGCTTTACACAGATAGAATATCACATAAGTATCTTTCTAACCATGTAATAGAATATGTAGAATTCACATTATGATAAAAAAGTGGATTTAAATTAAACCAACACTAAAATTCTTTTCTTTAACATTGGTAGACATGATTGTCTTAGTTTCCAATTAAGACATCACTGGATACAATCAAATCTTTTAACAGTTTGAATATTAACTATAATTTTATAATCATTTTATTCTTTATTATCTTATTTCCAAGTTATTCAGAGACATAAAACTTACAGGCAGTAGCTATCATTCAGATAAATATACACATTCAGAACCTAGAGCAGACATTACTGGTTGTATCTTTTAGTAGACATTTCTGTTTTTATTTTTTGTGGAAGGAATTCAAATGTTTGTTTGATGTATTGTCCCAGGGGATGGATATTACCTGGTTTTAAGCACTTTTTCAAGGATCAGATGATTTTTTAAAATATTTTAGAATTATTTTTATTTTATCCTTTATTCAAGAGCACTTCTGCTTGTTGCAGTGAGAAGCCCTAGAGGCCATGGCCATTGTCCTCACACAGCAGCAACAAAAATGTCCCCACACATTGCCACAGGTCCTTTGGAAGGGTAAGGGGTGATCAAACCCCTTTCCATTAGAGAACCACTGTTTAAACCAGTTGTGGAAGCTCAGTTCCCATGGGAATGAAATGGCCAGTGAGATGCAAGGAGAGACATCCAGGAGTTTTTGGGAAGCTTCCCAGAAAAGGCCCATGAAGGTTTTCTTTCTGCGTGGGTTGCTGTCCCATGAGTACACGGGGCAATGGCAGGCTTCACAATGTTCTGTAAGAAAAATCTAAATAATCTCAGAACTACCGACTTTCAGTTTTGGCTTCAGTTAGCCGTTATTCGAACCTTACTCTACCAACCACGGTGTTCACTCACAGGTCTCAGGAAAACGCCAGGCGTCTTCCTTTTATTATACAAGAGAACACTGGATTTCCCTGACCACAGTTATGTGAAAGTGAGGTGTATTCATGTGACTTTCTTTGCTTAATGTAATGTATGCTTCCTGGGGGGCAGATGACTTTGGAAGTCTTCAGCTATGTTGAGATAAAGTCCACATCTGCCTGGGTCACTCAGACTCCCTGGACAAGCATCCATTCCAATCTGCACTGAAGACTAACACACAAGTGGTAAACCTGCTTAGCACCTACAGAGACCTGGAGCTGTTGCAACAGTGTTAACTAAATACCCGGGACTGATACATCTACCTTAAATCACTTGTCAAATAGATAAATATCTTTTGGCCACTTGTGTTTGAATATTTTAATTTCCTTTCAGATGTAAAGATTAAGACTAAGTGCTGTAATATGCTCGGTGCTTTTCTTTCTTAATTTTCTAAAGAAATATAGGTAACATACCCAAAATTGGTGTTAAGACTATCAAGTAATGAAGAATTTAGACCAATACACATTTCTACATGCAACTGTTCCATAAACCTTTTCATGTTATATAGATGTACCCAGAAACACAAACACTCACATCTCCCTTTCTGCCTAATGAACAGAAACTTCATAGAATAAACAAGCTTGGATTTGTTATATGCAACGAGAAGCCTCATGAGTCTATTTAAAGTGGTACTCAGGCTCAAGTAATTTGCTTGGGTGTGAGATTTACAGTTACCATAAATGCATAGGCACAAAATCTCTGGGGGTTTATTTAAGCTTGATATAGCTGAATTAGTAATTCAGTTACCCAATAGTTCACCGATTAGGTGCTAAATGCCGACTAAATATTAGACAATGCACTTTAGAATATTTTCACCTACACTGTGCCGCTGGTCTAGATTCCAGCATGAAGTCTTCCTGCCATGGGAAGAAATATTTTCTGGAGTCAAGATGGCAGGACTCTCAGTACTGCCACGGTATGATGTGTTCACTGCTAGAACATCTCGTGATGTAGTTAACAAGGGTAATGATGAAAGTAACCGCCACGACCGTAAGCTTTGAGCTCTGCCTCAATTTAAATCTTGGTGTTGTCCCTTATAAGCTGACAAGCAAATTACTTAACCTTTCTGAACTACAATGACATCATTCTAAGAAACCTGGGCCACAAATTTGTGTCATGCACACTAAGCACCTGGCCCAAAGCTTAGTGTAAGGCTGGACTTAATCAAGGTCTCTATTTCCTTTTTCTGTGACTCTTGAAAACCAGATTTCAACTTTCTAGCATTTCTTACTGGTTTGAAAACTGAAGAATAATTTTTATGTAGTTCAACACGACTTAGTAAAAGGTAAACCAGAGCTGAAAATTAAAGAGGGCTTCCCCGTATTTCATGTTTATCATTGCATTTTTCTTACACACAGTTATCTGATTTCTTTTACTTGAAACATTAATATGAATGCAATGTGTATGGAATAATACAAAAGTAGAAAATTTTTAATCTCGTAAGTCACAAGAAAGCAATTTACAAGACAGGAAAAATTTTTCAGAATATTAAAATCCATGTTACAATGTGACAAGGATTAAGTGAGATTATACATACAATGTAGTGCAGTACTGGGCAAAAAGTAGACAAATAAATGGTAGCTTATGTTATTTCTGCCACAAGCTACTCAAAATAAATGCCAGAGAAAAGAATATTTCTGTTAAAAAGTGACTACAGATACAGAAAATTAGTAATCTAAATACATCACAAGTGATGTTTTACTAATATGCTCACATTATTAAAAATAGAGGCTAATGTCTTCCAAGCTTCTGACCACAGACACACAGCCAGAAGTGAGAGAGGAAGAGGGAGGAAAGGAAAGGGAATCGGTAAGAAAAGATGCTGTTTAATAAAAGTGATGGAACAGCTTCAGTGACAATGTACAGAAGAACCAACGAACAACTCTCCTGACCGCGGTTCACCTTAATGTGACTAAATCTCCTGTAAGAGCGCATTTGCACTTCACAGTAAGAAAGCCAACATGGATTAAGATTTCAAGCCTGAAATATCACTTGGCTTAATGTATGCAAACCCAATACTCCAGGTTTTCAGCTCTTTAAAGTAATTAACAATTGCAGACAGTGGAAAAATAAAAGGATGGGTAGCACTTTTAAAATCATGGATATTGGTTTATCGATATATTTATATATACATATATGTGTTATATTTGTGTAACAACACAAACACATGCACACACAAATCTACATATGTAGATAGATAACTGTTTAAACATCATGCACACACATAAATTATATAAAACAAACTGGAATTTTCCATCACTGTCTCAATTCTTTCCAGAAAAAAGCAATAGTTACATGTTTTTCTACAAACCAATATGCATCTGATGTTTTCTCTTTATGTCCGACCTATTTAAGGCTTAGGGCATTGTGTTTCCTGTGCATCATTCAGCATTTGCACACCTATATACTTTTATTTGAACACTTAAATACTTTCAAAGTGAATACTGCACTTTAATGTAGGATAGGAAAGGATGTCCTGTTTGATGACCACAATATATTTTCCACAGGATGTGAACATTCCAGTACAGAACAGAATTAAAACTCATTTTCATCCCGAATTGACTAGGTACTAAGCTCTGTGACTGCACTTGAGGAAGATGAATAAATAGCATCTGTATTAGTCAAGTTTGCATGTTTCTCTTTATGATTTCTGCTGTCATTTTACTGTAATGTTAGGAACAAAGAGACATAATTATTGCACCAATGACATTTTAAAAATAATTTTTTATTAATCCATGTTTTTAAAAATTTCATGAAAAAAACAGAATTTCAAGACAAAATAACAGGAGAATAACAATAGTTAATACATTACATGCTGTAATCTTTAAAGATTACATCTTTAAAGTAATTGCTCGTGATACCAGAAACGGGCATAAAAATTTCTCCAACAGATGTTGGCACAAACCTTCTTTTCTAATGAACAGACACTAATAGTATAACTGACTTGCGTGTTTTGCATTTTCCCATCTCCTTTCACACATCCTAGTTCCCTTTTCATTTTGAACACTTTCTTTTCACAATATTTATTGTACATTTTAGAACTTACTCTTTCAATTTATATTTTCTCTTGTAGTATATTTAGTGTTTCTGTTTTAATAGTTAGATCTTTGATGCATTTTGACTTTAATTTAGTGCATGGTGAAAGAGATGGGTCTTATTTTTGTCTTTGGCATATAGAGAGCCAGTTTTTCCAGCATCACTTATTAAAGAGACCGTCTTTATTCTAGTGAATATATTTGGCCCCTTTGTAAAAGAGTGTGTTTGTGGTTGTATCTGCATCTTCTAATCTGTTCCACTGATCCTCATATCTGTTGTATTGCCAGTACTATGCTGATTTTATCACAGTAGCTTTCTAGTATAATGTCAAGTCAGGGACTGTGATGCCTGGTGCTTTGCCTTGGTTGCCCAGAATTCCCTTTGCTACCCAGAATTGCCTTCACTATTGTAGGTCTCTTCTGGTTTCAGATAAATTTTATGAATATTTTCTCTAGTTCTGTGAGGTACGCTAATGTTATTTTGATGGAGATTACATTAAATTTGTATAATAATTTTGGGAGACTGGTCATTTTCACTATGTTGGTTCTTCCTATCCATGAGCAAGGGATATCTTTCCATTTTCTGAATTTCTCTTCAATTTATTTTTTCAGAGTACTTTAATTTTCAATGTCTAAATATTTTACTTCCTTTGTTAGATTGATTCCTAAGTATGTCATTTTTTTGGTTACTGTAAACAGTGTGGTTTCCCCGATTTCTCTCTTAGTGAGTTTCTTGTTTATTTACAGGAATGCTATTGATTTTCAGTGACTTTTTATCCAGCTACATTACTGATTTTTTTTAATAAATCTAGAAGTCTTTCGGTGGAGTTATTGTGATCTTCTATGTAGAGTACCATGTCATCTGCTAATTATGATAGTTTGACTTATTCCTTTCCTATCATTATTCCTTTTATTTCTCTCTCTTGTCTAACATTTGTCTAACATTTCTAGAACTATATTGAAGGGGAGTGGTGATAGTGGATATCCTTGCCTTGTTTCTGATTTTATAGTGAGAGCTTTCAGTTTTTGACCATTGAGCATGATGTTGGCTGTTGGTTTGTCATAGATGGCTTTTATCAGATTGATATAAAGACCATCTATGCCAGTCTTCTGAAGGGTATTTATCATGAGAAAGTGTTCAACTTTCTCAAATTCTTTTTCTGTATCTATGGAGATGATCATGTGATTTTTTGTTTTTGTCTCTGTTGATATGAAGTATTACATTTATTGATTTGCATATCTTAAATCATCCCTACACTCCTGGGATGAATCTGTCTTGTTTATAGTGTATAATCTTCTTGATGATTCGCTGCATTCTGTTTGCTAACATCTTATTGCAGATTTTTGACTCTGTGTTTATTAGGGAGATTGGCTTATAATTCTCTTTTTCATTGGGGTCTTTCTCTGGCTTTGTGGTCAAGGTAATACTTCCTTCTCAGAATGAGTTACGGAATACTGATAACTTTCAATTTCTTTAAAGAGTTTGATGAGTGTTGGTATTAAATCTTTTCTAAATTTCTTGTAGAATTCAGTAATGAATCCATCAGGATGTAGGCTTTTCTTTGTTGATAATTTTTAAATTACATTTTCAATTTCATTGGTTGATATTGGATTATTCAGAATTTTTATGTCTTCTTGATTCAACTTTGGTAATTCATATGTATCTAGGAATTTGTCCATTTCTTGTAGTTTTCCACTGTATGAGAGCAAAGATTTTAAAAGTAGGTATTGAAAATCTTCTGAATTTCTACAGGATCTGTAGTGATTTCACTTTTTCCATTCCTTAAGGACTGAAATTGAGTCTTTATTTACTTTTTTATAAAATTGGCTAAGGATTTGTGGTCAACTTAATGCCAGCTGGATTACATCAGCATGGCCCTGACGATATATGTTCCACCTGTGGAAAGTTGCCAGTATAAATAGAGACATGGAGAAGGAGAAGCTATTGTGTTGTGGCGTTGAGGCGTTGTGGGTTCTCCTATGAGTTGCTATTTGAGCCATTAGTTCTCCTGGAGAATTTCTGGTCCTCACATTGAGCACTACTTCCTGGCTCTGGAGGGGAAGATGTGTGCCACTTAGTCTCCAGGATGAACTCGTCACGCTGGCTTCCTGGCATGTACCTGTACTGTGCTTGTGGTCGGAGGAGCTCGGGGCCTCTGTGTCACTGAGGATGGCTGTGGTGTTTTTCAGGACAGCCCTGGTCTTTGTTGTGAGTGTGACTTCTCCACTCCAGCATAGAACCCACCCACCAGCACAGCTCCTTCATCCTGCTGGCGCAGACTTTCTGGCTTCCACCCTTGGGTCTTCCCAGCACGGATCCATAAAAGAGACTGGCATTGTTCCTTTTGGGGGGCTCTAGATCTCCAGTTGGACTTGTGGAAGGCATTGTCATGAGCTGTGGGTCTTCATCTGGACTCATGTGGGACATTGCTGTGGGATTTAGGCCCTTGACTAAATATTCTGTTTTTGGTGTTGTGAATAGACTTCCTGCATTTTCTTGTGTTAACTCTGGGTGACCATTATAAAATAATATTATAAACCCCATGACCTGATTCTAATTGTTCTCTATACAACCTCTGGCTACAACAGGATTTATCAGTTTTACTTATTTTTCAAAGATCCAACTCTGCAATTCAATAATTCTTTGTATTATTTTCTTAGTCTCAATTGCATTAATTTCTACTCTGATCTTTATAATTTCCTCCCTTCTGTGGGCTTTGCACTTGGCTTGCTTTTTTTTTTTTTTTGTCAGTTCATGTTTGTAGTACATAATGCTTACAGGCCTCATACAGAGTTGGCACATGCATACTTTATTTACTTTTTTTATCCCTTTTCCCTCACCTTCCTCCCATCTTCACCCATCGCTTGATCCTTCGCCGTGTGTGTGTGTGTGTGTGTGTGTGTGTGTGTGTGTGTGTGTGTTTGAAGTACATAACATTTACATTACTTGTGTGGAGTTCATACATGAACACGACACATCTTAATTTTTCGTGTGATTTTTATTTTTACTCAAATATTAAAGGAGTGAACATGAAAATTAACCTTGTCTAACTCTATAGTGACTTGCTCTAATCTAATGATGCTCTAATCTAAATATTACACTGAAATTGTCTCTTCCCGCTCCTAAAATGTTTGGCTGTTACCCACCAAAGATCAAACCTGGTCTCCCTCCCATTACTGAGCATAATGCTTTTTAAATAATTTTTCTGACTTATCTCAAAAATAATTTAGAAAAACCGAGTTTTATCCCTATATATTTTGAGTTTTTACTATATTTCAAAGTGATGTCAAAGCATGTAATTTCTGATGTATTTTACATAAATATGTCACACATTTTTGTCAATGACTAGAATTACTAACATTCTTTTAACTTTTTGGAACACACCTATAATCCTACCAATTTTTAACACTAGCTTTTTCAGCAACACAGAGAACTTCTGTTTTAAAAATGAGACATGATTTATTTAAAATATACACACATTTTAAAAAGTTGGATAGATAGGCAAGGAGGTAGACTGATATATAGAGAGATACACACCTTGTCCTGAGTATTTCATGGGATAAGAGACTAACCACCTTTGGTGCTTATTGATTTGCTCTTCCACAGGTATTCCTCCTGGGCTTCACATTGACTAACAGGTGTGCTTTTTCAAGACAGGAGAAAGACAATTACAGAAGTTTGGGGAAGGAGAACCAATGGAGCACAGGTGCGTTCTCAGTGGGACTGATTTAGAGAAAAGAGTAAATATAGAAGTGGAGAATCAGGAAACTGATTTAGTTGCTGACTCTCATCTTGGAATATCAACATGGCCACTTCCAGAGGAGCAGCAACCCGTCAGAAAACTATTGCTCTAGGGCATGAGCTGGTCTCACGAACTGCTCCCTTCTCCCTGATACACTGCTCTTTTTAGTTGGTCTATTGCACCAAGAGCTTCGCTCTGCCTAGGCCACCTCCTGGGCCGTTCCTGTAAACACGGTGCTATCTCCTTGTGTTTCTCCTCTGGTTCATTTTCTCCTCCCAGGTGTCCATTTAAGTGGTGACATTTTGGCCACGTTATGTCAAATTGATTTCGTATATTCCTTCCCATAACACACTGATCAAGTCACTATGAGTATCATTTACTTCCTTTAGTATTTATCTCTACTTGAATTTATGTTTCTGATTACTTCTATTTGGTCTCATTCACCTGTAATAGAACCTGCTTTTCCATGAGGGTATCCCTTGGGACATGGCTCAGTGTTCTGGTTTGGTTCTAGATGTTCCGGCAAAAGCCTTATGCAGTCATTGGTGGGGCTTATTCAGAGGTGACTGAGTCTAGAGTGTGTAATGCTGGGATTAAGGGTGTGTGATAATGAAATCAGTGCACTGGTTAGTTCGTGTCACCCTAATCCTGGTAGCTTAGACATAGTATAAGGGACAGAAGGAGGCTCATCTTCTCCTTTGCTTGCTTGTTCTTGCTCTCTTCTGCTTGCCATGAACTGTCTGTCCTCTGTGAACTCCTTCTGCCATACCACACTGCCTTGGAATCGGCCGATTATGGACTGAAATTTCTACCTACTGTGAGATAAACAAATCTTTCCTCAGACCAGGGATATAGCTCAGTGGCAAAGCACCTGCCTGACAAGCACAAGGTCCTCAGTTTGATTTGTGGTACCAATAAAAAAAAAATCTCCCTCTTTAACGTGGATGTCAGGTATTTTTACTCAGCAGTGAGAGAAAAGTAACTAAGACACTCAAGGTCTGAATGCTATTGGTTAAATAAGTAAGTCAGTGAAAATCCCTCAAACCACAAAAAATGAAAAAGCAGTAGGAATCAGCTCTTCACTGATTTTTGCACTTTCAATGCAAAAAACAACCCCACTTTTACTCTATATAGGGGTATGAAATAACACGCACTAGACACTTTTCAGAAACATTTCAATATACAAGAAATCTTAAAATGCAAAATCAGCTTGTAATTGCTTTATAGAGTTCACTATGCACAAATATTCAGCTCTCATATGTTCAACATACTGAGATGCTGCAATATTGAAAGAATAAGAATTTGGTTAACAGAAAACATACAAAAATGAAAGCATAAGAGACTGAAATTTTGAGATAAGAGAGAAACCATAAAAACAGGCAAACAAAAAGTCCCTGGCAGTGACAAATAAGAAATATCTAGAGGATATTTAAAATTCATCAACAGGAACAATAAAAATAGTTTAATTTTATTAATGTTTTATATGGATATATAAATAGTGCATAGCCAACTAAAACCATCATTAAAAATGTAAATTAGGGAAAAAGGAAGGTTTAAGTCAACAGTAACGGATATACTAATATTGAATAAACTGTAGCCCAATGGAAAAATAACTGAAGAACTTAGCTATCAAGATATAATGACGTTGAGTAATCAGTGTGTCACAGGGAAAATTAAAGAAGAAATTAAACAATATCTACAAGAAAATGAAAATGCAAATACAACTTACCGAAATCTGTGGGATGCAATGAATGCCATCCTCAGAGGAAAATTTATTGCTCTGAGTTCCCACGTCAGGGAAACAGAACAAAAACAAATAAATAACCTGATGCTACACCTCAAACTGCTAGAAAAAGAAGAGCAAGTCAAGCCCAAAGCCAGAAGAAGAGAGGAAATTATAAAAATCAGAGCAGAAATCAATGCAATAGAGTCTAAGAAAACAATCCAAAGAATAACTGAATCAAAGAGTTGGTTCTTTGAGAGAAATAAATAAATAAAATTGATAATCCCTTAGCCAACCTTATTTTAAAAAAGGGAAGAAAAAGCTCAAATTCATGCAATAAGAAATGAAAAAGGTGAAACCACTACAGACTCCATAGAAATACAGAAGATTATCAACACCTATTTCGAAAACCTCCACTCTCAAAGGTTTGATAACACAGAAGAAATAGACAGATTCCTAGAAATATATGAAGTACCAAAGCTAGGTCAAGAGGATGTAAAACTGCTGAATAACCCAATTTCTATTACTTAAATTGAAAATGTAATTAAGAAGAGCCCAGGCCCAGACGGATTCACTGCAGAATTCTACAAGAAATACAAACAAGACCTAATGCCAACACTCCTCAAACTCTTCAATGAAATTGAAAGGGAAGCAATCCTTCCTAAGTCATTCTTGAAAGCAAATATTTACTCTTCTACCAAAACCTGAGAAAGACCCAACTAAAATAGAGAACTATAGATTGATCTCCCTAATGAACACAGATGCAAAAATCCTCAATAAAATATTGGCAAATAGGATGCAGCAAATCATCAAGAAGATTATACTCCATGACCAAGTGGGATTCATCCTAGGCATGCAGGGATGGTTCAGCATACGTAAATCAATAAAGGTAGTCCACCATATCAATAAAGCCAAAAGTAAGAATCACATGATCATTTCTATAGATGCAGAAAAAGCTTTTGATAAGGTCCAACATTCATTCATTATAAGGACTTTACAGAAAATTGGAATAGATGGTCTTTATCTCAATATAATAAAGGCCATCTATGACAAACCAACAGCCAGTATCATAGTAAATGGCCAAAAATTGAAGGCCTTTACTTTAAAATCAGGCACAAGACAAGGGTGTCCCCTGTCACCGTTCCTATTTAATATAGTACTGGAAATACTAGCCACAGCAATTAGACAAGAAAGAGAAATAAAAGGCATAAGATAGGAAAAGAAGTTAAATTATCATTGTTTGCAGATGACATGATACTCTACATAGAAGACCCCCTAAACTCCATTGAAAGACTCTTAGATATAATAAATAAATTCAGTAATGTACCTGGATACAAAATCAATACTCAAAATCAATTGCATTCCTATTCACTAACAACAAAATTCCAGAGAGAGAAATAAGAGAAGCCACAACCTTCACACTAAAAATCAAAAAAATGAAAGAGAAATATTTAGGAATTACTCTTATGAAAGAACTGAAAGACCTATACAGGGAAAATTATAATACACTGAAAAAAGAAATTGAAGATGATCTCAGAAATTGGAAAGACATCCCTTGCTCAGTCATAGGAAGAACAAATATTGTGAAAATGGCCATTCTCCCAAAACTGTTATACAGATTCAATGCAATCCCAATAAAAATACCATCAACATACCTCATAGATCTAGAGAAATCACTCCTAAAATTCATCTGGAGTGAGAATAGACCTAAAATAGCAAAGACAGTTCTAAGCAACAAAGGCAAGGCAGGAGGCATCACAATCCCTGACTTGAAGTTATACTACAAAGCAACTGTAATAAAATCAACATGGTACTGGAACCAAAACAGAGCCAAAGATCAATAGAATAGATTAGAAGATACAATCACAACTACAAACACACTCAACCACCTTGTCTTTGATAAAGGAGCCAAACAGGTTCGCTGGAAGAATGACAATCTCTTTAATAAATGGTGCTGGAAAAACTGGCTCTCCATTTGCCGAAAACTAAAGCTAGACCCATGTCTATCACCATGTACTAAATTAAAATCTAAATGGGTCAAAGATCTGAATATTAAAACAGAAACACTAAATCTGTTGGAAGACAAATTGGGTAGAAACCTTGGAGACATAGGAGTAGATAGAGAATTCATGAACAGGACTCAAACCTCACAGGAAATACTTCCCAGAATCAATAACTGGGACCACCTCTTATTAAAAAGTTTCTGTATGTCAAAAGAAATCTCCATCATAGTGAAAAGAAAACCCACAAACTGGGAAAAAGTCTTACTGAACTTTCCATCAGACAAAGGGCTTCTGTCTAAAAAATACAAAGAATTAAAAAAAATCAGACCCCCAAAATTCAAATATCTAATCCAAAAATGGGCATCTGAGATGAATACACATTTTTCAGATGAGGAAATACAAATGGCAAATAAATACATAAAAAAGGTTCATCATCATTAGTTTGCTTTGTTTTGTCATATTTGGTTTTGTTCTCTTCCAAAAAAAAGTAATAAGAACTATGGGAGTAATAAAATCCAAAATGTATAAATTTTGTTGTAAAAAAGAGAGGAAAAAAAGTTCTCTAAAGGATACAACTCCAAGTGTGTCTAGGTGTGTTAAGATAGATGACCATATTACTGAGTTTTTGTTGGATCATTGAACACAACTGTTTGCAGTCTCACTGTTTGAATGTCCACTTTGTATGCTTTGATCCTGTAACTTTAACAACTATTTTTAAGATGACAATGTGTAATCTATTAACTAGTGATTTCTTACCTTTTTTATAATTCTGTATTAATTGTACCCTTCTACTGCTTTGCTTTTTTTCCTTAAAATAAAAATAAAACCCTCAGGAGAATATAGGATGGTTAAAAAAAGAGTTAATGACGTTAGAAATTTATTGATAATGTCAACAAATTTCTATAAACTTAATATTATGCCTGTTACAACACCTGACTGGTGTAGGAACTTTTATTACTTTTCATGAATGTGGAAAGTGAGGGAAAGCATATGATTTTTACTCAGATTTTGTAGCTCAGATTTCTCATGTTAATCCGTGTAGAAAAGTGATTTCTTGTGATTTAAACTTATAAAAATACACGACTGAATCTGCTGAAATAGCTCTAGACAGAAGCTTGAGTTGTGTCTTCCTTTGCTCAGACTTCAATCAGCTGCCCTCTCTGGGGCCATACAGCAGCCCACATCTTCCACAAAGCAACAGCAAATATGTTTCCGAAATATACGGGGGATGGAGGGAGCAAAATAAGAAAATAACTCAATATACAAGTTTCTTGAGCAATTAAATAAGCAGTATCTGTCCCTTGACTGGTATTTATTACCCTAACACACCGTGTCAGTAGAATTTCCAAATTAAACCACTTTACTCAAAGTTATTTCATTTCCAAATGGCTTCGCAGACACTTTCCCCCAAATTAGCTTTGTGGAGATGAAATACCTTCTAAAGTGGAATTCTCATTTCTGAGCTGTGCAGAATGTCTGTAGGTTTAGAAAGCAAAAATTATGGGTTTACAGTAACTAACTGAAGAAATGGAAATTCTCTGACATAAAGTTAATACCTACCTGAAGTGAACCATATCTTTCCTGATGTACAATTCACCTTTTTGCTATGATTTTATTGTGTACACAAAGATTTTCTATAATTTTTTCTACAAAGGTGACTTAATGCAGCCAAGTCAATATGTGTTTGTGTATACATAATGTACTATAAAAGTTTATGAATTTCATGTACGTCATTTACTATTTTTACTTATATAGATATCCATATACAGATCACACATATTTTTCTGTGAGCAGCAAAAATTCAGATACTTTATCCCTGTAAATAACTAGCTTTCTAAGAATGAGGATATTTTACAGTGCATTTTTGTGGTGTTTTTGGAGAAATAAAATTGAATAAAAATTGCTAAAATTTCAAGATCATGGCCTATGGTTAACTTGTTGCATGGATTTTGGTATATCATTTATTGATTTCCCTATGTTGCCTCATCTCAAAAATGTTATTAGTATAGACAGTAGGTCCTACTTAAGAATGCTAGGAAAAGAGAAAGATACAAATTTTGCTATGAATCACAAATAATGGTATGCAAACAATGCAAGAGCATCAATAGTAGCCGTTGTGAGCTTTGCCTGTAAACCATGTCCCATTGGCTGCGTCCTCTTTCTGACACAAGTTCAACTACTCTTCTCAAAATCTCAGTGAAGGAGATAAAGCCAATCCCATTTTACATACAGGAAAATAAATGAGAAGCCAGGCAATTTGCATTAAGTGACATGTGGAACTGGGATTTAAATATGTAAAATATTCGTAATCAAGTCTTTCAGTCTTTTATTATTAGCCAGAATGTAGAATATCCATTCTATTTAATTTGAAAACCATCCAGTTTCATTGAATGAATCTCATATTTTTCTGGTATCTCTCACAGTATAATACTTGATTATGTGTGAGATATATATTTGTCAGATTTGTTTTCCAAAGTGCAACATTCAAGGTTAACTCATGAAAAAGAAGCAAATTAAACATAAAAATCAATAAAATAGGAAAGTAAGGCAAAATTTGTGGAAATTATTGTGTATAGATGTAAAATGCCTAATATACACTTTACATTTTTCACACTTACGTTATCTTTGTGATTGTCTTACCAAAATATGTTTCAACTAGTTACATCAAATCTCTCCCCGCGGCAAGCAGATGGCATCCTCATTGGAGGTGACTCAGAGTGTTTAATAACAGTGCTATTTATAAGCCTTTGATAGATTAAGAAGAAGACAAGGAATAATAAGGTAAGCCTTAGAATTAGCTACACCTGTAAGCTACCACTAAACTAAAGACTAAAGGAGCAAAAAAAGGAAACACTGAGATCCTCAAATTAAGTTAAGCTCTCAACCACTGATGGCTTGCAGAATCCACAGGGAAAGAATCAACGAAATCAATAATTAGATCACATTCTGTATGTTTCTTCCTGTCTGATGGCATTTTTACATTGAGCAAAAGCAACATGAAACCAGAAAGAGGAACATTTGACTCAATTCTGAAAGATGAAAGGAAAACGTTAGAGGATGGTGGAGTAGTCCAGGATAGACAAATAGATGCTCCACCATAGCCACTATGCTCCTATGAGAAGAAGCATTGCCCCAGTGATCTCAGATCACTACTTATGTATGCTGAGGATACATCACGGGGTCCTTACAAGAAATAGTAAAGCAGTGTGCAAAAGCCAAGGTAAACCTCCAGCGGTCCGTATGGATACACCTAGAAAACATGTTTAGGGTGATCTTATTTTCTTGATTTTGAGAACACTGGAGGCACTCTCTGACCATCTCTATTTTAATTATTCACTGGGCAAAGGCAGAGTTCTCAGAGCCTGTTATAGAAGAAGCAACGATTCTCCAGAACAAACTTCTGGGTGAGTACTTGTTTCATAGTGTACATTTAATATAAGACATTCTCATCTAACTTATTCTTAAACCACATCTATGCATGGCATTTATACACTTAGAAAGCATGAGTTTGTATATGGTATTTTAAAAAACATCCAGTCTCCTTTCAGCAGGACCAAACACTTCAGGACAGCAGACAAAACTTACTGTCACAGTAAGTATTAAAGAAGAAGGACTTTTCTGCCTCTCAGCTTCCTTAATTTGTAAAAACAAATAAAATTGTGAACTTTCCTGCATCTGAAATCCTTTGGTTTCCTGCGTTCTTTAATCAGGGGAAGGAGTGAGAGAAAGGTTATAGCACTGAGACCAGAGGCATTATAGGATGGAAATCAACAGAGATTTAGGCGAAGAGCAAAGTTTTTCTTTGATTTTCACCCCCAGCAATTCCCTGCTTTGCTTCCTTTGTTCATAGTCACTCAAGAGGATAATAAGAACATCCGACTTAATTTCTCTACTTCTTCAAAGAGAAGAATTAAATTTTATCCCAGGGAAGAATTACTGCTGGTTAAATAAAATTGCGAATTTAACTGAAGAAACATCTTCACTTTCCTCATTATCTAGAAAGAGTCTCTAGGAAAAGATAGTGCACACAAATGTGCCCGGACACAATTAATAAAAGATGAAATTGGTAATGAGACACACACCTTTTCAACTTTGGATTTCTGTGTGTGCTGCCCTCCTGTTTACGATTCCTTCCGTTATTTCCTAGTCAGTTTATACACCTTACACAGATCAAATCTGGTGCTTTCTTATCCTGGGAGTATTCCTGTGGCCTTCTTAAGCCTTGTTTGTATATATTTTTTTTTTCATTCATGACTGTCATTTGTAATACTGTTCTGTTGACAGTGAAGTGTGTCTCTGTGAGATTTCATTCACATCCATATGACTTGCCTACACTGTCAGTTCCGTAAAGATAGACTGTGTACTGTGCTCATGAGTGTATTCCCATGACCTGTGCAGAGTAGACATTAGAAAAAGATTGGAGAGACATCGAGTGATATGATCATTGGCTCTATATTCTAGATGGATATGATCCAAGAAGAAGTAACATAAAAAAATTACACCTTTGTTTACAAGCAGGAAAATACGTGATTGATATTTAATTTCCTTTTTCCTGGAACAAGACTTCCAAAGCTTTTACACTAAACCTGAGCTAAGTTTGTGCTCAGCATTTCGATCCTAACGTTTAGTCTCTGTACTGTTGACATTGAGGGCTGATTAGCTCTTTGTTGTATGGATCTGTCCTGTGTATTTGATGATGCTGAGCAGCATCTTGGGCTTCTATCCACTGGGTGCTGACAGAAGCTGTCCCTATCTCCTAAGCAGGAACAAGCACAACTCCCTCAAACCTTTGCCAGAAGTCCCCTGGGGAAGAAAAGTCATTCAGGTTGAACGTGGATGTTCCAGGAAAACCCTCACACATCCCAGACTAATACCTAAATATAATGGCCCCATTAAAAGGCTAGCACAACACGCTTTCAATACTTCAAAATAAAAAGGGAAGGCTTGGCAGGTGAGTCCTCTTTGCAGAGTCCACGGAGAACCTTATTAATTCAAACTGCAGCCATTCTTAATGGCTTCATTTTATAGTTTTGAAAATATCTTAATCTGTAATCACTCCCTAAGGGATTTCAAGTAAAAATCAAGTCTTTAATAAATCAAATAAATCAAGAAATAATAGGCCAGCATAGGTCAGACTTCTAATATCTAAAATTTCACTCTGGTTCCCTACGCTTTTAATTAAGTCTTTTGCAGTTGGTTTTGTTTCTAGTCACACACCTCACTTTAATATGCCTATGCAAATTTAATGTACACTGAAAGCATGAAAAATAAAATTAGGCAAGGTCCTTGAAAAAAACTCTCAGTGTAGTAAACTGGGGGTTTTCCTCTGGGTATCAGATACCTACAATACCTAAATACCGCCCCTGTGAGGAGACTAGGGTAGTGTTTTAGTTAAATGGATTTACCCTTTGAAGCCACACTGCATAGACCTGCTGGGTGATAGTGTAGTTGTATGTGTAAAAACAGATCAAAGACAAAGTTGACAATTATTTTAATATAGACTATACATGCAGATAAATTGGGTCATGCATTCATAAAATGCATTTTTCTACTTTCTACTTTAAATATGAGATCACTTGCCAATGAATTCAATTTTGTGCATGAAATTCACCCTCAATGTTCACATCAAATAAATGGTCATATTAGGAATAACTAACATCTATTTTGGAGTAATAACGAAGAAATGGTATGTATATATGTGAATCAAATGGTCTGTCTCTAACAAATAATATTTCAGTTTTAAGGTGAACTAATAAAACCACTAGAATATTTTATTTTTGTGACAGTTTCCTATATATTTTTTCATTTCTTTAACAAATGCCAAGCATTGTGGAAAAATTAATTTCAGCAGATGGAATAAAACTGATTTCCTAATTATCTTACGGACATCCTACTTCTTTATGTTCCTCTAATAATTTAATGTAAGACATATGGCTTACTACTCTACAGAAATTATTACATCTTTAACACTGTTGTATGGATATTATGACTCTCAGGAAAAGCAACCCTGAGGCGAAACACCTTAGATTTAGTTTCCCTTTTCTTTTAACCAATTTTCTTCATGTTTACATGATAAAAAAAATTATAGTTAATTATTCTTTTAAAAGTGTAAAATGACAAGTTAGTTTCAAAATGATTATAGTTCATATAATCTTCTCTGGTGTTGTATTCCACGTCTTTTATTATTTCATTTTACCTGCTGTGTCCTATGTCTGTACCTACACAAACTACTTTCTTGAGCAGCTTTTTGGGCTAATACAGAGAGGAACAAAACATGTTTTTCACAAATGTATACTTACCGGAAGTGATCAGTTTTTGATGGTCTAAAGAGATTTTTGTGCTCGTTCACATAATTCTGTGGTATGTGTGTATGTATTTAAGTGTACGTGTAAATAGGCCTTTTCACAGATAATTTACTGCATTTATGAGAAAAATATGCTTCTGATATATCTAAGAAATATGATGTTGATTTGGATGGTAAGGAATTAATTTACAGTGTCACATTTCCTTCCTTCAAAAGGCCTGAAGATTTTTTTCTATCTTGCACATTACTTTTCAGTTGGAAATGTCAGTTTTTAAGGTTTGCTCAGGCAGCTGTAGTGGAGAAGCACTACTTCTGCAATTTTCAATGTCTTGCATTTATAACAATGTTTGAAACTGAGGAAACTAGATAGAGATTGGAAAAAACTGCAACAGCAAACATGTGAAATAGAAAGAATCTATCATTAACTCGATTTGTAGTTCAGCTAGGCTTTTTACAGATGCAACAGGAATCCTTACATTTATCAAATTATTTTTCAGCTCCAAGTACAGAGAGTGGGTCTGGAGATGTAATATATCATGGATTTTTAATGAGTATTTCTCTGCTCTCAGAAAAACAAAGCAGGAAATTCTACAAAACTTAATGTTTTTTTTTTTTTGTGTCTATGCTTTTTTTTTTCTCTCTGTCACAGAGGAAGAATAAAACCTTAAACCACAATATGCTACATTTCAGGTTATGTTTTCTGGCTTTTGAATCTTAAACCCATGGTGACTCTTCAGAATACAGAATCTAAAGAGATGTGGACAAATTCCTGACACAGAGTAACCAACAAAATTTAAAGTTGTTCCCTTTCAGTCTTATACAATCAATAGTCCCATTAGATAAAATAGACTTTTCCAAGAGAACGTGATTAAGATTATAGACGAGTATTTGAACCATTCAGAGGGGACAGGGAAAATTTACCTCTGTTGCTGATCAAAGTATGTAAAGTAGACTCTAACAAAAATACAGTCAAGCAAACAAAAAATACAAAATCAAAGCAAAACAAAAGAGTAAATCAAAGAAGTCCTCTTATCAATTGGCTATCCGATGTGTGTAGTATGCCTGTTGTGTATGTGTAAGCCAAACATACTGCCCTCATGACACAATAAAATGACTTGTCACCTGCCCTGGACCCCAGTCACTGTGAGAGCACACTCTCCACTGAACATTTCCTTGGCTCACACATACCTTATCGGAGGTAAGTGTACACTTCCCAATTTAGCCATCTTAGAATTAAGATATCTGAAAGAACTTGAATGTTTCTATTCCCCCCCTATTGTTTTTCCCTTTTAAGATTTCTGGCCGGTGCTGACAAGACTTGTAGCATTCTCTAGTGTAGAGAAATGACCAGCTGTTATCTCTTTGAATGTTAGGAATTTTTTGTGTGTGAAACCTCAGTTCAGCTTTCTAGTATCACATCCCTGTAAATGTGGAGCAGTCATTCAACAATGCATCTCAGTTAGGTCTCTTCACATCATCAAAGGGTCTCTTCCCTGCTTCCTGATGTTTCTGCATCTTCCACCGACCAGAAGTGCATGCTATACCACCAAACCTTTAACTTCCTGCTGCTCACTTTCCACCAAAGCTGAGATTCAAACAGCAGTTATGGATGATGCTGTGGAGATATGCTGTCCATCTATGCACCTGGATAATACATACGTTAATCTTAGATCAAACCAAATACTCAAGAGATCTATAATAGGAAGTTTTGGAGGATCGTTCTTATCACCATAGTTATATTGTCATGATGATCACGGCACTTCATAAGACACAAAGGTGTGAAACATTACTGATTTTATTATGGAAACTTCAATCTGTGACATCACATTTTTCGTCAAGACCACAGGCTGGATGGCTTATAGTTTTAGCCTGGAAACCCCTGCTATTTGTATAAGTAGGTTGGCTCTCTGCACTGTGGTTTTTAATCCTGTTTTCTTACTTTCTTCAGCTGCCAGAAAGTTCAGACAAATTTTCTGCTCCACTTTTGGCATCTTTTCAGAGAAACCTCCCTGACTTTATCATGTTTCACATCTACCTTCATTTTCATTCATATATTTTATCAGGTTATAATACCTGTATCTGATTTCCATAAGCCTTTGAAATATTTTTAGAATAAGACAAGCTATAAATATAAGAATGAATAAATGAATAAGTAAATGATGGAGGATGTGCAGAAACATAAATTAAAACATCCTCTGAAGGAAAGGGAAAAGGTCAAATGTTACTTGCAAAATCCTGAGACGTATTTGAAAGATTACTTCATATAAAACAAAAGACAGTGCAGACCTGAGAAAGAGCATAGCAAACTTACTTTAGCATGCTTTTCGGAATGTTTACCAATTTTGTTATTTTTATAAGAGCTACATAAACCATGCATGCATTCTACTTCCTTAACTTTGATACAGAAGGTGAATGTGAGTCTGAGTTTCACACTGCAGGTTACCTTTCTGGTTTTTAAAGGAATTTTCACAAAGTGAGTGACCAATATTATCCTTTAGCCTCCTTGCCTCACATGCATATGTATGCAAGACAATTCAGTTGTTTGAATTGTTCCAGTTTTAGAGTAATAAAAAGTACTGTGGCAGCACAATACTAATGCTTCTAAATTACTGTAGTATATCCCACTCATTTGTAATTGGTACTTTTAATTTTTTCTGAGTCCTTTTGCAAAATGAAAATATTTCTCTACACTCAAGTAAATGTAAGGCTAGTTGATTAGAAAAACCCATATAACAGAGAACTCAAAAACAGTAACTATGTATGGAATTTAATACATTTCTGTAAGATATTTTTGTTGATGTTTAAGCTAGGTTTTAGAATTGGCATAGACATGATTGTTTGCAATACAGATCTCTACAAAGATGACACTTCAGCTTCTTTCCCAAACCCCCTCACTTTTAGCATGTGGTCTAATCTTTGTCCGTCGCTGAGACTCAATTTCTAACACCAACAATTTAAAGGAGGACAGGTCTGTTTTGGCTGGAGTTCTGGAAGTTTCAATCCTTGCACAGTCCGATCAGTGTCCTCTAGTTGGAGGACACCTTCTCAGGCCATGGCATTCAGGAAGCAAAGAATGTGAAGGTGAAAACCAGAAGTGGGGGCCCTTCCAGGTTGTTCTGGGGGATCTGACCAGGCCCACCTGGGCCCCCACATCTGGTCACCTGCCAAAGGAACCCCTGTGCCAATGACTGCAAGAGGCTTTAGGGAAGCACCTAGATAAAAACCGTAACAAACACTCGTCAAAGTCTTTCTGCAGAAAATATCATGATTTTTAGAAATCACACTGATGATTTTGTGCTCCTTGCATTTTGAAATATTTATGTACTTTATTTATTGATTGTTTTTCTCATTCATTCAGATAGGGATTTGTAGCAAATTTGAAGTGAACTTTATAAGAAAAATGAAGTTGCACGAAAACAGAACTGCAGCAAAGGTTTAGGTTTAGGTCTGTGACTTGGTTACGGGATATCTCCCTTTAGTTTTGGGGGGAAGCTAAATTTCTCAGAATCACTAATGAGGAAGCTGGGGTTCAGAATTTTTCAAGGCTATTTGTGTGAAGTACTATCATTTTTTCATTTATTTATATGCTTTTATGAATACTTTGAATATTCACTGTACAAGAAATATTTTTATTTTGAAAAATACACATGTTTTTGTAGTTTACTCAAAAGAATTTCTGGGTCTGATTTCTCTTCCCTCACTGTTTACTTTCTTGGCCAGATATAACTTGTTACTCTGAGAAGAGTGTGCTACACCTGTTCTGATAATGAGGGGATCATTTATAATAATGCTATTGAGTTTTCCATTAAAATGCTATTTTTTTCCTCCAGATATTTTATTGTAGTTTAATACTACATATTTTACTACAGAAGTTTCACACATATAGGAAAACATCATCAATCTTTGCATGGTAATTGGGCTGTAGATGACATCATGACTTCCCTGTGGTTCCATCTAACCAACAGGGATGCTCTCCCTGGCCGCAGCACAAATATGTCAAATGTAAATGTAGCCTGAAAACATCTTGAAGGCATAAAAAGTTGTCATGGTCTATGGGTCCCTAGGCCTTCCCATCCTGCCTTTTTCTCTGCTTCCAGTGCCAGCAATGAAGACAAGATGCTTGTCCTGTGGCCCTTTCCCAGCTATTCACAATGCAGTGATACTTTCATACATGAGTATGACTCTTCTTACGCGGGATTAAGAAACTTCACAAAGTGTCAGCAGCAGCAGTGTGAGACCTGAACCACCCTTCCCATTGGGGGATGTGGGTGGGGACGTGATGGAGTTGGAAGCCAACACCCAGGGGCAGAATGGAAGAAGCTGCACCTATGGATATCCTAGCTGAAAGACAGCAAATGCTTCTCCCTTCAAACCAGGGAATCTTTAGACACCAAAAGGAAAAAAGGTTAAAAGAGATTCCTAATATGTATTGTGTATTTTGCACTGAAGACCAGATCTGGTCTCACAGTAAAAGTGTGGGTTGTGTGCTTAGTTAAATCTAAACGCAAGGAAATGAACCAAGGTCCGCACTCTTGATGCTATGATTATAAATGTTAAACATAAAAGTTTCACATTTTTATGCAGGAACCCACTGCACATCAGTGACCATAAAGTTAAACAGAGGAACACAGAGGTAGCAGGCAATAGCTGAAGCCCCATGCATTTGGTCACCACAAGCTACTCTAATACACAAGGGAGCAAATTTACTCAAAGCTTATGTGACATGGCAAACTAAGAATTGCCAAAGGTGAGTCTACTCGTTCCAGGAAATATTTACTATGCCTATATGCATGAAAATAACAGCTTTCATCTAAAAGCTACAGATTGGTTATTCTACTGTGTCATTTTTTAATGAAAAAAAAATAGGAATCAAAATGAAATATCCACCCCAGTTCTACTACTTAGCTAAGCTAAGTGACTTCCTCATCCTGCATTCTCCAGATAAAAGTTTTGATGTAAGCAAGAATGGATTGTTTAAGTTCCCAGTTCAAATGATGTAAAATCACATATTATGGTCTGTATAATTTTGTAACCATTTTCCATCTTAATACACAAATTTCTTCATAGGAATTACATACAGTTATAAGTGTAGATAGAGATTTTTTTTTTTTTTTTGATACCAGGGATTGAATACACAACCTCACACTTGCTGGGAAGGTGCTTGTTCCTCTGAGCTAAATCCCTGGCCCCAGGAATCATCTTTAGTGGGTCCTCCATTTCTTAAGTCTATATTATTCTTTTATAACTATTTCCTCTTGTTGAACACTCACAATAGTTTATAAAGGTTCTTGCCAATTCAGTGAACATGTATAGAAACAGCCTCAGGGTTCAAATATATCCTGAGAACAAAAGGAACACATACTGCCTAGAATTCAAAAGGCAAATGCTTCCTTCCTACTTGAAAGAGAGCTCTATCTCAGCACTCCATATTTAGCAGATGAGGTACAGTAACACCTTATGTAATATAAACATAGCTAGGTCATCAGAATGCATTTCTGTTTATAGATGGCAAAGACATGTAATTCAACGTCTGAGAAATTTAAGATTTAGGAAGAAAAAAACTCTTAAAAGTTATAATTTAGTTCTCATTTTAAAACATTCATATTTCATTTTCACCTTCCTTTCCTGGGTCTAAATTATGAGGTACTATATCAGCTCTGAGAATTAAGTATTGATTTTAAAGGTGCATTTAGACAATTTTTGCTAAGAAAGGAATTTTTGCAAATAGTTTGCTGAGTTTTCCTTCAAGTGCATCGTACTTAATTCTTCCAACGACTATGCGACAAAAGCTTGAGTCAATATTTCAAGTTAAATTATATTTGAGTACAAAAATTATATAATTTAAAACCGAAATGCTAATGAATAGGAACAGCTAGTGCCTGATTTTCTGTAACTTTATTTCAAAATTCTAAGAGATTTAGCCATAACACTTGTATCAGTAGCAAATTTTATATAAAACATATTACTTTAATATTATATCAAACATAAAACGCTTTTGTCTCTATTTTAGCGATAGTCTTTGTAAACTCTTTATGTAGCACACTCAATGAAATTGAAAATAGTTTTCCTTACTATTTCTCTTAATATAGTTACACATCTTTATGTACTGCAGAGTAGGTTGGGTACAGTAACAAAAGAAATCCTTATGCTGGTTGAGCATTTTATTTTTTTAAAGATTCTACTGGTTAAAATTTTTTTTAATTTATAGAAAAATTCAGGAAAGTTTGTAGAGTTCACATTTTCTCTGTATCAGTTTCCTCTGTGATAAACATTTTAAATTATGTAGTATATACTTTTTAGCCAATGAATCAGTATTGAGAGGCTATTATTACAGAATTTGAATTTTCTTCAAAATGCTTAGGTTTTACCTCATGTCACTTTCACCCAGGCCACCACGTCACATTTATTCCCCTTAAGTCCTTTGACTCCTATTGGAGTTAGCATTTTGCAGATTTTTCTTTGTTTTTATGACCTAGACTATTCTGATGAGTTTTGGTCAACTATTTACAAAACATCCCACGTACTGAAACTTGACATTCCCTCCTTAATAGAGTGGAATTTTGTGTTTGGAGGAGGAGGACCAGGCAGCCAAAGTCCATTTGGAAGACAGATGCCCTTCCTATTAACTGCCGAAGCACTAGTAATGCTGACCTTGACTACTTCCGGCCTGGTCTGCTTGGGAGAGTTGCCTCTTTTAATCTACTTCATTTATTTGTCACTTATTTACATAAGCACAGACTCTTACGACACCAGTGGGTTGCATCATGGGTACCTTAAACACGTCCATCAAATGAACTTGGGGGAGCACCTCTTTCCTTTCTAGCTTTGCAAGTATTTGTAACATCAAGCTGTGTATTTTCTTCCTCAAGTCATCTCTTTTTCCAAGGATCCTTGAGCACAGAAGAGATTATTGCCACTGGGTGTCACTGATTCATCTCTTCTCGGGTAACAAAGGTAAGAAATGCATGTGCATATAAAATATAACTCCTGTGTGGATTGAGTTTTAATCAATCATAAATAAAACAGGCATTTATTTTAAAACAGACATTTAGCCTTAACATTCTCTGTGCTCTTGGACTTGCTCATTGAAATAAATAATGAATTTTAATTTTTTGCATTTAAAAATAAAAAATAGTAAGTTTTAGTAAACTTCTAGTACCAAATTGAAAACTGATTGGACTAATGAAAAATAATCATCATATTTTTATTAAGTAAAAACAAAGTATATCTTTCTATATAAATATCTGTATTATTAAGCTCCTTTTGAAACATTGCTCAGTAGAAATTTTAGAGACAATCGCTAATCTTTTACAAATTATTTTATTTTGTAGTTTTGCTTTCCCCTGTCAGAATGGCAACAAACTAGTAATCCTACAAAAGACCCAACTTATCTTTCGAGTTTGTTTAGTCAATGAATTCTCTAAAAAATTTGCAATAGTTAAGCAGTTTAAAAAAAGTGTTTCTAAGCTCTCAGATGTTGTTTCTGAGATTAATTTGTAGTCAACAGTTTATTCTTCATTTAGTCAATACTATGGTTTTAATTGCAATTCATAACTAATACCGTTTTATGTTTCAATGTTAACATAGCATCATACAGAATTGTATGTTTAAAAAAAAAGAATTAATTTCACTGAGCCCAAAGAGGATGAAATATTGCCAAGTGATTTGAAAGAGTTATTTCTAAGGAGTCTCAGTAGTTTATAAGTAATGTTTTACAAAATTAAATATTTTACCTCTTTAGAAGTTTTCTTCTAAGGTTAACTACGTTTCCAACTGGCTTATTATTATACAATAGCATTACATCACAGAGTGGTAGGAATTTGCAATGGTAGGAATTTTCCAATTTGATACAAAACTTGATTTCAGAAAATCAAGAGAAGAAATTCATCAAGTTTATGAGGTTGGAATGTATTCTTTTTAATTTCAGCATTCTATTTTTCTATGGAAATTTATCGCTGAAAAAATAGAAACATATTTTTAAATAAATTAATATATTGAACTGTAAATATAGACTTTCTACTTATCACAAATTATGTTCTTGAGAATAATTTATAAATATAATATTTCCATTTAGCAAAGGTTAATAAGTCAAATTTTCTAAAACAGAAGACCAGGTAAGTGATTTAAATCTTTGAAGTGAAAAAAAATGATGCATCTTTAGGAAATGCAGCTTTAAATGTGGTTTTGAAAATATTTTTAAATACAAGTATCTTAAAGTTTTAAACTCCAAATCTACTCTTTAAGTTTTAATTTTCAAAAAAGTTCCAAAGTAGGAAGGGCAAGGAATCTGGGTTAGACTGAAAGGCAGAAGGAATTGGGGGCCATGTGTGTTTTGATGTGTGTGTGTGTATTGAAATTCCAGTGGATTTATTGGCTAATGCTTTATGTACTATCATCTGGGTTCATGAGTTCAGTGGGACATTAATAGCTGTGATATGAATAGGAACTTTCTTAGACCAAAAATGTGGGAAACACTGGGTTAGAGAAAAGAAACAGGATTTTTTGTGGCACAATTTTAAGCAGCCTTTAATATACCAATACATTTCATGAATCCAAGAAAGTAGATTTCCCTATACTTACTTCATTAGATAAATACATTGTTCTATCAGAGACGTCCTAAGTTGTTCACTGATGGAGAGAGAAGAGTGAATCTTTATTAAGGGCTACAGTAGCTATGCACTATACATATGGCATCACGATTTCATCTTTACATCAAGTCCATGAATTTGTTGCTTTTACTTTTTCTATAGATAAAACTGAGAGAAAAAAATTAAATTAACTGGTATTCTCATATTTATTCAACTTCCAAAAGAACATTAGAAATGTTGATTTCCTTCCATCTGGAGTCCTTTATCACTTTTTCTACTGGTCTAAATAGCTTTTGGAAAATATAAGGATATAGATAATACTTTCTATATTAAATGGATAATTATCAACACAACAGAAACAAACAGAGCTTAACAGGAAGGCTATGAGAGTCCACTGCCACTATCTCCTCCAAAGCAATCCAAGTGACTATAGTTTAACTAAAAGTAGTGTGTTTGTTAGGAATAGGCGGCAGCAAGAGTTCTTCTCTAAGTTTACTGTGTTTCTTGAGTCCTTCCTCCCCAAACATAAATTCTGGAGAGTCCACAAATAGAAGCAACTTTCTCTGTTGCTGATTGCCTCAATCATAAACCATACAAACAATAAGTCATTGCTACTTTCAAATAACAAGGAATAACCATTCACTTTTCATATATTTGAATTCAGCTTAGCATAAAGAGTTATGTAAGTGCATATACAAATCCACACGGAATGCAATAAAATTTCATGTGAGGAATTTAAAACTTGAGATTAGAGTAGCTTTTACCAAGTTTCTTTATTTCTACCAACTAGAGTGTGAGTTTAGGCCATGTCACGAAAACATGCTTCTTTCAAAGGAACAAAACATAGGAAGATAGGCAAAGACGAGGTAGGCAGTGGTAAGTATAGCCCTGTAAAACCAACAGTACCTGAAAAGGTAAATGATGCAAATAAAAGAGCAAGACAAATGATCAGCTCATTTGCAGAAATACATCATTATTAGTCCGCTGCTCCTTGTTGACAGAGCTGTCACACAACTTCTCACCTTTGTCAGGGGCCACTTAGGAATTTCAAGTCAATGTGAGGGTCATCCTGCTTCCTAGGGTACAAGAGCTCTCTCAGGGTGAATCTGCTTCAGCCCAAACAGATCTTCCTGAACTCTCTTGGAAGTTTCAGCTCCAGAATGGCCACATGAATCTTCACTGTTGATACTCCGTGAGTTTGAAGCGATGAACCTGTTCCCTGCTGACTATGCAATTGATATGATAAATCGATGGCAGAATATTAACTGAAAACTCCCCAAGAATAATACTCAAAAAGATAAGCCTGATGAAAAGCTTTAGTGATAATATAAATTGTGAATGACAAGAATGCAATATTCAAAGGGATAGACTCATCCGCCTTTTAATTTGCTATCCTTGGCTTGCTCCAAGAATGGTATCTGATGCATGGTGGAGGAATAGGAATTCCAATCCAGGACATTTGAAGTTTGAAAACTGAATGTTAAAATGATGAACAATTTAAGGGCTTAAAGAATAAAGTCATTGGTTCATACAAAAATATGGGCAAACTTGTGTAAACAATATTTGGAAATTTGATTGTCTGAGGTTAGAATACTTTTTTAAAAATCGTGCTTCAGCCAATATGGTTCATAAGAAATAGATTTGTATCTATCTTAAGGAAACGAAGATGTAGAAACAATTATACTATAACTATAATTTCAATGCTGTTTCCATAAATTCTTGCAATATTTCTCTTTAAATGGAGTACTAATTATGTAGTATGTTAGTACTGACAGACATCAATACTGAGTGTTCCCAGGTGGAGAGATTTAATATTAGAATTCTTCTAAGAATATGTCAACTTTGAGTCCCGATTCAGGAAGAAAATGTTAAAAAGAAATAACAGTAAGATATTAACAGCCGTAAGGTGACTAGTGTATCCAGACATCTCTCAAAGGCATTTCATATACCATTTCCTGTTTTGTTTCTATTGATTTTACTAAAGACTAGTCTGAGGCTCACAATAGTCTTTATTTGATCTCTCAGATACAGAAACAAAAGGCTGCTGAGCTTGACTAACCTGGACTGGAACATATATCTAGTAAACAGGGAAGTGGGACCCAAGTTTACACTTCTACCAAGTTATGTAACAGAAAGCCCAGATGTTTACCACTTCACTTTTAATTCTTGGATTCCACCACCATCCCTATGACTGTGTATGTAGACTCAAAACATGTATGTATGAGGCTCAAAACATATTAAACAGGCATTCTGTTGTTATAAACATAACGCATCTGTTTCAGAAGCTTCAGATATACCCAAAGGATTTTCTTTTCTCTACCACCTACTAATCCCAGTCTCTTACTAATAAATTTACAGATCATCTAGGGAAATGGTAAAGTTCTCAGATTGACCAGATGTGCATGATAATTAGCTGATAATTGACATACACTGATGTCTACAGAAAGTCAAGAATGATCCCAGAAGCCCACGGAATTCTCAGCAGCTGGCTCTATCTCTGTTCTGCCCAAGCTGCTGGAATATTTCCCCAGTATAGTATGTGTTTGTAGGGTACTGCTATATTACAGGACCCCATTTAGGGTGGACAGACTATCTTTACTGTTTCATAGAATTGCAACCATAAATCGTATTTAATATAAATGTGCCAAATATTTGTGCATACATAAGTTCTCAAATCGTTTCTCAAATATTTAGTAAAAATGAGTTCTTTCATACATTTTATAGCCTTCCTCAATAGCTGAAGTTTAAATAGACACGCTAGTAAGAGCAATAGGCTGGCAACCAATTCATTCAACATTTGAATGTTTACATATAAAAACACTATTAAATGCCTGGTGTTTAGACTGAGGTTTTTTCAGAGTATTTTATATTACTTAACAGTAATGCAAGTTAATAATCAAGGGCCTCTTTAATTGGTTGGTGGTTTGTTGGAAAGTGAAATGTGAGATGAAAAAGAACACAACTTAATCATTCACACACATGCACACACTCACCCACTACACACACACACATACACACACACACACACACACACACACACACACACACACACATGCAAATGAAGTTCCCAACTCCTTTGATATTTTGTATTCCAAGTTGGACTTGACTGACATGAGAAATTAGCTGTAGAAGGCAGGTTTCCTCTGAATTAAAGCTAGTTTTGACGGTGTGGAATTATCCATTTAAAAGCTATGTGCCAGGGATGGGAATGTGGTAGAAGGCCCTGGGCTCAGTCTCCAGCACTATCAATCAATCAATCAATCAATCAATCAATAAACAAATAAATAAAATTTTTAAAAAAGTACCAGTCTCTCTCTCTCTCTCTCTCTCTCTCTCTCTCTCTCTCTCTCTCTCTCTCTCTCTCTCTCTCCATGCCAAACACAGGTCACACAAAGTCAAAAGAGTTGCATCTTTGTAATGCATATAAACAACACTAAGGCATGCAGTTTTACTTTATCCATTTTAACTCTCATTTAGGAAAAAAATCTCATTATCTTGTGGTATGTGTTTTAAAGTCAGTGAATCAATATTGGCTTTCTTTCCACATTGAAAACTACTTTTAAATGGTTGACTGATTGCTCAGAGACTAGATATGCAGAATTGTGAACAAGTATCTCTAAAAATATCCTTTTCTGCTTAGATTTAAGTTTAAAGGATGCAGCAGAGAATATTCCATGTAAGTTGTGCAAGGAAGTGGGATATCACCACTTCTAAGATCTTTACATTTATCTTTTGAGGTGGAAAATGCACAGATAAAATATCAATTAAGTTAATAAACATTGGAGATTCTAACACATACTCAATACTTATTTTGTGTTGTCCAAAAGTGTATCATAAAGTATTGGAATATGCTTGACTCCATTCAAACAACAGGATATTAAGACTGAAACACATTTCAAGCAGACTCGTTATGAACAGTAGTGAATCTTGTTAAAGAAAGTACTTTGAAACGCTATTCATAGGGTTAAAACGACCTAATAAATGCACATGATCATATCATTATTTATAGTCAAGAAAATATACATCTGTGGTAAAATTGGGGATCTTTTCTTTTCACGAGAACCAGACCCCACTTGCCTAGAAAACTAAAAGGCATTACAAAGCAGTCAACTACAATTTCTTGGTACAGGGATGTGTTCCGTGACGAAACATCACTAGGTTATGAGCATTTGGTAAAGCAAGGTGAGATCAGGACGACAACCCAGAGCTGCCTACTGCTCAGTGGGTCAGGACCTGAGCACCACGCGCCATGCCCTGCCGTTCCTAGAAAGGGAGCGAGCTGGAAGTCCTCGGAGTTCTGGGCTTCGCTAAGTCCGACAAGGGAGGAGACCTGCCCAGTGTCACTGCTTCACCTGTCGCTGGCCCTATCTGTGACTGTGTCTAAGAAGCAGAATGGGCCAGAGAAGACAGAAGGAGGGCACAGTACCACTTAAAATTAAAAACCAAATAGAAGCCTGATTTAGATTGTAAGGAGTGAAGGTGAAGTGGTGTGTTAAGCTCCAAAGTCCAGAAATAGCTAAATGCCACCACACACGGAATTTTGGTAGAAGGTGTCATGCATTTAGGTGCATGAGTATCACCATCAGAGGCGGGCAGGCGGGGGAGAATGGGGAGCCAGGCAGACACCTAAATGGTAACTGACTCTTCTCCCCACTCCTGGAACCTTCAGCCAGAAGTCAGACTCGGACTCTGCTCCACTCCAGACTTTGTAGACTGTACATGGAACCCAACTTAGAGACTAGAACTTGGAGCTCTAGCCTAGCAAGCTCTGGGATATTCCCACATCTCTAGTGGTCCGTGCTCTGCTTTGGAGATTCCCAAATATCTGATGTCCCTGGTCCAGGCCAGGCTGACAGGGTCCAGGGCTGTGCTCCCATGGGGGCAGACCTGCAGTCAGGCAGCTGGGTGACCTCACCCGTGCCCCCCACTCACACAGCGCCCAGAGTAGGGCGCTAGCCCAGAAAAGCCTGGATCCCTGCACTGTCTCCCGCGTTCTTGCAGCCGGGGATTGAAAAACCCGCCAACCCGACTTCCCGGGGAAGCCCGGAGACGCCAGGAGGGAAGCGGTGACGCGACGCCCCCTTTCCGCGCAGCCTTGGGCGAGCGCTGACCTCCGCCACCCTGTCTGGGGAGCGACCGCGTCCCGGAGCCACAGCTGGGCGCTGCTCCCGGCTCACTCACCGATCCGGAGTACTTGCGGGGCCGTCTGGGGGAGGATGCAGAAGAAGAAACAGAGGAACGTCCAGCGGATGCCCCTGGTCCAGAGCCCGGGCTGGGCCAGGAGTGTGCCGCGCTGCATCTTCTTAGCTTCTTAATTCATGCCGAGACACAGCCGTGGCCGCACGTAAGTGAGATGCACCCCGCTCAGGCCGGCTCCTCGCCTCATCCTCCTTGGAGGCTCGGGTCTGCACCCCACGCGGACGGAGGAGCGAGGCGGAGGCGAGTGGCGTGGGAACGCGGAGCTGGCTGGCGCGGCTGAGCTGCTCGGGTCTCCTCGCGCCGGTCCTAGCCCATCACCGCTCCTCCTCCTCCTCCTCCATGGGCCGCACACCGCGGATGATCAGCGCGCCCCGGCGCCCCGAGCCCAGACCCGCCGAGGAAAGTTGCTGCCTCAATGTGCAGGAACCTCTTGCTCATTCGTCCTCTGGTCAAACGCAAAAGTGGGGCGTGGGGGTGGGAGGTGCAGACAGAGAGAGATTGGGGAGTCGGAAGAGGGGGAAAGACAGCGAACCCAGAAGGAAGGAGGACTGGCTGGGCTGGTGCAGGGTCTCTGATCTAACCGGATGAGTCCCAGGTTAGCTGGAATCCGAGCCACGCTCTGCCTCCCCTCAATCGGCTCTTTTCTCCTCCCCTCGCTGGCCCCACCCTTTATTTACTGCCCGCCCCAGCCCCACGGATCCAGACACACTCACACACGCGCACACACGCGCGCTCGCTCTCGCTCTCCTTCAACTTCGCGCTGTTACTGGAAAGTCCACGGAGCGCTGCGTCCTGCAGACAGCTCACGCCTAACCTATGGGTCGCAGCAGAAGCAGCCTGGGCTGTGACCCGGAGTGGCGGCAATGTCCCCGTGCGCCCGCCTGCTAAGGGGTCTGAGAGAAGGCCGCTATGGCACGTCCTGTCACTTACTGGAAAATCGCCTTCTTGGAGGGCAATGTGTCAGGGGATATCAGACTGATAGGGTGAAGAAGAGAAGGGTAATAAACAGCAGAAGCAGGAGGAGGAGGAGGAGGAGGAGGAGGAGGAGGAGGAGGACGAGAGACATAGGAAACCTTCAATACTCTAGAATTATAGTGGCTCCTTTTCTATTCCGACCCGACATAATGTCTCTTAAATTGCTTCCATTTACAAGTGTGGAACTGGGAAAGAGACAGTTTCCAGCGTCGCTGCTTTTCTTAATTTCTTCTGACGGTCACATTTGAGCACTGGAAATAGGCCATTTTAACAATGCAGGTTTGGAGACTATTTCTCTCTGTAGGACAGGGACGCTTCCCTGGGGAAATCAGCCTTTGATCATGTTGGCTTAATTTCCTTTGAGCTTTGTGGGGAATGTTCTATATAAATGTTTGCTAGTTCTGTATTAACATCTTATAAAGCTTTTTTTTTTTTTTCCTAAATAGAGTTTTTGGAGAAGTTATTTACAATGAGTTAATTTATAAGAAAAGCATCCACAATCCTGTGGCCTGCAATTGGAAATATTTAAAACAGAAATCTATCTCAAAATTCAAACATTCGTTCATTCATTCATTCATTTATTCTTTCATTCATTCACTCAGTCATTCCCACATCAAATGCAGACTGAATGCGCTGCCAGATGTCACTTTTCTCTGAAGATTCTATGCTGGGAAAAATGTGCTATCCAACTTCTGAGGGAGGTTATAACCTCACAGATGGAAACCCGTTAGTTCACCTCTGAAGCCCTGTGAATGGTTCTGGACACTTGGGGATGGGAGCTGAGAAAATAGACATATCCATAAGTAGGAAATGGGATTTAGCGATGCCTTTAATGAATGGAACGATGGAGGGAACCGTGAAGAATTAGAGGCATATGCTAGTTATCTTCAGAAATTTGAAGAGCTCTTGTGTTAAAGTAGTCTTTTTCAGCATTAGTTAAATGAAGAGGCATTTCTAAAAATTAAAATGATGGGTAGAAGTCTGAGAAGAAAGTTTCAACTTATGTTGGGCAGCATTTTTAAAACCAGAGAGCATCAAATGATGTGGCCTGCTTCAGAAAATAGCTGAATTATTCACCCATCCATCCATTCATCCATCCATCCATTTAATGCTTTACTTACAGGGAGCCTACTTTGTGTGCTCCATGGTACCAAATCCTAGACACACAGTGGGAATGTGGTTACTGCCACCATCAAATTCATTGATACTTTAAAAATGTGGTTTTTACAGAATGCCACAATAGGAAATAAGAAAGAGAAGGAATCTAATCTCCTCACTGAGATGTCTGTGAAGTCTTCTTGAGGGAGTAATTCTTAAAAACTCAACAAAGCAGGAATTTGTAAATGATTGGTTAAGTGTTTCTAAAATGAGAATATATAAAAAAAACTGTTAAATGATTTTTTGGACAAAAGTTTATCTTAAGTGCATTTAGTCATCCATGTTAACTTAGTACATCCAAGCCCAATAATTAGGAGACATTGCATGGCTAGAGTTTGAGAATTCAAAGTAAACTTGAATTAAATGATCTTTAGAACAAACCATATTTGTGTCTCAGGTTGACCAGATTCTGGGTATCAGCCTTGTTTGGTTCGATTGCTTTCTCTGTAGCAGGAGCGGGTACTTACCCATACTTTATTGTCTCCTTTGCCCGCCATATGCAAGCCTGTGCCATTTGAAAAGGTTTAGAAACCAAGAAATAAGAGTAGGTGTGCTAGGTAAAGAGGAAGGCAGTGAAAGTGTGGTGCAAAGGCCCCCAGGGCTCTTCCTGCCAAGGTAATTCAGGCTGCCACATTTCTAGACCTCCAAATGGAAACTGCCTGGTGGCCTGTCTCATCTTTTGCAGAGTCTTCTCTGAGTCTCTCCGAGTCTCTCTGAGTAGTTATCAGACCACCAATGATCTCTTGACAAATCAGTGAGAACTAAAGTGTTTGTTTTCAATCACTAAAGTTTTAAGATGTTTATTACTGCAGGTTCACCTGCTCTGTACCTACCCATAAACTCTCTAAAATTAAATATTCTCATTTGCAAAATGAAAGGAATAAAAATAGCATAATAGCACTGAAGGATTACACATATATATGTGTATATATATATTCATATATATATATTCATATATATATATATATATATATATAATATCCAAGGCCCTTATTATGCAGCATGTATCAGTATGTGTTTCTGCTAATTACAATTTTGCTTAATGAATCCATGTCTATATTTCTAGTTTAAATATATCCCAGATGGCAGAGACTAAAATATGTTGTCTGTTGGGAAATGAGTCTACAATATTGGTCCAATTAGTAACATGTTAATAGTAATTGGTCTGATATTATTTAGGGAAACGTTGCTACTTTTAAATGTGTAACCTTGAGGGCACAAGGGACAGTTCTTTTTAGTTGATGGAGATAGAAAGATTGTATTTTCTGAAGGTGGTTTCTTGAAGAGTAAATGGCATACTTCAATTACTTCTCAGTATTATCTGTAGACTTCTGTAAAGTTTAAAGCTGAAATGTATTTCCTTGTTAAAATGCCTCTCTTCACTGCTCATGTATTCAGACTCATGGGTTTGAGTCACTCATGGGTGATCCTCAGCTGCTGATAATTTTTTGATGCTTTTTAGAAGTACTATATTTTGTGCATATATGCATCCAGTTATTTTTGCCCAAAATGACTGTGGTAATCACTCTTGATTCACAATTCACATAGTTCTCTCTTAAGAATAAAAAATGTTTGATTGGAAGCATACTCTCTTTTTCTTGTCCTGGAAATATTAAGCTTAAATTCATATGCTGGGGTTTAATAATATGACAATTGTTAACCAAGCAACCTTGTACTTCCTATGAGAACTGGGGTTATTCTTACATACTAATCCATTTAAAATTACTTATTTTCTAGACACTGACTAGATGCAAAGAAAAAGAGCTTAAAGTAGCCTAAGGAACTCAAATGATACAACTGTGTTTTCAAAATGTGAGTATATTTATAATGTTACCCAGACACTGAAAGCAAAAGGTCACTTGCCTTTGGAGCCTATTGAAAGTGTGCCATTGATTCAGGATTAAAATTCTGATTTCTTGGCTATGTGTTTATTTTTATTGCTAGGTGACGTCACATAACAATATTATCTTTAAGCCAAGCATTTTTTTATTTTTTGCTCCAATCTGGCCTCTAAATTCCAGATTTATGCAGCAACTCTAATTGCCATATTTATCTGACACAGAATCTCAATATTATTTCAGTATGAATGCAACTTTCTCTCAGCTATTAAAATGGGGAACTTAGAAGATCACTCTTGATTTCTCCATTGCTTTTCTCTGCCACATCCATTTTATTTTCATACGTTCCTGATTTAACTTGTAAAACATGTTTTTAATGTATTTTTCTGCAACTCTACTACTATCACAGTAGCTTGGGGCTTCTCACCTTCAAAACTTTTGATGTCCTTGGGCTAAAAATTCCTTGTGGTGCAGCCTGTCCTGTTCATGTACGTGCTGTGCAACATCCCTGAACTCTCTCCACTAGATGTCAGTAGTACCTGTTCTCAGGTGTGAGGACCAAAAAGTGTCTGTAGACAATGTCAGATGTCTTTGGAATACAAAATCAGTCCCTTTGAGGACCAGTGCATTAGCCCAAGTGCCACGATCTAAATGTGATCTGTCACCTCTCTTTGTTGTCCCCATCCCTGGTTTGCTTCTTTGTATTCATCTGTCCTTCTGCTCGGAATTTGCATCTCACCCTGGCTTTCCTCACAACTGCAAACTGTAGTTCCCTCATCGTCCTTGAAACTCTTCGTTGCTTATGTTATTTTCTTGTAAACAAATGTTTGTTCTATATGCATGAAATCTCAATGCCTGGCACTGAGTCTGATACCTGAAGAAGGAGTTTATTACTGATCTTAAAGTGAATATATGGAGGAATATTTATGGAGGCCCTCTCATCAGCCACACAACCTACACAATTCATAGCTGCTAATTAGTAAGACCGAGCTAAATAATCATCCAATAGTTAAAATTTCATTCAGAGTATCTACAATGATCAGTTTAGCACTTAGTATTATTCTCAGCATGTGAATGCAATACATCATGTCTTGGAAAACTAGAGTGTAATCCGAAATGTGTTTTGTCAAGTGGACTAGGGATTCCTTTTAAGATTACTTTTTTTCCTGCAGCATAGCTATCACGGCATATGACTTACCAATGTTACTGTAATTTCCATTCTAATTGCCGTCTGTTTGTCAAGACACTGTGGAATGCAGCCGAAATGAAATCTTTGAAAGGGAAGAAAAGGTCTAATTTACTCATCTCTTTATATCCTATTATAACAAGCTGAGAGTGTAAAAGAAGTTTAGTCATGTGAAGATCTGGACCAAGTTGATATTTAACTGCTTCCACACATAATTGGAGCTCAATGAAAGATACACAAAAACCTCCCCACCGGGCATTTACAATGTTAGGAGCCCTGGAGGACTACTTGCTCAAGTGTACTGTGTTTAGACAAGTCTTTAGTCCTTATGTACCTCAACCCACAGTGTGAAGCACTCAGATTAATATTCTTCATTTTCTCTTCTAATAGGAGAGTCCCCTTTAAGAGTCAATACAAACAGTGACAGTTTTATAAAGGAAGGGCTCCATCTGATTGTTTTCTCTTTATAAATAAGATAAGCTTTCTCTTAAAATGAGCATTTACTTTGTGTTTATCATATATGCCAAGAACTGTTGTGATCTTCCACATACAATTTATTGAGTATGTACAGCAGTTTCAGGAGATAAGCACTAATAGTATACGTATATACAGCTGGAGAAACTGAGACAGGGAGTGATAAAACATGTCAAAAACTTCACCATTAAATGACAGTCAGAATTTGAAATGAGCCAAGCTGGATCTAGAGTTTCCACTGTTTTTTTAATAACTGAAATAAAATTCACAAAGCAAAACCTTAACCATTTAAAATAAAATAAATAAAATAAAAACAGTGACAACTAGTATATTCACAATGACATGGATGAGATGGGAAATTGCTGAAGGTTTTGAGTACAACAGTAGAATGTTCAGGTGCTTCTTTTGTTATACTAAAGCTTATTTCACAAACTGTATTAGTTATTTGAGATGCAGAGACTAGACAAGGTTCTTACCCTCATGGATGTTAGAGTTGAAGACAGATTTCATCAAACAAATACATCATATTAAATTATACCTATGGTACAGTTTCAGTGCTTTCTAATGTGTAAAGGGACAGAGCCTAAGTGTATTTTTTTTTATATCAATACCAGGGATCGAACTCAGGACCATGCACTTGCAAAGAAGGCACTTATACCGCTGGGCCAAATCTCCAGTCCCAAGAGCCTAAGTGTAGAACTCAAGGATGAATTGTCATAGAATGCTAAGAAGCCTGAGGAAAACAGGACACAGTCGGAGACTTTATGTTCCTATTTAGCTACTACTGTCCCTATCTTCTCCCTAAAGATCACTGCCATCTTGAATTTGAGCAACAAAGACTAATTTTGCCTATTTTAAGACAATATAGGTAAAATGTACAGACTGCTCAATTTATGATGGAGTATGTCCTAGAAAACCCATAAATTGAAAATATTACTAGTTGAAAATCCATGTTACCGTGTAATTCTTTCATTCTCTTGAATGGCTTCATACTATCTTGATATGCTTGATGCTATAGCATACCAAGTTACACTCAAATAGTTAAGGAAAGAGGCACTATGGCGACTACTATTATGTTAGATTATCTGGTGGTGAAACACAATGATGCTTAAATTGTTCGGTTCTGATCTGTGTTGTTCTGTTACAATGTCCTCTTTTATCTCAATCTCCCCCCTTTTTAAAAATTAATCTATTTTCTCTCATTTTTTTAATTAAGGGAAAATTAAATTAAAAAATAGTGGGACATATTATTGTAACTTTTTTGTTTTCCTATTAACCTGATTTGAACCCCAATATTGCTCTCCCCATCTTGTTCTGTCTGATTATTATATATTCTATTTTGTTTGATAGTATCAAGTTTGAGGGTTTAGGCAACCTCTTTGAAGGCAATAAAATATACTATGATGCCCATTATAGTTTGACTATTATCTTTTTTTTGAAGTCCTGTAAGGTCTCCAGTGTAGGTTTTATTGGTTTTGTTCTGTAGTGTTTTGATCAATTCTATTAAACCTGATGATATGGGCAACTCAATTTAAAAATAGCAAGAGGCACAATGGTAACCACTTTTGATCACCTGGTATTCTATTTTTGCATCATGTACTATGCCCACCCTTCTGTTCTAACTGACTCTGTTTTGCTTAGTCAGGTTTGATTTTATTCCCTTCAAAAAAAGTAATAAGAACTGTGGGAGTGATAAAAGCCAAAAAGTGTAAAAAGAGAGGAAAAGAAGGTGGACTAAGGGATATAACCCCAGGTATGTTTGAGTGTGTAGGATGGAAAACCGTATTACTGAGCTTTTGTTGGATCATTGAACGGAACTGTCTCCAATATCACTGTATGAATGTCCACTTTATATGCTTTAATTTTATAATTTGGACAACTGGTTCTAGGAAGACAATATGTAACCTATTAACTAGTGATTTCTTACTGTATATTTTTTCTTGAAATTCTGTATTACTTGTACCCTTTTACTGCTTTGTTTTTTTATGTCCTTTCTTTTTTCTCTTTAAATTAAAAAAAGAAAGTCCATGTAAGACACTTAACCTGCTCCAAATTGTAACTTCGTCTAGTCTAGCATAACTTAACCATGCTCACAACACTTAGCCTAGAGTTAGACAAAATTGTCTAAAGCAAGGAGGTCTGTTTTATAATAATGTTGAATGTCTCATGTTAGTATTTGATACTATAGAAAGTGAAAAATGGAATGACTGTAAGGTTATACTTTGCACCATCATAAAATCCAAAAATGGTCTAAAATGAGCAGTCTGAGGCCATCTGTCTACTGTTTTGCAGCTTCTTTCAAATGAGAATTAACATTTCTAAACTTTCTCCTCTAGGCATGTTTAGGAATCATCCTGACTTTTTGATGTCATCACTAATACAGTTTTCTAGATAATAGAGGTGAACAGTGACACACAGAGACCAAATGTAGATCCCAAGAAAACCGAAAGCACAACTTTGTCTGACCAAAGAGCCAAGAAAAAACTTCTCTGAGGAAGGTGCCTGAACGAGTAGATGGAGATTACTGAAAGGAAAGGGGAAAGATCATTATAGGCAGAGAGAAGGCTCTTCCCTGTGATGCTTCCCATCACACGAACGACCTGAAGCAAGGCCTAGCTGGTTTGTGTGATCTGGAGGGCAGAAGTGTGGCATCACACTTCTTCAGAGCCCGGGTTCTTAGTAATCTTTGCAGGTCTTCCTCTGAGTATGAAGATGTATTGTGAAGGCAGAGCAGAAACTCTGGGACCCAACCCCTCTTTCCTGCCTGCAATCATTGGTCCCGCACTTACAGGTCTCATAAAGCAGTTTCGTGGCATCTGGGGCCACCGCACTATCCATGTCTCACAGTGTGCATGCCTGATGTTTCTCCCATTCTGCTTTCCAGCCCTATCTAATGAAACTTTCTTCTCTCCGAGTCCAGCCCTACTAGCCCTTTTCTGTTCCCAATCATGCCCAACTCTTCATGCTCAATATACTCCCCCAGTTGCCCACGTCACCTCAACTATTCTCTAGTCCACAAGTGACTTAGTTCAGGATTATTCATGCCTTATGTACTATTATTCTGGGAAGTTTCCTTGGTTATATAACGAAAAATATGTCTACTCGTTTTTCTCCTCCTTAGCACATGGTACTTTTCCTGCTTAGCACTCACTCCCAATTTTAATTTTTCCCAATTTTATTTTTCCATTTGGTTGGTATTTTCCTCTCTCCTTCCAGTTTTCAAACACCTATTATAGTTAGTGTGCAAAAATATTGTGGCTCTGTGCACATGTAGTGTCATTTCCAACTGCTGATACATACAGGAAGCAGCCCAGACTTGGGGGCCAGTGGGATTCAGTATGCTGACAAGGAAAGGAAATCTCAGGTCAGAAAGAGCAGTAAATTGGTATAGTTGAATACTTAAGTAGGGCATTCAGTATTTGATTAAATTTTGTTTTTTGTAGTGTTTTAATGATTATTTTTAGCAATTTTTTAAGCTCAAATAATTTTAGTTTTGGAATGATTATATAAGGCACAGAATTGTTAAAGAACCTATATTAGAGAGCTTGTAATTGCCTTTAAAAAACTCAAATTGAAGTTCATGACCATTCCAACATTCTAATTTTTATTCAGTCCACTCTTCCTTGTGTATCTCCAGTTTAAACCTCTTGACCACAAAGCGAATTAATCTTCATCATATTTAAATCATATAAATTAAACAAGGTTTCTAATTGATACATCTTGGATTAATTTACTTCCCCAAGTGTCATACAGGGAGTTGAATGCAATTTTAAATTATTTATTTCATCAAAGCAATATATGTGTATAATCTGAAATATTAGTGCTAAATAAAAATGCCATTTTGCCATGCTCCTCCACTCAGCCTTTCTGAGTCTTTCAACTGCTTTGACAATCTTTCTGCATCTTGTGCTTCTCAGTGATAAACATACATAGTCACTGCTGGCTTTATCAATTAGAGTGTTATCTTTTTACTTTTATTGCGATATCTGAGATTTTTCATTCTTTATGTCGTAGTTTCCCTTTGTCTTCTTCCGAATATATTAAGATTTTATACTTTGCATGCACACTAATCTTTTTTCGTAGCTATCCAATCTTCACAGATTTCACTTCATCCTTCCCCACTCCCTGAGAAACATCCTTCGTGAAGAGTTTCATTTTTCTGTGCTTACTTTTAAGACATCTTGCCCTTCGATGCATCTGTCACTCTGGCACTCTAATAGCCTGTTGCATTAGGATTTTCCTGTGCCTACCATGGGATAAAAATCCTTCCTTTCTGTATCTCATGTTCCCAGAATATCTGTTTGCTTGGACTAAGAAAGACTTAGGGAGATTATAAAGCACACTTCTTGGTATGTCTGGAATGGGTCTGCAGGTATGACCTTGCGTGCTATATATGGTCACTGGCTGCTCCTTTTCTGAGACTATTCCCTTGCATTGCTTCTTGAGCACCATAAACTAAGCCTTTCGTTTTGCCAGTCTCTGCCACCTTACCTTGTTCTTGCCTTGAAGTCACCCAACCATGGTCTGAAATTCCTTTAAACCCTGAGACAAATTAAACATGCCCAGTTAAAGCTGGAGGTGTTAGTTGGAATACATAATGCCTATTGTATTCCAGTGACAGGAAAGTTGATGGATACACACAGTTAGCCACACTCAGGACATGGCTTTCAAAATTTCCTTCCAAAATATACCAAACTACTCAAAACTCAATTATTTGCTGGATAGACTCACAAATTCACTAAAGGATAGTATCCTCAGGGCAAAAGTTTATTACAGGAAAAAAGATAGAGATTAAAACAAGTCAAAAGAAGAAATGCACAGGGTATAGTCTGGGATGATTCCATATATAAGGTGTCTGTTTTCCTCTCTTCATAGACTTAGGATGTCTTCCCAACCGGACATCAGCATGCGACAGCTTTCATTAAATATTATTATCCAAAAATGCCTATGTGAGTTTTGGCATTAGAGATTTTATTAGCACTGCATTACGTAGGTAGGAGATGAATGAACTAATGGCCCACATATCTGGACTCGGTCTCTACACCAAGTGACACTGCGAGATCCAAAATCCTCCTCTAAACAGTAGAGCTGGTCTTTCCATGGGTCCAGCCTTTCCACTAGGTTTCTTGGGTGTGGTGAGTCACTATTCTCAATAAAACACGCCTCTAAGGAATGATACAGACTACCTCAACAACAACAACAACAAAGAAAAAAAAACCCCAAGGCCAAACAAAGGCCAAATTTTTCAACTACACACTTGTAGTGCATATAATATACAAAGATGCATGGCTTGCTGTATTCTAGCTATAAAGCACAGACCCTTAGCTTAGTTTCTTACTTTGGAAAATCAAGTACTGAAGAAGCTCTCTCATGTTAAACAAAAAAGGAACGGTGGGGCACCAGAAGTGATGATAGTGTCTGCTCTCCGCATGGCTATCTTGCATGGACAAACGGGACTTCGGGGAGGAGGTTTGGCCTGCTACATACATTTCAGGATTGTCCCCAAGTCTACATTTGTTATGTTAGGAACCTTGTGTTTCTTTTCCTTACATTTTATCTCTGTTGCTTTGTGTTTTTGCTTTAGCCTTCAACACATCTCCTCCTATCTTCTTCCCTCTTGTTCTTGTTCTTCCCCTTTTCCTTGTTTCTCCCCCACCACCTCCAATATTCCCAATGTGCACTATAGGAACACTACGAGAGTGCTTAAAGGGTCTCTCTTTCTGAATTCATTTTTTTCAGGTATGGTGCCTGTTAGATTAACCCCTCTCTGTTTCAACTGACATAGCTTTCTGAGACAATTTTTCAACTTTACTCTTTAATGTTTCTATGCTTTTTACATACTTTCTGTGATTTTAAAATTTAAAATTTTAAGAATATCCAAATCTTAAAAATTATCTTGTATTTTTCAATAGCAGCTGTATCGTTTTTTCTTTGTTTGTTATTGTTCTTATATATCTGAGGATATTACTGGGGGATTTTTTTCTTTTCTGTTTTTGATTTGTCATTTCTGTGATGCATAATGAACACAGTCATTGTAGGTAGTCGGTACACTGCATACATGGCACATTTTAATTATATTTACATTCCCTTCTCTTTTCCCCACTCCCTCCATCTCTTCCTCCTCTTCACTTTTGTGAAATATCTGTAACTCTATTTCCTACTATTATCTTTTAACTTGGGCTTTATTTATACTTTAATGTTCTCATATAAGAGAAAGCAAAAGTTATTTTAAGCTTTTATGTGTGATTTGCTTTATTTAACATTATGCATTGAAGATACATGCATTTTCCTAAAACAATTTTAACCTTCTTTGTAGCAGAGTGGGTCTTCATTTCCTATAAATGCCATATTTTCCTAATCCATTCATCTGTTGATGGACATATAGGCCACTCTGAAGACTTAGCTATTAGGAGTCGTGCTGCTATGAACATGGGTTTGCTTGTATCATTAGAATGCAATGCTTTTAATTCTTTTGGGAAAATGCCTAGAGGTGAATATCTAGGTGGAATGGAATTTCTATTTTTAGTCTTTTGAGGAATTTCTATATTGATTTTTACAGTGGTCCTAATAATTTAAGTTCACATCAACCACATAAAAGGTTCTTTTTACTCTCAGCCTCACCAGCATTTATAATTTGATTTCTTGAGAATAATCATTTTTGTGGAATATTAGAGATGTTTTACTTTGCATTTCTCTAATGGCCAACAGTGTTGAACTTTTTTTCATGTACTTACTGACCTTTTGTACTTCTTCTTCTAAGAAGCGTCTCTTTCATTTTCTCATTTTTGGATTGGACCTTTTATTTTGAGGATCCAATTTTTTGAGTTTTCATAAACTCTAGATGCTGGTCCTCAGCCTGCGGTAAAAGACTTTTCCCACTCAGGTAAATTGTCTCCTCACTCTGTTGGTTGTTTTCTTTGCTGGGTGGGTTTTTAACTTGATATAGCCACATTTGTTGGTTCTTGGTGTTACTTCTTGGGTGACTGAGGTTTTGTTCAGCAAGTCCTTGGGTGTACTGTAACTTTAAGAGTTCTATCTATTTTGTTTTCTAGCATGTCATGTGTTTCTTTTTTTAATAATTAGTTCTTTGATCTACTATGGCTTTAGCTTAGCATATGGTGAGAAATATTTCCATTCAAATAACCTATCTTGCTTTCTAAATGTTTTTTCTTAGGAATTTAGTACCCAACTTTCATGGTAGGAACTTCCCTCAAATATCCTTTAGCTCTTAGGTATCTGTCTGTCTTACAGAAAGGGAGAAGTGTGGATTGAAAGCTCCAAGTGAAATTGACTTGGGGGGAGTGCTTTTATCATTGCTAAGGGGTAACCTTAAAGAAACACCCTAAAAGGGTAACCTTAAAGAGTTTGAGAGTATTGGGCTGATTATATTCCCAAGAGAAAGTTCTTTTGGTCAGTTCTGATTACTAATAAATAGAGAAGCCAGTGGAAAAAAATAGAGTTATTGAGCTTCAAATCTTGGATAATTTCTCTTCAGTTTTATGTGAGTGCTGTAAGTTGAGGAAATTATCCCATAGTATAAATTTATTTCTTAAGGGGCTTCCCAGCTACTCACCCATAATCACTCCGCTTTTTCCCAGGTCCTGAGGGGCTCTGGTTGCCAGTTCTTAGCCATGGGAGTTTTCTGTTCTGAAGACCAAGTAGATTCTTGCCTTGGTGGCATTGCCTTAAAATCTGTCATTCTCCAGCAAGCCAGTAAGTTTCCTCTTGTCTGATGTCTTTTCCTCTGTCCTTTATTCTCTGAATCATTGGTGGTAGTTTTAGTAGAATTTCTCTATGAAAAGTGTTCAATCTACCACCTTTCATCAGAAGCATTTATTTCATAACTCGTGACCGCAGACACTGCTGATGTTCCACCCTGTGTGTGCTCCGAAGTCCTGTCTACTGGATTCTATGCAAATCACGGCTTCCTGCGACCAGCTGGGTCTCTCTGCTTAAATGTTTTGATTTATCTTGTCTTTCCTTTTTCTCTTTTTCTTTGATTGTGCAAACGGCCTATCTTTGATTGCGAGAGTCAGTGTCCAAATTTACTAGGTGAACTCTGAGGAGTCTTCTACAGTGCATTTAAAGTTTCCTAAAAGATTCGGCTTCCAGCTGCCTGCGACTTTTACTTACTTGGAAATACACATTTTGAAAAATCTTTTTTCCCTCACATCAGGATTTGAAACCAGGGCTTTGGCTCTGAGCTAGTGCAGCCTCAGCCACTTCTAATTGTTTTTATGCTTTCTGAGACTGATCGTCACTGAGTTAGTAAGTCTCTCAAGCTGGGCTCAAACCTGTGATCTTCCAGTTTAAGCCTCTCAGGGTACTAGGATTACAGGAGTGTGCTACCACACTGACTCATGTAGGAGGTAAGGCATACTGTAAGATGCAGATTGAACATCCCTAATCTGAAATTTAAGGTCCCAAATACTCCAAAATATGAAACATTTGAACACTTGACGCCACAAGTCTGATTCAGGGTTAAAAGTATACAAGCTTTGTTTCATGCATAGTCACTAAATCATTACAAAGAATTTCTTTCAGGCCATTTATATTATATAAATAATACAATATAACATAATAATGTTTTGACATGAATCTTATCCCTAAGATACCTCGTTATATATATGGAAATATTACAAAATCTGGAAATATCTGAAATCTGAAACATTTCTGGTCCCAGGTTCTTTGGATGAGAGATTTTCAGACTGTACTGCTTGGTTAAGGTATCCTGAGCTTTTGTATGGCCAGTCAATTTTAGAAGCATCGCCAAGCCTGTGTACTCATTGCTTTTAAATCATCTATAGTGTAATAGCAAATTAGAACAAATCATCTCAGCCATAAAAAGCCACTAAATCCCAAGTGGGTGAAAACAGAAGTGCATTACTTCCATGCAGTGCAGGTATTTGAGGGATATGAAATGTTCTCTAAAAGCTTGCCACATAATGAAGAAAAAGCAGGCGAGAGCCAGTGAGATAGATATTTATCCCAGGGAAAGGCAAACAGATCTCCTCCCATAGCAGTACAAATTATTGATCTGAAAATTCGCACAAGAAACAATATCAGTTTATGAACTCATTCTCCTTTTATTTCTCAAATCCTTAGAAAGATGGCCTTTTGTGAAATACTGATCCGAAGTACCTGAATTCTATAAAATTACATAGACAAGCAACTCAAGCTTTTAGACCAATATCGACTTTTAGATACTTCTACACTAATTAGCGGGAACAGTTTCTTCCTCACAACAATACGCAATATCTAGATTTTAACGTGTTCTCTTTGTTTCCCTTCAATAATTGTAATTTGAAATATTAAATGTGTCTTCTCTTCAGTGTCCAATTTATTGCCTTTGTTTTCCTTCTTTCTTATATTCTCAATGTAAAGCAAATCTTCCTGTGAGTTTTCTAGGCAACGGCTAAGCATTCAAACTACTGTGTTCCTACCTGATACCCATCATGGAAAGTGAAGGACCTCGGAGTGTGGCCTAAGAGAATCTAATAATGCAATAGAAAATTCTGGAACATCTGGCTATGCCCCAGTCAGCAGTGAGAAGATGAAGATCTCCCCAGGCTATTTAAAAAGCAGCCTCCTGAGTACACACTCTGGTCTATCTTCCTCTTGATCAAGCTACTTATATCTCTATGATGGTTAGAGTCAAGGAAACTTCTCAGAACTTGAGATAGCTACTTCAGTGTTAAGAGCAGCATAACTGAACTGAGATATGGAAAAGATCCTCATAGCTTTACTTATCTGCCCAGCCAGATAAATGACATAAAATCTGAGATACAAATTCTCGGATGGATCACCATAAACCTTAAGTATGATGCAGGACAATTTTAAAAACACAGGATGTTCTTGCTAGTTAGTATGAGATGAAACTGAGTCACTAACTGCCTTCAACATTTTCATTCAAACGTCTGAAACACTCCACTCTGTTCATCTGCTACTTTGCTAATGACACTGCTTCTCTCTTTAGGAATTTAATTTGTCAATTCTTTCCTTTACCATTGCTGCTTACATTCTGAGCAGAATATGATGGTATTTCTCTTGGGGGAGCTGCGCAAATGGCTTAATTCATATACGTCCGTTATTTTACAACCAGGTAAGAACAACAATAAAAATTAGTCTTTGCATTTGCTCACAGCAGCACAATTTTGCTTTTTCTCTCTTACTCTTAAAATGACTTCTTACGCCACTATTTCTGGTATTCTTATCTCTCTTTTTTATGCTTGATTTCCAAATTATACTTGTCTACACATATGGCTTTAGGAAGATGCATCATGAGAGTCCTTAAAAAGAAATTGCTGTTATACTCTTACTATTTTACTCTAGTTTTTTTCAACAAAAACTTAAAAATGAGGGAGAGATAGAAGAGAGAGAGAGAGAGAGAGAGAGAGAGAGGAAACCCTCTAAAACTTTAGTGAAACATCCATATTATATATAACAATATGTTGAATGTAGGCCATACAAATGTAAAATGCAAGTTTCTTATTTAGTAGCAGCAATTTGTGGGCACAGGAGTTGGCAATGATAAAAAATGTCCAAAGTCACAAATACAGTATATAGTTAGTCATGGGTGGTGTTATTTGGCTCAAAAAATAGATTTTTATTTTGCCTTCCCTTAACCACATGCAGAATTAGAGTCAAGAGAGACAAGAACCAGCAGGAAGCTAGAACAAAAAGCTCACAAAGTCTAAGAAGTGTTCAAACAGCCAGCTGAATGCATTGCACATCTCAACCACAGAAATATTTTCAGGTGATTCTGTTTTTGACAAAACGTGGGAACCACAGGATCTACAACACTTGCAAGCAAAACTCAACAACTCTAATAATAGTTACAGAAGTGAAAGCCAATTTGGATAAAATAAGGCATTGACTCAAGTCCTCTGAGAAAAGATTTCTGAAAACAAAGTTTATAAAATTCTAGTTTTCCCTTTGGGAAAATCAAATTCCTCTTTGAATCTTTTTTTTTTTGTTTGTTTGTTTGTTTGTTTTTCTGGAGTTCTCCATTCCTAAGTGAACTTTCCCGCAGTGTTTCTTCCCATTGTGTACCAGGCACTTTCACCAGGAGGTGGGTAACAGGCTATTTCATGACTAGTTTTTCACTGAGCGGTACTTTGTGACCTGCCCTCCCTGGGAAACTGCAGGTAACATTAAAGATGGGCACAAGTGAGATGTTTCATGTGGTTGAGTGTCTTCATTATAGAATGCACCGAATACTATGTCCAAAGGATTGGTAGTTAAAATACTACCTTGCTGTCTATTAGATATTTCCCTATGGAAAGTAATTGTATGTTGCTTTATATAGAGTTAATATAAACTATTCTGTATTGCTGCCATGTATGTTTGTAATATGGGTAAAATCTGTCAGCTGATTCTTCCCATGTGTCATCAGAATTTAAATTATTTCTGTGTTGACACTAGTTTCAGAACCTATGATATAGCTGTCTTCCCTTCATACAGGCAACCAGTTTGGGGGTCTGATATTTGAATTTTGTTTGTACTTGTTGTTTTTTTTCATGTCGGTTGAATATGCATGTTGTTAATTTTAAAATGATAATAAAGTAGGGGATTTTTTAACATTAGGTTTGGAGAGAAGACTGACAGTACCTTCTTACATGCCAAACTGTATGTAATAAGGGAAAGAAACTTGACATCAAATCTGAAATCTCTGTTTTGAATCTTTTCCGTTAAGCAATTCAGTTTCACTGACCTGTTACTAGGACCTCAGGTGTCTGCTCTGAGAATAGTTTATGATTCCTATTTCTTTCTCTTCATAGACTCCAGTTTATTCTACTCTGTCAATTCATTCAGTACCTCATGGGCTCTTTAAAATCTGAAATGATGAAATTTGTATGCTTGCAATGTAATAATAGATTGGTGGGGACATTGTGCGTGGGTGCTAAGAGGCTGGTGGAGTGGCTGGTGAGTGGATTCATAGTGTATGATTTCACAGTGTGGGGAGAAGGGAATGAGGTGCTGAGAGATGTATCGTTTCCAGCTGTCTGGAAGCTACTGCACTGATTAGGATTTGGTAAGAAGAGAGCGGATTCCCAGCGTGATGTTCCGGCCTCTAGTTTAGGACACCTGGTCGCCCTCAGAGCCCTGCACTACAAAAGAGAAGACCATCAGCTTTCAGAAACAGAAATTGGATTTTGGGCTCAGTGATTTGAAACCTCTTTGGGACATAGTCACCTAAATATTTCTAGACCCTTGAGGAGTATGACTTTCATCTAGTACATAATCTCATCACATGGCATGAACCCTCAATAAAACTTCAAATCCAACAATAATTTTGATGAGAAATATAGATTCTTTTCCTGGAATTCACCATAGAGAGGAATGAGTTACATAGAATTTCATAGATTAAATTTTTCAAAAATCATCTTTACAGGTAGCTTTTCCCCTAAACCTCAGATAAAATAATTTCTAATTGTTTTATTTATTTCTCTTAAAACAAAGCTTTATCTTTAAGACTATCCTCCAAATACCAAAATTCTACATCTTTTATTCATTTAAAAATTAATATGAATAGCTGGGTGTGGTAGCCCATACCCACAACCCCAGCTTTCTAGGCTGAGACAGGAAGATTGCTATAAATCCCAGGCCAGCCTGGAATACATAGTGAGTTCAACAAATTCAGCCTGAATTGCATAGCAAGACCCTGCCTGTATAAAAAAAAAGACATATACATTTGCTACAGCATTTATTCCAGTGGAGAAAACCCTTATAGAGATAATGGCATTTTAAAAGAATAAATAGTACAAATAAATAAATATTACAAAGAAGTATCAATATTTTTAAAAATCTCAGATATGCTCCTTTTCTCCACTGGAATAAATGCTGTAGCAAATGTATATGTCTTTTTTTTATACACCACTTGCATTTTAAGCATTTTATCAATGGTTTCAGTAAAGAATAACATTATTTTTTTTAAAGTATGAAACATGTCCGGAAGACAATATAGAGTTTTTTTTTTTAACCATAACTAAATGGAATTGCTCCAAAGAAAATGAGAAATTTTCCTTTAATTAGAATGACAGCAGGAATTTAGGAAGGCAGAATTTAATGTAATTAAATGGGAAAATCATTATTTAACAAGAGTCATGCTATATTTCATGAAGAAAACACAATGAGGATCTTTAATTTCAGATGAGTCAATAATTTTATTTTTATGTCTCTCCTGAGCCTAGTCTAATTAAAGGAGTACAAAGGATGAAGCTTAGGAAGCATTCTAAATTTACTTTTCTCAATTCAATCTTTTGCTTAAGAAGTATGGTTACAACGTCAAGTAAAAACTCAAAAACTGTACTTTGGAAACTAATCTGAGTATAGGGAACCAAGAATATTGAGTAAGTTATAGAATGCTCAGGGATTAGGGATAGTACTTAAAGAATGGATAACACTGTACGATTTATTCTATGTTTATTATTGTTTGCTTTTTTGACATTTTAAAATATTAAAATTTTAAAATAGCTACAAAGATAAACACAAAAGCATTTATATACATATACATTAACAGAGAGAAAGTAGTCCAAAGCTCCTAAGAATAATTATTTTAAAATTTGTTTATAATATTATCCAGGTTAGACTTTTTTCTCATTCAGTATATTTTCTAGCACATCTTCACCAATTAGAAGGTTACTCAAGAATATCTCTCATGTCAATAAATATTACTCACTACATGATTTCATTGCATGCTGTGACATGGCATCACTGTATATTGGGTCTATTAGAATTTGTTAAGTAATCTCATATCACTTGATTTAATTGCTTTTAATTTTTTGAAATTATTACATTTTGCTAAATCATAATCATTAACCCATAGGGTAAAATGCTATATTTTGATATATACAATCTGTACCTTTTAAACCAAGCTAATTTATATATTCATTGCATCATTTACTTGTCATTTTATGATGAAAGATTGAAATGTATCTGAGTTATTTTGAAATGTACATTATTACTATGATCATACTGTTGTACAATGGATCTTGAAATTTATCTTTCTTCTCACTCTGAAACTCTCTGCATTTAGGTTGATTGACAATATTTTTATCAAAGAAGAAAAGTTTTACTATGATCTATTTCTAATCCTACATGGTAGATTTAAACTATAATTTATGCATTGCAAGGAGATGTCAATTTTCTCAGCTTTGATTCCTCTAATTAAGCATAGAATTAGTATTAAGGTGTTCAGTTTATTAAACAGACAAAGCATACATAAAACAGTTGCTCTACACAGTGTCAAAAGTTAATAATGTAGAAAGATAAATTGTACTGTATCACATATTGTTTTAGCTTGGGTCTAGATGTTCCCTCAAAGCTGCACATACTCATAAATGGGGCTCTTCAGAGGTGGCTGGATCTCAAGTGTGATGCTGATATTAAGTATGTGACACTGAGACTGACTCACAGTGCAATGCCAGGATTAAGGTGCCCCTCCCTGACTGTGAGTGCCACCCACCCTGAGGGTAGTATCAGGGGTAGGATAAAAGGGACAGAAAGAGGGTAACTTGCTGCTGTTGCCACTTGTTTTTTGATAACTTCTGCTTTGTTCCTTCTGCCTGTGATGGATTGTTTTTCCCCTGTGATGTTCGTCTGCCATGCCACATTACATTGGAACCAGCCAGCTATGAACTGAAACCTCCATATAGTGTTGGCTAAATAAACCTTTTCTCCTCTAACTTTGAATGTTGGGTATTTTGTCTCAGCAATCAGAAAAGTAACTCAGGAACATTTTAGTTGAGAAAAACAGTAGATGCAGAGAGAAATTTGCTAGGAAATTATTTGAAAAAACAGTTTTTAATTTATCATAGTAATTATACCTTAGATATACAATTAAGTGGTAATCATTACCACTACTAATGGTATGTAATGAAGCTATTATCTGTCAGGATGAAGAACATGGTAAGGTGGGAGAGTTTGGGACCTGAAATTTATTCTTTTGTCAATAATAGTAATGGAAATTAATATTTATTGAAGTTACTATGGATGAGTTGCTTTCAAATCACGATCTCTTTTAACCCTTATAACGATCCTGTGAGCCTGGATACTAGTGTCATCATTTCCATTTCCCAGGGAATGAATGAGAGGCACAGAAGTGTCAGGAAAATTGGCCCAAATCACTAGTTACAGACATAGACTTAGGATTTAAATCAGTGTGCTCTAACTTGTGACCTGTGCACTTCACAGTTACATGTTCTGGCGTTTAGGTCATTCGAGGATGAACCAATAGGAAAATGGACTGCAAAGAAACGACCTTGTGATATGACCTGTTACGAAGCCGTGTGGATAAGAAAAATAGTTTCTCTGGGAAATTCTGGGAAAAGCATAGAAGAGAAAGTGGGAGTTACATTATGTGAGGAGGCAGCTGCAGGAAAATTTAGGTCTGCTTCCCACTTTCCCTGCCTTCAGTCAGTGTGGGCTCAGGACACGAAAGGAAGCATCCGAGCAGAGATGCAGGTGCTGATGGTGAAATCAGACAGCCCACACCAAAGAATTCAAAGCACATGGATACACTAGGTAAATTTTTTTCCACAGGATATGCTAATGAACTTGCCTTCTAAGTTAAGTGTTATCCCAAAGCACGCATTTGTTTTTCTTTGAAGAGTTTATTTTGCATTCTGAGATAGTATAGTTCTCTTTCTTGCCCTAGACAAGTGATTGTAAAGACTGCAATTGAATCTCTCTGATGACGAAGTTTCCTGCAGTCATTCAGGGCTATTTTGTGGCCCAAGTATGGGTGGAAAACAATGTCACGTACCATGGTGGCTCATGGAATACTTCTGTGAGATCTCCGCAAATACAATGGAAAACTTTAGAAGTGCAGAACATAGTTGCCATTTTTCTCTTCCTGTTATTAGGGAGATGCACTTACTCTGACTGCAATTCTAATCCTTTCAGGACAGTCTCCAGGCTTACTTTTCCACATCCTAGCCCACTCTCAGGTACATACAATTTTCAAAGAGAAAAAATTATATAAAAATAGCACTCAAAAAATCCCTAATCAATACAAACTTAATTTGATTTTCAAAATGTAGATATAGCACAAAACACTTTTTAGGAAGTAACTCCAATTAGTGAAATAGAGTATAATAGTACAATTTGCAAAAATTATTTGTAAACTGTTTTATTGAAAGAAGAGGAAATGAAACCACGAACAGTGGAAAAACCATGAAAGAATATGTGTGCTGACCAAAAGTGGATCTAATTTCTAGGACAAAAAAAAAATCCATTTAATAAAGAAAGAGAATAGAGAAACTATCACACCAGGAATGTCATTTCTTTGCAGTCTTCAAATTTATTTCTCTAGAAAATCAGAGTCCTTATTTGTAGATACACCTTAGTAGATACACATTCTTAGTAAATAATTTCTTACCTGGGAGGTTATGTCCTGTTTTTCTCCCTTGACTTTCACTCTTGACCTCACCTCCTATTTTGACCAATGGGCAATGAGAAAGTAGCTATTGTTCCAGAAGCTTCTGTCTCCTACAATTTTAAACATTCTGTATTGCTTTCAAAGAGATATGCAGGAGAAATTTACAGATATTGCTTTGTGTTTCCAGCTTTGGCCCAAAAGCTTCATAAAATGATATCTCTTATGATTTGGATTGAGTATGTTTCCCAAAGGTCTCATGCACTCATAGCCATAGACAGTTTTTGGAAGGTGAAAAGATCACTGGAACAACATAGCTGACTTCCTGTCAGAAGGTGAGTCTGGTGACGTGGAAAAGATAGGTCACTGGGGCTGTCACCTGGAGAGGTATTTTTTCTCCTTCCTCTCTTGGCTTTCTAATTACAATGACATAAGAAGTCTTCCTTTGCTCACACCGTTATGCCACGCAGTTTCTGTTTCTAAGCTTGTCAAGCATAGACTAAAACTGTGAACCAAAGTATATTTCTCCTCTTTCAAGTTGTGATGTTCACTATTTTATCCCAGCTATGAGGAGGGTGACTAGGACAAACCTAATTTATTTTCTGTACTATTTACAGCAGCCACTCAAATGCATATTAATTTAATCATAAAGCTGGATATGAAATTTTGTTTTGAAAACATTGGAAAGATGCCCAAACATACCAACAAATGATTGCATGATTACTTTCATACAAATATTCAGAACTGGATCTTGTTTAAATGAGTTTGTAGGTTCCACATGTAACATTAGATCATATATAATTTCCTGAAAGCAAACAAATATTCCAGTCTATATTAGCAGCATCTGTTTGGAAGAAACAGGACCATCTGCTGCCATCTTTTCCACCTCCCTCTGTATTAGGAGTTGCACCTGAAAATATAGCTCCTGCTGAGAGAAGAATTGTATTTCTTAGTTCTTATTCAAATTATATCCATAGAACTAAATTCTGGTCAGTGGACTGTAAAAGAAGTGATGAGTTCTAATTCTGTTTATGAATCCTAAAAAGGTGAACATGTGTTCTTCCATATTTTTCTTCTACCCTTTCTGTGGAATATAGCTCTGAACATTCAGCTGATGATAATTCTCTAAGTGCTTCTGAAAACTAAAAAGTTGGGTCCTAAATGAGTGCATAGATTAGACTGTCCAGCCAATCTGCATTTCCCACTGTGGAATGCATTGGAACCAGAAATAAACTGCTGTTTTCTTTAAACTTCCTAACTTGGCATCTCTATTCATAGTGTCAGAGTCCTCAGGGTAAAAATGCATTCCTCAATAGGTGTAGATATTTTGTCTTCTGGAATCCAGTGATTATCTGAAAGAAACTTTATTCTCCTCACCAGGCAAAGGAGGTTAACAAGCCATGGGCTGATTAATACTTCAGTCACAGTAAAGGGACTCATTAAGCACAACATCACACTATCAGGTACAGACATTTAAGAGAACAGCATAAAGTTTCTTTTCCTCCTATAAAGTGATATATTTTACTGATCTGAAAGTAAGTTGAGCTTTAAATCTCAAAAGTGAAATGATAATATTTGCAGAGTGTCCTGTCAGCATAACTTACGTGCTTATGGATATGCACACGAACACTCTGGTGGCAGAGGTGAGGAAGTGACACATTACTACGTGCTGTAGATCTCTTTAAATATCATGATGACCACATGATTTTAGAATTTGGAATCCAATGATGGGTTCATAAGAATTCAGTTTTACTTCCATTGTTCGTTTTCTGTTAGTTGGTTCTGAATACCTTGTAATACTTTCATTCTTTTGAATGGTTTTTACTGTCTTGTTATGTTTGATACTATAGTGTATGAAAGTATACTCAAATATTTCAAGGAAAGAGACACCACGGTAGCTACTGTTATGTCAGGTTGTCTTGTGGTGAAACACTATGTTGCTTAAATTGTTCTTTCTGATCTGTTTTGTTATGTCCTCTTTTATCTTAATCTTTTTAAAATAAAAAAATTCAGTTTTACAATGATAAAGATAATAATTATGACAGCAGAAAAAAAGAGAAAGGCATAGCAGTAAGTGAAAAAATACAAAGTATTGCCTTAAGGAAAAGGAAACTAAGGAGACCATAAACACACAATTGCCTACTTGATGTGTGAAGATGCCAGCCCCACAGTTGCTCGAGGATATGCAGGAAAACACTTGGGATCTTGGGCTGTTAGGTCAGATGCTCAAGAAATAGCTCTCTGAATTGTTGTCCTACTACCGTCTGCATGTTTGGCATACTCCGTGTTACTTTCCCCAAGATGCTGAAATAACCATTCTAAGATAAATGGCGGAAATCTCCAGAAATGTATTGTCTCACAGTTCCGGAAGCCAACAGTCCACAATCAGTGTCTGCATGATTGTGCTTTCTCCAGAGCTTCATAGAGAGGGTCCTTCCCTGCTCCTTCCAGTCTCTGAGGACTTCAAGGACGCTGCATCTTATGACAGCCCAGGTTTGGTTCCTAACTCCGCATTCACAAGGCCTTGGTGGTGCTTAACTAATCTAGTTGTCAACTTGAGTGGGAACGCTGAGCTGAACTGAGTCAGTGCGGTTCTGGGTGCAGGAAGCCCGCTTGGGTAGGAGGATTGGCCTTGGAAAAGAGCAGAAGAGGACATCATGCCAATGCTGATCCTGCTCTTGTGGATCTTCTTGAAAAGAACTATGTTGCAGCTGGTTTTCTTTAAAGTCTTAGGCCGCTCTCTGTGGAGGATCTGGGGCCTGTCATCACCCAGGCTGGCTGTTGTTCTCTTGAGACAAGCTTCTGTGTTCAACGTCACCTTGAGCGTTGTCTCCTGCCTCTGGGCACAGACCTCTCAGCTTCCAACACTGGCTTTGGGAGACCGGATCCTCTGGCTTCCTGACACAGCTCTAGGCACTCAGCTGAATTCTTCTGATCTTTAGGATGTGGACAGATCTTCTGCACTCTTTTATATTTGACTCTGAGGGTGAACACTGCATGCTAATCTCATGAACTCCTGTTCCTGCTTTAAATCTGTCTCTTTGGCAACTACGGACTAACAGAGCCATCTTCCCTCTCTGTGTGTCTCTGTAGCTTCACTTGCATCTCTATCTTCCTTTTATAAAGGTACCGTTCAGACTGGATTTAGGATCCACCTTACAAACTGAATACAACTAATTGCATCTTCAAAAATGCCTATTTTTAAATATATCAAAATATGAGGTATTAGAGGCTAGGAATTTAATATATATTTTTATCACAGACAACATTTGACTCATATCATTCATTACAGGGACTTAATTTTGTAAAACAAAAAGTAATAGTCTACTAATGTTGGTCTATTTTTAGTTGTTCTTTTTCATATTCTAAAAAAATGGAAAAATCTGTCTATATCACATACTGAATATAACTATTTAAATATGTTAATTAGCTAAGCAAGTCTTGTTTTTATTTGAAGATAAAGATAAAACATGTGTCAAAAATTATATTGTAGGGCTGGGGATTGAGCTCAGTGGCGTAAGTGCCTGCCTGGCAAGCAAGAGGTCACGAGTTTGATCTCTGGCACAGAAAAAAAATCTTTTACATTGTTTTCATTGCCCATTCAGTAATCTCTGTATCTGCAGAATATTTACCATTTTTAGGAATGATATTGTAGAGTGAGTGGTCCCAAAAAAGAAGTGAATTAGGCACTCTACCATCAAATTCTACTTGGTAAATTAAAGAATTTCAGTATGATTTACAAGAAGATTTGCATATATGAAAACATCCATAATGTACCAAGACATTGGCATAGCCAAGCCCATAAATAGAAATTCAATAGCAATAAGTTAAATAGTATATATTTCCTAAAAATATCTTAATTTTATTTCCAAATAAAACAATGAAAAATTATCTCACAGAAATTGTCCAAAATTTATAAATATTAGAGATCCACAGCAGCAGATTACTTGATTTTTTGCCACTAGTTATTATTTTAATTTTTTTAAATTGAAGTTGATTTCTTTATTATAATTTGCAAATAAAAGATCTTCCATCTATATATTTTTTTCTGAAAACAGCTTTATCTGTGTGGGAACCAGTGAAAATTTGTATAAATCTTCTTATTCATGAAACTGGTGAGAGTTTTGACAATCTGGCTGCCAGCTTGAATTTTGTGGCACATCTGTAGTTATAAACATAGAATTTTAATTATGTAAATCACCTTGGCAATGTCTTTTTCAAAGTTAAAATAGTTTATGCCCCTTATTTTAACAATATTCCTAACAATTAGATGTATGCTATCCAACTGAAATAAAAGTTTACAGTACTTACATGTTCTTTTTAAAAAAGAATGCTTGAAATGAATTAACAGTCTACCATGCTAATTTTATAAAACTCTGAAAAACAACAACAACAAAAATTCACCCTTCTGCGTATCTTTTGCTGTCATTTGGATCTTACCTGGCCTCCACAGGCCCATGTGGCAAAGGTTTGCTCCTCATACTGGATCTGTTGGGAGATGGTGGAACTTTTCAGAGGTGAGGCCTAATAGGTCTTCCGATCACTGGGCATCCTCAGACAGATTCCGGAGGCTGAGCACTTCTGTCTCTCTTTTCCTCTCTCAGGCCAGAGTGAGTAGTTTTGCCCCAAACTACACGCTCCCTTCTGTGATGAGCTGCCTAGTTACTGGCTCAAATGCAGTAGGATCATTTGATCATGAACTGAAAATGTAGCAAAAGTATAAATTTTCTTTTTATAACCTGATCTTGTCAGGTGTTTGTTATAGAAATGAAAAGCCGACTAACATATTTGGTTACTTTTTTAACATTATGTTTGAAAATCAGGCCCAAATACAAACAGAATTCTAATATCTAATATGATCATAAAAAGACATTCATCTTTAAAAAGAAAACTTTTATCTTTACCTCTTATATCAGCAATTACCAATGCATTATGTGCTTGAGATAAATCATATCCATTTCTTTTGCAAGATCTTGAAATATCTCTTTTGCATTAACTTTACAATCTGACCTCTCACTGTAGATTTTGGCATACAACCTTCTAGATATTGCAGTGAACTCAGTGTTTGTATCCCTCCAAATTCATGTGCTGAAGTTGTAACTACTGATGTGACAGTACTTAAAATTGAGGACTCGGAATAATTAAATCATGGGGGTGGTTAATGCCCTTCTACAAAAAAACATAGGGGCTGTTAATGTGTCTTTCCTCTACTTGAGACTACAGCAAGAAGATAGCTTCCTTCAAATGAAAAAAAAAAAAGCTCCCTCATCAGATACTGACTTTCTTTGCACCTTGATCTTACACTCCCCTGACTCCAGAATTGTAAGAAAACTGTAAATTTTTCTGCCTTGTAACAAAGATTTGATCAATGACAGACCATGGATGGGAGGATGGTGGACCCCTAAGATGGTAATGGAGTTGAGAAATTCCAATTGTATGCTAACATTGTGACTGTCATGTCATAGAAGTCATAATGTCATAATGTAACACAGCACTTGTGTCTGTGGTAATGCTGATATAATTCAGCCTACTGTATTACGGCCCAAATAAAAATATAATCATATAATTATGTATAGTACATAATATAAGGAGTAAATGATTATGTTACTGTTTTGTATTATTATTACTGTGTTTTTCTCATTATGGTATTTTAGAGTACACTCCTTCTACTTACTAATAAAGTGAAAGTTCACAAAAATAGTATACCACCTTATACCTGCAGCAGCCTATATCTAGTGTTTACTGTTTCTTTTTCGTGTCAAGGGGGGATCATATCAAATGGTTGACTGGCAGCCTATAGCTGTGTATAAGTTACACGATGGTGTTTGCATACTGACAAAAGCACCTCACAATGCGCGTCTCAGAATGTGTCCCTGTCATGAATAATACATGACGGTAAATTGTTTTAGCCCCTGAGGTTATGGTAATTTGTTATAGCAGTATCTACTAACTAAATCACAGTGTAACTGAGAAACTACGGAAAATACTAGATGAAAAAAGCCAATGAAAGATTTTCACTTTAGTGACCAAAATAGGCATTGCTGTCTGCACAGGTCAAGTTTCCTGTTGCTGTTCTACTGATCCTGGCTCTGTAACAGATGTATCAACCAGCAGAATCTGTCTCCAAGAAACTCTCTCCTTGAAATACCATAGATTTCTTATAAGTACTGAAGAAAATCTGAAAGGCCATTTTCCTCATTTTCAGACTTCACTGGTGAATTATTGGGTCCTATTTAAGGGAAAGCAAATTAAGGTAAAGTACCCTCCTGCGGCATGTAGCCTCTCTGTCTTTTTGCTTTCTCTGTCTAATAATGAAGCCCACCTTGTTAGTGACGTCATCTTTTGTAATAGGGACCAGTCATGCAGGGCTCCAGGCCTTCTGCTTTATGCGCAGTTGCTTTCTTTCTTTCTTTTTCTCTTGTCATCCTTGACTTCAGCCTCATTCACATTCTGTCCACTTTATTAAGTTGTTGCATGAGTGCGTTTCCTGCCACTAGCTGATGGCTTCTCTGTTACTTGACCTCGCAGAAACACTTTACTGCCTTGTTGCTACAAAGTGGGACAGGATAATATTTCTCAGTCAAAACATCTCATTTCTCGCAGCTGAATGTATTGAAAATTCATGTTTCCATCAACAGCTGTTGAAACACCCACTTGTAGAAATACTGAAAATGTCCTCACAGGGAAGACTCCAGCGGCTCCAAACTACACTCTGCATCACTGTAGAGAGCTTCAGGGCCAAGGGAATTTAGGCTTCCATAATGACTCCCAGCCATATTCTTTTTGACAGTCCTCCTTTTTGACAAGTCCTCCAGGAAACTCCCAGCAATTGCATCAACTTACTGCCATAGCAGATTCTCTTATTTGCTGCCAAGAAACTTCTATAGTTGCAATTTGACAATGTTGGAAGGCTTTTAATCATGATAAATGCTGAGAAAGTAGCTAATCTACGTGGGTTTAAATCTTCTTCTATGCATAAACTATATAGGTTTTCCCCAGACTTTACTATCAAGCATCCTTCATTTATCACACCAAAAAATAAGTGAAATGCTTTCCTATCATTTTTCACATTTATTTCATTTCTTGTAATTGTGTTTTGCATTTTTAAAGTGGTAATTTCACTTATGATTGTATGTCATCAAGAGACTTGCCTGTGTGGACATTTAAAAGAAGTATACAAGTCATTTCATTAATCATTGCTGTTTTTCTTCGTTAAAATCTAGAAACATTTAAAAGCAATTAATCATTCCTCATTATTACTTGAAATAAAAAATTGTGAGACTTAAAATATTCTTGAGCCACAATATAAAACTTTGTTTTTATAAATCTCTTGCAGGAATATGCTAAGTGTTACCAGGTGGTTTAGAAAATAACTTTTGATCAGATTTCAATTAAATTTGCTTTAGTTTAAAAGATTGTTTTTGCATTAGAGAGAGCTACCGTCCAATCATTTTAGTGGTGAACACTGAAATGATGTAAAGCTGCAAAAATGCTTTTATAATTATTTATATTCTATAAAGTATAATTATATATATTCTATATTTAAGAATAATGAAATCATGCAGCTAAGCCAGAGCTACTCAGTAACCATTATATGATATGTAAGTAAGGGATTTCTTTCCAAGGTCTGCCACTGCCTAAAAATGTTGGTTTTGAATTACTCTATGGAGAAATAATTCTGTGTCAAATTATTTTTAAGGAATAGTGTTTACCTTTGGCTCCTCAGTTATATCCCTCCTGCAGCTGCCATGGGGAAGAATAATTGGAGAATAAAGTACTTATAATGAGTTCACATCCTATATTGGAGTTTCTCTCTATGAAACCAAGATCATTCCAGGAGCCATAAACAAGCCTGTACCCCAAGTGAATGACAGAAAGAACTCAAGCCTTGGCAATTTGAACTCCCTGCTGCTTCCCAGAAGGATGCAGATAGCTTCAGGTCTTAATGCAACTATGTTCTGATAAATAGTTAATAATTATAACATCATGGAGGTCCTCTCAAACAGCATGTCAGGACTGGGTCTTCACCATAGATTATGTTTAACTTCCTCATTAAATTAATCTGCTGGAGAAAAGTTCTTTTTAGGAAAGAGGAATCTGAGTTTTAGACCACTAAAATTACCCATTCAAAATTGTACAGTTAGTTAAAGTACAAGCCATTGATTGATGTTAGAGCTCGGATTCACACATAATGATGATACACTACTTCTAACATAACTTGGGGAAGTACATCTATTATGCACATGAAACTTATTGTTAAATAGTTGGCTGAGTTATGAGAAATAGGATCCGGCCATATTCCTTAATCTTCCTCTCGGAGCTTGCCATGTCCTGACATCTCACATAGGACCAGAGGAGCTACCCAGGCGTCTCCTCAGATTTCCATTTTTCCTGCCACTCAGAACATGCTGAAATCACTCGATTACTGCTCCTAATGCCCTCCATTGGGACTCCCTCATTTCACTTTTTATTTTTATTTTTTTGTACTGGGTATCGAACGCATGACTTCATGCTTGCCAGGCAGGTGCTTATAGCTGAGCTAAATCCCTGGCCTGCCTCACTTTATATTAGGTCTCTGTAAGGACACATACTTTGTAGAACTAAAATTTAGTTTTTGAAACTTTGGCACCCAAATACCATTTTCTCATTGCCCAAATAAACTTATTTTTAAGGCTCATCACTCAGTTGTCTGTGCCTAATCATCCTAATAGGCCGAACTGTAAAGTTAAATGTCATAATAACTTAACAGACCAAGTGTCCCTGAATTTTATTAATTTTCATGTGCAATCATAAAATGAATATTGAAAAATACAACAGAAATACAGTTGTGATTATCCACTTGGGAAATAGCAATTATTGCCATTGTTCAGGCCTCTTTACACTTTGCTTATGAGAAGACAAAAGCTTCCTCCATCATTACCCTGGAGACAATCTTTTATTCATTTCGTAATCTAAGAAATAGTTCTTGCGAGAAACTTTCTGGATGCCAGAGATATATAAGTAAATAAGCAAAGAAGATTCTGCCATTGAGCATTTCACATTTCATGTTTTAATGGGGAGGGGACGGGGAAGTGGAAATTAGATAACTAAACAATAAGAAATATATTCGGGGCTGGGGATTTAGCTCAGTGGCATAAGCCCTGCCTTGCAAGCAGGCAGTTGTGAGTTCGATCCCTGGTACCGATGAAAAAAAAGAAAGAAAGAAAAAAAAAAAAAAAGAAATATATTGGATAATTAGTTACATGTAGAAGTTTAAAATAAAAAGATGTTATATAAAGAATGGCTCTTAGTATGGCAAAAAAAGTCTTTCTATTAAAGTTAGATTTAAGTTTAATCAAAAGGAGGCTAGTTGTGGAAATGCTACCTCCATCCTGGATTTTTATCAAGAAAATCAGTTGGACAATCAGGAAGAGGAAAAAGAGAGAAGAAGGAAGGGAAAACAAAACAAAAACAAACAACAACAACAATCAATATATAATAGCTAAGGTAATTATACTACTAATTTCTATTAATTCATTCAAAAGAACAGTTTATGCTTACATTGTTTGGTCAACATTGCATGCCTCTGACTTGTAATCTGACCCACTACTTTGAAAATAATAATACACAGTACATTAACTGCTATTAATTTCCTATTGTCTTGTTTTAAAAATTACTAAACATAGTTTGCATTACCAAGTTATTACCAAGAAAAAAAAAGAGTATCAGTTGGTCAGCCGGAGATCTGAGTTAAAATGTCTGTGAATATAAAATTCTTTCAAGTGGTCTATAGAAAACATCACTGAACCTACTTCTCACTTAACTGTGACGATCCGGTGTTGCTCTGTCTAGACTGGGTGATGTTAGCTACAGATACCTGTGTAAAACTATGTGTGTGTTCAGTAGAGTTCAGGAGAGTGTGATGTTGCTATTCATGAAATAACATGAGAAATGAGTGCATTAGAAAAAAAGCATGCTTATCTGTGACAAATTTTAAACCATGTCACATAGAAGTGTGTATTTGTAAAAATGACCTTGATGTTTTATTTAAAATGAGTACCTAACTCTAGATTTTGATTTTCTCAGTCTGTTGCTTTTAGCTCATATCTGCCTTATTTGGAACTGTGACAAAGAGTATGAATAATCAGGCATAGAAAATAAAATTAACCTACAAAAGTGAACTCTTGTAGAATTACATACATACAATGTGATCAGAAGATGGGATGAAAATTTAAACAATCTCATTACATTAACAGACACAGTGTCATTAGTCCCTTATAAAATACTCTCCTCACTTTGAGCACGCGTATCCCATTATTCTCATCACTTTCCTTTTTTATGTATGTTTTCATTTTTTGTTTGTTATTTGCCTTTTTCTCTTTTTATCAGTACATGCTTGCAGTACTTAAAGTTTGCAATTGTCTTGGAGTGGATACATGCATAACACATCTTGGTTCTTGGTTCTTTCTCCTAAACCTCCTCCTTCCCTCCTGCCTTCTTCCTCTTTTTCTAAATCCTCTCCTCCTATTTTCATTCCTTTTGATGTTATTAATAGTATTTCATTTTTGTTTCCTAAGGTTTGCATTTGTAGAGGTGATTAGGTTTCTGCACCTGGTATGTCCTTATTCCACTAATTTACTTTTCCTTCCCACTTTCTTCTCACTCACGTTCTCATGGACTCCTTCCCATTGCGGGGGATCTGTCCCCTTGTCTCTTTCTGTCCATCCTTTATTGTGCTGTTTGTACTTTGCCTTACTCAAATGAGAGATACTCTACAATATTTAAGCTTGCTTGTCTGATTTACTTCACGCATGTGATATCTTCCAGGTGTATTCATTTTTCTACAAAAGCCCAAAACTTGTCCTCTTTTTATACCTGAGTAGTATTTCTTCATGTATGCACGTTATATTTTCTTTATTCAATTGTCTTTACAGGTATACAGGCTGATTGCAGGATGTAACTATTACAAACTGTGCTGCTATAAAAATTGGTAAGCATACATTTCTTTAGAACGATGTCTTTAACCCTTTGGTGAGGATGCTGAAAAGGGAAACAGCTGGTCACAGAAAATTTCTAATTTTAATTCTTTCAGCAATTTCCATGCTGATTTCCATATTGCTATACTAATTTTCACTCCCACCACTAATGTAAGAGGGTTCCTTTTTTGTACCTCAGATATGCCAGAATTTGTTATTTTTTGGTTTCTTGATAATTGCCATTCTTTCTGGTGTTAGATATTAATCTGTATTTCTCTAATGGACGAAGATATTGAACATTTTCTCACATATTTGTTGACCATTTCTATTTTTCCTTTGAGATGTGTTTTTTCATGTCATTTGCTAATTATTGATTAGGGCTTTTATTTTAAAAATAAATTTAATGTTTCATGTTTTTGTATATTCTACACATCACTTCTCTATCTAAGGCATACCTGGCTACGATTTTTCCCATTCCGAAGGTTAACTTTTCACTCTACTACTTGATTCCTTTGCTGCCCAGAAGCTTTGTAGTATAACGCAATCTGGTTTGTTGATTCTTGATGTTATTTCTTGTGCAATTGTGGCTGTTTAGGAAATGTTTTCTACACTTACGACTTCAGATGTTTTACCCATTTTATCTTTCAGTGCATCTAATGTTTCTGCTTTAATGTTTAGATCTTTGATGATTTTGATTTTGGTTTGGGACATAAAGATATGGGTTCAGTTTTCAATCTTCTGCAAACATATACTGGGTTTCTCCAGCATCATTTGTTGATTATGTTATCTTTCCTCCAACATATGTGCCCCGTTATTAAAGATTACGTAGCTTGAAAGTGTCTGGGAATGATTCTGTATTCTCTGTTCCATTCCACTGATCTACATGCCTGTTTTTGTCCTAATACCATTCCATTTCACCACTGTTGCTTGGTTGTACCATTGTACTATAGTTGTTTGAGGTCAATAATGAAATGTCTTCTGATTGCTCTTGTTGACCAAGATCATATTTTCTATTCTGGGTCTCTTCTGGCACTATACAAATTTTAGGATTGTTTTCTCTAGACTTGTGAAGTATGTTGTCCGTATTTTGATTGGGACTGCATTATATCTGCATAATAGTTTTGAGAATATGACCTCTTTGACAAGATAGGTTCTGCCTATGCAGATGTTGGGAGCTTCATAAATTTTCTGTTGTACTTTTCAATCTATTTATCCAGTATACTGTAGTTTTCTTTGTAGAAGTCTTTCACATCATTGGTTAAGTTAATATCTAGGTATTTAATTTTTCTTGATAGTACCATGAATGTTATTGTTTTTGGAATGTCCTTCTCACTGAGTTCATTATTGCTGTACACAACGGCAGTGATGTTTGTATGATGATTTTGTATCCTGCTACATTGCTAGCATTAGTTTTTAATTTAACAATTTTTTGATGAAATTCTTTGTATCTTCGGTATAGAGTATGATGTCATTGGTAAATGATAATTTGAGTATTTCTGTTTCTATATAATCCCCTTTATTTCTCTATTTTCATTGATTGCTCTAGCTAATGTTTCCAGTGCATACTGTGCTGAATAGAAGTGATGATAGTAGGCATCCTTGTCTTGTCCCTATTTTAGAGAGAATACTTTTCAGTTTTTCAGCGTTTAATATGATAGTTGCTGTCATCTTACCGTAAATAATAATCAAACAGTTACTGTTCTTCTCTGCCTATATTTATCAAATGTTTTCTCATGAAGGGGAATGTTGAAACCTTTTCTACACCTATTGATATGATCATGTGGATTTGATCTTGGTTCTGTTTATTTTATGTATGACTTTTATGATTTGCATATGTTAAATGATCTTTGAATTTCTGAAATGAAAATTACTTGTTCATGATGCATGATATTTTAAATGATAAGCTTCATTCTATTTGTTAACATCTTGTTGAGAAGTTTTGCATTTATGTTCACTGAGGAAATTAGCATATAGGTTTCTTTTTTGTGTGTATTTATCTTTAATTTGTTTTCATTTCATCTGGGTTTTTAGCTTTAATTGTTCTTGCTGCTTTCTGAAGCAATTCTGAAGGCGCTCTTTCATGCGTGTCTTTAGTTGCACTGCCCTGGTGTCCTGAATGGATTCCCAATGATCACTTTCACAGTCATTTTGCATTTAGGGAAGGATCAGAAGATACATGCTGCCAGGCTGGGGGAATAAGGTGGATGAGAATGTGCTGAAAAATTTTTATTAGATGGAAATTGCTGTAAACATTTTGAATAGATGCATAATTAAATCCTCAAGAAAGAGGATTTCCAGAACTGCTGCAGAAAGTGGTAATAATAATAGGATAAGTGCATTCCAAATTACTTGAGGTATTTTGAGAGGGACAAATGACAGTACATTTTTATTGTTATAACTCTAAAAATTTAAATATTCACCATATTTTTGATCACATAATATATAACAAAAGTACTGTTTCCAGCTTTTATTTTAAAACGTATTTAAGTTTATTTGTAATAATGTTTTAGCATTTCTGTGACATACTGTTTTTGGACAATGTGCCAAAATTGTCCAACCACCACACTGGAAACCCACGTCATTATGTGTGTTTCCTTCTTATGTGCTGCAAGGGAAGCAAACTCTAAAGTTTGTGTGTAAGGAATCTTTAATATTTACGCATCTGAAATAGTCTTTTATTCAAGCATGAATCTCCTTTGCTGTCCATTTTTTTTTCTGTTGAGTTGTTCAAGGAATTAACAAGCAACTAATTACTAAATAATTCCTAAAAATACAGGATAGCTATAAGATTTCGTTACTGTTTGAATGACAACAATTCTTCTTTTGGTCAAATATATGCTTTTTCATTTCCTTGGAATTTTTATTAGAATGCTTACACTCCTATTCTTAAAATGATAATGTATTTTATACTATTAAACATAATGGAAGAAATAAGACAAAAAGACTGTTGATATTTTCCATAACAGAGTGACTTATGGTTGACTTATCTCTCACAAATAAAAAACTTATAAAACTCAGTGAAATGCATGAAGCAACCATTTTTAGGCATTCATGAAAATGTAGGCTGGGATTTTGATTACCAAGAGAAGAGTTACAAAGTAGCCCAGCCCTGCATTCAGTCCGACTTTCAAAGGATATAATTCCAAACAAAATGTGTATTTTGGCAAGGAACGAAGAGGGAAACTTGTGTGTGTGTTGGGAAGGCGAGCTGGTAAACAGGTAAAGTTGGGATTTTCCTGCAGAGTAACAGAGATAGAGGAGATATAAGCTACACAGCACTTCAGAAATCTGCAGAGAAGTGTCTTTGAGTCAGTCTGCACAAGGATAGAGTGAAAGTCTGTGAATCCACACAGGATAACCAGGTATCTATGGGTGAAATAAATTCCAGATTTCTGATGTATAAATTCTGATGAGCCTGTGTGGAGTGGCATCATTGAACACTAACATTATTTAGGAGAAATTTCAGAAATGTCATACCTTTTTAAAGAAAGTAACATCTAACCTTACAGTAATGATTTTAACACCAATCTTACAAAGCTTAGAGATAAATTTTTAAATGCTTAGTGTAAACTACATACAATTTAACTGATTCAAAACAAAATTTAACATGCCTTAAGGAAACAAAATGGAGACATTTAATGATTAAATTCATACTATGCTCAGAAATGAATAAAAATTACTAGATATACCAAGAAACAGAAAATATCTAGAAATCATAATCAGGAGAAAAATGTGTCCATTGGGACACTCTCAGAAATGACAGAAATGACAACGACCAGATAAAAATAGACAAACTTTTTTTTTTATTTTCACAAAGGAGACAATACCATATTAAAACGTGTGAACAACTACTTTCAAGATAACAATACACAATGTATTATCTAGTGTTAATTTCTTATTTTTTGAAATTTTATCTTTTTTTGGTTTTGCTTTTAAAATTAAAAAGTAGGCAAATTGCCAAGAATTTAAATGAAGACATGAACATAATGAGGACTGAAGGGGGCTTTGTTTTAAAAAAAAAACAAATTAGAAGGAATAATTGACGTTCTAAAGAAGAAATTTACAGTGTCTGAAACATAAATTTTATTAGATTGAATTAAGAACAGCTTGGAGACTATAAAAGAAAAGATCAGTGAACTTTTAACCAAGCAATGAAAACTATCCAAAGTGAAACATGAAAACTAAGAAAAACTTTCAACTTTTTTAAAGAAAGACTTAGTACTCTGACTGTGCAATAAGAAATACAGAAAAATGGAAGCCTTTAGCAGGCAGACAGAAAAAAAATGTAACTATAATAACCAAACACTTCACAAAAATCTATGAATGTATAGAATCAAGACCAATGTAACCAAAAAGAGTCTATACGAAGAAGATCACACTAAGGCATGTCCTGTCAAATTTCTGAAAACTAGCATGAAGACAACAAAATCAGTTATCCAAAGGAGGAAAAAAAGTCAGGTTACAAAGAAGACACTTTACATTTAAGAATAATCTCATACTTTTAATTTGAAGAAGTGAAAGAAACGTAGTTGAAAAAAAATTGTAAACAAAAGAATCCAGACAAAAGATACATTTTCCCATGTGTATGAAATTCCAGAATGAGCAAGAGTAAATTAAAATGCAAAGGAAATGATCAATTTTATCCCACCAGTGAGACAGTTGAAAAGTGAAAATATGCAAGAAAAAATTTAAGATAACTTTACTGTTTCCTATCTTGATTGTGTTCACATGGCTTATATTTTGATCAGAAAATATCAAAGTGCATTTAAAATGGGTACCTCCTAGCATGTACAGATATTGCTAAATAAAGCTCACTTCAAAATCACAGAATAGAGATCATATTAGAAGGCTCAGGGATAGACCAAAGCATGTGCCGGCAATCAGGAGATAGCCATAGACGGGCTCTGAAGTTACTTTTGATATTTTTGAATCAGCATAAGAGAGAAACATTTCCTTGCACTGTTTTCTCTGTCTAATGGATGAAAATATGGAAATTATTTTACTAAGATATGGTTTCTCCAAAAAACTAAAATTGACAAAGAATATGATTATCTAAAAGAGACATTGCACAACAGAAATGGTTAATATTCTGAACCTGGTTTTAGCTAACAATAATACCATTTAAATAATGTAGGTACCAAATATTTTTGTATAAAGTAAAAGCATTTTTGCTGCAGTGAGACAAGTACACTTTGATTTCTGCAGGTCTACTCTAATGCATTAATGGAGTTTTATTTAGGAGAATACATAGTTCGTATGACCATTAGACTGATTTTTATATATGTGGTTTCTTAAATGAAGCTTTGAGATCATAACTGAGCTTTGTGAGCATAATTAATAAATAATTGACTATTCCAAGAAGGGCTTTTAGTACAGAGGTTCCAAATTGTTGGCTAAAAGGAAAACCATGCACTTTAAATAGTGGACCATAGGAAACAGTTTCGTTGTGTCGTGAACTTTAAAAATGGAGCTTGTGATTTTATTCAAATGGCCGTCATCCTTTAGTGCAAATATGGTAGATAAAATAACTAGGGATTGAACCATTACTTTCTCTAAAAAAGAAAAAGAAGCTTGAACCATCTCAATTATTTGAATCACAATTAGTTGCCATCCTTGTGTTCTGTACTTTTGATATGAATAGACGGCTATTTAATTTCCTAATATTTGTTGTGTGTTCCTGAACCCTTCTGAAATTTTCCATAATTTTAAAAATTCTTTTTATTTTCTTATACATTTAAAATGTTTTAACATTGCTTGTGATAGGAAGTTCACAATATATCGATTTATGTGGTAGAGTGTGATGCTGTGTTAATTATATAATGTGGAATGATTGCATCAGGCCAGCTTTTACATCTGTTACTATCATCTTTTATGTTAAGACACTTGGAATTTACTCTCTTAATTGTATTTGAATATACAATATATTATTATTTAATAAAAGAAATTCATCACATCTTTTTAAAAAATGACTTGAGGCTTTAGATGCTGGCTAAGGTAGCATACTTTTGTTACAGCCAATCTCTTCCACTGATGTTAACACTCAGGAGAAAATAAACAAAATAATACCTTAAGCCCAAAGATATTCAATGAAAAGCAGTTTCGAGGGGTTTTGAAGACATTTTTATTGAGGTTGTATTTACATTTATTGTTTTCTGTTTAATCTCACAGCTTCTTTACACAATTACTTTATTTTAATAAAACATGCATAACATAAAGTTCACATTTTCAATCATTTCAGAGCGTGCCGCTTACCAACTTAGGAAGATCACAATGCTGACAACCATGACCGCTGTCTACCCAGGACATTTCGTAACTGTAAAGGAAAACTCATAGCCCTTTAGCCGTCAATCTTCATTTCTCCCCCCGCACTCAGTCCATTGTGAGCAGTAACCTGCTTCTGGCCTCCAGATTGCTTACTCTGGATATTCCGAGCCACTGCATCCGTGCCTCCGTGCAATGTGTAGCCTTTGGGACGGACTTCTTGACTTTTTTTAGTATATTGGTTTGTATTTACATTCCTGTGTGAAGTTGGTACTCGTACAAAACGCATCCCAATTCCTGTCTTTCATCCTTTATCCCTCCCCACCCTCCTCACTCTATCTCTTTTCCCTCTTCCCCTCTGAGAATCTCATCTACCTCTCTACCTGCTGTTATCTATCTTTTATTTTCTACATCTTTACTTTGAATTTCTTATAAGACAAACACTGTGATAATTAATCTTGCATACCTAATTTATCTCACTTAGCTTAAGTCTCAAGGTGGATCCATTTTCCTACAAATGACTCAAGTGTTTCCATCTTCATGCAGAGTAGTGCTCCATGCTGGGCAAACACCCCCTTTTCTTTATCCACGCATCTGTCGAAGGACATATGGGTTACTTCCAAGACATAGCTATTATGAATTGTGCTGCTATCTTTGTAATATGATGTCTTAAATCTTTCAGGAACATACCTAGAAGGAGAGTATTTGGGTCAGATGGAATGTCTAGTTTCAGTTTTAGAAAAACTCTCTATACTGATTTCGCTAGTGGTTAGACTTGTATATATTCCTACCAATAGTGTAGAATAATTCCTTTTTTCTTTGTAGCCTCTCTAGAATTTATTATTTGATCTGCTTTTTAATTTTTTAAATTTGAAACAGAAAAAAGTAAACTACATCAATAAAACAGTTTGAAAACAGGCTAGTAAAAGAGTAACAATAATCAACACATTGCACATTATTATTTTCACAGTAGTTGTTCAGAGTGTAGGATATCGGCATGAAACGTCCAGAAAATTACTAGCACAAAAATTTTCTCTCAGTGAACCAAGAGAAACCACTTGTGTAACTACCTTGACTATACATACAAGGTGTACACGCACACACACACACACACACACACACACACACACGCACGCACACACACAGTTTTCCTTCCCCCTTTCTTCCCTTCTGTTCCTATTTCTCCCATCACAGTTTCTATTTTCTTTTGAATTTTCTTCCCTATTCACTACGTCTATTGTGCATTTTGGACCTTATTTACTCTTTCAGATTCTCACATTAGTGAAGTGATATGATGTCTACAATTGTGGGTTTAATTTATATCACTTATGAGTATGGTCTCAAGCTGCATCCATTCACCTGTATAAGTCTCAAGTTTATGTTAAAGAAGAACACATCTTTTTTATCCATTCCTTGATTGATGGGCATTTAGGTTGCTTCCAAGGTTTATTTATGCAAATTATGCTGCCATCAATATAGGTGCACATATATCACATTGGTGTGATGTTTTTAATTCTTCTGGTAAGATACTCAGAAGAGGAATAACTTAGTTGAGTGAGACTCTTAATCCTAGGCTTTTAAGAAATCTCAGCATTGATTTCCACAGTGGTTGCACCAGTCTACAGTCCCATGAAGAATGGAGAAAGGTTTCTTTTTTTCCTATAGCCCCACCAGCATTTGTTATTGTAACTAAATATTATTTTTTAATGCACAGTGTTGCTACCATCTAAATCTCTGGCAATTTCCATTAGAGCGTAAAATGAAAATTTACTCATTTATTAATGATTTTTTAAAGGTGGTTACTCTTTTGTTTCATGAGTAATATATGAAAGAAAGTTGAATTAGCTCAGATTTATTCAATCACAACAAAAAATGCTCATAAATTATTTTATCACTTTCTTAATATTTATCCCTAAGGCCAATATTATTTTTCCAGACTCTATGATGAATCAACTGTACAGTACAATAGGCTAGAGCAGTCTGAGTTTCATTAACCTCCTGTTGATACACCCTAACATATAGTAGTGAAAACTATGTAGTCAGTCTCCTTGGAGGATGTATCACATTTTAATAGTCCTCCTTTGGCTGTTTTGTTAGATTACACCCAGAATGCTCCCAGGAGGATCTGCCATCTTCCTGTCCATGTTAATTAGGTCCTTTTTGCTGGAAGTTCAGGAAAAGTCTCACACTCAGATCTCTAGAAACACAAGAACAATCTTGGTGACATTGAACTAACTAAGCTTTAAAACACCAAAGAAAAATAGTGGCCCATGAAAGTCAAATTTTAGCTAAGCTTACTATGTGGCTTTAACATTTTTTGCTTTTAATACAAATAATAGTGCATTAGGATGAGAGTTCTTACAGAGAGATATACAGATACTGTTCTCATGAAAATAACTGGTTCTATGGAGCAGAGTTGATTATTTTTCTTAAAGTTATCAAAGGAGAATGCACTGTAGCTTGCTTCTTCCTTGAAAAGGAAGAAGTAAACTTGCTTACTTGATGAGAATTGAAGATGAGTTGGGCCTTTTACTTTGTCAGCTAAAATTAATTCATACTGCAAGGGGAAAGCATTTGAATGGCATTTAGAATTACTTTAAACAAATACACAAAGACTGAAGTGTTTATGAAAAAACTTTTGTCAGGCAGCAGTTGGAAATTTTATACTGCTTTTCTTCTCCACTATTTTTTAACCATCTTGAAATTTCACGTATTTGCTTTGGTAAGATTTCATGGCTGAAATGATATCAGTTTTCTTTCTACGTATCTTGCTTTGGGGGAGGAGGAGAGGAAATGGAAGAAAAGTAAAATGCATAAGATTATTATACTGCAATTCTACACAATGAAAATAGTTTAATCAAATGAATAAAGCCCTCTTTCTTTAAATATACAGGGACATAACTATTTAATAAGGCTTTTCAAATGCAGAGGCTGTGGTAATTTAAGCAAAGCAGTGCTAGTTGCATAATTAATGTGACTATTCTGGCCTTGAAAACAGTATTTTTATTATAAAGCTCATTTTCTTTTCTGGGTTGGAGAATTTTTTTTTGCAAGCACAGTACAGTGTTTCACACTGAACCAGGGGAGAATGGATTCATCAGGATGAGATGTTTTTATTTATAAGGGTGTTTTTATACTTTTAGGTAGATCACAGTTAGCACTTAATGAACAACACAATGGGTACTGAAGTAATGTATATGAATCTTAGTTTAGCGCTTTATTCTTACTGGGGTCTGTAACCATATGGGCCATCAAATAAAGAATAAATGCTTTGGTAGCAAGCAGATAGCAAGCAGATTGCTATGTACATCCAATACAACAGAATTTCAACAATAGTTATAAGCTTTGCCTTTAGTCAAAAAAAGAACCAAAATGATTCGTTCTTGTCTCACTTGAGAATTTCTGTAATTCTTTTGACTTCAGTAATAACAAAATCATTTTCCTTCTAAAGAAGCAACAGCTATGGAAACCCTATCATAAACTCGACATTTTCATCCTGCTCTTGTTGAAATAGAGTGAGCAAGGATGGTGGAGCACGAAAACTTAACTGCCTCACTCCCTTCTTGATAAGAGAAAGGAGAAGAAAAAAGAGGCAAAGGTGTACCGGGAGGGAAAATGTACATATCCTTTGTTCTTTTTCCTCAGCAGAGTCATGAAAATGATTACCATTCTTTGAATATTTCTACTTCAGTATTCTCATCTTGAAACTCAGTAGCCAAAGTAATGGTAGCAAGCAGAGACTTCAAAAGTGATTAGAAAATGAAGGCTTCTCCTTTGTGAGTGACACTGAGGTCCTGTCTTCTGGTGTAGAGCTAGAATATTTCCCAAATGTTTCATGTGATTGATTATAGGGTGCTATAGTCATCGGTGGGCTCACGCACAGATACCTTCAGCCACCGAAGGTGCTATTAGGAATGGCGCCAGGTCGGAGGTGAGTTCCGGGGTCATGACCCGGAAGGGCATGTTCTTGTCTCCAGTTCCTCCTCTCCCTCCATCTTGTCTGCACTGGATTGAACTCCTTTTCACCTGCCACGTTCCTCAGCCATTGTGTTTCTGCCATGGAGCCAGATGACCATGGACAACACCTGCGCCAAAATAACCTCTATTTTGAAAAATTGTGGGTTTTGAGTATTTTATTCCAGCAAGAAAGCGAGTGGAACAAAAGTGACTAAAAACCCTTATAAAATGGGCTTCACTCAGTTTAGCTCTCTGATTTCTGCTATGTGAGGATCCCGCAATTTGCCTGTGGTAGCAACAAAGCACTATTACGGAAGGGAGAGCAGCTCTTGAAAGACAACCAAACAAGCCAGCACTTAGACCTCGAACCTTCTACCTTCTGGAACAGTGAGAAATAAACCTCTGTTCTCCCTTCCATCATTTCTAAATTACCCAGTCACAGCTCTTCATGTATTAAATAATAGCACAAATGGATAAAGATTGTCACATCATGTTTCGTTCCACTGCTCTGAGGGGATCTGGGGTTACCAGTCAGAGAGCATGAAATTACCTGGTCAACCAGCTAGTTCACAAAGAGCACAGAAACAATTACACAGTCTACTTTGTATCGCTTTAAGTGGATATAATTATTATATTCCTAGGAAGAGGGTTTCAGATTCTCTGTAAAGCAAATTTAGGTGTAACTAGTTTGAGAAGTGGTTACATGACGCTTTGCCTCTGAAGTTTTACGTAAGAGACTATGTTAATTGGATGTTAACTTTTAGTGACTAGAATAAGCTACACCTTGAAACCCAAGTTACAGAATAAGCACCAGTAATTATGTAGAATTGGAAGATGATTTTTGTTTAAACTGGTAGAAGCCATAATGAGCTCATGTTTTTACGTTGCCAACCAAAGTAACTTTTGGCTCAGTGAACACTTTTTCTCCGTATTTTACAGCAAGGAATTAACATTGAATTTGGTCAGGGCTCACATAATCTTAATATCATGCTTAGCTCTCTCATGTCCCCAAATTGGAAACTATATAGCAACCTATACTAATAAAAATATTTAAGTGTTTTTAGAACATTTTTGGGGATAGTTGATTGTCATTACTTCTATTTAGCCAATAAGAAAACTGAAGCATAGTGATACTACAGGTTTTACTGTAAGAACAAATATCCTAGACTTACAGTTTAGGATACTAAATTGCATTAATGTGCTTTTAAAAGAAACAAAATATAATTCTTCCGAAGAAAATTTTTTACATGATTTTTTCTAATTTTTCACATGTATGAAAACATTTTGATTGCTTTATAGAAAGGATGTACTTATATTCTCCCTGATATGACAGTGCTCTTATAAATATAAATGGCCACAAAAGTTGTTAGAGTCTAAAATATTTAAATGTTATTGAACAAACTATTAAAATCATGAATTGTACAGAAAAATTGTTTGCTTTTATAATAAGACTTTGGATAAAATATCTTGTGGTTAGAAATTCTCATTAGGATTCCTTCAAGTAAGTTTTATTTAATATTTGACACTTTAATTTCTTAAAGACTAAATGATTTATAGCATCCTTATGAAGTATCTGCTTATCACAGAACTGCAACTTCAGAGTATTTCCACCTGCTTTGTACACTTCAATTACTTTAGAGTTAGAAAGTGGAGATGCCTATTGCTATCATTATTGAAATGTTAGTGGAAAGCTACCTATTCAGTGCCGTATGTTAAAAGCAAATATCACTGAACTCACATTCATTAAAATGTGTTTCATTGGCCTGTCATCTTTTCTTAGTTTCCTTTCTGTGATGCTCTTCTTTACATAATAAGACAACACTTGTAGACTACACAGCACTTGTGAATATTCATTGCAAAGTGCCTTAAAGATGAATTTGTCTCCTTTGGATTGTGACCGGGGATTGTATTATATATCTGTTTTTCATAGGCATTTATCATACTTGAGGCTTAATGATTATCCCAAATAGCAAAGCTTTGACAATGATTAGTGGATTGCAAAAATGGAAAAGTTTTTCAATGTTATGGGATTCTTTACTACATCCTTAACTCAAAAATCTTTCAACCTGGGCATGACTGCTGTACAGGACCCAATAGCTCTTTGTTGGGATTTCTGTGCTCTGTGAGGTGGAGGAGGGGTGAGTTGTTAACAGCTCAGTCCTTTCTTGTCAAAATGTGAGTCATTTGATTAAATAGTGTTTAACTGCATATTCTGGCTACTTGGTGTTTGACCTACTCAACCTTAAATATAGCCCAATCTGGGCAGAAGGTATATCATCATAACAGCTTTCAAATGCTCATTATTTAAATAAATTTAATCCCTAGAACTTCTGCCTCTACTGATCAACGTAAAAGATAATAGCAAAGCTTCCAGTTCAGAAACAAGAAGAAACTGAGTCACTCCTCTTTGCTACTTTTTTTTTTAAATAAACCTAAACACGTGGAAATTATTCAATATCCAAAGACAAAAGGATTCAGGTGGAAAAAAAAGAAATGTGCAAATTAACACAATATATGTTAATGTAGGTGATACCTTTAATGAAAATATAGCTTCCAAAGTACCTAGGAATAGTGTAGTAAGAATAGGAGTATTTTAAATTTTTGTAAATTTATTTACTAGCATTTTCAGATAATTAAATAAAATTCTTTGAGATTTAAAAAAAAAAGAATTCAGAAAGATGTTGAGAAAAAGTCAAACTATTTGGAAGCTTCAGAATATTAATATTGATAGAGTTGAAAGTTCTCTGGGTTTTCTTTCAGTCTCCTGCATTCCTATGGACTGAGCATTGAAGAGGCTTGTGAACCACCAACAGATCAACAAAAATGCAATGAAAGACTGCTCTCTCTGGACAAGGGGCCTAATGGTGACAAATTCAACAGAAAATCAGTGGAGGCAGCTAACTCCTGTGCCATGACCCAGGATAGACAATATTTCCTCTGTTATCAGAAGCAGCAACCTAAATACCCTGCCATGGGAGAATGGATAAACAGACTCTGGGACACTATCATGGAGTACCACTCAGTGATGAGAAAGAAGAAAGCTATACATACAGCTTGGATAATTTATAAGGAAATTTGCATATCTAAAAAGAAAAAGCCAGGCTTGAGAGGATACAGACTGCTTCATTCCATTCATTACATTTGTGAAGCTTTAGCAATAGAAGAAAGAAAACCCTCAGTATTTACGAGGCATTAGACATGAGAGTGACTGTGTCTATAAAGAGATGGAAGTAACTTGTATGCTTGGAATAGTTGAATATTTTCTTTATGATGCTGGTTGTCCCAGTTACTTTCTCATTGCTGGGAAAATAGCCAACAATCCCAAGTTAAAGGAAGACTGATTTGTTTTGGATTGCAGGCTGTAGAGGTTTCAGTCTATACTCAGGTGGCACCAAGGCAGGGCGCCATGGTAAAAGAGAGACAGTCCATGGCATAGCAGACAGGAAAGATCTATGCCTACAGCAACCCACTTCCTCCCACCAGGATTTACCTCCAAACATCATATGCAGCTACAACCCATCAGTAGACTAATCTGGTATTGCACAGCCATTCATCTCCCAGAAGCTCCACGTGATTCCTCGAGGCTTTTGGAAACCCCTAGATATAAGTTACTAAACGAGTCATGTGAAGCTTAACATGACGAAGTTGCATAGTGTTACCTGAACACAATGTGCAACTGTTTGCATGCATAACCATAAAACATGAATCATTTTTATTACTTGTACCACTCTCTGAAACACTCATTATTACCTTGACTGAGTATATCTATAGTTATAAAGGATGTTAACACTAGGAAAGATTGAAGAGCGGACTCAAAGTGCGTCCCTTACATTTCTCTGTAGCTTTTTGTGAATTTATATTTACTGCAAAATAAAAATTTTGCAAAAGAGCAGAAGAGTGACCAAAGAGTATTATGTAAAATGTTTAGTAATTTGGACTGACTTAAGTGTGTGGTAGCCAGTACTAGTACAAATTGCCTTTTGGCAAGCTGACTAGACAGGAAACTAGTTGCTTCTCTTCTTGGCCACAAAAAGGTCACCTTAGTTATCTATGCTTGAGTATATTCTTTCCTATACCCCCAACTGCTTTCCCTAAAGTTTACTCTGTTAAGATATTTTGATACATTCATCAAGGTGTTTCCATTATCAGCACATTCTTTTCTGTACTTTGTAGATCTTGTCATCTTTTGGCTACCTAAGGCATCGGAATATTGAAGAGGTACACTCTAGTAATGAATGATGAGATTAAACAAAATGTTCATTTCTAGTCTAGAAGCAGCAAGACAAAATTATTCTAATAAAAGAGATCCCAAAGCACAATGATTTTAGGTAATTTTTGTGTGTGTGACATTTTGGCTGGCCAGGTCAGCAGGACAACTCTGCTACATGAGGACTAAGGGACCTACTACTCACAGTGTTGTTTCCCCACCTTTCCTTCGAGCATGGGTTTCCTTGAAATTACTGAAGCTGGATTGGTGAACTGTATTAAGTCCTCATAAAACTGGCAAATAAGCAATATCTTTGTAAGCAGGCCAGGAATAAATAGTAGGCATCACTGCCATACATAGAAATGGAGTGTTGTTCAGCCTTTAAGAAAAGGAAAATCCTGCCATGTTCTATAGTCTGAATGAGCCTGGAAGACAGTATATGAGAGAAGTAAACCAGGGCCAGAAAGACAAACATTGTATGATCTCAATTATATGTGGGTTTTAAATAGGCAACTCAAAGAGGAGGGAAGTGGAATGTTAGTTTCCAGGAGCTGGAAAAGAGGACGAGGGAGATGTTTATCATGACAACCTTGCATTCATCATGGGGACTCTAGTTAACAACAATATATGTTTGAAATTTGCTGGGAGAGTAAATCTTATGTATTTATATCAGACATAATACAAAAGAAGATAACCATATGAAGCAATGTATGTTAGTTTGACTGTAGTGAATAATTTAATAAGTATATATCACCTAATCAAGTTTTATAATTTCAATATTTAATCCTTAATTGTCAATTACATGTCAAAAAAGCTGGAAGAAAAAAGCCCTCTATTTTAACAGAAAACAATAAGCTAAATGGCTCGTGTGTCTGGTGGTTTTATCTCACACACTGTGGAATCTAGAGGAAGTAGTGTGAGATACAAAACTCCCGCTAGGACAAGGGAGGCTGCCTCTCGGCCCTTGGGAGAGGAAGCAGTGGGCAAGTGGTGAAAAGAGCTCAGCAGAGACTCTGTCCCGGCACTCATGACGTTCCCCCAACTCCTGCGCTGGGGGTGAGGCTGGAGATTCCAAATGCAGCTGCCTCCAGCATGCCAGAAAAGCAGGGCGCGGCTGTGTGGGCAAGGGGAAGGCAGCAGAGAGAAAAGAGGCAACTGGCTGTCCTTCCACCGCTTTCCTGAGAAAGGATGCAAATCATCAAAGCACCTGTGCATGAGACTCAAATACAGTCAAATGGTGCATCTATTAAAAGGAGAAACAATAAAAAAGAATCCCACCAATTACTTGGTATCAATAGGTACTCATCTCCAACCAGCAGATAAGTCATCTCATGAGAGCAAGAAGCAAAAGATGCCTCCACATCTTATTCCTACATTCCCCACATATCCTTTCTGTATTGACATTTGTCCTGTACTGTATGCCATTTCTGCCTATCCTAATTCACTAGATACACAACCTATCTTTCAACATTTCTACTTTTTGCTGAATTCAAACATAAATATTTTTTTAAAAGAAATCATTTTTCTACTACTTTAAAAAAAATCACTGGCCATAGAGATGTATCCTAGCAGTAGAATACTTGCCTAACATGTAGACGACCTGGGGTTTAATCACTAGCATTATAGGTGTGTGTGGGGGGAACTATGACCAAATGTCAACCTTGTCTGACTTATGCAAACTGTAGTTCTAACACTTAGAGTTTGAAGAGAATCAGAAAGGCTTTTATTAACAAAGAAATAGCAAAAATTCCAAAAAAGATAGAGAGAGAAAGAAAAAATAGCAGTAGATTTTCTCTGATTTACTATACAAATTCGGTAAGCTGCACCACGACTGCATGGTCACCACTCTGGATGACATGCTGTTCCTCTTCACAAACTTCAGATTCCAAGGATTCACTTAAGTAAAATGCAATGGATGAAATTAAGTTTAATAAGTAGAACCCACTTTCTTAAGTGACATGAACGATATCATTGGTACAGAGCATTTGTTGTCTCAGTCCCTATAAGAGCCCTGTCTCAGCCTATGTGAAAATGAAGACAACACTCAGAGGAATTCAAGCTGTGTCAATTCTCTGTGAAATATGGAACACTGCTTGCGTTGCACTTGTGTCAGGAATGGAGATCAAATTTTTAAAAATACATGTTAAGGGAAGCACTTGTATTCTGTGCCAGAATACAAAATTCCCAGCTTAATTGGAAGATCAGAGAAAAGGAAAGACATAATCTTAAAGCTAACACTTCCTGAGCTAGAGTGGCTACCTTTAAAACTGCATAAACTCATCTCAGGATTTCCACATGGTAACTTAAAATGTATTGATGAAGTAAATGAGAGAGTCTGAGTAATTCTTTCCACAAAAGAACAATACATAAAAAATAGACAAAGCTGAAACTCTTGTTAGTTGTATATAAAGTTTTTCCAACACCAACCAAGGAGTATGCAAGACAACGTTGTCAGATGAACAAGTTAAATGAGTAGAAATTCAGTTAAGGAAGAGAAGAATGCAAAGTTCCCAGAGAAACAGAGAAACAGGACTTCAGACAGAAGGGCTCAGCAAAGGCACCTTCCTCATAAAGACGACCAGTTTACCTTCCATTGCACTTCATGCTTGTGCCCTTGTTACAACACCTTGATCTCCTGGGAGTCACTGTGCAGACTTTGCCCATTCCTTAGTGATTTATGCCCGTGGATTCTTTCATCTGAATCAGATTAGCAGTGCCTGAATACTCTTAATATCATGAAGAACTCTCCTTGTTTTCGGCACAACACTACAAATGAGGATTGTACATTAGCCCATTGCCAGAATTTGGGGAGAAGTTCAATTAACTCTAGCATAATGGATGGCACAATTAGTTCAAATTAATGAAAGGGAGTAAAAAGCACGAAAGTAGACGTGTGCAGTCTTGTCCCCCACTTGGCCTCCTTATATTTACATTTGTGAGCTGGATTATTCTCCGTGCTGCTCTGTGAGTGAACCATCTAGTTTCTCCTGTGCTGTCTTCTGACCATATCACCTTTCATCACGCATTAATTTGGGGCTGACATGTCCTTGCAATCTTTTGTGCCAATAACAGGAATGAGATTTCAGTGGAACAGGGTGATTTCAATAGAATAAAAGTGTCACTTGAAGAAGTAAAGGCTTGTTCATGGGTTTAGAATGTCTGCATTCTGAGGGTCATAGTGATAAAATGCTTTCATTCAAGACCATTCCAGGGTACTCCTTGATTCATACGAGATAAAAGCTTGGTCGACAGGAGGAAGTATGAATACAGATTCACATTCAAAGTGAGAAGATAGTGTAAACGGAAACCACATATTGTACTTATTTGAAAAAACCGACGTGAATGCGTCTTCCCCATTGCTTGATTATAAGTGAACACATTAAAAACTGAAGGAGAATATGGGTAAATGTAAGTTGAAACCTAAGAAACGGTAAAGGAGAAGTAATGATTGCTATGGGCATTCAGTGAAAGCTTATTTTTGAAAGTGTTCTTTTCCAGGAGACCAAAGAAAATTACAGAACACGACTTGGCATTTTTAATAAGATGAACAGAAATTAGAGCAGAGCTACATATACAGCGTTAGTGTGCTCCAAGATCCAAACGCAAACTCCTCTTTGCTAGTGTTCCTTGAAAATATTCCATGCAAGACACAGACCAGAGGCAGAACCATTGCTGGCAGTCAGATTGTAGAAAATGAGTCTGATGGAAGTTGTGCCATCTTGTTAGTTGTATACATAATTTAGACAATGCTTTAGATTCAGAAAAATTGAAAAACATAGAAAGAGGCTCTCAAGATGGATTACTTTTATTTATCTGCCCAACCACTTACGGTGCTACAGAGCTGGGACCATAGAGGAAGTCAGAGACTAAAGAGAAGATAAACCCTTAAAACTCTGTCTTAAACTGATTTGGAAAAGCCATGCAAATCTATTAAAAATAATGGCAGCCAACAAAATGAAAAATCAAACTATGAATTAATTCTGGATGAAACTGAATTTCTGGAAGAGTGATAAAATTTAAAGCAAGCACATTTAGGATACTCAGGGAAGGAAAAGTGGGCATCGTAAGTGCACAAGAACAAAAGAGGAAAAATGATATGAAGCAGTCCATACAAACATAAAACAATACATTTTTAAGTATCAATGAAGAATAAAGGACATTGAAAAAATTTTAAAAGTGGCAAATAAATTTAAAGTTTCCAAAATATACTAAAAGTACCTCCCTGAAAAGAGAATGGAATAAATGTCTAGGAGAATCAGCTTGAAACTTTTAAAAATCAATATTTTTTTAAATGAAGAAATATAGGTCTCATCACTTGGAATTGAACTATAAATATTTAATAAAAGGGAAAAACTCTTTGTTCATAGGTAAGAATGCTTAAAATAAAATAATAGGGCTTAAAATGGTTACAATCCAAATCCAAGCATATTTTTGCATAGAACTTGAAAAGATTATTTTAAAATATTGGAATTACACTATTATCTCTTGTTTACCTTGGAAATAGCATTTCCCCTGGCCCATATGTTTTTATATGTAACGTGGTCACAGAAAGAACATTCAGCATGAGAAAGAGAAGAGCAAAGCCGAGCTACTACTTTCTTAAGGTTGCCATGGTGACACATAGTATCAGATAGACTCAAGAGTGTTTGTCTTTGTTCTCCTGATTTGTGTACTGCTCTTTTTTTCTGACTGGTTCTGCTAGAAATCAAATGTGACTCTAGGTTCATCTACAAGTACCTAACATGAACTTGAAGACACAACCCTACCTTCTCTGGCATATTGCAATTTTGGAAGTTAGATATGCTTGACTTCAGAAAGATAGTGTTACAATTCCTCACTTTTGTCATTTTATCTTTCTTTATTTTCAGTTATGTATTTCCATTTACCTAGCTATCTCACAACGTCAGTTTCATTTTGCTCACAACTGTATGAACAAGGTCTGAGCTTGACTGTTCTTTTCTCATTTAGGTGGCATCTATTAGGCTGCCCCGGGACAGAGAATCTACTTTAAGATTTTTGTCAATCACTCACATGCCTGGTGCCTCCTTGGGATCTTTAGTGTCCCACTTTATTCCCATGGCATTTCACCTTCTAAGAACCCACTCCCTGGTTTGGGGTTCTCCATGTTAGCCATTCTTTATGTAGCAGTTGGATTCTATGTGGCAGGATGGAGCTACAAAGGTCTCCTGGATCTCTCGACATTTCTCTTATTTTGTTTTCCCTAATATGTTCATGTGCTGCTAATAGTCTCTTGTTGTCTGCTTCAGAAAGGCACAAGATTCATACAAACTTCATGTCAGTGTATCTGACATCACAGATGGGTAGAACATAATTTTTGAAAACCAAAAATTGAGGTACACCTAAAATTTCCATAACTTGAATTGCCCTGAGTGAACTTAAAAAACAATCTAATTTATAACTAAAGTCTTTTTTAAAAGATGCAGTATATTCACAAACACAAATATATTCTCTGGTGAATGCTGTAAAACATTTGAATTAACAATAACACTGATTTTATTTACAAGAGGAGGAGGTTGACGACTGATTTTGTAAGATCAACATTACTCTGTTATCAAAATGAGACAAAACCATTCCAAGTGAAGAAACCAGGCCAGTTTTCAATGAATATATACACAGCTTTTTGTAACAAAATTTTAGTAAATTTAATCAAACTCTATATTTGAAAAATAATACTTGTGATAGTTTTATTGCATTCTCGACCACAGTACCCAGATATTTGGTCAATCAGAGTCAATATTTTGTGTATGGATACTTACAGTAATAAATCTATTCTCCTTTGTGAGGGTGAACCTCATGCAATCAATTGAAAGCTTAAATACAAAAAAACTCGCTGATACCAATTAAAGTAAGGACAATTCTTACTATTAGATTTTCTGATATTGGACACAATAATCAACACTTACAATGTAAAACAGAGATAAGGGCCAATTTGGTTCATTGTTTTAGGGGATTCAGTCCATGGCAAGTTGACAGTAAAGCTGAAACATCAGGGTAGAAGGATATGGAAGAGCAAAATGCTTAGTTCATGGAGGCCAGCAAGAGAATAGCTGATCAGAGACAAAAAAAGGAAGGAATCCAGTACCACAGAGAGCATCCAAAGTCACACCTCTATGACTACTAGATACACCCGGAAATGCGATTTTCTAAACCCTGGGTGTTTCTTAATCCAGTCAAGTTGACATACTATGATTAAAGATCACAAGCTGCTTTTTGTAACAATAGACCACATTTTACTAATTCTTCAGCTTTGAAGTGAACCCTCACATATTCCTTGGTCTCAGTCTACTCAATCTATATCAGTAGCCTCTAGGGTCTTTGGTATGCAAATGTCAATAATGTGTGAACCAATTCTGTATAATTTATACTTACCTTCTATCTTTCTATCCATTCATTCATCCAAGTCTCTATCTCCTGCTAGTCCAGTTTTCTGGAGAGAACATATTAATGCAGGTGACAAAGTAGGATTATTTCTGCAGAAATTTGGATTGGTACAACATTTTAATATAGATTAGCATAATAATTTTCAGGATAAAAATAAAACCATATGATTATATAGGTAGATATAAAGTATCTTTGGCAATAATTGAAATCTATTTAAAACTAAGATTCTAAGCCAATTAGGGTTAGAAAGGATTTATCTTGCTTAACCTTGTAAAAGACATCTACAAGAATGTACAACTAGCAACATATTTAGTGGTAAATCATAAATGTTTCCCTAACATCTGAAACAAAGCAAAAGTGTCAATTATTATCACATTTATAGAACATCATACTCTAAATCCTCAGTGTAAGAATGTGACAAGAAAAATAAATAAGTAGCATAAATAGCAAAAGCAAAAGCAAAAATATATTTTAAAATTGTATATCTTCTGTGTAGAAATTCTGAAACGATGCACAAAAATAATTTAATACAATTTATAACCTTTACAGAATTATTATTTATTTATCATGGATAGGAAGTGATACAATAGTTCTTGATTTGGGGAAAGATATTTTTTATTCTAACAGAAAACATAAAATTATTATTCAGAACATACCACTTTGTTCTATAAATTAAAAAGGAAATTTAAAAATACAGTTAACACTTTTAGGAGTACGGCAATTTTCACAATATTGATTGTTCCTGCCTAAACACAAGAGATATCCTTGCAGTTTTGGAAATCTTTAACCTCCTTTTTTCAGAGTAATATTGTTTTCAATGTAAAAGTGTTTTATTTTCTTTGTAAGATTTCTCCCTATATATTTCAGATTTTTTAGTGCTATTGGGGAAGGGTGTGGTTTCATAATTTCTCTCTCAGTGAGTTTGTTATTTGTGTACAAGAATGCTGTTGATTTTTGAGTGTTGGCTTTATGTCCAGCTATGCAAATTAATCTGTTTATTAAATCTAGAAGTCTTTTGGTGGATTTTGGTCTTCTTGGTTTTTTGGACATCTATGTAGAGTATCATGTTATCTGCAAAGAATGGTAATTTAACCTTTTCCTTTCCTATCTTTATATTTTTTATTTCTCTCTTGTTTAATTGCTCTGGCTAATGTTTCCATTACTGTACTGAATATGAATAGTGATAGCAGACATTCTTATCTTGTTCCTAATTTACAGTGAAAGCATTCAATTTTTGATGATTTAAGATGATGTTGGCTATTGGTTTGTCATAGATGGCTCTCATCAGATTGAGCTAAAGACCAACTATACCAATTGTCTAGTTATTTTTCATCATGAATGGCTATTAGACTTTGATTAATGATTTTTCTGCATCTATTGATATGATCATGAGGATTTTGTCCTTGACTCTATTGATATGGTATATGCAGCTATTGACTTGTATGTCGAATCATGCCTGCAATCCTTGGGATATCCTACTTCATCATGATGTATAATCTTCTTGATGTTTTGATGTATTCTATTTGCCAGCATCTTACTGAAAATTTTTCCATCTGTATTAATTAGAGAAGTTGGCTTGTAACTCTCTTTTTTAGTTGAGTTCTTCTCTGTCTTTTTTTTTTTTTTAAATCGGGGTAATGCTTGCTTCCAGGAATGACTTTGGAAGTATTCCTTCCTTTTCAATTTCAATAGTTTGAAGAGTAGTGGCATTTAATCTTCTCTAGATTTATTAAAGAATTCAGAAGTGAATCTATCAGGACTTGGGATTTTCTTTATTGGTATGTTTTTCATTACATCTTCAATTTCATTGATGATATTGGATTATTAGAATTTTTATATCTTCATTCAATTCTGATAATTCATATTTATCTAGGAATCTGTACATTTCTTTTGTGTTTTGCATCTTAATAGAATACAGGTTCTTAAAGTAGGCTTTGGGGATATTTTGAATTTGTACAGGATCTATTGTTATTTCACTTTTTTCATTCTTAATTATACAGATTTGAGTCCTTTCTTTCCTTTTATTGATAAGGTTTCATAGAAATTAGTCAATTTTATTAGTCTTTTGAAGAAACAATTCTTTGATCCATTGATTCTTTGTGTTGTTTTTTAGTCTCAGTTGAATTAATTTCTCCTCTGATCTTTATAATTTCCTTGGTTATGTGAGCTTTGGCCTTGAGTGGTTCTACTTTGCTAGAATTTTAAGGCTCATTATTAGATTGTTTATTTGAGCTTGTGCTGTTTACCTCATGTAAGAATTCACCACTATAAATTACTCTCCTGGGACTGCTTTCAATGTGTCCTATGAGTATTTTGTTTTGGCATTAGTATTTAATTGTAGAAACTGTTACACTCAGTGCAAACCTGATCAAAATATCAGTAGCATATGGCACAGAGAATTAGAGAAAACAATCCTAAAATTCATTTTTAAATGAAGAATCTAGAATAGCAAAAGCAAAGCTGATCAAGAAAGCCTCTTTAATAAATGAGACAGAAATACTGGTTTTCCACATGTTGACAATCAATACTAGACCTATATCTTTCACCATGTGATAAATTAAATGAAATGGAGCAAAGATGTAAATATTAAAATGAAAATAATCTAAAGATAGACTATTTAGAACTCTTGACAATATAAATCTAGACAAATTCTTTATAAACAAAACCCTGATTGTACAAGAAATATTATAAATAAGTAACTGGGATCTCATTAAAAAGCTTCTGCATAGCTAAAGAAGTCACAGAGTGAAGAGCCAACTCACAGAATGGGAAAAAGATTTTGCCAGGTGTTCCTCAAACAAGAGACTAATATTTAGAATCTCTAAATAACCCACAAAAATTAGACTCCCAAAATTTAAGGACCCAACCCACAAATGGGCCTTTGAAATGAGTAGACATTTTGCAGATAAAGATGTTCAAAAAACAAAGAAATATATGAAAAACTGTTTATCATCACTGATCATTTGAGACACAAATTAAAACAACACTGAGATTCCATCTCACTCCCAAAAGAATGCCTATCATCAAGAAATCAACCAATAACAATGCTTGCTGGGGGTTGGGGAAAAAACTTCTGCACTCTTGGTGGTAATTTAGACAGTCCAACAACTGTTTGATTCACTGTGAAGATTCCTCAAAATCTGATTCGATCTAGCTATTTCCCTTGCTGGTATCTATCATCTCAGCAGAATTAAAATGCTATACCATAGTGGTATATGCACATCCATATTTATAGCAGCACAATTTATAGTAGCTGAATCTTAGAAACAGTCTAAATGAGTGGATAAAGAAGGTACGTGTTTTTTTTTAATACAGTGAAGTACTAGTTGGTCATAAAGAAGGATAAACATGGTTATTTCTAAGTAAGTGAATGCACTTTGAGACCACACTCTTTTTTTTAAATTTTATTTTATGGAAAAAAGTAAAAAACAGTTTCATAACAATATATTAGGAGAATAGCAACAGCTAAAAAAGATAAAAAGAAACAAAATTTCATAAGAAAATAATAAGAGAGTAACAATAGTTAGTGTACTGCATATTTTTACATGCAAGGTAGTTACTCAAAGTTATGGGAATAAAATATTCTCAAAATGATATTGTCACAAATCTTTTTTTTTAATGAACTGTGAAAAACTAGTAGTTTAACTGTCTTGTATTTTTTTTTCCTTTTCCCTTTCTTCTTTTCTCCATTTGCCCATCATTTCTTTTTTGCTTTTGAAAGATTTCTTCCCATTTCACAATATTTATTTTACATTTTGGACTTAATTCACTTTTTCAGTTTCTAACACCAGGTCAGCAATGTGATGTTTACACATGTGAGAACATACTCAAGTGAAATACTCTTAAGTGAAATAAATCAAACACGTGTTCAAATACTGCATGGTTTCTCTGGTGTGAGAAGCAGAAACTTTTAGATAAGGATCTAAACCATAAGGATCAAAATACATAATAGATGCTGTGAAATACAAAAAATATGTTCGAATGGAAAGGGGAACGAGAGAGGGGAGAAGGAAAAGCATAAAAAGGGAAAAAAAGAAACAAAAGCTTTGTAGATAAGAAGAGGAAGTCCAGATGCCAGCCTTATCCCATGAGTCATGCCATTCATGGACAATGAGAGAAGAGAACGGGAAGTCACCAAGAAGCAAACCCTCCTTGTGAATCAGGGCCGTGCATGGGTCTTTGCAGGGGAGCCAGATGCCAGTCCCTTCTAGCATGGGCTGGGAGACAAGAAGAGCCAACCCCTCTCCGCAGCTCACCCAGAGAAACCAGGCTGCAGTGACAACTATTAAGATAAAATATTATTTAATGCTTGCAGTGTTTAGTGTTTCACTGAGTTTGCAGATCTAAAGCTGGCAGTCTGGTCATCTACTCAGTGGATAACAATGCGTAATACAGCATCTATGGGGGATCTCCTTCTGAAGGTGGTAGCCATTGTTAATTCCCTATTATCTTGTTTTGAAGTGCTGTATCATTTTCATTGTTTTGTTGGGTTGTGTTTTATTCTATTTTGTTGTTTGATTTTATTATATCTGATGGCGTGGACAGCTATTTTAAAGATAGCAAGATATCTTATGATAGCCATTTTGGATTTATTCTGATCTTGTCTTGAAGTCCTTTATTACACTCATTGCTTTGTTTTTATTGGTCTTATTCTGTTACGTTTTGTTTGATTTTTACTATGTCTGAAGTTATCTGCAACTATTTTGGAGAAAACATTATGGTTACCATTGCAGATTTCTTGAAGAAAACATTATAGTAACCATTGCTGATTTCCTATAGTTTTGAAGTCCTAGGTCAGACTGGTTTGCTTGATTGGCTTTATTCTGTTTCATTATCTTTAAAATAAAAGTAATAAGGAGAAGTGAGGTTGAAGGAAGGGGAGAGGACTGGGGAAAAAGTAGAATCGAGATGTATTGTGTGCAGGTACAAATGATGAATGTGATCATTATGTATATATAAAGTGTAACAATAAAATTCATTAATCAAGAAAAGTGGAGAATGTTTTAACATGCTTCACTATAACATATTCTCATTCAAAGATATTCTCATAAATGTGGAAGTCTCATATTTCAAAATTGTAAGTTCACTACAATGATGGTTAATTTTATGTGTTAACAGTACTGGACTACATTATGCCCAGATATCTGCTAAAAATACTAGATTTTTTTGTGTTTGAAAGTTTCTGGAAGAGATAGCACTTAAAATTATAGACTAAGTGAAGAAAACCCTCTTAAGTGGGAATAGGCAACATCCTAACGACTGAGAGATTTAGGAGAAGAGGAAGACAAAGAAGAGTGCATTTGCTTCATCCGTCTACATGAGCTGGAGCATCATCTTTCCTGAATCTTTTAGAACACTGATACTTCTGGTTTTCAGGTATTTGCCCTGGGAAATTTCCTTACACTGCTTGTTCCCTTTATTCTCAGGCTTGTGGGCTTTCACTGGAACTATAGTATTCACTTTCTTGGACTTCTACCTTGTAGATGGCCGGCTATGGGACCTCTCAGGCACCGTCCATCATTGCATGATTGATTCACCCTCCTTGTGACCCCTTTATTTTCCTAAAACTAGCTACATGCTGTTGACTTTGTTTCTCCGGAGAATCTTGATTAACAGGGTTGTGATGTATCTTAGATATATATACAAAATTATTATAAAGTGTTGAATGTAGTCAGAGATGTAAGACTAGAGAGATTTAAGTGGCTCAAAATGCACAATTCAGCGGAACAGGTTCTGGGGATCATAGGCTGATAACGGAAGATACTATATATTTTTCCAATACAGAAATGTTCAGCAGAATTATCAGGTTTTTAAAGAATTATGTGACCCTCCCATTATAACTCATCCTTCTCAGTTCTTGTATCCTCAGATTAGTAAGATTAAATTTTGTTTTATAAAATATTCTTTCATTCAGATAATTTTTATTGGAAGTTCAATTCATTAATTTAGTTTTTCTCTTCACTTGTGAGCACAGTAAACGTTTATTAACAGGGAAATTTTTAAGCTACTAAACTTCAAATATTGATGATTTTCAGTGAAGCTAAGAAATGCAAAAAATGAAACATCCTCAGCATAATAATTTTAATCTTAGTGAAATCAATGCTCATTTTCTCAGTCAGGATGTTTAATCTGGTAAACAGAATGAATGTCTTTTTGAGTTCTATTTCTTTGACAGTATTTTCAGAACATGGTGCCCTGGACATGTGAATTTCATTTCAGACTTCCCAGTCCAGTCCACTTAGTATCTGAATTTGCGCTACCTGCTTTAAAAAGAATTAGAGTGTTCAATTTTATTTGTAATGTATCTCTTAATTTGATTTTCTTTTAAAGACTGCCATTTTCAAGAAAATTAATGATGAAAAGATAACACCTGCATCCTCAAAGCCAGCATCAGGATGAGTGCTAATTAATGGTAATTCCCCAGTTGTTTATTTGTCAGCGATTATTTACACATTACAAAGAAGTGGTGAATTGTTACAAGATCACTTTATCTAATTGTTCTGTAACTCATCAGGTGCCTTCCTATAGGTCACCCAACTTCTGTTGTCACTGGTTCCAAGAATCCTTCATGTATGATGCATGGCTCAGATAATCACTGTACATTTTCTTCTCTACTGAAAGCATCATAGTCCTAGCCAACAAGACAGCAGTGAATCATGCTCATCCTTACCGTGGGCAGCTGCCAACGGTAGTATTGTCTGTTTGTACTATGTCTGAAGCAGTAGAGAGCATCTCCAGATATCAGCAGTGCAGTGTTCCCTTATACATCTAATATTTCATGCCACGATAATATTCCATATGAAATGCATTTCTCATCACTGGCCAAAAATTATATCTCAATGAACATAAATATTTGTGATGTGTAGAGTAAAATATTTTATGTTTATTTACATTTATACATGGTTTCCCAAAATAATTTGAAGCTGATATTTTGTGTTCACCTCCCATTGCTTTGATAGTTTTTAGTAACAATTTACTAAACTAAAAGAGTGATCTACCAGGCTGTGTGAAGATTTACCCACTTTTCTCTTACCTCTTATCTCTCGATCTTTGACATGTTACACAACATGTATACTATCAACAACATGTATACTAACTTTGTTGCTATCTTATGTTGTTCCTTTTTGGACACAACAATTTAAAGTGTTCCAAATTCAGTAGTCTTATTCTGTAAAATAATGGCTGTGACCTGTTTTTGTATTTTAGCAAAACATAAGAAACTGTCTGGATGTGGTGGCACATGCCTATGATCCCAGCACCTGGGAAGCCGAGGCAGGAAGAATCTGAGAACAAGGTGAATCTAGGCTACAGGTGAGATCAAGTCTGCCCTGAACTAGTGGAGACCTGGTGAGAGCATGTGAAATCCTGTTTTAAACAACAAAAAAATGAAAAAAGAAAGCAAACAATAAAATTACTGTAACTCCTTTTTCCTCTGAAGTTGTTTTTTTTTTTTTTTTTACTACAGGTGAAATTGAATCTAAGAATTGTGAAGTGTGAAATTTAATGTTGAATATTTATGAATCATACAAAATCCATATTTATGATTAGGATATTCATTCAGATCAAAGAGAAGCTTTACAAGTACTGATAACTAGATGCAATGATCGCATTTGTCAGCCTGTAAAAGACCAGTGGTGTGCCTGCTATTTATGTTTGAAGTTCAATACCCAATCTAATATCTCAGCAACCTGCAATTTCTTTCAGAAACTATTACATATTTTAACCTGATTTTCCCCTATGATGTATCTAGCTTAAGGCACTCTCACAGTGACACAAATAGACCCCATGAAAATATTCTGTTCTTCCAAAAACAAGACCAGCTTGCTCCTGTCTGGAAGCAGTCTCATATATCTACAATACATGTTTGAAAAGTATAATGTTCCTTAATCAGTTCTGTTCTACTGGACTTGTTCTTGTTGATTCAAGAAGAATCATGCATCTCATCCCCACGCCATAGATGTGCTGATAAATTGAAATTGATGATGGTGGGAATATTCTCAGCAGAAGTTGCCAAATATTTCAGATCAGGGATTTTTGAAACATGAATGTAACGTTGCCCTTAGCTGGACTTCTTGGAGAAAGGCTTTCAAAGTTGGATCCTTCATTAAAAAACAAAAGAGAATTTACAATTGAGTGATCCTATAAAGCAAATACATTTGAATCTTGAGAAATAAGGATGTAGGAGGGAGGACTTCTTAGCAGTTGAGAATCTGTGTATAATACTTCTTTTTTGTCCTGAGGTTGAATCCATGAGTGCTCTACCACTGAGATACATCCCAAATCATTTTAATTTTTACATTTTTTTATTTTGAGATAGTGTCTTGCCAAATTGCCCTGACTGGGCTGAACACTGCAGTGTTGCAGCCCTAACTTCCCCTGTGGCTAGGCTGATAGGTGTTCACTGTCAGTGCGCAGTTGTGTATAACTTTTGATTTCTTTCACAATTTAATGTTTGTGAATCTTATGTTCAATTAGAGCCTCAATGAAAACATAAATGACCGATTAATTTACATGTTTTTGTGTTACATGTGTTACACATGGTGAAAAAATACCAGAACCATGAGAGGGGACTTTTTTGCAACATACCATTTACTGGAGAAAGGAACCGCTCCAGTGGAGAGGGTTATCCCCCCTGGGGACTTGAAGTAGGGAGTGGTAACATTTGTGTTCACTGTGCCAACAATGGAGTGGGCTAGAGAATTCTAACAGCAGAAAGCATGCACTATATTTTATTGATGAATTTGTGATTGGAACTTTCAGCCTGGCCTTGTATAATCCCAGTACTCTGGGAAGCACAGGCAGGAGAATGGCAAGATTGAGCCCATCTTGTGCAATTTGGAATTTAATGAGAATTGATATCAACTGTGGATTGTACCTCAGTGAGAAGGTCCAGAGTTCAAGCCCCAGAGTCTCACACACACAACACACACATGCACGCACACACACACGCACACACACACACACACACACATACACACACACACACACACAGATTTAAAGTTCAGAGATGATATTAATTCATATATATTTCCATGTGCTCCTTATTATTCATTTTATGTATGCCTGTAAGACTTGGTTTTTTTAGCAAATACTTTTCTCTGCATTGAATGAATTTTTAGTGATAAGTGAAATTATATTTGTTTCACTGTAAACTAGTTTTAATAAATTCAACACAACTTTTCATGAAATACATTCAAGTTCCAACTTGTTATGTGCCCTTTGAATTTATTTTAAAGTTTGTGAAAAGGATTGATGCTAGTATTTATTCACTTTCAAAGTCTTTGAGAAAACATCTAATATGATAAATTTTCAGAAGCCACCAGAACATGAAAAATATTGAAGAATTCCCTGTCTCAAAACAGCTGCTTATTGATCTAGATAAGAATTGAATCTTAAATTTGACACAATTTTAAAACTTGGATTATTAATATGTAATTCTTCTAATGGACTTTTATTACTTGTGGGAATGGTTGATTCTAAGTCTTTGCTAAATATATTTACTTGATAAATCTCAAAGTGCTTTGTAACTTTCAAATTAACTTATAGTACAGGAAGTTCATGTTCTCTTTCCTTTAGTATTTAGAGAAAAGAACACATTTCCATTTTTTTGAAATAGCTTTATGTGTGGAAAGTTTCTGTATTATTAAAACCATATGTTTTTAATGAATGTTTCAAAGAAGATTAATAGATTATGTAATGCATACATCTAAATCACATTCATTTTAATTATTTTACCTAAATAAAAACTTTCTGTTTTTTTTATTTTCCCTTAAAACTTTGTTATTTGTTGCCTAGTAATCACTTGCTTTCTCTTACATTTTAAGATGATTTAAAATAAGCAGTATGGAATTTCTTTTCTTCAACAATTTTACTTGTTTAATTCTTTTCTTTTAAGCAACATTATCCAAAGCAATTTCCTAAGTCCCTTCTGAATAAAGTTGTCTACTTAGACTTATTTCGGAATTATAGAAAATTGCAGATGGAAGCAAATTAAAAAAAGATTAAAAGATTAAAGTGGGAAAAGATCTAGAAAGAGAAAGGGGATGCAGATACAACGACAGTAATACTGTATGATATTATGATTCACAGGTATGAGTTTGGAAGTATATAGACTTTAATACAGAACATTAAGTTCAGATATCAACAAAATAGTCTAAGCTACAGACCAATATAATGTGCCATTAATGAGATTTTCTCTGAGTAGTTTGCATGATAATGTTCTCCCAGCACAACTGCACTTCTGTTTTTCTCCCCTAAGTGTTACTGAAACATAACTTTGCTATTCCCTAAGATAGATGAGTTTCTTGAAAGGAGAATGGATTTGTTTATTAGTACCATTTCCAAGGCAAACTCCCTTTAGTGTTACCTGACCACACACTCTTCAGCCTGCATGACTATAAATCTGAGCAGTGGAACATACTATTAAATATTCCATGCATAGCACTTAAAGAAAAGTGCCAATAATGAAAGTATCATCATTTTCAATGTAGAAAATATAATTGGTAGAAATGCAAAAGTCACAACTGTTTTAACTTGTATATAAGTGGAAAAGCTTACATTATTGATAACTGCTTCAATATTGAATGGGTGGAGAATAAATCTCAAAGTTTACACTAAGTTGTGAAACTTAGTATTTCTGAATGCTGATTATGCATACTTAGGGAAAGAAACTTTCAACATTTATTTTTGTCTTCTTTTTTGTTGTTTTCATATAGATTGAAAATATAATGACCTTCTCAATTAGAATATGAAGTCTTCCAGGATACTTCCCTAATGATATAAAGAATGCATAATAACAATGAGAACAAATTACAACTCAATTATTCAAACTAAGTTTGTATCCGTCATATTCTGCTCCTGTTCTATTTTCAAATCTCTGCAAGTAATTGTCTCTATATCTAAACTGTAAAGTCAACTTAATTTGAAAGTATCCTTTTAAAACAGCTTCTTTTAGTGCCGAATGTTTAGCGTTCATTAGTACTTGGGGCGTTACTAGACTAATCACTGTAGACTGTCTCATTCTGACAGCAAACCAATGTTTTTCCTGGTGTGCTATGTCATCCTTAGCCAAACCTACATCCCTAATAGGATGTTTATTGACCATTCTTCTTTCAAACACAGTGACTTTGCCTATATCATTTCCAGTCTGGAAATCTTTCCATTCCAAATTCTGTTCTAGGGACTGGGGATTTAGCTCAGTGACATAAGCGCCTGCCTTGCAAGCAGGCAGTCATGAGTTCGATCCTCGGTACCGATAAAAAGGATAAAGACAAAAAAAAAAAAAAAAAAAAAAACAACACCAAATTCTGTTCTAATCATACCAGTGTAAAGGACCGGTGAATGCTGTATTTAATTCCATCAAGCTCTTTTCTCTGTCTACACTGTGTATAGAATGTCTGAAACCTACTTCAGATTTTCAAATGATCTGTCAAATGGATTAGGCTTTACTGTTTTGTGACATGAGTGTACTATAGTGTTGTCAGTTATCTTAATATTTATTTGCAGAAGGGGCTGAAAATTCAGATGTGTGTGGGACTCAGAAACATATGCTGAAGCATAGCTGTGCACTGTCATAGGACTGATAGCTATCGTGACCTGCAGAACGTGCCACTCTATCTCAAAGAGTAACTCTTCCTCAACCCCACCCAACTGTCCTGTAGAAACTCAGCAACTGATATTTCTATCAAATACTAAATAAGTAGGTTGGAAAGATAACTTTTGTGTAAGATCTCCTGAGTTTTAGAAGTTAATTCTGTTTTAAAAAACAGCATGAACTACATCCATACAATACATAAGTATGCATAGAAGAATTTTTCTATCTCCACACATGTTTAGCAAACATATTCTGAGTAGGTTTTATATGTCAAACATGATGCAAATCCCTAGGAATAGTGGTGAACAAGCTAAAACCTGCCCTTCTTGAAGGAGTTACCATCAATCCAGTATATTATTTTACAGTATTTCCAGGTGGAGATATCCCTATACATATCGAGGATTTTTATTTGGTCCAACAGTAGAATGACTGTAAATATTTGCTAGACTATATTTAAAAAGAACAAAATGGCAAAGTAAAACTCCCACAGAAGCCTTTTTCTTTACAAATGTATGCAGAAGGGAGTGGATGAAATAGGTAACACTATGTATTGACACTACTGAACCTTCTGTTTTACTCACCTACAACTGCAAAGTATCATGCAAAGTGCTTCCTGGACTCCAGTGCAGTATTCTGTGGGATTATTACTGCAGTTGTCCATTGGACACTGATTTCAATAAACAGTATCCTTATGACACTCATCAATGTTCTGTGATGTTTTTCAACATAGCAGATGATATAAATAGAATATGAGACATATTTTTGATGCATTTAGAAATATTTTGCTCTCATATATCCATAAAATCACTTTTGAAATTTCTTTTCTTCTGCTTTGTTAAATTTATTTCTCCCAAAATGCCCCACAAGTTTATCATGTGAAGTAACAAAAGAAAATGAAAAAACAGAGATGAAAAATGATGAGAATGAGTCAGAAAAATAGTAAACAGTGGTGGAATTTTATTTGTTCTTTACCTCCTCATCATCTTCCATTTTGTATTTTCTTCTTACTGTTTTTGTACTTCTTTTTCTTCCATCTGTATGTGTCACAATAAATAAAGCAAGAGTTATATAGAAAATAATCACTAAGTTTATCTTTTGCAAATATAAACTGGCAAATTGTTTATAAATTGCATCAATGCAGGAGATTTAAGGAAGTAATCAATGCCCATCCCTATTTATTTACTACTATTTGTTTCACAGATCATTAAAAGTCAAATACAAGGTAAAGTGGAATGTAAGGCTGTATTTATTACACAAGATAGGCGGAAACTCTTTCCTCTGTTCTGGAGAAGGCACATGCAATTGGATTACAGTTAGAAGGTCAGCGTCTCCTCCCCAATGGCCCCAAATCAGTTCTGATATGAAGAGCTGGGAACAGACAAGATTAAACACTGATTACTTCTGTGAGGATGAGATGTTCTTAAATCAGTGTTGGCAAATCCTGCCACAAACGCATCTGTCAGGGATCAAACTCCATTGGCATTAGCGGTTCTTTCTAAAACCCAAAATGTACTTCATTATGTAGTTCTCTTTAGAGCAATCACACTGACTTTATTCACAGCCAGCACACAACATTTTGAAGGGCTTTAATGATCAGGTTTTGTAAAAGTTCTTTGATGTCTAGAAGTTTCTTAAAATAAAGTAATTTAAAATTAATTGGAAGTGAAATCCACTAAAGGCAAATGTTCATACAAATCAATTAGCTCAGGTATGATCTCAAAAGCCAAATTTGCAATTTTCAAATGGAGTATAAACTTTGGGTATTATTTCTTTCTTTCCTCTATAGAATGAATAATTTGAGACAGCAATATAGAATTAAATGATGCAATTAGACTTAGAATCCCAAATAGCAACATTGATAGATTATTTCTATTTTATAGTTTGTACTAGAAATTAACTTATAAATTATAAATTATAATTCAGAATTAGATTACTATGCAAGCTTTTCAATTTTGGAATGAAAATGGTCATGGAAAGTAGTAAGAGCTGTAAACAAATAGCAACTAAGAGCAGGCTGTGATTAAGGCTTGAATAATAAGCATTTAAAAATGTCTGCAATAAAAAATTGTCTGCCATGTGCTCTACATTTGATATTACAGGATTTTAGTGAAATTCGCAGGGAATGGATTTACTTGACTATTTTTTAAAAAGACTGAAGAAAGAAATAATAAGAAATACGGAGAAAAAAATCATAATCATAAATCAGACTATAGCAAGTCTCCTCAAAAAAATAATAATTCCCTACCATTGAGCTGTTGGTCACCAATGCTATTGCAGAAGCAGCAAGTACAGCATACGCAGTATATTAATAAGTATTGTTTTATGTAATTTCTGTATAGCAAACCATCTTCTAAGGGCATATAAGCACTGATGTGTTTATTCTGTCAGTAGCTCTATGAAAGGAACAAAAGATTTCATATAAGGATAATATTAACCTGAGAACTCTACTTTCATTACATAGTGAACTTTCCATAGTCTTACATCCCAATATCATCACCTTGGGATTGAGATTTTAACATTTAAATGTTAGGAAGGGTCCACAGGAGCCACCTCTCAAAAAAGGTCCACGACTAATCGAGCTCTTTGCTAACCACTACTATTGCATCTTGTGGAGAAACCCTCTACCAAATGGATTGTTAACCTCAGTGATATGAAGAAAACCGAAGCAATAAATTATTACATTGGACAGCACCACCAAGCCATTTTGTATTTGAGGTTTTTACAACTTGTATTCAACAAATGTGCTGTAACGTCCGTTTTCCGATTGCGGTGGACGGACTTCACAAGGTCTAGCTTTCATCTTCAACATCTTCTGTCTTTTCTAACACCTTCCCCTTGCATCTCATTTTCCCTGTTTGAGTGTCCTAACTTACTACCTGATAGAGAGATCCTTTCACCCTAAGATTCTCCCTCGGGGCTCCTAGAGCAGAGACAAGAGTCCTCCATTTGAGGTTGCTCTCAGTCACAGTGATTGAGACCTCTGGAAATAGGCTTTGTGTTTCACAACAACAATAAAAAAAGAGCTGATTCAAGGATGTCTAAAAGGAAGAAAGTTGGGGTTATAGCTCAATTAAAAGCACCTGCCTGGCAAATGCCCAGTACCAAATCCTCCCTACCTGCACTAAATAAAGAAATAAATGAAAGTTCCTGCCTACCTGGTGCAAGGAAAATCACATTTCTACAATGTTGTCTGCTGACCACAGTTTTGTTTTGTTTTAACAAATCTCTGCACAAGGCCTACAGCGCAGTTTGCAGTATAGCATGTGTTTCTTTTCTTTAAGCACGAGGAGTCACCAGAGGCCACTATGTGTTTTAATGAAGCCAATGTTTAATGTAACTTTAAGTGTTAATGCATATTAGAAAGAAAAGGAAAGGTGGATATTGGAGTGACAATTCAGTTGTCCCTATGGCAAGAGGGAGATCCCGTTTCACATGGTATTTTCCTACCAAATAATTTTTTTCATATTTAGTGAGTCTTGAGAAATGTGGGTGTTATTAACCATCAAATAGGAGCAAAAGTAATAGGATGTCTTTCTTTTTAATTTGGGTTATAAACTAAGACTTCACTTTTCCCTTCCCAGAAACAGTTGGCACCAACAGAAGGCAGTGTTGAACACTCTACCTTTGCTAATGTCTGTATTGATTTTGTTTGTTTGTTTATTTTTAATGCCTTTTTTTCCTGACTTGGAATAAAATCTCAAAAATAACATTAGCATTTTGCGACAATAAGAAATATTTATTCAAATATTTGTATCACTATTAACAGTGCATAAAAAAGGAATACTTAACTGAAAACCTTTCTATGTAATTAAAAGACCAAACAATAAAACTTGTAGGTATTGAAAGTCCACTTTGTTCTGATGTTTGAATGTATCACTGTTTGGCTCTTAATACTTTGTGTTGTGGAAAGTAAAGATCTACAGTTTAAGAATGATTCTTTTTTGTTTTTATTGCTTGTTTTCACAGTGAAGTGACTTTAGGTAGATGAGAACCTTAATTCAAAACTAGACAGCTTCAAGCTGTTCAATTTTTTAACATGTTCAAATTGCTGTCTTATTTTTATGCAGAATCATAGTTGAAGATCTTTTACAAGGTTTTGTAGCCACTGAGTCTCAAGAGATTTACAATACTTAGTGACTGTGAGACTTAGTGACTCTGATAAAGGAAACTTCAAACAGTTACTTACCAATGGTCAGAGCAGGTGAGAGAAGCTTTGAAAATACAGGTTAGCAAAATTCAAGGATTGGTCAGACATAAGAGGATGGTTATATTTACCAGAGGAGTCGTGTTATTTGTTGGTGGAGACACAGCAAAATAGAAAATAGTCCACTAAACTTTCAAGTGTTTCTCTACTATCCTACATGGCATACAACTGTGTTCATTGTAAGGATTCTTTTCACCCTCCGCACAACCAATTCTCCTGCCAAGTCCTGGTAATTTCAAGGTGAAAACAATGCACACACTGTGTTACCTTCAAAGATAAGGAAAATAAGGAGTCTTCATGATATAGAAGAAATATAACTCCCAACCTACTAGATGTCAAATGTGCTGAGTTTTTGTGCCCTGAAATCAAAGAATAAATTTTAAAGAACCACAGAGTCTAAGAGTAGGAAAGGTTTATGAAAAATAGCTACTGGAAGATAGCAGGGGCCCTGAAGTGGATTGCCACTGAGACCTTTTTATGGCAAAGTCACAGTGTGGGTATATTGTGATCAAACTGCAGTCAACCTATAGGATTACAAGTATAGTTATTTAGCTAATATACATCCAGGAGCAAAGTCACCTAGCAAGGGTACATGGAAAGAACAAAGGCATTTTTTTGAAGATTTAGAAGGTCCAGGTGCTCTGTTCATCCACCTGGGCAACTGATGCCTATGTGGGCTTTATGGTCCAGGGGGTGCTGATTACAGTATAATTCCAAGTTACTGTTTATCCTCAGGGAGATAAGTCTGGCTAGGCTTTGCATCTTTATCTTGAGGCCTGGCCTTCTTCAGATGTGCCCTCAGCCACAATTCTGATGACTTTATGTTTTACTAACTTTCTTGAGACCCCAATCTCTCTCTGACTTTACATTTATTTCCAACTAATGTAGTTATCTATAATACCACGGCACTTTCTCTGACAGATACTTTAACGATTTCTATTTCAATGCCACTACCACACATGTCAGCTGACTCATTTGAAGGACTGTGATAATTGATGCTAATCAGATAAAAAGGTATGTGTGGCTGAGCTCACTGGTTTAAACTGTGTAATCTCATCTTTCTCATCACGGTTTGCACTGAAACTTTATTTGCTTTTAACTTTTTCATTCCTAATATTGGAGAGAGATGGGATTTCTGCACAAGTCATGGGACAACCAACTTATATTACAAGGAATAAACACTAAATAAGCTGCAGTGAGATGAATGAAAATTATATTGAACTCCAATCTGAAAAGACAGAATCACTGGAAACATCAACTATGTGGATAATTTATTGGCTTAGCCTCTTTTTCTGCTTTTTTTCAATAGGTAAGTGATATTTTAAGACAGTATAATAGGTTGTATATAAGAGAAAGGAAACTGTGTGAAAAAAACTCATCATTGGAAGGATGAAATTTCATGGTGGGAATGTTCTTTTACTGTGGTGGATTGATAAGGTATGGTCAATTTGTAACACCACCTGATCTGAATCAGCACTGTGCTGAGTGTAGGTGACCCACCTGAGGATTGCTGCCAACATATACAGGAGAACCAGAGAGGAAGAGGTGGTATCATTGGTTCTCTATAGTGCTGTTGGTTCTCTTATTGCAGTTGATTCTACTGGAGGAGGTTGTCGAGCTTCTTTCCTGATAAGAACGAGGCTGTTCTCGTCATCAGAGGAACTTGAGACCTTGTCTCTGAGAATGGCTGTGGTTCATCTTTGGGGGAGCTCTGGTATTTACTGCTTCCTGACTCCGAAGGGGAAGATGTGTGCTTTTCAGTCACTAGGAGCAGCTTGTCCTACTGATTTCCTGATATAAACTTGACTGTTCTCACTGGAGGAACTTGGGACCTTACTGTTACTGGGTATGACTGTGGTACTTTTAGGGGAGCACTGGTCCTTATTTTGAGCATCCCTACTCAGTGCTAGTGCAGAACTCTCAGCCTGCTGGCACAGATCCTTCATCCCAGTGGCACAGGCTTTCCAGCTTCCACCACTGAATTTTTAGCCTTCCCAGAGCAGATTCCTGAAATAGACTTGCTTGAGTCACTGCCGTGAGCTGTAAGTCTTCAGCTGGACTCATGTAGGACAATGTTGTGGGATCCAGGCCCTCAGCTGGATTTTCTACGTCTTTAGTGTATGGACAGATTACCTGCTTGAATCTTTGGATCACCATAATAAATAATAATATAAATTGTGTTTCCTGTTTCGTCTTGTTTTCCTTGTCATCCCTGAGTACAGCAATTATGATATGTGAGATGTGCAAATCCAAAACAGACTAGAAACAGGTTAAGATGTCCATTGAAATCCTTAAGATAATAATTTTTAAATGTATAAGTAAAAATTCAAGAAAGGAAGAATAGAATACACAAAATATAGAAGTCTTGTGATTTCAACTCAACCATATAACTAATTTTCTTCAATTCCAATGTATGAAATATTACACGATAAGTATCACTGAACTAAAAAGAAGAAACAAGACTCAGGTTTGTGTTCAGTTATGTGTACTGGAATAACAAGTCTAATGCAGTTATTTTTAACAAAGTTTTTTTTTTAATCTGTAATAAGGGAGAAACAAATTACAGTACATGAGAGTAATTAGCAGATAATAAGCACTCAGTGGCCTTGTTGAATTAATGACTTGAATGGACATAAGGATTCTGCTACAATTAAATAAGGGCTAAATCCAAAAACGCATTCCGTATGAGAAAAATAAAAGTCAAATTATTGGGTTTTTTCCCTCATTATTGGACTGTTTTTATTACCAAGAGATGTAACCAAGGAGATATTTTATTGTGACAGATGGAAAGTGACCAAAAAAAGAAAAGGGTTTTCTGTAACGGTAGCAAGTCCTGATGCTAGATTTTGTGGCAAAGAGTTTATTTTCCCAGCAAGAGTCAAAAAGGACAATGAAAACCTCCTGTGGCAGCATTCACAGGCGCAGGCATATGTGGATACAGGCTCAGTGTAAAAAAAGCAGCGCTTCCTACGGTGCACGCATTTGTGGTGCAGGAGGAAGGGAATCTGTGTGCCCAAGAAGGAGGGTTGGCGTAATGGCCGTGATTTACAGCTCTCAGTGTTCCTTACAGCAAAAAGGGTCCCATTTAGTCAGCGCTTGCTGTCCTGGTAACCAAAGGCCCCAGTCAGAAGAAAAGAGACAATCTGGAATCCTGGAGTATTTTGAATAGAATTTTGGAGGAGTAACTTTTTATTTCTTTGAAAGAAAATTATCCCTGTAATTATTGTCTTAGAAAAAATGTAAAAAATAGCCTTCCTTTTTAAATTATTGAATTGTTGGCAATTGGTAGCAATAATTTCGGTAAGCTTTTTGTTCAACGACTTGGCCTCCACACATACTAACTATAAGGAGTTATCTCTATAAACTATTCTTATAAAATCTGATTTTGGAAGTTGCATCAGTGACAGTAAAATGTATTTTCTTGCATATCAATTTTTTATCAAACTTATTCCATTCTTATTCATTTTTCATAGTGTGAGTAATAATACATTAGGATATTGTCATGGGTGATGGTTAAATATTATTTTGGAAGATATTTTCTTTTCATGTTTGAATACTTGATGTTCTTCTTCTAATGTATATCCACAGAATTTTAGAATTATATCACCATTGAATTTTAGGAAATTTCCATAGGACTTTTAAGAGTCCTGATTCAAGTTGCTCAAAATCATTTTGAAACAAAGACTCTCTAAATTTTATAATGTTTAACATGATAAATATAATATGCATGCAATCTTACAAGATTAGAATATAATAACATCTAATTATTATTCAATCTCTCGATATTCTTTGAATTTTATAGATTTGCCAGATGAAAAATAACATTCTTAGAATTTGATTAATACATTTTCACTTATTTTATAAATATTATTTTTTCCATTTTTAATTAATTAAATACCATATTCAGTGTTATTCAAATAGCAGTAGAGTAAATAATCATTAATTTTCTCATACAACAGTAAGTAAACATTTTATAACTCGGAGACTCAATATAAAATATAAGATAGTGAACTCTAGTTTACATCTATAATGTTTATTAAACTTTTTTAGGAATATTTAGATAATTTAAGAAAATATAAATAAAATGTTTTGTTCCTATTGCTAATGTTTTTCTGGAACAGATTTGATGGTGATGTATGGGATCATGGATCATTAATAATGGAAATATCAGTTTCAGCAGACCATACATGACATTCATTAAAATAGACATCAAAGTCTTTATTCTTGTGAGGATTGAGGCTAAAATCGAAACTGAAGAATAGCCTGGTTGAATATGTGGTCAAAGCCAAGCTTCTGTGTTTCTCTGCAGTAAAATTTATTTAGTGAGTTGTGGTCAGCAATATTAAAATGTGTATTGTGATACCAGAATCTTTACAAAATTTAAACCTCTTGCCGAACTAAGGAAGAATTTCAGCAAATAGGTAAGCCAGGCTCTCCAGTGAGAAGGCTACCTCTCATTTACCAGGTTTCACCATCATGGAACAGAGTAATGTCCCGTAGGAAAAAAAGGCAATGAAATTTCCCATGCACTTTATTCCATTATTGGAGAGCTAACAGCGGAGTAAGTGTACACTGCTAATCCTAATAAAGGAAAACAAGCAGGTTTAATGGTCTTTTACTAGCAGACAAGTCGTTCGCCAGATCAATAGTCTCCTATCAGGTAGGAGGGAATGTGTTCATTTGTCCAATTGACAAAATCACATCCCTAAGAGCAGCTGCCTTGGAATCACTATCAGAATACTACATTTTATCGTGCAACAAGGAAGGCTCTCTGTCTTCTTTCTGGGTAAAAATAGGTAGGCTAAACAGAAATGACCTGATGGAAATCACCACCCTTCAAATTCTTGGTGGTGACCTTAGTCTTAGAATTCTCTCCAGCAGTGAGATGTCACTTTCAGCCCACTCCCTTCAGACACAGACAACGTCCATGGATTTTGGTCAGCCTTTCTAATTATAACAGCCAAAAACTCAGTGTTGAGCCAGTTGTTTTGTGTTTCCTTCCAAGTATGTATTGCAGAACTGAAAAATAGTTCTGAGTTGGGTTGAAGGCCCATTTAGCCCACTGAGATATATGACGAAACCCAAAATGCACGAATCTGTTCAATTCCATGTATCCTTGTTATCTAATAGTCTCTAATGACATTTTAGGTCTCCAGGAACTAGTTTACACAGAAAAATTGCCAAATAATCACCCGATCGAGTTTTTTTTTTTTTTTTTTTTTTTTATCTTTTGCCTAGTGCAGGCACCCTAATGAAGAGTTTCAGATCTGGTTTGGCCGCATTAGGGGGAAGATTTGTAGGTTATCTGTTGGTAACGTAACAGGTTCTTTCTTTAGAATGAGTTAGTTCTCTCTTCTAAGACCTTTGAAATTGTGAACTGATTCAAGACTGGGAATTGTTTGAGGACATATGTCCATATATGAGGTGCCTTGTATCCATCTTTTCTTGCTTAGACCTAAGCTTTTGACCTGATAAAAGTTAAAGGTTATAGATTTTAAATCCATTACTAACATTTGTATGTTTCTCAACTACTCCGCAAACCCACTTTGGCCATATCTGAGTGCCATTATATGGCCCTGCTACTCCAAGGCTCCTTATCCTTATGAATTATGAAGGGAACTGTTTTGCTGCTCTTATTTCTCGATGAGTTTACTGTTGATTAATGGAAAAAACTATTGATTTTTATGTTGATTTTGTACCTGCATAATTTGGTAAATTTTTTTTATCACATACAAAATTCTTTTGTTGAAATATTCAGGACTTTCTAGGTATTAGGATGTTTGTCTTCTAATAAGGGTTATTATGATTGCTTGATTTTTTTCTTTTCTATTTATATCCCTTTTATTTCATTCTCTTGCCTAATTGCTCAGGCTGAAATTTTGATTACTAATTTGAATAGGTACGATGAGAGCGATCTTATTGCTGATTTTAGACACAAGCATTTTAGTTGTTTTTTTCACCATTTAATGTAATGTTATCTATGAGTTTATCACGCAGATGTATGATTCTGTCATGCCTAGTTTCTCCAGGGATTTTATTATGAAGAGACATCAAATTTTATCAAGTGCTTTTTTTCTGTAACTATGAGATAGTATAATTTTTATCTTTCATTCTGCTTATGTGGTATATTACTTTTCTTGATCTGTCTATGTTAAATCATCTTTGCATCCCTGGGATGAAACCAACTTCATCACTGTGAATGATCCTTTTAATGTATTGCTGAATATAGTCTATAAGTATTGAATTAATGAATTTTATATCTATGTTCATCAAGGATATTGAGCCATAGTTTTATTTTTGTTGTTGTGTCTTAATCCAGTTTTGATTTCAGCATGCAATTGTCACCTTTATGATTGAGATAAAGTTTCAGCAAAATATGCAGAATATTCGACTGTATCAGTCATATACAATTTAAAAGAGAAAATAATTGAAATTTTGACTCAGTTTCAGAGCCTTGCATCATCACTGGCTAGTTTCAAGTCAAAAAATCCTGTGGCAGAAAGGATAACACAGAGAAAGTGGATGAATCAGAGAGGAAAGAGCTAGGGACAAGCAGACACTCTTCCAGGTTATGTCCCTAGTAGGCTTCTTATCTCCCACCAGGATCCGCTTTCTGAGAGCACATTCCGTTATGAACTCATTGCTGGGTTAATCCACTGATGATGTTATCACTCCATGAAATAATCCCTTTCCAAATCTCCACCTCTGAACCAAGGAGTCTTTTGGGTGTCATTTTTCATTCAAATGAAACACAAACTGATATCAGTATTCTAAGTGTAAGCTTGGAAGCCTTCCTTACACTTCTAGTTCACTAAACATTTCAGGAACAGTGGTTTGGTTTTCCTTTAAAGGTCTGATAAGTACAATATTTCTAAGCCAATGACTCAGAACACTGAGACAGGAGGATAACCACAAGTCTAAGGCCTGTCCAGGGGACGTAGTGAGTTCAAGCCTGTCCTGAAATACAATTGTATCAAAACACAAAAATACAAACAAACAAAAACTCACAAAAAATTTTTTTTTAATTCACTAGTTTTATCTGGGCCTGTACTCTGTCAAAAGACATTTCATGTGTTTATTTATTGAGCAGTTTAGGTTTTTCTATTTTATGTAAGTAATGTGTCTGAAAATTCATTCCTTTCTTATAGATTACCCAATTTATTGGAATGTGATTTTTTCAACGTAGTCTGTAATGACCTGAGTTTGAGTGATATCTGTCACAATATCTTATTTTTTTCTCTAATTGCTTTAGCTTGAGTCTTTCTTTTGGTTAGTCTGGCTAAGGATTTTCAAGTCCGTTTTCTCAGGGATCTAATTCTTTGTTTAATTGATTCTTTGCATTGTTCATTTAGTCTTACTTTGATCCATTTCAGCTATGATTTTTATTCTTTCTTGTCTCATTGTTTTTGGCTTTGTGTCTTGTTTTACAAAACTTTAAGAACCATTAGGTTATTTATTTGAAATCTGATTTTTGAGGTAAACATTTACAGCTATAAATTTTTATCTTGAAACTGCCTTTGCTATGCTTCATATATTCTCAGTTGTTGTTTCCATTTTCATTTGATTCTAAGCGTTCTTTCACATTTTACCCTGAATTTCTTCAGTGGCCCACCGATCAATCAAAAGTGAATTATTCAATCTCCATGTGTTTGTATGTCTGCGGTTTTTCCTGCTGTTGGTTCCTAGGTTTATTCCATTGTGCTTTGATAACATGTAAGAAACTATGTCAGCATTCTTTTTTTGTGTTTAAGACTTCTCTACGACCTAAAATATTAGCAGTATTGGAGAAAAGTTCCATGATACGTTTAAAAGAACGTGCATACTACAGCTTTGGGATGGAATATTTTGGATATGTGTCCAGTATTTCATTTGATCTATGTTATAGCTTTATCTGATACATTTTTATTGTCTGTATAAACTGTTCATTGATGAGAGTGGAGCTAATCAAGGAGAAGAATGGCCTTTAAAATGTAAACTATACACCAATGAAGAAATATAGGAAAGAAGTAAAATATTAATATATCTCCCATATTCATAAGAATGCAGAATTGATATAAATTTGCCATATCATCCAAAGCAATCTGGACATAAGGTACAATTCTTGTAAGAATACCAATGAAATTCTTCAGAAAATCAAAAAAAAATTAATCATAAATTTCATATTGAAACACAAAAGACCCAGAATAGCCAAAGCAATTCTGAACAAAAAGAGAAATGCTAAAGATTTAAAAATATCCAATTTCAAAATAGACTACACAGCCATACTAAGCAAATAACGTGACACTGATTCTAGCATAAAAACCTATATCGTTAGAGCTATCTGATCCTTGATAAAGAGGCTGTAGACATGTATTAGCAAAAGGACAACTTCTTAACAAAATTAGGTACCTACATGCAGAAGATTTTCAATTCTCATCTTATTAAAAAATCAACTCAAAGTGTATCAAAAATCTGAATCCAAGACTGAATCTTTGAAGCTACTAGAAAACACAAGGGCAAATATTTCAAGGTATAGGCACGAAGAATGATTTCCTGAATAAGATTTCAATAGTTGGAAAATAATAGCAAAGATCAACGCACAAGATTGCATTGAGTTAAAAAGCTTCTGCACTTCAAAAGAAAAAACAGTAAAGAGGCCGCCTCATGGAGTAGGCGACTGTTCACTGCCAGCTATTTTTCTGAAAGAAGATTAATATCCAGAATATAATAAAAAAAACCTCAAAAACTGAACTCCAAAAGAAACAATAACTCAATCAACAAATAAGCAAATTAATTGACTAGCTAATTTTCAAAAGAGGAAACACAAATGGTCAATAATTGTGTGAAAATGTGTTTAACATTTTTAGCCATTAGGGAAGTGTGAATCAAAACAACATCCGGATGCCATCTCAGCCCAACCCAAATGGCTGTCATCAAAAGCACAAAAATAAATAAATAAATAAATAAATAAATAAACAAATTCTGGAAAAGTGGGACAGCATATAATGTTGGTAGAAATATAATTTAATGCAATCACTATGGAAATCATTGTAAACTTTATTTCTCCCAGAATACTAAAAACAGACCTTTCATCCTATCCATTACATCACTGCTTGGTGTATACGCAAATGAAAGAAAGTTGACCTACTAAAGAGATACCAGCATATGCATGTTTATTATTGTATAATTCACAGTCTCCAATATTGAATCAGCTTACTTGCCTTGTAATGAACAAATACACAAATACACTTGCCTGGTAATGAACAAATACACAAAATAAAAACAAAACCTGTCATTTGAAAGACAAGGAATGGAGCTGAAGATTAGCATGTTAAGTGAAATAAGACAGTCACAGATACACAAATATTGCATGTATCTACCAATATTCGGAGTCCAGAAAAAAGAAATCCGCAACATTTTCAAAGGAGATGACTGTACAAGTGGAAGAGGGTCAGAGGGAGGGTGAGGAAATGTAAGGAAGGATAATGAGGAAAATACCACAATAAAACCTAAAATTTTATAATTATTCTTTGATACAAGAAGAAGTTTTGCTCCTTTTCTTTATAACAGCATGATTTATATTGATCATGTTAATGCTCTCATTATCTACTGGTTTATATTGTATGACTTTCCTCCCATGTCTTAGTAAACAAATTTTAAAAAGAAGGTAGTATTCACACACATACAAATCAGGTGTCTAATATCCGTACCTCATTGAAATATTACAGTATGACTCTCCAAATACAAATGATGCATTTGAACCTCATCAACTCTTGGATAAAAACTTTAGCATTTTGGCTTTTCCCGGATTCTACTTCAATTAATGAAAAAATTTAGACTCCTTTAAATTTTACAATGGTTTTATAAAGAGCAGACCATCTTATTAGATCCAAAAGACCAACAAAAGAAATTTATAAAGGAAACAGCTCAAAAGAAAAGGCTGGGAAATCATTTCAGGCCCTGGGGTGGGGTGGGGCTTCATTTCCCAAAATTTATTTCCTCCCATATCTGTGTCCCATGTCTGATTACAGCTGCCTAGGTCCATTTTGTTACACAGAAATACTGTTGTGGGAACGTAAAATAACAACAACAACAACAACAACAAAGGCAAAAGTCTCTTGTAGCATTTTCTGGTAAAACAAAAACACCTAATAATTATCAATAGTATGTTTTAATAATAACTGGTTTAGAATCTACAACGATGAGGTAACATTTAATACCTGGCTTATTTATTCGCTATTTTGTTTTATAAGGAATGGCAGGCTTTCCAATTATTTTAATTAATTCTTTTGTCACATCAGTTATATTTTACCCATTTTTTTTTCATTTATCCAAGTGCTTATGCAAGAATGAATCAACCCAGCAGTTAATTTGAAATTAACCATAGCCTTTTCATTATTCTAAGATTACAAATATTTATGCTATATTTTGAAGGGAAAGCTTGTTTCCCTTAAAAATGCAGTGATTCTGGCTGGCCACTGTTCCAGATTGTGTGCTTGCCTAGCAAATGTAAGGTCCTGGGTTCCATCCTCAGGACTGGGAAAAAATACTGATTATGACTGCTTTTTAGAGTAATTAAAAGAAACACTGTTGTTTCTCCCCTTTTAGCTTTTATTTTTACATAGACATGTGCATTTACAGTGTGTGATAATTACATGTCTTGTGTGGAGTTGGTTTATACATAACATCTCTTAATTCCTTTTTCACCCCTCCTCTGTCCAATCCCTTCATCTCTTGACCTCTTTGCCACTTGAGATTTTCTACTTCCTTTTTTCTCTTATTTTGTCTTTTTATTTTGAGTCTCTTGTATAACAGAAATTATGACAAATTTTTGTTTGTGTGTCTGATTTATTTCATTTAACTTTATGGTTTCAAGATGCATCTATTTTCTTACAAGTTACGCAAGCTTATCTTTTACTGTGTTTAACACATTTTCTGAAAGCACTTTTATTTATGTACAGGAAGTCCAAATAAGTAACATGCTTACTCTTTGTGGTGTCCTGTTGAAAGATTTCAACATATTCATCCAAAAAAAAAAAAAAAAACTAAGATAAATAACATTTATTTCCTAAAAGTAGTTTAAAAATATAATACTAGTGCTGCGCATGGTGGCTCATGCCTGTAATCCCCAGCATTTGGGAGGCTGAGACAGGAGGATCATTGTGAGTTCAAGACCAGCCTGGGCTACAAAGTGAGCTCAAGGCCAGCCTGAACTGTATAGCGAGACCTTGTCTCAAAAAGACAAAAAAAAAAAAAAAAAAAAATACAATACTATATTTAATTTTCTGACCTGGATTAATCTATCATATAAAATATTATTTTTGTTTTTTTAGTTCTTCGTTTGAAATACATTTCTTTTGGCCATGGTAAATTCCATTTGATAAGTTAATAAATTTCTACTTACAAACATTCTTGAGATCTAGATTTTGAAAATCATAAATTTCTTTAAATTGTATTGAATACAATGACTTCTCATCAAAATGCTGTAATAAAAATTCACAGTAACTACTTAAGTCAATGGAGCCATCAAAAGGAAACAGCTGGATAGAACTGAAGATCACTATGTTAAGTGAAATAAACCCGACACAAAAAGACAAAAACAGCCTGATCCGACTCGTCTGCAAAATGTAAGAAAGCTGACCTCAAAGAGGTTCAGAGAAGAAAGGCAGTTATCATGAGGTGGGCAGAATAGGGCAAGGAAGGGGTGGAGAGGCTGATCAGTAAATTATGCTAACGTCAGGGTAATCAATAACTTACAGGTAGAAAGAAGGAGGAAGTTCTAGCGTTCTGCCGTGCTGCTGTACAGTGGGGTGAACAAACTTAATAATCTGCATTTCAAAGAGCCAGAGAAAAAGAGTTTGAATGTTTTTAACATAAAGAAATGACAAACATTTTAAGCACGAGCTATGTGTGTCCTGGTTTAAACATTACAAAATGTATGCACGTATCATAATGTCACATAATATCCCATCCTAGGCGCACATTTTATGTACTATATCAGTCACAAAAGTAAATTTGAATTTAAAAAACTAAAAAAGAATGTCTATACATTTTGATTTATTTTATAACAATTTCATCTCCTGCAATTATTTGCTTTTGGGAATATCCCGATTCTCTTAATCTTCCTTATTTCGTCTCATAATTTTCACAATCCATATTTTCTACACTACTGGTATTCTATCCCTTGTCATCATAATTTTATCTGAGTTCATATTAGGCATTGTTAATATATAGAAATTTCTCCTAAACTTTTTTCAGATTTCTTCTGGCTTCCACTAGAATATTGCCCTATTACATTGATCTTTTTATATAAATACCAATAATTCTAAAAAATATAAAGTTAATATGAAATTAAAGCAAATGTAAGAGCAATTTAGATGGCTTATAAGTTGACGGACATTGTATGGGATACACAGCTGTGTACATATATTATGCTTTTATCATTTGCTCTGCTGATTATTTACATGGTTGAAGTTTACACTTGTTTCCCTGCCTAGTGTTACGTATTATGGAAAATTTGCATGCTGCTTCATCAGGAACAATAAGACTTTGTTAAAGCAAGATACCAAAGCAATCCTAAAATTCAAATCAAAATTCTTAGAATGCATGATTTATGATTTTAATTAGATTTTTTAGTGTTCTATAGATTTATAAACCACAAACACAAATATTCCAACAAATTCTAGTTTTGCTTTTCTGCTCAGTGAAAGAAAAACAAAACATCACCGTAGTATGCATTTACAACTGTGCATACCACTGTGTTTGTTGAGACTATTCCTGATGAGAAAGAAATTCTGTTTTGACTACATGCCAGTGAGAAAAAAGCCCACATTTAGAAACTTTTCTATGCTTGATGTGAAAGAATTGTCCACATAATGAATCATGACACTATACATTTCAAAATTGTGCTTCTACTTTGCTATCCACATACTACTGCTATTGCTAAGTGTCAAAGGACTTGCTAATAGCAAAATATACCTTCTGGCTCAGATGTTTATGAGGAAATAGAGAAGCAACACAGTGAGGAGCAGAAATATCCTCAGAAGCCATTTTTCCTATGGATTCTTTAGCAATCACTTACCTGAACATGCATGTGACTCTGACCAAAAATATATCCTTGTATCCCAAATGAAATGTATTTCCCAATTTCCCTCCTAGACCATGGAAACATGGTTACTTTTCTAGTGTTACTAAACACAAGGGAAATTGATAGAGCTGAGTCAGAATGGAAAAAAAAAATAATAACAGCAGTGCATCTGAAGGATTGAAGTTAACATATTTTAACTTTAGAAATTGTGCAAAGACTTGTGACCCCAAGAGCACGTAGAACAGGGCACAGTTAGAATTACAAGAGCAGGACCACGTTATTCAGTTTCACTGGTTTCCCATAATATCCACTCTGCTCAAAAATTTCTTTTTCTGTATTTTCAACTTCCATTTGAGTAATTATATAAGATAACATCTCGTAAGACCAATTCTAATAAGATCAGAGGGCATCACAGTGATAATGATTGTAAAAAATATCCAATAAGCTAGTCCCCAGGGTTTCCAATGCTTAAATAGAATAGTAATTTTTTCAAGATGTGTTCTCTGCTTCCTTTTCATCTTACTAGCAGTTTAACTGTGGGTCCTGGACCACTCTTTACCCAGCAAGAACATGTTTTAAATGAAGATTTTACCTCTTTTCACATTCAATGCAAGGAAAATAGAGGAGGGTGAGTGAGGAAATGAATGACGGGGGAAAAATGGAGGATTCCGAAAGGGATAAATGCCCTTATTTTTCTGATCAGATATTTAACCTCATACACTTGTTTACTTGCTCTCTCTTGCTTTCTCTCTCTCTCTCTCTCTCTCTCTCTCTCTCTCTCTCTCTCTCTCTCTCTCTCTCCATTTTCCTTTGCCCATTTTGCTTGCAGCCTGACCCCTTTTGGGCAAAGTCATGATTCTAAATACCAATTTGCAGAGGCAGAGTGACTATTACACAGACCGGGTTATGATTCAAAGCCACTTGCTAAGATCACACAGGGTAACATAACCTCACCGACCCAGCTGGAAATTTCTACCAGAAATGTCATTCCTTTCCACTAAGATTTAATTCTTCTAAAATGTTCTAAAAGCATTTTTAAAAGCAGAAAAAAAGGGTCTGCATAATAAGATACTCTGCACACATCTAGGGTCCATCAGAAGTAGACGCACTTCAAATAAGATTTAAATCCATATCCTCAACTTTTTTTTTTTTTTTAAATCTCACTCTTGCATTCTGCTGAATACTCTTTGCATTGAGAATGGGGAATTTGCACAGTTCCGTGCTTAATATTGTTTGTCTTCTCTCCCCAGGCCCACATAAACGTGACCCTAGGGCAAAGGTTCTCATCAGTGTTTCACAGATACACACCAAGTCCCAGAACTCAAAGCAGATACAGCTGTTGATGGAATGAAACATTCAGACGAGGCTCACATGCCATAGAGATGTGTTATGTTTGCTCTGTGAATTGTCCGAGGTTCTAAACCTCTGAAACTCTGCTGACAGGAGCAGCTGAGATTTACCCCTAAAAAGGCATCAATTAAAATATTGTTCTGCATCTTTAAAATAAGATTTTAATATAGATTACTGTAAACTCGATGCCCTATGGAGGTCAGGAAGAGGACCTGGGAATATCTGAGTATCTGGGGTCAAAGGCGGGATCTTCATAAATAAATGAGTGATACTAACTTCCCAATTGTTCATTTAAATGTTTTGGGTAATAGTTCTGTACAGGTAGGATTGCAAAATTTCCTCCCAATTCCTAAAAGTATTTTTGAACCTTGGAAGCTTATCTTCTGACATCTGTCCACATCTTTGAACCTGAAATTGGAAATTCTAACTGCAAGCTGAGCAGTTCCAAAGCTGATTTCAGTTTTTGTCGTTGTTGCTGCTTGTTTGTTTGCTTTTCATTTTGTTTTGTTTTTTCTGAAGCAAAGCCTGTCAAGAAATCCCATGCCATAGACCTTGTCTTTTCTCAGTCATTTATGAACTATTTCCAGTCTGCTTGCAAAGGTTTTCTTTGCAACACTAAAATTTTAAATGCTTATGTCAGTCAGCCAATTTTATAAGAACCTTTCTCAATGAAAAGCCACGTCACCCCCTCTGAGAAATTTAATCTATGGTAAGAAGCGAATCTAATTCTAAGCACAGCTTATCTCTCACTTAAGAAACGCAAGACACAACAAATTCTTCCCTGCTGCTAGACACTAAATGGCATTGTGGGGTTTGACCTCCAAGGGTTTAAGAATTTCTGCAATTTGTCAAAATGGCAAGCAAGACTGATCTGCGAATGTTTTATCCTCATAGTTTAATTTTACCTACAGATAAACCTTGCATTTTTAGGTCTTGCATAATTTTGATAAATTTCTAAGCTTTATGCTCCAACTTGATTATCAGTGTGCTGGTTGTAAGGTTAAAAATGCATTTAATTAGAGAAAAGACTAATTGGTCCAATTTGAAAAAATGCTGATAATCACATTTCTTTACCTTCTTATATTATGAATGACATTTTGAAAGTTTTTAGCTTTTAATTATGGCGAGCTTGCATTTCAAAGAACTAATTAGGTTACTTATTGTTTCCTTTGCAACCAAAATATTTGCCCCAGGCTATCAAGAAAGAAAAGACAAAAGCAGAAAGCAACCTTCATTCATTCATAATTAATTCATTTGTTCATTTCAAAACTTTTAACCCCTTTTATTCCTCTATTTACCAAAACATACATATGGTGATCAAGAGGTCAAAGACCACTTTGTTGTATTACTGGGAGTGAATGTAACAATAATTTGATGACTGTTTGACAAGTCATAGATATTTTTGTAGATGGGTGAACAGTAGAAATAAATGTTTATTCTCTTGCTTATTCTAGAAATATTTAGTGCCCATCGGAGTCTCATCCACACATCTAGGTCCTGGCATAATCATAGTGAATGAATGAAGTATTTGCCTCTCTAAAACCTGCAAATTGGTGGAAGATATAGGAAACGTGTGGATGAATAAATGCCCAAGAAGCAGGATACACATAGAAAATGCAGATGCAGAGAAAATGCATGCATAGCTTATTTATACAATTTCTGGATTATGAGGTGAAAGTCAGTTGTGATTCTTCTAGCAGTTCATGTTCTCTTTTGGATAGGCCTAAAGTAAAATATCTTGACCAGTCCTTCAAAATAGACCCAGAATATATGTCGTCAGATTAAGACACGTGGGTAATACTAAATTTTCTAGTAGCCACATTTGAAAATAGTGTGAACCTGATGGAATTAACATTAGCACTATATTTAACCCACTATATGCAAAATATCATTCTAACATAACTATGGAATAAAATGTTTGTATTTTACTTTCAATTTTTGTTTTCTCTTCAAACTCCGGGTAGGAAAAGCAAAATGATCTAAAGAGCGAGCTTGGGCCAAGTAAAAGTAGGACAGAAGTGTACTCCAGAGCGTGAAAAACTGCTGTGTGTGAGCAGCAGTGGAGAGCTCAGTGGTGACCCTCTTTTGTATCTAATTCCTCAGGCTGGCCTCAGGTCATCCTACCCAAACTTTCTGCGGTTCTTGGGTGAAATGCCCACACAGAGCTTTGGAAACTGCTCTTGGAATGTATCCAAAAACTTGGCAGTTAGTGGGTGATGCCAGCCATCCTGCCATATCCTAACCTCCTGCCTGGAGAGTAGCTACATTTTAAATTCTTACTGGCTACATGATCCTTGTATTTACTGTATCACACAGGGAAGTTCTCTAGGTGATCATTTCTGATGGTCAGAACCTATTTTATGTCTGTTTATGTATTTAATCTGTACAATGGGCTTTTGCCCTGACAGTTGTTTTCTACTTATTATTTATTTATTCCAAATTTAATAAATATATGTTAGATTCCGGGGCTGGAGATTTAGCTCAGCGGCATAAGCACCTGCCTTGTAAGCAGGCAGTCATGAGTTAGATCCCTGGTACCGATAAAAAAGGAGAAAGGCAAAAAATAAATAAAGAAATAAATAAATAAAAATAAATAAATATATGTTAGATTCTAAGTATGATTCTAAATTCTTACAATGTTGCAGTGAGTAAAAACAACATAGACTCCTCCCCTTATGGAGTTTATATTGTAGTAAACATCATCTGGGGCATCTTAGTTTCAATCAGAAACTAAGTTATACTGTCAGCCCTTTGCTGTATTTTATTAGGTGGTTTTCACAGATAAACTCTGTATTTTTATTAGACAGTTTTCACAAATAAAAATATATTTCATTTTTCTTCTGTATGTAACCAGAGCTTATCTTTAATTTGAGTAATTCCATACATTAAAGCTTGATAAGTATTCTTCCCATTTCACATTGCTATATGTGGAGTTTTTATGAGGGATGCTATATTGAGAAGATGAGAAGGGATCTAGAAAGAAGTGAGGCCTCTTGCCCCAAACACTGCCATTCTAGGACTGATCAATATTTTCAATGTATTGTATTTTCTCTTCCCTTTATTTATTTATTTTTGGTCTTTTTCTTTTTTACCGGTACCGGGGATCGAACTCATGACTGCCTGCTTGCAAGGCAGGCGCTTATGCCGCTGAGCTAAATCCCTAGCCCCTCTCTTCCCTTTATTGAAAAATTTTTTCAAGAAACTGTTGGCAAAGTTCCTCCTTTGGGAAACTGATATTCATTTTTTTCCCGACTTGCAATCACCTTGCATTTTATTTTTTATTTTAGATGCCTAAATGTTGAATAACATAAGAATTAAAAAAAAATAAGTCCTCTAAAACTAGTAATATGGCAAGGACTCTGATGGAGAGCATGCATAAGCAGTGTTCCACTGATACTGCTTCTTCATTTGGTTTTGCATGTTTGGAAGTGTTTGCAGTGTTTCTTCTCTAGTTAAAATCTTGCTAATACGACTGGAAGCCAATGTGTGAGCCAACACCACGTCTGTTTTCAGCTGTGATTTTTATCCTCCATTGAAACGGAATCAACTGTGTCCTCCAGATACAGTTCTCAGGCTGCATTGTTGCCAATTAAATCAATATGTCTAGGATGAGGCATTAGTATCCTAAAACTAGTCATGTAATTCTAATATCCAGACAGACTGAGCTTTGAGCATCAGCTGTGGTAGTACTTTATGGTTTCTTGCCCAGAAAGTAGATTTTAGAATTCTCTGTTAATGTAAATGTGGATATAAGCTGACTTTCTTAAATTATTTGAGGTCCATGTTTCCAATTCCTGAATATAGATGTCATTTCTAAGTAAATGTGTCATTCCCATGACTTTGGATGACAGTGATATGTTCATTTTGATGTGGCATCTGTTTGTAGAACAAAGCTTTTGAGAAATTGGGGAAACATACCTAATGTGAGCTCAAAATCGATTGATCTTAACCAGTTAATTTCAAAGGTAGCCAGGAGCCAGCAACTACAAGAGTTCCTTACAGTTGCCAATCCTCTCTCAGGCCACCTTTAGACCCAGTGGGTCATATTCTGCATTTTAGTCAGCTTTCCAGATTATTAATGTGGGTATAAAAGTTTGAGAAGTGTTGGTTTAGTGTAAATTAGAAAAAAAATTGTCATCAATCTAATTCAGTATCCATGTGTGGTGGGTTGAAAGCTGATGGTCAACTTAAACAACAGCTGAACTGAGTCAGCACGGTGCTGCTGAGTATGGATAGCCCCACCTGAGAATTTTTGCCAGCCTAAAAAGGAGATCTAGAGAGGGAGAGTTGTTTGGTTCTTGTTGCCATGAGTTCTCCTGGAGGAGCTTGTCCGGTTTTTTCCTGATATTAACTTGGCTGTTCTCATTGTCAGAGAAGCTCAGGACTTTGTTGTTGCTAAGAATGGCTGTGGTTCACTTTTAGGGGAGCTCTGGTCCTTAGGTTGAGCATTGCTTCCTGTTTTGAGAGGAGATGTGTGCTTAATCTCCAAGAGAAGCTTGTCATGCTGGCTTCCTGATAGGAACTAGCTGTTCTCATCTGAGGAGGAGTTTGGGACCTCAGTGTCACTGAGGTTGACTGTGGTACTTTTGGGGGAGTTCTGGTTCTTACTTTGAGAGTTGTTTTCAGTTCCAGAGCAGAACCCTTAGCCTCTGACACAGATCACTCACCCCACTGGCACAGACTTTCTAGCTTTCACCACTAACTTTGGGTGCCTTCCCAGTGCAGATTAATGAAACAGAATTGCACAGAATTGAACAGAATTGTCATGGGCTCTAGGCCTCCAGTTGGACTTGTTCAGGAACTGTCATGGGCTCTAGATTTTCAGCTGGATTCATGCAAGTTATTGCCATGGAATCCAGGTCCTCTGCTGGATTCTTAAGGTCTTTAGTGTGTGGACAGATTTCCTGCACTTTCTTTGTATTTGACTCCGTGGGTGACCCTTACAAATAATATAAATTATGGGTCCTGTTTGTAATCATTTTCCTTGCAATCCCCTGACTACAACACCACACTAACTCAAAAGAACCTTAATTTTCATGAATTTCTGCTCCTGTGTACTCCAGACTGTAGCAAAAACCTTGCAGACCTCCAACAGTGTTTCTGCTGAAGATTTTTTTTTTTTCTTTTTTGTGGTGAAGCAACCGGTTGAAAGGATATTTTTTTTTCCTTAAAGAGCGACCGAGGTCAAAGCAGCCCAGCATGAGCCTACTGGAGAGTAACCATTTTGTATATTGGTCTCCGGTCTGTTCTAATTCACTCCTGCAGCCTCGTTTGAGGAGGACTTTTTTTCTTTCCTTTATACAGATTTCTCAACCAACCAAATATGCTTCTCAGCAAGGGGGTCACAATTACATTTTTCTCCTCTAGAATGTGAGCCTGACTTGAACATGGCTCGCCTTGACCCTAATTCCAAAAGAAGCTTTTCCCATTTATCAGTCCCTCCATTTAACAGCTAGATGCTCCCTTTTATTTTCCCTGGTTTCATTTACCTGAATTTGTGAAATGTACAAAATCATTAGCGATAGATTTTCAGTGGTATGTGGTATGTTCCATGTAATGAAATACAAGGTCCTTTCTAAGAGCATTTCCTCTTCCTTCCTGTGCTCCACTACCTGGGAAGACATTTAGTTTGTTCCTGACTTACCACTTCTCATCTGCAACTGAAACTATCCAGTGAACTAGTTCAATGTACCTTAAAACATGTTAGTTGCAAAGTTCATTTGCTAAATCATTCTTGAAAATATAACTGGAGGTAGAGCTAGAAACATACAGATAAATATACAGATAGACACATAAATACAGGGATAGACAAATGCAAATAGATATGGAACCATATATAGAAATAGCAGTAGATTGATAGATAGACATATGAGAATTAAATTCCTATATACAGGAAAAACATCCCTCCTCTTCATCCCCAAACCATAGGATGTTATAGTGGTATCTCTGGAAGCAAGTGATTATTATTTTCTCACCAGCCGGGTCATCCCACATTCTTTGGTGCTAGACTCTGACCTCATTGGAGGTTAGGAGCTGTCATTCAGGACTGACTTTGTTCCAGTGTGTTTGGTCCTCCTGGCAACAGTGTTTGGCCTAATCTGTTATCAGTGACTTGAGGAGAGCCAGTCTGTGGAACTGGTATTTTCTTCCTGGCACATTTCAACATGGGGTTTCTCAAAGGAATTTCCCTTGACCTGTGGAGAGCAGGGTCAAACGGAGAAGCAAGGGAGTCCTGAATATTCTCCAATACTTTAATTCATATTTCTCCCTGTCTGCTATTCTGCAAATTGTTGGTTTGGGCCAATTAGTCTATACCTAAGCTGAGTCAAGTGGATTTCATCAACCACATTTGAAAGAATTTAAACAATGTTGATGTGTTTCCACATTGTTATTTATCTACCTTCCTTTCTGGTTGATCTACATGTTGCCAAAAATTTATCCTCTGTGTACTCATATTATGGTCTGGATTTAAAATGCCCCCCGAGTTTTCATGTGTGTGGAAGGTGACTGAACAGAGCGGGAGTATGCTATATTCATTGACTGACAACTGGTTTTTAGAGGCTGAATGTACAACTTGGCCAGTGAAGCATGGATTCCTGGGGGCATGAACTGGAAGAGTGTCCGTACTTACCTCTGCCTCCTCCCCTTTCTCTCTTCTTCCTGGCTACCTTGAGTTGAACAGCTTTTCTTCTGCTCCACTTCTCTGCCATCCTTTTGCTGCCTTGGAGCCAAAGAGAACTCAGGGATCCAAACCTGAAGCAAAAATAAACCACTCTTCCTTTTAGTTGTGAATGTCACATACTGTGTGCAACGGTGGGAAAGTGACTAAGACATGTGGGTACAGTTAAAATTCTAGACCAGTAATCAAGGCATTCCTACTTGGGGCAAATTGTAGAAACTATTCTTGGAGTGGGTCAGAAGCTGAGCTGCTTGTATGTTATGGGTGATTTAAGTCAAGGCTCTAAACAAGTTACCAGCAGTGGAAGTGCGGGGTAGATTAGATGTCAAAATTCTGCAGCCTGCAAAGGTGCAGTGAAGAAATGGCTGCCTGATTTCTACCCTGAACTTTACGGATTTTCTTCTGCTTCTTAGTGGGACTGATAGAATGATCATGAGTGTCACATGGATTAATGGTTTGTAAGCTACCAAAAATAATATAATACAAATATAATATAATCTGACAAATATAATCTGATAAATAAAAAGAGTGGTCCTTTTTATTTTCTCAATGCAAGTGTCACCCTCCCCTGATCGAGCCATTGAATCCTTGCTTATTCCCAGATCTGGACCTCTGGGAAAAGTAAAAGGTAGCAAAGCACATGAAGGGTACAGCCTTCAGAGAAAGTCAGGGAGCTTCCAAAGACTAGGAACACAATGTCCACACACTGGGAATACAAGCTTCTTTGGAGCATCAACAATACATTTGAATTCCTTTGGGGAAAGTTGAAACATGAAACTAGACATGCAAGCTAAAAAATAAGAAAAACTGATTTATTTTCTTTTATGAAAAAAGATTCTATGTTACCGTGTTCAGCATTCATATCTGTGTGACCTCTATGGAATTTAAGCAATGACAAAACAAGAGCATACGTGTCTCATGGGCACCAAAGGAATTTAACACTTCCATTCCGTTTCTATTACTGACTGTATCAGAGTCCAGGCTTTGTATGAGAGAGAGTGATTTAACTCTCCTCCAGCAGATTGAGTCCAAATTTGAACTTCTGCCATTGAGTGAGAGGAAATCACCTATTAAGCAGAGATCGGTTTTATCTTGTCTTGTAAACACGATGAGAGCACTTAGATCATTGCCTTGTTCTGATCATGATTACACAGAGTTTGTGCCGACCAGAAACAGCATTGCTTGGAAGCCTGTTAACAATGCAAATTCATGGTCTCCAGCGCAGATACCTTGTCTTGGTTTGTCAACGGATATTGCAGCTTTAGCCAAATTCCCACATTCTAAGAACTCTAGTAGTCCTAAACAAACAAGCACATTTGTCATTTAACACAGACCTACTGAATCTGAGGCTTTGCCCAAGGTTTTTTTTTTTTTTTTTTAACAAGCTTTCCACATGATACGTTAGTGTACTAAAGACTCAGAAACACTGCTCAAGCTGATTGGCTCAGTGGATTAAAACTTGAGCCTCCAGGAAAATGGTACCAACCTAATTCTTCGGTCTGTCCAGTGTCTGGCTTAAAAAAAAAAAAAAACAGAAAGAAAGTGAAAGTGACACCATGTTGAAAAAAGCTGACACCACTTTGAATGGAAGGAAAGACCAGAAGGCTAAGGAAGTAAGGAACGTGGTTCTGTATAGAAGCTCTACAAGGTAAAGGTTGACTGCATATAAAGAAAATGACACCATAGCATGGCGATGCACACTGCTTATTCCAGGCACTTTGGAGTGCTGAGGCAGGAGGATCTCAAGTACAGCCCAGCCTGGGGCACTTAGCAACTTAGCAAGTCTATCTCAAAAAAAGAAAAAACTAAAAATAAATATGTCTGGAAACATAGCTCAAATACATACTTTGCGTTCAATGCCCAGTCCCACAAAAAGAGAGATAAAGATGAAAGATAGAGAACAGAGAGAAAGACAGAGAGAACAAAGATATCATGAAACCACCGTGTTCTGATGATTTTCCGTGTCAATAGCAGGAACATAATCACTAATCTACTGAATAGCTAGAAGCTCAGATGTCAAGAGATAATGTCTGTTTCCTGTGACATGTTGCTTTCATTTTCCTAGAAAGGCCTGTCCACATCCCTTCTTGTTGTCCAATAGTGTCTTTACTGACTAAATTTCTACCACTAACACTAAGAAAACTAGAAAGGTGGGTCCCACAATCCAAAATGGGCATCTGAGATGAATATACTGTTCTCAGATAAAGAAATACAAATGGCAAACAAACACATGAAAAAATGTTCATCATCATTGGTCATTAGAGAAATGCAAATAAAAATCACGCTGAGATTCCATCTCACTTCAGAAAGAATGGCCAGGATCAAGAAAACTACCAACAACAAATGCTGGAGAGGCTGTGGGGAAAAAGGAACTCTCCTACACTGTTGGTGGGAGTGTAGACTGGTGCAACCATTGTGGAGGTCAGTCTGGATATTTCTCAAAAAGCTGGGATTGGAAGTCCCATTTGTTCCAGCTATTCCACTTCTAGGCATATTCCCAGAAGAACTGAAAACATCATACCACAGTGATATATGTGCATCCATGTTTATAGTAGCACAGTTTGTAGTAGCCAAACCTTGGAAATAACCTAAGTGTCCATCAACTGAGGAATGAATAAAAAAGCTGTGATATTTTTATATAGTGGAGTACTACTCAGCTATAAAGAATGATCACATTGAGATATTTATAAGTGGATGCAACTTGAGGCCATACTCGTAAGTAAAATAAATCAAAATCACATGACTAAATACCATATTGTCTCCCTAGCATAAGAATCGGTAAGAGTACATAAGATACAAAATCCTCAATAAATACAGTGAAAGGGTAAGAATCTGCTCACAGGGGAAAAAATATCTCAAGGAAAAGGAAGAAAGAGAAAAAGGAAGGGAAAAGAAAAAATATCTAAATTTGTATAAACACACGGGATAGCTAAGATGATTATGTACAAATTCTATAAGTTCATAGAATAAAACTATCAATATCTATAGGATTGGAATGATTTGTATGTTTGTGTCAGGTGACTGGAGGAACTCTTGAAGATCACTATGTAAAACATCAACCTTAGTTCTGTTCCTACCACCATGTTTTGAAAGCCTACATCGTTATTGTTTTGGACTCTCTGCTATTATTATTTATTTGTCTTTTTTGTTTCTTATTTTTCTAGTAATTTGCTTTATTTTGTTTTTCCCTCTACTGTAGAAAAGATAGATATATATGTCAAGGCTTATATATTTCTAGAACTTTTCCTAAACACTTTATGAGAATCGATTATATTTTGTGTGATGAGATGAACAGCTACTTTGAATAAAAACAGACATTATAGTATCCATTGCTGATTTCATATCATCATGCTGTAAAATGCAGTAATGCTTCCATTCTTTGTTCAGAGTGGTTTTAGTCTATTGTGTATTGTTTAATTTCAACACACATGAAGGTATGGACAGCTATTTTGAAGAGAACAAGAGACATTATGACACCCATTGTTAATTTTCATATTGTCTGATTTTGAAGCCCTATAATGCCTTCATCATTCTGTTCTGATCAGTTTAGCACTGTTTTATTTTGTATGAATTCATTGTGTGTGAAGATACAGGCAATAATTTAGAAGAAAACAAGAGACATTATGGTAGCCACTGTAGATCTCCTATTGTCTTGCTTTGAAATGCGTGTCACTTACATTGTTTTCTTCTGACCTGCTTTGTTCTGACTTGTTATGTTTAGTTTTACCCCTTTTTTAAAATTAAAAAATTAAATTTTTTTTTAAAAAGAAATATTGGTTCCAGCACAAGCTTCAGTTCCTCGCCCTCTTTGGTAGTATTGCTGACAATGGCCTATAACCTTCTCTCTGGGACTAATATTGAATCTCTTAGAATGTCTTCTTCTTTTTAAGGATAATGGTTCTCATCTTCTCTACATACCTGTCCCTACCTTATCACCCTCCCATGCTGGAAAGCTCTGTTCTACACATCACCAGCTTGGTAGACTGTCAAGAAGAGGGGATTGGGAGAATAACAAACTTTCATTTGTATCTGGGCTCTACTGCATGCCAGTAGAAGGATTCCAAGGCACCCCTCTTCACTCTCTTTCTCATACATAGAAAAAGGTAATAATACCCATTCCATGTGGCTAAAGGAAAATCTCATTCACTGAAATCACCCAAACATAACTTCTAGTACTTCTAGGGAATCAACAAAAGTCCGTTCTCTTCACTAACAGCTTTCTTTAAACTGACTTGGTAACAACAACAACAAAATCCAGCAACATTAAGCTAGTTTACAGGGTGAGACACTGTGCTTTGTGTAAGGTAATACAAATGAAAACAATTACAGTAATTTGGTAGAAATTACGGCATTATATATTTGTCAAAGCTTGTGGAATGCACAATGTCTCAGGACTTTGTAGGTTCATTGATAACAATCAGTGTGTCAGTTCGGTGCAGAACAATGCTGTCAGAGGAGACTTGGGAAGGAAGGGGTACCTAGGAACTCTGTTCTTTCTGCTCAATTTGCTGTGAATCTAAAAGTACCCTAAATGATAAAGTCTATTAAAAAAATCAATGCCTATCAAATAAATCTGCAAATCTCCTGAGAAGCAGAAATGAATTTGAACACAGTAAGTGTCCCTAGTGAACAAAGGTGTAAACGGCTGAAGGACCCTCTGCCCCCTCCCTCTCTTCTGCACAGTTGATTATTCCTTCACCATTTCTCATACGAAATTATACTAGATTTTTTTTTCTTAAAGCCACAGGCATACAATTCTTAATCAGAATTCACATAAGACTCCTGACTAGGATGAATTCGCAGGTCTCCCTGTATCACTTTAGCCCTTACCTTAGATATTTTCTCTGCCCTAAGAATATTAGAAAATCTATTTAATATGTGTTATGGTTTATGCACTGTGTCAACTTGAGAAGTCTAGAAGCCTAATGGAGTGACCCAGCAGCTCTGCATCCTGGGGTATAGAGGAGGAGCAGTTTCTTCTATGATATTGCTCACTGTGTCCATGTGAGAAGGTTAGAACTTCAACTAAGTGATTCAGCTGGGGGCCAGTGTCCCTAGTGTGTAACATCCTGAGCCTGTGCAAGAGAAGGGCACCAAATGGTGTGAGGACTACACCCACCTCACGGGAGCAGCCTGCATACAGTGAAGGGCAGCTGAGGAGGGGCTCCAGTCTTCGCCTTCAGTTTGGATGTGCCTTCTAGCTTCAGGCACAGACTGTTCAGCTTCCACCTGGGACTCTTCAGCCTTGGTCATAGACTCTTTAGCCTTTCATCATACATTTTTTGGTGTTCTGTAGCACACCCACTGGCCTCACGTGGACTCACATGGGACACTACAGTAAGCTCCAGACCTTGGGCTGGACCCTTCAACTTCTAGTGTGCAGATACCCTCTGTACCTCCCTCATCTGACTTTGTGGCTGACTGTTATAAGCCATCTTGTAATTTCTTGCACATTTGTGTATCTTGTGTCATAGTAAACCCTGGCTGATACAATGCTGAAAAAACAGTATGTTAAATACCCTCTTAACATAATTCACTCAATGTTTTTTTTTTTAAATATTTAGTCTCAAGAAGAGGAAAGACATATAAACATATATGGAAATAATACTTTTTCTTCTGTAAGGAGAAAATTTTCTAGAATAGAGTTTTTAATGTACTTCGTTTTGGCATGCCTCAGTCACTTTCACGTACAAGAGAGAGGGGTTTTTTTGTTTTTGTTTTTGTTTTGTTTTGTTTTTGAAAGGATTATGGCCCAGATGGGACATTGTAGATGGTAAAGCCACAGGCAGAACCAAGGAGCTCTATCTTCCCCAGCCCTAGGAATTTGCTCTGGCACGAAATGAATACCAATGAGATACCTGCGCATCCCTAATGCCCCTCAGGCATCACCCCCAACCTAAGCTACATGTATGCCCCCACTCCATGTGTCCGATGGAGAGATCGCCGACCTTGGGAAGACAATGTCAAGACCCCAGAGGGTTGAGGGGGGTCTCTCCCCGCATTCTTAAAATAAAGGTCATTTATATTTCATACTTCTTATCTTTTCAGCCACCACCACAATTCCCTCAGTTTTGTTTTTGGACTGGGGATCAAACTTCAAACTCACGATCTCACCATCACCACTCAGGTGTTTATACCACTGAGCTAAATCCCCAGCCCAAAGAGGGAGGTTTTTTATGAAATGATTTTAGTATAGTGAACCACACTTTTTTCTCTCGCCACTCCTGAATTCTGCATGCCCTTGGAACAAAAGCCATCATTGGCATAAGAAAGATGTGCGTTCCAATAAAACTTTATTGACAGAACAGCCTTGTGGGGTAGATTTAGCTCCTGGGAAAGAATTAAAATTCCTTTATTTCATTTCTTATACCACATATTAACGTTAATGCATTTCATCTTCATTCCAAAAACACATAAGGAAATACCCCATAATTCAAACATTACTGATTTTGTACATGCTTATCTGACAATGCAGAAATTCATTAAGCTCCATTTATGACCAGGACTGTAGATTTTCTGCTTCCATCCAATGTTTGCTCTCATCATCATCATGAGCCCAGCATCTCTCTTTTCACACCTCCTTCCCCATTTCTAGTTACCCTCAGATGTTACTGTTGGTTTCCTAGGTGCTTGGGATAAAGTTTAAAAATTGTTTTTGTTCTCTGCCAGTGAGCGTAAACTTCCACTCTGTGACAAACATTGTACTTTGTGTAAATAACACAATATAATTCCAGGAGATTCAGCAGTGTGTGATTAGAACAGGATACCGTAGCTGCAATTCTACCACCACATACATATTAGAATGTAGAACTTTAGTTAGTGAAACACAGTGATCGGAACATTGCCAGATACCAACAGGTAGAAAAGATGAATTTGTTCTGATGTGAAACAGTACACTTAGACAAACTCTACCACGATTTATATTTTAAGAATATGAACTTTCACAAAAGCATAGCTATTGTTAAAAGATATAAATGCTAAATGTCCTAACTTGTTCACTGCACATTGTATACACATGCTGAGTTAGTATCCTGGACATCATAAAAATGTACAAATATTTTTACCAATTAATAAAGAAAAAAATTGACATTGTATGTCTATGACTAGAAGATTAGGGTGTGATGAACTGAAAAATGAACGTGTTCCTCCAATTGTTCATCCGTGGATTAGTTTTCTGGTCAGTGGGACTGAACACACAACAATCACAATTTAAAGAGCCTGCAGGTTGTGTTCCCTAAGGCAGGAACACGGGAGCAGAAGTGGGTGGCATGGAAAAGCTGCTTATCTCAGGACAAGCAGGAAGCAGAGAGGGCAACAGCGTCAGAGACACAGCGGCCAGTGGTCATAGCTTGTATTTGAAGCCATGTCACCGAGGCACATCTGGGCATGTGCTTTTCTAATCACTCGAGCAGACCCCAATCCAACAGGTTGACACGAGTAGGGTTAACAGTCATGCTCTTCAAAGTACTAAAAGATCATGTTTCTGAGAACAGGTATGAACGCTGGTCAGCTGAAGATCGGATCTACTTTAAATCAAAATGACATTGGCCACCATTACTCCTCCTTCCTTAGCAGCATCACTCAGATCTCTCCTTGTGCCTTTACTCATCTTGTTCCTAACATTTTCCATCTTGTTCCTACCATATCTCAATTCTAGAACAAGATTACTCATCTTGTTCCTACCATATCCCAGATTCATTTTTAACAGCACAGCCACATCAAGGATTTGTCAAACTAGCAAGGGCAGAAAATCTGAGAGATGGCAAAAACCATTTCTTTCTATTGGAAAAAACACTTTAAAATGAATGAAATTCAAAACCTATCATGCCCAGGAAATGTTTGGTAACTTTCCAAGAGTTTTGATGACATAAAATAATTGACAAACAGAGCTTATTTGTCTATAAATTGCAGCAGAGTGGCTGATTTAGTAAACTGTAGGATGAGATGGATTTTAATACACAACATCCTAATTTGATGCAGCAATTTAATGTCTTATTGCTTACTTTGATATGAGCTCTGAAATAACCTCAGTGTTTCAGAAAAAAAATAACCTTCCCATGTGTAAGTCAACTTATGCTTCATTAATTAATGCTCTTGTGGTCAAAAGGCAAATGGAAATGACTTCTAGCCATTGTTAGACATGGAAAAGAGACACCAATTACTTCCTGTTAACCAGTTGCACGATCAAGGTCAAAAGTGCGCAGCACTGCAGGACCCAAAGAAAGAGAAACAGGGCAGAAAATCCCCCTTGCTCTCCTGATTGTTGAGGTTGCTGAATTTTCTTCTTTTTCTTCTAACAGTGATGGAAGAAACATAATTCATAATCTTCTGTGGAGGTTTGCTACTCTCAAATATGATTTGGAAAGAAGATGATGTTCGCTGACTTCTCTTTCTGTTTCCTGGGTGTTTATGATATGTGCAGGTCTGTTTTTCTCATTCGTAGCAAACTGAATAACTCAAGAGAATCCCCCTGTGAGGCAAGGAGATAATTTTTTTTCCAAATAGTTAATTGTGAGAGAGGACTCCAGAGACTCCCTTTGAATCCAAAACAATTGCTGTGACTGTGATTACTGGGAGACTCATTTCCTTATACTGCTTTGTAAAAGGCTGGCTATGGTATGTCCTTGTCTCTTCAATTGGCTCTAAGCATTGCCAATAAGGATAGCTGAGGAGCTAATACGCAATCTCTGTACCAACAGACAGTCCTGTTTCCTCGCATAGTGTTCCCCACAATACAGGATTGAGCACATACAAGATGTTAGAGCAAATAGCTCCAATAATATCAATTGGGTATAAGCGTCAAGGTAAGAGGCTATGACTCCCCAGGGCACAAGAGTTTACATATCAGAAACCAAAGCAATAGCCCACAAAACAATTTCATTGCTACTTTAACTGGATTATATAAATCGATCCTTCTGCATATCTTTATCTCGGCAATTTACAGACATGCCAATCTTGCACCTGGCCAGCTCACTCAAGTTATTCTCGTAATTTCCGCCGTCCTCATTATCACTCATCCCTGAGTCACCCCCCTTCTTCACAAGATAAATGCTGAGAGAGGCTGAGGATTAAGGCTTTTGTCTGCATGTCCTTAGGGGGGTTGGATTTACGACCCCTTGGCTGCCCTTAACTTGGAATATGTCGTGGTGTTTTTACTCTAGCTGTGGGTTGCATTGGAGGTAGTAGATTAGAATTAATTTGTTGGGATTCCAATAATGTTCAGTAGGATTACAAATAAAACTCTTTGGATTGAGAGGAAAACTAGAAAAAAGGATTACAATACTTGGATGACTGAACTCGATATTTGGGTATACAATAGTTAATGTTTTCTTTTTTGGCAAGAATAATGCATTTTATAAATATTTTGATTTTCAATTCTTGAGTCCTGAAGACAATCTGATTTCCTTATCCTGTGCACCTTTCTTTCAACATGCTCAGATACATTTTTTTGACTATAAAGAGAAGACAGACCTCATTCTTTCGACTGAGGCTCAGGATAGATGAGTCAGAGTCCCACAGGCTGAGACTGGGCTATTTTCTGCTGGGATGGAGTAGATCGGAACACTCACTAGTACCTTTCATAGGTAAAAATAAAAAAGATAAAGTCCTACATAGTATATTTAAAAGACAGAGGATGTCTCTTTGCTGCAGACTATCACCAGTGCTACCCAAGACTGTAATAATATCCTTACATTTGAGTTTGTGTTTTACTGATAGAATGTGACAGCAGGTGAGGGGGTCGCTATTACATTACCAAGTTTCCTAAGTATTCCAAGAGATAACCAAATTAAAATCTCTGAATAATGCATAAGATGAATTCATGTGAATAAAATGGTAGAGGAACAGGGAAAAGAGGAAGGCAGGGTAGGATCTGGCTATAAATATTCATTGATTTAACATGATCATCCTTGCATCTCTTCATCTTTCTCCTCTTCCCTGTCTGCTTCTTTATCAAACCCTGCATCTCTCCCCTTTTCTTTTTTGGTCCTTTATTTTGAGATGTATACCCACTAAGTTGTCCAGTCTGCCCTGAATTTTCAGTCTTTCTGCCTCAGCCTCCCAAGTGATTGGGATTACAGGTGTATACCATGGTGTAACCATTTCCCTTTTCTTTCTCTCCTTTTATTATTCTTTGACCCCATTCCATTTTTCTCCCTCAGTTTTAATTTCTTCTTTGGTATTTCAGTACAGCAGTCACTGCATGGGAGTGAGCACACTGGGCACCTAGGTAGGTGGTGATGGGACCTGCAGAGACGGTTAGGACAAAGGTCCATCTTTGGAATGTTGTGATGTGGTAGCTGAAGCCAAGGGGAAGGAGATTATAAGGAAGAAGGGAACATTTAAAGGAAGCTAAGAACAAGCTGGCTTTGGCTGACCATTGCCTAAACATCCAAAGATGCTCCAAAAAGCACCTAGAATGGGAGGTGGTGGTCACCTGGTCAGGATGCTCTGGAGCCAACTGTATTTAGGAAACATTTGAACAGGGTTTAATCTGTGGAGCTTTGCATTTGGCTAGGTGACGAGTGGATGGATGGATGGATGTCAGAGGAGGACGCTGCAGGAAGAAGCTGGGGTCCCTGGTATTGAATTCTGAGCAGAGTTCGGTGGTCATTCAATAGCGTGACAGGGGTGACCCTAGTCAGACATGAATTTGAGCAAAGACCACACGATATCCGTTGGTGAGACCATGACAGAGTGACAGTAGAATGGTTATGTGCAGAGGAGGCTAATGCAGAACTCTGGTGCTGGGATATTAGTGAGGTCTGTTTTACATCATTGGGTAGATGGATTTACAGATATAGAAAAGAGTACAGTTAGAATGAATGCTTTGTGTTTAATTTAGTTTGACTCAGCATGCTCAATATATAAAAAAATTAATGATACAAATGTGCGTTCATAAAATGGTTTGTGTTGGGGGCCGGAGATTTAGCTCAGTGGCATAAGTGACTGCCTGCAAGGTCTTGAGTTCGATCCCTGGTACAAAAAAAAAAAAAAAAAAAAAAAAAAAAAAAAGAAAAGAAAAAGCTAGTCTTTTTTATTGTTGAATTTTTTTTCTTTTTTTGTCTTTTGCCTTTTTATCGGTACCGGGGATCGGACTCACGACTGCCTGTTTGCAAGGCAAGCGCTTATGCTGCTGAGCTAAATCTCCAGCCCCCTATTGTTGAATTTTAAGAGTCCTTGATATCTACCAGATATACACTGCTGATCAGGAATAGCATTTAAAGACATTTTCTCCAATTCTGTAAACTGTTTCTTTTTCTTGATATTACCCCCAAAGACATATAATCCTTCTAATTTTGAGAATCCTTCTAATTTTGATAAATTCCAATTTTCCAACCTTTGCTTTTGTCACTTTTGATTTTGCTGTCATATCGAAGAAACCATTACCTAGTCCAAGGCTGTAACAATTTTGTCCTATTTTTGAAGATTTTTATAGTTCTAGCTCCCAGAACTGGCTGTACAATGCTTTTTTGAGATAACGTTTGTACCCTTGTGTCAAGGTTTTCAGATTAGTGACAGGAGGATTCATTACAGTAAGCATGGAAGTGGCCAGAGAGTTCATCGTCAATGATAATAAATAAAAAAATGAAGAGATAAGAAAAAAAAAAATAGCTGGACTTGCCTGGGAAAGAGGTGGACATTTCTGTGTCTTTCCTATGTTATCTAGAGTTGAGTCCTACTTTTTAAATACCTAGTGCTAACCACTGACATGACTGGAATGTTTGAGCTATTAATATTTAGTGTTCATAACGCTAAGACAGAATTTACATCCATCCAGTACCCACTGGATTTTCACATGTAGTTTCAATCACTTAGTTCTTCCTTTAGTTTTTCATTCCTTTCTTGTGTTAAGGAGGTTTTTTGTTTTGTTTTTTTGCCCCCCCCCCCGGTGTTTCTTTTAACTTTCTTATTTCATTGACCATTTTTCAAAGTTATGTTTTAATGTTTTCCCCAGGGATTATAAACATATATTTGTGGTGTTTTATGTGTTAATTTACATAGTTAATTTTACTAGTATTGCTTATTTCTTTTTGTGATTTAAAGTTACTAGTATTCTTTTATTTCAACCTGAAAGATTTCTTTGGGTATTTCATACAGAGTGAGTTGAATTGCAAAAAATTGACAGATTTTTGTTCTTCTAGAGATGTCTCATCCTTTGCCTCCAATTCCAAAGGCTAGATTTGCCTTGTAGGATTTTTAGTATTTCAATTCCAAAGCACTCCGTACTCTATATTTTCTGAAGAGATATTAGACATATATTTTATTAAGAATTCCTACAGTGTGATGAGTCATTTTTGTCTGTCTTCTTTTAAGATTATGTTTGTTGTCTTTCTGTATATCTATGAGGCGTTTACATTTATTTCGATTGATTTTGATAATTCTTAGTTGTCTTCTTTTTGTTTTATGCAGTGGATTTCTCAATGTCCTTTGTCTACCATTCTGGAAATCTTTCCTCTATACCCTTTTGCAACTTTTTTGTAAATTTTAAATTATTTCATGATAAAGAGAAAATATTAATTTTTAGTATTTTTTGTCACTTTGAGTTTCTTATATTTTTTTCTTTACCTTAGCTATACTCAGAAAACTTAATTACAAGGCATAGCTGTTTTATTAGTCAAAGCTTAAGGTGCTTATAACTTATACACATCTCCACTGTGACAGCCACAGATATCTTACATTTTTTTCCATTAACATTGTGCTTAATCAGTAAAACTTCTGGTTCCTTGTAGTACAATGCAGGCCCATTTTAAAAACATGATATCTTAGTTACTTTTTACTTGTTGTTGAAACAAAATACTTGATGCCCAAGGGAAGGTTTATTTCTTACAGGTTGGAAGTTTCAGTCATACTAAACTGGCTGCAAGGCAGCCTGGCATAGCAGGGACAGCCATTCATGGCAGCTGCACACCGCAATCTTGAAGCGGCAAGGGAGACAGCCTTTCTTCCTGCCAACACATCATCTCCTGGCTCCACTCTTCGGCAGGTGCAGCACTCACACCACTAATCTGAGTGTTAGACAACGAATCAATCACAAATGTAAGAATTGGTCAAGTTCATAACTGTATGAAGCTTGGGAACTACTGACATAAACCATGACATATGACAAACTCTCAGTGTTCCCAAACTCACATTTTTCTGTGTTTTTCATCACACAGTATATTTTGTTGTGTAAGACTCATTTCTTGTACATGCTGTACAACTCACAAGGGAGAGTTTCATTATTTTTCCACTTTTCTAGAAATGATTATTACTGCTAATTTCCAAGGAAAATACTTTCCAGCCTTATTTATTATTGTCCCAAATTAAACAAAGCTGAACTAATTTTTAAATAAATAGCTAAAGGATCATGTGTCTTCAGTATTTTAAAGTATAAATAAGTAGTTTATATTGTTTATTATAACCCAGGGATTTTTAACATTGCTCATTGTACGTATTAAAAATTGGCTACTTTTCAACAATTGCTTCTTGTAAATTATCCTCATCGTCTTATTTTCCTTTACTGTAGTATTTCAGCATTTTTTATTTTTCTAAGTAACACTTATTTTTCCCTAGGATTATTAAGTCTAATTTCATAGTTACAATGTTGCCATATTCCACAAGAGGGCACTCAAATGGCTTTTTTTGTTGTTGGGGGAGTGTGATTTTCTATCTCCCACTTTTTCAGATGGCTGAAAATCAGAGTCTTTCACTAAAATCTGAAGGGTACATATGTACAAATAGAGAAAATTCAATTCTTAGGAATGCATGGGTTCTAGAAACAAGAAAATAAAAGGAAGAAATAGATATCCTTGTATTTTATCTAGGACGATTTCATCTACCTTGTCAGGAAAAGCCCTGGATATGATTATTAGGTATGTTTCCCTGAAATTCAGTAAAACAGAGAGACTGTGCCTGTTTTACTGTTCCTAAACTAAATGAAGCAAGATGCTTCTAAATGCAGAAAAAAATAAGTTCAAATAGGGAAAGAGTCTAAAATGATCATAAAGTGATTATAAAAAGAATAATCAAGTTTAGTCAGGGTGACAGATACAGAAGATGTCCCAGAAATATTTGGTTTGCTGGAGTTTGGATAGCAGGAACATAAGTAAAAGGATACATTGGTTTCCTTCCTTATTTAAGTCACAGCATATTCTACCAATGGAAAGACAAACACCCTTCAAAGATGGAATTTATCTCTCCCAGTACACTTAGCCTGTTTGAGGGGAGAGAAGGGTCTGTGGGAACAGACGCGGGTGAGTGACACACACTGTCTAGTGTCACTGGAAGTTGTGTCACTCTCACTGTATGGATTGTTTTGTGCGGTAAGAGACCAAAACAAAACAAAGCAATCAAAAAGACTGGAGATGTCAAATCAGACAATTTTACCTATTCTGAAAATGACCATCACTGACCATTAACCATTCCAAGAAGGAAGCCTCTTTTGAGAACTATTGCAGAGAGGTATTCACTGTGCATGTTACGTAGCTTTGATGCTACGAAGGAGCCAGATGTTATGATGTCTGCCACTGTCCAGATGTCTGCATATGCTCTGCTCTCACCAGAATCTACTGCTGCTTGATAACTCTGTAACCAAAGGGGAGAGGGCAAGAGACAGTGTCGTACCTGAGCATGACAATCATGCAAAGCACATATAATTTAAGTTTTTATTTATTTGATATTGTGTTTTCATTTGTACAGGTGGTACTGGGAATTTACCTAAAGATTTTCCCATTAAGCTGCATCTCCTGGATTTTTTCTTCATGTTTGAGACTGTCTCATGATGTTGGTAGGTTGTCTCAACTAGGCTCCAACTTTGATCCTCCTGCCTCAGCTTCTCAGAGCCCTGTAATCCATGTAGTCAGCACTACACTCATTTTTTGATGGCGACTTTCTAAAACAGTTGTTTCATAACCACCACTGGCATCTCTTGAATAATCAGCTATTATGTTAGCAAGAAGGATTATTTCCCCAAAGCAGCACTAAGTGAAAGATGAAAATCACCCATGCTTAAGCGAGCTAGAAATCACTATAATTTGATAGACTGACTTTGGAAATTTCATCTTTATAAATCTTTTTAAAAATTAAATTTCTTCTTTGGGGCCATGGAATTGACAGTTTTAAGAATGTAAATGTCTTTTATTAATTCCTTAATAGGGAAAAATAAGAATCTATGAATAACTTTGCCCTACTTGCTTTAATATGTAATAAAATGTGATAAAAGTATATGTGCCTTTCTGATTATAGTCTATTACCTAAAATACTAAAATTTAATAAGTTCAACATCTGCTGTTTTCTGTGATCTCTGTGAGCTTCTGGAGGAATAGGGGAATCACAGTGGTGTTCTTGACAACTGGGGTCCTGCTGTTGAAATCTGGCAACTCCTATGCATCTACCTGCAATGCAAAAGCCAATCATCAGGTCTGAAATTGTCTCTCCTAACTGTTTGAAATATATAGAGCATCCTTCGCATTCAAGGGATAATATCATGTCATTGTGTCACAGACAATTTGTTTGACAAATATCCAGGTCTAGATGCCAATCAGAAGTGTTTCACTGTCTACATCTTTGGCGGCAATTTTAATACATTGATCATTTATGAGACAGACAAGTGAATAAAATCACCCCAAGGATATGTGCATCAGTTCGTGAAAAGCAATACATTTGCACATGTGCATATATATTTGAAATAATTAGAACATAGTAAAAATAGCATGATTCCATGATTACCTTTTCTTTCTTTCTAATGCACTGTGTCTTTCTCTAAAAAAAGAAAAATAATGGAAGCCACCCAAGGATAAGAAGGATTTTAATATTACCTCTGCGCCTGCAAGGACCAGTATAACTCAAGAAGGAGAAAAATTAATCTTTGAGGTGAAGTTTATTTACCATTTGATGTCAGTGTTGCACTATGAGAACAAAATTAATGGGGAGGGGTATGGGGTTTGGGAACAAGCTAGTGGGGAGCCAGGTTAATTTGGATGTTAAAGGTCGTCGGTTTTAGAGTGTTCATCACAATCTGAAATATCAGCCTTTAGGATGTAGCTCTTTCTTCAGAGGGAGAAATATACCCTCATCCAATCATATCTTACTGATAGTCACACCTTGACGTGTGTCAGACACAAACCGATTTTTTTCTTCTCAAGTGGAAGAAACTGTGTTAGGTTGCCTGCTAATCTTAGAGATCAAAAATGTCTTCCATCATTTTGAATTAAAACCTGTGCGTATTCTATTTCCAGATGAATAAAATGCAATTTAGCTATGCATAATCAACCCAACCTTATCCCTCCATTTAATTTCTCACTTGTTTATGTTTACAGGAAGTCATTTCCTTCAAGGACAAATTTAATAAGGACAATTTACGAGGTTGTAGGAAGCAATGTGTGACATGGAAAGCATGAGGTGATTTCAATTTAGATATGTCCTTAGCTGGGTCTCTGCTTATGAGAAGTAGCAAAATATAGGCCCTCTAGAAAATATACACGTGTTTTTTATGCTCTGGGCATGACTGTTTATGAAGGATACATACCACACAGTAGCCCTGCCCTGCTCATTTGAAGTTAAGGTGTTACCTTATTCTTCAACAATAAAAAAATTCAGCACTGGAAAAATGTATCTGTATGTGATTGAAAGAATAAATAATTCTACATTGCTACCACACCAGTTTGGGGGTTACAGGGTATAAAACTGATCCAATATAATCAAGAAATATATGTCAGAATTGAAAGAATTTTTTAAATGTTACATTGGTTTACATCTCTTGTATACATTGACATGAGGTCTCAAGGATACCCTGAGAAATTACAGGAATTAGACTGTACATACAAGCAAATGCTTTTAGTCACTGAGGAGTCGAATGCAGGCAATATTGACATACTGGTGATATTTACATAGTGTAGGAAAATGCTCTTTCTATGCCATATTTTTTCCATCACAAATTAAATTACAAGCACTTACATTTTAAATTGAATTACTTTTGTAAAGCACGTTCTTTTTTGACACACCATTTAGGCTTTCTCAAGGTGACATTTTCCCTATCTTGTAATACCAGTTTTTTTTATTAACTTTCATTCAGCTCCCCAAGCCATTAAAATACATTCTTCCTGGCCATCTCTACTCTGATATAATACTAGCTCCTAAAGGAATAGCAACACATTCCTCCTACAGAATAGTAGGCTGTAAATGTTTCAGCTATGTAGGAAGAGAAAATCCACAACAAGAAGATTCATAACAAGAGGATCCTATCATTGAAGCCTGACCCAATACTATCAGCCCAAATATTAATTAGTAAACAAATAAGTAAATACAAAGTTTTTTGTAAGGAAGAGAAGTTTTGAAGGGAGGGTAGGGCAATGGGGAACAAAAAGAATGAAGTTATATCATGTACTAGTACAAATCTCCTATAATGAATGTGATCGTTATGTGTACCCAAAACATACCAATAATCTTATTTAAAAAAAAAAAAAAAAAAAAAAACTAGTGTTTTAAACTTTTTGTAAGGATTTGACATTTTTTTAGGCAACTAGCTAAGTACTTCTTAGAGTCAAGGAGATTGCAGAAGGCAAGCACAGATGCTGTGTTCTTGCCCTTCAGAGTTCCCGTGCTGGAAATTTAATCCCCACTACAATAGTGTGAAGCAGCGGGTCCCCTAAGAAGTAATAAAAGCTGACACGGGCTCTCTCTTCAGGAGTGTGGACAGGCTTTTGTGCGGGGAGCAGCTTAGTTATTCGGGGACTTGGTTTCTGATAAAAAGATGAGGTTTTCCCATTCCTTCCTCTGTCAAGCATGCTTTTTTTTTTTCTCCCACCTTTCTGCCTGTACCACGGAGCAATAAGGCCCTGCCCAAATTCAGGACCTCGGAGGTCACAGCCTGTGAAACTGTGAAGAACACATGTCTATTCTTTGTAAATTTTCCAGCCTCAGGTATTCTGCCTAGTAGCACAGAATGCACTAAAATAATGAAGGAAGGAAAAATGAAAGCAAAAGTTCCCTGGTTGTGCTCTCAGGTTTTCATGTGCATACAGATCCTGAAGGTTAATATCTTTTTATGTAGGTTGGAGTTTGGGTTGCCCTGATATTCTGTATTTTTGACAAGCTTCCAGCTGCACCTGCTATCAGCAGTGCAGTTTGTGGTAAATACAGGGTAAAAATCTAAGGGAAAAATTTTTAAGAGAATAGAACTGCAGAAGAATGAGATATTATCACAATAAAATGGAGAATAAAGAAAAATATAGCTGATTCTATCCTGTACCACCTGATCTAACTTAGTAGATCTTAATGAATCTGGATTTATAAGAAAGCATTTCATAGAAGATTCTGCTTCAGAATTAGTCTGAGTAATGTGAGGTTTCCTACAACAAGCAGGTGGAAAATGAGATGATACCTTACTTGTGTATTGTTCTCAATCCTTGGAAAAGGAGAACAGAATAAGAGCAAAATTAATTTAATTTCCATCTGTCATCTCCCATACCATTGAAAGTAAGCCTTTGGAAGCAAGGTATCAAAGGAAAGAAAGGGTCTATGATGACAAGAAGAGGAAATTGTGTTGATAAGCTCAAACTCAACTCAGAAATTAAATAACTTGAGTAGAATCCATGGTATTCTGTGTATCCATTATGTCATGTTCTCTTAAATCCTCACACCATTCCTAAGAAATAGGTAATACAATCTTTAGAGCTAAGGATCTAATGAAAAGACAGTTAACAGAATTGAATTAAGCTATAAACCTAAGAAACAGGAGAAAAGTCATATGGACATGCGGGTCTCTGGAGCAGCAATCCTAATATTTATGACCTACGGTCCATACAAGCTTTAAGATCTTGGGGAGCCAGAATGGTACAGAATCTATGTCAATACTTTTTGAAACTTTGCAAATTGATCACACGAACTACTTTTGCCACTCTGTGATACCTTTTAAAGAAACTATTCACATGCTTACATATTGCCTAAACTTGGGCAAACCCAATCAGCTTAATATAGTCTCAAAACAGTCGCACCATATTGGTGACGATGTTGGTTACACTGAAGATGTCATCTGGTAATAATGGCAGATAGATATGGCAGTCCCCCACTACCTCAATCACATTGTGGAAGGAAGCAGAAAGAATCTCACCACAGAGCCATTACAGTAACAAAGCCGGTCCTTAAAAGCAAGGCCATTTTTTCAACTCCACCTGAATCTCTAAGTGTTTGAAAGTATATCCTAAGAGAGAAATCTTTTATTAATAAGGAGAGAAAGTCTAGATACATGGTCATCTTTTAATATTAAAATGCATATCATATTATTTTGCAAGTCTCAACAAGAATCCAGTATATCTTGGGTAATAGAAATGTGTCTCATGGGCCAGATGAAACAGAGGGAGAAAAATAGCTGCTATTCATTCAGTCACAATGATATAGCTCAACAACCAATCAACAAACAAAACTATGTTTTCTTTCCACTGTCCCAGGCCATCAAAATGTGTTCAAGGCGGTATGGGTTAGTAGGGAAGCTTGCAGACAGAAGCGGGAAGCCTGGTTTTGCATCTTCAGCGTGTTCATCCTGGCTATATGACCTACAATAAGTAACTTTGTCTCACCTTTCACATTTATAAATGTAAATAATAACAGCAAACTGAACTAAGCTGCTGTGAAATCCAAATATATTAGTATATGTAAAGCGTTTGAACAAGACAGGCCTAGAGTATGTATTACTTTAGAGTTATGCATCCTAACTACACAAACTGTAGGTCACATAAAGATGAGCTCAGTCCTGAGGGCTATTTATAATATTCTATGGATGTCATTCATATCCATTATTTATCTACCTGGTTAAATGCTATTTGCATTTTGGAAAAGACAATTTAGTGAGCATGTGCTTTTTGTAGCAAAAATCCCATTATCCAAATACACAGGGATAGAAATCAGGCTGGGACAGAAGATGGAGGGGAACTCAGAATTATGCTCTGGAGAAGCTCAGAGACCTACCACGTCACCGTGAAAATAAACACAGAGGGGAATGAGTCGATTTGAGGAATTATTAGTCCCTGCTATCAGAAGTAATGCAATATTCTTACCCAATTTGTTTAGTACATTCACTTACTTTATTTCTTATTTTTATTTTTTGGTAATGGGGATCGAACTCAGGACTGCGTGCTTGCAAGGCGGGCACTTATGCCGCTGAGCTAAATCCCCAGCCCAAAGTTCATTTATTTTAAACTTTAATACATACTATATTATAAGCCAGTGTTATACTCATTTCTCCCAAGAACACCTCAAAAAGAATTTGAATCATTTTCAAATGGATTCCCTTCCTATAGCCTTTCCAAATTCTCAAACATCTCACTGGAGAATAAGAATACAGATAACCTCATACTTTCGTGGACTTTTGGAGATTAATTACCTGCCACATTTTCATATGCCTTTGAAGATTAAGTGTTTTCTTGAGTCAGATATTGTTACTGTCTATCCTAGATATGTTGCACAAATGACTCATGAAAATCCATTTTATTATAAAGCGCAACACTCTCCAACACAAGGACGAGGCATGGCATGGTGGTGCAAGCTTGTAATCCCAGCCCTTGGGAGGTGAGGCAGTACTCAGGTGGTGATGTGAGTTCAAAACCAGCCCAGGATACACAGAGCATTCAGGACCACTGTTGAACTACATGGTGAGACCGTGTCTCAAAAAGCAAAACAAACCAATCAACAAACAAAGAAATACAAAGACTAGATAGAAAATTTTCTTGTATCCAAGGTAAGATTATTTATAAAATACAGTTCTTTGATTTGTGCAGAATGACTTATAAGAAAAGGGAAAATTATCACTTTAAAATCTTACTTAAAATTAAAGTGGATTGAACTTAACCAGTGTAAAGTACCATCGTCTGACGTTTGACATGCATAATACTATAATCTGCCATTCCACAAATATAAAACCCATCTTATAAAGTTAGTTATAGAAAGATTAAGTTTTCCATAATAAAAAAATGACATTGAAACATTTTTATCCCTTAGAAATATTTCTTAAGTGAATCTTAAGGAGAAGCCTTGTTTATAGAAGAGAATCATTTAGACTAATTCTGAGTGGAGCAGCAGGGTCTAAAATTGTCTGGTTCCATCTTTTTCATGTGAAAAAAATTTAAAAGGACTCCAAAAAGTATGGTTTGAAAACTTCTGATTTCATTAACAATTCAAGATACCAGCAAAGAAGGATTGTCATGTTGGAAAGGAATTTTCAGTGTTGATTGACTTCATAACATACTTTCTGTCTGCTCTTACCTTTTACCGAGGCCCAACCATGTGAGCTTTCTTCTATGTCTTCCGGGACTCAGGCGAGATTTCGCTGTCTTACACGGGAAGGATGACTCATGGTCCAATTAAGCTTTAGACTCTCAAATTCTATGTGCTAAGATCCCTTGCTCCTCACAAAAATTGGGCACCTTCAAGGAACTTCTTGGTTATATCTCTCAATATTTAACTTGTCAGAAATAAAAACTGAGCAAGATTGAAAATATTCACTAAGTACATTCATTAAATATTTATTAAAAATATCCCAAGCATGGCTAAAATTATCATTGTGCTGACACAGGTAGCATATTTTATAGAAATCTGAGATGCTTTCTAAGACAAAAATAATTAGTTTAAAAAGTGACAATGTGTTTACAAAACCCTCTAATGTCTACCTGCACAGGGAACAGTTAGATTCTCATACCCACCCATCATTTGATCTGTAATATTATATATTTTTGTATCACGGATAAAAAGTGTGGACTTTACAATTAATTTGTTAGAATGAAAGGCAGACTTCACTGACTTTTCAAGCAACTGAATTGTTCTTTATTGATGCTACAAAATGTAACATGTGGTCATTTCCTAAGCATAATGTTGTGGAATTTGAAAACATAATTATAAATGGTTGGTCTCAGTTAAATTAAAATCCCTTGAATTATAGCAATCTTTTATTCATGCACAGTTTAAAAGCAATAGGTATTGGTCATTTGGAAAATGTTGGTTTAATGAGTTATACATATTTCATTTCATAATATCAAAAATCATGTTTATTAATTCCATCATTGATCGCATCAGCAGGCTCCTTAAGTATTGGGAAGCTGTCCAGTTCACGGTGATGGAGAACTTTCCCGAGTCCAATTTTTGCTGGAAAGCTCACATATTTTATCACTGTCACAAAATAGTGCCAGTTGTTTTCTTTGAAAACATAAAATCACTTCGTTCATTTTCGAAAAAATGTCTGCCAAATCTCAAGTGTGAATAACCACAATTTGAACACAGTCATTCATTCAAAGACTAATGGTGATTTATGAAATGGTGGGTGATTCAGCTCGTAACTCAAACAATTACACAACGGCTTTCCCTACACATAATGGCCACACGTAGGTCTTCAACAGAAATGCTCTCCATTTTGTTGTATAAAATAACAAAAAGGCATGTACTCAAGGGCTAAGTCTTGATACATTCATAATTTTTAAAGTTTCATCAATGACTTTCTTAAGTGAAGCAAACTTTTAACTTTTTAATTTAAGTTTTATGACTCTGTGGGAGTGAAGAACACAGTGGCTGTCAGCATAACTTGAGACCACTGCTTACCTGTCCCTAAGGCAACCACTATTTTACTCACCACTGCCTTTGTGCTACCAGAGACTCCACAAAGTATAAACGGAGATCGCACTATGATGGCATTATGAACAGTTTTTACATTGCCATCACCTTAAAAATGTTTTAGGGGAAGCCAGGAATAGTTAGAGACCACGCACCGGCCAGTGATTGCCTATGGTTTAATTCTGGCAAGTGAGCTGAAGGGGCGGATGCTATAGGTTTCCTGGGAGAGGCACGTGTGCTCAGAACACAATGGCAAAGGCAGTCCTGTTCTTCCTGTGGGCTTTGTCCCCACCTGCAGGTGGCGTGTTAGACTAGGAGAGGTGCTCCTAACTCTGGATAAACTACAATATTGTGATAGCAAAAGTAAATGATTGAGCTTAAACTGCAGAAGGAATCTCAATCCCTGATGGTGTTACAGTACCGTGAAAAAAGCAAACTAGGACCATTCCACTCAGGGTATTCTTTCTTTGGAATTGAGTTTCTTTTAGGTTTTCCTGCTACCTGAAATCAAATCCTTCTGAAATGGTACAAAGATACATTTTCTTATTTTCTATTTTCCTGGAACCATAATATGAAAAAAAGAAAGCCAGCCCACTAATGAGCAAGAGGAAAAGAACACAATTTATACTATACAATTAATATTATGCAAGAAATAAAAGAAGTGATAGCTGAAAACATTATACAACTTTAAAAAAATGTAGTTTATTTGAGCAGATAGTCCAACTTGCAACACCCGGCTGGCTGGAGCTTCCTTGCAGGGTACCACGTCTTGCTAGTGAGTAAGTTAATTGTCTCACGAGATTATCAGGCCAAGAGAACAAGCTTCATTGGCCAAGTCATACTTCTCACGGTGTTCCCCTTCCTGAGTACCTTAAGTTACATTTTCTGTGAAGCAATGGAGTAAATCTAATCCTTTTATATTTTTTTTTGCCACAGGTAAAAATAGTGAAGCTGTGAAAGAAAGCAAGTATCCAAATGTTAAAATGTATTTAGGTGAAAATATTAGTTGAGGAAAAATACTGTAGATCACTGCTTCTAACTTGTCTGTTATTTTTTAGTAGTTTGCTTCAAAATTTCAAATGTTTACTTAAAATAGGTAGGAAATAAAATTATACATGAAAGTAGAAAGAAAGCAAATGGTGACACTGAAACTCATCACTAGTGCTGATTCTGTGCTTCAAAAAAAAGACTACTTTGCAAATCATGCTGCTGAATTAATGGCTGTCCTTTTTTGAATCATTACTAGAGGCCAAGATTTTGTAGAAGAGTGAAAATAATTGTGATTTTCAACTTTGTTATTGAAACATAGTTCAATGAAAATCGTTAATTATCCAGGATTTAGTGAATTGCCTTTGAACTTGTTGGTAGTTATAAGGTGTATAAACATTTGTTCTTTCACTTATGAAACATTTTTAATAGTAATACATGCAATAATTACTTCCCATAAGCAAAGTCACTAAATTATGGGTACAAGCTAAGAACATATGTTTATATTGAAGATATTTGAAGAAATTGCCATTTATATTTTTAATATTTAGTACATAAGTTAAGTGTAAAGAATGCTAGTCTTAATTTTATATTTTCCATAACTTCTTATCTTCTTACTATGAAACTATCCATTATTTGTAATTTTCCTTCTATTTTTAATCTTCAAGATAAAATCATTGATTCTGTTCAGTAATTTCTTTTACTTCACCAGTGAGGTGATCGCAAGCTGAGTCTCATTCCAAGCTTCAGTTTCTCCTCAAAAAGTCAACAAATTGGCCTCTGTTAAGGTAAAATTAGGTGATCAAAGCATGCTGGTGTTTATCTACATCAGCTATCATATGAAAGCAAAGACAAATAATTCTCTGTGTTAACCTTAATTCTTTTAGGGGGTTTAAGCATACTATCAGTCATGGTACCTGGGAATGTGTTAAGCTCCAAGCTCACCTGTCTATCTTGTGAAAAGCAAAAGGAGAAAAACAGTGACTATTACAAGCTCTACAGAGTCTACCTACCTGATTTCCTAGAATAACCCAAGGAGGCTAGGGTACTTTATGAGAGAGAGAGAAATTCTTTGACATAGGCCGCGGTGAAGGACGCTGGAGAGGAAAAGTCTGATAACTACAAAACAGTAAGATAATTTTTTTAAATGGCTAGGATGAGGAAAACTCAAGATTTAGGGAGGCTCAGAGCAGATTGCTAGGACCTCAGAATCACAAAAATAATTGCTGATTTCTTCTGTGTTATTCAATAAAATAATTTGTTTTTAAAAGTCTTTATTTATTTATTTATTTATTTATTTATTTATTTATTTATTGAGACAAGGTCTCACTCTGCAGTTCAGGCTGGGCTTGAACTCATTTTGTAGCCCAGGCTGGATTCTAACTTGCAGAGATCCTGCCTCAGCATTCCAAGTACTGGGATTACAGTTGTGTGCCACCATGCCTGGAAAAATAATCTGTCTGATAAAATAAGGTCCTTTAATGCAATGACTGTTAATGCAAAACAAAACATAACATGCTACCCCTCAAACTGCCTCATTTATATTTTTATCATGTATTCTTAAGTCAAGGGTGATTGAGATTGTATCAGTCTTATCACTATAGGGTTCCAAAATAATGGCAATAATCCAGAATAATTATTTCTTGCAACTAGAAGCATATTCACAGGGTTTTTGAATGAAATACATCTCTATAAAGTGTTATGTGGCCCTTTTGGTCCTGTATAGGGCACAGAAATGAACCTGAGATGGTTCAAGAAATCAAGTTCTTTCACGTTTAACTCTCTCTTCAGAATGTAAAGGGAATGCGTCTGGAGAAGAAGAAAATCCACTTTCCTTTTGCTCTGGCTTCCACGGGTTATCACATGGTGTTGTGGTTACTTTTACTTTTCTCTCCTTGCTAGAACAAAATACCTGACATCCAAAATTAGGGCAGGAAAAGTCTATTTACCTTACAATTTTTTGGAAGTTTCAGTCCATAATCAGCTGGCTCCAAGGCAGGGTGGCCTGGCACTGGAGCAACACTTTAGTGTGGCAACTGAGCAAAAAGGAAGAAAACGAACTTCATCTCCTGGCTAATGCTGTACATGGGCCACCCCCACCCTGTCCCACCCCCGGGTGGGTGCAGCACTCACAGAATCTCCTTGCAGACCTTTGCACAGGCTGAGGATATTTACAAAGTAAGAACCCTGACTCTCTGCTGAGTCTCTCAGTTACATTTCTAAACTGCTCACATTAACACAATGTGTCCACCATAACACATGGGTAGGTATGAGTCTCACCTTTTAGGTCTCAGAGATAGTAGATATAATCTACACAAATCAAAGGAAGGTCGACAATAAACTGACTGTGCTGTTAACATTTCACTTCTTATGTCTAATACATTGTTTTGCCTATCTTCAAAATTTGATCTCTTTTCCAAATAATACAAGGGTGACACGTGTGAGGCCTTCCTCACAGAAGGGACCTTCGGATCTTCATCTTCCTCTCTTCCCCTGGCCACTGCAATTATTCTCTTCTTAGCTTTGCCAGTCGCTAACCTGTTTCCTTCTCCTGTCTTTCACCATATTGGCACAGTTATTTTTCCATGCTGTCAAAGCACAGCCATATTTCCCTGCAGGAAGCCGGTGGGATTTGTCAGTCTTGCATTGCATCTGACCACCATGTGGTCCTCCTTTATTCCCAGCACTGTCTGTTGGCGCAGTTCCTCTGACCACAATCTGCAATGGAGGTCTTCTCTTCATCTGTGTTTTGTTGGATAAATCTTGTCATGTCTCATTTCTAAGTCCTTCCTTTAGAAAGTTACATTTTTCGTGTTTATCTGTCCTTCAAAGATGAATTCAATTTCTACCTCTGTCAAGGAAATTCATCCCCGCTGTTGGAGGGGAAGGTGTATCTCTCTGTCCTGTAACTTGGAGTTTTATTTATCTTCTTAATTCAGTGTTTATCACGTCTTCCTTGAGGCTGAGTTATTTATGAGTGCCTTGTTGTTGACTAAATGTAAGAAGCCAAGTTCAATGTGTAATTTATCCAGGTAAAATTTCAAATGCTCTGCAAACTATTTGTATGTTATGTCCATAAATAACTGTTGTTGAACTGAATTGAATTTAGAGTACTTTAAAATTTGAACTAAGTTTACATTCAGTATCAAAACAAAGAAAACAATATCTAAAACTAAATATATATGTATATTTATATATAATATTCATAATAATGTTGTGTAAAGTACTCTGAAAATCATTTGCCCAAATAAGAGTTAAAATACATTTTGAGACCTAACTCTTTGCCCATTTTTACCTAGTTTTCATTTACATAGTAAAAATAAATGGAAGTTCATTTTCCCTAATTTCCTTCCTATTGATTACTAATGTTGATATTCAAGCATGGCCCATGAAGCAGCAGTGTTGAAAATGACTTTGGCAGTTATGAAAAATGCAGAATCTCCGTCAATTCAAAACTTACTGAGTCAGAACCTGTTTTACATGGGCATTCCGAGGTGGTTTTTATGAGTCCTGAGTGTGGGAAGCATAGCTAGCACATGTGCTCTAAGAAACCATCCCCTACCTGCCGGTGTCTAGGACTAGGAGAAGGAAGAAACAGCTTTTACTCTGGTTTCTAATTAGGAGAACAACACCTGAATGTGAATGGGAAGATTTGTTGTCAATATTCTGTCTTATTCAATTGTAAGATTGACTTATTCAATTGTAAGGTTCAAAATAAGCTCAGATAAGACAGTGTTTCCTATTGCTGAAGCAAAGATAATCTAGATATATTTTACTTTACACACTTTGATTTCAACATTCACTGATTACTTACTGTTTTCCTAGCTTAATGTAGCCTTCCTGAATAGTGATGCTATCTTGCATTTTGGCTACAATAATTAATAGGATGAATTATTATATTACACATATAAAATATTTACCTATGGTCCACTTTCTGTGTGTATATCAGCTTGACATTTCTGTCATAATTATACTTTATTGTTTTCATTTTACATGTGAAGAAAATGAACTCCAGAATTGTGGCATGAAGTCCTCAGTTTTCATACTTTATTTTTCTCATACATTCACTTAGATACTTAATATTTATTTATTGAGCAGCTTGCATTTTCTTGACACTGTGCCAGGAATAGACACTAACAATGAGTAACACAGGCACAGAATTTACCTTCATGGAGCTCAAATTTTCGAATTGGAAATAAAACACACATCCTTAAAAGCATTCCGTGGATTAGCTATTGGCTCTTATGACAAAGTGTGTTGAAGGAAAACATCCACATGCAATCCAAATGCACTGCAGGAACTGTGACTTAGCTTAAGAAGCAGGAAAGACTTTCCCAAAATGTCTTTAAAATCTGAATGATGAACAGCAGTTAACCAGGTAAGACAATCTGCATTAAGGGAAAGTTATTATCCTGCAATGATGAAAATGGTGATAAATCACATTTTGAATCAGAGTCACCAGCACAACACTAGAGAGAGACACTTTTAAATTTTGAGATTTTTATTTGCTTTTTCTACTTGCATGAATTAACTTCGATTACTACTTCCCTTTGTAGTAACATTAACAAAATCTTTGGCAATATTTAGTGCAAAGTGTCTGGTACAAAATAGACATCCAATGAATAGCCATTGTAAAAGTCAATGATTGTTATGATGATCAAAACTAAATTTTGAATGTGTAAAACCTACAGTCACTCATGTGGCCATTAAGAAATGTCCAACAGATTAGGAGAGCACGTCTTGGCTGCACCTTGGTGGGTCATGGAGGCATGAACTTCGGTGCTTATACATGGGCCGTTCACCATTTCTCCCTGGGATGGTTCCTTTGGTCTGTTTTCCGGCCTCTATGAGCTGAGCAGATTGGCTCTATCACACCATTTCAAGGTGGTGTTTCTGCAAATGAGCTTGTTGACCAAGGGCTGAATCCCCTGAATTGTGATTCCAACAAAGCTCTCTTTCTTTTAAATGTCTATTAATATATCTAGAAATAAGAAAGTTGACTAGTATTAAAAATTGGTACCAAGAGTGGGTTTTTGCTGTGACTGTACTTGACTATGTGGTTTAGAAATCTTTGGAACTGAAAAAAGTTTAGAAAGACTTGGAAATGTCAGCTACAGAAGCCTTAGAATGCTGTAAACAGAACCTGATGGATGATTCTGCTCAGAACTTGGAAGATCAGAATGCTGATAGGAATGTGGACCACAAAGCCAGGCAGATTTAGGAGGTTTTGGGTGGAAATGAGAATTCATTGACATTTGGGTTGGAGGCCAGTTATAATGATTACACTCTAGCAGAAAATTTGTCTACTTTTTGCCTGTGTTCTCAGACTTTGCCAGAGACTGAATTTATGGTTGGTGAACTAATTAATCTGATGAAAAAAAGAAAATTTCAAGGTAATCAAACATTCAGGTCATCAAATGAGCACTACTGGTTACTTTAAACCGGAAGAGCCAAATTGGAAAAACTGCAGTTGTGACCCAGAAGGAACTCTGTGTAAAGTTGGAGACAAAGGAAGCCTGGATGCTAAGGAGATTAACGCTATTAGAATGAAATTAAGTACTTCACATAGGGACCAGAAGGAAGATAGATTGAAAGCATCTCAGAAATCAACAGGACCTCATCTATTACATGCATAAAGATGTCAAAGTGTCACCCTTTCATTTGAGAAGACACTATTTTGGACCCTTCTTAGAAGGACCTAAGAAATTTGCTTCATTGGATTATTTTTGTTTTGTTCTTTGCTGTTTTGTTTTGAGAAAGGATCTTTCTATGTAGCTCAGGCCAGCCTATATAGCCCAGGCTGGCCTCATGGCTATCCTCCTGACTTAGCTTCTTGGGATTACAGGCCTGCACCCAGCTTCACCATGATCAGCTTCATGAGATTTATTTTTATGACTCTCAGCCATCTAAACACATGGAGGCCACTAGAGCCATGGTCCAAGAGAGCCTGGTCACTGCTTCTGCTGAATTGTTGGAGTGTATATACATATTTTGGCAACTCTGTAAATTCACCTACATATAAAAGGACCTTTTATCAGAACACCAATGATGAAGATCATGTACTTAACAACTTAAGCCATATGCAAATCAATGGAGTAAAGTAATAATTGGACAAAAGTTGCTTGTGATACAAATATTTCAATATTTTGCTTTGTCTATTATTCATTGATTAAACTCGAGAAATTCCTGTAAAACTTTAAATCCCAAATGATTATGCTTTTGCAATTCTATGTCTATTTTTCCATACTCTGTTCCAAGTCCATTCACCATGGCTCAAACAGATGAATGGCTGAAGTAATGAAAATTTGAAATTTTGTATTCAGATTTAGAATACTAAAAAGCATGGGGCTTTGAAAGCTATCTTTTGAACAGAATTTGTCATCACTTCAATTCTGAAAAATTATTGCCAGAAAATTTTAAGCTCAATTCTGATTTAGTCTCTAGAGCAAACAAAAAAAAAATTTATCTGTGAGATAAGCAGGTAAAGAAACCCATGTTTCCATCATGATTTTGCTTAGCCAGCCAACCATAACTATATATCCTGAAAATCATGAGCCAGTAAAATGCATCATGGGGATCCAGAGAGAAAACTCCTTATATCTTGCTTTGTCAAAGAGTATATTTTGAAATGATTTTTAAAAAGACTTAAACTGAATAATATGAACAGAATAAAAAGCAGTAACAGTAAAATTTATACATGAAAAGAAAGATAAAAGACAATTGTTTACTTATTGCTTGAATGTAGCATTTGGATGCAAGACAGTTAAGAAATAAAACATCAATATTTTAATTCAAGATGGTACTTAATCTTCTGGAGTAACTAAAAGAGACTATAGGTGTGTGAAATAATGTGGGGGTCCTGGGGAACCTCACACAATATTCTTATGTTCTGAGATGAGTGCATTACCATTGTATAACAGTTCATTTAGTTGTGCATTGGTACAATGCAGTTTCATGCACTTATGTAATATTTTAGCAGGATGGAAGTATTTTTAAAATCATAATTTGGTCAAAATAGTTTTCAATTTAAAGAATTGATTTAATAATAATCTCAAAAAATTCAAGAGTGAGCAGCAACAAGATGGGATAATTCTGAATTTTAGAAGAATTAGGGTTCTTAATTTTCTTAAGTTTCTCATTGTCCTTTCAGTATAGTTCTCAGCATCAAAAAATACATACATAAATCTGTGAAAATCAGAGAAGAAAATCATGAAAGCAAAATAAAACAATATACATTTTCTTTTTTCTTTCTTTTCTTCATTATGTTTTTTTGGGAGATGATCAAATTGGAGTCTTGTGAAAAAATATCCTCATAAGATATTATTTTCTCTTCTGAAACAGTCAATATGATGTTATTTTCATATCTTCAGGTAGCATTTTCTGGGATTCAATGGAACACTTCCATTCAGAGTTTTCTTTGTGTGGAGAATTTGACTTAAGGTGGATGTGGTGGTGTAAGCCTGTAGTTCCAGCACTTGGAGGGCTAAGGCAGGAGGATTGCTGTGAGTTCTAAGCCAGTCTGCACTCCATAGTGAGATGCTGCCTCAAAAAAAAAAAAAAAAAAAAAAGAATTTGATATTTCTATTGACATTTGTGATACATATAAAATTTATATTCTTTTTGAGGATGATATATATTTTAATCATTTTCAATTCTCTTTCCCTCCTCTATATCTCTTCTCATGATTTACTTCTAAATCTCTTAAAATGTCAGCCTCTCTGTTTCCTACCTCCTCCCGTTCGTTTTGTTCTTTGGGTTACAGCTTTCTCATATATGAGAAATAATATGACATTTAACTTTCTTGTGTCTGAATTATTTCACTTAAAGTTATAGTCTCCAATTCCTTCTGTGTTTCTACAAATGACTTGAATTCATTCTTCCTTATGCCATAATAAAGCTCTGTTGTGTTCCTATATCACATTTTCTGTACTAATTCATCAGTTGAAGGCCTTGCCATGATTACGATCTAAGATGTCTTTCAAGGTCTTATGTTCTGACACAGGGCCTGGCAAGAAGGAGCAGTGATTGACAAAGGTGCATTGTCATCCCTGACTCATCCTTTCTCTCTCTGCATCCTGGCTGTCATGGCTTGAATATTGGTCCTCTGCTATTGTCTTTCCACCATGGTTTTGTTTGAAGCCAGCCAATTATAGACTAAATCTTTTGAAAATCATAAGAGAAAATAAACTCCTTCATTAAGTTTTGGGTTTCAGAAATTTTGCCCTAGAACTGAGAAAGTGACTAAGAAGAAAGTGAATAAAAAGAAAATCTGTGCCAAGGATAGAACCTACTGACTCTGTTGTTTAGAAGACTTTGTAACTTTTTGTAGGAATACTTTTTAAAAATGTGGAGAAGGCAGGTCAAGAAGCCTATTTCGTTGTCAAGAGAGTATGATGAATAATTTGGGTTGGAGCTTAGAGAGCCAGAATGCTGACGGGGATGGGGAAATAAGGCCAAGCTCACAAAGTTCAGTCAGGGATGAGTATTCCCTTGGAACCTGAACAAAAGGTCACGTGTGATACATTCTGCACAGAATTTGTCTATGTTTGTCCCAAATTTTAAATTTTGACTAAATTTAAAGATTGTGAGCTAATTAAACTAGAAGAGAAAATTACACTGCAACCTAATGTAAAGAGTGATATGGATACTGGTGGTCACTTTTTCAATAAACAGTGAATCAGGAGCAAAGCTGAATTGAATGATTTTAATGAGGCTTGAAACTTGCTCAAATTGGAAATATCTGAAAAAGTGGTTCAGTGCAGAGCACGGTTGCTGAAAGAATTAGAATTGAAAAGAAGTCAAAATTTTCTACTAGGACAGCAAGGAAGATGCCTCAGTGGTGTCTCAGAAATCAGCAAGAACACACTCTTCACAGGTATGAATGTAAAATGAATTGTAAATTGTACATCTTCATTTCAATAGAGTACCTGTGATATCTACTTCAGAAGGCTGCCTAAGGAATTAGTTCCAAAGGGTTCATGTTCAGCCATCCAGGAACTCAGAGGCCCCTGCATTCAAGGTTCAAAGGGGCTCAAGTTGGCAACAGACCTTGCCGTCATCTAAATGATGCTACTTTTTGCAAATATGCAAAGTAAGAATTTTGAGGTTATTGAGAATCCAAACCAGATTCCAGAAGACAGCTTTGAGGCCAGGAAAAATCTGGGCATAATATCACAGTTTCTTCCAGAAGCCAGCTAGAAGGAAGTGTACAACATTGTCTGAGTACAGCCAAAGGTGCAGTGGAGATTTCAATAAGTTGACGATGACAGGAATGTGGAACATCTGCTGTGAAAAACTTCAGGGAGCAAGTGGAGACAGTCCAAGAAAAAGGATATGCAGGTTACAACCAGCAAGCTTTCTGATGCTCAAGACTCACCACTACCAGCCCTGAGTTCCAAATGTGCAGCTCCAGGATAGGATGAATGTTTGACCTACTGAGTTGTGATTTTGTTCTGGTTTGATGTATCTCTATTTCTTTATTCCTCCCCTTAGGAATGGGAATATTTACCTTACGCCTTTATGTGTTGCAAGTATTTCACTTTCTTTTTGATTTTTCCAGGAGTTCACAGTTAACAGTTTGACTTGAGCCTCAAAGGAGACTTTGACCTTGAACTTTCTAGCAATGATGGAACTCTTGAAACAGGTGATTCTTAGGCCTGGGCTAGATGTATTTTGCAGTAGGAGATGGATGTAAACCTTGGGGGTTCAGAGGGAGGTAGGGTGTGGTTAGAGACGTTGGGTTCCTAATAGGATGATTTTGAAGCTCATATTTTCATCCTGGCTCCTCCCTTCTCTCTCTGTTTCCTGCCTGGTATGAGTTGAGCAGGGTTTCTTTGCCATCATTTTCTGCCATGGAGCCAGAAATGTATGGACTAAATTCTCAGAAAGCCTTGAGCCAAATAAACCTCTGCTCATTTAAGTTGAAGATGTTGTGTACTTCTTCCAGTGATGGGAAAGTGACTCATATAAAAATCTAAAAATGTTTCTTTGTTTACTAAATATAAAGTTATTCTGGTTGTATTTTAGCTTTTTTGTTTCTGATAATTTTTTCAGTTAATTTACCCATTGATTATAGAGGCTGAATTTCTTGGTATCATGTTTTTCTAATCTAAACCTTTTAGTGTTGCTGGGATCTGTTGTACTTATTCTCTTTTCCTCAATGATCTTGACATTTTGTATTTATTTTATATTTTAAAATAAAAAAGCCAAAGGTTTTCAGTTTTATTGATCATTACAAAGGCTAAATTTTGATGTTAACCTGAAACTTTGTTTTCAATTCCAGATAATCTACTTAACCATTCTTCTAAGCTAGTTTGGAGTTCAGGAGTATTCTGTTTTTATTGTCTTTTAGAGCATCACACTTAGGGATTTTGTGAATATTGCATATTTTTCAGGCATACCCTAAATCTCTCACTTACATCAATTGCAGTTGAGGATCATGTTGTATTATTAAAGAAACAAATATGATTTTTTAAACAGTATTTGTTGTTTTGGCAATCAGTTTGTTTGGTCTCAGGCTATGAACTCTGCCTTTTTGACAAAATATCAATTTTTAATTCAATTGTTTGATTACCAAATAGATTTCTCTGATATGATTTGCACACATTTGACTTCAAAATAATCCAGATTTATAGGTAAAAGTCATGTGAAGCATTAGGATTTAACTCTCTCTCTCTCTCTCTCTCTCTCTCTCTCTCTCTCTGTCTCTGTCTCTCTCTCTGTCTTTCTTTCTCCCTCTGTCTGTCTCTCTTTTCCTAGATATCCTCCTCAGAGTTTAAATAGGTGCATCCCTGAAATGTCTATCTGCTGGTTCTTTTGAATAGAAAGACTCAGAATTTTAGCTGATTCTGGCAGTCCTAAGCAAGAATTTCCTGCAATTTGCTAAAATTAGAAGATTAAGCAATTTGTTTTTTTCTTTTCTGTGACCATTTCTTTCTAGAGTTTGCTGGTTCTCTTTTCAGATTCTAGGGTTATCAAGTAGTTGATTTTTGTGTTTTATTTAGAGTTAACAGTAGCCATTTTTGAGGGAATCAGTAGAGAAGGAGTTTAATCATTGTTGCAATAAATGGAATTCATGCCTATTTAAATCACATATAAATTTCCAGTAGACTATATTTCCTTTTAATTTGTTCAGAGTTTTGTTACATTCCCTTTAACTAATTATTCTTTATCCTTAGGGATTAGGAAACACATTATTTTTTTTTCCTGTCAAATGTTAAGGTGAGTTTAGCAAAAATTAAGGGGAAAATTATTTATTGGGAAACAATCAATATCCTCTGTGAGTGTCTTCCTTATACTTTAGAGCCAGAAGGAAAAAGACCTTCAGAATGATTGATAGACAGATGATTTAGAATACATTAATAACTAGATGAGTTAGTATTACATTACATTGTTTGACATAAATATTTTATGATGCTCACCTAGACAGGACAGACACATGGTATCTATCTCACAGAGGAACTTACCAAATTATTGTATATACAAGATAAAAAAATTGAAATTTTCACAGCTGACAGCACCACAACAATTGACAGAAACAACAATACCTTGTTTTTCTGATATTCTGTGAAAATAACTATAATATGCAAGATAGAGGTTTTAAAAAGTGCCTATATTTCTACATGAATGCAAGAATAATCTAAAACAAAGCTAAAAATATTGCTGTAGACAGGCATATGCAATGTAACTATCTGTATACAGGTGAAGAATAATTAATTCTGACAAAAGACCTAAAAGCTTTTGTTAATCTGTAATTTTTGTGCAGATCTTAAAAATATGATTGATGGGAGGAATTGAATTAGGAAAGGGTACTGCATTCTGAAGAAGCATTATGAATTAATCATTGATCATAGAGGAGCTGGTTGTTCAAACAGTGTTAACTAGTTCAATGTGTTATACTAGTACCACAAAAATCTCAATGAACTAATAAGTGAAAATGCACAATTATTTGAGGACCAGATCATTAAAGTTCTTGAATGAAGAGCTGAGAAGATGGATACTCTAGATGTTGTAAGTGGCACTAACAATTTGAAATCTATTGAAAATTTACATGGATGCATGCATACATACATACATACTACATGAAACAACTTGTGAAAAAATAGGTCTGTAGTTCAGAAGAAGCATCCTTTAAAGACAAAAGTTGCCACTTTTGTTCTAATCACCTGGAAGAGCTTTTAAGAGGAAAATTTGAATTCTACATTGAGATTTTGATTAGAATACTGAAAACTCTGAAAAGCAGAGGCTGGGTAACCATGGTGGACCTTAGAAGAAGGACATCAATTTCCAAGAACAAGTACATAACAAGTTCACATAACTTGAATTCCCACAGAATGTGGATATATCAGACCTAATTTATGAGACTGAAGTTAGTGGATTTCATCACAATTTAGATGACGTTATTTGCACTATAGTTTTATGCAGCAATCAAGAGTTGATAGCAATTAGAATACTTTACATAATTAATTATAAGATACCCCAATTTCAAAAGTTGGAATATCTAACCGTAAATAAATAAGTTTTGAACTTTATAAACAACAAAAGCAAAATATTCCTTTATATTTTCCATAAAATTTAGGGAGCTTTTTGGTCATATTCTAATAAACAAATCATTTGAGAGTTACAAAGATGTCAACTTATTTAAAATTTAACAGCTGTCCAGGTATTTATTCAAGCAATTTCTGCCAAAAACTCAGCTGGAGTTGAATATAGCACAAATTTATCAAACAGCAAGCAAAAACAAAATATTAATCTTACTGTGTGTTGTGAAATTATGAGAAAGAGAAAGTTATTAGTTCGACTTCTGAATTTTTCATTATGGTATAAGAAGAAATTTTGGTGGTCTTTGTCGTATTTCTACAGCTCTATCCACTGGGCAGAACTTCTTCACTACATGGCCAGAAAACTGAGAGAAAACCATGTATATTTATCTTTTCTCAGTTATTCTATTTCCTTCCAACCACTCAGAAAGTAACAACCTTGAGAGAATAAAATTTTATACTGTAAGTTGAAATTTACAATTATAAGCTACTCTCCCTATGACTCTGACAGGTTTTTCTGGATTTTTCTCATAAATTAGTGAACTTGCAGGCTTAACTTTTACATAATGACTCCAAAGGTCTTCCCACACGTCATTCAGTCTGGCAGCAGTTTGGAGAAAAAAAAGCAACCTTCTTATTTTTATATCAAATTAAAAAGACAAAGCCATCATTATAGTTTTGGAAATAACGAGGGTTGCAAAGGTTGTAATGTAGCGTCAGAGAGTCGAATAGCCTTTTGGTAGTTATTATTTGGATTTGTTTTTGCATTAATCCACAGACCACAATAGAGTTGTCTAATAAATTTGGTTTTACTTTTCTCCTTGGGAAAATGATAAACGTGCTTTTTCCAAAGGGATGCAGATTTTTAAAAGTGCAGATGATGGAAAATTAACAGTTGATAAATTGTAAAAACATTAATTCATTAGCTAGTTTTTGTCCAAGACATTCATAAATGGGCATAGTGAAATGAAGGTGTTATGAAAGACTGTATCAGCTACTATATGAAATTTCATTTGAGAAAACCCTCGTATTTGACCCAATTCATTGATTATATAATCATGTGACACCGAATTAGTTCTAAAATTCTATTGAATATGTATCAGACATTTGGGCTACAGAATATTAGTTGAATAGTGTTTGCTTCTTCTTTGAAACACTTGACAATTACAAAATGCTCATGTCATAGACACTCATGTCTCTAACTCTAAAAACAAAATATCCCTCATCAGAACATATAGGATTATTTATATTCTTCAAAAATGTTAACAATTTTTCTTCCAAATTATAGCATGTTTAATGTATATATTCCAAGAATTTAGAACCAGGTATCTGTTTCTGTTTACTTGTAAAGGATATGAAAGCTACCGCAGTATATTGTCTAAGACCATTCTGCTTTACATTATTTTTTAAAACGAGTGACAAAAGTATGTTACGCCTTCTTATAATCTATGTATAATTGCAAAAATTCTCTTTTTGGTTAAGTGTTAAACGTATTAAGTTCATTATTATGAATTTTCATTTCACTAGCGTGTCACTACATAAAAGTGTAGATGAGGCATAAAGTGGCCAGACAACAACTTAAAGGACAGACTAATTTGGAAATGTTGCAATCATGCATTAGAATCTTATCTCAGAACCTCTTAGATGAGGATGAAAATCTGCCTGTGAAGCCGGGGACGCATGCTCCAACAGGCTGCTCCCTGGGCGGGGATGTGGTAGGTCCAGGACTTCGCCAAGGAGCCAACCTGTCTGTTCCTTGTTCCCTGCCTGTTTCATAGATCGCCTCTTTATGGTGGTTCCAGTTGTGACTTTGGCTGCGGGTTCCGTGTGACGCATGAAGACTCGACAGATTCCAGAAGGAGAGAAGGAGTGATTTCTCTACTGTACTTTTTATGAGATGTGGGAAGCTACTAAATGTAGGGCACAGCCTTCAAAGTAGTCCAAGTGACAAGTTTACCTTTAAAATACGATTGTATTCTACTATGTCCTGTGGACAAGGGTAGCCAGTCCCTTTGGTAGACCATGATTCTAAAACCCTCTCAACCTTAGAGCATACCACCACCTTCCAGTGCTACACCTCATACAGCATCACCTGGTTTATATTTCCCTGATTTAGTAACTGTTTTCCTATCACATGCCTTTTCTCACTGATTACAATTATCTTCCTTACTGTTTGACTTTTCTTCCATTTTCTTCATCCAATTTTATTAGTATTTCTTACTTGCCACTTGTGTATTTTAATACTTTTAAATCTTAAGGCTCTGCGTGCATTTCTCAAAGGGTTATAGGGAACCCTTTCCCATCTGTCTGCTCTGGGTTTAGCTGATCAAGTTTCTCCTGGGTTCTCTAGAAACGCCTGTTGAAGTCTGCAGAAACTGAAATGGCCAGATGGTGGCACTGTGGAGCGCCAGGTTTGGTGGTGACATTAGGAGGCACAGGATTTATATTTGTTCTAGGGACTCCACATTTTAATACTACGTGGCCTAAAAATTACCCTGAAAACGAACCTTAATCAAAACTAAGAAGATTCTTTACTACAAAATATACATTCCTGATGTTTTAGTTTTCTTGATTGGAGTCTTCTTAGAATACCTGTCCTCATCACCATTTAATAACTTTTTCCTGCTCTGGTCAAACTCTTTATATGAAATATTAAAACATGACAGGTAAGTCATTCGTGTGATGCACCTGAAATAGCTAGATTCCCTGGTCATTTTACTTCAGGAGCCAAATGTTCGTTTTTGGTTTGTGGAAGGTAAGATGCCCCTTTTATCCTGAAAGTATTCATCAGTAAACAAAATAGAGTAAAAGATAAGGGTGCCAGGTAAAGCACAAGGTATAAAAATGAACTATCCTTGTGAGAAAAATAATACGTTTGACTATATAGGGATAGAAGAAAGACGATTTCTTCTACAGTGACCGATCAGCAGAACATAATCCAGTAACAGCTATACGCTTAGATTTGTTGCCATCTCATAAAATGTGAAATACTCAATATTAGCCTTATTGGCCATTGCCGTCTTCAAGTACTAAGGACAATGATACTTCTTCTACACAGCTCCATTTCTTTGCTTCATCCCTCAAATTGGACAATCTCAATCCTACACACACACACACACACACACACACACACACACACACACACTATACAGAGATTGTGGCCAGCATCCCTTGGGTTAAAATTCCACATAAATAGAACGGAGACCTAATTGGTGCTGGCAGGCTGTGTATCTTAGTACATGTGCAATGCTGTGACAAAACATCAGAGACTGAATTGTTTATCAGCAGTCGAACTCTGTTTCTTATAATCTGCAGATTGTAAACTGCAAAGTCAGAGCTTACCCAGACTTAGTGTCAGATGAAGGCTCACTTTTGAGTTAAAAAAATGCAACTTTTTGTGCTGTCCTTGCATAACTAAAGGGGCATGTGAGTCAGTAGGCCTCTTTTATTTATATGCTTATTTTTATTTTAACGAGAATAAAGCCAAACAAAATAAAACAATAAAGTCAAAACAAAATAATGAAAGTGATACAGAGTTTCAAAACAAGATAAGAAATCATCAATGGCTACCACAATACATCTTATTATCTTCAAATTAACTGCCGGTACCATCAGACATAATAAAACAAAACAGAATAAAGCCAAACAAAATAAAACAATGAAAATGACACAGGACTTCAAAACAAGACAATAGGAAATTAATAATCGCTACCATAATGCCTTTTGTTATCTTCAAAATACCTGCCTTGACCATCAGACACAGGCATATAAAATTAACCAAAATTACAAGCACTAAGTGGTTTCTTTACTTCAGCTGTATCTTTTCAGAAATGTCAGGTGTGTGATTCCTAATTTCTACTGTCTGTGTCTCCTGAACTTGTTCTGGGTGGGCTGGAGGTCTGAGATTGTATTTTGCTCCTTCATGTTGACATTTCCCTGTGTTCCCCTGAATCAGCCCATTGCTGCATGCTGGGTGTTCCTGCATTGGCTGCCAGTCCCTGAGTGTAGTGGATTGGACCAGGCACTTGGGTTCCTCTGAGCCAGGGTTCCTAGACAGGTGGAGAGGCATAGGGATGAGTTCAGCAATACTCCCCTTAATGTGGTAGGACCTTGGGGCGTGGCTTCTCCCCTGGCCCATGCTGTGCTCTCTGGATCTGCAGGCTGTTTGCTTGCAGCCTTTGTGGCGTGACCTCTTCCTATAAAGTCTATTTGTTCACAGATTTGGTTCAGCTCTGATATTTCTTTGCTGATTATATATCTAGTTGATTTGTCTGTCTCTGACAATGGGGTATTGAGATCTGCTAAAACTGTGTTATTGCTTATTTGGTTTTCCATGTCTACCAATAACTGTCTTATATGTTGGGTGCTCTCGCAATAGGTGCATATATATTTATTACTGTTAAGCATTCGTGCTGTCTCCAGTTTCCTCCTTGACCCCAGTAGATCTTGTGTTTCTTCTTTGCTTGATCTTGGATTGATTTCTCATGGTCATTTGCTATTTTTAAGATATCTTCATTTGCATGATCACTAGCTGCAATTGTGTCTTGAAGATCTGAAATTATATTCTTTCTTTGGTTGAATCTGTTGCATAGACTTTCAGTGGAGGTTTTAATCTCCCAGATCTCTGTTTGGATCTGTTTCATGGGTTCCATTTCCCTCCTATGTTGGGCATTTTTTCCCATCTTTTTCTTAGCTTATCCTTTTATTTGTCTTCTCTGATATCTGATTTTAAGCACCATTTATTTTTGTACCTGAAAGATCATTCTCTCTATAACCATTTCCGTCTCTGTTTTTTACTTCTGTTGTTATCATTTCAGAAAGTCCCAATGTTTGACCTACAATTTCATCCACCTCGTTGAGTTCCAAGCCTGTTCGGGTGAGCTGGGGGTCTGTGACAGTCCCTCACCTCTGCATCTTGCCGTTCTCCACTTTGCTTTTTTCTTTTACTTTGTCTTCTATGTAGATGCCTACCAGCCTCCCATGACACACGGCTCCACCACTAGAAAGAAGGCTTCTCTCAAGGAGGAAAGTAGATGTCCATTCTTCATGGGTATCCTCCCGATCCTTGGTTCTTTATAGACAACCCAAGAGCGTACTTTCTTCTGGTGTTTACAGCTCTGTAACAATGTCGATGTTACCTCCCAGTGCTATGCTGGGTATAGAGCCAATCTTGGCCTTTGGATGTGGGGCTGGGACTGGTCTTCTGTCAGTGGAGTTCTCTAGAGTCCAACTGTTGTCTCCTTGCTGTTGCTTCAGACATGTCCATGTTGCTGGCCTTGATTACTTACCCTCAAAGGTGTGTGTGTGTGTGTGTGCACCAGCCTGTTTTTGTGGGTCTTGGGATTCCCCTTGGTTTTATATTCTTCATGATAGCCCACCATCCACAGGGGAGGCTAATGGAGGAGACCAGAAACATGAGCTCACTGTCTTCCACCAGATCCTGCCATCTGGGATATAATGGCGGGGTGCAGAGTGCGAACTCACAGAGACACAACAGAGGAGACCCACTTCACAAACTCACGGCCTTCCTCTCACCCCACCCTCTGTGATGCCACCAGGCCACTTTTATGATGGCTCTGATTACATTCATGAGAAAGCCACTTGCAACGAACCATTTCTGAATGTCCAGTCCTCTTAGCACCATCACTTTGGGGATTAAGATTGCAATATAGAAATGAGAGAGGGCACCATTCAGATCGTAGCTCTCTCTTTGTTTTAGATGCCAACGTCTTTCTAGTGGAGCTCTTGAGTTGAAACACATGTAGTTACTAAAATGCTCTTTCTTTAACTTGATTCTTTCATCTCATTCTTCATTTGTCCTATAGTGATTAGCACAGAAAAAGAACTCAGAAAATTTGCTGTTGTATCTCATACACACAAGAAGTCTAGGATCAGGAATGCCTAAGAATCTATACTTGAGATTTATTTTGTATTTCCCTCAAATGATGAGTAATGCTTTCTAAGTATTTTTATAAGGCATATATTCTTTTGCTGTACACCATAATAACTTTATTCTTGAAAGGGAACAATAGGTGGACCATAGGTAGAACTTTTATTACCCAGAGACTAAAATTTCAGAAAATATTATACACCAATTTATATATGAAAAGCCAAAAATATTGTTCAGATTTGTGTTTTCTTGCTTTTTTCTATGAGATAGAAAATAGATTTATTCACCTGGGGTTGATGTTTAAGACAATGTAACTGCTGTTTACTAAGTCATTCATTGACCCTAGTCAAAGCATTACTAAAAAGTGTTCTTCCCTGGACAGTATGGGTCACATGTGTAATCTCAGCTCTCTCAGAGTCTGAGGCAACATTACTTCAAATTTGAACCTAGGCTGAGAAATTTAGACTTAATGAGATATTGTCTCAAAATACAAAAAATAAGTCCTGGTTTTAATCTCTAATACTATATATACACACATACAAACATTAAAGTTCTTATTTGTGGTAGTTATTATGAAAATCATTGAAAATCTTGTAATTTCAAAACTCCTCAAGTAGACATATCTCAGTAATTAATTTAATTGAGAATTGTAAACAGTTATGGAGACACGTTAATAGGAACTTTTACTCTGCAAGCTAGGAGTCTTTTTTAATTACATTTTGAAAATTATAGTTAATTGAATTTTGTAATAATGAAATCAACTAGTATATTGGGAAACACTTACCTATTGCCTAGTGTATGTTTCATGCTCAAAAAGTATGGTACAAAAACAATTTTCTCACTATTTCTCTGGTATAGTAGAGTTATTCAATCTTTAAATGTTCATATCCTAATTCTCAAGACTTGTCAATTTATAATTTATGTAGCAAAAATAGTTGGCCGATGTGATTAATGTTCTTAATAAAAAGATCATGCTGGATTGCCCTTGTGGCCTCAATAGGGTCACAGGAGACTTTGAGTCATTTGTGGGTAAATGGCAGCACCCTGGAAGTGAGATAAATCAGGCTCACAACCTGATTTTGCATTGTTTCTGTTGTGAAAAATCCTGAGGGTAAAGAGGGACACAGTAGAGAACAGATACTGGGAAATGGGAAGAGTCAGTTCAAATGTCAAAGAAACAGGGAGAGGAAAGGAAAGAAAGGGATTTAAACAGAATGGAGGGAAAAATGGAAACAAATCTGTAAATGGGGAGGGGAAGGAGGGCGGAAGGGAGCAAAGCAGAATGGGAAAGAAAAAAGAATCAGGATCTGTCATGCACAGGTACAAATTCCCTACAATGAATGCGATCAGTATGAACTATAAAATATAAAAATAAAGCAGTAAAAAGAAAGATTATTCTGGTTTATCCGCACGGGCCCAATACAGTCACAAGAGCCCTGGAAAGGAGGAAGGAGTGTTACATACAGTCAGGTAAAGCCAGGGCAGTGACACAGCAGGGGGAGCAGAGGAGGAAAGAAAAGATGTCAGCACCAGCTTGAAAGATGGAAGGGGGCTCTGGAGCCGCGAGACAGGCAGCCGCCAGGAAGGGTGTAGGGCAGCAAACAGCCTGTGCCCGGAGCCTGCCTGGTGATGCAGTGATCTCTGTGTGTAGACTCCAGGGTAGATTGAGGAGAAGGCTGCGCTGCTGTAAATGACCGCATGTGTGGTAACCTGTTACCCCAACAGTGGGGAGCTAATAGCCTCCTTGTCAGTGGTCTAGACTTCCTAAGACAACTTCTGAATTCCTCAGGAGTAGGTGTCTTTTCTTGATTTTTGCAGCCAAGTGACGAGAAGACAGAAGTAAGAAGAAAAGATAAAAGAGAAGGAGAAAGAGAAGGAGGGAAAGAGGAAGGGAAGCAAGAAGGAAGGAAAAGAAGACAGAACAACAGCAAAAACCAGAGCAAGATGGTGAGAGCCAAAGCTATATTACAAACAGAGCAAACTGATGCCATTTATTTTACCGGAGAATTGGGGAGCTGCTAGAAACTTCATTGCTGCTGCTAAGACAGATGAATTTCAACACAAATAGCTACTCCAATGTCGAGCGCAATGAAGATCTAAATTGGATAAATAATAACCAGTATTGCTTTAAGAAAAGAATGACAGCAATAGAATTCCTGTCTTTTTCTTCTTCTGGAAGAATGACAGTGGTAAGGACCACCGGGTCATTTTCAACCACAAGGTGCATTCTTCAAGAAAAGGAGGAGCGGGAGTCCCTACTTCTGTTTTCCGGAGCTCTGCCAGTGTTGAATGGCACTGAATTTTTAAATCACACTCCTAATCCTGCATGAAACACAAGGAAACTGTGGCCTTTTGAGAAAAATAATCTCACTGGGTCTCAAGCCTCAGTTAAGAGTTGTGGTCAATTTAAGAACCACAGTCAGAATTAGTGTTTCAGAAACTCACATTGTAAGGTTTCCTCTCCCCAGATTCCAGGCCAGACAAACACAGTCCTTGGGTCCACCAGGGGGCGACCTTCAGATGCATTCTCTCCGTGGAGAGCCGATTTGCTCAGTTACAGGAATCCCACCCTGCAGTCTGTGGTTTCTTTATTGGCTGGTTTAGTTTTGTGCTTCATTTTGCATTCCTGTAAGAGGTAAATCCCTGGGAAAAGAGGAAACTTACTGCAAGTGAGTTCTTTAAGGTTTTAATACTTCTTGGATCGGTAGTTTCTCCTAGACAGAAATTTGGAGGCCCTGTTCTCTGCGTAGGAACACAGAATAATTGAAGGCGAACCCTTCTTCAGACCCTACGAAAGTAAGCTAGAGTTGTTGAAGCTTGTATCTGCCTTTCTTATGCATAAACTGAGATAGGTAATTATAAATCTTTTAAAAGATAGGGGATATTATTTTTAGAAGCATACAAGAAGCTAATATTTTTCTTCACATTCCTGCTGAATTACTCATAGTTTCTACACAAGAGTTGCACCTAAAGAACCTCAATCCCTGGATCAGTGTGCCTGAATATATAACTTGCTCTTTAATTCTCTAGAGTATAAACACAAGGATAATAATTGACCATCTCCACTCCCGTATAAAGATACATTTTTGGGGAGGAACAGCTCTCTCATTGCCTGATTCTTGGGGTTAACTTTGTACTGGAATTTTGCATGTTTTATATTTTGGGCAACTTTCAGTGTGTTTAATTATGTAAGAGACATCTCATTCCAGTTGTTCAATCTCTAAATTGCTTTCCTGTATTAGTTAGCTATTGCTGAGTAACAAACAAGTTTCATTTCAGTGGATGAAAGCCCAAGAAAAGGGATCTATAAATCAGCTGGACTTTTTTTTTTTTTTTTTGTCCAAAGGAGGGTCAGAATCACAGCTGCAATTAGCTGCAGGTGGAAAAATGTGTCTTTTCCCCCTTTACTTGGAATCTTTTCTATTCCTGCAGACAAATCTAGGGTGGCCTTGTTCAGCATAACTCTGACCTCTTCCACACAATTCGTCACCCAATTAGGCTAATCTGGGTTTGATCACACAGCAGTGACAGTTGTGAGAGAGAAGGTGGGAGCACATTGGGTCACCAGTGTGAACCTGGCATGTTATTAATTTCGATGCATTCTCTTGGCTATGACAAGACCCAAGATCAGTCAGAGGCAGGAGAAATAGACACCATTTCTTAAAGAGAAGAGTTGCAAGGAAACTTTGATACAGAGGTAAGTACAAAGAATACTTTTATAATCAAACCCTTGTATGTCTCTATCTATTTTATTTCCTGACACTACTTTGATAAAGAAAATTATGCTGAGTTGGCCTTAAGTTTTGAATACTGGATTTGGTCCAGTAGTTTTGACAACCTGCATGTAAGCCTTGAAAACTTGTTTCATCAAGTAACTATTTAGATCTTTCCCAAACTGTACAGGAACAACTGCCTGTGGATAGATATAAAAGAAATCTGATATGCGCAAGAATTTTAATACTTCAGTTTCATGGGATATCTTTACTTCTGTTGTTAATTTTAGGGAAAAACAGATGACAAAACAAAATCCAAAAGATTAATAAAACCTTAGTTCTTCTACCAATTAGCACAATGTACAACCTTTTCTTACTTTTCTAATTCCTTTTTCGTAGTTCTTGCATTTGGGGTTTCTTCTGAGCAGGGGTGATTCAGTACTGAGTGTGTGCCAATAATTAAACTGGTCTGAATAGGAAGTTTTGCAGGAACACAGGGAGGTTTTTTCACCTGTGGGGCCAAAGAATGTTAAACACCTAAAAATCCATTCTTGGAATGCCACCATTTTTTTCTTTTTCCACACTGGCACTGCCGTGTTCCTTTGTGTGACTGAGGCCTTTGTTCTTAGAGGTGTGATGTAAGCACTTCCACTGATGTTTCAGTGTCCTCGTCTAATAAAGACATCAGAGGGGCCTGCTGGCCACTAGGTTTTATCCCTAGTCTGCGTAGGCTTTCTGTGATTCTCTGTGTGATTTTTCACATGAATGAACTCTAAAAACAACACACAACTCCACATAACTCTTGCACATTCATCCTCTAGAAACCAGCCAGTATCGCTTAGGAGAGAAAATCCTCTTTTTTCAGTGTGTGGCTCTCATATTGATGCAGAATAAGGTGTTTTTTTCTCTAAATCTAAGATAAAAATGTCACCTAAGCAGCACATAAACCCAATCTCTCTTGTACTTTTCATATTTTCTTTAAATGCTCTTAGTTGCTGAAGTTTTATTTTTGAATATTTATGCAAAAAAAATCTATGGAAAAGACTTAGTTTAATTATAATGCACTCTTGTTAATAGTTTGTAAAGGGCCTTTGGGCTTCTCTTCAGTGCCGATTAATTATGGATACACTACACCGAAAGATTCAGGTATCCAATGGGGATATTTTTGATAAAGGCTTTTAATCATACAAAAGCTTCTTCTGAATTCTCCCTTTGTTGTAAAGAGACTCTTGCTTTTTTTATGAGGAAATAGCTCTGTAACAGTGTAGCTAAACAATAAAAAACCAGCTGTGATACATGTCAGGGTTCTTTCTCCTCCTAGACCCATTCCTCCAAATTTTAATTTCACAAAAGATAAAGCACTGAAGATATTCCATTCAAAAGCACACATATTCCTCAGTTTAATACCTATCTTGAATCTCTGCTTGTTTATTTATCCTAGAGAAGAAAGGGTGAGCCATCCTCATTTCTCTTTGTTGGATTATTACCTAGAAATACTCATATAGTATTTCTCTGCTGGGCCTGACTTACAGTTAGGGCATTAAAAAGTCTGTTTCTTATCACCAGAGCTAAGCACTTTTGAGCTCTTTTACTACATGCCAGGGAGAAAAGTTGAATTGGATTTTTGAGTCTGGGACTACTGGCAGGCCTTGCCTTGGGCGAGATGTTGAGGAAGTGCTCCCAAGAGGAGGGTAACCGCTCTTTCATAGCTGCTTTATTTCTGCCAAATGCTTCTTTTAATTTCTTTAGGAAAGAGCTGTTTGCAGTTGTGGTTGTTTTTGTTATATTGCCAGAAGAAGTAATAGTTCAGCTGTCAGCAGGTCTCCACGGAGTGCTGAGAGGTCTTGGAGTTCAGCCCTTTTGTGAACAAACTTTTACCAGTTCCCGCATCCTCCTTTCTTCTGAGCTGTCCCACGCTGTGGCCAGGTGAGCCAGCCGCCCCCTGCACTGTAGCTCTGAGCCACACAGCCAGGTCACCAGCTTTCTGACTTTGTCTTTCCAATGTGATTCCATCTACTTCCTTTTGAGCAGCATTTTATTTCTCTTTCTTTCTTTGTAGATCCTTCTTCCAATTCCCCAGCCAATGCGCTCTCTCTTTCCAATTCCAGGCTTATACTTGTTTTTTTTCTTTTTTTTTAATTGCCTGTGTCATGGTTTATGTCTGTGTCCCCCAGACCTCATGAGTTTGAATTCTGTGCATTTGTTATTGGTTCATTGTCTAGTGCTTGGGTTGATGGTGTCAGTGCTCCACCCACAAAGGGGTGGAGCCAGGATGTGATGTAGTGGTGGGAAGAACGTGTGTCTTGCTCTTTTTGCTGGTCTGGCTTGCTGTTTTGCAGCCATGCCCGCCGGCCTTGGAGCCAACTGAATGTGGACTGAAACCTCCAAAAACTGTAAGAAATAAACCTTTCCTTTCCCAACTTGGGCATCAGGTATTTTGCCTCAGCGACGGGTAAAAAGTAACTAAGACAGCCTGCAATACTAAGTGGAGAGAGAATAAGTTTGCCAAATTTTGAAAATAAAAATCTAAGACAGTTGACACTCAGTTACATGTTAAAAATATTATTTCAGAAAAATAATATTTTTTATAGTATCTCACATAGGATTGAGGATATAATTACACTGAAAATATTTATCTATCTGAATGTAAATATATCTGGGTATTTTATATGTTATCTGTCCATCCTAAGACAAGAACCTCATTACGTGTGTGCACTTAGCTGCTACCTTGAGTTAGATGTTTCTCTTAGGTTCCAAATACTTCGTTGCTTTTTCTCTAGCAGTACCAAGCACCGAGAATTCATGCCAGTAGGCACAGGTCAGTTTGGCTTCCTCACAATCTCTGCATTTCTATGGTAGCTCTTCAGCTATCAATAGAGTAAAACAGAACATGTGATTGCTCTAGTGACCTTTCTGCGACCTTTTTCTGGGACAGTAATAACCTCCCTGCTAAAATCCATATGCTTATAAAACCACATTTATTAATGCTTATACAGCACCTGTTTTAAAGTTCAGGCTCAATAGAGACACTCTTTTCATAGTTCAGGTCATTTTTCCAAAGAGCTGAAAAAGGGACATCATTTTTTTTTTCACTTATTTTAATCACTCGGTGCCTTTTTCAATTTATCTTCATGTGTGCAAGTGAAAAGACAGCGTAATCACAGATGCAGATGGCCTGGCTTTATTACTGTGAAACAGCATGGACCAAACTGACGGCTAACTACGCTATTTAATTACTGTCAGGGGAAAAAAGGATCAATAATCTAAAATCACTTTTATCATTTTGGGTGCTTCACATCATTTAACCAACTTATTATATACTCACTCTCTTAAATAACGAGTTGGTGGTTTCATTTATCTTTAAAATTTCAAACCAGTTAATTCAGAAAGATCCCTTAAATGTCACCTTTTACTGCTTGAAAAGCTTTAATAATGAGGTTCTTTTAGTGGTGGTTCTTACTAACCTAAGAGACTCATCATTTGGTAACTTTGACTTTATGATTTTTTTGGAGTCAAGTTATTGTCATGGTGCTCAAAATGCTGGTGGTGGGAGAAGGGATCGTAATTCACCATGGCTTTAAGCAAAGCCAAGATTAGTTCTAGATGACCACTTCGTTTCTATTCACAAGTCTTTGTGATCACTCCTTGTAAGATCAAGATTTTATATTTAAGCATCAGGTTCTTTATCACTCGGAAAAAGGTGGTGGAGGTAGCTGTGATTGAAGTTCCCCCAGGATAACAGGACTTAGAATTTGTAACTGAACATTTTACCAAAGCTCAGTAAGAGAAAAGGGACCAGGCAGATGTGCTGTCTATCTATTCCTCTAGGCTCCAAACTTCAGTATGTGGTGTAAACCAGACAGTAAGGATGTTGTAACCTGGGGCCCTTCATATTACCCATCTGAAATTACCATGCCATCCCATCTTATTTAGTGTTTCATATAAATAATTGGAGTAATGCAAGGCATGCAGTTTGCTACCAGCCCATTGTGGAGGGTGCTATATAACTCATGTACCTGATGGATGCTTCTATAAGGATTTGGGGCTCTGCTCAGATCCTGATACATAGATCACTGTTTCTCTTTGGAAGTCTACTTCTTTCTATCTTCTGTATACTATGACCCTTAGGACTTTTTTATACTTTTTCAGTGGCGGCTGGAAACCTCAAAATAAAGTCTGAAGATTGTGAACATCATTAAGCTCCAGGCCCCACCCTCCCAAAAAACACACAAAAAAATTTTTAGCCTTAAGTGCAAGGCCTAAGGCTTAATTTTGTTTATTGTAGTTTTTCCACCAATCTCATTTCTGGATTTATTTTTTTTCCTCTAGTTTCTTTTTGTTCTGACTTTCTTTTCTGTTTTTAAGCACTTTTATTTGCTAAATATATTAAAGACATTGTACATACAAACACTAAAAATCAAAGCAATCAATAACTTGATATTTTAAAAACTAAAAACATTAAAGGCAGAAAAAAATGGTCCAACTCTTTATTATGGATAAATTTTGCAATTTCCAGAAATTTCTAATCCTCATCACCTAACCATGAGTAAAGGAGTTATATTTTGGGATATGTTTTTATAAATTTTAATATAATCTTGGAAAATACTAAACTGTTTTCATATGTCTATTTTGCTCTCCATATATTGTTTTAAAATTATGTTTAACTGCAATGTGCCTGTGAACACATTGTGGAATTAAAAAATATATTTTGAGTTCTGCTAACCCAAAGGTAGAAAAAGCCACAAGACTATAAACTCCCAACTTGACAATAAAAAATCTGCATAATCTATTAAAGTCTAACATTTAATAAGTGTAGCAGGTTACTGAGTTCCTCGGCAGCCAAATGAACTAAATCTCTGCCAGCAGCAAGCCATTACCAGGGTTCAGACCCATGACCTGCTTCACCTTTTTCAGGATCAAAGGAGAGAGAGGGAACTGCCCTAGAAGATGGTAAAGAGAAATCAGTTAAAACGTCAAGAAATTGCTGAAGGCCCTTTTTTCCTTTGGTGCAGCCAGGTGTCCCGGGCACAAAATGAATCTGTAGTGCTTGAGATTTCTGCTGCCTCTCCAGGGAGAGACCAGGCAAGATTGCACTGTCCAAAACTTACCACATGTATGACAAAAAGTGTGGTTTTTATGGAAAAGAGAGGCATACATGGTGAGAAAAAAGCAAGTTCTAGGAGAAAAGTTTTTGTCCTAGTATAAATTCCTGGACATTATAGTGATGGTCTAACATGGCAGGAGGCCAAAGCAAAAAGACTTACCCTGAGGACCATTTCCTCCTCCCTTCCTACAATATATGGAAGCTGTGGTTACAGCTTCCTCTTTCCTTTCCTGTGCGCAGGAAGAGAATTCCAATCAGGTCCCTGTGTGTCATCAATGCCTACCCCAAGCACCATTTCTGGTCAGAAGTCACATAACCCTCAGCCCTTTGTATATCTGGCAGAAGAGAAAGACCAGTCTCATTAGTTCTGTGCTCCTCTCCACATCCTCAATAAAGGCCACTTTTTCTTTCCTTTTGCTTTTCTGTTATGCCATAAAATCCTAACAGTAGGCCAGGCTCAAAGTTGGACTGGGAGAGCCGAGAATTCTCCTGATATCATCAAATGGCTCATACCAGATAAGAAACAAACACCTGTAAGATCTATCATTATGAAAGATAAGAGAACAAAGAGAAAGACCTTGTGTGCTTTTCTCTACACTGGCAGGGACTTCTCACTAAGAGGGTGTGGGAATGCTCGGAGAATCGTGACACAGTGGATTCTCATTGTAGCCAAAGGTAATAGCAAGTCACCATAAGAGGACAGTGAAGTCTGTGGCGAGGTGAAGATGGCAAGGCCAAAACCCATTCCTTGCTCAAGTCCCAGATAGAGTGACTCGGTCAATTTCCTCTCCACCCTACGGGCAAGAGTGCATGCACACAGTCTCTTGGTGTGCGCACAGAAGGAAAGAGGAAGTTATAACCAGAGCTGAAGGGGAAGAAGGAGGTAGTACATTTGCAATATGCATGCATGTAAGCACATACACATCATACTGCAAGACAAGTGGGCATACCTGTCTCCACTCATGCATATTATGTAGCCTGGTCTATTAATATTCTACAAGTAAGATTTGACACACTAAGATTAGCGTATTTTCTTTAAAAAGCAAGCTGAAAAGGTCAGTCTCAGAGACCCTGGAATTTTTAGACAGAAATTTTAATTTTGATTGGTATGTTATGGAATCTAGTAGGTAAGTAGACAAAATGGTAGATACCTGGAGAATTTTGGTGTAGAATTATAGTCACATGTAAACGCATGGTATCCAATGTGGTGAATTGTCTTGATGGATTCTTCAGTACATTACTGGGTACTATTGAATGAGAGAATAAAGCTTGAAAACAGGTCAATAGAAAAAAGTTGTATTGAAACATGGGAAAACAAATAACTAGAAAGAATAAACAAGGATATAGGGGCAAAATATATTTAAGAACATTGAAGAAACAACATCTGAGAGATCCTCAGAGTTACAAAATACAACTAAGCACGAATTCATAAATTTGTAATAAATTTAATCAGAGCAAATACTAAAACAGTCAAAGGTAAGGAAATCATATTAAGTCTGTCAAAGGAGAAATTTAAAATTTAGTTTAAAAATCTTAATTTGATTTATCTTAATTTATAAAACAGGGCAAAGCCTTATTCTACAAAGTAGAATAAATACGCTGATGAAGAGACTGTTTTACAGGCAGAAAAGGGCTGGAAAAAAGCAGAAACAAAGAATGTAAAGAAAATTAATTGGTCACTTCAAAGTTACTTTATAAAACTGGAACAGGGAAACAGCACTGTAGAAACATAACTAATTGGTTGACCTCAGTTTACTTTGAATATCTGTGTGTGTAAGTGTTAAGGCAGAGGGAACTTCATTATCATGCCAATTAAAACTGTCTTGTTTGGGCAGTTTGGCTGGTATCTTCTCTCTTCATTTCTTGCCAGAACAGAAAACAAGTTAATTTGAGCTTGGTGATAGGGAACTTTAGCACAGCTGACTCCAGTATTAGGCCATGTAGAATCTTAGTCCTAAGCAATGGCCAAGTGTGAATTTTGTTCAACATGTTGAACATCAGAGACAAAGAGAAAATCCTGATGTCATCATAGGAAAAGAATTTAGATACATACACATAAATAGTGACTTAATTAATTTAGAATTTTGTTTTGTTTTTGGAAACTGTATTAGTTTCCCAGGGATTCCTTAAGAGATTACTGTAAACTGGTAACATAAAACAAAAGAAATAAATTTTCTTACAATTCTAGATCTCTCAGTGAAATCAGGATGCCACAGGCGATGTTTCCTCCCTGGCTGGTTCTAGGGAAGAATGTTCACAGCTGCTCTTAGCTTTGAGGATTGCCTCAGTCCTTGGTATCTAAATGCATCACACTAACTGCCATCTCTGTCTTTAGTTGGCCATTTTCTGACTTTGTGCTTCACTGTCTCCAAGTCCTCCTCCTTTATAAAAGTTCTGCCCTTTGAATTAGGGCGCAGCTTAATAACGTAGGGCCTCATTTTAAATCCAGTACAATTGCTTAGACTCTGTGGTCTCAGACAGAGGAAGTCCACAGTTTAACACATATCTCTTTCGGAACATAGCTCAACCCAGAACAGATGTCCAAGATTTAAACTAAATGAAATTGCAATCTGCATTTATATATTGGAGGAATTAATCTGTTAAACCCCTAAATTTTGATTAATTGGTTATATAAATAGTAACATGAAATTATAACAGAACGTAGTTTGTTGTGCATGAAAATAAACTCTTTAATACATTTGTAAGAAAAATAGGTATTTGTGCTTATATCCATGAAAGATGCAGACTTTTTAAAACAATTTATCCTTTGTTATTTTGCATGCAAATAATATAAACTGATAAACTTTAACACTTAGAATATCTGCACTCATTTTTATTACTATTTTACTATCCCATATTTGAACCTCTTATTTTCTGTTGTGATTAATCTACTTTGTAATGTACTGTTTGAAAAGTCATGTGTTTGTTTGTGTGCATGTGTGTGTGTACACATGCATGTGGCTCTTATGTGTGTAAGAACTAAGGACAAGGCATATTTATACAAAGTCACACTGTTGAATCAATCCTTGTCTCTAGGTTTATGAGCAGCTACTGTGACATGTGAAAAATGACCTTAATAGAGAGTTTTCTTTTGGAGATCCTATAGTTGTGCGTGATGCCATAGCCTAAGGTGATTGTGTCTTAACTTTAATGCTATTTTTTTTTTTTTTTGCCTCAGAGGCAATGTTTGCTTTAGTTACCCCAACTGACATTGGAATAGACTCATCAATGTTTTATTCATGAAAGTAGGTCCTGTGAATATAGTCCTCAATACACCAGAGAGATAAAAATATCACTGCAATTTCACCTAAACTAATCTGCAGTTGTGTAACAAATTGACACATAAATTAAATTTCCACCACTAATGCCTGCTTAACTTGTAATCATACTTCAGTTTGGAATTCTACTAAAGTAATTAGTTTAGTGTCAGATTTGTTCATCAAAGCTCACTGAAAATTGGAAAGTGTTGGGACTTCTGTTCTTAAACATGCTTTATGCAGGGAAGATTTTAAAGTCAAACTCATATTGCTATGCCTATTCTACATTTTATTGAATTTGATCAGCTTCTACATATTTTTCCCCTTGAGATTCCATTTATCCCCTCGTAGGAATGTCTGTACTTATTATTCTGTGTTTTTTTTTTGTTTGTTTGTTTGTTTACTCTTCACATTCAACTCCTCCTGGTGCTGTAGAATTCCTTATTTTCTCTATAATTGATCTTTGGGTGGTAGACAGTACTCACAGTGACAGTGGGTGAACTTTTCTAACCCACTGTCACTGTGACTATTGCTTTTTATTTTCAAGCTGTGAGGGGAAACATTATCTCATTTTAGAGCTGGTCTACCATTTGAGAGGCCTCGAGCAAAACCACCCAACCACCACACTGCCCTGATAAGCTCTGAGATAACAAAAATAGATTTTTTTAAACCATTACGTTTGGAGGAATTTATAATACAGATGTCTTTTAAAAATCTTATTGCTGCCAAGCGTGGTGGCACACGGGTAAGCCCAGCACGTGGGAGGCTGAGGAAAGATGATTCTTGCAAATTTGAGACCAATTTGGACTACCCAGCAAGTGCAAGGCCAGCCTGAACTGCATAGTGAAACCCTGTCTCAAAAAGACAAAAGACAAAATCTTGTTGCTGTCTTAACATAAAATCTTTACATTCATGTCGTTGTGCACTTTTGTTTTTATCTGGCTTTCTAAACTGCTTTATTATTAAGCATATAGTACAAAGCACCCATAAGATTGCTGTATACTTGGCAGATCATAATATTTTTCTTTAATTGCTTATATCTTCCTCCCTATTAACTTATCCATATACTGCCTTCTTGGAAAAAAAATTTCCTCCTTCTATTTTACTTTACTTTTTAAGTGTAATCCATTAAAATCAATATACCTTTTACATTTTATACAGAGCTAAAGTAGGATATTCCCACTACTTTCTGCATTGACTTAGTTAACCTTAGGATTGAACTGGTTATCAGAAACTGTTCAAAGTTGATTTTATAACTGTTAGCTAACTATATGCTTACCTGAATAAAATAAGGATAGGGCAACCAATTATTTCTGTTTAAAGCTTACAGGAAAATATGAACATACTTTTTAGAAACCTTTAGGAAATGCCTCTTAAATTTATTTTACATAAAATGTTTAATAGTGCTTGTCATGAAATGTTTCTACTTCAGTGAGTAAGAAATAATTTGAACCTCTACACTAGAAAATAAACATCTTTCCATTTAGGAATTTTTCTCACCCATATTTGTACTTTCTGAATCTCACCTAGGGACACATTATTTAATACCTTATTGAACTGAACTGGAGTGATTTGATCTCTGCTGTCATTTCTTTTCCCACCTGCTCATTAGTAAAAGTGATATTAGCATAAAATGACTAGAGGAAAGGAAGGACATTAACAGTGTATTTAATCTGCAGATTGAATAATCAATGCCTAAAGAATGGAAACTAAAATATTGTCTATATGAATGCACTTCACACTGATTTTTAAAGAACAGTTGATTGATCTCATATACATCCTGGAGTTACATGTCCATCATTTGACAAATAAATAACTTCAGCTATTACGTTACTTAAAAATTCACACTAAACATCCTCATCAATGCCTGAAAATATCTGAAAGAATGGAAATAAAACTTTCTTCCAGGTGAGCAACTTAATTTTTATGATCCTGTTTCCACTAAAAACGTAATTAGTGACATTCTCTGAGATGCTTTTAAAATACCTTCCATGACATTCGAAATCTTTCCAATATGGATTCTTACCTTCTATTCCATGCCCCACTCTGAGTGTCAGAATTAGCAAACAAAATCAAAAAATTTAAGAAGCCAGTTAAGTTCAAATTTCATGTGATCCCACAAAATACTCTGTAGAAGTTAGTTGCAGCAAAAGATAATTGTTGTGATGATTTGGATCTAAAATGTTTCCCTTAATTTTCATGTGTGTAGAGGGTGATCATAGTGAGACAGCACGGTATTGATCAGTGGATTGGATTGATGAGTTTGGCATCTGAATGTGCTGTCATGAGGCAGGCTGAGTTGGAGGTGGCTCTCTGAAAGGATGGCCTGGAAGGGTGGACTGGTGCTCCTGCTCCTCCCTTCTTTCCCCATTCCCTGGCTTCCATGAGCCAAGCACCTTTCCTCCGCCATGCCTGACTAACATCTGCTTTCTTCCTTGAGCTAGCCAGCCATGGACTAAAACCCTGAGCAAAATAAACCTCTCTTCCTGTAGCTGTGGTTATTTGTTATTTTGTTCCAGTGATGGAAAATTAACTAGATTGTCTTCCAGAATCAATATGGAAAATCAGGACACATTAGGACAGTTTGTTTGACTGTAAAATATCAATTTAAATGATAAACTACATGTTAAGCCAGATGAAGAGTTCCTATAATATAGTTTAAAGATAAAAATGTATTTGGCAAAATGTTTGGTTAGCTAGAAACTTCTGACAAATTAGCAAACACGGGGAAGATTTCACCCTTCATTGTTGCTGATAAAAAGTTGCTTTTTCCCCACTAATTTATTTATTATAATGACTTAGTCTACCTGAACATCATGCGATCCAAAGAAACGTGAGTGTTATTTCCATAAAAACTCTCTCTGCCTCCCCATATAGACACTTCATCTAGACACTGCTCATAGATACTGTTAAGTTATATGTAACATTAAAAACAGAAACTACAAAAGACTAAAGAAACAATAGCAAAAATACAAAATTTCTGAATTATATTCAGATTGGTTTAAATGTAGTGGAATTGTTGAGTCAATTTAAAGTAGTCTAATACTGAAAAAGGATGAGTGAATGACATATCTTTGCAGATTTATGATTAAAAGTAAAATGCTTGTGTATTCAGCATGTTCTGTTGTGTTATTTTATTCCAAAATTTTAACAGCTAACACAAAGCTAATCATTTTCTTATAAAATTAGATATGCAAAAATATTTATTTGTATGATAAAATTATCCAATACTATTGACAAATCTAAAGAAGAAAGAAACAACGCAAACAGATGGGCTTCATTGTTTAGAAAGATATCTCTTTTTATTTTAAAAAGCAAAACAGAAAAAAAGAATAGAAATGATACAGAATTTTTTTCAAAAAGTAGGTAATTAACACTAGTCAATACACTGCATATTGTTATCTTAGAAATAGTTGTTCAGGTTAAAAATCTAAACATTAAAAATGATCAAAATCAAACAATGACAGCACAAACTGTTCTTTTTGATGAACTAACAGAGACTAGTAGCATAGTTATCTAATTGTGTATATATACATACATACATTTATGTGCAATATACATGCATCCATTTTATAGCAGCACAATTTGTAATAGCTCAATCTTGGATACAACCCAAATTGCTCAACCCAGTTGCTCAGTTGATGGAATACAGCCCATCAACTGCAGAATGGAGAAAAAAGATGTGATATTTTTATACAATGAAATATTCCAAAAAGTACAAAAAGAATAATCTTGAGGCTTTTATAGGTAAATTGAGGCAACTTGAGATCATACTCATAAATAAAATAAATCGAATTCACATTTATAAATATATTGTCCCTCTGGTGTAAAAAAGATATCTCAAATTTATGCAGTTTGAGCATCTTTCTGCTAGTTAGTTTATCTTTCTATTGAAGACTTAGGGGCTCTTAAACTCTTGTTATCTTAAATAAGGGTGTTTGGTCAATTACTCTAACTTCTTTTTATGCTGTTTTTTTTTAAAGAACTCATTTATTTTGATTTTTATTTGACTTATTTCATAATTTATCAATTTATTTATGGGTTATCAGATGTCACAGATTTTGAATTTCTCTGTTCTCTGAAAGCTATCTCATAATAAAGAGACTCTGGGATGTCTGTATTTTGTGTCTGTATCAGTGAGTGATTGTTGGTTGTATTCTTTCTGACAACTCTGGGAAATATTAGCCTACAGATTCCTCAGCGAGGAAAACCAGAGCCTTCAATTTATGGGTCTATTTTAAATATTTCTGTTTCCTAACTAATTTAGTTCCCTTTCACTAAATAATACAAATATGATCCTTGACAACTTCTGTAGCATGGAGAGTTTTTATGTGATTCTCTTAGTATCTTTCAATGTATAATTATCCATGTAGGCATTTTATTTCCCCTACTGTTTTATAAAGTGTTTGAGGGCAGAGATTAATGTCTTCTATATTGTTTTATGCACCATAAGCCCAGAGGAGTACCTGGCACATGATGAGTTGTACAATGAATGTAGCTGCGTTAAACTGAACTGATAAATTTCCCAGTCCAAAACCTAGTGACTCAAGCAGGAGAAGTGGCCAAGTACTTTAGCATAAATGAACAATTGTGACTTCCTGATGGAGGAAAATTTCAGGAAAAAGATGCCTCTTTTTGGTATGCTGTAAATAACATGTCCTGCCAATACCCCCGACATACTGTCCTGTTAGAATGAATTATTTTCCCTTTGGGCTTATGGACCACAGAGCAGCATCTTTAATTGTAAGAATGAGATGACTGTTCTTAGTGCTGACCCTGAGGCTTTCTTTTTTCTCTCTGCAGATTATGTGAAATTCAAACAGAAATGAAAGCAAATGCAAGAAGTAGAATGACTTTGGGGTCTGCCTTTTATCTGAGTCAGTTTTTTTGTTCTTATTTGCAAAACAATTTATTGGGCAGAATTTAGCTACATTGGGCCTCAAATTATGATTGTACTTAATACGTAGGCAGGTGCATATATTAGTACTATCATATGACTACATTCAAAGAAGTTGGTCTTTTTGCATCTATTAATTCCAGGGCGAAGATTCCTTATTCTCTACCCAGTTGCAGCATAAACCAAGACCATGTGAGGACATTTCCCTTGTTGCCCACTGCTTTCCTCTGGGAGCTCTGGTTACACAGCTTCTCTCAAGTTCAAAAGGCTCAAACACACCTTGGTATGTTTTCCCACATTTAAAATCTTTCTCTCTCCAACTTTCGTTTACATATGTAGTGTCCTACCTCTACTTATGTTCCTCTTTATAAATTCCACAGTATGCGCTGTTGAATAAATAGTACTTTTTACCTTTCTGATCCACCTACTGACCTAGAACACTTTAAATGGAGGGAGGTAAAAGGAAAAAAATGAGAATAGAAGGGAAAAAGGAAATGAAGCTTTTGTAAATAAGGGGAAGCCAGGTTGAAGGGGAGGGATGGAATTGGGGAAAAAGGAAGAATCAAGATGTTCTATGCACCCGTCCAGATTTCCTATAGTGAATCTGATCATTATGCTTGTCTAAAGTGTGCCAATAAAATTCATTTAAAAATAAAGCATTATGTGAAGCAAAAAGAAAAAAATTCTTATCTACTTTGTTTTTGTCTAATAGCCAAACTGGGCATCTCTGACTTGTGTCTACTTCTCTTTTACAAATTTCAGGCCACGTTTTTCAATATTCGTGCCTATTTCAGTTATAGATAAAATGTGAGTAATTCTTTTTTACATATGATCTGCTGGTAGGAGTTAATCTTGTTTCTTCTATTATTTCTTGAGTAGAAAGTTCTCCACAAAAACCAAATGCAAACTGCTGACATTCATGTACATATGTGCAACCAATTTTTGCTGTCTGACAGATGCATATAGATAGAATTTTAATAACGTTCTATTCTGCTTTTCTGTCAGTATTTGCTAGCTACATCTTACCTTTGATTTGCCTGGGAAACCCTCTTATCATGCAAAGGATTCTGATTCAGTAAGTCAGCCTCAGGTAAAACCTATAAACTCATGTACTTTAATGTATACCTCAGGTCATTTTGACAGACATGAACATTGGCAAATATATAAGAACAATTATAGTGAATGCCTGATATTTTCAATTATTAATTGAATGTTAATTACATAACTTTTCAAATATGTCTTAATCTCACATAAATTGTTTAAAAATTCTAGAAGTTTAGGACAGTATATGAAGGCAGTGGATTTGTTCATTAAATCTTGATAACCATTATTGAGTACCTCTAGTACACCCGACTTTGGAGATATTGTAGCTAACCAAAGAGGGCAGAAATTCTTTCTGGTTGTAGTTTTGATGAAATGACAGGCTACAAAAATAAGATAAATTAGTAAAATATCTATATTTGATTATAATAGCTGGTAATAATTCAAAGACTAGTAAGACAAGGATTGATGGGATTGAAATTTTACGTGGTTAGGCCAAAGAAATAGTCCCTGAGAACTTATTTAGCATGAACCTTGAAGAAAATACTCGATGGAAATAAGATCTGGCCTGGTCAAAACCTGTGGGGCCAATCAGGATAGAGATTCTTTCCATTTTCGATTCCCGTCTTCCTTTCCCTGATGTCCTTTCAGCCCTTACAGACCTGGGACCCATCAGGTTTCTTTGGTTATAAGGAAAGAAAAAACAAAGCTTTATGAAACAGTTTGTGAAGCTGTAATTCTTGTTTTTGTTGTTGTTGCTTTGTTTTTAGCTTTTTTCCAATTCTTATAGTAAACAAGCGGCTTCTCATTCAGTGTTGTATCTGATGATGACAACCTCCTCACTCTTTTTCTTTGAATTATTATTTTAAATTCTTTTGACTATAAGAAAGAAGAAGCATAATATTCATCTGTGAATTTTTAAATGTATAAACTAACACATAGATACTATGATCATGAAGTTTTGAGTGAAGTTCAGCTATCTGCTTTTGAAAGAGTGGCATTTGCTGTGGATGATGACGACATTTCTAAAAATTGTTGCCTGTATTGGAAAATAAGGCATGTGTGACATTTCTAATTTGAAAACAATATCTCTTCATTAATTCTGTGTTATGAATGCCATTTCTAGACTAGAGTTTCTTTGGTTTTCCCTGATTCATTCTATTATCTAACGTTTTCCTCTGCAGAACTATTTTTAAAATCTGTTTTACTTTATCTCTGGTTGGGGTTTATTTCTGCTGGTATCTTTCTATACTTACCTTGTGGGTGCATGTTATTAATTTGCATGTAAAAGAGACATTAGCTCTGCTTGAATGACAGAAATGTGTTTTAAGTTTTAAAAAATGCAGTTTTTAATAAATCAGCTCATTTATAGTACTAGGATGTGAAAGTGATAAGACTACTCTGAAATATAAATACAACATAAAATATAAACATCTTTCATATTGTATAAATATAAAATGACAGTATATTTTAATTTACTGCATATTTGTTTATAAATAGAGAATTAATCTTTTCTTATAAACAAATGATTAATAAGAAATACTAAAATACCAAAGATGCATGTTATAAACTGACTAATTTTGAGTCTGAATTTTGAAACTTTTTCTTTGAAATCAATGTCTACAATTTCTGAGGGAAGATGATAGGAATTGGGAATTTGTGGAATATTCATGTGTTAACTTTTAGTATCCTGGAGAAAATGTTCAGTCCCTAACCAGTTCCTAAGCAGTTTCCTTCAGTTTTTCAAGGATCCAAGACTTGTGAGAATCTGATTCTCATCTCCAGCAGTGTAGACAGCAGAATCCTATTGTGGTGATTCATTTTTTACAGGTCAGATAGCTGGACTTCACTTAGAACTTCATAATCATAGTATCTATGGGTTAGTTTATACATTTAAAAAATTCACAGATGAATATTATGCTTGCTAAAGTTTGAGAACCATTTATAATATTCTTTCTTATAGTCAAAAGAATTTAATCCTCCAAGTCAGAAATTTCTTCTTCTTATTTCTTGAAAGTAACCTAAAAAACAGCTGTACTAGTGAGTTTTCTATCATTATGGAAAAACTTATCTGCGATAATGAAATTATAGAGAAGATAGGTCTATTCTGGATCACAGGTTTGGAATTTTCAGCCCGTGATGGTTGGCCTCTGTCATGGTTTGGATCAAGTGCTTTTCAAAGCGTTTGCACTTTCAAAGGGGTTTTCAGCAGGTACCTGCATCATGAAGCCTGTGGTCTAATCTGTAGATGATCCATTCATGAAATAATAAATTAAAGGATTATAAGAAGGGCATGGAAATTGGAAGGGGTACTAATTGAAAGCAGTCAACCATGGGGGTCTAGGGGCTTTATCTGGTCTCAGCTCCTGCCTTTGGGCCTCATTTGTCCTTGCTTAGCTTCCTGGTTGCCATAAGATGAACAGCACCCCATTATCACTCGTTTCCAATGTGATGATTCTGACTTGTGCCTTGGTCACAGCAACCCGCTGTGGATGGGAACCTCTGAACAAACGCATTGACAGAAATAAACATGTTCTCCTTGAAGGCCTTTTTCTCAGGGCTCTAGGCATAGTGATGAAAAGCTGCCACACAATTCCAGTGCTTCAGCCAAGGGAGCAACACATCACGGCAGGATCTTGTGGCAGAAAAAAACTGCTCATTTCATGGCTAGCAAGCAAAAGAGCAGAGGAAGAGAGTGGGATTCCTTTCTGAAGTTAAACCACCAAGACCCACGCGCTTGCCAAGAGGTGCTATCTCTCACCACTGCCACTGTAGATCAAGTCTTTAAAACAAGGATCTTCAGGGGGCACTCAAGATCCAGACTAGCAACAGACTGCATAGTCTGTGATTCAGCCTCATGTCATTCCTGTTACACATTTATTCTGTCTCTCTATAACGAAGTCCAGTTTGCTTGGCAACTTTGACACTGGAAAGTGGAGACTTCAGACCATTGAATTTTCAGGGCTCTATTCCACTTGGAGCCCTAGTTCATAATATCTTTCCATTTTTCTTCTTACCTGTGCTCAAGTTAACTTTGTCAGAATGAAGTCCTTCAAGAATAGGACAGGGTGTCTAGGGGAGGCACTCCAGTTTCTCAGGCTAAGCAAGTTTTTCCTCCTGTAAAGCTTTGTACACATTCCATTGCCTTATGCATTGAGTATTTAAAGTTAGTTCCCTTAGCAGACAAAGCATACTCCTAGGGAAGAAGTTTTGAGGCAATTTTTGCTTTCTCAGAACCTAGAAACTACTTGGCAATCACAAAGCATGACATAAATATTGTTGTAAGAAAAGAAATTGAGACAACTACAGTTTCTGTGGCATAGATTGATTATGATACAAGGTCTGATTCTTGTGCTATTTTGTATTTGATTCCAATCTTAGCTCTTTGATAGAAACTTAACATGTTGAAAAATAAAAATGTCCCAGGAACATTTTGTTCTCTGAGTAGATGTTTACTTTAATACTTCACAGAATCTAGAGATTCCATTTTCTTTAGACTAAATGAAAGTGTGTGATGTAAAATGAACTATTGTTTAAGACTAGTTTTCAATTTGAGCAAAAGAAAATGTGAATTTTAAAATGTTACTGAAGTCTCTGGCATAGCAGTAGTCGTTTTCTCTTCACTGACTGAGTTGTAGAACAATGGCATCGTTTGTCTATAAATGAGCATCACATGAGCACAAGAGGCTTGATAATAGTAATGGGCTAATGGCTTTGAAACAAATACTCATTTGAGTTTTCCTTGAACTGTTGTGAGTTTATTATTCCCAAAAATCTGTATTTGACTTTACTCTAAAAATGTTTCATATAAGTCAGAAAAAAATGATGCATATTTTTTCTCTGAAACAATTCTTCACACACTTATGTGTGATCAAGATTTTGCAAGATATGACTAAAGCAATGGAAAAAATGTGATCTCAAAAATTCATGAAATTCTAATTTTAAGACTGAAATGATTAAGTACTTATTTTGCTAGGTACTTACTATATTTTTACTGAATAATCAGATATGCAAAAATTTAAAATTTAAATTTTTGATTTACTGGGATCTACTGACTGAAATGGATAGAAACTTTTGAAAGGGAATGTTATAAAACATAAAAATATGCATGCAAACTTCTAACTATAGATTTAGCCTAAACTATGCAAAAAACTGAAAACATTTGATAAATACATTTATTGAAAAGTTTAAAAAATGTTCCAACATAAAAAAATAGAAATTTGAATAGATGTATTAGATTACATTGGTTTATAATTACTATTGGATTTCTAATAAGATATCTTTTATATATTTTGGAAAATAGGATATTTATTTATTTATGTGTAATAAAAATGTGGCAAAAATTATGATACTGTTTTAAAATATAATGAATTAACAGTTTTTGGAAATAGTTCTCAATGAATGGCTAACCATGGTTCTATGAAGTACCAAAAATGTCCATAAATTACACTAGTAAGTGTTGGCTCTGGATCTCATGACTGACATTTTACAGTCACTATTTTTTTTTATACTTTTTTTTTCTTTTTTCTTTTTTATCGGTACCGGGGATCGAACTCACGACTGCCTGCTTGCAAGGCAGGTGCTTATGCCGCTGAGCTAAATCCCCAGCCCCCACTATTTTTTCTTATAGGCAATATAAAGCAAATCAATGAAGCTTATATAAAGGCATACTCTATTCCAAGCTCTAGGCATCTTCATAAATCAAAAATATTCCCTCTTGAAGGATGTTTTGACACTTAGATGCCTTCTATTACTTTGCGTGATAAATTTCACGCACATACACACACATTTTACTTACATGTATTGATGCCCTGTTGAATGAAGAATGTCAAGTTCATCCATACTTTTTATTGAAGGGTATTATATAATATATAGTCACAAAATACATGATTGAAAGATTCTGTAAAAGGAGATTTTTTTCTTGGCAATGATGAATGAATATTGTCTATGTCTATCGATTCATCTATGCATATGTAAGAGTTCCTGAGAAGGTTCTTTAAGGGAAACAGCTCAGTGTGAAGGCTCCAGGTTCAATCTTCAGAATCACCACCACCTTCACTAAAAACAAAACAACAACAACGACAAAAATCCTCCTCAATTTTGAACTTTACCACATGTCCTTAGAATGCTATTAACTTCACATAAAATGCTAATGTACATTCACTGGCCCCCTTCAAAGTCACAGTATGAGTTAAAATCAATATTTGTTTTCCCTAGAATTGTTGAATTTCCCTCTCTCAGTGCTCCTTAGATTATATGGTTCTTGCCTCATTTCTGGCATATTGTTTAGTGCTGTTTATTGATCACTTAAGTTTTTTCAAACTATCCAGAATGATATACCATGAAGAAGGGACCAACTCCTCCTCTTTACCTTGTACCACATTGTGTGGTGAATATATTTTTCCCTATTAAAAAGTGACTTCCTTAGAGAGAGGGTAACTAAAGAGCTTGTCAGGACAATCACTTTCTCTAGTAGATATCCATGAACTTTGTTTCTGACTTTCCTTCCTATCTGGATCAAGCTCTTCTTACACAAACACCATCGTTCATAAAGCTTCTTGTGTTAATCTTTGGCATACCTGCCCCAAAATTGTTCTTCACTGAGAAATAGCTCTTGTCCCAGGAAAGCGATCAAAGCTATAGACTTTGTTGCCTGCACATGAAATGTGAACAAAGTACACAGTGAATGCTTAAATTTAGGGAATTTAATATAGCCAAAAGACACATTGTCATCAATCCTCCCCAAACATTACAGCCTGGATTCTAACACAATTACCCTGTTGTTCTTCTTCCTTTCTGAACAGTTCTGGAAGTACCCTTTTGTGTCTATGAGGTACAGTCTAAAATAGGGTGCATGCTACTAAGTGCCATCCTATGGAAAAATTTGCTCATAAAGCTTTATGATCTTTCCTTATTCACCTTATTCATTGGGTTGGCTTTGTACTGTATGAGTTTTGGTTCTTTCTCAAATTCAAAGTGACCACAGGAGGTAAATGTTGTGAATTGATACATGACAATGAGGCAGCAATGACAGTGAAACTAAAGACACTCATGGAGCAGGACATCCAGAACTGCTTCAAAAATGCATAGGAACAAAAGAGAAAGAGTGTTCAAATTGAGTGGAAACATGATTTTCATCATACTAGGTAAATAGTGTAGCTGACAGAATTTTTCACAGGAAGAGTTTTAAATAAAAGCCCAAACTTCTGAGTCTTCTAAAAGCTGCACCATCTCTGATAATAATTCACTATACTAAATAAGGAGCCTACAGATAAAGCAATGACTTCAATCTTTAATTGCCCAATAAACCGAGGCTTCTTTTGCTCAATTCAGATGGAAATATCAAGTCAGCAAAGTGCTACACTGAAAGTCCCAATGTTACCAGATTTACCAGGTAGTGCTGGATGCCAACAGTGGATTCAGCCAGCTGTTGTGTTTCCCATCATCACCGTCCAGTGCTGGCTTATGCTAGACACCATAGTCAACTCTGCTGGGTGCTAGACTCTGCTTCAGGTCTTCACTGGTTGCTGGTCTCTGGAGTTCTTCACAGTTAATAACTCTGAAAATTAATGCCATTTTCTTGAAAATGATCTTGCTGTTCACACTACTCAAAACAAGAATCCCAAGTAGATTTTGGGAACTTTGGGGACCCACACTACCCAAGAAATAAATCACATACAAACTTACAGGAACACCAAAGTGGCTCTTTAACAGGGCCTGTGCTGTAGCCCAGTGAGATCAGTACAAAGAGGTTGCCCTCCTTGACCTAGACTAAATTCAAGATGTGCCCAGGGAATGCTGCTTATATAGTTGCTTGCAGGCCTGTTTTCAGGACCAGGGCGAAAGTTTTCTGTTCATGTTGAGTATGAAAATAAGGTGCCTGCATATCTTATTTCCTGATCTCCACTATTCCAGGGTGACCCCTCTTTGCTTCAAAAAGGCAGCAATGTGGTTGTGAGTGGGAGAGGGGCACCGTGGTGTCCATCTGCACTCAGACCGGAGTGGAGAATGGTGTTCTGATAGCCAGGGAGGACACTGAAACAAACTGTCCTGTTCATTGGGGTGCAGAGCAGAGGAAGGTGAGGGAGAAGGACAGACAGCTGCTAGCCAAGCCACACATCTCGCTCTTTTCAGCAGGGGAAGAATGAGAGAGGCAGCGACTTCTCTGTCTCACCTACAGGCATCTAAATTTAGTTAGACCTTTGCCCAAGTCTCCTCCCTGACTTCTGTGTTAAAGCTTGAATCATTCAGTTTACTTTGCTCTGTGTTTTCAGGCATATTGGCCACAAGGAATTGTAGTTCCATGGCACAGTCCAATAAAACTCTGCAGCAAAGTATGGACAGACAGGAATGCTAGTTTTCTCCCAGAGACTGGAACTCCTGGAAACACCACACACACACACACACACACACACACACACACACACAAAAACACACAAACACAAACTACTTAAGGAATAAAATTACTTGTTACAAAGAGCAGTCTCATTTTATTCCAGCAATGTCTCCCTTAATTCTTAATTTCTCTGTCACCCCAGACTCCTTCTAAGGTCTGGGATCGGAGCTTTAATGAGCTAGTAAGTCTCTTACTTCTAATCTTTTAATATAGTCACATAAAATAAATATGAAATAAGGATAAAAAAACAAATTCACAGAAAATCCCAGGCCTTCTGACTGTGGAGTTGGAGAAAAACATTGCTTCTAGAAATCCCTTTTGGCAGCTTCTACACTGCTATTTAAATGCTTCACATGGCTCTTTGCAGAAACTGGTCTATTCTTCTAGAAAGAGCAAGGATTGTTAGTTTTTCATAGCAAGGTCATGACCAATAACATTTGTTCTATATGAGTTCTCAGGCTGGGTTTATGTCATTGTCATGCCTTCCTTTCAAAATCAGAACTTTTCCATTGTTGTTAAGGAGGTTTGTTTTCTCTGGTGGCCTCAAGGAAATGATAGGTTTCTTCTTTCATTATTCATCTGGGAGAGTTGCAGTTTTAGGCATTGCAAATCTGAGCGTTTAGCTGTATGTGTCTAGCACTCTCGTTTTTCTCTCTGTTCTCTTCACTAATTAGAAAGCTCTACATACTTCTGGCGAGGAACTACAAAGTCTTTTGGGAACAATGCAAAGAGAAAAATACCCACAGGTATCCACTGAAGCTCAACTCAAACTTCCGATTAACTATCTCCTCACTACCAAGTGGATTACAAAAGGAAACAGTCTTCCTGATCATATGTTTCAAGGGTATATTTTAAAGCCTTCCAGGTTAGAAGTATAGAAATTATATTCTTTGATCCAAAATAGTATTTGAACCTGAACAACTTTATGTTGTATGCTTTGATTTTCTCATACGCCTTATAGTCTGGAGAGAAATTTTTCAGAAAAGACACACACACACACACACACACACACACACACCACACAGACACACACACATAACGAAATAGGCCAGTAAGGATTAAGACTCCATTGATATGAAGATCCAGTAGTTCCAGACAGGGACTTCACAGCAGACAGTCATTAAATAGTATTAAATGCACTGTCTCCCTAAGACATAGAAATCATAGGTACTAAAGTGGGAGTAGGGTCAGCAAATATACTTCCTGTTCTTAGTGGCGACGATGGAAGCTCACCAGGTTACAGAGGGGAAAGGACAACGCAAATCTGAGAATTAAGGGCTGTGAGATCACAGCAATGTAAGGATCACAAAGCTGACAGCTCACAAGGATGAAGTGTCTTGAGACGACCCTGGCATTAGTGAGTCAGAGGTAGGCGCTGAAACTGAGGGGTAGGAGCGAAGACCGCAATCCTGTTAGGAATAAGCCTGGGAATCCACTGAACCTCAAGTAGGAATACAAGGGCGCCTACGCTGGGGAGTGTGTAGAAGTCCTTTGGGAAAGTCATGACTGAGACAGCATCAATTAAATAAGTAGCAGGGGCTGGCATGATGTGGAAAAGAAGAAAGACATGCTTTAGTTGTATTTTCAAGCTGATAGAAATGAGCAAACCATAATGCAATAACAGTATAATCCAGCCTAAATACAACAACAAATACCCTCACTTTATCTTATGAGAATAAAATTTATATTAATAGTAATATTCAAATTTAATTCATTTGAAATTCCCCTCCTGGCTGTTTCAGGATTTAATTTCTTTTCTCATAGCTTTCCTCATTTAGGAAAAGATTCTGCCTTTCATTTTAGGACAAAGACCACAAGGAACTGGCTTCTTTCCCCACAATAGCTCCTCTGTGAGAAAGCTGTTTGGGCAGATGGAATGGAATTCCAATGATTCTTCTGGGCACAGACATTCTCTGAAGACAGCAACTCAAAGGGCTCAGGATGGTAAAGGTCCATGGCAGACTGGGATATGGTGAGACAAATGAACTCATTCGTCTTAAGTGTTTTCACCTAGACTTTAGAAAGAAACATCCTAAGTTTAAATATTCCGTTTTCATTGTCAAAAAAATCCTTGGCTTTACTAAATAACTTTCTTTCCCATAGGATTTCATACTAACTCTGGGATTAAAAGAGAAACAGAAAATCAGCTTTTTCTTTCCAATTACTTAAGTATAAAGTATTTTTGTTTTCTAAACAACTAAAACAATCTCATATTTAAAGAAGACTTCTATTGTTTCTAATAAATAGCATATTAACCAAAGTAAATTAAAGCAAAATAAAATAAAAATTAAACCAAGATCTTTCCCATTAGTACTTAGATAAAACTTAGTGTGGAATTGGGCTATTATTCTTTCCAGCTTCCATTTAAACTCAGTAAAATCCATTTAGCTACCTACCGCAGCTAACAACAACTGTGGTTTCTCTTAGTATTTATAAATTTAAACTTCTCCCTATTTTCCTTGACATTGTTTCCCATTGTGATTTACTTATATCTTTCTGACTTTCTCATGTTTAAAACTTCTTCTTCACTGATTTCTCTTATTACTCTCTCTAGCTTAGGTAGAAAACAACTTTAATACATGCATTTGCCTGTGTGCCATTTAGATCAGAAAATGGTCTAGGTCATGAGCATTAGAAATAATTCAGGATTGCTAAGGATAAATAAAGTGGGTGAAAGCAGGAACAACTTGATGATTTCTGGAGTGTGTAGTGGAAAGAGCCTTTCTGAAATTTCTGCTAATGAAAAAAAGCCTGCATTAACAAGCACTGGTTTTGTGAAGAACAAACCTCCCAACAAACTCTTCTTGTTACATAGTTTATTCTGTATTCAGAGTCCTACGAGAAAGCCTGAAATTGCCTTATAATCAAATGCCTGATCTCCAACAACATTGAAGAATGGAAAAGTTGGAATAGACTTGCCACTTGACCTTCATATTTAAAAATGGTCACTTTTTCAAAGTCTAAATATATGCAGATTTCCTCAAAGGGAAGCATGAGAAACAAGAGGAAAGGTTTGGGATTGAGTGACCAGAATCTGCCAAAAGCTTAGCATGAAATGCAACTCACTACCCTAACAATTTTATCTACACTTTGAGGGAATGTACTATATGCTTACCAGATTATTACTATTTTAGAAAGTGATTCAATTTTTTGTCTTTAACATTCTAGAATGTATCCCTCATGTAATTGTGTATACTCAGGATTCATGAGCATTATTAGACTAACAGGAGTCTTAGTATAGATGTCTATATATTTTAACATTTCTTGTTTTAATAAAATGTTCATATTAACTATTTTGATGGTTCCATAATTACATTAAATATATAAGAAATAATTTGCTTACAACCCTTTGCTTGTTCCATGATCCCAATATTGATAAATTGGCTATTTCATTTTGTGAGATAATGTAGATAATTCTACAATAATAATCCTTATGAATATAGTGCATTTCCTACTTTTGGGTTATGTTAAGATAAATTCCTAGAAGGTAAAATTTAAATTTAAATGTTTCAGACCTGTGAGCTTGCTGTGATAGCTATTAGCATATTTCTTTCTGAACACAGTCAACATTTCTAAGATTATTTTGACTAACGTACAAAGATAAGTGATATGACTCAAATTTCAATTAAGGAACCATAGGATTTTGCCTCAAACTCTATAGAAAAATGAAAAGGCCTACACATAGTGTATGTGCAAATACACATCAGCCAAGTAAAAAGTAATAATTTGAATCTGATGTATGATATGACTGTATGAAAATCTTGCCAGAGCTCCTAACTAGCAATATAATAGCATTTCATTACATATTATTCAAGATTACTCATATTGATTGATAAAATAAACCTGAATCATTCCAAAATGTTTAAATAGAAACTAAGTTAAGAAATCAATATGCATGTTGGGAAAAAAAATGAGATTGCATGAAATTAGGCAACATGATCTTATGATCTGTTTATCACACAAAGTTGACAATATCTTAGAAGAGGGCACAATGCTTATCATAAAACATAATAAAAGGGTAATTGAAGTTAAAGTTAATCCTTTTTGCCTCATTCTTTTGTGATTGTAGATACAGTGCTTGTTGTCTAAAAGTCATAGCCAGCACCCCTACAACACAAAGACATGTTCAAAAGAAAAAGCATAAGAAAATCTCTGCTTAAATTTGTGGGAAGAGTTTTTATGTTTTAGTTTGAAACAGGGACTGCCACGTAGAAATATTATTGGACCAAAAATGTATGACCAAATTATGGTAAATCAGTCAGGAAACTCAGTAAGGTCTGTTTAGATTTATTTCCTCCCTACTTGGAGCATTTTTTCCCTACTAAGTATGAGGCAGGAATAGGAGGATCTTAATTTCTTAGTTATGCAGAAAGCTAGAGGAAATTTGATGGCTGAGTTTGGGGAAAAAATGTTCTTGCATTTATCATCTGTCTTGGAAAAGAGAAATTCTATTTCCACATCCTGTTAGGGGAGCCCGAGAGGGGAGAGAGCAAGGAAGGAGGAGGTCAGAGGGGAATTGCTCTTCTGGGGTTTCTCCTGAGCTTCTCATTTTGGGGTGTCATTTTTTTCAGTCCCAGCACTTTCCAAGAGATTTTCTTTATAAATCTCAGAGAAGACTTTTAAATAATTAATTAATGGAATATCTGTAGGTTATTCAGTATTGCTAAGATTATTTTGAGTGTCTTTGCACTTTCACAATATTTGAGTTTCTCCATACGGGACAGGGAAGAGGTAATTCTAAATCAGTTGGTAGGAAATTAAATTTTATTTTGAGTGCCAGTTTGCCCCTCTGGTTTATGAATGTAAAACCAGACTATGGAATCTTTGAAATAGGTTTATTCTGTTTTGTCCTAACTCTACTTACTGAAAAGATCACTCTTTCCTCCAACATTGTAAAATAAAGACTTCACTACAAATCAAGCATTCATACGTGTTTGTTTGTGCATTCTTTCTTCTTATCCATTCATCTACCATTGCACTATTATGAAACTGTCTTTATTGCTACAGTTCTTACCATGATAACTAGTGGAGCAAGCTCTCTAAACTCTAAACTAGTTTACATCTCTGAAGAATTTGATAGCTTGGAGAACAATTAACATACTATACAATTTACTATTTAAGTTACACAAGGGAATGCAGTGTTCTACATTTTTACAGATACGTGAGACTATCACTGTTCTTAGTCTTAGAGCATTTGTATCATAATGAGACACTCTGTCCCGGGTAGCTACCATCCTTTTCATTCCCATACTTCTTCCATCCCTAACAAACCCACCGTTCTTCTCTCTGTCTGTCTAGACTCCCGCCTCTCGTGTGAACGTAATTATACGGTGATCGGCCTTTTATGATTTGCTTTTTTCACTTTCTATGTACGCCAGGCTTATTTGTGGTATGGCAAGCTTCAGTACATTTTTTCTTTCTGTGGAAGAGTAATATTCTTTGTAGAGAGACAGGATTTTGCTCATGCATTCATCAGTTGTTGATGAAACATTTAGGTTGTTTCTAAATATTGAGTATTAAGCAAATACTGTCATAAGCAGGTAAGTTTTGTGTATATATAAAATTATGATTTCCAGAATATATTACATTATACTGAATTCAAGGGAAAGAATAAAAAATACAAGTAAGCAAAAATTTTAAGGAAGTAGGTGAGGTATTATAGTGACTGCTTTTAGCATAACCTAGCACAAAGTCATGTTCAAGAAATCAAAGAAAAGGGTTCCCTGCAACAGGCATCCCTCAACTCTAATTGGCCCAGTGTGGAGAGAGATACTACTTCCTTGGAGGAGAGAGACGGCAATAAGTCTAGGCCCTAAATGGTAACCCCGTCTGGAGCACCATTCTAGGTAAATCTCCTGACCAGTATCCACAGCCTGATACACTTTAACTACATCAGTCAGGTAGCAAAGACACTTGCCATTCAGTCTCCAACCTTGACAGGAAAGTAGGGGCAAGATTCTGTCTGCTGGAGAGCACAGCATGGAAGCCAGCACAAAGCACCAATGCCAGGTTCGCTATGTGAGAGCCAGTCCCTGGAAGAAACTGAAGATTCTGTGTACAGGTCAGTAATTCTCTTGAACACAAATGAAAAGATATTTGAGGAAATATACATGCTTCACATGATCTAAACATTACACAATATATATGAATAAGCAATGTGTTAAAACATTATGTACTACCTAAATAATATGTATAATCTTTATAATTTTTTGATTTAAAGTAAATTTATAAAAAGAATGTCAGGTATCATTAAAAAGGGAACAAGTGGTAAATTTTATAGATATAAAATGTTAAGAAATTAAAATTTTAGTAAATTTTAATTTTTCTTCCCCTATTGGAGCAATTTACATTTTAGATAAAGGAAACTGGAAAATGTAGTTCATGGATTTCCAGTTGCAAAATAATGAGCAATTAGGTTATAGCACATGATAAGCTCAATACGTAGACATAACCTATTGGAGTTGATTAGCGCTAGATAGTGCATTTAAAATAAAGCACGTAGATATAAAGTATCTATAGAATTTAAAAGTTCTGGAAAGTGTTTGTTAAACAGTAGAGAATCTAGAGTAATGATGTAATAAATATATGACTTTGGGGAAATATGTTTGTTCTTTTACATTTTAGGACAGCCCAATAGAAAATTTAATTATGTTTATGCAAAAGGGAGATTTCAAGCTAATGGATATGATTATGAGTCACTGATTTTATTCATATAAAATTTTCATATTCTTTTCAAAATCAGTGGAATGACTCAAGAATTAGTAATAAGAACAAGACTTTCAACACTTTTCTAGTGATTTTTAGAGATTTCTTACATCATGTGATGGTTCTAACCAGGTGACCTGTAGGTCTTTTTAACTTGTAGACACAGTCATTTCATAACATGGGTTAGGTCACTTGTTTAACGTCTCAAGATTTTATTGAAAAGAATTATTTCAGTCATTCAGGTAAAATCAGAGTCAGACACTGAACTCTTATTTTTATTAACATCAAGCACAATCCCATGATCACGATCCTAGAACTTCCTCCCATCCTTCTTAATTATTCTGGAAGTTTGGTGAATCCTGAGATGTAATTGTAGAGGTGAACAAAATGTTTAACATCCTTAGTGTCATTGAAGCTTACAATGTTTTACAGAGTGCTTAGTTGTCTGACAAGAATCCAGGAAAGAGTTGCTTCTACATTACATAGCCAGAAAATTGAACACTAATACTATATATGATTCACAACTGAACCATCCTTTTAGTGTGGCAGGTAAACTCCACATTGCACTCATATTTTTAGATTGACTTTGCATTCCTCAAAAATATCTTAATTATATCACACTTATATAATGAAAGATAAAAATGACTATACCCGTAATTTCAATTCTCTTTTCCTTCTCTCTCTCTTTTTTTTTTTATCCACTGGTTCTTTTTTCTTTTTGGTTACTTTTCATTTCTTTTTATCCTGAAGAGATTGAACCTGGAGTCTAGAAAAACATTTATGTCATACTGGAATAAGTAGATGCATGAATAAATATAGATATATTTGCTTTCAGTAGAGAGAGAAATATCAAGGCTGCATTATTGAAATTATAAAGAGAAATAAATATCAAATTTATAACCACTCCGTAACTGGTCTTGAATTAAAGTCAAAATGGATTTTGTTTCTGAGAAGCATAAGCTAAATGAATTTTGAAATTTTACACTTGATGACAAACATCTATAACAGCTTTTATTTGCAAGGCAGCACAATATATGAAAACTAAAAATTTTGAGCACCAATGAAAAAGCCAAATAACAGTAAAGTTACAAGTATGTGCTTCTGAGTGAAACTGTTTTGAAACCATGTTTGATCATTTTTTAATTTTTCTGCATTGTTACAAGTTCTCTGTGTCTCTATTTCTTCATCTGTAAATCACAGATTAAGGAAAACATTTACTACATTCAGTATTGTAGGAAATGAATGAAATAATAGATTTATCTCAAAATAATATCGTCTAAAGCTCTCAGAAATATTCCTGGTATGTAGAAAAACTCACTAAATGCCAACTATCATATTCTTATGATTTTACTACACAGAGTTGGCAATGTATTTTGTTTTTTCCTTGAGGATCCTAAGAATAAAATGTCACTCATCTCAGTCTCTTTTTTTAAGTTTAGGTCACTGGAGCACTAAGTTAGTTCTCAGACAAGGATCTAAGTGGATTGTAAGTCTCTCCATATTTGTTTGTCAATGTTCATATAACAAATTACATTTGGATTAGGAGCTTTAATAACAAAAAGTTGTTTTTCTCAACTCAGAAGAGGTCTGAAATTAAAGTATCAGTTTTAATTTCATCTGACATCTCTCTTCACTTGAAGATGGTTTCTTTTTCTCTGTGTCATCTGCCTCTACACGTTTATGTCCTGATGTCCTGATCTTTTCATTTAAAGGTCCTGATCTTTTCCTTTTATACTGGGATCCACTCAAAAACATCATTTTAAATTAATTATCTCTTTGAAAATCTTGTCTTCAAATATGGTCACACTCTGAGGTATTAGAGTTTAGGAATTCAATATGTAGACATTACCTGTAGGGAAGAGATGCATTTCAGCCTGCAACAATCTCCATGGAGATGGGATGGAAGATGTGAATATATCATTAGTGAAACAGATTTAACTGAGTCAGTCTAGTCAGTGTGTGACTGGGGAACCTCATGGAACAGTAGCTAAACTGATAGCAGTGGGGAAAGGCCCGAGAGAGGGCCCACAGCAGCTCTGGGAGTGTGCCGAGCGGCATGGCTGTTGTTATAATTGTTAAGGACCTGCACAAAATGACTTAATCATGTTCTGGTTTAGTCTCTTTAAAATTGAAAAAAAAAAAAAAGAAATAATTGTCAAGAGGCCTGAATTAAAATATATGGTTGGGTCATGGGTGTTAACTTTTATGTAGAGGTTAATTAGGACCATGGGGTGCCAAGGCCTGCAATATTTTTATGGTATGCAAAATTTCTGAATTTGCTTCAACTTTAAAGGCAATATAGTTCACATTAAATGGCAAAGTTCACAAAAAGCATTAATGTGAAAGTGAAACACAGAGCCTACCTTATTGCTTTTCATATATCTCTGAGGAATTTGGTAAAAGCTTAATGTACTCAGTTAAGTATTTGGTATTGTCATATGCTTCACTCATCTTGAAATACAAATGGTCTGAAAAATTTGTACTGAGCACATGAGCGTATAACATAGGCTTAATTTCTACTGCTGCACCCTACAACTTGAAAAAGGTCACACATCTCTCATAGTACTTTAGAGAAACCATAACTGGCTAGGGAAAATACAGCCAATTAAATCCTTCAAATATTTCAGTGTGCATTGTTGTGTTGCTACATCTCTGTGTATCTTTCTTTTCCTCAAAAAGAAAGTGCCAAAAATTTTAACTCTTTCAAATTTCCACGGGCCCTATTTCCTTTTGTAGAATGTAAAGCCATTCATTATATAAATATTATTATTCATTTTAAGATAGAATAGTTTTATTTCAGGAGACATGATAAAAATGGTGAGTGTATTGGAAAATCATTTCACACTTGTTTTTCCCAGTAAGAGAACAAATTAATTTCTTGACTCTTTCTTAAACCATTTTAATTGAATACATGCCAAAGAAATAGCACATTTCAAAATTTTTATACTGCTTTGCCTTTGGTGGCTACGTTTTTTTAAAGAATTTTTTTCTATTACTTTGAGTTGTTTGATATGGGCAGACAAGATATCCTCTAAAATAGTTCTGGAGGATTCATTTAACAACTATGTTATTTTCTGAAATTTTCTAGGTAATAATTGGAGTATGTGAAATGATTGGTGCCTTTTTACTTTTTAGCAGTAATGACACACCAAAATTTTTTAAAAGTATAGGAATAAATACTAATATAAATTTAAACACTGAAATCAGTGGGAAAATAAATGAGACTTTTTTGGTTCACTGAAATTATTTTATAAAAATGCTTCAAAGAAGATGTTTCCTTGTGGTAGGAATTTTAAGAGGGAAGATAACACCAAAAGTTCAGTCTAAAAATCACATGATTCATGGGTCTTGTGGACACAAGATAGAGTGAAGCGAGGTTCAAAGCTGGAGAGTTGAGGACAGAAAATAAAAATAATATGGAAATAAAGCATGTAACTGTGGATCATGTGAACATGGCATGACAGGTATCGAGTCTCTTGTATTTGGTTCTTGAAACACGGTATTTTCAGTTACAACAGATTTAGAGGAACTGGTGAAAGAATGACTAAAACAAAAAGACAATTAAATCAGTGCCTAGCTTAATGTAATGTAATTGGTGGACAACGGAGGGGTAAGGCTATAATTATGACAATAATTATAAATCACAATGAAGTTAAGGTGGTGACCTTGATTTGGGAAAGAGCATCCACATAAAAACTGAAATGTAGGAAAATTATTTCACTAAAGAAAGGACAGAAAACAAAGTGGAAGGGGCAACTGATGCAAGGAGATGGAGAAAGGACAATACATCAAAGGGTGGACAGGTGGAGAAGTGGGGAACCTTACAGTAATGTGAAAACAGGAAAAAAAATTTAGGATTGTTTGACTAGAAATACTGACATTTTTAACATGAAAGAAGAAAAAGGAGAAAGTCCCTTGAAGAAGATGACAATCCTAACTCTTTCTTTTCATGGAGATACTCAGTGTAGTCATAGAAAGAGAATCCAAGTTACAGTGTGGAAAAATATAAAGTAAAATAATGGACATTTTGAGGAGAGAGAGCATATTTTAATATGCCTCTAAAGCATCTGGTGAAAATAGAGGGGGCAGAGTCATAAGCTTCTGCCAAACCCTGAACTAAAGGTATTTCCGTCTGTAATTGAAAGTAAATTAATGAAATGGGGGGGCTATTTTAGGAGTGAGATGGAGCTACAGCACACTTGTAGTGGGAGCTTTATCCCTTCCCATTATCAGGATAGCTCCTCTGCTTGGATCTCCTGCACATCCTTGTGCTGTAAATTATTGCCCCTAGCCCTGCACCCAAAGCAGTTGTCTATCTTGCTCCTTACCAGCGCTTGCAAACATAGTCTTCTCTTTCTATCCATTAGATATTTCGCTTTCTTTTGCTCTACCTGTCAGCTACAAGATGTGTTATTTTATCTCTTTGAAACCAAATGTTATAGTTGAACATTCTTACTTTGTGTCCTTATTTACAAGCCCGAACATTCTGTGGTCATTGCTTTTGTCAAGATTATTAATACTTTCTTTCCTACCTTATCATTAAGTTGCTGATATATGTTTTTCCTCTGTAGAACATGCTTCATCCCTAGTTTTATGCCCCCATGAGGCAGGGTCTTCTTATCTTTCAGGTTTCTTATCTTTTTTCTGTTGTTTTCTCATTTAGTCTAAATTAAGTATGCTGCTTCTATGGCTTCAGCTGTCATCATCTTGAGAACTCCAGCCCTGAATAATGACTCTGATTTGCAAACTGGTTACTCAATTCCATAGAAACTGCAAATGCGATGTGTCTGTGACTAAAGTCATTTGGTGGAGACATCCCATACCTTGTTATCTTCCAGCGTTCTACAACAAAACAGTATTTCATTATCCTGGAAGTTAGGCAAGTCTGAAATTTTGTTGTTTTCTTTACTCCTTTTTTCTCCTTCTACTATCCCATCTCATGTATTAGTATGTCCCCTTGTTTTTATTTTCTAAATAGCATCTAGATCTACCTGTTACCTAGCCTCTGTTACCTCCACAGCTACTCAGAATAGTAAAAGGTCTACCTCTGTTGATGTAGAAAACGCTACAAATGATATCTTTGGTACAGTTGAGGTTCCTTTTCTATCTTTCTCCTTACATGTCTCCAAACCACAAGTCAGATCTAAGATATAAATCAAGACTTTTCATTCTCCTGGATAAAATAGTTCATATCTTATTACTGTGCTCCATACAATGAATAAATTCCTTTTCATGAGTAACATTAGTCTTTTGGTAGCATTAAATATGTAACCATGTGAAGACATTATCTCACTTGGCCCTTAGGGAACTCTACAAATTATTTGAAAGATATTGTATTATTTCAGAGATTCCACAGTATGTTTTACTGTCTTCCATGTTCTTCATGCAGTATTTATGCAGATATCTCTAGAAAAATCTTATCATTCAACCTTTCTGTTTTGTGTTTCAGCCAGACTGAATCGTTTTCCATTGTCTGTTATCCTGTCTCTGACAAACATGTTCTTTCACACGCCTGAAACATACTCTTCATCTCATTACACTGAAAATTCGGTTGTATAACTCAATTCATTTCAAATTTGTGTTCAAACACTGAGAATTGAACATATTTTTCCCTTAATAAATAAATAAGGTCTCAAAATTAAGCTTACAAGTACATTTTGTCAGGACCTTAACCAACTTTTGCAATAATCTCTTCATCTCTACTGTGGTTCTGCAGTTTTCCTCTAGCTTTACTGCTAGCATTACAAACTTCATTTGGAGCCATGGCTATGATGTTTTGTTCAAATAAAATGCAGGTAAAAGCACAATGAGGAATGTCTTAATGCACTATCGCAATCTCTCTGAGCAAGAGCAGCACTTAGACTTGGAGATACGATGTGTGATTCATTCAGCTAGCACAGGTTTTTTCAAGCTTGATTTGCTGTTGGACTATCAAGCAAAGTTATGAACACTGAGAAGGTTATTTTTGAATTTTGCTCTTCAATTAATAAGCAGTTCAAATTTAGAGCTGCTCCAAGATGCCACTGTATGTCCCAGGCTAATTCTTAAAGCTAATTCTTCTGATTTTTGACTGATTTCACAAGATTTTCACTACTCACAGTCAATGCAGTGGATCAATGCACTGTGCTTCAGAACCACAATATAAGCCTCTCTTGCATCTGACAATTGTGTCTGTCAAAACAGTGCAAGCACAGGGCAAATGCTTCATGTTTATGTATTGAATAAGTCATTGAATGAATGCTTTAGATGAAAATTTATGCCAGTGTAAAGAAGATAAACGAGAACATTAAGGCAGGCATGCTCCTTACTGAAATATTAGTAAGAGTGTCTGCTTATAATGCAGGTTTGGCCCAGGGAAATGGAAGTAGCTGGGGGGAAGGGGAGCAGGGAGAAATAAGATTCTTGAAGAGGTACAAATACCAGATTAAAAACAGATACCAAAGATCAAAGTATTTAATTTCTCTCCAGACATGTTTTTTGCCATAATGATAAGTCTCAGAGCTCAGAAACTGGATGATAAAAGGTTGATTTTGACAATCAATAAGTTTGTGTGTGTGTGTGTGTGTGTGTGTGTGTGTGTGTGTGTGGTGTGCAGGGATGCTCATGAGTAGGTAAGGTCTCTCAGGTAAGGGCAAAAGTGAGTGGGAAGTCAGAATATACGTACCCAAATCAAAATTTTGAACTGAGTAGGACCCAGTATGGTGGAAGGACTTAGGTAATCAGTAGTCATGAGAGGTTTGGAATGGTTTTGATGCAGGCACAGTGACGATGTGAAAGAATTCTGGAGAAGACCAATGAAGTTTTAGAAAAAGAGATGACTAAATTCTGTATTTGTGAGTTGAATATATGCATATGAATAAATATTTTTTAGCAAAATCAAAAGTAGCCACACAGAATAATTATAAACTGATTCATCACTAGCAAACTGTAATCAATATGATTGGAAATTCTTCAGTGAAAGTTTGTAAAGGCTCCGGATACCCTTTTACATTTACTATGTGATTGTTTCCCCATGGCAATGAATTAGTCAATGAGTACACTGGAGGATCAATCACTCTCCAAGTATTTATTGATCCCATATTGTGTTCCCAGCATGCTACTAAACGCTGAGAATAAACAGAAAACGACAAAGCACGACGTCTACCTTTCAATCTTCAGTGTGCCGTGTCAGTCAGTCTGCCTTGATTTCAATGTTGTTTCATCCTTTTGAAAGAATAGTGGTATTAATGAGAGAACGAACCTTTTGGATAATTACTTGCAACCTGTCTATTTTTCCATAATTCTGAATTATTTATACTAATGGTCCACCTTTGTAACCAACTGCTTTATCATTTTTAAAGTTATAAAACACTAATTAAGCATCATTTTGTAGATGATAGCAAGTAGATGGAGAACTCTAGCATCAATATCTCATGGTATTTTACAAAATTCACAGAAGGAAAAAGGGTGAAATATAATGTTTGTGCATTTGCATTTGGTTTACTACCGTATTTGTTTTATTGACATCAGAACAAATAAAATTTCTTCAGTCTTCTTAACCTTTTGTTTCTTCAGAAAGTGCTACAGTTACATGACATTCCTCATTAATATGCTCATTCACTTCAAAATAATGATTATCTTTGTCATCTTCCACCACAGTGATGGTTGGAAACATTATCCTTCAATTCTTATTTGGATTATCTTATTTTTATTGCAGCAAAAATATCTTTTTATTTAAAGAGAGAGAAAACATAAAAAGGGTAGAAATTATACATAATTTCAAAAATACAAACAGTAAGAAATCACTAGTTGATAAATTTCATATTGTCCTCTTAGAAATAGTTGCTCAACTTACAAAATTAAATCATACAAAATGGACAAACAGTGAGACTACAAACAGTTCTGTTCAACAATCCAACAAAATTTAATAATATGTTTATTAATCCTACACACTTAATATATATATATATATATATATATATATATATATATATATGCAGTTATATCCTTTAGACCACTTTCTTTTCCTCTCTTTTTTACAACAGCAATTACACATTTAGGGTTATCTTATGCCTACATTTCTTATTACTTTTTACACTGGAGACACAATGTGATATTTATAAATATTAGTTATTTCACTTATGAGGATGTCCTGAAGTTGTCTCCATTTGCCTCTCAAGGCCTCAAGATCATCCTTTTTATAGCTGAATAATACTCCATTATATAAAAATACCACATCTTTTTCATCCACCCTGTGGTTGATAAGCATCATGGTTGTTTCCAAGATTTAGCTATTACAAATTGTGCTGCTATGAACATGGGTATACATATATCACTGTGATATGACCTTTTCAATTTTGGGGGGAAAATACCCAGGCGGAGAATAGCTGGATTGAATAGAACTTCCAATCCTAGGCTTCTGAGAAATCTCCACACTGATTTCCATAGTGGTTACACCAGTCTATACTCCCACCAACAGTGAAGCAGTGTTCCTTTTTCCCCTCAACCTTGCCAACATTTGTTATCAGTCAATTTCTTGATAGCAGCTATTCTTTCCAGAGTGAGATGAAATCTCAATGCTGTTTTAATTTGCATTTCTCCAGTGACTAGTGATGGTGAATATTTCTTCATGTATTTATTTGCCATTTGTATATCTTCATCTGAGAACTGTGTGTGACCATTTTGGAGAAGACCTTTAAATTTGGGGAGCTTGATGTTTTTCAATTCTTTATATGCTCTGGATATAAGTCCTTTGTCTAAGGGGTTGCTGGCTAAAATTCTTTCCCATTCTGTGGGTTTTCTTTTCAATCTGTTGGTGATTTCTCTTGAAGTGCAGAAATTTTTCAATAATATGAGTTCCCAGTTGTTGATTCTTTGAAGTGTTTCCCATGCAGTTTGTGTTTTGTTCATGAATTCTCTGCCTACCACTATGTCTTCAAGACTTGTACATATATTGTCTTCCAGCAGATTTAGTGTTTCTGTTTTAATATTTAGATCTTTGATCCATTTAGTCTTTAGTTTTGTGCATGGTGATAGGCATGGGTCTAGTTTCAGTCTTCAACACGTGGAAAGCCAGTTTTTCCACCACTATTTATTAAAGAAGCTATCTTTCTTCCAGTGGACATGTTTAGCCCCTTTGTCAAATATTAGGTGGCTGAGTGTCTTTGTAGTTGTGCTTGTATATTATAATCTGTTCCACTGATCTTCAGATCTATTTCTTCGCCAGTACCATGCTGGTTTTATCACTGTGGCTTTGTAGTATAGTTTCATGTCAGGAATTGAGATGCCTCCTGCCTTGCCTTTGTTGCCCAGAATTGCCTTTGCTATTCTAGGTTTATTCTGTTTCCAAATGAATTTTAGGAGTGGTTTCTCTAGATTTGTAAGGTATGTTAATGGTATTTTTATTGGGATTTCATTAAATCTGTATAACAGTTTTAGGAGTATGGTCATTTTCACAATGTTGGTTCTTTCTAGCCAAGAGCATGGAATTTTCTAATATCCTTCCATTTTCTAATGTCCTCTTCAATCTTCTTTTTTACTGTACCATAATTTTCAGCATACAGTTCTTTTACATGCTTAAGTTGATTCCTAAGTATTTCATTTGGATATTTCCATAATTTCTGTCTCAGTGAGTTTTTTGTTTGTGTACAGGAATGCTATTGAATTTTGAGCATTGACTTTGTACTCAACTATACTGTTGAATTTATTTATTAGTTCTACTAGTTTTTAAATGGAGTTTTTTGGGTCTTCTATACAGAGTATCATGTCATCTGCAAATAATGATAATTTAACTTCTTCCTTTCCTATCTTTATTCCTTTTATTTTTCTCTATTGTCTGATTGCCCTGGCTTGTATTTCCAGAACTGTATTGAGTAGGAGTGGTGATAGTGGACATTCTTATCTTGTTCCTGATTTTAAAGTGAAAACTTTCAGTTTTGTCCATTTAGTCTGATGTTGGCTGTTAATGTGTCATAGATCACCTTTATAAGATTGAAATAGACACTGCGTTTTCTGAGTTTGTAAAGGGTTTTTATCATGAACATGTATTGGACTTTGTCAAAAGCTTTTTCTGCATCTATTGAGATGACCATGTGGTTTTTGTTTTTGGCTCTGTTGATGTGGTGTTTTACATTTATTGATTTGTGTATGTTAAATCATCCCTGCATTCCTGGAATGAATCCCACTGGGTCGTGATGTATAGTCTACTTGATGATTTGATGCTTTCTATTTGCCAGTATTTTATTGACAACCTTTGCATCAATGTTCATTAATGAGACTGGCTTATAGTTCTCCTTTTTGGCTGGGTCTGTCTTTCATTTTGGTATGGGAGTGATACTTGCCTCCCAGAGTAATTTAGGGAAGATTGCTTCCTTTTCAATTTCATTGAAGAGTTTAATGAGTATTAGCATCAAATCTTACCTAAATTTTTTGTAGAATTCAGCATTTCTTTGTTTGGGCATTTCTTTGTTGGTAAGTTTTAAATTCCATTTTCAATTTCAATAGCTGATATTGAATTATTTAAAATTGCTATATCTTCTTGGTTAAGCTTTGGTAGTTCATATGTTTCTAGAAATCTGTCCATTCCCTCTGTGTTTTCCACTATATGTGAGTAGAGATTTTCAAAGCAGGTATTCATGATCTTTTGAATTTTCACAGGATCTGTAGTAATTTCCCCCTTTTCAGTTCTTATTGCATGAATTTGGGTTTTTTTCTTTCTTTTTCTTTATGAGGTTTCTTTTTCTTTACAAGTTTGTCAATTTTGTTTATTCTTTCAAAAAACCAGCTTTTTGATTCATTAATTCTTTGTAATTTTTTTTTGAGTTTCAATTGCATTGATTTCTGCTTTAATCTTTACAATTTCCTCTCTTCTATGAGCTTTGGATTTAACTTGCTCTTCTTTTTCTAGAAACTTGAGGTGAAGCATGAGGTTATTTATTTGTGCTCATTCTCTTTTCTTGATATGACGATTTGCTGCTATATATGTCCATCTGAAGACCACTTTCTTTGCATCCTATAGATTACAGTATGTTGTTTTTGCATTTTCATTGAATTGTAGCTATTGCTTCATTTTTTACATTTCATCTGTAGCCTACTGGTTGTTCAAAAGGTTGTTATTTAATTTCCAAGTATTGATGCAGGTTTTGAAAATTTTTTGCCACTAATTTCCAATTTCAGTGCACTATGGTCTGATAGCCTGCATGGGATAATTTCAATATCTTTGCAGTCACTTAAGAATGTTTTATAGGATAATATATGCTCTATTTTGGAGAATGTTTCATGCTCAAGTGAGAAGAATGTGTATGCTGATGTGGTTGGGTGGAACACTCTGTAAACTTCTACTAAGTCCAATTTCTTGCAGATATGATTCAGTTCTATTATATCTTTGGTGACTTTTTGTCTAGTTGATCAATCTCTTTGTGACAATGAGGTATTAAGGTCCCTTGTTATAACTGTGTTTTTGTGTATTTAAGTTTTTCATGCCCATTAGTATGTGTCTTATATAGTTGGGTGCTCCCATATTTGGTGCATATATATTTATAATTGTTAGTTCCACCTCTTGAATTTTTACACTAGCAAGTATGTAGTGACCTTCTTTATATCTTTTAATCATTTTAGGTTTGAAGTTCACATTGTCTTCAAATAGAACAGTTACTCCTGCTTTTTTCTGGGTTCCTGTTGCATGGAATACAGTTTTCCATCCTTTGACTTTTAATCTATGAGTTTCCTTTTAGGTCACATGTGTTTCTTGTATATAGCATACTGTGGGATCATGTTTCTTGATCCATTCTGTCAACCTGTTTCTTTTGATAGATGAATTGAGGCAATTTACATTTATGAATATCACTGATATGTACTGGTTTGACTTTGCCATGCTATGTTCCAGTTGTTTGCTTTCTGCTTTTCCCCCTTATTTAATTGCTTGTCCTACCTGGTGGTTTCTTTCTGTTGTTGTTTTGGGGATTGTGGTTGCTTTTATCTCTATCTAGTATGTCTTTCAATATTCTTTCTAGGGTTGACTTGGTGAATGTGAATTTCTTCAGTTGTTCTTTGTCATTGAAGTACCTTTTTTCTCCATTAAATTTGAATGAAAGTTTTTCTGGGTACATCAGTCTGGGTTGAAAGATGTTTTCTTTCAGGGCTTAAAATACCTCACTCCAAACTCGTCTTGACTTGAGGGTTTGTGCTGAAAAGTCTGCTGTGATTCTAATGGGCTTTCCTTGTTAGGTGAGTTGTGTCTTTTCTCTAACAGCTTTCAGTATTCTGTTTTTATGCTGTATGTATGAGACTAATTATTATATGTCTGGGTGTAGATTTATGTTCGTTGTGACTGCTTGGTGATCTATATGCCTCATTTATCTTCACATCAATTTTTTTCCTTATATTTGGGAAATTTTCTGATATTAGTTCTGTTGATAGCTTAGTTCTGTCATTTGTATTGTTTCCTGCATCTTCACTTATGCCTATTAATTTTATATTTTTTCACTTGGCATCATCTTGAGGCTGCTGGATTGTCACTTCATGCTGCTTTGTTATTTTTAAATGTTCTATCCTTTCATGATCACTAATTGCAATCCTGTCCTCAAAGTGTGAAATCCTATCCTCAGCTTCATTTAAGTGGTTTTGCCAGCTTTGAATAGAATATTTTGTTTTTTGGATATCTCTTTGAGTTTGTTTCATGAATTCTGCTTATTTTCTACATTGTTCACTCAAGGTTTCAATCAGTTTCCCATTCACCTGTACTTTTTCTCTATTTCTTCTTTAGCTGTGCTCAGCAACTCCTTTACTAAGGTTGTTATTTTTGTCTTTACAAGGGAGAGTACTTCTAATTTGATTTCCTTTATGGCTTCATGGAGTTGTTTTTTTTTTTTATTTCACTTGCTATCTTCTCAGAGGTTTCTGATGTGTTACTTTTGAAGTCCTCTGTTTCAAGGTCTCCTGTACTTGCTCCTGGTGGACTAGATGTTTGAGATTGCATTTTGCTTTTTCATTGTGCCATTTTCCCCTTTCGAGTTAATATGTTGTCCTTCAATTCCACTAGTATCAACTGTTGGTAGTGTGTATCTTGGGGTCCTAATGTAAGGTTGATATTTATCCAATTGCTGGGTCCCACAATGAATAGGTGGGCCAGTCACCTGACTCCCCACTGCAGGGTCTGTTGAATGAGTTCTATATTCTTCCTGGGCTACCAAGCCTAGTAGTATTGATGTAGGTCAACTTTTGGTTCTTGTTATTGCCTTATCTTCAGGTTATTCCAGGTCATCAAATCTCCCTGTCTATTGTATTTGTGTCAGCTGAGGCCCTACTGTGTCCCTATTGTGTGCTTGTGTGTCTCGTAAGCCCGTTTGATTTTCTCCAAGTTGAGAGAGTCCTTTTTGGCACACTCCTCACTCTGCCTAATGTTTTGTCTGTGCAGGAAGGATTCACCCAAACTCTTGTCAGACTCAACCAAGGTCTTATAGATAGTAAGGGGGAGCTTTACTTACTTACCCACGGTACACCTCTATTTTAGGAGCATACTCACCACACTGACTTGAGCCTGCTGAGATCTTCCACTTGGGTAAGGCAGTCAACTGAATCTCCCCTCAAGCTAGCAGTTAATCTGCTGTAGTCCAAGGTTCAGGGAGAAAGGGTAGGAGCTCTGGTTGGAGCTTCCTGGGCCTGCAATATCATCTGCGGAGACGATAGGAGTCACAGGTGGGGCCCAGGTCTAGCCCTGACCCTGCGCACACCTCTGTCTGGAGTTTCCTGGTTCCATGAGGTGGTCTGTGGAGATGGTGGGAGTTGCAGAAGGGGCATCAGTCTAGACTGGCCCCATGCATGCCGCTGGCTGGAGTTTCCCAGTCTTGTGAGGTGGTCTGCGAAGATGGCAGGAGTCAGAGAAGAGGCCCAGGTCTCACAAAAAAAAAATCTCTTAATTAAGCAATTTCACCAGAAAGGCACTATACTGCCTTTGCGGGGAGCTGAGATTTTTAACTTAAAATACATGATAACGTATGTTATTCATAACTACCACTGAGGATTATGTGCACATACTTTATTTGAGTCCTGAATCAAACTGTAAACACCAGAAGACAAATGGCAAATGCATTAGTTGCAAGATGTAATCATTAAATCACCTGATCAGTAGCATAATTTTTCCAGGAAAAAAATAAGAGATTAGGAAAACCTATTATTTCTGCACTGATAATATTTTGTACTTATAATTCTAATACAATATAAGTTCCTCATAATCAATGCATTATTTTTGCAAATATTTATCTTTGGATTAAAATTGCAGAGAAGTCTAGAAATATTTTGCAGTGCTAGAATGAGTTGCCCAAAACAATTTTGTCTGGGATGTATTTGTAAGTGTAACAATGAATCAACTGTAAGAAAAAGAAGTGTACCTTGGGTAGTGTAAATCAACTCTGAAACTCCTTTTGAGGATAACATTTTGTCTAATATTTTGACATTTATGCTGAAATGAGCTTGACAATGAGGATTCCTAGGTTAAAATTCTCTTTATTCAGATATTCTATTCTGATGCTTACATAAAAGGCTAACTCTATGGCTGCTGCTGATAAACACAGTAGAAAAACTACTACTGATCTCATTCAAATTTTTGCAGTGTGAAAACTCATACCCATCATAAGATTAGGATAATCTCCAATGGTCACATTCACTAGAAATTTAGTGGTTTTTTTCCACTTTTGTTATTATTATTATTTTTTTTTAACCACTTGAAGTTAGTCAATTATATTCTTGGATGCATTTCCACTGTTCCTTTTTGAGGCATGGAAATTCCATGAAATGTTTAACAGAAATACTTAATAGGAGTGTTCCAGGGAACCATAGTTAAGGATGTGAGCATAAGGTTGATACATACTCTTATGAAGTTGTACATTAGTACATACTTATTATATGTACTTATGTATTTTCACACTGCTTTTCTTTCCACCCATTTGTGTAGCAGTGCAAGAGTTTGTATTCAGCATCACACAGCCACACAATTATAAATGCTGAGCAAGTTTTGTAGATTTATACATTCTGCCCCACCGAACAGCATGAGAAATTAGAGATTATAAATCAATTTAGATATCCTAAATTGGAGACTTCTTAAATGCATTTATTTATTTAATAGATTTTTCTCTGAAAATTTGAATACTTTGCCTTCAATTTATATTTTGTTGTTGGTTTTTTTTTAAGGATATGTATGGTGTTAGTTACAGAAAGTAAATGCTTATTTAGGATACAGTTGTTTTAATTTATTTTCTTAGTGTACTATCTGGAAACTTAGTACAGTTTTAAAATGAATAAACATTAGTTGTCAATCTATCAAAGAATCCTATAGTAGAAGGAAATAGTAATTTAATTGGCTTTGATATAGGAGAATTGCATACAATTTTGCCTTCCAGTGATAGAATTTAGGGAACTATAACATAAATTTAGAAATCTGAATGTGTTTATGTATGCTACAGCACATGGAATGATTTCTCATTTTCAAAATATACAGGACTCTATTTTCAAAAGATTTTTTTCTACTAACTATTGTGCCAATCAGAATATGCATGTCTAGTAAGAGTACCTTTTATAGACACATGCTGGTCTATGCAAATCTCTAAATAAGACACTATTTAGTTTTTCAAAAAGAATTTCCACACACAAGTCACATTGCTGAATTTTCTAATGACAGTGTTGGGTCAGTGGGTACAGAGGAAAACAGTGTCAACATGGTCATTGCTGGGCTCATGCAATAAACACAGATAGTTTTCTTCTGTATTTCAGTAAAATAATTTTTCTGTGGATGTTAAATTTTTTAAGCTGAATTTTCCAAATTATTAGCACTTACACAGTCACTTTGTTGGAGTATAGATTTAAAATTTAGATGAAAATTAAACTATTATAGAATGAAACAGAGTATACCGAGAGGATTAATAAAGTTTGTTTCTTAAGGTTTTAAGTTGCATTGTATGTACATGGATTTTAAATGTAATGTAATATACATGCAAAATGTATGCATACTACATACACAAATAAACTAAAATTGAAAACGAATTAGGAAACTATTATATTAAATATATATCTCTTTAATATCAATAATCCACTCGATCAATTGTGTCCAATTATTATTTCCATTAAATTAAGTGGGCTATTGCCTTTTGAGTGACAACTATGCACTGAGTACTGTGTGAATTCTTCTTTTTATATAACTTTGTAATCAGTACTAATAACAATCTGAGATGACAGTTAGTGCTGTTACAAAGTCAGAAAATAAAACATAGAAACAACTCTTTAGAACTCAGAATGTTGCCAAAAATGCTCTGATATCAAACATTTCTGAACTATTTTCCCAGGCTTTACATGATGTTGTTTTAAATAACTCAGTTCATGGCTTTTGGGGTTTCAGAAATTTTGGGTTCAAGCTAATACCTTTTCTTTATGATTCATATCTAGATTTTCCCTAAAGCCTCATTGGCTTATTAGATGGGCTATAGGAAGGTGATTGGTTCATGAGTGCGTGATACTCATGAGGAGATCAGTGCATTGATGAGTTTACACCTCATCATTACATTGGGAAGAGAATCCTGCTCCGAGGAGGCTGGTCACTGGGGCTGTGTCTCTCTCCCTATTGGTGTCTCACTTCCTTCTTTCTGCTTTCAGATTGCTAGGTCATGAGCCACTTTTCCTCTGCCATTCCCACCCTGATGTGACATCCTGCTTTGGAGCCAGCTGATGATAGACTAACATGAGCCAAAAGGAACTTCTCCTCCTCTAAGTCATGGCGACTGGGCATTGTGCCTCAATGAAGAGAGAGTACAAATGGCAAATAAATACATGAAGACATTCTCAACATCTCTGGTCATTTGAGAAATGCAAATTAAAACAACACTGAGATTCCATCTCACTCCGAAAACAATGGCTGCCATGATTAACTGATACTAAATGTTTGTGGGGCTGTGGGGGCAAAGGACTACTTCTCCACTGCTGGTGGGAATGTAGACTGGTGCAACCACTGTGGAAATCAGTGTGGAGATTAAAAAATAAACCTACGTATTGTGGCATTTAAACTGAAAAGTCACAGATGAGGATCACAGTCATGTGTAGATTAAGGCTTTCTTTCTACATGGATTCTCTTCAGAGTCTATTGGAAAGAACACGTGACTAGGAATTAGAAGTGTTACCTTTTAATATCAAGTCAGCAAGTCAGGAGTTGTAAGTATGTCATATTTCTCTGAGACTTTGTTTCTCATCCTACAAACTGAGGTTTCACTAAGTGACACTCAGACATGACTACTAAGCCTTAATATTTAACTCAATTTACATCAGAATCTTACCTTTAAAGTATTGTGATAGACCAATAGCTTTGTGATTGCTTGAGACTAAGTCTCATATCAGATCCTAACCCAGTCCTTGCATGAATATTAAAGTTAGCAAAACACTATCCTGCCGAATGTATAGATGGGATTGCATAGCAGGAATGTATTTTTCTTTAAATGATGCTTATTTTTCTTTAAAACAAAAGGATTGCACATAAGCACAAACAGTTCTTCTCTGCAAAAGTTATGCGTTAGAAGGTCTACACTGCCCACTGAACATATCATTATCATTTTTTGTGTTTCTTCCTTCTGTTACAGATAGGGAGGTACAGCAATCTCTTACCATTATTTTTCTATGTAAGATGAAAAAATTTTAACGAAGAATTTCCTCTGGATAGGATAAAAGCTGTACATGAAAATTACTATCTTATATGGCTTTAGCACAGCTAGGGTCTTTAAATTTTAAGTGAAGAAAGGACTAAATTATATCGACAAATCATTCTAAAATGAGTAACATGTTTGATATAGTTTTTCTTGTTGTCTTGCTTGACACTAGCTATAATTAATTTGTTAAACTAGATGTGCTTATTCAGAATTTTTTAATAAACAAAAAGTTTAGAATTCTTTGTTTTCCACTAGGATGGAAAGGTTTGCTAGTTAGTGAATATTGGTTATTTTTACCAGCTTATGTTAATTCTCTTCTTGTGTGACATTTTTCTGATTCATCAATTTCTTAAAATATAACATTTAAAAATAAAAAATTCAGTCAAATAGTTATTGATTTCACTGTTAAAATTGGCTGCAACAAATGACTTATTTATTTAATTGATTGAGTGAAATGACCGACTGATTGTTTGGATGTTACACTACCCAGCTTTTGTTCATTGATTTCTCTTGTACATTTCCCACAACCTACAGGGAGGATGTGTGCTTTGTGCTACCTCTATTTCTGTATTAAAATTCTTCACTTTTGTCAAGTTGTTCACACTGTCATTATTTTTCAGTTTATCTCTTTGTTCTTATTAGTAAAGTTAGATTACTTTAATGCATTTCTTTCTTCTAGTAAGAGCTACCTTTTTCAGCAAGTCTATATGTCCATCAGTACAAGTGCAAATTAATTTCTTTTTTTTAAATTTTATTTTGAAAAACATAGAACCAAATGAGAAGGAAAGAAGAGGGTCATTCAAAACAAAAGGATGAAAACAGTACATGATTTAAAACCCTAATACAAGGTGATCTACAATTGTCACCATGATGTCTATTGTTATCTTCAATAGAATTGCCCATATCATCAGGCACAGTAAAATTGAACATAGCAGTATAGAACAAAGTAATAAAAAAAAAAGTATTGGAGACATGATAGGACTTCAAAAGCAAGTAATAGTCAAACCAGAACAGGTATCCTAGTGAATCTTACTGTCTTCATAATAGTTACCTATACTCTCAGACTCAATACTATCAAACATAACAAATTCAAATAAAATCAGTCAAGACAGTGATCAAACAAAACAAATTCAGATCAAATCAGTCAAAACAAGGCAGTGAAAGCAACACAGAATTTCAGATTAAGCTTATTGGAAATTAAAAATGGTAACCATAGTACATCCTGCTACCTTTGGAACATCTGCCTGTGCCCTCAAATCTAGTACAAATAGACAAACTGGAGAAATATAATCAAACTAAACAGAGCGATGAAAGCCATATGGTTTAAAATCATGATACACTATTAATGATGTTCTCTGCCTCCCCTATTTAGACAATTCCTCCCCTTTCACTTTCCCACAGTACATTATATATTTGGTATCCCACTAACTCCTTTAGTATTTAGATTAGAGAGGCAATCCACTATTTACCTAAGTGGTTCTGAACGTTTTTACCCCTGAGATTGGCCTCAAGTTGTATCCACTTACCTACAAGAGCCTAAAGGTTTTCCTTCCTTATAGCTGAGTAGTTCTCTATTGTACAAAAGTGTTATACCTTTCCAATCAATCTGCAGATATGGGCGAGCTACCCTCACTTTTTTCTGGTTCCCTGTCTGGTTCCCTGTTAGCGATTATGGCCAACCTTTTCTGTCTCATCTCTGCCATGCTACTTTTCTGCCATTGGTTGTCTAATTTTCCCTTCATTGCACTGTCTGCCCCATTTGGTGAGCCCCCTCTGTCACTGTTGTTAAAATCATGGTCTTTTTTTTCTTTCTGTCTAAAATGTCCTTCAATATTTTTTGTAGGTTTGGATTGGTGGTCACAAACTCCTCCAGTTCCTCTTTGTCATGGAAGTATATTGTTTCTCTATTAATTTTGAGAGATAGTTTTGTAGGGTACATCAATCTGGGTTGGAGGTTATTTTCTTTCAGGGCTTGGAATACTTCAAGTTCTTCTTGACTTGATGGTTTGTGTTAAGAAGTCTGTCATGATTCTGATGGGTTTTCCTTTATAGGCAATCTGTTTCTTTTCTCTGAAAGCTTTTAATATTCTGTTCTTGTGTTGAATTTCTGGGATCTTGCTTTCAAGCAATTTTGCCAGCTTTCAATGGAGTTTTTAATTTCCTAACAATCTCTTTGAATCTGTATCATGTATTCTATATTTTGTATATGCTTCATCAAAGGTTTCTCTCCTTTTTCTATGCTCCTCCATTCTTCCATCTGTGTCTTCTTGAGAGGTACTTAGCATTTATTTTATTATTTTTCTTATGTCTTCCTTTACTTGTAATAGTATTTCTGTTTTTAGTTCTTTTATAATGTCACAAAGAAAACTCTTTATGTCAGAAGTTGCTTTTTCCAAAACTGCAAGTGTACAACCCCTGACCTCTTCTTTGTTTACCTCTCCTGTGCTGGCACTGTTTGGGTTGGAGGCTAGAGACTTCCTTTTGTTTCTTCCTCTTGACATGGTTTTGTTTCTTACAGACAACTGGATAGTGAAGGTCCTGACACTTCCTATATTGGCTATGATTACTCTGAAGTGGTGCTGGCTAGGGGTTGCTACCCTCCCCAGCCTGCTGATGACCACTGAAGTACAACCATGGGTGCGGCAGGGTAGCCCCTCCTTTCTGAGCTGGGCAACCACTGGCAGTTTTCACCACATTAGTGTGTGCTGCATGGATGAGCCTTGTTAGGGAGAGCTTTAGGGAGACCTCAGCCTTGGCTACTGGATCACGCATAGGGTCGGGACTCAGTCCAAGCAATTCTCACCAATCTGCACTGTGCCGGGAGTGGCTGACTGAAGCTGTTGCAGTTTTGGTTCTGGGCTTATCCTGCCTAACTCCAAAATGTCACCCAGCCAGTCACACACTCCTGCAGGAGGACTGAGTTCCCCACATTTACCATGAGCTCCTGTAGATCTCTAAGCCACTCCTGTTCTCCACTCCTTCATAATCACATCCTCCTGTTGAGGCCTTCAGGCTCACCAACCCCCAACTTCACTGTGACCTCGTGTCTTTGGATTCCAGTGGTGTTTTGTACACAGTGGGACCAGCTCTAGTGAGAACACTTCTGGTTATAGCCTTTTGTCCACATTTTTCTTTTCTTGTTTTTCCTTTCTTTCTTTTTTTTTTCTCTTTAGTTTCTTCCTGGGCTGAGAGTATCCATCTCCTTCCATCTGGACTTCTCCAGGATGTTCTATTCCATCATCTGAGCTGTTTCTCTCAGAGAGGCTCTTTACTTTGCTGCTTGTTGATCTGCCATCTTCCCAGCTTCTGCACAAATTATTTTCTTACCAGGCAGCGTTCTGTTAGGCAAAGCTGCAGCTATTTTAGTTTAAAAAACAGACACATTGATTTGCAGTTCCTATCCAGGGTGCCTTGTCATGAGATCCAAAGTGTTAACCAGGTCACTAGACCACTGTCTCCAAACAACACATGTGTGTAGCATATCTCTGGCTTTGAAATACTGCTCCGCCCCACTTGCTTCTTATGTAGAAATGCAGTTGTAGCTTTCCCATTCCATCAGGAACAGCAGGTAACAAATTCTTTTTTTATTACATAGTGCATCATTATCTACAGTAAGTTGTCATCATTCTCTCACTGTGTGTTATTCTACTCAGATTTTAGAGAACAGCTTCCATGTTACAGGGTATAAAAGAAACTAGTACAAGTACAATCCTGGCCTCACAGGATTCCACATATGATTTGATAGAGTGAGTAGATCTTGTCTCCATTTTAAGAACTGACATAAATAAACATAGATGCAAAAATACAAATGTTAATGTTTATGCTCACATAATATAGATGCAGAGAGAAATTATTTGGGTTATTATTTGGGTTAAAATATTCTTTCTGCTTTGTTTAAAGTATATCTGATTGAAAATGAAGATTAGTGTTAACTTGAAATCACTGAAAATGACCTCCTGCAAAGAGAGAGTCATTCAGCATTCTGCACCTGATGAATGAGGTAATAATTGTAGCATTAGTTGTCTTCAGTTGGATGCATCCATTGATGTCCTGCTTTTTCCTAATTTAGATTCATATTGGTGGTTGACCACACATTTTTCCGTGAAAGTGTTGTCACATATTCCTATGTGACTCCTTTCAAATTAACCATTATTAATAGTAAATGCAGCTATATAACTTCTAGAAGTACTCACCTTAGTCTTGTATTTGACTTATCTCCACATGTTCTCGGATAGTTTTGTATGGATATTAGTTTTTCAACTGATATTTTTAAGGCGTGTGTACCTCTCAAAATATTACATGCAAGTAATGATTTATTTAAGCCATATTTAGTGCTTATAAGAGTATAGATAGTAGAGGAAATTTCTACTTTCTGCATTTTAAAAATCATAGGGACACTTTTCTCCCTCAAAATGCAGATTATAAAATAGGAGATTAAATTTTTAGAAATTAAATTAAAAGAACCAGCATTAAACAAGAAGTTACAATGTGAGAAAATTTCAAGAACATTATTTGGCGTGATATATTTTGGTGTAGCTCACAACACTGATTAAATTAAATAGACTTTCAGGAACATGGGAATTGAATTATTTTTATCTAAAGAGTAAAAAGCTGCTTACTGTCAGAAGGTAGAACTAATGGAAGACATCAAGTAAAGACAAGGTTTGCTTGTTTGTTTTTGTACCAGAGATCAATCTAAGACAAGTCCTTTTGTGGTTAAAGTTAACTACTAAAGCAGTCCGTTACTGGTCAGTAGAAAGACTGCAGAATGGGATAAGAATTTACAGACAGAAAACCAGAAGTCAGCATTTAAAATATAGGGCTCAAGGAAATAGCCATGAACATTAAACTTTATAGAACATCTTCTATTGTTTTAGTTGCAGTGACTTTGGAACAAAAGTCAGTGTAAGAGTTTGATCCTGTTTGTTGTTAAAAGCTCACAAAGTTGAATTATTTATGTTAGGCAGCTCACTGAAGAAAGAGGAAGCCTAAGATTTGAAATAGTGACTCAAGGATATTTAGATGACATATTAAATAGGCAACTCAAAGCCTACTGACCGTTTCAGGGGAAATAGTCCCCTTTGCCTTTACGAAGGTGAGTCAGCACTGCTTACGGAAAAAGTTGCAGCCATGGATGGGAGAGCGTCTTCCAGAGTGTGCCATTTCCCTGCTTAGTTTATCCTTACCAACTACATGGCTCCCAGCCCGTCAACTGAGCTAGTAGGCTCCAGGACACAATTAAAAACCAAACCTCAACAGAAAGTTCTTAGCTGTAAGAAAATGACGAGATTTCCTCCACCTTGTTTATCTAAGAAACAACAGAAAAGTGTACAGGAAGTTGGAACGTGGCATCAAATAAGAGTTAGATTAGGTTTTCCAACCTAATCTATTTGTCCATTAATGGGAATTAGTTAATGAAGAGAGCAAAGGTGCTAATGAAGGGTGGGCAGAGCGACATTCCTTCAACCATGTTCTTAAGCAAGAAGGAATGAAACCTAGAACCTCAATACAGTGCTTAAGAAAAATAATCAGCTTACCCTAAATAGAGAGGAAGGCAGAGGGCAGGGATACAGGCACTTGTGTACCGGCTCTGTGATCTGGAGAGTTGTAAATGTTGTTTTCTGCTACCTTTTATTTTTCAGTGCAACAAGGCTCAGAAGGGAAAGTGAAATTAAAATCTAAATGGGTCAAAGATCTGAATATTAAAACAGAAACACTAAATCTATTGGAAGACAAATTAGGTAGAAACCTTGGAGACATAGGAGTAGGTAAAGAATTCATGAACAGGACTCAAACCGCACAGGAAATGCTTCCCAGAATCAATAACTGGGACCACTTCTTATTAAAAAGTTTCTGCATGTCAAAAGAAATCTCCAGCATAGTGAAAAGAAAGCCCACAAACTGGGAAAATATTTTAGTGAACTCTCTCTCAGACAAGGGACTCTTGTCTAAAACATATAAAGAATTAAAAAAAACTCAGACCCCTAAAATTCAAAGATCCAATCCAAAAATGGGCATCTGAGATGAATACGCAATTCTCAGATGAACAAATGCAAATGAATACATGAAAAAATGCTCATCATCATTGGTCATTAGAGAAATGCAAATTAAAACCACACTGAGATACCATCTCACTCCTGAAAGAATGGCCAGGATCAAGAAAACCGACAACAACTGCTGGAGAGGCTGTGGGGAAAAAGGAACTCTCCTGCACTGTTGGTGGGAGTGTAGACTGGTACAGCCTTTGTGGAGATCTGTCTGGAGATTTCTCAAAAAGTTGGGATTGGAAATCCCATTTATTCCAGCTATTCCACTTCTAGGCATATTCCCAGAAGAACTGAAAGCATCATACCACAGTGATATATGTGCACCTATGTTTATAGCAGCACAATTTGTAATCGCCAGATCTTGGAAACAACCCAAGTGTCCATCAACTGAGGAATGGATAAAAAAGTTGTGGTATTTCTATACAATGGAGTATTATTCAGCTATAAAGAAGGGTCACATTGAGATATTTATCAATAAATGGGCGCAGCTTGAGACCATACTCATAAGTGAAATAAATCAATCTCGCATGTATGAATACCGAATAGTTTCCCTAATGTAAGTAATGATTCAAATATATAAAAATATGTGGTAATCATGATTCCCCATTAGGTGGCCTTGAAGCCTTATAAAGTTTTCACTCATTAATTAGAAAGGCTTTATTCTGGGCTTCTTGATATGGAAATATTTGAAACTAGAGTATATGAAGTTTTATCCAAATATTTCAAGGAAAAAGACAGACACTATGGTAACTACTATTAAGTCGGGTTATATGGTGGTGAAGTACTAGGTTGCTGAAACAGTCATGCTTTGACCTCTATTGTTATATTGTTATGTCCTGTTTTATCTCAATCTCCCCCTTATTCTTTAAAAAAATTATTTAGTTATTTCTTATGTTTGTCTTAATTAAGAGAAAAAATTTAAAAAATTAGGATATATAATAGTAACTCTTTTTGATTTCCTATTAACTTGTTTTGAAGTCCTGTAATACTCCCATGATCTGATTAGACTCTGTTCCATTCTGTATGATAGTATCAAGTTTGAGGATATAGGCAACTACTTTGAAGGCAATAAGATTCACTAAGATGCCCATTCTGGTTTGACTGTTGTCTTCTTTGGAAGTCCTGTAATGTTTACAATGCCTAAGTTTTATTGGTCTTGTTCTCTACTGTTTTGTCCAACTTTATAATATCTAATGAGATAGACAATTCTTTTTAAGGAAACAAGAGACAACGTTGATAACCATTGTTGATAACCTTGTACTCTGTTCTACACCATGTACTATGTCTATCCTTGGTTTTGACTGACAGCTTTGTTATGCCATATTTGACTGTATTCTCCCCCCCACACAAAAAAAAGTAATAAGAACTAAGGAGTAATAAAATCCAAAATGTGTAAATTTTGTTGTAAAAAAGAGAGGGGAAAAAAAAGAGCTCTAACGGATATAACAGCAAGTGTGTTTAGGGGTGTTAAATAGCTGACTATATCAATGTTTTTGGATCATTGAACACAGCTGTTTGCAGTCTCCCTGTTTGAATGTCCACTTTGTATTCTTTGATACTGTGATTTGAGCAACTATTTTCAATATGATAATATGTAATCTATTAACAGGTGATTTCTTACTGTTATGTTTTTTTTTTTTTGTAGTTCTGTATTACGTGTACCCTTACACCGCTTTGTTTTGTTTTGTGTTTTTCTCTTTTTCCTCTTAAATAAAATTAAAAAAAAAAGATAACAAAGAAAATGCTGGAAATTTGTGGGGAAAAAAGATGGGAAAGAATCATCTAGCAGTGTCCAATATGACCTGGAAAAGGGACCACAGGACCATTTCTAGCAGCAGTAAGAGTCATGACAGAACAATACCTGACTGAAAGTGTTTGTGTTTCCCATTCTTGCCAAGGGCCTGGGTGCAGGTGCAGGGGAGGCAGAGAGCTTCATTTATTAGGATTGGACTTTTTCCATTGATAATAATGGAGCAACAATCATCTAGTGATTGAAGATGTGTGTCACAAAGCAATTATAAAGATGAAGTGGGAATCAAACAAGATAGTGATACAATGGACACTTGAAAAGCTTAGTAAAGACAAGATGGGCAAAACTGGTTGTTTTAATGCAGATAAAAAATTCTTGTGCTAAATATCTGGAGAATTGGCTGGGATAATAGAAAGTGATTAACTTAATCTTCTGGGTAGACATGGGGTGAAGGACATAAGCACACTTGTTTCAGTTTGCTCCAAAGCCAACTGTGTTAGTGAAACAGAGTAATATGAACATGTGTGAACGTGAGGTTCACACACGACGGAGAACTTTGGATCTTATCTTGATTCCTAAAGATGACAACGGCAAGGCCAATAGTAGAAGGATCTTCCTGAAAGATCCTCCTGCCTGTTTTGCCTCACTTATATTTATTCAAATCAGCCTATTTTATTTTATCACTCCTTTTTCTACAGTTATAATATGTGATTTTATTGACAATGATGGGCTTCATCATTGAATTTATAGACTACACAAGACTAAATTGGAATTGTGACTTAAATAAGGAGAGTATCATAAATGTCACCCCAAAATAGATTGTGGTCTTTGGGATTCATAATGATACTGCAAGTGCCTGTCTGCATTACTTTAGGTAAGGACATGTTATTGGTTGGAGTAAGATGTTCACATGGAGAACGCTTAAAGAAATTAGGTTGGAAAGATAAACAGAGGACAAAAGTCTAAGAACTTACTCTCATTGGTCAATTAATTTTTATTTATCCTGTTGATCTGGAGGAATTTGGAGAGATTTTAAAGGTAGGGTTATAAAGTATGATGGAAAAATATGGTGAATGCTTTAAATTTTAAAACTGTATTGCAGTAGGAGACATAATGATATAAATTGCCCTCAAAATGCCACTCCTTACCTCAGGCACACCCAACCCATAGCTCCTGCACTGCTGAAGCAGTTCTGGATGTATTTTAGTTACACTGTCTTGGCTACATTGATGGCCTGAATTGGTTCAAATTATTGACTTGTCGTGGTCATTTTGAATTTTCAGAAAATTCAGAAGTTGCTTAGAGCCAGATCCAGTAAGTAACATACATGAACACACACTGTAATGTTTTTAATGACCTGGCCCTACTTTGGAAGGCACTTGAAGCACAGTTCACTGCACATTTAATCACAACTCTAGTAAAAACACCCTTGAAAGAGGGCCTGCAGGGTAGAAGTGTGCTCAAAGTGAGGGAGAGTATTTCAAAGGGAATAAATGAAAATGTGTCATTTCCTAGGAGACAATTTAAAAAATTTAAACATGATTTCAATAGACCTTTGTAGTATATGATTAGAAGAAAAGTTAATTTGGAAAAGGGATTAGAGGAGGTGGCCAAAAGCAATGATGCTAGTTGACAGGATAATGTAGTCACTCAAGTGACAGATGTTAAAGCCACACCTATGAGAATGGAGGTGGATCAGAGGCAGAAAGAGCTGCACAGCATACTCAGGTGAAGATGTGACAAGAATTGTTGACTGGTTAAATTAGAGATTGTGAACAGAGAGGAATCAAACCCTCAGATGGCACTTGTGTGTGAGTCGGAAAGTGGTGTTGCCACTTAAGGAGTTAAAAGATACACTAAGAAGGGCAAGGCGCAGGGCGGTAATCATTATTTCAATTATATGGATAATGAATTGATAGTGTGTGAAGATTTTTGATTGGATAAATCTTGCAGGCAGATAGAAGCAGAAACCTCAGTCTTAGAAAAATAATCTGTGTGATGAAGAGTGCATGAAATGTATTAGTTTATTTGAGATAATTACTCTAAAGAGAAAGAAAGTATACTGCAAAGAGGAGAAAAATCATTCTCGATGAAGACAAAGAAACTGGGTAGGAGAGAATACAGCTGAAGGAGATCAGAAAAGAATGGTGAGAAAAGATTAGAAATATAACAAGAGGAATTGAGAGCTGAATTATTATTTGTGACGTTCATCGATGATGCTAAAACCTGAAAAGTGTTTGGGTGTTCTGTTCTCTGTCAGCAGTTTCCCTGGTAAAGGGGAAGTGAAGGCCAGTTTGTGGTAGACAAATTATGAACATGAAGGTAAGAAAAAGAAACGGCAAAACTTAGAGAAATTGTAGCACTAAAGAAAAAGAATATTTAATGGTCACAAGTCAAGAATTCTGTTTTTTATGGTGAAATACATTTGGGTTTATTTATATGCTCACAAAGAAAAGCTAGAGAGAAATTCAAGATCCATAATGTGAGGGAAATGATTGGTGAAGCACGCCTTGAAAAAATCTAGAGGAGACAAAATCTGTGGAGTATGCAGCGATTAGCCATGGACAAGCTAAGGATTCTCTGTGTCTGTGATAAGAAATACAGAGTGACTGAATTTAACAAAGATGGCTCTGGGGAGAGGCAGGAAGTTGGTAATGAGGACAGAAGAAAACGGAAGCTGTTAGAAGCCAGAAGGGAAACTATTACAATAGTCTGAAAATGCGAGGAGGAGTCCCGATTCCGGGTAAGGGAAAAACACAGAGAAGGGGTGCAGAAGCTGTGATGGGTTTTTTTTGCTTGCAAATCACAGTTTTACTCCCCACCTGAATTCTGACCTCACTCTGGTGACTGGTGTGTAATTGTGATTAGTCAATCCTCTTAAAACATTGACTTCTTTCTCATCAGTAGCCTTTACACCATCCTCACCTGAGAAGCCCTAGAGTCTGTTTCATTACCAACGCAGACTAGCTCAGTGTGTGACATGAATAATCTCTAAATATAAGCACATAAATGAATTAGAGAGTCAAATGATGGAAGAATGGGGCACACGAAGGTCAGAGAATGGAACACTGAGGGTCAGAAAGTCAAACTCTGAGTGGCTACAAGATAGAATTATGTGAACATCAGAATGAGCACAGGAGATATCAATTATTGGAGCAATGGGGGTTGGTATCAATGTCAACAGTTCTGCATCAGAAGTGCCTGTCATCCAGTGCTGAAGATTTTTAAAATGATAATGGCATAATAACCAGCTTATTAACCAAATAAGCTGGATGTTAAGAATTTTTTAAAAAGTAGGTTTGTGAAACAGCAAGATAGAAAGAAAATGATGTAAGTATCTTAACATCACGAGCTTTCAAAAAGGTGTATTATATTTGTGTAAATAGTATAAGTTCTAAACGTAGCAGTGGAAATGGAAGAGGGTGACCATGGGCTGCGGAGTAAGTGGACACCACTGAATTGGGGAGTGAGGTGAGGATTCTGGAGCGCGGCTGGTTGCTGATAAAGCAAGGAGGAAGAAAAGCAGTACAGGAACAGAGATTAAAGAGCTTGAATGTCAGCAAGATAGCGTTGAAAGAAAAATTCCCAGCAGGAGGTGTCACCGAGTTTTATGTTCCTAAGACTATATGGGAAAGAAAAATAGTGACTGACGTGGTTTCCTTCTGGTGGCGGCTGCCAGTGGTGGGGTGGAACCCCCAGTGTTCATTCCTCCGACACAGAACTGTCCTGGCCTGCTCCAGGATGATTCCCCAGAAGCAGCAGCCCTGGCTGGATCTTGATGGTTTCTAAGGATCTAAGGTTAGTCACCAACCAGGACTCCCAGATTCCATACGGAACCACAACAGGATGAGATAGTACATCTTAAAAGTCTCAGGCTCTGGGTGGATGGAAGAAGTTTAAAACCTATATAGAATAATAAAGGCATCGTAAAATAATATTGAGTTTCATGAGTGATACATCCTTCATTGTTTGCAGGGCAAGTCCCAGGAGCTGAAAACAGTTTTCTACGTAGCTCAGTATCCGCATCAATTAATTGTTACTGTCTTTCCAAATTCATCCCTGGCTTTGGTTAGGCTTACATCAGTCAGGTGTAATAAATTTTGGTAATAAAGTTGCCTAAAATGAATCTTTCATTTTTGTTCATATAATATGAAGATCTTATATTTCATAATTATCATAGACTAAAAACACCAAAAAGTTTGTCTGTGAATGAATAAGAAATATTATTCTACCCTCACTGACAGTGCTTTCCATCATTTTGATCTGTGTAAATTCAAATAATACTAAAAATCTAAGATATTAGGGAGGTAACACAAATTAATGAAAGTTGTTAATGCTACATAGCTCTCATTATGTTCAAAGCTATCACTTCTGGTATTTTTAAAAGGAGTTATAATTTTGTTTTTTAATAATATTTGGTTTTACTCATAAACAAATATAATGTATCTTTAGATATTTCAAAAAATCTCACAATCAATACAAGTGAACAAATAATGTTTTATCCTTAAAATCTGCAATTATGCATATAAGAGACAAACTGTAGCAAATGGAATGTGGTACCCCACTGAGTTATTCTGCTGCAATCAAATTCTCCCAGAAGTCTTGGAAACACCTGAGTGAATAAGCCTTTGTTCTGTCTTTAGGTCTTCTTCAGAAAGTCAGTTATCTATTAAGTCATCTCCATTTATTTCCCATGTTAACCAGGAAACCAGAATTGCCCAAGGAAACGCTTGCATCACACACAGCAGGAAGTTGGAACTGAAGCCAGCCACACAATTAAGTTGTTTCAGTTGCTATTATTCTTGGTTCAGGCAAAGTCCACAGACACGGTATTCCGTGGGAGGCACAGGACAGAGTTCATGTTTCAACTTGCAACATTAATTTTTTAAAGGTTAATTTATAGTTTTCAAAAAATAGTTTATGTTTTTAGTTCATCATTTCTCTTAGTGTTAGGATCTTAACAATGGGGTAAAGGTAAAGAAAAGTTAACTGTGACTTACAACTGTTATTTTTATGAAATTTGAGCAGTAGAGGACGTAACTCTATTTGTGAATTAACTACAGTTATTTCACATCTATTCAAATCTAATTCTCATCATATTGAGATTATAAAGATACACTTGCATTGTTGCTCCAGTAGCTCAATTGGTGTAATATCTTAGAAAACCTCCAATTTTGAAGTTGAAAATCCATGTGAAAAAAACCTCACAGTAAATTTAAGAGAATATTCACCATACATTCTGGCAAAAAGAAAACCTGTAATGTAGAGCTGACCCTGCCTAAATTAAGAAGTCATTTAGAGGTAAAGTCACTAAAGAGTCATGTGGCCAAGTTCTTAGAAATCTTTGTTGGGAACAATGGGATTTTTTTCCCCCAGCAGATGTGACTGGAATTCTCTGTGACTTGAGATGCTATTAAGATTGAAGGAAGTTTTTCTTAATTACTAACCCGTTCAGTCAGATTGATTCTGTCATTCTTATTCAAAACTACTCAGAGAAGTAGAAGGGAGTGACTGGGTTTCTTATGCTAGAATGCTATCCTCCTGAAGCAAATGAAACGGAAATTTGTGATATATTTATGGAAAGAAACTAAATATGAGCTTTCTTTAATTACTGGTGAGTTCAATATATCTTTTTGCTGTAAGTTGTATAGCTGCATAAAATTAGATAGCAACTGGAAAATTCAAAAAAGGAAAGATAAGACTGAACTAAAATCGAGATTGCTTTGGAATACCGTATGTGTTCTACCTTCTGATGCTGGGTTTCCTATGGCTGAATCACAGGAAAATTGCACAGATGAAGGAGAGATGTTGTTTCCTATTTCTCTGGATATAGTTACTGGTTCAGAGTGAGTAAATAAGCCAAACCGCATTAATCTATTCAGAATTACAGAACTTCTGGGGTTATGACTCTTCCCTATGGAGTCACAGGGTTAGCTGGACAAGGAGCTGTAACACATTGACAAAACTTGTGTCCAGCTAGGGAAGGTAGAAATGATTAAAGATGTGCCACAGTCACAGGAGTGTGAGGAGTCCAGAATGGTGAGGTCTATACGCATCCTTGAGCGACATTTTGCACCTCCTCCATCTTCTATCAGCTCCTTTCAAAACTTCTTCAGTTACAAGAGCCAGTGATGAACTAGGACATGAAAAAGACTGATGGGAAGAACTCTTATGCACCTTCACATATATGAGTAAGGACATCAGTATGATAATGCAAGACCACTAGGATGAAGATTTTTCTGATAGGTACATTGCAAGTCCATTTTGTCAATTGGATCAAAATGTTGTTCATGTATTCAATGCAAGTACAGAATTGTGGAGCTGGTTGGATCTCTCTTTGACCCTTGCTGTATTAATGCCAGCCAATGGAAGTTTTCCAATAAGAATATGTGAAATTTCAGTATGAATGACTGTATTGGTTTTTCTGTTGGGTTCAGTGCAATATCACTTTTCAAACTAATGTTCTCCTATGATTTTTTTAAAAAAATACGGAGTCGTGCTCTTTTGCCCAAACTACCCTCAAATACTTGGATTCATGGAATCTTCCTGATTAGCTTTCTGAGTAACAGGAACAACAGTCATGTCATGTTTCTCGTTTCTTCTAAACAAATGTATAGTGGAGGTCACAGGCCCTTTCTGTATTGGATATGATTATTCTGAAGCATACTGGCTAGGGATTTCTGCCATCTCCAGGTTGCTGTTGATCACTGAGGTACAAGCAGGGGCAGTGCAGGCTGGTACCTCCCCTCTGAGCCAGTCAACTACTGGGGATCTTCACCATATTATTGTGTGCCATGCAGATGCAACCAGTTCAGGACCATATCAAGGGTAATTTTGTCCCTGGCTATTGGGTCCTGCACAGGTATGGACCCAGACCAAGCAGTTCCCACCAATCTGATCTGTGCCAGGAGTGGCCAACTGAAGCTGCTATGGTTCCAGGTTCAGGCCAGTCCTGCTCAATTCCAAAATGTCACCAGGCTGCTTACCTCCTCCTACAAGAGGACCAAATTCTGAGCACTCACCACAGGCCAGTGCAGATCTCCACACCAGCTCCATTCTCTATCTTGATGCATCCTCCTTCCAAGATTGAGCTCACCACCCCCCGACTTCAGCACGAGTCATTAGATTCCAGAGCGCCTAGCACACCATGGGACCAGCTCTGGTGAGCACACTTCTGGTTCCAGCCTTCAATCCATGTTTTTCTTTTCTTTTCTTTTCTTTTCTTTTTGCTTAGTTTTTTCCTGGGTCATGAGAATCCCTCTCCTTTTGTCTAGTCTCCTCCATGGTATTAAATTCTAGTGTCTAAACTGTTTCCCTCAGAGAGGCACTTCACCTTGCTGCTTATTGATCCACCATCTTCCCATGATCTCTATTTTTTATTTTTAATTCATATCTCTAGAGATGATAAAAAATTAGGACATGGATTATAAAAAAGTCATTAAATTTAAAAATTAAGAAGAGTTACAATTTCTGGGTATAGAGTAACAAAGTCATTAGTGAAACCTTGGAAAAAAATAAAGAAAAATGAATTTCAAATGGACATTATCAGTTGAATAAATAAGACTTAATTAACTTACAAAGTTTTAAAAGGAGATTGTAAAATCTTATATCTTAGATTCTGGGCTCAAGTACAGTTATAGCCAAGTATAATGCTTTACTGTCTCAAAAATCTACCAAAGCAGAGGCCCAGTGTCCTGGGGTAAGTGTCCCGTGGACTTTCCCCTGAGCCCAGCTTTTTTGGGGCCCTCGTACGTTCTTCATGCACTGGAACCTCGTACCTTCTGCGTGCACTGCGTGCACAGCTAGATGGGTCAGGGGCACCTGCATCCACCTCCCCATGTGCTTGAAGGACTGTGGAGTTCTAAGCAAGCAGGCGGGTGACCACTTTCCATGGAGCCCAGCTTATTTGGGACTGTGGAGTTCTAAGAACACAGGCAAGTGGCAAGGGTTCTAGAGGCCTGGCAGCCTGGGGGAACCAGGTGCCAGAGTCCCAGGAGCTGAAGGCATAGAAGTGGATTTCCAACAGACCCTGAAGAAGCTTTAGAATAACACTTAAAACACTTGAAATGCAGAAATATAGGAAAATGACAAAATGAAAGATCAAATTACAATCTCAAACCTCCAGCCCATCCCAAGAAACCTTAGGAGCGATGTATATAGAAGAAAATATATGCCATACACCTCTAATATCAGACATAATAGCAACTGAAATAAACAAACAACTCTGGGAAGCTTTAAAGGAATTCAAACTAGAAATAATCTCCCAGGTAAAAGAAGAAATGATAAAAGAAATGAAAGCGACACTGAACATATCTTAAGAAAGCAGTTAAAAAATTGGAGAAACTAAAAAAAGATAGAATCACTAGATAAGCAATATAAGAAACAAACAGAATACATGAAGCAGATGCACAGAGATATACATGAAATCAAAAATTCCACTAAAAGCTGTAAAAGCCACCTCAATGATAGTGAAGATAGAATTTCAGACCTGGAAGACAAGATTGCAGCTAGTGAACAGGAAAGGAAAGATCTTTTAAAAATAACAAAGAATCAGGAAATAACAATTCGACAACTGCAAGATGACTCAAAGGAAAACAACATAAGATTGATAGGGATTAATGAAAAAGAAGGGGATGATATAAAGGACGTCAAGAGGATATTTAGAGAAGTAATAGCTACAAATTTCCCAAGCATGAGATCAGAAACTGACATCAGGTTCAGTGAAGCATATAGAACTCCAAATAGTCATAACCAAAATAAAACTACACCCAGACATATAATAATCACCATCCCAGAAATCCAGCACAGGAATAGATTATTAAAAGCTGTCAGACAGAAAAGACAGGTCACTTATAAAGGAAAACCTATCAGAATCACAGCACAAACAATAAAGTCAAGAAGAGCATGAAGTCAAATCACAAAGAGCGAGGGGGGGGGGATAATTCAAGCTTTGAAAGATAACAATCTCTAGCCAAGATAGATATATCCTGCACAACTATCCCTAGAAATTGATGGAAAAACAAGATGCTTCCAGGATATAGAGGAACTAGGGGAATCTGCAACCACCAATTCAATTCTACAGAGAATACTGCAGGATATTCTAAAAAAGGAAAATACCAAGACTTCAGAAACAGTGGCAGAGAGGCCACAATGAATGGAGCAGAAAGTGAAATGAAGAAGACAAAACTGACAACAAACAGCAGAAAAAGAGCTCAACAGAAATGAGGCAGAAAAGTCTGGATGGTGGGAACAGCTATTTTTGAGAAAACAAGACATCATAATAGCTAGTGCTGATTTAGTATCATCCTGCTTTGAAGTCTCATCAAGCTTTTATTCTTCTGTCTCCATCGGTCTTAACAGGTTGTATCTTATTGGATTTTATTATATGTGATAATATAAGCAAACACTTTTATAGACAAGGAGATTATACAGAAAGCATTGTTCCTTTTCTGATAGTTGGTTCTAAATACCCTGTAATACTGTCACTCTCTTGAATGGTTTTACATTGTTTTGATATGTTTGGTGCTACAGTATACGAAGTTATACTCAAAGATTTCAAGGAAAGAGACACTATAGTAACTACAGTTATGTCAGGATGTCTTGTGGTGAAACACTATTTTGCTTAAATGGTTATGCTTTGACCTGCGCTGTTTTGTTGTTATGCCCTCTTTTATCTCAATCTCCTTTTTTAAAATTATTTACTTTTTTATTTTTATCTTTTTAATTAAGGGAAAAAATAGCAGGATACATTACAGTAACCCACTTTGATTTCCTATTAACTTGATTTGAAACCCTGTATAGCCCTCACCATCTTGTTTTGACTGATTTTCCTCTATTCTGCTTTGCTTGATAGTACTAAGTTCGAAAGTATAGGCAAAACTGTGAAGACAATAAGATTCATTATGACACCCATTCTGGTTGACTATTATCTTCTTTTAAAGTCCTGTAATATCTCCAATGTTTTGGTTTTATTCTTTACTGTTTTGTTCAATTTCATTATAACTGACAATATAGGCAATTCTTTTTAAGACAGCAAGAGGCAGTATGGTAACCACTGTTGATCACCTTGTATTTTGTTTTTACATTATCTATTATGTCCATCCTTTTGATTTGACTGACTCTGTTCTGTTATGGCACATTTGGCTTTACTCTCTTCAAAAAAAAGTAATAAGAACTGTTGGAGTAATAAAACCCAAAATGTGTAATTGTCACTGTACAAAAGAAAGGAAAAGAAAGTGCTCTAAAAAAATATAACTGCATATATACTCAAGTGTATAAGATAGATAACCATATTAACTGAGTTTTGTTGGATCATTGAACAAAATTGTTTCTAGTCTCACTGTTTGCTTTAATTTTGTAACTTGAACAACTATTTCTAAGATAACAATATGTAGTCTATTGACTAGTGATTTCCTACTGTTTATGTTTTCTGAAATTCTGTATAACTTGTACCCTTTTACTACTTTTTCTTTTTCTCCTTAAAAAAATAAAAGAAGAAGATGAAGTGAAGTATGTCAGATCCTAAAGGAAAATGATTTCCAACCTAGACTGATGTACCCTGCAAAACTATACTTCAAATTTGGTGTTGAAATAAGATATTTCCATGACAAAGAACAGCTGAAGAACTTCATGATCACAAGCCAACCCTGCAAAAAATATTAAAAGACAGTTTAGATACACAAAGGAAAAAACCATGAAGCAAAGCAGATAATTAAACAGAGCAGAAAGATAAAGATGCAACAGCAGAAAGATAACATGTCAGCAATAAACCAACATTTAACAGTTACAATCATTAATGTAAATGGTATCAATGCACCGATTAAAAGAAATGAGCTGGCAGAATGGATCAAGAAACAAAATCCAAACATCTGCTATCTGCAAGAAACCCATCTAACCCAGAAGGATACTCGCAGACTGAAAGTCAAAGGATGGAAAACAATACTTCATGCAACAGGAAACCAAAAAAAAGCAGGAGTAGCCATTCTGTTTGCAGACAATGTGAACTTTAAACCAATAATGATCAGAAGAGACAAAGAAGGTCACTACATACTCATTAGGGGAAAACTTCAAGAGGAAGAGATAACTATCTTAAATATATATGCACCAAACTCCAGAGCACCAAGTTATATAAAACAAGTATTAACAGAAATGAAAAATCAAATTATCACTAACACAATTGTAACAGGACACCTTAACACACCATTGACACCAAGGGACAGATCAACCAGACAGAAAATCAGCAAAGAAATAACAGAATTGCATCACACCTGTAAATAAATGGACATGATAGACATATGCAGAGTGTTCCATTCAACATCAGAATTCACATTCTTCTCAGCAGTACATGGGTCATTCTCTAAAATAGACCATATATTAGCTCACAGAACATATTTAAATAAATGCAAAAGAGTTGAAATTATCCCTTGCATGTTATCAGATCATAGTGCTTTGAAATTAGAAACTAATGATAAAAGTTACTGCAAAAAATCCCACAAATACATGGAAACTGAATAACACACTCTTGAGTAATCAGTGGGTTATGGGGAAATTAAAGAAGAATTAAATAATGCCTACAAGAAAATGAAAATACAAATACAACTTAACAGAATCTGTGGGATGCAATGAAAGCGGTCCTCAGAGAAAAATGTATTGCACTGAGTTCCTACATCAGGAAAACAGAACAAATACAAATAAATAACCTGATTCTACACCTCTTAAAGCTAGAAAAAAGAAGAGCAAGTCAAGCTCAAAGCCAAAAGAAGAGAGGAAATCATAAAAATCAGAACAGAAATCAATGCAATAGAGACTAAGAAAACAATCCAAAGAATCAACGAATTAAAGAGTTGGTTCTTTGAAAGAATAAATAAAATTGATAAGCCCCTAGCCAATCTTATTTTAAAAAGGGAAGAAAAAGCTCAAATTCATGCAATAAAAAATGAAAAAGGTGAAATCACTACAGACTCTATAGAAATACAGAAAATTATCAACACCTATTTTGAAAACCTCTACTCTCAAAAGTTGATAACACAGAAGAAATAGACAGATTCTAGAAACATATGAAGCACAAAAGCTAGGTCAAGAGGATGTAAAACTGCCGAATAACCCAATTTCTAAAATGTAATTAAGTACTTACCTACAAAGAAGTGCCCAGACCCAGACGGATTCACTGTAGAATTCTACAAGAAATACAAAGAAGAACTAATGCTGACACTCCTCAAAGTCTTCAATGAAATTGAAAGGGAAGCAATCCTTCCTAAGTCATTCCTGGAAGCAAATATTATTCTAGTACCAAAACCTAAGAAAGACCCAACTAAAAAAGAGAACTATAGACCGATCTCCCTAATGAACACAGATGCAAAAATCCTCAATAAAATATTGGCAAATAGGATGCAGCAAATCATCAAGAAGATTATACACAATGACCAAGTGGGATTCATCCCAGGCATGCAGGGATGGTTCAACATATGTAAATCAATAAATGTAATCCACCATATCAGTAAAACCAAAAGTAAGAATCACGTGATCACTGCTATAGATGCAGAAAAAGCTTTCCATAAGGCCCAACATTCATTCATGATAAGAACTTTACAGAAAATTGGAATGGATGGTCTTTACATCAATATAGTAAAGGCCATCTATGAAAAACCAACAGCCAGTATCATACTAAATGGCCAGATATTGAAGGCCTTTACTTTAAAATCAGGCACAAACAAAGGATATCCTTTATCACCACTCTGATTTGATATAGTACTGGAAATACCTACAAGAGCAATTAGACAAGAGAGAAAAATAAAAGAGGTAAAGATAGGAAAAGATGTTAAATTATCATTGTTTGCAAATGACATGATACTCTACATAGAAGACCCCCTAAATTCCATTGAAAGTCTCTTATATATAATAAATAAATTCCGTAATGTAGCTGGATACAAAATCAGTACTCAAAAATCAATAGCATTCCTATACACTAACAAAAAAATCACAGAGAGAAAAATAAGTGACTCCATACCCTTCGCATTAGCAACCAAGAAAATGAAATATTTAGAAATTATTCTTATGAAAGAAATGAAATACCTATATTTTACAACAAAATTTACACATTTTGGGTTTCATTACTCCCATAGTTCTTATTACATTTTTTGAAAGAGAATAAAACCAAATATGACAAAACAAAGCAAGCAGTCAAAACAAAGGATAGACATAGCACATGATGTAAAAACAGTATACAAGGTTATCAACAATGGTTACCATAATGCCTCTTGCTTCCTTAAAAAATTACTTATATCATTAGGTATAATAATATTGAACAAAACAGTACAAAACAAGACCAATAAAACCTAAACATTGGAAACATTACAGGACTTCAAAAGATGATAATAGTCAAATGGGCATCTGAGGGAAAATTATAATACACTGAAAAAAGAAAGTGAAGATGATTTCAGGAAATGGAAAGACACCCCATGCTCATGGATAGGAAGAATAAATATTGTGAAAATGGCCATTCTCCCAAAACTCTTATACAGATTCAACGCATCCCAATAAAAAATGATGGGATCCCAATGCATCCCATCAACATACCTCATAGATCTAGAGAAATCACTCCTAAAATTCATCTGGAGCAAGAAGAGACCTAGAATAGCAAAGACAGTTCTAAGCAACAAAGGCAAGGCAGGAGACATCACAATCCCTGACTTGAAGTTATACTACAAAGCAACCCTAGTAAAATCAACATGGTACTGGAATCAAAACAGAGCCGAAGATCAATGGAATAGATTAGAAGATTCAACCACAACTACAAACACACTCAACCACCTTATCTTTGATAAAAGGGCCAAGCAGGTTCACTGGAAGAACGACAGTCTCTTTAATAAATGGTATTGGAAAAACTGGCTCTCCATTTGCAGAAAACTAAAACTAGACCCATGCCTATCACCATGTACAAAATTAACATCTAAGTGGATCAAAGATCTAAATATTAAAACAGAAACACTAAATCTATTGGAAGACAAATTGGGTAGAAACCTTGAAGACATAGGGGAAGGTAGAGAATTCACGAACGGGACTCAAACCACACAGGAAATACTTCGCAGTATCAATAACTGGGACCACCTCTTATTAAAAAGTTTCTGCATGTCAAAAGAAATCTCCAGCATAGTGAAAAGAAAACCCACAAACTGGGAAAAAAATCTTAGTGAAGTGTCCCTCAGACAAAAGACTTCTGTCTAAAACATATAAAGAATTAAAAAATATCGGACCCCTAAAATTCAAAGATCCAATCAAAAAATGGGCATCTGAGATGAATACACACTTCTCAGATGAAGAAATACAAATGGCAAATAAATACATGAAAAAATGTTCATCATCATTAATCATTAGAGAAATGCAAATTAAAACCACACTGAGATTCCATCTCACTCCTGAAAGAATGGCCAGGATCAAGAAAACCATCAACAACAAATGCTAAAGAGGCTCTAGGGAAAAAAGAACTCTCCTACACTGCTGGTGGGAGTGTAGACTGGTGCAGCCATTGTGGAGGTCAGTCTGGAGATTTCTCAAAAAGCTGGGATTGGAAGTCCCATTTATTCCAGCTATTTCACTTCTAGGCATATTCCCAGAGGAACTGAAAGCATCATCCCACAGTGATATGTGTGCACCTATGTTTATAGCAGCACAGTTTGTAATAGCCAGATCTAGGAAACAACCTAAGTGTCCATCAACTGAGGAATGGATAAGGAAGTTGTGGTATTTTTATACAATGGAGTACTGCTCTATAAAGAAGGATCACATTGAGATATTTATAAATAAATGGATGCAGCTTGAGACCATACTCATGAGTGAAATAAATCCAACTAACATGTATGAATACCGAATAGTTTATTGTAAGAAAAGATTCAAATATATAAAAGTATGTGGTAATCCTGATTCCCCATTATGTGGCTTGGAAGCCTTATAAAGTTTTCACTCATTAATTGGAATGGCTTTATTCTGGACTGTTTGATATAATTGCCTGTGATGAAATGAACAGCTATTCTGAAGAAAACAAGACATCATAATACCTAGTGCTGATTTACTACCATTTTGTTTTGAAGTCCCACAAAACTGTTTCTCTGCTCTTGCTTTTATTATGTTGTATCTTACTGTATTTTATTACATGTGATAGTATAAACTAAATTTTATAGGCAAAGAGATTATACAGAAGCCATTGCTCATTTTCCATTAGCTGGTTCTAAATACCCTGTAATGCTTTCATCCTCTTGAATGGTTTCACATTATCTTGATGCTATAGTATATGAAATTATATTCAAATATTTCAAGGAAAGAGACACTATGGTAACTACTATTAAGTCGGGTTATCTTGTGGTGAAGCACTAGGTTGCTGAAATTGTCATGCTATGACCTGTATTGTTATGTTGTTATGTCCTCTTTTAACTCAATCTCCCCCTTATTCATAAAAAAATTTATTTATTTGTATTATTTTTTAATTAAGGGAAAAATCAAAAAAATTATCACAATATATTATGGTAACTTTTTTGATTCCCTATTAACTTGATTTTAAGCCCTGTATTACTCTCACTATCTTGTTTTGACTGATTTTCCGTTCTGTTTGATAGTATCAAGTTTGAGGGTATTGGCAACTACTTTGAAGGCAATAAGATTCACTATGATGCCCATTCTGGTTTGACTATTATCTTCTTTTGAAGTCCTGTAATGTTTTCAATGTTTAGGTTTTATTGGTCTTGTTCTGTACTGTTTTGTTCAATACTATTATACCTAATGATATAAGTAATTCTTTTTAAGAAATCAAGAGGCATTATGGTAACCATTGTTGATAACCTTGTATACTGTTTTTACATCATGTGCTATGTCTATCCTTTGTTTTGACCGCCTGCTTTGTTTTGTCATATTTGGTTTTATTCTCTTTCAAAAAAATGTAATAAGAACTATGGGAGTAATAAAACCCAAAATGTGTAAATTTTGTTGTAAAATAGAGAGGAAAAAAGTCCTCTAAATGATACAACTGCAAGTATGTTTAGGTGTGTAAGATAGATGACCATATTACTGAGTTTTTGTTGGATCATTGAACACAACTGTTTGCAGTCTTCCTGTTTGAATGTCCACTTTGTATGCTTTAATCCTGTAAATTGAACAACTATTTTTAAGATGACAATATGTAATCTACTAACTAGTGATTTCTTACCATTTTTTTTTAATTCTGTATTACTTATACCCTTATACTGTTTTTGTTTTCCTTTAAATAAAAAAATCTATCAGAGCTCAGGTATCTGATCAAAATATCTACTGCGCCTAAGATATATTCCTTTTCTTCCCACTTTTTCCTCCCAGTCATCCTACTTCTTTACTTTATAATTTTTAATTTATTGTGTATACATTTATTTTTATTATTTGTGTGAGTACAGGGTTTCAGATATGCACTCTGCCAAATAAATCAGATCTGACACTCGTATCAGTTGTCTGTAACACACTGCTTCAAATCTTGGCCAGTTAAACACAATAAGCGTTCATTGTTCCAGGGTTTCCACAGGTCGAATCTGAGACAGGTTAGGGTCTGCTTCTCGCTCAGGTCTCTGTTAAGGTGGTAGTGCTGTAGTTGTTAGGACTGCAGGATTATTTCAACATGCAACTGTGGCTGGAAGAATTGACTCTGGGCTCACTCAGATTCTTCTTGCTAGATCTCAGAACTCTATCAGCTTCACTTTGTGGCTCCTGAGCTTTTCCATAACTGCATCAAAAATTACTGTTTTTTCTAACGTGACTAAGATTGTAAGCCCACTCTTTTACACCACAATCTGTGAGGTCACATGCCATCATTTTGTCACTACAAACAGACCAATTCTGGGACATTGTGAGGGAGATTAGGACTATGGTTTGAGGGACAGAAGGCAGGAATCTTTGGGACCACATTAGAGGTTTGTTTTCTCAATACTGAAAAAAAAGTTTGTAACATATCAGGATACTAAAAATCCATTAAAATTACTTTTCTGATATAAAAATTATTTATAAGTTATCTTTCCTGACATTTGAATAGTAACAGTATATTTCTTTTAAATAAACTGTGTATAATATATAATTTGAAACCTACAACTGATAAATATTTTTTAACAAAATGTATGGAATATTGCTATAAAAGAGAAGCGAAAAAAGAACAGAAAAGAGAAGAGAGAAAAGAAGTAAGGAGGGAGAGAAAGATAGAAGAAAAAAGATGGAGGAAGTAAGGAAGATCAAAGAAAAAGAGAAGGAGAAACAAAAGAAAGAAAAAGAGAAGAAGAAATCTCATCTGCTTAGGCTGTGGATACAGTCATTTGTATCATTCAGGAACATAATGGAGAAGACACTTAATTCATGTGGAAATTCCAGGAAGTGTCAGAGAGGAAATATTTGCATTTAGACTGAAGGATGAGCTTGCTTAGAGCAGGCAGGAGTGGCAGAGGGACAGGAAGCATGAAGTTCTGAGGCCAATTTCAAGAATTTCCAGTAAGACAGCATGGCTTTAAAATCAGGGTGTGATTCACAGCACCAGTAGATGACACTTAAAAATCAGGCAGGGGTGAGCCTTAAAAACCCTACATGTTCGCTCTAGATCTCAAGCTTTAGTTTGCAAGGCATGACAAACCAGCAAATAGAACATATCTGAGTTATCAGGAAAAAGGCAGAGGGGAATCAACCATGAGACGAGACAAGATACATAGCTACAGATACCTAATTTTTCAAAATTCCAGTTTTGCAAGTATCTTGTGGAGAGTGATGAGCTTCCCAAACAAGCTCACAAATAAAGTATGTAAATATGCTTTTCCACTTATATTTAACTTTTACTAGAGAAATTAATTTTGGCTAATATTCAAATACCTTCGATATTTCACATATTTCATTGGATAAGTGATTATATTTTGTTGAAAGGTCGTGTTATGTATATTTGTATATTTGTTTGAGTGAAGAGTTTAAATGATTGATGTGGTAAAGAAAGAGTTTTCTCCAGTAGATTCCAGTTGCTGTTACTCTGTGGAAACAGACTCATACTGCTTTCTAAAAATGCAGGTGTAGTGGCAGCTGTGTGATAGACTGGGCTCCATCAAACCAGCCAAGATTCAAGGATGCAGTCCTGTTCAGGCATAATCCAAGGATAATTACTGCAATTCCCTTCCCAACACCCTGTGTGTTTTTACTACTCCCCTAAAGTAGGCTCCTGTTATAAACCACAATAACTCTGTCGGAGGTGATGTAATAGCAATCTTTATGGAACACACCTACACACGTCCATGTAAAGTCATTCAGCAGGCTATCATAAGTGGCTTTTGAAGACTTCCATAAATGTAGCTTTGCACTTGAGATGGTGATTAAAATGCAACAGCAAATCTCCTAGTAAGACCAGCTCATGAACTCCCTGTAACTCACGTGGATTATTAGACTGAATGGATGTTAGACTAGCACGACAGATAACACCTCTTATGCCATTTGCTTATGGATAATGACATAGTGAGAGACACTAGCCCTATATCAGATATATGGTTTGCAACTATTTTCTCCCATTGTGTATGTTGCTTTCTCATCTTGCTGATCTTTTTTTTTTTTTTTGCTTTGTAAAATCTTTTTAGTTTAATGTAGTGCTATTGGTTTTATTTTTAAATTTCTTGCAATATGTAGTCCAGTTCCAAATAATGTGTGCACTTTTTAATATAATGATCACTTTGAAGAGTTTACTAATTAGTGAGATAGGGGAGAGATTTTTTAAAATATTTGCATGTTGAAGATTAGCCATATAAAGTAAGTACAAAATCATGAATTCAATTAAAATGCCAAAGAAAGCTTTATAAGGCCAACTGTGATGCTATGACTGTTGTACAAATTTCTTTGACAGACAACTAAGCAAAAAGTTTTACAGCCTAGATTCCAAACTCCGTAACTTTTTTTTTTTTAAATGCCTCATATTTCTTCTTCTCATGTATGCGTGACTTGTTCTTGTTGACATATTGCTGGATCTATGTAAAGAGTTTTCAGTTTTACTGCTTCTGCCATCTATTCAAACCCCTGTTCACTTGTTTTTCCCTGAGAATTCTGTTTCTCTCAAGTTCAATCTCAATTTCTTTCTCTCCAGAAGCATTTCCTGGTCATACTTCATATACGTATTCTTTCTCTCTCTCTCTCTCTCTCTCTCTCTCTCTCTCTCTCTCTCTCTCTCTTGCTCGCTCGCTTGCTCTCACTCTCTCTCTATCTCTCTGTACTTTCAACACTTTGAAAGTATCAAAAGCTGAATTATGTCATTTTGCTTGTTTGATTTAGTTTGCTTCTATGTTTTGGTACATTTTCTAAAATACCTGAGACCTTGCAGTTCACATTATATATAAAAAACAAATACTAACTGTCACAGTTATTGAAGAAACAAACTGATTTCAAGTATGATCTAAACTACTCATGGATTGAAAAAATTCACTGGAGTTTGCAATTGCTCTCATGGAAGGGTATCATTGCTCATAATATAAAGATGTCCATACTTATGCTTCAGAATTGGTAGAGATGAAGTGAAATTTATTTATGTATTTAGCAAAGTTCTTGATTGCATTTGACAATGTCGGAAATAATCCTGAAAATGCAAAACATACAGAGGGTTAAAAATAAAACAAATATTTACTGATGTGATATACAAGAGCTAATGTCAAAGGCCAAGTGAAGTGAGACGGGTTTGAAATGTTTTACACACCATTCATTGTCTTCACGGGGCGTGGCAGGGCTCCCTCCCACGTCTGGGACCTCTGGAGATACAGCTGAAAGACCTGGTATAACTCAGAAGACTGGGCCTGTCCCTCTCTCCCTTGCTTTTCACCCTCTGTCAGCGGGGTCTGGGTTAACATTGTGGTAGCATGTTAATCAGCTCATTCATTCTGGGTTTAAGACCCCACATGACAGCACTTGCGTTCTCTAGGTTGTTCAGAACAAATCCTAACACAGGATCGATTCTAGAGCTAAGAGAACAGCTTCCATTTCTTGATATAAGGAAATGAAAATGATTGTTGGCCATTTGCTCTGTGCTAACTGGAAGAAATGAAATGTAGGTCTAGGGGCTTTGTGAGAAAGGAGGTATAGGAAAGTCATGAATACAAATATGTGTAATAATGAAATATGAGACAAGTGGAACCCAGGTAACATGTGCTCAAAGTAGTAATGCATTCTAGTACAAAGAAACACTAAGGAAGGAAAACTTAGTGTAAAGGACAACTGAACGTACACCATAAAATCTAATGAAGGAAGTGAATTTCTAATAGCCATTGAGAAAGATAAGATTTTGTGCTTCCATATGCAAAAAGTGAGTGGAAGGCTTTGTTGAGATAAGAAGAGAGATAACAGGTCTTCTCAGCAAGCTAGGAAAAGTATCACATGAGTTAAAATTTGGGATATGGAAAAGGTTAGGCTCATCAGTAATGTATGGAGCTAGAATGGAGAAGACTGAAGTCACAGCTCAGGCACCCAAGGAGATATGAGGTGAGCATAGACTCTGTCACCCAAACGTAGATTTTGGAGAGAAAACTGGTGGTGTTAACTTACTCCAAGATGTGCTTGATTTGGCAGCACATATACTAAACTATCACTCCAGGGAAACAGGAGTAACGCTAGTTAAACACACACACACACACACACACACACACACACACACACACACACACCTCATTCTGTGCCGTGTTTTAGAGGCCTGAATGGATGATGACCCTTGCAAAGTTAAAGAAAATTGTTGAAACGTAAACTTTAGGAAAGTATAATGAATACAATTTTCACCTAAGAGTGAGTCCAACAGGACACGCAAGTGAAACACTTACGGAGAGAGAAGGCAAGAGAGCTATAAAGAGCTTAAGACTTGGACTGCTGGGAGATAATAATAGTAATTATGTATTGCATTCACATAATGCTTTATGATTAAAATGCTTTCCCAGGCACTGCTTCATTTTATCCTCACAGCATTCCTTCAGGTGGAGAGGGCGGTTATTATTCTCCTTATTTGGGGAAAAGCAGTCATTCACAGAAGAAAACAGCCCTACCACAGTGCATTGATATGGTCAGAAGGGGCGGCGATCTCAGCGTGTCCTTGGAAAGGTTATGGAGTCTCCATGAGCATCATTGATTTTTTAAAAAGTATTTAAAAATAGAATTAAGCTCTACGTATACAATTCGATTGCCATACATATAACGTGGGGTTTTATGTGCATGTGTATTTTGTGTAGTGCTAAGTATATGCTACATGTGTAAATGCTTCTGCCTTTCTACACCTTGCAGATGAGACTGCAGTCGGGTCTGGTGGGAAAGGCAGGCAGTGAGTCTCAGCCTCTAGTCCAGTGCTCTGCCCTCTGAGCTCTTTCCTCTTGCTGCAAGTGGGAACAGTAGACTCAGCAAGACCTCTAAGCAAGTAAATACACACAGCATCAGAGGAAGGAAAACACATCTAGGACAGAGTTCTCAATAATTCCTTAAAGGAAAGAATTCAATCAAGGAAGATTTTTTAAAAATGGTGATGATATGATTGAATTAAGTGTTGCTCTCTTCCAGATTCCAATTTTTTGGATAATAAACACAGGACATTTCAGGGGGTACAAACTGCAGTGTGAATGGAAGTCAAATAGGGAAGGAGACAGGTCTGAGTTCCAGCGGGGGATGACAGCCTCAAAGACCAGGAGAAGCGGTGGATGCCACAGAAGATGGAGGAGGAGGTGGAGGGCAGGTCTGGGTTGCAGTGTGCAGGTGACGTCTGGAGATCAGCGCTGAGATACAGCGAAGCTCAGCATAGGACCAGGCTGAGCTGAGGAGGTTGTGGGGTAGTCGGACCACTCTTGGCTTTGGTACTCTCTGTAATCCTTTTGCCTCACAGTTTTGACTCTAACCAAGGCATCAATTCTAATAAGAAGAGAGCTTGAAAGCTACCTTTGGGGTGTGCTACGCTTCTAAGAAAACCTATCAGCAATCAAATGCCATTGTTGTAAGAATTATTTTCCTCAAGGTGAAACTGACATTTTTCTCTCTGTACCCATCAAGACATTTCTCCTCTAGTTCCTATGGCTCTTTTTACAACAAACGTAATTTTGTTTGTTTTTCACTGCTTATTTGTTGTGCCGGCTTTTTATCAGTGCAATTTGTACTTTAATTCTCTTTTATGATAGCATATATGTTTGTTTCTCAGAATCTGTTTGAACAATTTATTTGTTCTGGATCTGCATCCATAGTCAATCTTGGTATTCAGTGTGGAATATTTATTTTTTGATGAAAGCATTTTTTGTCCTACCTGATAAAATGTCTGCTACATCTTTATTGTAGTAAAAGTTTCAGTCCTTTTGTTGCAGTCATGCCATATTATGATTTACTTCTTCCTAAATATTTTATTAGCTGTTTCTGCCAGCAAATTCTCAACTTGACAATATCATAATCTGAATTCAGATTGCATTTTGATCTCTCGTAAAGATATTTTCGTTACTTTGTTTTTTCTCTGCAGCCATGCCTTAACAAATAGTTTGTCCACTAAAGAAATATTGTTTTGAAACTAATCTTGCTAAAAAGAATCCTGAAGCAAAATGTGTGTCCTTTATACACATCTTCTAATATAAACTTTTAATTCCACCTACATGCCTCATATTACGTTTCAGTTATTAATATCTTCCTTTCTTAATTCATCAAATATTTATTTGTTCAGCAAAAATTTTTGACACCTATGGGTTAGGTGCTTTGAGAAACAAATATAAAATATGTTAAGAATTGATTTTTATTTTAAGCCTCCAAGGACTACAAAGTTATACAGTGGGAAGGTTGCTGATTTGCCCAGGGTTCAGTTCTTTGGTTTCATGAAAGTCAAATGATGGATTGGATAATGAAAGCCTTCAGTTACTCACTTGGAGCCTCTGGTACCCTCATTTCAGGGTGATTTTCAGTCATCTCATCTCTCAGTTCCAATTAGAAAACCAAAATCATCCTACATAGTCTCACTTGGTGAAGTGAATGAAAGCAATTGCTTCCACAGCTTGTGGGGGTCTTTGATAAACTGAAGAGCAGATGTTGGAACCTCCTAGACTTAGCTGAAAGCAGAGTCAGTGGGAACTTCTCTGAAAGTGAGAGAAGATGAAGAAGAAAGCAGTTATGGACCCAAGAGTTGAGAAGTATTGTTGAATTTGCTTGGTAGAAATGGTGTAAGTTGTATACAAGGCAAAAAGAGAAGGAAAAGGACACCAGCACGCCAGTCTTTCCCAGTGCCTCCCGCCTACTGGTAGGGCAGAACGGCATACAGGCTGACCACAGTGCTGGAGGACACGGCAGCCCTAGTGGTGGTCTACAGAGAGAATTTGACTCTGCAGCTAATTGCTTTTAAATGCATCGCTCTTTAAAAAACAAACAAATAAACAAACAAACCAACTTTTTTGCAATAATGTTTGTTAGCATGTTTTTATTATTATTATTATTATTATTATTATTATTATTATTATGTCTTTGGTCAACATTTTTTCTCTATAGACTTTACCGTGAAGAAATTCTACAACTTCAGAACTGATTAGAATCAGTCAAAGAAGCTGGTATGTACATTGTGCATCTAATTCGTAAAACACAGAAACTGGGAAGACATTGAAAGGGAACAGTTATTTCACTTCTGTCATTGTATTGCAACTGACAGTTTTAGTAGTGCTTAAAAAGTTAAAACAATAAAATAGCAGGGTTAAAAAATGACTTTGAAAAACATGCCTTGTTGAATCTGGGTCTTAGGAGAGAAGCCCCACTTAAATTTGTAGCAAATACAAGCAGTTAAATCTATGAATGTTAGAGATCTTATGGCATAAATAGCATCTATCAACCATCACCTACCTACTTTTATCTATTGTATTTTTGTCTACCTACCTGATTGTCTACATTACCAATCACCTTTACTATGTACATCAATCATCTAGTACCTCATCTCACCAGCATCTATCTCTCATTCCATCCTCTTTCTAAATATCATCCACCTACCATATATCTACCCATTGTCTATCTGTCTAATCTGTACCTACTTAACTGCCTACCTTTCTATCTAAGTTTGCTAGGGATGCCATATCAAAGACAAGAAAATTTAAAAAACAGAAATTTATCTCCTCTCAGTTCTGGAATCTAGATGTCATGGTGTTGACAGAGTTGGTTCCTTATGATGGCTGTGAGAGCAAGATTTATTCCCAGGTTTCTTTAACGGTTTCTAGATGACTCTTTTTCCTATGTCTTCATATTGTTTTTCCCCTATACTTGTGTATTAACTTCTCTTTTATAAGAACACCAGTCTTATGTTTGATTAGATCTCAGTCTAGTGACTTCATTTTAACCTAATTACTTCCACAAAAACCATCTCTAAATAAAGTCATATCTTAATCTGCTGGAGTTATGACACCAATACATGAACTGATGATGGTGACACATTTCAGTCAAGAGACAATCTATCATCTCTCTGTGTAGCAAGAGTAGTAACTGTTCAGGACTTATACAACTGTTCAGGACTTATAAACAATCACTTTTATTCTTAAGAGGTGCTTTATCTCTATTAGTAATTAGGAAGATCAGCAAGTGAAACTAGTAATGAACAGACTCAATATTCAAATATTCAATTGGCTTTACAGGTGCTTTTAAATTCTTTGGCGATGGAAACTTTTTCTTTTTCTTGTTGCTTCTACCTGATGGGATCCTCTCCCTTCCCACTGTTAGCACACCACTGCACAGCCCCTGAGCATCGCCCTCTGTGGGACCCAGATTAGTGCAGATTAAGAGTGAAGGATGGGTCTGAGGTCAAACAGCTCACGAATGGGTCATTAGATAAATGTGCTAATATTTTTGCTAACTCTCCAGGTCCTGAAGTCTAGGCCTCTGAGTCTGACACTCTTAGGGGACAGTACATGTGTTTCTTTTGCTCTTGTGGTGGCTATGGCAATTTGGTAAGATTATTATTGGCCTTTTAAGCTAAGTACATTATAGGCATGTCTCATTCCTCAGCATGGGTAGGATCTGTTCACATAGTGGACTATCCTGAGTCAGGCCACAGTTCATATCTATCCTTGGACTGTCTTCCTTAGGAAGACCTATCTGAGACTTTATCATTTTTCTACGACCCAGGCCCTAGGAGCAGGGCTAGGAGGAGACCGCCTGGCTCCTGTCCTACAGAAATCCATTGTTTTGCAGGTGCTCTTCATTGTGCTTCTTTTTGTTTATCCTCATAGAATTAAATCATTGCATAATCTTAAGAGCAATGAAATATTGGCTCCCAAGTGATTGACCCGTACTATTCTTTGCCCAGAGTCTCCTTAAGTTCATACTTTGAGACTCAAACACCAGCAACCATCTTTACGTTTCTTAGTTCCATTGTTTTATCTCTTTCTCAGGGAAGGAAGCCACATTAGCTAAAATCTCAAACTGCTATCTTGTCTGCAGATTGGTTCTTTACCACTCTTCAAATATGTATTAAATCTAGATCAATAACCACATTTGGCTTCCTTTCTTCTCTGTGTAAGCTATGTGCCAAGTCACGCAACTTTGTAAATTTCAATTCTTTTGGTTGAAGTATCTTAGCACTGAAATATATACACTGTCCACACCTTGTGGTGATTCTTAGCAGAGAGCCCCAAGCAATGGTTAAAATTATGTCAAGATTTTTTGTAAAGGAAAGGAACTATTATCATGAATTTTGTAAACTACAAAAGAATCATACTTTTGAACCATCTTTGACCATGTGTACTTGGATAATATTATGCCATAACAATTTATTTTTCCTGTCTCATATTTTTCTTTCTTTCTGAGATTCTCACTCTACAATGTAGTTAGCTATGCATTTCACTGTGTTTATAGCAAACTAAAGGACAAAAATAGGATACCAACATTTCACTTTTGATGCGTTTTGGTTTTGAAAGTCTGTATGAAATCGTATAAGTTTTATAAAATGAAGAAGAAGAAGAGGGTTTCTGGAAGTGACATCAAAAACAATCTTTTGAAGGAAGCAAATTTTGTCTTCTATATCAATGTTAGTGATCAACTGCTGACCAGGTCAGCAGGTCAAGCTCTTGGTCAAAAAGCTATTGGAAATAGTGACAGAAATCATCTTTACACTGGATGCATTGGTATTTTTCAGCTTCCCAAAAGAGTTCTAATATGCAGCCAAGTTTGTTACCCACTGATTAGAAAGGATTCAAGAAAATGCCATTCAGAAGATAGCCAAGTACAGCAGAGAAATGATAGGCCCAAGAAGCATAAAAGGGCCAATTGTTTGATATAAATAGACAACTTCCCTGTGATGATCTTGGATTGGTCTCTTGAACTCACCACTTCAAATACTGCTAATCCTGACATAAGATGTCAAGAACTTGGAAATAGGTGAGAAACTATCCACAGTTAAATTTTGGTTAAACTTTAGAAAAAAATATTTATTTCTTGCATGCGTAGGTAGGTATGTAATATGAGATATACATCGTTTATATATCTTGAAATCCACTGAAAATGTCTTAAGTTTCTTATAGTTGCAGTACAGAAAATATTGCAGTTTAATAGGGGATGTAGGAATAATTTTTCAAAAGTACACATTGATTAATGAAAGAACAAGCACCAGAATTGTCAGTTCTGGATTTTTGAGCACAATTAGTAGCTAATGTGACCTCATTGTTGCATCCACTGTTATCTTTTGTACTTTAGATCCTCTGACCAGTAGAATCACATACCCCATTTAACATAAGAAGATCATCCTTGTAAAACTAATTTTGTCTGGGCAAGTGAAAAAGGAAGACAAATGATTCCATGACAAACTTTAGATGTATTTTGTGTGTGTCTTCTTGTCATACTTATTCAACAAGAATGACTTACATAGTCATTCTCAATATGACCAATATTAACCAGGAAAATAAATATTAGGAGAACTACATCTAAATCATTGTTTTTAAATCTTTATTGCAATTATGTGAATATACTTAGAGTTATCTTTATGAAGATATTACTAATGATTTCAATACAGTTATATTACTAAAGATTTTAAATATCTGTGACATTGCTGGTGGTTTGTAGAATGGATTAAGTTTTGAGATCACAATATCAGTATGAATTATTGCTAATTTAAAGTTAGAGTTAACAAGTGAAATTTGATTAACAAGTTGAAATTTATTCTAATTGATGTGTCAACAGTAATTGTAATATGTAATTTTTGCTTTACTATAAGGATGAACATACAGTAAATATTTGATGTACAGTTTTTCACTACCATACACCATAAATTACTTATATCATAAGATAAAAACAACATGTGAAGATAAAACTGAATAAGCATTGATACACAAAATGCTGGAGTTTTGCAGAAGCAGCCCACAGGAGAAATCACGCCTCACAAAGTTCTCCCACTGGTTCCCACACAACTGTCCTCACGTCACTTTGAAGCTGCACATTGGTGTAACACACATGGGAAACGAACAATGGAGAAAATAATGCATAGAATTAAAGAAACATAAAATATCTTCACCAGAGCCATGTGTTTATTAGAGAACAAACAGGGTATATTTATTTAAGGATACCTAATTGCCTGAAGCATCACCTTGATCCTACCTCTTGAATAGCTTGTTTAGGCCTGTAGAGTGACTAACGAATAAAACAAGGAACAGAAACTATTCCCTTCAACAACCAAACCTAAATTCTCTAATCATGATGTGTATCTTTTTGGATAAGACTTTATGAACAGCTTTGTACTGACATGCCCTATCAAGATAGATGCTTTTGCTTGCTTAGAAATAGAAATCATGAGCTATGAAAGCATTTCTCCTTTGCATTTTAAATTATTTTCTTTTGAACATGTAATTCTAAGCAAGTTTAACTGTTGAAATGAGGCCTTAGAAACCAATTTCATACATGATATTAGAGAAATCAGAGCTTCTTTATCTTTTAAGTTTTAGTGTATCTCCCAAAGGAATAAAAAGAGAAAAAGAAAAAAAGAAACCATCGTTTCATTGAGCAGGAATTTCTCAATTTGTATAAACTTAACCAAAAAATCATTATTTGATACATGAAGTTTTCCAGGATGATTGGTTCATGATTTTCATCATTTAGCTATTATTAAGTATGTCAGAAATAAATTGGAACAAAAGAGTTATATTTTATTGTTATGGATTATCAATTGTAATTTTAGGTGTCTTACCAGAAAATATATGATGGTGAAAACCCAATAGCCCATCATTATAAACTTTTTAATGATTAAGGACATACTTGATTTTAGACCACATGAACTGAAATGGGACTTGAGTCCAATAAATAGGAAATTTATATGTAAGTACAGAATAGACAAGTAGTTCATTTACATTTCCCCAACTCAGGTGACAAATTACAATTTCCATCACTTTTTAAATGTAACTGTGAAGCAAAATTCTCCTGCCTGAAGTACTTACAGTTTCTGGCAGGTCTTTAAAAAATGCATTGACCACAATCCACAGTTGGTGCTGAAAGCACGCATTAAACATAGCTGGTGGAAGTCTTTCTGAGTGCTGTTACATTCTTTCGTGTGTCTTTGTGTGGCACACAGTATGCAGGGGCTGGATATCTGTGCCATTGCTTCTTTCTGTTGCAACACCAGAATCCACAGAGCAGCCCCCCTCCTATGAAGAGGACCGCACTGCTCGCCCAGCCCAGGAAGAGGGCTGCGCCCAGCTCTCGTTTCTGACCGATGGGGACATTTGGACTGTAGAATTCCCTGATGATGATATTGGCTGTCCAGCACACTGGAATCAGAACAAAGATGCCCGTCAGGATAAAGAGGACTCCGGAAGCTCCCAGAAGGTATGCTTTTACCCTTTCATCAGAACCTGTACACTGGACCTGCTTCATGCCACAGATGCCAATAATTAGAGCAATAAAGGAGAGAACAACAGCCACACACATGAGAGCTCGTGCCGTTTCCACAGCAGGTGGGAGAGCCAGCATTGAGGTGTAGAACTTGCACTGCAGCCTGATCCTGGCTTGCCGGACACAGTTCATCCAGAGCCCTTCCCAGAGCCTCTCGAAGATGATGATGTTGCTGCCTATAAAAGCTGAGACTCTCCACTGAGGCAAAAGAGTTGTTGCAAGAGTCCCGACCATGCCAAGGAACCCAAGAGCCAGTCCAGCAATTTGCAGAGGATAAAATGCCATTCTCTCTCCTTTGAAAGTAATCCAACCTAGAGAGGTAGAAGATGCTTAAATGCAGAATGCAGAGGGTTCTTTGAGTCTAGAGCAGTCTCTGATAGTTTTCTCCACAGCTGCTGGCCATAATGCTTTCGACCAAATCAAAAGCAGTGACTGAACTTGGCCTGACTAGAAGTACCTGCTGTAAATGCCTGCTGTCATGGTATATGCATCTTCCTTTCTATGCGGATTATTCACTTGTCATATATAATTGTTGCCCAGCCAATAAGAAAGCAGCCAGTAATCAAAGTAGCATGTCAAGAAATACTTCATTCAGCTTTAGTATTTCTCATATTATTATTGTCTTAGCAATGGTGTAATTAACTGTCAAAGCTTCCATTGTGGATCACTAATTACAGAGCTGAAAACTTCCGTCTAAAAGTCACTCTGATATGGAAGTGTAAATATACGTGGTAAGCCACAACTAAAAATCATGCCACAAAGCCTTCAGTCCTTTAGACAGCAACTAAAAAACACTGGAGACCTTGAGATTATTACTTTCTTCTAATGCAAACCACTTTTTCTTAATACAAATAATCAACTCCGGCTTTACTAAAGATTTCAAGGTAGACAAAAATAGCTAGGTGTGAAATTCAAGAGTTCTACAAAAACTGTTGATACTTAGGAAGTGTCTTAAGGAGAATTCAAATTGCAGTTTGTTCTTCAGCTCTATTAAGGAAAAACACAGAAAAGCACTCCTCATAATTGATTTGGATTTACTTAAATTATTCTATGAATAATTAGGTAATATCTATCTCTGTTTTGAAATATAGTTGGCGTGTAAACTTTCATTAGATGTTTCTTTAATGACAACTTGGAATATGTCACAATTATGGAAACCCAAAGTGTATGTCATTTTGTAGAACAACGTAAAAGGTCTTTTGAATTTGGCTGTGAAATTCCTTAAAATTCAGATAATAGAGAACCTTTTAAAGTTGGAAGATGTCTTTGAGGACACCTTGTTTTTGTTTTACCAGCAGACATTGATACGGAGACTAGAGAGTACCGGCTAAGACTAATAGTGTGGGTAATGGCCCGACACCCACTGACAAATCTGGCTTCCAACTCACTGTGTTTGCCCCTCTCTTTGGTCTTATTCAAAAATATAAGGCAGAGATGCTTTGTTTTAATGCTTTTCATAATAGCATATGAATTTGGATACCCATGGTTTTTCAGACAGTTTTCAAAGAAAGAAATATTTCATTGAGATCATTTCAAAATTCAAGAGTGAAGCTGACATACTCTATTACCCTTTTCCTGACATTGATTGTGAACTGGAGGCTTAATGTGGGAAGCACAGATCTTTTCCTTTCCTGTCTATATTCCAAAAGAACTCAGTTTAAGTATGAAAACGATTCAGAAGCCAGCGTACCCAGTATTCTTTATCTGGAAGATAATATAGCCATTAAAAATTTTTCTATTTCATTGATGCCTAAGCCAAAGAGATGATAAGCAGCCCAATATAATCCAAATTTAAAAGCTCTGTTAATCCAATTAAGAAATACAAAAGCTCTTGGGTTTTCACGATCCTGTAAGGACTTCCTCTCTGAGGAATGTGAATCACGGAAGGAATATGTGACTGCTGCATAGCTGAGGTTCCCAACACCAGCTCAGGATGAGGGGTTTTCTGGGCCCTTTGTCTGAGCTGCTGAGTCACAGCCCTCGTCATTCCCACACTGCCGGAGTTTGTCACTGTTCCTCTGATTTATGCTTGCCAGCTCTTCTTCATTCGAGGTGCTCTTCCTCCTTCCATCTCATTTTTAGTGCTATCTTCCCTTTGTCTTTGGGAGTTTGCCCTTTGATACTCCTTTCCATTTGCTTGATTTTCTTCCATCTTGAGCATCTGGTCTGCACTACAAGTAAACATAATGAGAGCATATGTTTACTTAGACTCTGGAGGCACACGCTGAATATAAGAATAATATGAGGAACATAAATAATGTAGGAGCTTTGACTTTACCCCTTACAGCCAAAGTCAGTTGTCAACGCCATCTTTGCCTTTCTTCTTCTACAAGTAGGAAGAGAAATTGCTTTCCACTTCAATTTTTCTTCCATTCTGATCTCTTTGCCTTGTCTTGAGACCCTTGTCCATTGACTACTTCCTCCTTCCATGACAGCTGTGTTCAGTCCCTCTTACTGAGTTGCCCTTTAGAAAATTGATATTCAATTATTACCTTCTATTTTAAAGTTCAATGCCTACATTCTCTAAAGATATACTTTATCTCTGTATATTTCTTTTTTTAATTTTTTTTTTTTTTTGGTCTTTTTCATTTTTATCAGGACCAGGGATTGAACTCACGACTGCCTGCTTGCAAGGCAGGTGCTTATGCCGCTGAGCTAAATCCCCAGCCCCTATATCTGTATATCTTTTGGTCCACTCACATTTGCCAGAACTCCACATGTTTAAAAAAAAAAAAAAGCCTTCCTTTACCATGCCTCTCTGAAAACTTCTTAGAAAACATACCTTTCTTGAAAATTCTCACCTTTATCTTTAAAGAATACTACAAAATTTTTCTTATTGTTCTTTTCTGTGAAAGTAACAACAAATCACTATTTTCTTATAAGACAGGAACAATCATGTGTTTTGTGGAGAGATTTGGTCTTCCCCTGCTGGCTTAGCCACACATTTGAGTAAATTTTTCAGCCTCACAAAATTGTCTTTTCTACACAATCAGAGTAATAATAATGCCAATCTCATAGGGCTGCTTTGAAAACTGAACTTAGGCATTTTGTGCAGCATAAGTTTGTCCAAATCAAACACTCAGGAAAAGTTTGTTTTCCAAAATTTGTCTCCAATGCTTTTGTTATATCAAAATACTTATTTTGAATACCCTGTTTCTGCTCATTGTCAGTCTCTCCTTTTCATAGATATCTTAGCTAGTTGTTTCATTTGCTCATTCCCCCCAGTGCCCGTGTATAGCTCTGGACCCTTCTCCCCTCACCTGCTAGGGAGTCTCAGGAAAACTTCCACTTCTCCTACTACCTACTGTGCTCCAGTCTTTTGCTATCCCAGGGGGCTGTTTGAAAAGTGACACTCATTCAAATCATTTCCATCCATGGGGGCAGTCTATACCCATTGAATCATTGATACAAGGATATAAGATGTCAACCTGAGAGCCCCGCTGGGAATTAAATCCCGTAGGTAATTCCAGCTCCAGAATTTACTTTGGAGTCAGCTGAGGCCTTCATGGAGTCTACACCACAACTTGACTTCTCTCCATGCTCAAACCCATCCCTTTTCTTCTTTTTCCTCAGATGCGGATGCTATAAGAAGAAATTCAGTAACTTCTACTTTATAGTTTCCCAGAGAATCTAACCACTTGTTGACACTGTATTCTAACTTGTTAAGTCTGGTTCTTGTTCTAATTTAGCTCTTAAATATTCCCATGTGGATCAGTTTAATAATGTCATTCCTGGTTTCCTGTCCTTTGACCATATACTTCTTGGATTATATTCCACTGAGAAATCAGAAGACCTTGCTGAATTGAAACTTAATCATGTCATCGCTTTACTGAAAAAGTTCTGATAGCTTACCACTGCCTCCAAGATAAAACAAATGTACCTTTGCATCACACACACACACACGCCTTCATTTTGGCTTCTGCTGAATTCTAAAACTTAGCTTATTACCATGCCTCTATTCTATGTCCCCCAGAGCTTACATTTTAGTAAATGTCATAAATATTAAAAATCCATTAACATAATACATGGCATTAAAATTTAGATACAGTGATGGATTTTTAAAAAGAGTATGAACAAAGTAGAAACAGAAGTGATCACAGCATTAATTATAAGATGAAGAAATCATTAAGAGGAGTTAGCCAGATAATCAGGCAATGTGCGAGATAAACATCAGCCTAGCAGGGAGTAAGTGTGAGTGAGGGCACTGAGGCCAGTGAGAGCTCCAGTCTAATGTAAACAGGAGACCTTACGCAAGACAGGAGTAGGACTGAGAGGAGGTAGCAAATGCAGGCAAGAAATGGATATGCAGAGCCATGCGAACAACTTAGTAATCTAAGATCAGTGCAAAGCTGGCATTCACACAATCAAGTCTCAAGTCTAAATTAAACAGCACAAAACCAAAAAGTAAATTATCATTCACCAAAACTGTATGGTCATTTGGGAGGAATAACAAGGCACCAATTGGAAGTGAGGGACAGTAAGCAGGTAACTGAAGTGGCCCAAATGAAAGTACATAGACACTGTATGGAGGTGTGGCTCAATTTCTGTTATGGGCAAGACACATGAATAGTGAAGGTGAGTGGTGGAAATAGAGAAAGGCATCAGAGATGACTATGCCATGATTTACATAAGTGTCATTGTACCCAGGGGTGCATGTGTCCTGGGCAAGACCATGAGGTATGAGTGGTCTTATAGAGAATGAACAAGAGTTGTTTCCAGAACAGGGTTGTCTGCATTCAGCCTAGTGATAAATACAGAAAAATAGATGTTTCTGACCTCTGGACTGTCTCGATTGAACTTTTCTTTTTTTTATCGGTACCAGGGACCGAACTCACGACCGCACACTTGCAAGGAAGGCTTATGCTGCTGAGCTAAATCCCCAGCCCTCAATTGAACTTTTCTGTAAGAGCCCATCCTGTCCACAAATTATCTACTGTTCATCCACAGTTTCTGAGACTTATTCTATCACTTTGTCCTCCTGGGACTTATATGGAATCTTAGAGGATCTAATTTAGGTTGAAAACTTTTTGACTTTTGTCTGTATAAATTGCTGTATCAGCTTCAAGTGGATAAGAATAGAGGTAGAATACCAGAATGGGAAAATCAAGGACACTCAAAGCGTCCTAATCTTACCTTGCTTCTCTCACCGTTCACGAATTCCACACCTGAAGATGTTCAGACATTCTCCTAATTTACTGTATGAATTTTGAAAAGTATGACCTTACCTCTCTTTGTCAATTGAGTTCGTAGCAAGGATAAATGAGTCAGAAAAAAGTTTTAACTGGTTTGAATCTGGGTAACAGTAGCAGCAACATGGAGTAGGTAAATATGTGCAATGCATAGGAGATGAGATCAGTGGGGCTGATTTGATGGTGTGTGTAAACTATGTGTATGCACACACAGAGACACAACTGTGCATGTCATATGTCCATTGGATCCCTGTTTACTCCATTATTACTTTCTATCACAGTGTTTCCTCTCTTAAGTTTCCTTCTCAATTCCTATCACTCATGTATGCATTGCCCATTTAATAATTATTCATTTTCCTCTGGATTCTGAATAAAACTTAGTCACAAGAGAAATCTGTGCTGAATTCTCAGATCATATCATTTTAACACCATTCATGCATGTATCATTGTTTTATTCTTTCTTAATGCTAAGCATTTTATCCATAGCATTTTTCTCTCAAGATCTAAATAAATTTACATTTCTATTCATATATATTCAAGTAGTTTTCCATGTAGAGTAGATTATCTGAGAAGGGATTCTGTATATTGTATTTACCATTAGATTCCCAGTGTGTAGCACAGAGCCTCTGGTCTCTACCAGGTGTGCAAAGATTATTGTTTGAATGAATAATGAATAAATTAATCAATGCCGTGTTCTAATTAATTAAGCCCTCTCCTAACTTAAAGTTTGCTATTTAATTATATCTTTTTAAATTATAAATGTGCAGTTTGAGTATCTTTTTAAATTATAAATGTGCAGTTTGAGTATCTTTACTTTATAGAGTTGAAGACTGGGTTAACATAATGGAATATTACCTTATTTGTTTAAAAGCCCACAGTTCTATCCTTGGAATTCATTTAGGAATAACCTTAAAATCATTTAAATTAACTTTAATATCAGTATGTAATCAATCAAGTTTATGCTATTATGTTGATTTCTAACACAATTTTAACTCTGTTGAGGATACTTCCATACCAATAGGCAAAATGATTTTCTTGTGAAGTCACTCAAGAAAAACTCAGAGTTTATCCAAGTGATACATACTTAAACACACACACACACAGACATGCACACACATACACACATGCATGCACACACACAGACATATGATAAAAACCTTTGAATTCATCTTCTTCCCTCTTTTTTCTTTCTTTCTTTCCCATGTAACATAGCTGCAGAAATAGTTTTAAAAGATTATAGAAATAAAAAGGGTCTTGTGACATACAGGCCAAATGAAGATTTCAGGAACAAGGCAAATCAACTGTAGGAAATAGAATGTTCAAACAGCAGGAAGTCTGTCATCACAACAACTGTAATGCTTGCGAAGCACTGTTCATGGATTTGTCTCCAAGGTTTTTAGCAGCACTGCAGTGTCCACACAAAATAAAATGAAATAAAATAACCAAGTGAATCTGGTTTTTCAGGAGTTTCATAACTCAATTCTTTTAGGATCTACTCTGTTTTTTCTACTTTATGAAAAGAACAAGACAACTCTTTTTCTTTTATGAAAAATAAAACAATATTTTATAGCAAAATATATGAAAATAACGTTAGTTAATACACTATGTATTTTTATCTTCAGAGTAGTTAGAGAACAAGACATAGATCAGATTCTCACAAAGAAACCAACAGACAAAACTTTCCTTTCAATGAACTAAAAGAAATTAGTAGTATAAATGAAACAAATGTGTTTTAAATTTTATATTGATGAATAGAAAATTGGTTCTAATGAGTGGAATAGGTCATTTGGGGATTCATTTTATCTTCTTCCTACTTCCTATTTATTTTCTAGTTTGCTTTCAGAGAGAGAGAGAGAGAGAGAGAAAGAGAGAGAGAGAGAAGGAGAGAGAGTTTCTCATTTAAGTGCATAAGGGAAACCACATGATACTTAAGCTTGCATGTCTGAATTATTTCATTTAACATTATGTTCTTAAAGGGCATCCATTTATCTACTAATGCCTCAAGTTTACCTCCCTTTATGACAATATAGTAATCCATTGCATATCAATACCACATTTTCTTTATTCATTCAACTGTTGATGGACATATATGCTGTTTCCAAAATCCAGCTATTATAAATTGTGCTGCTATAAACAGCAGCATACACAGCTTCCATTGTAGAATACAATGAGCAACATTCTTACATTAAGCTCAGCACACACATTTGCCTGGGTGTTCCTTGTTTTATAGGAGGTCCAGGTGTTCAGGCTGAGATCAGGGAGCCTCAGCTCCGGTTTCACATTAGAATCACCTGTGAATCTTTGAAAATAATGCAATGTGAAGGATTCTGCAGCAGAACCGCTAAACCAGACTCCTGAGGTTGCCGTCCTGTCACTGGCCGTTTTGCTTTGCTTCATTCATCATATGTGCTTCGGTATTTGGAAAACACCTTCTGTAACAGCAACATATAGGCTGAAATTAGAAATGCAGTATGGAGTTTTATTATGGACTCCACTGCTTAAAGTCATAATGGGGCCAATTATTAACCATATAACTTCCCACTGTGAAACCAATTTAATGAATCTAGCTCAAGACATGAATGGGCATCAGCATTATTTAAGAGTTTTGAATTAGTCCAATGTTCAACTGGATTGAAATCACTGGCCAGTATAAGTCAATGCATTGTCTATCCTTGGGAGAATTTGTCCAAATGCAATTAACACCATTAATGTCAAAATCTCCTAGCTCTGGGATTTTGAGTGCATATTTGAGCTTATACTTTGATAAAAACCCAGAGTACAAAGAATTTACATTTCTGTGTAAACTTAGCCTTACAGAAGTAGATAGTGAAAATTTTTGAAATAAAAATGATTAATTCATTGCTCCTATTACTCTACAGTTAGGCAGAGTTGTTTTTTAAAAGCAGGAGGAGAGCATGATATTTATCAGTAAGAATTGGAAACATCTCAATTGAGACTTTAACACAATGCTTCTCAACTGTGAGCCATGTCTTCAAAAGGCAAGTTTTAAAAATTTGTGATGTATTAGTTCATTTATGTTTAGACATAAAATACAATGTAAACTTTTATGTTTATGATTCTTACAAAAACAATGACAAAATAATTAGCAAATTAAGTACCAACAAAACTGCTCAATTGCTAAAAATCTAAATTACCAACTAATTTGGTGCATAATATTGGCTTCTTTATATTAAATTTATGATGTTAGATTCAGTGGAAGAAAGATGTACTTTCATAATCTGTCTTTAACTTGATGTTATTTTATTTATATTTCAAGTGTGATACACTATGATCTAAAGTATCCATTTATCACTAGCTCTTATTTTTTAACAGTGAGATTCTTCTTAGCCTGTTCCAATATTCTGGTAAGACAGAGCATTTGACAGCTTGCTCTATGTAAAATGCTACCAATTAAAAAATACCCGTCTTTATTGCATTTTTACTTCAATGCTTACTTTTAATGAGTTGTACAAAAGTCAGAGTTGCTCCTTACATTTCATGCAAATGTGAGCAAAGTTCAGTAAGTTCATTCACTTTTGATTCCTCAGTTCCATTTATTCTATAAACTGGCTAAATACCCCATCTACTGTCTTTGCAAATGTAGTCTCTATGCACATACCGTGGGCCATGACCCTCTCTTTAAATGATACAAGAAATTAAAAACTAACTGTAATGAAAGTAAATATTTACATCTCACTTCAAAAATCATATCTGTACAGATAATAAAAATTAACGTAACCAGAGACTATATCATTTAGGGCAAATATTCTTTTTTTTTTTTTTTTTTAATTTGAACAAGCAAATCTGAAGGACTCAGAAGGATATCACTCACGTCAGCTGTCCTGGTTTAGGGAGGCTCTTGAATTAGTGAGATCATTCACAGAGCTGGTCGTCCAGGACTTGAATTATATGACAGTAGACAAGCAGAGTTGTCATCAGTTGTCTCTCTAATTACAGCAGTGACCTTTAGGTTTCTATGGTTCTGAGCTCAAAGGATACTAAGCCACCTTCTCCTGACGTTCTTTGTTTCTTCTTCTATACAGATGGATTAGATGAAAAAGTTAACATAAATTGTTTAAGTTAGTACATACAGTTAATGTTTTCCATATATTAATTCAAACTATGTCTGTTTGAGAATTACTTTAAAGTCATTTGCTAGGGGTTCTCTAAACAGTAAATTTTATTATATTTTAAACTTCTTACTTTTCATAAATAGTTTACATTTGCAGAAAACATTAAGGTGACAGTATAATTTTCATAGACCCAACACACACGTATCCCTGATTACTAAGAACATGTGTTGTTATAGGATATATGTCACAATAATTTAACCAATATTGATACATGATTATTAACTAAAATTCATAACATTCTGATTTCCTTAGATCTTAGCTAGTGTCTAAAATTCCTTTGGAATACCAGCTCCCTCTGCTGTGTCTCCATACACTCCCTGTGCATTTGACAGTTTCTCACACTCTCATATTTTAGATGACCTGGTCAATGAGGAGCAGTGTTCACTTGCTTTGTGTTTAGTTACTCTTACCCTGGAATGCATGACTCCTTTCCCATGATTGCACTGCCATTCGGCTTTGGGGAAAGAAGATCACAGTAGGAAAGAGTACATTACTACTAACTCAATTTGTAATTGTTGCTTTTGACTTTGTTCGTCTGGCTCTACTGAAGTTTATCAGATTTCTCCACTGTAAAAATATTCTCTCCCATTTTCCATAGGATACTCTTTGACAAAAAGGGTACTCTACATAGGGCTAAACACCAGCACTTTTATATCAGTTTTTTAAATTTCTTACTCGTTTGTCCTTTTTCTCCTATTTGCCAATTTATTTAATCATTCATCTGCATCGGAATTGAATCATTTTATTTTATTTTATTCTTTGAATTATAACCTTTGTTTTATTACTCAAATTGCTCCAGTTTTGACCAGTGGAAATCCTTTTAGTAGAACTTGGCACAAAATTTCCGTACTTCCTGGTGTCATAAAATAGTGCCAGTTCATCTTGTGTGGTTCCTGTCTCAGTCATAAAGTCAGGCATTTCTCTAAGCATCCCTAACTTCTGTTATTGCAAAGTGGTATTAGATGCCAAGATTGAGATTGTAGATGTGTTTGGTGCTATGGTGTTATCATTTCTTTTGAACCAGAAGCATATAAGTGTCTACTAACTTCTCTTTGAACACACACACACACACACACACACACACACACACACACACACATGACATGCAAACACCTGGAATTATTTCCTGACTGTAAACTCAAGCTGGGTAAATGGATGTCTTTTATCTAACTACACTTATTTGCTACAAACGGGCAGATTCCTAAAGTGTAAATTGATGCAAGATGATTAGTGAATAAAAAAGTGATTGGATTGCCCAATTATGTCAACAGTGGTACACCACAAGCATAGTTCTACCTTGTTGAATATTATTCTTGGATAGCTTTCGAGAACCGAATATCAGTCTATACTAGTCCTCTATATCACTTTAGGGATTAAGGCAAAATACATAAAGTGCCTGGTATACTTTTTAATATGTAACAGACCTACAAGAACAATTTAGCTAAACACTTCTAACTTGTTTCCAATGTTCAGACTTTCCATTCAAATGCTTCTGATTATGTCTTTCTAGTTGTAATTATCAGGACAATAAGAGATCATTAAAATATTATATAAACACATATCTGGTTATCAGCAGTATTTGAAAGCACCTGCTATGTATCTTTACTGTCAACGGAGGACTGACAATTAAATCACAGATTCCAGTTTCAGAGCTGACTTGTGACATTTTATGATGCCTACCATTCACACTTCTGTGGCTACTGGTGAGGCTAAATTATTGTCTTAACTCTTCCACATTTTTATTTTCTTTGATCATTTTCTTATATGTAAATACATATATTATATTATAAATGCTGTTTCTAAATTTAAATTATAATGTGAATCTATCCTGCAAATAATTTTATTTATTGTTTGTCCCTTAATTTTACTTAGGCTTTTTGATGTATATACGTCACACAGGGTTGATATAGTAATGAGGAACTTCTGTCCAATCACGTGCTGTTTTCTTTATGCTTTACATTTTCTAAGCTTTTTTGGTATACACTCTCCCACATTATTTGAGTTCATAGGAAGACCTTTATTTTAGCACACAGATTTTAGTGCATTGGTCATTATATTAATGCAAGATCTCAGAGCAAGTGTTTACTTTTCCTCACATTTTAGTTTTATCCATGTCTTTTGTCTACATGTTTTCTTGAATAAAACACTGTTTTATTACATTTTTAGTACAAAGGCTTTTATCACATACTCAACCTGTTCAAGAAATATGTCTACGTTCTAGTCCTGGAAACTGTGAATATTTTATTATGTAGCAAAGAAGAATAAAGCTGAGTACAAACTTAGGTGATTGAACAAGTGGCATGTGTGTGCATAGAGATGAATAGATCAAGAAAATTTGATATTTATACACAATGGAATACTACTCTGCCATAAAGATGGACAAATTTGGGTCACTTTAGGAAAATGAATCCACCTTGAGACCATGATGTTGAATGAAATATATCAGACACACAAGCTTAAATATCGCATGGTTTCTATTACATGAGAAACCCAAATTATAAAAAGACAGATAATAGAAAGTAGAGAGATCGATCTTTCTCAAATGATAGAAGAATGAAATATGGGGTTAGGGACCAGAGAGATGAGGGTGAAAAAGGAAATAAATATGTATTATAAATATGCACCAAGTCCCCATGAGGAATTTAATCATTATGTTCCACAAATATATACTAATAAAAACAACGTTTTTAGAACAGGACATCAAACTCAGGACTTTGTGTTTGCCGAGCAGGTGCTGCACAACTGAGCTAAACCCCTGACCCAAGAATTTTTAAGACAAACACTCAAAAAGTTCTTGATTTCTTATCTATTGATTCTAAATTTATTTCCAAACACTTCCATTGTGTACATTAACATCCAATTTATCAGTCTATTGAAGCTGTATCCTGATTAATCTTCCTGCTGTCTTTTCATCACTCACTATTTATGCTACCCAAAGTGGGTCTTATTCCTGCTTTTTCCCATGGCCTTCCATGACACTTTGAATATGATCTGGAGCCCTCGAATATTTGATTGTTACTTCACTCTTTATCTCTCACTGCTGTGGTTCCAGGGCCGCCTATTTTTGAGGATATGTGGGGCTTTTGTCCGTCATTTTAATATCTCTGCTTTAATATTCCCTATTTAAAGGAAATTTCTCTGAGCCATGAAGCTCAATTTAATTCGAATGCCTCCATCTCTGCTTGTAACTTTACCCTTGCGTTTTTTATTTTTATTGTTCCTCAGTGTCAGATATTCTGTGTGTTGATTTTCTATGTCTTTCTGCCTACTCTCAACTCTGAGAGAACAATAACACATTGTTTTTTATATTAAAATATATGTCCAGTAAATTAGACCAATGCAAGAAGATACCATGAATTCAGAAAGTAGCTTTGAAGGTGTTTAATTTAGTGAAAGCATGTTTGGAATGCCCCTGGATTTTTGCTACCTGGATCTGGAGATTTAATTTGTTAGGTTAGGGACATATTCTTCATCTGCTTTTATAATTGGGCTTTAGTACTTTGTAGTTAGTGTTCACATTAATGGCAGCATCTTATAACTTTATATAAAAAGTTTTTACAAATTTTTCTGTTACTCTGCCTTATTAATCCTTTGGGCTTTTTTTGTTTTACATAAACTTTAAAATAGTTTTGCTATATTGATAAATAACACTTGAATCTTATAGAAAATATGTAAACAATATGATTGTGCTCTAAATGATCTACAGTTCTATAATATTACAGTTTCTTACGAGTCTCCAAATATGTATCTTTTAATATATAGATTGAGTTTGGGAGCAATTAATTTTATTCTTAGGTGTTTTACAATTTTTTGCCATTCTGTATTGGATCTTTTATCCATTATGATTTTAAAATATATAATAAAAATATGATTAAATTTATGCGTTTATCTTACCACAGCCAATTTTCTGAACTACCTCCTTGGTTCTTGTGATGGATTAACTAATGGTCAACTTGTAACACCCATCAGAGCTGAATCAGCATGATTCTCAGTGCAGAGGGCCCACCTGAGAATTGTTGCTAAAGCAGAACTGGAGGAGGAGACAGAATGCTGTTATGGATTCCCCTGGAGTAGCCCGTGGTGCTGGTTTTTGTTATATGAGCTCGGTTGTTCTCATTGTCGCTGGAGCTCGGGTCCACGCTGCGGCTGAGCATGGCTGTGGTTTTCTTCAGGGGAGCTCTGGTCCTTACTTAGTAGAAGGCTCAGCTGGCACAGATCCTGTGTCCTGCTGCCCACTTTCTTGCTTCCACCACTGGCCTTTTATGCCTTCCCAGCACAGATCCTTGACTCAGACTTGCATGACACACTGTTCTAGGCTCCAGGCCTCCAGCTGGGCTCCTCAAGAACATTGCCACAGACTCAAGGTCTTCAGCTGGGCTCAGGCACTCAGGACATTTCCAGACATCTCTAGTGCATGGACAGATCTGCACTCTTCCACATTGACTCTTTGGGTGAATATTATAAAATAATCCTGTAAATTCTGTGTCCTGTATTAAATCTTTCCCCTTGTAGTCTGTCTCCAACAGTTGTATTTGTTACTTAACATGCTATATATGAGAAAATGAGACGAGTCAGCTGATAACATTCAGTACCTGAATTCAAGCTCCCATGTATTTCAGCTCAGATTCTATGCTTCAGAATTATTTCCTTCCACTACACTTTGTATTCTTAGGCTTTAGAGCAAGGTAACCGCCTGATTTCTTTACTCTCCCACCTCTCCAACACCCCCCCCCCCATGACAATATAAGACAATGGCTCCCTTAGGAATTCTTCCAGGGGACCTTGGATAGTATGTGGGGACATTTGTGGCTTTACACCTGGGAAGGCCCAGTGCCACCCTGCAGTGGAGCCCAGAGATGCTGCCAAACATCCCACTCTTCACAGTGCAGGGCCCACAGTGAACAGCCGTGGCTGTGGAATTAGCACCTCGGTACTTTACACAAGTAAGTGCTGTGATAATGAAGTCTTCGTGATGGTCATAATGAAATCTTTGCTCTAGGGATATAGCTCAACAGCCCAGCACCTGCCTGGCAAGCATGAGATGGTGAGTGTGAGTCCCACTATCAGAAAAAGACGGAGAGAGAGGGAGAGAGAGAGAGAGAGAGAGAGAGAGAGAGAGAGAGAGAGACACAGAGACACAGAGAGACACAAAGAGATGCAGAGAGAGACAGGTTGGGGGGAGATAACTCCAGACATAATGAAGTCTCTTAATATCCCTTTGCATTTGATATGTTCTTCATCTTGAATTTTCAGAATGGGATATTGAGGAAACTAAAGTGCAGTGTCATCCTTTTAATAGGAAAAGCCCGGCCTCAGCCCCAAGCATCTTGGCCCCACTACCACATTTTAAGTTTCTGTGTGTTATCTTAAATTTGTTTAATTAGTTAAATTCAAGTTAAGGTCTCCTGCAGTTATAAAAGTCTAGGACATTACCTCAGCAGAACAAATTGAAAATCAATAATCGGAACTATTCATATTAATTTTTGGATATGGCAGAAAATTGTCTATTTCCTGGATCAGTCTCTTCCAGAGTTAATTTGAAATTTACTATCTCACAGCAAAAGGTCAGACTATAAAACCAAGGTTTTCTATCATGTGACTCTAGTGCTTTCTCTTGCACTTTTTAATGGGGATCATAAAAACTAATCATGAGGACACTAGAAACTTTATGTCACACTGACTGCTTATATAACAAGATAATGAATATTTTGTATTGTTTAAGATACAACTCTCTGTAATTAAAAAAATCCATAAGAGAACACAATTCATCAAGACCCATTTTATGGCTGACACCACAGGACAGAAATTTTAATAAGAGTAGAGATAATTGTATCATGGCCTAAGGAACAAAGGCTTTACATAGATGCTCTAACCTTGCAGCATTCCTAAGACAGAGAGAAGCAGCAGGTGCTCCGAAGGTATTCAGTGTGGGAGAATTGAAAATATGGAGCACAGAACAGATCAGGAATGTGGCCAGAAGGAGACCAAGAAGGAGACCAAGAAGGAGAAAAAATGGTTTTATTTTCTCTGATTTGAGCAATCATTTTCATTATTTTACTTTTGATTGAGACATAATATTTGTACATAGTTATGAGAAGCTATTCATTCCCTTTGCTGTCCTAGGTATTAAACTTGAGCCTTCACGGTGAGCTGTACTCCCAGCCTATTTTTCATTTGTTAATTATGATACAAATTTTCAGAGTCTCTAAGTTTCTCGGGTTGGGTTTGAACTCACTGTTTTCCTGCCCAGACTTCCAGGGTGCTGGGATTACAGACATATTCCACCATGGCTGGCTTCTGTGTGGTATTTTGATTTAACTATCTATTGGGTAATGATCAACCACTCTACAATTTTCTCTTTTTAATAGTGAATACATGTAAAATTCTCTCTTCTGTTTTGAGACATAGAACACAATATGGCTAACTATATCCACCCTGCTGTGCCACAGAACACTGGAAACTAATCACATCCCTGCTCCTGATCACTAACTGCCCCCCGCCCCTGCTCTCCTGGGTTTGCTGAAACACACTCTAAACTTCTCCGAGATCATCCTTTTTCTTTATATTTTACGTGTGAGTGAGATCATGTGGTCTTTGTCTTTTTTTGCCTGGTTTAATTCACTTAATATATTGTGTCCAATTTCACCTGTATTGTTGGAAATAACAGAATTTTGTGCTTTTCAGATCGAATAGTATGTCACTGTGTGTGTATACACCACATTTTCTTTATCCCTTTTCTTATTCCTGAGTGTTAATGTTGATTCCACGTCCTCACTGAGAATAGTGCTGTAATAAACAAGAGAGTACAGGGATTTTTAAAGTGTTGACTTAATTACAATCTGTAGTCAGGCTTAAGATATTCGAATCGTGCGGTATATCTATTTTAAGTTTATTGAGAAGCTTCCGTTCGGTTTTCCACAATGGTTGTACTAACCTATATTTCCACCAGTAGTGTGCAAGCATTTCTCCCCTTCTACATCTTCAGCAGCATTTGTTATTTTTGGGTTTTTGATAATAACCATGCTAACTAGTATGAGGTAACATTTCAACGTGGTTTTCATTTGCCTGGTGGGAAGTGAATATTGAAATCAGTTTCATGTTCCTGCTTCCAATTTGTACGTCTCCCACTGAAAATTTTCTATTTCAATCTTCAGCCCATTTTGAAATGGATTTTTTTTGTGTGTTTCTAATGAGTTCCTTATATATTTTGTATATTGACCCCCTTTTTCAGATACATAGCTCACAAATCTTTTCTCCTGTTCAAATAACTGGTTCTTTCCTCTGTTGATTGTTCCCTTTTCTGTGTGGATGTAATGGTTTGATTTGATGTAATCTCATTAATCAGCTTTTCCTTTCGTTGTCTGTGCATTTGGGGTAGTATTCGAAGCAGTCTTCCTGTCACTAATAATATTTTTGTGGGAAAGAACAGATAGTAGTTTGGAAATACTGACACACTTTTAAGTCTTTGGTTAAGCGAATATTATGCTTTTTTTACATTGACTCAAATTTTAAAATATACTTAATAGATAAATAAATATGTATGTATTATAACAGTTTAGCTAGTACTATCCAAATGTCTATACTTAAAGAAATTTAACACTGGCTTGAAAATACAGGACACACATTGAAGTTATCAAGTGATTAATAATACCATTTTGGTGTCCTTTACTCGAAATATTTGAATCTTAAATATCCTGATATTGACATTATTTGACATTATTGGAATGTACATAACGGATGTTTTAAAGGTAAAATACAAGTCCTAAACACAAAATCCATTTATATTTTATATAAATATGATATACACATAGTTTAAAGTAATTTAACACCACATTTGGGTACACCTGTGTTGGCACTGATTCATCATATGAAGTCAGGTATAGAATTTTTCACTTACGTCCTCATGTGGACACTATAGATCATTATGGATTTGGGTTCATTACTAGTTTGCATTTTGAGAGCAAGAAGTTTTAATCTTCAATAACAACAGCTAACATCCACTAGAGTACTCCTTTAACATTGCAACTGATGTGCATTTTCATATCGTAATACCTTAGTGTTGGTAATCAATAATCCTTATAAAATACAAGTAGCAGAATCGTAGGGCGTACGCATGGGTATGTCTGGATAGGTCATAGAGGTTTGGTTTTGGGTACTATGTCAGTTTCTGGCTCTGTTCTCCAGCCACCATGAACAGAGTAGCTGAGTTCAGCTGTACCTTTCTTGCATGACATTTCTTCCTTGGGGCCAGCTGACCATGCACTGAACTTGTGAGCCAAACTGGATCTCCTGTCCGAGGATACCACACCCTGTGTTCAGCAGTGAGAAAGTTGATTAACTAGCAGGGTGACATACCTACAAATTTCATTCACTCTTCACAGCTGAGAAAATTAAAACACAGTGAGCATAGCTGATGTGCCCAATGTCATAGATAGTGTCTGAGAGGAAATGCATACAAAGAAACTACAGAGCACACATCTTCAATCACTGCACGATGTTGCAGTGTACACTATAAAATCCTTAAAGTAATAGGCAAATTAGAACAGGAGCTCAAAGAAATCACTGTATTCATGAGATACAAGGTTTTAAATAGTTCTTTATATGTGATGAAGAAATGTCTCATTGTACTTGAGCTTTGGTGATACCATCTTAATAGTATCTTGAAAGTGTGCATGTGTTTGGGGGAGTGGAAATTTGCCACAAGGACCGGGGGACCTTCCTGGCATTTACTAGATGGAGAAATACTCATCATCCTGTGTAAAGTTTATTCCATGTGACTTCTTGTAATCTTTGTCATAATCAAGAATCTGTGTGTTTCTAGCTCTTCTGTTACGAAAACATTCACACAGATAGATGAAGTCTGAATGAATAACAAAACGAGTATTTTTAAAAAGTATTACAGTAAAAGGCCACATTGATATTTGGCCCCTAGGAATACTCCCCTCACTTTGAAAACACCTATCCCTTGTTATCACGAGTTTGCAAAACACTTCTGGAAGTTCTTTGCTGTAACTGTCTTTAGTTGTACTGTCATGTTGGAGATGTGTGCTGCTTCCATGTACAGAACCAACTCCAAACATTTACCTTGTATGGCGACTTTGACTATGGGGAAGCTCTAGAAGTCACATGGTTCCAGATAAAGTGAGTAAGATTGAGGAGGACACGCTCTAATGTATTCACAAGCTTGCATTTTTATTTGGATGACACTGGGCTGTACCACTCACTGTCTATTTTGTCATAACAGTAAAGACACTCAAAGTTCCAGCCAGGGATTTAGCTCAGTGATGTAAGCACCTGCCCAGCAAGCACAAGGTCATGAGTTCAATTCCTGGTATCAAATAAATAAGCAAAAGTAAATAAAAGACACTCAAAGAAAGAGGACTTTCAGAGCTGCTTCAGAATGTGAAAAAAATGACGGGAAAAGAATATTTGAAGCAGAAGAAGATTTTAAAGAGGATTAATAAAGATGTGAGTTTTACAGTAACAGTGTTAAAAAATCAAAATAGTCACCATAGTTTTTAATCATATCTCATAAAAATATGAATCTGATTAATTTTGTATTTGCCCAGCACCTTGACCACGGCAGACAAGCACTGTAGTGTTGAGCTTTACTGCCAATGTCCTAGGCTGGGAGTTTTAATCTAAAGTAAACCTGGGTTAGTAATGCTCTAAAATACCTACCAAAAATAAATTCTTCTTTGAATGATATCTCAGTGAATTTTCATAGACAGATTGTCAACAAACAGAAACAACAGTCAAAAACTTTAAAATAGAGTAAGAACCATTACAATATGGAACAACAACAGAGGGGAAACCAGGAAAATCAGACTTGCCAAAACTTGACATTCAAGTCACTGTACACATAAAATAAGATTAAAATCTGTATAACAAAATGAAATTAGGTAACATGGGTTTATTAAAAGTAAGCAGGTGTACTTGGCATAAAACTAAACAAGTGAAATTAAACTAACACCAAAAAAAATGTATTTTAACAGGAAAAGAATTTGTTCTTTTAAAGTTCTTTGAAAGAAGCATTTAAATGTAAAAAATTTATAGTAAGAAAGAAGTTTTGAGTGTTATACTAGTTGTAGTAAACCAACCTCAGCCTAATAAGGGAGATACTTAACTAGTGATATTTAGCTGCTTATATATGGAAATGGATTTTTATTCTCTAGAAATTCAAATTCTAAAACCAAAATTCTTGGTTTTTCAGAAATATAAATTTTATTGAATTCTAGTCAGACAAATGCTACACAATATATATTGTGAGAAACTAGAAAACCTGTGAAAGACTGAAACATGATGATAGCAGCTGAGAAGATACAAGACAAATTTCTTAGAAAGGAAAAACAGTTGGAATGATAGACACTGATTCATTGTCACAAATGAAAGTAAAAGACAGAGGAATAATATCTTTAAAAATTGGACAGGTTTTTGCTTCTAAAGGACATTCAGAAATAAAAGATTACGAGGGACAGCTTCAAAGGATTTCTCTCCTAGAAGAGAAAGTGACCGTTGATTTGTATTGGTAATTGATACATCTCCAGATCACAAATACATGCAACAAATATAAATTCGCTTATTATTATTTACCAAGCACCGAGTTCATGATTTCAGAAGCAAGGGAAATATAGCCTCAGCTTCACAGGATATGATCGGCAGAATGTCCCCCTCTTTCAAGGAAGTCGAATCCCCGGATTCTGTGAAAATGTTCCCTTATATGGTAAAAATAACTTTGCAGATAGGATTAAATTAGGGATCTTGATATGAGCCTGTTATCTTGGATTATCTCAGTGGGTCCAATGAAGTAACAAAGTCTCATACAAGGCCAGGACATCTAAGAAAGGAAGAAGATGTTGTAACCATGGCAACAATGGTTGGGATGATGCATTTTGAGCATAGAAGCCATAAGTCAAAGAATGGAGATGTCCCAGAAAAGCCAGACCAGGTAACAAAACTGTTTCTTCCCCAATGCAGAAGACATACAGCCCTGAGGCCCCCATACTTTAATTTAGCACATACAACTTATTTAGGACTTCAGACCTCCAGAACTTTGAGAGAAAAATTTGTGTTAATTAAGCCAATAAGTTTGATGAAATTGGTCGCAGCAGCACTAGGAAACATCCACAGTCACTGATTTTTTTCTCAACAGGTATTATATACTATTGAATACATATGAGTGATAATGAACCCATATTACCACGTGTATGCATGGCACAGAGGGTATCTGGAGAAGCACACCACACATAGAGAAAGGGGACAGAAACTTTTTCCAGAGAACAGAAACTTTCTTTCATCTGTCTGTCTGTCTTAATGCTACTATTGTGGTTTAGTGAAGAAATTTCATTCGTCCTTCGCAGCCTTTTCTGATCTAATTTGCTGCTGTGTCCTTCAGTCAAGTTAATTTCTCCTCGCACTTTTCCACACCCATTCTTTGATCAGAGCTCTTTCATTCAAGTTTATCTGTAAGTTCCTAATGTTTGCCCCTCCCATTGAATCTCCCACCATACCAGATCTCTCTGCATTTTCTACCTGATTCATGAGAACGTTATCGTGCTTTCCTGTGCTCACCCCAGGTCTGACTTATGTCTTCTCCCTCTAATAAAATCTGTAACATTCGATCCTTCTCTTATGATGGTCTGTTCTTTTTGAGTAACAGTCATGTGAAAATTGTGTGTCACATTTCTTCCTGCACTTCTATGTTGAAATTCAAGGAAATGGCTTACTCATCCATTTAATGTCATCTCTTTCTATAACCCTTAATTCCAAACACTAGATTCAATAAGAATATATTAAATCAGTTTTTATTTTGGAACTAACAACCATACAAAGTATCATGACTCATTTACTAGGAACTTGATGGGTCAGTTTTCTTATTCCTTTGTTGTGCTAAGGGATGATAACTAAGGTTTCTTAAAGATTATTCCTGAAATTGGGGACAGAGATTTAGTTCATTGGCACAAGCACCTGCCTGGTAAGCATAAGGTTGTAAGTTTGATCCCCAGTTCAAAAAAAAAAAAAAAAATTATGTCTGTAACCGTAAGTCCTACAAATATATTCATAGGTTGAGGTAAATTTTACCATGTTTAACAAATCTAAAAGAAAGTAGACTTTATACTTTAGGCATTTCAAGTTTTGTTCTTTAAAAACAACAGGTGGGCATCATTCCCCTGGGTAATTCTGTGTTATGCCCTGAAAATACCAGACAGCTGCCTAAAGCAGATGCAATTTTTAATGTAATTATTAGATGAATATAAAAAACCTCCATACAAAGAAACAAACAAATAAAAACACCTAAAGCCTAAGAGAATTACTGATTAGAAAAGATTCTTTGTTATCTCAGTATATTAGATGTGACTATGTCGATAAATACAAGTGGGTTTTGTTCTCCAAGTCATGTTGAGGTATATGATCCATGTCTGAGGCAACAAAATATCAAACATACATTTACCTGTGTGGGAAAGACTTCAAAATTGATCAAGTGGTTACCTCCTTATTATTTAAAGAGCAAAAGACTTGTTTAAAGAATATCCTGAAGCTAATGAACTATAAATAAAAAATAAAAATTAAGAAGCAATGTATCACTTAGCTGACTAAATTTTTTAACTAGTGGCTTAGAGAAAGAATGGGTAAGTTTTTATATTAATCATAACACTTGTCCAAATGATATGAAAGATCATAAAATAAATTAGTTTTCTAAAATACTCTTGAGTTGAGTGTAAATCAAAGACTTCATTCAACTAAGTTGTACTTTATTTTTAGGGATGTACTTTGTAGTAAGCACATGTTTATAAAAGAATGTCTCATTATCTACAGGTCTTTTCATGTGCATAGTCCGTGGATTCAGGGTGGTTTTATGCTTTACTTGATTCCATAATTAAATGTACAATAATTGAGACTTTTTTTTGAGACTTTTTTTTGAAATAGGAAAACAATGTTTTAAAGTACATGTTGTGTGTGAATTTAGAAGCCAAAGTGTAAGATATTTGACTGCAAATAAATTAGTTCAACATTGATAATAATTAGAGACTATCTCCTAAACTGTGAAATATTACTTCTTGAAGCTTCTAAATGTTATTTAATACATTTAAATAATATCTTCATAGCATTTATTAATAATTTGAAAATCTAATTCAAAGGTAAACATTTTACCTGTTTTGGTTTTTTCCACAATAATAACTATAAAGGGCAAACATTAGCTATTAAGCAAGCAGGAAAAAAGAGAAGCTAGTAGTTTAATTTTCAAAGATGTTTAAAGTTGGCCTTGTGAGAGTTTTAAGACTTCACGACCATCTACAGGGACACACGAAGAGCTAAACATCTGTTACATTTGTGCATTATAATGAATACACCCACCTACTCTGGACTTTGCGCTGATCATTTCGCTGTTCCTTTGACAGTTTCTCAGGAAGTCCTCCTTGACTCTACCATCATTACTATGACCCTGATTCACCTCAATTAGATTGGAAAAGTGAAAATAATTTAGAAGAAAATATAGTGGTACCTTGTTTCAGAATTTAATCTGTTCAGAATTTTGGAAAAGATGACCAGGGCCATGTTAATCACTCGATACAGAGTTCCTGAAGAGAAGAAATATTTTTTTTTATTTTTTAAAAAAGTAAAACAAACCCACAACAATAGATTAACAATAGTTAATGTGTTTCATATTCTCGTATTCAAAATAGTTACTCAGAATATAAGATACAGGCACACAGACTTCTTCAATCGATGTTAGCACAAAGCCTCCTTTTCAATGAACTAAGAGACACTAGTAATACAGCTAGCTTGCATTTTCTCCCTTTTACCTTTCTTCCTTTCTACTTTCTTCCTTCCTTTTCTCTTTTAAAACAATTTATTCTCATTGCACAATATCTATTGTATGTTTTAGGCTTCATTTACTCTTTCAGTTTCTCACGCCAAAGAGTCAATATGACGATTACACAAGTGAGTCTGATTTGTTTCACTGATGAGATGGGCAAGTTTTTGAGAAATGGTTCTGTTTGCTAATGGGATTGTTCGTGAACAAAAGCATTCGTGAACTGAGGCATTGCTGCATGTTTGATCAAGACATAATATATATTCTTTTAGCTGCTTTAGTCCCTCCACCTAACACTCTGCTGTAAACATATCTATGTTATTACATTATTGTCCACATATCATATTTATGATGTTGTTCCATTGTACAATGTGTAAATATCATTTATGTAACACTCCAATTGTCTTTTTGTTGGAGTCTGTACCTACACCCCCAGTCTCCCAAATGAATGCACGAAGCCTCAAAAGGAATGAGACACATGGCAGGTCTTTAGAGCTGCAAGAAGAGTGAAACCCTCAACAGAGCTCATAACTCTGCTAGCTGGCCGACTGACACTAGGCAGCCAGTATTTAATCAGAAGGAGCAAGGAGTTGAGTGGAAAATGCAAGAAACCTGAACAGGACCTTGGGAGGGGTCCAAGGACCCCTCAGAGCAACAGATGATGCTAATTAAGGAAAACTATCCAGAAAGTCTCCAGGTGGCCTCAGCTGGGGCTTGTCTTGCCCCCTGAGGTGTCTCCTTGTTCTCAGTTCAATCCTGGGGGTCCCACCAGCCCTGGGGGTGTATTCAGATTCAATGTTCTCCAACATCTTTTGAAACTTATCATAGAAGATAACATAAGGCATTTTGACTTTGCCTTTAAATAAAATTAAATTTACTAGCTGCTGTATTTGACTTTGCATAATGATAATAATAATAGTTAATGATGATTTTTTTTCTATCTTTGAAAAGGAATATATAGTTTTTTAATCCACAGCTGGCACTATGGTCCTACGAACCCAGAAGTGAGAGGTGGCAGCTAGCTTCCTGCACCCAATGTGTGCCACGGGCCTTAAGACTTAGAATGGCCAAATCATCTCTGAGCAAAGGGAAGGCAAATGGTTAAGGGAGCAGAGTCTGGCTGTCAAGAAAAAGCAAAGCTGTGTGAAATTTAACCTAGGAGTATTGCACTTAAGTCTCCAAATACTCTCCAGCAACTATGGAAAAGGAAAGGCTACTTCACTGCCCAACCCTTTCTGCTCAGCTTGTTTTCAACTTTGGAATCAAAGAATCATTCTTATTTTATTCTTTGTCTTTGCCAATTCAAACTAACATCTCTCCCAGTTCCATAAAACTTTCAAAGTAGAAGGTTTAGCCATCAGATTGTATATCTCCATATGATACATTCCAAGATACCCAGTGACTACTTGAAACTCCAAATGGTATCGAGCCCGTATATACCACGTATTTATCTGGTAGCTGAAATGAATCCTAAATTACTAAGAGCAGAATGTGAATATAGCATAAATATTCTGGACAAGGCGAGATGCACATTCCATATGAGATGGAATGTGATAACATAGGATTTCATTACATTACTCAGAATAGCACACAATTTAAAATTTATGAATTATTTCCAGAATTTTCCATGTAATATTTTTGGATCATGGTTGAATGCAGATAACTGAAATCATGAAAAGTAAAACTGTGTATAGGGAGTAATACGCATTTTCCCTACATAACAATCACTTAAAGACGCCTAAATTACCTTTTCTCATTTTATGAAGATTTTAGCTTTTATCTTTCCACTAGTTGCATGTTATTTTTGTCTTTTGATTTCAAGATATATTTTTATGACTTTTTGATATCCTGTTTTCTTAGTTCTCTAATGCCATCTCCAGTATTTCTATTTTTCACTTGCTATACTTTTGATATAGAAGAACAAAACTCCCAACTACTATATGTCTGGTATGTATTTTAGGAACAACAGAGGTTAAGAGCAGAATGTGTTTATTGAGAGAAGGAAAGCTTCTGTCTGAGAGACAGAAGTCCCCAATGGGTTTCCAAAGATTGTCTTGTTTAGGGACTTTTATAGAGCAAACCACAAAGCAAGGTAGATCCAAAATGGGGAAAACATGGAACTTCACAAGGCAGGCATAAGGTGGGACAGAACCAATAAAGTTAATTGTCCAGGCAAAATTGATTGGATCGAGAACAAACGGGGAAGCGAGTCACACAGCAAGGGAGGATGCCTAAAGAGCAGTGACTCTGTAGGGGCTGGGACTCCTGGCTGCCTCAAGGTGATTAGAGACCTACTTAGAATATCAATCCTTAGATTGTGGATGTATTTGTTTGCTCTTGAGGCCCGGCCTATAGCAGGAAGTGTCTGTCTCCCTCACAGTTGCAAGGTATCTGGCCTTCTGCACTGACTCCTTCAAGGAGCTAGCCCTGTCTGATTGCCTATAATATTTCTATCTAGCTAGTTGCCTACAGCAGTTTGCGTGACTCTCCTCCAAAATTTAGGTACTGAAACTTATTGGGAAGCATGATGATATTGAAATGTGGCACTCTTAAGAGGTGGAGGATTTCTCCTTCAACACTGGGGTTAAGATCCCCATGTAGGAAGTAACTCACTTGCTCATCTGCCTATCTCTATGTGAGGACATGGTTTTCCTTCTCTCCAAAGAGGACATAGACTACGCAAGGAGCAGCTTTCCTCTGCTCTGACCTTCCCAGAACTAGCAAAACCATTTTCTACTTCCTATAAATGTCCCCATTTCAGATTACTATAGCAGCACAAATAAACTAAAGCACCCTTCCAAGTCATCTATAGACGTGCAAGGTCCTTAAGCCTTATGTGCATATGCAGCCATACAAGAGAAACTTAAAGAAATGCTAGTGTATATGCTCTGCCCTCAGGAATGTTGATGTAATTTATTTTCCACATAAATTCCCTGGTTGATGTTAATATTCAGCACAGAAGAACAACAGCCTAGATATTTTTACTCTCAAAAACTTTACCCTCATTTGCAAATGTTTCATTCCCTGCATTATCTTAATCTTATCGTTCTCACAATAACATGGCATTTTATTAATTTCTTGTTACTATTGTGACAAATAACAACACACTTAGTGACTTGAAAGACCACTGATATGTCATCCTATACGTCTCAGAGTCAGCTGCCCATAGTGGTTTGGAGGAATGCATTCCTTCTGGAGACTCGAGGGGAAAATTTTTTTTCATCCTTTTCAGTTTCTAGCACCTACGTGTCTCTTAACTGGGTGCCTGATCCTTTTCCCTGTCCATCAGTGTTGCATCCTTAAATCAATCTTTCTCATTCCTCCTCTGACTGTTTTGCCATCCTTTGTCTCCTGAAAGAAATCATGATTTCATTGAAACCATCAGTACAGTCCCAGATAATCTTGCATTCAAAATTCTAATTTTATCATATCTAAAAACTCCTCTTGTGGATGGATTCATGTCTACGTACATATGGACAGCTCACTTCACCTTGAGCTTTTCCCTAAAATCCAGATATGTATGTATATGTCTATCCTACAATTTCTCCCTTCAGTTTGAAGCATAGAAGAACAAGTTATCCACTGTTAACAAACACCTCAGACCGCTTATCTTCTTCTCAGTGAGAAACCTACTCTACAAAACTCAGTTCATCAAAAACTTGGTTTTATCCTCAGGTCTGAATTTCACCATTCAGAATACATCAATGGACACTTGTATTCAAGTCACTTGTCATAGCCTCTGCTGCTACAAGCCTGGTCCAAGCTACCTTCATCTTTTGTCTATCTCACCGTAATCTCTTATCTTGGATTGGTGTTTACTCCTTGTAATCTCAGTACAGGAAATAGTACAAGGTTTTGGAAAATGTAGTTAAATCATATCATTTCTCTGGTGAAGCCTGAAAAGCTGTCTCCTCCTTGTTGTAAGGAGTCATAACTCTTAAAACATCTTCTGCTGACTCTCTGGAATCAAGCTCAGTCCCTTTCCCCTTACCTGTATGTGACAGCTACTTAAACTCTGGAAGTGGTCTTCTCCTTTAAACCTCCACTCCATTGCCTCTCTATACTTTGCCTTGGGTTTCCTTTAGGCTTATCCTTCCCATATCATCAGTGTTGGCTTAAAAACTTTTGCCTGAAAATCATAGATAGATAATTTCTTTTTCTACAGAGGTGCTCACTCCTTGATTTTTATTTTTTTCTTAGTAATACTTCTCTCAAAATATTATATATGCTGAAAATGTTTTTTAAAGGAGGAAAACAGAGGCTATGTATTGAGAACTTGCCAATGGTGAGTTACTCAGCTTTTTTTCAAAGACTCAAAGGCAGGAGGACCAGGACCAGTGGACCAGGAGAGCTGCATGCACAGTGGGAAGAAGAAAAGAACACAGTCATTCCCTGATTGGAGGCTGTTGCATGGGACAGCTTCAGGTAGAATAATAAGAAGCCAAGCACCCCCATTTAATTGGTGAAGAGTACATATTGAATCATTCTTATTAGTTCTAAGTTAGAAGCAAAGGCAAAAATTCGGGGAGCTCTCAGTTGCTAATCAAGTACTGACCATTTGGGCTGACTTTTGCAGAAATTATTGTTTATCTCACTAGATTTTTTCCCAAACATAGCAAGGTGAACTGTACAGCAGGCTGGGTTCTTGGGTTGTTTATTGTAGGTAAGAGATTAGTCTACTAGGCAGGTTCCTATAAGTTGTGGGTTGGAGTTATAATTTTAAACCTGATTTGACCCTTGCTTACTTATCTGTTCAGTTTCTCATCTATTTGCCTCTTTAGTTATCTATTATCTGTCTTTTTGCACTGACATGTAAGCTTTGGGGAAAAGACGGTGTCAGGTGATTTATTACACTAGGGATTCAGTTTGTCATTTATGAATTCCCTTACTTTCAGTGCCTTGCATGTAGTCCACGATCAATATGAATTTGCATAAAGGTTTCATAGATATGATCCTACCTATTTTTGTGATGGGTTAAATTATTATTTAAAGTACATTGAGAAGCCGAGATGCAAGAAATACCTTCTTGTATTTTGCTTGTGTAGATGCAATATATCTGTGCACAAGTGACTTAGAAATGACTTTAAAACTACTAAGTTCATAAAGAAGATTAAACACTTCATATATATGTATATATATATATATATATATATATATACACACACATACATATATATGTTACACTATGCAAGTTTAGTAAAAATAATTAGAAACTCAGCATAATGGACAAAATAAAATTGTGATAAATTCTAAACGCAAATCTCAATGTTAAAATGTTCCATGATAAAGCAGGTCTCTGTCCTAACCTTCATCGTGTTTGGACTTATTTTTCATACATTACAAGAGTGACTCCTGGTCTCTTTCCTCTGCAGAGTGATGTAAAGCGCCCTCTGGTGTTCGGTGACATCACTGTCCTTTGATTCAGTTTTAATAATGGGTTTTTGTTTCCATCACTCAAGTGAGCAGTTTAATGAGTATTAAAAAGAGAGAGAAGATTGAGGTTGTTGTCTCTAATACTTAACACTTGTAGATTCCTTAATTGTTTTGTGATTTTAGGGCACTCTTAACCTATTAACTTCCGTGTGAGATCAGAATTCCAAACGATCTTCCCCAATCTGACCTTCTTTGTCCGTAAGTAGGATGTATTTCTCCACTTATCTTTTAAGAAAACCTACTTATACATCACTATTATTGTGAACACCTGCACTGTTTTGGACCCTGGATAACGTTATTGCCAGCATCATAATAATGAACCTTTACAACAGTCGGAGGGGATTATGTTATTCTTTCAAATTCTCTGATGGTGAAGCTGACACTTCAGGACCATGAATAATGACCAGGTTTTTACAGCTAGTGAATTCAAAGACAGGATTCTCAGCTAACTGTGTATAGCTTAGTGGTCCAAATAGGCTACCAGCCCACTACGCACTACGTGTTCTTATTCTTACATTGCTTTATTTTAATTTCACCAGACTCAAATATTTTTGACAAGTAAAGCAATCCTCCCTCATAGCAGCATGCACAAGGAGCCTTTATATTCAAGGAGCACTAGATCCTCTTCTAACACTGAAGGACATGTCTACTATTGGGCAGAAGTAAGAAACAGTCTAGCACTTAGTTCTTAAGGATCCTTAAGTTTCAGTCTAAATTCATGCCATCATCCCTTGTCTATTTTTTTAATTTCTTTTTGTAATATTCTTCAGGACTTATGTTCTTTTGTGGACCATAAAATTCAGCCTTAAAATTCACCTTAAGGATCCACCTTAAAATTAATTAAATTAAAAAATTAATGATAAAACTATTTTCAAAATACTGCGGGGTTTCCTAGAAGTCAAAATCTCAAACTATAGAAATAGAAGGGACTTATTAATTGTTTTCATTTTTGAGGGAGTGAATTGTGCATATATGCAACCAATTTATGTGCTCTGTAAATCTACGGAAACTGTGTGTGTGTGTGTGTGTGTGTGTGTGTGTGTGTGTGTGTGTGTGACTGCCATGTTTAAAATGGTGTGGCATGTGATTTTTGATTTTATGATTGTTTGAAGGTAATGTACATTTGGTATAAATTGTACTTCAAGTTTGAGTGTGAATTATTTTCCAGAGTAGTAATATGGGGCAAGATACTATCTGGGGATGCAAGACATAATCTGTCACCCTTTTGATCATGCGAATAAGAACCAGCACTCAATAGTATGCTCTATTACTAAGTCATGAGTGTTAAAGGGTCCGGGTGTTACCTTCACCTATTTCCATTTTGATGAGGGTTTTATAACCTCGTTGAACACCGAGGGGGACCTGTTCATATTGAGGATGAGGTTTCAAGGGTTTTATCAGATTCCAAGTAGATCTGAATTTTAAAAGGGCTAAAATCCATTCCTTTATTTGCCTAGATCCTGTGTAAATTGGGCTGGATTCTATAATCCAGTTCACTCAGAACTGATTTTTATTATTTGTTAGTGAGGTTGACTATTGTCTGTTAAGGTCTAAACTTTAGGATTTTCAGTTTCCTCATAAAGAGACCACTGCAGATGTTTCTCCAGAGCTGAGCCTTGAGGTGATGCTGCCCCAGGAAGACTGAGTGATACGTGGTGCTCAGTTGAGTATAGAAAATCTGAAATGTTTGCTGAATGAAGACTACATTTTCTGGATTTCCAAGCCTGATGATTTTTAGAGAAAGAAAATTGCCAGAGATGGATGCTAAGGGAGAGGGGTTTATTAAGACCAGTGGAGTGTTGGAAGGGTCTCAGATTTAACTAGATTATAGATGCATGGTGGAAAAGTTTCGACATGGATTGCACATCACTTACATGTGTGATACTTTTGCTTTCCTTTCAAGCATTCATATGTATCTTTCATCTTCCTGTTCAAATATAGAATACCCTATGGGACTGTGTCTCTTATTCCCATTCCAGAACAAGGTAGGTAGATAACAAAACTACCTTTATTCATGTTAACTCCAAAAAAGAAATTTCAAATAGCTTCAGAATGACTCAGGCAGGAAATAAAGACTCCATAGTCATCATACGAACAAACTCAGAGGCTTAAAAATTCAAATAAGCCAGTAAGTAATAAAATTTGATACAGATTTTTATTGTACTCCCTGTTGAAAATGGGTACTCAAAAGAATAGATGTTTCTTAGAAGTACAAATGGCCAGTAAGTACATATAAAAATATTGAACAGTTTTGACCATGAGGGAAATACAAATTACAACACCAAGATTCCATCTTACTCTAGAAAAAATAGTTTTTATCAAGAAACCACGTAATAATAAATGCTGGCAGGGATGTGGGTGAAAAGGAGCCCTTCTGTTTTACTGGTATGAACATAAGCTAGTGCAAGCACTCTGGCACTCAGCATGAAGATTCCTCAAAAGATTAACAAATAGGGATTTGGTTTGACCTAGGAATTCACCTTCTGGTTATTGTCTCCAAAGGGGATAAGACATCTTATTCCAGTGCATGTGCACATCCATGTTTATAGCCACCCAACTCATAATAGCTAAATTTTGGAAGAAACCTGTATATTTATCAACAAATGAATGAGTAGATAAAATGTGTTATTACAACTGAGTACTGCTTATCCATAAAGCAGGATAAATTTGAGTTTCTTGTAGGAAAATGGAAACCATAATGTTAAGCGAAAAAAATTAGACACCCAAGCTTAAATAGCTCATGGTTTCTCTTATATAAGAAATACAATGTATAAGTAATTTAAAGAGCAAAATAAAAGATAGGTAACAGGAATCAAGGAGATAGATCTTTCTCAAATGGAAAGAGGACCAAGAGATAGAGGAGAAGGGGAGGGAATGGAAGGGAAGTAAAAAGAACTAGGATGTGTTATGGATGTGGCCCAACTTCCCATCAAGGAGTGTAGTCATTGTGCACAGCAAGCACAAACTAATGAAAAACTCTAAAGGTAAAACAAAATTTGAGTTGTGCCTGAATTGCGTTAAGGAATCTGCTCTCAGTTATTCAGGATTTATACAAATAAGAGATGGATTTTATTCTTTTCGGATTTCAGATTTATGATGGAACTTTATGAAAATCAGAAAGAACGAATCTGTACGACATTGTTCTCCATTCTGTAAAAAATAAATGAAGGATGTGTAAAACATTTCTCACAAGCAAATATTCAGTCTCTGTCCCATATTCTTGCTCTTTTACAGCTCTACTGAATTTCTGAAATGCACCAATACATTGAGTGACGTTGTTACAGGGAACAAGTAATTTTCACGTCTCAAGTTAAAATCCTTTGATATTCCTCCTAAGAAGCGAGAAAACAACAAAAGTGTCCCAGGGAAAAGGAAGAAAACATTGGGAGGCAGAGAGCAGTTTGCTACAATTTTAAAGAATATTGGTTTTCCATTTGGTCCTGGAAGTGAATCAGTGAATGAATTTGTTGACATGTAACACTTAGCGATTAAAAAACAAATCTCTTCCTGTTTTCAGTATAGTAATGCTGAGTTACCGTCTAAAGGTCATGCATTTGAGATGCTAAAATTATCAAAGCACTCAGGGCCATAAAACAGGAAGACAGTCTGAAGTGTGCACAGAAGCAGGGCGATGGACATAAGCATTGGCTTCAGAACTGAGTATCTTCTGTTTGTATTTGAGTATTGCTTCTCTATATTACAAACATGTGACTTGGGAGATGCTTTTAATCCCCCTGAAAATCATTTTCCCTGAGTGAAAAGCTTTCACTGAGTACACAGGGAGTGTAGTGTTGATCCTTGTAAACAACAAACTGAATGTCTCATAAAAAGTTCCATTAGCTTAATTTTTTATGTGTTCCCTTTTCCCTTTATAAATGAGGACTATATCTGAGAAGAGTGACAATTTAAAACTGAATATCAAAAATCCTTCCAAGGTTGAGTTTTAGGTGTTTTCAGTTTTGGTATATTTTTTTCTCTAATTTTAAATTTAAAAAAATTCATAAAATATGGCTACATAAAGATACATAATCAAAACAGAAGCAATTAATGTTTATTTAGAAACAAAATAGCAAGTAAATTTGGATAAATTAGGCTGCAGATCAAAGGTACCCCGACAGAATGTTAGTCTGGGTAAACCAAGGCTTCTTTTCCATGGTGCATCTATTGGTCCCCCATTATTATCAGATCTGTTATGACATGTGTCTAATTCCTAAGGTCACATACATATGTACTGCTATACCCAGGGCATTCTATTCTCAGTGTTTTAGAGACACGACGATACTGTTTCTGTACTGAAGACCTGGCAGGTATACATTTGATGCTTCCTATGAGTTTCTCAGTTCATCGGATTCTTCTGTTTTAATATAAAATGACTATTGCCTGTATATTATGTTTTCAGTAAACATTTGTTACTTAGCAGTGTTACTGTTTAGATACTTGACAAATTGCCAAAGCCAACAATTCTATTATTGTTGATGAATTTGACCCATGCAAATATTCTCAACACACCTGAAGCCATTCTCTAGGTACTTAGGGAGGAAATACAATCAGAAAAGAACAGTTTTGGTTGCCAGAGGTCTGCAAACTATTTAGGTCTGCTAAAATAGATATATGACTAGAAAAATAGTTACTGTTCTGTGTGCCATTCTTAGGAAATGTAGAATAAGTTGGAACTTGGATTAAGACTCCACATTATCACTATGAGAGGGCATAAACTGAAATAATGTATTTATTTTCCGCTTTATACCAGGCCCTCAATCCAGAATTTTTAGAGTTTGATTAAGTTCTATTGTATCATCTAGTGTTCTTAAGTCTTCACTTTAGCAGTTAAGGAACTGATTCAGGAACTAGTTACGTTTATTGTTCATAGTTAAACAGTTAGTTGGGAAGAATTGAGATCTTGGTTACCTGAATGGAGTTCCAGTCTTCTTCAATCAAATCTGAGCTTGATAGTTTTGGAAACAAAGCTTTCTGATTAAGTCTTATAACAGCCTGTCCAGATGAACACTGCCTTTTGTATTCTAAGTGCCAAATACTTGCTTTATAACACAGATAGCTATGAAATTTGCTACAGTAGATGGAATCAGGAGACTCTTACCCTCTTGGAGAGTGGCTGCCACATTTGCTTAAGACAAGCAGATTTTGAATTTTGTTTAAGTCTTCTCACTATTAGTTCAGTATTTTCTCCTCAGTTCTCATTCTGCAATGGACTGAGAAAAGCACTGCATAAAATTATTTCCATTAGTAATCAGTAAAAAATGAATATGCAGTATTAAATCAAGTAGCCAAAGCCTTGGGAAAACCACCACATTCACATCAGTTACTTTTAAAAGATCCAGAGATCAGTGAGGAAGCGTAAATAACTCAAAAGTAGACAGTGAAGCATCCCTGGATCTACTACTGGATAAATAATATACCCGCAAACAACAGGGAACGAAGCATTTAACAAATTCAGCCCCAGATTTTGTGCTTTAGAAAACTAGCAGCTCACTTTCACTTTCTGTCACGTTAAAAAATTCTATAAATAACATAAGAACCTTATCATATTAAATGTGAAAAATAATATAAAAAATAAACAACTTCCTAAACCAGTGCATAAATTATTCAAAGAAGGAAATGAAAATATAACTTACATTTATTTGATTTAATAATCGTTTTCACCTGTTGGAAACTTCCAATATTCTTCAATTAAACTTGAAGCACAAAACATTTTTCAAGCTAGCTATTTTTTTCTCACCATCATTAATTGTGTTCAAAACGTGGCAAACAAGCTTTTTCTTTGCAAGCTCTTTAAATTTCATGTTTTTATTTCCAAAGATCTGAACAATATTCCTTGATTCTTCCTTCTATTTTTAACTTATCAGCCACTTTTAATTCTTCTTTATTTCTCAACATGTTTTTCTACAGTTTTATTATTTTTCTCATATTTTAATGATCTTCTTTCGCTGTTTTCTTTGTAGTCTTTTTCCGAGTTTCTACCATGTCAACTGTCTTCCTTAAAATACTACTCTCTTATACATTTATTGATGTTGCTTAGCCATTTGTAAAAAATGAAAATATAGAAAACATTTTAAAATAGTAATCACACGTGTTTTCTTTTAACCAATTAACTTTCATATGATCAAGAAATAGAAAGAGAAAGCTTTTATCATGATTATGTTGGCTATGTAATTTCAAACTATTTTTTTCCCATAATATTCCGTAAGGAACAATATTCAGGTAAATAAGGCTACCTCAACAGTAGAAAGAGGGATGGATGAATATTCAATCATTTATTTAACTTGTTTCTGAGACTCCTGGATTATTTGCAACTTTTTGTCACTAAAAGTCGTGCTCAGATGAACATGCATTTGTGAAACATTTATTACTTTCTTTGATTTTACTAAGCATACATTTCTACATTATTGAAATACTTTTCATCTTTCTTTTGCCTCGTTTCGGCCTTAGTTATGGAACTGTGACTTAAAATCTTCCACTCCAGGAAGCCTCTCTGCAAAGGTAGTAGAGAATGAAATTGGTCCCGATATTGAATAAACATGAAGCCAGGATGGGGTGACCAGCCAGGATGCAGCCCTGGGGCCCCAGGGGCTCCATCAAGATTGAAATGCAGAAATCATACTTCTTTGTGTGTAGACAAGCAGATTCAATCTGTTATAGATGTTTTCAAGGTAAAAATAGTTTTCAAGTAAGAGGACTTGACAGCAGCATTTGTCTACATGGTTCGTCCTGGACTCACCCCGTACCTGGGATTGATTACCTGTGCTGACTATAATTGGATTCATCCAGAGGGAAAAATTCTCCACGTCTTTATGATTGTCCATGTCTTTATGATTGTTCTAAAACTTGAAGCAAATCCCTTCTGAAGTCAGACTCCTACTCCTGCCGAGAGACGGAGATAAGAGTGCCAGGTTTGATAAGAGGGTTGATGTGTTTTTATGGACTGTGAGAGCCCTCAGTCTCCATGGTACATAGCAGACTCCCCTGTAGGAAAGGCAGGGTGGGGGCCTCAAGGACACGCGGATAAGGGGACTCATCTCAACACAGACCTTCGGACACCACTGCCAAGGTGCCAGGCATTAATAACATTGCGGTTATTGACCCATTTGATTGACTCCAAATACTGGCTCCAGGAATTGACTCCAACTACGGGCCCCAGGAAGATACTTCAAATCCTAAACTGCAAATCCTGATAGCCAAAGTGGTGATTTTAAGCCATCATATTTGGGACAATTATTCAGTGTGAAATAATCAGACCGAATCACAGTGCTGAATTTTTTTCTGTCTTTATTCTCCCTTGATTAAAGTAAGAGAGCACCGTATTGAAACTCGGTGCTGGAATGCACTAGGGCCACAAGGTTGGGTTTCATCTTCTTCAGAGGACCTCTCAGCTTTAAAGGTGAAAGGCAGCTCGATTAAGCAAGTGTTTCTGCACATCAGATCTAATAAAGTGTGGCTCTTTTCTCAAGAGGAACTGTATGAAGTTATGAAGAAAATCTGTCCACATCTCTACTTTCAAAAAGTATTTATATAGCAATACAGGAAAGCTAGTTCAATTAAGGGAAAGAGGGAAATGGAAGGAAGGGAGGAAGGGAAGAAGGAAGGGAGGCAGGAGGCGGTAAGGAGAGAGGAGGAAGAGAGTGGGGGGGAGTAGGGGATAGGAAAAAAGAAAGAGGAAGAGAAAGAATGAATGAAAACAGAAAGAGAAAGAAAGAAGAAAAAAGATTCATTTATGAAATTTTTACGAGTGCATTTTATTAGGTTTCCCCCACAGCCATGGCCTTGTTTGCCCTCCTGATGTTTCTCTCAGGCTCACCTGCAAAGCGGAGCCCTCGCTAAAAGAAGAAGTGACCTGAGGCAAGGCGGTGAATGATTACAGAAAGTTTTGGGAATGGAGAAGGGTGTGGTATTAGGAGGAAAACCAAGGAAGCCAGGAGCTGAGTGTATGTGGATCTGTTTAGTTTGCTTGATGACTGTACATGAAGTTTACCTCTAAAAGCGCAGAACAAGAAATGCCATTTTTGGGTAACCCACTCTTAAGAAAAGGTAAAGAGTATGAGGATTAGTTCCTGTGTCAGCTTAGTTACGGTGTTTTCTCTTGGTATGACATACTCTTTCTGCCTCTAATATTTTAATATGCATTTGAAGGATACTGGCAAGAATCAGGGAAAAGAGCAGACAGCCATTTTAGCAAATTTCAATTAGTACCTAATACTGCATTTTCTTCTCTAAAAAGGTCTTCACATAGGCATAGGGAGAGATCTACTCAAATCTATGTATGAGTAGATGAAAGAATTTACAGTACAAAATGTATTGGGAAACAAAGGAACCCACAGAACAGTAACATGCAGCAAAGTTCCTTTGTGGAAAGGGGAAAGGGGAAAGGGGAGAGGGGAGAGGGGAAAGGGGGAAGGGGGAAGGGGGAAGGGGAGAGGGGAGAGGGGAGAGGGGAGAGGGGAGAGGTGAAAGGGAAAAGGGGAAAGAGGAAAGGGGAAAGGGGGAAGGGGGAGAGGGGAGAGGTGAAAGGGAAAAGGGGAAAGAGGAAAGGGGAAAGGGGAGAGGTGAAAGGGAAAGGGGGAAAGGGGGAAGGGGAAAAGGGAAAGGGGGAAGGGGGAGAAGGGAGAGGGGAAGTGAGTGGAGGGGAAGGCAGGGGAGGACTAATTGTCACACACCAAAGAACTAATTGTCCCAGCAGCGGGACAGGGCTAACTGCACTCCGTAGGCCTTGGTCAATGAATGAGTGAGGCAGAGCACATAAGAATGAACGCCTGCTGCAGGTGACAATGTAGGGGATAAAGGCTGAGCCGATGACAAAGATCTACAAGACAGAATTCTTGTCCAAATGGCACAGGGTCTGACAAACGTAGAATATGGCCACCGAGAACCTCTTGCAGATTAGGGAAAGGTCCTTCTCTATGACTTCAGGGTTCTTATCATGAATAAATGTTGGATTTTGTCAAAGGCTTTTTCTACATCTACTGAGATGGTCATATTATTTCTGTCCTTGCTTCTGTTTATTGTATGTGACATTTATTGGTTTGTATCCTTAAGATAAAACCTACTTAGTCATGATTTTTTGATTGTCACTTTCTGTTGTCTAGAAGCTTGTTAGGAGTTTTTGCATTTATACTGAGTGTCATTTCTTCTTCCCAAAACAATGTCATTTTGTATGATTTTCCCTCAAGGACTGACTTCTGGTCTGCATGTGACATTCTCAGCCCGTTCCATTAGAGATTCACCCTGTGGGACTTTTTCTCTTTCATGTTTGAGACAACCAACTCTGAACTCCTCTGAATGCTCACAGTCCTTGTTCGCTCTACAGTGGCTTCACATATCCCTTAGAGTTTGGCCTGTAATTTTCTTTTCAGTTGGGTCTTTTGTTTTGTAATTAGCATAATGCTGGCTTCCAGTAATGATGCCAGGAGTCCTTCCCCTTCAGTTTAATTAAAGGGTTTGAGGAGTAGTGGCATGGGTGTCCTCTGAAGTAGCATTCTTCCTTTGTGTTGGACTTTTGAGATTTAGACTACGATGTTTTATGGAGAATTTCTTTTCTGGTTGTGGTTATTTGACATGTTGTATGCCTCATTTTTCTATATTTTCAGTGCTTTATGTGGGAAGTTTCCTGTTACTATTTCTATGCATAGAATTTATATGCCATTTGTGTTGTCTCCTGATTTTTCTCCAATTCCATTTAATACTAAATTGACCTTCTCTCTGTCATCGAGCAGCTGCCGGATCCATTTTCCCTATTCTCACATTTTTAAAACACTTTTGAGTATCAGACCACCTGCCTCAGGCTTCTCTTAGTTTTAACACTCTGCTCGCACACTGGGCACATCTGATGTCTGTACGTTCAGTAGAATTTTTGTTTTCCAGATTTAAGATTGGTACATTTTCATGGCCTCTCCTAATTCTCTGGAGTGGTGATTAATGCTGTGTATTATTTTGTCTGGCTCAGCTAGTTTTTCAGTGTCTTCTGTATGATCAGTGCCCATTTTCTTTGTTTCCGTTATCTGTTTAATTATATCATCCTTGAGCTCTCCAAGTGCCTTATTGATATTATTTTGCCTCATATTTTATCATTTCATGTAATTCAGCTATTTGGCTATTGATTTCTTCCCTGTTGTTGTGCTGTGGATCAGCCCCGGGGAAATTAAAAGTTTTTGGAAGAATTTCTTGCCTTGTCTTTTTTTTTTTCCTGTGTGTGTGTGTGTGCGTGCGTGCGTGCGTGCGTGTGTGTGTGTGTGTGTGTGTGTGTGTGCTGACATTCACAGATTGAATGCAGTAGAAAGAATGTGTTGCTAATGTAGAGCTCTTTCATTAGTGTATATTTTTCATTGGTGCACTTTGAGCATTGCTAGCTCTCTGGCTTTGTCTGTCCTAAGATCCAAGCCTTTCTACTAGGTGGGATGGAAGGATGCAATATAACTGGCCAGATCCTACTTTCCCGGAAATGAATCACAGCATTACTGATAACACAAAAGACCAAACAGATACTGGCATACAGTAAAAACCAATTAATTGCAGCAACTATAGCACTTCTCTCAGAAGCAATGAGAATAGTGTCCAAGTCTGACTGGACACTGACATGCCATAATAACCAGCATAAACTATCATTATATCATCCTTAGTCATAAAAAGAGACATATAGTTATAATTTAGACACAAAGAGAAAGCAAAGACTGACATAAAATAAATATTCCTTAACTGTGACAACTATGCCACTATTAACAATAGAAAAATGTCAAACATACTACTGTTAAAAAATCTAAGGATTAATAATGCTATTTTAATAATGATAGAGAGGATATGGAAAGAGAGCATGAAAGAATATTTGAAAAATTAAAGATGAGGAGGAAAGAAAAGTGAGGTAAAGGATTGTATTAAAGTATAAAATAAAATCAATAGCATTAGATAAAAGTAACAGAGGGTAACCATGAAAACAAAGGGAAAAGAAAAAATCGGCAAAAGAAAAATAATTAGCCCCTTCCTCAAATGGTTCCTGGTTGTACCCTCCCAAATACGGTGGGCACTGCACTGTATTTTCTCTCTAACGCTAGGCCATCTGTGGAAGGAATCACTTGCAGAGTAAAACCCCGCTCTGATTTTATAGTTTGTAAGTCATGTGCTTTTTTGAGCTAGCACTGCTGGCCTTGTCCTGCCAAGCCTTCGGGGCTTTAGCTAGTGTTTGCTTTTTTTGTATCTGCCCCATGGCACCACCTTGTGCATTAGGGCCCCTCCCCCGAACCAGGGTGACTGCTTCATTCTTTGCTCTGCATCCTGCCCCATTTCTCCAGATTCTCAGTGGTTTCTGGTTTTCTGTTTGAGTCCTCTCAATTCCCAGACATCTACTTTTTTTTTTCCCCTTGCCTTTCACTAAGTCTCTGTTTTCCAGGAGCTTTAACTCCAGGGCCCAGAGAGGCTGAATTTGGCACAGTCTTCCCTCTCTCTAGAAATGTTAATGTCTCTCTAGAAGTTTGCTTTTGTTTGCTGTTTTGAGTTAGGATGCTACTCATGCCCAGAGTAGTCTAAAATGCACACAACTACTCCTTTTGTAGTTTTGGGTTTTCACAATCCTCAAGGACTGGGAATGGAGGAGCTGTGAATTGTGGGGCACCTTTTTAGTAGCAGGTTTTAGAGATGCTGAGACAGTCTGAGAAGATAGAATCCTGAACCTCACAAACCGTCCTCCCAATTCTGGCTCAGGACTTCCTTTTGTTTGTTGTAAGAGTCATGGCCCATGGAGTTTCCTTTCCACTGTTTTCCTCTTTCCTTCTCCTGCAGTCTTTTTAGTGACCCGTTACTTTAGTATTGTCTGGAGATAAAGTAGGTGAGTTACATACTCGCTAAGCCTGTGCTAATCTCAATATGCCTTACTAACTAGTGAATGCAATTTGTACATTTCTTTGGCTGGGTGTACATTTCTTTGGCTAATGACTTTGCCATGTTATTCATTTTATATATTAATCTGTCATTTTCTAGATTCTAGGTTTGTGGTTGAAATGTATTGGATGAAACTATGATTTTGTTGCTCTTGCTACTTACTGTTATGAATTGATGAGACTTTGTATACTTTGTTTGAAACTGTCATCACAATTTAACTGAACTTTCTCTAGAGTTCAGTAAACCGTTTTTATCCACAAACTTTTTTATTTCTGGTTCATCTGTTCTTTTTCTAAGTCTCAGGATTTTCCCCTTAGGCTCTTGGGTTTCTACATCCACTTCCTTATATTTTTTCTCTATAAATTGTATTTTCTCTCTCTGTTGTGTACTTTTATTCTACTTCACCTTCCAAACACCATTTTTTAAAAAATTACTAGAGTGATGTCCCTCGTTTCTCAATTCCCTGAGGACTTTTAAATATGAAAACAAGTCAGTTTATTTATAAGGCTTTTTTAAAAAGTCCTGCTATATTTCTCTGTTAAAGATATTTTGTTGTGTGAGTCCATTGATTCTCTCCTTAGCAGCCCAAAAAATAAATGCCCTTTCTCTGTCTCAGAGGGTATCTTCTTTTAAAGGTTATCAGTTATTAATGTTCAGCTATGTTATTTTAAGATATGTTATTCTGTTACATGATCAAAAGGTTTTTTTCCCTCCTCCAAGTCAAGTTGTTATACTTAAATGTGACCATCACTGGGGTGACAGGAATTCTAAATACTAGTGATGATGTAGTGACCAGAAAGTTTCTATTACATCTAAATCAGAGTCTTGAGAAACATCCCTAGACTCTCAGCTCGGGAGTGCCCTCATTCCTGAGTTCAGAGTACTCCAGTCTCAAGACAAGCAGAGACATCTATGCATGAGTTTCCCATCCTTCTGTGCCTCCAGGATTATGCCACTATGACTACACATGTTGACTTCTTATTCTAAGACTGCTTGTCAAGCAAGTGAGACCAAGTTTTTCTCCCTGCCTACTTCATTCCCAGCAAAACCTTCAGTGTGGTCTGGTGCCATGATGCATGCAGCTCTTGAGGTTTGCAGGGTTAAGGACTGCTAGAGGATGAGAAAATTAAGAAGAGACAAAAGTGGGGCCAGGTGGAGCCCTTATCCTCCCATGGGAGGAAAGGAACTGCTCAGCCACTGTAGCACATTTATTTATATACTCCTTACATCCCTGGAAACAAATGTCAGTTTTGCCTCCACTTCCTAGCAAGTTGTTTGCTTGGCTGGCCCAGGTCCCTTGCCTTCTTGGTGCTGGAACAGCTTGTTTACATAGCTTGTTTGGGGCTCTCTGTGTCTTCTGGGCTGGCCCTGCTTTGGCTCCACACATGTGATTAATCTCCAGCTTCAATGGCTCCCTACAGTCCAGGTCTCTCCACCAGGAGTCCTGCTTCTCAGTGCACTCTGAGTTGAACAACATGCTGCTCTTGCCTCCTGGAATGTGGCACAGCCTGAATATCCTCAGAAGGCCCCCAGGCTCTGCCTGTTGGTCCAGGTCCAGCACCAGTGTTTGCTTCTATTGTTGGATCAGATTTGGGGGAAAGGACATTGGAGGGATACTGTTCCGGCAGCCCGTGAATTCCTGCTTAGTACGAAGAAGGAGAACTTGTGAATTTAGAGCAAAAGGTCTATGATAAAGAAATAAAATGTCATTCAAGGTGGAAACGTGATAGATACCAGAAACATAAATCAATAAATTACCTAGAGGTTTGGAGTGAAGTTAGAGGGGTTAACTTGCTGAAAAGGCTAATGATAAAAACAGTGTAAGGCTCCTGAGCAAAGGTCTTGTGGCGGAGAGTCACAGGGAAGCCATGCGTAGAGCAGGGCCCCCAACCCTCGTAGTTTTGCACAGTAATGAGAGGGTAACAATGGGGAAAGGGAAGATACTCAGGGGGAAGCCTTCGGGCAGGACTCAGGCTCCGCTAATTCAGGGTTCAGTCAGCTCTTGTTACTCAATGGGTTTGAAACTTGGTGAATTTGATATTTATGGCATTTTAACCTGAAGATTTTGTCCTAATACTCAGCCTTTGTGTGGCTCTGGATGTGTGAGCTAGAACTTGTCGGGATGTGGTTTGCCTCGTGACTTCCTACCCTTTCTGGTCTAAAGAACTGGTTTCATACTCAGTGTTTTTGGTAATTATCACAACTCCTGGAACCAATGAATAAGACAAAGATATCACTTTAATGTGAAAAAGTAATGTAATATATAGAGAGACATATATAAAGATGTTTGTCTATACATAATTGTTATATACTTACTATATATATATACACACACACACAGTTTAGGATGCAAAGTTTTCATAATTTAATGTCTATTAATGGATCAATAATGGAAAGAGAGAAGACTCTAAATACATGATAAACATATCAAAATCTACATTTTCACTCTTGTCTCTCTTATGTGGATTACAAGTTCTCCGAAAGCAAAAATTACATTTTATCCACTCCTATATCTTTAGCACTTACTACTCAAAGTAGCATAATAGCTTCTCACGGTATGTGTGGGAGTCGTTTTAGACACAGAATCAACAGAAGGAGATTCATCACAGGGACACAGAATTTACAGTGTGACAGTAAAAAGTGACTAACACTGTTTAGGTTAAAAAAATAGGCATAATAACAAAGACTGTTACATAACTTATTACGTATGCCATATTGTGCTAAGGGCATATATATATAATGTTAGCTCTGTTAATACTTTAAAAATTTTTTTTTATTTTAAAAACTCAAAACAAAAAAGATGGGAATGATGCAGAATTTCAAAAAATAGTAGAAAAATAACACTAATTAGTATAATGTATGCAGAAGTAGTTGTTCAAGTTACAAGATTTAGGCATGAATAAAATGATCAGCCACACGATGAAGGCACAAACTGTTTTTTGGATGAACTAACAGAGATTAGATAGCTAAACTCTGTTAATCCTGACAGTCCCTCTATTATTCAGGCATGATTATGATCCCCATTGTACAAATAAGGAACATAAAGCAAAGCAAGTTTAAAAAATTTGCCTAGACCACAAAGCTCTTAAGTTCTTCACCAGTATCAGAGCACAGTTATCTGGTTACTACATAAAAGCCACACTTTTGGAACAAACTCTTAGAAGTTCACTCAGAAGAGCAGTCCTCTAGCACAGAAACATTTCCATGATACATGGAAATTCATGTGTTAGAAATAACATCAGTAGTCAAACATCTGAAAAATAAACAGATATACTTTTACTAAGCAAAAAAATAAGCAAAATGTGCATAGTACTTTTTTCCTTTTATAGCAATTGTAAAATTATTAAAATGAACCTATGTTTTTCATAATTCAGCAGATCAATTTCCCAGACATACAGAGCCATAAAATAACTTGATGGCAAGATTTACAATCTTTTTCATTGTACTTTTTTATTTTAAAAAAGCAAAATAGAAAAAAGGTTAGAAATGATATTGAATTTCAAAAAAATAGGAAATTAACACTAATACATTGCATGTTGTTAACTTAGAAGTAGTTGCTCAGGTTACAAGATTTAGGCATGATAAAAATGAGTAAACAATCAATGACAGCACAAACTGTTCTATTGGATGAACTAACAGAGATTAGTAGTATAGTTATGGAAGGAGGGAAAAGATTACATGTACATAGGTATTTACATATATATGTAATATTTATAATCTTGATAAGATTCATAAATCTAATACAAATATGCGTAAATTTCATTCCATATTTTTATTAATCCATTCATATGTGACTTTTGCAATCAATTTCAAGTAATTTTAAGATAGCATCTTATAAGATGGGCAGCACTTACTGACTCTTGCTTTAAGGTGGCTTCTTTACAGTTTATATAATTTTCTCCTATAATGACCTTTATTATCTTCATTATAAAATTAGGAGATCAAGTATAAGGGAGGATAATGGGGTTTCCTAAATTCAAAGTGCTGATGGGTTGTGTGAGTTGGAAAATAATAGAAAAGGAAATTGAGGTATACTGCATTTTAAAATTTGACCACAGTTCATACGGCTGACCATTAGGTGGAGATTAAAAAACTTATCTTTTGCTTCCTTGTGTTCATTCCATAACATAACATTGTTTTTGTTTTCCACAAAATAGAATCAGACCTAGTTTGAACATCACAAAATTATCAGTTGGTATCTTTTTCAGAATTTAAAGAAAGCTTTGGACATGTGAGTTATTAGCAATCCTTATCATCATTATTGCACTGATTATACACTGATGCTATATCATAAGATAAAATTTGTCTCAGAGATTATGAACTACCATTCCCATCATGTCCGTTATCATATACTAAAGCAGTTGTCTTCTACTTTATGGGCAGTTGGACAGTTCTACAAAAGTTTGGGAGAGGCATGTTGAGACCTAACCTGAAAGTTAAAAAGAACTAAGATAAAGTTATGGAGGACACCGAGAGAAAAAATATTCTGCAAAGAATGAAACAATAGAAGTTATTTAAACTCTATAGGGAAGAGATGACATGATAGTAAAAGAAGAAAGTTCACGATACAAAAAAAAATCAGAAATTGCATGATTCTCTTTTAAAGAAAAGAGGAATAAAATAATACACTGAGTTTGAGATTTTGAGGGTAATATTTTAGTTATAAAGAATGTTCGATTGAAGAGTCATTCTTAGAAGATTGTGTCCCCAGATTTCCTCTCCAAGGAATCAGTTAATTTTGTTTCATTTCTGCTCTTATAAATATTTTGACCCAAATGGCCTTGTCTATGATGGATTAGCACAGAGGAATAGGAAACTCACTTGAGTAGAAAAAAACATACAAAGTATTTTCCCAACCAATAGCAGAAGAGTACGTTGTTTTCACATATAAAAATCCATTTATAAGCTAGAAAGTGCTGGAAAAAATCTACTTTGCCAAAAGTGAATGAGCATGAGCTACAAAATCAATCAATACTTATTTTTTCTCATTACTCTATTAAGTAAAACTGATTAACTTTTGGGGGTACCACCATCTGTGAAACAAAGATACTACTGGTTTCATAACAGTTGTAATGGCATAATGTTTTATAAAAATCAGTGGAAATTTTGGTGTAAAATATATGCCTCTGAATGTGAACTACTACTATTAACTTGTATAATTTCTCAGAGGTTGAAATATATATATAGCTATGAAAAGCTTAAGACATAGCTATTATATACATAATATTTATAATAAATAGATTTTTTAAAAATCTACAATACTTTTCAAAATTTACAAATTCTCCCTAATAAATATTAGTGCAAGTATCTAAAATTTATGATTGTTATTAAATGACATGCGTTCCATTCTCAAAAATTAACACTGAACTTATTATTAAAATGAATCCTTCTAATTCTTTTTCAAACTGGGAGAAATAAAATCACAGATTTCAGAAATGGTGTTACAAAATGAACAAAATATAAAAGGAATAAAGAAAGAATATCCTATAAATATTAAAAAGTACAATTTATTAATACAAAATACATAAATCAGCATCAGAGTCCTTTAAATGGATAAACATAGATGCAAACTTTTGAACTGGATGATTAATTGCATCAGATTCAGAGAAAACACAAACAGTATTTCTTCATTTAATGAAAACTCAATAAAAAGTATATATATATATATATACATATACATATATGTATATATATGAAAGAGTTAAAATTACAACATTGATTTAAATATCCATATAGGAGTAGAAGAAATTTTCAGAGTATTATTTATATGGTAAGAAAATAAAAACCTAATAAAATTATTTGGATTCCTTCATCTGTACTGATAAAATCCCACAGACTTCACTCAAATATTTACTGAACTATTCCCATACATATATAATATTTTTGTCAATATATGTCCCTATATATTTACAAAAAAAATAAGATAATAAATTCACTGTCCTCAAAATGTCAATTTTTCTTAGGCCACAGTTCTATTTTCCTCCTTTGGACAGCCCAGGAAAACTAGCTTGAATACATTGCCTCCTGAGGAAATACTTGCATTTTAAAAGATGTTAATTTAATGTACAAGAGAAGAAAAATATTCCTGGGAAAGAGGATAAAGGAGTAGGATTTCTAACTCCTCAGCTGAAAAAAGGGATATCAGAAAATCATTTAGTTTCCTTAACACTACTAATTAAAGCCTTCATTTTAATCTTCATTGTAAATGGTGAGCCCTGATCCCTAAACTGTTTTTAAACAATTAATATTAAGCTACTTCAATGCTATCCCTGGCTCCCTTGAAAAGCAACAGCTGATTTCTCTTTATTTAGTATAATGGATCCATATTTCATCTTAAATCAAACCCTGTGAGCTTGTCTCTATTTTTTGCAAGATACAAATTGCAAGCTTATCTACATACATAATGCTATGACAGATAAGTCACAGCAGTAAAATAACAGTCTAGCAAGGCATGTTGCAGTGACTAATACAAGGGAGAGATGAATATACCATTTTAGAAAGCAAATTACTATACTTCCTAGGACAATCAAACCAGTGTATATAATAGCACATTCTACAGAAATCGTTTATAGAATCATAAATAAATGGTGCACAATTCCTGTAATTAATGATAGGCTCTTGAGGATGCCAAATCAACGCCCCTCTGAGTCTTACTTGTAGAAAGCAGTGGACATTTCAGTCATTTGCATGGTTTTATACATAAAACTAAAAAACACAGAGAGTTACACATACTGACTTCTGGAATATATGCTCGGTGATGTCTTTTCCATGTGAAAACTCCTCTGAGTTGTTCGATGAGATGGTATTGAGTATCTGTAACTACTGCTCTTTTCAGTGCAGCAAAATCCACAAGAGAACAGGGCCCCTGAAACAATCAGCACCAGCGCTGTGGTCCAGCCTAAGTAAAGGGCTTCTCCAAGCTCCCGTTTCAGACCAGGATCCACTACTGGGCTGTAGAAGTTTCGGATGATAGTGTTGGCAACCCAGGACACCGGAATGAGCACCACAATCCCTGTAATGATGAAGAGGATTCCGGCTGTCAGCAGGATGCGACTTTTCACATTTTCATCGTCCCCCGTCAGTTTGGTACACCTCATGCCAAGCGAGGCTATCATGAAAGCCAAGAAGGACAGCACAGAAGCAGCACACATCAGTCCTCTGGCTGCCTGTAGATCCGGGGACAGAGCGAGCAGAGAATCGTAGACTTTGCATTGCATTCTGATGTTAGCATGCCTTATGCAATTCATCCATAGTCCTTCCCAAATGTTCTCAAACACCACGATGTTGCTTTCGATGAAGGCTGACACTCTCCACTGAGGCATGATAGTGACGGCCACTGTGCCTATCATACCAATACCACTAAACACCAGACCAGCTATTTGCAGAGCATAGGACGCCATTCTCTTCTTGGGTGAGTTTTATGCAACTGGAATCCTGAGGTGGTGGTGCTGCTTGGAGGCAAATATCTTTGGGCTGCAGAGAGAACAGTTTTCCTTTAGTGGTAATGAATTAAAAACCCAGAGAGTCTACGAATAAAAGACTGTCGTGCTTTTACCTCATAAAACCCAGCATTGGCTGATGTGGTGGCCCCTCTTTTGACTCCAACAGGTAAACTTGCAAATCAAGTATGACAGCTTTCTTGGCCACGAAGAGGGGGAGGGTAAGTCAGGTGTGTCCAAACCAAAGAAAGACACACAAACATTCTTTGTACTTCTCAGTTTTCCAAGGAGACAGCAGTATGTTTACCTACAGCCGTAATTACGAGCGCTTGCACAACCACCATGAAATGAGCGCCAATCTCTGGCAGCCAGAAAGTGCACCTTATACAGGTAGTTCTAAATGCTTCATAAAAGCTGCTTTAGCGGAGGTATAAAATCAAATACCTGCCAGAGACTCTGCAAGGACTATTAAAATGCCAAAAGGAAAGAAGAGGAGGGGATTGACAGATTGTTCATACCTGGAAAACCACATTCTTTGGGACACATGTGATCCAAGGGGTTGATTTAATTTGTCCACAACTTCAAAGCAAGCTCTACTGGAGTGAGATCAGGCAACAGATTGTGCCAAGAACCAAAGCAAGCCTGAAGTAATTAAATACCTGAGGTTGTCTTCCTTCTTTGGCACAAAACACAGTTTTCTTCTAAGCCAAAAAAAATTACCTGTTGTTATTTTTCTGATAATCTTCATTTAAGAGAGAAAAAAATGCAAACATTAAAAAAAGGCCAGCTGATTTATTGAGGTAGCGAACGCCTCCACACAGAATGAGCTGGTTTATAGCTTGCTAGCCAGGTATTTACTTTGTGGCTCAGTCCTTGGTACTTTGTTTTCCTATCCTGAATGAACTAAAATTCTGCAAATGGTACAAAATTCTAGGTCTTAGCAAATGGCTTATGTTTCTAAACAGAATGCTCACAGGACAAGGCAGCCATGTTCATTGAACTTAGTTATATTAGGCAGCAAAGAAACTTGCTTATACTTCCTAATGCAGTATCCTCTGGAGAACCTAGAATCGCCTACTTGCAAGCTCATTTCAATGATATCTTCTCACAGTGATGAGCACAGTGATACTAAGATGAACACGAGCACAGTTTGGGGAAAACTCCCCCAGCACTTTTCTTCTGGAGATGACCATGGGCACTATGTTCTGTTTTTCTCAACCCAAGTGTATTTTAATTTCTATTCACCTGAACATGGTAACAACAGTTTTTCTTTAAGATTTAACTTTTCTTTGCTTCCTGCTAGTACTCCCTTAAATCCAAACACATGTGCAGGACAGAATGTTTTCTAACCACTTACTGCACTTTGAGAGTTTAATTGTCAGAACTTTACATGATTTATGGAGATAACTGAAACAAAGGCTGTAGGTGGTACAGAGGAAAAGACGAAAACGCTAGACTTCTAATAAGTAAATAAACCCAAAACAAAAATTGGGTCAAAAATTGTAGATCAAATTGCTATCATTTTATTTCACCAAATATTTTTTAAAACAAAATAAACTAAAGCGTCATCTTTCCAGTAATTTTCCTGTTTTGTTGACCTAGTAAGAGCTAAATTGCTGGATGTTTCTTGGCCTGAAGCTGAAAATATCTCGGATTTTTTTCATCAAGTTTGTATCAGTGGCACATTTTTGGTGACACTGGAAGTAATCTACAGAAAATAAATCTGCAATCTTCAAAAATAGAGTTGAAAACCAAACCCCAGGCAGTCTAAGTATTTTTTTTCCTAACCAGTCTTACAAAAGGGAATAGCCAGTGTAATTTAAAAAGTGAGAAAGGGATGAAACAATGACTAATACATAGATATATTTTATGGATGTGAGGAAATATGTCAATTCATCAGACTTCTCTTCTAAACTCCTGGGTGACTGATCTCCTAAGAAGTGTGTTTAAATATTGCTGGGTACCTATACCAAAATGATGCCAAAACAGATGTCCATGAATCTGAATGCCGTGGTCTTTTTATGGCACCGCCTCTTAAAATATTTATTGGTTTTATATGAAACTAATTTTACTTTCCTTAAACATTTAGCTTTAAAAGGAATTTTTTCATGCAAAAAATATTGTCATCATTTCGAAATATGAAGTACTCCGCTACTGAAATTTTCCTTGCCAAAAGATTAAGATCTGGAAGGGAAGTAACCCGAGGTCCACATTAGAATAATTGGAGAGTTAACTGCCCTACTAAGAAATACCCTAGGGCACCCACATAAAATACACAGTGGTTCAGTTAATCCCATGATATTTTGAAATAACCATGCCCTATAGGTCATAGAAACGACATAGGCAGGAAAGAAAATGGCAATGTAAGTTTACCCGAGACAGGAGGCCTGTCTTCAAAGATGAGAGGGCAAAGTGTTTAGCTACTTTTCTGTTCTCCTGAAACGATTAAGGTGGCTATAAGATTCAAGTAGCAATAATAAGAGATTTAGCAGATTAACAATATTTTTGTGGTTCTTTACTTTAGAACTACAAAGCAACCTATGCAGATATCCCATAATTCTTACTTTCGTTTCTATGAAGAATCAATATACTACCAAGAACCTAAGAAAGAAGCAAATGCTCATGGTCACCCGTTGGGCTTTTCCCCTGAGGGTCTCTGCCTTTTCTCCGGGTTACTTCCAGCAGTTTGAGGTGTAGGGGTCCACACACTCACCCTTGCCAGGCCTCTTTCTCTCCCTCTCTGATGCAGAAAGCAGAAGAGGAGTCACAGAAGTCCGTTCCAAAGCAGGAGTAATTCTGTGGTACGTCCTGCAAGAAGCCAAGCAGAGTCACCCTGGGGGAGGAGCCCCTCCAGGCGAGGAGTGCTCAGAGCGACTTGCCTATCTGGGGTGTTGGTCCTGTTTTACAGGGTGGAGGTCCTGTCTAGGGCTTCAGTCTTGTGGGTTAATAGGGAAATTTTGTTGTTATTGTTCCTGAAATAATATCCTGTTCATCATCCTTAAGCGACAGCTGTTTATTGTTTTCAGTCATCAAAATGCTTTGTATTTATTAACAGTCTTTCTTTTCGGCTACTTCTGTGTGAACTATTTTCAGTTGTTTTGCTCAAAATGAACACTCTCCTAAACCGGGAATGGTGGTTCACACACTCCATTTAAGCACAGTGGGACATTCAGGCAGAAGGATCATAAGTTTGAGCCCAACTTAGACACTTAGCAATTTTGCAAGACAAAGTAAAACATAAAAAAGGACTAGGGATATATCTACTGCAAAGATCTCAGACCCAATCTCAGGTACATCAAAGAAGCAAAACTGACCTGAACTGAACTGAACTGAACTAAAAACTAAACTAAACTAAACTAAACTAAACTAAACTAAACAAGTCTTTTGGGTGTAGGCATTTTCTAGTATAATAGCCTGCTCAGGCTGATTTCATAAATTAGTACAGGCTGGTTAATTTAACCAGCTAAAATTCATTTTCATTCCCTTGCAGTGGAGACTGAGAAGCCTAAAATCGAGGTGCCAGAATGGCTGAATTCTAGGGTACACTCACTTTCTGATGACCACTTGGTTGTCTCTCTGCTGTCTTGTCCATGGCAGGGAGAGAAACCAAGCCCTAGTGTCCGTCTTCTTCCACAGACACGAAGCCACCATGGGAACTCCATGACTGCAGCCTCGCTTAGGCCTAATGCCTTCCAAAGTCCTACTTCTAAATACCGTGGCACTGGGAATGTGAGTTTCAGTGCAGGAATTTTGAAGGCACAAACATGCAGACCTCAGCGGCTCTGTACTTAAGAGATCTAAGCAGTTAAACTTGCGTAATTCTGAAGCATCTATTTTTATTGCCTCAGGAGTTCTCCCACATTAGAAAATATTCACTCATTTTTCACAAGAATAAAAAAGAGAGAGAAAGATCTATGGTGGAAATTTTTTCTGTCTAAATTAATGCGAAATTTGTAGAGATGATTTGACATAAAAGCCCCTAATCCTAATGATTTTGGGAAAATTTTCAAATGCACTATTTTCAAATGTTGGTCAGAACAGTAACTATGGAGTACTGAAAATCCCCTGCCATAAATTCCTCACATTGGTATACTTTAATTTTAAAATATTCTAAGCAGGCAGAAGATATTAATTTCCTTTTATAAGTGAATAAATTAAACCTCAAGAGAGCACATTTTTAAAGCCACACAGATTTTGCTTAGCGAACTTACAGAACTGAAAAATCAAACTCGCATTCTTTCCTTTATTGACTTCTCTACCCCTCAATGTGGCGAGTATGTTCAGAGTTAAGGAAGAAACAAAATTTGTTTGACATTTTTTCTTGCCAGTGTACTTTTACATACAATGTAATGGTTTTTATTTTAAATATCTAACTCACCGTGTTTGAAAAATATTTCTTTGGACACTATATTCAGAGAGGTTTAAGCTATGGAAATCTTGCAGACCACACCCCAGTTCTGCATTTAGAATTTCAGGATTCTGTGCTGAAACTAACACAGACAACTTGCTCATTCCTCTCCCATTCTTGTTCTGTCTCGAAAGTCTATTATGCTGCAGATCATGATGCTTAAAGAAATGACCACCACAGACTATGTATTTTGTTAAAATAAGTCATAAACAAATTCAGGACAATAAAGTGAATGATTTTATGTATAAACACATTTAACAGACTAGAAAACTTTATGTTTTATGAAAACTTAGTAACCAATAGAAATACAAAACCATTTTTACTATTCATTCAGCAAACTTACTCTTTCTTCTTCTTTTTTTTTTTATTTAAAGAGAGAAGAAAAGAAAAAGAAAGTACATAAAAAAAAGCAATGCAGTAAAAGGGTACAAATAATACAGTATTTCTAGAAAAAAATACATACCGTACGAAATCACCAGTATTCTTTCTACAGCTTTTTTTTTCTACCCTCGACCAATGACAAAAATCGTAATACTTTTGTAGTCCATAAAATTGTATCCCACTGTTATTTTTAGACTCACTTCAAAAACAAATTTTAAAAGCTGTCCTAATTTCCTATAATATTCCTTTCTACTGAAATGTAAAGGCTGCTGTATCACATTCAAAGAAAACAAAGTACATCTGTAACATAAGTTTTTGGCCAGGCATAGATATTAAATAGTATTTGAATCAAAAACACCATATAAAGAGCGAGGGCAGGGAGAACACTTCTCATAAGTTTAGTTTGACTCTGCCACAATTCACCAAAAGTTTGAGTCATATTCATTACAGAAAGGAAGAAAATCCTAATAGTTAATAATTTTTGCTTATGATTATGATTTTTAAATAATATTACTGACGTGATTTGAGCCTCCCAACCATCTTCTTAAAGCAGTAGAAGGAAATGGATTTAGGAAGGTTACGTACCTGACTTCTTACAGCTTACAGGGAGAGAAGCCAATTCTGGATCCTTCCCGCCTCTTAGAACTCTGAGGCCAACATCTCACCCCACCATCCGCCGTGTGACTTGATAGATGGTCACACAGTTCAAACCTAACTAACTGCTTGCATCACTTTATATTTTTATGTCTGCTAACATTTAACATTTGGTAGATAGAATGTAGTCATCTGAAACAGCAATCTTCACTTGAGAATTTTCAGCAGCATTTTGATGAGGGTAGAGAAAAATAAGATATAACGATTGTCTGTACCAAAGTCCGTTGTTCGATATGATATCATTAGACGTGCGTTTATGAGACAGAAGGCCACACGTAGAACACATGCACACACAGGCCTTATGAGCAAGCAGTGAGTACAGGAGCATAAGAAATGACTTCCCCTTGTAAAGTTGGAGTTAACAGGACAGGAAAAAGTAATTAACCAGGCAAATAGAGCTAGGCCATGTTACTGATTAATTTAAAAAACAATTAACTTTCCACTTAAAATTCAAACTGAGATTCTGTCCGCCATAGGCAACCAGTGTTTACAAATTTTAATGGGGTTAGATATTAAGTGCCTTACTTAAAATCAACTTCAGAGGACATTGGGAAAGAATATAATTGGAACAAGCCGTGCGTGCAATTCTTGGCTTTAAGTTACTATAAAAGACAACATATTGTAATACAGGTGTATTAATCACCTTTCTGTTGCTGGGCCAAAAATACCTGACACAGACAACCTAAAGGAGGAGAGGGTTCCTTTGGCTCATGGTTTTAAAAATCTATGTGGTACACTGGTTCTAAAGGCAGAAACTTGGTAAAGGGAGTGGCAGAGCTGCTCACTCATGGCAGACAGGAAGTAGAGTGAGGGGGAAATATGCAGAGAGAAATGGAACAGGGACCAGATATGGTCGCCAACATCAGGCCTACACACCCCTTTCCCGCAACTAGGCCCCGCCCTTAAATTTCCATTGGTTTGAAATAATGTCATCAAATTAGGAACTCATGAATGGATCAATCCACTGATAACCCATGTTATCCGGTTGCCTTCTCAAAGTCCCGCCTGTGAATTTCTGAAACTTACCTTGGACATTTCAGATAAAGACCATTATAATATTATCAAACATTGGACTAAAACACTTTCAGTGAAAATAGGGAGAAAATAAGAAATCATTCATCAGTCTCATTCCAAATATTTATAGAGATTTTATACTGGAAAATTTTAAAGAAAATGTTTACTAAAATAGCTTCTGAACACTTTATTACCAGCAAATATACTGTCCATGGGGTCCTGTAATAAGTGTAGGACACAAGAAATGATGACATGATCCTTGCTTATAATTTAACAGAGCACTAAGGGGACAGTGAGGGGAAGAACTGCTGGGTCAATAAACTCTTTCCCATAAATCAATTGTTAAAAATAATAATGTCAGCTTGTGATCAGCACATTTATATGTTCTAATGTGATATATTATAGCTGATCGTGTAAGTACTTAGCCCCTTTGGGCTGGAAGAACACCAAGAGCTGCTGCTTTGCAGGACCTTTGGGTACAGACTTGTGTGTTTTCATGTTCTTCCAATGTTACCCAACCTCCACACTCCAGTCTTCTCAAGGATAGACCTTCCCCAGTGTTCGCCTGGCACCAGGACTATAAAAGTGTGGTCAGGAAAACGTCAAAGTGTTGGATTTGGCACTGATGTCATGTCAATAGTAGACCTTGCTATATTCAAGGTAAATCACTGCATCAACTAAGCCAAACCATTCTTTTCACCCTGAAAAAAGCACAACATTAATTGAAAATACAGGTAAAGGCAGCCTATTAAGCTGTAAGCATTCAGGAATGAGAAGTCAGTGGGCTGCCTGTGGTCTGCACTCAGCTTTGTGGTTCATTTGACTCTCTATCTCTTTTCTTATCTTCTCTCTTCTCTGGCCCAGATACCTTTTTTAGGATTCTGCTACTGGGACTTGTGTATGATGATCTGATTGGCTTCTGAAACTATCTTATTTCAGCTGGCCTTCTGGTCTCTCATATTGAGCAATAACACGTTATCTCATTCTTATGTTACCAAACTGTCTGGTCTTATCAGTCACCCCTTCAGGTCAAGAGCTTTGGAAAGGAAAAGATACAGGCATTGCTTTTGCATTTTCTCCTTTGCAGCACTGAGGATTAACCCAGGGCCTTGTGCATGCTAACTAAATGCTTTACTACCTGTCTATGTGCTCAACCTACAACCACTGTTTTTGCATATGGCAGAAGGTGCAATATTAGATCTGGAACACGCTTGGGTAGCCATCTGCCTCACATTTGTTCCTGTAGATAAGGAGCCCAGAATCTCTAGGAGGGTAATAAGGGCCTATTCAGCTTGGCCATACATCGATATACTTGTGTAGTGCTTGGCACCCAGTAAGCTCTCAGTATTTATCAAGTGTCACATAGACAATGCTGACATCTCTTTGTCCCAGTTCTTGCCATTTCCTTGGTAACTCTTGGTAACTTTGATGCTGTGTTCAAGGAACCAATTGCTTATTTGTGTATTTTTCTTTCACTATTATTATTATTCATTTTCTCAAGCAGAATGCAAAAGCTGTGGATAAAATGGCTTTGTCTTGTTCACTAGTATATCTCCAATGAGTAGACATTTCCTGGATCATTGTAAGAATCCAGTAAATATTTGAAAAATAAACAAATAAGTAACTGAGCAATATAATTAAAGAAAATGATTCTCTGCACACAGAATTTTAAAAATCTACCTCATGTGTAAATTACATAATGTTTTCAGTCCTTTTTTTAATGTCTAAACTGGATAATGTCTAACAAAAAAGAATTTAAAATCATATGTATCTGGAACTCTACCAGCCCCAGAACTGTGCCTACCTACCTCTCAAAAGGTAAATATCATGTCCCAGGGTCCCCTGAATTTTACTCTGGCATTCTTTGAATTTCCTGAATACACATGCAAACAAATTCCATTTTCTTATTCTATCTCCAGTCTTTCAACTCACAGTAAATAACCCCATTGTCTTGTAGTTCCTTCCAATTATCATTTCAAATATTGGTGACCTAAGACTCTAGGGTATCAGTTTTTAATATATAATTTTAATGAGATAAAAAATTATCAATTATATTAGTATTCCCTACGTTTACAAAAATAAGGGTAAAATTTAGGATAATAAACACAAATTTCTATAATATACATATATATTTAATTTTGGCAAGAATTTGTGCATGATTTTATATATTTCTTACTAATACAAGATTTGTTTCCCGACTACTGTTTTAGAAGTTTCCTGATGTCTTGGTGAACCTAAGTTCTCACTGACTACTTTTACATTGAAGTGTTATTTATTAATGGTATTGTCAGGGATGGAGTTACAAGCATCTAGCTACTGAAATATCAGTCTCATCTATGTCAACCTACCTTCCTCAATTTGACTTACTGTGACATTTTTTTCTGAACTCAGGAAAGAAAGAGACAAAATTTGTACTATACTGGGTGAACGATAAATCAATTGGTCACCTGTAATTGGTGGTTTATGTGTGGCCTGCAGAACATGTTAAAGGTGAAGTTTGAAACAGCGATTTTATTTGAAAGTTACAAATTTGGATGGGTTTTCTTGTTCCTGTATTTCCTTTGCCTTTCAGTGAAGTTTGGTTTCAAATTTCATGCTATTTTGAACAACTATTTTTATAATTAGCAAAGCAGTAAAAGCATATTTAATTATATTTATATAATTTATGTCGTAATTCAGATATGCATATGGGTAGGAGGGAGAAACATACATGGTGTGGTAAGGAAATGACATTCCTCTAATTCTACATGACATAAATTCTGTACATTAGAATATGTCCATATAAACAAAACAAAATACGGTTTTTCAAGTAACACTGATCTAAATTCAAATACAGTTCTCACCAATCATTGAGATATAGGTGCCAAATAAAGTATATTATTAATCTTCTATCTCATGCAAGAAAAGTTCTGTTTGATATAATTTAATTAGACTATTCTTTTGTTTAGAAGTGGAAATTCCCCTTTGGCATGGATCCTGCTATTAAGAGAAAATCTCTAGTGAAAGTTTCCGAAAGGAAGTGGCATTCTCCTCCCAGAACAATTCGCAGCTGCCCTGCAGTTATGATGGGACACCCAGGACAGAAGAGGCAAAGAGAGCACGGCAGAAGTGACCTGGATTTTGACCCCACCATGTTTTGCTCTCGTAGATCACTGTCCAATTACATCAAACCAGGCTCCTCACCTCTATGTATTCATTATGTTCCATGGCTGTACTTTTTTATAGCATTGAAATCTCAAGTTCCAATGAGCCTTTTGTGAGAGATGCTGTTACAGAAAAAGTAAAAAACAAAACAAAACAAACCAATCAGTTGAGTTCTGGAAAACTTCTCAAGTCCATTTCCCTTCTAAAACAGTTCCTTCCTCTGAAGAGTCCCAATAATTAATGACTCAAATGTCATTTTAAGCCATTCATTTGTTTGTCTTTTCGTTAGTTCAGAGGTTTGATTGCCCAGTTACTACAGGACAAGCACGATTCAATGCACTGGAGGACAAACCATCAGAGAGGCAAAGACCCTGCCTCCAGAGTTTACAGGTCAGTGAGGGGAGCACAGATGCTGTGGACTTGACTCCGGTTCGGTACCACACTCTTGCTTCATTAAAACCTCACGTATATGTCCCAAACCCCAATGCTAAGATCACGGGGAGCAGAAAACAGAATACACTAGAACTGATGAGAGCAGTGTCATCTCACCTAATATAGCAAACCCTCCTCAAATCTAGTTGGCTTTGACCATGTGGTAATGTACATCATGGTTCACAGATCCTTCTATTCTTAACAGATCATGGGTGTTTTGAAAAGCAGTCTTTCTTTCACTTTTTAACACTGATTACAATGTTGCCATTAAGCAAAACACACGAAACAGATTTGGTTTCAGGTTAGCCAGTTTACCTCAGGTCAAGACCCAGCAACCTCAAGGTATCAGCTTCCACCAAGAATCCTCATTGCTTGAGTTGTCACTGTGCCTACCAAGGTTTCTGCTCTGGTTCCTCCTCCAACACCAGGAAAGCAGATACTCCTCGTTGCCTTCATGGAATGTTTTTTAGTAAGAATTAATGGCCTTGAAAAGGATTTAGATCTTGGATAAAGGAACTATGCAAATAAACAATGCAATTACTAACATTTTGTTTTCAAGTTGAAGAGTTACCCCAAATCAGAGTTCATTTTTTCCGGTTGCACAAACAGTGGAAGAGAAAATAAAGCTAGTTAACATCAAAGTCTAGAATTTTCCTTCAAATAACATGCGTGCAGTTTATTTATATGTAAAGTAACTAGAGTCACTTAAAAAGCTTCCATGGAAAGTGTACATCTTTTTTCTCAAACAGTATTTTTTAAAATAACCTTATTTATTTATCAACTTTTAGCATGACATTAAAGATAAAGAAAGAAGACTGGTTGGTAGGTGTTCAGGCTCTCTTGTGGTACCCAGCACGCCATTGGTTGCTGTGGGAGAGACAACAGGAAATAGGTGGGTACTCTTCTCCTGGCCTTTCCACAGCTTAACAACTCCAAAACAAAGAAGGGATAGAGCAAAAGTGGAAAATCCCCCAACAAAAATTCTGTTCATACAACTGTGCTGGCAACACAAAACTCGTATTTACCTGTGACAGTGCATTGCATGTGTTCTCTTGTTTCTCTGGTTCCACCAGTATTTCAAAAACAAAGACCAGGATCATATGTGGGTCTTTCTGGGAGCTGGAGATTAGCTATGATATGGGCTTCGTCTCCGTGCCCCTAGAGTATTGCACAACTGTTCAAATAGATGTGTTCTACAGATAGCCAGCCTGCTGAATCACTGTCCAGTTTTGAACAGAAAAGATTGGGTATATATTGAATCAGTAGAATACAAGGCCATCATTTTTTAAAAGTATACTCAAACACCTGCATGAAAGATGTTAATGAATTGAGATGAACTTTCCCTTAAAAGTTTGATGAACAAATTGGGAGAAAATCTAGCAAACTCCACATCTAGCATCAGTGGATTTTTGGGGCCTCCACCCTAAAGTATGTCAGTACTATAACTTATACTACAAGTATAAGTAGAAGATGTAGATATTTTTGGTGAGAAAACTCAGGATTTTGAGATGTTTTTATTGTGAGCATTGTGTAACATATATGTATGTATATATATATATATATACATATATGTTACACTTATCCAAAATTCAAGAATTGTTAAATCCTGGCTAAAAATTGGCCCAAGAAGAAGGCATATATGATACAACAACTTTATTTTTATGAAAACATGACATTGGTGTTAAAGACTCACTAAAAAGAAATAAACATTGACAGGGAACAAAATATTTTCAGCTTTTCTAGTAGAATTTGTCAGGGAACTTATGATACACAATGCCCAATTTTGGAACCAATTAAAAAGCTATTATCATTAATATATAAACATTAAGATAACTTAAAATTCACACAATATGAAGCTTAGCTAATAAAAGTTTCCTCTGTTTTGTGTTGCAATATAATTGCACGACAGGCTCAATTTTTTCTATAAATATCTGGACTTGGAATCTGTGTATTACAAATAGGGTTATTCTCAAGTGACTGATTATTATAACACACCATGTTCATAAAAGGGACAAAATAAAGGCATGTTTTATGGGCTGTAATTCACATACTTATTCCTGACTTTTTATTAGTAAAGGGAAAAATGCAATCTTCTTTATTATTTCCATAGTAGAGCTCTACCATGTTTGAGGTAGTTAACTATAAATTCATTAAAATAAAAGCTATATTATTATTATTATTCATATATAAATACACATATATACACACAAGAGAACCATTAAAGTGCAGGTCTTGTATCTGTCTTGATGTCTTCTTCATAAAACCATGCCTTGATTCGTATCCAATAACTTGGGTGAACAATATACTAGTAGCCCTACCTCTAGAGGGAAGGCTGCCACCTACTGAAATATTCTGTTGTCTTCTGGTAGCCAAAGGACCTTGTCAAAAAAAAATCGATACTGCTGCTGCAGTCGTTACTCTGCATAAGTGATGTGAAATGAAAAATAATGTGTCACGGTTTTCTCTCTGAAAAGAGTGAGGCTGAAGAGCAAAAGCATTTTGTGAATGGGAGGGGTTGTCATACGGTGAGATCAGGGGCGAAGAAGAATCATTCAAAAATACCACTTAGTATTACTGAAACCTACAATTTGATGAGTGCTTCAGAAGGGCTATAGTGTACATCTTTGTGACATCCTCTATCTCCATTAACTGAAGGAAAAAAACAGGGTCATGGAGTTCAAGAACAATACATGGAAGAGTTAGAACACTGATCTGAAACGTCTCCTGTTTCTCCAAAGCCTTGTTATGTTCTGTCTTAAACTTCAGATCACTACAAAAATGGTAACTTGGCTGAAATGCATCTCTAAAGTAATAGAACCCATAGGACTCATTGTTTCAGATGAAGGATATGGTGTCATCAGGAAGCATCACAAAAATGTGAAATGCATTTGAATGCCATGCTATGGACAGATTTAGAAAGAACAATATGTTGGTAGCATCAATCATAAAACAAACAAAAAAAGACAAACACTGAGAGAAATTGGGGTGGGGATAAAAGACTCAGAATAGAAATCTCAGAAACACAGACAAGAAAGAGGAAATGGAGGCAGAGGAAGAAAAACAAGGAGGTCCACAGAACTGAGGGAAGGCGTGAAGTCCTCCTGACACATCCTGGCCATCCCTAGATGGTCTTCCCTCACAACAGATCCTAGAAAATAAACCATACCTTGCACACTGTCCAGCATTGCTTTGGATATCATTTTGGCTCCATAACTGAACTGTTTTATTGGTGTGGTAATGACAGCAGAGACATGACCTGGAGCCAACCTCTGGGGGGGCTCCTTTAGTAGACAACTTCTGGATACGCCAGCTTTCAGTAGCTTTCAGCTCTTACTGGAGGCAGCACCTACCTCTCTGGATGGTGACTTTTGTTTTATGCTTTGGGAACTAAGTTTCTAAACATCTAGGCCATAGTTTACTCTTCCAAACACTTCTGACATATATATGTCTTCCCATTGCTGTAGCAAATGCAAATACATGAGGCAATCAACTTATAGACCAAAAAGGTTTATTTTGTGTTGGTCTCATTGCCTTGGAACCTCTCTCAAGGCAACACATGACATCATGAGAGCACATGGCAGAGAAAAACCATTTACCCCATGGGCATGACACAAAAATGAGATAAAAAGGGGCCAGGGCCCCAATATCTCCTTTAAGAGTCTCTCTCTTTCTTTCTCTCTGTGTCTCTCTCTTTGTAAATATTCCTCTGTGAGTCTGAAATAAATTGGATGCATACCTATCAATTATGAAATTAATACAAAAGGAAAGAGTTGATCTAGATAGAATAAAATAAGAGTGATTCCTTAGTTTTTAGTATATGGTACCTCGTTTCTTCAATGCTCCTGTTTGTGAACAGTTTGGTTCAGAAATAGAAGCATTCGACAAAATTTTGCTTTTGTTTCCAAACTTGGTGACACTGAACCTTATGGCAGAATTTGCCTCAGTGTGAGGGCAATGCAGTTCACCACCAGAATCATGGAAAGAATTGTTTGTGGACTGAGGCACTAGCTAGAGTGATGTGTAATTATTTCCTACTCAGTTTTAGAATGTCACCTGTTAATAATCTGTTCACAGAGGTACTTTGGCTACTAAACTCTTAGTACACTTACCTGAAACTTGAAAATACACATGAGCATTTAGGAAAAACCTGACATAGATCAACAAAATCCAAAGCTTAGTTACATAACAGACTTGGTAAAATCCAATCACTGTATAAATCTTTCCTGATTCCTGGTTGACATGTTAATGTTACTAACAGCTTTTACTTTGCCTTTTCTTGTTTTCAGAGATTATTGGAAAAACAACCAATGACTTTTACTGGAAATACAACATCAAAAAGAGCACAGCTGAGGCTTGCACACCAAAATCAAGGTGCAGTCTGTTAAAACATGACGGAGAAAAGCTAAGGGCAGTCAGAGGTGGGAACCACGCATTGTACAGGTCACAGGAGGTAAACAGAGTAATTACCTTCATTAAACAAACAAACAAAAAAAGGAACAAAGAAAACTAAGGAGCGCATTGTGCCGAGCCAGTCTCTCCCAGTGACACATGAAAAGCGGGTTTTAAGCAGGCTTTTAAGAAACTTCGAGGCTCCAAGCTGAAGTCAGCATGTTCTTTTCTAAGGCACTGTGCTATCAGCGCACACACGAAGCTTTGGCATATTGAAATTGAAATCACAAGTTTTTTAGAGGACGTGGCAAATTTAGGTTCCCAGTCACTATGTATGAGAAAATTAAAAATAAATCTTAAATGGAATAATCAAGATGGTGCTGGAGCTACTTAAATTCTGTGTATTTTATATCTGCAATACCAGCTTCTGATGTGGGAGACTTATCTGTAGGAAAATCAAGCAATAACAAGCAGTGAAAAGCATGTAAACCCTTGGATTCATACAAATACATTCTGTAAAAGTGAAGAGCCCTTCAAATTAGGTTAATATGCCATAGGATTTGGCTTTATGGCTCTTATAATCTGTGAATATCTTTCATTGAAGTGAGTGATTGCTGGTGTCGGGAAGGTGATGTTTGAGGAAAGGGCACTATTTTGGGGGAAGAAAAAGACATACTTCTTCATTTAGGATCTCTTATTACTGTATGATATATTTTCCCCAGCTATTATCTTGTATATAGCATAGAATATTAATAATATTTTAGGACAATCAAGATGATACAATGTTCACTGAAGTTAAGTCTCTTGCCTCAGAAAGATTGCTAATGGTATAATGTTTAAATTGTTATTACTCTGGGAAAATGGGAATATGATGTTATTCACATTTCCAGGAAAAAGACTTTTCCAAGCATACTTCTAAAAGTCATCTCAACCTCTTCCTTCCTAAAGAGAGTGAGCATATATTGACTCACAAAGAGAACACTGAAAAATAGGTCCAGCTGAGAGTATCAAACAGCTATCCAAATTCATGGGTAAGGGGAGAGCTTTTCTGAGGAACTAGGTGACAAAGTCTTTTTTCTTCTCCCATTTCTCAGTAATGATTTTAGCAAATATATAAGCTAAGACTAAAATTTAACAAGGAGGTCCACAGGGTATTAGAAAACCCTAAGTGATTAAGTTAAACAAGAACGGCATGGAATTCAGCATAAGGAAAATTTGTGTAATTACACTCATTGTGGATTCTGGTCAGTGAACAAGGAGTTGGAAATAAAGAAAGATCTCAGTTCTCTAGGTTTTTATAGTACTATATTTCAAATAAATGCATCAAGTGTATGCAGATTTTATTGTAGACAGTAATACAGTAAGCTACCATTTTATTAGAGTGAACGGTAGAGTCAAGGCTCTAAGCCATCACTGCCTTCAACTTTGCTCAAGTACAGGCTTTGTGTGCTGATTTCTGCACTTGTTTTCTATTAAAAATTATTTCCTGCTCATATCCTGAAGATGTATAATTTTATAGTTCCACTACTCCATCTGGAACACTGTTACATTACTTATTATGATGGCTCAGTTCTTTCCTGGAATCTCTATTCTTTTCTTTTTTTTTTTTTTTTTTTCTGATTGGTACCAGGGATGGAACTCACAACTGCCTGCTTGCAAGGCAGGCGCTTATGCTGCTGAGCTAAATCCCCAAGCCCCAGAATCTCTATTTTTTTTTCTTTACTTTTTTTAAATTTATTTTATTTTAAAAACAAAAAATAATAAAAGTGGTATGATTTTCAAAAAATGATAGGACATTAATACTAGTTAATGTACTGCATATTGTTGTTATCTTCAAAAGAGTTGTTCATAGGGCAAGATTTAGGCATTAAAAATTATCAAACTGGATCTCTACTCTTGGGGGATTATAGGAATAGCATGTAATTACCTTTATGAAAAAGAGCAAGGTTCTAATTTATTCTTGGAAAGAGAAAAGTTTATTTGTTGCTCAATATTATATTATTACTGTTATTCCCAGAGTTCAATGTCAACAGTGATTGCTTATTAAAATTTTCCTTTCCAGTCTCTGTAAAATCTGATTAACAGACCACCAGGTGGTACGCATTGTTATTAGAGGTTCATTTACATAAAAGGAAACTAAGACCTAATGAATTTAAAGACTCTGTCATAAAGCTAAATAGTAAGTAGTGCACGTGGAATTGAATCTGGTAAGCTATTTCCTTTACTGATTACTTTGTTCTTCTAGAGAAAGCAGTGACAGAAGTAATTTAGAAGTTTATTGTTTAATCAACGAGTATCCATGCTTTTGTATTAACACAAATACAGAGATGTCTTTTCATACAACCATATTTTCTTCAGGAGAAATATAAATATGCCATTTCATCTTCTTAATAGCCTTTGAATTGGACATGATAGGTTTTATCATCTGTAATGTATGGATATGAGATGGAAACACGAAGATATTGCAGAATTTGTCTAAAATCACAAGCTAATAATCGGCAAAACTTGAGTATTCTACCTTTAGACTTCTTTCCCAGCCCAAGGAGGTGTAGCCAACCATATTCAATATGGGTTTCTGACTCCATCACAAAGTGTTTACTTCTTGAAATATTTTAAAATTATGAATTAGCTTTTGCCCATAAATTAGTGAGCACTAAACACTGCAGGAAGGACCTCCGAACTTTTCTCTGAAGCACAGAAATCAAGTCCTTTATTATCAACATGGTCCCTTTCATGACGGAAGCATTTAGAAAAGAGACTATTTCAAATGTTTATTCAGGTCTTTGAGAAGACTGATGTACCTACATTCCACTCCATCTTTCAAAAAAAGAAATAGGATACAAGATCTGCAATACAGAGTCATTGATGAAATGGAAGTAATCAGTACGAAAAATATTTTTCACACTTATGCCATTAAACTCCAAAAGCTTGTGATTTTTATTTCTCAAAAGGAGTTTATGCATGTGGCAGAAGACACACAACGGTGTGCTGATGTGCCAGGGTTTGGGGTGGAGGCTACCCAAACAGATGTCTGCTTGGGAGTTTTAAGAAAAATTTTCCAGAATCGTCAGATTTCTAAGAGATTTGGGAGAAATAAACTTAAATGATTCAACTGGTATTTCAAATACTAGATGACATATTAAAACAGATACATCTTAAGCTAAATGTTGCATTAATTACTATTATAAATGAAAACATGGAATTTCTAGAAGATTTCATATCTGCTGCTAAAGATGTACCAAGGAATTGTTTTCCATCTTCTAGGAATGCTTTCCCTTTGGAGACTTATTGGAGAAGCTGAGAGGCACTGACACAGGGAAAACTGGGAACATTTTAAGTAGAGTCTAGAAATATTTTTAACGAATTCAATAGCCAGGGAAGTGGAAATTGTGAGAGAGATTTAATTCCTAGGAAGGTTTAATAAGCATGTGTGTTAGATCAGGACCTTTTCGATGCTGCAGTGCACTCTGAGACCTAAATTTGTAGCACTAACAGTGGCTCTAAAATGTTTATTCTTTTAAGGAAATATGAGAATCTGAAAACTCAGCATTAAAAACTGAAAAAAAAGAAGATGACTGTTTATCCTTGGTTTAATCATGAAGTTCATATTTTCAGAACCCAACTGGACAGAACAGATGGCAAATGGAAGTTTCATTCATTTCCTGCTGCTGAGCTACCAAAAGTTGAAGGGAATAGCATTTGAGAAACTGCTTAATTATCTTGTAGCCTCAAACTCTCTAGTTAGGAGAGCATCATAGGCTAAGAAGTGGTCTGAATTAGTACTCATCTGTGTAAATATGTTTCTAAAGAAACAAGCAGAAGATAAATTTTGACCAACAAGAATACAAACCATCTTACATTCTCTAAGATATGTAGATGAATTACAAACTACTCTGAAATTTTAGGGTAATGTAAAGGTAATGTGTTCTCTCCATATAGTTGTTTAAGAATGCACTGACTTTTTCTGAACAGAACAGAAAATGAAAATCTCTTTCAGGGCCGCAGCTCTCCAGTGAGCTTGACCTGGTCCCAAGCCCAGGACACCCCCAGTGCTCTGGAATGAGCCTGGGTGATAAAAACATTATCTTTGGCTTTATCGATAATCAACAGTGTCTAGCGGAGACTTCTGTTTTTATATGAATGAGAACAACTATATTTGTGTCAAAGCACACTATGTTTTTAACTTAAAGAAAAAAATCTCAGTTTGATTAAATAATAGTCACATGGTCTAGGTAAAAAAAAAAATTAAGTTTGTGGTTTGTAACCCAATAGTGTCAAATAGACACTATTTGTTCTGTGCTAGGAGCCAATCTCTGCCAAGAAAGAATTTAATTATAAAGTACTTACTATATGCCAAACACATTTTTCAAAACACTTTCCCCTAAGAAATTAACACATCGGTATCAAGATCAAAATAGCATAATTATCTTTTAAAAGGTGAGAAAACTAAAGTTAAGTAACCTATCTGGGTCCTACGGCTAGGAAGAAGTGATATAAAATAGTCTCTTTTGGGTCCGAGAGTGTCACCTCTTTTTTTGCATGCTTTTCAACTACAATGAACTTCAAATCTATGGTATTTAAAATCTGAGTTCCCCACAAGCCAAAGGCACTAAGCATCACTTTGCTTAATCAAAACTATTTCTAGTAGCTATATTTAGGATGTGATTTTGTACAACACCCAGTATATAAATGTTTAATAAACAGAGTTATGAAAGTGTAAAATAAGAAAGTATGAGATGTATCATTTATGCAACCCTTCATGAAAATCTTAGGGGTGGAACATCTTCACGCACAAACATTTAGCTGCCACCTGTTGACACTTACAACCTTCTCAAGAGGAAAGGCAAACTGTGATTATGACTGAATTTTGAAACATATCAAGACACTGTTTTGAAGTACCAGGTTTTATTTTTTCTATTCCAAACTAAGCTCAATTTATCAACACTGCCTTAACAGAAAATGAATGCCAAAACTACCTGCTCTAATGATACCATTATTTCTTTTTTGAGGCTGCAAACACACACACACGCGCACACACACGTGCACACACACACGTCCTTGGTTTAATATATAAAATTTGTGTGAAGGAAATATTTAATATCTTGTTGCCTCTAACAATAGCATACAATAATAATAAAAGTAAAGAGGCAAATGGAACACAACTGTGTTCCAAAAGAAGAGTTTTGAAGATCACATACTAAATGAACATATGTTCAGAATATATCTTCAAAGAAATTACACTGATGGTTAAATATTTATGTTATTCTCTTCCTGACTACCCCAGTAACTTCCACTTTTCCTATAATTAAGTGGTGATGCCTACCCAGCTTAATTACTGCAAAGCTTTCCCTTAATGAAGGCACTTAATTTTAAACCGCATTAAGAATTATCTTTATACTAGGTTTTATTGTGTTAGGAAACAAATCATTAAATGCATACTTTATTCCTCAACTTGGTTTTAGTTCACAGAAGTAATTCATTTTTCAAACCATAACAGACTTTGTAGGCAAAAAAGCTTTGGAAAACTTGACAAATAAAATTACAAAATTGTGATAAACAAGGTGCATTTTGTTTTGCTGCATACAAACACCGTATTTGTTTTAGAAAGCCATGATGTCAAGGGGAAATACATTCAGAGTTCAAATGCCTAATAGAGATTTACTGTTTATCAGTTTTTTATTCTCTTAAGTAGTACCCAGAAAAGATAAACTGATATTTTCGTCTAAGTGATTCTAGATGGGTAAAACCCATGAGATGAGAGGCAGTCATTGGCAGATATCTGCAAACTTAAAGTTTTCATACATTCATGTGTTGGTCCTCCAAGATCCTTCCTGTCTAAAAGAACCAAAAAAAAAAAAAATACCGACATAAAACAAAAATATATATTATATGCCATATAAATACAACAATACATATAGAATGTACTAATTAATTAATGATCAGCTTTCACTTAGCTAATGCTACACTTAACAAATAGTTGCATTCAGAAAACCATAATAAATGTTTTTCTTTGAACTTGTTCAAAGAGAATAAAACAAAAAAAAACATTTAAAAAGCAACAACAATAAAAGCAAAATGACAACAACAAAATAATAGTGATACAGGATTTCAAAATGAAATAATAGTAATTTAACAATGGTTGTTGTAGCGCATATTATTAACTTCGAAATAGTTGCTCACATTGTCAGATACAGGTATGCAAGTTTGAAGAAACAATTTAATTTCCCTTTGAACAGTTTCTTGCCCTTTTACTGTATCTATTGTAGTTTTTGGATCTTACTTACTGTTTTAGTTTCTTACACCAGCAAGACCATATGTTGTTTACACATTCAAGTCAGATTTATTTCACTTATGAATATGGTTTCTAGTTGCATCTATTCATCTACAAAAGCCTCAAATTTATCACTGTTTATGGCTGAGTAGTACTCTATCGTATAAAAACACCACATCTTTTTTTATCCATTCCTCAGTTGGTGGGCATTTGAGTTGTCTCCAAGATCTGGCTGTTATAAATTGTGCAGTAATAAACATGGGTATGTATATATCACTCTGGTATAATAATTTCAATTCTTCTGGAAAAATATCCAGAAGGTAAATAGCTGGGTTGAATGGGATTCTAATTCTAGATTTTAAAAGGAATTTCAACACTGATTTCCACAGTGGTTGCACCAGGATACACTCCCACCAACAATGTAGAGTGTTCCTTTTCCTCACAGCTTCTCTTGTTATTGGTTAATTTGTTGATTTCTGGAGTGAGATAATATCTCAGTGTTGTTTTAATTTGCCTTTATCAAATCACCAATGATATTGAACATCTTTTATATCTTTATTTGGCACTTTTATTTCTTCATCTGAGAATTGTGTACCCATCTCAGATGCTCATTTTTGAATTGGGTATTTAAATTTGGGTGATCTGATTTTTTTTCTATTCTTTATTCACCCTAAATGAAAGTCCTTTGTCTGAGGGACAGTTGGCAAAAATCTTTTCCCAATCTATGGGTTTTCTTTTCACTCAGCTGGTCACTTTTTCTATATGCAAATCTTTTTAATAAAGCACGATCCTAGTTATTGATTATCTGTAGTACTTTCTGTGAAGTTTGGGTTTTGTTCATGAACTCTGCGCACCCCTGTGAACTCGCCATTTCAACCTAATTTATCTTCCCGTAGGTTCAGTGTTTCTGTCATTGTATTTAGATCTTTGATCCAGTTTGAATTTAGTTTAGTGCATGGTGACAAACATGGGTCTGGTTTAAGTCTTTGGCATGTAGAAAGCCAGATTTTCATACACCACTTATTAAAGAGGCTTATCTTTCTTTCAGTGAACATATTTGGCCTTTTGTCAAGGATAATGTGGCTGAGTGTGTTTGTAGTTGTGTTTGCATCTTCTTTTATGTTCCACTGATGCTCAAGTCTGTTCTTTTGTCAGTGCTATGTTGATTTTATTATAGCACCTTTGTAGTATAATTTTAAGTTTGAGACTATCAGACTTCTGCCTTTGTTGCCTAGGGTTGTCTTTGCTAGTCTCAGTCTCTTTGTTTCCATATGAATGTTAGGAATGTATTTTCTAGATCTGTGAGATATGCCAGGGGTATTGGGATTGCATTAAATCTGTACAGTTTTGGGAGTATAGCTCTATTGATATGGTGTGTTATGTTTATTGATTTGCATATGTTGAAACATGCCTGCATTCCTGGGATGAATTCCACAAAATCATGATGTTTAGTCTTCTTGACGATTTGCTGCATTCTCTTTGCTAGTATTTTATTAAGGATTTTGGCATGGATGCTCATTAAGGAGGCGGGCCTGTAGCTCTGTGGGACCTTTCTCTGGTTTTGGTATCAGGGTAGTTCTTGCCTCCAGGAATGAGACAGGGAGAATTGCTTCCCTTTTAGTTTCTGGAGTTTAAGGAGTAATTATGTTAACTCTTTTCTAAATTTCTTGTCAAATTCTTCTGTAAATCCATCGAGACCTGGACTTTTCTTTGTTGGTAAGTTTTTAATTATGTTTTCAATTTCATTAACCAATATTGAGTTATTCAGGATTTCTATATTTTCTTGATGCAGTTTGGTAATTCATATGGTTCCAGGAATCTGGCCATTTCTTCAGTGTTTTCCATCCTATGAGAGTATAAATTTTCAAAGTAAGTATTGATATTCTTCTGAATTTCCGCACAACAGTTAGTGATTTCACCCTTTTTATTTCGTATTGTGTTCATTTGAGTTCTTTCTTTCCTCTTTCTGATAAGATTGGCTAAAGGTTTATCAGTTTTACTTATCTTTTCAAATCACTATTTTTTTCTATTTTTTTTTTTTTTTTTTAGTCTCAGTTGTGTCAATTCTGCCCTGATCTTTATAATTTCCTCCCTTTTGTGGCTTTGGGATTGACTTGTTCATCTTTTTCTAGAGTTTGAGGTATAATGTTAAGCTGTTTATTTGTGCTCACTCTGTTTTCCTGATAGAGAAGTCACCATTTTAAATTTCCTGCTGAGGACGGCTTTCATTGTGTCCCACTGGTTCCAGTAAGTTGTATTTGCATTTTTATTAGATTGCACATATTGTTTAATTTACTCTCTTAATTTTCTCTGTGACCCATTGGTTGTTCATTCTGGCACTATTTAATCTCCATATGTTTATGGAGATTTTGCAGTTTCTTTGCCATTGATCTCTAATTCCACTGCAAAATTGTCAGATAACATACATGAAATAATTTCAATTTCTTTCCACTTACTTAAGTATATTAGATGGGATTAGTATATGCTCTATTTTAGAGATGTCTCATGTGCAGCTGAGAAGAATTTGTGTTTTGATGCTGTTGGTTGGAATACTCTGTACACATCTACTAAGTTCGTTTGATCACAGAGTTGATTCAGTTCTATTATTTATTTGTTGTCTCATTGATCTTTCTCTTGTGACAATGTGGTGTTAAGGTCGAGTGTTATAACTGTATGATTGCTTTTTAAATTTTCATGTCTAATATTTGTCTTACATAGTTGTATAGTCCTCTTTTTCTTTGGTCTTTTAAAATACTACAATAAATGGATAAACCAGAAACATAACTGTTTACTATTTTTATCGAATACTATGTACCATACATAATTGTGTGTGCTGTTCTTTTATCCAGTTAGCAACATAGTAGCTTTGTTGACACCATCATCTCACAGACATGTAAATAATGCATTGAGCTGCATCATAAAGTATAAAATGAAACTAAATGACAGGAAATTTATTATTATTGATGGGATCACAATTTTGTATCCAGTATGCAGTTGACATGATTGTACAGCGCACAACTGTATTTCTTTCAATTATCCCAAATCCTTTCCTGTAAATTACTCTAAATGTTCGTGATGGGCAATATGTGCCTTCCTGAGTATCACTACTTTGTCTTATCTCCTGGATTCATTGCTCTTGATTTGGCCTTAGATGCCTCTTCAAAACAATTCTCTAGAGAGCAGTTGCTTAATGTTTTAAAATCTGTCTGCCATCACTGATCTGAGCTGTAAATGCTCAGATAGCTGAAATCAGCTATTCATGGTTAGAATCCAACCATAAGGTCAGTTGATTGAAGTTCTCAACAGCTATGCTGTAAGTGGGGGAACACAGTAAACTAGGAGCAGGTGGGTAGTAAAGGAAGAACTTACTGAGGGACTCCCAATGGTTGCAGAGTTTCAGAGTTTAGCATTGGAAATAAGTCTTGCTATGCCATTGCGGCTGATATTGAACTTATAAAACCCTGCTGGCCTGCATCTCATGTTGATTCTCCTGTTTCAGCCTCCTGCATGCTGGGAGTGTAAGCATGCACCACCATGCCTGGCAACTGAATACTCTTTAATGAAGAATCTAATACATTTTTAAAACATCTTAACAATCTCCAGGTTCTTCACCATTGCCTCGCTGTAAGTCAATAGCTTTTTTGTCCATGACTGTTGATGTGTATTCTGTCATTAATTTGTAGTTTTCCTTAAACTTTGCCATACAATTGTTGCCTCTAATGCCTGTTATAGTGCTGGAAGACATGTTCAATATGCCTCTTTTTTGTTTCATTTTGTTGCCCTTTGGCAGCTTTATTAAATTTTATATTTTTTATTAATACATGGTTTATAGTACCTAGTGTTCACCTAATCGGCACATGTATTTAACATCTGAATTCTTGTTTCATTCCCTTTCTTTCCATACTATGCCTCTTTTACAGATGAACAAATATCATTCCATTCTCTTTTCATTTACACGTCTTGCATCAATGATTACCAAAGACATTAAAAAGAAAATGAAAGTCAATTACTTCTTGATGTTTGGATAACTTTTATCATCAGCTTATGCATGGTTTTATCTATTTTGCTTTTATATAAAAATAGCTTAATGCATGGAGAATTGATGCTCCCACTTTCCAGGGATAAAAGAGCTCCCCCAGTGAGGTCTTCAAATCCTAAATCACAGGAAAAGCCCTGTGCCACCAGAACAGAACTGATCTTTTCAAAGAGCAGAACGCCCTTAAAGTTAGCTCACCTGATCATGCAAAATTTGCTGTGTGAGCATATTAAAACCAAATGCAGACAGTATAACCATTAATCTACTTTTAATTATTGGTTGCTAAAATTTAAGTTAGCCAACTTCATCTCCTATCAGCCTGTTTCCAGAGCCCATTATGATAAATCAAATTATTAAAATAATAAATTACACTCTGAAGTTGTGTAAGAGGTAGAGGAAACTGGGACAGATGAATCCAAAACATTTAATTTACAATTTCCCTTTGATTCTCACACTCTTATCCAAAAAAATATTGGTTTTCTCCATAGCTAGATTATTCCATGTTGAAAGGATCAGAGCAATGCTGCTTCCACACACGGTCAGCCGCAGAGATACTTTGTCTTTCTATTTGTCAACATTAAAAGTCCCTTGGGAATCTGCTTATGTTCCCTTACTTAAACCAACTACTTAATTATATCCTTGGAACTTTTTAACCTTGTGAATTCACATCAAAATGACTTAGCTATAAGGATTTTTCTCTTGATCATAGAGCTTAAATTTACACAGTGCGTTTCTATACAGAACATGAGTGGCCTTATTCTGATACATAGTTCATGTCAAATACAGTTTTTCTGGGCAAAAATGTGATTTTTGGTACACTGACTCAATGGATGTTGCTAATAGAAAGAGATTAACAGTTAGGGTTACTAAAAATGACTTAGCCATCAGGTGCAGTGAACAGATGTTTTTCTGAGTACATTCATTCGACAGGAAAGTGGCCTAGGTTAATAACTGCTTTATGTAGAAAGAGCACAGGTCTACAGACTTAGCCTGAACTTCTGAATGGATTATTTCAATTCTCAATTATTTAAAGGCAGCATTAAGACATTGTCTGCCTCTCTACTTAAGGTGTGGGGTGTGTGTGTGTGGGTGTGTGTGTGTTTGTGTGCGTGTGTGTGTGTGTGCTTCTTTCTGAAGGAAGCTGGCTTCAAGATTATGGAGCTGTCATTAATAAAAGCTGAATTCCATTAGGAAGCTAGAAGAGGCACAGTAGGACTTGATACATGTTGAAATTTCTGGAATCCAGCAAGACTCTTGAACCATTAAAATTTAGGTTTGAAAGCAGTCTTCTGAGTTTCCAAAGCTTATTGAAGTCTTGCCAGTAAAGTAACTAAACTTTAGAGGTAGGAAAAGAGCTAATATGTGACACCAAAATAATATTCTTATTTCAAATGTCATTTGTTAATTTGATTCAGGTTATGATGGATTAGTTTATGTCAGCAGAATAATCATCCTACCAAGAGCAACACTAAATAGAAAAAGAAATATGTAAGGGCAGCCAAGAGCTACCAGACCAGCTAGAACTTTAGTAGACAATTGCATTTAAATGTAATATTTTAAATCAAGTATTAACAAACTGAATTTTGCTATATTTAGAAAGGAAGATATATCCAGGCTAAATGAGCCCATTGTAGGAATATAAACTTACTCTAACATGTGAAGACTAATCAATTATGTGCTCCATGTGAAGATCTAAAAATGTAACCCAAACTATTCTTATCAAATAATGTGGTTGCCAGTGGTTTTTTCTGGGATCTTGCAGTCTGGTTCAAAGAATTGGACAGGGCAGTGAATGAATGTGAAAACCTAGCGTTTATTTCAGGCTAAATAAAAAGAAAAAGAAAAGGAGCACAAATGAGATGCTCAAGAAGTAAAGGCAATCTGAAGAGAATATCCATCCTGCATGCAGGGTGGGCCATAGGATGAGCAAGAGGGCAGTGGTGGTGAAGTCAATGGACACCATCTTTTATACTTTCTTTATGACTTCAGATTTCAGCTGTCCCATTAAAATTACAGTTGATTTCATAGAGGAATAATTAAAGACAGAAATTTATGATTGGTGAAAGGTGCAGAGCTCTGAAACTGATCTGCACCTGTGTCTTTCAACTCTGTGATTGACAGGTCCATACTCAGTGCTGATTTGCCCAAGTCTCCTGCCTCACTCTCAGGAGATCCAATATAAACATTACACAAAACTGAATCCTCATTTAAGGAAGAAAGCAAGCAAATATACCATGTTTGTAATAAGAGGTTATCTACAAACCCTTTTAGCAAACATTTTGCTCAATAATATTGCATAGAAATCCTCCCCACTCAACTCTAGTGATGGACCAAAGAAATTATATATATATATATATATATATATATATATAGTCTTTTTCCTTTTTATCGGTACCAGGGATCGAACTCATGACTGCCTGCTTGCAAGGCAAGCGCTTATGCCACCGAGCTAAATCCCCAGCCCCACCAAAGAAATTATAAGAACTGAATTGAATATTTCTCTGCAAATTCTCTTCAGTGTTAATTCAAAGATAACAATAGTATCAGGACAGATAATAAATAACCCAGCCATTATTCAAACAAATATGACTACTTATGTAGATACTACAAAAGATCGTACAGATAAACCATTGGAATTAATGAATGAATTTGGCAAAGTTGCTGAATATAATGAGTACAAAATCAATGCACTTCTTTATGACAGTGTTAAGAAAAAATATAAAAATAGACTTTACAACTGTATTCAGGCAAATACATTGCTATAAATTTAATACATGGGGGAATTTACTATGCATATTGATTGGAGGTAGCTACACTGTTAAAACGCCAATTCTTCTAAGATAATCTACAGATATAATATCATTTCACCTGAAACTTCAAAATTAATTTTTAGAAATTCCCAAGTTGACTTAAAAATTCATATACAAATTCAGAGATAAAAGAAGACAGACAAGGAGAGGAGAGGGAGAGAGAGAGAGAGAAAGAGAGAGAGAGAGATAAAGGGAGAGAAAAAGAAAAAGGGAAAAATTATAAAACATCCGGTTTTTCATAGCTAACCAAACAAATGAAAAGGTGAGAATATGTGTGAGAAGAGAAAATTTGGACGTGCACTGTATCTATGTATCATTTTAAGTAGTGTGGTCATTTTAGCAATATTTGTTCTGCCTATCTTAGAAGAGGGAATATCTTTCCATTTTCTAATGTTCTACAACTTCTTTTCTCAGAGAAATGTAGTTTCCGTTCCAAGGTCTTTTACTTTCTTGGCTAGACTAGTTTCTAGATATTTAATTTTTTGAATCTCTGGTGAATAGAATTGTTTCCTGATTTCTTACTTCATGGGTTCATTGTTGGTACACAGGTATTGTTGTGTAATGATTTTGTATTCTGCCAATTTTTAGTTTATTTATTAGTTCCAGTAGTATTCTGGTGGAGCTTTTGGGGTCTGCTAGTAATAGATTATGTCATCTGTATATAAGAATCATTTGAGTTCCTCCTGTCCAATTTCTATCCCTTTTATTTCTTTCTCAACCTAGTTGATCTTACTAAACTTTATGGTGTTATACTGATCAGAAGTGTGGACAGTGACCACAATTGTCTATTTTCTTTTTCTTGACTTTAGAGAAAAAGTCTCAAATTTTCCTCATTTGGTGTGATGTTAATAGGTTTGAGGTAATGTCCTCTTATACCTACATTTATCAGAGTATTTGTGTTGGCTTTTGTCAAAATCTTTTTCTACAACTGTTGAGTTTTTCTCAACTGTTGAGATCATTACATGATCTTAATATCTACTTCTATTTATATGATGTATTTGGATTATTGATTTATATGTGTTGAAACATCTTTGTGCTCCTGGAATGAAATCAATTTAATCATAATGAATGATCTTTTTTGATGATTTGCTGAATTTTGTTGGTAAGTACTCACTGAGAATTTTTGCATCTATGCTCCATAAGGAAATTTCTCTGGTATTTTCGTTTTGTAGTGAATTTTGTCTGGTTTTGGAATTTGGAGAATGGGAAGTGTGTTTGGTAGTGTTCTTTGCCTTTCAATTTTATGGAAGAGTTAGAGAGGAATTGACATTAGATCTTTCCTGAGGTTCTGATATAATTTTTCAGTGAATTCATTAGGTCTAGGGCTTTTCTCAATTGCTAGGATTTATATTACTGCCTCTGTGTCATTGATTTTTATTTATCTATTTAGAGTTTTTATATCTTATTGGTGAATTTTGGTAATTCATTTGTGTCTAGGCACTTATCTATCCATTTCAAGATTCTACAAAAGTGTACACTGGAGAAAAAGTAGCCTCTTCAGCAAGTGGTGCTGGGAAAACTTTATCCACATGCAGAAGAATGAATCTAAATCAGCACATTAATGCAACAGTTCACAAATGCTTCTGATAGTGCAAAACTTGGTTTGCAAACAAAGCAATCAACAATATTCTGAATTGCATCAGATGATGAACATGATCGCAGCCATCTTCCTCAGAGCTGCGGGACAAATTCAAATGATGAACTGAGGTGCCACAGTATATCTTATCCTGTACTAAACTTAAATCAAATCAAAATAGATCAAAGATTGAAAGAGAAACACTTATTCTGCTTGAAGATAAAATAGATAAAACTGTCCCAGACATAGGCATTGATAAAGAATTCAGTACCAAAACCTTTACCGAAGAAAAATTCTAAGAATAAACAAAGGTATTATATCAATTTGAAAAGCTTTTGCATAGCAAAGGAAACAAATTAGGAGATACCTTCTGGCATGGGAAAAACATTGTGAGCTATTAGTATATGTAAGGAACTAATAAAATGAAGCCACAAAAAAAGGACCCAATCAAAAATGGGTGCTCACAAGAACAGTCATTTCTCAGAAGGAAAAGTAATTGGAGGGGAATTCCTGTGATCCTGTAAGATTCTGTTTCTGAGGAAAGTATTAATTACACAGGCACATTTGCCTTTTGATGATTGGTCAATCTTTAACATTAAGATTTTTCACTTTCATTTTTGTATAATTTTTGAGTAAAGATATTTACTAAAAAAATAAAAATCATAACTTGGAGAATGTAGTAATGCATCCCAAGAAGGGAGCAGTTAATATGTTCTTATAAAATGAAGCTCCAGAAGGGACTTGAAGAGGTTTGTCACTGTGGAGCTAACTTTACAGGGAGGTATCTTGATGAGATCCTGGAAGTCTGTATTTGTAATCCTTTGGAAACATTGGAATTATGGCAAGTTAATTCCAATCTACCACCTCCAGTGCAACCCACAGCAAGAATAAAGATCCTAAGACATATTTAAGTTATGGGCAGCCAAACAATCCTGAGTTAGGTCCAGGTGATGGTTCACAAAACAAAGGTCTCAACCCAGAATTCATTAATTCATGAAGTAGGGTGTGGGCTGGGGGTGAGTGATGGTGAGAATGGCAGGAACTACATGACTAATGTCAGCTGAGCTAGCTGGGAGGCCAGGAAGCACCTCTGCAACATGCAGAGAGAAGGATATGCAGGAAGACTAATCTGCACAACACAGTTGAGATAGCATTTAACCTTTAGGAGTTTGGTGCTTCAGTTCCGATATGCAAACTTTTTCTCCCATGAGAAGTCATGGCCCCTTATCTTGAGGCTCTAACCCAGCTGACAATCCTGGAGCTGACGGCTCTGCCGTCCCACTGGGCTCAACCATTTAAAGGAAGATACAGGCAAGGAAACAGGACTGTGGCTTGGCTTAAAAGATTACATATCAGTACTTCAGCCAACCCTATTTACATTGCTTAGAGCCAATTGAAGGGAAAAGGAAATAGCTTGGTCTTCTCTGTACATATCAGAACAAGGACATAGGGCCAGGTTTAGTTAAAGTGGAGATAATTGTTCTGTCAGAGCCATCCATATGATCTTCTACAGTGTATGGAGGACATTCAGAGCATTCCTTAGATACCACTGTAAAGGTAAACACCTATTTTGGGGGCACAAAGAGAGGCATTTGTAAAGGGATAGTGTGAATTGAGAGATATTCCAAGATTAAAAATTCTGGTGATGTAATATAGTGCCTTGCAATTTCCAAACTAATTGCTAACATTCTGCCACTTGAAATCTTTGCTCCATTCAATCAATCTATGGGACAGAAATGCACTGTGAGATAATCTGCTCTTCAAGAGACTGATTATCTATTGCCTCCCTCCTGCTACCCACCTATCAGACATGTGGCTTCTCATTATTCCCAGACAGTGTGCTGAGGAAGGGAGAGGGGAGAGAGTCAAATTAGTTAATCAAGCAGCTCTGGACAAAAGTTTGATAGAAAGAGGTGGTGGAAGTAATAGCTAAAAAAGTCTGTTAGCTTTAATGAGACTCTTGGTTTTAGTTCCCTGTGACTCTGAAGAGATGAGAATTGGACCCCAATATGCTGTTTAATAGGGTCCCATCTGACATAACCTCTTATACACTTCATTCAAACATTAAAAGTTTAATGTAGAGAGAATGTTAAGGGATGCAGGACCCATTTAAACTTGAGGCATCGGTAACCCAACAATGCAAAATATGAAAACAAACACAAAGATGGCATGGGGCTTACTGTCTATACCAATTTATTGTTTATACTGTTTATACCATGCTATTAAAAAGATGCAGTAGAAAAATTATATTTGCTTTCTGAAGTACATGTAGCACATCTACAGTGATTTTAAACCAAATTTCACTAATCTTAATTTCCAAATTATGGGACACATGCTAGTTTCTAAAATAATAAATAAAGCTTCATTCAGCATTATATTCAGCATTATATCAACTCATTCTCTGTCAGTAGCCTTTTTCTTCTCCTTTTTAATGTTTATACCTGTTGCCAAAGTCATATTTCTAAAAGTTGTTTGACTACCACATGTGGTACTTAAAAATCTTTTGTTTTCCATTATCTAATACTATCCAATTATTGAATAACACCCTGTTTATTAACCTGTATTAGAGAAGGGTCTCCAGAGGAACATAACAACAAGAATAGTCATGTACCATTTAATGACGAGACTTTGTTCTGAGAACCAGGTTGTTGGGGAATTTTGCCATTGTGTGCTATGGAATGCTCTTACACAAACCCAGATATCATAGGTCAGTTACAGGATGTGATTCAATTTAATCAACAGGTAGGAAATATATCAGAATATATAGGTAGGAAATATATCAAACCGCCATCTAACTAACCATTTGACCCAATTATATTCTGTTTTTATTGCTCCAATTTTAATTAAAAAGTGGTTTTTAATCTTCCTAAAGTGGGCTTATTGCATGGAATCTGGGCTACATCTAAGAAAGCTTGTTGATGCCTCCCCAGTTTTCTCTACCAGGCTTCTATGTCCTCTAAGTAAAAGCCAAGCCTAGATAATATTTGGAATAGCCAAAAGTACTCTATCTCCTACTCTCTACGTTAATAGTAGCAAACTGCTGCCAGGTCACAGAGTACTCTGTGCTCAGCCAAGTTCCCTCAGCATCATCCAGGCGTGGAACACTGGAAGATAATAGCCGGCCAAATACAAATCTTTACTTTTCAAGAAAAGCTATTTGTATCATTAAAAGCTCTGCTACTGTGTTTTCAAAACAAGAGATGCTAATGTATGAGTTGCTTTTCCTAAACTAAAACCTCAGTATTCAGGTTTAACTGCAGTGCTGTCACTTTGTGTTGAATAAATGGGTTTTGGGCAGCAGATTGGGTGCTCAGTCTCTGAAAGGTTCACCGTCACTGCTCCAGGTATTCAGAATAGTGCGGAAAGCTTTTTATCTTTCACTCTTTATTCTCCCCTCCACTCATTCAAATACAAATTTTTATGCCATCCTTTATCAAACACTATATTATCTACTCATATTCTGGCCCTGACACTTGGAAATGGATATGCATGTTTTTGAGTTATTTTTAAGGTTATTAACCGTGGCCTGGAGGCTAACATATTCAGTTTTAGCAAAGCAAAGGCCCAGCTAACTTCTAGGTGAGGTGAAAGAATATCTTTCCTTCTGAAAGATGTCAGAACACAAGATAACCTAGATATAATTTCTCAGTAGTCTATTCTCTTACTAATCTCTTAGTTACTCCCTGTGTTCTACATTTCAGCTTCATTCTGATTCACATATTCTGATTACTTGCTGAAACAGCTCTTAGCCTAAAAAAATAAGAATTCAGGCCCTGAATATGATTTTTAGAGACTGCATCATAAACACGTCACCGAGATACTTTTTTAAGTACTTACAAGAAACTGTTTCCAGATTTTAATGTTAAATTCTGTGACAACTCTTAGATATAAAAAATTAAATTGGAAAATGGTCTACAAAATTGTCATCTATCCTTGGTCATTCCATGATGAGACAGGCTCTGCTACATCATTAAGAGGGAATATTAATCCAATGTTTTCAAATCACCTTCTGAAAAGAGCAAGTAGATAGACCTTCTGTCCGCTGGAAGAATTATGGTTTCTAAATTATTCCTCTCCCATCATTTCCCCTGCTATTAACAATTATGATATCCAGCTCCAGACAGCAGCACCTAAGAGAAGTCATGTGTGAAGTAGGAGGGGCCTCTCTCCAGCCCAGTATTTTGGTTTGTATACATCATACTGAACACTGTAACATCTGACTTGATGGACTGTGAAAATAAGAAATTATTTGAATACCATTTTACTTGGTGAGAGCCAAACATAGGGAATAGCTTTTGATTCCTAAATATTTGGATGATTGAAAACAAATGATTACTAAGTTTTTGTTGGATCATTGAACACAACTGTTTGCAGTCTCAGTGTTTGAATGTCCACTTTGTATGCTTTAATTTTGTAACTTGAACAACTATTTCTAAGATGACAATATATAGTCTATTAACTAGTGATTTCTTACTGTTTATTTTTTTGAAAATGTATTACTTGTACCCTTTTACTGTTTTGGTTTTTTTCCCTCTTTAAATAAAATTTTTAAAAAAACAAAAGATAATCTGAGTGATCTGATATTGTCTTTTAAAGATCAAGAATAACACTTGTGTGTCTAAAAGAAAACGTCTATTTTCATATCATCTGAGTAAAGTGGATTTTTGACATGCAATGCCAAACAAGTTATTTAAATATCTTACCAAATGTAATTTTGAATAATGTTCTTGGAAACATGAAACATTTAGCTTGTGTTAAAAAAAAACCAAATGTGGCATTAATTATAGACTTTTAATGTAAAGCTCTTCTGTAGATGTACATTTTTGAAAAAGGTATATTAGAGTTATGTGACGAATTTACATTATTTGCATATACCTCTCAAAAGTAAACATAGAGAAGCTATATAGAAGTGATAAAAACACTGATATTCTTGACCTCAGTGTGAACTTGGTCAAGGCACTAGTTTTAGAAGTCAATGAGACTTTTTCCATCTTTAAATACTCTTCATGCTAACAACTAATTCAGCTGGTGTCTTTCTCTAGCCACATCTCTGCTCATTTGTATTATCTCTAATGGAAGCCAGTGGAGGAAAATTCTGTCTTATACCACTTGGTTTAGCATATTCATTATTTTTATGAAGGGAGCACAACTGAATAATAATATAACAATATTAAGTCAGCCTGAAAGCTCATTCTATTGAGCAGCCTTCCCTTTGCAGACAGTGCTCAGAACTCATAGCTTAAAGGAAGGAAGTTTAATTTAGCTTACAAGTTTGGGGAGAATTCAGCCCCAAATCAGCTGGTACCAAAGTAAGGCAATAGTGCCAGGAAGAAATGTGAGAGAGGCCACAGATAGTATCTGGGAACACATTTCCGTGAGCCACCCAGACACACTCAGGACCAGGCTCTATTAACCATAAATGCAATGAAGTTGTCATATCAGGGTCAAAGATGACAAATCATCTTTGGATTGTAAATTTGTGAACTTCCCAACCATATTTAATATGCAAGTAAAGACGATAGTAATTTCATAATTCTGATAGTAATTTCATAATTCTGTAATTTCATAGATGTTGTATACATTAATTCCTACATTATACCTCCACTACCATCCATAACATTTTGATGGAGGAACATGTAGGAAGAAATAATTTATTCAGAATTTATTACTATGCTTTTTGGGTAAAACATGGAATTTAGAAGACAGAATATACAGCAAAAAAAAAAGTGAAAAAGGAAAAGAAGTCAGAAAAAGCTCAAGGTAAAAGAGACAGAAAGAGAGAAACTAGGTTAGTGATGGTCTAATTTGTGCCCTCTTTGACTCCAAAGTCAAGGGAGCCAGGAGAACTCTCAAGGCTTCCAGCAGAGCACGTTAGGAGAAAAGGAGACATGCTTTATAGGACATCAAGAAAGGGACATGAAACAAGAAATACATTCTTCTAAGGTTCACACTTCAAAATAAATTGTATAGTATGCCTTGTACAGAAGAATAAAACAATTGTGTATCACTTAGCTTCCAGTGTTCTTTAAGAGCAAAAATCAAAGTCATATATAATTCAGATCTTCAAAAATATATTATAATGAATTAAATAGAATAGCGGTGTGTGTGTGTGCCTTATTCTCTGTCTTATATTTGAGTGGTTTAAAACACTTAGAGGTTTCATATCACAGAATATCAACACTTGTCCATAGCATTTTTCTGTCTATACCCTTGAGCCAATATACAGACCATAAAACTATTTTCTCATTCACTTTCACCAGATTTAAACCCAAGAAAGAGGTGATGCACAGACTTAGAATATGCCTTCGTCTCGTTTTCCTCTTTTATGACTGTGCCAAATACATGTATACAATACACATTTGTTCACAGAGAAAGTCTGTAAAGCAAAAAGCCAGCAAGAGATGAAAGAATGGCTTTGAGTACCAAGGCAAAGTTGCTAAAGGGAATATTTTTCCCAAGTTTTAGAAATACCAAAGAAAATATACGTACAAACGAGCACACAATGAGTCATTTCTGAAATCCTGCAGTTTTATGGCCAACCTCAGCAGCGCTGGTCACACAGAGCAAGTTGGCTCCATTTCTCTTCCCTGCTTGAAATCCTCACTGCTTCTTCCTTTTCTAATTATTCATTTTCAATCACATAAAACGCATTTCTGAATAGCGTAGTTATTTCACAGAAGTATTTATCTAGTTGTAAGAAGGTGATTTTATTCTGTTAACTGCTGTATTCTGTAGTGAAAAACTTAGTCTTTTTTTCTTTCAACAGCAAATAATTTAACATGTAAAAGACTCACCAGAAAAAGTTTTGAATAATTTATTGCCAAAGTTCCTATCAGGAAATCAACACACATGAAAAGTTTCCTGCAGTTGACGCTACCTTTTCCTTAAAAATAATCAACTAAGGATATTCAAGCTTAATGATCAGTGATTTTCCAAAATTTAGCTTAACTTCTGAAATAAAATCAAGTGTCGATTTTCTGTGATTTAGATACCGTCTCTTCACTTAGGATCATTAACAGAGGAACAAAAGCATTGTTAGAATTTAAATGTTCCCAGAATTATCACTCAATAACCATAGTAAAGATGTAGGCAAGTCAGGATATAGGCAGAACATTGAGGTGTCAAAATTGAAGGAGATGTGTTAATGTAGGCATTATCCTTCTGTTGTATCCTTCTGTTGTGGGATGTGTAATGTTCTGCGTGCTCTGCCTACTGGAAGTAAGTACTTTGTGAAGATGGAGGGGTGCAAATTGAATTTGAACATGTGCCTCTATTAAATTTTGGAAGACAGGATTTTCCTCAGGAATAAAACAAATCAAAATTGTGACACTTCTGTACACATGTAGCCCTGATTAATGGGAGGCACAGCTTCTTTCAGATTTTAAGAATTTTTAGTACTGAAGCTGTATGCCTATTCATTATCTAAGAATTTAGAAAATGTTTTAGAGACCATGTCCTTACAGCACTTCACAAAGTGTGACCTGTCCTCCAGATCAACTGAGACTTGTGGTGATGGGACTTCCCTGTGGCATTTGATTCATTTCTCTCCCATTTAGATTTCTCTGGAGGAATTGGGACAGGTGCAGCTAAATGAATTTACCATAGGGCAGGTCACGCTCATTCTAGGACGTTTAGAAATAACAGTGCAAAAATAAATCAATGCTCCTGAGCTTTCTCTTTCCCTGTTTCTAGCACCAAACCTTTAGTTCTAAATTGTTACTTTTCTGAGCTCTTTCTCAGATTTGCCACACACTTTTCTCAGTGGCCTCTATATCCATTCTTTATGCTAATTATGGCCCCTTGACTGGACCAATTTTGAGAGAATTATCATTACACACTAATTATGCATTGTCATTGATCTTCCTATCTTCCATACTACTATTTATTCCTATTTATTTGAATGCTTACTGTTTGCCTTAATGGGTGAACGTAGTGGCACATACCTGTAATCCTAGTTCTCAGGGGAGACTGAGGCAGGAGGACTGCTGTGAGTTTGAGGCCAGCCTAGCCTACATAGTGAGTTCAAGACCAGCCTATACCACATAGCAAGACCCTGCCTCAAACAAACAAACAAACAAACAAACAAACAATTTGCCTTAATGCCTTTGTTGATAACAATCATTAAAAGCATAGCTTGTGAATATGCTCACATGTTCATAATATTAATAGTAGAAATGTCATACTAGGAGACACATTTCTTTGTTTTAATTTTAATTTTTATGTTTTCAGAGCATAATTGCTTTCTTCATGAGGTATAACGCATCTTACCTTTCCCTATTTTTCTTACCTTTCCCTATTTTTTTGCTCTTATTTATGTATACCTTCAATTTCACACATAAGAGAAAGCATGAAATATTTAAGATTGTAGATCTGATTTATTTCACTTCACATTATGGTCTCAAAGTGCATTCATTTTCTTACAAATGACTCAAGTCTATACTTTATGACAGATTAGTACTCCATCATGTATAAATGCCATGTTTACTTTATCCATTCATCTGTTAATGGACATTCAGGCTGCTTCCAAGATTGAGCTCTTGTGAATTGTGCTACAATAAATATGCGTATATTTTCATCTCTGTAAGTGATGACTCTGATTATTTTGGGGCAGCACCTAGAAGGGAAATACCTGGGTTAAATGAAGTTTTACTTTCAGTTTTTTAAGGGGTCTCCTTACTGATTTCCGTCACAGTCGTACTAGTTCACATTCTCACCAGTGATATCAGAGGTTTCTGTTTCTTCTGCAGCACCATCAGCATTCATTATTTGATCTCTTCATAATAGTCATTCTTTTTGGAGTGAAATGGAATCTCAAGGCTGCTTCCATTTACATTTCTTTAATGGCAAGACATGTTGAGCATTCTTTCACATTATATATTTTCATATTTCATATTACATATTTTCATAACTTTTCATATAATACATATTTTCGTATTGCATTTATTGTTCATTTGAAATTCTGAAAAGTTTCTATCCATTTCAGTTACCAATTTTCTTGCCTTTGAGGGTCTATTCTTTTGAGATCTTTCTACATTCTGGATATGAATTACGTATTGATGGAATGATTGGTAAAATTTTTTCCCCGCTCTGTAGGTTGTCTCTTCACTCAGATGCCTGCTGCATTTCTGTGCTCTTTAAAGCATGTGTATTGACTCATTTAGCCCTTTGGCTAAATTGATGAAATATTTTTGTCATTCATATTTTTATACTCAGTGAGAGTAGCCACACAGACTAAATCACCTTTGCCTCCCTGTGGATCTACAATGAATACTCAGGTATGGTAGCTCCAGACATGATGTTTTCACCACTGTATAATCCTCATCCTAGACACGGACAAGTTGATTTCAAGGATCTATACAATTTTAATTTAAATAGTTGATATGAAATTGCTAATTTAATGGCTGCCCTTTTCCCCCTCTGTCATGAGCAATTGAATCCAGGTTGTTCTCACTGAGTTATATTCCCAGTGCATTTTTTTTTTTAATTTTTAATTTTGAAACAGGGTCTTACTAAGTCACTAACTTGCTCAGGCTGGACTAAACTTCCCAATCCTAAACTAATGATCCTCCTGCATTCATCTCCCAGAGTGTGGTTATTTCAGGTGTGTACCACTATACCCAAATGACTGTCAGCAATGTTAAGTGCTATCAATTTCTAACAGCATTAATGCATTCAATGTTTTATTTTTGTCTATCTGTAGAACAAACAAGAATCTCAATTTTTAAAATTGTATTTCTCCTGGCCTATCTTTATCCATACAAATACATTGATTTCTTCAATGCATTACCCTAAACTATTTGCTAATAGAGATGAAAACAAATATAGGAAAGTGATTGAGTCTTTTATTTTATGTTGGAGAAATCTAGGCATCTCAAAGTTTATATAATTTAGGTATTCCTTCTCTCTCTCTCCTTTTCTCTCCCTAATGGATTTCCTGTTAGTCTGCAGTCCCTCTTCTAACAACTTCCTTTTCCAATCACACTCACTGATAGGATTCCGGGCTGATTATTGAGGCCTTTCCATGACACTGCACTGTGCTTCATGCACTCAGGGTATAGGTCACAGAATAAACCCAGAAGACAGGAATTAGGACAATAGCTCTGGTCTCTAACTTTTGGTTCTATCCTCAAGAATCAAATATGAAGAAAATGGAAAATAAAGAGCAATTCTAAATGTAGAATTGACCTCTGCGTTTTTGGCTACACAGTGGAAAAGTTCATTTCAGCATTTGTTTGGGTCATAGGCTCTATGTTGCAAAAATCATCGTAGAATTTCCAAACCTTTAATGAGAAAATTATTAGACTTGCAGGAATAGAATGGATCTCAAAATTCATTTGAGGTTCAGCCTGTAACCTTGAATGACAGATAAGTATCAGAGATTAGAGATGGCAAACAACTTGGCCAGTCACACAGTTAGCTAGTATCAAAATGAGTTTTAACCTCCATTTTCGAACAAGTACATTTCCATAGAATAAAGAAGTGATTGCTTCAAGCCATTCAAGGACTGTTTTAGAGATTTTTGGTTGTCAATGACCTAGACATTGAAGATTTTTTTGTTTATTTTAAAACAAGGTCTTGGTATGTAGTTCAGGCCGGCCTTGAACTCCCTTATGTACTCCAGGCCTTAAACTCATGAAGATCTCCTGCCTTAGCCTCTCAACTGCTGAGATTACCGGCATGCACCACCACACCCAGTAGTGGTGTGGATTCAATAAGAGAAATGTGATTACTGTTTCCACAGAATTTACTGCCTACTGGAGCTACTGGATTTGGAGAACAACACCCCTTTCTTCCTAGGTCTTACTTCCATGTGTTTGGGAACCCCACAGAATTAAACCACTGCTCTGGCTTTCTACCTTTCGGATTGGTAGTAGGAAATTATTTTGCCTGATCAGTGAGATGGATAAAGAAAGAGCGATGTCTTGCTAAACACCTCCCTCCTTCCTTTCTCTCAGTACCTTCTGTTCTGTTTCTTTCCTGAAAGCGAATTGTCTATTATTAGATGGGCGTCAGAGCTATTTGGAATGCTAAGACACAACCACCATGAATTTGCTGGGTGATTATAACCAGAAATGCTTTCTTACAGTTCTGATATCTGACAAGATCAACCTTGGGGTGCTCTAGATCCAGTGCCTCGTAAGAGTTCACTTCTTGCTGAAAAACTGCTGACAACTTGATGTGTGCTTACTTGGAGAAAGGAACAAGGAAACTTCGTCAGGTTTTTTCATAAGGTCTGTAAACCCATCCCAAGAATCCCTCTCTTATGATCTAACCATCTTTCTAACATCCCATCTCTTCATACCATCAAGGAAGAGTTAGGATTTCAATACATTTGTGAGGGACATAAATATTCAATTTACAGCCATAAGTCAGTCTTTTAAATTCTGGCGTTAATAAGAGGCACGGCTCTAAGATTGACATTTAGTGATGCAAGCAGCAGATTTTTCTTTTGCTGTCTCCTTTATTTTTCACTTGCTATAAAACAGCAAAGGAAAGGGATTCTGCCATTATCCCAATCTAACAAATAAACAATAAATTTCTGTAATTTTGAAAGTCTAAGGCACTACAGAAACACATAGGAGCAGTTGAAAAGCAACAAAGCTATACTAGATAACTGATTTTAAGTCATATAATTCAGATTTTCTACCTACTTTTTATTTGTTTGCTTTTTAAAATAATGGACTATTCTTGCTTTTGAAATAGGCCTATTTTACACTAAAGTGATAATTGATCCAAGATGGGATAATGGGCATTTATCCTGAAGCTCACCCCAGGTTCTTGCTAAGTTAAAAGTATAGTACTGATGAAAATCATAAACACAGAGGCATAAAAATGGCACAAAAGACTTACAGTAATTTTTCTTTAAACAAAAAGGCCTTCTGTCCAGATGTGCATATTAATACACTCAGGATTCTTTAGATAAAGTCTAAAATGATGCGTAAGTCTCATGGACTCTTGAAGTTAACAGAGAAGAGCAGAAGAACTGAGTCCATCTGTCATGGCTGTAACTCCATCACTTCTTGGTTTTACTCTGCCGCTGTCCTCTGGTCTTTGGGAGTTTTTAACTGAGGATCTGAAACCACTTCTCTCCGAGTCTTCTTGTTTTCTAGGACTCCAGCTGGCTACTATAGGGCCAGAGGAAAGAAAAGGTGCTCACCCTACTTTGGCTTTTTGTTCACGTTAACATCACATTGACAATGGTGGCTGGCCCCAGCTTCTCCCTTTCAGATTCTGGTTGAAAGTACCAGTCCCATTGAACCCAAACCCCTGGATGCTGCCAGAGAAAGCCGTGCTACCCCAGCAACAGCCATCACCTTGAGATGACTCCAGAATCCCAGTGTCCCACTGAGTGTACCTTGCTTCAGTCAAGATTCTCACTGTTCTAGGGCTTTCTAGATACTCACAAACCCTGGTCCCGTACACCCTAATCTCAAGGTGGGGGGTGTTTGCTGAAGTTAGTATCCCTGCCTTGAATTTTCTCTTTACCTTGACCTTTCCCTTCTTAGTCCTGGGATACTTGCTTCATCCACTCTCTAACAGAGTTTGTGCCCATGTTTAGCATGGGCTCTGAGTAGTCACCAAATTCCAGGCATATGTAAGCATTCAGGGAAATTTAAATCCTCACATGGTCATTCTGCATTCTGGATCCATAGCTGATACATGGGGACACCTTCAAATACTCATGTGAGTTCTAGAGGATGAACTCATTTCATCAGTTTAAGAGTCAGGTGAACAAACTGATGCTCAGAAACATGTTCAGAAGCAAAACATTAAACATAAAGAGAAGACAAACTTTATCAAGTATACCCATTACAAAATATGAGTCTCTGCTATTACAGCATTGGTCAAAGGTAGGAATCTCTTGGTGACCTGATCTCAGAGTAAAGAGCTTAAAGAACTCCTATAGTATTTAACATTGTTTCTCAACTGTATTTATCTTCATGTTTCCTTAAAAGGAAGTAAAATGCTCCACATTACTCCCTCTCAGCCTATAATAGATTACAGTGTGTAAAGGCATTTTCTCCATGGAGTCCTTGCTTTCCTGCCTCCCCTGTGATCAGGTTATCATCTGGTTATCAGCTTCTGATCTGCAGCATTCCTGAAGTTTCTTAAGTGTGATAAGTACACCTATTAGCATATCTTCCTCTTCCTTTGTTTGCTTTTCCTTTTCATTTTATGGCTTTAAAAATAAATAGACACTATCTTTTGAACTTACCCCAGGAAAGGATATACAAAGTGGTGAGTTTTCTCACCCACTGTTAGAAATATTTCGGATTCCAGCCCAACCGAATTTGAATTAATATGTTGTTCACAAAATGATGTCAAGCATTTTTATTTCACTGTTTTAAAGGGTGGTAAGTTATGGAGATTAATTGTTCAATATTAGAGTGTAGTTCATTTCCTCATTACAATACTCAGTGTTACCAGTTGGGAGGTCAGGTTCCCAGATGGAGGGGTTGGTGTCTGGCAAAAAATTGTACCTAAGTACACTGGTTTTACTACTGTACTTAGGAATTCATGCATTACAAGAAAGGCAGAGTTTCTGAGTCGAAATGACTTAAATTACAGCTTCTAGAAAATTTGCTCACAGACAAAAGTCTAATCATAGTCCTTCCTAAGGTACTTCTTTTGTTTTCCTTGAACAGCACGTTAATTTTAAGCCAAATGCAGTGACTTAAGGAAATCTGTAAGTTAGGTGTAAGGCTGCCATTGGTAACTCGACAATTTAATAACTAAGGTGTAGCTGAGCTAAGTGCACTTCTCAAGGTTTAATAGAGTACTTGCGGCATGTAATTAAAACATGGGTCCCTCATTAAAAGACATTGGCTGGGCTTGGGTGGACTCTGATAAGTACTTGGGGAAAGGAAGGTACACAAAGAAGGGATAGTCAAACACAGTAAAAGACTGTTACACAAGCTGCATCTGTAATGATCGAATCGTATTTTAGAGATGTAAATGCTCATTAAATTCAACCTGTTTGTTTTACTGGTAATGAATTGAGCTCTAGAGACAAAACTGGTTTCTAACTTGATTGCATAATTATTTAGTAACAAAGCTAGAGTTAGAGAATGGTTTCCTTACTTCAAGCCCAGTCCCCTGTATAACTAAGTGCTACCTCTTTCTCCCTGGCCATCTTTCCAACTCTGTGGACAGTGATGGACCATATAATATCTCCACTTTATACAAACATGCATCTATCTCATTTGCCATGAAGAAGACATGCAAATGGCCTTTATATAGAAAAAAGGGAGAACTACTCATATAAAACAATTTACATTAATTTTCTTGTTACTAAGATAAAATACCCTACACCCATAAGTTAGAAGATGAAAGGTTTATTTGGCTCATGGTTTGTACAGATTTCAGTCAAGGCTTCAATGCAAAGTGGCATGACTCACGGGGATTGAAGATGAGAAACAGTTCTTGGGAGGCAGGAAATAGCAGAGCAACAAGGAGCAGGGTTCTTCCCTTGCTTTTTCGTAGTGTAAATTTGTACTTTGGCATCACAGTAACCATGTGTGTGTCTCAGTATCTTTCCATGAAGAATACAGGAAGCAATCTATGTGTTTATTCATTTGTTATGATGAGTAGCAGGGAGGGTGCACATGTGTAAAAGTGGCAAAATGGGATTTGGACTCACCTTTGTGGTACAGCTCACTGGTTTTTGTGTGTTTACCAGAGCATCACAAAGGGTCCAAAAGACCCACCACACTCCAGAATTTTTAAAAAATGTTTTAAAAATTGTTGTTTTGATTTTCCTGGTAGAAGTAGCCCAGGTCAGTACAATGGCATATGAAAAATTAGATTTTCACGTTTTGGAGGAGAGCAAAAGGTATGCATCAGATTACTCATGCATGGATGATGAAGATGATCCATTATGGTACAATACATGCTTTCATAACTGTAGGTATATGATGATGAGGAGGAGGATGATGATGATGAGTTTGAGATTGGCCATGTCAGCCAAAGTTTCTGTGTTAGTGAAGTGAAACAAGGATCAAGCTGATACAGACACAGCTAGTACAGATCTTCTTGATTCAAATGATGAAGAAAAGAGAAGTGTGAGTACATTTTTGACTAGTTGAAATGCTGCAGAATGGACACACAACCAAATGGAATAATCCAACGTTAGAACTAAGTCTAAAGTATAGTGAAAAACATTTGGCAGGGGTGAAACATACTGGACAGAATGCCAGCACTGCCATTCAGTGTTAGAGATTGTAACAGAGGAAATGTTACCAGATGTGAAATTCACAAAGGCTGAAATGGAAGTAAAGCATTCTGTATACACCAATAGTTATATTCAAAAAGGTATTTATTCTGACACCTCATTAACTGAAAGCAGTAATAGGTCTAGCACAGATATCTTAATGGAGAGCACAGGAATGGAAAAGACGTGGAAAATTGATGGGTCAAAATATGGCAAAAAATTTATGTTCTTGTACATGCAAAGACTTACTGATTTCAGGTTAGATATTTACCCTTGAAATCAGTTATCACATCTTTGCTCATCTAGTAATAAGCGGAACGATGCTGTGATTTCTTTCTATCTTCCAAACTAATTGGAATGTGACATTCAACAGTTGGTGGTTTACCGGTTTCCAGCTGACATTACATTTGCTAACAGAATACAAGTTGACTAGTGCAGTTACTACATACAGGAACAAAACAGAAATTTCAATGACATGTTGCAATTACAAAACAGAGAATCCCCTACAGTACAATCTTTGGATTTCAGAGAGATATAATATCGGTCTTGTATACGCAAAGAAAAACACGGAAAAAAAAATGGAAATATTTATAGATGAACCTTGACTAGAAGCCTAAGATGGAAACTTTTAACAAGAAAGCCAAAGGTAAAGTTTTTGCTGTTATGTAGCAACTATTATGTCACTTAAAATGCAAAACATTGACCACTAGTTGTGTTTTATTCGATTCTAAACATGTGTGACATAAATAGTTAAACAGTTTCCAAAGAAAATAACAAGTAAACAATACAATGGAGAAATTTTCTTAGAGGACTGGGATTGCGGCTTCTAAAAAATCATTTACAGCAGAGTAGAACCAAAATATTTCTGTCCAGGGAACTACACAGAAAAACTGTGGCACACACTGGTGAGCTGACAGGTGAACAGGCAGGTACAGCATCACAAAGGAAAAAAAAAAGCTTTCAGCTGTGCCTCACAAGAAAATACAGGGCAGCAGAACACACGTGATGTCAGTGTAAGTGATATTTGTGCATAGAACATGAAGTTGTCATATGTGAAGACTGCTTTCGGAGTCACAGATGAAGCAGGGATTATTTTTGTGGTAGAATTCTTTGTTTACATTGTAGTTCACATAGCTTTTTATTTTTGTTGTTATCTTTTAGTTTTTTTTTTCTTTTTTTGCGGTTCTGGGGATCGAAATCACAACCTAGCGCTTGCCAGGCAGGTGCTTATGCCACTGAGCTAAATCCCCAGCCCATCTTTTAGGTTTTGTAAGCAAGTAAATGACTGATAGGAAAATATTGCTATCTATTGTAAACATTCATTGCATATTTGACATTTTATTTCTTTGACATTTTCTTTCCCTGGTTAGGTGCCTGTTGCATAATATAGTAGCAAGTTCCTGACTGGAAGAGAAGAGAGGTAATAAGACTCCGATATAGGAAGGAAAAGCTAAGCACACATGCCGTTAGTGTGAGTGCAATGTGTGCATGGAAGATGAAGTTGTCATGTGTGAAGATGGCCTTGAGTGTGACAGTTGAAGCAAAGCTGACTTTATGGTAGAGTTCCACTAGTATTTTCATTGTAGTTCATATAGGAATTCATTTCTAGTGTTCTTTTTTAGGTTCTATAGGCAAATACACAGCTGATATAAAAATGATGTCTATTCTAAACACACAATACATATTAAATATTTAATGATGTATTGTATTAATAGTTTATGCTGTTGTTAATAAGAATTTCCTGACAAAACAGTAAGACCACTAAGATGTCAATTATGTCCTACATAAAGACCAGGAAAGCAAAATACATGTGCTGTCAGTATAAGTAATCTGTGAGTATGGAATATGGTGTTGTCATGTGTGCAGACTGCCTTTGGTGTGCTAATTGAAATACATATTATTTTTTGAAGAGTACTATTGATGTCTTAAGTGTAGTGCATATGAAAATTTATCTCTAATTTTCATTGTTAGACTTTGTATACCAAAGACCAACCAATGTTAAAACTTTTGAATATAAACTCAATACATATTAAAATCTCAATATTTTGTTTGTGTGATATTTCTTCTGTTAAGTATTCATGTTTAATATAAAAGACTAAAAAAATAAATTAATAACTCATTAATAGAAATAGTCTAAAGAACAAATGTAGATCTGACAGATCTACCAGCAACAGCATATGTGGACTTTTCTGCCATTGCTTAAGTGTAGTTGAGGCTTGAACAGCTGCAGTTGAGCCTAATTCTCTGGGCCTCCCCATCTACGTTGGTTAGGAGCTTATTATGCTGATGAGTTCATATTTTTACTGGAATGAGCAGAGATAGCCTCCGTGGCTGTGAAATGGAGCTGTCATACCAGTTGACTAGAATACATGTGCTTTCATATAATGTTTCTATTAATATTTTATAACATGATTCTATTTTACCCAAAAGCAAGGAGAAATGTATGCCTCAAGCCACACCACACTGTTATTTCCAGAGAGAGGAGAAATAAAGAGAAAAGGAATTCCGACTAAGTTCTATATTTTTATCGGTAATGTTAGCCATAGAGAGGACATAATTAACACACAGTGGTAAACAGATCAATAAAACAGGGCTAAATGTTTATTTTCCTATGTAGTACAAGTAGCATTTCTATCTATATCTTCAAGTTTAAGAATCACCATGAAAAGATGAAAAGGAATATATATATATATTATATATATATATAATATATATATATAATATATAATATATATATATATATGTACATCTCACATAAATCTATATGTTCACCTATGTAGTCACAATTAATCATAATGTTTGGCATCTCTATTGCTTCTGTGTGCTTCCAAGTTAATCTCCAAGGAATCCACTAGTTCTAGTGGGAATTCAAATGTATCCACAGCCACATTTTTAAGCTGTAGATAATGGGATTCTGAGAGTCAAATGTGACCCTCGATGGTGGGGAGAGGTGGGGTAGTATAAGAGTTGCTGGTGTCTGATTCCAGAGCCTCTACAAATGGATATTCAAGTTATATATTTTCCTGTTGTTGAGACACATACTGAAGTGAGAAGGAAAATCTGTGGAAAAGGCTTGAACCATCCTCGTTTTTTCACTTTTTTCTCCTATTCTTTCCCTTCCCTTTCTTTTTCCTTTCCTAGTCCTCTCCCCACCATCTTCACTCTATCCATCCTTTACTTCTTCATCTCCCGCTCTACAATTTTTGCTGGTGGTGTGAAACCAGCCTTGTGCTCCAAGTCAGAAATTAATAGCTCTATTGATGCGAGGTAGGCCTTTTCCCATGAAAATTTGTTCATTCCCGCCCTATGTTATTTCCCTTTAATACAGATAAGGTCAGAAGTACCAATGCCAAGTTCTGTTTTCTCAAAACATTTTACTTTCATTTTGAATTCAATTTAAAAATTTTTATTTTTATAGATATAGCCCATATCTGACTTTTGTATACTTTGTTGCCCTCTGTATTATAGAATGAAAATTCATACGATTCAGTGGCTTAACATGTGTCCTCATCTCAAATCAGAGTTTCCATACAATGGTGACTTACAGCCTTCCTGTCATTGCTAAGCTGTGCTACCTATTGTAAGATCTTTATTGGAGATCTGAGTAACTACTCTGTTACTGACTGGAGTATGAGCACTTTGAAAGCACAGGCAGAGAACATACAAATGAAATTTGTTATTGAGAGAAGTCAAATTGAAGAATTACATCTATTAAGACAAATGACCTCACTAATGATAAACCTCAGAAGTACAGATTTATCAATAGCTTGTCTATGTGGGTCCAGGAGCAGTTTCCCAGGATGGAGAACACTGTGCCTTTTCTGTGGACAGTTTACACATGAAGAAATCAGAGCTCCCAAGAAGGAAAACTCAAGGGGTAAAAAACACATATCCAGATATGCTTCCTATGCTTATCAATCAAAATTTACGTCACTTCTCTGAGGCTGAGTGAATAAAGGGTTAGGGAGAGTACAGGGATATTTAGGGAAGACATTTTTTCACAGGAGCTTTAGTGAGTGCTAATCTACAGTACTAGAACAAATGGAATCCAGGTTCTGGATCTAGTTTTCCATATACAGAATATACTGCCTTGGATTTTACCTTTCAGTCTTGTCATCTCTAGAATTAGAGTCTGTAGATATGATGTTTGTTCTCTTTATTTTTAACATCACAAAATTACCACCATTTGCTGAACACCATCCTCATACTTTCCCTCACTCTGTAAAGATCTAGTGTGTTGATAACTTAAGAGATCAAATATTTTTAAATGTTCTAAAAATGAGGAAATTGCTTAACATTTTTTTCTTTAGATAAGTGAGACCCTGGAATGCGAGAAATCCACAGTGACGACATCTATAACCTTCAGCGCTCTGAAGGGTAAGAAACCAAGTAATATTAGAAACTTCCCTCTTTTCTCATCTGTCAGTGACATGGATACAGAAGTATAAGTTGATGATGTGTGGAGTCCCAATTATTAATCAGATTAAGCTAACAGACAATGAATAAACAAACAAATAAAATTTAAAAAAAACTATAACGAGTCAAGTGAGCAGTTAAAGATGTGAAATAATTTTATCAGCTATGAGACAATGCATATCCAGTGCTGGATTTACCTCGCTCCTGAAATGCTTTTAAAGTATTCTATGAACCATGATTTCAGCAGGGTTTGGTGTAATAAAAATGTTTGAATAAGCACAGAGTCCCACGATGATGAAACAGCCCCTTGTGATATTGGAAGTGATAATTGGGTAAATTGAATGTTCAGCTGAGAACACTGTTGGTCAAAGGTCCCTATTATCTGACATCTGTTTTCCATTAGCTGATCACATGGAGCACACTCACTGTATGATGAGACATTTGAGAGGCATTTTGCATAGGCCTCTAAGTAAAAGAAACCATTAAGAAACTAGTGCAATAAAAAAAATGTTAAAAAGTCTATTAGTGTTTACATTGATTTTAAAAGTTACATAAACTTCATATACTCATGTAAAAATATTGTATATGAAAAAGCTTCAAAATGATAACGGCCAAAGACAGTTTCAGGACGGTGGACAGAAACAGGGAAGGCAGGCAAGTATATAAAGGCTTCTGATAGCTTGCCAAATGTCGTATCTTTATTAACTCTGAACTTTGTCACACTGTTCATTATTTAAACACAAATTATCAAGCTTATAAATTAAGACAGACTTTAATCTTTTAGTAAATATATTATACATTACATAAATCTTATGGTAGAGACCATGTGATTTATAGCACAAGGGACAGTAATTATATACACAATCCTTCTATCATATTTTCTCTGCTTTGAATGAGACTGGAAAAAACATAAGAATGATTTGGATTTTTATCATGTGTATTTGGGCCTGCAAACTTTTTACAACTGTAGAAGGTCATGTTTTAAATCTGAAACAAGACTTTTTCTCACAAAGTTACTGATGCATATTGACATTTTATTTAGAAGGTCGAGGGTATTATTTGAGAAGTGAAATTCAAGGGAAGATGTCTCATTTGTGCAATTTTAAGTACAAATTATAAAAGACCTCAGCTTAATTCCACAAATGACTTCCCACCAGAGTTAAGGACCTTTGACTTAGTTATTAAATGTTTTGCTGGGGTTTTTCTGTTGGTTTATATAAAAATTGGGTGGTAAGAGTAGATATCTCAAATGCTACTTCCAGAAGTTTTAAAATTTGTCTTCATGATGTATTCCATTGCTAGGCACTTTTCATTTTCATATGACAGTGTTTATAAACATTTTATCTTTTAGCATCTTTGATTTAATTTAGGAAAATATTTCTTATGTGAGGTCTTTAACATTCTGTATTTCTCACTGGTGACTTTATATTTGCTGTCTTCTGGTCAAACTTAACCTCGCTCTATTCAAATTCACCTGGTTCCCTACCTGTCGTTTTCCATCATTGAGTGCCCAGGGGCCCCTCGCCTCAAAGTGAACCGAAGAACCTCTCTCACTTTTGGTTTCTCTTTTCATCAGCATATGTTAGCGACACATAGTAATTATGTTCAACTTTGAAAATGGGGACCTGAACATATCACACCTTTGTCAGTTTTGCTTCCTCTTTCTATTTCTGCCAATCTGGCCCCCACCCCACCATCTTCTTGTGATCTCCAGAGTCTACTTCTTTGTTTCCTATCACCTATTTTTTAAATTTTGCTACTTCAACTATTTACATTTTGGATTTCTCATATAATAGAAATGATGTGATATTTAAGCTTCTGTCTGATTTACTTCACTTAACGTATGATCTGAAGGTTCCTGCATTTTCCTATAAGCACCTCAAGTGTATCTCTTTTTTAACCTGTTGAATAGTATTCCACTGCATAGATATACTACATTTTCTTCATTCATTTATCTGTTTTAGGCCTCTTTGCCTCTTCCAAGATTTACTATTGAGGGTGGTGCAGCTAAAAGCATCCACTGAGTATTTTCTTTTTCCTCCAGTTAGGATTAACCTCTTTCTTTCTCCTTAAATTTGTATATTTTTAAAAAAATGGTTAAGAAAGCATTGTGCCTGTTTCATTAAACTAATTTTTTAGTTATTGAGAACAGTACCTGCACATCTTTTTATTCCCAAAGAGTTCCACTCAGTGTACGAAGAAATAACCATCAGAGTTTGTAAAGAAAAATAATGGATGCTTAATTAGAAGTACTGAATATTCAACTAAGACACACACTGATCATTTGAAATACTTAAGCATCTCTTCTATGTTAAAGAATTAAACTAATGCTATATGGTCAATGGATGGTTTGTAATGGTTACTATCATTCTTTTAACATAGATATGAATTTTTAAGCAAATGGAGGTCTCTGAAAAGTGAAAAAAAATCACAAAAGAGTGATTTAATTGTACCCACATATACTAATTCCACTTGTTTGATGTTGTGTTTTATTCATGTTTTTTTGTGGTACTGAGCATCAAACTTGGAGACTCTCAGATACAAGAAACTTTCTACCACTGAACTGGAACTCCCAGCCGCAGGACTGACTGTTGATATTGTTAATCTTGCCCTATTATTCTAGTCTGAAATTACACTACTCTCCAGAATAAATTTTAGTTGAGATTAACATGACTGACTTGTACTTACAAAACTAGAATATCTCCTATTCTATTTTTACCATCAAGATAGTATAATTTTTCACTTTTGATGAGTAATTTATAGATATAGATTATTTTTCAAGAATTCAATATTAAATCTACTCAATTTTCAAGTTTTATCTGTAATTAATTTGCATATTATATAAGAAAAACATGCTATTATGTACTTTTTAATTAAATTGGTTTATTTTATAAACATTTTCCTCAAATTTCTTTATTTCAAATTAATTTAAATGCAAAAACATTTAATATGTTAAAGAGCAAACAACAACAAAACAAATCAAGAAATCCAAACTTTGAATTGTACTTCCTCATATTTTTAATTTAGAATATAAAATAAGCGGAAAGAAACTAGCATTTTGACAATGATGTGCGTATTTCCCAGATAGAGACAAAAACTTAAGAGAATGTAAAGTGAAACAAAAGGAAATCCATCTCTTTCAGATAAAAATGTATTAACTAATCATGAATTAGGATCTTTTCTAGAATCAGACACCATAATGCATCAGGACAGAATTATGAATGTAGAATAAAACTACATAGCATATTGTCCTTGTTTGAATAAGTAGCTCTTGTCCTTTGATTACTTTTGAGCCTTTCTCTTAGGTCTGATGGCAAAACTCTAGTGACAGTTCACGCTATCCTTTAGGCCTTCTTTGGAAGAGATGATTTGTTAGATTTGCTGAAGTCTTTTTCTTTTCCTTCAGTACTGAGGATTAAACCCAGAGCATTCACACTGAGCTACACCCACATCCCTTTTTATTTTTCATTTGATAATGGGTCTCGCACAGCTGCTCATTTTCACAGACTGGGCTCAAACTTGTGATCCATCCTTCTGCCTTAGTATTCCAGGATGCTGGGATTACAAGCACGTGCCATTCCTCATAGCTGAAGTCTTCTGCTTTTTTAGCTTTACTCAGTCATTGTTATTGGCTTGCCTTTAAAATTAATCAAGGAAATGATGAAAAGTCTATTCAATAAATTTAAGGTGATGTTATCAGTTTACTAGTAAGAGTGCTAGTTAGACAGTTGACAAAGCTATTAATATAAAATAAAAACCATCTGAAAGCATTTTCGTGTTGGAAACAGTCATCAGTCCAAAGAAACCCTATTTTATCAAGGAACAGCAGCTGACAGTCTTATTGGGAAGCAAGTCAGATGACAAAATAAGCAAGCAGGTGATGATTATATTGCATGTAAATTCTCTTTTGTGACTCCATCAAGATCAGTCTTAAAAATAATACCACTTTCAAGATCAGGTTTTAACACAAAAAGAAATTAACAAAACAGCAGACCCAGTATCCAGCAGGTAATATAGAGTTGTGATTAGTAAGCCCTAAGGTAATTGTAACAAAATTTTTTAAATACATAAGACACTTCAGCAGAACATTAGAGATGCTAGCTGGTAGATGTTGTTAGTTGATCAATAGCAATTCAGAGGTCTGCAACCCCTGCATAAATATCTCAGAGGCGGAAAGCTATTGGGTAGGCAGCTCAGGGACCGGAAGTTCCTCGGTGAGTAGCTCAGAGGTCGGTAGCTCATAGGTCCATAATTCAGATATCGGTGATTTCTCATTAAGTAATTTTGGGGCTGATATCTGCTGATGGTGTAACGTGATGGTGAAAAGCCACTGTTAATAAAGCCAAGAGTTGGATAGCTTCTATATGCCAAACCACCAAGTCTGTGGTAGCGTAGTGGTCGGGGACTCTTGGATAAGTAGCCAAGTTGCCCAAAGTACTTGGAGCCATCGCGAAGGGTCTGGCAGGGTTTAGATGCACATGGAGTGGTGGTGTAGCAGTTAGATACATACCCCTTGTTTTGAGAGGAGGAGCAGCTGGGACTGGATCCGAGGTTGGTGGTTTTGCAGGCAGTAAAGGCTTGTCCGGATGATGGGGAGTTAGAGGACACACAGGAGTTCTGGGGATCACAGTTGGTAGCACATGTCTTGAGCTCACAGCTAGTAGAGGCACAGCTCTGCACATCACAGTAGGTTTCTTGACAAGAGTCCAGGAGCCAGAGATTTCCTTGGTAGCTACTGGGTAAGCAATATCCAATGGTAGAACTTACATCATTGGAGCAAAAAGCATTGGAAGGAATTACTGGGATGTAATAGTGAGTTCTATAGGATGTAGTGCTGCATATCTCAGGGTAGGTCAAAAGCGACATGGAGCCTGAGTACATGCTCAGATATGGTGCTATGCACATATGCTGTAGCTGAAGCCCGAGGATGCTTTATATCTTCCCTAGTGGTTGCGTGGAGCCTCTCCAGACTTCCTTCTCTCTGCCTGGGACAAAACACAGCAACCCCTCATTAGTGCATTGCTTAGACACATTTGATGATGTCTTCATGCTCATACAAAAATAAGTTTATTTTCATTCTTCAAAGTGTCTATCTGTAATTGTCACTTTGACCATCATCTAGCACTCATCAGCAGCAGACTGTAGCTTCGGTGAATAGTGATTTTAATGTAACCAGCAGTTAACGAGAGTTCATGTATTTGTGGGCTTCTGCAGCATGGTTATTAAAATGTTAATAAGGATTCAATAAAGTTAGTGACCTGTGTTTTATCTACATCTTTGACTACTGCAAAGCACCATGGGATTTGACCCTACATTCAGGAATCAGTTGGATTATCTGACCATCTCAATTTTCTTTCTCCAAGGAGAGGGTAAGGCACTGATGACAGAATCAGGTTTGCTAAATATGTGCTAGTCTCTTTCCTGTGCCAGGACATATACCAACGATAACTTATCATCTGACATATTTAGAGGACTACATGCTTATGACTCACAGCAACACCACTGAGACTTGGTAACCTGTACTAGGATCCCCATGGATCCCTGGTTGCTAAGCAACCAAGTCTTCTACAAAATTTCTTTCTCAAAGAGCTTCTATACTATGTAATATCACAGAAATAATAGTTTTTCAATATTGCATTTCCTTATTTGGGTAAGATTATATGCCATGTCCTCTACTGTCCTCGCCATAAAGTACAAATTCAGTCAGAAGCATAACATTTCCCCCCAAATAAGTTTTGCTTAGTCCTAATTTAATTTATTTTTCACATAGGTTTCATTTTATTCCTCCACTGAAGTTATTTTTGGCTTGTTATAACAGAAGATAATACCTATGTTTAACTTTTTCATTTGAATAACCTGTATATTTCTTATAGCTACTACAAACATTAAACAGCAGTTTCCACTCCTTGGAGTGAAGATTAAAAGAAAAAATAAGATTTTTAAATTAAACTCAGTAACTGACATTTGGTTCTTGAAACTATGAACTATGATTCATACCTGCAGCCTCCATTGTTTAGAAGAGTAACACATTGATTAACAGTGATGAGTTCAGATAGCAGACAGTACTTACTTCAGCTTTGCTAAGATGTAGGGATAGTTTTTTTTTTTTAATTTTGAAGATAGTAAAATACAACAAAATAAGATAGAACAAAGCCAATTGAGACAATGCAGTTAAACTGGTATAGAACTTCACAGCAGGATATCGGGATAACAGTAATAGGTACCACAGTACATCTTGTTATCTTCACAATAGTTGTCCATTGAAACAGGTACAGCAAAATCAAACCAAAAACAGAACACTATAAAACCTATCAAAACAGAATACTGAACAAAGCAAAACAATCAGAACAGAGCAAAAGAGTAAAAACAATATTGGACTTCAAAGAGAAGATAGAAGGAAATCCCTCATAGTTATGGATTAAGAACTGGTGGTCAACTTAATGCCAGCTGGATTGCATCAGCATGGCACTGAGCATAGATGCTCCACCTGAGGAAAGTTGCCAGCATAAATAGAGAGGTGGAGAAGGAGAAGGAAGGCGTTAATGTGTTATTGCGTTGAGGCGTTGTGGGTTCTCCTACGAGTTGCTGTTTGAGTCAGCAACTCAGTGGGTTCTCCTGGAAGAGCTTTGGCCTTCACATGGAGCATTGCTTCCTGGCTCTGGAGGGGAAGACGTGTACTGCTTGCTCTCCAGGATGAACTCGTCATGCTGGCTTCCTGGCATGTACCCGACTGTGCTTGTCGGAAGAGGAGCTCTAGGCCTCCGTGTCTCTGAGGATGGCTGTGGTGGCTTTCAGGACAGCCCTGGTCTTTGTTATGAGTGTGACTTCTCAACTCCAGCATAGAACCCTCATCCCACCAGCCCAGCTCCTTCAACCCGCTGGCATGGACTTTCTGGTTTCCTCTGCTGACCTTTGGGCCTTCCCGGCACAGATCTAAAAGAGACTGGCATGAGTCCTTCTTGTGGGCTCTGGACCTCCAGTTGGACTCATGGGAGGCACTGTCATGAGTTCTGGGTTTTCATCTGGGCTCATGTGGGACATTGCTGTGGGATTTAGTGACTAAATATTCTGTCTTTGGTGTGGCGGATAGATGTCCTGCATTTTCTTGTGTTAACTCCGGTGACCATTATAAAATAATATTTTAAACTCCATGTCCTGATTCTAATTGCTCTCTGTGTATAAGCCCTGACTACAACACCCATGTTGTTACATTGCATACAGTCATCCTCCCAAGACATGCTCAGACCTCTGGCCCCAGGTTAGCATAAGCCACCCAACAATACAAGCATTTAGTTGCTTTATGTGCCTCAATTGTTATCAATTTGCAAACATCCCGTTGCTAAGGGGAGCTGTGGTGTGGTGGTGGATGGTACACTGGAATCTCAGCCCGTGCACTACGCACCAGTAGGCTCACAGGAGACCTTGACTTGTTCCCTCCCTGACCGCCAAGCTACTGGCTTGAGCCATTTGAGCCACAACTACCTACCCGGAAGGAGGGCATGTTGCTTTCTTGCTCAGCCCCTCAAGTTCAACCTCAGGAGCTGTTGACTTGATCTCTCCTCGGGGTGCCCACTGCTTGCTCACGCTGCTGGGGATAGTTTTATAAAGACATTGTCCACTTAGGAGACAATTAAGATTCCTTTGATGCTCTATGCTTCCTTTAAGCCTGCAAACCGATCTAATCTTACAGATATTCTCCCAACATTTGCTGTTGTTGGTGTATCTTGCATGCATCATAATCGCATTCACCTTGGGAAACTGGTGCACCTATGCAGCACACCTTGATCCTCCTTTCTTCCATTTATCTGGCCCCACACTGTACTGTTCTCTCCCCCTTGCCAGCATCACCTTCCCATCTTCTCAGAGTCTACCCCAAACACTTTTTAACTGAGTTTTCTCGGTGCTTTTCTCTCACTCTACTTTTTTTAAGTACAGGACAAACAACTCTTAAGCTCATTTTATTGCCTTTTGGAATTTCCAGTGAAAAGGTTCAGGATTAGACAGCCATTTTTCATTAAGTTCTTTGTGCAGAAAATTCCAGTCCTGGAGTATTCAAGATTCAGGAGGTAGTTGATGACCGACTTTCCAGTAAATTATTGAGTCCTAGTGACGCATACAAAAACCCAGATGTTGAAAAATACTCTTTCTATGTATTTCTCTACTGTACATCTGTTGTCTCTAGTTATACATTTTAGGTTTCTTTGTACAATATTCAGGGAAAACAACAACAAAATGTGTAAGTTACTCAGCTGGAAAGACAGCATACTTTACTTCCATCTGAGTAGTAAGAAGGTATTTTAAGTTACTATGACTTACACAATCTAAGTCCAGTAAAATAATTTAGAATATCAAATTGCTTAAATAATAAAGCATCAGATTTTATAATAGAATGTATTTGATATGGCAACATTCTGAACAGTGAAACACTGAGATTTATAAATGTACGACTCATTAGATTTTTCCCACATTTTTGCTATTCGTTGTTGTTTAGTTCATGTTTGTGATTCATAATAAATATAATCATCCTTATGAATTACTTCATCGTGTCATATTTTGATCATGTGTGAAAGACTTCTACAATGAAAGCTACAGTATTCTGTAGGATACTAGAAAATAGGAAGATATCTTTTATCCCTGGATAGGCAAAATCAAAGTTGTCAAAGTGGCTATATTACTTACACACACACACACATATATACATGAAATTTTACTTATATATGTATATATTAGTATATGTAATTATTACTTATATATCACATATACATATATTATATTTCCAACTGACAGTGTTTTCCAACAGTGTTCTTCAAAGAACTAGAAAAAAAACAATAGAAAAAGAGGAATCACTTTTTAAATGTTTTTACTCCCTCAGGATATCACATTCCTATGTTATCACTTCCCACCTCCACTAGCTCCCCTATTTTCAGTACATAATGCCCATCCAAGAGCTTTTGTTATTTTAATCTCCATCTTTGGAAGAAATGAAAAAGATAACAGTCACATGGCAATTATTAAGTTCATAAGGAGGCCGGGCTTTAACAGATAGTTGGGACCTCTGAAAGCTTTGGACAATCATACACAACACATTGTTTTTACTCTGTAAATGTATCTTTTCTTCTATATTAATTCCTGTATTTTTAGTATTTGCTATACTCAGAAGCAATTCATGCTACTCAATCCACAGAACCAAAATACCCACTTCAAACACTGGGGACCTGTGAAAATATTATCTGGAGTATCAAAAGAGACTTTAAAATGAGTTTAAAGATGGTGGATTATTTGAATGTACCTGTTGTTAATGAATAAAAGTAAGACAGTAGAATGGAAAGGAGAAAGAAACCTGACAACAAAAACAAAGTTTGGTGTGAAGCTAAGGAATATCAACCACTTTACATAGCCAGAAGAAGCAGGGACATTCTTTCCCCTGGAAATCTCTTAGGGAATCAGCACTGTTGACTCCTTAATTTTAGATCAGTGAAACTGACTTTGGACTCCTGGATTCCAGAACTTCTAGAGAATAAATCTCTATTTTATACTATCAAGTTTATGTTAATTTGTTACTGCACTTAGAGGACACAAACACATTTTGTCAAGAAAACATCAGTAAATGTAATAGTCTTCATTCAGTTTGAAGAGTTTGTGCCTACATTCAGGGCAAGTTTAAGATTCAGAAGATAAGCTTTCTGGTCATCAGATAATTCAAAGAAATATTTGCATCATCTAAAGAATAAGAAGCAAACTCCCTTTAATGAGTCTGCCAGCTCCTTTCAACTCATTAAAAAGGAATTATGGAGCTCTTTCCCAATTTTATCCAAAGGTTAAAAATCCTTTAGGGTAAGCACAGAAGATTAAAGAATGCTAAAGTTACCAGTAAGTGGTCCTTAAAGAAAATAATCACTGGCATCTTCTAACCTTTTAGGTCACAAGAAATTTTAACTTCCCTTTTTTTTACCACTATGTATGTAATTATGTTCAAATTCCATCGGCTAAAGATTTTTTTAATAATACAAAAGTGATCTTATAATTTAAAAAGCAAAATGTATGCATATCAAAATTAGAGGTAAATGGAGGCAACTTGAGACCATATTCATAAGTGAAATAAATCAGGCTTGCAAGTGTAAGTATCATATTCTCTCCCTAGTATAAAAAACTGAAAGAGTAAATAAGATCCAAAATGTACAATAGATATTGTGAAAGGGAAAGGGAAAAAAAATCCTCAAAAGGAAAGAACAACTAGAATAGGGAAAAGGAAAAAAGAAAGAATGGAAAAGATTATATGTCTGTATATATATATTCATATACATGTTAAATAATTATCCTACTAATCTCAGTTCATTAAAAAGCAGTTTATGCTTTCATTGTTCTATTGTTTGATAATTTTTTAATGCCTATATCTTGCAATGTGAACAACTACTTTGAAGATAACAGTACAAAATACCAGTGTTAATCTTCTATCATTTTGTTTTGAAATTCTGCATCATCATTTTTGTTCTTTTGTTTTTAAATTAAAAAGGGAAATCAATATTTACATAGGACCTGGACTAGAAATATTGTGTCAAATGATTCTTAAACTTAGCAGTAAGGACCTAAAATGGTAGACACCTTTGCCATATCTATATTTTTGATTTGATAAGTATTTAGCAGTTTCAAAAATTAAAGGAACAATCAGCAGTCAGGATTTTAGGGAGCAGAAATGAACACAGCTTTTAAAAATAATATCCCAAGTAAATGAAAAGACAAGAATGTGAGTTTAATAAATATGCTTAACTTTTCTTGGAAGCGTAGTAAATGTATGATGAGATTCGGTTTTAGTAAGAGTTCAGTATTTTGAGATGGAACAATAAGAACTGTGTCTTAATGAATTAAGACTCTCTCTTTTACTAAGTGACATTTAAATATATTTATTAGTGTCTAATCTGGAAAATTCTTTCTCTGCACTCAGTGCCTTCTTAAGAAAAGCAGAGATAGTAGCATGTACTTTGCAGACATGTCCTTTAGATGGGATGACAATCTTAATGTCAAAATATATAGAAAATGAATTTACTATACTAGAAGAAAATTCAATATTATTCCTGTTTAGCTTTCTGTAGCTGTAATGGAGCTGTAATTACAATCACCAATTAGAATAATGAAAAATGTTATTCATTTACTTTAATGTTATAACACAAAGTCCTATAAAAATCACTGTCATCTCTAAAGGTTAATACAGAACTGAGTAGTCCTACCTCTGGAGAATTACAGAAAATAACTTGCTTGACATCAGAATATTAGCCAGTTCTCTTAGACAGTCTATATTTTCTGTTGCATGTGATATTAACTAATTTTTGCAAGATTGTACATACAAATTTGTTTACAATGACTTCAATACTGAGTTTTCCTAGATTTTGATTTTATCATGATTAAGTAACTGCCAAATTTCTCTGCAATTCAATTTCTCCAAAATTGTGCCAATAGTCCTATAAGTTCTCTATGTGTGACTATGAAGATTAGATCAGATAAAATGTGACTTGTGTGTCACTGATATTTCAATATTGATTTCTTACAATCATCACCAGCTATAATCTTTTAATTTTTTTTGTCTTTTTCTTTTTTATCGATACCAGGGATCGAACTCATGACCGCCTGCTTGCAAGGCAGGTGCTTATGCCACTGACCTAAATCCCTAGCCCCCACCAGCTATAATCTTGTTAGAATTGTTATTAAGTATTAGTATTTTCATTATGGATGTTATCTAAAACTTTCATTTTACAAAATAAAGAGAAAGACACAGATGAAGGAAACTATGAAGGTATAAAAGTGAAAGACAGACTACACTAAGTTTTAGGTTAGGTGAATTTTCAAGTTCTGCCTATGTGATGATTTCAGAAATCCAACTTAGAAGAACTGAATATGTTGAAAGGATTCCTTACCATCTACATGGGAAGTGGGATTGCAAGAGAGGATATATGAATGTGTACTACTAAATTCAGGGAGATTAGAAAAGAGGGCATGCATGTATCACTATAACGAGATGTCTTTAACACTTTCTGGAAGATACCTAGAAAAGGAATAGCTGGGTCAAATGGAACTGCTAGTTTGTGTTTTGAGGAATCATCACTATAATGGAGAAAATGTAGAAAGGTTAATTTCTTTCCGGCATTTGCCAATAATTGTTATTATTTGATTTCTTGATGTTCTTATTTTATTTATTGATGATATTGTTTCAGAAGTGAGGTAAAATCTCAATGTTGTTTTAATTTGCATTTTTTAGATGGCCAGCAATGTTGAACATTGTTATGTATATACTGACTGTTTGTGCTCCTCTGAGCTGCATCTATTCATTTTGGTTGCCTGTATTTTGACTGGACCTTTCATTTCACTGGGCACAATTCATAATAGCTAAATCTGAGAAGTAGCCTATATGTCCAACAACCAATGAGTGAATAAAGAAAATGTGGTATTTATATATAATAGAGTGCTATCCTGCCACAAAGAAGGATAAACTTAAGTCATTTGTAGGAAAACATATGTACCTTGAGACAATAATATTAAATGAAATAAATCAGACACACGAGCTTAAATATTGTATGGTTTCTCTTATACAGAAAATCCAAAATAGAAAAAAAAAGGATAAATAGTAGGAAATAGGGAGATATGTTTTGGTCAATGGATAGAAGACCAACAAATGCAGGGAGGTAGGAGGGTGTGGAGGAAAAGGGGGTTAAAAAATGAAGATGTGTTATATAGAGATCCCATCTCCTCCACACAAGGGATGTGGACAGTGTGTAGTGCAGATGTGTACAAACAAAAAATAAAAACCTAAAAACATTATTTTAAAATTTATTGTAGATAAAAGAAAAGGCATGTTGAGGCTATGACAGAGCAAATAATTTTATTGCTAGTTTACACATGACGTTTTGAGAGTTGAAAATTACAGTCACTAAGTTATTGACAATTTTCAAGCAGCTTCCATTTGAGAAATCACCTGAGTGATGAAACTATAGATAATGCAGAGGTTAAGGATTTTGGGATCCAGTTTATGCATGTCTTTGGCCAAGTTTCTTGCCCTATTTTAAATTTTACCTGTAAACCTTGAGAGAATAATCTTTTATTATAGGTGTGTTGGGAGATAATTATTATTGATCATATAGTGCTAAGCCTGGCACATTGAAGGTGATCATTATGGTGATTATAATGATTGAGGTATGAGAAGTTGCTTGTAAAAAGAACAACTCCCCAACCGAGTACATGGAACGCTGAATGAGTTACTTACTTGCGTGCATCTGTAAAAGAGAAAACTCAGTTCTAAGTCATAGTCATGATGTCTGTGTGAGATTCCGTGATGTCTGTGTGAGATTCAGTTTGATTTAAGAGGTAAAAACAATGCCCTTTGCACTTCGAGATCTAAAATGTATGCAGCTTCTTCGTGGTTTTTACCATAGGCACAGTGGAAATTCTCACGTGCTCAGTTCAGTGCTAATTTACAAGACATAGGGAGTTGTGGCTGTTTCTCTCCTTTGCATTTTCCATCTGTCTTTACTGATAAGATGATAGATAATGAAAAGTCTCTGCCGAAGTCCCAGGGCGAGTATGATTCTGAAGTAAGTCTTATCTTAGTCTCCATGAGATGAGATGAGACCATGTTCCATATATACCTTGATGGCTTCAAACTTGGGTTTGAAGGTTAACATCTCATTGTTCTATTGCATGTGAAGATGACTTCCGGTCCCTCTGTAAAATAAGATGCAGTGTGCACCTTTCATAAATCTATAATCCATATTTTGCTTTCATTTATCATTTATCAGGATTGAGGATATGTAATGCAATTACCTGTGTGCTTTTCCCTCTTTGCTTCTGTTCCCACCCTCAATAATGCTTAGTTAAAGAAGTCCATTGGAATGGTTGCTCATCGGATTTATTACTCACAAGGAACAGCATAGTTATGAAGGTGTAATCCCATCACCGAAAAGAATCCAAATGTTGCCATGCTGAGGAAAGCATTGACATTCTAAAGCAGCATCCACATATCAAAACATATTGGGTTTTTCAATTGGAAAATATTATACTATTTTCTCTTTTTTACACTCAGGTAGTAATCTAAAGTTGTGATAGTCTCTGTATAGCTACCTTGAAAATTTTACATAAACATCTTTCAATACAATTTAAACAGCTCTACCCCAGCAATTTAAGTGTTTCATATTTAATAGTTGAATTTGATTTTCAAATGGAAGGATGTACATCTGATATTTCAAATGCTAATATACATACAGCATGCCTTCTTCTACTAGCAAAAAATGTCATGTATTCTTATTGGTTTTGTTGAACTAAGGGAATAAACATGATACTGAGAAGTCATCAGCTTATGCACTAGCATTCCAGAACTAACATATGTCTGCACCAGAGAAAATTCACTAGGAGACTTGTGTCTTAGTCAATTAAACTGTGCAAGTACTCAGCAAAACTCTGATATGACCCTAGGGAATGCTTACTTGACTACCATAAGACCAATCTGTCTCCTTATTTTGAATCCTTCCTCCTACATGCAAGTTAATGTTTATAGATGTCTGTTGTCTAGAGACAGTTACATTATAGGACCAGATATATGCCTTAAATTTATTCTCAGTTGATTAAAGATAACCTACATGAAAATGAATGGGGGAGATTAAAAATCCTAAACATTCAGTTAGCATCTCTGAGCTTCATTGATGATGCATTTGGTGAATGTGTGCCTGTCAGAAAAAAGACTCATTTTCTCTTATTGCTCATTAAAGTATCTGGGAGTTTGATGAATTCCCTTCTATGAGCAGATATTGAAACATTGTTCTGAAGACTTTCAGAAAAAATTAACTCAGGCATGCACAGAGTGGGAGAAGAAAACACACAGAAAGTGACGGCCCTTATGACATGTGTTTATTTATTTTTTAAAATGTCACAAAAACACAGCATATGATAAAATGTAATATAAGCCTTCCATATCTGAATTTAAAATTTCATTTCAGACATTGAAAGAAAAAAATTGGCATTTCATATTGGGACTTTTCAAAGTGACGGTTGCATGTTCTTCTTAACAGTTGACGTCAGTTTGTAGCCTGCTACTAGTAGAAAATGGCAGACGAGATTGGAGTCATTGAGGGTTGAGATAAGTTTGAGAAGTCTATATAACATTTTTCCATCTCATCTAAGAAGTTTAAGCACTCTAGATAAATGAAATCTTTCAAACTCTCATGTGCTTCCAAACAAGATTCCTTTTCTCACCTTGAAAATTCTCAATTGAAGGTATTGTGTGTGCCCAACTTAAATTCTTCTTGATTTAGTTCAAGTTTCCTTTTTTACTTCTTTTGTTCTTCATAAAGTTTGAAAAGAAGTGACAACTAACTAGTTTATGAAAGCTCATTCTAGCATGTGGGAATGCAATATATGAGTTTCAAAAAAAGAAACAATAAAAATCTTACTTTTTAACTCATCGTGAAAATAGATTTCTTCTTTATAGAATTGCTGTTGAAATGTACCTGGTAATTGGGACACCATTGAGGCTACAGTTATTAAAATAATTATGGCTCTCTCATTAATAACTAGCAATTAAAACACAGGTCAGACGCAGGGAATGAAACAGAGAAGGCTGGCATGGTCAATCTATTTATGCACGTTGACCACAAATGCAGGAAAGACTCAATAAACAATCTAGCTGCATTGGTTACATTTCTGTCACGGGGGAAAACTTTCCAACACCTGAAAATTAAAGGAGAGATTTAGGTTTGCTCTCAGTTTTATATGTTTCAGTCCATGTATGCTCAATTGGCTCCAAGGCAGAAAGGGGAATACATATGGAAGCTACTTAATTCCTAACAAGAAATAGAGAGAGAGAAGAAAGAAGAGAAAAGAGAGGAGAGAGAGAAAGAGAGAGAGAAAGAGAGAGAGAGAGAGAGAGAGAGAGAGAGCTGGAAAGCTTGAAACCTGGGATAAGAATTCACCCTTACAAGTCTCTCTCCTTGATATATATTATCCTCAATTATCCATCACTTTCTGAAAGCCACATCTCTACACACATGAGACTTGGGGGACGAACTATTATGGATCTAAGCCATAACATTGTTTACCTAAACTCAAAGGGCTCATCCCCATCTCCTGATGCAATATCCACATAATCTAACTCTTAAGTGTGACAATGTTGGAACAGTTCTAGTGTTGTTTGAAAATCCAAAGTATCCATTAAGACTTAAGGAAAACTTCACAATGTGAGCCCCTAGAAAAAATCAAAAGCAAGTTAGGTAAATTTTAACACACAAAGGTAAAAAAGAAAGATGCTCATTTCAAAAGGGAGGAATGGACATAGAAAATAATTGGATCAAATCAAAACTGGAACTCAGCAGGAACGAGGTTAAATCCTGTATTCATACCCAACAGCTACAGCATATGGTGGTGAGATGTGAACTGTGAAGGTTTAAGTAACTCCACCCCTTGTCCTTTCTGGTTACAGCCCCTGTGGCCTCTCTCTTAGGCTGTGATCACAGTTACAGCTTACCTCAGCAGTTGTGCTATATATTATGGTCTCTGCAATTCTCTGAGGCCTCCCCTGTTGCTTCTATTTCACACTCATAGATTCATAAACCTCCCTCTTAGAGGTTTTTAGCAGAGAATGTGGCTTAGTCACACCTTTGCCTGTCCTCCTGTACCTTCTTCAGAAATCAGAATAGAAGTATTCATGTCCACATAACTCTTATATTCTATAAATACATGGGTGACACCATGGTTCACTACGAGCTCCAGCAGTAGACAGAACTTTCTGGACCATAATTGAATGTCCTCTGATTTTCTGGATGACTCAAGTAAGGGATACCCTTCCCCTGGTAACCCACAATAAGCAGGATTTCCTGGAGATCTTTTCTCAAAGGTTTTCAAAGAAATTTACCTTGTTACATCCTTGAGTTTGCCATGAATGACGTTTTACCAGATCCTGAGATACCTGCAAGGCATCTTTATGGGAAATACTTGCCATGTATTTAATGTTGCTAAGCTTTTTAGCAACCATAGTTTCTTCATGTCTGTCCAATTTCACAAGACTTATCACCAAGATAAAAAAGTTTACATATATCTTATCTGTGCATCCTGCTTCCGATTCTCACTGCAAATCTGTATAAAAGTAGTCAAAAGTACCCATACCACATGCCGAGGGTTGGGTTGCCTTGTAATTTGATTTTCCAGGTGAATTATCATCTTTAAACTGCCTCTCACACTAAGCCTCAGGATGTGGGCAAAATATAGACCAGTTCTTTGTCAGAATGTAAGAAAAATGCTTTCTGATTTAATTTCAAGTAGAGTACTTATTCTGGTTTTAAAATTCATGAACCTTGTTTTTATTATTCATATTCCTCCCAAAATTATTGTTTTCTACAGTCTCATTAGAATCTCCCAACAACCCTCAACTTACATCATTCTAAGACTTCGATAGCCAGTGTCTCCAAACCTTTCCAAAGCCCTTCCACAAACACATTCCAAAAGATTTTGGACTATATGTTCATGTATAGCCAAACAATGAGCCCACATTTCTGTATTTCTCACCTTTGGCTGGAAGAAAAAATCTGATGTCTACAAATTTAAAGCTGAGAGGTTGTTGTTTTTTTTTTCAAGTTTATGGTCTCAAAAGGCTCAGTCCATGCATGGTCAACTGCCTTCAAGGCAGAAAGAGCATGATGAGAGGGCATAGAAGAGAAAAACTCCTCAAATCATGGCAGCTAGGATAAAGAGAAAAAGGAAAGAGCCTGGGATAAGAACTCACAGCATTCTGGTCACTTGCAGAGTCCCTCATCTCTTCCAACCAGGGTTTAACACTTAAAGTCCATTAAGTTATGATCTTGTCAATGGATGCACATCACATTTTTATGATATAATCACTTTACAAAAGCCAAACTCTGAAAAACTAAGAGTTCTAGTAGTGTTTTGGGATCTAATCTGAAATATGTATTTCATAATTCATTGTATTTCTTATTCATTTATAATTCCTTCCAAAGTTCACAGTGACTAGTGTTTTTCTAATTCTAATTCATCTCCATATAATTGTTTAGATAGTCTGAGATGAGATGATTGGTAGATGATATAATTAACATAAATTAATGAAAATTACATTTACAAGTTTATAATATTTTCATTTTCACATGATAGTTAACACAAATCTTAAAGTTGATAAATCAAACATGTCTTTGGTAGGTCTTTTGTGTTCATATTTGAATTAAAGTTATTCATCAGGATAAATTTCTATGAGTTCTTATGACTTATATAATAAAAGTTACACTTCTGGGCAGAAGACATACTTTCCAGTATCTGTCACCAATGTGAGTTTTTACACTCTCTCCAAATTATCCCCAAATCACCATAATTTCTGTTTCATTTAACTTTTAAAAATTTCCTAGAGCCCAGCTTTTTCAATCTCAGAAAATTTGCACAGGCTACTCCCTTTCTTGCATATCTTTCCCTATTAGCTTTATGCCACTGTAGCAAAACCATGATTTAATCAAACTATAGGGTTAAAGGCTTTAGTTTGGTGCATAGATTTGGAGGCTTCAGTCCATGGTGGCTTGGCCTCCACTGATTTGAGGACTCGTGGGGAGAGCATTATGGTATGGCGGATAGTTTATGGTAAAACACATTCAGATTTTAAAATTCATGGCTGCAAAGTGAAAAACAGAGAAAGAGGAAGTGTCTGAGATTCCCTGGAGGTGTCCAATGACACATCATCACTGGTCTGAAAATCACCCACTAGTCTTCACTTCTTAAGGGTTCTACAACCTCCCAAAGTCCCATCTCATTTGCAGCCCCTATATCTACTTTTCCACGCTCTTAAAGTGAATTTATTTCCTTTATAATACATAATCCAATGTTACAAGGTATAACAAGTTAATATGTTGTTGTGTGTATTCGTTATCCTACTTATCAAATGTTAAGTTACAGCAGAGTAAACTTCAATTCTTTTTGTTCAGTGCTGTTACAGACCACATAGAATGTCACATAGTAGTCATGTAGCAGTGATAGATGAGAGTCTTCTCTTTAAAAATACTTTAATGCATTTATGTATGCATAAACCTGAAACAATAATTACCATTAATAATTACTTTAAGCACCAAAAGCATAGGCAGAGCAAAACTATTTAAATATTGCAAGCAAAGACCACAGCTTCTCAGAATAGAAGTTCAAAAAATTTGAAAGAAATTTTCAAATAATAATATGTTCCTATATGTATTATCTAATCTACTGTACTTTAAATAAAATAAGCACTTTTTAAAAAGTAGCAAAAATGTGTGACACATTTTCTTATTAACAAAGCATGTTTGATATGCCAATAGTCAGTGACCTATCCAGTTATGGAAATTTTAAACTGCAGTATTATTGTCATTTACCTTTTCTTGATGAGTTTTTTCTCTCTTTTTGAGATCCAGCATCATGATCCAAATTCACTGGTATATCAAATTCTGACATTAAGGTAATGTCAACATTGAGCTACACATAATGAGATAAAACACTGGTTTGAGTTCAAAGTCGGATTCTCTAGTAATGAGATCTCACTAGTAATGAGATCTTGGTCAAGAGGATTTATTGCACTGAACCTGCTTCTTCATCAATAAGACAGAGGAAATACTAGCCACTTTTCAATTCATGAGAAAGATTATAGCTAATATCTATAAAATACCAGGCATCAGATATGTAGAATAAACGATACATTTTTAAAAAAATTCCTTCAAGGACTATCATACAGTTGAACAGAAATGTTTGAAAATCAGTTAGATGTTTGTAAAACAAGCTGTTGAATATAAATAGAGGTAGATTTGAATTTTAACTATGTGAAAAATATAAATATGTCATATATTTATAACATGTTTATTCTTGAGCAAATAGTTTGATTTTTCTGAATCTAAATCTTATTTGTAAAATTTTAATGAAAAGTTTGGTTCAAGAGAGTTGATGAGGATGGGTTTGTTAATCTAGAATTATTGCTTGTTGCATAGTAATTATTTTCCATGTTCCCCATATAATAGTAATTACATGCATCAGTGTTGATAAAAACAAAGTCATCCTGCATAGTACAGACATCAAGTTCATTTGAAATATAACTGTATCATATAGTGGCTTCAATTTGAAATTAGAAACCTACCAGCTGAAATCTCAAAAATAGCAAGTTTACTAAAGAGGACTATAATAGTCCTATTGTTATTTTCAAGTTGAAAACAAAACTGAGAATATGTGTAGTTTTTCTAATCAAAGCAAGGACATTAAATATATGAGTCCCTATATATATGCTATAATTTTCATAAATGTAAGTCAGAAACTCAGATTTAATGTTGGAGAAGTTGAAGGTTTTCTTTTTACTCAGTTTTCCTTCAGACAGGTTTTTATTCCAGATACTGCTGAATACCCTACCAATTCTGCATTCCCCTTTTCTTCCTGGACACAATATTGCGTCACACATTAGTATCTCTTCTGAGTAGACAAGGGGAAAGGATGAACTCCATGCTATACTTCAAGGGGTTACAAATTCTAGGGCTATCTTGATGCCAATAATATTATCAATTCTCTGTCAGTCTATCTGCAAACGATTTCATGGAGAGCTTACTGCTGATTTCTTTCTTTGTCCCTTAATCTTAGAATAACAAAAAACTGTTTATATGCAATATATCTGTGGTTGTGTTACAGCACTTATGTTACTACAAGTAATGTTCCATTGAAGATAAATTTGTTATTTGAAACACTGAGATTTGGCATAAGCCAAATATCATCTAAGAACATCTGGAGAGTCAGTAAAATTGCTGCATGTATTACATATATATATATATATATATATATATATATATAGTGTATCTACATGTATACAGTATATATAATGTATATATAGTGTATACATAAAGTATGTATAATACATATAAAGTATGTATAATACATATATAGTATACATAATGTATATATAGTGTATATATAGTATATACAAAAGATACATATATATATGTATATGCATGTGTGTGAGTATGTATGAAATCTGTAACCTTTTAATATTTTCCCTAGTTAATCCAGAGTTCAGATATCACCAGTGATGCATGAAGGAGTCTGCATATTCCAAGGAAATAACTAGCTATAAAATAAAAAGAACATGGATAGATAGCAGCTTCTACGGAGGCTCTCTGAGATACCCCACTTAGAATCCAGGAATGCTGCAGTATGAGGAGTCCTAAGCAAGGGGAAATACACCGTGCGTACCCAGGAATGAACTAAGCTAAGAGAAACCAACTGGAAATCCAATCCTGGTGCCATAACAGGAACAGATAAAATCTCAGCACAGAAGCTGGAACCTGCACCATTGGAAGCTGTGATTTGAATTTCCTGCTGCCGCTGCTGTGTTCAAATTTGCAGGGCAGGGAGAGAGATGCACAAAAGCTCTGAGAGCGGGAATCTGCAGACCGAGTTGAGAGCAGAACTAGCAGGGAGCCCTACATCAACTTGCGGTGAGTGAGCAGAACAGGGACCCTTTCATAGAGTAGGAGGCTCCAGCAAAGGACATACTGGGACCGGGCAGACTTGCCGGAAACAGGGCGCTGCAGTGACTTCAGTCACATATTCCCTTCTCAAGCAGGATTGGTGGGGAGTGCCTGGCCTGCGTGACGCCACTAAGACCCAGTAGGCTAGCCCAAACCAGGTCCCAGCGCCTGGAGATGCACCCTAGCGGTGAAGCCTTTGGTAGGTTGACCTGGAGGGGCGGGCCCAGCAGAGGCTGCCCAGGTCTGTGTTTCCCTAGTACATTGCAGTGGGTGGGAACAACTAGCCGGTGCAATTCAAACAAACTGTAACCAAAAAAGAGGAAAAAAAAAATTGGGCCTCCTACATTTGCTTGTATGAAAGGAACAAAAAGTATGGGAAGAGGAAGCAACAAGAAAGGGTCCTCAGTCCCCAATCCTGAGAACACTGATCCAGGAAAGGGAAACGCAAAGGAAGACAGAAAACATGCAATATCAGACACAGCACCAATAGACATAAAGCGATATCTCTAGAGCCTCATAGACGAGTTTAAAAATGAAGGATTTAATGAAATAAAGCAAGATATAAGTAGAATAGTGAGAGAAATGCTAAGCACCACCCAAGAAAAAACAGATGGTAGAATGGAAGAACAGAGAAAAAGGGGAGAATTGTTTGATGGAGAAAATAGAGAAAACATACAATATGTGAAGCAGGTTCAAAGAGATTACCAGGAAACTAAAAACTCTATTGAAAGCTGGCATAACAGCTTGAAAGAAACTGAGGATAGATTATCTGAATTGGAGGGCAGACTTGTAATATGGAAGCATGAAATGAAAAACTTCTTAAAAATAACAAGAAAACAAACAGCAATAATACAAAGGCTAGAAGACGATAAGAGGATCTATAACCTAAGAATTAAGAACATAAAAGAAGTAGGGATACAAATAAATGGACTACAAAAGCTATTCACAGAAATAATCCAAGAGAATTTACCTAATTTAGCAAAAGGTAAAGATACTCAGATGTATGAGGCATATAGGACCCCAGCCACCTACAACCCAAACAGAGCTACACCCAGGCATATAATAATCAAAATTCCAGAAATCCAATATAAGAACAGAATACTAAAAGCTGTCAGAGACAATAAACAGATCACTTACAAGGGAACACACATCAGAATTACACCAGACTTCTCGGCACAAACCATCAAATCACGAAGAGCGTGGAGGGAAATAATTCAAGCTTTGAAAGATAACAACCTCCAGCCAAGATTGATATATCCTGCACAATTGTCCCTAGAAATTGATGGAAAAACAAGGTGCTTCCTGGATAAAGAGGAACTAGGGGAATTTGCAACCACCAATTCAACTCTACAGAGAATACTGAAGAATATTCTAAAAAAGGAAAATACCAAGACTTCAGAAACAGTGGCAGAGAGGCGACAATGAATGGAGCAGAAAGCGAAATGAAGAAGACAAACTGACAACAAATGACAGAAAAAGAGCTCAACAGAAATGAGGCAGAGAAGATTGGATGGTAGGAATAGCTATTTTGGAGAAAATAAGACATCATAATAGCTAGTGCTGATTTAGTATCATCTTGCTTTGAAGTACCATCAAGCTTTAATTTTCTGTCTCCATCGGTCTTAACAGGTTGTATCTTATTGGATTTTATTATATATGATAATATAAGCAAAAACTTTTATAGACAAGGAGATTATACAGAAACCATTGTTCATTTTCTGATAGTTGGTTCTAAATACCCTGTAATACTGTCATTCCCTTGAGTGGTTTTACATTGTCTTGATATGTTTGGTGCTACAGTATATGAAGTTATACTGAAAGATTTCAAGGAAAGAGACATTATGGTAACTACTTTTATGTCAGGATGTCTTGTGGTGAAACACTATTTTGCTTAAATGGTTATGCTTTGACCTGCGCTGTTTTGTAGTTATGCCCACTTTTATCTCAGTCTCTCTTTTTTTTTAATTATTTACTTTTTATTTTTCTTTTTAATTAAGGGAAAAATAAAAAAATAGCAGGTTATATTATAGTAACCCACTTTGATTTCCTATTAACTTGATTTGAAACCCTGTATAGCCCTCACCATCTTGCTTTGACTGATTTTCCTCTATTCTGCTTTTCTTGATAGTACCAAGTTCGAAAATATAGGCAACAACTGTAAAGACAATAGAATTCATTATGACGCCCATTCCATTTGACTGTTATCTTCTTTTAAAGCCCTGTAAAGTCTCCAGTGTTTTGGTTTTATTCTTTACTGTTTTGTTCAATTTTATTATAACTGATGATATAGGCAATTCTTATTAACATAACAAGAGGCAGTATGGTAACCATTGTTGATCACCTAGTATTTTGTTTTTACATTATCTATTATGTTCATCATTCTGATTTGACTGACTCTGTTCTGTTATGTCCATTTGGTTTTACTCTAGAAGTGTGGGAGTAATAAAACCCCAAATGTGTAATTGACATTGTACAAAAGAAAGGAAAAGGAAGTGCTCTAAAGAATATAACTGCATATATATTTAAGTGTATAAGATAGATAACCATATTACTGAGTTTTGTTGGATCATTGAACAGAACTGTTTGCAGTCTCACTGTTTGAAAGTCCACTTTACATGGTTTAATTTTGTAACTTGAACAACTATTTCTAAGATAACAATATGTAATCTATTATCTAGTGATTTCCTATTGTTTATTTTTTTTTGAAATTCTGTATAACTTGTACCCTATTTCTGTTTTTTTCTCCATAATAAAAAAAAGAAACTAAAAATAAAAATAAGGGTATACAAAAATGATAATACTTAATAAGCATGATGTGTCACCCAAGATTTGGTTTAATTAAGAAAAAAATAGCAGAAAACCATTGTACCAAGTTTGAAGAACATCTTTTTAAGAAAAATAAACAAGTAAGCAATAAAAATTCATAAAGCACAGGGAATGCTCATTAAGGGAGTTAGTACAGATTGAGGAGACTTAGTACACTCCTGCAAAGTAAAAACAGCTACGGAGGTGAAACTGGGTGATCTCTCAAAGCTGGTATTGAAAGGTTGTTTCCAGATATTCACAATGACTTCCTTTAATAAAGGTGCTTCCAGTGACTCTCTGAAGAAGAGTATGGTTGAAAATTGCTCTTTCATGGGTCTGTAACATTCAGACATACAGCTCTGAGGCTAGTATCCCTAGCACAGGTGTCTTAGTAGTGAATGATCATAAGGAAGGTGGCTCAGTGGTTGACAACTGTAGGTCAGGTAGCTTTGGTGTTGACGAACACAGGGCTGGGTAGTCTGGCGGGTGGCAGCTCAAAGGTAGTCTACAGAATGATGGATCCTTGATGGAATTCAGACACAGCAGAAGCAATCAGAGAGCAGAAGGAAGGGCTACAGGAACCCCTCTTAAAGCTGGCTGAGGGGTAGCTCCAGTGTTCACCACACGATGCGTGGCAGTTGACGTGCAGTGAGTTGGTGTGGAGTGAGTTGCTGCTTAGGCTGCTCCTCAGAGAGCAGGGAGCATCTCCACAGTTCACCTCAGGGAAGCAGAGAGCACTTGGTGAGGTGACAGGACCCTGACAAGGATTCCTAAGGGAGAAAGAGCCGCAGTTTTTAAAAGCAGTGATTGTCATTAGACTTGGTGGAGACAGAAAGTCAGGCTTTGATTAAATTGCAGAGAACAGCTACGCAAGTGTCACTGTTACCTGCCGGACTTCTGGGCATTGGCTGCCAGTGCAGCCCGTTCTCCTGCTCATATTTAGGGACCATTTGCACAATACCTCATCAGAGGTATTTAGTTGCCATCAAGTAACTTCCCCAATCCACAAAAGATGTATTATCAATGTTAGGTCTTTCAAATTATTGTCATTCCAGAGTCCTTGTGGTATTTCTTGTTGAATTTTTCTTAAACTATAGCTCAATTGCTTCAATTAGAAAATTAGAATTTTCAACCTTGACAGTTTCTTAAAACTGCTATTAAAATCACATTAGTACATATGCTTATTTTGTAAGAATTCATTTATAGACACATTTTTCATAAATTCAAAATAACTATTTTGAAACATTTCATGGTGTTCATAACATTATTTGGAGTGATAAATGTTTAAGATTCTGGATTTGGGAATTGAACTTTAGATTTTATCCTTTGGAGATATAAACTAAATTCAAAACAGAATTTATCTTTGCAAAACTTGATATGGTTATCATTTTAAATTGTACCTAGCTAATTAATAAAGAAACCTTGACCTGAAAAACCTTGCTAATTTTTGCTGAGATTCACACCCAACAAGTATACATGTCACTGTTCTTTTATTGATATGAAACTGAAGGTGTTAGCACACATGTTTTAATAGATTCTGTATAAATATAAGGACTTGGCTGGGGGTTTAGCTCAGTGGTGGAAGTGCCTGGTTGGCAAACACGAGATCGTGCAAACATGAGGTCATGAGTTCGATCCCCAGCAACCCCCCCCCCAAAAAAAGACAAGGTCTTATCTCATTGGATGCTTGCTGATGTGAATTTCAGTACGTTTTTTGCAAATATAAAGAGATTTTTATATCTGTCATCAGTTCTCATATTGCTAGTTTCCAAAAGAGTATCTTCCCATATTAAAAGGTTTTAGGGATTGGGGATTTAGCTCAGCGGCATAAGCACCTGCCTTGCAAGCAGGCAGTGGTGAGTTTGATCCCTGGTACCGAAAAAGACAAAAAGAAAAATTAAAAAGGTTTTAAAATAGTTCAAATTTCCTTATTATTTAACTAAATTTAATTTATAATTGGGTATTTCTCAAATCTTTATTCTCCTGTTGAAATGCCAAACAGGTAAAATTACTTGTTTGTCAAAAAGAAGCATGATTTGACCTTAATTATATTGCTGAACTATATAACTCAATTTCAAACACATTGTTTAGAATAAATGGGATTTTATGAGTTCCTTGAGGAGTTTCATTCAAGGGGACTACTTATTGTGTCTTTGGAAACACACTTTCAGAGTCACATTTTATAAAACAATGCATCTTATATAAAAGACCTTTCTTGTCCCCTGCTCTTTTTATAAGTGGTAAAGCAACTAGACCTGACCTTTGTGGTCAGATAAATTATGGCCAGAACTTATGTGCCTGGTAATGCTTAATGTGTTCTCCCACGCAATTTTTCTAAGCTCCGTTTTCTAAATGTGCAGAATAGGGAGATTTAACACCATCTCACAAATATCTTTTGCAGCCTAATGAAAGATGAATTACAGAGAAGGGGTTGACCTTTATTCCCCTAGCAGACCCTTGGACCCTTGGTGACACTGGCCATGAGCTGGCTCCCTGAGACATGTCACAGCCATCATGGTCTACGTGGAGTTCACTGGCAGTGGTTTTTAGATTGCTGATGTACATTTTCTTGTCAAGCATCACTGTGTACTCACATAAACCTTTCCCTCCAGAGGAGATTGTGCATTCTTTAGCCAAAAAGTACACAAAAGTACACTGCTAGAAATTCTAAAAATCTCTCATGACTCACTTGTGTAAATTTAGGAAGTGATTAGACTTCTCGCCATTTGAGACTTCAGAAAACTTCCTCACTGACTCTGACTAGACATCTCTTCCTGTGCAAGTGTTTCAACAATCACATTTCACAAATATCTATAACACTGGTAGCACTGTAAATACATTTTATGGTTTTTGGTTAAACTGAAAACAGAATGAATGAGGCTGTGATTCTTCTTATTAAGAAAGGAGATGTCAAACTAATGATATACTTCAACCTCTTTAGATTGAATATTGAAGAACTTATAAAAATGAGTCAAGTAACCATATCATCTAAAAATTTGTCATCATAAGCAATACATTTTTTTCAAATACTTAAAAGTTATGTACTATAATAATGTGTGACGGGGTTCTAATATACACAAGAGTTCAACTGTTTTGATGGTTAGGTGCACTGATCCTTTAAATTTACCAATAACCAACAGTGAAATTATACTGTTATATTACTGAATAGGAAGTATTCTGGACTATTTTCTTCCATGGCTAGGTTTCCACCATTGAATACTCAAGCACATTTAATTGGGCATGCTTGGGTACAAGGTGTGATTTTTCCGTTTGTTATTCACTAGTTATGCAAATGCATATTTAGTAAAGTAAGTAATGGTGACTTAGCTCTTAAATAATAAAAGGGCCTGTAGAGGGGAATGTCACAATTAACAGAATAATAGAAAAACTGCTGTCTGTCTGAAGCCAAGCAAATGTAACACACACGCACACGCACACACACACACACACACACACACACACACACTGTTTTAGTCCTCACTGTTTCTGAAGACTAGGCCATTTACCAAAAGGTTGCTTTATGACTGAGCAGTTGACTGGTATAGAAATATAAGTATGGTCATTGGATATGGAAGGCTGAATTTCTTTTCATTAAAGAGTAAGATTTGTGGGTTCTCACGCACCATTTAAATGAGATGACTGCTATGGAAAAGTGCTAGGATGTGTGTACTGTTACAGGAAACTACCACTCCAACAATAGCCACAGTACTGTTATATTTTTCACATGAAATATTCTCTATTGAATGTACTTAGTTTCCAAGGTTATTTTTCAGTGTTTATTTAAAGACATAATTATGCTGCTAATGTTTGGGGGGTCTACAATTGGTCGATGATTGAGTGTAAGAATATTGTATTCTGAAGGGATAAATGCTGACAGAATTGTGTTTAAGAGTTTTACAATGCCATGGGTCACAGGAAGAAGCCAGCTGTAGTAAGGTAGGATTTCTCTAACAGCCTAGGGAAGGAAAATTGTAATATGTGAAAGTTTAACCTCCTCTTTCTTATTCAAGAAAACACAATTCAAAATTCAATTCTAATACTTCATACACACACAAAACCCATTTTCTGCAAGTGGAAAATACCTTTCATTTCTCAACCTGGTATTTAATTATATTCAATGACTTGCTAATAATTTACACCAGTGGTAGTGAACCTATGTACGTGTGCCACGGCGGGCAGAGCCCTCTCTCTTGGCACATGAGCCAAGTCTTGCCTGTGTTAGCCCAGGAGCAGAGCATGCAGTAACAGCACACCACATCCAGACTTTTCTCTTTCCTTACACAGCTGTTTGTACCATTCAAAGCTCTGTTACTGCACTTTTCTTTATGACAAAAGATGTTAATGCATTAGTCGCTTTTCTAAACTAAAACCTCAGTATTCGAGTTCAATTTCAGTGTTGATACTTGACCATAACAAATAAGTTTAGTGCTGTTGGGCACTTGGTCTTTAAAAGGTTTACTGTCATTGATTTATGCTATTAAAATATGTATTCATATTGTCTAAAAACAGTCATTCACACTTCAACAAACCTGATAATTTATATGGAGAATTTACTATGAATCCATTTAAGGGAAATTTTATTACTTTTACCAGACTTCAGATAATTTTTATTGGCAAGTTTGGATTATTTAATGCAAAATAAATTCTTGCAGTTACTGTGGAAACTAATAGTTTTGCAATTTAGACATTGCACTCTCCTGGACTGCAGAACTGATCTATCATTAACTCTCATGGACGGAAGGAATAGCATGTCAGAGGATGTTTACTGACCATAGGAATGGCAGGGACGAGAGTCAATGCTACCCACGTAGGACAGGGAACAAAACTCTTTCATTCTTGCCCTATCTGCTTTACATACCATAAATTTGTGAAGTTCGAAAGGACCTTGATAAATCAGTTTACTGGCTCATTTTATTTATTATTTTTCTTTGCACATCATATAGGGTAATTCCTACCTTCATGCCACTGAACTGTATTAATCTTTTCATTTTCAGTGTCTGTTCTTTAATGTTATTAGTCATATTTTCCATATATCATAACTGTTTTAAGTTTTATCTGGTTCTTTTTTTATACCTTGAGTTTCTCTATTTAACATGAATAATCTTTTCACTAACTCCCTAAACATACATAGTCATACTCATTCTTTTAGTATCTTTGCCTAATAATTGCATCATTTGTGTCACTTCTGATTTCATTTTAATTGATTGATTTTCTTCTGATTTTAGGTCTTATTTTCTTAGTTCTTTTCATAATTTGTGATGTTCAGTTGTATATTAGATATTAGCTTTAACATGCTGTATTTTGCATACTTCCATTCCTATAAATATTTTTGAGCTTTGTTCTAGAACAAATGTCACCAAACTGGAAATAATCTGATTCTTCCATGTGTCATTTGTGAGCACCATTAGGTGGTATTAAAGCAGCATTTAATCTAGGGTCACTTTTGCCCCACCACTAAGGCAAAGCCTATCCGTGTCCTTTACCATGCTCCTGTGCTGTGTGTTGGGGATATAAGCTACCGCCTGTGCGCTCTGAGTACCTCTCCTGCAGCTCATTCCAGCCCACCCTCTCAGGCAGCCTCCTCACAGGTGGGAACGGGACACAAAGTTTCAGGGAGGACTTTGCGTGACTCTGCAGACCCCGCAGTGCTCCTCCTGTTCAGTTGTCTTCCTTGTTTTTCAGCGATTACTGTCCTTTTTTGCCCTTTGTCACATGTCTTCTACATCCATTCTTTAAGTATTTTCTCCTGCTTATGATTATTTCAGACAGAAGAATAAGCCTTGTCCATTCTATTTCATCTTTTCTTAAAGCAGAAATTCAAATCATTTCATTTGAATCATGATTTCCTTTGTGATAAGTGTCCACAACATAAAGTCAAATTACCATACTTTATAAAGAGGAATATTTTCATGCTTTGTCCTTCAGTATATTGTTACTTATTCATACTTTAAAAATTCTTCTCCTAATAATTAACATTTATTTTTTATGATGCTTCTTTTTTTTTTTTACCTATCTTGCTTTCAAGTAGAAAAAGAAATTTCTCTAGTTGTGTTTCAAGAAAGACTAATCACTCAAGTTGTACTTAGATTATGTATTTTTTTTTTTTTTTGTCTTTTTTGTTTTTATCGGTATCAGGGATCGGACTCAAGACTGCCTGCTTTCAATGCAGGTGCTTATGCCGCTGAGCTAAATCCCCAGCCGCCCCCCTCCCCAAGTTGTACTTAGGTTAAATAAGTTCATTTCTAGGTACATATAAAAGTTCCCAAGCACTTTTTCCCAAGGGAGACAATTATAAATTTTCTATCAAGGATGTCTAAAAGGCCAAAGCTAGATGGTAACCTTTCATTTAACAAATATTAAATTCCTCATAAAAAAATCTAAAATGACATTGCTTCCGTACAAATGTCCATGTGAATAGGTGTAACCACTTATGTCATGAAGATTTTTCTCTTCATTTTCACAAAGGATTACATTCTATAGTATGTCAGGTATAACACCATGGCAGTTGCCACAAACTGATCAACGTTTATGAAGTAAATATGTTTATTTTGAAGAATATGTATATGAATCATACATAAGCAATATCTCCCTACAGTGAAAAGATCCATGAATCAGCACGGTGTTGTGATTCCTAAAACACGAACACATGGACTACATATATTCCTTACAGGGAGTGTACAAGATGGAACCAGAACATCTTATGCTCAAAATTAAGGGTTACTAAAAATAAATCAAAAATGCTACATGCCAAAGAGACACAACAGCCAAATGAAATAGATCCTGAAAGCCAAACTGGAACTTGAACAACAAATAAAATGTGCATTGTTAGACTACAAGCCGATGTATAAATACACATCCATGTGTCCACACTAACACTAGAAAATCATTGTTCAAACAGTAAGTGGGGAGGAATGCACAATTATCTCAAGCAGAATGATTCCAAACAATAAATACAGCTTCTTACCATTTAAAGAAGTGAAATATCACTTCTACTTAAATGTGAACTACATGCCGAAGTTTCTTTGAAAAAGTGCAGTGGACAGAATATTGAAAAGAAATTCATAGTGAGACAGGAAATAGGGCTTTGCACAGCTGGCTGGGGAAATGAGTGGGACTTGCTAATTACAAGATCCCAGGAGAGCATCAAAGAACTCCCAAGACCTACTTTATAGTATTTCTTGTGAGCTCCCATGAGATGTGGATGATTTGGAAAGGACAGAGACACCATGAGAAATCCACCATCATGACTTCATCATAGCCCCCTCGGTATCTTCCTGACCAGGATATACTTTTAATTTGGTTGTTCTCCACTTTTCTTCTTTTGTTCAACCCAAGTACACTCCTTAGATCCAATTTCCCTCTTAGGTCTTCACTCCTCTCTTTTCAAATAAACTTTTGGCACTGTTTTTGGTTGGTCTTATTTAATTCTTTGTTCAAGGCTGGAAGAAACAGGAATATAAGAAATCTCTAAAGGAACTGCCTGACAACAATAAAATAATCCTAACACTGGCACAGCACAATGTAATCAAAGTTAGGATCAGTAGTTATAAGTTCTCCTGATAATATGCATATTCCTGATGGAACCTGGTAGACTTTCACCTGAAAACTCATAAATATTGTTTGATCATGAGGAAAAAAAAAAAAAACAAAACAAAAGGAAGCCGGGCGTGGTGGCTCACGCCTGTAATCCCAGCACTCGGGAGGCTGAGGCAGGAAGATAGTTGCAAGTTCGAGACCAGCCTGGGCTACAAAGTGAGCTCAAGGCCAGCCTGAACTGCATAGCGAGACCCCGTCTCAAAAAAGACAAAAAAAAAAAAAAAAAAAGAATGAGACAAATCTAAACTGAGAGGATATTAAGTAAAAACTAAAGAAGACTTATTGAAATATAGACCTTGCCTCACAGAGATCTACATTACTTCACTAATTGGGAGTAATATAAATACCAGCATACACTGCGATTAATAAGAGAAACTATATGTGGAGTACATGGAACACTCCCTCATAATTTCTACACTCCTTCATAATTTCTCTGTGAATGTAAAACAAATCTCAAATTAGAGCTTTATTTGAGAAATGCAAACATTGGATTATTTACTATTAAAAATAAAGTTTTTTTGGAGCTTTAGTAGTTTCTACTAAATTGGCAACTGGGATTTAATAGCTTTTGTGAAATAAATTCCTATGTAGTGACTTATGTTTTAATATCATTCAAGAATCATTTATGATGTACTTCCTCATTCCTGTACTTACCTTCATTTATTTGAGGGAAAACTTTCTATGGCAGGAAAATAAGTTTTTCATGATAAAAAGATAAGTTTAAACCTTTATTCAATTTTTCCATGTTGCCAGATTATTAAGAAGAAAAGTTTTATACAATTTTACCCAAACTTTCTTGGTAGTCGCCTAAAGAAAAAACAGGCCATTGTTATGATAAAGAACATTTCCGCCTTTTTCTGTTTATATCTTAGTTACTGATTCATGTTCTAATTTTTATTTTCATTAGTGCATGTCTGCAGTACATAATGATTGCATTCATTTTGAGGACTTTGTGCATGTATGCACATAACACATTTTAAATCTTTTTTTAACCCCCTTCTCTTCTTCTCAAGCCACCCTCCCTCCATCTCTTGTTCCTCTTCCCTGTTACAAAACAGCCGTATTCTTGTTTCCTGTTGCCTGTCTTTTACTTTGCTCTTTATTTATATTTTGGATGTCTCATATGTGATATTCAAGCTTGCGTGTCTGATTTGCTTCACTTAGCACAATGGCCTCAATATATCCATTTCCCTTTGAGTAAAGTCAAAGACAAAACCAGGCCATTACACTGTATTTGACTGCTCAATAGCACCGGTGTAGCCTATCAAACAACGATGATAATGTACCTTTCTAAGTGATATTCCTGTAACAATTCTACTCTTTATGGTAGCAACTAGATAATTGATTGTAGCTTTCCTACACTTTATTTCTTAGCAAATGAGGTAAAGTTAATGGGCTTCATGATGAACAATGCTGTTATTATGATCCCAGCATACCAGCAGGCAGTATTTAAGTAAAGACATCCAGGTGAAGAAGAATGTAATGCATACACTAATGTGGTTGTTCTCTTTGTGAAAAATGAGAACAGCTATGGATGCCAAAGGTAAGCATTTTTCAATGTCTTAATCAATTCTGGAAACAGTTACTTTAACAGACAGCACATAATTTCCTGATTTTAACAAGTTATAGAAAAAATAATAACTCATGATGGAAAATCGTGAAATTGTGATATCTCTGTGTACCCACTCATTTGACTAATTTACCTATATTAGAAAAAAGCTATTTAATACTTTTTGACCCTCCTCAGATATTTCAGACTACATTTATATTTCAACACTCAGAATTCATATTTTCCAGTAACTGATACAATTAATTGATTACTGTAAATAACTCCAACATAGTTTTCTCTGTTGCAAAAGAGTTGATAGGATTGCAACACACACTGTTTAGATACAGGGAATCTGCACAAACATTTTACCATTTATTGGTGACTCTTCCATGTTTCTTATTTACTTAGTAATTTTAAACTTTTCTTTATAGTACTCACTTGGAGAGTCATCAACAAAATTAGGCAATTCTGATTACCTGCCATCATTTGGAATCATGAAGGGTAAATCACAACTACTACCCTTTACCTAAAACTATGTGAACCACTACTGAATACGATTTTAATCCCCTTTAGAATTTCCTGTGGATTTAAGACAGGATTTCATAAATTACTAACGGTAAGACCATAGAAAAAACAGTATATAGAATAATCCAAAGAAAACAATTGAACACACTACTTAGCACAGCTTTAAAAACAAATATATAGTTGCTGAATAAAAAACCAAAAAATTCATTTAACTCAGGTTAAATTTTCATTCTTTACCTTTCATCAATCAAAAACACCATAAATCTATTAAAATTAATTACTGAATATTAGCAAAAGCTACATATTTGTGGAGTTAAAGAAAATCTGTCCTCAAATGCTAAGGTACTTACAAACAAAAACTAAATTAGTAAACTTGGGCTGACCTGGAGAATTTTGAAACAACTGGTACAAAAGAGAAAACTTCATTTGGAAGATTTTTTTTTAAGTGGCAAGATATTTCTAGTTAGAAATACAATCCCAATATTCACTAAAATTAACCTTCACCAAAGTCGTTGAGAGACAAAACTATATCCTTTAGAGAGACAATAAACTTTACAAACTGCCAGAGGTAAGGGTCAAATGTTACTAGACTCTAAGGTTGATATTGGTTGGCTATAACAGAGGATAGAGATCAAAGTGAAATCATATCAGATATGAAATTCAAGAAGACACAGCATAGGTGTGGGGCAGGGGTGGAAGCTATGAAACAGAATCATTAGGCAGCTGGCTATGTTGGTGGAGTCCTGAATCGGGACACAAGAGGTAGAAGAAACAACCTGAGTCTCTTGGTGGGATCTGGACACGCAGAATTCAGTAGGAGGGAAGCAAGCAATTGCACAATGGCTGGACCAATGAATGTCTGATTGGCGGCTGGTGGGTCCAGCACAGTTATCTTAGCAGTAATCCAAGAACCAGGTTGGTAGAAACGCAATAGGTCCACACAGGAGTGCAGTGCAGAGAGCAACAAAGAAAAGCAATGCAGTGATAGTTTCCCAAAAAAAGCAAGAGCCCTCCTTCCCAGAGCACCAAGTGCTGAAAGATAGGACCTTAGCAGTGAGTCTCAGAAGGGCTAGAGATACTTTTTCAGATTTTACTTTCTTCAATGCAACTGTTGCCTTTTAGTTAAGTTGACAGTCTCTTCTCACTGCTTCTTGGTAGTTCCATACACATACTAATTTCTGTCTCCATGGAATTCTTTCACATGACAACATTGCCCCAGTAGTCAGTCAGATGCCAGTGAAAGTACCCAATACACTTCTCACATGGTTTTACTTCTGTTTTTTAAAAACTCCTTTTCCAGTTGTTACCCATATTCTTCCTATTTTACATCGAACAAAGACCCAGGGTCATAACTACTTGACCATCGTATCTCCTTCTCCAGGATATGACACAAGAGAGAGAAATACCTTATCCATAAATGGTACATGCAACACCAGAAAATAGAAAATGGTGATTCATGAGGCAAGGATGACTATATTTCAAGTTTTCTTCATTTAAATTAGAAGCATTTCTTCATTTAAATCAGAATATTGATGCAATGCTCTTTTAGGCTTTTAAAATAGACTTTTTAATAAACTAATTTCAAAGTAAAATATTTCCTTTCATTGTAACATTATATCCAGATTTTACTTCTATGTAAATTTCTCCATTAAAAAATGTCAGCATCTGAAATTCAAATTAATTGGAATGCTAATTGAAATTAAGAAAAGTAGAGAGAGCTTGCAACTTTTCTGTAGACCTCATGAAAACCAGTGCAATCACCAGGGATTGAGGGCTGCTTTTTATTCTAGTTTAATTCTGCTTACTGTTTTATTTGAAAAAAATCAAATCATAATTTTTAAGACAATCATGTGTCCAAATCCACTCTTCTACTACAAGGCTTCAATATTTGGCTGATCAAATCCTCAGTATCACTAGGTACTAATTATCCTCAATACAACCAGGCTATTATCATTGTTATTGTTTTGCAAATCTAATGTGGAAATTGTGTATTATCACTAATCTAATAAGTATGTATAAAGTGACCAATCAAGTTTTCTGTTTTAATATAGTTTTTAATTGTTTAGTTTTCTAGTTTTTGAATTCTGATTGTAAATTTCAACTTCACTTCTTGCACATCTGTTTTACAAAAGATCTTTTTTCCGAGAAACTTAAAGGAAGTAGACATTTACATTAAGAATAATTATAAGGGGTTCTTTATTGACAAACCAAATGTTCTTTTGAAAAATCATGATTTTACAAAATCAAAGTGGGCCTTTGAACTTATGGCTGTGTGTGTGTGTGTGTGTGTGTGTGTGTGTGTGGTGCTGAGAATTGAACCCAGGAACTTCAGACTGAGCTATTACCTCAAACTTTTTGTTTTGTTTTGCTTTTGTTTCTGTTTTGAGACAGGGACTCCTTAAGTCATTAAATTTCCCAGGCTGGGCTGGAACTTGTTATCCTCCTGCCTCAGTCTGCCAGAGTTCTGGGGTTACAGGTATGCACCTCCACACCCAGCTTTGTACTTACTAGTGGCACCTCATATTCAGAGAGCTTTAGTTGAACCCAAGAAGTGAATCTACAAAGCTTAGTTAGCGATATACTTGGATTAATAGAGATAGCTTCCCTTATAAGAAACAATTGTGAAGTGTGCTCCAAAAGACAGCGTTCTGTCAAAAGACGGCAGTTGAAAACTTCTTGAAGGGAAAAAGAAAATTGGCATCCACCAATTCTCCAAGACTGATGAGACAGGGCGACACATGATAAACAAAACCAATTGTATTACAGAAAATCCTATGACAGAAATTCTTTCTATTGAAACTTTCTGGTGAAAGTTCTTACTATATTTTCTTTTGCATAAAATGCCTCCCACACCATGCACGTATTTAATTATTTTGACATTTGTTCAAGAAGTTTGACACTGGATTAAAACTTTGTTGTGCTGTGCCACTGTGCACTTGAGAATTATTATGGTAGCATCGGTGAGCTGCCTGTTTAGAGATTAGAAGATTGGGCAAAATGAGCATCTCTGCTGATGCATGACATTCAGTTAAAATCTGGAAAATACTTAGAATATACAAACAATTCAAAAACTTTTGTTGCACTAGTGCTGCTGAGTGGATCTGTTTGGAGTTACCACTCTCAGTGAAGTTATGGAGCTGTACTTCATCAGCAGAGTTTTATACTTCATCGCTCAGCAATTTATTGTCTTTCAAGACCTTGTACTGCTCTTTGCCTTTTTTTTCCATATTCTTTTTCATTCTCTATCCACACTACTGGAAAGGAAGAAGTGTGTTTTAGTGCACTGTTTCTTCCTAATAATAAATTGATTAATGGAGAGTTGGTTTTGCTATAGCAAATAAATTGTCAGATGTGCTGTGAAATATAGTACTCTCTTCACCCTGCAGTTAAGAAAGTCCTGTAACCAATTTGTAAACTTGTATTACAGATATATCTTGCTGACCGTCATCACCTCCAAAGATGCAGCCCATGCTTCATTCAGAAGACCAGATATTTATCAACCAATAAGAATTTTACAAGGAAAACAGAACATGTTCTTGTAGCCTCATGAAGTTGGAGACATGTTGATTGGTCATTTGTTAGGACCTACAGGAACAGGCAATGTGCTTTGTTTTGCATGAACTATATAACATTTTTAATGTGCTTTTTTTCCCCATTGTGTAGTTAAATCTGACAATGGTCACTTATATTAGGATTGAGAAATACTATATGTGGACTTAAGAGGAATAAAAAAGCAGAGAAGCAGGGAAAACATTCGTGTTTCTGTGTCCTCTTCATTTGTTTCTGCAATCATTGATCTTAAGTACCTGGACAAAGCTAAATTGTTCCCCGTAAGCTTCCATGAGTAACTATTAAGTAAACTCCATTTCTCCTCTTCTGCTGCTGGGACACAGTACCAGACAAGCACACTTTAAAGCTAGGGAGGATTAATTTGGCTCAAGGTGTCAGGGGTTTCAATCCATATTTGGGTGACTACAGCTTAGAAATATCATGCCAGAAGGCGTAGCAGGGTAAAGATGCTTAGTTCACTACAACCAGAAAACAGAACAGTGGAGCAGTGTCAGAGTGGAAAGAGACCAGTGACCAGTGACCTGGAGTACCCTACATCACCACTGTAATGTACCCAGTGTGTGATTTTCTAATCTTCCATGTGTTTTTAATGAATCAAATCTACATATCAGTATCAGTGGTTGCACAAAACCCACATCTTTCAGTTTTAAGTAATTGTCAAGTGATGCAAATAGTCGAAAAGCAAAAACTACTTTGGGTTTTTCAGAGAACACTAATGTCTTTGATTTGGGATGAGACAACAAGAAATAAAAAAGGAAATACAAAGTGAAACTATCTGTGACCTAATACTCACTGTGAGGTGGGTAACTACAAGTCCACGTTCTTGGCCAGCTGATTAGAATCAAATGGGTATGTGGCAGGTGCAGGGATTTGCATGGAAGGCAGTATGCATGCCCATCACTTGAATTCTTATTTCTTTAAGCCTTTATGAAGACATGTTTTCTAGAATTGTTTAACTGTGAAAGTTCCTGTTCAAAAAAAGCGTGCTTTGGATGAGTAATGCTTTGCTGAGTAATCTTACATGTGTGTTGTAAGAAAGCCGATAAACATAGGAAAGCCAATCATAATGTTATCAGTATTGTATTTGTTCAGAGGTATAATTTAAAGCCTGGAAGTTTACTGCGCTCTTCAGTGAGAAATAAGATAGAGATACAATATTTGTTATTAACTTCATGTTTAAATTAATTTAGCATAAGGCCTTAAAAATTCACTATTAGGGTTAAATACATTTTGGAGGGAATGCATAGTAAAATGATACAATCATTAATCAAATTACTCTAGAAAGTAATTTTGGATTAGTTTCCTGCTACCGAAATTTTCAGCATTTGATGGAAAGACTTATATATTAAATGTCTGATTTATGAAGTTTCTCTAAGTTCAAATGGGAGATCTTTTCAAGAATGTGTCTGACACAGCAGTGTTGATCCAGAAAGCCAGTGCTCAGCCTTCCCTCTCTACGATGAGAAATTTTGAAGATTTTCTGTTGATTGCTCCTGTAGACTCACTAGCAGCATTTTCCATGTATGGCCCATGTTGTAATTACCTTATGTGCAGCAAAATGCTCATGGTATCTTGGAGCCCCAGAGGGCTAAAGGACATTTATGTACTTACAAAAGGTCAATGTCTCTCATAAAAAAAAAGTCATGAATTATGCACAGGACATGGATGTTTTTCATTAATTCATTAGGAGATTTCCTAATTTATGCTCTTATCAAAACCAATGCTAGACTACTCACTGTATCCTTAGTTTCATGGCTTTCATTGTATCCTTAGTTTCATGGCTAGACATCTTTCAGCTCAAATTAGATTAGTGGAAGGTAAGAACATTGCACTTCTGTTGCTATGCACGCTCCAAACTTTGAATATCTGCATTCCTAACAAAAAAGGAAAAATAATGGTGGCAGAAATATCAGCAATTTCTGTTAATGCCATGTTTATTTGATTAAGAGAATGCATTAAAATATGCACAGAAATTTTCTATTCAAAATTAATGAAATAAAAAGGATCAGAAATGTTCAAATAATATACAATTACAGAGAAGAAAAATAACTTGAAATTTAAAAATAAAATACATATTTAAAAACTGATTTGCTAAGTAGATCAGAAAAGTTGACAAATTAAGAATGCTTTGTTATTTATATTTCTTATGAAGCTTACAGTCAGTTCCTCTGACATTCTAATATATACTCTGGTGATTTAATAACCTTCAAAAAATGAGGAATGCTCCAAGCATTTTTTGATTAGTTTTGTATTGAAATTTAATAGATACTACAGTGAAATACAGAAGATTTTGCATGTTACATAGAAAAGTCCTGCTTTTCCTTACGTGGCTTATAAACTATTCTTTTACATGTCATCCCTGTGTTCTAAAACTGACCTTGTTTCTCACTTGTGCTGGTTGAAGAATTATGTGCACTCTATTTCCTGATCTTTCATGAGGATATATACATTTTAAGGTCTAACTCTGCTATTCTTTATTTTTATCACTGTTTCGCTGCTGACCTAGAGAAATTTTCACCATCTCTTCTGTTCCTTCGGCTTGGAGTTATTTTTGGTATTAAATCTTAGATCAGACCCTAGAGTAATCCGAGTAAGACATCAATGAGTGGCCAATGAAGGCCTAAAAATTGCATTTACAAGGTCTGTTTAGAGATCATTTTCTGATAGAAAGCATCTATTTTGTGTCATATGGACATATTTGAGCTTTACTATCTCAGCAAGTTATTGTGATTTATCGTCAGTCTCAGAGAAGTACTCATCTGTAACCAGAAGCCCATCTGACTGTGTTTACTCTATTTCTAGAAAACAACCAATGCGTGCTAGATACATTTTAGACAGACCTGACGGGACTCCTGCTGTTGTTGGCATGCGGCTCTGATATTCCTAATATGCTGACAAGTCCTCTGCTCCCACTCTCTCCTCACTCCCTGTACTCCAGCTACACAACCCGGCTTTAGTCCCGCAGCTTCTTCAAGGTCCGGCTGTGGACTCTGCTCACCCAGAGGATCACAGAGTGCTCCCTTTGCATCCTGGAAGGCACAATGCTAGCACCATTCTTAAAGGACAAAACACCCTTGGACCTTGGTAAAAATAATCATCTCCCCATTTATAGTATGATGCATATCACTTTACACTACTTTTTACTCTTTTAGATTCTCTTGACTTCTATACCAGTATTTATCTCTTATTTTCTGTCTCTCCCTTAGACGGCATTATATCCATTACCAGAAGAGACTTGAGCATATACTAGGAAGTCCTTATTTATTAAGCAATTTTGCATACTGAAATAACTCCAAAGGATACAAATGTATTTATCAAATGATAGACTCAGTCTGGGTGTGGTGGCACAACCTTGCAGTCCCAGGATGTAGGAGCCTGAGACAGGAGGGTCTAACTTTGAGTTTAAAACCAGCCTGGACTAGATAGTGAGTTCAAGGCCAGCCAGAAATACATAGTAAGATCTTGTCTCAAAAAATCAAAACCAAACCAAAACAAAAATGATATAGTCAAAAATTGATTACAGTCTGAGTCGATATATATGTTTATACAGAGTATCCTAACCATTTTATTGAACATAGTACAAAAACAAACAAACAAACAAACAGGAAAGCTAAGGACTGGTTTAAAGATTTAAATGATGCATGGAACAATGACTAAGTACTAATGTGACTGCATAGATTTTGTGTATTTTACAAAATTGTTTTCTTGCTAGTGTGATTTTTAGAAGAAAGTTAACTTTATTTATATTCTAGCTTCACAGATAAGATACACTCCTAAGTTTTCCAAAATTTCTCTTTGCTTTGTGGCAATTTGACTGTGATCTACCCAAGTATATTCCTTTGTTGCTGTTATATTTTTTTAAGGTTTAGTTTGAAAGTAGTAAAATTGCAGCAGCACAAGACAGAACAAGGCCAATCGAGACAAGGCAGTGAAATTGGTACAGGATTTCACAGTAGGCTACTGGGATAGTAGTAATAGGTACTATGGTATAGCTCTTTAACTTCACAATAGTTGTCCAGTCAATTAGGTATAGCAAAATCAAACCAAAAATAGAACACTATAAAACCAACTGAGAATACTGAATAGAGCAAAAGAAACATAACAAAACAGTGAAAACAACCTATGCCTTCAAACAGAAGATAGACGGAAATCCTCCATATTTGCTATACTGCATATGGTCATCCTCCCAAGAGATGCTGAGACATCTATTCCCAGTAGCTATGAGGGGAGGGGGCGGGCAGAGGAAGGGTGCTTGATTTTCAGCCCATGTGGCAATAGGCTCACAGGTAATGGTTCTCCTCCAGGCCCATGCTGCAGGTGCTTACGAAGAGGGTGGGTGAATAAGTTGCCTGAGTCCCACTATGGCTGATTCTCGGGAATTCTGTTTCTCCTCCTGGTCCATGCCACAGGCGCTTACCAAGAGGGCAGGTAAATAAACTACCTGTTGTTATATTTTTTAAATCTGAGTATGTTCATCAGAGTTATGTTAAATTCCCTGCCTGACCAGTCTAGTATGTATAACATGTATGTCTGGGTGTGATTTTGATGTTAACTTTTTTTCAGGAGATTGTGGTTTTATGGCTCTTTGATAGGCATTTTAATTTTCATTTATTATTTATATATTTAGTTTGTTAAGTCAGCCATGATATACTCAAGTAATAGGAACTGAGATAAATATGCCTTTGTTATGATGTTTGAAGTTAGTCTAACCAGCAGTGGAGTGAATTTAATATTTTCTATAGTCGTAGGTGTCAGTTAGGAACTTCCCATTTCTCTAGTACCCTTGATTCCAAGTCTCTACGGGGCTCTTGGCTTTCCTAGATACCCCTCTTTGGGAAGGCACTACATAGCTCAGCTCTTTCATCTGTAACCCATTGTTATTATTCTAGAGTGTGTTTGGGGAGCTGGGAAGGCAGAGCAGAGGGGAAGCATTCTATAACCTTGTAATTAAATCTCAGACATTTAATTGGACTGTGTCTCTGAGCCACGACCTTTCAACTGTTTCTTATTCCTACCTTCCACCAGTTAGGCAAGCCAGGAGAGCTCCTGTGGGCAGAAGAAGGAGAAATGTCCCTGCCTCAGACTGGATAAGGTTTGGAGAAGCCTCTTCTATGGAAAGTATGCTGTTCCAGAGGAGATTCTGGGCTTGCCTCCCTAGGTACCTCCTCCCCCTTACCTGACAGGGCCAAGAGAATAAGAAAACTCAGCTCTCTCGAGAAACTGGTGGGATCCCTAGAAGGGATCCCCAGGACTGCAGCCCCAAGACGTTCCCATATTGGCAGTGGCCCCCTAGCAGCCTTCAAAAGTTTCTCAAGATTGTGATGCTTGTGTGCCTGCCAGGTGAAGGCTGACATAGCTTTCGGGCAAGGAGAATCAGGGAAAGAGATTCCTGGTGGGCATGACAAGATGAAAATTCTTGCAGGTGTAACATTTAGCAAAGGAAGCCAGATAGAGATACTTTAGATAAGTACTTTTACTTTAGAGTTGCTTTTAAATATTTATGTTTTGCTAGCTTAACAGGGACAGGGGAATATAATTCACAAATTAAAATAATATTAGACTCCAAAGACATGAATACTAACCTTTTGGGGGGAACTGGAATGTCTAGAAGTCTGCCGGAATGCAAGGGAAATAATGGTCACTAGAAAGGAATTAACAGCCCTTCCTGCGGGAACAGACACACAGCCCTGGTTCTCAGCCTTCATCTTGCCCTGTAAACTCCCTGACACTGAAGTAGAGAAAACATTTCTTATTATTATCATGTTCATGCTGCTGTTTTAAAATTCCATTCTGGTGTTTTGTTTTGTTTTGTTTTGTTTTGTTTTGTTGTTTGCCTCATTTGCCTGGTTGTCCTGGGTATTCTGAATTTATGATATCTCCACTTTTTTTTTCTTTTAAGTCTTTCTCATTCCCTCTCCTACCCCAGACTCTAGTGAATAAGTCATACATAGACTAAACCTTCCTTTGATAACATACACTCACTGTTGATGTAGTTAAAGCACTTTAGCATCACTTTAAAACGAAACTGGAGTTGGAAAGTAACATAGACGTGAATTTGTACACAAGTCAATCCTCCTAAAATACAGCCATCATTCTGCTTCTACATTAGTGTTTCCTGTTCTTGAATTTTAACTGAAATTTGCCCCGTGGTACAGTGATTTCCGGTAAACTCAGTACTTTACTTTTTCACTTCTGTGTCTCACACTTGGAACATGTTCCTTCTGAACATAGTAAGAAAGTAAAGGTTTTTTGATGAATAAATCAGCAATTTCATAACTTGAACTGTGTTTTAAAAGTAAGTGTGAGTTTTCAAGCAGATTGAGCAGGAAAGCAACAAGGTCTTAATTACTTATACAAAACGGTGCTTGGGTGCGTGATTATGAAAGGCTTATGTTTGACATACATGTAAGACTGGATTGCTGGAGTTTCATATGTGTAGTTCTGAGCAGAAGAGACTAAAGCCAGACAAGAGGCATAAAACAGTATCGCGCTAGTAAGACGTTTGCATATTCATCTTATGTAAATAGGTCATAGGAGCCATCGGGAATTAAGTGGAACCTTGTGTGTAAGTTTGCAATTAGAACATTCTTAAGGTAGTGTGTACCCTAAAGAAATAAGATAAAGTGAGTTCACTGATGAACTTCCTTTTCACCTTAACTTCCACCAAGGACTTTGGGATTTTATTTTTATGTATCTCTAACCAGAAATGTCTAGACTTCTGAACCATCAAGCTACTCTTTCATAATAGAGAAGGACATTTGGTTTAGTATCACCTATCTTGTGCATTAATTCTGTAAGCAGTTTAGGCTGTTCATTTCTCTGTTACAAGGAAGCAATGATTAAAAACAAAAACAAAATACTCAATGAGATTCTTCATCTAATTTCATTTATTATGGCATGAATCAAATACATTCTTCCTGTATCCAAGCAACATTGAATAGCTTTGTAAATCAATTTTTATATCATTGAAAGATGAAAGCGAGATTAGATGTGCAAAGAACATCTCTCATGAGAAGAGAGACAGAGAAAACAAAAACAAAGTAGTTGTTACTGGGAAAGAAGCAAGAGTCCATGCAGTTTGAACTTTTTCTCTGGATCTTCAGTTTGAGTATTCGCTGGACAAAGAAGCTACTGGCCCCCCTGAACAGCACAGGGTGGATGGCAGGGGCTGACCCCATGGGTCAGAGGTCGGCAGCCACCGGAGATGGGCTGCACTGGTCTGAGGCCACTGGACACAACATGAACCGTTTGAGGTCTGTAGACCAAAGAGGTGGAGGGCTGACATCCATAAGGCAGGACGCTCAGGGGTCGGCCAGAGCTGGCAAAGTAGGGTAGGGGATGACAGCTACTGGACACACAGCCTGCAGGCTGGAGAGTGTTGACCAGGGGACTCAATGGACGACAGGTGCTGGACACATAGCTCAGAGGCTTGTAGGTCACTGGGATGCCCGAGCTGGAGATCAAGGATGAAGCAGGAAGAAAACTGCCTCCGTGGCAGGGTCTGGTCACACAGTGACCAGTGGAGAAGTGGGCCCCTCCATGGCTGGGCCCACACGTGGCTGGCTGGCAGCTGGTCAGTTCCTCGCAGGTCCCTTGGCAGTAGTCGGTGAACCAGGTGCTGCCTTGACAGCCGCCAGGTAAGTAGAGGACATCCCCACAGCTTACGTTGGGAGAGCAGAGGGCAACGGCAGGGTTGAGAGGAACATGGTAGGAACTCCTGGGAGACCCCGAGCTGCAGTTTCCAGTGCCAGAATTGCGGCAAGACATAGTGAGGCTGAGAGCAGGTTGTAGTTGAGGGATAGAAGTGGACGTCTTGAGCTGTGTTCTGACCCTTGTGTGGCTTGTCCCTTTATATATCCCTGGAGAGTGGTGGCTCTGTATACAGACTCTTCCTCCTTGTTGTGTGAGGTTGCATCAGAACTCTTCATTAAACAGCCCCCACTTCCCATAAAACGGGATGCTTCCTGCAAAGCCTTCCATTGATTAAGTATACCCATCTATAAACCAGTGTGCCTGAACATTAATACTATGTCTGCTTCAACAATCCATGCAAAACTGACACTGGTGAATGTCACAAATTTGCTCTATTTAAATTCAACTTCATGCAAACTTTTTAAAAATTTCTGTCTTGAAATTGTTCTTAAAAGTTGTAGTACACTTCCTTGAACAAGTGGTAAGTAATCTCTCTTTGGGGAGAAATTCTAAGCTTTTTAGAAACTACCCTTGGAAGCAAAAATTATTACAAAAGTGAAAAAATCCTTATATCCTATATGCAAAAAATTTCTGTTTCAATTTATCCCAGAATTTTAGTGAAAATGGACTTCCCATCAAATGACTTTATTCAAAAAATCTCTGTCCATTTTCATCATCTAAATAAATAAATAGAAGCAAGTTGAAGCTTGGTTTTGGACTAAGCTATACTTAAATTTAAGAAAATAAAGTTGGCCTTAGTCAATATTATGGATTTTGATGGGAACAAAAGCAAATAAAGAGAGCCCTTTAAAGTTGGACAACATGGCACAATTAGTAGAGATTTATGAATATCTACAAAAGACCATCTTTTTTTTCCATACTGGGTATTGAATATCTCTAGGTCTTCTTATTTTTATTTTATTTTGTTAGAAGGTCATTACATTTCTAAGTTGCCCAGGCTGGACTCTAAGTTTCTCAAGACCCTCCTGGGTCAGCCTCCGAGAGTACTGATGTGTTTAACAGGTATCTGCCACCTTGTCTGGCCAAAATTATTAATCTTGAATTTTTTGACAAAATGTAATACATTCATTAAAATAATGATGTGGGATTTTTCCTGTATTGATTCTGATGTCAGCTTCCAAAAGGGACTTTCTAAACTATTTTACATAGGCAATACCATCCAAATTTAATAATAATAATAATAATAATAATAATAATAATAATAAATGATTTCCTAAGCTTGAGTACTTTGAGTACCCTTTGAGAATTTATACTTGCATAACAATTGCTTTAACAACGTTTAATTTTGCTTAGTCTCAAGGGACCCGATGTAATTTTTGTACACTGATATATCCAGTGACTCCAATGGCTATTTTAATGGGAATTTAAATTATCTGCTGAATCTAAGTTTCATTTCCCTTCGGCTAAAAATTCAATTCAAATCACAACACTCTTGTATTTTAACGTTCAGTGGACACAGCTACACACATCAAGTTTCCCCCAATCCAGGAGAACAGAAAATCTGAAATAAAAGATTGGCTTCTCTAATGAGGCAATATGTATTTCACACCAAGGGTAGAAATATGAAAACACAGTGACATAATCTCTGGGGTCCTATGTTAACATGTTGAAATCATGTCTGTAATTTAGGTCAGAAGCAGTTCTTCTTGGATGACCTGTTCGGGATGAGACAGGGAGCCCTAACACACTCACCCCAGGCCTCACCCTGGGTACACTGCACCCAGCTCTCTGAGTTCTCTTGTGAAACCCTGGATGCATCAGAAGCATAGCACTGGTAATAGGTACAGCCACGTTTAGCCAAACGCTTATCAAGTTTATGTGTTGGTGCTCTTTATGTCTGCCCTTCTGTATATAAGAGCCCAACACTGGAATCATCAGCACATCAGCATCGTGTGCACAGCAGCACGGGCTGTCTGTGTGTTTCACATATACATGGATGTTTACCCTCAGCAGGAGGTGTGGAGTAAGGGGAAGCGAGCTTATGTTTGGTGCCTACTCTCTGGCATACACTGTTGTATTCGTACTATGTAAGGACTGTCACGTGATCCTTAGAATTCTGAGCAGAAAATTTTACTACTTCAAGTATTCCTAGGCGAAGACTGGAGAGTTAAAATACAGATATAAAGAAAAATATTTAGGCAAATATTTTTTCCCTTTCAATTTGTAGGTTCATGTCTTTAATGATACCATATCCATCTTTTTTTGGTAGCATCTTATTGTTTATCCTTGTTTTATCTACCTTTCTTTCTGACAAGTAAATTTAAAAGTTCATTGACTATTCAGATAGCAAGTTGATTAGCTTCTCATTTGTAAATATTTTGTAAACCATTCCTACCAACCTAAAGCCACCTAGTGTTTAAATGGACATAATTACCATATCCTATAATAGTTTGTCTTTATTAGAGTTCTCCATATCCTATAATAATTTGTCTTTATTAGAGTTCTCTCTCTCTCTCTCTCTCTCTCTCTCTCTCCTTTCTCTCTCTCTCTTTCTCCTCCTCCCTCTGTCTCTTTTACTATCCATCTATTCTCTGGAAAGATATTTTATCTTATTTCCCAAATATGCTACACATAAAACCACCATTATCTACTATTCATTGAACTCCGATTATCCTTATTATGTACCAGGTACTTTTCTACATATTTTTCACATATGAAGTGATTTAGTCCTTGCAACATCCCTGGTTGAGTCACCATGATCATTATTAATAATATTAATAATAAAGGTAATTAGAGGAAACTATCTTTAATATTTACTATCTGATATCAAAACAAATGTGAATAACTTTATATTTACTTTTCAAATAAATGTGACACAGTCAACAATCTCTTTTGTATAATCTCACAATCAATGTTAATCTGAAAAAGCTGACTTGTAAAAAATATTAAAGAACATGAGGCTGGAAGTAAGTTCCGGAGATTTCATATCTGTTACCAACCTGTTCTCCTGTCCATGCAGCATTTCTGATTCATAACCCCCTTTGCTTGGCTTAGAGAAGACATTTCTCTGAAGCTTCTCTATTCTAGGTCCACAGCAGAGCACATGAGCTACGTGTGCCACCTCCTGTTGGATGCCATGTGTAAACAGTCACTGAATTTGAATTCACTGAGAATCAGCAATATAGAGTTTGGGGTGGAATGATCAGAGTATGTAGCAGGCAACCTTTCTTAGAAAAAGAGATATAATACAAGCTATACAGATATATCAGAATATACAAGATTGGCTCACAGGGGTCACTCAGAGAGTAGGATGTGGAAGAGGGCACAGCCTCCGCCTGAGCACTGGAGACTCAAGGATCCAGCCAAAGGCCTGGATCTCACTACAGTGTCCCGTGCAAGTCCTTGTCAGGAGTCTGATAGAGCTGGGAGAAAAGCAGACGGGTCTGTGGGGTGAAGGCTGAAGAGTCCATGCCAGAAAGCTGTAGGGTCAGTGCCAGAAGCCGAGGAGAGTGTGCTGAGGTCAAGAGATGATGTCCAAGGTGGAGGTGAAGACTGGCGCTCCGCTGCAGAACCAGAGCAGATTTGTCCTTCCTGATTTCCTCTAGACAGAGTCCAGCTGACCAGCAGACCTAGGGCGGGTCTTCTGTATCCTGAGGTGTGGAACTGCTAAGCCAGTTTAGTTGATACAATCAGTCAACCACTGCAAGGTGTCAAGCAGGAATGTAGGTTTTACCGAATTCGTATTGTATTATAGCATTATTAAGGATGGAAACTGTAGCTCACATGTTATTTGAAAGAAACTCGTTCCTTTCATTCGCTTTTTCTCCTAATACAAAAATTTTCTTCAAGTATTAAAAACTTATTTTATGTTAACTTAGCTAACACAATTTTTCATACTTAAAGATATCGAGATTAGAGGAATCCTTTGCAGTGTAATACTAGAATTACATACCTTGAGTTTTTGCAAAGTCTTTTAAAATTTCTGTCTTTGCCTATATGTGTTAAGTTTGAAAGGCTTTTATTAGTTTTTCCCAGCTATAGATAAAATTGATAAAATTGTATGTTATTCACATATAGAATATGGCGTCTAGATAGACACAGCAGAACAACTACTGGGATCAAATCCATTAATTTCCTATCACCTCATATAATTGCAATTTACTTTTTGATGAGAAATTTCAAGATATACTTTCAGAAATTTCCAATTAACAATACAGTGTTAGCTATCATCATCACACAGTTAGACCTTCAAAACTTAACAGAGCCTGCATAATTAAAACTTTATACATTCTGACCATCATCTCCCTTCTCTTTCAACCTCTAGTCTCTGGAAATCATAGCTCTTATCTTTGCTTGAGAATCACTTTTTTGGACGTCATATATAAGTGAATTCTGTGACACTTGTCCTTCTCTGTCTATTTTGTTTAACTCAGTGTGACATCCTTCAGGTTCATCTCACCCAACAAAAAATAGCTAAAATAATAATAATAATAATAATAATAATGGCAATGACAAACACTGGTGAGGATACAGAGAGACAGAATCCCTCACATTGTTCGTGGGAACGAAAAAATGTAAAATAGTTCATGTATTCCCACTCTAGGTAAAAGTTTGGCAGCTTCTTCAATAAACAAAAGGTATAAATGCAATATGCTCAATTTACATTTTTTGGTCATTTTTCTCATAAAAATAAACACTTATGTTCACAAAAAAAAGTGTATACAAATGTATTTGGTATCTTTGCAATATTTCAAAATCAAGAACAACCCAAATGTGTTTTGATGAGTAAATGCTTAAACATTCTGTGATTCAACCATATTGTGTAATATGACTTATTAATAAAAAAGAAGTTAACTGTTACTACTATATTCAATTGGTTTCAATCTTTAGAGAATTATGTACAGTTAGGAAAGTCTACCCTAAAGATCCGATTCCATTTTTATAATAGTGTTTGTTCTGTTTGTTTGTTTGTTTGTTTGCTTGTTTCTGAGACAGGGTCTCACTATGTATGCAGGCTGGGTTTCAACTCACTTATGTAGCTCAGGTAGCCTTGAACTCATGATGATCCTTTGGCCTCAGTCTCCCATGTTCTAGGATAACAGGCATGTGCCACCACACCTGGCAGTACTATTCTTGAAATGATAAAATTATACATTTGGAAAATGGATTAGAGGTTGCCAGAGCCTAAGGAGAGAATGAATTAGAGAAAAATGGATGTGGTCATGAAAGAACACCAGGAAGAATTATCATTACATGGAAGTATTTTCTGTTTTAATCAGGTTAATAGTAACATCCTGATTATAGTATTACTATTTTGTAAGATGTTACTATCGGTAAAACCTGGGTAAATTGTACACTTGTCTCTCTGCAGTATTTATTAATTTTCTCTCTCTGCAACTAAGTCAGAGTGAAAAGTTTAATTTTAAAAGCATATGCATTCTGCTATGCTTGCTTGGAATGTGCTGCAGGCCCCTGTTAAGTCCATTTTGTGCACAGCTGCTTAAATTTGCTACCGTGGTGAACTTCACTCATTCTAACATTCCAGGGGAATGATGGCCACAGTAGTGCTGTCACCCGATGCAGAGTTTGGGAAGAAGAGCAAGATTGTGCAAATTCTTCTATTGGCAACTCGAATTGTTCATGAATGCATATGTTCAAAGCATTACTGTAATCAAGGCATTACTGTATTTCCTTTTTGATTTTCTGTTTGATCTATTTATTTTAGTCAAACTGGTGGTACAGTGCCCTACCACTGTGCTATTATATACCTCTATGCCAGGGTCTTCAAATATTATTTTCTTCATATATTTAAGGGCTCCTAATTTAGGTACATATTACAATTTGTATTTGTTATAACCTCTGTTGATTGATAATATTTATCAATATGAAATGATATTTCGAACACTTAGGTCAGACTTTGACATGAAATTTACTTTGTCTTGTGCAAACATAAATACTCTTCCTCTCATTTGGTTATCATTTGCTCTGTCACTTTTGACCCAAGCATGATCTTAAATTTAACATGAAGCTTTAATAGACACCATAGAGTTGCATCTTGTTTTGAGCCCTTCAGTGTCTTTGATAGTGTAATTTATTCCATTTACATTAATTGTTAATAAATACTACTGTGATTTTGTTGTTTTCTTTAGGATTTTTTCGTGGTTCCATTTCTTAATTCTCTCTTGATATCTTCTTTTACAATTTGATGATATAATTTTTGACTTCCTTCCTTTTTATGAATCTTCAACAGATTTTCTTTTCTTGGTCAAATCATGAAAATTACATTTAAAGTGATCTATTTTATGGTGATAAAAAATTCACCAATCACATAAATAAGGTGTGCTTTCCCTAAAACACATTGATCTCATAATTATGTGTATACGTTGTGTTTCCATTAAAAATTATTTTAACTATACTAGGAAAGTTTCTTCAGCAATTCAGAACTAATAGAATATATAACAATTTACATATAAGAAACATATTATGGTAATTTGCTCACATGATTGTGTGGATTGAGAAGTCCCTCCATATGCCATCTGAAAACTGAAGAACAAGAAAAGCCAGTAGTTTAATTCAGAAAGAAACCAGAAACCTAACAGGTAGGTGTTAGGATGAATTCTGTAGTCCAAAGGCCTGGGATCCAAGAGTTCAAAGACTGAAGGCAGCTTAAGAAAAAAACTCAGAATTCATCCATTTCGTGTCTTTTCATTGCTCTCCATCACCGATGGACATGCTGCTGTTTGTCCACATTGCTGAGGGAGGATCTTCTTTACGTGGTTTCCTGATTCAAATGTTAAACTCATTCTAAAACATCCCCACAGTCACACCCAGACATCACATTCTAACTCAAATTGCCACATGAACATTTTTGTCACAAAAACTAGCATTGTTTGTAATACTTTTGTCTTTTAATCTTTAAATTTTAAAGTTATTTAGGTTGGTAAAAAATGACATTAATATTCTGAGTATATTAATGTACAGTTTATAAAATCTTAAGTTTTCTAACAAATGGTGCTAATTAGTATTCTTCATAGCCACTTGAAGACTTCCCTGTACATTTGCTGGAAGGCAAAGCAAGTCTAATGTGGATGAATTTCCTCAAGCTTTGATTGCCTGAGAAAGTATTCACCTCCACTCTGTCTCTGTGGCATAGCTTTGCTATTGGTAATATTCTCCTTTGGTCATCTTCCTGTTTTTTAATCACTTTGAATATATCATCTCATCTAAAATAGTTCTGCTGAGAAATCTTCTAATAGCCTTACATAGGTCCAGCTGTTTGAGTCAGTTTTATTTTATTGTTTTCAAAACTCCCTGTGTCTATGACTTCTGTTAATTCTATTTTACTGGGTTTTGGTAACATCTGTTAGTGTTCAATCTGTTCATTCTTTAGATGTCATAGATCTCAGTTATTGCTTCCGCACCCAGCTCCCCTTGCAGAATTCCCAGCCCATAGAACTCCCTGTGGGTTCAGGATTGAGTGAGACTGGAGCCTCACTCCAGTTCACATCTTGGTTGGTCCTGGTTCACTTGTTCGATGCTAGGTCTTCATTTGGTCTTCCGATGGCAAATCTTTTTCCAGGTGCTTGTTGAAGGCTGCTTCCTCGAAGTCTGTGATTGTGTGCTGGTTGCATCCTGGGTTGACCTCTGAGGGAAGAGGACTGTCTCTTGGCCATGGTAGAACTGGGCTGAAGTCAGATAGTAAGACTGCTTCAGGAATCATAAGTCTGAGGTTGGTATTACCTATATTCTATTAGCTTAACTGAATTATCAAGGCTTATAAAAAGGAGATATTTAAATAGTGTGGTCTAATAAATTTAACAGATGTGTGTTCCAAAAATAATGTAAACATCATATTCATGACCCCTCAAATCTTTCCCTGACCTCTCAATGACTAACTTCATCTGACTCCACCTGAAGTGTTGTAGATCATCCAATAGTGATCTATTTTCATTTTAGATCAGTTTGTATTTTCTAATATTTTACATAGATATTGGAAAGAAATACACAATTAGTATTTTTATCTGACTTTTTTCACTCAGTGTACTTATTTTAAGCTTCATCCAAGTTGTAACAGATATTTATAGGTAATTTTTCTATTTTCATTGTTGAGTCTAGAAATTTCTTGGTGTATTTTAGAAGCAATTCCTTTATTAGATATAATTTCCAAATATTTTCTGTCAGTCTTCTTTAATAATTTGATAGTAAGCTTTGGAGAACAACTATTTTCAGTTTTGGTGAAGATCACTATTAATTTTTAATTTGTAGTTCGTATTTTTAAAGTTATATCTAAAAATTTCTTGCCAGACTTAATGTTTACTCTTTTTTTCTTTTATTTCTAAAAATCAAGTTTCTGTTCTCACTATTTAAATTTGTCATATTAAAGATCATTAGTGATAAATTCTCTTCATCTAATGTGAGTTTTTGCCCTAACTCTTAATTCCATTCATCATTTTATATCAAGATCCTTAGTCTGTATTTTGTGCTTTATTCTCCTTCAGACCTAGCAATGCTGTAATCTTAATGACTTTAGCTACACTAACGCCGTATCTGATATTCCTTTACACTGGTCTCTTCTTTTATTCTCCAAAATATATTATGTAAGTCTGCATTTATATATCTTAGTGTGCCCTATTTAAATTCTCTCATAATTGTAGTTACAGTCTTGTGTCCTCTCCTGAGCTCCGTTCCTGCATTTGCAATTTTCTGCTAGATTACCAACTGGGGCTGTCTTAAACTGCAAATTAAAAATTTATAGATAGTATTTTCTCCAAAGGAAGTTCTTTCTCCCATGAAGTTAATTTACTCATGGTACCATATTGTCTTAAACACAGAGGTTTGAACTATTGCAAGATGATCTTCATGTATGCTCTTATCTCTATCACATCCCCTGAGGTAAGATTAATAGTGAAATATATTTCTGGTAATAGCTCTGTCTTGAATACAGTCATCCTGAACACCAGTGCCCACAGAAGAAAATCAAAATTCCCAAAATTGGTAGTTCACTTAGTCACAATGTGACTCCAAAGTATACTTCCAGGCATGATTTCCTCAGGAGTTCTCTATCTGACTCTGTTTACTGTTGTCAGTAAATATCTCAATTATATTGCTATATTCCCTTTGCTTATTAGAGTATTTTATATGCTGCCCATGTATACTTATTCAGTACCTATTATTCCAGATCAGATCAGATCAGATAAAATCGTTACAAAATAAACCACACACAAAAAAATCTTTTCATTTAAATTTTTTAAAATGAATTTTAAATTATTTTCTGCGTATCTTTTTACTTTTACTGTATTCAGCCTATATCTAATTTTTGTTTCTGAGTGATTTTACTGAATATAGTAGATCTTTATTTGTGTTTGTATTGATAAAAATGCCTCTTTTATAAACATTTACTGAAATAGTGTTTGGAAGGCCTCAGTCATTGTTCTTCTCTATGAAGTCCACACAGTTTAATTTCTCTTATTTTATTTCAAATATGTGAAATACAGAATGCAGACTTTCATATAGGCAATGCATGTCACTGTAAACGGCGGATGACACAAATTATTTATGGACTGTTAAGAGTTTGTAACTTAGAGTTGTTAATTTTGTTTACCTTTTCTCAGTGCCTCTAATGGGTTCACTTAGATGTGTGTTCAACTCTTACCATGTTTTCTATACATTAATATCTACCATTTTCCATGTTTCTTCGGGAGCTTTTTCTTAGTAAAATCAAAGATTTCTACAAATTTATAAAACATGGAGTATTGATCTACCATACAGGACTTGTTAGCAAAGTCCTGAGTTTCCCTGGTTTACAGCTGGAGAAAAGTACTGTTCACCTTCTTGGTCACCAAGAATGCTTGTTCCATTATTTCCTTGTATATCACAAACCTCTCTCCTGACTTTTTTCTAATCCAGATTCACTAACACATTGGACCTCTAGAAAGAGAAAGAATTTACAGCAAGAAACAACATTAAATTGTATCATTTTCCAGTATTATTAATAGAACATCCGATTAAAATAGTACTGTTTTGACCTGTCAGCAGCTCAGCAATCACTAAAATCAGCAGGTGCTCTCTGGAGTTTGACCCTAACAAACCTTTATCTTGCCATATAGAACAGCACTCAAGGCCGGATGAAGATTCTAGCTGGCTAAAACGCTTTCTCCTACTGAAGCACTATTTTACAGCACTTTATAAAAGATAATCACTCTTTCTAGGTTGAAAAACTGACATTTCAGTCATTGAGTTCTTATTCTGGGCTTTTCCGCAGACCATACTTCATACCTAGGCTCTGATAATGTAGTTTCCCTGAGTTAAAAATAAAGGGATTTTCATTTTTGAAGTTTTTCTAATGTTTAAAAACTTCTCATTTCTGTACTAATATCTCCAGATGGAGTCTTATTTTTTATTCAGGGCATTATTAACAGTGAATGACTCTGAGTATCTGAGTTGATGTCTGTACATAGTAGCTGCTTATTTTATATGTCAAAGAGAGGAAAAGAGATCTTTTTAACTGATATCTATTTTAGCTCCCCAAAAGTTCCTTCTTAAAGTAGTACAGAGTCATCCTGAAAATAATTAAGAATAATTTCCTACCTGAAATAGGTGCATGAAATTGAATATGTACCAACTGATGTTTTTATTGAAGAAAAAATCCTAAACCAGTAGGTATTTTGAGTATGGTATGCAACATCACTATGATGATGAGGGACCTGTGTTTATGATACATAACTAATGTCTTTTATGATAATCATTCAATCAATATTAGCCATGAACATGAGTGAACTGATCTCAGTCATACTGGGATGCATACAACTGAATAAATGAAAAACAAGATTCACTAAGGTCCCCATAGATACTATAACATATATAACTGGTCTACTCACCAAATGCTGGCTTTCTCTTGATATATATCTTAAAATAAAGAAAATAAAGTATTTCTAGGTCTAATGTCTAATCCATAAGCAAGTAGCTAGTCATTTCTATATGAAATTTAATACAATCTTCAGCCACCCCCTTTCCAGGATTAGAATGGGTTTAATGCACTCACTGCATAGCTGTAAGTAGCACACTGTATCTATTTTCAGCCAATTATCTATTCATCTTCTCCCTTCCTCACATATCCACTTACATTCTCATCTTTCCCCTGTGCTGCAAAGGTGAAATATGGGAAAAACTATCACTTTTTCAGAAGAAGGAAGAGAAGGAATTTGTAGATCAATGATAGAACCTGAGGGGCTTTCACTGGTATTTACAGTGAAAATATCGACCAAACTGAGACAGTATATGATCTTCTACTTTACTGTGCATTAATAAGCAGGAATAGAGGAGCGATTGAATGCTGATTCTTGGGAAATAGGTTTAAAGGTATTTCAGAAAGCAGCACCTGGATCTGAGCATAGAGAACTCTCAAGTTTCCCAGAATGTAAAAACTAATCCAAAGACTTAGCTGGGTGAAGAGTTTAATTTCCTATTAGACAATTACATACTTAGGTACCCACCAGAGCATGAATTGTAGAGAATTTAATGTTATCAGCATAAACTTGTGAAATTGGGAGGATTTTAGCAGGTTCTCTGGGAGGATGAGGAAATGGGTTGCTTATCTTTGCTGAGGAAAAAAGGGAACCCTGAGACCATCACTTAGTCAGCTCCTGACCATCTTAGATCCATTTGGGGGTGGTGGTGAAAGAGGAAAGTCTTTTTATAGTGGGCTCTGGCTGCTCAGAGGAAGCTCTTATTGTGTTAGGAAATGTTTTTTGAAATTGCCAAACCCTTATGGGACATTTTAGATGTGTGCTATATTAAGTGTCTCTGATTGATTTTACAGGGCCAAATATGATTCTCTCCAGAAAGAGAAACTGAATTCTAGACAAATTCTTGCAGTCAGCCTCACCACTTTGGAAAAGTTCAGTAGCACTCATGTTGTAACTGACTGAATGAGAGAGGATATGTTAGCTTCATAATGGAACTGTTTATGCCCTAGTTTAAAATAAAACAATACCAAAACTTCTGCTATGCATCTCAAGCCCAATATGGTCAAAAGGCACAACTCTTGATCTCCAACCTAGGAAACAACATAATTTTGACTGCCGAGCTCAAGAAGTTTCAAGACTTAAAGAAATGGTATCAGTAAGGATTCTGTTTCTGCTTAATATAGGACACTGTGTGGACAAAAAACACTGACATTTTGTTTAAGCCCTTCTAGCACAGCTTGCTTTGTGATACTAATTTAGTCTCTCTCTCTCTCTCTCTCTCTCTCTCTCTCTCTCTCTCTCTCTCTCTATCCATTTCTCACTCTCCCTCTTTCTTTCTCTCTCTCCCTCTCTTTCTTTCTCCCTCACTCTCTCTCCCTCCATGTTTGTTGTTCTTTCTCTCTGCTCTGACTTTAGTCACTCTAAGCAGAAGAATGAATTCAGAATATGTCTTTGTACATCCTTGTCCAAAGAAGAATGAGCCCTCACATGCATGAGTTCAGATATGCTGGGGACATAAGGAAAAGGACAGACACAATTCTTTTTACTGCTCTTCAGATGAAGATACACACACTACCTTTCTGTGGAGCAGCAGAGGGGAATACTTACAATTCCCCAAATTCCATTAATTTATTCAAAAAGAGATCATAGGAAGGGAAAAGAATATGATCTTGTGAGTGAAGCCCTTTGAGCCAACCCAGTGCACTTGTGTTGTATGTATTCCGTGTCTATTTTCTATCTAAAAATTCCAAAGGAGGTTCTTCAGGTAGTGAAGGGCTCTCAAGAGAGAGTGATTCTGTGTAGGGCCCTTCTGAGTTACAAGTCACTATGGGGGATTTTGTTGATTCAAGGTAATCAGCCTCGACCCATGGAATAATGACTAGATTACAGTTTACAGTGCGATTACTTGAGTGCTATCTGTTAGACTGATTTGAGTGACCATCACCATAGAACACACAGAAGAAAATTGTCTAGAAATAGTGTGGTATAGATACAGTGGGCTGAGATCTCCTGGCATCTTGCATTCCCACAAGTATGGAGAGCAGAATTAATGATTCCTTTTGCTCTAGATAATCTTTGCAAGCATTTTTGTATACCACACGGCCTTTAAAACTAGTTATGGTATTTCTTTCTGGGGAAAATATTGAAAACACATTTCCATTTTCATGGCCCTTATCTAAATTTCTTAAGTTTAAGATTCTTCTCCTGTAAACAATTCCCTGTATATCTGGGCATTACCCCATCCTGTGGGAACTCGAGTTCATGGAATTGATGCAAATACTAACATTTTGGCTTTTGCTTTTGCCACGAACAATACGTTTTTGTGTGTGACCTCGATGTCTTGTATCTGCTGCTAGAATTCATGAAAATGTGACAGGTTGTTAGCAGATGAATAGGGTAAAATACCTGACTTTTAACAGCCTTCAGTGCCCTTCCTCAAAGACTGCTTTTTTCTGGTTGCCATTATGACACTATAGTGTCATCATTATAATCACTGTGTGGTTTTGATAACTTTAATATGACATAGAAAATTCAGTACCAATGCAATAACATAATAGCATTGAAATAGTGATAGGCGATTGATGAGGCAGTTAGGTTAATTAAAATTACTCAGAGCAAAAGAAAAATTTCGTTGCTATATTTAAAATGCATCTTGACAGTTTAAAGCATTTTATAAGTAAATGCCGATAGAAAATAGGATAGCTGTGAAACACGTTTTAGTCTTAAGGCTGTTTAGTAGAGCAACAAATGGCTTTGCCAGATTTTTCTTTAAAGAAATCCAGCCACATAACATGGGCTTCTGTGACATGGATCTTTCTAACTATGCCAGGTAGAAATGTTTGGATACTTCACTTAGAGACTGCTTAAAAATATCCAAGTGTAAAATACGGAAGTCACAGACCAAGGCTGTGCTGTGCAGACCAGGTAGCTCAATTGTTAACAGGCACAGGATGGCCACCAGGGGGCAGTTGCTGGTAACTCGCCATCAAGGACAAGGCAAACTACTGCCCAGAGGTTGAGTGGGAGATCTGCGATTCCCAGGTTAGGCGTTGATGTCCACGTAGCTCGAGATTTTGAGTGTGGGTTGCTAAGTGCAAGGATCTAAAGACTTAGGAAGAAAGGGCAGAGGGTGGTTCTGTGGACACACCACAGGCAGAGCTGTAGGGAGTGGTTTCACAAGCCTGGGCCTACTGCTTGCTGTTTCGTAGATGGTGGTTCTCCCTGTGGTTTCCTGGCAGGCGTTCAGGACCTGGATTCTCTACCTCAGCTATTAGGATTTAGCAGAGGGCACCTCTGAGGCTGACATGAAGCAAAGGGCTGTGAATGGAGACAACACAACCATGCTAATAACTCCTGAGGGAAAACAGCTGTGCTTTTCAGCTGAGCAACTTCCCAGGGAGGAGGACCTTAGCTTAGTTCCTAGGCAAAGTCCCTACACTAGTTAATCTTTTCTACTCCAAGAACTCTGCAGTGATGACTTCTGGCAGCTAGTGTGGGCATGATTCTGACTCATTGTTTCAAAAATGATGATAGATATATCTCAAGTATTTAGGTGTCAGGAGAGATGGCTTCTTGTAGTCATAAGAAGATACCCATTGGGATCTAACGCAAGACATCCATGAGCTCACTCGTCATTTAGCAAATGATTCGTTTTGAAAAATCATATTGCAACCTTAATTAAAAGGTATTTAAAATTCTGTGGATCGATCAATATTTATTATAGCTAGGATATGTATCTATCCTTTTAGGATAGACACATTTATGATCTAGCAAAGGCTTTTTATGTGTTATATGTGGCCTTTAATGTATATATATAGGGCTCATTAAAGATATTGTGCTCAGCATGTTTAAATCTTTTTTAATAAACTTCTCACAAAGGACACCTTGAAGTACAGTCAGTGGAGCACTGGGATGAGAATCACATGTCTGAGTTCTAGTCCAGACTGCTCTTAAAGAGCAGTATGGTCTAGGGTAAGTCATTTAACTTCTTTGGGTGTATGCACTCAGCTACAGAGTGAAGCTCATTAAAGGTCTTCTACACGTTTAGACATACTGAAAATTCTGTCAAAACGTGACTGATACAAACAGGACTGAATTGAAAGAAACCATGCAAAGTGGCCATTTGGTCTTCTATGGTCTTGCTATGACCACCAGCATCTTGTTCAGCACTCTAAGAAGGCACGGGAAACACTTGACTCTTTGGACCTCTTTCAGAGCAAACCACAGCTTAGGTTTGTGTTTTTCTCCAAGGAAAGCTCAGTGGCTCAAGAGTGCACAGTACTGTTTGATTGCCTGGAATTCCATTTGCAGCCTCGAGGACCCAGAACACTGGCCTCATATTCGGAGGCCCCCTAGGACCCTTCTGAAGATCAGTGCTGTGTCTCTAAAGTCCTTCACTGCAAGAAATTAAACAGGACTCCTGGGGACGGAACCACAGCCAGCAGTAGCCCGAGGGAGATGGGACAAGGAGCAGGCCTACCTTCAGCAACCTGCTGAACAAACACAGCCTTGAACAATGAAACCACACTGAGGGCTGTTTCTATTTCCTCAGAAAGATGTATCCTTTCAGTGGGAATCATTGTTACTACTTCACTCAGGTGAGTACACCCGTAATCCTTATACACATTTACTGAGGTTTGCTGGAAATCTGACTTTTAAATAAATGTGTTCTATTCGGGGTTTTGTGGATATTGATAGAGCTAAATTTCCTTCATTTTACTTTCTCCTGTAGCTTAATTTCATAATCTGTGAGGGTGAAGGAAGGTACTTTCTTCTTGAGAATCTCAGCATGCAGTAAAGGATATTTTCTAACATACAGTATGAAAGTCAATGTATACTTCATGCCAAGAGGGACACAAGAATGTCAGTTAATTACTACATCTTTTGACGTGGTTTGCAATGGAAGAAGGCTTTTCAGTCCAGTTGTGTCACTGTGATCAGTCAATTTAAGTAGGGAGCCTGGCTATCCACAGGGCAATAGTGAAGCATCAGCATATTGCTAAGGAAGAGGTCTTCTTAGCCTTCGCTTTGATTTTCAGTCCTCTTTTCTCATTATCTTTGTCAATTAGTAGTTACTGACTTCCTGCAGGGACATTGACCCTGTGTTTGAAACAATAACACACTGAGTAATGGAAGAATGGAAATTGGCTTAATGATTTTCAGACACTTACCCTTGAGATTTCTTTGTTCTTGTATGGAGAGGCAACAACATTGATTCTGCCTTTGGGCTTCTCTGTAAATCTCATTAGTGAGTTTGTTTTCATAAAGCTAGCAAAAGTTATAGAGAAAATCTGGCAACTTGCTTACTTTCTTTAAATTAGCTTTAGATTAACTGTAGTTGTACCTGTATGTCTATGGTGCATTTTATCCCAACTAAAGTCATGATTCTGATGTAACTAGAAGTGGTGAATTTTTAAAGAAATACAATGCTCTGGCTTACGTGGTCCTTAAATTCCAGTTTTAAGTCAGTTATCATTTTGAATCTAAGTGGAAGAATCTAGAACGATGCTGTTGATGAAAGAATTTCAAGTTGAGGTAGTAAGTGAGACTCTCAGGGGCAAAGACAAGAAAAAGATTGCATTCTAAAGAAAAATGCACGATTCTCAGCAATTTAGAGCAAATTCTTGTCCTCTTCTTGCACTGGAGCTACAAGGACCTCAAATTTTTCAAAGGAAACTACTTAACTGAACAGAGAAAAGGTAGACACCAAAGTCTACCTGACATTAAGATAATACTGAAAAAAAAATCTGATGCTGGACTTTCTAAACAATTTCCTGGCATGTAAATTTTGTAGTCTTACATGTCTTGGTACTAATATTTGTTATTTTCTCTGAGACTTGCAGTACTAATATTGTGCAAACTCTAAATGAGTATATGCCCAGTTTCTGTATTGAATTTACCCCTGAGTTGCAAATGAGTCATCTAGCCATATATATGCAATTTGTTGGGTCCCTCCTTTGCAGACTCACAATTCAGTCTGGTCAATGATTCCCAAGCAAATTATCTGTGTAGATCTTCAATACATCACAACCATTTCCCTTACCTTGAAAGCCACACAGATGACTAGAAGTATAATACAAGCAGGAAAGTTAAGAGTTATAGCTAAAGCTTTGAAACTCAACTCAGGTGTTAAGCTCCAGCTCTGTAATTTACTACCTGTTCTGGAAATGCTTTCATTCTCACTGGGAAAGAAATGAGAATTGAAAAATGGTACTTATTCCATTGAGCTGACTTTTAAATGGTATGTATATAATGTTTGGTAAATAATAATCACTCAACCTCTCAGAGCTTTGTTCCTGTGCTTGGTATAATGCTGTATAGACAAATAAATATTCTTGTCATTTTTGTATCTTTCTAGGAAAAACAAGTTAAATGACCTGGGTCTTGATGAGTCCGGGAGACCAATGCACAAAATCTAAGTAGTATTTTTTTTCCTTTAGGCAGGAAGAAGTGGGCTTTAACCCTTGGAGAATGCTCCATAGCCACTTCCCACTAACTAAGTACTGCACTGAGTCTAAGGGAGTTCTCCACTGCATATTCTTAGATTCTGTATGGCTCATATACTTTCTTACTATAGTAGAAGACATTTTTGTCTCTGACCAAATGCTCCATACTCAATTATAAAATTAAAATGAGGTTGAGCCTCAAGAGCCAAATATCACATGAACTATTGGATAATACCTGGCACAAAGTACTTTTCAGATTTTAAACACTCCATTAAGCATTTAATTGGCATTATATCATCCTGGCATATATCAGCTGCCACAATCATATAATGCATTAGGCATCATCTCCTTCATTTTACAGTGAAAGAGTTGAGTCTTGGAAATGTCACTTTGTCCCATGGCGTAGGGATGGTAATCGACAGAATTTGAAATCGAACAAGGTTTAGCGATCTAAGCTTTGTGTTCTTCTCCCTACACTAAATATTCCACTGAGTTCTCTTCTTGTAACAGCAGTGCTCCTTATTAAAGTATCAGAAGTCTTTTGTACCCAAGGTCACTCACTTTGTTTCTATGAAGCACAGAAAAGTGTTTGCCGTTGAGATAGATGAGCTGTTGGCACCTTGTTCAATTCACTTATATTATGGATGTAACCATGCTCAGCCTGAGTTAGAGTCTAGATGAGCAGAGGACACTGGAAAATGAAGCTTGTGATTACTGTTGTCTGTCTCTCCTGGCTCTGTCTTGTCCCCCAGCACATCTACCACGCTTTATAGTGACATCTATCATTTCCAGTAAGCATGCTCAGTAAAGGAACATCTAAGGTGTGACTGAAAAACATGCTGTGTATTTAAATTTTTAAAAATAATCAACTCTCCTTAAAACAAGTCTTGTGGCTTTGAAGACACTTGCCCTATCATTCTTTGCACTTTCTAAAGCAGTTCTCAAAGTCCACTTCCATTTCTTTATTTTTGTTGTCACGAATGCCTTATGTTATAGGGAGTCAAGTCAAACCATTTTGACTTTGAAGAACCAGAACTCAGCACGATATAAAATCTAATGATAAGGTGGGAGGACAGACTGCAATGGTTTTAGAAGCCTGTCTTTTTTTGTATGGTACTTGGCAGTGGTTTTCACTGAATTTTTGATCATACTTTCTAGAGATACAAAGAGGACTTCCAGAACTGCTTCAGAAAGTGTCAAGATTCCTAGTTAAAAAAAAAAAGAGTCAAGAATGATGGGATAAATTGTTTGGATATAGGCAAAGTTATTTTCTGTTTGTTTGTTTTTTAGGGGAACCAGTGAAAATCTTTTACTAGCAAATGTTTTTAACTTAAACATTTATGTTTTGATCACTCCTCATATTCTTGGTAAATACATGCATGGTTTATGTTTCCCGTCTTGTATTCATGTGAAGTGGCTCAAATAAACTGAATTCTTCTCAGACAATTCTATCTGAATTTGATTAGCAACCATCTGCCCTGTGAATGAATTTCATCTCTGCTCATATGATTTGCTGTGGTTAGAAACCTGAGACACTGCCATGAGATGAAGTCCATCTCATGGCATATTATCACCAATGCTGTGTTACTGTCATCATTACTATGGATAAAAGTTTTGTACAAATGCTGCAAGAATATTCTTCCCTTGTCATTGGTGGAAACAAATCGTATTCAACATCTCTCAGCTGTGGTTCAGGTCTCCTTCAACTCCACCCTTCTACAAAGCACCTGTGTAAGGGTTGACTTACAGAATTTACAGGTAAATGTCTATTTTACCTGGAACACTTTACTATTCAGGGAAAAATAATCACAGAATCAGAGAGAGAGAGAGAGAGAGAGAGAGAAACAGAGACAGAGAGAGACTCATTGTAGGCACGCATTATAGAATATGATTAAGTCCCATCACATGACATCTGTAAACTGACAGCCCAGGAAGGCAGGTGGTATAATTCCAGTTTGAGTCTTAAGGCCTGAGAACCAAGGAACTCAGTGATATAGATTCTTCTTCTTCCAGAGCAGAAGAAGACAGATGTTTCATCACAAGTACAAAGGCAGTGAGCCAAAGGGATCAAATTCTCCTCCATCTTGCTTTTTGCAGCTGGATAGAAGATGCCTATGCACACTGAGGACGGAAATCTATTAAATCTACTGATTCAAAAGTGAATTTGGAAAGGACTCACAGACACACCCAGAAATCATATGCCATTCTAGTGCTTTCTGGCTCAGTCAGTTTGATGTGTGTGTTCACCAGCCCGTTTCCTCACAGAACTGCCTGGTAAATTATCAATAACATTACTTTCCTCACTATTTCATGAGACATTGCCAATGTCCTTCAATTAGGGAAGCATCTATTTTTAATCATTTTCTGTAGTAGAAGATGTTGCCTGTACAAAATATGAAAAAGCTCATCTCTCTTTGGTGAGTGACTAGCTTTCTTCATCTGCCATAAATTTCTGATTTATTTCTAAATCTCTATCACCCCCTCCACACAGCATGTTTTTGTTTTTTGGGGTTTTGTTTTGTTTTGTTTTGTTTTGTTTTGTTTTGTTAAGAGGCTTACTAAATCTTACTGAAAATCTACTATGTATGATATACTGAGCATTTCCAGTGAATTAGCTTATTAAACCTCACAGTAGCAGATCAGAAAGGCTGGGATGTGACATGCCTTGCAAAGACCATGTTTTATGGCCGTGACCTCCAGTGTAAATGTTGGGGAATGTCAGGCTCGCCTTTCACTCTCTGCCTCCTGACTCTGTGAGCTGGCAACTCTGCTCCATCTTGTACTTTGGGCACAAGTTTTCTGCTTTTATGGACACTGGAGGCAGAAAAATATGGACTTCAATTGCTGCAACTGTGAGCCAAGCCACACCTTTATCCTACAGTCATTTTGTCCTAACAACAGAGAGCTGACTGACAGAAAACCAGTACGAGGAATGCAGTTGTCCTTTGACTGTAGCTGACCATATTGTTCAGAAGAACTTGGAACTGGTTTGCGGAAGTTTGGAAAGGCTTGGAGATGTGGTTTAGAGAGTCTCTAGGTGGTTGTAGTCAGAGGTTAATGGGTAATGCTAGTGTGAGCTCAGAGGAGCAGAGTGCTCACTGATAGGAATGTGTCAGAGAGACTGTGCTTACAATGTTTCACACGGGAAAGGAGATCATCAGGAATGCGATCAGAAGTCACACATATTACATTCTGGAAAAAAAACTACCTACATTTTACCCACACCTTGAAAATTTGTGGGAGCCTGAATTCAAATGTGCAGATTAGTCAAATAGAGGAAGAGGTTTAAAGACCCCCAGAGTGCTCAGGTGGAGGCATAGATATTGCTGGATGCTTTCAACCAGATTTATAGTGAGAGTTGAGAGATAAAGGAGAGTTAGAAGACTGAAAACCACGTGTTGGTTAGAAAAGAAACCCAAGTGAAGTTCAGGTTGAGGAAAGCGTAGCTACTGAAAAGATTAGCATAATTATAAAGAAATAAATTACTTGCAGAAGACAGTAAGAGGGCTATCCTGAGGATATCTGAGGAATCACCAAAGCTCCACCCACTGTAGCCTCAAAGATATAAAAATGTAAGCCTTTACTTGGAAAAGAAAGTCCAGGGACCCTCTTTTTGAGCAGAGTCCTCCAGGGAATCAGTTCCCTGGGGTTTACTTCACTGTGCTCAGCCATCCAGGCACTGGGGCACTGAAGGAGCTTTGCTGCCATTTGATTAAGTGGTAAATGTGGAGATTACACACCTGGTGCTGACTTTGAGGGCCTGTGTAATGTGAGAGTTACGGGGTCAGGAGTGCTTCCACCAAGACTATACAGGGAGGTCTGAGAGACCAGATGATGTGTAACGTGATCTGAGTGCCTGTACACTGCCCTTGAGAGAGAGTGAAGTATGAAATGGTGAGAATGAAGCTGCAGATCCAGGGGAGCTGGGTAGGAAGTTGGGGTGCCAGGAGCATGGATCATCTGACAAGTAAACTTGTAAGCCACAAGCCAAGGTAGGTCAAGAGAGAAGTCTTACGGGCTGGACTCAGCAATGCCTTAGTGATGGTCTGTCCAAGCATGTTGGATCTCACATCTCACCACTGTGTGCTCCAAGTGCCAGACATAGAGCTAGCATGTGCCATGTTGAACCTGCTGGAATGTTTGCCTTGGTCTTCCTTCCATCTCCTTTCTGTGCCTCTAGTCCTTCCTTTTAGACGATGACGTTTGGAGATGAACTAAATGCATTTTGCGTTATAACATGGACACGAGACTTTGGTAAAATGTATTTTGGACATAACATGTTGCAAAAGGATCACTCATTATGTGTTTGCATCTCAGTGCAGCAGCGCTCAGAGGTAGTGGACTCTCCCACTGCAACCACATGAGCATCTGTCTTCCTCCTGACCCTCCTTCATGTTTCAACTGTGCACAGGGATGAAGCACTGGGAAAAGCTCATCATATTCCTAAACCATAAACCAAAATGAACCTTTCCTCTGAATTGCTTTTCTCAGGTATTTTGTCACGTCAATGAAAAACTGATGAATACTTCCAATTGTATCTCCTCAAGCTTAGCATTGAACACACGGGGATTGACAGCAATGTCTAAATAACTCACACATGCTCACCTAGTAGGAAATTAAATAATCTTCCATCAGGACAGCTGAGATCTCAACCCTGGGACATCTGTCTTTAGATTCCATGTTCCTTACCATTACCTATTTTATGCACCCCCCAAATCACAGACTCACGTAACAGCACTCCCAAAGCTTCAAAACTACCTAAACAAAATTAATGATGTATTCTGACTTCATGATTTTAAGGTTTTCACATTAAATATGTTTCTTAAATTACGTTTTGGAGGCTACCACTTTCTAACTCATACCACAAAAATTATGGCAACAGAATATATATTATTTTATTCTTCAAAAATATTATATATTTTGATTAAGTAAAGTAGCCACTTAAGCCACTGAGCTAAATCCCCAGCCCTGATTAAGTAAAAGAACTTTCCATACTCTGTAACATAAAATTAACTAAAGAATTAAATAAAATGATTACACTGACAAGTATGTTTTAATTCCAAGTGAAGTAAATTTATTTAATAAAAAGAACACTTTTCCAGCTCAATATTCACTTGAGAAAAATCAAAAGCAAACATAGCAGGAATGGAACACAGATACAAACGTCACTTTATACTGAGTTCTTAGATCTTTTGTTGTGTGATTTTAAGGTCCACAAAAGTGGATTTCAAATTTTATTTTTTATTTCTAAAGCAAAAGATCCCACCTGACAGTTTAAGAATGTTTGGATTCAGTTGATAAAAAATAACTGGTAAATGAATAGGCCCAGATATTAAGTGTTGCTAATGCCATTAACTATTATTAATTCATGATAGAATGGAAAATGTTGCAATTCACAGGACTAGATAAGCTTCTACAATCTTATTTATCTTTATGAATTTTAATATTAGTGTCACATTTGTCAATAAAATAGATACAACGTCCAACAGTTCCTTAGACAATAACTAGTAGTCAAAGTGTAGATTAACTTCTTAAGGAGTCAATAATTATTTGGTTGCAACTTATTGCTCTATACTAAACACAGTTTTGGTGATCTAAAATAGTTAACATGCTTTCCAGCTCCAAATTGGCACCAAAAATGCCAAAAGAGAAAAAAAAATCTCATCTTTGGAGATACTATTAGAAGACATGTTCATTCAGTTACAACACCCACACACACACACACAAACACACATACACAGACAATATTCTATAGTTAAAGAAATAAAATACCTAAATATACCCAAAATCAATTAAAATATGCCATGTCCCCTACAGATATTTTCACTTACTAGGCATTTGCAAGCCACCAGTAACACAGCAGGCTGGCTCGTAAGTGCTAGAAGGTTCCAGGAGTTGTGGCTCAGGGGAAACACTGACCAATGGGCTACAGGCACTGGACTCAGAGACCTGACACTGGCATTGGCGGGATTCATATTCCAGAGTCTGGCAACTCTGAGACACGGAAGTCTTTAGTGCACTACATTGTGCCATGTGGTTCTCAGGCTGAGAAAGCTGGGTTCCAAAACTCGCTTGCTGACTGCTTCCTGACTGGCAAGACTGAGACACATTCTCTGACACTGCCAAAGCACTTCTTGATTGGCATGACGTCCTTTCAGAAGGTTTGGAGTTGGAGCAAGTTGTTTGGAAAATCGTGGGGAGACGGAAACTCTGTACACATGTATCCTCGGTGAAGTGGTCCTGCTCACGGCGGGTCAGTGGGCGGCTGGTGGTTTCATTGTGGGTTTCTTGAAAATTGTCCAAGAGCCAGGTTCTGCTGTAGCAAGTGCTGGGCAAACAAATTCCATCTCCAAAGCTTGTAGCATCAGAGCCATGCACAATGGCAGAGAGCTGTGGTGGGTTATAGGAGCTCCTCAGTGATTGGCAGTAGCTCTGAGGCATACTGCTAAACCCCTAATTGATATTGGTCAAAAGGTCCGAGTTTGAAGATGAAACTCACTGCGGGGGAGATTATATACTACACGGAAACTTGGGTGTTGGCAGTTTTTTCAAGAGTGCTTTGCACCTCATTGCTTAAGCTAATTTGGAGGGTAACCTCTCATTAACACTTGGTTTGGTTATATATGAAGTTGTCTTATTAACAAAGATGCGAGTCCATTTGGAATCTTCAAAATGGCTTTCATGTGAGCTCCAAGGATGATTCAGTAGGGAGGGGTTTGTCAGAGTGTGTCCTGACCTGTCATCCAAGCTGACTTCTTTTTCTTTAGCCATCATGACCTTTTATTTTGGTAGGCAGACAAGAAATGCATGTGGACATAGCCAAACGCACACTGATTAGTGTTTGGCACTTGTTATCAAAGCTCTCAACTTGGCAGATGCAAGATGTTCAAGATGTTTGTAGCTGGAAGAGGCTCTGCCTAAGCCTACCTTCAGATCTTGGTCTCTCCTGTTGGTGGGGGCAGGAGAAAGTTTGCAATTGATGTTTTTCTTCCTGTTCAAAGAATAGCAACACCACTCCGTGTTTCTCTTATTTTGCCCACTGAACTCCTGCAGGCCTCCACATGAAGTCTTTACCCCGTTTCCCGTGGAAAGGTTATTGCTTCTCCTTCTGAATCCCCGATATGTTTTTAGTGAAAGTAAGTTTTACTTTTCTCTTCGTATGCATTGAATAGGATTTCACAATGAAGACATAATAATGTTCACGTAAGGGAAAAGAAATAGTTCTAAAGTTTATGTAAACATGAAGCAAATTCCTCACAGTGTGCTCTGTGCAGATAGAAGACAGAATGGTTTTTTCATTGTAATTTTTCAACTGACCAATTTGTACATATTTATGGAGTGCAGTGTGACAATTTGACACATGCATACAGTTTACAAGGGTCACACTAGAATAATTAATATTTTCATATCGTCAAATATTTATTATTTCTCTGTTAGAAAACTAAGGTCCCTACATCAATCATAATCTGTTTTAAACTACTTACCCTGCAGTGCTATAGAACAGATGAACTAATTATATATCTTGTTTTCATATCCTTCCCATCTCTGCTGACAAATAAGCTAGTTACTTTTAACCCTATTTTTTTTATTATGACTGTGCTCTACGATCCAGTTGTATGATGACTTTTTCTGTGCTTTTCAAACCACAAACTTCATTTGTGCAACAAATTCATTTCTGACATACTTTTCACTTTTGTGTTTTGTTGTTTGGATGTGAAGGATCAGCTCCTACATTTTTATTTTTTTGCATTAACATGCTATTCTTAGCAGTTTCATACACAAAGCACATAATCTACCAGAGGGATTTCTGCCCCGTGGTCCATAATTTACTTAGTTTAACAGATGACAATGAAACAGCACAGAAGTACATTCTCAGCAGTGTCCTCTTCCTTTGGTTTGAAGTCTGAAGAAACGCAAGAACATCCAGGAACTCTTGTAAAATATAATCATTGATTCTGAAAAGCTAGGGATGTTCTAGCATATTAAAAAGGACTCATCTGAATACTTCCAACTTGAGTCTCTACGTTCCCGGCCTGTATACAATAACTTTGCAACACAAGAGTTATTTATAGTTTTGAAACACCATTCTTCTATGTCTGAACATCCTATTATACGGTTCTTATGCGTCTGGTAATCACCTAGTTATTTCTTGTGGGTAGAGATTTGTATTTACTTTTGTACAAAAGCCACCACTGTAGTTTTTGTCTCTCCTTAGAGGAACTTAATGGATTCTTGTTGCTTATTTGTATTCTTCTTAGACTGGCCTATAACTTATAAGATCTGGCCACTACTTCTTTTTCTAACTCTTCATTTAGTCTTTACTCTCAACTTAATATGCTCCAAAATCACAAGACTTGAGTTTGTGAAACCTTTCCTTGCCTCAGTGGTTTTCAGACACAGCTATTTCTGTCTTCATATCCCTTTCCTCCTCCTCCTCCTCCTCCTCCTCCTCCTCCTCCTCCTCCTCCTCCTCCTCCTCTTTCCCTCACCTCTCCCCCCCTGCCCCCTCTTTAAACAGGCTTTTGGTTCTCAGTTTAGAATTATGGCTCATATTCCTTCCAGTTCCCCTCTTTACTATCCTCAGAATCTAACATTTTCCTTCAGAGAACTCAGTGAATTTTTCACAGTATGTCTTTGCTACTATACTATAAATTCCAGGAAGTCAAGAAATTTAGATTTTTCTGACTGTCACATAATAACAATGATCATGGTGCCCACCTACCACATAATATGATCTTCATAAATGTACTTTGAAAAAATAATGAATATAAGGTGCTAAATGAAATTGTATTCAAAGCATATCTAAATGTCTGAAAAATAGAGTTTGTATGCCTTTATACACCCAAAATGTCCATGAATTAGCCAAGATAACAAGCTTCAGAAAGGTAACTATGCCTACATTTTAACTCTGTCTTTCTGAAATGAGAATGAAATGTTTAAGAAACCCTCATTAATGGCACAGCACAAGCTGAGTCACTTGTTTTAACTAATGTTTGATTTTTCAGTCGACCTGTTTTGAAAGCTTTTACAGTGAAAAGGTCACTCTTTCTTACTGCAAAAGCACGTTCTGTGGCCAAATGGTGTGGGCCAAGCTGGACGTCACAGAGAGTGGACATCACACCCTGGTTTCCAGCAGAATGTTCCCTTACTAACTCACGACGTGGAATGAGTTACTACAGGACTGCGCCCTTCCTGATTTGCAGCCATCTGGTGACGGGTCTGTCATTTGTAAATAACAACATTACCTGAGTTCTTTTCTCTTGGGGATGCAGCGTTAGCACATATTCTATTTGACTGAGTGCAGAATTAATAGGTGCTTCAACATGTAATTTCCATTTAATGAGTATATAAAAATTTCAGTCACTGTCGGATTTATGGGGAGAATTACAAAATGACATGGGCTAGGCAACTGGTCACCTTTGGGATTGTTTTCACGCAGGTTACTAGAAACTAAAGATTAGCTTTGTAGTTCCTTGCATGGTGATGACTATGTAGTCTATCTTTTGGGATTCTGGGGAAATAAATATAACTAGCTACTTAATTGACTGTGGTGGCCGGTACCGCAGCTGTTAAGACCTGGTTGCCCGGAATCTTGAAGTACACAGTTGCATCTGTAGTGGCACATCCCCACCAGCAGAGGGCAGAACGTACTCATTCCGTGTGGGGAGGCGCGGCAGTCTAAGGCTTCTAGGGTTAGGATGCTCAGGTTCTGAGGCAAATTCTACAATCACATGCCTTCTGATTTAATTTTCATGTCAAAACTTAAAAATAATAAGAGGTTAAACTTCACGAGTTTGTATTATAGATCGTCTGCACATAATAATACCTAAAAGTAGCTCTTTATTTCTGGTCAGGCTAAGGATTTCCATTGCAGACGAAGAGACCACTCATAGCATTTATTAATCTTAAAATTGTAAGAGAAAATCGCCGAACTGTTTTTATGCTGGAAGTTCTATGGTTGGTGTCTAATTTTTCACATGCTAATCTTTTTTGAAGGTTGAATTTAATTCCCTTGAAACATGGAACCTTAGCTTGAAGGGATCAGCACTTGGTAGCTGTACGTTTGAACAATTTATAGCGGTTACATATCCACAGTAAACTTTGAAGCACTTTTTCAGTCACAGAAAGGTAAAAAACAAAACAAAACTAACAACTAATTGCATCATGCTTAAATCATATTCATCCCAGGGCACTCACAATTAAGTTTCTTCATCCTTTTCTGGATTTCATTCTGCAGTAAACAAATGACCTCAGTTAATGCGAATGCCTCCACCTTCACCACACAAGTAGTCATTTGTATAGAAACTTTATGTTGCGATGTAGGAATACTGTGCCAAAGAGAAAGAGACATGGTTTTAGCCCTGTTAGTTCTATGGGTTATTGCATGAGTGTGAATGTGTCACTCTCTGTCTGTGGATTTTCTGTACCCAAATGCCCATCAGCTGACAAATGATAAAAAAAAAAAAAAAAAAAAAAAAAGATGCGGTCTGTTTTACACACCGGAGTACTACTCAGCCATAAAGAAGGATAAACTTGAGACATTTATAGGTGAATGGATGTAACTTGAGCCCATACTCTTAAATGAAATGAAGCAGACTCACATGTGCCAACATCATACAGGTCATCTGGTGTGAGAGACAGGAACAGTAAATAAAGACCAAAATGTACAGTAGTTATTGTGAAATAGAAATTTTTCAAAAGGAAAGAGGAACTAGGGTGGGGGAGGGGAAAATGAAGGAAGGGTGTAAGGAAAAATAAACCAAAACACAAAACAAAATGTTGACATACTACTAGTTTCTAAGGAAGGTTTGTACTAATATTGTTTGGAGACTATTTTATGCCCATTTTGTACTCTGAGTAACTACTTTGAAAATAACAATACGCAGTGTATTAATTACTATTATTATATTATTTGATTACTAAATTTTTTTTTCATAAAATAAAAACAATTAAAAGATGCCAGGCTGTCTAAGGTCCTTTCTGGCTGTCATACGCATGCCTCTCAGAATCTGGATCCATAAAGTTGAGAAGGACATCAGATGTCACCTTGCCATTCTGCCTACTAAATGAAATCTTTGCTTCTATTTGTTTCTCTGTGTCTGACATTCTGTGAAGTAAACTGAGCAACATATAGCCTTTCTTAGCCCCTACAGGATGCAGTTTTAATGCTCTTGGGTTGAATGCAGAAGTAGTCTCCTGCTTAAGACAGGTTTTTTCCTATCTTAAAAATAAAGATACCCTTTAGAATACAAAAACCAAAGCAGTTGTACATAATGTTTCTCCTCTGACACTATCTCTAAATAAGTCTTCTTCTTGGGAAAACCCTTAGTCACTTATAAATCAGTTTGACTCAAGTAGCCAAAAGGACAAAACAAGAAAGAGAAAGACAAAACGATAAAGAAAAACCTGAAAAGAACGACAGAGGATTATAGACTTCCTGTGCAACTCAGGATGAAGTAGGAGTCTGGGGAACTCATGAGTTTGGGGAGAAGAGTAAACAATGGTACCTTGACTATCTGCGCTTGTAACTCATGTTTCCAGCCCCGGTTTCATTATGTTTTGGATGTAAAAGCCTCGTGGTTTATTACAATACTTATACACCTGTTTCTGTTTCTTTCACTGGGGTTTCTTACACTTGCCTGTCTCTGATGTTAGTTTTAAAAGGCCCCGTTTTTCTGCCTTTGTGTGATCCAGAAATGTAAATTAGCCTTTGAGTGACCTTATTTCCTTAAGTATTGCATTTTTATAATCTGTAAAACCTATCTTGACAATGATGGTCAGAAACTTTGTGTCAGTTAGCTTTGTCTGAAAGAGCTCGACTGGCCAAAAGGAATGAATGCTTGAAGTCATTTTGATATACTGTATCTACTTCATTGACATTTATGCAATATAATCTTAGTTTACTATTTGTAACATTTTGTCTTTCTGAATCTTTGCAATAAAAATACAAAATGAGTAAGCAATCCACTTATTCAAATAGTACTTGCAATAAAATAGAGATTAAAAACTGTGAGTTTGGAATTAAATGAATGTATCTATAGCGCTAATGCTGTATAGGGAATAGCCAGCTCTATTGATTATGAAGTTTGCATAAAAGAGGTGAGAAACCAGAAAATACTTCTAGGGACTCTTGAGGAATGTGAGCCAGGTAGCCTTCATCCAGGGACGTGAGACCATCTGAGCTTAAATCTGATTGCAAGGTTCACACAGATGGCAAAAGAGCCCTTTGAGGGTGACGCTGTGAACGACGTGTGGTAGATACAATAAGAAAGAGGGCCTGGTGAGACAACAGACATGAACTGCAAGTGATTTTGAGATTATACTAAAAATTCTTAATTTAGAGGGGAAATTTCTTGAGTTAGGTGAAAGAATATCTAATTGACAAATGCGTTAGCTATATACAATAGAAGTTGTAATTTAAATTAGATTAGCCAATTGGAAATTGTATTGGTTCCTGTAGACCTAAACCCAGAAGTAAAATGAGCCAGGATTTGTTCTTCTGCATTTCTCCTGGTTTTGGCCCCTTGGGCATGAAGGAATAATGCAACAGAGATGCAGCCTTACACATGAGGCAAAGCGTGGAGGCAGAGAGGATTGCTTACAGAACCCTCATAAAAGAATTTCTCTGTAAAAGAAACAACTCTCCCACCAATCCTTGTTTCTCGAGGTTTTACGATGCTCATGTCAAAAGCACTTTATTTCATTAGCGATATAGGTGCCAGATTGTATCCTCAAAACTGGTGAATAATTAAGGTCATTTAAGTACAAAGTGTGTATAAATAAAGAGGAATATACACACAAAATCTAATTCATAAAAGAGGAAGCAATTGGAGGGAAATAGCTATGAGAGTAAAAAACAATGGACTATCTGTATCCATTTGTGTATTTTTATTGCCACTTAAACAATTGAAAATGTAGGTGACTGTATGTTCTTGTGTATTCATAGCCACGCCCAGAATATCAAGAGCTCTTAGAGTTGCCTTCTCAGGTCCGTTTCCCTAATGCAGCATACGGCCATGTGACTTCTGTGAAGACAAGTGGTCCTTACAGGACCGGACAGAAAGAGTTAAGCATTGTCATAAGAAATAAATCTTAGAAATTACATTATGTTTATTGTACTAGAATCCACATTTAATTTCCTTCACACCTAAAATATTTGTTTCATCCTGCTAGCTATTCACATCGGTTAAAATCATGGTTTGAAATTTCTGTGTTGGTCTACATGAATCTGGGAAGGAAGCTAGAAAAATTATTTTCACAATGTTCTCATCAAAAACAGCTGGCCTCACACTTTTTTCTTGGCTCAGGCTCCATACTAGTTTAATCAGAATGAAGTGTCCTGCTAAAGCTGAACTGGCTGTTGATAGAAAATTAAAGCATAGCTGATCTGTCTAGGCTTTGGTTTGGTTTGGCAGAATTTCTCAGGAACTCAACTCTGTATTGTCGGAAAAGTATCAGGAAGTTTTATTCTACACCTCAACATTTCATTTTTGGATAAAAAATAGATTTGGAATTCCTAATGTACATCACAAAAACTCATTAATTAAATGAGTTTTTTTTAGAAAGAAAAACATTAGCTTAGCTTTAACTCAAGAAGAGAGAAAGCACAAGAAAGCAGAAGAAAAAGAGGTGAATATTTCATGCATCTTCTATGAGACATGAAAACTATTTTATTATCGATGAATTTCTTCCCAATTACCATTCTTCTAGGTGGTAGAATACAGAGTCAGGCTAGATGACAGCCGAAGTTGATGTGATAAGTTAACTCTGTAGGCAAGGTCAGTAGCTCTTAACACACCCATCTGCGGAAGTTACCTCCACGTATTCATCTGTAGCAAAAAGATCGGCAGCTCCCAGATGAAAAATGTGTCAGGCAGTGCAGTCTGCATCTAGAGCTCAAGAATCTGAAGCCTCTGGATCCATAGTCCAAGGAGTAGCATCCTACAGATCCAGGAAAGGACATTGCTAGACTTAAACCACAGAGATTCAGCACAAATCATTTACCATGGGCTGTAGAGCCTTGGGCAGGGGAAAAATATTTAGCAAAGGCTTGATGTCGCACAGGCTGTCTAGTACACAGTGACCCTAAAATATGCATAATTATTTATCAATTAAAAATAAATCAAATAAAAATCAAGATAGCCTATGAGACTTGGGATCTTAATCTCTTACCCAAGTCTCATGGTTTTCTTTATTACAAATACTTCCAAAGTAAATCATATTATATATTAATCAGTAAGATGCAGACATTGGACCATTTTTTAACCAATAAATATTGGGTGACAGCAAATAAAACTACTTAAAATTTATGTAAGATTATTTGAATGTATTTCATTTTTTATGAGTAGTGATATAAATGTGATTTTTGAGTTCTCTGCATTTTTAATATAATTATCAACTAGTCAGCTACATTGGAAATGTTTGCATAGAGTTGAGGAACAATATTTTATGAGGAAGAGTTAAATTGCTGATTCTGAGATCTAATTAGAAGTCTGTGTATTCAAACAATGTAATTTTCCTGTCTCTATTTTCAGAAAGAAAATTATTTGATGTATCTGAAAATTTATGCAAATCATGATTTTCATAGAATTTCATGATCTATTTGTATGTTTATTAATTAACAATTCTTTTAATAGTCAATAACCAAACTCTAGAAAATACTTGATATATGAAAGCAAACATACTTTGATATCAAGACAATATATTAGATTAAAATGTTTTTATAGAATTTCAAAAGAAAAGTCAACAAAATAGATTCCATCTCCAATGAAGTCTCAAGTTTTATTTTGAATTAATATCGTAATTACAGGTTTTAAATGAACTTGTTTGGCCAATATTTGGAATCAGACACAAGATGAGAAGTTGAAAATTAAAGAACCATTAGGTGGCAATTCATAATGTAGGTACTGAAGACAAAAAGAATAGAATCAAAGGCACTGATGACATTAGTCAACAAGCTTACAAATTTACTAAAGTGTTCAAAAGAAGCGAGATCCAAAGCCACAGGTAGGTCTGTAACAAGAAGACTGGAAGGTTCTAGAAGATAAGTAAGATGGGTGACAGAACCCAGATCCATAACCAAAGGAAGGGAAGGCACGGACTCCGTAACTCAGGGGTCTGAAGCCACTGAAGCCACAGCCTGAGGAGTAGCAGCTCCTCGACCCATACCCCATGGAGTGGCAGCTGCTGGACCCAAAGCCCAGAGATCCAGAGTAAGTCCCCTGGCAGGGACTGCAGAACGCAGAGGGCCTGGGGCGGTAGCAGGACGTCTGGCAGGGCCTGGACAGCACACAGGACCTCTGGCAGCTGGTGGGCTCACAGAAGGTCTCCTGACAGCCACTGTAGAGCGAGGAGCCCAGCTGGTAGTTGGTGGAAGACTGGAGATCAGCACCGCAGACCAGGTTGCTGGGGTAGGAAGAGCCACAGGAGGAGGCTGGGAGTTGCAGGTAGCCCCCACAGGAGCGGGAGGAGAAGTTTCCAGAGGAGCAGCCGTAGGACATGTTGGCAGGTGTGAGTTCAGCTCAGTTGCAGTGAAAAGATGTTCTCATGCCCCTGCCTGCTGCCAGTGATATTTATACGCCTTTCCTCCGCTGGATGTGATGCTGTACCCGAGAGCCTGCCCATTGTTGTGGGTATTTCATGAAATGACTAATTAATCTAGACTATAATTATAAATGAGTGCATTCCTGTGTCACTAACTGCAGTTTAAGCACAGTGATTTAGAGAAGCCACTCTGCTTCTCTTCTTTTCGCAGGTGCGAGGCGTGGTCTGCTTTTTAAAACATTGCTCATGATGCGCAGAGTGGCCCCTTTCTTCAGGGAGTTTGGGTGCTTTGAGGGTGAGTGTCTGTAATTTCCCCAGTAATATACTCCTAATAGTCATCAGGACCTACCCTTGTAATTATTTACATATGATTTATTGTGTTTTTACTATGTGCAAAAGATTTAAAAGTGTGGTATGATTTAACCTTTGAAGAAAACTTGTAAAATTTGTCAGACTTGTTGTGAGATAATTTAGGAATGAGGTTATGGAGACTAAGGGATGTCAGCACCATAACTGATCAAGCAATGTCGTTTACCCAGGGTCATCACCTACATATTTATCCCCAAAGCTGCTAAGGGGAACTACAATCCTTCGTTGATTATTTTAGAAGCCCATCCATTTTATTTGTACTATGTTAATGAAGAATAAAATGAACCTAATCTAGAGCAAAAACATTAGGCTTTGCACTGATTAAGATAGTAATCCGGGAAATACAGATTGAATCAGTTTTGAAAATGTGTTCTGAGCTTTTACAAAATGGTTGGTAAATTTATAGCTTCTAATAGCAAGGAGTTGTGAGGAAATTTTATCACTCTTTTGGTGCCAGCAAAGTAAATTTTTCTATAAGAAGAGGACTGAATGCAGTCAGAGTCATGGTAGTTGGGTGCAGGTCAGAAGAGGTTCATAGTGTTTCAGGAAACTGCCCAGCCCATGGGTTTGGCTCAATCCTAAATGCAACACATTTCCAAGTGCATAAGTGGAGATCGCCCATTTTATTGGCTCTGCCGTGGCCTGAGAGCAGATGAAAGATGATCTCCTAAATGTCAGAGTTATCTTGCACTATAGAGAAGTGAAAAAGTAAGAAAAACAAAAAGCACATTTATTGAGGACATGGAAAGGACACACGACCCATGGTTGTTGGGCTGTCTTCTTGGACCAGATACAGAGAGGTAGAGGATTACATGATCTCTGATCGGAAGTGGCGCATGGGGCCATTTTGATGATGTGTGAGAACTGATTGGAATGTACTTTGCACACAAACAAGAAAGGGAGTTGCAGTTAGGGCTGGAGAACAAGGAGGAAGTGGTAAGCATTTCCACTTTGGCCTTCGGCCATGTTAGGCCAACACCATAATTGTACAGTAATTTACAGATGGGCAAGAACCTTTCACTAAACTCTTCTTAAACTCTCTGAACCAATGGTGTTTCTTTTTGCCTTTCTTTTCTTGGTCATACGTGAAAAATTAAATATTTAAGTGAAACATAATATTTCAGACTCTAATATTTGTCCTTTGTCTGAGATTTCTACCTGGATATTTCTAACTTTTTGTGAAATCCATAAACACCGCCACTGAAGCCACAGCTTCTTCATCTTTTTTTGGTTATTATTTTTTAGTATTCAGTTACTATGGTGATGCTTGTTACAATCTGCCTTCTATTTACCTTGTCACTTAGCTTATCATACTCAAACAACTCATGTTTTATCTACCATGGAGTTATTAAGATTCTTTTTCTGTGTGAGGCAGAAAATTCTTTGGCAAACACCCCTGACTATCACTGGGAATAATAGCTGGAAACTGGTATGCCTTTAGTGAGTTGACTACCAATGAAACACATTAGCGAAAACTTGAATTTTAATAGCATGCTAACCTTTGCCAACTCAGTTGGGAATGAGAAATTTGACACCTTACAGAGTGATTCATTTCACTCCCTGCTGAGCTTCTCTTTCTGCTCATCTTTCCAGGAAGACAAAGAAGCCTAAAATTTACTTTTTTATGAAGCAGTTAAAATTATCCTCATCAGTATTAAAAAAAATCTATGGTATAAAAAAAACCTTGGAATTAAAAGTCTTTTTCTCCACCTATTATTAGGTCTAACTTTTACTCTAAAGTATCTTTTAAAAACTGAAAAGCAAAAAAGCTATGCAATTTGATCTTTTCTGTTTCTTAGACGATTGTTACTCTTTTTAATCTCCTGCAGTATTTATCTGCCAATAGAATATTCTCGTTATTGTTCTGCTAATAAATCTCCAGTGAATGCATTGCTCAGTCTCCTCACTCCCACACTGTAGGGTTCTCATTCCTTAAAGCCCATACCAAACATCTCATGTTTGACAGGTGTTCCTCTCCACTGGGCTTTAACTTTGTAGGGATCCGAATCTCGGTATTTTATAGGATCGTGCATTTGGGTAAGTACCTGAGTAGGCACATACATCTCTACACAGCACACCACCCCCACACACCCTGGTGGAACTGCAAGTGACGTCTTTTAAAAAGATTCATTTTCAATCAGTAGGATTTCAGCTTGCAGAGCAGTCACACATGGGAACAGTGCAGTACACAGAACCTCAGGGGCCTAGTAAGCCTGTTTAATCTTTTGTGGTGGTTAGGGTGCAGCAAACTTGATTGGCTTTGGCATCCACGCTGAGGACTAGGGGAGCACGCTTCTAGGTATGGGACGTGGCGGTCATAGAAGTGTGGCTTCAGGGTCTTTTTCTGGGCCTGCACTCCTCCCTCTCTGCCCCTGCTCCTCTGCTTGGCTTTCAGGCCTCCCTGCACTGAGCACTTCCCTCCCACACGCCCTTCCACCCTAGCGTTTCAGCTTTGGAACCAACTGATCCTGGACAGAATCCTCTGAAACTACCAGTGAATTAAACTTCTCTTCCTTAAAGCAGCGGGCCTAATACAGTCTTTCTATTTGATCAGCACCTGGTGTATCTTGAGTGCTTTACCACTACTTATGAATGAAGAAAATATAGATCAAATCATTGACTTTGTATTTCGGTTTTCTCTAGAAAAAATATAAGCATATAACTGTATTCTTATAAAGTGATTTTTAATGAAGTGGTAAGTAATCTTGTAATTAAACAAAATCCCTAAATTAACCATCACCAGTAGTGAAAAAGTTAAGCTGGTGAACCACCTTCACTATAGACATAACGATAGACATTACAATTTTATGCTTAATCTTTTATGAACAAATTTTAGTCTTTGTGTGTGAATATGTACTTGCTGCTTTTCTTTCTATTACACAAAGCAGCAAGATTAGGGAAACCATAATTCAAAAGAGGTCAGTTAGCTTGGCTGGAAATCTGGGTACAACATTTCATCACAAATATCTTAATCAGGCTTCTTTCCATCAAGCTACAGATGCTAACGTCATGCACACCAGTCAGGCACCTCCCTGAATTCACACGCACCATCGCGACCAGTTGTGTAACTATTTCCTGAAGTCATGAGGTGTCAGTGTCCTAATTGTTTTTCTCCTCTCCTATAGAAACATCCATGTTGTTATGTTACTTAAGAGATCTCCAACAGTTTTCTAGAGCTACTTTAGTCTCAGATATTTTATAATTCCTCAAACTTCATATCCTTCTTTTTAGAAAACATAAGTTATTATCATTTTGGAAAAAATAAACATTTCTATATATTGTTTTTAGAATACTGAAAGCTATTCTAAAAAAGGATATGGCTGTAATTTTAACAAAATTAAATTTTTTCACGTTTCATTTAAATCAATAAAACCGTTTATAGAATCTGATAAATATGGAAAGTGATTTCTTCATTATTAAATTAGGAAACACCTACTTGAGAATGTTAACATGCATAAATATATTTACAATAGATATGCACAAACTGAAAAAGCTCAAACATGTTTGCATATTAAGAAATTTGGCTAAAATATCTTGCACCACTTTATACTACCTTATTAAAATCCTATTAGTCTGAAAGTACTTCCCCTGATTTCAAAATAATGCTTCAATACTTGTTTATTGCATGGCTGAAAGATATATAATTATAGAATAGCAGTTTTTCATATGTCTTGGAGTCAGAAAGCTGCGCAATCTGGAGTAGAATGGAGAACTCTTGCTTTCTAATCCAAATCTGTCTTCTACAAGAACTGTAAGTGAAATTTTATATTCTCTGCTTTTTGTTTCCATAAACGTGGCCCTCTGCCATATTCTTACAAGACTACAAGTGCACAATCTTTTCAGTGACTTTGCCTGATTCGTTATTTTTAATCTCACTCATAGAAGCATGGTCATTAAAAAGAAAAAGACACAATTGTCTTAGTCACTTTCCTTTTTGTTGAAATAAAATCCCCAAAGGTTACAGCTTACAGGAGAAGAGGTTTATTTGAACACGTGGTTTAGTCAGGTCAGCCAGCTCCAAGGCCAAACAGTATAGCAGAAGGACATAGTGGGATTAAAACCTGCTTACCTAACGGCAGCCTGGAGACAGAAAGCAAGGCAGGACCCGGGGACATGGATACACACTTCCGGGTCATATGCCCAGTGACCTGTTCCAACCAGACCCTGTCTGTGGGCAGGAAGGTAGCCATAACTGGTCCAGTGATTCATCACTTGTCAGGAGCCCCCATCTACGATGGCATGAGACCTCCGGGGAGGTGCTGGATCCAAATCATAACAACCTCTCACCATTTCTGTGCTTGACCTGATTGACCTTCATTATGCAGCCTTCATCTCCATCCTGGCAAAATGTCCTCAGCCTCTTTATTTTTTGTCTTATCAATTGCTTCGTTATTCACGCTAATGGTTCTTTTCTCTCAGACTTACACATATTATTCAACATTTTCAGTCCGAACACTTTAGGAAGTGCCATTTCTTCTCCACAATTATATAGTGTTGCTTATATTTAAAGTCAAATTCTCTACTGGGTTGTTTTATTTGACTGTTATCACATTTTGCATTCTCTTAAATAACCCCCTCATTTCTGTCTCCCATTCTTCTAAAACAGTCAGGAGTAGCTCAGATACTCAAATGTAATAAACATTTTAGGGTGATCTCATGTGAGCACTAAATTAAAATAACAAAGGTGATCATGTCTTTAATCTCTAGACATGTTAGTCTATTTACTATCACGACATCAAGGTCCTTGTTTTCTGTGTAATTTTCCCTTCTTTATTATGCCAGATTGTGTTTTTGTTCATAGTACTCCTTAAAACTTGTTGCTGAACTTTGGTCAGATTGTCACTTTAGAGTAGTCATCTCTTTTTTGTGGCTTAAAATATCACATTTATTCTGTGACATTAAAATAGTCAAATTATGTTTCCGGTCCACATATTTTTACTTTTAAAATTCCAGGCCTAGGTATCTGACTATTTCTTGCCATTTCCATTTGGAAGTTTTACAAGGGTGTTAAAATTTTATGTGCATCAAATTGAACTATTATTCTTCTCTAGATAGAAAAAGTACTTTTTCCTCTTATTGTAATAAGCAACATTTCTACCCCCATAGTTTTGGTAAGGAACTTTGACACCATCCTAAATTACACAGTTCATCCTGAACAGTATCCATCCCAACTTCCAAATTTATCTGAAATCTCTGCATTCCCCTACTGCTTTCCTTCTCATTTAAAATTTTTCTATCTTGACATCTTTGCTATTTTAAATTAGACATTACTTTGTCATGGAGAACTAGCCTATGTGATGAAAAAAGTCCGGCCATATCCATAGTCACTACCCAATAGATGCCAATAGCACACCTGCCCCTTCACGTTTTGACAATTAAGAAAGTCTCTAAACATTGCCCAGGAGTGAGCATAGCAAAGACAGCCCTGGAGGAGAACCACTGCTATAATCCAAGGTAGTCTTTTTTTCTTCACTGGGCCACTCAAAAGGGCTCCAAGTTTGCCTATTTCTCTTTTAAAATTTATTTCCTTGAATGTTTTCTGTATGCTCTTTTCTGATCCTCTTAAAACTAAAAGCTGGCTATAGTTCTCTCCTGACTAAAAGTTTCTGATTGCTTTTTACTATCTGTGAGATAAAACAGTATGCTTCTAGATGGACTACAAAATTTTGGGATTATGCCCTTGCTCATGTCTCCAGCTTTATCTTCTTGCTGTAGTCTTTTTCTCTGATAAGTACACTGACCTTTGTTCTGAAATAAAATATTTCACGCTTTTTTCTCCTATAAAGCATACTGTTCTCTTTCCCTGAATGTTTTTTCTTTCCCTGAGCTAAGATAATGCTTTCCTCACTTTGTGGTCACCATTATCCCAAGATAAATGAATTTTTTCTATTGTAATTTCTCATCATTTGTATACTTAATCCTATAGTTTCATTTGCATTTTTTCCTACCCTCTGTATTAGAGCAGTGTTACTCAAACAAGCCAGTCCATAATAAGTTACTGACTTGGCAATGTGATAAGTTGTGTATATCAACATGCAAATGAATGCATTGCTTATTTCATTAATAAACATAGCATGAATGCAATCATGGTTAAGATCACTGGTTTATCCTGATCCTTGAGGCAGTCCTTGAGTGACACACCTCTAAACTGACGTCACAAAACGAGGATGATAAGCAAGCGATAATTGTTAATTTTTACTTAACATTGCATCCTCAGTTCAAAGGAAATGGAAGTTAATAGTTGTTGATTAAAGATGTTTAATGTTAAATTTAAAAATTATTGAGTTTATTATCACTTAATATCACCTGTCTTCTCTGCAGCCCTCTATTTTGTTGTTTGGCATGTGTGTGTGTGTGTGTGTGTGTGTGTGTGTGTGCTGTTTCATTACAACCTTTGCATGCTCCATAATGGTAAACCCAGCGACATCTCAACTGCTCTTATAATCAGACACATCTGGGACAGACCCGCTTCAATTTCTTTGCATCCCATATGCATAGTGTATCATCTATGGACTTTGGAAAGCAAGAACCTTGGGGATGTCTGTGACCTCCTCTTCCTCTTCTGCCTCTTCACTCAGATCAGCTGACTGCCATGCTACCTGTAAATCATATTAAAAATCTTTTCATTCCTCTGCAGATTTCATGCTTACTTCAGATTTTTTTATTCTGCTACCACAGGTGGTCACCCCTGTACCCCAAGACTTTGTCTTGTCTACCTCGATTCTGTTTCTTATGCATTTCTAAGAGTGGTCTGTCTAAAAATGTATGTTAACCTTTTCCAACTCAAATTTAATTTTCCAAATATTATATGCAAGCTTGTGTATTACCTGTGTCTCAATTATGTTGTGCTTGGAGACTCTGCTGCCTGATTTTAAATTTAAAACATTTTGTATTGTTTCACCTGGGCTGAAGACTTAAAGCCAATAGGGTAAGTCAGGCAATGAAATCTTCTCTCAAATTCAGCCCTGAGCAAAGTGTATTAAGAAAGAAGAGGTGAAAGACACAGCTGGAGAGAGAGATGTAGGTGCTAGATAGCAATGAGCAGATCAAGCTGTGGTAAGGATGTGGATATTTTTCTGAGATCCACAAAACTCTTAAAGCTCAAATCAACTGACCAAAGAAACAGTTCACTTTTTAGAACCAACTTGGTGGTAACTCATAACATGTTCTATTCTCTTTAGACATAATCGTATTATTTAGGTTAATGAAAATGGTGTATATTCTTTTCTTATGTTTAGTGTAGATAATACTTCTACCTTCTACTCTGTAAATCAGTGCTTTTGCTTATAGGGTTTTGTCTGGGAGTACAATTTGGGTTATTATACAATCAACAGTTTGCTACATTTTCTATCATCCAAAGGATCTCTTGTCTACAAATCACCTGCCTATCTTCATTGGTTTCAATAAGGGAACACAAATCTATAGAAATGAGGGAATATTTACACACAAATGCAGAGATAATTAGATCAAATTTTCTTCTAGATCAATGACTTTCCCTATACTATGAAGAAGACTGTATTGAAAGATCACACACAGGATTAAAAGTAGGTCCTATGTTAAAACCTAGGCAGTGTGATTTGAAAAAGTGCATTCTTAACCATAATGGTTTAACTTTGTTACATAAATATTGGGTGTTAAATACCAGGAACACATGTAGAGTGACATGAGAAGAATGCTAAGGATTGAACTTTGAATAAACCTGAGTTTAGGGAACAGGGGGAGGAAGAAAATCAACAAAAGAATGAGAAGGAAGAGCCAGTGAAGGAGAAAATCAAGTTAAAATTATATAAAAAATAAAGGAAAGCTGTCAAATGTATCCAATGTTAGAAAAAAGCAAATTTTATGTTCTTACTTCATCTTGAGCAAGCTATTACTCTCTCTCAGTGTGTGTGTGTATGTGTGTGTGTTTAAATTTGGAAAGAGCCACTGTTTCAACAATGCTTGGTGCATGGAAGATACAAAATAGGTATTTGTTAGAGTAATCCATCTTGTATGAACTCTTGGGAATGTTCATGTGGAAGAAATCTATTTCAAATCAATTCCGCAAGTACACATTAAGTATAAGCGTACAGTAGGCAATAAGGATTGGGAGATGACTATTGTTGGATCCATACATAAAGAAATTATGACCTGATCTGTCTCTGCAGAGTGAGTAGAAGAATATTAGGACAAGATAAATGATTTTAAAGTGTGTCATTTTTCCATCATATTTAGTCACTTTTTTTTATTCTAAAAGACAAAGCTATTGTACAATGTTTCATAGAGTATTAATTTCTTTACATTTAAATGCTTTGAATCCTTTTAACCTATAAGAATGTTCTTGTTAGAAAGTATTTTACATGATAGACTTTTTTTTCTATTGATATTAATGTATTTCCCGTGTTCTGGAATGATACTTGTTTTGTAAAATTAGCAACCAAAACTATCTAAACAGTAATTCATTATATTAAAAATACAACCTCAGTAACCAGTAATGCTAAGGGAAACCTATTTTGTTTAAAATCTATGACATTTTGGTTTATTAAATAGCAATATGTCTTCTGTCATAGAATAACAGGAAGTAACCTCATTAACTTTCCGTTAATGGAATTATTTTGCAATTTGATGTATAAGACTCCACGGTCCTAACTCTGATCATTCTCTAAGGACAGCAGAACAAGTTTCTGCAAGAGAATCTGGGCAGTTGGTGGCCATTCCTTTCTCAAAACAAGGCTTGCACTAAGTGGGTTTGATGAAAAACAACATTTCCTATCAGAGTAGGAAAAGACAAAAAACTTATAGAAGCCAGGCCTGTAGAATGATCCTGAATGAGTTGACAGGTTGTCCCCAGTAGACAAATAGTTTGAGTGGTAGGAAGCTGTGTCTATAAATCAAGTTCAGGGTCTGCAATGTGAAGATGAGAATCTATCAAATTTATAGCACAGAGAACTTCCTAAGAAAGAGACATGGTTGGCAGATGTTGGTGGATTCCAGTGAGACTTCTCCTCTTGAAGGTTACTACAGGAACACAGGCCAGTGAGGTAGACCAATCCACTAGAGTAACTGGAGATCAGACTGCTTGCCCCAGGAATCCTGTGAGGAAACAGGAAGAGACCTTTCAGGCACAGCAATTGTAATGTGCTGTCGCCCTATGTGGTGCATTTGTTGTTGGTGTCAAACGCTGGCCTCAGGCCCATGTACTTTCACCCCAGTATTGTGACTTTCTTGATAACCATCTTCACTATCTTTTAGCACTGTAATTTACATAAGAACATGTCCTTAGCGTGATTTTCAATTGAATAGATTAAATGCATCATAAATATGCACATTTGCATTTTAAAGCCCCAAGCTAGTTTATTGTTCTGTTGTAGATTTCGGATGATTGCTGCATATTTAAAACAGTTGTTCCTCATTGCCAGCTTCAATTACAGCAGACAGGATCACTTACTGGATGTTGAGATTCAAATCTTTCTTCCTCCCTACTTCCTTTGTTATATTTCACTGGGATTCTTTTCTCAGTCTTTCCTAATATGGCTTGCCACATTGAAAAGCGTGGGCTTCCATTCAGTAACAACTAATATTGTATGCATGATATAATCAAAGATATAATTGTACCTTTATGATATGGCATATGAATCAAATGAGTATTGTGGAGAAATAATTCTATTTGGTTCTCTTCACCATCAGGATGAGTCTCATATAAGTAGACTTAAATTATATTAGCTAAGAAGATGGAAACTCCTACCCAAATACTTTAAAAAGTAATCTACTATCAAATTTATAGAGTGTAAATTTTTAATGACTCCTTAGGGGCTGTGTTTATACACTGTACAGCAAACACCAAATTATTTTCTTCAAGCACGTTGAAAATTGCTGAATAAATAAAAGTTCCTGAGCAGTGTTACAGATCATCCCATTTCCGTATTGAATGAGAATGTGCATTACATCCAAAGCTGGCCCTAGCTACAGCAATGAGATGCTTCAGCGATGAGCACACACTGATGAGGAACAGAGCTAATAGATTGCAGGACAAATGATAGAAAAAGCCTTACAGGGATGGTGAATTAAATAACATCAGGAAAAGTATATATTGTAAAGAAAGTACATTGAAAGACATTGACATATTTATGATGTTACGGAGAAAATGGAGTATGCTAGTGTGTGTTGTAGTAGGTACATAAAATGTTTATAACTTGAGAAAATGAATATTTAGTTGTTGGATACATATAAGAATATGTTTATGGCTCATCCAACCAGAGAGTTAGGTCAAAGCATTCATGAACAGTTATTTTTTGGTCATAAATTGCGTATATTTAGAGTCTAATGATAGTTAACGTTTATAGAATCTTTCTGTAATCAGAGAGCTCTTCTAGCAGCTATACCTATCTTAACATTTTTTCTCATATCGCCATGTGATATAAACACCATCATTTTCTTTCTTTTACATTTAAAGAAATTGAATTTTTGAGAGCCTCTATACTATGCAGAAAACAAATAAGCATAGTGTTAGAGCTAGAGATTCAGAAATATGTAGTTTCTGGTTTCTTATAGACTCAAATGCTTAGGCAACTTAATTGGACTTACTCTTTTAAAAGACAGATTACAATCCATATCATTTAATTGTTTAACTCAGAAGAAATGATTCTAAAGCACAGAAACTCAGAAGATATAATAGGTGGGAAAGCTAAACTGAGGACCCTGCTTCCAATAGTCTGATGATCCTTAATCCTGTTACCTGGAGGGTAGCACAGGAGCTGGGGCATAAATCAGATGTCAGTTTAATAGATGAAGCCGCTCTAATGCTTAGTGAAGTAGATCTCTTTGATTGGATCCTGACCTAGATCCTCAATCTCCCAAACTTGGCAAAGGCTTAAATAAACTGAGATAAACGGTATGATTTTAGGGCTCCAGGAGGGTCAAAACACTTTAGCAGAGTTTAAGACTCTGAGGGTTATGACAAAGACTTCTCTGGACCGCCCATTTTTATTAGGTCCAAAACAAAGGGCAGGGAAACTGAGAAAAGTGCGGGAAAAGAGCAGGACCTTGAGAATCACTTCAAAGACTTCACCAAGCAGTAAATTACGCTAATTTAGGAGAACCATCTTATCTCCAGGATGACATTTATGATAGGAGTGTGACTGCAAGAGTGAGATTCCTTCAGCTGCAGTCTCTATTTACCTAATTAGTGCTGGAGCAAGGTATCTGCAGCTGTAGCCTTATCTTGCCCTTTGAGGTATCTCTGGCCTCACAGGCCACTGCAGACCTCGGCCAGGACCAGTGATTCATAGAGGTTCCCTTACTATGTATCAGCTCCAGTCACTAGGCAAGGGCCAAGGCCTAGGACAGACTCACAGATAAACATAGAAAGCCAATGAGCTAGTTTTAAATTCTCCTTAGAGTCCTTTCATAGTGGTCTCCACCAATTCTTCATTTTTGTCCAATGGGCTTCACTCTTACACATTCTACACCCACCATGAGAAAGAGTTACAGAGTACATAATCAGTTCCAGTTTCCTGAGGATGTCTAACCATTTACACACTGGCCTTTTTTGGACAGTATCAAGTGAACATTTTTAGAATAATTGTCCTTCATTTTCTATCCACATCAGAAAGGCGGTTAAGTTCAGAGGTGAAGATATTTATTGCTGGTTCTTATTCATACTGAGGTTCACAATTATTTATGACCAATATTCTGTTTGTACTTAAATCTGATAGAGTATCAATTGATACTGTTAGTGTCAGGAATAAGGAACTACACTGGTGGCATAATTCAGTTTTCACTGTTAGTAGTATGAAAATTTTCAGTGGTTCTTTTGATATACTGCTATTAGTCATAGCTCTGTATTTCAGCAGACAAAAGAGCCCTTAAAGAATATTTATGCAGCTGAGTGTAATAGTGTGTGCGTGTAATCCCAACACAGGGGAGGCAGTGGCCGGATCACTGTGAGTTTGAGGCCTACTTGGGCTGCATAATGAGACCAAGTCCAGTCTGAAATGCAGAGGGAAACCTTGTCTCCAAAAGACAAAAATAAATAAATAAATGAATAAATAAATAACGAAAAAAGAACTTTTGTGAATTATTGACTTGTTTTATTTTGACCCAAAATAACAATCAGTAAAGATTTAGGACAGAAAATAATTTAATCACTAACTCTAACTTTGACAACAAAATTATTTTCATCCATTATTTGTATCCAGTCATTTTTGTATATGTTTCAAAGAGTGAAGTTTTATTTTAATCTCAGTAATGCTGACCACATTCTACTAGCGGTTTCTCCTGCTTACCAAAAGGAGACTGACATGTGACAATAATTGTTAAAAATGTGATAATCCTATCACATGTCAAAACACAGGAATCTGAAGTATATCACCTTCAAGAAATATAAAATACAAAAATTTTTACCTTATATTTCATAATTCTCACATATATTCTTTTTAGGACCCCTATAAATTAACACCTATATTCTTTTTCAGATAAAAAGTATAAAAATCTCTTAAGTAGATTGTTAAAATTAGTTTATTAAAAACTTATAAACCAGTGAGACTAACTCTATTTGCAAGTATTTTGTTACCCAACCATACCACCTACATTTTTAAAGTCTCCTAACACTAACAACTCATGAAGAACAATGCATGGTACAGATGAGATAAAGTTCTATTATTGTGGTTTTAATACTTGTCATTCCTCAGATAATAAGTCAAACAAGGACAGGATATGGACATTTCAGGCAAACAACTAGAACACATGACAAAATGTAAGAAGTAGGATCAAAAATGCAAGTTATTTTACAATTCATAATCCTGTTCCTTCCTTGTCCATAATTGAAAATGAAAAAGTTGCTGAGCAGAATACCAGCATCAGTGCAAGTGGATGAGCTGTGCAGAGAGTTCCTTTCCCTTTGTTGACAATCGATTAAGAGAGCATTAATATGGCCTTCTCCCAGAATGAAGTCTGCAGCTGCCGAGGATGTGCTAAATGTTCTCTGATGAGTCTCCCTGTCCTGCCTAGTGTAGTAACACACCGTAGAAAATTGCCCTAAAATTGGTGAAGTTGAAGTGTTTTTCAAATTCATTTCATAAGCTGGAAAATATGAAGACCAAGTGACACCGCTTCACCTTGCAATTTCCACAGGACACAGAAAATGAAGCCCTTGGAATCAATTTTATGATCAAGACATTAACCTCAGCAGCCATTTGGTCAACCAGCAGAATAAGCTGTTAAAAATACAGAATCAGCCATTTTTACTTCTTTTATAGAATTACAAGTGTGATAAAGCTTCCCTTGCAATTACATGACTAGAGTTATTTTGTTGATAAAACACAAAAAGAGTAGGTGTAGGAGAGAAATCTCAATGCTGTCCCATGCAGAAATTCCCTGAAATGAGAGCAACAGCTCATTGCTTTGAAAACAGAATTGATTAAAATTGATTTTGACTAAAAATTATACTATTCTCTGCCTCAGACACTTGGAAAAACCAGTGTTAGTCTCTTTCAAACTTTTTTCTCAGTAAGCAAAAAACCCTATAGTCCTTTTAGCTTTTCAAAAATTTGTCTATTGTTTGTTTTGTTCTGTTTTTGCAGAGTCACAATGCCTTTGAATGTATTAAAATAATCAAAAACAAACTCTTAAAGGGAATTAACTTGGTTAACTTGCTTTGTCAAATGCTAAACATACAGCTACACTATGTACCTGACCTATCGAGTGCATTAGACCATCCCTCCAACCAGCTAACATTGGGAAGAGGAGTTTTAGATGTTTGGGGTCATAGAACAATGTACTAATCCCATCAGGCAGCAAAGTAGAGAATGTAGGGAAATTTATAAATTCTGATAGACATGGGAGGAAAAAATCTTTGAACAAATTGATGTTTTTTTACTATCTCTTGAAGAAAGTAAATTTATTGGTTTTGCTTATTTATGTGTTCATTCATTGTAGTAAGAATGCAAAGATTACTTTCTTGGAAAGTTTTAAGTACACAGTAAAGTATTTTTAACTCTAGTCTTCATACTCCATTTTAGATCCACAGAATTTGTTTGTCTTAATATTAAAGGTTTGTATTCTTTTGCTGTACCTCTCCATTTCCCCCATTTTTTTTTTTTTTTTGGACCTTGGTAAGTACCAGTCTACTCTTATTAATTTGACTATTTTAGATTCTGCAGAGGAAAACAGCACGATGATTGTCTTCTTGTGTCTTTATTTCGCTTGGTGTAACATCTTCAAGTTTTGTCTGATGTTTGCTTCAGCTTGAGAAAAGCAGAACATCATCACATGGAGGTAACGATATGTTTAATTGGTCTTTTCTCAGGCCACTACTCACCACTCAACTCAGATGCTTTCCTACTGTCTAGTATTGCTTCCTAGGATAATCAAGATTCACAATTTCTAAAACTTAATTGTTGTGGTCAGAGTTCACAGGGGAATAGATTTAACATAGGACATGTATTTATAGGAGTATTTTTTAACATTCACCCCAAGTGTCAAATACAGAATAGTACAAGAGATCTGTCCACACATTAGAGAACCAAAGAAGCCAGCTGAGGGCCTGGACCCCATGGTAATGTCCTCCATGAATCCAGCTAGAGGCCTAGAGCCCACAACAATATGTCATGCATGTCTGTATCAAGGATCTGCACTGGGATGGCCCAAAGGTCAGTGGTGAAAGCTGAAAAGTCTGTGCCAGCAGGCTGCGAAATCTGCACTAGAGCCAGGATGTGATGCTCAAGGTAAGGACCAGAGCTCCTCCAAAGAGAACTGTAGCCGTCCTCAGAAACAGCAAGGATCTTAGTTCCTCTTCTGACAAGAATGACTGAGTTCATGTCAGTAAAACCAGCATGACCAGCTTCTCCAGGAGAATCAACAGCACCATCTTCCCCTCCAGGTCTCTTGTTATGATGTTGCCAATAGTCCTCAGGTGGGCCTTCCATACCCAGCACCATGCTGACTCAGTGCAGCTGGGCATTACAAGTAGACCATTAGTTAATCCACCACATTATTGGACTACTTTAAATAATATTTTATGAACATAAAAACACAAAATATGTGGTCCATATTCAGATTCCTTATTACTATCAACTGAACATTTGGTCTCTGATGTTGTCATGCATATGTCAGCTCTGGTAGTTCTGCTGCCTCTGTGATTTATGTTAGAAGATTCTAGTTTCCAGGAAGTTCTCCTTGGCTGTGTTACTGTGACCCCTTTAACTCTGACTTCTCAAATGTTCCTTCACCACTGTTTGCTCATTGCACATTACTTAAAGAAGAATTAGTAGTCTACCATCACTGCTAATGGCAGTAGTCAGACTCCACGGAAGCCTTTTGTCTTCCTTGTAAATATTTCAATCGCCTGTTTGCACCACAGTCTGAGTCAGTGCTCCACGATGACACATTTTTATTAACTATAACTCTTTGGTTGAGAATCTCAGAAATTTTATTTTATTTTAATTATTTTACGCCAAAAGGGGCATTTATTGGCCAACATATTCAACATATATAGGAATAACTAAAGTTGACTTTAAGGGATGACAGGAAACAGAAAATTCTGTACCACCAGGAATTCCTGGCTTTGTCCTTCTCTTCTATTTTTCTTTGTTTTGTCACTGAGGACGTTACTGCACACAAAACAACCACATCTCTGTGTTTCCACAGCTCTAAACTTAGCTCACTATTATCTCAGTGTAAGAGAAGTATCCTCTTTTCTCACAAAAATTTTTATGACTCTTCAGGAAAAGGTGTTAGGGAGGACAAATCAATAAGCAATCGTGGAGCACAATGTGGGGGAGTGAAGATCTTTGATAATTATTCTAGCACTCATAGAAACTTACTACAAAATATGTCATGATCTAAATTTTTATAACACACTTGATCGCTAAAATAATGTACTCAAATTGAAATGAGCATAGAAGGTTTACTGCTCAGATCTGAATGCCATCCAGAGACAATTTAATTTTTGTCTCACTCTTAAGCTCAGCAATGGATCCCAAGGAGAATAAGGGAGGCTATAGGACTCAAAATATTAAAAGTGATGCAATCTTCTCATTCAATGCAAAACTCACTAAGATATTTATCTAATTTTGGAGGGAATCAAACTAAAAAAAAACTCTATTTATAATCATCCTAGATACAGTCAGCCCTCCATGTCTGTGGTACCACATCATGGATTCAACCAGGAGTGGGACTGAAAATAGTTGAATAAAATGTACATACCGGACATACACAGACCTTTATTGATAATTATTCTCTGAAATTTAGTAAAACTCCTTATATTATATTAAGTGTTGTGAGTAACCCTAGAAATGATTTAAGGTATAGAAAGATATATGCATATGGTATATACAATTTTACCCTAATTTATTTAAGGTATTTTAATTTCCATAGAATTTAGTATCTCAGAGGAAATCCTGGACCTATTCCCCCATAGATACAGAGGGAAGACAGTATAGATTTCTCAGAAAAACTACAAATACAGTTTCCTGAAACTATTACTCAGCTTTAATCACTAAGTCAATCTGTCCCTTCTTTTTCTCTCTGTGTTTCTCTTTGACATACAAAATAATGCATTTCCTCAGGTATCTAAAGATAACCATAGTACCCTCCAGCACCTGGCACATTTTGTTTTCTCTTTTTTATGCCAATATACCAGATTTATTTTAATGCTTTATGTAAAATATTTTATAAATATTTCATCACCTACTTGATATTTTCTGGGAAAACTATTGTTTAGAAAACATAAATTCTAAACCAAATATCATTGTTGGCATAAATTGTTCTCTCTGTCAAGAGTGTTCTCAGTAATGTGGCTCAGGCTGCCCCAGCTATGATGGTGTAACCCATGCTCTTGTTTCTTCTTAGACAGCAGACTGCCCAGAAGCGTGACTTTACCCCACATGGCTGCCATTTCCTTGGGAAAGAGATTTTCTAGGGAAGGTACCTAGAAAACCTGGAGCCCCAAACACAAATCACAAGTCAAGCTTTGGAAATCAACGAAGGACAGTGGACGCATATTGGATGCACAGAAGAATGAGTTTATTAGCTCAGATATATATTTCATAAGAAGAATTTAAGTACTAATGAATCACTTGTTTTGAAAGTTACAGATATTTGAATCTATTCATTAATTTTATAGCTTGATATGTCAACTAAAACTAAGTCAAGTGAGACATGTGGTTTAAAAATTCTGGAATTCAACAAGTTGATCTCCAGAAGCCTGATCCACAGGTTGGTCTATAACAGGGAGATTGGAAGTTTCTAGTAACCGAGTAGGATGGGCTGCAAAACCCAGAGCCATAGGTCAGGGAAGGGAAGGCACGGACTCCGTAACTCAGGGGTCTGAAGCCACTGAAGCCACAGCCTGAGGAATAGCAGCTCCTTGACCCATACCCCATGGAGTGGCAGCTGCTGGACCCAAAGCCCAGAGATCCAGAGTAAGTCCCCTGGCAGGGACTGCAGAACGCAGAGGGCCTTGGACGGTAGCAGGACGTCTGGCAGGGCCTGGACAGCACACAGGACCTCCGGCAGCTGGTGGGCTCACAGAAGGTTTCCTGACAGCCACTGTAGAGCGAGGAGCCCAGCTGGTAGCTGGTGGGAGACTGGAGATCAGCGCTGTAGACCAGGTTGCTGGGGTAGGAAGAGCCGCAGGAGGAGGCTGGGAGTTGCAGGTAGCCCCCACAGGAGCGGGAGGAGAAGTTTCCAGAGGAGCAGCCGTAGGACATGTTGGCAGGTGTGAGTTCAGCTGAGTGTAACTAACGAGAAGGCTCTTTGAGATTCAATGTCACAGTCTGGGCTTCAGGTTATATATACACTGGTCCTTGGGTGTGTCCACATTCCAGGTGCTGAATTCTCCTCCCCTGCCATTTATACGAGAATGTTTCTGTATATTATTTAATTTGTCATATGTTCACATATTTAATTGCACTTTAATCGCTGGTAAACTTAGGAGGAAGCCACACAGTTTCCCCCAGAATTTGTTGTGGTTTGACCTTCAGTGTTATAGTTCATGACATTTCTGAATATCTTCTCCTTATTTTCAATGTGCACACAAAATCTTTGTCCTAATAAAAGATTATGTAAATCCTTTCTTTATTTCCATTGTTACCAAGAGCATCAATGGTTACTATTCAAAATAATTTGTCCCTTTTTTTCAGAAGCACCTTCTAATGCCTTTATATAAATACTAAATTTATTCAATAATCTCAGCAGTTGTCAGTAAATTCTTTTTTCCTAGCCTGAGTTGGGGGTAAGAATTAGCAAATGTAGCATCATTCTCACTCTTGGTGCTCCTTTTGATGAAATTCCCCAAACAAGAGCCTCTGTAGGCCCTGCTCACCTCGGAATGAATAAATGTTAGCCTTTTAGTGTGACATTAAAGAGAAGTGTCTTCATATACTTTCCTTGAGTTTCTTTTTCGGTTTAGGCTCACATCCTCTATTAACTCATAGTATTTAAAAAACATTTTATTTAAATATTTTTTGTTTGAAGGACAGATTCTTAGCTGCAATTATTAATAGATACTAAGATAACATTTTAGGGCTGAATTTTCTAATGATACTAACTTGAATTATTAGGCTTACATGGCTATTCAAAGAAAATGTGGTAAAATATCATATTACATTTTATTTTCCTTCACATCTATTCATGGAAGAATTACATCTCAGAGACATTTAGTAACTTCTACCCCCAGTATCTCAATAAGACAGAAACAAGAGTGCGTCTTTAACTTTGGTTTCCTTATAGAGACTTAAGTTGCCAATGTTCTGCGAATTTCAAAGCAAATGCAACTTTGATTTATCATAGAAAATAACCTACTAATCTTATTTTTGCTAAGATATAAAAGCCTAATAAAGCCTTGTTTATCTTCTATAAGAATATTTGCATTGAAAAGTATTCAGTGGGAAAATAAAATTCATCAATGTTCTTTATACATTTCAAGCATAGTTCATCCTTCTGCCCAAGATAAAGGAAGACTTGAAAATCCATACATAGATTAACAGAGGACAAAAGATTTCCTATTAACTTTGTACTCATTCTTATTTTGAACCTGGCATTTTATTTGGTTTAACTAAGGGAAGTGGCATTCACAATCGCTGAAATGAAAACCTCTTTAACTACCTAGAAATTAACGTGCTTTATTTCCAAGCCCCGAACGCTTCTGAGCACTTAGTTTCTTTGTTTTATGATTATCTCTGTCCTGCAGGATCCTAAGTGTGGCATGCATCACATGAAATGCTCTTGTGCAATACTTAAACCATCACTCTGATTCACCGAAGTAAAATAAGCTGTGCTTTATGAATGGGCACCTATTAAATTTTCTAAAGAAACGTATGCCATCCCTAATTTATGACCTTTCATATTATGCTATCCTTAAAGTCATTTAAAATGGGAAGAATATATTTCTTCCTTCCTTCAAGGAGTCGATGCTGCTAAAGGGAAAAAAATTAATATACCGAACTTCTTACCTTTGCAAGCCAGCTCCCTACGTCAAAGAATAAGAATTAATTTTCTTTGACAATAAGTCTTCTAATTAACACACTCTCCACCCATTGCTAATTATATTAATATTTTTATTAGATTTATTTGTACATTTGATACAAATGCTACTGAACAACTCTTAAATGTTAATAAATATACCTTTCTGAATGAAAAATAAAAAGCAAATCAAAACGAGAATAACTTTACCAAGTCAGAAGTAGATGGAGGCAGTAGAACATTGTATTCTACTAAATAGGAATTTGTTCAAGAAAAAAAGTCACTGTGTGGCTAAGTCAGGGGAAACATGGAATATTAAAAACCTACCTTCCTTCCTGTGTTCCTTCCTCCTTCCTTCTTGTCTTCCCTCTCCTCTCTCCTTCCTTCTAAAATCACTCCTTTTCTCCTTTCTTTCTCTTTCTCTTTCTCTTTCTTTTTCTCTTTCTTTCTTTCTTTCTTTCTTTCTTTCTTTCTTTCTTTCTTTCTTTCTTTCTTTCTTTCTTCCTGTCATTTCTTTGTTTCAAAAATTGAAGAGTATCCATACCACACAGGAAAAATCAAGAGTACTTAGTAGCCACAGTGACTCATGATCTGGACTATTTGAAAAATAACTGTTTTTCTCTGTGCTCATGTCACTGTAACTCAGCCTTCCAGTAAAATTTAGAGATTTAGGAAACCTTTCAAATTATACGTACCTTCGGCAGTTGCAAAAATAGGAGAAATCTATATGCTTTGCCCCCTGTTCATTTTCTCCTTCATGTTCACCTTTCTCTGAGATCCTCAAAACTGCCCTCTCTAGACCTAGGAGAGCCTCTCATTGCTGGCTGTTTCTTGTAAAGCTCTTTCTTGTAAGAGCACCCTTAGCTGGATTTTCCTTTCCAAATACTTTCATCTTGGGAGATGGCAGGTGGGGTATTATGTGTTAAAATTCAGTGCTAAGAATGAACTGAAGGACATGAGGCAGCTAGAGGACTTGGTGGGCATCACTGGTCTGCTCTGGGCCTCTCCCCCACATATGAAGTCTGACCTGGGCTGCTGCTTGTTTGAGGTTCTTCTGCCTCAGTGTTTGTGAACCCCTGTGGCTGTAACACTTCTTATCTACTTAGATTGTCCTGAAGCACGGAGGCTGTGATGGTTTGTCTTTAGCACTCTATTACTCACAAATCTTATTTCAAATGAAAAGATTAGCATGGCTGCTTTCCAATAAATTCTGTTAACAGATTTGCCTGTTCTTACCCTCTCTAAGAAGTTACCTTTGCATTTATCCAAGTCAGTTTTAACAACAGGAATACAAAAAAATTACATAGAGTAACAGTGTAAGGTACCTCAGTAGCTACCAGTTGGTCATATTTATGTTCTCTCTGGTTCTTGCATTCTCTGATTTTCTAATCAAAGGGATAAAATACAGGCATCTGTCCCATGGGGTAACTTCATTCTAATTCTCTTTCCTGGCTTTGCTGACACTCTATAGTCGTGTATTTGTATCAAAATTTTAAGTAAATTGTTAATATTAATATATCTTTGTGTTTATCACTGGCATTACACCTTTAAGTACCAGTCACATTTCATAGCATTACAAGTATTAGTTCTTTTGATCTTCACAGACATCTTACGTGGTAAATGCTGTTTTATTATTATTTTATTAGTGAATAAGTTGAGACTCAAGCAGGATGACTTACTTATCCAAAGTCGCTTATGTAGTTGGTAGCAGAGGTGGGACTTGAATTAAGACTGACATCACTGTCAGAGTTTGTCATATTGTAAGTATGTATGGGCCAATCCCTCACTTTATCTGAATTTTTGTCCCTACCCTTGTGCAGTGTAAGGAATTACTGCGTGTACTCTCTAGCTTTGTGGGGTAGCTTCCTCCACAGAGTGTGAGGCTTTTGGAATTCATCCATGTCATTATATATTTCAAAGATTCAGTCTGTTTATTGCTAAATTATATTGTTTATGTTATAGAATTTGAGCATCTACTTAACAAGGAACAGACATTATTAAGATGTTCTCCATTTATAGATTATTGCAAACAAAACTGCTAGACATTCACATGCAATTAGTTTATGATGCATGAGAATTGCATTCATCCTGGAGAATTGGTGCCTACACACAAAGCACTTTCATCATTTCTGCTTCCCCTCCCCCAGTCCTCCCATCTCCATGTCCCCTGGCCATCTCCACAAACTTTCCTACCCTGTTTACTCTCATCTCTCTTACTTTGTTCTTTAAATTCTTTTAAGTTTTGGTTTTCATCTATAGAAAAGACCATGTGGTATTTAATCTATGTCTGACATATTTCACTTAGCATTATGGTCTCAGGATGCATCCATTTTCGATGCAAGTATTTTGGGGACATACATTTCCCATTTTCTTTGACAAAAGGCTGAGAGTTTTCTTACTGGTTTATATGATAATGGCCTGTTTAATATTATCAAAAGCAACCAAACTGTTTCCCACAGTGGCTGTAAGACTGAGAATTCCCAACAATGCATGAAACTTCTAGTTGTTCCACATCCTCATCAGCATGGGATATTATTATATAATTGCTACCCTGCTTATTATTGTAATTGACAATGTGATGCCCAATTGTGTTTTTAATTTGCCTAATGTAACATTCAATTATCATAAACATCCTCGTGCATTCTTTAACTTTCACATTTCTCCACTAGTTATATCCCTTCAAATCTTTGACATTTTTCTATTTAAGCTGCTTCCTTGTCTTCAAATTGTAAGAATTCTTCCTATGTACAAGATCCATGTCATATGTTAAATCAGAGTGTTTCTATCATTTCTATAGTAATTTATAACATACAAGCTCATTATTAAAGTTTGAGGAACAGATGTGTATACTTTTGATATATCAAATTTAGTCAAAAATCTCTCTTGGAGTATGAGAAGGTCAAGCTTTTTTTTTCTCCTTTCAACTATACAAATATCTCAGTATTGTTTGTGGAAATACTGCTCTTTTGCATATAATCTCCAAGAGACCCTTGTAAAAAGTCAACTGATCATATTTGTCTACATCTATTTCTGAAGTCACTGCTTTTCTTCCATTGACACATATGTTGGTACTTAGGCCAACACCATATGGATTTCATTACTATCATCTCTTTACAAGCTTTGAAGGCAGTTGGGAAATCTTCAAAAAATTGTGCTATATTTTGTTTTGCAAAGTGAAAGTCCTTTGCATTTCTGTGTAAATAGTTGAGTGATTTGACAATATTCATTTAAAAATATTTTTGGTTGATAATTTGATTGGAATTTTGACAGAGAATATTTTAAATCCAATGTATAGTCAGTTTTGAAAAATGGCATCTCAATAGTGAGTCTTATGATTTATACATGCATTTAAGCATTCTTTTATATCTCAACAATATATTCTAGATTTCATTTTATAAATTTTGCAGTCCTTATATATTTTATATTGCTGATATTTTAAGTGTATTTTAGAATTAACATTTCTATTACTTCATCATTTTTACAGAGAATTGTATTTTTCTGTATATTCGTCTTATATCTTGCAAATTTCCTTGTCAATTTTTGGTTCATAAAGATATTTCTAAATTATTTAACGTATTTAACATTTGCTCTCATGTTATCTACCAGAAAAGAAAATGTCCTTTGCTCCTTTAAAACACATAAGAGTTTTTCTTTGTTCTTATTGTAGTGGAATGAAGCTCCTGGGAGTTGAAAAGATCAAAGCGAGCATCCTTGCCTCGTCTTCCTTCAGAGGAAGCAGTTTTCATCTATACTTGATCTTAGCTGAAAAGCCAAGAAATGGTGAGACAGTTCTCTTCTAAAAGTTGCTTTTTGGAGGGAGGCAGGTTGAATTTTTCTGGATGCTTTCCCATGCATTTATTGAGACAATTACATATTTTTTTTCTTTTTTCTGTTGATATAAGTTGTATTTGTTCATTTTAAATGTCAATCCAATTTTGAACGTCCTGGGAAAACCTCCTTTGTCATGACCTACCATACTTTTAGAACATTGCTCAGTTAGATTTACCAATATTTTTTTTCTTTAGATCTTTGTGACTATTTTTATGAGACAAATTGGCTTAGATTATTTTAAATAATGCCAATGCATATGTCTTCATCAAGGTAATATTGATTTCATAATGTTAGTTGGGAAGATTTTATACTTCTTTTATTTTTGGTAAGCTTTTTTCTTGGTTACTTTTCTTTCATGGCTGGAACAAAATACCTGACACCCAAAATGAAGGAACAGTTTATTTAGCTTATAGATGTTGAAGGTTCCAGTCTATAAGCAGCTGGCTCCTGCCACTAGAGTAACCCTAGAAGACAGCAGCCAGTAAGAGGAGCCAGAAAAAAACGTGGGAGAACAAGGGTCTTCCTCTCCTTTATACTGTACACAGGCCAGACCCCTGCTCCAAGGTAGGTGTAGTACTCACAAAATCTCCTTTCCCTCCTCTTGTAAGGAATGAGGATATTTACAAAGTAAGAAGCCTAGCTCCCTGATAAGTCTCTTAAACTTCTCAACTTTTCAAGCTGACACAATGTATCAAATATAACAGCTTTATGTAGAATTGATGTTTACTGAAAATATTTTAAGTACTTTGCCAGTGTAGACATTTTACTTTGGAACTTTTTTCTCGTTGTTGAAAACTTATTAACTGTCTAGTCTTTCTTTATGGATACAGGACTATGTAGGCATCTGAATATTTTGAGTGGAGGCAGCTGATTTGGTTCTGCCCAGGATCCCCCTTTCCATCCATGCTATCACAGGGTCCAGCAACAGAACTTGAATCAATGTGCTAAGTCTGCAGAAACAACAGAAACACTGACATCCTCTTTTGCTACCTTAGGGAGCATGCAAGCCAGAAAGCAAAGCAAGTTCAATTATACTGGCTGGAGCACAAAATGAATCCAGAAAAATTGAAACCAACAACCTCATCTGGATGATTACAACCTTTTATGTTTTATTGTATGTTAATAATCTGAGCCGTAGTGTTATACTTTCTCAAATGTTTATTCAAAGAAAACGTCTGTCTCTTATCTTTACTAAAATATTTTAAGAAGCAAACATACTCTGACTGATGTTGATCTTGATGGTCTCAAACTAGGACACATGCTCCAGTGGAATGGAGCCCTCGCTGCTTCCTCTCATCGCTTTGCCTGGGGGAACACCTCTGCCTTCACATCTGACTGGTCCTCTGTGCTCCCCTCAGCGGTGTGTTACTGAGGTGGCAGAAAGTGGTGGCAGGTCTCCTCTGTGCACTTCAAATGGAGTTTATCACCTCAGAACTGGATGCTGAATGTCAGTGGGAGTCCTCGGTGTCCATCAGTTTGCTTCTCACTTTATATCACAGACTTTGCTGAGAGGCTTGAGATTGATTCAATCCACCTTCTCTTTCCAAAGCTTACTTGCAAATCTCCACCTGGAAAGACCTCAAAGGTGAGACAATTTCATCAAAAATTAAAATTTAGGGAAATAAAAATAGATAGTTACTAATTTTAACAGTGGAAAAACTCAAAATAAAATTAAATTTAAAAACACAGCCCTGCTGGGACTTGATCAAAGCACAGATATATTTAATAGACTTAGATGTTTCTAAACATATCAGAAAAATGTTAGTGTGGAAAACCTCAAAGTACAGTGCCTGGTTGGTTTCCTATACTGATAGAGATGATGTCTACAGAATGAAACAATACTGAATTATAGGGAGGTATTTGTCCACTACCTGTATGAGAGGCAGGACTGGAATTCTGAAAATCTCAACAGTTTCAGAATTCTAAGACTCTAACATAAAAATCAAGATCTGAAAGTTTAGTCTCCGTAAAGAATTTCCGTAAGACTATTGTCATTCAGTGTTGTTCTTCAGTTAGTTGTGAAGGAAAAAAAAAGATATTTCCTCTTTCGTACTATTCAAGGACATGATCAAATGGAGAGTGGATGCTAAAAGCAGACCAAAAGGAAAGCATTCATCTCTTGGAAAGAGTATTAGAAATCTTCTGAGATACAGGATCAATAGATTGTGTGTGTGTGTGTGTGTGTGTGTGTGTGTGTGTGTGTGTGTGTGCGTGCGCGCACGCGTGTACAGTAAGATTTAAGGAACTGCTTCAAACATTTATGGGGGCTGGCCAGTTTGAAATCAGCAAAGATGAGACAGTAGGAAATTCAGATAAAATTTGATTTTTCAGGTTTCAGTTCAAAACCAGAAGAAGACTGGTGGGTTTTCTAACACTGCAGTTTTGAGACTTCTTCTTCCTTAGGAAATTCTAATCTTTATTGTTGAAGACTCCAGCTGATAGAAAGAGGCCCAAACCTGTACAGAGGATTTTACTGAAAATTTTGTTATTTAAATGTTTGTATAATATCTAAGAAATTATTTTTACAGTAGCGTCTATATTGATGTTTGACAAATACTTAGCTAACATATTAGCACTTTGAAGTTAGCCATTGAAAATAGTTATTAAGAGATTACATGGTCTTGCAACTCAAGCATTAAAAGCTTGTCCCAAATAATTCTTTCATTTTCAATTTTCCTTCTACTATTTGCTTTTTTCTGATTTGTTATTATTTTATTCTGCTTCAGTAATACTTATGATATGGAGCTTGTAGATATCTCAGTCTTTCTGAGTCATTCCAGATTGAGGTACACTTAGAATAACAAGCTTTAAAATCTCAATAGCTCATAAAAGAAAAAAATTGGAATGCTCTCAACACAGTGGTTTGAAATGTAAAATAACACCTGACAAATGTATTCATCTTATTTATAAAAATGAATACTAGCAAACATTTGCAAACCATGCTATTTAAATTAAGCTAGGCTTACATATGCTTAATGCCTCATAATAATGGTGAGATTCTGTCAAAATCTATATAATAAAAGCCCAAATTGATTTCCCATTATAGTAAAGTGTTTATAATAATAATCTCTAGGACCCTTGGCTTTGAAACATGACACAATGAATCTTTCTGATAAGAAACCACATTTTGTTAAGTTTTTTTTCACTTAATATTGCAAACTACACTTGGCATAGAAAGTGAGTTTTCACTCATTTTATTTGTGAAAATTAACATTCTAATTATGAAGTCTTTGAAGTATGATTAATTCAATAAAGTAGTATGAAACACTCAGGGAGACCTTTGAAACTAGAAATCTACCTAGAAGTTTTCCTAGTTCTGATTCTCGTGATGGCTTATTTGCGTGTTTGCTGCAGTACTAGAGATTGAATCCAGGCTAAATGTCCTGTCTTCTTTATTTTTATTTTTTTTTTTTGGGACAGATTCTTGCTAATTTTCTCAGATTAGACTTGTATTTATACTCCTCCTGCCTCAGCTTCCCACACTGATCTAAATACATGTGTATATCATCACATTTGGCTCTTGTCCTTTATTTAAAAATTAAGTGAAATAGATTAGAGTGTGACAATTAATTCTGGAATAGAATGCAGAGTCTCAATTTCTTGTCTTAATATATTGTTAATGGTGAATGGTATTAACTATTTTATATGATTGAGCCATTTTGTTAAGTTTTACTGATGCTACATAAATTATCCATAGGCTGTGTTAAAACATATATGAACCTCCCAGGATGAATGTAATCAGTAGGTACTGCATACATGTACCAATAAATATTAAAGAAATTTTCAAATATCAATAATCTTAAAAAGTTTTTATATTCACCTTACAGATGATCTACGAAAACTAAAATTACATTCCCTTGTAATTTTATCTGAGTCTCCAGATCTGTTTTTCTTTCCTGTGATTCAGTTTTGTTGAAAATAAGTTTTAATTAGTTTATTGTCTAAGTATGCCCAACTCAAATTAGAAAAAATCAATATATCATGTGTATTTCAGGTTCATACCACCAGCCTGGGCTTCAAATGATACTAAGTGTGTTCTATATTCCATTGAAACCGCTTCCATCATGATCCTTTAGTCTCTTATAAATCTTTAGATCTTCCTTCTCTTGTGATTCAACTTAGCTATAGAAGTGAACTTGAAAATCTCCCTCAAATAATGCTTCCTTCGTGAAGCCTTTTTTTAGCTTTTCTTGGAAAAAAAAAAAAAAGTCTTCCCAAGTTCAAATATACTCATTAACTGACACTTTCCTGAGACTTGATTCTGATAGTAATGTCATTTTAGTTTCTAATTTACACACTACGGGAAGATAGATATTAGCATATAAAATCATATAAAGACTAGATCAGACTGCTAGCACTCAAAAACAAGATGATAGAAGAAAAAGTCAGGCACACCACATGGAGAAGTTGAGAAAGTTCAGCCCCCAAATTTCCCAGGGTAAAGAGAAGTTTTCTAGTTAAAGAAATATCAAAGCAAATGGATATGGAACAACATATGATTTAGATGAAAAGGAAAGAAAGTAATTAAACTCTTTTTTCCTATTCCCTCCCCTCCAATAAACTTATTAAACATGCTAATAAGTACAAGAGATTTTTTAAAAGGGCAAAAAATGAACCTGTGGGAAACCCTGCAATTGGCCCTCATCTTATGTTAAAAAGACAACAGGCATCTTAATGTTGAGTTTCTATGTAGTAGTTAAGTTTCTATCTTTTCTCACCTAGCCTGTCACATCTCCCTGTGGTTCCGCCCATACAGCGAACATGCTAAATAGCCTGATTTATGGGCCTCGTGCAGGAGACTCAAATTACCCTACAGCCCCTGGCCTGGTTAGAACTTCCCGCTGTTGCTAAGTTACCTGCTGACCTGTCAGAATCCAGCCCCTCCCCAATACCCTATACATTGGTTACTTTTTCCTTGAGTAAGCAAGAGGTGATTGGACTGACTTGTCTCCATTCTTCGCAGCTCTTGTCTCTTCTCATGCCCACCCCTCTCTAGGGTCTCCGTGGACTTACCTACCCGCAGGCGGGGACATGAACCAACACAGACTAAAAATTCCTGTATGAAATTTTACATATGTACCTCAGTACTCCTCAGAAACAACATTATTCTTCACATATAGAAACAAAGGCAACAATATTTACTTCTATAAGACCACCTGTTGTAAGGAATGGAGTTAAGGTTCAACCTCAGTCTTCCTCCATGTACAATCTTTCAATTTATTCTTTGACTCATGTATTCTATTTCTTTCATTTGTTTTAGTAACTGTGAGTTCTTTACACAGAGTAGATATCATTAATTTCAAATACATAAATTCATATAAAGATGCATAACTGAATAAATGAATGAAATTACTGCAGTCTGAGCAACCAATTAATAGCAAATGCAATGTCAAGTTCTCACCAACTCTGACTCATTTAGAAACTAAAATATAATTCTGGGTGATGAGAGCTGTTTTCTGAAATTAGGTTGAATTTGGATTGTGCTTTGTTGAGATAACAGTTCTCAAGTGGAATGGCTAGTACAGAAGAAATACCTATTTTAACACATTTCTTAATTGTGCTCTTTGCTTTATCTCACAAGGGACAGAGAGAAACTATTCATTATTTGGGCTTTTTACAAAGTACCTTCCTTGAGTATCCAGGTTTGGATAGAGACCAAATGACAAATGAGAAAAAGGAGACTAATTAAGAATCTAACCATGGCAATGGTTTCCATATCTGGGGCGCTGGACTGAGTGGTCTGCAGAAAGGCAATACTTTGTAGCTAAATGTGTTCCTTAGAGAAAGCAGGGTCAATGCATTCTTATGCCAAAGGAAACTGACTGAAGGCAACAGAACATATTAAAATAAATGTGGAGAAATTAGTGTCTGATTTCTATGCTCAGGTAATTATTTCCCAGTAAATTGACATCTTTCTATAATTTTGGGACACCATGGAAAGAGTAACAAAAAAAAATGAAAGACAAAGTATGCTCTAAGTAAAAGACAGCAAGGGGAAAAGCAAAAAGGAAGAGAGAGAAGAAAGGAGAGGTCAACTTAGAAGGCGAACCGGAGTGGGAAAGAATTTTAGAAGTTACAAATCACAAGCTTTATAGCATATTTTACTGATGGATGGAAAACATCCATTTGTGCTTGCAGATAGCTTCAGAAGTCTTCATTTTTTGTAAACAAAAAAAAAACCTCCTGAGTTAGTAGATTTTGAATTTCTTTCTTAGTTTAAAAAAAAAAAAATATATATATATATATATATATGACATCCACAAGTGTAACACACCGACCGGTGGACCTGCAAACAGAAGTTGTTTGGGAAGAAGGCAAGTGGTATTTTCCAAAGCAGTAGTAGGAATGCAACACAAGCTGGGATGATGGGAGAGACCCGGGTCTCCGGCTGGAAGACTGAAAACCGCAGAATCCGTAACTCTGAAGCAGCTGATGTAGAAATTCTATACGTGGACAAAGATTGACTGGAAGGTTCTTCAGCAGTCATCAGAATCTTGTTAGATGCTGAGCAGAGGAAGTCACCAAGGCTACTTAATTCTAGGATAAAAGGAGTCCTGTTTAACAGATGGAAGATGCATTTGCTTGTGGCGATGACATACAGAGAGTAATAAACGCAGGAAATTCATTTATTTTTATTTAAAGAAAGAAAGAGAAACAAGACAAAACAGAAAAAAAGGGTAGAAGTAGTACAGAACCTCAAAGAAAAATTTAATACTAAGAAATTACTAGTTGAGAAGCTACATATTGTCCTCTTAGAAATAGTTGTTCAAGTTACAAAATCAAAAGATCAAAGGTGGACAGATACACAGACATTGACAATGCAAATCATTCCATTCAATAATCTAATGAAAACTTAGTAATATGGTCATCTATCTTACACAATTAAACATACATATAGTTATATCCTTTAGAACACTTTCCTTCCCATTCATTTTTATAATATCTATTATGTATTTTGGATCTTATTACTCTTTCAGTTTTTTTTACACTAGAGAGACAATGTGATACATTTATTTCACTTATGAGAATAGTCTCAAGTTGCCTCTATTTCCCTATAAAGACCTCAAGATCATCCTTTTTTATAGCTGAGGAATACTCCATTATATAACAAAAAAACACATCTTTTTATCCACCCTGCAGTGGATGGGCATTTTGGTTGTTTCCAAGATTTAACTATCACAAATTGTGCTGCTATGAACATGGGTGCACATATATCACTGTGACATGACCTTTTCAGTTTTTCTGGGAAAATACCCAGGAGGGGAATACCTGGTTGAATGGAACTTCTAATCCTAGTTTGTTGAGGAATCTCCATACTGATTTCCACAGTGGTTCCACCAGTCTGCACTCCCACCAACAGTGGAGAAGTGTTCCTTTTTCCCCACAGCCTCGCCAACGTTTATTATCAGTTGATTTCTTGATGACAGCCATTATTTCTGCAGTGGGATGAAATCTCAATGCTGTTTTAATTTGCATTTCTTGAATGACCAGTGATGGTGAACATTTCTTCATATATTTATTTGCCATTTGTGTATCTTCATCTGAGAACTGTGTGTTCATCTCAGATGCTCATTTTTGAAAAGGGTCTTTGAACTAGGGGGTCTTGAGGTTTTTCAATTCTTTATATGCTTTGAATATAAGTCCTTTGTCTGAGGGATATTTGGCTAAAATTCTTTCCCATTCTGTGGGTTTTCTTTTCACTTTGTTGGTGATTTTCTTCGAAGAGCAAAACCTTTTCAATAAGAAGTGATCCCAGTTGTTAATCCTTTGAAGTATTTCCCATGCAGTTTGCATTTTGTTCATGAATTCTCTGCCTACCTCTATGTCTCCCAGTTTTCTACCTCTCTTGTCTTCCAATGGATTTAGTGTTTCTCTTTTAATATTTAGATCTTCGATCCATTTTGACTTTAGTTTAGTGCATAGTGATAGGCATGGGTCTGGTTTCAGTCTTTGGCATGTGGAAAGCCCATTTTTCCAACACCATTTGTTAAAGAGGCTGTCTTTTTTCCAGTGAACATGTTTGGCTCCTTTGTCAAATACAAGATGGTTGAGCACAGATCAAGTAATTTACACAGAAGCTTATTGTCTCATATTTTTGGAGACCGGATATCTGAGGTCAAGTTATTATTGAAGTTGATTCCTTCTGAGGCTGTGAAGGAAAGATATTTCCCAGGCCTCTCTCCAAAGTTTGTCAATGGTGACCTTCTCCTTATTTACTCAAACTAAACTTTCCCTTGTGTGTGTCTGTCTCCGCATTCAAATTTCCACATTTCTTGGTGCAACTAGTGATACTGGATGACGACTAGTGAACTTATTTTAACTTAATTAGTTCTATAAAGACCTAACCCCAAAGAAGGTTATATTCTGAGGTACATAGAGTTTGAAATTCAGCATATGAATTTTGAAAGAGACACAAGTCATCTGGTAACAGGAGACATGCAGTTACTAACTGTAAGAAAATAGATAGTTTGAGTGTTGATTAGATCCTGAATGAGTCCAGCTTCAGTCTTCTTTCGGTTTAGTGAGAAACTGGAGTGGATCCTTTGAAAAGATTTATAAACTTGCACTGTTAGCTACAGTATATGAAAAAAAAGCATGCTGATATTCATAGAGCCCTTTGGAATTTACTAATGAACAATGTAATTACAATGAAATTGACTTTCCCCTTACACACATGGCTGAATATATTTTCTTCATTTCCCTAAGAAAGATAATTTTTTTCATTTATAGGACATGAGTGGCTATTTTTATGACCAGTGATGCAGCAATCAAAATACAGCACTGTGACATCACCTGCCACCCCTCACGCCGTCTCATCCCATGGTGATGAGATACTTAGCATTAAAGTCTATTCGATGAAGAACAAGCAAAAATCCCATTATTCATGAACTGATAATCACATATTTTCAGTCACCAACAAATAAAAATAATGAAGCCAATGCTAAAAATGCCTATATATGTATTTTCAAATAAATACCACAAAATGTCTTCAGAGAGCCAGTAACAGGAATTGTCACCATCTTTGTCATCCAGGTCCTTTCAGTTTAGTAGAAGATGATCACATATTGGTCAAAGCTGGGGTTTCTGAAAACATTTAAGAGGAATGCTCATTTAAGAGCCAGGGAGGGAAGCCAGATAGGCACAGTTGTAAAGAAAATTTCATCAGGACCACTGTTACCAATCATCATAGAATTGTTTGACTTTGATGATATTCTACTGAGTAAACGAAGGAGACTCAACACGGCTGAGTAGAGGAGAAGCTACATTGGGATTACTCAGAGAAAATCAGCTAAATATATGCAGAGCTGGAAGAAAGGGAGGTACATACCCCGTGATGTCAAAATCAGTGAAAAAAGAAGCTTTTAGACTGAAAAAAACATAGATATAAGATTTATAATGGGAATTTCTAGGGATAACAAGGTGAGAGACTGCAGTGGAAGTCTGGAGGTAGTGAGATGTACAGGACCACTCCCATTGTGCTGCTCCTGGTGGTGCGTGAGAGGAGAGAGATGCTCCAGCAGAGTGAACACAGAATGCTATGCAAGGGCTCAAATGAACACCAGACTAAGAGCAGCCTTAGACTCTGTTTGAGGACTGTACAGCAACTAGAAGAGTGACACAGAGACAAGCATGGGAAGGCTAATTGTCACTGAGGGACATACAGAAAGTAGCTGCCTAAAGATTCTGGCTTCAGGCCCAACATCCAGGTGCCAAGGCAAGCTCTGCATCCAGCACTAATCCTATTGAAGGCTTAATGGGGTTAGCCAGCACAGACTGGGGCTTTGACTTGGATACTAGCGCAGAACAATGGACACCAGAATAATTGTGTTTGTTGGTTTGTTGTGATTCTTTTTTTTTTTTTTTTTTTCTGTCTTTTTTCTTTTCTCGGTTACTTAGGTTTTTGCTGTTATTGTTGTGGTTGTCCTTTTTTTTTTTCTCTTTTTCATTGAATTTCTCTTTAAAATTTTTTTTTCATATGAATGAACATTTTCTGTAATCTTTCTGGTTCACTTTGCTATTCTTTTGCTTTCTTCTTCATTTTTCTCTCTCCTGCCTTCTCCCTTTTCCCAAAGCTTGAGTAATCTTCCTTTGTCCTTCAGCCTTGCTTCTACTATATTTCTGTGTATTTAGTTGTCCACTTTTCCCTTATGTTTCTTAAATTTCCCCTCAAAGAGTAAAATCAATCTACTAAGGGGAAACTCACTGCATACAATTTCTTAGCGTGTGTTGAATTATGCTGCATAACTGTAAATCTTCCTGCAATGATTAAAGGAATCGAATAGTTACCACAGTTTGTCAGTTTCTAGGTTGTACTTAATGCTACGGTTACTGCTAATTGTACTACTTTAGTGAGGATGTCAGATCTGTTGTAATCAGTTGTTCTCCCTTGTATGACATCACTGTGATTGTCTAGGGTCATAATCATTACCATAGTACAGTACCAAAAGAATGTTGTCAAACCAAAGAGACAGTAACTTGTCATCCTTAATAAATTGAAAAGGTAGAATCTTCAAGAAGACACAAAGGCCAAGAGCCAGCTATTCTTAGAGGACTTCTCTGAGGAATGCACATTGCCTAGGGAAGCATTACCATCAGTGCTAAAATTACCTACCATGAGCAATTTACAAGCATGAACATATAAAATAAATTTAAATTAGAAACAGAATATAAAATGATAAGAAACAAGTAATGCAACCCCAGACCTCAAGAGAACCAACAAGGTAGAGGAAATCAATAGCCACTTCCCTGAATTTTCTGAAATGGTACAGTAGCCATAAAGAAGCAAATGAATGAGACTATACAGAAAATCGTATCAGCAATAATCTCAGAGGTTACAGAAGAAATGACAAACATAGTGAAGAACTTGCTCAGTGAATGTAGAATAGACAGATTTTTAAAAACATAGAAAAGCTTGGAAAATCACTAATTGGAAACCATACATTCTCAAAAATAGGAAAGAAACGGGAAGCCATGAAATGGATCCAAATAGATATCCAAGTAATTAAATACTATTGAAAGTAAACACAGCCAAGTGAACCAATATCAGATCTAGAGGACAAGATTGTGGTTAGTGATCACAAAAAGAAAGATTTCATAAAAATAACAAGGGATTATAAAAAACCCATTCAAGAGTTGCAAGATGCTACAAAGAAGAACAACATAGGATTTTGATCTTAGTCAACAATAAAGCAAGAAACACTGACACACAAAATGACACACTGACACACAAAAAATGACACACAAAAACCTGTTCATAGAAGTAATGGCAGAAAGCTTCCCAAACATGGAAAAATAATTTTTCATACAGATACATGAAACATAAAGACCTCCAATTAACCATGACCAAAATAAATCTACAGTGAGGTACATAGTAGTCAAGATTCCAGGAATTCTGCACAAGGACAGAATATTACCAACCGTTAAAGAAAAGAAATTACCTATAAAGGAAAACTCATCAGAATCACAGCAGACTTCCCAACACAAACTTTTAAGTCAAGCAGAGATTGGGCTGAAGTATTTTGAGTTCTAAGAGTAAAAATTTTCCAACCCAGATTGATGAACACTGCAAAACAATCTCTCAAAATCAGTGGAAAACTACAGGCCAATCTTCCTAATGAATATAGATATAAATATCTTTAATAAAATATCACCAAATAGAATGTAGCAACTCATCAAGAAGTTTGGCAAATAGAATTCATCCCAGGGATGCAGGAATAAACAAATCAACATATGCAAGTCAATAAACACACTATATCAACAAAATAAAAGGCAAAGATCACATTATCATCTAAATAGATGCAAAAAAAGTATTTGATAAAATCCAACACCATTCATCATAGTATCCTTGCACAAAATTAGAATAGATTGTTTTTATATAAATAAAATAAAAGTCGTCTATGACAAAGCAACAGCTAATATGGCACTAGATTGTCAAAAACTGAAAGCTTTTACTCTGAAATCAGGAATATGACAAAGATGTCTGTTATCTTCACTCCTAGTTAATGTAGCTCTAAAAAACATTAGCCATAACAATTAGAAAAGAGAAAGAAATAAAAAGAATAAAGACAGAAAAAGAAGTTAAATGATCATTATTGATGAATGACATGATATGCTACATAGAATGCCCCCCAAAATTCACCAAAATACTTAGATTTAATAAAGAAATTTAGTGATATTCTATTAGTTCTTGGAAAAGAATAGTTAACACTCATATAATCTGATCATTTTTGCATGTCTATATTTGTTAATCTAAGCAATTCTTTGAAGCTAACAATATAACAACTATTGATTAAATCCCATCATCTTGTTTTGAAAGCCTATATTATTATTGTTTTGGGGTTTTGGTAGTTCTTGTACTTGTTGTTTGTCTATTTGGTTTTTTGTTTTTCTTTTCTGAGTTTTTTTTTTTATATTTTTAAAATAAAATAAAACAAAATGACAGGTGAAATTTAAAAAAATTTAATAACAGCTGGGTATAAAATCAATAGTCAAATATCAACAGCATTCCTGTACACAAATAAAAAATTCACTAAGAAAGAAGTGAGGGAAGTCACATCTTTTACAATAGCACTGAAAAAGAAATTGAAATAGTTAGAAACCAATCTAACAAAGGAAAGGAAAGATGTCTACATTGAGAACTGCAGTACTTTGGAAAATGAGATGAAAGAGGACATTAGGAAATGGAGAGATAGTCCTTACTCTTGGGTAGGAAGAACTGATAGAGCTAAAATGGCCACAGTTCCAATATTGTTACATAGATTTAATGAAATCCTGATTAAAATGTTGATATAACACCTGGCAGAATTAAAAGAAAAAAATCTTAAACTTCACGTTAAATCTGAAGGAACCTAGAATAACAAAAACAATTCTCTGCAATAAAGGAAAGGCAAGGGGCATCACAACCCCAGACTTGAAATTACACTATAAAATTCCTGTAATAAAAACAGCACAATACTGGCTTACAACAGCATCAGCAACAAACAGACTATAGGATCAATTTCAGTGTACAGGTCTTTTCTTTCCTTTGTTAGATTGATTTCAATTTCAATTTATTTTTCAGTGCTGTTGTGAAAGGTGTGGCTTCGCTAATTCCTCTCTCAATGAATTTTTTATTTGTGCACAGGAATGCTGTTGATTTTTTCTTTTTTTTTTTTCTTTTTGTCTTTTTCATTTTTATGGGTACCAGGGATCAAACTCACGACTGCTTGCTTGCAAGGCAGGCGCTTATGCCGCTGAGCTAAATCTCCAGCCCCAGGAATGCTGTTGATTTTTGATTGTTGATTTTGTATCAGCTATCACTATATTTCTTTTTTTTAATTTCGCCTGTTATTTTATTTTAAAGAAATAACAAAACGCAGAAAAGGAAAACATAAAGCAAAACAGACAACAACTACAACCACTCCAAATACATCTCCACATTTTCTTCAACAAAAGAATCAAATACCTATCCTGGAAGAAAGATAGCCTGTTTGATAAATGGTGTTAGAAAACTGGCTTTTCACACGTCAAAGTTAGACTCATTTTTCTCACCGTACACTAAACTAAAATCAAAATGGATCATAGACATAAATATTAAAAAGAGAGAGAAACACTAAACTCTGCTGGAAGGGACAGTAGGCAGAACTCTTGAAGACATAGGAAAAGGCAAAAACTTTATGGACAAAACTCCAGGTGCATGGGAAATATTGTGAAGAATCAACACAGGATCTCAACTTATCAAAAAGCTTTTGCATAGCAAATGAAATCATCAACAGAGTCAAGAATCAACCCAGAGTGGGAAATTTTTTCCAGCTGTTGCTCAAAGGACTACCATCTAGAAAATATAAAAACTAAAAACAATAAGAAACCCACAAAGACCCAATCCAAAAATGTGCATCTGAAATGAGTACATGAAGTATAAATGGGAAATAAGTATATGAAAAAATGTTCAATATCACGAGAGATGCAAATTATAGTAACACTGAGATTCCATCTTATCCCAGAAAGGATGACTATTATTAAAACACCAACCAATAACAAATGGTGGCTGGGCTACTGAAAAAAAAAAAACAAAAAAAAACAAACTTGTCCACTGTTACTGGGTTTGTAGACTGTTGGTACCATGTCAAAAGCAGTGGGGGATTCCTCAAGAAACTAGGACTAGTGATTCCATTAGTCTCAACAATTCTCCTTCTTGTTATCTTCCCAAAAGAATTAAAGCCTCAGACTACAGTAATACACACACACACAAACACACATTTTTATAGCAGAACAGTTTGTAATAACTAAATCTTGGAAACAGCTCAAATGCTTATCAGGCATGGATAAAGCCACAGTTGTTGTTGTTGTTGTTTTAGTACAGTGGAGCACTACTCAGTCATGTAGGGTAAACCTGAGATATTTCTATGCAAATGGATGCACCTTGACACCATATATATATATATATATATATATATATATATATATATGCCCTTATTAGCTATTATTAAATAGGAAGAAATTGCTCAAATGGGGAAGAGCACTAGACAGGGGTTAGGAGTAGAGGAAGTAAGAGTAAAGAAAAAAAGAGACTAGAAAAAAATAGAACAAAACTTTGTAAATGAGGAGAAGAGGGGCTGAAAGAAAGAGAGGGTAATAGGAATAAAAGAAGAATCAAGATGTATCATGACAGGTCCAAATTCTCTATGATGCACGTGATCATTATCTATAAGATGTATGAATAAAGTTATCTACTTAAAAAGCACACAGGAAGGAATTATTATGGTAAGATTCCAAAAACTGAATTGGTGCCTGAATCTTTTTCAATTATTTATAACTTAAAATGTAGAATATTTTAGAAAATGCCAAAAAAGCCAATTAAATTTAAAATGTTTTAATAAAAGTGAGTCAAAATGCTTAAACACATTTTAAAATAAACTTAGAAGGCAGTCAGTTTTATTCATTGAATGAAATTGAAAAGCAATTTATCCTTTGTATTGTTGTCATTGTGTTTTCACAATAAATGACTATTGGTTTATTTTTACAACACAGAAATATATCACATTTCTAGGGTTTGGATTTTGATCCAAAATCAAGGCAATGGCATCTATTATAGGTCTTCTTGTTGCATTATGGTACCGCAGTTGGTATCATGTAGGTAAATGGGACCTAGGACAAGAGGAGTCTGAACTCATCTCTTTATAGGAAACCCACCCAACATAAGAAATTTAGTCTCACTGGAAGACTTAACACATTTATGAAGATATTGTCTCAGTGACCGGAACACCTCCAAGACCACCACATTGTGGACCAAGTGTATAACACATGGTCTTTGGAAGACTCATTCAAACCACAGAACTGTGTTATTAAAACAGTGCAAAAGTAAAAATGTTTCTTTGACTTGAGTGTATTGGCAATTTAGAAAGCTAAATCAGGGAAGGGTGCTTAAAATGAGCATTTAAAGAGGAAAAAATACAGAACAGAAAAAGGGATAAAGCAATCAAGGACAGAGAGGAGAAATGGCACAAAATAGAGAAGTAAAAAGGAGAAAAAATAGCATGTGAGCAAAACACTAGGTAAATAAGACATAAAGCCACTGATCACAGAACTTTGAATATTTGCTGTTTTATTTGAAGCTTTAACCAATGTTTTCTTCATTACACTAGAGATGCTATCTCTGTGTTTTCAAACAAGTTTACTTTGGAAATTCTAAGATTTTTACTCAGTTCTGAAAGATTCACTCTCATGCCAAAGAGTTATTTAGACAATAAAAATTTACTTTAAAATGTGTACAATGATGATTCTGAAATTGGGTATCTCCAATTCAAATGGAAGGTCATTGATTTGCACATTTGACCCCAGGTTTGCATACGTATGTTCTTAAGGAAAGTCCTTGAAGTATTCCAGCATCTCTACTCTACTTACCTGTTGTCTTGGTTACTTTTTACTCATTACTGAGACAAAATACCTGATGCCCAAAATTGGGAAAGGAAAGATTTATTTCTTATAGTTTTTGGACGTTTCAGTCCGGCTCCAAGGCAGGGTGGCATGGTGAGGCTGCTATTCATGGTGGTTGCAAACAGCAAGGCAGAAACTGGAAAGAGAGCAAGACACATCTTCTTCCTGCCATTACATCACATCCTGGCTCCACCCCTAGGTAGGGGTAGCACTGACACCATCAATCCAAGCACTAGACAATGAACCAATCACAAATACATAATGCAAATGCATGAGGCCTGAGAGCCAGTGACATAAGCCACGACACCTGTCTTTACACGTTTAGGATAACACAATCAGGGAGACACTATTATCCATGTTCCTCAGCTAAGAAAAGTGATGCATGGGAAATGACAATCCATGGCACGACATGCCAGTGCTGGAACAGGCAACATCAGGATTTTCCCCAAGTGTTAATAGCAGAAACCAGACTTCTATTTTACCCCCTAAATTACTGTACATTTTCTCACAACTGCAATGCTAAGTCTCCTCCCAAAACCATGCACAGTACTGCTGGGCATTATGATATCTATATTTTAGCCATGTTTCTTAATCTCACCAAGGTTTAAAATTTAGATTCATTAAACATTCTCCATTCCACAAGATCCTCATGTCACATCATTATTTTTTTTTAACTTGAAGTTTTTTTTTTAAATAAATCAAATGCTGGTAGTAGGATGAGTTTTAAAAATTCATTAAAATGCACTAAGTTCCCTCAAGGAATGTAATCATGCACTGCAAACATGTAGCAATAAAAATAAACATCAAAAATTTTAATTAATAGGAATGAAAGAAAGAAAACTGCATGTTTCCCAAAAATAAATGAACTCAATTTTCTATTACTAAAATTCATACACACTACTATTAAGACCTACATTTGTTTAAATGGAGCAGAAACTTGCAAGAGAGTTACTTTCTGGTCACCAACACTATTCTTACAAGAAAATCTTGACATTAAACTTGAGCACTAAAGTGAGAAAACATGTAAACTGAGGTAAACATGGTAAACTGCTGGAAATGGGGAAAACCTATAAAAGTAACCAGAACTCAATATGGAAGGAGAGAGGATACAAAGAATCTGAGATAAGAAATTAAAATAAGATAGGAGAAATACATTTTTGTCTTCTGTAGTACAGTACAGTTATATTTAGCAAAGATTTACTTTATGTTTCAAAGTAACTAAAAGAGAAGAATTGATACACGTCTGAGGGGATAGATATGATCTGATCATTAAATAATGCAGACATGTATTGGAATGTCATGTTATGTTCTATAGATATAGTATGTATATGTATTATACGCTAATAAAAATCAATTTAAAAATAACTTAAAATTAAGAACTTTCTGGTTCCTGGAACTCCTTCCAGTTCTCTTTTGCAAACAGTGAGATTCACTCATTCCTGTGGTATTTGTGCCTCTGGTCTTTATTTACCCACCACACAACTCTGACAAATGAACTAGAGTTAGCAAGATCTCTCCAATAAAAATCAAACTCTTTGTTTCTACGTAGAGCTCCCATTCTTCTTTGGGAGCTGATCTGGTCGTATCCTGCCTTTTTTGAGTAAGATAAGAATCAAAAATACCTCACATATCCCCTACTTTTACCCCAAATTTCCAAGATCAACTTGGAATATCACAGGAATCTCCATACCATGTGCACGTGTGTGTGAGCACACGTGTGTGTGTGTGCATGTGTGTACATGCATGTGTTTTCTCCCTACAAGGAGAAATGGAGTTAGTTTTCATGTATCTTTGGTTTACCTTTAATCCTCATGTGATGCATGTCTGCCTTGGGTCTTAGTGCTGCTATGATTTTCATGATGTGAAGGTAAAGGTTGCTACATGTATTATTTTTTTCATGACTCCATGCGTGCATTTGCTTTTTGCAACTAAACTTTGTCCTCTATCATCTGAGAAAGTTCCTCACATTGTTTTTTTTTTTCTTAACTTTTATTTTTCTTAGTACACAAACCCATAATATTAGATGAAAAAAATCAAACTAATGCTGTTTTAGGGCAGACCATTGCCCTCCCTCATGGGTTTGATTTTAACACCCGTGTAGCTGTTAGCTCTGGATTGCTGGTGTTTCGTGGATCTCATCGTCTATGGAGGCTGAGCTTACTTTTTGACTTCTTGTTTTATATGTGATATTTTAACTTCACAGCCTTAAAGATGGGTCTGGTTTTTACTCACAATCTCCTGGAATGCTTGTTAGTGTCAGAGTGATCTGAGAATTCACTTAGTTATTTCAATCCCTTCAGTTCTCAGCATGGACTTTGGAAAGACCAGAAAAGTCCAGGTCTTCTCAAAGCAGCAGGAGACGTGATGTGCTTTCACATACACATCTTCCAGCATGTTCTGTGTTCCTTTTAACTGACTGCTTTCTTGTAGGTGATGTCCTGTAGATCTTATTTGACCCTTGTTAAGGATTCTGATGTTTGGGCAGAAAAGTTTATAGCTTTGTTTACGAGATACAGACAATCTTCACTAAGCTGCTCAATCAAACTATGAACAAATAAACTATTTAATATTTAATAAAATTTTCTCATATATTTTATTTAATTGAAGACATCTGTAGATCTAACTTTCTTTAATCAGCATGTATCTATGGAGTGTTTGCTATCTGGCAGGATTGTTTCTATGTCACTCATATATTGAACGTATAATTCATCTGATTTCTAACTCAAAAGGCATTTTTATTCTGCTTCTTAATTTCAGCTGTCATTGTCTGTCATGACTGCTATTCTTCTTTCTGGTATTTATGGTTTAAAGAGTCATTACTAACCATTATAAGGCCATCTGTACAACATTATTGAGTAGCGGCATGCAGGTTTTGTTCAAACTCCAAAAGGATGTGTCTTGCAGGATGGATATTAATGCCACTACATCCATCTTCCACATTTCCTGACAAGAGCATCTCTAATAGCTATTACATCTGCACAGCAGCACTGAGAGTGGGTGTAGCACATTCTCATCAAGAACTGCCCATTACAGAAGATTTATAATATTATTAAAGAAAGCAGGTTGCCTTTACTCTATTTTTAATTTTTTTTCTTTATATATCTGGAGAGGCAGGTCCTATATAAAGGGATGACAGTGCTCAAGTGTGTAGTGTGAGCTCACAGACTGCCGTGCAGGTTCCAGCTAGATGTTGGCTCCCTTTTTCTTCCACGGTGACACATGGAAGAGAATCACTCATGGAGGGGCCTAGGAGGTGATCAACATTGTGTATTTTTCCAAAAAAGTTGTTTGTTTAATTTTAGGCTTATTTATATATCCTAAAATGACCTATTGCTAATTCTATTGCAGTATCTAGTAGTGGAAAAATCACTGACTCAAATCTTTGTGAAGCATACAAATAATGTTTAAATTCTCCGGAATTATGAAGCATTTTAAGTCAGAGGGTCAAACTTCAAACAATGACTCTGTCTAGGCAGATCATAAATATTAGTCAGGTGGGGATTTTGACCTGCTATTTGTTTCATGGCTGATGTTTTATATTTGAATCTATCAACACAGACATAAAACACATTCATACTGAGTACAAAAAAAAAAACCCTTCATATGCAAAAAGGAGGATCTTGTTTTTGCAATTTTAAAATAACCCAATGCTTTCTTAATTTATCTCTCAGTCAGCAGTGATAGAGACACTAACAGACATAAGAAAATACTTAGAAGCCAACATCAACTGACATGAGACCTTAGACCTGAAAAGGAAGAGTGGTTAGAACTCTAGGGAATTATGAGTGCATCTGTGCAGCTGGAGCAGCTTGCCTTCGATCCAGCCCACTGCGATTGAGAAAACCCCGCATCAATAGATGTGTGAAATGTTTTAAAATGGCTTAGAAATTCGTTTTTCATGTTAACTCATTTTTCAATATTGATAACTAATGAGAAATCTAATATAACACCATGTAGCCCGTGTATGAGATTAAAAAGGCGGTGTGGGTGTTATGGTTTGTGTCTAGATGTCCCCCCAAAGTCTTATGAGTCACAGCTGGGACTTTTTCAGAGGTGGCTGGATCTCGAGTGTCTGATGCTAAAACCCATCCATGGTGCCATGCTAGCTAGAAACCAGGGACAAGGAGGAAGGGTGTGAGTGCTACCCACTCTATGCAGCCTGATTAAATATAAAGGACTGAAAGAGCTGTGGTCAACCCTTATTGCTTTGCGTCCTGCCCACCAAGAACTTTTTCTTCTCTGCCATGCTTGTCTGCCAAACCAACCTGCCTTGGAGCGAGCCAATTATGGACTGAAACCTCCACAAACTGTGAGCTAAATAAATTTTTCCTCTCTTAATTTGGGCATTTTGTCTCCACAATGAAAAAAGTAATTAAGGCAATGAGCTAGATTTTATAGGTGATCTGAGAGATTTTTCTTTTTATTTTTATCATATGCCCACTTTAATACGAGGAGGGTGGGATAAGTACAGGAAGAAAAGGAGGCCACCGAAAGCCAGCAAGCCATGATAGACACATTTGCTGACTTTATTATTTTGACAAACACTGGGCTTGTTTTCACAGAATGAAATTTAACCTTTAGTTGTAAGAGAACTATTTTCAAAAAGTTCTTTAGAAAATTAGATTTGATAGAGGGATGGCCTCCACAGCCTTATATGGGCTTGGAAACCCAGGAAACCATAGGAAGAAATTTGAAAACTTAGAAAACCACAGGAAAACCTTATAAAATAGCTATTTGATGTGTGTGTCTCTACTTTGTCATTCCTTCAACTTACTCTAATCTTGTATAGTGATTCTTTATTCAGAAAAAATCAGAACACATTTTTCACTAAAATAAACATTGATACTTTCAGCATTTGTCATATAATTTTAATACAGTTTTGTTGAATAGAACTGTAATACAATGGCATAAGCCCTGACATTATACATCTTGAGTTCTCATACCATGCACAGTATTTGACATTTTATGTATTACATCAGTGTGTTTGTTTTGAACAGACAGGAAACGTATAATTATATTTGAAAACTAGATATACTTCATGTTTTCTTATTGTATTATATTTTGATTTAAAATGAAAAGGAGGCAAGAACAAACAACAGCAATCATGGAGTAAGATAATTAAGAAAAGTGAAGTTAGAAGGCTATTTTTCAGGGATTATTTCTATAGTCAGTTAAAAGTGAAGTTGAATTCCTAGAGAGACATTGCAACAAAAGATATTGTGAGGGTCTCCATGTAGGACCCTCACAGTGTACAGATGATATCACAAGCACATGTTCAGACAACTTGGGGTGGGAATTTTTGGTAGAGACAGAGACAGACTCAGTGTAATGAAGTTTAAGCTCAGTGGCCCCTGTCTTACCTGATTCCAAAGTTCTGCTGGCACGTTTCTAGGCATACTAGGGGATTATGCTGTGCAACACTATAGTATAAGAGCTCTTAGGTGTAGTTCTGGGGCTGCCTGCACTACTGTCAAACATCTCTTGCCTCCTGTGTCAAACCAAATTGCAGGGACCTTTGACCTAGCAATTGTGAAACCAACACACTCAACTGCTACCTGCCAGGAGGCCATGCCAACGTATATAGTAGCCTGAAATCTATTTTCCGAAGAATAATATTTATTGGAATAGCATAGAAGTAAGGCATACAAACCTTCAAACACACTGGGGCAAGAATTTTAAAGGCAAAAGGGAGAAAATTACATAAACGACTTGGGCATCATATTCACCAGACAGGGCTATCAAAGAGGTCAGGAGTTGATGTCAGTTTACTGGTATACAACCTGTTTCTGGGCAAGAGTTGTAATTCAAGCATCCTAGCTGAATTGCTGAAGTCTTACAGAGTATCAGTGACAAACTTGGCTGCAACAATCTGTGCATATGTACAGGTGAAGGGCACATAAAATCTGGGATGCACGTAGAAGGGGAGAGAATCTCTCATAGAACTTTAGAAATTCTTTGAGACAGCATTCACCTCTGACCACTAGGCAAGAGCTGTTTCCTGATTCTAATTTTGCTTGTTTTAATAACGGTTTCATTTCATTGTAAGTAAATTCCACCTCCATTAAAATCCGACATCTATAGCCATTTCCAGGTGATTCTAACACAAATAACTCTCATGGGCTGCACAATGGGTCAGGAGATAAATGATGAACCTCTGGATGAGAGGAGCATAAATAAAGGTAGGTTTGAAGCCCTGAGGATAACAGAGGATGTTACAGGTGTACAGTTCCCAATATGAAATGCAGACTTTCAGAGAAACTACACGAAAGCATCAAAAATTATTTACATATTTTTGATATACAATGTTTGGAGAAAAAATGTATTATATATCTATTTACACTAGAGAAAACTTGCTGACAAATACACGGTCATATGCATAGATAAGTAAAGATTACACAGCCATGAAGTACAACAAAAGATTATGGTAATGATCGTGTACCATTTTCTTGATTCTCTAATATTATATTTTTTTCAACTTTGGAAGTTTTCATTTGCTTACTATTATTATATAAAATATTACTTTTCATAATGAGTGCTCCCAGGTCCATAAAATCCGGGTACACCTGTGGTAAGAAAGCACTGATGTGACCATGGTAATGCTTAGATGGCATTACATTTTAAAGTGGTGTTTAGACCTGTTTGTGTGTATCCATGTGTGTGTGTGCCTGTATGTGTGCATGCATGTGTGCATGTGAGAGAGACAGCAAGAGAGAGTCAGGGAAAAAGACAGAGAGAGAAACATAGAAAGAGAAAGAGATAATGATTGATTCCAGGAACATGAACATATAAAATTATACAATGAAAAATCCATAAACTAATGTTTAGGTAATTTTGATACGACCCAATTAAGAGGGTAGTATCCACTGCAGTTTTGTGTGTAGAAGACAATTCTGAAATCGCTCTAACTCTTTTTGCCATTGTCAATTTCTTCCAATCTCAACCAGATCTGCTCCTGCCTCTCTGGATATGTGCCCATAACAGACTTCTTGTTTTAGTTTCAACTCTCCTAAATACTAAGCAATTTCTAAGGATTTGTTTGGGATTATGCCCATGTCCCCTCATTTCTCAATTCCCTTGACTTACTTTGACATGACTTGAATATAAACATAGCAACATAGGAAGCACAACAAACAGTGCGTAAAGATGGAACATTCTGTTGGAGAGTGTGAACCAGTGATTTACTGAAGGGGCAACCTTTAAATCATTTCAACCAACACTACATTTTTGAAACTCAAACCAAAAATAATAGGACTGCTTTGTAATTCTTAGCCTAGGAAAAAATAAATCCTCAGACAAAACAGGAGCTGCTATGAAAGTCTTGGACAGCATAAATAAGAGGGGCTTTTCTGGCTTTCATGCAATGAGAGTGAGAAATAATTTTATGGCATTTTCATCATGAGTAAATTTCACCGATGAGATAAAAGAAAATAAAATGACTTCCACATGAATATAAGATAAACAAGGTTATGATCAGAAATCAAGAAAAGCGGATACACAAAGTGAAGGACCAGGAAAAAATGCTACTAAAATGAGACCTGACTCGCCTGTCTTTTCAGAAGGATGATGCCCCATCCATTGTGATGTTACTTATAATTAGTGCCCTGTGTACTTTTTTCTTTTTATGTGAAAATTTAATAAAAGGTACTCTGTCCCTTAAAAAAAAAGATAATTAGAATTACAAAGCTTACAGTTACAAATGTGTCAATGGAGAGTCCAAAGCTGGAAAACATGCCACTGTAAGGTGCCACACCCATCATTGAGAGTGTATAAATGTTTCAATCTAGAAGTTCAAAACCTTTTCAGTTGTACTCACCTGAATTCACGTTTCCTGCCAATATGTCCAATCGGTGCAGCTCTGGGACTTCTCTGGGTCCTTTCTGGGCTACATGCAATACCCAGCCTCTACCTGTGGCTCCTTCTATGCCAATGACTTGGGCTATAGCACCATCCTCTCTTCTCTCAGCACCTACCAGCTCAGCTCCTCTGTCTACAGTGGCTTTCAGGATAATGCCTGTGAGCCCACCAGCTGCTGGAGCTCCAGTGTGATGCCCAGCCCTTGCCAGATATCCTGCTATTGCCAAGGAAGCCCCACATTCTTCAACCCCTGCCAGGAGACTTACTCTGGATCACTGGGCTTTGGGTCTCAGGGCCTCCAACCATGGGCAACGGATTTCTTTACCCTTACTTCTCAGGCAGTGGGTCCACACCTACAGATTTCCAAAAGTTGGGAAGTCTATGGCATCCCTCTACTTTTAAGTGAGTAATAGAACTCTATGTGGCTTCTAGATTATACCTTTCTCTCTGTCAGAGACTGACCCATGGCTTGGAATCTGGGTTTTAATGACCATCTTACTAAATATACAGTGTTGTTGCTAATGTGCCTGTGTTCTTAACGTTTATTATCTTTGTTAATTAAAAGAGTCACCTTTTCATCCTCTGAAATCATTTTGTCTCTACCTCAAAATATTACCTGGGAGTCTTCATCTGAAAAACTCCATAGTTAATGTACTAACTCCTGACAAAGTCTAAAGTTTGCATCAAGATGGAATTTATATTATTTTTCTCTTAAAATTTTATAAGTCAAACTTCAATAAATCCTAATTCCATAATCAATATGTTTATTTTTGCTAGTTGTTTATTTAGTAAGATACTGGTTGTAAAACAGAAGAGATTTTTGTTAAGTGCTCAATATGCATGTGAAAAAATGTTTTAAAATCTTGTGAAGTTAGGGATTGGAATAAAATTTTGAGGGCATCAGTTATTATTGTCCTCCAAATGATAGGTAATTAAAATATATCATTTTACCTAATAATCTTTTACTAGTTAGCATCTCAGAATCAAGAATCAGAGTATTTTCTTTTCTTTTTTTTTTTCCTTTGTCTTTTTCATTTTTATCAGTACCAGGGATTGAACTCACAATGCCTGCTTGCAAGGCAGGTATTTATGCCGCTGAGCTAAATCTCCAGCCCCCCCCCCCAGAGTATTTTCTTCCTGAAATGTTCATTCTAATGTCCATGACAAATGGTATAGTCTTTAAAATTCTATCATAGAGAGAAAAAAAGTCAGCTATCTTTAATTGTGATTATACATGAGAGAAAAATTGGTTTTGGCAAAAGTGAAATGATAATACATGACTTTTAAGTAATTTTTCTTGAAATCATATAAAGTATGACCCACTTATTTGAGTGAATGTAATGAGACCTCATTGCGGGATCCAGGTTGTTATTTCACCTTGGCTTTTCTATGACTTTATTTTAATTATTAGAAACAATAATTGTATATATGCATGGAATAAATTAAATGTTTGTGGGTTTTTTATTTTTATTTTATTTTATTTTATTATTATTATTATTATTTTTTTGGTCTTTTTCATTTTTATCGGTACCAGCTATTGAACTCACAACTGCCTGCTTGCAAGGCAGGCGCTTTTGCCACTGAGCTAAATCCCCAGCCCCAAATTAAATGTTTTAATTAATACATACACTTGAAAGTTTATTGAAACTAATAAGCAATGTGGGGTAGCTTTCAACAACAAGAACAAAAAGAAGCTCAACAGCACCAATTATCAGGGAACAGCAGGATGAAATGAACAGCTATCATTTAAATCAGTGTAAATCTTCTGGGAGGAATGGATAGTGGGGAGGAGGGAAGAAAAATGGAATTAAGGTGTGCTATGTAAATGTATCAAGTTCCTACAAATACTGTAAACATTATATGCTACACATACAACAATGCAGAGATAATAGGGAAGGGAGGGAGGAAAAGAAAGAAATGAGTAAAGAATTAAGACATGTTATGTATATGCAAAAAGACTCCAACAAGATGTAATCTTCATGTACTACAAATGTGTACCAATAAAAATACAGAATTAAAAGAGATAGAAATTCCATTCAAGAAAGTATTTCCTTTTCTAGGTATCTTCCTGAAAGGAGCTAATGACATCACATTACAGAGATATATGCACACCCTTGTTTACCGAAGCACAATTAACAATAGCTAAATCTTCAACACAGCCATCCAGGGGCAAATGGATAAAGAGAATATGGCATTTATATACAATCGAGTACTACTCTGCCACACAGAAGGATAAACTTGAGTTTCTTGGGATGAAATGGATGCACATCGAGACCATAATGTTAAATGAGATAAATCAGACACACAAGTTTAAATATCACTTGGTTTCTCTGGTATAATGAATCTAAAATATAGAGAAAGAAATAGATGAGAGGAAGTAAAGAGAGCCCACTAACAATGAGAAGGGAATCTAGAGATGGAGGTAGATGGAAGGATAGGAAGGAAGGGGAATGAAAAATGATTGGAATGTGTCATGTATGCACCAATTCCCCATGAGGAATGTAATCATTATGTAGCACAAACATGCACTAATAAAACTAAAATGATTAAAGATAACAAGTGCTGGTGAGGATGTGAATGAAAGGGAATATTTGCACATTCTTTGCATACCCCTGGTGGGCTAGAATACTATTAAGTCATTAAAAAGTAAAACCTTGAGATTAAAAAGATATGGATAAAAATAGAGGTCATTGAATTGTGGAAATAAGTCAGGTACAGAAAGACAAGTACCACATGGTCTCATTCTAACATGGAATCTAAAAAATTTGACATGTTGAAATTTAGAGTTAAATGTTAGTTCCCTGAGGCTATAGAGAGTAATGGGGGTGGAGAAAGGTTAATCAAATGGATGCTAGGTTTCAGTAAGAGAAATGTAAGGAGTTCTACTGTGATTTTGCACAGTAAAGTAAATATAGATAACTATGATATATTGCATAATTTCAGCAACTTGGAAGGGGAGATTATGGATGACTTGTTCCTCACAAGAAATGCTAACTGAATGAGGAGGATGATACGTTAATATCATTTAAACATATGACATATACATGGCTCAAAAATCACGTGGTATAGTTAATACAATCTAAATGTCTTTCTTGTATCAGTTTTTAAAAATCTAAAGTGTAAGATGGTGGATCTAGATTCATTCTTTTGCACATACATAGTTTCCTCAGCACTGTTTAGTAAAGGGGCTATATTTTCTCCAGTGTGTTCTTGGCTGGAGAATCAAGAATCAGATTGCTGAAGGTGTTTGAAGGTGATCAAGACCTAAATATAAAAACAGAGGCATTAAATCTGCTGAAAGAAAATATTGATAAAACTCCGAAAGACAGGGATAGGTAAAGACTTCTTGAACAGAATCTCAGATGTGTAAGAGATGATACCAAATATCAATAAATGGTAACATGTTAAATTAAAAAACTTCCAAACAGCAAAAGAAACAGCTGACAGAGTGATGAGAATTTTTTTACCTACATTTTGATAGAAGATTGATATTTAGAATATATGAAGAACTCAAAATAATTTGGTCTCCACACAGAGAATACCTAAACCTAATCCAAAACATGGACAAGTGAATGAGTGCTTCTCAAAAGAAGAAATGCAAATTGTCAACATACATGAAAAATCAGAGAGATGCATCAGAGAAATGCAAATCAAAACAACACTTAGATTCTACCCAATTCCAATAACAATGACTATTATCAAGGACTCAAAAAATAACAAATGCAGGTAAGTTTGTGGGGGAAACGGAACTCTTCTATACTGTCGCTGAATATGTAAACTAATACAATTATTATCGAAATTATTATAGATATTTGTCAAAATACAAGAAATAGAAATTCCATTTAAATCAGCTTTATCTCTTCTGGCTATCTTCCCAAAAGAATTCAAGTCATCATACTACAGTGATATGCACATGCATATGTTTACTGCAAAACAATCTACAATAGATAAATTATGGAAGTTACTTGTGTGTCCATCAACACAAGAATGGATAAGGAAATTTATATATAACACAAAAGAGTACCTCTCAGTCACAATAAAGGATAAATCTGAGTCATTTTTAAGAAAAAGAATGAAATTTGAGACCACAATCTATGTGAAATAAAACAGACACAGAATGTTAATGGTATCTTAGTGGCGTGGTGTAGTAGTCACTTCCTCATGGTTGAAGGAAATATCTGACAGTTACAATTTAAAAGAGTATTGGCTTACAGTTTCAGGTGTTTACAGCTCAAAGCTACAACAGCACAGTGGAAGGGGCTTTTGTGCAGAAAAGTTGCTTGCGGCAGCCAGGAGACAGAGAAAATAGAGGCTCTGGAGAGAGGATTTGCCTTTCTAGGTCATATCCCCCATGACCCGCCTTTAACCAGACCCCACCTCATAACAGCAGATTCAGCAAAGGATTCATTAGTGAATTAATCTCCTGGAGTTTAGTGTCCTAATGATCCGATTAGTTTCAGAAGCTCTGCCATGGGCCGCCATTAGACTGTTGAGAAGAAGAAGTGGATGATTTTCATATCACCTGCAAAGTGTAAGCCGTGGCGTGCTCAGACTGTAAAAGGTACAGAGGTCTCCCTGGGTTAAGCAGCCGTGCAGTTTTCTGAGAGAGCTGGGTCTGAAAGTACTGACACCGTGTCCAGCAGCCTGCTCGCCCCTCAACACTCCCTGTGTTCAGCCCAGAGTTCAGGGGTCTCCTTTCTTTTCACGTCTGCCATAGGCATTAGGATGGCTTCAGCACTTGTCACATCCTGGGGTGCACTGAAAGAGAGGCCTCTGAGTCAAGAAAGGCTTCAAAAGCTCACAGACCATAAGGCTAGTCAAAGCCAGCAGTGACTTGGGGCACAGAAAGGCACAGACATTAAGAGTTTCTGGAGTGTGTACAGCCCTAAGACAGACACCACAGTGCTGACTGACTTCTTCCCGGGGAAAAGATGAGACAAGACTCAGCCTTTGCCCTGCAATAAATGGCCCTGAAAACAAAATAGACCATACTGTGACTCACCACTCCCGGCCCTGTCTGGTCAATTCCAGCACCACAGGGCCTGGACAGAAACCATTCATCTGAACATACAGAAAAATACTTGGTTTTATTTGGTTTTTTCATTTTCTTTTTTTTTAATCATTTGCTTTTTTCTATGCCTTTGACTCCTTTGTATTTTTATATTGCTTTTACATAACCCTATGCATTTTATTTAATTCTTTAATTGGCTAGTTTATCTCGCTTTTAACTCCTTACCTTCATTTTCCTCTTCTTTCTCTTTCCCATTTTACTTCTTTCATTTTTTCTCATTTCCACTTTCACTATTACTTTTAAGCTTCATTGATATTTAGCTCGTTGAATTGATATTGTTGCTGAGTTATTTTCTATTGTTAATGGTGTTATACTTGTTGCTTTTATTGAATATCAATATTTGGTCTGTGTTTGTATCTGCTTGCGTTACAAATTTATGTCCTATCGCTAAAGATGGTATAAAGATGGTAGCTTTTGTTTGGTTTCATGGTATTTTAACAATTGAGTAGTCTTTTACAGTATTATTTTTGCGGTTTTTTATTGTCAATGAAAGCACTGTTGTTTCTTTCAAATGCATTTTATTATAAGGAAACCTGTCTTGTCATCATTTCTGTGGTTCATTCTCTGCTCTCCAAATGCTGCAGGGGATCAAGCCCTAAAAGAAGGCTAAACACTAAGAAGATTCCCAAATATTACACTGAACAGGTAAAAGGGGAATATAAATACTGAAACACAAGACAGACACATCACAGAAGCTAACAAAAGAGATTTCCACTTTAATGACAGAGTTCTTTTGTCCTGATTTTCAATCATGCGGCAAAAACACCGGTAACATGAGACACAAGGCAATAAGGTGCCCCACAAACCCTTAACTGTCCAAAAACTCATCTCACAAATACTGACAGAGAAGGAAGCTACAAGAAAAGAATTCAAAAACCAAATGATCAAAATACTGAGATAAAAGAAAAAACACATGAACAAGTACACAAGACGTTTAAATAGTTCAAAAGTGATATGATTAAATTGGTAAAAATTTGGGCAATAAAATGCTTGATAAACTTAAAGAAGAAAGAAACAAGAAACTGACAGAGTTATACCAGACACTATGTGACATGGTCACTTCAGAAAAGAATTAGAACGCATGAAAGGAAAGCAAGCAGAGAAAGATTACATGAGAAATTCATTGAAAAGCATGAACATTAGACAGAACCAATATGATAGGAGTGCCAAAAATAAAAGACTGTGTGGATTTAGTATATCATACACACCCTAAACAAGATGTGACACTGGTTCAGCCAGAGCCAACTGTGGTTAGATGATATTAAAAACCAGATTTACAAGAATGAATAAAAATTAGAATATATTAAAGTTAGAAAATATGTACAATTTTATTCACTAGAATCATAGCAAAAATTTCCAAAATCTGGGGGAAAATTCAGTACTCAAGTACAAGAGGTGTATAAAGCCCCAAATATTCCCAACTGGAAAATAATATCTGCATGGCACAACATAATAAAAATTCTAAATTTATTTTAAAAAGCAAAGAAGCTAAAAGCTATTAGAACCAAGTGTGTTGTCCAGGTCTCAGCATTCAGCACTCAGTAGAACTGCTGTGAGTTCAGTTCAAAGTCAGCCACCTGTCTCTAAATAAATAAATAAATAAGCTATTAGAGGAAAATAGAAAGTAAACTATAAAGGCAAACTCATCAGAATACCTGGATTTTGCAACACTAACCTTAAAGACCAGAAGCACTGGGAGCAGTTTTAGAACCCTAGAAGAAAACAAGCACAATTCAGACTTCTCTAGTCTGAAAATTAGCCTTCAAAATTGATACAGAAATAATGTCTTTCCACGACACGGAAATATTGAAGGAAGCAGTGACCATTAAACCAGTGCTGCAGAAGATACTTACAGGGATCCTAGACAGAGGTAGTGATGCTGAGAGAGAAAGAGAGCCCAGAGGAAAGAATACAGCTAACTGGAAGCATAGCTCAACTTAAAAATACTAGGATTCGGCACTAGAAAAATAATGAATCCAATAATAATGCTCAGTGTCAATGGTCTCATGTGAAGAAGATATGACTCCACACGTAGAAGACCCTAAAGGGTCCAGCAGAATACGCTGAGATGTGATAATGTAGCAAAGTAGCTGCATTTTTATAAAATCAACACTGCAAGTCCATTCACTTTTCTACACTAATCATGGATTAAATGATGAAGAAATCAGTAAAATGGCTCTATTCTCAAAGTAAAATAAATTAAAATAGCCAGAGATCAATCTAACTAAGGAGATGAAAGACTTCTACAAAGAAAATTTGAGGATTCTGGAAAAAAATGAATGAATGAAAAAAATTAATGGAGCGTAAAAGCACGTTAGAAGGAAAGACCTGCCTTGTTCAAAGATTTTTGAAGTATCAAAGTTGTCAAAATTGCCATATTGTCTAAATATTCAATGCAATCCTCACCAAAGTTCCAATGATATTCTTCATGAAAGTAGAAAAAAATCATAAAATTAAGATGGAATCACAGAATATCTAGCATAGCTGAAGCAAACCTGAGCAAAAATAGCAGGGCTGTAGGCATCACAGTAATTCATTTCAAATTACACTGCAAAACCATAATTAAAAAGAAACAGGATGACTCTGTCCAAAAGAAAAGATACATAAACCAAAGGAGCAGAATAAGGAAAACAGAAATCAGCTCATATGAATATGACCACTTGATTTTGGAAAAAGGAGCTTAACATACATTCAAGGGAGCCTCTTTTAACAAATAGTGCTGTGAAAACTGGATATCCACTTGGAGACAGCTGAAAGTAAAACCTTATCTTTTACTGTCTATAAAAATCAATTCAAATTAGATCAAAGATGTACGTACAAGACCTAAGCTTTGAAATTATTAAAAGAAAATCTGGGAAAAAAAACACACTTGAAGCCGTAGACACATGCAGACTTCCTAAATAGAATGATAGCACCACAGGAAATGATAGCAAAAATCAATGGAATGAAGCCCAATAGAAAAGTCTATACACAGCATGGGTAATATCTAACACAGTGAACAGACAGCCTACAGAAGGGGAGGAAATCTTTATAGGCTACTCTTCTGACACAACTTTAATACTCAGAATACAAGGAAACCTGAAAACACCACCAAAATAAATCAAATATCCCAACTAGAAAATGAACATATATATGGAACAGATGCTTCACAAAACAAGTACAAATAACCAATAAGCACAAGAAAATATGTCATCATCTGATCAAAACTATATCAGTATTTCTTCTCACCCCAGGCAAAATGACTATCATAAGGATTACTAGAGAAACAAGCAAAGGCTAGCAAGCTTATGAGGGAAAAAAGACTTTTTATACACTGTCAGGAGGAATATAAGTTAGTACTGCCACTCTGGAAACCAGTTTGGACTTTCCTCAAAATAAGAGAAACAACTTGATTCATTACTTGGAGAGGTCCTTGAAGTGACTCCCAAGATCCTGCTCACTGCCTGTGCTTTCCTCCGTTTCCCCGCCCTTGTTGTTGGACCTAATATAAGTGGGCGGTCCAGAAAAGTCGTCTTAGTCCTCAGTCTCGAGCTCAGCTAAAGGGTTTTGACCGTCCTGTAGCCCTAAATTCATACCACTTGTCACATTTTATGTAAGCCTCCACCATATACTCATTTGGGAGATCAGGGATCTAGATCAGGAACCGATTATATATATATATATATATATATATATATATATATATAAAACTTATGATGTAAACTTAATATATATTATATACTTATATATCTAATTTATCTATCAGTAACTAAATTTTATCACTTTTGAGAAAATGTATGAATCTGGTCATTATTCGGTTAGCAAAGTAATCCAGATTTTTAAGAAATTCAATATCAAATATCCTCTCTAATACCTAGAATCTCAAAAAGATGAAATGAAAGTATAGGTAGATTTTTACATAAGAGGAAGCTATAAGGGGGAGAGAAGAGGAAATAAACGTGTAAACTAGGTGGGTGGACAGGATCAAAATAAATGCACTGAACTTTGCATCCAAACAAATGCAAAACTAAGGGTAAAGTTTGGCAATAGAGGGAATACAAAATAGAATGGTAAAATTAATGCATATTTCTTTCAAAATCTAAGAGAAAATATAGGCATTTTCAGACAAGGCGATACTGAGAGAATTTGTCACTAGTTTAGCAAAAGCAAACTATAGAGTAGAAGTCGTACCAAGTGGAAACAAAATTATCTCAGAATATAACAGAGATATAAGGCATGCAGCAAATAAAATTTATATATTGGGTAAATTTATGTGAATATTGCCTATAAAAACATGGAAAGAATTATATCTCCATACATATAATCACACATGAAAATAACTTAAGAAAAATCCAACTGTAGTACATTCCATGAATTGCAGTAAGGACTTCTAAGATTCTTGCATTGTCGTAAAAGTACTAATTCATATTTGTAAATCAATAATCCAAATTGTAATCTTTAAGACAGCACTTCCTGTGTTGACGAAAGTGTTCTCATAATACGATGAACTTAATTTTCAAATTAATTAAATTGATTTGCTCTTGGTACTGTGCTGTGAGGCTACTCCATTGGCTGGTATGACTTTAGGATAACCTCTGAATGAATAATGCATTTAAATGTCCTATCCTGGAAAATGAAAAGAGGGATTGTTAAGAAATATCTCGGTTTACCTGTACTGTGTAGGCAAACTTGCCTGAGGTGTGTGAAGCATTAAGGGCAATTTACTTTTTGGTTTGCCTTTCTTTTGGAACTACAAAACATTTTTCTTTTAGATAGAATATAATTTTTATTTTTAGGCCCCTCTAAAATTTGAATTCTTGTAGTTGTATGCTGTGTCTATCTATGGATTATTGTTATTATATCTGTGCTCCTTTTTTGTCATACCTTTTGAACAGCTTTATGAAATGATTTAATAACTCATTTCGACTCTGTAATTATTTTCTAATTTTCAGCAATTTCTTAAGAGCTTTTAAGGAGTATTCTTGATTTATCAATGCTTACCTATAATTATACATTAAGAATCATTTATTTTACTAGTGTCATATGTAATAATTATTCTGGTATAAATCATTTATGTTTTAACCCTCCTTATTTCAAATTATCTTAGAAATTATTGTTCTTACTGGAGAATATCTCTCTGTGCTTGCCTTAATTTTCATCAACATGCTATAAGGAACATATTTGGATATTTTGCAATTGAAATATCGCTTTTAGCAAGTGAAATGAGGACATTTAGATTTTATAGTGAAGAGAAAATGTGTGAGTAGATTTGCAGGTCAGATATCCAGAAGGTACCATTTGATGAGCATTGTTCCAGAACACAAGAATCTCTGGTTGAACTGCAAATGCACATGAAAAACAGAGGCAAAATAGATGTGAAAAACCATAAACTATATTGACACCAATTTTTATTTGAATCATAAAGAAATAGAAAAATCCACATTCACTACTTTTCTCCTCTTGCTTTAAAAGCATTTGATTTTTTTGAGACTTTTAACATATGTACAAATCGGAATCTGCTGTGACTTTGTTTCAAGTGAGTCTTCAGTCTTTTTGGTCTAAAATATTTGTCCAGTATTTCCCTGACCCAACAAGTTTCTTATTCACTTTATTTGATCTATATTTCAGAAGTGGTATATTAATACAATATGCTTATGCCAAAGAATTTTAGGTATGGAGAATACTGGGTTACAAATGGATTATCTGTATTCCATTAACATTAAAAGATGATTTCATCTCATTCTCCACTCTGGGATAAGCATCCTTTAGCCAGGATACAGGCAAATACACAGTAAGTCATGCCCAAGGGAAAGAACAGAGGCTTTCCTACTTTTGACTACAAGGCATTAAAATAATACGTTAAAATCCTAGCATTTCTCCCACAGGGGTAGCTCTTTGGCTTCACAAAGAAATATGTGATGGCAAGATTTACCCATCTGCCATTATAAAAACTATTATTGAATTACACTTTCAGAACTGAGGGATTCCAACTGTAGCAAAGCAGATAGTGTAGAGTAGCACATACATTCCCAAGAATTAAAAAAATGTGATTTTCCCATTCAGGATCAGGAGGAAAAATGAGAAGCAATCTGCCATTCCTGTGAGCCAGCCAGCACCAGGCTGAGAGACAAGAAGAGCATGCCCTACCCACTACCCCAAGCAAATGGCTGATTTGGAGGAAGAGAGGCTGAGTTGACAGCAAATGAGGTACAAAAACAAATTAATTCTTGTATTTTTTGATCGACTTTTCAAGCCTAAACCTGGTAGTTTGTGCATTTATTTAGAGGACAACAATATGCAGTATAGCAACTTCTGGTGGATTTCCTTCTTTCTTGTTTTTGAAATCCAATATTGTTCTCACTGTTTTGTTTTGGTCCATTTTATTGTTTTGTTTTCTTCAGTGTTCTATTGTGATTGACTTTATTCTGATCTTTTTTGTTTGATTTTATTATGTCTGATGGTATGGGCAGCAATTTTGAAGATAACAGGAGACACTGTGGTAACCATTGTTGATTTCCTATTATCCTGTTTTGAAATCCTGTATCACTTTCATTTTTTTCTTTTGATTGGCCTTATTCATTCATTTCATTTGGTTTTATTCTCTTTAAAATAATTTTTTAAAAAAGAAAAAGAAAAAAAGAAATATGCTTTTCCAGAATGTGACATTAAATTTAGGATCTGAGTTGAATTAAATTTAGGATTGAGTTGAATTTACATTTCTTGTCAACATGTCCTCCAGCTGCTGCTCTAGAATCTTCTCCTCTGGCTCCATTTGGAACAACCCAAGATACCCAGACTCCTGTTGCTTTATTAATTTTGATTGGGTAAGATTTTTTTCTTCTGTTTACATAGGAATGCTTAGATTAAGCCACTATGCATCTCAGAGTCCACTTTTAAAGCTAGATGTATTGAATTTGAATTAATTTGTTTCAAACATGTTCCTTCTGTAAAACTTTGTTTTCTGTCGTATCTACACTGTATGCGTAGACTTTGTATTAATAATGACCTTGAGAACAGTATATAACTTTACTGGAAAGGGTATGGGCATTTATCTTCGCTGACAAAAAAAAAAAAAGAAAGAAAGAAACGTTATTAACTGGAAAGTATAATCAAGTGGGAAAAGTAGGTCCTAAACAAAAATTTGTACAAAAGATTAAGAAGTTTTCTTTGATTTAATCAATATTGAATAGAAAAAAGAACCCCAGTCCTATATCTCATCTAGTACTTTTATATATAATTAACTGCCTTATGTGTGTAAAGAGGAAGCCAATTATCATTTTTGAGGTTTAATTAGGTTCACGCAATGTGAGGTTTCATCTTTAAGATCTAAGACTCAAACTAAAAGTGGGGTGAAAAGCAAGTCTCTCACATCATTAGGAATTTCAGATTCTTTCATATTTAAACATACATTTGTAGACCCTTGAGTTTACATTTAATGTTCTCATTGTGATATTTTTCAGGCTAAGCACCACACGAAATAATAAAATGCTAAGATAGTTAGCATACTGATAAAGTCTACAGTTAATCAACATTACCTTTGTGTATTAATAAAACATAAAGTTTAAAGTATTTCTCTATTCATTAACTTTTAGACTTGTGGAAATCACGAGAATGCACACAGTTTGAAGTGCTGTAACTTCACACAAAAGGAAAGTAAATCTCCAAGTGGGTCTAGGTCACAGCAGGTCCTAGTTCTGTAAGGGAACAAGGATCAAAGATTTGTAACGGATGAAGAATGATCTAAGAAGAAAAGATGTCAGCACTATGGAGAGAGTAAGGAGAATTTTGAAAAAAATAAAATAAAATGAGAAAGGAGACACATATAAAGATACTTATAATTGGTGAGTTATTTGGTATCAGATTACAGTTAGCACAGAATAGCAACAAAAATCTGTTTAGAGATGGAGGATGACTGCTCATCATCCCTGAACAGGGGATTACATTAATCTTAGGATCCATTTACTCTTCCTCAAATACTAAATAGTTTTCTGATTTCTCATTCACTGTTTTTAAAATGTCTAAATATTCTCAAATATTTTGTAAAATAAGCTTTTGTTAAAATTTACACAAATATTTCTATATTTTATAAATATGTTCACATGAAATATATAATTTATCATAATCTAATTTACATATATACAAATATGTAATAAAGGATTAAATCTCTTACATCTCCAACAAGAAGTAAGGAAGCAGGTGGCCTGAAGCACTTTTTTTTTGAGTTTTGGAACAAACAGGCTCACCACCTAGAAATAAATCTGTGGCATATACACATAGCTTTAGTTAGGATCAGGTGAAAGGAAGTATTCTACCAGTGCAGGTACAGAAGAAAACATCTCTCTGGCTTAACTTAACAATCACAAAAGCCTTATGTTATTGAGTTCATCTATGATACAAAACAAATGCAGTCTAGAAATTAACAGCAGCCCCAGCCAGTAAATCATAATGGGAGCAACATACTTATAATAAAACGAGGTTTTTTAACCTGAAGTGAGACTTAATGTAACTTAATTTCCTGGGATGCCACTAGGTCCTGGTAGAGGTAAATCAAACTTGACCAGGAACATAGAGTGAATATATATCAGTGACTGTCTACCACGAGCTGTGTCCAACTGATGTATTATAAAGTCATGCAGATTCAACAGGAATTCTATGTGAGGTGGAAGTAGTTCATACAAGAACAAAGATAGTCAGAAAAATAAATCTGGCTGCATGAACAGGAGCCAAGACCCCCATGACACAATCTACTTCTTTCTCAGATCACATATATGGACACATTGGGAATTGTAAATGATGAAAAGGGAGGAATAAAATCCAATCAGAGTTTGCAGATGGATTGGTACATTATGTCAATGTCTAGAAAACTATGGCAATGAGATTGTCTTCCCTATGGGCTACACTTTAAGTTTTGCACCTTGATATGTATATAGTATGAAAGAAAATGTGAAACAAATAGTGACATCTCTGGACATCTAGTCAGTGACAATTGATCTGATCAGTCAGTTGGGAACCTACAAGGGAGTGTATCCCAAGCCCAATCTAACCAAGGCTCAGGTAGACACATATTGTAGACATATTGGAATGAACATGAAGTGTGATGATATTTGTATTTTTTCTTAGTGTCTATCAGAATGTATCAAATATGCAATAGGAACTGAGACATTAAGCACACAAAGTCTTCCTGCCATTTGAGATTAGGAAGGCTTTATGTTTTTGAAGGATATATGGAAAATGACTGACTTTGAAATGTAAAAATATACTCATTCATAGTCTACACTAGAAAGCCTAAATCCTTTTAGATGCTGACTTGTCTTTAAATATTTTTATGGTTCTTCTCTGTTTCTACTGTTTCTAAATAAGTGTAATTTTTTTCCCTCTATTGAGTGTGAGACACATTGTCTAGTGATGGGTAAATGATGGATGATAAATTTGAATACTATGAATCAGCAGTGACTAGCAGTAAGCCATTAAACACATCCTTTGAAAATACAGAGCTGGACCCCTGATAATTGGCACAACAGAAACACGACAGTAGGAATGCTAAGGATAAGTAAGAGAGAATGGATATGGAATCGTGATTCAGGAGGAAGAGTGACACTTGCATGGAAATGATAGAGAACATCACTTAGAAAGATTGTGCAGTTTTTTGATTGTGCAGTTTTTTGATAAAATTGTAAATTTTATCACGTAGAATTATTTTAGATAGGAGGCCATTTATTGCAATTATAGAGATTGTCCTACATATATAGAAAATATATAGAAAAATACATATTTTAACCTATATCCTTCAAACCCATTGATTAGAGTATATACATTACTCAGTCCACAAATTAACATTCAACCTCATCTGAAGTCACATTTCTTCGCAACGTGTCCTACAAGTACTGCTATGGACATGTGGTGATCTGTCTACTCAGATTCCTTTTGTCACTCTTCCTCTCCAGCAACCTGGTTCACAGCACCAAACTCAGCTCCCACAGCACCTGCCAACTGGGCTCTGCTTACTTCTCTTGCTGTCAGGAAACCTGCTGTGAGCCCACCAAGTGACAGAGGTCCTGGGTATTGTCCAGCCTGACACGCCTCTCACTGCAGCTGGAAAACCACCACACTCTACTGCCCATGTTTGGCAAGTTAGGCTAATTCTGTGGGGTTTTGCACCAGTGAAGGCTTCCCTCGCAGCTATTGTTTTAGAAATTGTTATTTACTCACATGTGCATCCTGTGGCTTCAAACTCTGGTAAATGGAGATACCTTTTCTTCCGGATTCAGCCACCCAGTGTAGTTTCTTTCCAGGAGACACCAAATTTCTTTTTATCACTCACACATAATCTCTAGACTGTACCAATCAACTTGACTCCAGAAACAATCATCAAGAAATCTACTAAAACTTTCAAGATGTTCACTATCTCCAGTAACATCTGTAGTCTCAGTGTTTGATCATATTTCTTCGTACCTTTCCATCTACAACAGAATATGACACCAGTAATTGAAATTTATTTGATGACTGAACCCAATAATAAGCGTAAATTTAGCAGTGTTTCTCAGTTTTAAGTAAATTTATTTTTTGCCAAAATGCTTATATAAGTTAGTTATTATAATGCAGTAAACTAAATAATTCTGGCATTCAAATAGAATATGGCATTCTTTATTAGGTAATTAGCCAGAATATGTATTGAGTTAGGTTTTTTTAAGTTAAATATAATTTCAATATGTATCTTGGAAAAATTTAATTATAGATTTATTTATATTTCTTTGGGGTTATAGATATTTAATTTGTACCTGAATTATAATGTGTTTTATAATTTTATGAAGGAAAGTCTCAGGATTAAGAAATACCTTTATCTCTTCCAAGACTTTAAGTTGTATCTGTGTAAGTGTGTATACTGCTTAACTAATATAACAAGGTCAACAAATTCATGAGTGTTTAGTGAGCAAGACTAACATTTAGTTCTACATGATTAGATCAATAAAGTGAAAAATGAAATATACAAAAAACACATATGAATATTAAATATCTTCCATTCCATTCATTTCTCCCCCACTCCCTATGGATTGTGACAGTCTGCTTCAGTTTCCGTCATTTCTGGCTGTCAACCATTCTCTACTCCAACATGAGTGCAGTCAGGCAGGCAGCATGGTGCCCCTCGTCCATCCCCCCACTTCAGAAGACACCTGTGCCTTTTCTTTTTTTTTTTTTTTTGTACCAAGCAAACCTTGCACTTGCCAGGCAAGCACTTGTGCCACTGAGCTAAATCCAGAACTGTGTCTTTTTGAAGAAGGGGCACCCTAGAGTGGTTAACATCCAGAAGGGAAGAATCTAGGCCCCTTGTTTGCACGCTCAACATTCATACATAGCAAGCTTTCAGCCCTGGCCTTCTATGTAACAAGCCTGCAGGTGCTATGCAAGCAGCACTCCCAGGTTCTTCTCAGGTTCTACCCTGGGAGGGCTCCCTCCTGTGTGCTGACCATGTGCTGCAGCTAAAGCCTTGTGAGAATAAAGACTCTCTTTGGTGTTTCTGTTTTAAAGAATGACCAGGCTCGTGCATACAGTGTTGCATTTCCAATACCATGAACTTTTTATCTGTACAGAAGGATATAGACAATGATATAACTGTGGGGGATCGGCAGCAGCTGAAAAGATAAGAAGTATGTAATATAAATGACTTTTATTTTGAGAATGCAGGAGAGACACCCCCAACTTCCCGCGGGCACAGCATCTCCACCCGGGGCAGGCGACCTCTCCGTGAAACACATGGAGTGAGGCACATAAGTAGCCTCGGCTTGGGGTGGAACCTAAGGGGACATTAGGGATGCAAAGGTGGCCCATTGGTCTTTGTTTGACTCCAGAGGTAGATTCCTAAGGGTGGAGGTGATAGACCTCTTTGGTTCTGGCTACTATATCAGGCCTGGGCAAAAACGCTTTCAGACAAAGTTCTTAAAATAATAATATAGCTTCAAAATGGCCATGATTCCATGTCAATGTTTCGTGAAGCTCAAAATACATATGAATTAAAGCAAAATTTCTTTATTTCAGCAGACAACTAACTATTCACTTGTTTGTCAATGAAAATTCACAGCATTGTTTTGTTATAGCTTTGGAAATATTCCCAGCTTTCACAGACAAAGTCTTTCTGAAAATCTTATGAAAATAAGATATGAATAGTGAGTTACTTAGATATATAAGCTATTAGCAAAATTATATTTAAATAGTGTTGTAATCAGGTTACAAAATAATCTTATACTTTTTTCTTTTAAGATGTCAAATACTGACATTTTTTTTAAAATTCAAATTGCTTTAAATACAAAAAAAAAAATGACCAATTAGAAACTACGAAATGCTCCCAAAACTTTCACGTTTACAGGTTAAACATTTCTATGATTTCTTGAACTATGGGACTTCTTTAATGACAAAAGACAAGGAAATGAGGGAGTGTGTGCTATGAACTTTTGGAACTTTATGAACTTTTGGAAGATGATAATGGAAAAACAGATGTAGTTTGTTCTTGTTATTGGCAGAAATTTTGTTCTGGCAAGTCACTGAGAAATGTCAAGTAGAAAACAAGGAATAATTACTTCCAAGAGAAATGTAGGATACATCCCAGTGAGCCTGCATTTATGTCATTTTCATCAAATGATAAAGACATAAACTGATTTTATTTGTCTCTATACCTAAAAACATTTTATGTGGTGTTCAATTAACATGGAACTCATAGTTAGCATTACTATAAATCAGACCTGAATGAAACTAATCTAACACACAAATGTCTTTTGTGAGCTACCTTATAATACATCTCAATGGTTTGGCACTCTAGAAAACACTTTAGCATTAAGTTTGAGTCATTTTATGCATCAAAACCACCAACCTAATGTATAAAACAATATAAAACATGACATTGAATAAAACATGAAAATGACATTTATATGCAGTATGTGAGCTAAAAGGAGAAAGCAAGCATTGCTTTGTTCCATGTCAGCTGGGCAGGTACACACCAGGAAAGTCAAACTATTTTCACTGTACACATTCCTGTATTTTGTGCATTACTCAAAAAGAAAACTAAATATTGATACTGATATTTGGGGATCATAGAATATTTTGATGAGTCAGTAGATATGTATAACACATTATATTTGTGTATACCTGTATATATGCCTGTTTTACAGTTCATGACTGGAAAGGTTAGATGATGATCAAGGACACAACTGGAAGCCATGAGTCCCACAGCTCAGATTAGGATTTTTATAAGAAATTTTCTAACATTTGAACAAGTATTGATTTTAGGGAAAGAGTATGTACAACAGATTATGTTGCCAATATAATAACCTCAACTGCATTTGGCATGTGATTTGAAAGTTTAAGTTTCGTAAAATTTATTACTGCCGTCTTATTAGTGATTTGAAAGTAAAAGAAAGGAGAAAATGGATGAAGACGACAATTAATACAGAAAAAGATTCTCTACAGAGTATCCTAATCCAAGTAACACAGAGAGAACAACTCTTCAGAGTAATAAACTTAGCTGTGTGTCATGGTGCTTGCCTATAATTCCCAAACTCTGAGTGCCTGAAGGTGGAGAATTGCCAATTCAAACCACGTTGGTGGTGTAGTAACTTACTGAGACCTATTTTCAAAACAAAGCAAAACAAAACAACAGCCTGAGGATGTAACTCAGTGCAAAGATGCTAGGTAGGCTCTTCAGTTCCCCACTGAAAGATAATGAATTCGTTTGTAAAGACGTATTTCAGTAGGACTAGTATAAATGTCAGTCAGTTTTCCAGTGTTCTACTGATTGTGCCCTTTGCTTTGAACCTGTGGTAGGGTTCATCACAGTAGGTCCATATGATGCAGTAAAACAGTTCTCCTCAAGTCTAGGACACAAATTACAGAGGAAGGGGCTCGAGACCCACAGTCTTCTTCAAGACCAATAATCCAATACCTCCCATCAGGCCCCATCTTTTAAAGTTCCTCTTTTCTGTTTTTTTTTTTTTTTTTTTTTTTTTTAAGTATGTCGCAAATGGCTATTCATTGGAGCTTGTTTAGAATGCAGCATATGTCTTTCCCTGATGGATATTACACACTACTGGCATCTCTGCTGCAATAGTTAAGTTTAGTATTGATTAGGAAACACTGACTGAATTCCTTTAGCACAGTTCTGGGTGCATCTGCAAGACTGACCGGCTGAAGAAGGAAGACCCACCCTGGATGTGGGTGAGGCCAACCAGAAGACTTGTAACCTGGATGGAATAGAAAGGAAATGTAGGAAGCTTTGCCTTTGCTTCCTCAGAGGACCTTCAGTCTTCATCCTCCCCTATTAAATGTCCACCTCCTGGCTACTAACTCATATCCTTCAGCTTCGAAGCATGGACTTGCCTGAGACTCTGCAGTGAGCTCCAGGCTCCGGACTTTTGGTTGAATCCTCTGACTCTCCAGCATGCAGACAGACCTTTAGTTCTTCTATCACTGACTCTGTAGGCACCCTTGTAAGCCTATTTTGTAAATGCTGTATATATTCTGTTACTCTAGTGGACCCTGATTGATATGTCTACTACCCAGGGATCTCTCATAACACCTTTATCATCATCTTTATGATGCAGGCTCATAGGAGCTGTAACATACTGTCCTGCATCCCAGGGAAGCATGATGACACCAATATCTTATATTGTGAATGTCTACAAAACTAGCATCAGGTGCACGACATCAAATTCTTCCATCCACAAAAAGTTCTTCTATCAGCATAATACCGGGGCCCACTTGAACCACAACCGCAGTAACCTCTGAAAGGACTGATTATTGAATATGGAAAAATAAATCCCAAGTAGTCCCAGTATACTTCTGTGTGCTATTGGGGTTCTTTTTCCCAAATGCCCTGGAATACGTTTGAAACAAATTACACCTTTGAAACTGTCATGGAGTGGGGACCTTACTAATTTGTGAGATATTATTCAGGTATCATTCAGGAATTGATAATACAAATGATTTTGCTCCTCTTAATCTCCACTATTAACTAAATTCTCCTTGATTGTACATTTATACACACTCCTCTTATGGTCAAGTTGAAAAATTTAAAACTCTGTCTACTTTGCTACCATTTGCTCCTGATTTTCATCATAAACTTGGCTAAAACACCTGGTAATATCATGGCACATCTGAATTCCATGGCTGCTTGGAAAATTCCTTTACCGAGTAAACTAGTCAGCTTTACGCTTTGTCTCCCATAAAGTATCAGGACAGGAAAAATGCGCTCCACATCTGTGCTATAATGTAAAATAGTGGCTTTTTGTTCCAAGTCCTAAAATAGAGTACTTATTTCCATCTGGGATTTCATCAGCATAGTTTTTAGTGTGTACTTTTATATTAGAATTCTGGTCTTCTGAGTCCTCTCCAGAATCACCTCAAGTAATGCTTATAGCATTCTACAGTTTTCTCAGCCCATTTATCCAAATTTCTTCCAATTGACTTATATAAACCAATTTTAAAGATTCCTTCACATCAGCCATTTATAGTAATAGCAACCACCTCACACCTGGTACCAATTTTCTATGTTAATTACTCTCTCTCTCTCTCTCTGTCTCTCTCTGTCTCTGTCTGTCTCTGTCTGTCTGTCTGTCTGTCTCTCTCTCTCTCTCTCTGTCTCTCTCTCTGTCTTTCTCTGTCTCTCTTTCTTTCTATAAAAAAAATACATGATCCAGACCATGAGAGAGAGCCATGATCCCTTAAAGAAAACAGCTCTAAGAATGCACAGAACACTCAGACCCTGTTCTGAAAGCACCATGCTGTGTTGTCTCATTTCTCTAAGTGTGTGTAGATTATCAGTGAGCCTAGGTGGGAAGAATTTGATTGCAGAAGGTATGGGTTCCTGTTGGTGCTTTCCCAAGGCTTACACTTAATGTGGCTAAAAATGGACTTCTGCCCCAGCCAATGTTTGTGTTTCACCAAATGTTGGCTACTTTTCATTTTTCTCTTTATAGTCACTTTCTAACTTCCACAGATGCTGTACTTTAGGAAATAATTGCTAAAATTGTAACTTGCTACAAATGAACTAAATTTACAAGTGAAATGCTACTGTGTAGAGCTCAGCGATCTTTAAGAATCTTCTGTGTATTATTCATACACTCAAGCCAACCTGTGAGGAATTTATTCATTTCTTCTCGGGTCTTTTCACATAATCAATGGAGCCCTAAAGAGAATCTCACTTAGACTTAATGAAAGCACCATTTCTTTAAGGAATTTGAAATGTCCTACACTCTCTCTCATATATGAACCATGACAGACATAGGTAACTGTGTAGATCACACCAAATGAAAACTATTGTAATAGAGGTGGCACTTGTGTGCTAGAGGAACCCATGTTTGACCATGCAGCTAAGTGTAGACTTTTTGTCTCCGCAATTTCCTTTGTAGTGATACTTCCTTTATGTCATGTGTTGTCATCTTCTCTCCTCCTTTGCTTCTCCTTCTTTCCCTTGTTGTTGTTGCCACTGTCATCACCACCAGGTTGCTTACAAAATAATCACATCTTGCCAACTTTTCCTGAGATCTAAAAACTGCAATCATGGCGGAAAGTATAGAATATTCAATTTGGCTTTTCCTGAAAAATATTGAAACAGGTGCTCTCCTGTGAACTCTATAGCATTTTACTTTTAAATTCTGGGGTTTTCAAAAATGTTACATTCCATCTGTAATATTCTTATCTGGGAACCACAGTCATCTTAGAAATCCAGAACATAGACATAATGGCATTAATATTAGGGAAGAATTTTTGGCTAAGCAATCACCTTTTCTGAATTAAGCAAAGTATCTGCTTATTTCAGATATGAAAGTTGTTTTCTAGCTCCTATTAATGTTCTAGTCAGAAAATCAAATTTCCTTTTTGATGCTAGAGAGGAATAGATTAAAAAACTCCCTATGTGGTTATGTAATGAAATCTGTGCAGATAACTGATAATTACATCATTAGAGACAGTAAATATGCACTATCACAATCGGTCCCGTAGTTAAATGTAACATCACATTTCAGAATATAAATATCAAAGTGTAAAATTTTATCATCTTAGGAAAGAAATTCCTCTAATTTCATGAGAAGGCTGTTGTAGAAAAAAAAGTAATCTCAAGCCACTAAATTGTTGAAAATATTTTGAGATTTTAAGATTCAGTTTTCTCTATATTACTGCAACTTAAAACCTTGTTTCTGAATATCCATAATGCTAAAAGAAATCCCATTTTTTAAGCTTTTTTTTCCGTGCACTGAATCCCAGTTCTCCTGCTGTCTTTCCTGTCATTTATATGGCACTCAGAATCTTTCTGTGTATCTTGAACCTGGAGGATTGTTTTCCAAACTCTTGTGGCCCAGACAATGTCATTTCTGGGAATTGCCATTTATCTTGTTCCTGGTCTATGTGTAGTTCTAACTTCTAGGAGTAAGCATATTTTGTGTCACAGGAAATTTGTTATGAGCCACTCATATGCAGTTCATTTCAACAGTTTCTCTTTATGTACCCTTGTCACGTAAGTCATTACAGATAACAGCTTTGCTCCCCCCAAGTTTAACGCTCATATTTTGTATTATTCACGCCTCAGTAGCACATTGTCAAACATCTTACTGGGATGAGTCAGTTCCAAAACTAATAATCAGGCAGCATTATTCTCAGGGAATACATGATGAGCACATGCTTTAGTATATCTTTCCAGGAAAATAAGTTCATTCATATGTTACTCTATTACCTGTAGAGTTAAGATCCAATTTTAACAACACGGATTTTTTTTTCTGAACTTTCTACTTAGCAGTTAATAGAAGTTAACCAAATAATTAATTACAATAGTCACTAAAGTAGTGAGAGAACAGTTCTTTAACACATATGAACATTTTCAAAATCTTACCTATCGTAGAATTCAACAATGCTTTCTGGCAGAAGTAGTTTGCAAACTGAGTCCAGCGAGGGAGTATAAAAGGCTTGATTGGCCCGACAGGTTCAAGTATGGATATCGAAGTAGATGTTCTCTGTTTAATTTTGTGATGAGTAGAACCCGTGATTCATGACACACAGTGTTCACAAAAGCCATATTGTTCATTCACATATCCATCCTATATTTCTTGTTCTACCTCCTCTTCAGCTCCTCAAGCCAACATCTTTTCACTCATTTTTCTTGCTTTCTAACTCTGACCAGTAGACACACCTTATGTCTCACACTGATGCACTTGAAATGCATTTTTTCTTTTACCCGAATCAATAAACCTCTTCTGTGGGATGAGTTGAGGCCTCCATCTCCTATGTGGGAAGAACTTCTTGCATCCCATATGGTAACAGGAGAGTATGTAAAAGCTGAATCTGTCAATTTTCAAGAAAGGAAAAGATAATGAGTGAATTTTCAACTGATAACAAGAAAAACTTTCACAAGAATATGAAAGAGAATCATAAAATAAAAATAATTGATATACTTGATTTCATCAAAATAAAAAATGCTCACCAAAGCTCAGTATTAAAATGAAAAGAGCAGGCAACAAGTGGGGCATTATTAATGTGTTAATATGATAACGGTCTTCCTTAGAAAAGTAAACAATCACTACATAAGATATATAAATGATGCAATAAGTGCAAGAAAAGGTGCTAAAAATCACTATTCACCAAGCAAATGGAAGTTAAAATCACAGTATGATGGCAGCTAGCATTCACCTCATGAGAAAAGAAAGATGCCACTGTCAAGTATTCAGATGACATTAGACCATGTTAGAACTCTAGGGCATCGCTGATATGAGAGCAAGGTTGCAAAGCTAATTGTAAAACAACCTGTTGGCAATTTCCAGTGAAGGTAAGCATTTACTCACTCTCCAGATACTGCATTCTGAGATTTTTATCTAAGGAAAAAAAAAAAAAAAAACAACTAAAAGCGTCCACCAAAAAAATGGACTGATCAACATTCAGTACAGTTTTACTGATTGACTTCAAAAATGTGAGAGAATTCAGTGCACATCAATAGGTGAAATAGTAAGCTCATTATGATACATTGATAAAATGAAACAAAAGATAAATAAAATAAAACATTAAACAACATAATTTCAAAAGACAATTACACAGCTAGTTTCACTTAGAAAAGGAAGGTTTGTGTTAATATTGTTTGGACAAGTTATGCATGTATCTTGCATTGGGAATAACTACTATGAAGACAACAATATGCAGTGTATTAATTTTTGTAAATTTCCTACTAACTTGTTTTGAAATTCTGTTTTATTGCTGGTTCCATTTTTTTCTCTTTAAAAAATATGTTGAGTGAAAAGGTTGTTTGCAAAAGAGAAATATTGTGTGATTTTGGTTTTCATATGACATTCCATAATATTAATCTATAGAGATTAAGTAGTAGTTGCATCTGGTAGACACAGATCAATTAAAAATGAATATGAGGTAATGACCTAGGGAGGGGAAATGTATATTTTGATCAAGTATTTATTACACATGTGCCCATATTTTTGAAAACATGTAATTTTGTTCTTTAATAAAATCTGTCCTGTTCGTTATGTGTACAGACGAATTGAAACAAATTATTGTGAACATTAACAAATCAAAAATGTCATTTTCTGCTTAAAAACATTAAATGAACTTATTGTTTTTAGGAGAAATTTTGCATTCATGAATTAGACTCTCAGTGAATGGCTCCAAAATAGTTTTGTGAACTTATTCTAAGTTATTTTTTCCTTTTTTCTGTCCATAACTAGTCAGAATGCATTTCAATTTTGCAATTCATAGCTCAAGATTTTGACCTTACAAACATTTCTCCAGGCTTCTATTATTTCCTTCTTACTCTTTAAACCCATTCATGTTAAACGTTATCCCTACAGGAAAATTTTCCTGAGTCCTAAGATTAATGAGGACTGTACTTGTTCTTTGTTTTGTCTCATCTCTGTTTCATCATTACTACAAATAAATATTTATTTAAGGTTGCTTTATTAGACTTTCAAGACTCTCTTCTCAAATAAAGCCTACATAGTGCTAATATTTTCATTATAGTGTAGTGTATAAGTACAGTCTTTTACCAAAATATTTCCAATGGCATATCTTCATAATAAAGATTATAGTTCATAGTAAGTCCTCAATGACTATATATTTAAGATGAGGAATTTTCAGATTTTTTATTTTTTTCAAAGCTTGAAATATTTGCATAAACATAGAAAGATTACTTTGGGAACAGTGCTCAAAATGCATGTGTATTTGTTCACCCATGTAGTCTGAAGATAATTTTGTTTCACATTTTTTAATGTAGATATTTTGATTGTAATCCATTACATGCATTCAGGTGTGGAATGTGTCTTTCATTGTGTTACTCTGGTACATAAGGTTTTTCTGACTTTGGAGTAATTCAAATTCTGAGTTTTCAGACAAGGGATGCTCAGCCTGTACTGGAAACATTTGAGAATACATATCAAGGCATATGTAATACTGGCAACAAAATACTTGGCAAGGCAAGAAATTGGGGAGGGAAAAGTCACATCTCTCTAATCACCAATAAAATAAACATTAATGTATTGTAATAATTGAAATTAAACATATAGAAATAATTCACGAGAGGATATCTTAGGAAAAAAAATTAGTTACATCAATTCTTGGAAACCACAGCTGCAAGCAGATGATAGATGATTAGCAACTTTTTGAAATTTTAATTATGTCAGTAGCAGATGCTTGGGATATAAATCTATGAGTTCAAAATCCTTAGCTTTACACAGCTGTGGAAGTATGCAGCTGGAGAAAGCTGGAACATTGCAAACAACTAGATATAATCCAGAGAAATGCAGCCTGGTCTGTTAGTCTCAGAGAATGGGATTAACGTGATGAAAATCGGGAGACTGCAATATACTGTACTATGCTTAGTTGCTGGAATAGAAAGAGAATGAGACCTACACGCTGGGAACTTTAGTATTAAAAGATACTTGGACCTTCAAAACTTCAAGATAGCAAATTTTATGGCTTAAATTACTTAATTTAATGGGATTCGTCATTTCAGTAATAAGAAAGAAACTAAAACAGTGCAAGTGCTCCCTAACTTGCAATGGGATTGTAGTACTATAATATTTCTGTAAGTTGAAATATTATAGATCAAATACATTAAGTACTCTAACATATCAAGTATTTTAGCTGAGCAAATCTTTAATATGGGTTGCTTACTCTTTCTGTTGCTTCCCAGAATCCAGAGAGATTATTGTACCACATATTACCAGCCTGGGAAAAGACCAAGTTTCAAAATTACAAGTGGGGTATCTTTTTATTATTCCCCGTCCCTCCTCAGCCTCACTCCTTTCTCCTCTCTCTCTCTCTCCAGGATGTGTCATGTACATGTACTCACTCCACTAAAAGCTCATAAACGTGAAGTACTCAAATACCCACAAAACAGGGAGGAGGATCAAGGAATAAGTGGGTGGGGGGAAGTAAGAGCAGGAAAGTGGAATGAACACGCGCCATCTCCATGAGGAGTGTTAACGCTATGTACTACACACATCCTAGTGAAGAACTTTTAAAGAAAAATATAAAATGAATTAGCTTTTCTAAAAAATAATATTTCTATCAAAAGCATCATTATTGTGCCATTCTGAAGCAGAGAAACCACAAGCTGTATCATCATAAGTTGGGAGCCCCCAGTAATGTAATTCCAAAGGCCAGAAAACTACTCTTGTATCTGGAATTTAATGACAATAAACAGAGAAGACTAAAGCCTCGCCAAGAAGCTAAAGTTGCTCCTTGTGAAGATCTTTCTGTCGCCTATGTTTTTGGGTATAAAACTCAACAATTCATCTTGAGTAAGTATTATGGGCATCGAAAGAACTTAGAACATTTACATTTTAGAAATCAATCAAAATTATGGAAAGGACTCATTGCAAAGGAACTTATTTCTAGATAAAATTTACATTGTAATTATTATTTTCCCCCAATTCTTTTGTTATTCTGTATTTTTTCTTCCATCGCTGATACGACTCTTTCCTAAATATATTAATGCATGAATAAGGAGAGGAATTAGAAAGAAAAGAAATAGATGAGGGAAAAGGAATAAAAAAAATTAGATGAGAGAAGACTGGACATAAATGACAAGGTTTAATTAAATAGAATCAATGAAGTAAATTCAATTAAGAAGCACTATGTCTCGACCTACAGTAATTTTCTACATATTTTAAATTGTATATATTCTCCTATTTAAATATCTACCATTGTAGAAAAGTACATGGAATTTAACAAAGCTCATGGTTCCTTCTCTATTTCACATTTTACTACTTTCTTAACAAATGAGGAAGAGAACACAATGAGATGACTATGCTGTACTGTAAGATTAACTTTATTGTGAAGTTTCAGTTGTTTTGCAGTCTATTTCTGACTTCACAGAGTGTTTGAAGATCTTATAAAACAAAGAGAGGGCAAACATGGGATCATTATTTGCTTTATTTAAGCAAATATATGTCCCTCTAACATTAGGCTATCAGTGCATTTGAAACCATATTTGACTTGATAATATCTTTTTCTAAAATTTAATGAAAGCCAGAAAATGCAATGAATACGGCTTACCTAATTTTATGTCAAGGCAAAAGTAAAACCGTTGCTTTGATGATTGTAAAGTTTGGATGTTTTCAATTAGATTTAGCTTGACCAAGAACCCAGGTGAAGTTTCATACGTGCTAAGTTTAGGTTTTCCTAAATTTGTTCTTTTCCTTCTCACACAAAAAGAAACAATGCGAACAAACTGAAAATGTTAATTGGAGTGCAGGGATTTAGCTAATATTTTTTCAAAAATTGACATTCCACACTGTGACTACCTAAAGTTCCCAGGGCCCCACTTCTTCTGAAAATGTATATTCACACCTTAATTCTCTGTTTTATATTTTTTATGCACAAACTTCATGATACAATTCGAAATTCTTGCATTCTTCAAAAGTATGATAAACTCCTCCTTAGAGATGTATGTTATAGTTATTAAGTGACCAAAGATAATTATGTTAATTTTTTAGATTTTGATTGAGAAAAAGCTGCATCTAGAAACCATGAGAATTTGGGAAACTTGCTGGGTGAGGGGAAAACACTTGAAACTCAGACAAATTTAGTGTCAATACACAACTGTTTGAACATTCCCAAAACCATGACCAGAAACAATGACAGTCCCCATGAGTACATTAGTAAATAAGATCAACACATATTTCAACAGCAGAATAAAGAATTTATTAAGATAAAATTAATTGACTTCCTGTTTTGGAAGAGAAATTCATTTAACTTTATAGAAACAATGTATCAGTAGTATTTAAGAGCCAGAAAGGAAAGGAGAGCAGAATTTCAAGAACTTTTGGCTACTCCTGAATGAATTAGTCATAGATGAGCCTAGTACAGAATCTGCCTTTTTCTAAATGGATTTAGTGAATCTACAGATTATTCAGTAAAAGGCAGATCTGTAAAATGGTCGGTAACAAGAGGAATGGAAACTCCTAGAAGGAAAACAGACTGAATTACAGAACCTGGATCCATAATTCAGCATAGGAAAGCTTCGGATTCCGTAAGTCAGGGGTCTGAAACCGTTGGATCTACCGCCCAGTGAATAGCAGCTTGTAGATCCACAGCCCAAGGAGCGGCAGCTGTTCGATCCAAATCCCAGAGATCCAGAATAAGTGGTTCCGCAGGGACTGCAGAACGCAGAGGGCCTGGGGCGGTAGCAGGACGTCTGGCAGGGCCTGGACAGCACACAGGACCTCCGGCAGCTGGTGGGCCCATAGAAGGTCTCCTGACAGCCACTGTAGAGAGAGGAGCCCAGCTGGTAGCTGGTGGGAGACTGGAGATGAGCGCTGTAGACCAGGTTGCTGGGGTAGGAAGAGCCGCAGGAGGAGGCTGGGAGTTGCAGGTAGCCCCCACAGGAGCGGGAGGAGAAGTTTCCAGAGGAGCAGCCGTAGGACATGTTGGCAGGAGGAGTGAGTTCAGCTGAGTTGTAACTGAGCAGGCTGTGAGTTCTAGTGCTACTCTGGAGCAAGGCGTTTATATAGTCCAGAAATAGGTGTGATTATCCTCTTCCATTTTTACTGCCTCATTTAATAAAAGGTGTAGCTCAGTAATTGCGGTAATTGCTTTTGAATAGTTTTCTACATATTGTATTCATAGCTGCTATAATTTTGTTGTCATAGCCAAAACCACTGGATTACTGCTAAGTTAGAAATGCTTTACCATTTTACACAAATGCTTATCGTATCATTTTCAGGAAAGGCCCTGCTTTTCCCCTGGCTGTACTATTTATCTGGGTTCCCACTGGGTGCTGTAGGGAGATAGTTTTCTATAAATGATGAGGAGAGAGATTTATTTATCTTCTTGTTTGTCAATGATTTTGCAGTATACTTTCAGTCCGAATGAAGACCTGATGAAGATTAAATTTTTAACCATATTTTTTCTCATTTTCTAAAATTCTTATTTCCCAGTCATGTTTCCCAGTCGTTTTTCACACCCAACAGAGAGGAGAAAATATGGTCCCTGACAGATTCTATAAAACTGAGACCTAGAACCACAGAGAGAACAACAGGAGGCCCTGTGGGAGTGAGGGATGGTGCTGAGTCCTGCCTAAGCTCTAAGCAATTTTGGACCTTGTGGAGATCAGAGTACTAAATGCTCATTTGATGAGAAAAATGGATGTTTCGATTTGGTGCATCTGATACGAAGCTAGAGACCCTACTGTATTCTCATGTATATGGATGGCAGCCTAGAAAGTGTACGTCTTCCAGTTTAAGCCATAGGAGACTTCACTGAAGTTTGGCCCTAAATTCTGTGTCCCAAAATATAACAGGACACCTCTGTAGAAAATTTGCTTTGGAAAACTGTTCAGTGGTACCATCTGCTAAGGTCTATCTCTGAACCGTTTAGTTAAAGTAGATCTGCATTATATTCTTATTTCTATTTCATGTGTGAGTTAATGTCCTCCAATATTGGTAGTTTGTAGTTTCCACCTCATTTTTATATTCTCTTTTTTAGGTTCAAATTACTAAGTAAGATGCATTTTTTGAGTAGATTACATATGTCTTCATCATCATATTTTCTGTAGTATTTTCTCTGTTTACATCTTTTCGTCTGTTTGTGCTCTAATCTCAGAATTTCCTTCTGACCCTTCCTTCAGTTCATCTGTTTATAAAAACACATTCACTCAGTTTTTCAAATTTGTTGCTGTTACAGGGTTCAAATTTTCAACTGGATTCTATTGAATTGTTTTCAATTTCAACCAACATTGTGAGTCTTTATCTTTCATTATTTAAATGTAATTACTTCCTGAAAATGAAATGTTGGTCTTTCCTACTTTTAAATTCCTCAGAGAGGTACAGTCGTGTGTCTTTTAGTCATGGGCACGCTTTCAGAGAAAGGAATGCTTAGTGGACCATATCTTCATTCATTATGAGAGGGTGGAATACACAAGCAAGCAGGACCACTTCACTGCGCATGTCTAACTCGTGAAGCTCTCATGAGGTGTGCTGTTTGGTATTGGCCGAAACATTGTTATGAAGTATGTCACTGCATGTTAATGTCACGTAAATTATAGGGATCCTGTGATTCAGATTCTATTTTCCAGTGTTCTCTTTCAGTCTCCTTATGTTTCTGAGAGAATGATAGCTAATTTTCATGAAAAACTACATATATGATATTTACTTTTCTTTATAAATAATATACTTTTGTTTCTGACAGAATGGTAGGATATAAAAGCACCAGAATCTTAGATCAATTTAATCGAATCTGAGACTGATGTAATTTAAACCTGAGATTCAGAAGAAACTGTCTATTAGAAATTCAATTTTACTTTTAAAAATTGGCTCTTTAAGGTCTAGGATATTTCCTAGAGCCTAACTTTTGATAGGCTCTGATTTGAATTTTGTTCCTCTGGTCCTATGAGTTTCTAAAAAGTCTTTCAATTTTCAAAATCACCATATAACTTTAAGGGAATTGGAGCTCAGGGTGAAGGTTCATTTCTTTACTTTATTGCTGGTTCAGATTTATCTCTGATACTGTGGTGCTTTGTTATTTCCCTTTGTGTGAGTTTATGTGCATATATGTGTATTTATGTATGCATATGGGCATATATGTATATGTATATATATATGTGTGTGTATATATGTAAACATAGAAATACAGGCTTATGTAGAGAGAGCTATGTATTGATATATATGCATATATGTGCATACACATACATACGTCTATGTTTGCATCAGAAAAATGGTTCAATACTTTAAGCACTATATAATTGATAGATTTATATAAATTTTGAAAGATTTACTTATTTTTTATAATATAAAATTTTTATTTATTAATACATATAATTATTATTATTATATCTGAGAAGTAAGTAGCATTCCTGAGAACCATTTTTAAGTCTTTTATATTCCTTTATATGTATCATAGTAGATGATGCTTGTCAAAATTCAACAAATTCAAATGCTGTAGTTGTGAGTGTCCAGCTTGTGTTTCTAAACTTGCCTGCCATATATATCCTCTCTCTGCTGTGTCTCATGAGGTTGCAACTCATGTTTTCACATGGTTCTGCTTTTCCATCTCATTTTATACTTATAGACATTATCTTGTTTCCTCCCACCTGTATTTTGTCAACCTGTGCTGTTCAAAGTGGCCCTTCTCTCCAGTAGCAGCTGTGGAATACCCCATGTTATTCCATAGATAGCAATGTGTACACTGTGAAGACTAACTGCTGGGAGCAGCTGGAACATTCTGCCTATTCATTCCTGTTTTCACTTCTGTAAAGCATACTGGCTGAGTGCCTGCATGGGGTTCTCTACTAATATGTATGTGCAGTTGCCCATGGTGGTAGTTGGCTGAATAACGCTTCCTGCCTGTATTCCTTTCCTTTGCTGGCACTTTCTCCCTCTCTATGGGTATTTTTGGGGATCACCTTCCAAATAAATAGCTTGTTTTTGAATCTAAGATTTCAACAATTTCGAATAATTTATAGAACAAAATCATTCTTGGGCATCTCATTAATATGCATTTTATATAACCTTTAATGTTTCCCCATCTTATAATATTGTAATAAAAAGATGTTTAGAGAAAATACCAAACTTATACTACAGGGAAAAACATACTTCAGTATTTCATGTGGCACATTTAAGAAGAAAAATCTTTCTTGGTATATTTGACTTGGTATATGTGGACTCGAAAACCTCTCTAACTTTAATGTTAAATAAATAAAAATAATTTTTGGCTAACAACTACTAACATACAGTGTTTAATGATAATTTTTATGTTTTAAGTATTAGGCTGGGAGGTTCTAATCCAATTTTTTTTTTAATTCTTTCTTTCTTTTTTGTACTAGAAATCTAACTTAGGACCTCGCACTTGCCACCAGCACCATGGGGCTACTTCGCTGGCCCATTCTAATCTAAACTCTTGAAAAAAACAGGATCCCCAGCTATTCATTTTGTGACAAGAAGTAGATAGGTAGCAAAAGTTGTGACATTCAACTCTGGGTAGGACTCTACTGGGAGCACACATCAAATACTTGAAAGCATTCTGTCTATGGCCTACTCATGGAAAGATAAAAATGCAAAGCTCAGAAACCTCTGGATAAATAGCACCCAGTCATAAATTTGATGGGAAATACAATGATGCTTGATTGTTGAGGAACAATTCAAGTAAAACAATGATGCAGTTCTATATCATACTGAAGAAATACTAAAATCTATGAGATGAATTCATTTCATAGGTAGAATATTTATAATTTTTTTATCTCTAGACAAGGTAGAAAAAAATTTAGAGACTTAGAGACCAAGAGAGGGGAAAAATCCCTCCCTTTGTGGTAACTGATTCAGAGAGGGGTCCTTGACAAAGAAGAGTAGAGTAACTGAAAAGAATAAAATACTGTTACAAATTCAATCTTTCCATTTAACGCAAACATTTGTCTTCAAGATTATTTAGCAAGCTATATTTAAAACAAAAAATGGGCAAGGGATTGTGATTACAGTATTCATATTGATGTGGAACAAAGTGAGATAGGAACTCTGTTCTTGAAAAAACAGAAATGCGTCACACGATAGCTATTTGAATAGGTGTAATTACCTTTTTTCCTCATCTCTCTTCCTTCTAGAAGGTCAAAATTACACGTTTTTAATAATGCCATGCATTTGACATTTTATGCATTTGCTTTGTTAGATTTTAATAGAAAATAAAATATAAAAATACTTCCATCAATTATAAGAGTATACTTCTTTTGGTCTTGAATTTAACTAAGTTTTACTTTATCTCAGAATATTTTCTGAGTGAATATGGAAGCCTCTGATAATGCTCCAAGAACATGATACATGTTTCAAACTTCCTTTTAAACACTGAATCTGGGGGCTGGGGATTTAGCTCAGCAGCATAAGCACCTGCCTTGTAAGCAGACAGTCGTGAGTTCGATCCCTGGTACCGATGAAAAGGAAAAAGACAAAAAAAAAAAAAAAAAAAAAAAAAAAAAACCAAACCACTGAATCTGTAGTTCTCCTGAAGTAAATCAATTAACACACCACAAAAATATCCAACCAACTAAGAAACAAAAACAAGGAAGAACTTAAACCTAAATAGAGGGAAAAAGAAAAATAGGGAAGTGATTAGAGAGAGAAAATAGAGAAGTATTCAGAGATACATTTGTCTATTCTGCAAAAGACAGAACAGAGAAAGATTCAGGCACATTCAGGCACATTCAGACAGGAAAATTCTGGTACACCTGGCTACCCAGGTGGCCAAGAGTCAGCCACCCAGAAATGTTTCAAATCTTTCCTTTAAGATTATCATTTCTCTTTTTGAGTCTCTAGACATTTCTCTCATAGTTTCTTTTCTTCTCTAATTTTGGTATCTCGGTGACTGTCAGACACATTGTGTAACTGTGGCGTATGGTATAATACTTCTATGCCACTGCACTACTAGATTGCCATAAAGTAATTCTGAAGAATGGAAGCGTGTGATGATAAAAAGTAGACTGTCCTGATGAAAGCTCCTCTACATGTGGAAACAGATCCATTAAAACATGAAAATTAACATTATTGTATTCTTCAGTTTTTAGGAAAAATCCCCACAGCACTGCCAGATAGGGACACACAGGAAACAAGGCAGGCGACATACCACAGTGCATTACGAAGGGCTTTCCTACTGTGATGAAACAGGCAACTGAATAAAACTGTCATAGCATTTCAAACGTAGGAGGGGTTCACTGGATTTCTCGGTAACAATAGTTTTATAGAACCCATAAATATGCTGCGTAGAAAACTATTTAAATTTTGCAACTGCAATTAGGGAGAGACTATTGAGTTAAGTATTTGTAAAAAACATACTATGAATACGTCCAGGGTGGCCCTGTGGGGTGCCACGCCTGATTCTGACAGTATATAAATGCTCCTGTCCAGAAGGTAGCACTAGAACTCACAGCCTGGTCAGTTACAGTCAGCTGAACTCACTCCTCCTGCCAACATGTCCTACGGCTGCTCCTCTGGAAACTTCTCCTCCCGCTCCTGTGGGGGCTACCTGCAACTCCCAGCCTCCTCCTGCGGCTCTTCCTACCCCAGCAACCTGGTCTACAGCGCTGATCTCCAGTCCCCCACCAGCTACCAGCGGGGCTCCTCGCTCTACAGTGGCTGTCAGGAAACCTTCTGTGAGCCCACCAGCTGCCGGAGGTCCTGTGTGCTGTCCAGGCCCTGCCAGACGTCCTGCTACCGCCCCAGGCCCTCTGCGTTCTGCAGTCCTTGCGGAACCACTTATTCTGGATCTCTGGGATTTGGATCGAACAGCTGCCGCTCCTTGGGCTATGGATCTACAAGCTGCTATTCACTGGGCGGTAGATCCAACGGCTTCAGGTCCCCGGGTTATGGAGTCTGTGCCTTCCCTTCTCTAACCTATGGATCTGGGTTCTACCGTCCAACTTTTTTCACTTCTAGGAACTTCCAGTCCCCTTGTTACAGACCAACCTGTGGCTCTGGTTTCTATGGGTTCACTTGTTAAGTGCCTATATGAGTATTGAGTTCAAACTTTACACTCAATACTGCCTCTGCTTTCCTTCCTAACTTTATACTATCTTTTTGTTCTCTCCACAATATCCTTTTGGTTTTGATTCAAAAAACTGAAAGTTAAAATCTTATCTAATAAAATTCTTTTATCTAGCAATTAAATATGTTGTTCATGTTATTATTATCTTGACCATAGCTTTATATAACCAAGAACAATAGGACCCTGTAAATAGATTTTGGGTACATAAAATTTGTTTGATTTGAGCAAATACCTGTTGGTACTGGGTATATTCTCTACCAGGAATAATAATTTCTTTTATAGCCATCACTGGCATACGAAAGTCATCTCAATAACAATGACAATTGCTTGAGACAGAAGAGCACGCATTTCTACAAACACAAGAAAACAATGAAATTATTAGACACCAGACATGTGAGCAATAAAGTATAATATATATGATTAGCTGAGTAGTTAGAGGCTTCTAGCTTTTCAATCAAGAGAAAAATAAGGATAGACACTTTACTCCTTCTTGGTTGACATAATTGTCAGAATCCCTGTCTCGTACAGGTAGGCTATCCCTAAACTGCATCTCCAAACACCTTCACAAAGATCTTAGATGAAGCTAGCTAGCTTTGCAGCGTATGTATGGATAATCTCACGATGCTTCTCCAAGGTACAGGTCCAGTGAAGCTAAGAACAACATACCTGAACAGCATGGAGCAAACATTTCATTCATCACTTTAAATCTAGTTCCTAAAGTGGAGCTCAAATCAAAGAGCAAAACTAAAAAATAAAGATAGATATAGTTTATTTAAGATCTCATAGAGAATCAGAGAAGGTGAAAGAATCCAAGAAGAAAATGTAAGGAAAAAAAAAAAAAAACAGGAAAATTTTAGTTGGTTGTGTGTGTGTGTGTGTGTGTGTGTTTGAGACAAGGTCTTGCTATGCAGTTCAGGCTGGCCTTGAGCTTACTTTGTAGCCCAAGCTAGTTTTGAACTCACAAAAATCCTCCTTCTTCAGCCTCCCCAGTGCTGGGATTATAGGCATGAGCCACTACACCCGGTTTAGTTGACTTTGTAATGAGCAATTGAGATGCAATATTAGACTTTAAGGAGCATATGAAATAACATGTGATTGTCCACACTAGACTCTGATCAACTACAGCAAGAATTTCTTCATTAGCTTCTCTCTTTCACTGTTGAACAATATGCAAAAAGTGTTATTTTCTACAACCTCATAATTGTGCAAGGGTCTTTCAAGGTGAGATCCTTCTTTAGTCTAGTGTGACTTCTGAGGAGCCCAGGAGAGTGAAAGAAGTGTTGCTGATACTGTGGGAAATGCTGTTCACACAGCAGTGTTTGAAGCCTGTGCAAGACTACCACAGCCTTTCCTGGCATCTTAGCATACAAGATACACAATTTCAACTCAGGGTTCAAAAATTCTCGTGAAATAAGTGTAGAATATGGACATGGACCCTGACAGAAATAAGGAAAAGCAGACTTAAAAAAGACTGGAAATTTTCCAAAGGTGTGTTTTGTTTGTTTGTTTGTTTGCTTTTTGATTAAGGACTTGCAGAATCTGAACTCTTACCTGAACCTTATCTTGTTACTCTTACAACTGCTAATCTTTATTTCAGGTGCCATTGAAATTGCTTCCCCTGAATATTATTATTATTATTATTATTAGTAGTAGTAGTAGTAGTAGTAGTAGTAGTAGTTATTGTTGTATTTAATTAGGCTAATATATTTTTTCATGTGTAATACGCACAATAAAGAATAAAAATAAGTATAGCTTAGGGCAAGAGATTAAAGGAAGCTAGCGGGGCTGGGGATTTAGCTCAGCGGCATAAGCACCTGCCTTGCAAGCAGGCAGTCGTGAGTTCGATCCCTGGTACCGGTAAAAACGAAAAAGACAAAAAAAAAAAAAAAGGAAGCTAGCATGATTTATTTCATGTTAATCATTTGTATTAATGATTATACCAAATGACAGAGGAACCATGTGCTATGACAAATTTTATATTATGTGTTTAATGACCTTTATTATTATCATTTAGCTTATTCAGATTTACTACTCTAGATAGTAGATATTGTGCCCATTTAAAAATAATTTTGAAAAATATGAAGAATAGTGAAATTGCCAAACTCCAGTGATAGCTCACTAATATGGCAAACCATAATATGGCAAAACCACTCATTTTGGTGAGTCAGCCTGAAGGAGGGTGGGGCGGACCAGTGCAAAACCATGGAATAACCAAGATGTGGTACAAAATATAATAGGTATGAGAAAAATACCTATCATAGAAGAATATATGTCAAACAAATGACAAAAGCAATCTCTGTGACTACACTTTGCTTTATCAACACTAATGATGAATTGAAAATCAACAAAATGAGGACTTAAAGATAACAGTACAACAAATCAATGTGAAAGCCCTAATTGACAAGGTAAGAACAAACAGTGATTTCTATCATAAGTGAAAATACATAAACTGGGCACGGTGGCAAGTACATGTAACCTCAGCACCTGGGAGGCTGAGGAAGGAGGATCGCTGTGAGTTTGAGGCCAATAATTTTTTTGTTTTATATTTTTACGATAAAACTTTCCGTATTCATTGGTAGAACATGGAAACTTATTTGGATAATACAGCAGTGAGTCACAATTAACACAATTGCAAATCTATTTCTTCATCTGATTATGATTTTATTGTTTTTATCATAATGTTGTCCTTCAACAAAATTTATGATTTCTATTGTTACTGAGATAACAAATAACTATCCTTACTGTTGAACTTTTTTAAAAAAATGTGTTACCTTTATCACTGCCAAAATTTTTCAAATTTCCAGTTTTGATTTATTTGAACCAGGTAAAGAAATCAAATCATTGGAATTGATTTTATATTTGAAACACTCGACATTTCTGATTTAAAACTAACATTGTTTTACACTTAGTGAAAAGGTTTTTCTCTGTTAATAGACTATCATTACTACTGCCCTTTTTTGCATATGTATGAGAAAAGTTAACATGAATAAAAAAGATTTAAAACTATTCCTTAACCTAAGTTAAAAATTTTGGGTTAGAGTAATACAGAAATATATCTTTTTGCAACCGTTGATTACATATAATCACCTTTGGAAGCAGTTCTTTCTGACTTTTCTTTGAAGTAGATAGTGATATTTCTTCAATAAAATTAGTCATTTTTACATATTTATTAGTATCACATACTCTCAAGAGAATAATAAATGTCATCAAATTGTTATATAAATTATGCTACTGGGCATCAACTTGTTAACGTCTTTTAGTGTTACCAGTACTCAATTTTTTTTACACTACCAATGAATTTTTCTTTTACGCTACTGTTTATAAAAGGAGTTTTTTTTAAAGAAGTATTGCTACTAAACAACAAAATAAATAATGGATTATTTAGACAACACAATAGATGTCCAAACCACTGTAGCAAATGCACTAGGTCATCCTTCATATTCTTTGAGACATCACCACTTTCACCAGTTAGGTGCCCATATTTCATTTACACACAACCAGTAACTCTCCAATTTCCCACTACCTCCACCTACTGGTGGTTTAGTAGGCAACACTGTGTCGTTCTGGAGGTGGAACAGGTCACAGCACTGCTAGGTTAGACAGAAGTGGTAACCATGTTGGTCATTCATTTAAAGTGCAGGTTCTACTATAGCTGATAGTTGAGTGTAATTTGTTTTGCATGTTATCTCTTTATATGTTGAAAGAAAGTGACAGTTGGAAAGGATGTTTTATCTTCTTTAGGTTTTAAAAATGGTTTAAAGTAAAATTGTTTCACTGTACAAGCACCTTCTACACCACTAGATGAATTCACGGTGAGAGCCAAGTGGAGTTCTCTTAAAGCAATCATCTTTTATATGAGATTACTGGTTGCACCCAAAGATTAGACTCTGATTAGACTCTAGATTAAACTATTGCCCACTGACCCTGGAAACAAAGAACAATAAATCAAGGCATATGGTGATCCTGTAAGGATGTAAATTGTGTCTGCCAGTAATAGTGTTGTCTTTGACTTAAATAGAAAAATATTTGAACCAGAACTAAATATTTATGTTGTATTCATTGCCCAGATATTTACTGTATTCTTGCAACAAGGGAATTTTTACACTGACCTTAAAAAGTTTTCATTTTCCATTCAAAAAGTGTTCTATGAACTAAACAGTGAAAAGAAACAAAAGGAACAAATTTAGACTTCATCAAATCTATAAAACAATTGTATAAAATATTTGACTTGTTTGCTAGCAAATATGTTAGAGATTTCACACAGACTCAAAGTCTTACGTGACAATAGGTCTATGGGACCTGAAATCTTCACCAAATCTAGCTTACTAATATCTAACGTTTTATTGGGTATTCATGCTGCAATTTTGCATATATTTCAAAAGAGAAATCTTACTTCAAAAATAATGTCCTAGAGGCAATTCGATATTTCTTATAATTTATAATCATTTACATTTTATGTAATATTTTTAACTATGTAACAGGTAGCTACTGCTTTAAGTTCATTTGTTGTCTTAAAATGTGTACTCTTCATTTGATTATGTGAAGACATTCATGGAGTTAACACAAAGGATAACAACATTCCTTTCAAAACAAAAATATTCTTTTTATTCTTTTTAGGTTAAAATTTTAATGATAATTGCAAGATACAGAAGGTCTCAAGCAGATTCAGAAGTAGTTTTGAAAGCAAAATAAATGTAATAAAATTCCAAACCATAAAAGGTCTAATAGGTTAAGTTTATAACATTTTTCACTGTAAAATTTAAGACAAATATGCTAAGGAAAATAAATAGGAGATAGCAATAAAAAAGTTTGTATCAGTTATTGAATAGTTACATAAGGGTAACAGAGCAATTTTGATACCTTTCCAATAAGTACATTTTCCTATTCCTGGAATTCCAATCATTCCACATCTATAAGGGTAAAAGTAGATACCAATATCTAGCTGATGAAAAGCTAGGAGAGCAATTGACAGTATTAATCTTAAGACAGTAAGCATCACATTTAAAATTCTGCTTCCTAAAATATATGGCTAATAGAAGCCAGATCTGCAGGTAGGTTGGAAAGAAGTAGACTGGAAGCTTCTAGAAGAGAAGTAGGCTGGGCAGTAAAAGTTGGATCCAGAATTCAGGAATGAGATAGTGCGGGGCCCGCAGCCTACCGAATGGAAACCAGTAGATCCAAAGCCCAGTGATGGGTAGCCGTAGCCAAAAGACTGGACGCCCCTGGATCCAAAGCTCAGAGGTCCTGAGAAACTTGTCTGGCAGGTGTTGCCCAAGGTGGAGATCTTTGGGCAGAACTGCGAGACCACGTAGGACCTCTGGCAGCTGAAGGGCTCAGAGAAGGTCTCCTGACATCCGCTGTAGAGAGGGGAGTCCAGCTGGTAGGTGATGGGAGTTTGGAGTTCGGTGCTGTAGACCAGTTTGCTGGGATAGGAAGAACCACAGGAAGAGCTTGGGTACTGCAGGTCACCCTTACCCTTAACAGAGCTAAAGGAGCGGGAGGAGAAGTTTCCAGAGGAGCAGCCGCAGGACATGTTGACAGAGGAGGGAATCTACAGGGCAGTGTTCTGGCTTTGAATGCTGCTCCTTGGACGGCAGCGTTTATACACCCTTATCCTTGTGTGTGTCATCCCCGTGATCCGTGAAAACAAGTTACTTGCTGCTTTTAATTGATCTGAAAAGATCATCAGAGTCATCGACATGTCATTTTTGTGGTTTTTGCAATAGGAAAGCATGGGAATGCTTGTGGCTTTGGAACTCAAGTCATACTGCTGGATCTTCAAAGCCATTATTCATCTTCCCTTAGCAGAGATGACCTTTTGGATCACTCAGAGAACTGCTTTGGAGGTAGATAGTATTTGAGCTGAGGGAAGCTGCCTAATTAAAAATTATTCATACCAGTTTCACAATCTGCCTCAAAATTATTACCATCTGCCTAACAAAGTTGTTATCTGATCTATTCATAGCCATTTCTTTCAAACAAACAAATCAGAAAAAAATACATTGATTTTTGATGCAAAGTGGCAAACTCACTAAGGGAATAGTGTCATCAGAAAGCAGCAATATTGATATGCAACTTGTATACAGACTTGTGTTTTAACTGGCCAAAAATATAAATGACTTTATAAAAATTAACTGAGACATCATGTTATTTTTTTGTACTGATGTTTGAAACTGTATGTAGGTTTTTAAGAGGCAGTCTTAGTTTTTCTTTGTGTCTTTATTGTACTGGGGGATAAATATTATAAATTGCTTATACTACTTTGAAGCATTAGAGATTATTCACCCAACATACTGGAAAAGTCAGAAAAGAAACAATGAAGAGAGAGAGAATGACAGAGATAGACAGAGAGAGAAGAAAAAAAGGAGGAGGAGGAGGAGGAGAAAGAAAATGTGGAAAAAATTCCAATGTATTTCTATCTCTATTTATCAATGGAAGAATTTCTATCTCTATATAGCAATGGAAGAATTGCCCAGAAAATTTGGAAGATATTCTTGTTCTACACACGGTATGTAGAGTAAATTCCTTGAACTACTGGGACAAAGGATGCATTGTAAGGAGATTCTTCCTCTGCCTCAGAAAATAACAGATCACTTTGACATAAGTTGTTTTCAGAGGCTTCTGACAAGTATTATACATTTTCTAAAACAAGGAACATATGTTTTATTATTTCAAGACCCGTGTTTCAACTCTGTGCAATAAGGTGACGAAGACCAATGCCTTCAGGAAGAGAGGATATTGTGGTTTATCTTCTGTGGTCTCTGTGATGTTTGATTTGTCGATGTCATAGAAAAGCATATTTTTCCCACTCTGAGCAACAGTGCTTGGATGCAGAAGCACCTGTATCCTTTTTTGAGAAAACAGTGCTCACAGTTATACCATATCTGATCTCATGGTATATTTTTCCAGCAAGATGTTTTCCATAAGAACAGGTGACACTGAATCAAGCAAGACAATTCAGTTTAGCTGAATTAGATATTTATGTAGAGGATGATGTTCAGCATTTTATTGACTAAAAAACAGGAAGGTTTGGGAACTGTTAGAAGGTTTCTTGTCATTGATAATTAATAGCACTAACAAATAAGAATTGCTTATTTTAGAAGCAGAGGACGAACTATGTCACCTAATAAATGAAACATGATTGATTGACAGTTTGTCAGCTCAAATTGTTCAGGCTGATAAAATTAACAGTTTTAAAGAGAGTTTGGTGAAGATTTCTGATCTTATATCTGACTGATGTAATCATCCATTCACATTATCCACATCAAATATTCCCAGCACCCTGGATGGAAACCATATTATCTACCAAAGCAGATCAGTTTGGACTTTCCTTAAATCTTCTGCTTCATAATCCTAATTCCTCATGGAATGAATTTCACACTCATTTTCATTATATAATTTGTTGGTTTTGAACATGGGTAAATTAGAAATTTTGTCTATTCTCAAATATTTTTAAGTCATTTCTTAGAGTTATACATTACCTCTATTTACATTTGCTAAAGAAAAACTCTATAGGAAAGTCCACAAAGTCTTCATGCCACGTAGTCTTTTGTGAAGAACAAGAACACCTGACAAATATGCCACTTGGGCTATCTCAAAGGCATTCATTCTTTATATCACATTACCATGTTTTAATACGCTTTTTATGCACATTCTAATTTATGTGATTCTTCCGATCCTTGATTCTTCCATTCTTTCTGTACAGTGCATATTATTTTATTCTCAATAATATAAACACCAAAAAGGCTTACTGAATCTTTATGGAGATAGAGAGTATTTTCTAATCAACTTTATTAGCTTATTGCTAATATTTTTAAGAATCAGATTTAGAAGACTGAATTTTATTTTATTTTTACTTTGTATTTTTATCAGTACAAAGTATTCTGTACCTAATGATTACTTTCATCAAGAAATTCAGAACAGGAGATGAAGCTCTGTAGCATAGCACATGCTTAGCATGCACAAGACACTGTGTTCACCATCATGGAAACAAGAAAGAAAGAAAGAAAGAAAGAAAGAAAGAAAGAAAGAAAGAAAGAGAGAGAGAGAGAGAGAGAGGGAGGGAGGGAGGGAGGGAGGGAGGGAGGGAGGGAGGAAGGAAGGAAGGAAGGAAGGAAGGGAGGGAAGAATTCATAGAAAGGAGTTACAATGTTATCTTCAACTTTGGATCATTCATTCTGAAACACATACACAAAAGTAATTTTGGCTATTTGTATTACAAGAAAATTAAACCTAAACTTGCTGTCTACTCGTTAAGCATTTCTACGACTTAAGGTGCTTTCTTTCATAAAATGCACAAGATTTAGAAGAAGGAACATATAATGAGAGTTAATATTTTGTGCTCAGTTGGGTTCCTAAACTTAGAGCAACTTAATTGTCCCCTTCAAAGTACATGCTAGAATAAACAAAACAGAATTCCCAAAGTATGATACACTTGATCTAATATCCTAAATTACAGAGTGAGTAAAATCAATTGTAGTTTTTAGTCTACCCAAGGTAGATGATGGAGGCATATTTTTTCCATGAACAATTGCTTTGAAAACTTAATAAAATTCTTTCATTTAAAAGTGTGTTCATAAAAAAAGATCTTTGAAGGTTAATGTATTTTATTTTTACTGAAGCCTAATTAAGTATTCTCATTAAGACAGCCACATGTGATCACATCCATTTCTAAGGAATTTAAGCACCCTGTATAGATGGTGTCAATCACACTTGCCAAGTCCTTGCGATAGCCCAACTGAACTCAGATCTTCTGACATGCCTTACAACTTCAGCTCTGGACATTTTGGCTCCCAGTCTCTTGGAGGCTTCTTGAGGCCCTCAGTTTCCACCTATAATGCTGTCTACCCTAGCAATGTAATCATCCCTCCGAAGACCTACCAACTGGGTTCCTCTGTCTATGGTGGACAACAGGAGAGCTTTTCGGAGCCCATCAACAGTCCCACTTCCTTTACTGGGACCAGATTCGTCCAACCATCCTTTGCTCGCCCCAGTAATTTCATCTCCTCCTTTTCTGACCAGACAAATTACTTTGGATCTGTTGGATACGGCACTGTTGGCCTTGGGCCTTTTGGCCGTGGAAACACTGGCTTTCAGTCTCTGTGAAAAGGATCTAGCTTCTACCGCCCAGATTACTTTTCTACCAGAAGTTTCCGGTAAATTGATTTCAGCTCTAGCTTTTTTGAATCAGCTTCCTGAATATTCCCTACATTCTCATACTCAGCCTTGCGTGACGGAAATTTACCCTTTCATAAGGCTAACAGAATTTAATTCTTACACCATGACTTAAATCTCTTCTGTTACTGTCACTTAAAAATTCTGTCCTTATTCTTCTTTCACTCACATATATTTAAATAAACTTTTTCTGTAGTATGGATCCTGGCATTCTGTTTTCTTATGTGAATAAGATATAGTTATTGAGTACATCCAATAATTTTAACTTCCTGAAGTTTCTTTTTTTTTTTTTTTTTTTGTGTCTTTTTGCTTTTTATCGGTACCGGGGATCGAACTCACGACTGCCTGCTTGCAAGGCAGGTGCTTATGCCACTGAGCTAAATCCCAAGCCCCTGAAGTTTCATTTTTTCTATTTTGTATATTCAATTAATATTGTATTGGACAAAAGATAAGAATTTTAGAAGGGAATTAAAATATATTGCATATCTCATATATTAGATGGTAAGAGATATTTGTCCCTTAATGAGTATGTTCATACACAGTCAGGGAATACAAAGAAAATTACTGAGCTCCTATGATGTAGCAGACGTTGTGTGAAGCAGACACACATTCTATTTTATGATCATATAGCTAGCAACGTAAATAGAAACATAAGATGCATTTGGAGACACAAAGAAAGACTTCAAAAAATCTGAGAATAGGAATTACTTTTAGTATAATTTGTTTTTCTTCCTTTGTTGAAGTCAATTACGTGAGACCTTATATAAGATCTACTGAATGAAAGATTAAACATGCAACTCTATATGAGAGATCTGAGAATTATTATCTTCAATCATAAGTAATGCTTTAAGAAAAATGAACTCTAGAGTAAAATTAGAAAACTACTTTGTTTTTCTAAAACCATTGAACTTCACACTTGATCAAAAAGCTGCAACTTCTGTGAATCTCTGAATAGTGCAATAGGCATATCAACAATCCTATTACAATAATAAGAAACATCTCCATTCACATTGCTAGCTAAATACAATCTAGTAGGGACATGGAAATAATGTTTCAACCAAATTTTAGTTTCTACCTTTTCTCTTAGTTCTGGCTTGTCTTATCATTCTATAGGCTATAGGTTTGGAAAACATTAGAAGTCTGAAAGTGATGACATTGTTTTGAAATCTCCGTACTCCATTTTGTACTCTGTCAGTGTTGTTCACTTTGCTTCCTGTTCAAACATAAGGCAAAGAATTCAAGTCAAACAAAATAACCACTGAGTTCATCTGCCTTGACATAATGCTTCATACTTCCTGTAGCAGCAAAAACTACCTTTTTGTTACAGGGACAATGCCGTTTTACACGTTGATTTATTGACTGCAATCATCTGAAGGCCAGGATAAACAGTTCTCTAATTACAGAACAATGCTTCTATCAAGAAACTTATTTCAGTACCTCTCTCTGTTCTAATTCCCCTCTCCTACTTCTAAACTACTCTATAATAAATTTTCCCAATTCCAATCTGTGCTCAGTGCCCTATTTTATGCCTTCAGAGCCTAGAATTTCACTTTTAACACTCTCTTGGAGACACCCCAAGAACACCCAGGAAAACCTTCGTTCTTATTCTAAGCAGGAGCTTGGAACACTTCCCTTTAGCTTATTAATAGATTACTTGGTGACATTCTTTGTAGTTCAATAGGGACATGAAGGTCTTTGAACCTCACTGGTCTCCTGATTGCTGGTATTGAATGGTCTCTGCTATCACATGTTCTGTACTTAATATTTGTGCCTCTCGATACTGCTGCCACCCATATGTTGAAATCCTAACCCCAATTGTGATAGTATTTAGAGATGTAGGTTTTGGGATGTAATTGGGTTTTGAAGATTGAACTCTCACTTTAAGACAAGAGTTTATGTACAAAGTATGTAAGAGTGCTTGCTTCCTGCTTTCTCATTTGTCCACGTCACAGCACAGAGTGAAGCCAATCATCCAAAAGCCAGAAAGGGGCCCTATCCAAGAAGTGAATCAGCTGGCTCCTTGGCTTTGTACCTCCCATCTTCAAGAAAGTGATAAAACAACATCTGGCACTGACACTATGCCACCTATGGAAATGTATTACAGCACTCAATAATGACTGTTATCAAAGGCAACTGAATATTGGCCCTTTCCTCAATGGAGACTTCCATATGGAGAGACATTTATGAGAAGAATTTTAAAAAATCACTGACAGGATTTTAGACGTTGGTAGCCTAAAAAACTTAAGTAGATTTTCTGTTATATTTTTGATATAATTTTTTTTCTTCTTTGAGAAATCTATTTTTCCTATGGCGGATAGAAAACAGCTGGCTACAGAGGCTTTCTGAGATAGTCAACTTAGAATTCAACATACTACAGAGTTTGCTCCCCCAAACAGAGGGAGATGAATTCTCTCATCCCAAGAAGAAATTAAGGCGACTTTCCACCCATCTGAGGTCCCACTGCGACTTGCCGAGCTGTCTGAGGTCCCACTTCTTCGATTCACTGGAGGCACAGTTCCATTGATTTCAGGGGTCAGCGAGCCGAACAGAGAGCTGAGTTGGCAGGGTGCCTACATCAACCTGTGATGAGTGACAGGAATGGAGCCATTCCATAAATAGGGGGGCTCTGGTGGATGACATTCTGGGACTGGGCATGACTGGCAAGTACAAGGGGCAGCAGTGACTTCAGTCAATTGTTCCCTTCCTTAACAGGATTGGTGGAGGGAGCTAGGCCTGGGTCACATGACCTGGCTGAGACCCAATAGGTTATCCAAAATCAAGTTCTTACAGCAGTGGCACACACTAACCACACTAACTCAGTGAAGCCTTGGAAGTTGAACTGATCTGGAGGGGAGGCAGCTCAAGGTGGTGCAGTGTAGGCCACAGCAGCTTGACTGATCCAGAGGGGAGGGGCCAGGATGCACTATCCCTGTCTGCAACTCAATAGCACACAGCAGTGTGAAGGGTCATCTAGCCAGTGCACTTCAGAAGAATTGTAACCAACAAAGAAAGAAACTCGAAGAAGCATAAAAGATAGGAAGAGGAAGCAACAACTAAAAGTCCCCAGGTCTCAACTCTGAGAACATTGACTCAGGACAGGTAAATACAAAGGAGAGTAAGAACAGCAAACATGCAATGTCAGACACAGCACCAGTGAGCATAAAGAGATATATTTGGGACCTCACAGACGAGTTCAAAAGTGAGATAATTAGCCAAATAAGGCAAGATATAAGAAGATTAATAAAAGAGATACTAAGCACCCCTCAAACAGACACAGATGGAAGAAGAGAGGAACTCAAACAAAGGAGAGAACCATTTGTGAAGAATATAAAAAAAATATATAGAATACATGAAGTAGATTCAAAGAGATCACCAGGAAATTAAAAATTCTATGGAAAGATGGCAAAACAGCTTAAAAGAAACTAAAAATAGATTATTCAAACTGGAGGACAATTTTGCAATGTGGGAGTATGAAAGGGAAAACTTTTAAAAAATAGCAAGGAAACAAGCAATAACAATACAAAGGCTAGGAGATGACAAAAGGATCTATAACTTGAGAATAAAGAATGTGAGTGAAGAAGCTGGGGTACAAACAAAGGAAATACAAATGTTATTCACAGAAATAATTAAGGAAAACTTCCCAAACATAGGAAAAGGAAATGGTATTCTGATACATGAGGCATACAAAACTCCAGCGACCTACAACCAAAACAGAGCTACATCCAGGCATATAATAATCAAGATCCCAGAAATTCAATATAAGAAGAGAGTATTAAAAGCTATTAGAGACAAGAAACAGATAACCTACAGAGGAAGGTCCATCAGAATAAGGGCAGATTTCTCGACACAAACCATCAAGTCAAGAAAAGCCTGAAGTGAAATATTCCAAGCCCTGAAAGAAAATAATCTCCAGCCCAGATTAATATACCCTACTAAACTGTCTCTAGAAATTAATGGAGAAACAAGATGCTTCCAAGACAAAGAGGATCTTGGGAAATTTGCAACCACCAATCCAACTCTACAGAGAATACTGCAGGGCATTGTAGAGAGAAAAGTACTAGGATTCCAGGAACAGTGGCAGAGAGGCCTCAATGAATGGAGCAGAAAACAGATTGAAGAAGATAAGCAGACAACTGATGGCAAAAAATGAGCATAACAGAAATGTGGCAGAGAAGATTTTATTCAAAACTGATATGATTGATAGTATCAAGTCTGAGAGTTTAGGCAACTACACTGAAGATGGCAAGACTCTACGATACACATTCTGGTTTGATAACTGCCAGTTTTTGAAGTTCTATATTATATACAAAGTTGTTTTTTTATTAATACTGTTATGTACTGATATATTCATTTATACTATGTCTGATGATATAGCCAATTCTACTAGAGATAACAAGAGGAAAAACAGGAACCATGGTAGAACTTTTTGTAAAATGGTCTTATATGTTTATTTCATTTCATGTGTTTATAGGAATATGTTTTGTTTTGTCTTGCTTTTTTGTTTCTCCAATATAGAAAATATAGAAATACAAGTTAAGATTCATGCATGTGTAGAATCTATAAACAGTTTATGAGAATTGATCTTACACCACATGATGAAATGAACAGATACTTTGAAGAAAAGAGACACTTTAAAATACCCAGTTCTGATCCTGGAGTGTCATAATGTGAAACCCAGCAATAGTATTATTCTTTGTTCAGAGTGATAGTAGCATACTTGGGTTTATTCAATCTCAACATAATTGAAGAGACGGATAACTGCGTGTATGTTTAAGTGTATAGGATTGACAACCATATTTCTAAGTTTTTGTTGGATAGTTGAACAGAACTGTTAGCAATCTCACTGTTCGAATCCCCACTTTATATACTCCACATTAGTATCTTGAATAACTATTTGTAAGAAGACAATCTGTAATCGTCAACTAGTGATTTCTTACTGTTTTTCTTTGAAATTATGAATAGATCAAGGCATGCTAACTTTTCACAAATCTGCCACTGGAGATTATGGTTTCATGAGATATGTCTGGTTATCAAGTTGACCAGGGATGAATTATAGTAAATTAATGATAAACTTGTAACACCCAGATGAATTGGATCAGCATGTTTCTGGGTGCAGAAGACCAACCTGAGTATTGGAAAATTGGAAGGAAAGTTGGTATTTTGCCAATTCTCCTGGAGAAGCTTGTTGTGCTGGTTTTTCTTGGGATGAACTGAGTTGTTCTCATTATTGGAGGAGCTCTGGTCATTGCTACCCTTGAGGATGGCCAGGATCCTCTTTGGAGGATCTCTGGTTTTAACTTAAACATTGCTTCCTGGATCCAGTGCAGATCTCTCACATTGTTGGCACAAATCCTTCACCCCACTGAAACAGAATTTCTATCTTCTACTACTGTCCTTTGTGTCTTCCCAATGTAGGCTTGCAGAAGTTGGTGTTACGGGCACTGGGCCTCCAGCTGAACTCATGGAGGGCATTGCTGTGGGCTCCAGGTTTTCAGCTGGATTCCTGCGGGACATTGCCATAGAATCTAGGCTTTCAGTTGAACTCTTTGGATCTGTAGTACATGGATATGTATATCTAACACTTTTCTACAATTTACTTTTTGGGTGAATATTATAAAATAATCCTATAAATTACCTGTCCTGTATTAAATCTATTCCCCTGCAAAATCCTCATTACGACAGACACAAAAATCTTCAATAAGACATTGACAGAGTGCAGCAAATCATCAAGATTATACATCATGACCAAGTAAAATGCATCCCCTAAATGCAGGGATGTTTCAACATATATAAATCAATAAATCTAATAGGCCATATCAACAGAGCCAAAGAAAAAATCATATGATCCTCAAAATAGGCACAGAAAAAGTATTTGACAGTACACATTCATGATAAAAACACTGCAGAAAATTGAAATAGAAGTTATTTATATCAATCTGATAAAAAACAGAACATATAAAAAGTTTTTTTTAAAAAAAAGCAGACTTACCTAAATTTAAAGACTCGATCCAAAAATAAGCATCTGAGATAAATGCACACAAATAGATATATGAAAAAATGTTCAGTATTACTCCTCATTTGAGAGATGCAAACAAAAACAATGCTGAGACATTGTCTCACTTCATAAAGAATGGTTGTTACCCAGAAATTAACCAATAAAAAATGCTGGAGGAGCTGTGGAGAGAAACGAACTTTATGTACTGTCGGTGGGACTGTAGACAGGTGCAGCTACTGTGGAATATATAAATAAGGAGCCAAGTGAATCAAAGACACTACAAAATAGGAAAATATTGTTGAAGATATAGAGGAATTAGGGAGAGGAAGGGAGGCAGCAAGGAGGGGCAAAAGGAAGAAAAGAAAAAGAAAAAAAGTAAGAAAGTTCATGTTGTTAAGTGAAAAATAAATAGGACTCACATGTCTAAATACCACATTGTTTCTCTGTCGCGAGAAACTTAAAAGGTAAGTAAGGACCAAAATGTGTGTTAAATGTTATCAGGTATATCTAAAGTGTACTAATAAAATTAATAAAAAAATGAAAATCAAAATACCTCCAGAAATTGTTTGCCCTCCAAGAAACTTTCTTCATTATAAATTTTTCTAGTAAAAAACCAAATGCTGTTTATAGACGAGTTGGAAAATATTAGAAGATGTTTTTATAAATGATTTTATTCTGTGCTGAGACTTTAATATTATAAACTTGCACAATAAACTCAATTCCAACAATAAAAAATTTTAAAAACATAATAGAACATCTCCTGATGGGATTTTTGTATTTAACTTGAGGTACGCACTTAGATTACCAAAGGTGCTTAATGAAACATAAATTCTTGACAGGATAAATCAACATAGGACATTACATTGCTAGTTTAGCATTGATGGTGAGGTAAACGTATTTTTCATGGATACTTTCACCCTTTCCATAAGGAAGTGAGGGTGTAGTACATTCCGTGTGATGACTTTCTGAGAGGTTCCACAATTATTTTTCCCTTAGGAAACCATGTTGCTAAGCAACAAGTGCATTGGTATATTTCTTTGCAAACCCCCTGCCATGAGAACAGACCAGGATTTTTTCACTTGTAATTACTAGAGTCTCTTGAGGACTAAACCACAACACAGCCATTATGCACTGCTTTGTAGTTTGCATTGAGTTTAATAGGAGGCGAGTACTCTCCTTGACCCCAGGTACAGAGGTGATTGCCAGCAGGGATATTTCCGGAATGCAAAAGAGAAGCGATTTATGACACACTTCAAAAACTCCATGGTTTCTGCTCTCCATTAAGTTGCCCGACCTGCAGGAAATCTTTGCCTTATGAAGACTGTGCTCTACTAGCCACATGGAGGACATTTTCTATTACAGTGCTACAGCTTGTTTCCTTCAAATTCAAGTGCCAAAAATGAAGTGATGAATTATTTCTCTAGAATATCAGTGCAATACACATCCAAACTCTGACAGGACACCTCAAGAAAGTAATAAGAGTTTTTATTCAATTAGCATTTATTATATACTCTAAAAGTGTTACACACATTAAATCTATCTAGCTAGCTAGATATATCTATCGGTCCTCTATCTCTTTAATCTTGGTCTCTCTCTCTCTCTTTCTCTCTCTGTCATCTTCTAGACAGTTACCTCCACAGCCTCTGCATTGAGCTAAATCCCCAGGCCTTTTTAAATTTTGAGAAATTTTGAGTCACTAAATGAAAAATTTAATGACTTAGCAAGAAGTTCAATATTACTCTTCCCACAATCCTCCTATCTCAGTCTCCCAGAATGCTGAAATTGCTTGGGTGCACCACCAGCGCTGCCTCAACAGACCTTTTTTTCACACCAAAAAGTGCCATGCAGTAGCTTCAAACTTTCTACGCTTTTCAGTAACAAAGAGAAAAACATCTTTACTAGTTGCTATTTTTGATTGAAACATTAAGTTGTATTCTAAGACTGTTTTTCCATGTGCCTCTTGATTTTTAATCGTTCACTGATCTTAACAAGAATTGTTCTTAGCAAGATCTAAAAGTGGAGAACAACCGTCTGAAGAAAGTAAGTCTCAGAAAACTGGGTCGTGTTCGTTCCAATTTGCAGCACTTTCTATCGCAACAGAAATGTCAAGCTTCGTGGAACAAAGAGATTAGGCTTAAAAATAATGAATGGAAGCTTGAAGAATTTTATTCCAATCTTAAAATTGTTCTCAGTGGACCTACAAATGAGAAAGTAGAAACTCCCAGCTAGCTTCAAGTTCTGGCGTCCCTGAATAATAATGTAAGGAAAGATTAGGCGGAATCTGGAAATAATAGTCCAAAGGTCAAGAGAGTGATGAAGGGAACGAACGATGAAGGGAAGTACTAAAGCATTTAGAAAGTTTGTGACTGCGTGAACTATTGTAGTCCGCCCCCTGATGTACGGAAGGTACCACTGCAGTCTTTTCTCTCACCTTGGTCATCAGAAACTGTATAAACTGCATAAATCTGTTACAGGAAGTTGTAGAGGCTCTTGAAATGTAAAGGAAGTATGCTGAGTTTTTCTGTAACAATTTTTTTAAACCTACAATTATTTTTTCTTTAAAATTTTGTCAAATGCTCGCCTCATAGACATCTCCTCGACTGGTCAGACCTTCCTTCCAATAATCCCCAAGCACTTCAGCAGAGAAGCTCCTGTGTGTGTGTGTGTGTGTGTGTGTGTGTGTGTGTGTGAGAGAGAGAGAGAGAGAGAGAGAGAGAGAGAGAGAGAGAGAGAGTAAGAACATCGCAAACAAGAAAAGATGTTCTGCGACGTGGAAATTTTTTCTTCCCTTTCTCAGAATTTACCCTCCTTTTGGATTGCATTTTAAACGTTCTCCTTCTAAACACCCAGTCTAAATTCAATGAAATGCCTGTAATCCTTGGTGGCTTTATTGTAAAATGTGCCTCCTTTGAAAGTCAGCACACAGGGTTGGAGAGGGTGCATGGTGATAAAACGGAGAAGGGAAGAGAGGGGGAGGCCAGACTGCAGGCACACCTCCCCACCGCCCCTGGCCTGTGCCTCCGAGCGCCCTCTCCTGCTGGGATGCAGGAGCTCTCAGGAGCCTTCTGTGCACTTTTTACTCAAGTTACGACCTTTCATATCCACGTAAGATTTTATGGCTATCTAGTCCAGCTAAATAACAAATACTTTAAAACAAAAATTATTCACTATTTGACTTATATGAAACCTACCTGATTTTCCCAGCTATGTGATATTCTGAAGCAATATCCATTTTTTTTCTCTACTTTATTGTGGCTCCCACAATTCTACTGATCCCAGTTTACGCCGCATCCTAAATAAATGTGAAGACTACTAACTCATTCTAACATTTTTCAACACACATTTTGTTCCACGTATTGTGCCTGACACCTCCTTGCTGGACATAGGAAACAATAATGTAGATATAGAATATAGCAAAAGAATCCATGTAGACTTAAACCAGATTCAAATCTTAACTTTTCCACCTGTGGATATCGCTGTGATCTTGAACCGGTCACCTAACCACGGTGATTTAATGGCCTACTCTTTACACTGGGGATAATGTTGCTTTCAGATCGTTGTTATGTAAGATATTAAAAGTACCTGGTTTAAATAAAGATTAGTGAGTGATAACTGTATTGTGTTGGCACATGACGTTTATTATACTTAACCACATCTGAGGCACTTAGTGTACTTGCTACTTAGCTGATCTCATTTGTCTTCTTCATTACAGCTATATTTTTCTTCACATTAATTTTCTTTTATACGGAGAGTGCTTTATGAAGATGTCCGTGATACTCCCAGCACCTTTCACTGAAAATAGAAACAGAAAAGCAGCAAAGAATTAAAACCAAATAAGAACTGACAAGAGTTATATAAAATTTTACTTAGATTTAGAAATTTAGACAGATTTTCAAGTCTTAGATGTGGTGCTTTGAAGTTTGATAAGAACATTGCTTGAATAAGCAGGAGTTTATTAAACTTACCAGCAGCAGGCTTTTAAACAGTAGATCAAAGGTGGATACTTCAATTAATTCCCAGGAGCAACCAGGTATATATGAAAAGCTTGAAAACTCTTTCTGGTAGAATGTGATTTCCCAAAATTTGCATGACAAGAATGAAAGCACTTTAGCAATACAGTGGCTGTTTTCTCTACATTTCTCATTTGATTTCTATACATTCTATTTTTTGTCTTAAAAAAAAAAAAGAAGACAGGAGGGAATATGCCAGAACCATATCTTCAAAATTGTGGTGTCACTAGCTAAGAAACTCTCAAGCTGAAGCGATGAATTCTAATGTTCTATGTGTTCATATACCAAGCACTTTTTTCTTCCTTCTTTTAGGTTAGATTCTCAGAAATCTTTTCAGCTGTATTATTCCATTTTACTATAGAATACAGTCCTCTGAAGGTTAGTATAGATGAAAATCAACAAAAATCTTCAGTTACGTAGCCAAAAGAGGTGGCCCGCACATATAGAAATGAAGTTCAAATTCAAATATAAATATACAAAGCATTTGTTAATAGATAAACATATTTGATAACAAGAAAGAATTATTCTGCCTAATCTGCCAATTCTGTGTTTTTTTCTACAGTTTTCCTTTACAGATATAGTATAAGAAAAATTTAAGAACAGGTATTTACAAAGAATTAATGTTTGTTTAATAAAGGCAAAATTTAGTGTAAATAATAGGATATGCAGATAAAGTAGATAATATACAGTGACCTGAATCATGTGTTACAAAGACAGAAATGGGACAAATTAAGGAAGGTTGGTAACTTAAGAATACTCATATTTATACATTTGAAAATGTGGGATGAGCTCTGATTACTTACAATAAAATCTGAATTTTAAGTGGTGAAGTGTTTATTATATCTTAATGAACTGACTGCAAATAATTAGTTTTAAGGCTGGCTGGGCTGATCATTAAGGGATGTAAAACAAACTCTTTCTCCAATGGAAGAGACATCAAGAGACAGAGGGAAGGAGGAAAAGGTGCAAAGAGGGTGACAGAAGGATGAAAAGGTGTTGCATCCGTGCACCAAGTCCTCACAAGGAGTGTGATCAGTATGCGCTGCACACATGGACTGATAAAAAATAAAAACAGAAAATAAACTTAGGATCGTCGTTTTATTTTTCCAATACAATCAATTCATAAAAGCAAAGAGGCTGAAGGGAAAAGTTCAGTTAGCTCAAATTCTTTCAAGTCATCAGACTGAAACTCACAAAATTCTTAAGAGTGGATATTTCTTAGTATTTGTTATTTAAGTTAAAACTGGTCAGAAAGGAAGTGATATCTGGGAACAGGATTGTAGCATTTTTCTTTTAGATTTTGTGAGCACTATGTGTTTCATAACTAGAAAATCACTACAAATGTCGGTAATCCATATTGCAAGAAATTCTGTAGGGAAAAATTGAAAATTAGAAGCACATGTGTACCATAAGAAGTTGAAGTCATCAAAATCATTAGTTTTTAACTTAAAATGACTCAGTTTTTTAGAGGATATTTTACTTCATTTTGTAAATAAAAATTTAATGTGCAAATGGTAATTCTGCTCAATAATCCTGGAAATAAATGGATCATAAAATATAAAAATACGTCATAAATCTTGCACAACATCTACATTTTACATCTCTGGAAGTGTAGCTTTATATACTGCAGAAAATAATTCATGAAGTGATTCTGATGTGTAAATGATGCACTACACACAGTTGGGAGTAAAAGCTGAAAAAAGCTAAGTCCACATATGGAGTCTGTCACTGCTAACATCATTATAAAGTATTCTCTGGTGTTTCCAAAAGGTAAAGACATGTTTTCAAGGGCTATAAGTATATAAAATTAGCTATATGATTTAAATTTGCTTTGAAAAACACAGATCTGTCCCATCATCATTATTAATCTATCAGCAAACATTTATTTTTGCTAAAAGCAAGACACCATTATTTATTCAGAAAGTCCAATTAGGAGCAAGAAGTCCACGCTTTTCAGAATTCATTGCTTTTTACAATAGTGGTCACACTCAGAGCAAAAGTACGTGGAGAAACAACAGTTCACCTGGCCATTGTTACAGACACGAGCTGAATGAAGTACTAAGATCAACAGACTGTCAACTTACTTCACAAACACAACCACCATGTGAAATCAGCTGTCAGTAAAACATAATTAATTTCTAAATTAGTGGATTAGTAAAATCAAAAGGATGAAAAAAGCTGTACATCATGTCATAATCTTGATATTCTTTGCCCTGAAACTTCAGTGAGATTGTTATTTATTCTCTTTGTCATAAAAATAGATTTTTTAACCAGACTGAATTTTTCATACATCAAAATATTATATAAAGATAAAAACATAAATGAGTATTGCTCTGTATGATACAAAATCAATTTATTTGTTGATTAGTTTGATTTGCTTTTATTGATACTGAATTAATACTATATAAGTTCTTATACTGTTTGTGAATACTTGTTACATATTTTTTCATCTTACAAATTATTTTCCGTATTTCCTATTACTAACAGAATAACAAAGAAAACATAATTTCCATATAACTAAATGTCCTTAATATATAAAGAAAATGACTGCAAAAATCCACCGGAAGAATACTGTCATTGTAAAAACTCCATCAAGGCTCATCTCAGTCATGAGAGTGTCTTATGAGTTTATTGCTTTCTTTTTATAGAAACTTCGTTCTATATGATATTTCTAGGCTTTAATTTAAGCAGGCTAAAAAAGCAGTATGATTTGTAAAGCATCGCACTTGAGATTTTTTTCTGCAACAACTAAATACCAAGCTAGTCATTCACTAAAAGAGTTTAACAAAAAAATATGCTTTGAAACTCCTTATCTACAAAGTATGGTATAAATCAAGTGTTGGGCAAAAGATGATATTAACTCAATCAAAGCAGAATGTTGGCATTTTTTTTGATAGATGTGAGATTGATTACTGAGAACATATAGCTTTGATGATCAGAGTGAGGTCAAATATATTTTTTCCCTGTCTTACAAAGTTTTCATTTCTACAGGCAAAAATGAAGATGGTAATTGAAACTACCGAAGTCACAGGGTGCCTCTGAGGCTTCTGCGGAAGTGTATATTATCAATGCTGTAGCTGACTCTCCATTATAGACGTAAATGCAGGTGGGTAGTAAAAGCAGCATGACTTGTACTAAATGTCCCTCTGTACACTGCAGTGAATTTATAAACCCTTAGAAGATGGCTGGTAAAACTCACAGTCTTTACATCTCAAAAACATTTGGGCCCCCAAACCCTTTAATATTCTCCAGATCCCAATAAGAGAGGGACTCCTACATACTGACATGTTTTAATTTAGGATACCTTTAATCACCTTGGTGCCTATTAGGGGTAATTTTTACATCCTCAAAGCCTTGGCTTGTATCTGATCCTGATTGAAATTCTCATAAATTTACCCAGGACATGAGGTAATACTCCAACTGTATTTCAAAAGATTGCTTTTGTTCTCTAATTATCCATGTCTACTTTTGACGTTCTCCGCAAGGAAACATTGTACTTATAAATTGTGGTCTATTCTCTATTATTCAAGACCAACATCCATTAAATGTTTGACCACTTCAACTGAGTCCCTGAGAGAAACATGTCCTTCAACCTAACAATAATATTAGTAAGAACAGTAAGTGTTTATTAAAGTTTATTATCTACTGGGAAACTTTAGATGTACTAATTCATTTAGCAAAATCACTCCAAAAGGTAAATACTACTATTACCTGCATTTTATAGGTGTCTTAGTGAGCTGAAGTAATGACTTACTCAAAGGCACCAGGATTATTAAGTGGACAAGTTGGACTTGAACTTAGCTATACAGACTCTCCAGAGTGTGTTTTCCCATTACTTGCACTGCTGCTTTAGAGAGTTCTAGAAAGGGAATAAAATATAAACCCTTGAATGGCATTTATTATATTATATTTAAGTCACTGAAAGCCTGGGACACAATTTTTTTTTTGTAGAAGTGGTTTATCTTTTGTGACTTCTAGGTCACAGAGAATGACTTAGTGTTTCCCTCTGACTTTGGATTATTGCCACATAAACACCAGACACTACATTTCAGTGCAGGTAGCCAATATTCTTACTGTGCCCCTCCCAGTGAGCTCGTTCCTCCAACCCTACATCTCTGGCACCATTTCTGTCCCTTCACTCCCTCCTTTTCCTATTCCCTGCTTTTCCTAAACATTCATGTGCTTGGTACAATAAAGATTTGGGAAATAAAGTGCAGTTCCACTCTCTTTCCAAATCCTCAGGAAAAGGATTTACAGTTCTAATCCTGACCACACTAAATGAAAGGTTGATTCAGTGTATTTAATCACAGTAGAGAAGTGGAGAAATATAGGGAGGGGTTGGTGGAGACATAAATGAAGTTTCAGCAGCACACGTGCAACTTCATTAGGGAAACCATGTGCTTATTTATATTCTGAGCCAAATCTGGTATAGAAGAAAGCACAGTGATTCACTCTATTTCAGATCAGTGTCCCTGACATGAGTTTTTGACATGATGCTACTCAGAATCTGGGTGTTTTTCTTATTCTACAAGGGTAAAGTATGCAATATAGAACTTTAAGAGAAATGAATGATTGCTTTCATAAATGTGGGAGTGATGTTTTAGGTGTGAAAATCAGGCTTAGCTAGTCAAGTGTGCCCCTTGTTTTTAGATCTTCGATGACAGGGTGAAGTAAGAATTCATCTAGAGAACTAGCATCCAGAAATGGAAGACATGGCACCAACAGATATAGTGGTAGTGTCAACCACAAGCCCTTTTAGCAGTAACTAAAGATAACAATGGAAATAATGGCAAAAACAGTATCCTAACAAAATACCACCATGAGTCAGTTACTACAGCAGATTTCTTGACAGTGCTACACCTACTGCAGTTTACCAATCTAATTTCTCACATTTCCCACAGAGTTTTTGAGTTACTTATATTCATAGTACCTTTCTTTTTTTGTAAATGAGTTTCATCATTTTCAATCAGCAGTTCACACAATAAGTCCTATTTCTTTTCACATGATTTATATCTGGAACAAGTATAAACTATAAAAGAACTCTGATGAATTATTGGTATTCTTTCCTTTACTATTTAAATTAAGAAGTAGAGGCGGAGCTACGTTAGGATCTCTGAACAGAACTGTGAAGTAACTGCGTGCCAAGCAGCCCAGTGACGAGAGTGTGAGTGTGGGCCTCTTCATACAGAAGAGTGACAATTCTCAGAAGTTACTCTACCTGTGTGATTCATCTACAATCTACCTCCTGCTTTGTTGACATGTTAAATCTCTGTAGCCAACTATTTCATTTGCTATGTTGATATTAAAATTTTGTATAAAAGAAAATATTTCCTAAAATGAGAACTTGCCAATGAAGAGCATCCAGTATTAAATCCATGAGTGAAATAAGAAAGTAATTCATCCAACTGTGTGAGTCTCTAGAGAATTGTAATTTAGCTATAATAAAGTGAATAAATCTAGACTTCAAAAATAAAGTCATAACTTAGAAAGAGAAAGGATTTGTAAATATCAAATTATGTAATAGGAATAAATTGCTGAAATAGTATGTGAAAAGAATGTAATTAATGATAATTTTTGGACCATAATTTTGTTTAATTTTTAAGGACCATAATGTCAGAGCAGTTTTTAAGTGCAAGAACACACAGGAAGCAGATATGTTTTTATGGAATGAAATAAAGTCATATGCTCTTTCATAGATATAAAAATATTATGATATTATTTATAACATGTACTTATTACTCTTTGTAGCTATAATTTTTGCTTTGAAAAGTCTCTACAGTCTACACCATATTGAAATGCCATTATTTTTAAATTTGCAGATAAGAAAAAAAACTGAGATTAAAATAAATGATCTAAGTTCAAATCATAAACCAGCAGTTAGGTTACTGCTTCAAGTTGATACTAGAATCCAAGCAGTTAGACTTAAGCTTCAGGCATTTAATCAATAATTGCACCATAAAACGTAAGTGGAGTACAGATTGAGTTAGAGAAATTCTTAGAGAACGTCTTGTGAAGAAGAGAGAAAGAAACTTCAAATAGCAAAGCAATAGGTCAGGGTTGGAAATGCAAAGTCTTTGTGAGAACATACAAATCTTAGGATCAAGGGAAATTAGTAGCCCGTGAATGAGGAGAGGGAGACCTAGGAGAAATACTTCAGCTTTAAAACGCTGGGTAGATAAAAATTCTGGAAAGGGGGAGAGAAATACAGGCTGAAAGGGAACATATAAGGGGAGAATAATCTGCAGATTAAAATATGTTGAGGTTTGGCTGTCTATATTTACACACATTTGGAATCATTCACCAGATAATATCAGAGGAAAAGCCAGATGGAGATATGCAGACTTAGCAGATAAAAACTGCTGAATACCCAATTAAATTTGAATTTTAGTTAAAGCTTCTTTTTTAAAATTTTAGCATACATATGTTTAATGTTCTATTTTGGACACAGGTCTACTAAAAATATTTTTCTCATTTATTTGATGTTTGTACTTCATAGAATATTTCTTAACGTTTTAGTACATCTATACCAATGGGAAACATAGATCTGTGCATCATCTTTTCGTGGAGAGGCAGCTGCCTGCTGTGTAGTGTAGGACAGTTTACCCGAAAGACAACACTAAACTGAAATAATCTAGCAGTTTTTGAAAGGGCTGGTGGGACAGCAGTATTTGTGGTCGATGCAAAGCCTCACCTACTCCTTTGCCTTGTAACTGTGCAGTGTTCTTTCACCCTAATTGCAATAAGCGGTGACCTTGGGGAGGCAAAAATGATATGCCTGGCCTCAGTACGGATTGTCTTTGCAGGAACTAAATTTTTTCTTATGCTTTTATCATCTCCATGAACAGACAGCTGGTAGGGGGGAACTGGAGAGTGGCAGACACAGGGTGGAAAGCGACCAAGCTTCATTGCAGATACTCCAAATCAAGCGAATAAAGCCAGTATTATTTTACGTTGCCTAAGTTTTAGACATGAGAGTGTGAATGTTTTTGCTTGAGACTAAGGCTTTTGCTTAGGAGTTTTGCAGCAGGGCGTTAGTGACAGTAACCAAACACAAAATGTCTGAATAGTAGTAGCAATAAACTAACAAGAGGACTTGCGCTCTATGTGACGAGCCATGCCTCAAGGGATATTTATGCATTAATCATGTAACCGGTCATCACAAGACCTCTAGGAAGTAGTCACTATTATTAGCAAAATTTTAGGGATGAGAAAGCTGGGTTAAATAACTTGTTCAGTGTCACCTTGGGAAGATGGGGAATTAACTGTCTAATTTAGGGAAATTTGCCTGTGGAAAAGGTGTGCCTACCCTCTGATAACACTGAATCACAAGTCAGGATTTGCCAGTTCAGGAGCTGTTCAGGAGCATTTGTTTATCAACTACCAATGGGTAACAAGGTTTCATGAGAGGCTGAGCACTAAATGAAAGCTAAGCATGGTGGACAAGAGGGAATAGCGTGACTGCAAGTACTGTGTTAGGTCATTCATTAGAGTGGGGGGACCCTTTAAGCAAGGACTGATTAAGTCTCTAACATTTTCATCCTGGTTTCTTTTGGCTTTTTTTTGTGGTAAGAATACATATATGTTTGAAGATAGTGTATTGTATCCAGATCTTCTGAGTTAAAAATCCAGTTTTGCCTTTTAGAGATGATCTTTGGAAATTCGCTCTATGTTCTTTATGTGCTTCATCTTTGTTTCACAAATTCCTCATGGAATTTTTGTAGTGCAGAGCACAGTATCTTGGAGGTTAGATGATGGTACTCAATGGGTCATTTCCATATATTTTCATACAAAGGTAGAATGAAAGTACAGGGAGAGAGAATAATAGATGGAAAAAAAACAGGAAGATAATCAGCAGGAAAAAATGAATTAATCCATTCGTATGAATGGGAAGAAAAGCTTTCCTGGAGATAATTGGTTATATCCTTTAGATCAGGAATGTTCCCCAAAGCATCCCTATTTTAAAGCCTCAGTTCCGAGATTGCACTAAAGGGAGGATGTGGAGCCTTGAAAAACTGAGGTCCACTGGGAGGTCGTTGGCTCCGTGGGCTTGTGATCTTGAAGAGGACTGGGGACTTCCTGTTTCCGTCTCATGCTCTATTTTGCTTCCTGGCCAGGAGTTGAAAAGTTTTGCTCCAACAATGCTTCTGCCATAATGTACTGCCACAGTGTAACCCCAAAATAATGGGGCCAAATAATGGTGGAATGGAATCTCTAAATCTAACTAAAATAATTTGTTCTATTTAAAAGCTGATTTCCTCAGGTATTTTGTCATATTGACCCAAAGATGACTAACACACTTGAGAACAAAATGGGCAAGTACAATTCTGGAAAGAGAGGGAGATTATGATGTATCTCTTCTGATGATTACCCAGAATACTCATGAATCCTGTGATCTTAAAATGCTGCTAATGATAAGTTATTTAGAGCATTTACCTAAACTCCATCGACCCATTTTGGAAAATGTGCTTAGGGACAAACTTTTTCAGTGCTTAATTTTTCATAGCTTGCATCCTACTGCTGACTACCTTACATCCTACTGTTATGTGAACAAGTCTCTGCCCCTATGAAGTTTACTTTCTCAGGGGAAGATATATAATCTACAAGTAAACAAAGCAGGGTATAACATCTATTGGTGATAAGTGCCATAAAGGAAAAAACTACCTTGAGGCTAATATGGAATTGGGGCTTCCCTATTTATTTGGAAACTCAGAATTTTACATTATGCTGATAGTTTCCCAGCTACAATCGAGGAAGGCATCCCAACCGAGAGAAGGTACTTAAACTGCACTCCTAAGATGAGTAGCAGCTCATTAGGAGGAGTGGGGCACATTCGCCAAAGTGAAGGGGGAACTAGTGTAAAGGCACATATTTGACAAAGATTATCGATCATTTAAGTAAATCCACATTTGCAATGAGTTGATATTTATTGAGTACCATTCCTGGTAAACAAACTCCGTGGCTACTGACCTTCTACAATTTGTATTAACTTAGATTTATTTTCAGATCAGCACATTGAGAGCTGCATGTTGATCCCACCATGTGTCAATCCCAGAAGAAGATGTAAGGAGTTATTTTAAGCAAATGTTTTTTTAACAGTCTAATAAAAATGTGGCAATTTTTTGATTTCAGGAAAGCAGATTAAAATACAAGGGAATAGAAGAGAACAAACAGACAGACCAGAGATAATGATTATGACAGTAGGAAAATGATAAAACAAAGAGAAATAAACAAACATAGATATTTAGATAAGTAGATATACTGTATTAAGGAAGTAATACACAGTTACCTATTGAATACAGGGATAAAAAAAGCATGATGTATCTCTTCATATTTTGACCTGAGTGTTTGTGTGGATCATGTGTCATTATCGAGCCATATACTGTATAACGTAAGGTGCATGGCAGAAGCATAACTAAATATATAGCAATAATAACCCTAAAAATCTCCAAGTTCAGAGCTAGAGCCATGGTAGATTGTCTCAAGCTGTCCCTGAAGTTCAGAGGCAGAAGTTATATTTGTTAAATATTTGCAAAAATTTAAAAAGAAATTTTTATTCAGACTTAAAAACCAATTATGCAGTTTAAGCTTGGGTTTTATAAACATCTGTATAAATATTTGTTAAACTCATATTTCACATGAATAGAACATTTTATTTGATTAAAGAGTTCGTACATTCATTTTCATCATTGAATTTCTTGTGCCCGATTTTAGGTCAATAAAAAGTTATAAAAAATTATAAAGGCTTTTTTGACAGAAGTAAGAAAATTTGTCTTTACATATATGTTTCAATGAACAATTTATCCTCATTTTATTCTTTAACATTAAGCATGGATTCTACATAATTCAATCACACTTTACTGGCTTTCGTCAGAAATGTTTGTATTATTATGCCTTTTTCTAATTTAGGTCTTAATGTTGTTTATTTGGTGAGTTTATCCTTATTTGCATGCAGAAGAAATGTTCCAATGTTTCATTTATCTAATAAAAATAAACAGAAATTCAGTTCTACCCAAAGCAATAATGGTTAGAATTTTGAAATGTGTTTGGTGTTTCTGATTTCCAGTTATTTGAAAACCTAACCAGTGTGTTTGTAGAAGCAACACCATTCAGAGACAAATCAAATTTAATAGTATCTGGACTGGTAAAGTAGTAAATCAAAATTGCTTTCAAGAGGGCTGGTATATAAGTCTAAAGTTCAGTGTACATAAGATCATCCCTTGTCAATGTTGTGTCTGGTTGGAGAAAATTAAGTGTAGCAATCATGTGTTATATATCTAGATGTGGTTCTTTAAAAACACCCACCATTTGAGAATGCTTATTAAGATCAGCTTTATATATAATTGTATTCCTTGGCGAGTAAATGTAAATATTTCAGGTATTGTTACATTTTTGAGTGAAAAATGAAACATTGAAAATTAAAAACATGCATCATATAAGTAATCATAGATACTAATATATAAGAATCGATATACTGCATTTTGATTAAAGTTTAAGATAACTATCCTTGTAACTATCCAAGGAATTTAGAACACACTAATCTTTATATTTGAGAACTTTACTAGTAAAATGCCTTACAGTAGTTACAAATGGTATTGAGGGGAGAGGGTTTGAAATCAGCCGGAAATATTACTGCTTTTCACATTTCATCCTCACAAACACAAGGAAGTCATTCTATGGAATAAATTACTAGGCCATTAGAGAATGAATTCTTTTTTCTTTTCTTCTTTTTCCTTCTTCCTTCCTTCCTATCTTTCTTTGCTTCCTTGATGAAAAGGTAATTTTTCTATGAGAAATTGTACACACCATAATTTTCTTCTTGCGAGTTTACAAAAGGATCAAAAGAATCAGAAATAAGAACTAGGGGTCCAAATTTCAATTTAAGTGGGTTCAAACATGTCTGCCAAGCTTGAAGAACAGGCTTTTCTGGGCACTTCAAAAGTTAACTGAGAACATTACTAGCAGGGCTTCAGTCTACCGCTCATTACTGAGTTTGCAGGGTACCTGGCCAGGAGTGGTAAATCTGTGGAACAGCCTAAAAGAAATACGCTTAGAGAATTTTCTGTGAGGGAAAAAACCCTTTGGAAACAAAAATCTAAAATCTATAATCCTCAACTTCACTAAGTAATAGGCTCTTACGAATCAGTTAAGCCTCTTTTGTGTTAGCGATGCTTTATTTTGTTACCCTCCACTTACAATAAAGTATAATGAAATCAGACAGATCCACAATTTTCCCAGTTTTCTATAGATTCCTGTAACATTTCATTCGCTTAGTTCATGGTGATGGCAAGGAAATAAGCTTTATAACAGATAGTGCCCCCCAAGGTTCTTTTCCCCGCAAAACAAATAATTCTTCTCATTCTCTGCCATTCCACGAAAACCAACACAGGAAGAACAAAGACCTGAACAATCGTACTAAGATACACAACTAGCAGCACTATTCCACAACAAAACATGAAGACGGCACTCTCTCTAGTAATTTCTGGAACATTTGAGAGGGCTGATACTGATGGAGAAAATGGAAACCAATTACTTGTACTCGTTGTTAATGTGACATCTTACATGGTCTTAAGCTTGTCTAACATAGTAAACAGGAAACATTTTCATCAATTGTACCTTGTAGCTGAAAACATCATTACTTTCCAAGCAATTTTTCATATTAGGTGAAAAATAGACATTAAATATTTTTTTTAAAAAATTGAGAAGAGCCAAACCTTTATATTAAATAAACAGCCTATTAGATAAAAATACAAGTTTTCTCTAATATCCTGCTAAAAGATACTACGTTGGTAATAGTGGTAGGAAAAATAAATCAAAATGAGAATTGTTGATGCAAGAGCAATAGAACTGCTGACCTGTCAGATGTCAGAGGTGCTGAATTCACGGACTCCCTGCATCAAGGAATAAAGTCATGCAACAAAGGAAGAAACAAGATAGTATTATTGGAAGTAAAGGGAAGAAGATTAGCTCCTGGATTTCCAGAAGGGATCCTAAGCAGATGACCACCCAGGCTCTTTGCAGTGATAACTTAAACAGCAAAGTACAACACAAATATGACGAGTGTAATTAAAATCAACTGATACAATTAAAAGTGTAAGCGCTTCACTAATATTGATCCAGTAGAGAAATGAGTCATGTAGCAGGGGGACATGGGAAGAACACGCATTTTTCAGAGGAAAGGGTGGGTCCAGATGCTCTGCTCACCCATCTGGGTGACTGATGACTATCCGGACTTCCTAGACCAGTGGTGCTGATTACAGTACAGTCTCCGGTTACTGTTTGTCCTTTAGGGCACGGCCTGCAGGCCAGGCTGCTGCATCTCCAGCTTGGGGCTTGTCATTCTTTAGTGTGACTTCCAGCCACAAAACTGCTGTCTTTATTTTCATGCTGAATTTCTTAAGGGCCGACTCCCTCTTTAACTGTATATTAATCTCTGTCTAACTTGGTTGGCTATAACATATGATGGATTCTGGAGAGTGAAATATAGCAACTATCCTTAGGCCCGATTTAAACATTGATAAATGTCAATCAATGGATGCTGGAAAAAATAGAATTGTTCTGGTATAAAAACAAAGTATAGGACCAAATACCTCCAGGTGTTTGGAAGTTTCTACAAAATTTATTTATTTAAAAACATTTATTTAGAGAATGTATATGCCACGTGTATGGTGAGTGAGGGAAGCCATATACAAAGATACCAAATCCAGAGCCAAATGCATAAACTCCACAGTGAGTGTCACAGCTCAGTCCGTGCAAGCTACCACCACATGCACAGCCATAGCTCCAGCCCCCAAAGTCCCCATAGCCATAGCCCAGGCCTCCATAGTAGCTGCCATAGTAGCTTATGGTGTCAGAAGAGGTGAATTTAGTTTGCTTTTTGAATGCAGACACACAGTGCGAGTAACAATGTCTTTAAAGGGGAATTGATACCTCCAGCTCAGAAAATGTGATGCAATGTGTACCTCTCCTTTAGTGTCTTTCCAAAGATTATTCTTACCTGAAACAACTCCTTCTTCAGCTGTTACATGACAAACACGTATTAACAGTCTCTGAGTTTATTTGACTACTTAATTAGCTTCCCTTTGAGATCACTGCTTTAGTTCTGTTAGAAGGAATTACTGTATGTTCCAAGTACTACATGCGCCCTAGATCATTTGTGCAATTTTTTTTTAGTTATTTAATATAACTTTCACTAAGTATTTTTAAATGTAATTAAATACAATCTCAAGTATCCAAATGGGAGAATAACTCTGATTCTGAAAATTTTGAGTAGTCAGAATCAAGATATACATTTATTTATTTCATCATAGATTTATATATTTTATTGCATGAGTGAAAAGAAATGACTTACCAGTAATATATACTAAAAACAAAATTGCACCTGATTTCTAGAATTTCAGAACTCTGACCATGGATAATGCTTATTTTTATATTTGGCTTTACACACTAGCAAGGAAAGTTTTGTTTTTGCTTTTACAATTTAGAACAACTGCAATCTCCCAGGAAAGACTATTGGAGATAAAAATTGCCATCTAGTCCTGCCAGAGTTCTTGCTTTGGGTAATTCTCCTTTCCTCCAAGTGAGCTGTGGCAACAGTGGTCCAGAAAATTTGGATCAAACCCTCTTTGTCCATCATTCTGTCTTCTCCACTCTTTCAGCATTAGTCAATGTATCTTACTTATTTTTCAACTCCAGTCGGTGAAGGTGTGAGGCAGGTAAAACAGTTTTGAGCAAACCTATTTACTCCAATCAACACTGCAATCCTTCCATGTAGATCTGAATCATCAGTTTCCTGCATTTACCTCTGTCAGCTGTTGACTCATGCTGTGCCCATGTTTGTGTTCAAGTAATTTCTAATTAATCTGTTTTTAAAAAGTAGAATTTCCCAAGGTATCAATGTTGTTCTTTTTTGTTTAAAGCGTATCTCAAGCCTTAGTAGCACGTGAAATTGTAAAAGGATTTGTACAATTTAAAATAACACGAGAATTCTTGAAGTACAAGGAACAATTGCAAAAAAGACGGTAAAGAAAGATTCCTCAGAACACCTGAGCCTTGATTATACCTTGAAATTTGGGTCTCATGAAACTTAGTTCTTATCATCATGCTACTAAGCTTTGTTGATTTTTATGGGAACTATTTCAGTGACACATATTTTTCCCTAATGGATTTATTCATTAAACTGATCTAACTTCAAAACAAAAACTAAGATTTAGTTAGTGCTCAAGAATAATTTTTGAATGAATTATATGACTCTAATTGACTTTAAAAAGTCATGTATAGAATAATGTGAACAACTTACTGGATATTTAGGAAATATTTTATTGTTAAATACAAGTTTCAACAAGATCTCTGATACCATAATAACATTTAATATATTAGATGTTACTGTCTTTGCTATTCTAAGAAAAATTCATTACATTTTTATTTCCCCTTTTAGAAGAAAAATCAGTTAACAAAATGAATATTTTGTATTTTCAGTAAATTGCTGAAAATTATGCATAAATTACATAGCTAAGGATTTCTCATTCTTCCTGTGCAATTTTTTCCAGCGTTTGTGACACTGATTAGTTATTTTGTATTTTTTATGCTTAAAATCATCACTATATGTGGAAATAATATGCAATACAAATGAGAAGCTTCAAGAACAAAATAAACACTAAATGTATTTTAAATAAGAAAGTATATGATTAAGATATGCATAAGTTATTTCTCCATGAGCTGGAAAAAAGGGAAGAATTGAAACAATATGTACCAAATCCATTTTTTTCTTTATGCACAGTCAGTGAAATTGTTGAGGGACTATTAATTTTCTATTCATCACTGAATCAAAACTAAATTTGTATCATCACTGCTCTTTGGGAAGTTTTAATTCATAACCTAAATTTCTACTCATGTTGATGAAGGGAAGTATATAATACATTTTCACATTTTCTGTGCAAGCCCCAAATTTTTGTTATGAATTCAAAGCATTCTCAAATTAAATATAGTTCAATAGAATCATAAAGGTGATAAAATTATGAGACTCTTGATCACATTAAGAATGTCAACCTCAGTAATAATTATATTGAGTACTACGTTTCAGCCCTTCAAAAAATGTCCCTGGAGACACTACTCAATTACAAAGAAAATGCTTCCAGTGAAATCCCGCGTTCCTATGTCAGATGACACAGTCTGACCTTAAATAGAGTTGCTTAGCTCTAGTTTCTCTGTGTGGACCACTAAAGCAGTGCACACAATGACGAGAGTACCGAAAGTTGAATTTTATTCTACTTTATTTTTTTGGTACGGGCCTCAAATTCACGATCGTGCACTTGCAAGGCAGGACCTTATGCCACTGAGCTAAATCCCCACCCCCAAAGGTGAATTTTAAAGTTATGTTCAGAAGCAGAAAGCCTGTAAACTAAGTTGTTCATTTCTCTGTTAATAGAGTAAAAATGTTTTTAAATACACAATGGAATTTTATTCAGCGATAAAGAAAATAATTTCAGGTCCTTTGTGGGAAAGGGAGGGGTCTTGAGCCCCTAATGTTAAATGAAGTAAGTCAGACACAGAAAGTTAAATGTTACAGGGATTCTTTTATATGAGAAACCCAAATTATGACTAAGTTATAAGGGAGATGGCAGACAACAGGGAAGCAAGCTTTTTGAGTTGAGGAAGGGGATCCAGAGGAGGAGGGAGAGAAGGGGATTGGCAAGATCAAGATAAAATAACTATATACCAGATCTCCAAAACCAATGTAAATGTTATGTATCAAATATATATGAAGTCAAAACATGAAAAAATAAAAATGTCATAATTATGATAAAAATGAGTGCTAATATAAGGCACACAATTATGATGTTAACTGTGCTATTTCAACATACTTATATGGCATGTATTGATTAAATTAAATAACTGGCATGTCTTATCATTTATGTTTGGAGCATGTACTGTGTCCATTTGTTTATATATGTTTATACAAACACTAATACATGCATTTATATGCATGCATATTCATGTGTGTATTGTTTCTCTACATGATGACTGGTAAAAGTTCAGATAAGTGTATATTTATTGTATTAAAAGAACCAGTATCCCAATGTTTTGTTTCATTTTAAATTATTTATTGGACAATGAACATAAAACAGCTAGTAGTTTTTAAACTGTAGATTTACAAATACGAATTCTCTGAAATTTTTAGATTTTGCATGCTTTATAGGTATAAAGAGTGATCTTTGTCGATTGACTGAAGAAGATTGTAACAAATCTATTTGTGATAACTAGGTGGAGATACTAGAGTGGGATTTTAGTAGAATTTGGAGAATCCATGTCCTCCATAGTACGACGGATGGCCGAAGCCGTATCCGAAGTTTCCAAAGCCAGAGCCAAACCCATAACCTCCATAGCCACTGCCCCAGCCCAGTCTGCATAAGCTGCCACATCCACAGCCATAGCCATAGCACCGGCCACCAAAGCCTCCATAGCCATAGCCCAGGCCTCTGTAGTAGCTGCTGCGGTGGCACATGGCGTCAGAAGAGGTGAATTTAGCTCCTTGGTCTAGGCAAGTGTGTGATCAGCTTATCTGGAGGGATGCTTATATACCATGGTTAAACTATTTGCCAAAACCTGTAGCCATTGCTTGGTATCATTCCAGGTTAATAATTCACTGGGGCCAGTTCATGTATCTGTTTGCTCACAGAAGGAGGGGCACACAGCTCATTAAAATTCTCTAGCTTCACTTCTTGTGTAGAGTACCCTTGAATTCATTGCATTCTTTCATTTTTAATGAGCAAAAGACTGTCTTCCAAGTTATCAAATTATAAATCCTTCATTGTCTAACATATTGCATCATTCATGTTTTCTCATTTTCATATCATTCAGTGGGTTTGCACATGTTAACACTTATCTAACTTAAAACAATAACCACATTTAGAATATATATGCATATATATATACACATATGTATATTCAAATCTGATTTTATTTCTCAGATTGAGAAGTCGAAGATATACCCTCCTTCAAAAAGAGATGATTATTTTGAATAAATAAACCTAATCATTGTTGATATATACAAAGTAATGGATAAAAATATTTAGGCATGATAAAAATAAACTATTTTGGTTTTACACATCACTTTCCAAATTTTTGTATTGGTTTACATGAAACTTTCCAAAAGAATAAACTTATTTTTATATCAGTCTGTACAGCTGTTCAAAAATAATCTCTTTAAACCATTATTACATCCTTGTTTCCAGAATGGACCCTACCCAAGTATCTTCTAAAAAAAGGCAGGTGATTTGGTTTCTTGCTGTTCACATACCACATTTATTCTTTGGAATACTCCATTTCTTGTGAAATCTTTATTCCCATTTTGTTCAGTACTAATTCCCAATATGTACTAGCACAAACCAGGTATTTTGCTATTAGTTTTTCCCATCACACATTCATATAACTAATTTGATTTTAATATTCAGCTTTTTATTTTACTTTTCAATTCATACTTTTTTGCTCTTTGATAAGCAACTAGTGTTTTTTTCATAAAACATTTCTTATTTACTAATCTTTCAAATTTTTGACCAAGATGTTTCTTGTCCTTTAAGTTACATGCTTTGTTTTTTTGTCTGTTTGGTACTCAAACTCACAACTTTGTGCTTGCCAGGCAGGCACTTATGACACTAAATTCCCAGCCCCATATGCTATTTTTGATAGAGTTCTTGAAAATCTCCAGACACTAAACCCAAAGTTCAGATACAGGGAGAGGAAGACAAAATTAAACAAAACAAAGCAAATCATAGGCCAGCAATTCCACCTTCCAGATTTCCTCAACTCACTGTGAAAAGATAGAAATTGAAATCAAAGTTGGACTCTCGGGGCAATTATATTCCTTTATGGATTGGGCTTTTGTCATTAAGCAAATGACCAAACTTGAACCCTGAAATATGACTTTAAACGTGCAGCTGAAGTTAGGTTTTTTGTTTTATTTTTGTGTCTTCTTGTTGCAGAAGCAATATTCTTGGTAATTTTTTTTCTCAACTATATTTATTAGTATCCAAAAGGAAGGAAACACTTTCTTTGGATGAATAAAAGGAATTAATTCTGCCAGCACAGTGTGTGATGTGTTTAGTGTACTGAGTGCAAATGCTTTCCAGGTGTTTTTTAAAAGAGATATTTAACTCAATATTGCCTATTGAATTCATTTCTCTCTTTTATCAAAAATTTATGCCATCTTTAAATTTTATGCTGAAAAAAGAAAACTGTTGGGAAAATGTTTTCTCTTTTCAATGAGTCCTTCTGGAGCCAAGCAACAGAACGTATATCTTAACAAGCTTAAGAATCTCATGAATGCTTTCATAGATCTGCTGGACTGTGTTAAATAACTAAGGACTAATTTATTAATCTATATCATTGTTCAGATGCCTTTAGCTGTGTACACTTGTCATAAATTTTACAGATTGAAACTAAAGCACCGGAGTAAAATATGTCTTGATTTCTTTTGTATTTTCCAAAAAGAGAATAGTGAGACATATGCCACGATACTTTGATGCACACATGGATGCATATATGATATACATGATAAGGAACAAGTTGTAAAATGAGGCTATAAAATCTATGCATAAATTGAAGCACCTCATTTTTTTTTACTGTTTTCTTCCAGGTTAGAATAAATACAACAATGAAAGTATCCTTTGGATACTGATCAGTTTTAGAAAGTGAGACACACATTTCTTTTGAATCTCTTTCTCTTAATGCAGTGAACCAAAAGGCATGAATAATTGTTTGTCATTCTCTTCTTTGAAGATCTTTCGAAGACAAGGAATCCATTATCTTGTGTTAGGGTATGTGAGGTAATGAAATTATAGTCTTTTATTGTCCTAAAGTCATCTTTTATATGTAGGTTGTCTTCTTTACTTTTCCCTCTTTGCTAGGACAAAATACCCAGCCCCCAAAGTGAAGGAAGGAAATGTTTATTTAGCTCACAGTTTGTGGAAGATTCCATCCACAGCAAGTTGACTCCAGGCAGGGCGGGTATGGCAGAGGCGACTGATCAAAGTGGCAGAAGGCAGCAAATGTAGCAAGAGCAGAAAGGGGAGGGGAGAGCAAGCCTTTGCTCCTTCCTTATGTTGTAAGCAGGCTACAATCGAGGGTGCCGCACTCACACCATTTCTGTGACCTCACTTGCACAGGCTTAGGATATTTATGAAGGGAGGATCCTGGCCCCTGCTGTATTGCTTAGTTAAACTTTCAAATTTCCCAAATCTACACAAGGAATAGAGTGTTAGGAGGGGAAGGGCATGTCTTCTACACTCCAGAATGTGTAACTGCTGAGTTTCTTAGTTAAGCTTCTGTATGGCTCAAGATGACATAATGGATCAACTATTATAATCAACTCCTTGTTAATTTAGCAACCCAATCTGCAGAGAAATGTAATACTCCCTCACTAGAATAGAAGGTAAATCTTCCTTGGGTGATGCTTATTCTTATCATTTCACAACTTGAATATTGTAACACAGATATAATCAGCCTTAAGAATCAGTATTATGTCTATCAATTCTGTATTACATCAGAACTATAACATTCTACCCCTGTCCCAACCCCAAAGACTCATGCACAACCCTTTATGCAAAAGGCATTAGGTCCATCTGTAAGAGTTGCCAAAGTCCTAACACTTTCACCATTGCTGAGGAGTCCAATTCCCAAGTCACTTCCATGATCTAAGGCAAACTCTTAGCTACAAGCCTCTGTACAAATGAAAAGTTTTTAAACACTTTCAATGCCATAAGTTAAACATTTTCATACCAAAAGTTAAAAATCAGAAGGATTCAATGGATCAGGATCAAAGCAAGTCCACAATGCAACAGGGGAGGATTAAGTCTTGTAGTTCCATGACCAGCATCTGATGCAATCTGTGGCAAATTGTGAGCTCCAGAGGGCTTAATTTCACCTCTGTGAAACCTCTGGGTATTGTAGTGACCATGGCTTCTTTCTCAGGTCCACTTTGCTTTCTCCTTGTAGCTTTCCTTACATGATCCATGTTCCTGGCTTCTCCAAACTTCTGGAGTCTCCAGTGTACCTTTGATTTCACACTCACATCTTCACACAGTGCCCTCTCGGGGGCACGCTGCCTGGCCTCCCAGGCCTTTTGAAAGTGAGGTGCTAGCCTTCTTAACCTCACAACTCTTGCATTATACAAGCATCTAAAATCAACAGCATTGGAATGATGCCTGGGTCTGCAGCCACCCGTTAAAGTGGCCAGTCTTCAGTCTCTCTTGGATACAGGGGTTTGATGTCTGGATTGCTAGACACTTTGAATCCAATTTTGTGGAACACATTTTCTACACCACTAACATCTGGAATATGGTGCTCTGCAGCTTTGTGTTCAAATCAAAATCTTTTACTTTTGCCGTTTTGAGACTGGCAAAGTGTGTGAACTTGCACTTTCTTGTGATGTCTTCAGGCCATCTTTTATATTCCCTTATTTTTTCTCAGCAATTGAGAACTCTTCAGCTCTATCTCTGTGGTTCACATCTTTACTGGAGATTCCTTTCTGGCCAAACTCACTACATTTTAAATCATTCTGCTGGGCTCTGTGCTTTTGATTCACAACACAAATCTAGCTAAATGTTTCCAACAACAGACATGCCACAGTCTTCACCTTCAACTACCTTGAAATTTCTTCTGTCAGATTAATTAGTGTATCACCGTTAATGTCAGATTTAGGCAAAGATGAACAAAATATTCACAAACTTTTTGCCAAGCCATCACTCATATCCCCCAACAACAAATGCAGTCCTTCCAAGAAGAAACCTCTCAAGCATGATCTTAACCAGCAGGATTTCTACCAGACTTCTGATCTTCTAACCATTGACCGGGACCTTCCACACAGAAAAATTTAAGGCATTCCAACTCTCTTCTTTCAGGCAACATCTTTGAATATCTTCAAACTCTTCCCAGAGTCCCTACCCAAAGACTCTTGAACCACATGTTCAGGCATGGTCACAACCATGACCTCATTTCTCTGGCACCAAATTCTGTGTTAGCTGATTTTCTCTCAGTGCTCAGATAAAATACCCAATGCCCAAAATTAAGGAAGAACGGTTTATTTAGCTCAAACAAGGAAAGAGTAAACTATTTTTCCTCCTTGTATTGTAGCAGGCTTCCACTATGTATGCTGAGTGTATCACTTACACCATCTCTTGTGCCCAAATCTTGCACTGATGCTCTGCTGAGTCACTTAGTTAAACCTCTAAGTTTCGAAAGTTAGTACAACGAACAACACCCTAGAGTGTGGAGAACTGCTGATCTACCTAGTTAAACTTTTGGACTTCTGCCGTTGATATAACATATCAACCATTATAGAGGCTGAGAACATCTTCAATAATTTAGAAAAGATTTTTCTTTGTAAAGATAATGTTTTATTAAATTGAAAATAGAATTTTTGAAATGATAATACATTTCCCTAGGAGTGCTATGCACAGTTTTTCCTAATCTATCAATTTCGATGGTGGTTTTAACTTTGGCTTCATAGAACATGTCTCATGACTTTGAATCTGTTTATGAAGCAGAACAGACATCTTTAACACGCTCTACTTGATGGCAAAGAGGGAGAAGAGACGGCAGGAAAGAAGCTGTGCAGGGCCGCATGGGTTCAGGAGACCTGGACTCTGGTCCTGCGCCTCAGTTTACCATTGGGATTCATGTACATCTTTCAGTTCTTTCTGCTTCTGTGCTTAACACACACTGTCAGGTGAAATGTGTGCTGCCATTTAATGTCTGCTCTATTTCAGCACTTTAGGATGCTAAAGTGTGATTGAATTAAACATATTAGCTGCTTTTGTTGTTACAAAATTTTAAATTTTATACCATTACTTGCCCATAGAATATTCATTTAGGAAGAATATTGGTATTTGTTTATGTCCTTTTACTATATCAATAAGAAACTACGTTTTCTCTCTTTTCATCAGGGGAGTGATTTAACTAAAATTGAGCTATATTAGAAAGATTTTTGGATGTTATTGTGTTTGTCATCAGCCTAAGGTGAAAAAAGAATTTGCAATAGAGTTTTTGTGTGTATTTTGCCTATTCGATTGCCAAATCATCAATATGATGATGATAATGATGGTGAAATAGAATGTCATACCCTGCCTGGGAGATTAAGTAAGAAAGTAAGAAAACTAACTGTACAACTCCAGCTGATTGGTGGTAAGTCAATCTCATACAAGACAAAATTAGTTAACTGCTCTTATAATTTGTTGACTGACTTCTTTATAAAATCATCAACTAAAATTATATGCACAAGAGTATAACAGGATGAAAATGTACAAATATGGAAGTTATGAGATGTGGTTTATTTTATAATATGCCTATTGAGGTGATGTGATCTATTACATTTCCTTATTCTTAAAATAAAAAAAAAATCTTGCATGGAAGTTTCACTATATTTTTGGATTGAATTCAGAAATGTGGACTGACTAAATAAAATGCACACCTGATATAAATATATACACATGTTAAATTGATAATTGCTTTCTGCCATTGAACTATATATAATATTATCTAAGAAAACAAGAAATATGTGTCAAATTATTAATTACCTTGATCCTCTTCTACTTCAGTCTTTAAAGATATCATGTATTCATGTGAATATTAGCATAAAATAAAATAGATTTTTCTATCAAGGCAATAGCTTGGCTCACTAAGATTGGAAAAGAATGTCCATCACCACTTAAACATAGTTGTTTCATGAACAAAATAAAAAACATATTTTACCTTAAAATTTGAATGTTTTATTGAACATATAATCTATTCATTTAGAAGCAAATTAGGGGATAACAGGATTGTGGCAGAGATATGGATATAAATTGGCAAACTGTGTGATCTCAATTCTCCAGTGAAACAAGCTAGCAGTGGAAGTCTCTTTATAATTTTAAATGCTGGGATCAGGGCAGCAATGCAGTGGAATCCAGGAGATCTGTATACTCTACAGCATAATGCATGGTGGCAACCATATCTGTAGCCTCCTTACCTAGAGCTGTATCCATAGCCTCTGTAGACACAGCCATGACCGGAACCAGGCTATGGAAGCTGCCACATCCACAGCCATTGCCGTAGCTTAGGCCACCAAAGTCCCCACAGTCACAACCCAGGCCTCCATAGTAGTTGCCAGAGTGGCTCCTGGTGTCAAGAGTTTAGTTATTTTGCTGTTCAAGGCAACCCACATGCTTATATACCCTGAAACATCATGAGGTTGAAAACTTGCCACTTAATGTTAGTCTCATTCCACATGTTACACTTATCTGTTACAATCCTGATTCATGAACAAGCCCTTCCGTTACTTTCAGTGTCTGAGCTTATATTTCTTTCTAGGCATGGTGTCCCTGAAATGCATTGCAACACTTTTAGAAGAAGAAATTTCTGTGTCTACAAAGTCTGAATATACTATACTCTAAACAGAATTCTTCATAAACATTATTACACAGAGTAATTGGCAGTGTTGTTTGAAACTAAGTACATCTTTATTTCTACCTTGTCTTGGATTGTCAAACTTCACTTATTAAATTCAGGAATTTGATTAAATTCAATATTTCTGTTTGTCATATCCTTTCAAAGCCATCTTATGCCTCATGAAGGGAAGAAATCATTTGAAAAGTTGTGGGTATTAATTCACCTGTTGTATATTCTTGTAGAGAATGTCAGAGAAAAATGTCAAATATAGCAATAATTTTTCTATTATTTGGAATATTTATCATCATAACTATAACTTTTTATTTTACAGAATTGAAAAATGACTACTTTGACATGACAAGAGTGTATTATTGTTCAAGATTAAAGTCCAATCGTAACAATTAAAAGTGCAGTAAGTTTTTTCAGTTTTACAAGCAGTTTTCAAGTGGTCCAATTTTAGAGCTGGTTTGGTTTCTTTCTGCCATGACTACAGAACAGAAGCAAAACCATGAATAAATGTTGAGTGGGTGAATAAATTCAAAGGCATTTAAAGGTAAGCATCACGCCTCTCAAAAGCTCGGGTCAATTTGCTGAATGTACATAAATTATAAGAGGTTTTAAAAAATGTACTCAGTAGCACCTGACCTTAGGGGAACTGATAACACGCATTTTATTACACTGGACTATAAATCTGAGTGTAACCTTAGGTGATATTTCGTATACAATTATCTCCCCTTATCTGCACTTCAGCTTTCACTTTTTGAGTTACCTGAGAACAGCCCTAGGCCAATATTATAAATGGAAATTTCCATAAATAGTTCACAAGTTTTAAATTGGGCTTCATTTGAGAGGGCATGATGAAATCTCACTCCAAACAGTTCCTATCCACCTAGAACAGGAATCATGCCATTCTGCATCTTGATATTCTACTCACCCATTAGTTATTTAGCAGTCTCAGGTGGAAAACAACTGGCATAGAAACAGAGAGTTGTGCTTACTTGAGTCTTACATAGCTAGGGTTCCATCACCACGCCAGTGCCATTCACCTCACCTTATTGTGTAAGCTACGTGCCATCTGTCTTCAGGATAAGCACATAAAGTGAATGAGTCAAGAAAGACTACAATTACATAATTTTATTACAGTATGACTTAAAAGTATTCTATCATACTATTAATCTCTTATTTTTGTATAAGAATTTTTGTTATTATTACATAAGTAGAGGGAAATTCATCATATGTAGAATTTATTATTATCTGGTATCTTAGGCACCCTCTTGCGGTAGAGTTCGAATGGATCCCCCGTAAACAAGAGGGTGAGCTTATTGCACCAACCCTCAGCATACCTAATCCCAAATATTTCTATTGCTCCTTTTTGGTCCACATAATTCCCTAAATGCAATCATGTTCCTACTTTTTAACATCAGCTACAGTAGATCTTGTAAATTGTTTTCCAATTTTTTAAAAAATTTCCAGTTCTATCAATAAGAAACTTCTAATTGGCCCATATCTTTGACAGTGATAGCCATTTTGCAGCAATTTTAGTTTGACTATACTTAGGACTCTGTAGCTTACATACTTTTCTAGTGCTTTGCATCACTTTTATAGGAAAGAAATTTCTGTGTCTATGAAATTTGAACATGCTGTACCCTACACAGAATTCTTCATAAACATATTACACAACACCGTGGGCAGTGTAGTTTTGAAATAGAGCATGTCTTCACGTCTATCCAGCAATGACCGAATATTGCTTTAGTCCAAGGTTTACTGGAAAAGAAGTGATACTGGGCATAATTACTAGGGCACTTTTGATCTCTTATAAATGCTTGCTGAAGCATTTTCTCCATTTTAGATGGGTTTTTAATATTATGGCATTATTTTGCAGGAGTTTTTTACCCACAGGTATTTTTTTTATCTCTCTCTTTCAGAAATATTTATTCCCACTATATGATTTACTTTCTAGCTTTAAAAGGGTTTCTATTACAAAACATTTCTTGAAATAATGGAATTCAGTGGATTAACATTGTTTATTTTATGTTTAATGTTTCTTCGCCCTAATTAAGAAACTTTGACTACTTCACATATTATTCTTTATATCTTTCTCTTGTTTCTGCAAAACCTGCCTTGATTTATTTTGCATCCTAAATTCACATGCAGTTGTTAATTTGGAGATGTAATTCTTATAAAATCAATTGGAACTATAAAACCACAAATCACATAGATGTATTTATGTTACTCTCCCAACTATTGCACCAGACATTTTCTGGTTTTGGAGATGCTATGATCCATTCTCACATAGAAAAGTGACAGCAATTCCTTGGATGTAAATGTTTTCCAGATCTCATCTTTTAATAAATGTAATCCAATAATCTAATCAGTGCTACAATAATATAATACAACTGAATTGTACTGTGATTGTCAATCCTGACTTCAGATAATCACACTGATCACTCCACTTTAAATATAACCACGTTTCTTCAGATTGTGGTTGCTATTAACCAACCAGGGAAAAAAAGTATTTTTATCTAAATTTCAATTTTCTCAGTCAAACTAAACAATGCAGTCCCCCACTAGGGATGCTCAGCTTTAGCTACTCGGGTCCATTCTTTTTAGAACAATACTCACACAACTGGGTGACACATTTTGTAATCCTCTTCTGCTCAGAAAATCCATTCATATGTTCAGTAAACAAATCTAGGTTCCCAAAGGCATTATGGTATTTTTTGAAATAAAGTTTACATTTGGCATTATTTGCAACTTGTATTTATATAGCTACAGCTAAATTTGAAACAGACAAGCTCGATTCTATAATAGCATATTCAAGAATTAAAATTAACAGAAACGATCAATTTCCCAAGATAACCTAGTGCTTCAGACAAACACACGACCAGAACCTGCAAGATTCTGCACTGGTTAGTAGGTAAAGGGTAGCGGATATGGAGTAGTATGACGAACCTAATGAAGGTACCCAGGGTTCATTAAAGCTGGGATCCAACCTAGATCACACTATTCATGCCATTTTTAATTTTTAGCGAATCATTTCACATTTTAAAGCTTCTGTGCTAGCCAGGATGGTATTGGTACAAGTCTTGAAAAACCTTGTCAAATATATTATTCAAACTTCATCCAAATCCAAATTTATCAAGACATTAACAAGAAAGATAAAAATGAAACCAAGCATGCTGTTTAAATTTACAACAATTTATTGTAAGGAAAGCTGAAGAAATGCTACATTTAAGAAAATATAGACAGGAACAGGGAATTCTATGAATAAATTTTAAATTGATAAATGTTCAGATTGGATTGTAGAACTTTTTCATCTCTTCTGGGTCTAGGTAAGTGTAATTCATTTAATTATTATAGTTAGGTTGAATCATCTTCTTTTGGCTTCACATATTGGTTTTCCAGAGTAGATTTCAATAGAATCCGGAGAATCTGTGTCCTCCATAGTACACTGGGTGGCGGAAGCCAAATCCAAAGTTTCCAAAGCCAGAACCAAACCCGTAACCTCCGTAGCCACTGCCACAGCCCAGTTTGTGGAAGCTGCCGCACCCACAGCCGTGGCCAAAGCCCTGGACACCAAAGCCTCCATAGCCATGTCTTAGGCCATTGAAGCCTCCATAGCCATAGCACAGGCCTCCATAATAGTTGCTGAGGTGGCTCATGGTGTCAGAGGAGGTGAGTCTGGTTTTCTGGTCAAAGCCAAATGCTGAATTTGAATGTCAGTATGGGAAGAGAAGTGCTTATATATGGTTGTTGGAGCACAGGATAAGTCATACGCATATTCTCCTCCTGTGTCACTCTAGGTGCTACCTTTCATGTTACAACTCATTAATCTGCTATCTCTTGGCACGAGAGGCACTCATTCCTCTTAAAATTACTGCAGCTTACTCAGCATTCTATGCGGGATGTCCTTGAACTTAATGTTTGGCTTTTATGACAAGAAACGGCTGACTCTTCAAAGTATACACACTATAAACGGCATATAAAATGGGTTCATTATCATGAATATTACATCATCTGCATTTGATATATCTGTTTATACTGAGTATTTCCTCTCTTCTGTTATCTCATGAATTGATTGCTCCATACCTAGCTAAATCCAAATGTATGATTTTAATCCACAAATATTAAATCGATATTTTCAAAAAGCGAGCTTATTTATGAAGGTGAGAAGTGAAGAAAATGCTTATAATCCGAATGTATGTGAACAATTTTTTTTCTTTTTGTCTTTTTCCTTTTTATCGGTACCAAGGATCGAACTCACGACTGCCTGCTTGCAAGGCAGGTGCTTGTGCCGCTGAGCTAAATCCCCCGCCCCTGTATGTGAACACTTTAAATCAAGGTTTATAATAGTCTGTTGGCGCTTTGTCCATGGACTCAGAAAAGTAAAGCCACAGGTTGATTTCTAAAATGTTATTCAGAATAAACTTTGCAATACTGTGGGTTTACCAGCAGGCTGAGAGCCTTTGGATGGTAAAATATGTAACAATTAATTTCAGGTTTTGAGAGCATGCATTCTTTCTCAAATGCAGGCTTATCAGTGTGCAGTTCAGCTTTTATTTCAGATCCTAAATTCCCCCTATAATTGCTTCTATTCAAAAATCCTACTGAGTGCAGATTGCATCTACCTCTTTATTTGTGCCCTCCAGTCAATTTCTTCCTTTCTTTACCCTTCCAATAATGCATATGTGACCTCCATTCTCACTGGAGCTTCTCTATTTGTTCTCACTCTTCTTCCTGTTCTTTCAATGTTTATTAGAAATAGCCATGTGAAGACATAGAAATTTGGCGTTTATTTACTTTTCTCTGACTTCCGTGTACTTACCTCAATCCAGGATTCTTTGTTCATATTGGTTTGTATTTGCATCATAATATATTTCCTTTTGTTTTTATAAATCTATTCTCTAACCAATTATTCTAAAGAAACTGCTAAATATTCTTTATTTAGTTGTTAATTGTTGATTTAGGTATTATTGTTAAAAAGATTCCCCAACTACAATCAGGTTTTCCAAAATTTACATTGGCTTCAAAGTTTGCACAATGAAGGCACCATAGGGAAATGATGCAATTAAGCCACGTGAGGAAAATTGGCATAAGCTTAATGAGACCTGAGGTCACCTTACTGATTTAGTAAATTAGATACAAAGTCGACACACTCTTTGACAAAGCTTCATGTAACTCTTGTCTTTTGATTTAGACCACAAAATTATACGGAATTATATAAATTTGACGTGCTCCAGAGTTTGTAAGTCCTTTGTCAAAGATGAATATTTTAAAATGGATGAGTCCTTTTTTCATAAAGATCAGATTAAAAAATTAAACACTTGTACACTAATCAAAAACATCTAAGTAAATGGACAATAACATGACTATCATGGTTATTGTTGTCACAATCTGTGAATATTTAACTACATCTTGGCACACTGACTTCTCAGTAGTTCAGTATTCCTTTGAATTTATAGACAAGACTTACTCCTAATATTTTGTGTCTCTTTCATACTGATTGTGCTCCACTTCATTTCTCAGTGGAAATGGAATCAGGTGATATGTTTGCAATTTAGAGTAGAGTATTCAGAAGTCCAAACAAAGAGACATGTTCAGTTTGCCAACAAATCCTTACTTTTCAGAGAAACAATGACCAAAACAAATTTCAAGATATTGCACTGAATAGTTTTGTATTGAAATTTTAATTTACAACGAGTCTTTTAAGACAGAAAACCACAAATAACCCATAAAAAGGCACATATAATTTAACCAGATAAAATATGATGATTGGTAGCTAATTTATATTTCTTTAAGATGGATATTATTCTTTCACCAGAAATATAAAATCAAAGGACATAAAAATATAAATTCTCAATAATGTGAATGATATTTTTGTTCTTTTTAGAGGAATAAAAACAGAACATTATCTTCAAAGTCAACCGTTGATCAAACTTAGCTGTGAAAACCAATACTAAGATACATTGAGCAAATACTTGTTGTATTATTTAGTGAAAAAATATCTAAATCAAAATTTTGATTGTAAACTGAGGGGCATATATTTCCTTGCAGAAGTATTGGTGCTGTAATAAACTGAAAAGTGCAAAGTAGATTAAACAATTATCTTTTTATTTTCTCCATTTAACTTTTAAATTTACCTCAAAATAAATGCTCATTGAGCTTATAATCATGTAGGAAAATTCTTTATAATATTTACCTTTAGGTAAAAATATTTTAATAAATTGCATTTTTTTCCTTTAACTCAGACAAAAGTCAGCATTATATAAATCTACAGAACTATGTTGATACTGTATAATATTGAAAGTCACAGATTCTCTTGGTCTCTAACTCAGAGATCTTGTAAGTAACTACCAACACCATACCTGAAAATACTCCCACCTGTAGCTCAAGAAATTTGGAAAGTGAGGACTATGCTGAAACCAACTGAGAACTTTCTGTTATTTAAAAAGAACATCTTTTGACTTTCAGGAGCACACGGTGGATAGATAACAGCAGCTATGGAGGCTCTCTGAGACAGCCAGCTTAGACTCCAGGATAGGTGTGGTGTGGGGAGTCCTAAGCAGGGAGAGATATACCCTGCCGACCCAGGAACGAACTAAGCTGAGAGAAACCAACTGGAAATACAATCCTGGTGCTACGACTGGAACAGCTAAAGTCTCATTGTCGCCAAAGGAACCAACGCCTCTGGAAAGCATAGCTTGAATTTCTTACCACCGCTGCTGCATCTGAATTGGTGCAGCAATGATAGAGAAGTGAAAGCTGTAAGAGCAGGAATCGGTGAACCAAATTGAGAGCAGAGCTGGTGGGGAGCACTGCATCGACCTGCAGTGAGTGAGAGGAACAGGGACCTTCCATACACTACGGCTCCAACAGGGTACGTTCTTGGGACCAGACAGACTTGCTGGAACAGGATGCTGCAATGACTTCAGTCACATATTCCCCTTTCAAGTGGGATTGGTGGGGAACACTTGACCTGGGTGACGCTGCGGACTAAGACCCAGTAGGCTAGCTCAAACAAGGTCCCTGCACCTGGCAGTGCACCCTAATGCAAGTGAAGCCTTCAGCAGGTTGACTGACCTGGAGGGGTGGATCCAGCATAGGCCGCCCATGTCTGTATCTCCCTAGTAGACTGCAGTGCTCAGGAACACCTAGCTGGTGCAATTCAAACAAACTGTAACCAACAAAGAAAGAAACTGGGTCTCCTGTATACACTTGTATGGAAGGAACAAAAAGTATGGGAAGAGGGAGGAACAAGAAAGTGTCCTCGGTCTCCAATTCTGAGAACACTGATCCAGGAAAGGTAAATGCAAAAGAGCATGAGGACAGAAAACATGCACTATCAGGCACGGTGCCAATAGATATAAAGTGATATCTCCGGGACCTCATAGATGAGTTCAAAAGTGAAATATTTAATCAAGTAAAGCAAGATATAAGAAAAATAGTTAAAGAAATGCTAAGTACCTCCCAAGAAAAAACAGATGGTAGAATAGGAGAACAGAAAAAAGGGGAGAAATTTGATGGAGAAAATAAAGAAAACGTAGAATACATTAAGCAGGTTCAAAGAGATTACCAAGAAACTACAAATTCTATGGAAAGCTAGCATAACAGCTTGAAAGAAACTATGGATAGATTATCTGAACTGGAGGACAGATTTGTAATGTGGGAGCATTAAAGGAAAAGTTCTTAAAAATAACAAGTGAACAAGCAGTAACAATACAAAGGCAAGAAGATGACAAGAGGATCTATAACTTAACACTTAAGAATGTAAAGGAAGAAGCAGGGATACAAACAAATGAACTGCAAAGGCTATTCACAGAAATAATCAAGGGGGACTTCCCTAATATGGGAAAAGGTAAAGATACTCAGATCTATGAGGCATACAGGATCCCAGCCACCTACAACCCAAACAGAACTAAACCCAAGCATATAATAATCGAAATTCCAGAAGTCCAATATAAGAACAGAATATTAAAAAAAAAATGAAAAAGACAAAAAAAAGAATGGAATATTAAAAGCTGTCAGAGACAAGAAACAGATCACTTACAAGGGAACATCCATCAGAATTATAGCAGACTTCTTCGCACAAACCATCAAACCTCAAAGAGCTTGGGGTGAAATAATTCAAGCTTTGAAAGACAATAACTTCCAACCAAGATTGATATATCCTGCACAACTGTCCCTAGAAATTAATGGAGAAACAAGGTGCTTCCAGGATAAAGTGGAACAAAGTGAATTTTCAACCACCAATTCAACTCTACAGAGACTACTGCAGGACATTCTAAAAGACAAAAATACCAAGATTCCAGAGACAGTGGCAGAGACACCACAATGAATGGAGCAGAAAGAGAAATGAAGAAAGCAAACTGACAACTAATGACAGAAGAGTTCAACAGAAATGAGGCAAAGAAGGTTGGATGGTATGAAAAGCTATTTTGGGGACAACAAGACATCATAATAACTAGTGCAGATTTAATATCATCTTGTTTTGAAGTCCCATCAAGCTTTTGTTCTTCTGTCTCCATCAGTCTTAACATGTTGTATCTTACTGGATTTTATTATATGTGATAATATATACAAAAACTTTTATAGACAAGGAGATAATACAGAAACCATTGTTCGTTTTCTGTTAGTTGGTTCTAAATACCCTGTAATACTGTCATTCTCTTGAATGGTTTTACATTGTCTTGATATGTTTGATGCTACAGTATATGAAGTTATACTCAAAGATATCAAGGAAAGAGACACTATGTTAACTACTTTTAGGTAGAGATATCTTGTGATGAAACAATATTTTGCTTAAATGCTTATGTTCTGACCTGTGCTGTTTTGTTGTTAGGTCCTCTTTTATCTCAATCTCCTTTTTTATTATTTATTTTTTTATCTTTATCTTTTTAATTCAGGGAAAAAATAAAAATAGCAGGATATATTACAGTAACCCACTTTGATTTCCTATTAACTTAATTTGAAACCCTGTATTGCTCTCACCATCTTGTTTTGACTGATTTCACTCTATTCTATTTTGCTTGATAATACCAAGTTTGAGAGTATAGGCAACAACTGTGAAGAAAATAAGATTCACTCTGATGCCCATTCTGGTTTGACTATTATCTTCTTTTGAAGTCCTGTAATGTCTCCAGAGTTTTGGTTTTATTGGTTTTGTTCTTTACTGTTTTGTTAATTTTATTATAACTGATGATATAGGCAATTTGTTTTAAGATAACAAGAGGCATTTTAGTAACCATTGTTGGTCACCTTGCATTCTGTTTTTACATTATGTACTATGTCCACCCTTTTGATTTGACTGACTCTGTTTTGTTATGTCACATTTGGTTTTATTCTCTTCAAAAAAAAAGTAATCAGAACTGTGGGAGTAATAAAAACCCAAAATGTGTAACTGTCATTGTAAAAAAGAGAGGAAAAGAAAGTGCTCTAAAGGATATAACTGCATGTATATTTAGGTTTATAAGATAGATAACCATATTATTGAGTTTTGTTGGATCATTGAACAGAACTGTTTGCAGTCTCACTGTTTGACAGTCCATTTTATATGCTTTACATCTGTAACGTGAACAACTATTTTTTTAATTTTTATTTATTTTTTTTAAATTTTATTTAGAAGGAAAAAGAGAAAAAAGCAAAACAAAACAAAGCAGTGTAAGGGTACAAGTAATAGAGAACTACAAAAAAAAAAAGTAAGAAATCACCAGTTAATACATTATACATTATCATCTTAGAGATAGTTGCTCATCACAGTATCAAAGCATATAAAGTGAACATTCAAACAGAGAGACTGAAAACAGTTGTGTTCAATGATCCAACCAAAAACTTTAATATGGCCAGCTATTTAACACCCCTAAACATACTTGCAGTTGTATCGTTTAGAGCACTTTTTTCCCTCTCTTTTTTACAACAAAATTTACACATTTTGGGTTTTATTACTCCTTAGTTCTAATTACTTTTTTTTTGGAAGAGAATAAAGTCAAATATGGCAAAACAAAGCTGTCAGTCAAAACCAAGGATAGACATAGTACATGATGTAAAAACAGAAAACGATTTTGTCAACAATGGTTACCATGATGTCTCTTGTTTCCTTAAAAAGAATTGTCTATCTCATTAGATATTATAAAGTTGAACAAAACAGTAGAGAACAAGACCAATAAAACTTAAACATTGTGAACATTACAGGACTTCAAAAGTAGATAATAGTCAAACCAGAATGGGCATCTTAGTGAAACTTATTGCCTTCAAAGTAGTTGCCTATACCCTCAAACTTGATACTATCATACAAAATGGAACAGGGTCTAATCAGTCAAAACAAGATAGTGGGAGTATTACAGGACTTCAAAACAAGTTAATAGGAAATCAAAAAAAAGTTACTATCATATATCTGGCTAATTTTTAAAATTTTTCCCCTTAATTTAAAAAAAAACATAAAAAAATAACGAAATTTTTTACTGAATAAGGGAGAGATTGAGATAAAAGAGGACATAACAACATAACAATACAGGTCAAAGCATGACTGTTTCATCAAACTAGTGCTTCGCCACTAAATAACCCGACTTAATGGTAGTTACCATAGTGTCTGTATTTTTCCTTCCTTGAAATATATGAATATAACTTCATAAACTATAGCTTCAAATATTTCCATATCAAGAAGCCCAGAATAAAGCCTTTCCAATTAATAAGTGAAAACTTTATAAGGCTCCAAGGCCACATAATGGAGAATCATGATTACCACACACTTTTATATATTTGATTCATTACTTACACTAAGGAAACTATTCGGTATTCACACATGAGAGATTGATTTATTTCACTTATGAGTATGGTCTCAAGCTTCGCCCATTTATTGATAAATATCTCAATGTGATCCTTCTTTATAGCTGGGTAATACTCCATTGTATCGAAATACCACAACTTTTTTCTCCATTCCTCAGTGTATGAGCACATGGGTTGTTTGCAAGATCTGGCGATTATAAATTGTGCTGCTATAAACATAGGTGCACATATATCAATGTGGTATGATATTTTCAGTTCTTCTGGGAATATGCCTAGAGGTGGAATAGCTGGAATAAATGGGACTTCCAATCCCAGCTTTTTGAGAAATCTCCAGACTGACCTCCACAAAGGTTGTACCAGTCTACACTCCCACCAACAGTGTAGGAGAGTTCCTTTTTCCCCACAGCCTCTCCAGCATTTGTTGTTGTTGGTTTTCTTGATCCTGGCCATTCTTTCAGGAGTGAGATGGTATCTCAGTGTGGTTTTAATTTGCCTTACTCTAATGACCAATGATGATGAACATTTTTTCATGTATTTATTTGCCATTTGCATTTCTTCATCTGAGAAGTGCATATTCATTGCAGATGCCCATTTTTGGATTGGATCTTTGAATTGTGGGGGTCTGAGATTTTTAATTCTTTATATGTTTTAGACAAGAGTCCCTTGTCTGAGAGAGAGTTCACTAAAATCTTTTCGCAGTTTGTGGGTTTTCTTTTCACTCTACTGGAGATTTCTTTTGACATGCAGAAACTTTTTAATAGGAAGCGGTCCCAGTTATTGATTCTGGGAAGTATTTTAAGTGCGGTTTGAGTCCTGTTCATGAATTCTCTACGTACCCCTATGTCTTCAAGGTTTCTACCCAATTTGTCTTCCAATAGATTTAGTGTTTCTGTTTTAATATTCAGATCTTTGACCCATTTAGCTTTTAATTTAGTACATGTTGATAGGCATGGGTCTAGCTTTAGTTTTCGGCAAATGGAGAGCCAGTTTTTCCAGCATCATTTATTAAAGAGACTGTCGTCCTTCCAGTGAACCTGCTTGGCTCCTTTATCAAAGATAAGGTGGTTGAGTGTGTTTGTAGTTGTGGTTGTATCTTCTAATCTATTCCATTGATCTTTGGCTCTGTTTTGATTCCAGTACCATGTTGATTTTACTACAGTTGCTTTGTAGTATAACTTCAATTCAGGGATTGTGATGCCTCCTGCCTTGCCTTTGGTGCTTAAAATTGCCTTTGCTATTCTCGGTCTCTTCTGGTTCCAGATGAATTTTAGGAGTGATTTCTCTAGATTTATAAGGTATGTTGATGGTATTTTTATTGGGATTGCATTGAATCTGTATAACAGTTTTGGGAGAATGACCATTTTCACAATGTTTGTTCTTCCTATCCATGAGCAAGTGATATCTTTCCATTTTCTGAGATCATCTTCAATTTCTTTTTTCAGTGTATTATAATTTTCCCTGTATAGGTCTTTCACTTCTATTGTAAGAGTAATTCCTAAATATTTCATGTTGTTTTTTTGTGTTTTTTTGTTTGTTTTTGTTTTTTGCTTGGTAATGTGAAGAGTGTGGTTTCTTTTATTTCCCTCTCTGTTATTTTTTGTTAGTGTTTAGGAATGCTATTGGTTTCTGAGTTTTGATTTTGTATCCAGCTACATTACTAAATTTATTTATTATATCTAAAAGTCTTTCAATGGCATTTAGGGGGTCTTCTATGTAGAGTATCGTGTCATCTGCAAACAATGATAATTTAACTTCTTCTTTTCGTATCTTTATACCTTTTATTTCTCTCTCTTGTGTAATTGCTCTGGTTGGTACTCCCAGTACTATATTAAGTAGGATTGGTGATAAAGGACATCCTTGTCTTGTGCCTGATTTTAAAGTAAAGGCTTTCAATTTTTGGCCATTTAGTATGATGCTGGCTGTTGGTTTGTCATAAATGCCTTTATTATATTGAGGTAAAGACCATCTATTCCAATTTTTTGTAAAGTTCTTATCACAAATGAATGTTGGACCTTATGGAAGGGTTTTTCTGCATCTATAGAAATGATCATGTGATTCTTACTTTTGGCTTTATTGATATGGTGGATTACATTTATTGATTTACATATGTTGAATCATCCCTGCATGCCTGGGATGAATCCCACTTGGTCATGGTGTATAGTCTTCTTGATGATTTGCTGCATCGTATTTGCCAATATTTTATTGAGAATTTTTGCATGTGTGTTTCTTAGGGAGGTCAGTCTATAGTTCTCTTTTTTAGTTGGGTCTTTCTCAGGTTTTGGTACTAGAGTAATATTTGCTTCCAGGAATGATTTAGGAAGGATTACTTCTCTTTCAATTTCATTGAATAGTTTGAGGAGTGTCGGCATTAGGTCTTCTTTGTAATTCTTGTAGAATTTTGCAGTTAATCTATCTGGGCGTGGGCTCTTCTTTGTAGGTAAGGACATAATTACATGTTCAATTTCATTAACAGAGATTGGGTTTTTCAGCAGTTTTATATTCTCTTGATCTAGCTTTGGTACTTCATATGTTTCTAAGAATCTGTCTATTTCTTCTGTGTTATCAAAACTTTGAGAGTAGAGGTTTTCGAAATAGGTGTTGATGATCTTCTGTACTTCTGTAGAGTCTGTAGTGATTTCACCTTTTTCATTTCTTATTGCATGAATTTGAGTTTTTTCTTCCCTTTTTAAAATAAGGTTGGCTAGGGGCTTATCGATTTTATTAATTCTTTCAAAGAACCAACTCTTTGATTCGTTGATTCTTTGGATTGTTTTCTTAGTCTCTATTGCACTGATTTCTGCTTTGACTGTTATAATTTCCTCTCTTCTTTTGGCTTTGGGCTTGAGTTGCTCTTCTTTTTCTAGCTGTTTGAGGTGTAACATCAAGTTGTTTATTTGTGTGCATTCTGTTTTCCTCATGTGGGAACTCGGTGCAATAAATTTTCCTCTGAGGACAGCTTTCATTGCATCCCACAAATTCTGGTAAGTTGTATCTGCATTTTCATTTTCTTTTAGGTATTGTTTAATTTCTTCTTTAATTTCTTCTGTGACCCACTGATTACTCAAGAGTGTGTTATTCAGTTTCCATGTGTTTGTGGGATTTTTGCAGTATCTTTTATCATTAATTTCTAATTTCAGAGCGCTATGATCCGATAACATGCAAGGGATGATTTCAACTCTTTTGCACTTGTTTAAATATGTTCTGTGAGCTAATATATGGTCTATTTTAGAGAATGATCCATGTACTGCTGAGAAGAATGTGTATTGGATGTTGTTGGGTGGAACATTCTGTATATGTCTATCAAATCCATTTGTTCGCAAGTGTGATACAGTTTTGTTATTTCTTTGCTCATTTTATGTCTGGTTGATCTGTCCCTTGGTGTCAATGGCATATTAATGTCTCCTGTTACAATTGTGTTACTGATAATTTGAGTTTTCATTTCTGTTAATAGTTGTTTTATATAACTGGGTGCTCTGGAGTTTGGTGCATATATATTTAAGATAGTTATCTCTTCCTCTTGGCGTTTTCCCCTAACGAGTATGTAGTGACCTTCTTTGTCCTTTAAGGCATTATTGGTTTAAAGTTCACATGGTGTGCAAAAAGAATGGCTACTCCTGATTTTTTTTTTTTGATTCCTTCTGCATGAAGTATTGTTTGCCATCCTTTGACTTTTAGTCTGTTAGTATCCTTCTGGGTTATATGGGTTTCCTCTAAACAGCATATGGTTGGATTTTTTTTTTTTTCTTATCCATTCTGCTAGTCTCTTTCTTTTGATTGGTGCATTGAGACCATTTACATTAATGGTTATTACTGTTAAATGCTGGTCTATTGTTGACATGTTATCTCTCTGCTCTTGCATCTTTACCCTTCTGTTCTGTTTAATTATCTGCTTTGCTTAGTGGTTTTTTCCTTTGTGTATCTTAACTGTCTGAACAACTATTTCTAAGATGACAATATGTAATCTATTAAGTAGTGATTTCCTACTGTTTATTTTTTTTAATTCGGTATAACTTGTACCTTTTTTCTGTTTTTTTTTCTTTTTTTCCTTAAATAAAATTAAAAAAAAAAAGAAAGTCACAGATACCTTTTCTTATTTGAATTAAATTGATAATATTTCCTCTTTGCAACATTGTAAAATTCCTTTAAACTAGGGGTTTATTGACCTGTATGAGAATAAAATAGTTTCAATTAATATTTGGTTTTATTAATTGAAGTATTTAAATGCAACTTCATTGAATTTTATCTACTCTTCCTTCCCCTATGAAAGAACAGCACCTGACAGGAGACAAGCTAAGAACTGGCTGGGTTTTATTTTGTTTCATTTTTTCATTGAATAAAGAAATCCAACTGTTTTAAGTGGAAACATATGACATTGAGTATTGAACTTTAATATTATTCATTTTCCATTTGTCTTCAAGTACAATTAAAAGGCAACTGAGATGGGAGATTGTGTAAATAAACTAAAACTTTAACATTTAAAAAGGCAATCAAATTGCATCAATGGAAGGGAACTAGCCCTAAAAACTCTGTTCTAAAGTTGAATGAACTCTGTTCATTCATGGGACTTATAAAGGATCTTCCAGACTACATTCAAATTTGGAATATGAAATGAAAGCAAATCAGCAAGGTGAAGTAGGGCGCTAGATTCAGCTGAACTTTAGAGTGTTAATTCCATTTTTTTACTCTTGGTCTTTTTCGGTTTTGTTTGTTTTTGTACTTGCTTTTTTGAGACAAAGTCTTGCTATGTAGTTCAGACTGGTCTAGAACTCAATATGTAGTCCAGCTGACCTTGAATTTACAGCAGTCCTCCTGTCTCAGCCTCTCAAGTGGTGGAATTATTAGCTCCTCCAGCCAGTGGTTTCATCGAGGTTTCCTCATCTACTCTACAGGGGCAGCACTATGCAGTTTTTAATGTTAGGGCCAAATAATTTCTGCTATCCAGGATTAAATTGCAAAAGTGAATGAAAAAAATGAATGAATAAACAAACCAACACAGTGCCATTCAGTTTTAAAGAATCAGTTTATTTTAGATATCATGTAGGTGAAAATAGCAAAACGCTACTTTGCGGTGATAATAATTGAAAATCTGCTTACCTAAGTAAATAAAATAAGGGGATTCTTTTTGATGGATGATGACATTCACCAGTTAAAGGACAGAGAGTTTCATTTCTTGATTCTATCTGGAAAGTTGTTTTCCATTTGCACTTGGAAAAGCCTTCAATGTCTTGATGATTGTGATGGTGAGAGTAGCATCCCATGCTGCGTAGGAAATGTGACATGGAAAACTAAGCCAGTGATGTACTTTTACATTCACATATATCTTAATAAATTTGAAATGCTTTTACTAACTTTATAAAACAGTTATCGTGATGATGGGCCATAGCAAATAGACCAAAGAAAGTTACATATAATAGAAAAAACTTTAAAGCTACATCAGTTTCTTCTGAGAAGTATAGAGAAATACTTTGAATTTTCACTGGTTTTTGTTTTCTATTAGGGGTTGAATATTGAAATAAGAGATGCATTTTTATGTATTGACAAACAGAATGATGGAACATTTAAAATATATAAATCTCTTCTGTTTATTACTCTCAGTATATAGCTCAAAAAAGTGACAGCTTGCCCCTTATTGTTGTCAAGCTTAAATTTTAAAATTATCTAATTAAAAGAAAAGAAAGATCATCAGACCTTTGTGAGGATCATTATTTAGTTAAAAGAGTTATATTGTGCTGCTCTTCAAATATGCCTTTATCTAGCTGTCAAAGTATTTATGAAATATATGGTACACAGTAAAATTTTGGATTTCACATTTGATTTCTGATTTTCAATGTAAGTTGGTCAACATTTATTCTTGGTAACACATGAAACTGACTACATGAATTATGCAAAAACCTTATTAAATAAATCTAGCTAATGATTAGGAAAAACTAACGAAAGCCAGGCATGGTGGCGTATGCCTGTAGGTCCAGCACTCTGGAGGCTGAGGCAGAATCATTGAGAGTTTGAGACTAGCCTGAGATACAAAATGAGCTCAAGGCCAGCCTGAACTGCATAGTGAGACTTTGTGTCATAAAGACAAAAAAAAATGAAATAAAGAAAAGCTAAGGAAATAAATATTGATATAAAATCAGCCATGTGTGATCTCAGTACCATGCAAGGCTGAAGCAGGGGGGTTGTAAGTTTGAACTCAGCTTGAACAAGGTGATGACTAACTAAGATGCAGTATCAAAACAAAAATACAGAAAAAAATCTAGACTATAACCCAGTACCATGGTTTTAGGTATGGGTTTAATTCCCAGAATCAACAAACAACATTGATATACATACATGTAGATATGCACCCCATGAATAAAGATTCCCTCCCCTTTTATGTCAGAACCAAAGCATTCTGAACTACTGGTACATTACATAGCACGACATACAAGTACCTCATAGCAATAAAGTGTTCAGTATCAATAGTTCTGGAATTATCAAGGAAATGCAAATTAAAAGTACATATCACTATTTTCCCATTAGAATTGTGAAAATGAAAAGTAATGTTTCTTACTCAGTGGACTACAATTTAGATTATTATATAAAATTATGTAAAATTTGTATGACTTTAAAGACATTTCAGGGAAGTATTAAAACAAGTTTTAATTTGACTTCCTATATGATGCCCAAATTAAAATTTTAGGCAATGTTAGATTCCCACCTAACACTTATCTAAATTAAAACAATAACCACACTTAGAATATATATATATATATATATGCACATATGTATATTCAAATCTGATTTTATTTCTCAGATTGAGAAGTCGAAGATATACCCTCCTTAAAAAAAAGATGATTATTTTGAATAAATAAACCTAATCATTTTTGATATATACAAAGTAATGGCTAAAAATATTTAGAAATGATAAAAATAAACTATTTTGGTTTTACACATCACTTTCCAAATTTTTTTATTGGTTTACATGAAACTTTCCAAAAGAATAAACTTATTTTTATATCAGTCTGTACAGCTGTTCAAAATTAATCTCTTTAAACCATTATTACATCCTTGTTTCCAGAATGGACCCTACCCAAGTATCTTCTAAAAAAAGGCAGGTGATTTGGTTTCTTGCTGTTCACATACCACATTTATTCTTTGGAATACTCCATTTCTTGTGAAATCTTTATTCCCATTTTGTTCAGTACTAATTCCCAATATGTACTAGCACAAACCAGGTATTTTGCTATTAGTTTTTCCCATCACACATTCATATAACTAATTTGATTTTAATATTCAGCTTTTTATTTTACTTTTCAATTCATACTTTTTTGCTCTTTGATAAGCAACTAGTGTTTTTTTCATAAAACATTTCTTATTTATTAATCTTTCAAATTTTGACCAAGATTTTTCTGTGTCCTTTAAGTTACATGCTTTGTTTTTTTGTCTGTTTGGTACTCAAACTCACAACTTTGTGCTTGCCAGGCAGGCACTTATGACACTAAATTCCCAGCCCCATATGCTATTTTTGATAGAGTTCTTGAAAATCTCCAGACACTAAACCCAAAGTTCAGATACAGGGAGAGGAAGACAAAATTAAACAAAACAAAGCAAAACGTAGGCCAGCAATTCCACCTTCCAGATTTCCTCAACTCACTGTGCAAAGATAGAAACTGAAATCAAAGTTGGACTCTCGGGGCAATTATATTCCTGTATGGATTGGGCTTTTGTCATTAAGCAAATGATCGAACTTGAACCCCGAAATATGACTTTAAACGTGCAGCTGAAGTTAGGTTTTTTGTTTTATTTTTGTGTCTTCTTGTTGCAGAAGCAATATTCTCGGTAATTTTTTTTCTCAACTATATTTATTAGTATCCAAAAGGAAGGAAACACTTTCTTTGGATGAATAAAAGGAATTAATTCTGCCAGCACAGTGTGTGATGTGTTTAGTGTACTGAGTGCAAATGCTTTCCAGGTGTTTTTTAAAAGAGATATTTAACTCAATATTGCCTATTGAATTCATTTCTCTCTTTTATCAAAAATTTATTTCATATTTATACTTTATGCTGACAAAAGAAAACTGTTGGGAAAATTTTGTTTTCAATGAGTCCTTCTGGAGCCAAGCAACAGAACGTATATCTTAAAAAGCTTAAGAATCTCATGAATGATTTCATAGATCTGCTAGATTGTGTGAAATAACTAAGGACTAATTTACTAATCTATATCATTGTTCAGATGCCTTTAGCTGTATACACTTGACATAAATTTTACAGATTGAAACTAAAGCACAGAAATGAAATAAGTTTTGATTTATATTGTATTTTCCAAAAAGAAAATAGTAAGACATATTCCACGATACTTTGATGCACACATGGATGCATATATAATATACATGATAAGGAACAAGTTGGAAAATGAGGCTATAAAATCTATACATAAATTGAAGCACCTCATTTTTTTTATTGTTTTCTTCCAGGTTAGAATAAATACAACAATGAAAGTATCCTTTGGATACTGATCACTCTTAGAAAGTGAGACATACGTTTCTTTTGAATCTCTTTCTCTTAATGCAGTGAACCGAAAGGCATGAATAATGGTTTGTCATTCTCTTCTTTGAAGATCTTTTGAAGACAAGGAATCCATTATCTTGTGTTAGGGTATGTGAGGTAATGAAATTATAGTCTTTTATTGTCCTAAAGTCATCTTTTACATGTAGGTTGTCTTCTTTACTTTTCCCTCTTTGCTAGGACAAAATACCCAGCCCCCAAAGTGAAGGAAGGAAATGTTTATTTAGCTCACAGTTTGTGGAAGATTCCATCCACAGCAAGTTGACTCCAGGCAGGGCGGGTATGGCAGAGGCGACTGATCAAAGTGGCAGAAGGCAGCAAATGTAGCAAGAGCAGAAAGGGGAGGGGAGAGCAAGCCTTTGCTCCTTCCTTATGTTGTAAGCGGGCTACAATCGAGGGTGCAGCACTCACACCATTTCTGTGACCTCACTTGCACAGGCTTAGGATATTTATGAAGGGAGGATCCTGGCCCCTGCTGTATTGCTTAGTTAAACTTTCAAATTTCCCAAATCTACACAAGGAATAGAGTGTTAGGAGGGGAAGGGCATGTCTTCTACACTCCAGAATGTGTAACTGCTGAGTTTCTTAGTTAAGCTTCTACATGGCTCAAGATGACATAATGGATCAACTATTATAATCAACTCCTTGTTAATTTAGCAACCCAATCTGCAGAGAAATGTAATACTCCCTCACTAGAATAGAAGGTAAATCTTCCTTGGGTCATGCTTATTCTTATCATTTCACAACTTGAATATTGTAACACAGATATAATCAGCCTTAAGAATCAGTATTATGTCTATCAATTCTGTATTACATCAGAACTATAACATTCTACCCTTGGCCCAACCCCAAAGACTCATGCACAACCCTTTATGCAAAAGGCATTAGGTCCATCTGTAAGAGTTGCCAAAGTCCTAACACTTTCACCATTGCTGAGGAGTCCAATTCCCAAGTCACTTCCATGATCTAAGGCAAACTCTTAGCTACAAGCCTCTGTCATACAAATGAAAAGTTTTTAAACACTTTCAGTGCCATAAGTTAAACATTTTCATACCAAAAGTTAAAAATCAGAAGGATTCAGTGGATCAGGATCAAAGCAAGTCCACAATGCAGCAGGGGAGGATTAAGTCTTGTAGTTCCATGACCAGCATCTGATGCAATCTGTGGCAATTTGTGAGCTCCAGAGGGCTTAAATAATTTCACCTCTGTGAAACTTCTGGGTACTGTAGTGACCATGGCTTCTTTCTCAGGTCCACTTTGCTTTCTCCTTGTGGCTTTCCTTACATGATCCATGTTCCTGGCTTCTCCAAACTTCTAGAGTCTGCAGTGTACCTTCGATTTCACACTCACATCTTCACACAGTGCCCTCTCAGGGGCACACTGCCTGGCCTCCCAGGCCTTTTGAAAGTGAGGTGCTAGCCTTCTTAACCTCACAACTCTTGCATTATACATGCATCTAAAATCAACACCATTTGAATGATGCCAGGGTCTGCAGCCACCTGTTAAAGTGGCCAGTCTTCAGTCTCTTTTGGACACAGGGGTTTAATGTCTGGATTGCTAGACACTTTGAATCCAATTTTGTGGAACCCATTTTCTACACCACTAACATCTGGAACATGGTGCTCTGCAGCTTTGTGTTCAAATCAAAATCTTTCACTTTGGCAGTTTTGAGACTGGCAAAGTTTGGGGACTTGCGCTTTCTTGTGATGTCTTCAGGCCATCTTTTATATTCCCTTATTTTTTCTCAGCAATTGAGAACTCTTCAGCTCTATCTCTGTGGTTCACATCTTTACTGGAGATTCCTTTCTGGCCAAACTCACTACATTTTAAATCATTCTGCTGGGCTCTGTGCTTTTGATTCACAACATAAATCTAGCTAAATGTTTCCAACAATAGACGTGCCACAGCCTTCACCTTCAACTACCTTGAAATTTCTTCTGTCAGATTAATGAGTCTATCACCCTTAATGTCAGATTTAGGCAAAGATTCTGGACATGAACAAAATACTCACAAACTTTTTGCCAAGCCATCACCCATATCCCCCAACAACAAATGCAGTCCTTCTTCCCAGAAGAAACCTCCCAAGCCTGATCTTAACCAGCATGATTTCTACCAGCCTTCTCAGCTTCTAAGCTTTGACTGGGACCTTCCACACAGAACAATTTAAGGCATTCCAACTCTCTTCTTTCAGGCAACATCTTTGAAGATCTTCAAACTCTTCCTACAGTCCCTACCCAAAGACTCTTGAACCACATGTTCAGGCATGGTCACAACCCTGACCTCATTTCTCTGGCACCAAATTCTCTATTAGCTGATTTTCTCTCATTGCTCAGATAAAATATCCAATGCCCAAAATTAAGGAAGAATGGTTTATTTAGCTCAGGTTGTGGTGGTTTCACTCCATAATAAGCTGACTTCAAATCAGGGTGGCATGATGGAACAGCAAGTGTTCAAGGCAAGAGGAGATAGAAAAGCAGCAAGATCAAACAGAGAAAGAGTGAACCCCTTTTCCTCCCTTATATCGCAGCAGGCTTCCACTCTGTACGGTGAGTGTATCACTTACACCATCTCTGTGCCCTAATCGTGCACTCATTCCCTGCTGAGTCACTTAGTTAAACCTCTAAATTTCTAAAGTTAATACAATGAACAACACCCTAGAGTGTGGAGAACTGCTGATCTACCTAGTTAACCTTCTGAACTTCTCATGTTGATACAACGTATCAACCATTATAGAGGCTGAGAACATCTTCAATAATTTAGAAAAGGTTTTTCTTTGTAAAGATAATGTTTTATTAAATTAAAAATAGAATTTGATGAAATGACAATACATTGCCCTAGGAGTATTTTCCTAATCCATCAATTTCGATGGTGGTTTTAACTTTGGCTTCATAGAACATGTCTCTTGACTTTGAATCTGTTTATGAAGTAGAACAGACACCTTTAACACGCTCTACTTGATGGCAAAGAGGGAGAAGAGACAGCAGGAAAGAAGCTGTGCAGGGCCGCATGGGTTCAGGAGACCTGGACTCTGGTCCTGCGCCTCAGTTTGCCGCTGGGATTCATGTACATCTTTCAGTTCTTTCTGCTTCTGTGCTTAACACACACTGTCAGGTGAAATGTGTGCTGCCATTTAATGTGTGCTCTATTTCAGCACTTTAGGATGCTAAAGTGTGATTGAATTAAACGTATTAGCTGCTTTTGTTGTTACAAAATTTTAAATTTTATACCATTACTTGCCCATAGAATATTCATTTAGGAAGAATATTGGTATTTGTTTATGTCCTTTTACTATATCAATAAGAAACTACGTTTTCTCTCTTTTCATCAGGGGAGTGATTTAACTAAAATTGAGCTATATTAGAAAGATTTTTGGATGTTATGGTGTTTGTCATCAGCCTAAGGTGAAAAAAGAATTTGCAATAGAGTTTTTGTGTGTATTTTGCCTATTCGATTGCCAAATCATCAATATGATGATGATAATGATGGTGAAATAGAATGTCATACCCTGCCTGGGAGATTAAGTAAGAAAGTAAGAAAACTAACTGTACAACTCCAGCTGAATGGTGGTAAGTCAACCTCATACAAGACAAAATTAGTTAACTGCTCTTATAATTTGTTGACTGACTGCTTTATAAAATCATCAACTAAAGTTATATGCACAAGAGTATAACAGGATGAAAATGTACAAATATGGAAGTTATGAGATGTGGTTTATTTTATAATATGCCTATTGAGGTGATGTGATCTATTACATTTCCTTATTCTTAAAATAAAAAAAAGTCCTGCATGGAAGTTTCTCCATGTTTTTGGATTGAATTCACAAATGTGAACTGACTAAATAAAATGGCACACCTGATATAAATATATACACATGTTAAATTGATAATTGCTCTCTGCCGTTGAACTAAATACAATATTATCTAAGAAAATAAGAAATATGTGTCAAATTATGAAATACCTTGATCCTCTTCTATTTCAATTTCTAAAGATATCATGTATCCATATGAATATTAGTGTAAAATAAAATAGATTTTTCTATCAAGGCAATAGCTTCCCTCACTAAGAATGGAAAGGAATGTCCATCATTACTTAAACATAGTTGAGTTTCGTGAATAAAATAAAAAATACATTATACTTTAAATTTGAATGTTTTATTGAACCTATAATCCACTAGTTTAGAAGCAAATTAGGGGATAACAGGATTGTGGCAGAGATATGGATATAAATTGACAAACTGTGTGATCTCAATTCTCCAGTGAAAGAAGCTAGCACTGGAAGTCTCTTTATAATTTTAAATGCTGGGATCAGGGCAGCAATGCAGTAGAATCCAGGAGATCTGTATACTCTACAGCATAATGCATGGTGGCAACCATATCTGTAGCCTCCTTACCTCGAGCTGTATCCATAGCCTCTGTAGACACAGCCATGGCCAGAACCAGGCTATGCAAGCTGCCACATCCACAGCCATTGCCATAGCTTAGGCCACCAAAGTCCCCACAGTCACAACCCAGGACTCCATAGTAGTTACTAGAGTGGCTCCTGGTGTCAAGAGTTGATTTATTTTGCTGTTCAAGGCAGCATCTGTACCCACATGCTTATGTACCCGGAAACATCGAGAGGTTGAAAACTTGCCACTTAATGTTAGTCTCATTCCACATGTTACACTTATTGTTACAATCCTGATTCATGAAGAAGCCCTTCCATTCCTTTCAGTGTCTGAGCTTATATTTCTTTCTAGGCATAGGGTCCCTGAAATGCATTGCAACACGTTTAGAAGAAGAAATTTCTGTGTATACTCTAAACAGAATTCTTCATAAAGGTTATTACACAGAGTAATTGGCAGTGTTGTTTGAAACTAAGTACATCTTTATTTCTACCTTGTCTTGGATTGTCAAACTTCAGTTATTAAATTCAGGAACTTGATTACATTCAACATTTCTGTTTGTCATATCCTTTCAAAGCCATCTTACGTCTCATGAAGGGAAGAAATCATTTGAAAAGTTGTGGGTATTATTGTAGAGAATGTTGTACATTCTTGTAGAGAATGTCAGAGAAAAATGTCAAATATAGCAATAATTTTTCTATTATTTTGGAATATTTATCATTATAACTACATCTTTTTATTTTACAGAATTGAAAATTGACTACTTTGACATGACAAAAGAGTTTATTATTGTTCAAGATTAAAGTCCAATCATAACAATTAAAAGTGCAGTAAGTTTTTTCAGTTTTACAAGCAATTTTCAAGTGGTCCAATTTTAGAGCTGGTTTGGTTTCTTTCTGCCATGACTACAGGACAGCAGCAAAACGATGAATAAATGTTGAGTGGGTGAATAAATTCAAAGGCATTTAAAGGTAAGCATCACGCCTCTCAAAAGCTCGGGTCAATTTGCTGAATGTACATAAATTATAAGAGGTTTTAAAAAATGAACTCAAGTAGCACCTGACCTTAGGGGAACTGATAACACGCATTTTATTACACTGGACTATAAATCTGAGTGTAACCTTAGGTGATATTTCGTATACAATTATCTCCCCTTATCTGCACTTCAGCTTTCACTTTTTGAGTTACCTGAGAACAGCCCTAGGCCAATATTATAAATGGAAATTTCCATAAATAGTTCACAAGTTTTAAATTGGGCTTCATTTGAGAGGGCATGATGAAATCTCACTCCAACCAGTTCCTATCCACCTAGAACAGGAATCATGCCATTCTCCATCTTGGTATTCTACTCACCCATTAGTTATTTAGCAGTCTCAGGTGGAAAACAACTGGCATAGAATCAGAGAGTTGTGCTTACTTGAGTCTTGCATAGCTAGGGTTCCAGCACCACGCCAGTGCCATTCACCTCACCTTATTGTGTAAGCAACGTGCCATCTGTCATCATTATAAAGGGAAGGATAAGCACATAAAGTGAATGAGTCAAGAAAGACTACAATTACATAATTTTATTACAGTATGACTTAAGATTATTCTATCACACTGTTAATCTCTTATTTTTGTATAACATAACATTTGTCATACTTACATAAGTATAGGGAAATGCATCATATGTAGAATTTATTATTATCTGGGATCTTAGGCACCCTCTTGAGGTAGAGTTCGAATGGATCCCCCGTAAACAAGAGGGTGAGCTTATTGCATCAACCCTCAGCATACCTAATCCCAAATATTTCTATTGCTTCTTTTTGGTTCACATAATTCCCTAAATGCAATCACATTCCTACCTTTTAACACCAACTGCAGTAGATCTTGTAAATTATTTTCCAAATTTTTTAAAATTTTCGGTTCTATCCATAAGAAACTCCTAATTGCCCCATAGCTTTGACAGTGATAGACATTTTGCAGTAATTTTAGATTGACTATACTGTGGACATTGTAGCTTACATATTTTTCTAGTGCTTGGTATCACTTTTATACGAAAGAAATTTCTGTGTCTATGAAATTTGAACATGCTGTACCCTACACAGAATTCTTCATAAACATATTACACAACACCGTGGGCAGTGTAGTTTTGGCATAGAGCATGTCTTTACTTCTATCCAGCAATGACTGAGTATTTCTTTAGTACAAGGTTTACTTGATAATAAGTAATACTTGGCATGATTATTAGGACACTTTTGACCTCTTATAAATGCTTGTTGAAACATTTTCTCCATTTTAGATGGGTTTTTAATATTATGGCATTATGTTGCAGGAGTTTTTTACCCACAGGTATTTTTTTTATCTCTCTCTTTCAGAAATATTTATTCCCACTATATGACTTATTTTCTAGCTTTAAAGGGGTTTCTATTATGAAAAGTTTCTTGAAATAATGGAATTCAGTGGATTAACATTGTTTATGTTTAATGTTTCTTTGCCCTAATTAAGAAACGTTGGATACTTCACATATTATACTTTATGTCTTTCTCTAGTTTCTACAAAACCTGCCTTGATTTATTTTGCATCCTAAATTAAAATAGTTATTAATTTGGAGATGTAATTCTTATAAAATCAATTGGAACTATAAAATCACAAATCACATAGATGTATTTATGTTACTCTCCCCAAGTATTGCACCAGACATTTTCTGGTTTTGGAGATGCTATGATCCATTCTCACATAAAAAAGTGACAGCAATTCCTTAGATGTAAATGTGTTCCAGATCTGACCTTTTAATAAACGTAATCCAATAATCAATGCTACAATAATATAATACAACTGAATTGTACTATAAGTGTCAATACTGACTTCAGATAATCACACTGATCACTTCACTTTAAATATACTCACGTTTCTTCAGACAGTGGTGCAGTTTATCAACCAGGGAAGAAAAGTATTTTCATCTAAATTCCAATTTGCTCAGTCAAACTAAACAATATAGTCCCCCACTGGAGATGCTGAGCTTTACCTATTTAGGTCCATTCTTTTAGAACTATGCTCACTCAGCTGAGTGAAACATTTTGTAATCCTCTCCTGCTCAGAAAATCCATTCATATGTTCAGTAAGTAAATCTAAGTTCCCAAATGCATTATGATGTTTTAAAAAATAAGTTATATTTGCCATTATTTGCAACTTGTATTTATATAGCTACAGCTAAATTTGAAACAGACAAGCTCGATTCTATAATAGAATATTCAAGAATTAAAATTAACAGAAATGATCAATTTCCCAAGATAACCTAGTGCTTCAGAGAAACACACGACCAGAACCTGCAAGATTCTGCACTGGTCAGTAGGTAGAAGGGTAGTAGATATGGAGTAGGATGAAGGTACCCAGGGTTCATTAAAGCTGGGATCCAACCTGGATCGCATTATTCATGCCATTTTTAATTTTTAGTGAATTATTTCACATTTTAAAACTTCTGTGCTAGCCAGGATGGCATTGGTAAAAGTCTTGAAAAATCTTGTCAAATATATTATTCAAACTTCATCCAAATCCAAATTTATCAAGACATTAACAAGAAAGATAAAAAAGGAAACCAAGCATGCTGTTTAAATTTATGATAATTTATTGTAAGGAAAGCTGAAGAAATGCTACATTTAAGAAAATATAGACAGGAACAGGGAATTCTATGATATAAATTTTAAATTGATAAATATTCAGATTAGATTGTAGAACTTTTTCATCTCTTCTGGGTCTAGGTAAGTGTAATTCATTTAATTATTATAGTTAGGTTGAATCATCTTCTTTTGGCTTCACATATTGGTTTTCCAGAGTAGATTTCAATAGAATCTGGAGAATCCGTGTCCTCCATAGTACACTGGGTGGCGGAAGCCAAATCCAAAGTTTCCAAAGCCAGAACCAAACCCGTAACCTCCGTAGCCACTGCCATAGCCCAGTCTGTGGAAGCTGCCGCACCCACAGCCTTGGCCAAAGCCCAGGCCACCAAAGCCTCCATAGCCATGTCTTAGGCCATTGAAGCCTCCATAGCTATAGCGCAGGCCTCCATAATACTTGCTGAGGTGGCTCATGGTGTCGGAGGAGGTGAGTCTGGTTTTCTGGTCAAAGCCAAATGCTGAATTTGAATGTCAGTATGGGAAGAGAAGTGCTTATATATGGTTGTTGGAGCACAGGATAAGTCATACACATATTCTCCTCCTGTGTCACTCTAGGTGCTACCTTTCATGTTACAACTCATTAATCTGCTATCTCTTGGCACGAGAGGCACTCATTCCTCTTAAAATTACTGCAGCTTACTCAACATTCTATGCAGATGTCCTTGAACTTAATGTTTGGCTTTTATGACAAGAAACGGCTGACTCTTCAAAGTATACACATTATAAACTCCATATAAAATGGTTCATTATCGAGAATATTACATCATCTGCATTTGATATATCTGTTTATAACTGAGCATTTCCTCTCTTCTGTTATCTCATGAATTGATTGCTCCATATCCAGCTAAGTCCAAATGTGTGATTTCAATCCACAAATGTTAAATCCATGTTTTCAAAAAACGAGCTTATTTAGGAGGTGAGAACTGAAGAAAATGCTTATAATCCGAATGTATGTGAACAATTTGAATAAAGGTTTATAATAGTCTGTTGGGCGCTTTGTCCATGGACTCAGAAAAGTAAAGCCACAGGTCGATTTCTAAAATGTTATTCAGAATAAACTTTGCAATATTGTAGGTTTACCAACAGGCTGAGAGCGTTTGGATGGTAAAATACATAACAATTAATTTCAGGTTTTGAGAGCATGCATTCTTTCTCAAATGCAGGCTTATCAGTGTAGCAGTTCAGCTTTTATTTCAGATCCTAAACTCCCCCCTATAATTGCTTCTATTCAAAATCCTACTGAGTGCAGGTTGCATCTACCTCTTTATTTGTGCCCTCCAGTCAATTTCTTCCTGTCTTTACACTTCTGACAATGCACATGTGACCTCCATTCTCACTGGAGCTTCTCGATTTGTTCTGACTGTTCTTCTTGTTTTTTCAATGTTTATTAGAAATAGCCATGTGAAGACATAGAAAGTTGGAATTTATTTACTTCTCTCTGATTTCCATGTGCTTATCTCAATCCCGGCTTTTTTGTTCATATTGCTTTGTATTTGCATCATAATATATTTCCTTTTGTTTTTATAAATCCATTCTGTAACCAATTATTCTTTGTTTTTTATTGGTACCAGAAATTTAACTCATGACCGCCTGCTTGCAAGGCAGGTGCTTATGCCACTGAGCTAAATCCCCAGCCCCGTAACCAATAATTCTAAAGAAACTACTAAATATTCTTTATTTGGTTGTTAATAGTTGATTTAGGCACTATTGTTAAAAAGATTCCACAACCACTCAGGTTTTCTGCAATGTTTAAATATTTATATTAGTTTCAAGATTTGCAAAATGAAGGCATCATAGGGAAATGATGCAATTAAGCCACGTGAGGAAAATTGGCATAAGCTTAATGAGACCTGAGGTCACCCTACTGAGTTAGTAAATTAGATAAAGTCGACACTCTCTTTGACAAAGCTTCACGTAACTCTTGTGTTTTGATTTGGACCACAACATTATATGGAATTATATAACTTTGACATGCTCCAGAGTTCCTAACTACTCTTTCAAAGTTGAATACTATAAGATGGATGAGTCATTTTTCATAAACAATAAGTTAAAGAATTAAACACTTGTGAACTAATCAAAAACATCAAAGTAAATGGGCAGTCACATAACTATCATGATTATGGTTGTCACAGTCTGTGAAATATTTAACTGCATCTTGGCACACTGCCTTCTCAGGTTCAGGATGCCTTTTAATTTGTAGACAAGACTTATTCCTAATATTTCGTGTCTCTTTCATACTGACTGCGCTCCACTTCATTTCTCAGTGGAGATAAAATCGGGTGATATGTTTATAATTATAGAGTAGAGTATTCAAAGTTCAAAACAAAGACGGATGTTCAGTTTGCCAACAAATCCTAACTTTTCAGAGAAACAATGACCAAAACAAATTTCAAGATATTGCACTGAATAGTTTTATTTTGATATTTTAATTTTCGATGAGTTTTTGAAGACATAAAACCACAAATAACCCATAAAAGAGTAATAATACTACAGTGGCACGTATAATTTAACCAGATAAAGCATGATTGATTTATATTTCTTTAAGATGGATATGTATACTTTCACCAGAAATATAAAATCAAAGGACATACAAATATAAATTCTCAATTATAATGTGAATAATACTTTTGTTCTTTTTCAAGGAATGAAAACATAACATCATCTGCAAAGTCAACCGTTGATCAAACTTAGCAGTGAAAACCAATACTAAGATACACTGAGCAAGCGCTTGTAGTATTACTTAGTGAAAAAATATCTATATCAAAATATTGATTGTAAGATGAGGGGCATATATTTCCTTGCAAAGTATTGGTGCTGTGATAAACTGAAAAGTGCAAAGTAGATTAAACAATTATCTTTTTAGTTTCTCCATTTAACTTTTAAATTTACTTCAAAATAAATGCTGATTAAACTTATAGTATTGTAAGAAAATATTTATAGCATTTACCGTTAGGTAAAAATAATTTAATAAACTTCATTGTTATCCTTTAACACACAAAAGTCAACATTATATAAAACCTCGGAACTATGTTGGTGTTGTAAATATTAGGGATGTCAAAGATTCCTTTTCTTATTCTTCTTTTATTGGTAATATTTCCTCTTGGCAATTTTGTAATATACCTTTAAACTTGGAGGATATTGACTTGTTTGAGAATAGAACAGTTTCAATAAATATTTGATTTTATTAATTGAAGTATTTAAATGCAACTTCACTGAACTTTATCTACCTTTCCATCCCCTACGAAAGAACAACACCTGAAAGAAGTCAAGATAAGAGCTGGCTGGGTTTTATTTTGTTTCATTTTTACATTGAATAAAGAAATCCAACTGTTTTAAGTGGAAACAGATGACATTGAGTATTGAACTTTAATATTATTCATTCTTCATTTGTCTTCAAGTACAATTAAAGGCAACTGAGATGGGAGATTGCATAAATAAATTAAAACTTTAACATTTAAAAAGGCAACCAATTTGCATCAATGGAAGATAACTAGTCCCTAAAAGCTCTTTTCTAAAGCTGAATGAACTCTGTTCATTCATGGGACTTATAAAGGATCTTCCAGACTACATTTAAATTTGGAATATGAAATGAAAGCAAATCAGCAAGGTGAAGTAGGGCTCTAGATTCAGCTGACCTCCTTTAGAGTGTTAATTCCATTTTTTTACTCTTGGTCTTTTTTGGTTTTGTTTGTTTTTGTACTTGCTTTTTTGAGACAAAGTCTTGCTATGTAGTTCAGACTGGTCTAGAACTCAATATGTAGTCCAGCTGACCTTGAATTTACAGCAGACCTCCTGTCTCAGCCTCTCAAGTGGTCGAATTATTAGCTCTTCCAACCAGTGGTTTCATCGAGGTTTCCTCATCTACTCTACAGGGGCAGCACTATGTAGTTTTTAATGCTAAGGCCAAATAATTTCTGCTGTTCAGGTATTAAATTTCAAAAGTATATGAAAAAAATGAATGAATAAACAAACTAACACACAATTACCTCAAAATGCCATTCAGTTTTAAAGAATCAGTTTATTTTAGATATTATGTAGGTAACAATAGCAACAAACAAATGTTACTTTGCAGTGATAATAATTGAAAATCTGCTAACCGAAGTAAACAAAATAAAGACCACTCTTTTGGATGAATGGTGACTTTCACTAGTTAAAAGATAGAGACTCAATGCAATAGAGACTAAGGAAACAATCTACAAAATCAATGAATCAAAGAGTTGGTTCTTTGAAAGAATAAATAAAATTGATAAGCTCCTAGCCAACCTTATTTAGAAAAGGGAAGAAAAAGCTCAAATTCATGAAATAAGGAATGAAAAAGGTGAAATCACTACAGACCCTATAGAAATACAGAAGATCATCAACACCTATTTTGAAAACCTCTACTCTCAAAGGTTTGATAGCACAGAAGAAATAGACAGATTCCTAGAAGCATATGAAGTGCCAAAGCTAGATCAAGAAGATGTAAAACTTCTGAATAACCCAATTTTTATTCATGGAATTGAAAATGTAATTAAGTCCTTACCTACAAAGAAGAGCCCAGGCCCAGATGGATTCACTGCAGAATTCTACAAGAAATACAAAGAAGACCTAATGCCGACACTCCTCAAACTCTTCAATGAAATTGAAAAGAAAGCAATACTTCATAAATCATTCCTAGAAGCAAATATTACTCTACAACCAAAACCTGAGAAAGACCCAACTGAAAAAGAGAAGTACAGACCAATCTACTTAATGAACACAGATGCAAATATCCTCAATAAAATATTGGCAAATAGGATGTAGCAAATTATCAAGAAAATTATACATCATGACTAAGCGGGATTCATGCCAGGCATGCAGGGATGGTTCAACATATGTAAATCAATAAATGTAATCCACCATATCAATAAAGCCAAAAGTAAGAATCATATGATCATTTCTATAGATGCAGAAAAAGCTTTTGATAAGTCCAACATTCATTTATGATAAGAACCTTGCAAAAAATTGGAATAGATGGTCTTTATCTGAATATAATAAAGGCTGTCTATGAAAAATCAACAGCTATATCATACTAAATGGCCAAAAATTGAAGGTCTTTAGTATAAAATCAGGCACAAGACAAGGATGTCCCTTATCACCGCTCCTATTTAATATAGTACTGGAAATACTAGCCAAGAAATTAGATAAGAGAGAGAAAAAAAGGAGTAAAGAAAGGAAAAGAAGAAGTTAAATAATCATTATTTGCAGGTGATATGATACTTTACATACATGACCCCCTAAACTCCATTGAAAGACTCCTGGATATAATAAATAAATTCAGCAATGTGGCTGGATACAAAATCAATACTCAAAAATCAATAGAATTCCTATACACTAGCAACAAAATCACAGAGAGAGAAATAAGAGAAGCCACACTCTTCACACTAGCAACCAAAAAAATGAAATGTTTAGGAATTTACTCTTACGAAAGAAGCGAAAGACCTATACAGGGAAAATTAAAATGCACTGAAAAAAGAAATTGAAGATGATCTCAGAAAATGAAAAGACATCACTTGCTCATGAATAGGAAGAATAAACATTGTGAAAATGACCATTCTCCCAAAACTCTTATACAGATTCAAAGCAATCCCAATAAAAATACCATCAACCTACCTCCTCGATCTCGAGAAATCACTCCTAAAATTCATCTGGAACCAGAAGAGATGCAGAATAGCAAAGACAGTATTAAGCAGCAAAGGCAAGGCAGGAGGCATCACAATCCCTGACTTGAAGTTATACTACAAAGCAACCGTAGTAAAATCAACATGGTACTGGCACCAAAACAGAGCCGAAGATCAGTGGAATAGATTAGAAGATACAACCACAACTACAAACACACTCAACCACCTTATCTTTGATAAAGGAGCCAAACATGTTCACTGGAAGGACACTCTCTTTAATAAATGGTGTTGGAAAAACTGCCTCTCCATATGCCGAAAACTAAAACTAGACCCATTCATATCACCATGTACTAAATTAAAATTAAATGGATCAAAGTTATGAATATTAAAACAGAAACACTAAATCTATTGGAAGACAAACTGGGCAAAAACCTTGAAGACATATGGGTAGGTGGAGAATTCATGAACAGGACTCAAACTGCATGGGAAATACTTCCCAGAGTCAATAACTGGGACCACCTCTTTTTTAAGTTTCTGCATGTCAAAAGAAATCTCCAGCATAGTGAAAAGAAAACCCACAAACTGGGAAAAAATCTTAGTGAACTGTCCCTCAGACAAAGGACTTCTGTTTAAAACATATAAAGAATTTAAAAAAATCAGACCCCCAAAATTCAAAGACCCAATCCAAAAATGAGCATCTGAAATGAATACACAATTCTCAAATGAAGAAATACAAATGGCAAATAAATACATAAAAAATGTTCATCATTAGTCATTAGAGAAATGCAAATTAAAACCACACTGAGATTTCATCTCACTCGTGAAAGAATGACCAGGATCAAGAAAACCTTGAACGACAAATGCTGGGGAGGCTGTGGGGGAAAAGGAACTCTCCTGCACTGTGGGAGTGTAGCCTAGTGCAACCATTATGGAGGTCAGGCTGGAGATTTCTCAGAAAGCTGGGATTGGAAGACCCATTTCACCCAGCTATTTCCCTTCTAAGCATATTCTCAGAAGAACTGAAAACATCATACCACAGTGATATATGTGTACCCATGTTTATAGCAGCAGCAATTTGTAATAGCCAGCTCTTAGAAACAATCTAAGTGTCCATTAACTGAGGAATGGATAAAAATTTGTGGTATTTTTATACAATGGAGTACTACTCAGCTATAAAGAATGATCACACTGAGATATTTATAAATAAATGGACACAGTTTGAGACCATACTCTTAAGTGAAATAAATCAAACTCACATGTATAAATACCGAATAGTTTCCCTAGTATAAGAAATGATAAGAATGCATAAAAGTATGTGGTAATCATGATTCCCAATCATATTGGTTTGAAGCCATATAATGTTTTCACTCATTAATTGGAATGGTTTTAATCTGGGTTGTTCGATTTTATTGTCTATGATAGTACGAATAGCTATTTTGAAGAAAACAAGACATCATAATAGCTAGTTCTGATTTAACATCATCTTGTTTTGAAGTCACATCAAGTTGTTGTTCATCTGTTTCCATTGGTTTTAACATGTTGTATCTTATTATATTTTAATATATGCGATAGTATAAACAATATTTTTTATATCCTTTAAAAATTTTTGAAGAGATAATATAGAAACCATTGTTTGTTTTCTGTTAGTTGGTTCTAAATACCCTGTAATACTTTCATTCTCTTGAATGGCTTCATACTGTCTTGATATGTTTGATGCTATAGTATACAAACTTATACTCAAATATTTCAAGGAAAGAGACACTATGGTAACTACTATCATGTCAGGTTTTCTGGTGGTAAAATAAATTATGCTTAAATTGCTCAGTTCTGACCTGTGTTGTTCTGTTGCTATGTCCTCTTTTATCTCAATCTCCCCCTTTCTTTCCTTTTTTTTTTTAAAAAATTAATTTATTTTTTCTTATTTTTTTAATTAAGGGAAAACTAAATTTAAAAATACGGGATATATTATAGTAATCTTTTTGTTTTCCTATTAACCTGATTTGAACCCCCGTATTGTTCTCCCCATCTTGTTCTGACTGATTTTACTATATTCTCTTTTGTTTGATAGTATCAAGTTTGAGGGTATAGGCAACCACTTTGAAGGCAATAAGATGTACTATGATGCCCATTATGGTTTGACTATGATCTTCTTTTGAAGTCCTGTAAGGTCTTCAATGTAGGTTTTATTGGTCGTGTTCTGTACTGTTTTTTCAATTCTATTATACCTGATGATATAGGCAACTCTTTTTAAGATAGCAAGAGGCATAATGGTAACCATTGTTGATCACTTGGTATTCTGTTTTTGCATCATGTACTATGTCCATCCTTCTGTTCTAACTGACTCTGTTTTGCTTTGTAATCTTTGAGGTTTTTATTTCTCTTCAAAAAAAAAGTAATAAGAACTGTGGGAGTAATAAAACACAAAATGTGTAATTGTTATTGTAACAAAGAGAGGAAATAAAGTGATCTAAAGGATATAAGTGCATGTATATTTAAATGTGTAGGATAGAAAACCATATTACTGAGTTTTTGTTGGATCACTGAACAAAACTGTCTGTAGTCTCACTGTATGACTGTCCACTTTGTATGCTTTAATTTTGTAATTTGGACAACTGTTTCTAAGATGACAATACGTAATCTATTAACTAGTGATTTCTTAGTGTGTTTTTTTTCTTGAAATTCTGTATTACTTGTACCTTTTACTGTTTTGTTTTGTTTCTCTTTAAATAAATTAAAAATATATACTATATGTACAACTTAAAGAAAATAAATAAAAGACAGAGAGATTCATTTCTTGATTCTACCTGGATAGGTGTTTTCCATTTGCACTTGGAAAAGCCTTCAATGTCTTGATGATTCTGATGGTGAGAGTAGCATCCCATGCTGCGTAGGAAATGTGACATGGAAAACTAAGCCAGTGACGTACTTTTACATTCACATATATCTTAATTAATTTGAAATAATTTTGCTAACTTTATAAAACAGTTTTCATGATGATGGGCTATAGCAAATAGACCAAAGAAAGTTACATATAATAGAGAAACTTTAAAGCTACATCAGTTTCTTCTGAGAAGTATAGAGAAATACTTTGATTTTTTACTGGTTTTTATTTTCCATTAGGGGCTGAATATTGAAAGAAGAGGTACATTTTTATGTATTGACAAACAGAATGATGCAACATTCAAAATATATAAATCTCTTCTGTTTATCAGTCTCAGTATACAGCTCAAAAAAGTGACAGTTTGCCTCTTATTGTTGTCAAGCTTAAATTTTAAAATTATCTAGTTAAAAGGAAAGAAAGATCATCAGACCTTTATGAGGATCATTATTTAGTTCAAAACAATTATATTGTGCTGCTCTTTAAATATGCCTTTATCTAGCTGTCAAACTATTTATGAAATAAATGGTACACAGTAAAATTTTGGATTTCACATTTGATTTCTGATTTTCAATGTAATTTGGTCAACATTCATTCCTGATAACACATGGAGCTGACTACACGAATTAAGCAAAAACCGTATTAAATAAATCTAACTGACTATTAGTAAAACTAAGGAAAACCAGGCATCGTGGCATACTGCTCTAGGTCCAGCACTTTGGAGGCTGAAGCAGGCAAGATCCTTGAGAGTTTGAGACCACCCTGGGGTGCAAAATGAGCTCCAGGCCAGCCAGAACTGCATAGTGAGACTATGTGTCAAAAAGACAAAAAATAAATAAATAAATAAAAAGAAAAAAGAAAAAAGAAAAGAAAGAAAGAAGGAAAAGCAGGTAAGGAAATAAATATTGATATAAAATCAGGCATGTGTGATCTCAGTACCATGTAAGGTTGAAGCAGGGGGATTGTAAGTTTGAACTCTGCCTGGGCAATGTGATGACTAATCAAGATGTGTTATCAAAATAAAAATAAAGAAAAAATCTGGGACTATAACCCAATACAAATGTCTTAGGTATGTGTTTAATCCCCAGTACCAACAAAAAACAATGATATACATGTAGATATACACCTCATGAGTAAAGATGCCCTCCACTTTAATGTCAGAATTAAAGCATTCTTAATTATTGGTACACTACATAGCACGGTATACAAATACCTCATAGCAACAAAGTGTTCAGTATCACTAGTTTTGGAATTATTAAGTAAACGCAAATTAAAATTACACATCACTATTTTCCCATTAGAATTGTGAAAATGAAAACCAATATGACTCTTACTCAGTGGGCTACAGTTTAGATTAATTCATTTTATATAAAATTTGTGTGACCTTAAAGACATTTCAGGGAAATATTAAAACAAATTTTAATATGATTTCCTATATAAAGCCCAAATTAAAATTTTAGGCAACGTTAGATTCCCAAGAGATTAATGGCAACCTTCTGGTACACACTGACCCAGCTCAGTATATTGTCCTATTATTCTTTATTTGAAATAAAAAGAGATAATAGGAAATGTGGTGATAGACTTTGGATCTGGGAAGGTTAGAGACAGGAAGAAGGCAAGGCACACAAAAAATAAAAAGGACCAAGGTGAAAGATATTATATATATATATATATATATATATATATATATATATATATACTGATTCCCCATGATGGATATATTTATTTCCTGAAAACATATACTAATAAAGTTTAAAAATAAAACAGTACAAAAATGAAAACTTTAGGAAATAAAAACTGTTCTCTAAAACCTCTGATTAATGAAAAGATTGCATCAATAGACTGCACCAACAATTCATGAGGCAGGCAGTCAAAAGAAACAAAATGTTAGGAACTACATAATAGGATTAGTAGGTTTGGGTTCAGTGGCAAAGTAATAAGTTTTACAGTTCCTTGATGTAAATTTCCTTTTGGTAATACAGAATAGTATAGATGCAACTAGAATCCAAGGGTCCAAATAAATTATTGTAACAATTAATTACAAATATTTATACACTGGATCCAGTAATTTTACCTTGCAAAATTACTGTCATCAACTAGAGATTATTTTCATTAAGAGTTTAAAAATTCATATGCCATATTAGTTCTCTAATAAGTACCTCCAGTGATAACCAAGGAAGACTGCTTGGGACTAAAACTTGTATTCTGACTGAAAAATACAGAATATTGAAGAATAGTCACTGGAAAGATCATCTCTCTCTTGCTTTGTCTCTCAAACTTATTTATATTTGTTCATATATTTAATAATAGGAGTAAATTGTATACTCACAAAAAGAAGTTGTTTTTATTTCAAAGATCATGAAATGGAGAGGAAAAAAACAGATGACAAAAGAAAAGACCATACTGCAATGCCATACTAGACACGCATATTGGAAAATGATTATAGAGATATTTTCCATGTGAAATGCACTAGAGAAATTTCAGATCAAAAATTAGTACCATGAGAGTCAAAGGAGAAATAGCTGTTGTGGTAGAATATCTAATATTTATAGAATCAGCTTAAGTTGCTATTGAATATTTGAATATGCAGTGACAGCTCCTAAATCGTATGCCAACAAGCTTGTAACCCTATAAACATTTTCCTTCTTTGCTATGAAGTGAATACATATAAAGTAAAATGAACCATTCGGAAAGTTGAATTTTGCTAATGTTTCATTCTTCCAGTCACCTTTTATCTAAAGTCTCAGCAGAAATCTGAGGTAACAGCATCTTCCATGGCAAAGCGTGTGGCATTATTTTGCACCCACAACTACCATACTCAGCGTCCTTCCCAGACCCCCTTCAGCAAAACCTGCCACATATATAACAAGAGCGTAGACACTGAAATCCCAGAGGCCATAGCCAGCGCCTCTAAATTAGATGGCAGAACAGTTCTTTTTGTAGTACTGAGGTTTGAAGTTGAGAAACATTTAAATATCTGAGTTAATTATGGTAAGTTTTGGGCACACTCTAGAGTGTTATGTACATCAAAAATAATCTCAGTAATTTATATTCTTTTAAGGAAATCCATGGCATCACGCTATTATCATTTTGCTTTTAGAAAAATCACCTTCAGTTCCATTGTAACACTTATTAAAAACTCATTTGCCTTTACCTTTTTCTTACCATTGATAGTACAATGCTTTGTTGTGGCATATGAAGACATCTCAATTCCTACTACACAATTAGATCTGGTAGATTCTGCTCTGGAAATATGTTTTTATCTGTAGAATGCCTCACACAAAGAGTATGTGTTCAGTAAGTCTTGCTGAGTGAATGAATATATATTCATTTGGCTTCCCTATGCACACAAACCTACCTTATCATAGTGATAGATTTGGGACTTCCAGTAAATATGACTCTAGTTTTCATAAGGAGGTTCCCTGAGGCCTCACTTGGAAAAGCCAAACCTGTTTACAATGCTGGTTGAAGCAAATCTTTAGCCAAGCTCAGCAGATCTTCTCTTTTTCTACTCTTTAGGATAGTAGCTTACTAGAGGAATCCTCCCAATAACCTGCCTCTTCCAGCCAGGATCTATGATTGGCATTAAATTAATCCACTGAAAGTCTTCACACCCATGATGCTGTAAGCTACTCAGGAGTCCCTTGATCCAGTGAAACTGACCAATGAAATTAACCAGCACAGTTATAAACTAGTAATTTAGTGGCTCAAAGATAAATTCTGGTTTTCAGCATGGATACTACATTCTTGCTTCTTATTCTGATGCTTTCATTTCTGTTGCTACATCTAGTTCTTGTGATATCTCCTACCAGAGTAGTAAGGTCTTTAATAAAATCTACAAACAAAAGCGTTCATTAGGAAACTGAAGCAAAGGATCCAGAAGTAGAGTTTCCTGTTTCTGATATCTGGAAACAAATACATTTTCCAGTAGAAATAAAATCCAGTTCTTGGCTATGTTCACAGCCAAGCCCTCCACAGCTAAACCAAAGTCCTAGCCAGAGTCATGGGAGCTTCCAGAATGACAGTCAGAGCCTGAATCCAGGTTATTATAGTCAAAGGTAATGCTTCCTAATAGTTCCCAAAGACAGGATTCCTGAGTTAGGATGAAGGTGTCTGAATTCCTCTATGTGAACTACTGTCTGAAGAAGGTCTTCACACTCACCCTGTGGTGGATGAAGCAAATCTTAAGGATTTACTTCAAGTTTATTCAGAATCAAGGACGTTCTACTACAGTACAAGTAAAATCAAATTCAACTAATCTTTTTATGAGAGGCATACCAGTTAAAGAAGTTTAATTTTTTTTAATCAATTCTGGGGATCGAACTCACGACCGCCTATTTGCAAGGCAGGTGCTTATGCTGCGGAGCTAAATCCCTAGCCCCTAAATTTTTAAAATTTAAATTGCTGATGAGCTTCCTTTCTACAAAACTCCTTGTGCCCATAATGAGAACATGAACCCGGCAAAACAACCTAGAATTTGAACCTAAACTCTACTCCACGCCAGGCTTCAAAGTATCAGGGAGCACTCTGATTCCATCATCTGCTGGGCATCTCCCAATTAAGTCTTTCGTTCTTATCTTGCACTAAATCAGATGATAGTAAATACAGTCATGTGCTCCACAAAGACAGTTCACTCCACGTATGACCCACATAATATTATAATGATGTCAAACATTTCTTATCATTAAGTAACAGTGAGCCATCACAAGGTCATAGAAAAAGTACTCATGTGACTTGCTGGCTAATAAATCTATTGCTGCCTTTCTGTAGAAGAATAGCAATAGAAATACGTACAGATTATAATAACTGCTAATGATAAGACATTACTACATTACTGATTTATGTATGTACTATTACATAGTTTTACCATCGTTTTTTAGCATCAACTTTTACTCATAAAGAACTACTTTAAAAAAAGCATGTTAAGTCAGTAGCAACCTGGTAAAACTCATGTTCACTGTATCTCTTGATCGTATCTTTTTTCTGTATTTCATTTAACCCCATGTTGTTGTTTTTGTTTTTTTTAGCACAGCCCTCAACTACATAGAATTAACAGAGGGAAACTCGGCTAGTGTTTCCATTAAGAAGGCATGATATGACTGGCCTGGAAATAAATTTAAAAGTGATTAAGGACCACAGAGGTAGAAACTCTGAGACCGTTACTTTACTCACCAGGCATTTCCTATTTCACCATAATAGTGATCTTGAAGAAGAGCAAAGTGACAGGAGCTGTTAAAGGATATGCTTCATTGCACATAATGAGCTGTTGCGGGTTTGAGATTAATAAAAGTTCAATAAGGACCTGTATCAGACAGGGGAAAGCGTCACCCGCATTGCACACAGGGCACGGAAGCATACCCCTAGCAGCATTCTGACCACAGGCAAAGCAAAAGGTCTGCTTGATATATTAAAAGAAAAGCTACATTGAGCTATAATGTCCAATTTTGTTGGCAGTTTAGGATGATATAAACAATGCAAGAATGATTAGTCTTCTCATAATACAGGAGTGAGTGATAAGTCTGTGAGTGATGGTGTGAAGGTAGTAAATGAAGGTTTAGAAACTACAGAAAATTGTCTTTAGGAATGAAACTTAATTCTGGAATGGAAGCCATAAAGACTTCCACCTGCACATGCAGGTAAATCCTTAGGCTTTCTGGGCCAGCAGTCTCTATCATGGCAGCTTCATTCTTTTGTTACAGCAGGAAGAAAGAACCTGGCAGTATGCACGTCTGTGTTTCAATTAAACTTTATTTATAATTACAGTCACTGATACCACTCACTCACTGGTTATAGTTTGCTGACTTTGGATCTAAAAACAAAATAAAAATTCTCTAACAGGCATGTAACGTTTGCAGAAATGTAGTTTTTTCCTTCATTTTTTGCATCACATAATACCAGTTCTGCAGACCTTTTAGTACAATGTCGTTTAAGTCTGTTCTGATGTAATTTCATTGCATGCAATTTAAATTTGTAACAATATGATAACTCACTATTCATTTGTTACTTTTTTATTTTTTGGAAAACAAAATAATAGGAGGATAAGAACACTTAACATAATTGTTATCTTCAAAGTACTAACTCAGAGTACAAGATATGGGCATAAAAATTTCCCCAAAAGATGTTAGCACAAAACTTTCTTGCCAACGAACCAAGAGAAACAGAATCAAAACTAGTACTGTTTTCCTTTCCCCTTCTTTCCTTCCTTGCCGTGTTTGCCTGCTCTAGTTCCTCGCTTCTTCCCATTTCATAATACCTCTTATACATAAAAATATGAATTTTATCTGCTATTTGTATTGCTCCTCCTTGAAAGTTCTGCTCTATAAGTCATCGTGTCTTCAGGAATTTTCGTTAGATACTTTGAAAGTATCATTTAGCTTACGTGTGGCCAACCACCCAAGCTGACTTAGGACAGAGTTCTCCCAGCGCTTGACATATTACTCAGCGCTCACCATGGTGGAGTCCCAGGAAAACAAGCAGCTGGTCACTCCTCCTGTTTCCACCATTGGATCTCTTAAATGTTTGGCTTTTGTATGCTTAAATATAAGGTTTTGAATTTAAATCTACTGCCACTATGAAAATACTGAGTTATAATGTATACTCTTTTGTCCATTTATGGTCCAGAATGGGACCATTGTGATGGTAATAATGAAATAGTACTCACCTTTTGTTTTTCATAAGTAGATGTGTTAATTTACAATGCAGTTGATAGAAGAGATGGATAAAAGGTAGGAGAAGAAAATTTAATTTTCCTTTCACTCCTATTGCAGTAACTAATGTGAAGGCCTTGGCTGTAGTCTTGGGCTCTGCTCTGGTTACGCCTCTGGGTTCATCCTTCTTACTTTCTGTGGAAGACTCAAGTCTTCTGGATTATTCTAAAAATCATCTTTCTTTTGGCCTGTCTGTCTTTCATAATTTTTTGGGTTCCATCTTTTTCAAACTCAGCAATGAAATTTTTGAGAGTAAAGAGGATGTTACAATATGCAATGTGTCTTTTTATCAGTGGAGACTTAGTTTGGGAGCTGCTTTCATCTCTGTCTTTCTTTTCTTTTTCTTGCAATTCACCAGCATGTATCATTTTATTTATGTAGTCCGTGCTGACCCTGGGAAAGTCTGTAATATGTAATTTTCAGAAATATGAATACTTGAGCTTCTATGATTTCATTCAGCTCAATACAATAATTTGAAGATTTATAATACCTTGTTAATCTGTATTGAACCTTTTCCCTTATGGACTAGTTACTTCACATGTTTATGGTTCACACATAGTACCGTGTCATGTATTGAGACTATAATGTGAGGTGGGATGGATGTTTCTTGTCTCAAGCCACAACATCATTTTGGTATTTCACAGAATTGAATATTTTTAGACGTTCAGAGTGCTAATTATAACATTTTCATCACAAAATTAAATGTTTTGTGTAACACTTGTGATATTTTCAATAGCATTTTTCATTATTAAGATTCTTCAGGGAGTCTAATGGTTGATACATTGTGGCAATTTGAGAAATGAGACATTTAGAAGCTTAACTAAATGACCTTGGCTACCGGCCAGGGTCCTCACTTTGTAAACATCCTAAGCTTATGAAAAGAGGAGGCAAGAGATTGTGTGGGAGGTAGCCTACTGACAATATAGCAAGGGGAGAAAGAGTTTTGTTCTGTTCTTTGCTATTGTTGCTTTTTCTGTCTTCTGACACCTTGAACTGTTGCCCCTGTGCCATGCCCATGTGCTTTAGAGCCAGCTAATTATTCACTGAAACCTCCACAAACTGTAAACTAACTAAACCTTTCTTACCTTAATTTTGGGTGTCGTGTATGTTGTCTCAGCAATGAGAGAAAAAATAACCAAGAAGAGTTTGTTCTGTTATCATTATATTTTCTTAAATTATTATGCAGTGCAAAAATATGTAGCTATGAGGATGTACATATGTAGAAACAGATAAATAGGTTTCTAGATGGCTAGACAGATAGTGTTTGTCTTCAGATTATACTAGTGTTTCATGCTTTCTTAGAAGTCAAGGGTATTATCATAGATTAACCTCATCTATTCTTCTTCTAAATCAAATTATTCTGTTTTTAACTGTTTAATTATCTCTATCTTCTCTCTATTTAAACCTACATAGTAGTTATTTCCTAGTATAGTTTTTGGCATTCTTCCTTCAATAAGACATGGTTGATTTCTTCTTCATGTTTAACCTCTTTGTATCTCTCTTCCTAATCCTAAATCTCAAACAATTGTATGCATTATACTCAAGTATGTCAACATTTTGTCTTTCATGATTTGCAACTGATTTGACAAATAATTTAAAATGCATTCAGAAAGGTAATTTTAGTGTCAGAGGAGACTGCTCTTGGTAACAGAGAAATTAAGAATGACTGTAAAGTGACAGTCACTAATTGAGAGTCAAGATTTTAAACATTTTTAGATAATTTAGTCACAAGTATTTATGCAGTACTTCAAAATCAAAAAAGTGAGGTTAGCAAGTGAAGCCTGATTTAATAGTAAATAATAAAGATTAAAAATGAAACTATATTGATTTTATAAAATACCCTCAGGAAAAAATGTTGTAATTTATGAGTAATTTTCTAAACTACAGAAAAAATTGTAACTTTGGGGATAAATGTAAAATAATTTGAGATGAATATAGCTTAGGGTGTGTAACATACATCTACAAGACAGTCACACTCTGTTGTTTAATGGTGCAATTTTCCACCCCAATGATTGAAAACTACACCAAAATTAGAAGTTTTATCATGGAAAATATATACAAAAAGGCTTACTAAATATAGATACAACAAAGCTGACACAATCAGAAAGGTGATCATATTTTTTTAACTTTGTAAAGAAGATAGACATTTAAACTAGTTGATCAAAGGCACAACAAATAGAGTGAGAAGAATATGCCTCATTTATGATGATGCAACGGGATACATTACTTTGACAGAAAATGAATAAATGCTAAAATTTAAAGTAAGATATTGTGACAAATGTGCCTTTTGGAAAGATTTAACTGAGAAGTCTGTTTCTCTGCACTGTGAATATCTAAGGATTAGCAGCATAAAAATGCTAGGAGAAAAAATAGTGCTTAAATAATTTTAGTAGAAATGTACTTTCAGTTTTCCTGAAATGTTTTTAATAAGATACCAAATTTTTTTCCTCTGCCTTTTTTTAGTGACTGACACAAAAAGAATGAATTTTAAGACATATTTCCTAACAGTCAAGAAATGCAAACATATGTCATGAGAGCAAAAACTATAAGACGAATCTATGTTTTGATAGTGATGATAAAGAAAAATAGGTTTTCATTAATTTCAAAGCAGTTAGAAATAGAAACATGTGTTAGTAACAATATAGGAATTTTACATAATTTATATTGATTCTGTTCATTATTTTTCAAATTAAAAATAACACTTCTGACAATTATTATTGAATGCAGGATTCAGTATAATTACTGTGTGTAAATGTAAGACATTTACTAAGGAATTGTTTTTAAATTAGACTTTAAATTTCTTAGAAGTACTAGGTTCAGCACCAAAAAATTTCCTGCAGAAGTGTTTCTGATTATTTAAGTTGTGTTTGGATGAATTTTCATCATGAAAAGTCACTTTTTCCTAGTTTTTTTCTTTTTCCTAGTACTTTTTTTTTTCCAGGATGAATATGAGCCAACTCATTTACATAATTTCTTGGAGATTCATACTGTTTAATTTTCCTTAAAGTTAATAAATGATGGCTTTAAAATTTTATCTTTAAATGGTAAAAAGTCTCAGCCTAGTAATGTTTACTTTTCTCTCTGTTCAACCATGCAGCTATTATCAGTTCTCCATAATATATCTATATTTGTTAGCTTTGTCGTAACAGTGCTATATAATGAATCCTACAGATCAATTGGGCAGATCACATAGAATTAATTTCCTTGACTATGATGACTGAAAGACCAATTTTTACTATTTTTACTGTTACCTCCTTAGCCATTAAGCCGTGGCATATTTTCATGGTTATACAAAGAAACAGGAAATAAAATGACTCTCTGTGGAAAAGTATTATCAAATGCTTATCTTCTAATTGGGTCACATTTGTGTCAAATACCAAGTAAATCTTAAGGCAACTTATAAAATTAGAATAATAAGAAGGCCCTAATCATGGGTGTGGATATATGGAGACACAAAAAAATTGAGGCAGTTAGTTTAGCAGATCAGCAGAGTACCTTCATTTTACCCCCCCCCGTCCTGTTCATCTCAGTTACTACAATGTAATGTTAATTTCAGTCCTCATCACATCATATCAGCTACTTTGTAACCTAGTAGGTTTCTGTTACAGATATTTACATACAACACATGCTGACATATCATAGTTGTTTCAGAAACATATTGTAGTTTCTAGTAGAACCTTTGATGAATCTCAGAATGATTGATCTTTGTAATGGTATATTCCCAGGTCCTCCCTGATACGAAGACAAAGTGCTTCATCTCCCAGTGCTCCTCTAGATAGAAGTCTCATTATCATTGGCTAAAACAACTGCTTCTTGATGGCCTGTTCTCTACACTTTAACATTTACTAAGTAACTGTGATATAGCTTTAAATTCTATCATATTCAGAATTATTATTCCAGTGAAAGTCATACTACTGTAGCTTTCTTTCCTCTGAGACATTTCCGGAGTAATTCTAACTTCCTGCTTTGGATTTCCATATATTTAAATTTGCAGTTACACACAATCTTTCACACACATCAAAATACACACAATTAAAAACATAGACATGTGTGTATATCTTGGAGCTATAAAAAATCTTGTTGGGTATTTAGAATGATGAAGTGATTATTCTTTTTTTTTTTTTTGAAGTGATTCTTTCTTAGACATCATCTTCCCAATAAAAAGTAGAGACAAATCATCTTGTATAATAAAGATTTACATAATTATAGCAAAGTCAATGCATGATTATTGCCTAGGACATTGGATAGGTATCTCAGGAAAAATAAATTTCACATGTATATAAATCGTATGAACTTTTAGTAGAAAAGCAGAAGAAGAGAGCTTCAATATAAACACACATCTTAGTTTTAGAAACAATTCGATGAGCCTTATGAATAGAATTGATGTTTCTTGTAGAGTAATGAAAGACCTTTGGAGTGTGTCATGAGGGTACTTCAATACAATTTAACTGAATTTGTCTTTTTTTATAGTCTGAACATTACAACCTAGATGAATCAAGTAAAAGAATGAATAAGTATATTTTCTATTTTCTAGTTCAAACTTACATAATTATGGGTGTAAATTTTATAATTTGCGTTCTAGTTTTCTGAAATTTTAAAAGAAAGGAAACATACTACTTGGAAATAATTGAAACTTTATTTTATCTGAAATAAAATAAAATTTGATGATAAAACACCCCAGCAATAACAAGTATAAGTCACCTGATGCAAGGGATTTGATTAATGCATTTTAAATGCAGAAATCTGTGTAGTCATTAGTTTTAAATACAAAGCTTAACTCTGCCTTTAAAAGACCAAGATACAACAGCCAAATAAATTCAAAGGAACAACTGACTTCATTCACGCTTGAAGCTACCCATAAATTATAAATACATGACATTAGCAATATTTTGTCAGAGATTCCTTTTTTAAGACAAGTGGCAGATATACATGATGGTGTGTCACATATTTCACTGTGAAGGTATAAGAAAATTGTTTCACTGGAATCTGCATTCTCAGAATATTTACCTTATTATCAAACACCACCTTTAAATTCTGCCATGCTGTGCTACAGTGGCAAGTAATACTGTGTATTTAACTCTAGAGTTGGTAGCCAGAGGCATGACTGTCTACTGTCTGTTTCTCTGTATGAGGTACTGGCTCTGAGAAGTCGATCACAGTTGACCATCAACTGGGATTTGAGAAGCTACAAATTGTTATGCATTTACTCTCCTTTCTTATGCCTGCATCTGAAATTTCATGTTTTATGTGTCTTTATTGGCTTGTGGCTTGCTATTTAGTATCCCCTGTGAAAGAGAACAAGTGTCAATGTAGCCGGTGGAAATATAAGCTAGTAAAAACACTGTGAAAGTCATTGTGGAGAGTCCGTGAAACACTGGATCTAGAAATTCCAAATGAGGCAGCTATTTCTCTTCCAGGTACCTTCCTGAAAGAGCTGAAAACATCATGTTACAGTGACACATGCATGCCCATGTTTATAGTACATGATTCATAATAGCTAACCCCTGGAAATAGCTGATAAGGCCAACAGCAGATGAACAGATAAATAATGTGGTATTATGTACAGTGCAGTAGTATAAAGAAGGAGAAATCAGTCATTTATAGGAAAATGGATACAACTTAAGATTGAAATATTAAATGAAATAAATCAGGTAGATTTTATTTCACATAGATTCTCTTATGCGAGAAAAACAGAAAAATTTAAAATCAAAATAAAGATAGTTACTAGGAAAAAGGGAGCTAGGTATTTCTCAAGAGAGAAAGGAATTAAGACACAGGTAAAAGGGAGGGAAGGAAGGAACAGATATGAAAAAGAGAACCTGAGGTGACCTTTGAGATCTATGTAAATTCATCTTAATAGAAATTAGCATTTTTGAGCATGCTTTTGAAATAGTTACTACAAATGGCCAATAATTACATATAAAATTGAACAGCTTCTTTGGCCCTCAGACATGTATAAACTAAAACAACACTGAGATTTCATCACATTCCAGAAAGAATGATGCCATTAGAAACTCAATAAACAAATGCTTATCAAGGTGTGGGGAAAAAGCAACGCTCAAAACTTTGCTAGTGAGCAGAGGGTGGTGGCACACACTCCTGAGGCTGAGTCAAGAGAAGCATTAGAATTTCAAGACCAGCCTGGGCTACAAAGTGAGCTCAAAGCCTGCCTGAGCTGCATCAGGATACCTTGTCTCGAAAAGACAAAACAAAGCAACACAAACAAAATAAACTTTATTAGTGAAACTCTAAACTCATTCAATAATACCACTATGGAAATCAATGTGGCGATTCCCCCAAAACTAAACAGATAAATTATATTTGACTCAGCTATTCCACTTCTGATATTTTCCCAAAAGTTTGAGAGTCGAGATATTACAGCGAGATATTCACATCCATGTTTATGGCTGCCCAATTTAGCATAGCTAAGTCTTGGAAGCATCCAGTAAGTCCACCAACAAGTGAAAGAGTAAAGACATTTAAATATGTATGACTGTGTAGATATTGATATATAGATATAAGAAAGGTTTTCAGCTATAAGAAAGAATAAAACTGATTCATTTTTAGAAAATTGGATGCATCTTTGGTTGATAATGTTAAGAGAAAGAAAACAGACAGAAGGTTAAATATCATATTGTTTCTCTTACATAAATTCAAAGCAAAATAATTGAAAATCATAGTAAAGGAAAGATACTACGAAATATGGAGGAAGTCTTTTTGGAAATATGATGATAAAAATGGAAAAAATAGAGAAGAAAAGGAGTAAAAAGTTTCAAGATACAACAGTATATGTATAAGCTTAAACATTTGTGACTGAGTCTATTTCTTCTGACTTGTATCCAAAAATCAATTGCTATGGAATGGTGCTTGAAAATGAGAATGTGACAACTTAGATACTGTAATTTTAAAAGCCATTTAAAAATAGATACTTTAGAGTTCAAGACAATTTCAGGGAAGTTTCTGTTACTCTTGAGTTCTGGCTTAAAATGAAATTACTAGTCAAGCAATGGAGACATCAATGTGTTTCTTGGTAACCATAATACTGTCCAAGTAGAAATCACATCAAGCGATATTACAAAAACACATCTCTCAAATCACGTACTGCCCAAAAGATATTTTTATTCAACAATTAATGTGGTTAAGTACATGAAAAGTGTGGAAAATAAAGTTTTCATTAATTATATCCTGTACCATAATATATTTTCACACAACTACGAGCAATAGCTTTATTCAAATTATTAGCTCTAAGAACTCAGCTAGAATTCTTTTCACAATTATCATTCATTCAATCACTTTGCAGGGTGTTCTTTTTAAAAAATATTTATCAGTGTATGATTAGGCACATGAGGCTGACGTTCATCTTGGGGAGTGGGTGTGTATACACACTGTCTTCTTTCTGCTTCTCGTCCTTACTTCTTCCCACACACCTCCCTGTCTCTGTCTCAAAAGTCCTCTTTCTCTTTTTCATTCTTCTTAAATTCTCCTTCTTGTTATTCCTACCACCGTCCTCTGTACAGAGTTTACACTGAAACTTCTTTGGCAAGTGTCAGAAACATTATAGCAGCTTTTCATTTGGCTTGCAGTTGTTTTCTTTAAAACACACATTTTTTTCATGTATCACTTCTCTTTGAACATTTATTACAACATAGCATGAAAACCTCCTTGTGACTGTATTTATTATTTAAGGATGTGCATAGGCTAAAATTAGCAGGCAATCTCCTTTAGCTCAAAATTTTCCTTGTTCTATGACTAATATTTTATTTTTTATCACCATCACAGTGCACACGAAACTCTGTTTAGGTAGTTGTGTTCTTTAATTTATTTAAATGCTAACATTTTGCATTAGAATTCGACTTTTGAAGAAGAAATATTTTAATGCATTTCTCAGTGTACTTTAATACCTAAAGTCTCTGCCACAGGTCAGTGTATTAGACTGTTGTCTAAAGCTTGCTTATAGGAAACTGAGCTAATAGAGATAATTGCATGCTATTTCAAAAACAACATCAAAATTATAATCACTTTTGAAAAAATTATCAAGAATTTCCAGTTATCTTCCAAGATAGATTATTTTTTTAAAAACTTTGCAGTTCAAACTAATATTTTGCTTTCTTTTTCAAATCAGTTTAGTGCAATACAAGTGACTAAATGCTAAATGATGATAGATATTAATCTAGACATTAAATCAATAATAGATACATACATACATATATACATACTGAGATATATAGATAGATTGATCTCAGTTCTGGCTTGACTGAGATAAGCCACCAAAATCATTTCTTACTTCTCAAAATCATGAAAACTATTAAGTCCAAAATGCTAGTTCATGAGTGAATTACTGAAATACTATTGTGGTTTGCTAGAGAATTACAAAAATTCACCTTGCTTACCAAAGTAGGTGAATATCGTGTTAAGAATCACATGTATATGACTAATCACTGCGAATTAGATATCAGAAGAAAACAAAATGAGCTTTCAGTAAGCAGTGTCAGGTTTCAGAGAAGACCACAACAATGACTTTCGAAAAAGAAGTAAGGAGCCACCACAAATGTGAAACCTGATTAGAAAGGAAGTGTAGAAACTTAGACCCATTGTGAATTCTCAACATTATTAATGTGTGAAGAACATATAGTTAACCCTAAAAACATGATTGGTAAAAGTTAATGTGACTGAACTGTAAAGAATCACAGAGAATGGCCCAGGATCATTCCCATGTCTTGTCTTTTTAATAAAAAGCGACTCTAGCTGGTTGCTCTGGAGGGCAACAGAGCCTGGAGTCCAGCCCTCAGTTTCCGTTTCTTGAAAATCAAACTGGTGAGGGCTGCCAGAGCACAGAATTAGACAACAAGGCACAGGTAGGTTTTCCTTGTAAAGCTTACAAAATGACAGCATCTAACAGTTAAATGTGTTTTAAAATTTATCTTTTCTGAGGTACTGAGGTCATAATATAGGTTGTTCATTCAATTAATGATCACATAAATTGAGGGCTCACATATTCATAAGGTTACAGATGCCTACGTATATTTAGTTCTCTGTAATCTCAAATAAAAGAAGAGAAATATCTGAGCATATAACACATGAAAAAGCAGTTACAGTCTAGTAGTGTTTATCGTTAGATCTAAGAAAGTGTATAATTCTACAGACAAAAACATTTTTGAAAAATATTATCCATTATGCTGATATTACAAAGGAATAGTATAAGTGCAAAAATAGAAATGAAACCCAGTTCAGAATGTTAATAAAGAATATTTATTGAATTGCGCAGACATATCAAAGAAAGGGAAAAATAAATCTTCATGCCAACTGCACAGTGGAAGAGAGGATAGCAGTTTCAGGGAAGATTTTCAGGTAGAAAATACATCATCATGTGTGGCAATATTTTCAGTAAAATCCAGCTATCGAGGACATAGCTGGAACCATAGCCATAGTCCAGGCCACTGAAGCTGCCCAGGCCACAGCTTAGGGCACCACAGTAGCTGCGGTCCTAGGAGCTCATGTGTCAGGAGTTGAGGGGTGGATCTGAGGTTGAAGCAGATTCTGAGAATGAATGTCACCCTCTATACCTGCAACTGTGTACTTTCCCAAGAGAGTGTGGACATCAGAACCAAGGAATGGTATTTTCTTTACAAACCCTTCTCAGTGAAAAGCAACACTAGTAAGTCTAACCTGTGTTATTAAGGGTAGTTGCAAAGATAAGTGACGATTTTGGTCCTTTGAGCTTAGTTTTATTGTCACTCTTTAGAATAAGGTTTCTACTGAATAACTAGCTAATATTTTGAAAGGTTGTGTTTCCCAGGGTTTTCTTCTATATGTTGGAGCTCAAACTGCTTTACTTTAGATAATTCTGGGACTTTTTCCATTGTCAATGATATCATCGTTTTGACTCTGAGTTGATTTTTCTCAAAAATATGCTGTTTCCCCTTTATGAATCAGTAATATCCTAATTTATTAAATAATCTTAAGTGAATGAAATTAATTTGAGATCATGTGAATTCATATGTTCAGACAGGAAAAAGTAGTCAAAAGAATAAACACAAGGTAGTATTCCCATATTGTATATTAATATGATGACTCTTTAGATATCTTTATACGTTTAATGATGATTTTTCACTTGTCATAAGGAAAGCTGAATCTCATTTTGAAATTTTTATTCAAAAAAGTCATATGTGACACACCCTTCAAGTGGATCCTCTCAAATTTTCCTTAAAAGTCCTATTTCACAATTTCTGAGTGTGAAATACATCTTTCCTTCTCCCTGCAGAGCTTCCTCTAAACCATTCTAGTCCACAAAAATCCACGGACATTGCTACTTTTTGAAATCCCATCGCCTCTTGCAGAATTAATTTCTCTTCTTATTTTCATTTTAAAATGACTATTTAAACTGAGTACAAACACTGCAAGCAATCTCATAAAATCTGTGATTTTATGGTATGGTATAATGCCTGGGAAAGTAATTTATACTTTTATTAAACTTTGAAACTTCTTTACTGAAAACACTGTTGAATCTTTTTATTAGTGGAAGTTTGTAGTACATAATATTTACATTCTCTCCTTGGAGGTGTACATGACTGTAGCGCATCTTCTTTCCTTTTTTATCCCTAATTCCCCTCCATTCTCCCTCCCTTTTCCCTCCATTTATTGGTCCCCTTCCCATTATAAAAGGACTTGTCTTGCTGCTTTTTATTATTTTTCTTTTTGCTTTTATTTATAATTTGGTTTTCTAATATAAGATAAACTGTGCAATACTTACTCTTGTTTGTCTGGTTGTGTCACCTAACATAATGGTCTCCATGCATTCATTTTTCTGAACGTGACAAAGATTTCTTTTTATTTTAAAAAGCAAAGCAGAAAAAGGTATAGAAATGATACAGGATTTTTTAAAAAGGGTAAGAAATTAACACTAGTAAATTTATTGCATATTGTTATCTTAGAAATAGTTGTTCAGGTTACAAGATCTAGTCATAAAAGTGATCAAACAATAGAGTAATAACAGCCAACCTGTTCTTTATAGTGAACTAACAGAGATTAATAGTATAGTTATCTATCTTGTGTGCATATTCATACATACATGTGTACCTACATATTTTTTCTTTCTTCCTTTTCTCATTTCCCCTACACCAGTTGTACTTTCTTTTTGAGCATTTTTTTTGCTTTTCCATTATTAAAATATCTATTGTACATTTTATATCTTATTACTCTTTCAGCTTTTATTATTTTTTACACTAGGGAAACAATACAATATTTATTATGTGAGTTTGATTTATTTCACTTATGAGTACAATCTCAAGTTGTCTCTATTTACCTACAAAAAGTTTATTATTCTTAGTGGCTGAGAATTTACTTATCATGTGTGAATACAGCACTGTCTTTTCCATCCATCTGTCCATAGGCATATAGGCTGATTCCAATATTTAGCTATTGTAAATTATACTACTATGAACAGGGGTATTCATGGATCACTATAACACTTATTTGCTGAGTTTTGGTAGCTACAGTGGGTTTCTCTGTTGTCAATATGTAGGTGGGTTTTTAACATGTAGGATTTTTTAAATTTTATTTTATTCTTAGTTGGTGTCATATTTAGAGACTGCAAGGAAAATGATTATATACAGGACACAGGATTTATGGTATTATAAAAGTCACCGAAGGAGTCAGATACAAGAAGTGCGGGAAATTTGTCCACACACTACAGACCTGGAGACTCCAGCTGAGGGTCTGGACCTCACAGCAGTTTCCTCCATTAGTCCAGCTGAAGATCTAGATCGTGTGACAATGCCTCCCATGAATCCAAGTGGGGACCTACAGCCTATGACAATGACTCACGCAAGTCTGTTTGATGCATACGTGCTGGGGAAACCCAAAGCTCAGCAGTGGAAGCTAGAAAGTCTATGGCAGCAGGGTGAAGGATCTGAGAAAGTAGGCTGAGCGTTCTGCACTGGAGCCAAGAAGCAACCTCAGAATAAGGACCAGACTCCCAAAAGTACCACAGTCTCCTCAGTGACAGTGAGGTCTAAACTCCTCCAATGATGGAAACAGCTGAGTTCCTATTGGAAAGCCAACATGGTAAGTGTCTCCTGGAGACTAAGCAGCACACATCTTGCCCTCCACACAGGAAATAATGCTCAAAGTAAGGACCATTGCTCCCTCAAAGTGAACCTCAGCCATTCTCAGCAACGACAAGGTCCCGAGCTCCACCAACAATCAGAACAGCCAAGTTCATATCAGAAATGAAGCTTGACAACCTCCTCCAAGAGATCCCACAGCAATGAGGAACCAAAGGGACCAAACAACAACACCTGGGAGAACCCTCGAGGCTACTCTTCCTCTCCTTTTATGCTGGCAACAGACCTCAGGTGGGCCATCTATACTTAGCACCATGTTGATTCAATTCAGCTGGTGTTAAGTTGACCACTAATGTTTAATCCACCACAATTGGTGTATCTATGTCACTTAGATTTGAAGTGATTATTATGTACTTTGATTAACATCCATCACATTTGTAAATTTCTTTTAATTGCAATTGGCCATTTTTTCTTCTTTCCTTCCTTTCTCTGTTACCAAATGTTTATATTGTGATTCTATTTTATTATGTTTCTTATAAAGCATAGCAAAAATACTTATTCTGATTTTTATTTTTATTGTATACCCTAGAACTTACAATCTATATTCTTAGTTATTGCAAGTTTTCTTTCAGATAACTCTGTACTATTTCACCTGTACTTCAGGCAGGTACCTAAGAGCAGAGTATTCTAAATTGGCTTTTTCCTCTTATAATATTTCAATTATCTATATTCTTTAAACCAATACTTTATTACAGTAATGCCTGAGCTTAAACTATCGGTTTTCTGTTTCATTCTCTTTTATTTAAATCCTTACATTAAAAGGCATCTGTCACACATTTCATTATAGATTCAGCATATTGGATATGCTGTTATTTTTACTTTTGCTTGGTTTGCATTTTGTTTCTGCCAGTTTTTATCAGTCTTCAGGATTATAATTTTTCCCTGAGTTGTGTTCATTCTAGTGATGAATCCTTCAGAATCATATTTATGTTACTGTGGTCTGTACTTATAAGCATGTTTATGAAGCAGTCTCATAGTTTCTATATCTCTCTTTACATCACACATGAATTTCCATACAACAAAGTTTGCATATTCAGAATGAAATAATAATTCTTCTACACTTTGTAAAACTGGTTGAGACTGCTGCTAATTTAGCAATGATACAACGAGGGGGGTGAGAAGCACATGTCTTCATATTCATTAATTCTGGCTGTAACTTATTTGATTCTGGTTCATATAATTGTTTTATCTATTCAGAATATATATTTTTGCTTTATTTTTGTCTGTAAGTATAGTTCCCTAATTTTTGTGGAAAGAGGAATTTGATTTATTGGATAAGAAGAATTGGCAGAATCTTCCCATATTAATAATTTCAGTTAACTGGCTTGCATGTTTGCCTTTTAAAAACTGCACCATAGCTGTAGATACCACTTAGTTAAATATAAGAATCTTTTTGTTGTCATTTCCTCTCATCCTCTGCAATTCTCCTCCTCAGGAGAGTTTTTGTCTTCATTGACAGGAAAATAAAGATACTGTGGAAATCAGCTCAGTAATAGCCTCAATAACTCCTATCTCCATATATCCACATCCTTTACCCAGGTATTGATATTTTGGATTTAAGATTAGCTATAAGATTTAGTTTAGCAGTGTAACTCAGAAGCTATTCAGGTAGAAGCTTGAAAAATATTTACCCCATAAACATTTGATAATATTTTTCTACTGATAGCTCTTTTATTTCTCGCTTCTCAGCATTAACCTGAGAATGCACCAGAGTTTACTTGCTGAAAGTGTATGAGTCAAAATAAGTACATTGTTTCAACTATTAGAGCCAAGAGAATTTTATGCCACCTGTCTATAGCACAACCATCCATCAGACCCAGAGCTCTTTCAGCAATAAATGTTTATTATTAAGCCTTAATAGTTTGAAGAGATTTGTTGCTGAAGAGATAGCATATAGATACACTATGACAAATTGACACTAGCTGCACAGCTTATCAGAGGTCAAAGGAAACATTACAAAGCTGAGTTTTTGAATTTTTGCAGATAATTATTTTAAGCCTTTCATTTTTGACATAAAGTTAAATAGAATTACTGTAATAAACCTATTTGATTTTATTTCACACAGAGAAGTACTGCATAAATATTTTAGCCATACGATGAATTCTAATGACTAAGCTGTCTATTTGGTCTATAGACATCTTAGAAAGAGGAACATTTAGTTAAATATAAACAGGAAAATATGCTGTAGGTAAGACTGGCATTTAGTAATAAAAGTCTATCACAAGCAATCAGAACCTTAAGCAACATTAAGTAATCAGAAATACTATGGGAAAGAAATATTTTGGTGGCAAACCTAGGAATTCCAAAACTTCTAATTTCTAATTTAAAACAGCTTCTTTGTAAATGTCATACATACATACACACGAATTACATGGATTCATACACTCAGTAATAATTCTCATCAATGTTATTTTAAAATAAAAAGTTAATACCGATAAAAAAGGAAAAAGACAAAAAAGTTAATAAATGAATGATAATTTTCTATAAAAATTTATTATATTCTTACAAAATGTATTTTTATTTATAAATATTTTGAAATTACTGAATCCTGATCTTTATCATCACTTTACTTTCAAAAGTTGGGTAACTGTGCAAATTTTGTACTAATGACTTACGTTCACAGTTCTTGACTACTATGAAATACATCTTCCTAAAATTCATTCTTTATATGTCAGTCACTAAATTAAAACAAGAAAAGGAGATAGCATTTTGTGAAAACATTTCAGAATTGGGAGAATATTTTCTTGTTAATTTTAAAAAAATTTAATAGTATATATTACAAAAGAAAAAAACCCTTCGATAAATATAAAAATATTTTATAACAAAATAAGACAATAACAATGTTTAATAAAACTGAATTTTAAAATACTTTTGAATGCCGGGCGTAGTGGCTCACACCTGTAATCCCAGCACTCAGGAGGCTGAGGCAGGAGGATCTTTGCGAGTTTGAGACCAGCCTAGGCTACAAAGTGAGCTCAAGGCCAGCCTGACCTGCATAGAGAGACCCTGTCTCAAAAAGATAAAAATACTTTTGAAACAACAGAATTAATAATTCATGTATTTATTTGAAGTTCTTCTTATTTATCTATTTTACTCTCTATATCTATATTAGTCATATCCATGTTAACTGTATCTATTTTGTTACATAAGTATAGTATCCTGAGTTTCTCATATAAGAGAAACTGCAATATTTAAACATATGTCTGACTTTTTCACTTAACTTATATTCTCAAATTGCACACACTTTCCTACAAATACCTCAGGTTTCTTTCTTTATGACACACTAGTACTCGATTGTGTAAAAATATCATGTATTTTTATTCATTCACTTATTGATAACCATGCATGCTGTTTCCAAGATCTAGCTGTTGTAAACTGTGCTGCTGTAAACGTGCTTTTGCCTGTATCCCTGTCTTATGACTCTTTAACTCTTTTTTGGAAGATACCAAAGAGGGGGATCACATAGTAGAGTAAAATAAAAGTAGATCAAAGATCTACACATTAAAATAGCAACATGCTGCTGGCATGTAAATAGATTGAAGACATAAACTTGGGCAGGGACTTTCTGAATGGAACCCTGGTGACTGGAGAAATAACATGGAGAGTCAATAAATGGAATCTTGATTAACAAGTTTATGTATAGCAAAAAAAGCAACCGGAAGAGAGACAGCTTGCATAATAGGAAAAATTTTTCCAGCTATTCAGCACACAAAGGGCTAACATCTATAGTATAGTGTACAAAGAATTTTAAAAGTTAGACATCACCAAAATAAAAGACACAATCAAAACATGCTAATGAATAGCCACTTCTCAGAAGATGAAATACAAATGACCAGCAAACATATAAAAAGGTTCAATCTCACTAGCCATTAGAGAAATGTAAATTAAAACTACACTGTAATAGCATCTTACTCCAAAATGAATGGCCTTCATTAAAAATGAAAATGTTTTTTTTAAACATTAATTATTCTCTACCATTTTTTTCTCAATTTCTTTAGATATTCCTAGTGGAGAAAAACACTTAGTTTTCAATTGAATGTTTCCAAAAGGCAATGTGTGGCTTGATATCTGATATTAATTATGGATTTTAGTGTCTATCCACTTTCTATCAGTTTAAGATATTCTTTTTCATCCTTATAAAGAAGACATGTGCTTCTCACCCCTCTCGTTGTATCATTGCTAAATTAGCATCAGTCCCAACCAGTTTTACAAAGTGTAGAAGAATTATTATTTCATTTCTGAATATGCAAACTTTGTTTTATCTATGTTCAATAAATCCTATTGTGTATATATTTCTTAATAGAAATTATAACTTTGTTGCCATCATTATCTGCATCTCGGAGATATAAAAATGCAGAATTAGATAACAAAGTGTTAATGTCACACAATTTCAATTACAGTCAATTTATTGCCAATTATCTTACATGAATACATGCACACACATACATACATACATAATATGTATGTATGTGTGATAATTTGTTTCTGTAATCTGGAAAATGATCCATAAATTACACCATTTTATCTGAAGGTATTTAAATGTATACAACTTGAAAACATGACATATGAAGCATAAAAATATTAAAGTTAATCAATATTAGTTGTATTTTCATCATTAGTAAATAAGGTTCCATATGATAGACACACTTGTACGTTCATTGAGATAATTTTTACTGAATTGATTAAAAAAATTAAAATCTTGAGTGTCAGTGAATGTCTCTCATATGATCATCCCTAAAGTCTCTGTTACCAAGAACAATTACCAATGACACTAAATTTTCCTTTTTTGGATGCATTTCAATCACTTGTGAAAATTCATCACAAATGATGAAGCAGAAAATGTTGACAGGATTGAGTGAGTACCAGGTGAACAATAACAAAACACTGAGTGAGAGTCAAGATTAAAAAGAGAGATCTGAGGAAGCCAAACCCGGATATAATTTAACAGTCAGTCTCAGCTATTGTGGGTCTTCACAGTAGCCTACCTGTTCTGTCAGTTGTACTTTTTATATTTTTCCTACTTTATTATCCCTACGTTTACTTGGCCCCAAACGCATTGTGCATAGCCTATTTTATACCTTTAATAAATGTGAAATTTTGCTATAATAAAACATACAAACAAAAACAACAACAAAACAGCTAGTCTTATTGTTGAAGACTGAAAGCCAAGGTCAAGTCCTGAGAAACTGTTATGAAGATCTGAATAAGAAAAAGCAGAATCAAACTGCTACAAAACACTTGAAGAATAATTTGATTTAGGGTAAGAGCAGGAGAAGTTAATATATGATGATACCTTTGACTTCTAAGAAAGCATACAGTATCAGTATACTGCAGACAGAATAATTATCTCATCTATGTATTTACTTTCACCTCCTCTTCTGCCATCTATTTTATCAATACTTTGTTTGCACAGCCTAATAATTCAATAAGATAGGATGGCTCCGAAAGGACCGCACTCTCCTACAACTCTGAAGAATCTTATTAATGAAAAACGATGTGGGACATAACCCAGGCATTACATGAAACATTTAATTTTGTGACGAGTGTATTTCTCTTAGGATTCTTAATGACCAAAATATTCAATCCTGTGAAATTTCAAAGTAAAATTATAACTTGAACCAAGGAAACTTCAGCTTGCCTGAAGACATTGTAATACCTATACATGACAGAGTACTGTGCATGAGGAACGCAGTGTGAAGTAAATATTCCAAAGGGGAAAATTATTTAGTGGAAATATTAGTAAAGATTATAAATCCAAACAGCATTAAGACTTCATCTTAGTCCAGAAAGGATAGTTTTCAAAGGAATTCAGAGGAGAAAACTGTTGGCCAGGTTGTAGGGAAAAATAACCCTTCAATTTCACTAGTGCAGTAAAACTAGCTCAGTAAAGCCACTACGAAAAACAATGCAGCGAGTCCTTAAAAATCGAGAAATAAAAATTCTGCTTGACCCCTCTATACAACCTGTGGATATCTTCCTAAAAGCACTGAAGTCGCCCTGTTACAGTGGTATACGCAAAATCATATTTCTAGCAGCACAGTTCACAATAGCTAAATCTTGAAAGCATACAATAGCCCATCAACAGACTAATGGATAAAGAAATGTTAGCATGCATATAACAGGTTCAAATAGCCAGGGTGTATTTATACATAATATGGGAAAATCCTATATTAGCAATTTTTAAAATCAAATATAAAAAATAAAGAAAGCTTGAATTTGGCTAATGACACATATTTTTAATCTCAGCTACTTGGAAGGATGAGGCAGGAGGATGCCAAGTACAAGGCAAGCCTGGAAAATTTAGTAAAACCTTGAAAATTTAACCCATGACCTCCACCTGAACTACAGTCCCTACCTTTTTTTAGTTTTTATACTGAGCCTTGCTCTCACTAAGTCAGACAGTTTCCCACACTGCTCGCCATCATACGGGCTCAACCTCCCAGAGGCGGAGGGAGACAGGAATGTGCTGACAGGCCCAGATGGAAGTCCAATATCAAGGATTCATCCAAGAAGAGTCATATTGCAGCATCACGTTAATAAAGTAATTAAACACCATAAACAGTGATTGGGAAAACACTTCAAAATTGAGACCTGAATAACTTTATGATAGGACAGAATATCGTCTTCTAAATGAGATTATCAAACTAATACAAAAAAAGTTTTTAAAAAAGCACTTCATTTAGTTTCATGTTCATTCTATTCATAAGCCAATAAATTTTCTGGCTGTCAATCTTTTCTCACTTAGGCACTACCTGTCTCCTCCAATATTTTGCACTCCTATATTACACCTTGTTTACTTTTGACTCCGACGATGAACTAAATCTCATGCCCTTGCAGGAGTCCCTTCTTATTTTACTTCACAAAAGTCCCTGCTGCTTTCTAGATTCTACACTTGTTTCATATGTAGAAATTTTTTTCCAAAACATTTCAACTTTTATGACAGTGAATTCCTGTAAATCACTGCCTATGGCCAGAGATGCCCATGGTTTACATTTTATGCTTTGTGTCAGGCAGGGTCGTGAGGTTTCAGGAACGTGTCCTTTCTGGGCAGAGTGCACTGTGTGGAAAATTGATGAGAGCAGTGGTAACTTTTGCAAAGCTTTTCAATGTCCTGTTACAGAAGGAAGTAAGGATATCAGGCTAGAAAGATGAACACAAGTCTTATTGCTAAAATCAGTAGTGTTTGCACGGATCTTTCACTCAAATGTAACACAAGTTGCATGTATTATCTTTCCTTGTTTAAACGTGAAGTGTTGTGTTCATTTAGTTCAGCTTCACTTTTTAAAAACGTTTAAAAGCAGTGATATTAATATCTAAGATTTCTTGTTACATTTCTGGTATATTTAAGTGCTTATGACTGTTTCTTTGGACTTTGAATCTCTAGTCAATTACCATGGAATAATATTTGCAAACAGAAATAAGGATGCACCAAAGATATCTTAACTACTTTAATTTTAAGAGAAAATAAACATTTTAGAGTTCAAATGAGTTTCAAGGTAGTTTCTTTGACTCGTGAATGATGAATTAGCTGTAATTATTAGTTGTATAGATTTTGAGATGTTCCTTGGTCACCACAATAACATACAAGTAGAAATCACATTACAATGATATTAGCAAAACACATCAATTAAATCACATCCTACCTGGAGGATAATTTTATTTAGCGTTCATTGTGATGAGGTAGATGAAAATAGAAATAAATTTTCATTAATTTCCTGCTCAAATGCACATCCGTTTCTACTTTTCACACAACTTTATTCAGATTACCAGCTCTAAGAAGTTGGCTCAAGGAACATCCTTATATCACTGTGACTCCTTTAACAGGTCTTCAGGGCATTCTTGAAGCATAACTACTTCAACGTGCTTTCTTTTCATTCTAAAATCCATCCTCGATGTAGAATTTCCATTCAGTGTGCTTTGGCAAATGTCAGGAGAAAATCTTTATTTGGCTTATTGTTATTTTCTCTAAAGCACAGTTTTTTGTCCTACTTCTCTTTCAACACTTATCACCAAATAAATTGAAAAACTTTTCAAGACCATCGTTGCTATTTAAGGGTGTGCATTTGCTTTAAATGGCAAGATATCCCAAACTAACTCTAGCTCCATTTCATTGTTCTAGCAATGTACATGTGGCTTTCTTCTCAGGCCATAGCTTTCTTTTATTTGTTTCAATTCTAATATTTTTGCAATAGTATTCTACTTTTTAAGTGGAATTATTTTTACTATATTTCTTAATGTTCTTTAGTGACTAGTCTTTGTCACAGAATAATATACATTATTCCTTAAAGTTGTGCTTATAAAAAATAATCTTGACTAACAATAACAAAAATAATAAAAGCAGACATTGTTTTAATAATTATTAAGATTTGCCAGTTTTTTAAAATAGTTTTGCAAACACTTAAATTTTTGGATTCTTCTATAACTGAGGCTCTAATATTTCTGATTGCTTCTTTACTTCAACTTAGTGCAATAGAAATGACTGCATTTGAATCAATTGATTGACAGACTGAATGTTGTTTCTTTACTTCAACTTAGTGCAATAGAAATGACTACATGAATTAATTGATTGACAGACAGACTGAATGGTTCCAGTTGTAGTTTGGTTCAGTGAGACCACAGAAATCACTTCTTATTCCTCAAAATTGTAAACATGATTCTGCCCAAAATCCTACTCTATGAGTAGGTTGCAGAAAGACTACCGTGAGTTACGTTAGAATCATGAAGAATTGCTTCACGTGCCAAAAAGTGACTGTGGTGTTGAGAATCATATTGTGTATGATTAAAAGTTGAGGATTAGGTATCAGAACACACAAAGACACAGTGGCACCCTTCAGAGAAGACCACAGACAATCCCTTTCTAGTGATAAATATGGAACCACTGCAAATATTAGACATTCAAAAACATTGCAGAAACCATGATTCATAGTGAATTCTCAATATACTTAATGCATAAATAAATTAGGGTGAAATGGTAAATGATGCATAATAAAACAGTGAAAAATAGTTGAATATAGATAAAGATTATTCCCAGGCCCTCATATTATTAAAATAGAATCTGATTGGATGCTCTGGAGGGTAAGAGAGGCTGCAGTGAAGCCCTGGTTATATCTGTTTCTGTTTCATGAAGAGGAAACTGATGAGGGCCACAAGATCACACACCTGAACAACAAGGAGAGCACATGCAGTCTTCAGTATAAAGTTCACAAAATGACAATATTTAAAGATGATTGTGCTTTAAAAATTCTCTTTCTTGTGATATTCAGGTCAGATCTGATGGTTCATTAAATTAATGATTTACATGTACTGAGAGCTAATATATTCTTAAAATTATAAATGTCTAAAAGTATTTGGCTTTCCAAAATGTCACATCAAAAATAGAGAAACGGCCAAACATATACACCATGAAAAGGGGTTATAGGCTAGAAGAATGTATCATTAGAAAGTAGAAGTTGATAATTCTACAGAGAAAATATTTTTCAGAAAAATGTATTTCCCAGTGCTCAAAAATTATACATTAAATACCTAAGTGCAAAAAATGATGTGAAACAGAGATCAAAGTGTTAACAAAGAATATTTATTGGATTAATGTGCCCAGACAAGTCAAAAGAAAAAGAAGAAATCTTCATGTCTGTAGCACAGGAGAGGTTCAGTGAAAGTTTTCTGTCAGTAAATATATCACAATCGTATTTTCAGTAAAATCCAGATGACCAGTATCGACCATAGGAAATGGGTCGGTAGTAGCCATAAGCACCGTAGCCTCCAAGACCATAGCTAGAACCGTAGCCACAGCCCAGACCACCAAAGCCACCAAAGCCATAGCCAAGGCCACCGTAGTAGTTGCCGTAATAGTAGCTCATGGTGTTTGGAGTTGAGGAGTGGGTTTGATGCTGAAGGTGAGTTTCAGATAATGAATGTCACCGGCTGCACCTGGCCTTTTATAGGTTCCCAGGTAGGTGTGGCAAACCACGACAAAGGAATGTCATCCTCTTTGCAAATTCTTGTTGAGGAAAAACAATGCTATTAAAACATTCTTTTCATATTAAAGATAGCTCCAAAGATAAGTGAAGATATTGTTCCTCTGAAATTAGTTTTATTGTCATCATTCAGAATAGAATATTTTATTGAATAATTAGTAGAAATCTTCAACGCTCCTTTTTCCCCAGTGTCTACATTTATATCTTAGAAATCAAGTTCCTATCTGTAGTTACCCTGAGATGTTTCCTATTGTCAGTGGCATTTCCATTTTGATTCTGCTTGGGTTTTCCCTAATGACAGGCCCCTTTATCCTTTGTTAATAAAAAAATTTAAAAATTAAATAACTTTAAAAGAATTAAATTAATCTGATGTCAGATTAGTTCCTATTTTCAGATAGACCATGGCATAAAGGACAGACAGGATGAGTCTCCCATGTTTATGTATTAGTGTGATGATCCTTTAAGTAGCTTTCTTTTTATTTCTAAAGAGAGTTTTCATGACATCATAATTTTCATGTTTGTCTTCAAAGAAATCATATGTGACACAATACTCAAGTGAGTCCTTACAATTTATTACCTAAAATCTTCAGCTCAGAATATTTTATTCTGAAACCTTGCATTCCTCTCTCTTTAGATCCCCTTTTAAACCTCAAAATCTACTAAAATGCTATTCTTAAATTCCTATGTATCCTCCTGAAGAATTAGTTTTTTCTTTTATTTTCATTTTGAAATGGTTACTTGAATTGGTGCATGAACAGTGGGAGGGAAGGAAACTTACCTTCACATTCCTAGATTAGTGTTTGGGGAAGTAAGTGTATTTTTATTCAATTTTGAGACTTCTTAGCAGAAACACTCATTTAAATTGTTTTTATTTTTCATTAGCATGTATTCTCGTTGCATATTATTTACACTCCTTGTGGGAAGTTGATACATATACAGAATGCAACTTAATTCATTTTTTCCATCCATTTTTCTCCTTCCCTCTCCTTCTGTCCGTCTCTTTACCCCCTTCCCATGTGAGAAGGATCTGTCTTGCAACATGCAGTGAACTATCATTTATTTGACTCTTTATTTAGAATTTGGGTTTCCAATATAAACCAGGAAATAGATAAGCTTCTGTTTCTGGTTTTAGTTAATACTATGGTCTCAAGGTGCATTCATTTTCTCACAAATCACTCAATTTTCTTTTCTTTGTAATATAGTGGTACTCCATTGTGTGTAATATCGTGTTTCCTTTATCCGTTCTTCTACTGATGGACAGTTAGACTGCTTCCAAGATTTAGATATTATGATTAGGGGTGTTAAATACATGCATAAGTATGTATCATGGTAGTACAATGTCTTTAATTCTTTGAGTAGCATTTTAAGTGGATTTACTCAAAGCACAGAAATTTATGCAATGGAGTTTACTGTTGAGGAGTCTAAAGTAGCTACCAGGTATAGTAGTGAATGCTGTTATTCTAGCACTCTGGGAGCCTCAGTCAGAAGGTCTCCAAGTTCAAGCCGAGTATGGGCAAATTAGTGAGATCCTGTAATATACCTGCCCTATCCTATATCACGTCACAACCACACTACATTACCCTACATTACATTACACTATACTACACTGCAATTAAAATTAGTACAGTCAGTAAAATACTTACATTGATATAACGTGATACTTACGATAACCTTCGGGTAAAAAAGGTATGTATACCTCAATATATATATATATATATTGTATATATATGTATACCTCAATATATATATATATATATATGTATATATATGTATATATATATGAATCAGTGTATATACATTCATATTTATATGTAATCAGTGTATATATATATTCATATTTACATATAATATACTATATGGTATAACTATATATATGTCATTATGTATAGTATATACAGTGAATATATATATATTTGCATGTCTGCCACTCTATAACTTTTAAAACCCTGGAACATATTTGTTTTCAACCAATGGAAAACAGGAGTCTATCTCCTAAGAGACATCTGTACATATGGTATCTGATGCATGTGAATCAATGTTTTGTCTAAAATCAGCTTAGAGCAGGGTACATGATGGTAAAATGATAGGAAGTGACTCAGAATTTTGAGAGTGATTTGGTGGAATTGAGGATTATGTAAGGTGAAAGGTGCTGCAAAAATAAACTCTGCCGCTGTAAAATAAGCTGAACCCAGGAATCAGCAAGGGATTCTATGACCTAAAAAAAGAGGAAGGACCTCCAACAAGGAACAAAGCTTTTAGTTTACTATCAAAGAAAATTTCTTAGCAAGATGTGTCCTCAGGGAGTAAAATATTTCAAATGGAGTAAGCAGTTTAAGTGAGAGAGAATTGGAGTTTGAAAATGATACAGACTCATGGCAAGGGTGACTCACACCTCCTGTTCCAGCAGTATTGTAAGGATGCACGTTTTCTCTACAGTGCTCTTTGTGTGACAAATTCTTAGGCATGAGGGAGACATTTGAGAGGCTTTCACATTGTGCTGTCATAGAATGACATAACAAAAATGGACCAGGAAGATTAATAGAAACATTAAAATTATTAACATTTGTACAGATTTTCTGTACAAGTGAAAATACAGAGAACATAGATATTCTTTTTCCTGATTAAATTTAATATATTACATGTCTTGAGGCTAACTTAAAGATTTTTTTAAAGAACAATATCAGATTTTATCAAAACAAAATTTCTCATTACTTTTTATCAGTTTAAATAAAGCCAAAGTTCATATCTACAAATTTATAATCACTGAATAATCAATTGAAATGAAAAAGTAAATGTTGAAAAACACAGTTAAGACAATGGTAACTTATTTAAAGTATTTTTAAATAATTATTTGATATTTTGTTTCTTAAACAAGTTTTGTAAAGTTACTAAATATGGGAAGATCCTGTGCAGAAAACATAGTTCAAGTTGTTTCTTGCCAGGTACAATTAATATTTGTAAGAAATTATGGAAAATATGAGATCACATGAAAATGCAAACTAGAAAATATTTTGATAACAAGTTATCTTTACTTGGCAATCAAAATAGAAATAGAACTGCATTGGTCTGAAACAAAACTTTCATTAACTTTCTATTGAAGCTCATATCTGTTTCTCTCTTTATATAACCTAGTGCAAAAATCATATTCTGCTACTGAGCCCTGAAAACTTGATTGTAGGACTGCAGACTTAGCTCAGTGGCTCATGTGCTTGCCTGGTAAGAGTGAGGTCGTGAGCTTGTGAGTTTGATACCCAGTACCATAAAAGAAAAAAGAAACTTGATTCTATGTGCATTCCTCTTCCTCATTCTCAATCAGATGCTAGTACTAGACAAGTGACACAGTGTCAAACTTCAAAAGCAAAAAAAAAAAAAAAAAAAAAAAAAAAAGTATATTTTCCTGTAATTAGACACACATTGACTTCCTGCTTTCTGTGCCATGGCATGATTTTTTTAAATGTTTGCTTTTTTGAAAGGAGCACATGCTGTATGTATGGATTTATAAGATGCATCTTTCTGTGTTCTTTTAAAATTGTATAGTTCTTGTCCCAGATTAAATTCTGTTATTAAAAAAAAAAACTTTGGAAATTTTGAAAAGTGAGTGCTACTCTATGAAAGACCTGTACAACCTGGTCATTAATTTTCAGGAATTATGAAGACAAAAATCAGTTGTATTTCAAAACAATTTTGTGTGTATTTTTAAACCTTACCATTTATTTCCTATAATTGATTCTCTACTATTTAAGGCCATGTCTCTGGTTTGAATAAATGGTTGTAATCATTTGAGAAGACCTCATTCTTCCTTCAGTCAATGAGATTCATGACAAAAATCATTCCTCCTCTCACTAAGTCATAAAAACATTTCAGCACAAACCATTCACCAACATATCACTATTGAGCTACTGGAAATTACTTGAGATCCATGAAGACTCTTGTAACTCATCCTGTTAAGTACAAGTTTTGCTAGAAATCACATTGAGGGTGAATAAGTGTTGATGATTAGGCATTTCAAGGTATGAAATTGAGAAGTTTAAACCCACAACCAATCCTAGGCTCAAGAGATTTTCAAGAGAAAAATTTATATGAAAGCCTGCATGACAATCATTTCTGTGGATCAGTGAGAATCAGTTGCCACTACTCAACCAAAGTTATAAAAAAAAAAGTGCAGGAAAACCAATTTAAAGCAATTGCTTGATATTTTAATATTAAGAACAAAGAAGAGCTAAGCATGAAAAGTTGAAACTGGATGGTGGCTGGAGCTTTGGAGCGCAGCCCTGTGCATGCCTCCGATCGTTTGCTAGGACGGCAGCATGTGAGCACAGCATGGTGATGATGTCTCCATGAGAAAAATTCCTGAAATCAGCATATAAATGTGTCAAAATGAATGAAAAATGTATTTGGTGAACAAATACAAATTAAATAATGCTTAGAATGTGTATAAAGAGTGTCTATTCCATTTGTATGTCAGAAATGTCACAGAAACTATTAAGTATTCACGCCACATTAAAGGTAAAGATACTCAACTTGAGAGAGAGATTTGGGATCAGCCAATGGATCACCACATGAGACAGTATTTTCAGTAAAATTCAGAGGACCAATATCTGTTGTAGAAAGGATGCAGGGAGCTATAACCAAAACCACTATAACTCTCAAGGCCATAGCTAGAGCCATCACCTTAGCCCTGGCCACTGAAGCTGTCAAAGCCATATCCAAGATCACTGTAGTAGTTGTCATAGTAGTAGCTTATGGTGTCAGGAATAGAAGAATGGACTTGATATTGAAGGTGAGTTTCTGGAAAAGAAACACCCCATCTGCATCTGGACTTTTACGCTTTTTCAGTGTGAGTGCAACTAATTACTATACAGCAGTGTCATTCTATTTGAAAATTCATTGTCAAAGAACAAGAGTACTGTTTAGTCACGTGATGGTTATAGAGTTGGCCCAAGATGTACGAAGACATTGTTCCTTTGAATGGAATTTAATTTTTATAAAGCAGAGCCATGAATTGCATTAAACATAAAAAAGCAATAGGAGCTACTAGTAGATAAAAATTAGTGTCCATTTACATGTCTTTAAAGGTTCAGTGTCTATATGTTTCTAAATTTACATTCAAGGAGTCAGCCTCCCTTTTCTCAAATAGCCTAAAAAATTTTACACTTGCGCATATCTTACGATTTAGCTTCTGAAAATATTTACCTTCAAATGTTGCATTCTTTCTTGTATGAATCAACTAATATATTATTAAATGATCGTAAGTGACTGAAATTCATTTGCAATCATGAGAATGCGTTGTTTGCAAAGTGAACGTGTACAGAACTATAAGACTTTCTGTTTGGCTGCATATTTGCATAATGACTTTTCAAACATCTCATTTGTAAAGATAATTTTCAAGTTTTGTCAAAATTCAATCAGAGCCTACATTTTCTAATTTCTTCCCATCATAACTTACAGTAGATAATTACTGTATTTAGGTGACTTATTCAAACCATCCCTTAGAAATCGAGTTTCATTCTAAACCTTTTATCAGATTTACTTTTCCACTCTGAAATAACTCTTCTGCTAGCCTTAGAGCCTGTTTTAATAATTCTAGTCTACAAGCACCCACTAAAATATTATTTACTTGTAAAATTAATACTAATTCTAGCAGCATAATTAGTTTTCTATAGTTAATATTACTTTTTGGTAATTTTTTTTTCAAAGAACTGTTTACTTCAACTGGTTTAAACACATTTGACATTATATCAATGTTTTTATTCTGAAATCCTAATATAATCCTCTTAATTTAAAAGGCATACTCATTCAATTTTCAAAATTTCCGCATTTTAGAATAGCAATTTGATTTTCCTAAAGTACTGACTATGCATGGAAAACTTCTATAAAGGAATAATTTCATATTCAAAGTTACTAATATAGATAATGATAGTTAAAACTATTAACTATCATTCAATTAATACTTATTTGTAAATAGTACCATATGTAAAAGATTATGATAAATTTGGACAAGAAGACAAATCAAAAATGTAAAAGATATTGCCCCTATTGCATAAAATCATATTATATAATATTTGTACATAAATATGTATGGGCTTTTAAATAAAGAATTTAAGACTATAGAGTGAAACATAATTTTAGGTTGGAATTAAATATTATAAAAGATGCAGTGTCCTGCAGCACAAAAGTGATGAAATGTAAATTGATTTGCACCTAGAAGTAGGCAGAGGAATGTGATAAGAAACATAACAGAAAGAGAGATGGAAAGAGGAGAAGAAACAGAGGGAGGCAGAGAGAAAGAGAGAGGAAGACAGAGACAGAGAGAGAGACAGAGAGAGCAGCCAGGAGTCATCGCAGTCAACTACAAATGCAGGTTCTTCTCAGATTTATGTACTGAGACTGGCACGTTCAAAAATTTCATCAGCAAGTAAATAAGGAACATTTGACAGTTTTAAATTTGGCTGGCTTAATAGCAGGATAGGCCATGTATTATATTCTGTATTTTTGTTCTAAGTGGAGCCAAAAGAAAATAATATTTTAGGGATACATATTTTCCTACAGTGTGTATTTTATTATAGAATTTGAGACTATGAAGGTACTTAGGAGGTTTTTATAGTGTCCTAATATAGAATACAGTAATGAAAATGGATTGGAAAAGATAAATAGAAGACATATTAAAATCAGTGACATTTGTACAGATTTATGCAAAGTATAAATTCACAGGTTGTAGATATGATTTTTCTGTGTTTAAATATAATGTATCACATCGCTTACATCAACTGTATTTTTAAAAATCACAAACTGAACAAAAATCCATAAGATTTATCATTAAGTTTTTCATAAGATTTATGGAGTGCATTTCTGGACATATCCAATCAATTGAAATATCAAGAATCAATTGAAAAGAAAATATATTCTAAAACAGAAAAGAGAAAAAGGAAATTTTCTTGTAACTTTAAAAAAACGAAACTTTGCAAATATGTATTTTGGCTGCCAGTGAAATTTTGTATGTCACTTTGATACCTTTGCCCGGGACTAAATTATAATAATTAGGTGTTGAGAAGACAATTTTGAAAGTATTTCTTGATAATTACTACATGTATATAAGCAGACAATATGTAAACATATAACTACAGAAATTTATGTGAAATAAGGTGCTTGCAAAGAATTTGCTGTTGAGTATCACTGAGACCATGGAAAAGCACGTCTCTGTTTCTCTTCTTAGGACAGTGCCTTTGTGATTTAGTCATTACACCTGAAAATAACTCGCCTTGCATTCCATTGCATTGCACTATTTTTTCATCAAATAATCAGTCTACATTGTCCTATTGAAGCAGATTTGTTTCACATCCCGTCCTATTCTAGACTCTATCTTGGGGCATTGAATTTGATGAGGTGGTGTAGATTTGTCTAGTGTCAGGATATTTGAGTAGTATGGTAGCTGGCTTTCCATTACAATAAAACCTTGTTTTGAAAATCCGATTCATTCTGGAAACTTGTTTGTAATCCATGACACTATATATCAAAGCTAATTTCTCCATTACAATAATGGAAACTCAGGGGATTCATTCCACAAACTCCCAAACTTCATATAAAAGTTATAATACTGTAACATAAACTAGTAACATAATGAAAAATAAACAAATTAACTTATTCTTGAAAACATTTATAGCTGTTTTAAGAGAGATAAGAGAGAGCAAGGTTATCGTGTAGAATGACTTTCTTAACCATCAATGGAATCACTGGTGTGTACGGGCTCAATGGAATCTTTCTGTGTGCGTGTTTGTGCATGTGTGTGTGTGTCTGCGTGTGTGTAACTTTAACAAGGAGCCTATCCAGTGACACTAGCTTTTATTTCCTTTTGAGAATTTCATGGAAATGTGGCATTGCATTGTGGTTAAAAAGAGTGATCACTTACACTGCTGCAGTCTTATTAGGATGGTGCTTTTCTATTAAATGTTGCAGTTTTCCACATTTTGCACATTTCACTAATCTCATTTGAAGTGAGAGATTCCTGCCTCTTTTTGTCCTTTTTATCCTCCTCCTGTGCCCAGGGAATCTGCTCCTTAACCTCCTCTATTGGGAAACAATTAACCACAGTCCAACAGCCAGACTGAGAGAGAGAGACAGAGAGAGACAGACAGACAGACAGACAGACAGACAGACAGACAGACAGACAGATAGATAAACACAGAGAGACAGAGAGAGAGAGAGAGGACACCCCTGGCTCAGTTGTACTCATGTGACATTTAGCATCACATATATTACTCATATTGCAAGGCATCACTACTTTATCAGCTTAAGATTTAGTAGAAATAGTTGCTTGTCTTGTGGAACACTCACAGAGTAAGTTGCATGCAATCCAAGGTTTCACTGTGTTTCATTTCAAACATTTTTCAATTTGGGCCACTAAGCAAAGTGTGCTGTGCTGAGGGATAGAACGAAGTTGGATAATTATCAAAATACAGATAGATAAGAATAAGTTCTACTTTTCTACACTAACGAAGTAGGTTAAGTATAATTTTATAAGTATATTATGATGCATTTCACTATATTCATTTATACATGTATTTATGACTTAGATTTTCACACAAAGTTAATAAATGATAACAAAATAATAATTATCTCTATTTAATCATTCATGTTATGCTTCATGGGTGTGTACAGCAAGTATGTGCCATTTTTAAAAAATTAAAAGTAAAAAACAAAACAAACTAAAAAATGAAGAAAATGTCACGGAGGTATGTATAGTTTATTGTTTTCTGAGTAACTTATTTTTTGAAACGAAGTTTTGCTCTGTAATTCAGGCTGGCTCTGAATTCCCTATGTGGCTCCTCAGCTGGCTTTGAACTCACTGAGATCCTCTTGCCTTACTCTCCCAAGTGCTGGGATTAAAGATGTGCACCACCATACACAGCTCCTGTATAGCTTCTGAAGGTGGATTGCTTAACACAAAATTTATTTCAGCACAAATTGAAACCTTGCCGTTAAATAATTTATTATTTAAGGATACATTATGTTATGTTCAGTATAATACTACAAAACCTAACTCAGTGCTCCAGTATCATTTTTGTTTTAGGAATACATTTTTCTTCTCCTCTATAACAATAAACAGGATATCTTTCGTGTATTAAACTTTTTTCTAATTTCTTTAAATTCTAACACTTGAAATTTTATGTGAAATACACATCTATTTGATATATATCTCCATTCACTTTAGATACTAGTATCCTTGTGACAAAGAAGTATCTAGCTGATTTCTAAATTTTGTTTAAGGAATACATTGTGTATACTGAAATGTTGTTGCTGTAGTGTAGAGTCTCCGTGAACAAGTAATTGAAAATTAATATAAAGTTAATATCAAATGTATTTTCAAATTGTTTGAGACGTGTTTATCATCTTTTATTGTTACAATTATTTGTGCATCTTTGTGTACACAGTGTTTTACATTCATTGTGGGGAACTGGAACATGCGGGCATAAAGCATCATAATTCATTTTCATTACAGCTGATACATTGTGTCAATGGGACAGTGTGAGAAATTTAACTAAGAGACTTACCAGGGAGCGAGGAGATACTTTGTAAATATCTTCATCCTGTTCAAGACAATTTAGGTTGAGAATCAAGAGCAAAGAGCCCAGCAGGATGTTTTAAAACAGTGTGGCTTTGGCCAGAACAGAAGTTCCAATAAAGCTGTGGACTGCAAAGATACTGCTAAGGAAATCCTGATTGTTGAGAAGGAACAGAACATACAAGATGGCCTGAAGGCATAACCAAAAGCCAAAAGTCTGGAACCTTTGCAACCACAAAACTACAAAAGTGAAACACTTTAAACTGAAGCAAAAGCTGCAGAGCACCTTGTTCCAGGATGGCAGTGGCATAGAAAATTACCTTAGAATTGGATTCAGAGTGTCTAGTGATCCAGGGACTTGATATCTACAGCCAATGGAGCAGAAAGCCTGGCTACTGCTCCACTGGAAATAGATCTCAGTCATCCACATGGTGCTATTTTAAGGTGCACACAGAATGCATGAGTTCTGAGGTTAAAAAGGCTTATATCCTTATTTCAGAAGGCCTGGGAGACCAAGCAATGTGTCCCTGAGAGGGCAGTGTGTGAAGCTGTGAGTGTGAAGCCAGAGGTGCAGTGGAGACCCCAGAAATTTGGAAAAGTCAGGAGTGTGGATCATCTAAGGAAACCTGCAAGAGGGGAGCAAAATCAGCCGAAGAGAGGAGCTGTAGGATCTGTGACCACCAGAAGAGCCGCAGGGTGGAGTCATCCAAGTCCTTTGGAGCCCACAATTTGCTATAGATTGCCTCAAATGGTGCACAGGGATCTACAGGACTTAATGTTCACCCTGCTGGATTTTGGACTTGCTTTTGTCCCACTCCTTTGTATCTTCCTGCTCTTAACTTTTGAAATGAAATTTTTTTTTATCTTGTGCCATTGCATGTTGGAAGTGTTTAACTTTGTTTTCATTTGTACAGAGCCATGCAGCTAAGAATTTGTCCTATATTTCTGTGGAGACTTGGACTTTTCAGCAATGCTTAAACTATTAGGACTCTGGCAACTCTTGCAGGTGTGAACTAAATGCTATTTGCGTAAAAGTATGTTCATGAATTTTTGGCGGGAAAGGGCAAGAATGTTATGCTTCTAATGTAATTAATGTTGATAGACTTAATACTGGTCCTTAAGGACTGTTAAACCTGTTTTATAATGTTCAAGGTTTGAAATAGTAAGGATAAACATGTCTTTCTATTTGGAAACTTGTTGAAAGAAATGTGTCTGCTTGCCCCGCTGACAAGGGATGGATTGTTATGACTGATACATTATATCAACTTGAGAAGTTTAGAAATTTAATTAAGTGACTCAACAGCGAGCCAGAGTCCTTACTTTGTAAATATCCTCATCCAGTGCAAGAGGAAAAAAAGGAGATTTTGTGAGTACTACACCTGCCCTGGTGTGGGTGTGACCTGTGTACAACATAAAGGAAAAAAGAGGCTTGCTTTTCCCCCCTCTTTTTGCTCTAGCTGCTGCCTTGAAATGTTGCCCTGGTCTTATTCCACCCTGCCATGGAACGTTGGAGCCTTATGGACTGAAACCTCCACCAACAGTGAGCTAAATAAACCTTTCCTGCCTTAATCTGTAGTGTTGGGTATTTTGACTGAGTAATGAGAGAACAGTAACTAAGACACTTTTATCCCTTTCTCTTCACCCCCCTCTTTTCCTGTTTTTAAAATCATATATGCATGTTTGCATTACATAATATTTTCATCCTTGGAGATGATTTGGAACATGCATGTAACACATTTTAATTCCTTTTTTTCATCCTTACCCTTGAACTTCTACCCTCTTTCTTCAATCTCTTGATGTTCCTCTTCCAGAAAGATGTGTCTCCTTACTCCCTATTATCTAGATTTCCTTTCACACTTTATTTAGACGTTGTGTTTCTCACATAAGAGAAACAGTGTTACTTAAGCTTGTGTGCCTAGCTGAATTCCAAAGATATGTGTTTCAGGTGAAATTCTTTCTTTGGGCTTCCATGCTAATTTAAACTTGTTGCTATGATAATAACTTTGGTATTAAAATTATTCATTAAAGCATCCTAGTTTTTACAGAATAAGTAAGTGATCATCATCTAAATTGCTTTGCTTTACTGTGTATTAAAACATGCTCTGTAACCTGTTTATTTGTGAAGTCAATACTAAAGAAATCTAGAGAATTATTTGAGATCGATGGAGACATTTATACTATATGTGATAGAATGAGATTTTATCAAAAGTATATAATGTATAATTAGAGACTGTAAAGCATGAGCAAGACATCAACAAATCTCAGATTTAAGAGAAGTATCCCCCAAAATATAGCTACAATGGCATGTTTCAAAGTTTAATTGAGTACTGAATATCAATTATAAATTATGTTGACAAAACAGGTATAAATTTGGTTCCCACTTAACACTGTATTTTTTATGTTAAGAAAAGTAGGATCAATTGTTATAAAAATGGAATGGCATGTGTTAATATGGTAAAAATGAAGCAGCACTGATTACAACAAAGTTTTCTCATGCTTTTGACCTCATTTGAAAAGTAGAATTTTTTGGGTGCTTTGAAATGTAGCAAAGACTGAAATCCAAGCCTAAAGTCCCTGTCCTTATTTCATGAGAGGGAGCAATACGTTGATATATGCAAATCAACATTCACAATAGCATAGCTCATCACAGTTAAGTCTTGTAAATAGCAAATATGTCCACAACACAAGAAAGGATGAAGAAAACACATTATATAGACACAGGGGAGTATAGTACTCTGCCATATAGGATTTGTGAAATTTATACCACAATGGAGGCACTTTTAGAAATCCTAATGCTAAGTGAAATAAATCAATACACGGAACAATGAACATAGCACAGTTTATACATGTACCAATTCCCCGTGATGAATGTACTTATTATGGACCACATATATACAGGAATAAAACAAATTTGAAAATAACGACACTTGGATAGGGTCACAAGAACCAGAAATGAGCAGCAAGTAATGGACAGCTCTACCTTGTGATGCTCTTAAATTAACATAGTTTACTCAGATGTGCTCCAAAATAGTACCTTTCCTAAATATCATAGTCAGAATAAAATGGTTTCTTAAACTAAATGCTGTGTAAATTAATTTTTACAATATTTACTCAAATTGATATTGTCTAAGTATACATTTTTCTTTAGAAAATCAATAGAGAGAAAGACATGACCCTAAAAGGTATGAAACAAGGAAATAAGTAGCTAAATATTTATCAGATTATTTCCTTATAACAATTTTTGTTCAACATAATAACAAACATATTGATATGTAAAATGTGATGTTTAATTCGTGCCTAAATGGAGTAATAATCAAGCCAGGGTAAGCAGTATATTCGTTACATTAATGTTTTATTATTTCTTTTTAGAAAACTACCTATAACTGTGCTTCAATGAAATAATTTACATAAACGTACCAAAACTGTGAGTAATACTTTCATTTGTTGAAGAAATAAAATTCAAAAAGGTTTGAATGTTCACAGAGTGTTCATTGGCGTGACATGCTTAACTACATCAAAAGAGTCACAGAAGAGTCTTCAGGGCACATCAGGGATGAGGAGAGAAGGCTTGAGTGATGGATTTTGTGTCAGCACACAGACCACTACATATGGTGATATTTTCAGTAAAATCCAGAACCAGTATCTGCCATAGAAAGGATGGGAGGATCCATAACCCAAACCACCATAGCCCCCAAGGCCATAGCTGGAGCCACGGCCACACCATAGCCAAGGCTCCTGAAGCCACCAAGACCATAGCCAAGGCCACCGTAGCAGTTGCGGTAGTAGCAGCTCATTGTGTCAGGGATGAGGATTGGGTTTGATGTTGAAGGTGAGTCTGAGAATGAAAGTCACCTTCAGCACTTGTACTTTTGAACTTTTCCAAGTGTGTGTGGCAGAAGTGTTACTCTCTTTGAAAGTCCACACTGTAAGAACAATAGTGCTATTTAGTCTTGGCATTCTTATTAAGTATGATCCAAAAATACAAGAAGACATTTTAATTTTAATTTTAATTTTCATACTGCAGAACCAAGCTTCTTGTTGAACATATAAAGTCATGAGTAGCTATGAATAGTAAAATACTAATTTCAAAGCGTTTGTTTCCACATGGTCTTCATTTACATGCTGCTAGCCAGGCTTCAAGCAGCCTGGACCTCTTCACATGTTAATGTAGTTTCATTTTGCCTCTGAAAATATTTACAATGAGATGTTGTATTCTTTCCCTGGATGAATCAAAATGTCATTAAATGATCTTCAGTGACTGAAATGAATTTGAGATCATGTTCATGCATGGTAGGCTGAGAGGTGCATGTCAGTGATGCAGCTCTTCTGTGCGGTTGCATCTGATGTGACCACCTTGTAGGCAGCTCATTTGTGAAGATGATTTTCATGTTTGTCATAATACATTTGAGCGGACTTCTTCTACTTCCTCCTCTTTGCAACTTATGGCAGACAATTGAATTATTTTGGTGAGTTCCTGCAAATTATTCCTTAAAAATAGATTTTTTTCTGAGCTTTTCCTCAAATTTACTTTCTAACCATGAAATAATTCCCTTCTTCTTGGCTGAGATCCTTTTTCAACAATTCTAGTCTATAAGCATAGAGTATAATGCCACTCTTTCATAAAATTAACAATACTTCAGGTGGCATAATTAATTTCTTATTATGGTGGAAATATTTTTGTACAAAACTGATTACTTGAACTTTTTAAAAGCATTTGGACAGTATGAACCAATTTTCGCACTTTGGAGTCCTAATATGTACCTTTTAAAAATAAAATACATATTTGTCTAATTTTAAAGTTTTTCCTTTTTCTGAGTAACAATCTAATATTTTAAGTGACTTGTATAGAGGAGTTCATATAAAGGTGTAATTTTACATTTAAAGTCACTGATATAGAGAGTGACAATTGTTAAAATTAAGGCAGCAAATAAAAATACTCACTTTAATACATTATTACATGAAAGGGATTATCATAAATTTTGTAAAAGGAAATGACAAATTAAAAAGTGACTGCTCTTTTCACACGAAATGTTATGCTATAATGTAAATAAATTTATATTTGATTTTAAAATAAATAAAGGCTCAAAATATAATAAACGTTCTAGGTAAAAAGTAAATTTATGATTTTAACTGATTTTTAAGAAATATTAAGAGTAATTAGCTATTATAAATGGTGCAATATCCTATAATGATTTGTTATTAAAATGTATGATTATTTCCATAAGGAAGTGTAGGAATTTTATTTAGTGACACACACAGAGAGAGAGAGAACTCCACAAAGGAGCAAGAAGTCATTTTACCCTCACAGCAAAATGCAGACAAATGTGTTCTCATGAGTCAAAACTGTATTTGAGCAGAGTGTAAATAAGGAAGAGTTGATGGTCAATAATGTAAAAACTTCACAACAGCAAACATTACTTTGAAAAATCTACCATTAAAATACACACTTCAGGGAAAATATGTATTCATAAAACTTCACTTTTCTGTTGTTGCTGACTAAAATGAAAACATAGAGTATAATGCATAGCCATTCTGATATCAAACCAATAAAATTTCAACTACGAACTCTTTCTTATGCATTTTATCATTTGTTATTCTATCTCTATCTATCTATCTATCTATCTATCTATCTATCTATCTATCTATCTGTATATGTTGGAGTTCCAGCAGAAATATAATGAGTACAAGGAAAAGCAATAATTATTTTAAGTTAATTAATGTGTACATATAGAGATTTAATCACATTATGTCATCATTATTTTTAACTAATATGTATCGCTTCAAATATTAAAAGCAAAGATCAAAACATCAAAACTTATGTGTAAGAGTGGATTCTTAATTCCGAGTGACTATTAATGGTGAATGATGAATATATAAATATCTTAATGTTATATAGCAATCTATTTATGATGCAATTTAGAATTTGAGGTAAGATATGTGTTTTATTTAGTGTAGCAGTGAAAAACTTAACTCTGTGCTCCAGTGTCATCCTTTGGTTTCTAATATGTATTTTTTTTCTCTCTTATAACAATACTCATGCTGTCATCAATTTGTGCTGAAGTTTTTGTAATTTGGTTAAATTCAGGTCTTTTTTCTTTTCTTTTCTTTTTTTTTTTTTTTTTTTTTTTTTTTTTCCTTTTTATCGGTACCGGGGATCAAACTCATGACTGCCTGCTTGCAAGGCAGGTGCTTATGTCACTGAGCTAAATCTCCAGCCCTAATTCAGGTCTTTTTTCAATTTTCATGTAAAATAAACTTCTAACAATACATGCCTACCTTTCTTTGAATCCTAGTTTCCCCATAACAAAGTAAAATGTACCTATTTTCTAAAATTCTGCTTCAGGAAAATGTTCTACATACAGAAATGTGGGTGCTATAGTGCAAAGAGTCTCCATAAAGCCTAATCCTAACCCTAAAAGAAATACGAAATCATGCCACATGTATTTCAGTTTCAGGTGTATATTGGCAGTTATTTCATTCTAAATTTTCTATTTGGTTTCTTTGTCAAGTTAAATACTTGTTATGTAAATAACTGTGGTGTGGCTTATTAAAAAGTCCTACTTATAACTTTGAATAAATAGAAGGTTATCATCTAAATCATTCCCTCATGTATTAAAACAATCAGTACAAACTGTTATCTGTGAATTTATCACAAAAGAAATAATCAGATTTACTTGTGATCCTTAAATATACTTATAATATCTGTGTTGCAGTAAAACTTAGAGCAAAATTTACATCATGGGTAACTAGGGATTCTCAGACCGATCCTGGATACATATCAATAACCAGTCTCAGATTCGAGAGCGGGACCCAAGAAAAGATCTACTATACCACATCCTTCAAAGTATACAGAAAAAATACCTGTACTATATTGAGAAAAAGTTCAAATTTAGCTTTAATTCAACTCTTATTGTTTTTAATGTTAAGCAAAACAGAAACAAAACTAAAAAATTCTATTTGTTAAAACAGTAACGATGAAGAATCACTGACTATGGAAAAAAAATTCTTCCCAGGTTTTTTACTTCATCTGAAAAGTAGAACTGGTTGGGTGCTCTGAAGGCCAGCAAGGGATAGAGGCCAAATCTAGAGACCCAAGTCATGGTTCCCTAAGAAGGCACACTATGGTGATGCATATATACACATGTTCGTGGTGGCACAAGTTCAAGGGCTACATCTTGTCAGGAATCTATGTGCTATTAACAGATAAATAGACAAAATTCCATACACATACACAATGTGTTACTAGACCATGTACAGAAAGACTTGAGTCATTTATAGTTAAATGAGTGCAGCTTGAGAAATCATAATGCTAAATAAGTAAGTCTCACAAAGGAGGTCAAAATTGACATATCTCATGTATGAATTAGTTCCCATGATGACTGTATGTATTAAATATCACAAATATACACTAATAAAGTAATTTTTAAAATGACAGTGACTAGTAAAAGATATAAGAACAGGGATTGGTCAACACCGTAAAGACAGTTTTATCTTGTGATGCTCTTCAAAGTTTTACTTAAATGTACTGTGAACTATTACTATTTCTAAAATAAGTTTGTCATAATAAAATGTTTCCATAAATTAGTTACCATGTAGATGAAGTATTAATATATCTGCAGTTTGTCTAAGTATACATTATTATCTAGACTTAAAACCAGATGGAATAACCCTTGAAGAAGTTAATAACTAAAAATTAATAAGATTAGTTTTTTATGAAGTTCTTTTGATCCACATGAAAACATGCATACTTACAAAATAAAAATGTGATATTCAATTCAAGCGTACATTGACTAATGATCAAGGGAGGCATAGCATATTTATCATTCTAAATTTTTATTATTTTTTAAAAAGATTTAAGTTCATGGGACAATTGTGTTTCAGTTAAGATATTACCCAGTTTAGTAAAACTGTGAGTAATATGTACATTTAGCTAGAGAAATAAAAATGCAATGAGGTTGAGATATTCACAAGGAGAGTTTATTGCAATAACATGCATAAAAATATCACAGCAACCATTAAGAAGAAATCTTCATGGCACATCAAGAGTGAGCAGGAAAGTATATGGGAACACAGGAATTAAGTCATTAGGTAAAGTTTTCTAATTTAAACAAAACTTGAAAATGTGTAGTTTGTATCTCAGTAATTTTTTTACAATAATACCATGGTGTATAAATGCTTCTGAAAATATGATTCCCAAACAGAACTGCTGAGCAGAATTTTGCATAGGGTGAGCAAACAGGGCTTTGCAGACAGGAGCACAAACGTGGTCATCTTCCCCAGAATCATGGAAAGAAGTTCATGAATTGAGATATCACTCCATGGTGTATCACTTTTACTCCTGTGTATTGAATGAAGTTATAGTTATTAGGGGTGTAGAAGACAAACTCAGAAGGGTTTCTAAGTAATTATGTGTGTGTATGTGTGTGTGTGTGTGTGTGTGTGTGTGTGTGTGTGCAAGTAGTACATACAAACATAACTGCACAAAATAATCTAAATTGGCAGTATGCTAACAAAGTAGTTTCAATTCAACATCACTGTGGCCGTGTAAACCCACAAGGCCATGAATCAAACTTTCCTTTACAGTGTATGAGATGTATCAATTGCTTTTTAAATTTTATATGAAACAGTAACTTTAAGTCATTAAACTTGAAAACAATTCATCTGGCATTCCTTAGCTTTATCATCACTCAAAAAAAAATCAGTTTGCACTACATTTTCAGAGCATATCTCCTCTTCCTTCTTATTCTAAATCTCAGAGGTTGAGACAGTATTTGTTTGTCAAGTTCCAGGGTTTCTGTTGCTGTATGTGATTTGACTTTCAATTTTCTTTAAAATGCTTTTTAAAATGTGCCACCACTCAAAAGAGGTATGACAAGGAAGAGGATAGAATACAATTGGGTAATTATTAAAATACAGTAAGATGCCAAAAACAAATTCTAATACTATATCCTTCACTTAGTAGCCTGTATCATTTATTATTATGTTACTGTGTCTATATGTGTGTTCAAAGATTAAGAAAATATGTAATAAGTGATTAAGAAAGTCTCAAAATTATCTCAATTTAGTCATTCATTATACACATGTAATGACATATGACATTATAATTCATCAATATTTATAGCTATTATGTTTCATTTTAAGCTATTAAAAGCAAAATAAAAACTAATGGAAAATGTATAGTTTCTAATATTCTGAGTAGCTTCTGATGGTAAATTGCTCAACATGAAAAGCAAAATGAAAATCTTTCCATGAACGAAGTTGTTAATTGAGGTAACATACAAGTTCTATTGAGTATAAAAATGCAGTCTTAATCTATGCTACACAATCATCTTTGGCTTGAAAATATGTTTTCTTTTACTTTCCCAAAGTCATGTACATGCTGCCTGTTTTTGGGGGGATACTTTTTTATAATGTGTTTAACTTCTAAATGTTTTAAACTTTCATAAGAAGTATTCTTCTATTTCACACACACACACACACACACACACACACACACACACACACATATGTATATATGTTCGTTGAATCTGTGTGTCCTTTAGGCAAAGTTAACCTTAGCTGTTTCCTAAATTCTGCTTAATGGAAAATTCTGCGTACTGAAATGTAGGTGCTAATATAATTTCCTCTACAAATTATACATTAATTATAAAGAAATATGAAGTCAATGTTGAATGCACTTTAAAACAATTTTAGACATATTTTTGAAGAAATCTTTATCTCATGTTAAACTCTCCATTTGGGGCATTTTGTCAAGTGTAATTTGTTTGTATGTAAATAACTCTTACATGATTTACTATTCTAGTTTGAATAAGAAGGTCATCATTAATACAGAATATTTTATTATAGAAGGAAATATTCCTGTTTTCTATTTCATATGGAAAAGATTGCAAGGAGAGTGAATATATATTTACCCTGACAATGTTTTTGAGTATTTGGGATATATGGTATATATTACGGCAAAGGAAAAATACATAAAAGCTATAAATTGCCACTCAATCTTAGAAAGATACTTGTGGTCTTAAAATGGGCTTGTCTCAGATGTCTTTGATTTTCTGTATAGCTTAGCACTCAGGTGCAGGGATAGGGATAAAGGAACCATTTGAGGAGAAAGAGAGGAATACAGAAAAAGAGGTAGTCACCTACGTTTCAAAAACAGCTCAGAAGTGTTAAAGATTTCATGATGTAAGTTCACTCATCCAAAAGTCTGATAAAGGCTGGATGTACCATGTTGAAAACATTATTATCAATGAATAGTTGTCCTGGGCTTTTTGGACAGATTATTGTTGTGGAAAAATGAAGAAATTTTAAGTTGGGCTGGGGATACGCTGAGTTTAACCATAAGAAACTGTAGGGCTCGTAAAGGAGAAGCAATTTTAAATTTCATAGAAGGCACATGACTGTATTGCTTCACTGTATTTGATTTGGAATGCACACATACGTGGAGATTTGTTTCTAGTGGAGACCATGCTGTGCTATCCTCATTATCCACTGTAGCTTTACCCAACTAGTTCAGATTCACTTATCAGTGAAAATGAAGTCTAATCATTTCTGTTATAATTTGGCACATTGATTTATCACTCTTAAGCTTCATACTATATATGTCTCAGGAAGCACATTAATTGTTACATTTTCAAACAACTGTATTATACAAACATTTAAGTAAATATAAACATAGTGCAGTACAGGAAACATAAAAAATACGATCTTCTGAAATTACTAGCTCTAAACAAGTATGCTTTTTCCATATCTATGATCTCCTCCTTATAAATAATTGCAAAATCTTTATACATCTTTGCAAGAATATAGTTTTATCTGTAAGAACTGTTATATAATTATATTGAGTAGGAATGGTAATAGTAGACATGCTTGTCTTTTTCTGGTTTTAGAATGAAATAATTCAGCTTTTGTACATTTAGTGAGATGTTGGCTGTTGGTTTGTGATAGATGCCTTTTAGCAAATTGAGATAAAGACCATCTATTCCGATTTTCTGTATGATTTTTATCATGAATGAGTATTGGACTTTATGAAAAGCTTCTGCATCTATTGAGATGATCATGTGATTTTTGTCTTTGGTTCTGTTGATGTGCTGCATTATGTTTATTGATTGTGTATATTGAACCTTTGCTACATTTCTTGGATTAATCCCAATTGGTCATGGTCCATAAGTGTGATGATTTGCTGCATTCACTTTGTTAGTATTTTATTGAGGATTTTTGCATCAAAGTTTATTAGAAAGATTATCCCATAATTTTCTTTTTGGTTAAGTCTTTCTCTGGTTTTGATATCAGGGTAATACTTGCCTCCACGGAATTTAGATAAAAGAAAGAAATAAAAGGAATAAGAATAGGAAAGGGAGAAGTTAAATTATAATTATTCATAAATGATATGATACTCTGTGTAGAAGACCCCAAAACCCCACCAAAAGACTTCCTGATTTAGAAAATTCAGTAACATAGCTGGTAGCAAAGTGAAGTCTCACAAATCAATAGTCCTCCGGTGCACAACACAACAGCAAACTCACTGAGAGAGAAATTAGGAAAACTACAGCCTTCACTATAGCATCCAAAAAATCAAATACTTAGGAATCAATCTAACAAAGGAAGTAAAAGATCCATACATTGAAAATTACAGCACTCTGAAAAAGGCAATAGAAGACATCAAACATGGAAAGATATTCCTTGCTCATTGTTACGGTTTGTGTTTGGATGTTTCCTCCCAGCCTCATGCAGAAATGGAGGGTAGGCCATTCAAAGGTGGCTGATTCAGGCATTTGTGCTTGGTCAGCTCTCTAGCACTGGGATTGGTGGAATGAGTGCTGTGCCCTCCAGGGGATGGGGAGCTGACATGCCACATAACGGAGTGAAAAGGGGATGCTTTTCTCTTTTTGCCTTTTCTGCCTTTGGTGTCTGCCATAGCTGCTACATGAATGGTTGCCCCTTAGCCATGCCACCTTACCTTAGAGCCAGCTGACTATGAAGTGAAACCTCATGCAGGCTAAATAAACACTTCCTTCCTTCATTTTGGGCATCAAATATTTTTTTCTCACCAATGAGAAACAATAACCAAGACATTCATGGATTTGAGGAACCAACATAATGAAAATGACCATACTCTCAAAGCTGTTACACAGGGTTAAGGCCACTCTGATCAAAATATCATTAAATATCTCACAGATCTACAAAAACATCCCTAAAATTAATCTGGAACCAGAAGAAATCTAGAAGAGTAAAGACAATCCTGTGCAACAAAATCAAAGGAGGAGGCATCCATAACTTGAAATTATACTACAAAGCTGTTGTCATAAAATCATCATAGTGCTGTCAAAAATCAGACCTGAGATTTGTGAACAATTTAAAAATAGAAAAATAGCCACAACACAATCAGCCACCTTATCTTTGACCAAAGGGCAAATATATACATTGGAAGAAAGAAAGCCTCTTTAATAAATGGTGCTGGGAAAATTGGCTTCCTGCCTGTCAAAGGCTAAAACTAGACCCATATCTATCACCATGCACTAAACTAAAGTGAAAATGGATAAAATATCTAAATTTCAAAACAGAAACACTAAATATACTGGAAGAAAAACTAGATAGAAATCTTGAAGTCATAAGGACAGGCAGAAATTTCATGATCAAAACCCAAACTGCATGAGAAGTACTTCAAAAAATAAATAAGTGGGATTTCATCTTACTAAAAAGTTTTTGTACATCAAAAGAAATCACCAACAAAGTGAAAAGACAACCCACAGAGTGGAAAAAAATTGAGCTAACTATCCCTCAGATAAAGAACTTCTATCTAGAACATACATGGAATTGAAAAAAATGAGGTTCCCAAGATTCAAAGACCCAATCCAAAAATGACATGTAAACTGAATATGCCCTTCTCAAATGAACAAATACTTAATACAAGCAAATACTGATGGGAAACATTTTTCAAATGTTCAAATATTGAACATTTGAAGCAATGTTCAATAGCAATGGGCATTTAAGAGATGAAAATTCAAATAACACAGGTTTTGGATCTCACCCAGAAAGAATGGCTATCATTCAGAAGTCAAGTAGCTGGGGATTTAGCTCAGCATTCCAGTGCTTGCCTGGTAAGTGTGATATTGTGAGTTTGATTCCTGTGAAAGAAAGAAAGAAAGAGAGAGAGAGAGAGAGAGAGAGAGAGAGAGAGAGAAAGAAAGAAAGAAAGAAAGAAAGAAAGAAAGAAAGAAAGAAAGAAAGGTCATGTACCAAGAAACGCTAGAGCGAATGTGGGGGAAAAGGAACATTTGTCCACTGTGAGTGAGAATGTAGGCTGGTGGAAATCAATGTGGATATTCCCCAAAAAACTAGGATTGGAGGTCTCAATTCACCCAGCTATTCCTCTTCTGGGTATTTTCCCAGGAGAATTAAAAATATCATACCACAGAGATATATGTGCACCAGTGTTAGTAGCAGCAAAATTTCTAATAGTTAAATCTTGACAACAACCCAAATGCTCATCAGTCAAGGAATAGATTAAAAAAACGTGACATTTTTATAAAATGAGGTACTACCCAGCTATAAAAAGATAAACTCAAGGATTTTATGGGTAAATGAGTGCAACTCAGGAGCATACTCCTAAGTGAAGTAAATCAAAATCTCATGTCTAAGCAAAACATTTTCTCCTTAGTATAAGAAGCTGAAGAGTAAATAAGATTCAAAATGCACAAGAGTTATTGTGAAAGGGGAAGAAACTGCTCGAAAAGAAAAAAACAACTGGAATGGGGGAAGGAGAAAAGTAGGAAGGGAAAAGGTAAACAATATACATATATACATATATATATATATATATATATATATATATATATTTGCACATATGGTACATAGAATACATATATATATATATATCATAGTACATAGTACATACATAGTATACATATTATATATATAATAGATAAAATAATTATACTATTATATTAGTTCATTGAAAAGAATGGTTTGTGCTTATACTATTTGACGAGTTTTTCATTTCTGCATCTTGTAATCTGAGCAAATATTTCAGATTACAATATGTAATGAGTTAACATTTGTTAGTCTCCTATTATCTTGTTTTGAAATTGTGTAACAGTTTTTATTGTTTTTTTCCTTAAAACAGAAAAGAATTGTTATATAAATCTCTGAATGATAAGGACAATGAAGTTTATCTTTTATATTTCATTTGTGGCTAGTTGACAAGCTGAAAGTCTCATTGGACTCAGTATGATTCAGCTCTCACAGAGCTCTGAATTTCACAAAAGCATCAGTAGAAATGGAAATATCACCCTAGAGACATTTTTCTCTTATACAGAGTTTTGAAAGTACCTATCAGAATCACTAGAGACATGGGGCTCACCCAGTTTTTTGAAGATGATATAATCTATTATTTTTATGTGGAACCAAAAGTTGAAGGCTAAAATCCACAGAAAGTAAACTTAGGCAAAACTCAATGACTCATCTGTGGGATAAAGTTCTCATCACAGAAGGTGTAGAATGAACCAATGTTTAGCCAGATTTAGGGGAAAACTTGGAGTTAAATTGTAACTTGACTATATTATGAAAGGTCCAGACTTAAAACCTGTTGTGATGATGTGATAAATAAGAATACTAAATGTAATGATTTCTCAGGCTCCATTTATTTTAGAGAGAAAACAAAGGATATTAAACAATAAGTTTATCCACATTTGAACTGTATATGGAAGAAGATAATACTAAAATACTCAGAATAATGAAGTACATGTCAAGGAAACTTCTCTCCCGCTGAGATCAGAAAGTAGTAATATCTATCAAATAAAATATTGAGAAAATTCCTCTCCTAATACTGAGAGCTCTGCTAACTTCATATACTAAAAAGAAGAGGTATTCTGCCATATCATGACAGAGGTCATGATCATATAAAAATGTGTGAATTTATTCACTTCTCTTGTATTTCATATAAAAAGAATGCATCCATTAAAAAGAACAAAATAATCACAGGGCTTCATGGTTTAGCTAATCATGAAAATCGAACAAGAATTTGAAGGAAGTATTTTTGGAAGGTAAAACTATTAAGGTTTTGAAAAATATAAGCAAAATATCTTGTATTATGAAACAGTCTAAAAAACCAAATTTTCTTGTTAATGTTCACTAGAATTTTTATTGAAATTTAAGTCCAGAAATACTTTAGAAGAGAAATAAAATGAGTTGTAATTCATTTTATAGAGAAGATGATTATATTAACTAGCGTATTAATAATGCATGATATGTGTGTCTACTGATTCAAAACCTCCAACTGTACCATAACTTCTTTGAAGAATAGAAGTGTTGTTAGGGGCCATGAGCCACTCCCCAAAGATGGCACCCGCTTCCTGCTTCCTGGTTCTTGTTGGCCCGTGTTGCCGCGTAATTAACCCGCCAAGAGTGATCATCTGCCTAGCAACAGTCGGTTGTGACCAATTGCTATCCGAGTTCCTGCTATGCTGTGATTGGCTGCTTCTCGCTATATAAACTCATGTATCTCCTCCCAGAGGGAGAGGAAGAAGAAGGCTTGAGGGCGGCGGACTTTGTTAGGTCCGGCTGAGCTGTACGCAATAAAACTTTGAGAACCGACCCCATTATCGTCTCGCCTCTATCACTCACGGCTCTGGTCAACTGGTGGCCCGTACGGGGACCCTGCATATCCTCTGGCCAAGGTGTGCAGTGAACACGAGTGACGGCGAGACCTCGGTTCAACGACATCCGAAGACCGACAGAGCCTCTTCTCGACGCCCCAGGTCGGTTACGAACGATACAGCTGAGGTTTCCTAGGACAGGTGAGTACCGGGTCACCTGGGTTGGGTGAACGCACCTAACACACTCCCGAGCGCCACATTCGCTGGCGCCGCTCTCTTCCCTTTTACGTTTCTTTGCTTTACTTTCGCTTCGCTGATATGGGTAACGCTGCACACAAACCTCTCGCTGACTCTTTGGGAGTTCTGCTTCGCTCTCGGGGAGTTTAGGGGCCCATTAGATCCGATGGTTATACCCTTATGGGAAATGATCAGGGCATGCCTGACTGATGAAGATGCTCCTGGGCTCCATTCAGCCCGACAAGTTTTTGATAAAGCCCGCTCCGAATGCTCTGAAGAGCCCGGAGTTACGGCCGACTTTGGGCCTCAAGAGGGCCCTAGAGATACCAACTTAGAGTCTGATAGTTCTGAGGAAGAAGTGGTTTTCGAATGTGACCCACCAGCTCAGACAGGGGAGAATCTAAGGGCCCAGGAAGACAAAAAGGGGAACTGGACACCTCCCTGCCCAGGATACTCTGACTTGCGGAGGGAACTCAGGTCCTTCCGGCCTTGTACAACCTCGTAGCCTGCGGTTGCCCCCTTCCGGGCACCGCACTCTGTTGCACCACCTTGGCCGGAGGAGGAGTTACTCCCCGGGCTGCCACCTCCACCCGTGGCCCATAGAGGGCATCCACAACCCTCGGCACCGCCCTGGCCAGAAGGGGAGTTACTTCCTGGGTTACCTCCCATGTCTACATGGGGAGGGAGGACATTCCTTCCATCAGAGGGTGTGGTCGCGGCTCCCCTTCGAGTGTTCTGGCCTCCATGCCTTTCCGGTACAAATAGGAGGCAAAGGGGGAGGAGGGTACTACGAACCCCTGGAGATCAAACAGCTGAAAGCCATTAAAGATGCAGTCTCGGCCTATGGGCCTAGTGCACCCTTTACCATGGCCCTCCATAGATCTTCAATACTGGCTATTGTGACAGTCAGGTGTTTGGGGGAGCCGGACTGTTTACTGGACACCAAATTTGCAACCCGCTAAAGGCTTGTCTTGATCTTAGACCGTTTCTTACACTTAATGGTTCGCTCTCTAACACCTCCACCTCTAGCTCGGAAACTAATTCCTCCATGTCTCTTCACAACTATGTTTGTCTAGACCCCCCCCCTTTTCTGTTTCTTGTGTCTTTTGAGGTCAGGACACGCGGTTTTACAGGCTTGGACCACTAACCAAATTGCCCTAACCATGGATACCGTCAACAACCTCGCCAATCAGACCGCTGCTACGTTGAGACGTCAGCAGTCCCTCATTGAACTAAATTAACAGGCAATTCAACAGATCCAAAGAGAGATCGAGGAAATTGGACATGAGATAGACACCCTCTGGAACATCGCAGGCCAGCTCTGCGATCAACGATGGATCCTGCGTCACGTTTGTGTGACTCTGGCTCATGCTAATATCACAGCCCAAACAAAACAGGTTTCTGACTGGTTAAAACAGACTTATCTAAACTCACACCCATCACTTTTGATCTGTCAGTTCTAAAAGATGCATGGGATTATGTAACTTCCTGGTTTTCCTGGCCCAATCTCACCACCTGGGCCATTATTGCTGTGTTGGTTCTGGTGGGCCTGGTGGTCATTAAGTGCTTATTTGACTGTTTGCTTCAGACGCAGCAACAGGTTAGGCTTACAGCACTGGCTGCTATGCAGATGACTGAGCCAGGTCTAACAGGAGGACAGGTGGCGGCCTATCTGCTGCGCATTGCAGAACACCAGATATAGTTTGGCCGGATATTTCCGAGGGTCCTCAATATCCTTTATGCCCTGGGAGATCAGGAAAGGGATGATGTGGCGATGGGATGCGAGACCAAGGGTACTGCAGTGTCATCCACCCAGGCAAGGCCATCGGGGATGACAGGAATGTATGTCTATATGCATCCAGGTTCCGTTCCGATGTATGCCTGGCCCTGCGAAAAAGGAACAACTCATTTCAGCATGGTCCTGGCGCAAGGATATGCATATAACGAAATGATGCACAGCAGGGTATAGTCCTCTACATTCTCCCTTGCCTTACTGCCCTGTTTGGCCGGCACCCCAGCAATGGGCCCGCCTGACTCCCCTCCCGATGCTCGGTCAGGAGTAGAAGAGGACCCTCGTGATTTATCTTTCAAATTAATAAAAAAGGGGGAGATGTTAGGGGCCATGAGCCGCTCCCCAAAGATGGCACCCGCTTCCTGCTTCCTGGTTCTTGTTGGCCCGTGTTGCCACGTAATTAACCCGCCAAGAGTGATCATCTGCCTAGCAACAGTCGGTTGTGACCAATTGCTATCCGAGTTCCTGCTATGCTGTGATTGGCTGCTTCTCGCTATATAAACTCATGTATCTCCTCCCAGAGGGAGAGGAAGAAGGCTTGAGGGCGGCGGACCTTGTTAGGTCCGGCTGAGCTGTACGCAATAAAACTTTGAGAACCGACCCCATTATCATCTCGCCTCTATCACTCACGGCTCCGGTCAAAGTGTTACATGCAGAAAATAAAATAAAAATTCTAAATTTCAAAACAGTGATCATGTTTTTTAGCAATCTTCAGATGACCATTGTCTGCCATAGAAATATGGACAGAACTAATGTCTCCAAGTATCCTCCAAGGCCATAGCTGGAATCAGACCCATAGTCTAGGCCACCAAGGTCAACATAGTGGTTGTCATAGTAGTAGGACATTGTGTTAGGACTGCAGATGCTGTTTGATGTTGAAGGTCCATTTCTGAGAATGAATGTTACCACCTTCACCTAGAATTTTATATATTCTCAATGTGGCTATGGCAAATCACAATAAAGGAGCGTGCTTCTCTTTGAATCTCTATTTTTGGACAAGTGCAGTGCGCTTACATATGCTTTACTTCTGAAGCATACCTGTAGAGCATAAATGTTCGAAATGTTTCCTTTAACTTCAGTTTCAAGTTCTCAGGACTAATTTTTGTAGCAAATGGCTTGGTTCTGTCTTTAGTTCTAATGTGTATACATATTTTACATCCAAATCTTAATAGTTCAGTTACTTATTTCCTAGATAATGATGTCAGTTGTTGCCAAATTTTATCTTCCTCGTTTTGTCTGTCTCATTAAATACATTATTTTCCTCTACTCTGATACAAAACATTTGTGCAGTAATCATAATGAGGGAGACTGAATGGGCTGTGTTACTTTGAAAGTGTGCGAATGTACTGAATCATAAAATTTGAAAAACTGTTTGTCTTTTCTTTTTGTTTTATATTTTTGATTACCTTCTAAGAAGCTTGATATGGGCAATCGATAGTCACACCATTAAAATATAACTCAAGTTTACTATTCATTCTTTCCACTAAAAGGTTACCTAAAATTTCCTTTCTACAGGAGTAAATAGTCTCAAAGTGTTTCATAACATTGCAATTGCTTTTGTCACGTTAAGCTTTTGCTTAGATTTTACTCATCCTGAAACAGCTGCTTCCTCTTTTCCCTATAATTTTCTTCAGTACGTTTTCTTTTGATCTCTACAACTTTACCATGCTTACACATTTAACTCTGGGCCCTTGAAACGCAAGAGTTTAATTTGATAATTTGTTAATTATAAACTATTAGAGGTATAGATTTGATCTTCACAATTCTGAAGATTAGTGTCTTATAATAATACACAGAGTGAATCTGTGTTAATTTTAATTTTTATTTTCTTAAAAAACCAATAATAATGTTTACTATTTTACAGAAAAAAATAATTTGTATGTACATGAAGAACTATATCAGATTTCAAAGGTCAAAAACAAAGATTATGAACAGTTGATTTTCAAACAAGAAACTTTAATTCTTCTTATGTGAAAATATTATCATACATATTTGTCCTTGAGATCGTTTATAAAAATATGTAAGGAATCACACCAACAAAAAAGCTCACTGTTTCATTTAATTTAAAAATTGTGTGTTTGACTATGCAGATATGCATAACCTTTTATTTAAATACTGTTCAGAAATTTACAAAAGAACAGAAGGAGAAGTTATTATAGTGATTTTTAAGAATAGAGCAGAGATGGTATTTTAATGAGGGGTTAATTGTCTCACAAAAAGCCTTGAAAAAATTTAAAATGTAGAAATATGGGGAAAAATTCAATAAGTTGAAAAGATGAAAGGATGTTAATAAAATTTTTTCTATATATTAGAAATGAAAGTAGAGTATATCTCACTTCGTAAACACTGCGTTTAGAAATCAGAGTGGTAAATGTGTAAGTTAGAACCAAGTTAAATACTGAATTGTTTTCTAGATTTTACCAGGACATTAAAAACAATAAAATGATATTTAAGACAACTTTTTGTGGTAAATGTAGGTTATATGGAAAGTTGTCAAAGCTAGAGGACTAACTGAAAGGCTTTTATACAGTAAAAACTGATATTAAGTAGCAATACAAAGAGATACCAGTTTCATCATGAAAAGTCAATAGAGTTTGCATGCATTTTATGGATAAATAGGAAAATTAAAGATGTCTAGATTTTTTTCTGTTTTAATTCCTGCTTAAAGATAGTGTTTGAAATCAATGTAGCTTAGTTTGATATTTAAAAAGCCCTAAGACTTCTCTTTGCTTAGTTTTATGGTTTATAAGAACATATATGGCTTAAAACATCTATTTGAATGAAAACTGGATTTAACAAAATTAGATTTTCATTGTAGGAAGATTCAATAGAAAAAAATACTGATTTCCCTAAAGTTAGTTCTAGAGTGTCATTTTGATTCTCAAATTAAAATGTTCTTAACAATGAAACAAAGGTCTCTCTTTCATATGCATCCTGGTAATTGTAACAATTAGAAAATATCATTTAAAATTATGTAAGAACCACAAATAAGTAAGCATTACAAAATACATTCCTTTGACAGACAAACTTTATTACTTTCAATTTAAGTCTATGCCAACTTTTATTTTTTGATTATTTTAGGAACTGTTTTCCTTTCGTCCCGAACACAAGGGAGCACCTTGCATTGCTTTTTATCACTTATATTATTGACCAACTGACATCTAAAATGATGTTTCTGTTCAAATTGTGTCCTTCCAGCCAGTGCACCAGACCTGGACACATGATCTGAGGTGATTGTCCCATGCTGTGTGTTAGTTTCATAGCAGCAATATGTCAAAATTAACTTAAGATCTAGTTGTTTTTTGAAGGTAACATTTCTTTTTCTTTCTCCAAGCAAAGGATATCAAGTAACCATTCCGTTGTACTTTTCAACCAATTATGTTAAACTTTTTCTTTGCAAGTTGTTCTGTAATACCTGTACTGTGAGCAGTTTTCTCTCAAAAAAGCAGAAATATTGAGTTTGTTTTAATGTCTAATTGTTAAACTTTTAAAGCATGTAGAGCAATAAAAAGAGGTATAATAGATCCTTATCACTTGTTTTGAACATTGTCAACTGATAATAAATTATATTTCTTATACATTGCTACCCATTTGGTCCCCACAGTATTGTTTTAAAGCAAGTCCCTGATAACACTTCACTGCATCTCTAATTTATTTCTATAAATTTTCTATAAATTTATAGTATTTTCTATAGTATTATATATAGCATTAGATATAGTATAGGATAGTATTTTCTATAAATAATAATATTTATAATTACTATTTCATTGTATTTAAAAGCTGAGTACTTTTTGGAAATATCAATTCTGGTTGAATGGCTATATCATCCATATTTTTACCAAGTAGATAAGAGAACATGTTGAACTGATTGCAGGGCAAAATCAGTAGTTGCTTCTAGAAAAATTGAAACACACTAACCACAGGCAGAACCAGTGAAAAGTCCCTGCCAAATTATCTTTAATAACAGCATAGTCAATAATAAATTATCCATAATATAGCTATTGCTTTGTCGATAAGTTTGTATATCAGTTTTGATATATTTATATAAAATATCCATTGATGTTAATATTATTATATCTGTTAATACAATGACATACACCAGTTTATACTGATAATCATTTTCATTCTTGAACACAGTGTCCCAGTCGCTTGTGGGAATTATGTAAGGATCATCAAGGTCCATTTAATTTCCCTATTTAAAGCACAGTTGTAAGGTTGTGTCCAGATGCTCCCTGACAAAGCCTCATGCAGCTTTAGCTGAATCTACAGTTTGTCATTGATTCATGGTTCAATGCTGGGATTAAAGGTGCTGGGATTAAGGGTGGATGACTGCTGGATCAGCGCACTGATTGGACTGGTACCTCCCTAATCCCAGCTGTCTGGATTAGATGAAAGGGACAAAAAGAGACTTGTCATTTCTTATATTGCTTTTTCTGTCTTCTCCCACCATGTATGGTTGCCCCTGTGCCATATACCACCTGGCCTTGAAGCTAGCCAATTATGGACTAAATCCTCCCCAAACTATGAGTTAAATAAATCTTTCCTCCTTTTAACTTTGGGCATTATTTTGTCTCAGCAATGAGAAAAGTAACTACGATGATAGTTATATTAGAGAGTATATCGAGTAATATTGAAAGATGAAAATTTGAGGTTTAGAAAGCCAAAAATAGGTGGAAGTCAAGGATCAGTGTGATGTTTTACTTAAGAGATAAAACTCACGTAAAATCTTGTGAATGAGAAATATCATACTTCAATTGATTGGAGAAAACTATACAAGCATTACTTTAAGTCAAATTCCAGTTATGTAGGTAAAGATAAAGTCTTAAAAATCAAGTGAAGAAGGTAAGATGCTTAAAATAATCAGGAAGCATGCTTAAAATAATCAAGAAGCTGTGAATAGAAATTAAAACATAGAGGCAGGCCAGGTAGATAGGTAGCAGGGCATTTGTCTAGAATATATGAGACCCCAGGTTCAATCTTCAGCTAAACAAAAATAAAAACATCTGTTACAGGGGCAGGAGTTGAGACAGATGATCAAGCCTCTGTCTTTGCCTTTCACTTTAGAATCACAGTGACACAGGTTCACCTTGGGGGCTGTGGTCACCTGCTTCTCAAGAAGCTCAGGAAATGGCGGCTGTAGGTCTGAAGACAGAGGCTCCCCTATGAATAACACACGGTGGGCTGTTAAAATTAGGACAAAAATTTGATTACCGAATTTAAAATTTGGGTGGGCCTGTGTTTTTCAGTTTGACAAAAACAAAGGAGCACAATTTTTAAAATAAGACATATCTGCTAATGTTTTCTAAGCGTTCTTTTAAAGATTGAAATAGATGTTTCTCAATGGGGTATGATGCACAAATTCAGCATCATAGATAAAATGTCACTAAGATGCACAAAAATACAACAAAGATTCAGATTGTATGAACAAGTATTTTTTATGTAATATGCTCTTAAATACCACAGAAGAGGGAAAGAAGCTACAAGCCAGTAATGGAGCCGGAATAAGATTACCAGTTTATAATCTGATCAAAGAAATAGATGTGTGCAGATGCAGAGATGTGTCTTGGATCTCTTTGTTGTTGGCTAAGGAAAACTCTCAGATATATCACAGATTGTAGTGAAGAAATCAGAGAAGATTTTGATGAAGATAACAGAAAAGCTTTGAATTTATATTCAACGTATAATATATTCAGATGACTGGAAGTAGTCATAGTCCGTAAGGCTATAATTGGAACCACAGCTGTAGCCAACAGAAGCCACCAATGCCTTAGGTAAGGCCACAGTTGTAGGTGCCAGAGTCATAGCTCATGGTGTCAGAGTTTGAGGACCACTGATGTTGATGCTGAGTCTCCTGAAGATGAATGTCACTACATGCATCTGTACATTATATTCCCCAACTAAGCATCTGAAAAGGCCTTGTACAAGCTCTGCTCCCTTTGAGAATGCATCTCCAGTGATAGTACTATGAGGCATGCCTTTCTATTTAAGTGTCATTTGCAAGATGGTTAAACAATCATTTGTCAAAAATTTTATAAAATCACCCTTAGTGTTCAATGATTATCTGCCTATATTGGTAAACAATATTTACAACTGTTTCTGTGTTTATAGTGTGAATATAAAGTTATACTGCATCAGATAATAGATTTTGACAGTTCCTAAACTTTTGGTTATTTTTAAGTAACATGCTTTTACTTTTCCTTGTAAAGTAGTGTTATATATGTTTATATATATGATTCATTCAACTTTACCTTTACATAGCTAAAGCATACTAATCAATAAATAATCATGGATGGGAATTTAAATACAAAGGCAGAATATATTCAGAAAAATTAAACAAATGTTCTTGCATTTTAGTGTACATTCTGCTTCTAAGGTATTCCCTACAGTCTCTTACATGAAACATCTCTTCCGGTGGATACATAATTTCTTCAAGCTGTTACTACATTTCCAAGTTAAAATTCCTGACATAGTTTCTGATTATCATGATCTGCAGACACTGTTTTGCATGAGATTTGCAAAGCGGAAGTAGGCACGAGATGGGTTATTCCAGTCCCAAGGGCTTGCTGCGGCTCTCAAGGGTTGATTCTTCTTGCCAGCTTCCCTTGCCCAGGCACCTGCCTTGATAGGCAAATAGCTTGGTAGGTGAACAGCTTTTCTAGGCGTTTCCTTTTAGTTTCTGTCTCTTGACAGATTACAGACTGAAGGACAGCATCCCCTGCAACTTATCACAGATCCTAGACAAAACCTTAGATTTACACAAAGAAATGGAAAGTGCTTTCAATACGGTACTTGGTGGTGAAATTACATGTGTTTCACCTTAAACTGACTATCTATAACTGTTTTCTCAAAGGAAAATATTTTTCCAATGTATTGTGCATCTTTTACATACATTTAAAATATTTGACAATATCACAGTGGGTGGGAGAGAGGAATTGGAGGTATACTTTTATAAACTGCAGACAGTAGAGTTGGCTAAGAGCTAATTTTAGAAATGCATTAATAATTTACTGTCAATGGAAAATAATCTAAAAACTTATAATTAGTTTGAAGATAAAATAGACAGAATATTGATAGTGCTAGCTATTTAAAAAAGAGAAAGTTCCATCAAGATCACTTATCCAAGTATATCAATAGTATTAAATTTGAGTATTCTACAACTGTTATTTACAAAAATGGCATTATTATTCCAGATTTTAAGAATTTGTATTATTCCATTTTTAAGAAATTTACATACTTTTTAGTTAAATAAAAAGGCATATTTTTATATAAATCGAAAGGCACATTTCAGTTAAACTTAAAATGGAGGTAAAAGATGTGAAATGTAAATTTTGGCCAAGAAAAAGCTGAAGCAGCTCTTTTGCAACGTAAGAACTGGCTTAAAGTTCATGGAGTATTATTATAAAGAATAAGCAATAGCAGTGAATATTGGAAAAAGTAGTGAATTTTAATTTCAAGAAATTGTAACAATTCTAAGTGTGCAATTCCCTAATAATTGAATAAAACAAAAACATTATAGAACTTGAAAAAGAAATAATCTCATGATTTTGATTATAGATTTCGGCAATCTACTCTGAACAAATAATTATCGGAAAAATTAAAGAATTTGAAAGTGGTGTTCCAGGCTCTGGCTTAATTGGCATTTAGAAAACATTTCATCCAACAACAGTGGGGTTGTGTTAGTTTGTGTGTGTGTGTGTGTGGTTTTTTTTTTTTTGTTTGTTTTGTTTTTGTTTTTGAGTACTGAGGCTTGAGCTGAGAACCTTTGCACTAAGCATCATACCTAAACCTTGTTTCATTTTTTAAATTTTGGTTTATTTTTTGAAAGCAAATCTTGTTAGGTTGTTATGGGCCCAGTTGGATAATGAACTTCCAATATATGTTTTCAGTCCTTTAGAGTATTGGGATTACAGCTCCGCACAACCATACCTGACTTAACTTCAACTGTGTAAGGAGCATTTATTAAGATATACTACATTCTTGACCATAAAAATATCTCACCAAACAGAATAGAATAGAAAGCATCAAAATATGTTCTTAAATCAAACTGAAGTGATTTTAAACATTATTATAGAATGAATATTTGAAAATGACCCAGTGGTTGAAAATTTAGTCACATAAATCTAAATAACAAAGGATTCAAATAATAATTATAAAATGAAATGAAAATATTAGAAATCAATTTGTTTAAAATATGAGAATTATGTTTATAGAGACATTTGTAGCAATAAATACTTATACAAAATTAAAGAATGCTTCACATTGTAATCTAAGTTTTCAGTAAACATTAAAAAAACGTTGAATTAAATCATATAACACTCCCAAAAATTAGCAGAGAAAGAGCAAAATAAATTAAAACCTATTGCTTTGAGAAGATTCATAAAACGGACTGGCTAATCACCTCATATACCTAGAAAAAAAAAGAATTGAAAACAAATTATTCGAGGTTAACCAGAAAGCTTTATTATAGACTATACAAAAATTTAAAGAATTATAAATGCATCTGACCAACTAACTGTACATTCTTAAATGCCCATTTTTGAAAGACACAAGCTAGCATAAGTCACTAAAGATGAAATAGGTAGCTCAAAAGTAGTGCATGCTAAAGTTTTTAGCTTTGAAAAACAAAGCTCACGGCTTAGACTGTAGATATATCCTACAGAGATAAAAAAACTTCACAGTCTGTCTCAGAGAATAAACAAGAAACACATCTTGTTAAGACATTTTCTTAATATTTTATTTTAAAGAGAATAAAACAAAAGAGAGCAGAACAAAGGAAGTCAGAACAGAACAACGCAAGCAACACAGCACTTCACAACCAGACAACAGGAAATCTTTATTGGGACTGCACTGAATCTGTATAACAGTTTTGGGAGAATGGCCATTTTCACAATATTTATTCTTCCTATCCATGACCAAGGGATGTCTTTCCACTTTCTGAGATTGTCTTCAATTTCTTTTTTCAATGTATTATAATTTTCCCTGTAGAGGTCTTTCACTTCTTTTGTGAGAGTAATTCCTAAATATTTCATTTTTTTGGTTGCTAGTGTGAAGGGTATGACTTCTCTTATTTCTCTGTCAGCGATTTTGTTGTCAGTAAAAGAAATGCTACTGATTTTTGAGTATTGATTTTGTATCCAACTACATTCCTGAACTTATTGACTATATCTATGAGTCTTTCAATGTAGTTTTGAGGGTCTTCTATGTAGAGTATCATGTCATCTGCAAACAATGATAATTTAATTTCTTCTTTCCTATCTTTACTCCTTTTATTTCTCTCTCTTGTCTAATTGCTCTGGCTAGTATTTCCAGTACTATATTTAATAGGAGTGGTGATAAGGGACATCCTTGTCTTGTGCCTGATTTTAAAGTAAAGGCCTTCAATTTATGGCCCTTTAGTATGATACTGGCTGTTGGTTTGTCATAGATGGCCTTTATTATATTGAGGTAAAGACCATCTATTTCTATTTTCTGTAAAGTCCTTATCATAAATGACTGTTGGACCTTATCAAAGGCTTTTTCTGTATCTATAGAAATGATCATGTGATTCTTACTTTTGGCTTTATTGATATGGTGAATTATATTTATTGATTTATGTATGTTGAACTATCCCTGCATGCCTAGGATGAAACCCACTTGGTCAGGGTGTATAATCTTCTTGATTATTTGCTGCATCCCATTTGCCAATATTTTATTGAGGATTTTTGCATCTGTGTTCATTAGGGAGATTCTAATTCCAATAAAAATACCATCAACATACCTCATACATCTCTAGAAATCAATCCTAAAATTCATCTGGAGCGAGAAGAGACCTAGAATAGCAAAGACAGTTCTAAGCAGCAAAGGCAAGGCAGGAGGTACCACAATCCCTGACTTGAAGTTATACTACAAAGCAATCGTAGTAAAATCAACATGGTACTGGAATCAAAATAGAGCCGAAGATCAATGAAATAGATTAAAAGATACAACCACAACTACAAACACACTCAATCACCTTATCCTTGATAAAGGGGCCAAACAGGTTCACTGGAAGAAGTACAGTCTCTTTAATAAATGGTGTTGGAAAAACTGACTCTCCATATGCTGAAAACTAAAACTAGACCCAGGCCTATCACCATGCATTAAATTAAAATCTAAATGTAACAAAGATCGGAATATTAAAGTAGAAACACTAAATCTATTGGAAGAAAAGTTGGTTAAAAACCTTGAAGAGATAGGGGGAGGTAGACAATTCATGAATAGGACTCACACTGCATGAGAAATACTTCCCAGAATCAGTAACTGGAATCACTTCTTAATAAAAAGTTTTTGTATGTCAACAGAAACCTCCAGCATAGTGAAAAGAAAACCCATAAACTTGGAAAAAATCTTAGTGAACTGTCCCTCAGACAAAGGACTTCTGTCTAAAACATATAAAGGATTAAAAAAAAATCAGACCCCCAAAATTCAAAGACCCAATCCAAAAACGGGCATCTGAGATGAATACACACTTATCAGATGAAGAAATACAAATGGCAAATAAATACATGAAAAGAATATTCATCATCACTCCTCATTAGAGAAACGCAAATTAAAACCACACCAAGATTCCATCTCACTCTTAAAAGAATGGCCAGGATGAAGAAAATCATCAACAACAAATGCCCTAGAAGCTGTGGGGAAACAGGAACTCTCCTGCACTGTTGGTGGGAGTGTAGACTGGTACAACCTTTGTGGAGGTCAGTATGGAGAGTTCTCAAACAACTGGAATTGGAAGTCCCATTTGTTCCAGCTATTCTACTTTTAGGCATATTCCCAGAAGAACTGAAAACATCATATCACAGTGATATATGTGCACCCATGTTTATAGCAGCACAATTTGTAATAGTGAGATCTAAGTGTCCATCAACTGAGGAATGGACAAAAAAGTGGTATTTTTATGCAATGGAGTACTACTCAGCTATAAAGAAGGATCACATTGGGATATTTATAAATAAATGGGCGCAGCTTGGACCATACTCATAAGTGAAATAAATCAAACTCACATGTATGAATACCGAATAGTTTCCCTAGTATAAGAAATGATACAAATACATAAAAGTATGTGGTAATTATGATTCCCCATTGTATGGTTTTATGCTGTGCCGCTTAATATTACTGTTTGTGATGATATGAACAGCTGTTTTGGAGAAAACAAGACATCATAATACCTAGTGCTGATTTAATATCAGCTTGGTTTGAAGTCCCATCAAGCTATTGTTCTTCTGTCTCCATTGCTTTTATCATGGTGTATCTTATTAGATTTTATTATATGTGATAGTATAAACAAAAATTTTTATAGGCAAAGAGATAATATAGTAACCATTGTTCGTTTTCTGTTAGCTGGTTCTAAATACCTTGTAATACTTTCATCCTCTTGAATGGTTTTACACTGTCTTGATATGTTTTTTCCTATAGAATACGAAGTTACACTCAAATATTTCAAGGAAAGAGACACTATGTTAACTACTATTAAGTCAGGTTATCTTGTGGTAAAACACTACGTTGCTTAAATTGTTCTGTTTTGACCTGTATTGTTATGTCCTCTTTTATCTCAGTCTTCCCCCTTTTTTAAAATTTATTTATTTTTTATTATTATTTTTTAATTACGGAAAATTTTTTTTAAAAATTAGAAGGATATATTATAGTAACTTTTTTGATTTCCTATTAACTTGATTTGAAGCCCTGTATTACTCTCACCATCTTGTTTTGACTGATTTTACTCTATTCTTTTCTGTTTGATATTATTAACTTTGAGGGTAACGGCAACTACTTTGAAGGCAATAAGATTCACTATGATGCTCACTCTGGTTTGACTATTTTCTTCTTTTGAAGTCCTGTAATGTCTCCAATGTTTTGGTTTTATTGGTTTTGTTCTGTACTGTTTAGTTCAATTTTATTATACCAGATGATATAGGCAATTCTTTTTAAGGTAGCAAGAGGCATTATGGTAACCATTGTTGATTACCTTGTATTCTGTTTTTACATCATGTACTATGTCTATCCTTTGTTTTGAGTGACTCTGCTTTGTTTTGTCACATTTGGTTTTATTCTCTTCCAAAAAAAAAGTAATAAGAACTGTGGGAGTAATAAAACCCAAAATGTGTAAATGTTATTGTAAAAAAGAGAGGAAAAGAAAGTGCTCTAAAGGACACAACTGCAAGTGTATTTAGGGGTGTAAGAGAGATGACCATATTACAAAGTTTTTGTTGGCTCATTGAACACAACTATTTGCAATCTCACTGTTTGAATGTCCACTTTATATGTTTTAAATTTGTATCTTGATCAACTGTTTATAAGATGACAATATGTAATCTATTAACTAGTGATTTCTTACTGTTTTTTTTTTTTAATTCTGTATTACTTATACCCTTTTACTGTTCTGGGTTTTTTTCTTTCTTTAAATTAAAAAAAAAATGAGATATCAACTGTAACTACCATAATGTTTCTTTTCTTCGAAATAGTTGAGCATACCTGCATACACAATAATATCAACAAAATAGTATAAAACCATAGAAATGAATGATAACATTACAGATTTCAAAACCAAATAGTGGGAAATGAACAATGGCTTCTATAATATCTCATTTTCATCAAAAATTTTGTCTATACCATTACACATAATAAAATCAAATAAACCACAACAGGGTAGAACCAATCAAAACAGAAGAAAAAAAGCATGACAGGACTTCAGAACAAGATGGTAGTAAATCAGCAATGGATACCACAATGTCTTGTTTTCTTCGAAGTACCTATTCGTACCATCACACATAATAAAATCAAACAAAACAGAATAAAACCAATCAAACAAATGAATGAAATCATTATAAGGCTTCAAAGCAATAAAACGGGAAACAATGGTTACCGTAATATACCCCATTATATTCCAAATAACTGCCCCTACCTTTGACCGCATAAAATTAACAAAACATGACAGAGCAAAGCCAAACCTAGCAAAATTGTGTAAACAATGCAAGAGTTCTAGACAAGACAATAAGAAATTGACAGTAGTTTCCACCTTTCCCTCCCAGGTATTTGCTCTTACATTAACTATTTTGCTTTTGGATCCCATTAACTCCTTCTGTTTCTTATGCATATGAATTCCAACTGTTTCAGCCATGAACATGGTCTCCAGTTGTGTCTATTTACCAATAGGAGCCTTGAGATTATTCTACTTTATAGCTGGGTAACTTTCCACTACATGAAGATGCCCTATCTTTCTTATCAGTTCTGCAGTTAATGGGCAAGTTACTGTTGTTGTTGTTGTTGTTGCTGTTTTGTTGTTCTCCAGTCACATGGAATAATTGTTTTCTCTCCTTTGATTTTCAGTCCATGAATTTCCTTTTCCGTTAAATGTTTTTATATACAGTGTATCATTGGATCTTGTTTCTTGATCACTCTCCCTGTGTTTCTTTTTATTGCTAATCTGAGACCATCTATGTTAATGGTTACAACCAGCAAACGTTGGTTTGTGTCTGCCCTGCTATTTTCTGTTCTTGGCCCTCCACTTTTCCCCTTCATTCAGTTGTCTGTCTTGATTAGTGATCCTCCTCTGCTGCTGTTCCTGGAACCATGATCAGCTTTATTCTCTCTAGAATATCCTTTAGCACTCTCAGTAGGGTGGTTTTGTAGTCGTGAATTCTTTCAGTTGTTCTTTATCATGGAAATATCTTAGTTTTCCATCAATTTTGAAAGATAATTTGCAGGGTAGATCAATCTGGGTTGGAAGTTGTTTTCTTTCAGGATTTGAAACACTTCAAAGTCTTCTTGACTTGATGGTTTGTGTTGATAAGTATGTGGTGATTGATTGGTTTTCTTTTACAGTTGAGTTGTCTCTTTTCTCTAATAGCTTTTAATATTTTGTTCTTGTTCTGAGTTTCTGAGATCTTGATTATCATATGTCTGGGTGTAATTTACTTTGGTTATGGCTAGTTGGATTCCTATATGCCTCAGTTATCTGCATGCCAGGTCCATTTTGCATGTTTGGGAAGTTTTCTTCTATTACTTCTGTCAATATCCTTTTAATTTCATTTGTGTTGACCCCTGCTTCTTCACCTACACCTATCACTCTTATGTTATGCTTCTTTGTATCATCTTTCAGCCTTTAAGTTGTTTTTTCCTGATTCTGTGTTATTTTTAAGAGATCTTTCCTTTCACCATCACTAGCTGCAATCCTATCGTCAAGGTTTACATGTCTATCTTAAGTCTGTTTCAAGGAGTTTTGTCAGCTTTTGATTGAATTTTTAATAAAAAAACTTGAATCTGTTTCATGCATTGTAATTCCTTTCTACATTCATTCAAAGTTTCCATCATTTTCGTATGCCCCTCTTAATTGTCTGTGTCTTTTTTAGACTTGTTGAACCATTCTTTCAGTATTTTTGTGATTTCTTCTCTATCTCAGACATTATTTCTGATTTGACTGCTTTTATAATCTCATGAAGTTGTCCTAGACTTGGGCTAGAGGTCTCAGTTTGCCTTTTGCTACTTCTTGAAATTCTCTGGTGTTCCTCTCAAGAACCTGGTTGTGGGGCTCTGGGCAATTCCCATGTTGGCTGCCCCTAGGCACTGTATGGGAATGAGCCAGACAGCTAGGTTCCTCTAATTCCAGATTTACAGGGAGATAGCAGAGCATGGAAAGGGCTTCTCCATACCTGTACAGCTACACTGTAGCTTTGTTGATAATCAGGGGTACATGGAAGTGGGGCTGCTTCTCTCAACCTGTGTGTCTACAATGGGACTCCCACAATGGTGGTAGACACACAGGGGTGTGATTTTCTGATTCTCCTATTGGGTGATGGTTACCTGAGAGAACCAAGGTCCTCTAGTGGTGGCCTACAGATGCACAGGGCTTACCTGGTTGTGCATCGCTGCTCTTGCTGGCTGCCTGCAGGAAGGAGCCTTCTGGTGGCAGCTCCCTGAGGATGAAGGCAGATCTACTGGTTATCTCTGCCCATGCTGGCCACCTACAGGATGTGGCCTTTTGGTGGTGGTGCACAGCAGGCAGAGGTGAATATGCCTGTATCCCTCAACCCACACTGGGCACACAGAAGAAAGGGCCTTCTGGTGGCAGCACCCAGCAGGTAGAGGCAGATCTTCTAATTTCTTGGCCTGTGCTGAGCACACAGAGGAAAGGGCCTTCCAGGGGAAGACATTTTTCAGCCCTTTATAAAAAGCATACCTACACCTTGATCCATGCACCTTACCTTTTAAAATACATTTTTAAAAATTTTAAAAATAAATCAATGTGCATAAAATAAAATGGGAAAATTATTACATTTTATGAGAAAAAAACTGGGAAGAAATTTTTGTGACCATGTGTGAGAAATTTTTATGTAATATCAAAAGTTGGATTCAGTATTCAGTTCAGTATTATACTGAACAAAATTCAGTATAATGAAAGTATCTTATGAAAGATATTTTAAAAATGATAGACTAAGAAAATATTTGTGCATTGCATTTCTGAAAAATTAGTTGCATGCAAATTATTTAAATAATTCTCAAATCTCAATAACAAAGCATGCAATGTAAGTGAACAAAAGGTTTAAATCACATTTTTACTACAGAAAATTAAAAATAGATACAACATGTTCACTCTTAACATTCTTAAGAAGAGGGGAAATCCCAATTAAAACACAATACAGCAGTTTTAAACAGGCAAGTGTGGATATTGCAAGATTTACAGCTATTCTTTCTGTTGCTCCAGAAATCCTAAACTTTGATAAATTTACTTTCTGATGAGTGTGTGTGGATGTGTTGCCATGGATTCATGCTAAATTTTATATTTGGGAGTTTTACCAATTAATTTCTACAATTCAAATAATATTAAAATGTAAGTAAAGAATATATACTAATTATATTTGCATATATCATCTTAAATATCTATATCAAAACAGCAATTGTTTAGAGATTTAAGAAATAATATTTTGAGGGTTGAATCCTTCCATTTATAGTGAGAAATATAGAGGGAAATATTTTATTATAGGTGTTTTGGGATTACCTACATCTAATGAAAACTAAATCAACTTTTAATTAGATTTTATTTCTTAAAAAGTTGACTGCAGACTTTATATTTCTTTATTGCTTGCAGAAGTAGCAGATGCATTGCACTGGTGTAAGCTGCCTGTCCCACAATGGTGTAAAACCAAGTTGTTTAGAACTAAACTTCGTTTCTACCTTCCTTTTTTTCTTATCAAAACATTGATTCTATCCAAAATAACTGAGTGTGAAATCTGGACTCTTTGGATTTGTTTCCTTCACAACTTATTTGATATTTTAAAATTTCTTGAAAGGTATACTGTGAATATCAGTTTATATTCAAATTAACAAATTCAGAGGCAAACTGTGGCTCTCTATCATGTGACTTTGTGCTGTCACTGCTGAAGCAGTCATATACATGGGTATCAACTATTCTTTAATGTATACCTCATTGCTCTGCTAGTCTCTCTTCATAGGGAAATATATGTAATAAAAATAAAAAACATAAAAAAAATTTAAAAGCCTGCTTCTGGTTACACATGTCTGCCATAATCTATTTTCATTCTGCTAATCAAATTTGCTCTCTACCATGAATTTCTCCATTTTTGATTATTTTTCCTTATCTTTTTGAAGAAATGGAAAATGAATACAATGTTCCATTTGTACAACTTCAGTTATATGACTTGCCCATCATAGTTCCAATATGAAGCTCATCTTTGTAAGTCTTACAGTTTTGTCTTTAAATTTGTGTCTATTGACTCATTATAAATTCCTTACAGGACTTAATTTTCTCTATACATTCAGTCAATTACTTGTGATCATATTTTATTAACTGACATATGGAAAATTTTATCCTATAGAAATAGAAAGCACAATAAGAACAGCAATCACATATACATTATTTGTTTTCAAATATATCACCATTAGAACAGATGTGTTTCCTTTATGCAACCCTATACTTCTCTTACACGTATTACTGTCTAGAAAAGCCCAGTCTGACATAATTTTGTCTTTAAAAGACCCTTCTCTCACAGTGCTAAAGATTGAGAGAGGTCTGCATTCATGCTAGGCAAGTGCTCTACATTGAGATAAATCCCTAGATTTATCCTTAAAAAAAAGAGCTCTTTATGTGATAGGAACCCATAAAAACAAGAAGTTTAAAAACTTCTTTATAGATGAAAATATCAGCTCCCTCACTCAAAATTCTTTGCTGGATTTGTTTATTGCTGAATAAGTACTGGCATAGAATTGATTAAGAGGCTGTCTGAGTCTGAATCTGTGTATCTTCTCTGTTGATTACATTGTCAAGAAATCTGCCTTGACAACCTTTTTTGTCTCAAGTGGCTAGAAGTCATTTCTGACAATGCACATCTGACATAATTAACAACACACAAGTTTCATGAATACTGTGGAGACAAAAAAGGTCATTTTTAGGCAGGACTTAATAACTAAGACTGGTTCTCTCCAAGAGTTACTATTTTTGCTTGAACAGATAACCGGGAAAATTATAAAACAGGAACAAGTGACAGAATTAAAATAAGATGTAGAATATTCATTCATCCTTTTAAATGAAGAAAAAGTTAAAAGTATTCTATTTCAAAAATTAACTACATATGCTACAGTACCAAAACACTCAGGACTCCTGAACAAGAGAGAGAATTCTTACTCTTGGTTTTAGTTTCTGAAGTCCGCTGTAATAAAGTACCACAAAATGGGTAGCTAAAATCACAGAAAATTATCTTATAATGTAATCCTGGAGGTTAGAAATCTGAATGAAATCAACGTTTTAGAAGGACTACAATCTATGGGAAGGCAATATGGGAGAGTCTATGCATTTTTTTAAGCATCTGACATGAGCAGAAGTTAAATTCCCAAGGCTCATGGATGCATCCCTCTTACTTCTGCCTCGGCTGTCACATGAAGGTCTCCATTGGAACTACGGTGGCTACGGTTTTCCTCTCCTTGTGTATCCACCTGTCTCTTGTTCCCTTCTTCTAAGAGCAGCAGTTCCTCCTAATCTACAGCTTTGTTATCTGCCATTTCAGTTATCCACAGCCAACTGAAGTTTGAAACTGCAGTTCAACACATCAGAATATTTTCAGAGAGACAGAAAGATACCACATCCATGTAAATTTATGAAAATATATTTTACAATTACTCTATCTTATTTTTGTTGCTGATCTCTCAGTATGTCCAATGGTATAAATTTTACCATAGGCATATATACATGAAAAACACAGCTTATGTAGAGTTCATTACTATCTACAGTTTAGGCAGCGATTGAGAATCTTGGAATACATTCTGCACAGATGAGTAGGAGCTACTATACACTACTCACATTTGATTAAAGGCTCACTTTTCTCCAGCGTGTTCTCATTGTAACTAATTGGATGTGTAAAATTGATTCTTCCAAATGTCACATTCTTCAGTTGTGACAAACACCCAGGTTTTAAGAGAATGCTGCTCAATCCCTACAGACCCTTCCTTCACAGCATCACAGTTGGGGTGGGAGAGCTGAAATAACTGTCTGTATCTTTGACGTCTCAGGAGATACCTTCAGAAAAAAATGAAAGAGAGTTCCAGAACACCTGGTCAGTTCAGCAAGCTCGAAATACATGTCAATAAGCAAAACATTGAGAAAGTTATCTTCTTTATGTATCACTGAAGATAATAACTCACAACAATACTGAGGGCAGAGGAGTTGCTCTGCTCCTTAAAATCTTAAATACTATGAACAACATTACCCCTGTAACTGTTAAAATGTCTGGATTTATTTAGCTCTGTGGAATGGCATGTCACAAAAGAGCATTAGTATAAGAAAATAAAGACTTTGACCCATTTGCTTGCTTATAGCACTAATGAAGACAATTTCTAGGACATAGAATTACAAAGTAAACAACTCCTTCAGGGAAATAATTCTAATATAACTATTTTTAAGGATTTCTTATCATAAAAATCTGTTGGACTTAAATAGATAAAAATAAACACAGATTATACACTCAAAGTTTATTAAGAAATAACTAAAAACATGCAAAATTAGAGAAACTGAAGAGCCAACATATCATAATTGAGAAGAAAAGGCAACATGCAAGTTAAATAATTGAATCCTTGAGAAAAAAACATGGATCCCAGTGTTCCAAACAGTGGCACTGCATGGTGATTTCTTCTCCAAAATAAATGTGCTAAATGAATGAAAGTAGCACAGCAGCTGGCATCTTTTTAAAAAATGATCACTTTTCGTAATATCTAGATGGCCAGTATCTGCCACAGAAAGAGGGACGGGAGTAGCCATAACCACCATAACCTCCAAGGCCATAGATAAAGCCGTAGCCATGGCCAGGCCACCAAGGCCATAGCCAAGGCCACTGTAGTAGCTGCCAAAGTAGTAGCTCATGGTTTATGGGAGTTGAGGAGAGGACTTGATGTTGAAGGTGAGTCTCTGAGAATGAATGTCCGTGTCTTCACCTGGACTTTTAGGGTTTCACACAAGTGGTATGGCAAACCCCAAAAAGTAAGGTCATCCTCTTTAAATATCTATCCTTGAAAAATACACAATACTATTATACCATACCTTCTTTATTAATTGTAATTCTGAAGATATGTGAACCATTTTTTTCTCTGAATGTAGTTCAATTATCATAATTCAGAATTAGAAGGGATTTTAATTATATTTACACTTTCAACACTGACTTTCTTTGATTTATTCTACTTTAAAGTTGAATAGTACAAACTCTTTTGGAACGTAGATTTCTTTTTGCCTTTTTGGAGATTTTTAAAATATTGTCTAATGATTATTTCTTTTCTATGACTTAATGTTTATCATTTACCACCCAAGAAACCAAATTCTATGTCTTATTTATTTACTAAATTATGAAAACTCATGTTTATCATCAAATAGATGACATGGAATTCAGTTATTTAGAAAAATCTGGACAATATTCTATCAACCTCCTCAATAGCTGCTTAGTGACATGGAATTGTATCTACCTTAATGCTTTCTAAATACCAAATTCCATAAGAGAAAGCCTCCACATGATACAAGATAGTTCAATTTTCGTTATACTAACCTCGCACAAAGAACATCCCTTGTACCCAAATGAGTCATACAAATGTTTCTGGACACTAGCAGTTAACACCTTCACTAAAGGCTGTTTCTCCTTAGGGAAAAAAAAATTCTCTTGTTACATCATTTCACCCATTTTAGTCTATAATCCTATTTCTGTAGTTCTCCTTTATCCACAAGGGCTCCAAGACAATTTGCCGATACTTGAAGCTACAGATAATACTGAATCCTTTACATCTGTTCTGTTCTACACATAAATGCTTATGATAAATTTTAATTTGAAAATTAGGCACAGATAAATTAGCAACTAATAAAATAGAACAATTGTAAACATTGAATTTCTCTCTCCGTCTCCAACTCTTTTTCAAGAGTCAAGATGGAAATTAATATTTTTAGATCACAGTGGACCATGGGTCACAACAACCACAGATAAAAAATTTGGGGATGCCCCCGAACCAGTGTTCTGTAGTTCTTGCTCATTTTATACTGAAACTGGGTGATCAGGTCTCTTAATTCCTTTTATTTGTCCTGTTTCAGTGTCAAGGCAGATGGAGGTGATACTGAGCATTAACAACTGTGCATGGAAAAGAAAAGAAAAGCAAGGGAGCCTTGAGAAGGTCAACACAGTTTCTGCAAAATCTGTGTCTGCCAGGAGGAGCTTTAAAGCAAAAGGTGTCTTCAGTGGAGGCGCTGTGTGAGTCACAGGCTGGTAGCTACCCTAAGATTAGTGACCCTGACATCACCAACATCAGCCCATGCTCCTAAAGAGTCACTGCTTGCTGAAAGCAGAGTCTGAGAGGGCATCTCCACACAGCAGTGTGACTTTGAATGCAGCTGAGCACAGTTTTAAGGTTTGGGCTGTTCTCAGGTGATTGAAACTCAGCATACCACCTTATAAAGAACAGAAGATAAGGATAGATTAGGTAGATAGAGAGATCACATGGATGATACATTAGATAGACAATTGATAGATACATAGATAGATAGACAGATGAATGGATAATTTGTTTAAAAATATTACAGAGAAAATAGCAAGTATGCCTTAAAGATTACTTTCAAACTTTATGTTCCAATAGGACAGGATAACGATATAGATGATTGTTAAATTTTACTGATGTCTATAATGTGACCCATGCATTTGTTCAAAGGGTTAGTGATTTGGAAATATATTACAACCTAATCGTTTGCATAGAAATTTACTGCTTACATTTGGTTATAGTTCTGTGTGTGTGTGTGTGTGTGTGTGTGTGTGTGTGTGTGTGTGTTTCTTTGAGGCAAATGCACACAGGAGTGAGGTAGTAATGAAAATAAAGCAGTTGAACAATAGTAAAATGAGAGGATAGTAACATTTGTTTCTAAAACAGTAAAAGATTAGAGTGGCTTGAAGTGCTTTGGAAATAATTTCAGATAAACTAGAACTGAGTAGATTCCCATAGGACAAAGGTAAAGAAAACAAAAGAAAAGAGAAGAGAAGACACCGTCATGCAAAAAGCTGTGAAGAGTGGGAAACAGCAAGGTGTACGCATGAGCAGAGCTGCCTTCATGGAGCACAGAATCCATAGAAAAGTATCTGCAGATTGTGGCACACTGGAGACACACCAGCATGGCACTGAAAGAAATTTAAGTTGAGAATTTCATGCTCAATTATGCCCTGTTTTTATTGTAAAGGAAATATTGGACAGATTATCTTAGAACTAATTTTTGGTAATGAGGATGCATTATTTGGGAAATTTTCACAGCAAGATAATTTTAATGACTAGAAATATTGACTGAAAAGGTTAGAGTTAACCATGTAGTAAAATGAATGCCAGGAAACAGTGTACATACTGCATGTTAAGAATCAAATATACACACACATGTATATATGTAAAAAACAGTTTCATTGTATTCTGACCACTATGCCTCACTGGAGAGGATAAGATATACCCTCATTAAAACTGATTGTACATTCTATAAAGATTTTAATACCTAACAGCTGTTATTTTGATAAACATTTCTTGTTCTTGTTACAATTTCCCTCAGAATCCAAACAACATGAAGAAAAACATCATATAGATAATAAAATTCATTGAAAGGTTCTGATCTTTCTCTTTTGTATCATTACTACGTCCTTTTTTATCTACTTAAATTTTTTATCTTATTACGATTTTATCCAACTGTAACAACTAGTTCCAGATAAAATATTATTTTTATACTATTACTTCATTGTTTTTCATTTGTCTTTACCTTTTCTTTCATATTGAAGAAAGAATAATACCTCAATCTTTTGCCTAATTTAAAATTTATGTCATCATTGTGTTTGTGTGTGTACGGGGACAGGGATTAAAGCCAATTAAAACAGAAGTCTAATTTGTAGCATTTGTTGCTTTTTGTCATGTAAACACTCTTATTACAGCCTTTGTCAACCTACCAATGTGATGCTGTCAACTAAACACAGAAATAAAAAGGAATGTACAAATTTGGCTCTTGTAAACCCACACGAGCTGTCTCCAATGCAACAACAAAAAATGTTGTATGTGACAGGAGATGTCATGTTTATTTGGAATTTGAAGTGTTCATAGTAGTTCCACTGTCACATGAAAATGGAAACCTGTGACAGCTAAAAGCTACCATAACTAAATCGCGCCTTCCTAAAACATTTATGACACTCACATCTATGTAACAAGGGCAAAAAGTGCATACCTTCCATGTAAAGTATATTTAAAGGTAAACATTTTAGTTTTGAAACACATAAAACTCAAATCCATTAAATGGATAAGAAGGAAGGAAGTCAGATTTTAAAGATCAAGAAAAAAAATGTGTTAGAAAGTATTTCTAGAAATATTACTGAGTGCTTAAGGAAGTCAGTGGCATATGGGTATTGCAAAAAAAATAATATTTCGTTTGACTGATGAAATTTCAAATCAGAGACATAGGTCCACATGGAAACAAATGTGTCTTTTGTATGGCCTCAGTAGCCTAAGATACTCCTCAAAACCATTGCTAAGAATGGTGGAGTACAGAAAAACACCTACCCTGGAAAGTTCCCCCAAAATTCTAAGTTTGGAAGTAATGGTTAACTTTTTTTCCCAGTAAAACATGGAGAACAAAGTTTTAGTTTCCCATAAATGAAATTTATTAAAGGATGGACCCAAAAATAACAAGTTACAAAGAAGAATTGTTCATATAATTTACACAATAAGATTGATGAAAGCCAAAGTCGATACTGAGATTCTGCATCAGGAAAGCAAACTCCCATTGTGAAGTCTCCTTTCGTAGCCCACAGAGGGTGTTAAATATGTCACCGATAACAAATGGGGAAAGCAGGAGAACAACATGATGACATACTGTAATATCTATGACATACTAAAGTAATATCTATGCATTTATATGCGATGGCCTGTGTTTTCAGTAAAATCCTGAAGAACAGTATCTTCCATAGGAAAGGGGGCAGAAGTAGCCATAACCACTGTAGCCTCCAAGGCCGTAACTGAACCATAGAAGCCACTCAGACAATAGCCAAGGCCCCCTAAGCCACCAAGACCACAGCCAAAGCCACCATAGTAGTTGCCATAGTAGTAGCTCATGGTGTCAGGGGTTGAGAAATGGGTTTGATATTGAAGGTGAGTCTCTGAGAATGAATACTGCCACCTGCCCAAGGGCTTTTATACGTTTTCAGTGTATGGTCGCCCTGTCCTCTTCCACCCTAAAGCCATTCCTCAGTCCTATTCCTTTCCCAAGAATGTGCAAACAGCCCAATTATACTTTTGTTTATGATTGGAGAAGTTATATTTAGGGTTATATGTAATCTCATTTACTTATTTGCTTCATCTTCATTTCTGAAGGCAGACTCTTTTAATTAAAAACTAATTATTGTTAAATCTTCAAAGCCTATGACTGTGCTAAGCATAAGAAAACTGGATTTCCACTTGGCAATCTGTCCCTTTCTAACATCATGTCTGATTTTTCTAGGCCTTGGCTTTCATGCTCTTCCTAACCTAGATACTATGCTGTAGTATCTATTTCTTGTAATGTGCGTGAGCGTGTTAGATAAGGCATATTGTTCAGGAACCCAGAACGGCACCATACAGGCCTTGACTTCAACTCCTGCTGTCACACAATCCATGACATGCAATCCTGAGGGCTTCTGATTCTCATAGAATATCAATTGTCGTATATGTGCCAAAATAATTTTAATTTGTTTTTGACCCTTGTGATTAGTCTCCCTACTCATACAGCAACAAGATGTGCAAGTTTAATTTTCAACTCACAAAAGAAATTATATCAAATGAATAAATATAATGCCTGGGAACAGCCCCTTCTTATATAGTTTTTATACTTTAAAATCCTTAAAATTGCACTAACAGAAGCAATGGCAACAACAGAAAGAATATAAACTGATTTAAATGAATGGATAATGGCTTTGCCATTATTGAAATTTTGAGTTTAATTAATTCTTAAATAATTGAAATACACAATAAGAATGCATCTGTTAAAGAAGAATCACAAAAGTTTGATTTAAGTCTTAAAAGTAAAGATTAATAAGAAATATAAAATACATTGTTCAGTATGAAATATTGGTGTCACAGTTGATACACTGTGTCAACTTGAGAAGTTTAGAAGTTTAACTAAGAGACTGAGCAGGGATCCAGGATCCTTACTTGTAAACATCCCCATCCTGTCCAAGAGGAGGGCAGGGAGATTTTATGAGTGCTAAAATGGCCCTGGAGTGGGAGGTGGCCTGTGTACAATATAAAGAAGGAAAAGAGGCTTGCTCTGCCTGCCTTCCTCTGACTGCTTTTGCTGGCTGCTGCTTGAAGTGTTGCCCATGGGCCAAGTCACCCTGCACTGGAGACAGCTGATGATGGACTGAAACTCCACAAACTGTAAGCTAAATAAACCTTTCCTTCCTTCATTTTAAGTGTTGGGGATCTTGTTTCAGCAATGTGAGGAAAGTAACTAAGACAAATTGGTAAAATCTAAAGTAATAAAAGGCTATTGAGATAAATAGAGTGTAATTTAGATTTTCTATCTCAAAGAAATGTTATTGAAAAAGTGCAGATATTTTCTCCATGACATAGAAGGTTAATATAATGTCTGTAAATGATGGAAGAAATTTTGTCCTGAAAAATGTATGAAATAGGCACTTTTATTTCAGTCTCATCCCACTTTGTAGTGTGCAGAAAATTGCTTCATAGAGGCCGTGGTCACTATGTAGACTGAGACGGTTTCAAGGACATCAAAGGAACAAATGAATAAATTGACTACAATAGTGAAAATATGGAGGATTAAGAGATACCAAGTTTATGAGGGGAATATAAGAAATCAATTTGCTTAACAGAAAGACAGCAATTTTTAGTCAAGAAATCAACCAGATCCCAAGCTCAAAAATATGGAGACCAGGCATATTCCTGCCTGTCATAGTTGTTAATGTGATGGTTTCTAAGACCTAGAGGTCAGTTTTTAAGGTGAAAAGGGCCACCTGTACTCAGAGGGCACTGACCACAGAAGGAGAACCATCCGTAATTCATCTGTGAGAATGTTAACTAACATTACTAAGTTTCTTTGTAAATTGAGATTCTAAGAAATATGCACTCACGCACAACTGCTTTGTGATTTTTAAAGTAGGCTTAAATTATGTCACACTTTTTAATATGTGTTTCATAGTCAGCATCCCCCATTCTGTAGTTCTTTCAGACTCTCCTAAAGTTGCAAACTGACCTTGAAGATACAGATAAGCTCGTGCTTTGTGCTTTGATGATTATGGCATTTTGGTTTGTTTGGGGGCTAAAGGCTGAACCCAGAGCTTTTGAGTTGGTTGCTGAGTATTCAAATGCTAATATAAACCCTCAGCCTATAGTATTTGTTAATGCAATATTGAGTAGTTAAGTATTTAACCAGATGAGATTAATATTTAATAACTGAAACATTTAAATATGTCTCTCTGTATGAATTTTCTCTAATTGTATAAATGGAAATGAATTTACTTGGTAATAGTTATTCCCAATAGATCTCAGAAAAATATATCAAGATAATGAGGGCAGGGTTGCTTATAAAGGAATAGAGTGAGTGAAAAGTTCCAGTAAGTCAGAGATTAAAAGAACCATTTATAAGTGTCCGCCTTGAGTTAATGCCAGCATTCACAGTTCTGGCAACCAGAGATAAGTAAATGTGAGTCAAAATAAGTCACCACATTCAAGCTTTAAAGCAGCTAAGCAAACCTCTTACTTAAAATTAGAATATGGAAAAAAAATTATGGGTCAAGGATGTGGAAAGCGCTTAATATTCCTAAAATAACTTGAATAAAATGTCTTCACTAAATTAATGAGTAATTTGTAAAGAATTATTGCTAAGAAAAATAATTTCCGAGGAAGAATAATTGTTCACTATGGAAATATATTCCTTAGGTATTGCAAAACACATAAGAAATGTTCATCATCATGCATGGAGAAGGGAACAAATTTAAAGCAGCAATAAATACTCTTATCGGGAATATCAGCATTGCCCTAAAACAGACAGCATCGTGCTAGTAAGTTTCAATAATAATAATAATGCTTTTCAATGGAAAATAGATCCATAGCAATTAGACTTATTTCAAGATGAGTAATTTCTGGTAGTTTGTTTTCCTTGCTTTTTTTTTTTAAGCCTTTTGGGCATTAACCTGGGCTCAGTGTAGTTGCAATTGAATATATCTTAACAAGTGAAATAAGCTACATAATTCAGTATGGTCTAGAATCTCCTCAAAGTATTCCAAAGTATAAAAACTGAGAATTAGTAATTCAGTGGTAGGAGAGAGAGCTCAACTGTGGGACTTAGTGTTTTACTCATTTTCTCAGCAAATATTTGTTTAAAATTTCTGTCATTACAGCAATCTTTTATGTGCAGAAACAAAGCATAAAGCACAGTGTCCTCTAGGTTGTCACAAATAATAGAGTCTCTTTCTTTTATTGGTGGAATGATGCCATATACTATATATATATATATATATATATATATATATATATATATGGAATTATTTATCCATTCACATATGCATAGGCACTGTGGTAGTTTCTCAACACTGGTTATTGTGAATAACGCTGTATTGAACATCAAGGTGCAGTTAACTGTTTTGAAAACCTAATTTTATTTCCCACATATATATGGTAAGAAGTAGGGTTGCTGAATAACATGATAGTTAAGTTTCATTTTTAATTTTATAAGGGAAACTCTGTGATGTTTCCAGAGGGCTAATGAATATACCATCACATCAACAAAGTACAAACATTCCCTTTCTTCTGACTCTTGCCAAAGCTAGTTACTCTGTCTTTTTGATGAGTCATCTTTAAGGGGAAGGCTGATATTTCATGATGATTTGTTTACAACTCTTGGAAAATTTGTGATGTTGAGTCTCTTTTAAGCAATATTTCTTTTTTTTAAAATAAGTAGTAATTTGCTCATTTTTGTATTTCATTTTATTATCAGCGAATATTAATTTACAGAGTAATTGCTTTCATTGTGACATTTACCTACATGCCTATAACATACTTTGATCTTGTCCACCTCTTATTACTGTCCTTTGTGTCTCTTTGCTTTCACCATCAGGCCTCTCTTCTATAATAATCTGTTGTTTTGTTTTGTTTTGTTTTGTTTTGTTTTACTTTCATGTTACTTTTTTTCTCTCTGTGTTTAACATCTGAAAGAGAACACATGATACTTTCAGAGTCAGCCTAGCTTTTTTCACTTAACAGCTTGGTAATTTTAGGAAGAGATTCTCATACATTTTCCTACAAAAGACATGATTTCATTTTTCATTTATTTTCATTTTTAGTTCTTTTTGTTTTCTTTGTTGCTGTTGGACAGTGTGAGCTATTTTCGTATTCTAGACATTACTGTTCTATCTGATATGTAGAATTTGCAAAGATTTTCTCCTTTTCTACATGTATTTTTTCATTGTGTGGATTCTTACCTTTGCTTTTCAGGTTTTGGGGAGGAGGTTGGGAAAGTTTGGTGATGCAGGCTAAAGAAGCCTTGAATTGCTGAGGGAGAAATTCAATGTGGATGTCAGAAGGTTAGAATGCCGCAGGAATGCACATAGAAAAGAATAGACTCAGGAGGTCTCAGTTGCAAACAAAGATTTATTAGCACTTTGATTAGACACTACATGTATTATACTCTGGCAGAAAAATTATCTACATTTTGCCTATTACCCAAGACAGCATAGACGTTGTACTAATTAATCTAGCAGAAGAATTTTCAATATAGCCCAACAGTCCAGGTGTGGTATGGCTGCTTTTAGCCAGATTGAAAGTAAAAATGGGTGGTAAAAAGGAGGAACAGAATAACTTGCAAACTTGAATTTCATGATAAACAAAGTGGTAGCCAAGAGAAGTGTGATTGCTGAAAAGATTAGTGTCATTATAAAGAAATCAAGCATTAAATAAAATAACACAGAACTTACTTAAGGACATCTCAGTAAATCAGCAGAACTCCACGAGCTGCAGACTCGAGTGTGCAAAACTAAATATTTCGTTTGAAAGGAGAGTTCATAGCCCTCTGCTAAAGAAGAGCCACCTAGTGAATCATTTTCTGAGGTTCCTTTTACTCTACTCAGTAATTAAGGCAAGCAAAGCTGCTGTAGCCATAATTTAAAGTGTTTTCACTAACCTTTCCAATAACAGCTGACTGGCATTGTCTCATGATGCTGGTTCTTCTTGGCATGCAGATGGAAGATATTTGGGGACAGGTATGCTCCCACCCAGATTACAAAAGCCTGAAACCCATGCAAGGAACCTGTGAAAGAGCAGTTCATAAAATGTGTGAATGAAACCATACATTCAGTGGGGACCACAGGAAACTGGAGATCCACAGAATGTGAAACATCTGCCTAGGAAAGCTGCAACCCATGAGTGGAGCCAGACAAAAGAGAAGTCACACAGGTACAATCAGCAAGCCCATAATGGTAGGGTTGCCCGAGCCATCTGGAACTCCTATTTTACTACCATAGTCCCAAAATACCAGACTTGGACCTATAGAATTCAGTTTTCTCTGCTGGGATTTGGTCTTACTTTTTTTTTTTTTTTTTTCCCATCTTCCCTTTCAGAATGGGATTATTTACTCTGCCATTATACCTTGGGATTATGTAACTTTTTCAAAAAAATTTACAGGTAAGAATTTGGGAATTTAGCTCAGCAGTATAAGCACCAATGTGATGATAGTGAGTGTACACTGGTACAAACAAACAAACAAGCAAAAAAAGGAAGCAAAATGATTTGCTTTGAGTCTCAGAAGAGATTTTGACCTTGTTAAGTGCCAAAACTATTGAGACCTGGGAAAGGGTTTGTTAGATTTTTGGTTGTAGGCAAGATCAATGTACTGCATTAGGCAGAATTATTAATTTGTGTTTATTTGGGGAACAAGTATGGTTTAAAGAGATGTATTTGGGTGTTAAGTTGAGAAAGGATAGGGCGTGGCAATTAGGCTGGAGAACTGCAATTTGATTGGCCATGGACTCCACCCAGGGAATTGAGGCACACACTTCCATGTGTCTGATTGAGTAATAATACAGCCTTGGAATCTGTGCCCGGTTCTTGCTCTGTGGCACTGCTCAGCTGGTTTGTTGTGGAATGTCATGAACTGGGTGGCTTTGCTAAAACTTTTTCTTTTACCATGTCCTTTCTTCCATGGAAAAGGCCAAATGTAGACTGAATCCTTTGAAACCATGAACCAAATTAAACCTCTTCTCTTTTAAATTGTCAGCTTCAGGTAATATATCCCAGTAATGGGAAAGCTGGCTACTATACAAACATGACAGAAATAAAGTATCCTATATATTTACATTTACTAAGGTTTTTCAGACTTCCATGTTTTTATATTGTTACATAGTAATCCTTTATTTTAACTAAAAGAATTAATGCATGTCTTTCAGTGGTAAATTCCTTTAGTTTTTTTTAAATGTATCTCTGTATCTATTCTTTCTTCCTGAAGGAGTCTTGCAAATTATAGCATTCTTAGATGAGAAACTTTTCTTTAAGCATGCTGAAAACATTATCCTATTCTGTCCTGCCCTACAAGATTTCTGTTTAGATATTTGTTGCCAGACTTATTGGAATCAAAAGTGTTACCTGATATATAACTATTCTCTCTTATGTGTAAGTATTCTTCTTTTTAAAATTATGACTGAGTTTTGCTATTTGTTTATGATTTACCACAGAGTATTTTTCTTTGACTTGATATTTTTCAAGGACTTTTGAGGTTCATGAATGTACATGCCTATTGTCTTCCCAAGATTAAAAACAAGGTCTAACTTTCTTTTACTTAGAAAAATCCTACAATTTATGTATTTAATGCTTGATGGTACATGACAAACCCTTTATGCTTCCTCCACTTATAAAAATCTGTTATTTTCTCTTTAATTGTCCAATTTCAAATGATTTTGCATTTGAGCTCATTACTGTGTCTTTCTGCGTGGCCATTCTGTAGTTGAAACTCTACTGAATTTTTCAAACTGACCTTGTATTCTTTAGTTCTGGAAGCATTATTTCTTTTCTATTTTGTTTTTGTTTTCTTCTATTCATTTCAACACTTTCTAATTTTTATTTCTTATGCATTTTTAGTTTTCTTATCATTTGAATTTTGTGCATGTGCTCTATTAATTTCATCTAGTCATCTGTTGTGTTGTATCTCATTGAACTTTTATTGTGATATATATGAGTTGTTTGAAACAATTCTTAAATTTCCACTTCTTTCAAATCAGGCCCTGGATCTTTATTTGTATGCTTTAAAATGGCTGTGTTTTCTAAAGTTTTTTTTTTCTGTGTGGTTTTGTATGTGTGCAGTGCATTTGTGCCTGCACATCATAATTCAGCTGTGCTGGAGCCAGATCTTTGGCTAATACTGTTACGTGGGCACCTAGTAAATATAGATCCTATCTGTTCTCTGGATTAGTTGTGATTTTTACAGCACCTAAACCATTATGGATGAAAAGCATTTGTAAATAAAATGAAGAAGAAGACTCAAGCAAGACGATGTGGAGAAAAAGGAAGAATTAAATTATATCATATATAGGTACAAATTCCCATTAATGAATATAATCCATCTATCTATCTATATCAAAATTATACCAAGAAATTTAATTTTAATAAAATGTGAGAAAGAGAAGGAAACTTCAGCAAAAGATCTTGAGATAGATTGGACAGTATGAAAGGAAGGAAATATGGGGGCAGTGATGAATATTAATTATATGGGTTTTCAATAAGGATCGGTGAGCAAATTTTGTGTAAATATTGCTGAAGTGTGGCACTTAGAGTGGAGTTTCACCTTGACTGGCTTTGAGATAACCCCAGACACACTTCCAAGTGTGTCTGGGTGGACCATGGAGGTGACCTATGCTAGGTATTTTGTCCTTTCTCCTATGTGCCTCCTGGAGCCCATGAACCTAGCAGCTTTGCTCTGCTGTGCTCCTCAACCATGATGGCTCTTTTTGAAAAGCCACTGATCACGGATGGAAACCATGACAAAAATTAAATCTATTTTCATTTAAGTTCTAGGTAATGGTATCTTGTGTTTCAGCAATAAGAAATCTACCTGGTGCCAACTGATCCAAGTGACTTAATGTGAATAATGGAGTAGGTGGTGTGTCTGAGGTACTGAAAGATGCTACTAAATAAGCAAGAGGAGAAAATGAAAATAAGTCACTTGTTTGAGGAGCACTGATGTAAATGTGAGCAAATACCTGGGACAGAATATAAATATGAAAATAAATTAGTTGTTATTTTCAACAAGATATATTGATGTGTTGTAGACTGATAAGCATAATCAAATAAAAAGAAAATGATTAACTGAAAGGATATTTGAATAACTAGAGTCCTGGACAGGGGAAAGATGATAACCTGTGTTGCACATTCAAGAATAACAGCTTTCACATTGGAGCCGGGGTGTCTCATGCACTATAATCTGTCGAAGATATAGTGTATTTTTTGATAAAGGATTGTTTTAGAATTCTAAATCTATATTTCCAAGGTTCCAAGGTTCCTGTCTCCTGGTTAATCACTATTGAATTTTAGGGCTGGGGTTGTAGCTAGTTTGTAGAGTGCATGGTAAACACTTTTGAGCCCATTTCATTCCCCGGAAGTGTACACACACACACACACACACACACACACACACACACCTAAATCAGGAAAGATGAATCTAGATCCTGATGTAATATGATATTATAAAGAAACTGTTCTTGTTACTCAACTCAGCTGGAAAGATTACCTGAGTTAACCAGGTGAGAGCTATGAAACAATATTTCACATGGTAGAAAGCAAGGCATATGAATCACAGGACTATTTCATAAGAGAAAGTTAGAAGATACAGGGCCAAAGTGGAAGTCGGAACCTGTGTGAGGAGGACTAGTTCCACCATTGCTGGCTTTTAGAATTGAGAACTGAGGATCTGCAGCTAAGGGACTGCTGAGAATGGGCCCTCCTGGAGAAGCAGTGAAGAACCTAAACACCTGCTGTGCAGTCCATTGGAACAAATTTCCATAACAATAGAAATGAACCTGGCAGCAAATGCATAGTCAGAGGCTCCACAAAGTCATGTAGCTCTGCTGACAAATTGATTTTGATTGCAAAGGGAAAAAATAAGGATAAAAATAGTATTTTGTGAGCATAGGAGAGTTCATTTAATAGGGAAATTGTTCAGGGTAAGATTTGGTACTTGCATAAGATTTAACATAAAAAACAACGTAAGGAGATTTAACAAAATTGTACTTTTCCAACCAGATCTGGTATATACATAGAATAAAATACTTGTATCTAAGCAAAGGTTTGAGGTCTCAAAAGGTCACTAGTATAGAAAGGCAAGAAATCTATGTACACAAGGGCACAATTAGATTACTCAGTAGTGCACGTTAATCTGGTGAAGTTGGGAGTAAGAATGATGAATCTGATGTTGTAGCAGATTTTTAAAATAATTTTTAAAAAATAAGGATAGCAATATAAGGATCTAAACTGGGTAAATTAACAAAACAAAAACAGTGAAAGTAGAAGTCAAAAAGTAGGAAATGTGAGAAATCTATGAAAAGTATAATGAATAAAATAAAATATTAATTCGGTATCTAATTCTGAAAGAAAAACAAAAACCAAGCTTGAATACTACTGAGAAATCTCAACGTCTGTACAAACTGAGCTTTGAAGACATGGGAGCCCAGGGAAGGTTTAAGAAACAAGTGACACTGCCTTCAACACTCAGAAGGCAAGTACACGCCAGTCTGTGGACCCCCAAGCAAATGTATTTTGCTAAGAGAAAAAGGTAAGTCCAGAAGAGAATGTAATGGAAAATAAAATTTGCCTTATATATACTAAGATTACTAATTGTTGCTAGTTATATCATAGTCAACAAAATGATACAATAAACTTTATATTTAAGGAAATAGGAAAATTTCAGAAGACATGAAGAATATGTTTATTTTCTTGAATGTCAAATCATATAGGTACCTAAGAATGATCATACAGCATACTTTTAATTTTAAAAATGCTTACAAATATAATTTTAAAAGAAACAATATAGAAAGAACAATAATATTTTCCTTATCTTTATATATGTCAGAAAATTGACAGATTTTATAAAAATGTTTAGTATGGGTAACTAAGAATGAAGCTAAGTCTGTTATGCAAATGAAAACACTTTTCTAGAAAATAGGCATGAATTTGTCACAAGTAAATTTTAAAAATACCAACAATTCCAAAATACAGCCATTCCAGAAGGAGCTCTAGTTATTTTTAGACATTCGTTAAGAGGAAAGTGTCCTTCTTTGACTCGATTCATTCAAAGTACCTTCCATAATGAATGATGTGCGACTTCCTTTTTACTTAATGAGGTTAACATCATGTCCGAGTTTGAAAACAAAAAGGAAAACAAAAGATCAAATTCATCATTTAGAGAAACAGTGATTTATGCGCTCAGTAGCACCGAGAGAATCAGTATCCTTGATGGAAAGACAGCAGCTGCACTGGCTGAACACTTCAGAGCCAGTGTGGCCAGGGCCAGCTCTGCATCTGCATCTCAGCCTTGCAAAATCATCTGGCTGAAGTCAAGAGTAGCATAGCAACTGACACGAAAGCTTCTGGGAATCGGATTTAATTTAATTGAAATGTTTTATTTAATTTGAGTGAGTTAAACTAGTTTGTTTTTCTTGAGGGCTGGGAATATTTTGTGGTACTCTGAGGCTGTCTGTCACATGTAGACATAAGACACTGCTTTTTTGTACATTTGTTGGCCTTGTACAATGCTGACTTTCCCTGTAGGAACTTGCCTTTGCTAAGTGAAAGGGAAGTAACTCTGCTCCTTAGTGTGGACTGGCCTCAGTGCACCTTCAAATTTCAGCTAAGTCGAAACTTGAACATATTTTCACAACCATTATAATAAAATCTTAAGACAACAACCGGAAATTCTTTGCTTGTTTAAGCTACCTTTAACTACATTACAAACTAAAGTTGTTTTAACTGTTCTAGTTATTCATTAGTTCTTTAATGGAATGTCATACTCAATTGGTAAGAATTTACATTTTAGAGAATATCTTTGTAATCTACTTATGGCATGATTTATATCCTGATTCTTTCAGAGGCTTTCTTTGTAGACTGCAGTCAGAGATCTTGCTAAATTCCATTACTGATTTGGGGTATTAGAGATCTCTTAAATCAATCAGATTTTGCAGATATCTTAAGATCTTTCAAGTACACAATTGTGTACTGTGAGAATAAGGACAGCTTTATTACCTCCATTTAAATCTGTGGCCTTTCACATCTTTGTTTTGCTTTGCATTGTTGGCTGCCTTCCTGTATTATATTGATGATGAGTGAGGAGGGACCTCTTTGCCTCTTTCTCAGTCTTAAGGAGAAAATCATACTCTACCACTGAATTTGTTTCATTTTCTTTTTAAGTGTGTTGATACAGCTCAGATATACATGATGATCACATTCATCATAAGAAATTTCATATCTGTGCATGATATGCCCTTTACGCCTTTTTTCTTCCCCCAATCCTCTCCTTTCCATTCAACCGCTTATTGTCTCCTTATTTACAAAGTTTTGTTTCCATTTTATCCATTTTTAGTCAGTTTTTTCTTTTCCTTTCCTTGCTTTCCCTGACCTGTTCACCAGTTCTCTTTTCTTTTGAACAATTTTCCCTATTTCACAATATCTTTTTTTTTTTACTTTAGTCCTTATTTGCCTTCTTAGTATCTCACACAAGAGAAACAATGCAATATTTACATATATGTACTTGATTTGTTTCATTTAAAAGTATGGCCTCAAGGTGCATCGATTTACATAGAAATGCCTCAAATTTATTCTTCTTATGCACAAATACTATCCCATAATATAAAAAATAATCTTTTTATCCATTGCTCAGTTAATAAGCATTTGGGTTGTTTCCAAGATTTACAAATTGACAAGATTACAAATTGTGTTGCTATAAACATTTTACAGCAGAAAGAATGGCTGTTATTAAGAAACCAACAGTAACAAATGTTTGAAGGATTGTGGGAATAAGGAAACCCTTATTCACTGTTGATGGAAGTATAGACTGGTACAAACACCATGGAAATCACTGTAGAGATCCCTTAAAATAAATAGGATTGGAGGTCTCATTGCATGCAGCTATTTCATGTCTGGGTATCTTCCTGGAAGAATTAAAAACATCACTGGGTTGATGTGAGCCAGGGCTTTTCTTAGATATCTTTACTGTGCTGGGCTTTTTCATAAATGTATGCTGAACTTTAGTCAACTTTCTTTAGTATAAATTGAAGTGACTTTGTATTTTTCATTTACTAACAGTTTGAATTGCATGAATTCACTTGTCAGTACTGAAGAGACATACATTTATATGATGTATCATGAAGCATATGTTTCTATACATTGATGGCTTTAAATGTCCATAATTTTATGCAGGACTTTTGCATCTATTTTCATGCGGTGTTTTAGTGTCTAATTTTCTTTTATTGTACTGAATGTCTACTTTCAACATCTAAGTAATATTTGATCCAGAAAATCAGTGTTACACTCTCATAGTATTGGGATTTTGAGCTGGGGAATATTCATGACATATACTACATGAGCTTAGTCACACAAAGTGGTATGTTTTGGAGATATGAAGCAGATTTGGAAGGACACATCCCACTAAGCTGCTTAGGACTTCAAATTACCTGTTCTTGCTTCTTGTGTTATTGTTTTCCATAATGCAGATATTAATTTTTAAAAAATAAAATTATTTTTAAAAAATAAAATTATTTAAAAAAATAAAATTCATTATTTTGAAACCTCAAAAAGCCATAGTCAATGTTGGCTTTTAGTCCTTTTACTATCTGTGAAATCAGTAATGCCTCTCTGCTTTCATTATCAAGTTTTGTATTTGTAATCTTTCCCTCTTATTAGTTCATTATATGTAGAAATTTATCAATTTAATTATTTTTTTTCCAAATACACAAGCTTTAGTTGTATTGATTTTTCTCTCCTCTGTCACTGTTTACAATATAATTGCCTGCTTCTTGCTCTCAATCAGCTCTCCTTTCTCTAGTTTTTTGTAGGTAAAAGCACTGATTATTTTTAGGTCTCTTTTCTAATGTATGCATCTAGTGTGTAAATACCTGCTAATCACTACCTATAGCTACATTCCATGAATTTGATACACAGTGAAACCTGGATCATGGATACCTTGTTCTGTGAGTGTTCTACAAAACAAGCAAACATTTCTAATAAGTTTTAACTTGGTAAATGATTGAAGTCTTGCTATACAAATAGTATGGGATGTGACACCAAACATCACATGATGAGAACTGATTCCCTCTCTCTCTGTGTCTCTGTCTCTGTCTCTGTCTCTGTCTCTGTCTCTCTCTCCCTCTCTCTCTCTCTCTGTCTCTCTCTATCTATCTCTATCTCCTTGATTGTGAGTGATTACCTCCCAAAAGCAAGAGGTGATGGAGATCTCTTTTGTAAAGGAGCAGGGGAAAAAACAGTAGAGAAATTCCTCACATCAAAGGAGAATAAGGACATCTATACAGTGTGAAGCAGTGCAACATTTTGTAGAAAACCAGCATCCAAGTAAGCTGTAGCAATGCAAACAATCAATCTGTTTACAACAATTAAACTTCACATTTTCATGAAATCCTCAAAAACAGGCAAAAGCAAATGTACTTGAATAGGTTCCTAACTAAAGTTGCATGAAAAGAAGATTCCACTGAGCCCATAGATACAGTCATTCTCTTAGTGATAGGGAAAATTGTCATACACAGTAGCCCTCCTCTCTCTTGTCTCACTCACAGACCCCATAAAGTTTTCCAAAGGTAATGGTAAGGTAATTTGCATATTTTTCTTTATGTTTTCTATTTTCTTTATTATCTGTATTATATGACAGTATTATAATCATTTTCATTTAAATATTTTTGGGTTTCAGAATAAATCACATGAGCTTTCCTTATTTCTTAAGGGAAAATTTGCTTTGATATACAAGCACTTTGGATTACAAAAAATGTTTTAGGAATGAATTATGCTTGCAACCCAAGCTTGACTGTGTTTTCATTTTAACTTATGTTAAACATGTTTCATGCTGCTCGAGAATACATTGATCCATCCCTAGGTTACTTAAACTGTACATTTTTAATTTTCCAGTTATTTCTGTGTACTGATACTAGTTGATTCTCTTGTGATACCAGAATATATTCTGTATGATTCTATTCTTTCTAATTTAACATTTTAAATGTATTATAGTGTGTTTTCCTTGGTTAAGAGAATAATAATACAATGAGGAAGATGTGTTTAGTACTCAAGAAATATTAGACCAAGTTGGTCATCTAGATCTTTCCAGATTCTCTAGGTGACCTGCCAGTTACTGAAACTGAAGTAAATTCTCTAATTACAATTGTGCATCTGTGTATATATAGTTTTACTTGGTTAATTTTTGCTTCATGCAGTTTGGAAATGTGTTATTGGGTACATACATTTCAAAGAAGCTAAATTGAGATGTGTGTACATTTTGGAGAAGAAAGAGAAATGGCCCATTCACCGTTATGTACCATATCTATATCCCTTATAAATATGCTCATTCTGAAATCTACTTGTCTTTTCATCCTGTTTTCTTTGTATTAATGGATGTTCTGCATTTTTCTCTATACCCTACATTTAATTTAACTGGCTATGTTTGGATCAGGATTTTTATAGACTACACAAGGTTTTGCTTTTCCATATATTATGACAACCTTGTTTTAAACTGAAAAATTAAAAACATTTATATCTCAAGAGTTTTTTTATTATAATAGCAAGTTGCTATTTTCCAACAGTTGTATTTGCTACTTGTCTCATTTTATGCTTGTTTCTGTGGGTTTGGGTATTTATTATGATTCTACTATATCAATTTTATTGATTCTTAGTTTATGTTTTTTGGAACACTTTATTAGATTCCTTACATTTTACAATGTTTGTTTAAGTATTCTTAATTAACTTCAAGTAATTACATGCAGCTTCACATATTGTGAAGTCCTTAAAACAAGTACACTCAATTTCTTGTTCCTATCGCATGTAATTACTATAATCAATCAGAATTCTTCATTCTGTTTTAACAAAGTGTACACATAACCAATGTATCATTATTTTGTTTTGTTCATAATTTATAAAAAATAAAACAAGCAAATAATATCTAACCCTTAATTTTCCATTTGTAACTGTACAATGAGATCACTGAGATATATATATATATATATATATATATATATATATATACACATATATATGTACTTTTTTAATTTTTAGCAATGGATCTTGATGAGATCCAAGTTTCTGACCTGGTCCATTTTCCTTCTGCCTGAAGGCATTATTTCAATATTTCTCACAAAGTGTTGGGTAAACATTTTGCTCAGTTAGTTTTGTTTTTGTTTCACTTTAAATTATATTTATTTCTTCTTCATTTTAAAAGGGTAGCTTTACCAGACATAGAAGTTAGTCTTTATTTATTTTTCCTTCCCCTTTTAGAGACAGTACTGCATTCTTCTTCTATTGATGGTTGCTGATTGTAGGTCTTAAACTCACTTCCTTGTAGATGGTATTTGGTGCATTTTTTTCTCTCTATTCCCTCCTAGATTCTCTGTCTCTCTTTGATTTTCATGTTTCAATGTAACTTGTTTTGATGCTTTTAGATTTTGTAGTTGTTTAATTAACTTTGGTTTGTTATTTCAAACATCTTTGTATTTGATTCTCTTAGCTTCTTGGATGTTTCTTTTGTAGATATTGGTCATTAATATAGAAAATTTTCATATACAGTGTTTCAGTATTACTGTTGCCTCTTTCTTCTGTGTCTAGGATTCTGATACTAAATGCATAGATAGCAACATGGTTACCCAGAAGTACATTGCAGAAGATATAGAAGTAAACCGTTACCTATTTCATATTGTTCCATGACTCTTCGATGCCATTATTTTTAAAATTATATTCTTTGTAAATTTTATTTTGATTTTCTGATTGTTGGAGTGTTTCCAAGTTTAGCGATTTTTTTTTCTAAGTCTGTTGAGATTATTGATGAACATGTACAGGATCTCTTCAATACCAGTTCATATATATATATATATATATATATATATATATATGTACTTTTTTAATTTTTAGCATTTTTATTTGATTGTATCATACTTTTCTGTCTCTCAGTAAAATGTATCCATCTGATGATCACCAAAGTTTTGTTATATTCATCATTATTTTATGTTTCCCATGTGAAAGTCAACATCTGTATTACATCTCTTTAGTTCTGACATTTTGTATGACTCATGAAAGTGACTTTTTTGTACATCTGGTAGGTTTCAGTGGAAAGCTGAACATGTTGCAGGGGATTAGAGACAGTCTGGTAAATATTTGACTTGGATGGAGTGGATCATGAGCTGCCTTTTGCTTGACCTTTGATGTGTGAATTTGTATGAGTCTATGAAAGTTTATGTCTGTGTTTGGTGCTTTCTTCTGTTGTAGTTACACAACTAGAAGTTTTTTATTGCTAATGGTAATGGTGGTAGCTTTTCCAACACATGGGCTTTTGCTGACCTCCTGCTTTTGTTGACCTTATGCTGTTGTTTACCTGTCTTCTGAAATTTCCTTTGATCCTTTTTGTTGTTATCTCCTCTCCAGTCTTGGTAGCGTAGCTGTGGGAACAGTAGAAGAAGGCTGGTGATTTAATAACTGAGTCTTAGGGAGTGACTTTCACAAGAGTTCCTCTGAATTTTTAATTTTTCCCATCATTTCTCCCTGGACACAGTAACTATATACTATGTGCCTATTTCTTTTTATTAGAACATTTTTGCAATCCACAATGGATATATATTTTTTCTAGTCTTCTTCCCCTTTCTCTTCTCTTCCCCACGGCCCCCCATCTCTTGCTATCCCTAAATCCCCTCTGCATCCCCCCAAAAAAATCTAACGCCCTAAATGTAAATCAATGATAAATGGACATACAAAACGTGGTATGGATACACACAATGGAGTATTACTCAGCCATAAACAAGTGTAGATTTGAATCATTCTTTGGAACACAGCCACATTTTGACCTAATAATGCAAAATGAAATAAATCACAGATGGTAAAATATATATTTTATTTTACATGAGTAACTCAATGGATAGATAATTTAAATACAATATAGAAAATAAGGAAGTAGATCTAGTGTCTTCAAGCTAGAGTTTTGAAACTCTTCTCCATATAAGTTAAAGGTCTGTGTTTTATGTAAAATAGAAATAGCATTTATTTGGATTGGATCTAGTGGTTACCTTTGTTTCTTTCCCTTCTTGTGAAGATGTCCCCCATGCTTAGAGTGCAGACTATCATGCTTCTTTGTAATAGTGAATGAAGTCTTTCACCAGGTTATTGCTCCCCCACTCTCGGCATCAGAGGGAATGAGATTTGAGACTTTTTTACACACTTTGTGACTCCTTCTGTGAGGGTATCATGAATTCTTGGAAGAAAATCCAACAATATTATAGGTACCTCTCCATGACAATGTCACTCAAAAACTTTCTTACCTCATGGTGGCCCATACTCTGCTTTGAATATTTAGGGAAATATCATCCCTACTCAAACCTTTCTACTTATTTATACAGCATCTTGGGGCATCTCCTCCAGGAGAGAGTGTGCTTGGGCCTGGCTTATCACTACAGGCACCTGTCTCCAGATTTCAGAAGGCATTTGACTTCTCATTTTGCTTCTTTAAAAGGTCTAAAAAAATCATCGAATTTATTCTCAGCTAACCTTTAGATTTTCTGTATATCTGAACAAAAACATGAAGTCTTGTAAATTTGTTATTTTCAAACATGACTTCTTTTTTCTTTGGCACAATAAATTCATGAGTTTTTGTATAAGGAGAGGCTTGTGTGACTACCATCCCCCAAAAGATACAAAACAGTTCCATCTTCTTCTAAATTCACTGTGTTCTGACTCTGACACCTTCTACCTTACCACACACTTAGTTATCCATGCAAATTTGACTTATTGATATATGTTAAATAACTGGAATTGTGTAGTAGATAAGCTCTTGAATCTATTTTGAATCTAGTCTGAACAATATCTAAAATTCCCAAAGCCCTTGCATACCTCAATCACAGTTCTCTTTTTTTTTTTTTTTTTTTTTTTTTTGCTGAATAGTACTTCACTGTGTGCCCATCCAATTTTGCCACCAAAGGACATTTACTCTCTTTAAGTTTTTGGCTACCCAAAATAAAATCACTACAAATATTAGTGCAACTAAAGCACTTCTAAATATTTTTAAACAAAACTTTACCCTCACTAGAAAAATATAGCTTCCACTCCGGAAGTAATTCCAAAAATAGTACCAGACTTATATTACGCACACAAATGAAATTGCTAGCTACATAACTATTTAGCACTCTGAAGGAAAAACTTATTCAGAAGCATATAATCAGCATGCATTTATAAACCTTTGGTGATATGATATTAGCTTTTAATCTTGCATGTCAAGTAACAATCTTGGCTACAGTAAAAGTGAGCTGCCACGGTATTTACCAAAGAGCTTTCAAAGAGCTTTTGTTAATTACATGTGTGTTTTTTGGTCTAACAAACTTCAGAGTTACTGTCTGAATCCAAAAAGATCTTCTTTCCTTTGATGATCTTATCAGATCAGCTAGTCAGTCCCACTCACCTATTAAACTCCACAGACGGGAGTCAGACACTCATCTATCACACAAACAACTGAAGAAAAATCCAGTAGTGCCTTGTAAGTGGGCTTATTAGATTTCTGCTTACTCAGATACGTGAAACAAAATACTATGTTTACGCACATGTTTTGCAAAAGATAATTTGACAAAATCTATACCTACTCTCTCCAAATATATATACTTTTCTGTGGTTCACTGAGTCATTTAATTGATTTCTAAAACATCAATCATGAAATAGCTGACACTCATATACAATCTCATATTTCTTACGTATTAGTTCTCCCAGGGGAAATTTTTATTTTTATATTTTAATCAATTCACTGTGTAATCAGCACAAACAAATGAGTGAATTTATTGTACACATCATGTTATTTTGTAACATGGGTGAATCAATCTAATAATAATATGCTGATGAAGTTTACAATCACTCTGCACAATTTTCAATAAAATTAACCGTTGTTAACTGTAGTCACTCTGTTATAAAGCAGATTTCTACTCCTGTGAGGTCATGGTTTTAACCCTGCACATACAAATGGCATTATGAGGTATTTGCCCGCTGTTTTTATTTTATTTCATTTGACATACTTTTGTCCATGTTAATCTGTATTGTTGCCCAATGACATGATTTTTTATATTTTAGTACTGAATAATACCCCATTATGAATATGTACCTGATTTCCTTAATACATTAAAACTTTTAATCTAAAAATTCTACTTATAGCTCTGGAAGCAGAAATTATATCCACAGCCACTCAGAGGTGTATCTAGTAAGTTTTTCTGTTAAGCAAATAAAATTCATAGTGACCATTCATTGTTGAGTCATTTATATACATAACATTTGAACATCACAACATCATCACTGCGAGCCAGCTGCATATACCTGTCAAACATGGTGGAAAAGGCCCTGAAACAACTTGGAAAGCAAAAATCGGGCAAATCTAATTTGTCAAAAGTCATAGTTGAGAGCAGTGGAATCAAAACTCAAAACTAAATCTTCTTTAACCCAAACTTCTGTGTTTTAGTATGTTTTCTTGTTTATGATGAACACTAAATGAGTGAACACACACTAGAGCTCAGCTGGGAAATAAATTATTTTAAATATGTAACATAAACACTTAAATTTATAAGGCTCGTTAGTTAAGAGAGACCTCTCAGTTGGGGACTACTTTGTCAAATCCACTTACATATGCAGTTGTGAAGTAACAGAGACAATAATTTAACAGAAATAATATAACAAATAATAGATAGCAACCACCATGTTTAGAATCAGATTATAGACATATGTAGTGGCCACATATAAAACCACAGAAACAGTATAGGTTCCTTAGTAATTATCCTTGTAGGATGTGATGATCCTCTTCTTTTTGGTTGGGTTGAGAAATGCCTCTTAAATTAAAGAACCACAGTTCTGGAGTGCCTGTTCTTTTTTACAGAGATAATTAGATCACAAGGTTCTAATGTCAATGGGATAATCCATTGGTGAAGTCTTTTTTTTTTAATTTTATTTAAGAGGAAAAAGCAAAACAAAACAAAGCGGTGTAGGGCTAAAAGTAATACAGAACTACAAAAAAAAAACAGTAAGAAATCACAGTTAGTAGATTGCACATTATCATCTTAGAGATAGTTGCTCAAGTCATAGTATCAAAGCATACAAAGTGAACATTCAAACACAGAGACTGCAAACAGTTGTGTTCAATGATCCAACCAAAAACATTAATATGGTCAGCTATTTAACATCCCTAAACACAATTGCAGTTGTATACTTTAGAGCACTATTTTCCCCTCTTTTTTACAACAAAATTTATACATTTTGGGTTTTTTTACTCCTTAGTTCTTATTACTTTTTTTTGGAAGAGAATAAAGTCAAATATGGCAAAACAAAGCTGTCAGTCAAAACCAAGGATAGAGATAGCACATGATGTAAAAACAGAGTACAAGATTATCAAAAATAGTTACCATAATGCCTCTTGCTTCCTTAAAAAGAATTGTCTACCTCATTAGGTATTATAAAGTTGAACAAAACAGTAGAGAACAAGACCAATAAAACCTAAACCTTGTAAACATTACAGGACTTCCAAGGAGATAATAGTCAAACCAGAGTGGGCATCATAGTGAATCTTATTGCCTTCAAAGTAGTTGCCTATACCCTCAAACTTGATACTATCATACAGAATGGAACAGAGTCTAATCAGTCAAAACAAGATAGTGGGAGTATTACAGGATTTCAAAACCAGTTAATAGGAAATAAAAAAAAGTTACTATAATATATCCTGCTAATTTTTAAAATTTTCCCCTTAATTAAAAAAACCATAAAAAATAACTAAATCATTTTTAAATGAATAAGGGAGAAATTGAGATATAAGAGGACATAACAACATAACAATACATGTCAAAGCATGACTGTTTCAGCAACCTAGTGCTTCACCACCAAATAACCCAACTTAATAGTAGTTAACATAGTGTCCGTCTTTTGCCTTGAAATATTTGAATATAACTTCATATACTATAGCTTCAAATATTTCCACATCAAGAAGCCCAGAATAAAGCCTTTCCAATTAATAAGTGAAAACTTTATAAGGCTTCAAGGCCACATAATGGGGAATCATGATTACCACTTACTTTTATGTAGGAAGCCGAGTGACAGGCATTGCTGCCTGGATGTCTCTCTCTCTCTCTCCTATGGGCACTGCGTCTGCCTACATTAACCATAATCCTCTTCTGCTTACATCACTTATCCGGATGTGATGGTAACCCTGTTGTATTCATCTGTTTAACCTCTTCCTGTCCCAGCTCCCGCCCTTAGCCTATAAAAGGTGTGATTATTTTCTCAATAAACCGGAGGCTTGATTGGGTCACATCAACTTGCCTTCGTCTCTTTTTGTCTCCCCCATGTCTTTTGTTTAATCCCCGTTTCTCCTCCAGGAGTTCCAAACTTGTTGATCTGCAGGCCGGATCACCCATTTATTCCAGCTATTCCACTTCTAGGCATATTTCCAGAAGAACTGAAAGCATCATACCACAGTGATATATGTGCACCTATGTTTATAGCAGCACAATTTGTAATCGCCAGATCTTGGAAACAAGTGTCCATCAACTGAGGAATGGATAAAAAAGTTGTGGTATTTCTATACAATGGAGTATTACTCAGCGATAAAGAAGGATCACATTGAGATATTTATCAATAAATGGGCGCAGCTTGAGACCATACTCATAAGTGAAATAAATCAATCTCGCATGTGTCAATACCGAATAGTTTCCTTAATGTAAGTAATGATTCAAATATATAAAAGTGATCTGGCCTGCAGATCAACAAGTTTAGAACTCCTGGAGGGGAAACGGGGATTAAATAAAAGACATAGGGGAGACAAAAAGAGACGAAGGCAAGTTGATGTTACCCAATCAAGCCTCCGGTTTATTGAGAAAATAATCACACCTTTTATAGGCTAAGGGCGGGAGCTGGGACAGGAAGAGGTTAAACAGATGAATACAACAGGGTTACCATCACATCCGGATAAGTGACGTAAGCAGAAGAGGATTATGGTTAATGTAGGCAGACGCAGTGCCCATAGGAGAGAGAGAGAGAGACATCCAGGCAGCAATGCCTGTCACTCGGCTTCCTACATCTCCTCCCTTTTTATATTATTTAATTAAGAGTATGGCAGGCCCTGTGAGGACAGCGTCTGTCTTAGGTTAAGGACCTCATTGTATGAACCCAACCAGGCCTTACCCGTCATGGGCTTGTAGAACAGCAGTTGGTCTTGTGCCTGTCTTAGGTGGCCGTTGGAATTAACATGTATGTCCTAGTTGCCCGTCTCTGACTGCCTGTCTATTGCCCCAGGGCAGTCAGGCCGCATCATCATATGGGCCACTCGTGGGAATTTCTTTCTTGTAGGTTTGTTGCCAACTCTAGCTGATGATAGTGTACCTGAATGGGCTTTGCCATAAATGTGTCTATCCGTTTATTAATGAACATCATAATCCTCTGAAAAATACAAGACTCACAGAAATGAGAAACAATAGGTCAGCTAGGGGACCCAAAAGGGGGACTAGGTAAGGGAAAAACTCCCCCCCCCAAAATCAAGGAGAAGGGGTTGACAGCCATTTGTTGGTGTCTCTGTATGAAGTCATTTTTTTGTGTCTTGGAGCATGCCTTGAATAACACTGGATGCAGTCTATTTGGCTGCCGTATGTTCTTCTAGACCGAGAAGAGCCTCTTTCGCAGTCATGGGGTTCCGTGTATGGCTGTCAGCAGTTGCAGTCTGTTTGGCAGGGGTCAAAATCCACCATGGGTGTGGTGTGGCTCAAGAAGGCTGGTTAAGCAGCATAAGGCTCCAGGGAGATGTGTCACCTGTAAGAGAACACAGGGGATTGTGCCTCAGGAAATAACATTATTCCAGGGCGTTACACGGGGTCTTTGAAGAACTGTCTACTTGCTTTACGAGGCGTTTAGGTAGCCATCTAGCTTCTCTATCTTGTTGAGAGTAAACACACACTGAACCTCGTCCCCAGATAAGGACTGGATCAGGGCCATTCCACACATTGGTTAGTGGGTCTCTCTATAAAACAGATGCAAACCGTGTTTGAGTCTGAGTATGCCAAAACCGAGATGCTGCGGAGCAGCCTGAAGCATCCAGGGTCAGAAAATTTAAAATAAAAAGAGCATGTGAAAGGAAATTTCTAGAGGACCCCTGGGGTACCATGTCTCCCTTTTTATTTTATCTATGGTGAATTTAAGAGAACGATGTGTATGTTTAACAATGTCTTGTCTCTGAGGATTATAAGGTATACCTGTAGTGTGGAGGATATTAAGGCTTTTATAAAATTGAGCAAAGGAGGTACTGGTATAGCCAGGGCCATTATCGGTCTTGAGCTGTTGAGGACATCCCAGAACTGAGAAGGCTGACAGCATATGGGCTATAATGTGTTTAGCAGCTTTTCTAGTCTGGAGAGTGGCAAAAATGAAGCCACTATAAGTGTCAATAATGACATGTACATATTTTAAATTGCCAAACTCATTGAAATGGGTAACATCCATTTGCCATAAGGCGTTAGGAATTAAACCTCTAGGGTTGACTCCTAGGTGTTGAACAGGTGAGTGGATAGCACAAGATGGGCAATTTTTTATAATTTGTCTGGCTTGCTCACGGGTAATTTTGTAGAGAAGGCGGAGGGTGTGAGCATTGAGGTGATGTAGCTGGTGGGCTTGTTGGGCCTCAGACACCTTGGAGTCCTGACCTATAAAAACCTGTGCTCGTATAGCAACATCAGTCAAATGATTTCCTTGGGCAAGAGGCCCTGGGAGGTTGGAATGAGCTCGCAGATGACCGATAAAGAACTTATGACGGCGAAGCCATATGAAGCATTGTAATTGTTTGAACAGATTTGCAGCTTGGGAAGCATGACATATAGTAGCAACAGTCTCTAATAATGGAACAGACTGGGCAAGATAAGCACTGTCAGTATACAAATTAAATGGTTGGTTAGAGTAAGCAGCAAAAGCTGCAAGAATAGCTTTTAACTCTGCTAATTGTGTAGAGGAAGTATCTGCCTGGAGGGTAGAAACATTGTCTTGAAATATATAAGCAGCCCTTTTGGAGGATGAGCCATCAGTGAATAAAACCAGGGCACCCGGAAGGGGTTGTGAAGCTGTGACTTTAGGGAATATAAATGAGTGACGATTAGCAAAGTCAACATACTTTTATGTAGGAAGCCGAGTGACAGGCATTGCTGCCTGGATGTCTCTCTCTCTCTCTCCTATGGGCACTGCGTCTGCCTACATTAACCATAATCCTCTTCTGCTTACGTCACTTATCCGGATGTGATGGTAACCCTGTTGTATTCATCTGTTTAACCTCTTCCTGTCCCAGCTCCCGCCCTTAGCCTATAAAAGGTGTGATTATTTTCTCAATAAACCGGAGGCTTGATTGGGTAACATCAACTTGCCTTCGTCTCTTTTTGTCTCCCCTATGTCTTTTATTTAATCCCCGTTTCCCCTCCAGGAGTTCTAAACTTGTTGATCTGCAGGCCAGATCACTTTTATATATTTGAATCATTACTTACATTAAGGAAACTATTCGGTATTGACACATGCGAGATTGATTTATTTCACTTATGAGTATGGTCTCAAGCTGCGCCCATTTATTGATAAATATCTCAATGTGATCCTTCTTTATCGCTGAGTAATACTCCATTGTATAGAAATACCACAACTTTTTTATCCATTCCTCAGTTGATGGACACTTGTTTCCAAGATCTGGCGATTACAAATTGTGCTGCTATAAACATAGGTGCACATATATCACTGTGGTATGATGCTTTCAGTTCTTCTGGAAATATGCCTAGAAGTGGAATAGCTGGAATAAATGGGTGATCCGGCCTGCAGATCAACAAGTTTGGAACTCCTGGAGGAGAAACGGGGATTAAACAAAAGACATGGGGGAGACAAAAAGAGACGAAGGCAAGTTGATGTGACCCAATCAAGCCTCCGGTTTATTGAGAAAATAATCACACCTTTTATAGGCTAAGGGCGGGAGCTGGGACAGGAAGAGGTTAAACAGATGAATACAACAGGGTTACCATCACATCCGGATAAGTGACGTAAGCAGAAGAGGATTATGGTTAATGTAGGCAGACGCAGTGCCCATAGGAGAGAGAGAGAGAGACATCTAGGCAGCAATGCCTGTCACTCGGCTCCTTACATCTCCTCCCTTTTTATATTATTTAATTAAGAGTATGGCAGGCCCTGTGAGGACAACGTCTGTCTTAGGTCAAGGACCTCATTGCATGAACCCAACCAGGCCTTACCCGTCATGGGCTTGCAGAACAGCAGTTGGTCCTGTGCCTGTCTTAGGTGGCCGTTGGAATTAACATGTATGTCCTAGTTGCCCGTCTCTGACTGCCTGTCCATTGCCCCAGGGCAGTCAGGCCGCATCATCATATGGGCCACTCATGGGAATTCCTTCCCTGTAGGTTTGTTGATCTGCCATCTCCAGCTGATGATAGTGTATCTGAATGGGCTTTGCCATAAATGCGTCTATCTGGTTATTAATGAACATCATAATCTTCTGAAAAATACAAGACTCACAGAAATGAGAAACAATAGGTCAGCTAGGGGACCCAAAAGGGGGACTAGGTAAGGGAAAAACTCCCCCCCCCCAAAATCAAGGAGAAGGGGTTGACAGCCATTTGTTGGTGTCTCTGTATGAAGTCATTCTCCTGTGTCTTGGAGCATGCCTTGAATAACACTGGATGCAGTCTATTTGGCTGGCGTATGTTCCTCCAGACCGAGAAGAGCCTCTTCCGCAGTCATGGGGTTCTGTGTATGGCTGTCAGCAGTTGCAGTCTGTTTGGCAGGGGTCAAAATCCACCATGGGTGTGGTGTGGCTCAAGAAGGCTGGTTAAGCAGCATAAGGCTCCAGGGAGATGTGTCACCTGTAAGAGAACACAGGGGATTGTGCCTCAGGAAATAACATTATTCCAGGGCGTTACACGGGGTCTTTGAAGAACTGTCTACTTGCTTTACGAGGCGTTTAGGTAGCCATCTAGCTTCTCTATCTTGTTGAGAGTAAACACACACTGAACCTCGTCCCCAGATAAGGACTGGATCAGGGCCATTCCACACATTGGTTAGTGGGTCTCTCCATAAAACAGATGCAAACCGTGTTTGAGTCTGAGTATGCCAAAACCGAGATGCTGCGGAGCAGCCTGAAGCATCCAGGGTCAGAAAATTTAAAATAAAAAGAGCATGTGAAAGGAAATTTCTAGGGGACCCCTGGGTGGGGTACCATGTCTCCCTTTTTATTTTATCTATGGTGAATTTAAGAGAACGATGTGCACGTTTAACAATGCCTTGTCCCTGAGGATTATAAGGTATACCTGTAGTGTGGAGGATATTAAGGCTTTTACAAAATTGAGCAAAGGAGGTGCTGGTATAGCCAGGGCCATTATCGGTCTTGAGCTGTTGAGGACATCCCAGAACTGAGAAGGCTGACAGCATATGGGCTATAATGTGTTTAGCAGCTTCTCCAGTCTGGAGAGTGGCAAAAATGAAGCCACTATAAGTGTCAATAATGACATGTACATATTTTAGATTGCCAAACTCATTGAAATGGGTAACATCCATTTGCCATAAGGCGTTAGGAATTAAACCTCTAGGGTTGACTCCTAGGTGTTGAACAGGTGAGTGGATAGCACAAGATGGACAATTTTTTATAATTTGTCTGGCTTGCTCACGGGTAATTTTGTAGAGAAGGCGGAGGGTGTGAGCATTGAGGTGATGTAGCTGGTGGGCTTGTTGGGCCTCAGACACCTTGGAGTCCTGAGCCATAAAAACCTGTGCTCGTATAGCAACATCAGCCAAATGATTTCCTTGGGCAAGAGGCCCTGGGAGGTTGGAATGAGCTCGCAGATGACCGATAAAGAACTTATGACAGCGAAGCCGTATGAAGCATTGTAATTGTTTGAACAGATTTGCAGCTGGGGAAGCATGACATATAGTAGCAACAGTCTCTAATAATGGAACAGACTGAGCAAGATAAGCACTGTCAGTATACAAATTAAATGGTTGGTCAGAGTAAGCAGCAAAAGCTGCAAGAATAGCTTCTAACTCTGCTAATTGTGCAGAGGAAGTATCTGCCTGGAGGGTAGAAACATTATCTTGAGATACATAAGCAGCCCTTCCGGAGGATGAGCCATCAGTGAATAAAACCAGGGCACCCGGAAGGGGTTGTGAAGCTGTGACTTTAGGGAATATAAATGAGTGACGATTAGCAAAGTCAACTAGCTTATTTGGAGGGTAATGATTGTCAATAGTCCCTGAATAGGAAGCTAAGGCAATAGGCCACACTTCAGTACTCTGAAGTAGCCAATCTATTTGGTCTTTTGTAAAAGGTTGAATGATAATATCTGGTTTTTTGCCAAAGTAACATTTTCCCTGCTTTTTACCCTGGATTATTAGGTCTGAGACAGCTTGGAAATAAGGCAAAAGTGTTCTTTTTGGAGAGACTGGTAAATGGACCCACATGAGGGGAGCTTGTTGCCAGAACACTGCTGTGGGGCAAAGCTTTGTATTAAAAATGAGAAACTGTAAAGGCTCATTGTAGTCCATAAAGGAAACAGTTTGTTGAGCAATAGCCTCTTCTACTTTACTGAGCGCTCTCCTGGCATCAGGTGTAAGCTCTCGGGGGGAAGTTGGATCTATGTCTCCCCGAAGCAGTGCATAAAGGGGCTGTAAATCATGTTTAGTTAATTTTAAAAATGGTATGAGCCAATTAATGTCTCCCAATAGTTTTTGGAAGTCATGAAGTGTAAAGGAATAGAGAAAAAGCAATCTTTAAAATCTATGACAATTTTAAAAAAATCCCAAAGGAATGGCATTGTGTGAGGGGAGGCCAGGCTGTAGGGGCCCTATTAAGACCATTGTCTTATTTATCGCCCTAAGGTCTTGTAGCAGCCTCCACTTTCCTGACCTTTTCCGGATAACAAAGATATGTGTATTCCAAGGGGAATTACTAGGAACAATGTGTCCTGCATCTAACTGGTCCTGCACCAGCTGTTGTGCTGCTGCAAGCTTTTCAGAGTTAAGGTTGTTTCTAAAGGCTTATATGAATCCCCAATTTGCCATGGAGGTACAGCGAGTTGCGGGCTGCCATCCTGGGACCTGCTGATCATGTCAACAGGTGGAAGTGGTGGCAGATCACCATGTACAAGGACCTCTAACAGGCCATGATTCTCTGTATCTGAGAAATCAGAGGCTTCAGATTTTTTTGAGGATGGTTTTGAGGTAGATTTAAGGGAGTCGCGCAAGGCAGCCTCACCTAGTGCAACTGTCTCCTCAACCTGAGGGTCTGCATGCCTCTGGGCAAGCAGCTCAGAAATTAAATTCCAATATGTAAAGGTGGTCACAGGAACCTTTTTTGGACCGAAAACTCTATAATAATCTTTTAAAACATCTCTTACTGTATTCCACCTCTTGGTATCTATAGAACCCTCTAGGGCAAACCTTATGAATAAATTGAAAATACTGCAATAATTCTTTTTTTTTCAACCCTTATCTCTCTTGTCTTTAATGCCTTTATAAGGCCTCCGACGAACACTTTATGTTCACTCAATACTTGACCCATGTCGGGAAAGGGAAATGGGGTTGCCGTTCACTCACCGTGACTCGGGCAGGACGTCGGGTAGTCGTCTGCACAGGTCTCGGCACTTGATTTAATGTCCTGTTGCTTTAAGCTTTAATCCTTGATTCAGTTTACTCATTCCTCGGCCAAGGTCTCTGGTTCAATTTGCTTTCACTTTCGGTTTAAGCCGGCTGTCTCTCGAACGGCTCCCTCGTTAACTTCTCCGTGCCAGGAGCCCCACGTTGGGCGCCACTTGATCCGGCCTGCAGATCAACAAGTTTGGAACTCCTGGAGGAGAAACGGGGATTAAACAAAAGACATGGGGGAGACAAAAAGAGACGAAGGCAAGTTGATGTGACCCAATAAAGCCTCCGGTTTATTGAGAAAATAATCACACCTTTTATAGGCTAAGGGCGGGAGCTGGGACAGGAAGAGGTTAAACAGATAAATACAACAGGGTTACCATCACATCCGGATAAGTGACGTAAACAGAAGAGGATTATGGTTAATATAGGCAGACGCAGTGCCCATAAGAGAGAGAGAGAGAGACATCTAGGCACCAATGCCTGTCACTCAGCTCCCTACAAATGGGACTTCCAATCCCAGCTTTTTGAGAAATCTCCAGACTGACCTCCACAAATGTTGTACCAGTCTACACTCCCACCAACAGTGTAGGAGAGTTCCTTTTTCCCCACAGCCTCTCCAGCATTTGTTGCCTTTGGTTTTCTTGATCCTGGCCATTCTTTCAGGAGTGAGATGGTATCTCAGTGTGGTTTTAATTTGCATTTCTCTAATGACCAATGATGATAAAGATTTTTTCATGTATTTATTTGCCACTTGTATTTCTTCATCTGATAAGTGCGTGTTCATCTCAGATGCCCATTTTTGGATTGGATCTTTGAATTTTGGGGGTCTGAGTTTTTTTAATTCTTTATATGTTTTAGACAAGAGTCCCTTGTCTGAGAGAGAGTTCACTAAAATCTTTTCCCAATTTGTGGGTTTTCTTTTCCCTATGCTGGAGATTTCTTTTGACATGCAGAAACTTTTTAATAAGAAGTGGTCCCAGTTATTGATTCTGGGAAGTATTTCCTGTGCGGTTTGAGTCCTGTTCATGAATTCTCTACCTACCCTATGTCTTCAAGGTTTCTACCCAATTTGTCTTCCAATAGATTTAGTGTTTCTGTTTTAATATTCAGATCTTTGATCCATTTAGATTTTATTTTAGTACATTGTGATAGGCATGGGTCTAGTTTTAGCTTTTGACATATGGAGAGCCAGTTTTTCCAGCACCATTTATTAAAGAGACTGTCGTTTTTCCAATGAACCTGCTTGGCTCCTTTATCAAAGATAAGGTGGTTGAGTGTGTTTGTAGTTGTGGTTGTATCTTCTAATCTATTTCACTGATTTTTGGCTCTGTTTTGATTCCAGTACCATGTTGATTTTACTACCGTTGCTTTGTAGTATAACTTCAAGTCAGGGATTGTGATGCCTCCTGCCTTGCCTTTGCTGCTTAGAATTGCCTTTGCTATTCTAGGTCTCTTCTGGTTCCAGATGAATTTTAGGAGTGATTTCTCTAGATTTATAAGGTATATTAATGGTATTTTTATTGGTATTGCATTGAATCTGTATCAAACCTTTGAGAGTAGAGGTTTTTGAAATAGGTGTTGATGATCTTCTGTATTTCTATAGAGTCTGTAGTGATTTCACTTTTTTCATTTCTTATTGCATGAATTTGAGCTTTTTCTTCCCTTTTAAAAATAAAGTTGGCTAGGGGCTTATCGATTTTATTTATTCTTTCAAAGAACTAACTCTTTGATTCATTGATTCTTTGGATTGTTTTCTTAGTCTCTATTGCATTGATTTCTGCTCTGATTTTTATAATTTCCTCTCTTCTTTTGGCTTTGGGCTTGACTTGCTCTTCTTTTTCTAGCTGTTTGAGGTGTAGCATCAAGTTATTTATTTGTATTCGTTCTGTTTTCCTGATGTGGGAACTCAGTGCAATAAATTTTCCTCTGAGGACGGCTTTTATTTCATCCCACAGATTCCAGTAAGTTGTATCTGCATTTTCATTTTCTTGTAGGTATTGTTTAATTTCTTCTTTAATTTCTTCTGTGACCCACTGATTACTCAAGAGTGTGTTATTCAGTTTCCATGTGTTTGTGGGATTTTTGCAGTATCTTTTATCATTAATATCTAATTTCAAAGTGCTATGATCTGATAACATGCAAGGGATGATTGCAACTCTTTTGCATTTGTTTAAATGTGTTCTGTGAGCTAATATATGGTCTATTTTAGAGAATGATCCATGTACTGCTGAGAAGAATGTATATTCTGATGTTGTAGGGTGGAACATTCTATATATGTCTATCAAATCCATTTGTTCGCAGGTGTGACTCAGTTCTGTTATTCATTGCTTATTTTTTGTCTGGTTGATCTGTCCCTTGGTGTCAATGGCATATTAAGGTCTCCTGTTACAATTATGTTACTGACAATTTGAGTTTTCATTTCTGTTAATAGTTGTTTTATATAATTGGGTACTCTGGAGTTTGGTGCATGTATGTTTAAGAGTTTTCCCCTAATGAGTATGTAGTGACCTTCTTTGTCCTTTATGGCCATTGTTGGTTTAAAGTTTACGTTGTCTGCAAACAGAATGGCTACTCCTGCTTTTTTTTGGATTCCTGTTGTGTGAAGTATTGTTTTCCATCCTTTGACTTTCAGTCTGTGAGTATCCTTCTGGGTTAGATGGGTTTCCTGTAAACAGCATATGGTTGGATTTTGTTTCTTGATCCATTCTGCTAGTCTGTTTCTTTTGATTGGTGTATTGAGACCATTTACATTAATGGTTATTACTGTTAAATGCTGGTTTATTGTTGACATGTTATCTCTCTGCTGTTGCATCTTTATCTTTCTGTTCTGTTTAATTATCTGCTTTGCTTAGTGCCTTTTTCCTTTGTGTATTTAAACTGTCTTTCAATATTTTTTGCAGGGTTGGCTTGCTGTTCATGAAGTTCTTCAGCTGTTCTTTGTCATGGAAGTATCATATTTCACCATCAATTTTGAATGATAGTTTTGCAGGGTACATCAGTCTAGGTTGGAAATCATTTTGCTTTAGGATCTGGAATACTTCACTCCATGCTCTTCTTGACTTTATTGTTTGTGCTAAGAAGTCTGCTGTGATTCTGATAGGTTTGCCTTTATAAGTGATCTGTCTTTTCTCTCTGACAGCTTTTAATAATCTATTCTTGTGTTGGATTTCTGGGATGGTGATTATTATATGTCTGGGTGTAGTTTTATTTTGGTTATGACTATTTGGAGTTCTGTATGCTTCACTGATCCTGATGTTGGTTTCTGATCTCATGCTTGGGAAATTTTCAGCTATTACTTCTCTAAATATCCTCTTGACATCCTTTATGTTGTCTCCTTCTTTTTCATTAATCCCTATCAATCTTATGTTATTTTTCTTTGTATCATCTTGCTGTTGTTGAATTGTTATTTCCTGATTCCTTATTATTTTTAAAAGATCTTTCCTTTCCTCTTCACTAGCTGCAATCCTGTCTTCAAGATCTGAAATTCTATCTTTACTTTCATTGAGGTGGTTTTTACAACTTTCAGTGGAGTTTTTTTATTTCCTGTATATCTCTGTGTATCTGCATTATGTATTCTGTTTGTTTCTTATATTGCTCATCTAGGGATTCTATCTTTTTGTTTAGTTCCTCCAATTTTTAACTGTGTTTTCTTTAGATATATTCAGAATCTCTTGCATTTCTTTTATCATTTCTTCTTTTACCTGGGAGATTATTTTGAGTTTGAATTCCTTTAAAGCTTCCTGGAGTTGCTTGTTAATTTCAGTAGCTCTTATGTTCCATATTTGAGGTGAATGGCATATATTTTCTTCTATATACATCGCTGCTAGGGTTTCTTGAGATGGGCTGGAGGTTTGAGGTTGTAATTTGGTCTTTTGTTTTGTCATTTTGCTATATTTCTGTGTTTCAAGTGTTATTCGAAGCCTGGAGGGTCCTGAACAGTCTGGGCTTTGAGCAGAGTGCACTGAGCACTTACCCCAGGCCGCGGGGCCTCTGAAACCTGTGATGCTTGCCTGCTTACTGAGATATCCACAGTCCTCCAGACACAGGGGGAGGTGGATCCATTCGTGAAATCTTAATGTGATACAAAGTTAGTAGATGAGGCTTCACTAATATGAAAGTATCACTGAAGATGTGCTAATGAAGAGTATAACTTTTCTCTGACTTTCTCACTCTCTCTTTCTGTTTCCTGTTGCTATAAGGTGATCAGCTTTGGCCTGCCATGCTCATCATGATACTCTACCTCACAATAGAACTAAGACAAAGATTCAGATGACAGTACTGAAACCTTCAAAACGCTCTGTTTGAACTATCTGTTTGAATGTCCACTTTGTATTCTTTGATACTGTGATTTGAGCAACTATTTTCAAGATGATAATATGTAATCTATTAACAGGTGATTTCTTACTGTTATTTTTTTTTTTTGTTTTGTTTTTTTTTTTTTTTTTGTAGTTCTGTATTACGTGTACCCTTGCACCGCTTTGTTTTGTTTTGTGTTTTTCTCTTTTTCCTCCTAAATAAAATTAAAAAAAAAAACTATCAGACAGAATAAACCCCTGCTCCTTAAAGTTATGTATATTGGGTGTATTGTATCATGATGGAGAGCTAACTAGCACGTAGTTCTTGATGATAGAAGTTAAGGATTTAGTTTAGTGTACTGGGTGGTATGCACTGTAATTGCATGTAGATTGCCTGTCATATCAATTTAAGAATGGGTATAAGAATCCTTGATGGTGCGTCAAGTTCTTTTTTCAAGTGAAAATTGTACAAACAAATCATTAAAAATTGTTTTCTCTTTGAGATAGTCTTACTTTAAAAAGGAGATTATTAAGTCTTTGTACTCTTGAAAACCAATCTTTAGCTTTTTAAGTGATGGCTATATCTTTCAAATCCTCCTTTCTACACTTAGAATTTTGTAAATAGATTTTTTTCAGTATCCAATTAATTCTGAAAAATAACATGACAATTTGTCAACCATCAATTTTGTTGTCTTGGTAAGATATTTTTAAATCTCATATAGTTTTCACATCATTTTTCTTTTATTACTCATAAGTATCATAAAACTTACAAAACTAACATAGCTGCTGTCTTAGCTACTTTTTACTCATTGCTGAGACAAAATACCTGAAGCCCAAGTTGGGAAAGGAAAGATTTATTTCTTACAGTTTTTGGAGGTTTCAGTCCACACTCAGTTGGCTCCAAGGCAGGGTGGCATGGCTGGACTGCAGTTCATGGTGGCTGCAAACAGCAAGCAGGAGCCAGCAAAGAGCAAGACACACCTTCTTCCTGCCATTACATCACATCCTGGCTCCATCCCTTTGTGGGTGTAGTGCTGACACCATCAATCCAAGCACTAGACAATGAACCATCACAAATGCACAATGCAAATTCATGAGGCCTGGGGGCCACAGACATAAACCATGACAGCTGCAAAATTATGTGCCATTTTTATAAAAATGGAAGCAATAACCTAATCTGTTACTTTCCTTCATAGTTATCACTTACCAAAGAATGTTGCCTAAAATGCCTTAAGTGATTTCAAATGTAATGTAAATAAATATGTAAAATAATGCATGTCAACCTGCAAGGTTTGAATAAAGAAACAAATAGAAACTATTAAAACATCACTTAATAAAACTGAGGACCTTTGAATGACAATAACATTCATAAAATATACTCAAGTCTCTTTAATTAGGGGAATATTTAAAATAATTATGTAGGGCTCCATAAACTAGCTTTCTCAAGAGAACAATAAAAGAAAATGTTTAGAATGCCTTTTTCAAGTTCACTTTTTCTAAAAGAAAAATTTTCTAGAAAAACCTAAGAACTTAATATGCAAAGTTGTAAACCTGTTAGGATAGTGTTTTGTTCATTAGATAGACAAAAATGTTGGAAATATTAATTATCATAAATGTCAATGCTCTTGGATTAGGTATTTTGAGGATCTGTTTGCTTGCTTCTTTTTTGTCCATTTTCAAGTTAGAGTGCATGGTTCTGTAGTGTTTCACCAATTATCCAAGCGTGTTCAGTAAGAAAGTTTTAAAACAAGTTCACTTACAAAGACATGTGAACACAGAACCATTTTACTAGATAGCTTACCATTTCTTGTTCATCAGCCTGAACCCTGAAACGTTGTTTAATTGCCTGAATTGATTTGAAGAATTATAGGACAATACAGTTTGAATGAAACATTGAAATATGTTTTCTAGTATTTTAATTTTATAAATCCTGTAAGTTCAAGCATGACAAAGATAAAAAAAATCATACTCAACATCCTCAAATATGGTTGTACTCAATTTCTTCCTGTGGAAAAATCAAAGAATAAACTGAAAATTTCTTCCAAAAATGAAGAAAATATATTATTGTATCTAAATATTTATTTTGCTATTTCAATGAATAGACATTTGAAGAAAGCTTGAAGCAGACTTCTAGGATAAATAAGTTTGAGCAAGTGATGGAAAGAAATGTGGGAGGAACCATACATACTTAAAAGAATCTGAAATCTCTATGGAAATAAACAGTTTGACAAAGATATAGATTTGAATCCTCAATTTCAGCAGGCAGTAAAATTCACAAACAGATTCTCTATATTCAATTATAAGATACCTTGGATTAGTATTACTTTTCGATGAGGTTGTGTTGTACACATTTATCAGTAGATCCATGTTAAATCATAAGCACTCTTATAGATAAGTATAAATGACCCTCAAAATGTCTGCTTAGACATAATCCATTCTAAATCAAAGTTGCATTTTTCTTCTCAAATCTTTGTCTTATATGAATACTTACAGTTGTAGAAAGATTTTAAGACTAAAATAACAATCTTTTGTTGAATCCTGTTTCTATTATGTTGTTATTATATATAACTAAAATAAAATAATCTGAAACATAGACTGTGGATCATAATTATGGGTTGACTTTTGTCTTACTCCACTTGTGTCTTAGTGTAACTATTGATTGTGGTTTTATGAAAAAGAGAAATTAGACTAGACATAGAGGAAAAGCAACCATAGAAGGAAGAGGATATAGAACGGTTTATGATGGTGATCCTGGGGATGGGAGGAAGAAGAAAGGCACACCAAGGAAGGCTTAAGATGGCCAGTAAGTGTCCACAGCTAGAAGACACAAGGAAGGGTTTCTGTGGAGGTGTCAGGGTGACGCTGACCCTTGAAGATACTTTTACTTGGAATTCTAGCTGCTAGAACTGTGAGACAAGAAATTTCTCTTATGAAGCACCCACTTCTTGGTGCTTTGCTTGGCTCTAGGAAGATAATACAGTCACCTACGGTGGCTTCTGTACCATGATATAACTATTTGTGTGTTTGAATGAGCGTATGTTCAAGAAAGTAGGTTTATTTTAAAAGTTATTGAAGCTAAATTTTATCACCAGGTTTACATGACTTAAATCATAGTGTCAGTGAATTTAAGATGCCTGTTTTATAACACATAACATGAAAGAGGGATTACAATTCCTATCTCTGTCTCCAAAAATATGTGTTTTCCCCACTGTTCTGTTTCTTAAAGTTATATGAGGAGTTAAAACGTTCCTTTACATTTTAATCTCTATTTAGGGAAGTACCTTGAGAATTAAATAATTAAGTATATATTAAATGACTATATAAATTAAGCTAATGTATTTATATGTATATCAAAATAACTGACACAAAGCAGTCAGAAATTTTAATTTCCTTTCCTTTTGTCACTGATTAATTCTGTTTATTGAACAGGTACTTCGTGAGTTCATGTCATACATTGCACAGAAGTCCAGATGATTCTCTGAAAGTTCAGGGTTGAGTAACCTCAAAAGTTCCTGAGTAATGCATTTCTTTGGGTTCTCTTTTTTCTCACTGTTGTTGTTTAATCACCCTTCAAATAATTGTGTATAAATATTCACAGGAAAAAGAACAATGGTAACTTTCATTTTTCAGCATCTTTTATTATGGCTTAGAAGAAGAAAAAAACAGTCATATATTTTTTCAATGAACAGAAACAGCAGGACAGTCTCTTTGAAATTAGTGTTCTCCCTCTGGTATAGCCTAGATCTAGAATATGTCCAGAGAATATCACGTGTTCAGGGGTGAAAATTTAGAAGGTGATTGGATCAGGGAACCCTATGCCCATCAGTGGATTAATCAATGTTTTTCTATTTTACAGAAGAAGATAAAACAAAATTTTGTAACAAAAGAGAATAATAATAGTTACTACATTACATGTTGTTATTTCTGAAGTAGTTATTTGAGAGTACAAGATACAGGCATAAAATTTCTTCAATCTATATTAGAACAAAGTTTCCTTTTCAATAAACTAAGAGACATTAATCTTATAAGTGACTTATATTTTTCTCTTTTCCCTTCTGTCCATTCCACTTTCCCCTTCTTAATTCCTTTCCTTTTAAACAATTTCTTCCCATTTCACAGTATCTGTCATACATCTTAGAATTTACTTACTCTTTCAATTTCTCATACCAGGAGATAACATGATGTTTACACATATGAGTGATTTATTTCACTTATGATTTCTAATTGCATCCAATTACCCTTTAAAGTCTCAAATTTATCCCATTTTATGGCTGAGAAGTATTACATTATATAAAAAGACCACATCTTTTTATCCATTACTCAATTTACGGGCATTTGGATTGTTTCTAAGAGTTACCTATTACAAATTGTGCTGTTCTAAAAGTGGGTGCATATATATTACTGTGGTATGATGTTTCTAATTTGTCTATGAAGATACATAGGAAGGGACCAGCTTGGTCAACTGGGACCTCAAATCCTAGCTTTCTGAGAACTCTCTATACTGATTCCCACAGTGGTGTTACACTGCACACCCACCAACAGCTTTCCCCACAGCCCCTCCAGCATTTGTTATTGTTGATTTCTTGATGGCAGCCTTTCTTCCCTGAAGTCAGTATTATTTTAATTTGCACCTCTCAAATAATCAATAATATTGACATGTTTTTCAAACATTGATTTTCCATTTGTATTTCTTCGTCTGAGAAATGTGTATTTATTTCCGATGCTTATTTTTGGATTTGGCTTTTGAATTTCTGCAGTCTAATTTTTGTAACTCTTTGTATGTGCTTTGTATGTTCTAGGCAGAAGTCATTTTTCTGAGGGACAATTAATCTAAAACTGATTGAGCATTCAGAGACTGAGTCTATTTGCAAAAGTCGGTTTGATGGAGGAATCATCACGTAGGCTACATTTCTCTCTCAAGCTCCTTACCTCTCCGTTTGCTTTCTTGCTATCATGATGCAAACTGTTTTCCTTCACCAAGGCCCTTGCAACATAACTTTCGTGCCTTGGAGCTGGCAATTAACTGAATCCTTTAAAAAACTGTGAAGCAAAATAAATCTCTCCTTTAAATTGTGAGTGCTGCATTCCAGTGACATAAAGTGGCTAAGACAGCCTCCATGGTGAGTAATGTTTATTTCATTTCACTTGGCACTCAAAATCTGGTTATTAGATAATTTCTCATTGGCTTTGCCAAGAAATGATAGCATTTTTATTATAACTTTGAAAACCCAAATTTTTGTCCATAAAAATCATTATAAAGTACTGGGATGTATATACTTTTTAAGAAAATAGGATTGTTTTGGAACCAGGAATTAAAGTCAGGGTCTTCATATTATGTCTACCTGGCCTTGCATAATGCTGGTGTTGCTAGAATATGCCACCACACCTAATTTAATAATTTAAAATGTAAAGTTAATAAATTTAAAAGTAATATACCTTGAATGAAAATAGAACACTGCATCTCTTATAAGATCATTTCTAAAGAATATTTTCTAAAACAATAACCAATCTTTGTGAACATTAGTAAATGTTAATATAAAATAATTTAGGAGAAATGAAGATTGTTACTTGGAGAAAGTTGACTGAAAATTGCAAAAGGGTTGCCACAGATGACCTAACCTGTGAAATCCTTCACTGCTTTAATGGGAAGAAATGCTATTTAGATGTTGAAGAAAATAACAGTAGGCTGATGTTGGTTTTATAAGTTTTGTTTCTAGCCTCTTTTAAGAAATTGTGGGTTTCTCTACAATACAGTTAATCTGATAATATTTCCCCAAGCACCAATTTTGTTTGCTTTTCAATGCAGTCTAGAACATCTATATCCTCCGTAGCAGGATCAGAAGCTGCAACCAAGCTGACAGTTTCGGGAAGCAGAGCTCCTGTGAGACAAGCCATGTCCCTCTCATCAATGCAGGCACAGTTGTTGCAGCCCTGACATACAGGCTCAGGAGTTGGTGAGTCAGTTTGATGATGGAAGTGTGATTCTCAAAGTGTGGGAGCCATCACCTGCTCAAGAATAGAAATGGGAATAGAAACAAAATAAAATGTCCTTGCATAATTTTCATCCCAGAGTTTCGGTGGCATGCGATTAACTTCTTCGTGTTTTACATAGGACCACTTGTTATGCTTCCAATGAACTGTGTCTATATTAACAATCATTATGTTGTCCTCAAAGACGCAAATGAGGTGACAGCCACTTATAAAATTAGCTAGGTAGACACCTTAGTATTTCATTGTTATTCAGAAAGGTAGATTAATGATGATTGAATGCATTCAAGATCATGAGACATTATAGTTGATTTTTCCATCAGACTAAAAAACGAAGAAAAAAAACCTGGCTATACTTTTAATGTCACAGTTCCAGTTTTCTCTGCGAGGAGTATGAAATTGTAATTTTTTTTTTACTGAAAGTAAGAAAATTAATTAAAAATTTGGCAATTCTTATGTTTCTAGACTCTTTTTATTTAAAGAGCAAAAAACAAAACAACACAGTAAAAGGGTACAAGTAATACATAATTTCAGGAAAAAAATATACAGTAAGAAATCATTAGTTAATATATTACATATTGTCATCTTAGAAATAGTTGTTCAAATTACAAAATTAAAGCATACAAAGTAGATATTCAAACAGTGAGATTGCAAACAGTTCTATTCAATGATCAAAAAAAACTTAGTAATATGGTTTTCTATCTTATACATTTTAATATACATGCAGTTATATCCTTTAGATCACTTTATTTCCTCTCTTTATTACAATAATAATTACACATTTTGGGTTTTATTATTCCCACAGTTCTTATTACTTTTTTTTAAGAGAAAAAAATCCAAATGTGACAAAGCAAAACACAGTCAGATAGAACAGAAGGATGGACATAGTACATGATGTAAAAACAGAATACCAGGTGATCAACAATGGTTACCATTATGCCTCTTGCTATCTTAAAGAGAGCCTATATCATCAGGTATAATAGAATTGAACAAAACAGTACAGAACAAAACCAAAGTTTAGTTTTTACTGGTTTTGTTGGTTTTATAAGTTTTGTTTCTAGCCTCTTTTAAGAAATTGTGGATTTTTCTACAATACAGTTAATCTGATAATATTTTCCCAATTAATTAATAATAAATTTAGCATTGAATTTCTACATGTAATTTATCAAATTAGTCAAAGTTATGTTAGAATCCAGTAGTTTCTCTTGTTCACACATGATCCTGAGTTTCCAAAATTTTCAGGAGAGAAAACATAATGAAAAATTCTTCACAACATAGAACTGTTGTTTTGATTTCTTAAGAAACTTAAATGTTCACTACTTATCTTGGACATATTTGATATATGTTAGTCAAAGGAAATGTAAATCAATGAAAACATTCAAGGTCACTGAATACAGGTAGCTCTCTTTTGCTAGTTGTCTACAGACGAAACTTCCGTGCTGAAATTCATTTTATAAAGGCATCAATAAGGACCTGAATTATCTCCTGGGTCCTAATTATTCCTACTAGAAAAAAAGATAGTACAAAACCACAATTTTATTATTGATGGGTTAAAAAAATTCAGTTAGATTCAAACTACAAAATAAGAATTTAAAATATGCTTTAGTTATTTAATAGATGAAGTGATTATTCAGTGTCCCTCAAATAATAGAAGTGATAATATTACATAATTTCATCTGTGTAAGATTATCTGCAAAGAAGTCCTTAAGCAGCTCTGATCTTTTGAGTTTCTAATGTGGAATGTCTTAAAAAGGCATCAGTTATACTACCTTACAAAAATAATCCATTGTTATCATTCAAATAAAATAAAACTTTGAAATAATACAAGAAAAAAAGAAGTACCAGGAAGAAGATATTTAGTTTTCAGAATATAATCAAATCATTACCCCATAGGCAAAATAGTAATGTGACCATAAACTATTATAGCATGTAAATGAAATAAAACCATTCTGATCACTACTAAAACTTTCAAAATTAAATATAACATGAACAGTCTCAAAGAATAAGTGCTATTTCCGTATTTTGTCTCAATGTAATCTTCACACCCATTCTCCTGTATATCTCCTAAGCGTACAAATTCCTTGTAGGAATATTTAGGTAACCTGCTCTTGAAATTGAAAAATGTGAAAGGTACCCCAAAACTCGGCTCACAGAGAAGAAGGTAAAATTAGAACCGGGTACCAGGCATGGCTACAATTTAAGAAAGTCAATTACCATCTTTAACATGGATTTTCAAAAAGGTTAGGATAATCAAAAGTTTTGGGAGCTCCTACAAGCAAATTATCTAAGAGTATACACCCCAGGAAACTAAATTGGTAAATGTACTTCAGGTGTTTTTAATTCCAAAAGTCCTTAGGCTTACATTTGAGAAATAATACCTTTTGCAAAATAAGACCTTTATATTATACATGAGAAAATAGGAAGCCAGTAACATAATTTAATGTATCAAGGAATCAGTTTTTTTACATATTTAATTTTTAACATTGACCTAACTATTCATAAAGATATTATGATTTAAAATTCAATGTTGACTACTTGGAAATTCTTGTAATATTATTTTTATGTTGCAATTTTTATAAGTATCATTTTGTATGAGTCCAACATTTCATTTGAAATTTATTTTCCGTAGATTTCCAACCATTCTCAAATAAAACTCAGAGAAACATAAGCACATTTATTGCAATAAAGCTTATAATTAGTTATTATTTTACACAAACTCATAAATTAGCAATGTGTAAAAACACTTCAAAAAAAGAAATAATATAAATAAAAATAATATTATTTTTGTCCACTTGGTTCTTCCATGTCCTCAGCAATTAGGACAAAATCTGGCACATTGAGACCTGATTGAATTAAATTTATTTAATTTTGAATTGAATGCATTGTTTAATCAAAACATTATTGAATCAAGATAGTAATTAACAAAAGACCACACCCCGAGTGAGAGCCCCTCTGGTCCTTTGATGGGTGCTGAAATCAACTGACAAAGCCATGTTTGCTAGGTCAGTTCAACTTATTTATTAGGCACAGTTTTAAGTAGGTCATACGTGCTCACAGCAAAGGTTAGGGATTAAAAACCAAAATATGATATCCCAGTTCAGTGGAATGCTGCAGGTTTTTATGGAGGGATTCCTAACTGGTTTTTTCTGCAGCATGAAGGCAACAAATGATCAATATCTGTCCCCATCCAGAAGAAAACGGCAAAGCTGAAGCTCGGGCAAGAACACGGAGTAGCAAGAAGCCGAGTACCATTAAGCTCTTTCAGTAGAATTTGGAGAATCCGTCTCCTCCATAGTACATTTGGTGGAAGCCAAATTCAAAATTTCCAGTCAGAACCAAACCCGTAACCTCCATAGCCACTGCCCCAGCCCAGTGTGTGGAAGCTTCAGCACCCACAGCCATAGCCCTAGCCCCGGCCACCAAAGCTTCCATAGCCATAGCCCAGGCCTCCACAGCAGCTCATGGTGAGAGGGATGGAAAGTTGCTTTCACACTGAAGACGACTTTCCTCAGTCTGTGTGACACTAGCTTCTCTGCGTGTTTTTACACCCTCAGTAATAGGTGTGGTTAACAACAACAGACAATCTTATTGCTACACCACAGAATGTTGTAAAGTCTGTAAATTCACTCAAATTATTCATTCTTTACAAAAGACCTATTATATTATTAAAAGGACTACTAGTAATAATTATTTTTAACGGTTTGCTTCCTAAAAACAAAAAGTTTCCAAGATCAAAAGTCATTACAGCCTTTTCAGAGGTCATGCTGATATTCTAATTACAGTGGTCTAATCTTGTTGATAACTTCTTGTAGGCCTGTAATTATGAAACCTGAGTGCTTTCTTTGTAATTTGCATTCCATGTCCTTAGCCAACGACCATTCCCGGAGTGCAAGGTCATTTCTCTGTGGTGGTCAGGTCACAGTCTCAAATTCATTGGTAATTTCCAGATATTCGAATACAGAAGAAACCAAGGATTTTTATTCCTGTGAATTTTTCTTATCATTTGATACAGTAGTCCATTCTTACCCATTCTTCTGTTGACCCTTCTCTTCTCCTGGTTTCTATGGCAAACATATGTCAATTTCTCATCAGTCTTCTTCACAATTCTTGCTTATCCATTAATTCTGAAGTTTACCTTCTTATTCAATGTCTGCTATTTCCTATGAGATTTCAGTATGCATTGGTTTAATAATGGTGCAAACCATGGTGATTTGAATAGTCCTCTAAATATTAACTTGATCAATCTGACTTGTTATTGGCTATTATAAATTTTAACTTTACTAGATTGTTATGTCTAACAGCAGTGAACTCATCATTTCCCAATAAACAGCTTCTTCTTTTTGTGTACAAGATAGTACATGATCTTGAAATTCTCATATGTATCTCTCTAAATTTATACACTCTACTGGTCACCAAGTGAACCACATAAATGATATTTCATCAATTAAACTGCTAAATCTATTCATTGTCATCAATGTATTCAATTCTCTATAACCCATCTCAGATTAAGGACATTCCATCCTGTTTTTTTTTTCTTTTCTTCAAAAAAGAAAACACCAATACATCAAAGAACAAGTTAAATCTGATTGTTTCACTTTCCAACCATTGTGTCTCTTAGCTAATAGAAAAAAATATTAAACTTTGTATGGAGTTTTACTTTGCCAAACAATATATTTATCGCATTATGTAATCTGCCATATACCTCCATTTTCCCTCAAATAAGTGATTGTGCTGTGTTTTATTTTATTCCAGTATAATGAGACCTCAAATTACTGCAGAGTACTGAGATGGGAGCTACTCATTGATCCTGGAATTTTCTTTTGTACTTCTCCAACCACCTTATTTTATCCAGTCCTTTAAAATACAGGCCAAGTGTCCCCTTTCCAAGGTTATTTCCAAGATATCCCCACTTACATCCACTTCTGCTTACTTGAGAAAATTTTTCAGAATGCTTCCTATCTAAAGCTCTGGAAAAGTCCTGCCTTTGTATTTCATCCGATTTTAGAATCTTAATTAGTTATTTACCTAGCTTAAGTTCTTCATTATATTCCTTGCTACTCCTCTTCATTGTAGCAGCATCTTGAAGGCAAGAATGTTTCATGCAAATACTTTATAAAATTTATGACTCAGTGGGTAGTATTTTGGGGGTGTTAAATAACTAATAGATAGTTTTGTTAAAAAGTTTTCCTATGTGATTTCCTCCTTTTGGTTTCATTTTTTCCTTTCACCAACACTAATGAACACAAATATATTCTATTTATTTCAGAATACTTACAGCCTTCTCTGTTAGATGATCTAAACTGAAATCAAAGAATGCAGGAAATTTGAAATTTGTGAATAAATGACAATTCAGTTTTCCTGTGTAGTAGCAGTTCCACAAGTCTGAACTTTCCAACACATTCCCTAACAATTACAAAGACCAACCAAAAGGAAATTTCAAAATCGCTCAAGTACTATGTATGCTTTTGATATAACTGGAACAGTGGGCACCAAAATCTTCAAATAGAAAAAGAAGCAGAAACAGAAGCATCAATTTCTAGTGAAGAAGTTTCTTCAATTGCTTTTCCTTAACTCTTTGTAAAAAGTAAAGCAATGCCCAGGAAAAATATCATTCCCAGAAAAAAAGACAAATAGAAAAAACATAGAGAAAGAGAGTGAACAAGGTTATCTCCAAAGAGATAGCTTACTTTAAGAAAAACCTCAACAAGAAGAAACAGTGTTTAAGAAGTGAACTGGCAGATCAAAGCAGACTACAAGGATGTACATAAAAGACACAGGAACAAAGTAGCAGTGTGGAAGACACAATGATTCGGAAAGAATAATGTTATAAGAAAAGAGGATGCTCTTTTCAAACCTTGCAATAAAGGAATCAAAAGGTGTATGTCGGAGAGAGAATAAAAATACGGAGGCAAAATACAAATTCTCCTGCCCAAGCCAAGCCATAGCAATTAAACAACACTTGATGTAGAGAAATAAGAAGGTACAACTAAAGTAGGAAAGTCATGCTAATCCTCTAACAGGCAACACTCTACTCAATTTAGCAATATAACAAATGTTCACTCATACAAAGTACTACAAAAAGGTTATGATTATTTCACTAGTTTAAAATATCATTAATTAGGTGATAAGCCCAGGGAGAGATAGACACTATATAGGGTCAAATATTGTGGGAAAAAAATTGAAAACATTAAAAGTCCATGAATGAGAAATACAATGTGAAAATCAAAGATACATGAGATCAATAAAGAAATAGAAAATTTTAGGGAAGTGAAAGGATAAAAATGTAACTGCATGAAGAGTAACTTCTCAGACCTAAGCATGAATAGGTTCCAATAAAATCCTAAAAAGTGACATTGGTTGAAAGCAGATAAATAATAAAATGAATGAACATGTGGCTAAGAAAGAAATTTTTAAAAACTGAAACACAAAAAATGAGTGAAAAATCATAAGTGAAATAAAGTTTATCAAGAATTTCTGGCAGATGGATAAAGAGAGGAGAAGCCTCGTTCAGTGCTACTTAGAGAAAAAACACAGGTAACTTGAAGAAAGGGAAGGGAAGGGTCATACATACTGAAACTAAAATCAGTCTGACATAATCAATGAAGCAAAGCACAGGTAAAGAATTTAATAAAATGGCCAACCAGCCCACCTGGCTGCCATCGGTTGCATAGGGATGACTGCCTGCCATACCTGGAATCTTAAGAAGAAAAGGATATACTGAAATAATGTGGCTAAACCAAGCTAAACATGGTAGACTTGGGATACCTGCTCTTCTGCCCACCAAGGTCCAGCAGTAAACTCTGCTGACACAAACTGCTCCATATCTGTGATGGTCCACCTTTTACTTTATTTTTTTTTCACTTTTATTCTTTCCTTTGTATTCTTTTTCTTTTTTCTTTTCTTTGCATTCCTTTTTTGCACCAGAGCACTGACTGGAACTTCCAGGAATAAGATTAAAGACCACAGAACTGTATAGTAAGTGGTACAGCTAACCCTTCCCTTGTGACCTGTGGTTAGGGAAGTCTGGGTAATTAAACAATTTTGAATCTCAGGCTGTCCCCAGGCTGCCAGGGGCAGAAGAAAAGCACCCACAGCAGCACCTCCATCTCAACCTGGAACATTACACATACAGCAGAGGTAAGAGATGGTAGCAGTTGACTTTGTACAGCTAAAAATAGGAAGTTAGCAGCCTGCCTCAGAAGGGGAGCAACAATTAGGACTGAGCAACCTTGGACTGAAACAGCAGGATCAGAGCACCAGATCATATCTCAGCATCCCACCCCACTCTGCAACAAATGAGAATGAGACAGAGAGAATGAAGAGGAACATAGGAGGTGAGCAAAGACCAGGAGGAACCAAACATGCGGGGAACTGGGAACAGTCCCCTTCATCTGTCTGAGAACAGCACAGCAAATGGGAGAGAGACCCAGCCAAGAGAAACAGAGTAAGAAGTAGGAGACTGCTAAGGGACGTACAGAAAGTACCGGCTGAATTATCTGCCTTGAGGCCTCCACATCTGGAGGACAAGATCAGCCTCAAAACCAGCACTACTGGCAGTGTTATTCAGTAGTTTTGGACTCTCATTTCTGTAATAATACTGGGAAGTTCTGGGATAATAACCTGACCATACCCCAGCACCAAATAACTGAGTACTGAGACAAACAGACACCAACATCTCACTCTAAACTAATTGGAAAGGTAGAATCTTGGGACAGACATAAATCAAGAACTTTGTACACACAGAAGACATTCCTGAAGAACTAAACTCAATGCTAGTGATAAAGTTAACTACTATAAAATTTACAAGAATCAACACAAGAAACAAAATAAAAATGTGTGAGATACATAATGGCAAGATGCAGAAGCAAAACGTGACCTCAGACTTCCAGCACACCCAGAACAAGTCCAGGAAGCAATGAAATAGAGGAAAATGGAAGACACACATCTGACATTTCTGAAATGATAGAAACTGAAGAAAATAAACAAACCCATGAGGCTATAAAAGATATCAGACCTGAAGTAATATCTCTGGTAAAATAAAAAAAGTCAACATTCATAAGGAATTGCTCAGCAAACCAGAGTATATACAGATTTAAAAAGTAGATGATGATAGGAAGAGAATGGAAACCATGAATGATCAATATAGGAGAGAAATGGAAACCATGAAATGAATTCAAACATATACCTAGGAAATTAAAATTTCCATTGAACTGGCAAAACCACTTGAATGAAACTGAAGACAGGCTTTCAGATGTTGAAGACAGTGATCATGAAAGATCTCTTGAAATTAAGGAAATATAAGGAAACAACAATTCAACAGCTGCAAAGCAACACAGAGAAGCATAAGAAAATTGGTTTTAATTTAAAGAATCAGGAGCCAGCACAAATGATAGAAGAAAAATATTTGTAGAAGTAATAGAAGAAAATTTCCCAAACATGGGAAAAGAACCTGACATACAGATAAGGGAGGCATATACCACTCCAGTTAGTCATCATCAAAATAAATCTACATCCAGACATATACTAACCTGGATTCCAGAAATTTAGCAGAAGAATAGAATATTAAAATTGGTCAAAGCAAAGAAAGAGATTAGCTATAAATGAAATATTATCAGTTTCATAGCAGACTTCTCAAAACAAACCCTTGAGCCAAGGCAAGCTTAGAGTGAAGTATTTCAAATCCTGAAAGAAAACAAATTGCAGATGTTTGTACTCTGTAAAATATCCTTCAAAATTAATGAGAAAGGAGACAATTACATGACAAAGAACAACTGAAGAAATTCATGACCACTAAACCAACACTGTAAAGAGTACTGAATATTATAGACAGAAACAAAAATGAGCACAATTCCAAGAACAACAGCAGAAAGAAGTCATCCAGCAAGAAAAGCAATAAAACAGAGGAAAAATAGATAATTGGCAGCAGAAAAATAAAATGACAAAGATAAGCCAATGCATATCAGTTATATCAATATAAATGACCTTGATTCACCAGTCCAAAGAAACAAACTGGCAAAAATAGATCAAGAAATAAGATTCAACAATATAGTGTACACAATAAATACATTTAACTCAAAATGAAATTCGTAGACTAAATGAAAAGATGAAAAACAATACTCCATAAAACAGGAACCCAGAAAAATCAAGGGTAGCTCTTCTGTTCATAGACAATATAAGCTTCAAATCAAGAACAAAAAGATTGAAAGAGATAAAGTCACTATATACTTATAGAGAAAAAAAACTCAAGAAGAAGAGAGAACAATCATAACCATGTATGCACCAAATTCAGGAGAACCCAAATATGTAAGACAATATTAATAGACATAAAAATCAAATGAAAAAGAACAGCAGCACAACTGCAGTGGAGGATCTTAATAACCCATTGTTACAAATAGACAGATCAAGCAGACAAAAAAATCAGAAAAGAAATATCAGAACTGAACCAAAATTATGAACAAATGGACTTAGTAGATGGTTACAGAGTGTTTCACCCCAGTATCAGGATATACATTTTCCCAACTGTACATGGGATATGCCCTAAAATAGACCATATATTAGCCTAGAGAACATGCTTATTAAATGCAAAAGAATTAAAATCATTCTTTGTGTATTATATTCCTTGTGTATTATCATAGTGCAATGAAAGAATTGACAAATCTCCAGAAATACATGAAAATTAAATAACACCCAACCAAACAACCTGAACAACCAAAGGATCACAGATGAAATTAAGGAAGAAATTAAGCAATATCTAAAATTAAATGAAGATGCATTTATATCAACATACTGAAAACTATGAGACATACTGAAAACCATGGGACATAATGAAAACAGTCCTTAAGAGGGAAATTTATAGGAGTAAACTCTCACATCAGAAAAACAGAATGAGCACAAATAAAAAACCTAATGTTGTACATCACTCTTCTAGAAAAATAAGAGCAATGTAAGCCTGTGGCTCAAAGAAGATAAAAAATTATAAAGACCAGAGAAGAAATTAATGTAATGGAGATGAAGAAAACAATACAAAGAAATAATGAAGAGCTGATCCATTGTAAGAATAAATCAAATCAATAAATCCTTAGCCAATCTTATAAAATAGAAAGAAAAGACTCAAGTTCATGCAATAAGGAATGGAAAGGGTAAATCAATACAGACCCTGTGGAAATTCAGAACACTATTAATATCTACTTTGCAAATCTTTACTAGCATTGGGTAGAAAATAATGAAGAAATGGACAGATTCCTAGATATGTATGAATTATCAAAGCTGAATCAAGACGACACAAAAATTCTGAATAATCCAATATTAGTCAATGAAATGAAAAATGTAACTCCAAAATTTACCAGCAAAGCAAAACTAAGGACCTGATGCATTCACTACTGAACTCCACAAGAAATTTAGAAAATATTTAATAACAATAATCCTTATCCACTTTAATGAAATTAAAAGGAAAACAATACTCCCTAAATCCTTCCAGGAGGCAAGTATTTCCAAGATAAACAAACAAAAAGACTTAACCAAAAAAGATAAGTAAAGGTCATTCTCTCTAATGAACATAATACAAAAATTCTTAATATGATATAGGCAAACAGAATATAGAAAATCACCAAGAACTTCATACACAAAGCCTTAGTGAAATTTATCCCTGGAATGCAAAGATGATTCAACATACGAAAATCAATAAACATACTACACCATATCAACAGAGACAAAGACAAAAATTACCTGATCACCTCAAAGATACAGAAAAAGCCTTTTGACAAAGTTGACCATTTATTTGTGATAAAAAAAAAAACCTACAGAACAATGAAACAGATTGTCTTTATCTCAATCTGATAAAAGCCATTTATAACAAACCAACAGCCAACATTGTACTGAATGGACAAAAACTGAAAGCTTTTAATCTAAAATCTGGAATAAGGCAAGAATGTCCTGAATCACCACTCCTATTGAGTATAGTTCTAGATACACCAACAGAGGAATTAGATAAGAAAAATAAAAGGAGTAATAATTGGAAAGAAGTTAAAGTATCATTATTCACAGATGACTTGGTACCTTACATAGAAGACCCAAAAACTCCCCCAAAAGACTTCCAGATTTAATAAGCAACCTCAATAGCATATCTAGATACAAAGCGAACACTCAAAAATCAGTAGTATTCCTGTACAAACAAACTCACTGAGAGAGAAATTAAGAAAAAAATGCTCTTCAAAATAGCATCCTGAAAATCAAATATGTAGGAATCAATCTAACAAAGTAAATAAAAAGTTGATACATTGAAAATTAAAATATTCTGGAAAAGGAGATCAAAAAGGATATCAGAAAATGGAAAAATATTCTTTGCTCATGGATAGGAAGAACCAACATTGTGAAAATGAACATACTTCCAAAACCATTATACAGATTTAAAGCAATCCCAATCAAGATGGCATTAACATACCTCACAGATCTAGAAAAAATATTCCTAAAATTTATTTGGAAGCAGAAGATATCTAGAATAGCAAAGACAATCCTGGGCAACAAAGGCAATGCAGGAGGCCTCACAATTCCTGGCTTGAAATTGTACTACAAAGCTACTATGACAAAATCAGCATGGTACTGGAAAAAAAAAAGCATACATGAGCATCAATGGAACTGATTAGCAGATGCTGACACAACTACAAAAGTACTCAGCCACCTTACCTTTACAAAGAAACTAAACATGTTCACTGGAACAAAGATTGCCTCTTAAATAAATGTTGCTGGAAAAACTGGATCTCCACACATCAAAGACTAAAATTAGACCCATATCTACCACCATGCACCAAAATAAAGTCAAAATGGATTAGAGATTTAAATATTAAAACACTAACACTAAATCTGCTAGAAGAGAAAGCAGGTAAAATTCTTTTTTTTTTTTTTTTAATTTAAGGAGAAAAAGAGGGAAAAAAGCAGAAAAGGGGTACAAATTACACAGAATTTCAGAAAAAAATAAACAGGAAATCACTAGTTAATGGATTACATATTGTCATCTTAGAAATAATTGTTCAAGTCACAAAATTAAAGCTTGTAAAGTGGACATTCCAACAGTGAGACTGCAAACAGTTCTATTCAATGATCCAACAAAACTCAGTAATATCATTGTCTATCTTATACACTTAAATATACATGCAGTTATATCATTTAGAGCACTTTCTTTTCCTCTCTTTTGTACAATGACTATTACACATTTGGGGTTTTATTACTCCCACAGTTCTTTTTACTTTTTTGGAAGAGAGTAAAACCAAATGTGACATAACAGAACAGAGTCAGTCAAATCAAAAGGATGGACATAATAGATAATGTAAAACATAATGCAAGGTGATCAACAATGGTTACCATAATGCCTCCTGCTATCTCAAATAGAATTACCTATATCATCAATTATAATAAAATTGAACAAAATAGTAAAGAACAAAACCAATAAAACCAAAACATGGGAAACATTAAGGTCTTCAAAAGTGGATAATAGTCAACCAGAATGGGCATCATAATGAATCCAACTATCTTCACAGCTGTTGCCTAAACTTTTGAACCTAGTACTATCAAGCAAAACAGAATAGAGGAACATCAGTCAAAACAAGATGGTAAGAGCAATACAGGGCTTCAAATCAAGTTAATAGAAAATCAAAGTGTTACTGTAATATATCCTGCTATTTTTTATTTATTTTTCCCTTAATTAAAAAGATAAAAATAAAAAAGTAAATAATAAAATGGAGATTGAGATAAAAGAGGGCATTACAACCAAACAGTGCAGATCAAACATAACCATTTAAGCAAAATAGTGTTGCACCACAAGATAATCCTGACATAAAAGTAGTTACCATATTGTCTCTTTCCTTGAAATCTTTGAGTATAACTTCATATACTGTAGCATCAAATATATCAAAACAATGTAAAACCATTCAAGATATAGAGATATAGGGAGTTCATGAGCAAAACTCACAATGTACAGGAAATACTTCAATGAATAAACAATTGGGAATTCATCTTATTAAAAACATTTGCACAGCAAAAGAAATCACCAACAAAGTAAAAACACAAACTACAGAGTGGGAAAAAAATTTAACAAGTTTTCCCTTTGACAAAGAACTTTTGTCTTGAACATAAAAAGAACTGAAAAAAAATCAGACTTCCTAAATTTAAAGACCAAACCCCAAAATGGGCATTTGATATGTACGCACATGTCTTAGATAAAGGAATAAAAACACCAGATAAACATATGAAAAAAGTATTTAATGTCACTGGCCATTTGGGAGAAGTTAAACAACACAGAGAAGGAAAACAACACTGAGATTTCATCTCACTCCAAAATAATGGCTATCATCAATAAATCAATGAATAAATGCTGAGGGAGCTGTGGGGAAAACAGAACTCTTCAGCACTTTTCACGGGAGCACAGACTGATACAACTACTGGAGATATCAGTGTGGAGATTCCTTTAAAAACTAGGCTTAAGGGTCCCATTCTACCTAGCTATTCCTCTTCTGTGTATCTTCCCACTGAATTAAAGCATCACACCATAGCAATGCATGTGTACCCATTTTTATAGCAGCACATTTTTATCAGGTAATCTCAGAAGTACCCCAAATGCCCATCAACTGAGTAATAGATAAAAAAGATGTGGTCTACTTATAGAGTTAAGTTCTGTCAGCTATAAAAAAAGACAAATTTGACACTTTTATAAGCAAGTGAATGCAACTTGACACCATAGCCAGAAGTGAAATAAATCATTCACATGTGTGACATCTTATTTTCTCTGTAGTGTGAGAAACCAAAACAGTAAATAAATTCTAAAACGTACAATAGATACTGTAAAGTGGGAAAAATTGTTCAAAAGGAAAAAAGAACTAGAATTGGTGACAGGGAAAAGGACAACAGGGAAAAGAGAAAAAATGCAAGTTAGTTATCCTTGTATAATTTATATTTCATTAAAAAGGAAGGTTTGTGCTGGCACCAATTAAGAAATTTTTGTGCCCATATCTTGTACCCTGATCAATAATTTTAAAGATAACAAGGCATCACTTCTGGGAGAACATGACGGATAGATAACAGCAACTTCAGAGGCTCTCTGAGATGCCCAGCTTAGAATCCAGAAATGCTGTGGTGTGAGGAGTCCTAAGCAAGGGGAGATATACCCTGCCGACCCAGGAACGAAATAAGATGGGAGAAACCAACTGGAAATGCTATAACCAGAACAGATAAAATCTCAGTGCAGAAGCTGGAACCCGCACCTCTGGAAGCTGCGATTTGAATTTCCTGCTGCTGCTGCTGTGTCTGAATCCACACAGCATGGAGAGACACGTGTGAAAGCTCTGAGAGCAGGAATCTGTGAATGGAGTTGAGAGCGGGACTGGTGGTGAGCCCTGCATCGACCTGTGGTGAGTGAGAGGGACAGGGACCCTTCCATAGACTAAGAGGCTCCAAAAGAGGACATTCTGGGACCAGGCAGACCAGCTGGAATAGGACGCTGCAGTAACTTTAGTTGCATACTCCCCTCTCAAGCAGGTTTGGTGCAGAGTGCTTGGCCTGGGTGACGCCATTGACTAAAACCCAGTAGGCTAGCCCAAACCAGGTTCCAGCGCCTGGCGGTGCACCCTAGCAGTGAAGCCTTCAGTAGGTTGCCCTGGAGGGATGGGCCCTGCAGAGGCTGCCCAGGCTGTGTCTTCTTAGTATACTGCAGTGGGTGGGAACACCTAGCCGGTGCAATTCAAACAAACTGTAACCAACAAAGAAAAAAACTAGGCCTCCTATATACATTTGTATGGAAGGAACAAAAAGTATGGAAAGAGGGAGCAACAAGAAAGGGTCCTCAGTCCCCAATCCTGAGAACACTGATCCAGGAAAGGTAAATGCAAAGGAGAATGAGGACAGAAAACATGCAATATCAGGCACAGCATCAATAGACATAAAGCGATATCTCTGGAGTCTCATAGACGAGTTCAAAAGTGAAGTATTTAATGAAATAAAGTAAGATATAAGTAGAATAGTTACCGCCCAAGAAAAAAAAGATGTGGAATGGAAGAACAGGAAAAAAGGGGAGAATTGCTTGATGGAGAAAATAGAGAAAACATAAATACATGAAGCAGGTTCAAAGAGATTACCAGGAAACTAAAAACTCTATTGGAAGCTGGCATAACATCTTGAAAGAAACTAAGGATAGATTATCTGAACTGGAGGGCAGATTTGTAATGTGGGAGCATGAAATGAAAAACTTCTTAAAAATAACAAGAAAACAAACAGCAATAATACAAAGGTTAGAAGATGATAAGAGGATCTATAACCTAAGAATTAAGAACATAAAAGAAGAAGTAGGGACACAAATAAATGAACTACAAAAGCTATTCACAGAAATAATCCTGGAGAATTTCCCTAATTTAGCAAAAGGTAAAGATACTCAGATGTATGAGGCATACAGGACCCTAGCAACCTACAACCGAAACAGAACTACACCCAGGCATATAATAAAATTCCAGAAACCCAATATAAGAACAGAATATTAAAAGCCATCAGAGACAAGAAACAGATCACTTACAAGGGAACACCCATCAGAATTACACCAGACTTCTCGGCACAAACAATCAAATCATGAAGAGCGTGGGGGGAAATAATGCAAGCTTTGAAAGACAATAACCTCCAGCCAAGATTGATATATCCTGTACACTGTCCCTAGAAATTGATGGAAACACAAGGTGCTTCCAGGATAAAGAGGAACTAGGGGAATTTGCAACCACCAGTTCAACTCTACAAAGAATACTGCAAGATATTCTAAAAAAGAAAAATACCAAGATTCCAGAAACAGTGGCAGAGAGGCCACAATAAATGGAGCAGAAAGAGAAATGAAGAAGACAAACTGGCAACTAATGACAGAAAAAGAGCTCAACAGAAATGAGGCAGAGAAGGTTGTATGGTAGGAACAGCTATTTTGAAGAAAACAAAACATCATAATAGCTAGTGCTGATGTAGTATCATCTTGTGTTGAAGTCCCATCAAGCTTTTGTTCTTCTGTCTCCATCGGTCTTAACAGGTTGTATCTTACTAGATTTTTTTGTATGTGATAATATAAACAAAAACTTTTAGAGACAAGGAGATTATACAGAAACCATTGTTCATTTTCTGATAGTTGGTTCAAGTACCCTGTAATACTGTCATTCTCTTGAATGGTTTTACATTGTCTTGATATTTTTGGTGCTACAGTATACGAAGTTATACTTAAAGATTTCAAGGAAAGAGACACTATGGTAATTATTTTTATGTTGGAATATCTTGTGGTGAAGCACTATTTTGCTTAAATGGTTATGTTTTGACCTGCACTGTTTTGTTGTTTTGTCCTCTTTTATCTCAATCCCCTTTTTTATTATTTACTTTTTTATTTTTAGCTTTTTAATTAAGGGAAAAATAAATAAAAAATAGCAGGATATATTATAGTAACCCACTTTGGTTTCCTAATAACTTGAGTTGAAACCTTGTATTGCTCTCACCATCTTGTTTTGACTGATTTTCCTCTATTCTATACTGCTTGATAGTACCAAGTTCTAAAGTATAGGCAACAACTGTGAAGACAATAACATTCATTATGACACCCATTCTGGCTGACTATTAGCTTCTTTTAAAGCCCTGTAATGTCTCCAATGTTTTGGTTTGATTCTTTACTGTTTTGTTCAATTTTATTATAACTGATGATATAGGCAATTCTTTTTAAGATAGTAAGAGGCAATATGGTAACCATTGTTGATCACCTAGTATTTTGTTTTTACATTATCTATTATGTCCATCCTTTTGATTTGACTGACTCTGTTCTGTTATGTCACATTTGGTTTTACTCTCTTCAAAAAAACAGTAATAAGAACTGTGGGAGTAATAAAACCCAAAATGTGTAATTGTCATTGTACAAAAGAGAGGAAAAGAAAGTGCTTTAAATGATACAACTGCATGTATATTTAAGTGTGTAAAATAGATAACCATATTACTGAGTTTTGTTGGATCATTGAACAGAACTCTTTGCAGTTTCACTGTTTGAAAGTCCACTTTATATGCTTTAATTTTGTAAGTTGAACAACTATTTCTAAGATGACAATATGTAATCTATTAACTAGTGATGTCCTACTGTCTATTTTTTTTGAAATTCTGTATAACTTGTACCCTTTTTCTGTTTTTTTCTTTTTCTCTTTAAATAAAATTTTTTTAAAAAAGATAACAAGTTATGTATTAACAAGCACTATTCTCCTATTATTTTGTTATGAAATTTTGTTTTACTTTTTAAAAGAATTTCAGATCTAACCATTCATATATGGAAGTTTTTGTCAGAAAAAGTTTTAACTATTGCAAAAAATATGTGAAATATCATTTATGAGCTCCTATGTGTCAGAAAACTGAGGAATCAGTAGTAATTGAGGAAAATTTACAATGGGCTGTACTGAGAATTTATTATACTTATTTTTATATTTTAGATTAACCTAATGATTAGAATGAGAGATGGATATAAGGAGAACACAGTGTATGTTATGAAAAATTAAGATAACCCAATTTAAATTGAGTAAGAGGAAAATAGGCTGAATATTATATTTTATAGTTTGTCACTGAAAACCGACATCAGATAATAAAAGTTTTAATAAAGAAGCAAGGTAATGGGATATTTTTATTCTTAATACACAGATATCAGTAAAATAATTATAAAAAAGCCTTTCTAAATGACCAGTAAAATAACTAGCAAAAACATTTCTAAATATAAAAATGTAGGTTAAAGAACATACAATATATAGAGAAAAAAGTTTAGAAAATCTAACAATACATGTTTATAGCATAAAATGTTTTTTCAGAACTCACACCAAAATTTAAAAATTATTAAGAATTGAACTTACAAAGAAGAACTGTTATAGTATGTTCAAAAAATCACTTAAACCTAGATATTAAGAAAGTGCAAAAATACAAATTGAAAAGCAAACAAAATGTCCACATACTCACATTATAGTGCACAACATCTTCAGACCTCATGAGATCAGTTGTTAGTAAAGACACAAACAAACAGGCACCCTGATACACTGCCGGTAGGAATGGAATGTAGTACAATCAGTATACAAGTCAGATTCAAGCTAACGTGCTTTTACCTTATACCCACCAGTATATTGCTTCATGTTCATCCAACTATTAGAAAAGCTGACTATTGAAAAAACCTGCATGTAAGGGGCTGGGGATTTAGCTCAGTGGCATAAGCACCTGCCTTGCAAGCAGGCAGTCGTGAGTTCGAAACCCGGTACCGATAAAAAGACAAAGACAAAAAAAAAAAAAAAAAAAAAACCTGCATGTGTGTCCTGGAGATGTATTTCAGTGATGTAGCGTGGACCTAACATGAGTCAGATAATGTGTTTGACTCCTTGGCACCATTTTTAAAAAATGTGAATTTTTATGACTGCTTTATTCAGAGTTTCATTAACTGGAAGCAATTTTCTTGAACAAGTGAATGGATAAAGAAACAGTACAACATTCCATGAATTTTACATTCATACAATGCATTTGGTAATAAAAACTATAGGATGAAAGATAAAAAATCATTTAGAAAAACAGTATATTGCATAATTTGGATTAATGATATGTTGGGAAAGGGAAAAATACCATAATTGATAAAGTTAGTATATGTAGTATAATATGGTGATATGGATTAAAATATGGCTTTAAATACTTTTTATTTTCAAAGGACAAAAGCAATTACATATATTATGTGGTACATAATTATGTACATATTAAGCCTTATTTCAAAAGATATAGTGTGTAAGAATCAGGTCAGAGAAATTGTCAGTATCTTTTCTTTATTTTGGAAATATTCAAAGTTCACTCCTCTAGCTTTAAATATTCAATTAATTGTCAATTTCAGTTATTCTACTAGTCTACAAAACAGTGCTCTATTCCATCTACAAACTCTCATTTTTTCTTCCCCATACTTTTCCCAGGAATCAATAAAAAATTTTATTTTATACATACTTTGAAATAAACTTTTAGCTTTGACATGTAAATGGGAATATACATTTATATTTTGTGTGTCTATTTTACTTAACATAATATCCGCTAGTTCCATAAATATTATTGCAAAAGGTAGAATTTCATTCTTCTTGTAGGCTGAATAATGTGTTAGCCAATCCAATATGTGTTTGAATAAAAGAGAATAGAGAAAAATATGGGAAGAAATACCAATACATCAAAAAGCTATGAACTAGATTAGTTTCAAACATTAAACTCTCACAAATTCACAGACATAATACTTATGCAACAGAAAATATTTCAGAGCACTGAAAATGAATAAAAGCCTACAGATACTTTTTGTGAAATGAATATAACATTTATCTAAGCTCAGTAAATACAGCTCACAAAAGAAAAATTGCAGTCCAATATTACTAATGAATATGTATGAAAAATACTAAATAAAAGATTAGCAAATGAAATTCAGTACTGTGATAATAATCTAATACACGAGAAAGTTGGATTTATTTCAGCAATATAAGTTATATAAAAATTAGTGTTGTCGTTAGAGTAGAGTATCAATTTGATTGGCTTTGGGGTTCACTTACAGGGTTGGTGGAGCACGCTACTCCTTGTATCTGAGTGAGTCACAGCCTCAGATACCTTGGAGTCTACCTCTGGTCTCTGCCACTTTTCTTTCTAATACTCTTTCCTTGTTTCCCAGGGACAATTAATTGTCTGTGCTCTGCCATACACTTTGATTGTGATGTTTCTGGTTTGGAGCCTGCTTACCATGGGTTGAATCCTTTAAACTATCAGACAAATTAAATCTTTCCTTTAAATTGTGGATATTGGATATCATGCCTCAGAGATAGGAAACATGACAAATATGACTAGAGTATTTATTAATATAGTATTATATTAATAAATTAAAAGAGAAAAATCATATTACTGTTTCCATAAAGGTCGAAAACTTTGACACATTTCAACACATTCCTTCTAAATATATTCAGAAATATATAAATCAAGGAAGATTGTCTTAACATAGTAAAATTATCTTAAAATCAACTTTATATAAGTATTTTATAAAAGTACTTTCCTATATAAGTATTTTATAAAAATCTGAGAAAGGCAAAAAATGCTGTCATCATATATACTACCGAATTTTGTTCTATAGATATTAGTATTAATCTAGTTGGAAAAGAGACATTAAAGGAACCATGAATACTGGGAAAAGAAAAAAAAGAAGAGTATCTATATATGCAGGCAATATTACTAGAACATCCCAAGAGAACCAATCAAAACTAACTCAACAACTATGATGATCCTTTAGGCAATATGCTACAACATGAACTTCTTAAGATAAACAGTTTCCATATAAAAAAAGAAATTCTGGTTTAGAAGAACAACAATATTTTGTTATATGGAAAAGAAAGTGGAGTAACAGAATAGTTTCATAATGCTGCTTATTCCATGAATTAATAAGTAACTTTAGAAAAGTAGCCATAGCTTTTAAACAGAATGTTTATATTTTCCATAACAGTAATTCCACTCCTGGGGATGTGTCCAACAGAACTGAGTGTATGCGCTCACCAAAATGAGTGTGTACAGACTTTTATTGTATCTTTGCTTGCAGCATCCTCAAACTGAAAAAAACAGTAACAACAACAGCAAAAACAACTAATGGCCAGAATGGATGGTACATATTACATAAGTGCTACCTGGCATATACCCGCAAAGCAATAGAAGGGAAAAATGGTTTGCTACCCTTGGTAATACAGAGAAAATCATGGAATAACATGAAATGTAAGCCTTACCAAAAAATACCATTCACTACATGATAATATAAACATATTTTGAGAAAGGACAAAAAATTGTAACATAGTAGAGCTCAGAATCCACCTTTTCTACTCCACTGTCCACTTTCTTTTTACTTTTGCCCATGTCCTCTTATGTAGGTGATTATCTGATGGATCTGTGATTTATCTTTTTCTTCAAAGTCTATTTGCTCATGTAAACTAACAAGCATGCAGATTATGAGTATGTGGTGGTATAGTTTGGACCTTGTATGTTTCTCCAATGATTGTAAGGCTTGATCATTAATGTAGCCCTTTGGGAGCTATTAAAATCTTTAATAAATGTGTCTTGCTGGACAGGGTGATGCTTACCTACAGTTCCAGGGCCTCAGAAGTTTGAAGCAGTAGAATTGCTTGAACTCATGGACACAAAAACAGCCATGACAACACACGTGCACACATGAGCGTACAGATACACACAGTGGAAAAAACTGAAACAAAGCCTAATTTCAAAACAAAACATCAACAACAAAACGTGGGAGGGCCTTGTGGAAGGTTGCTAGATCACTGTGGTCTTCCAGTCTTGCCCTGAAAGGACACTGTGGAACCCAGGCCTCCCTCTCTCTGTTTGTGTCCTAGCCATGAGGTGAACAGTTGTGCTCCAGGTGATCTGTGTGATGTGCTAATGATCCAGTACAACAAGAACAGTCGTGATTGACTGGAATCTTAAAAACTGTGAGTCAAAGTAAACCTCTCATCCTGCATATATTATCTATCTCAGGTGTTTCCTTATCATGCCAGAAACCTACTAACACACTACAGCAGTAATGTGAACCTTTTAGAGCTTTCAGTGATGCAAATGGCAGGCTGTGGCACACGTGCCATAGGTTCGCCACCACTGCAGTAGGGTCTGGGTATCTTAGGGACTGTTTTCCACTTACTATATACCCACCTGGACTTCATCAGTTTACATTCCCATCAGCAACACAGAAAGATGAGTATTACCCAAGAGTCTCACAACATGCACTCATGTTTTCAAATGTCTGCCAATTGCTTGCTGAAGAATGGCATATACTCTAGTTGTATTTTGCATTTCTCTCATGAAGAAGGTTATTAGTCCATATTTTAATATTTTTGTCCTTTAGCATGCAGAATTTGATACATTAAGAATGCATTTTTTCTTTTGACATATATTGCATGTATTTCTCTTTGTTTCTCATTTCTATAATTATATTGTGAATTCCAATAAATTCCAATATAGTCAGAGACAATTTCTCCTAATTTGTTATGTTTTTATACTTACATTTTGAACTATTATAGAGTTGAAGATGATTTCTTCTGTATCATGTAAATGCATAAACCTATCTGGGCTTTTTTCCTTTAGTTTTAAAAGTACACATCTATTTGCTTAGAAATTATTTATTAAAAAAGATATACTTTACTTCTTAGTAAAAAAGATATATTTTATTTTTTATTCTAAAGAGGGAAAGATTAAATATAACAAAACAGAGCAAAACAGATCATAAAGAAGCAATTTTAAGAAACACAGATTTCAAAGTAAGTCCACTGAAGACCTTCATTGTCTATCTTATAGTCTCTAGTTTTCTTCCAAATAGTTGTCCCATCTTTACACACATTGAATACATACTGAGCATTATAGAACTAATCTGATCATCACTTGATTAGGAAGACTTTTTAGGTCTTCAAGACGTGACGTTAGGGAAGTCAATAATGACTGCCATAATGTCTCTCATTCTCTTCGTAGTAGCTGCTCTTATCTTTATGTATGCTGAAATTGAATATAAGAGACTACACTAATATCACTCTGAACAGTGAATACTAGTTTGCTAGATATCATGTGTAATGCTATAGAATTAGCACTGGGTTTCTAAGTGTCTCTTCTTCTTCTTCTTCTTCAGAGTATCTGTTTATTACATCATGCATTATATAATCTGTTCCTGTAAACTGTTAAGAAATTCTCCCCATGTGCGAATCTCTACATGTATATCTATGCTGTCTGTATTATAGGGAAAAACAGATCATAACAAGACAACAAAACAAATTCCTAGAAAAACATGAAATGAAAAAGACATATAAAACCACAATATTAAGTGATGTACGGTAGTTAATATGCTGTCTTGTTATTTTCAATAGAATTGTCCATATCATCAGACATACTATAATTTAATATAGCATTACATAGCTATTTTAATAAAAGCACAAATTTGGAGACATTATAGGACTTCAAAAGCAGTTAATAATCAAACTGCAATGGGTATCTTATTACATCTTGTCATCTTCAGTGTAGTTGCCTCTACTCTTAGACTGGATACTCTCAAGCAAACCAAATTTGAATAAAATCAGTTAAGATAAAACAGCAGTCTAACAAACCAGCTTCAAATAAGATCAGTCATAGTAAGACAATGTTAGTAATACAGGGCTTCATTTAAGTTAATAGGAAATTAAGGTTAGTTACCATGGTATAGCCTGCTATTTTTGGGATACCTGTCTGTGCCCTCAAATCCAGTATGAGTAGACAGACCAGGACAAAATAAAATCAAACTAAACAGTGATAAGATTACTGTGACTTTTAAATTCTGATACACTATTAACAATGTCCTCTGTCTTCCTTTCCATTTCTCAGGATGCTTTGTAGATTTTGGGTTCCACTAGTTCCTTTAGTTTTTAGATTAGGGGGTCAACCTGTAATCTATCTGAGTGATGCTGAACATTTTTACCCCTGAGCTTGATCTTGAGCTGTATTCCTTTACTTACTAGGTAAGTAAGCCACAAGGTTTTCCTTTCTTCTAGCTGTGTAGTTCTATACTACACAAAAGGGCCATAACTTTCCAACCTATCTGTGGCTGCTGGACAAGTTGCCCCTATTTCTTTCTGGTTCCCTGTCACTTAGAGCATTGTTTTCTCATCTTTGACTTTCAGTTTATTAACCGTCTTTCAGGTTGAGTATATTTCCTACTCAGAGCATCTCGATGGATTCTGTCTCCTAATCTACTCTGCCTGTGTTTCTTTTTGTTAGTGTATCAGTGCTATCTATATTAAAGATTATAGCCTGCTTTCTCCATGTCATCTCTACTATTCTGTTTTTCTGCTATTATTCGTCCACTTTTCTCCTTCATTCCATTGTCTGCCCCATTCATTGAGACTTCTCTGCCACTGTTGCTGGAATTCTGGTATCAGTAGTTACTCTCACTTCTTAACTCACATTTTTATTCTTAAGGTATAGATCCTCTTGTCATCTTCTAGTTTTTGACTTGTTACTTCCTGGTTCCTTTTTATTTTTAATAAGTCTTTTCTTTCACAATCACACATTGTAAAGCTCTCTTCAAGTTTTAAATGGCTAACTTTAGGGTTTCTGTCAAGACATTTTGCCAGCTTTCAATGGAGTTTTTAGTTTCCTGGTAATCTCTTTAGATCTGTTTCATGTATTCTAGATTTTGTTTATATTCTTCACTAAAGCTTTCTCTTCCTTTTCTGGGTTCCTCTATTCTTCCATCTATGTTTTCTTGAGAGGGGCTTAGCATTTCTTTAATTAATCTTTTATATCTTGCCTCACTTGGTTTGGAATTTCAGTTTCAAGTTCATCTATGAGGTCATGAAAGTATTTCTTTATGTCTGTTGATATTGTGGCCGATATTGCATGATTGATCCACTGTTCTCTCCTGTATTTACCTCTCCTGGGCTTATTTTCCCAGGGTCAATGGCTGGAGGTTTTCTCTTATTTTTTTCACTTGTCATGTTTCTGGTTTCTTTCAGACAGGAGTGTGGTGCAGGTTTCAGGCCTTTTCCGTATTTCTAAAGAGTGCTGGCTGGGGGCTTGCTGCCTTCTCCAGTTTGCTGTTATCTGAGGTGCATGCAAGGAATGTTGGCTGGCCCCTCTCCTCTGAGCCAGTCAACCAGCAAGCACCTTCAGCAACTTAGTCTGTACTGTGGTGGACGTCACAGGGTCAAGACAGTTTTGTCCTTGGCTATTGGGTCCCAACCAGGGGCATGACTCAGCCCAAGCTGATCCCATCAGTCCTCTTTGGGCCAGGGTTGGCTGACTGATGACACCACAGCACTGGGCCTTGCCCCACTCCAAGATGCCTTCCAGCCAGCCACTCCCACTGTGGGATCCAATTTCCAGCACTCACTGAGAATTAATGCAGCTCTCCACCTTGACTCCAAGCTGTGCAGTGTCCTCCTGCCCAGGGCCCAGGACTCACCAACTCCCCTTATTGGCTGCTGTAGCTTCAGTGTGACCTTGGATGGTGCAACTCCACAGTACTCCCAGCACAGTACAGGAAAGGTCTCAGTGAGCATGTCCAGCTCCAGCCCTCAACCCATGTTTTTCCTTCCTCTTTCTATTTTTCTTTTTCCTTCAATTTTCCTCCTGGGGTCATGAGAATGCCTCTCCACTAGTCCGGCCCTCTTCATGCTGCCAAATTCCAGCATCTGAGTTTTGTTTTTTGTTTTTTGTTTTTTTTTTTTTCCCAAAGAGGCTCTCCACCCAGCTACCTAGCAAGTCGCCATCTTCTGAAACACACCTATACTTTATTTATTAAAAAGATATACTTTAGTAATCTATATGATATAGATTACTTAGGTAAAGTATAGATTACTATACAGTCAATTTTTACATTGCCTATTTCTATATATGAATTTTGCATTTTATTTATTTTTTCATGAACTAGTATTGTTTAAATTACACAGAAACCTATATCATATCTTAATATCAGGTAAGAATGGATTTTCTTTGGATTATTTTTCTTAACAATGTCTGAGCTATTTTTATATATTTTTCCACATGAAGTTTCATTCAATTTCTATTTCCTACAGAGCAACAAAACTACATGCACTCTTATTAACATTGAATTGAATTTATAAATTAACTCAGAAGGAAATCTATACTCTTATGATATTGAATCATCCTTTCCATGAAAAGAGATTATTTTTCAATTCCTTTAAATCTCTTCTCAAATCTTTCAAGTGCAAGATGTTAAAAACACCTAATAATGAATTTTCATGACTGAAAATAGAATGGTGTTTACCAAAGGCTAGAAAGAGGAGTAAAGAGGAAGGAATGTGGAAAGGTGGCTCAATGGATACAAGTTACATTTAGTGAAGTGTCAGCCTTTCTAGTGCACTCTCATGTGGTGAGATGAATATGGGTAGTAATTCTATATTTGAGATCTCAAAAAGCTACTGGAAAACATTTTGACTGTTTTTTCTGTAAGGAATTGAAAGCCATTTAATAGAAGAGTTATTTTTAAAGTGATTACATAGTATATGCATGTATCAAAATATCACATCACTCTATTAGTATCTGTGATTTTTTTATTTTTGTTTATCAGTTAAAATAAATTTAGTTAAAAAGAAATAACAAAGGCCATCTGACTTTTAAAAATAACAGCCAAATACAAAAGTTTTCCAAAATGCAAAAAAAATATACACTAAAGAGATAAATCATTCATCAGCACTAGATTCACATTAAAATTATACTGAAATGAAAAGGCCAAAAACTTAATATAATTTATGAATATTATCATGCATATATTGTATTTATTCTGTTGTTTATTGAATTGTTTATACTTTTATCATTATAGTCCACTCTTTTCTTTTCCAAGTAAAATTCACTGAGATATCAAGTATTTTCTATATTATATGGTCCTAGCTTAAATATATCAAGAATGTTGCATTTGTGCCAACAATAAATACTGTTTATAATTTTCCATGCATGTGAATTTGCTATATTTAGTATTGTGATTTTTAACTTTAAATTACAATAATATTCTTTTCTTATTTTCTGAAGGATAAACTGTTAAGAACTCATCAGTGAAATCATCAGACATAAATATTTTCTTTACCATAATTTCAGCGATGCATTCAGTTTTATATGAGATAGCTTTTCATATTTTTCTTTACTCTTGGAACATCTTGCTAAATTCAAGAAAATCATATGTAGATGAGACAAGAAGTAAATGGTTTTCATTTTTGTGTTAGTGTGTTGCTTTTAAGCTGAAATATTTTATATTATCACTTTTTCATTAGGGTATGTTTCAGATACATAATAAATAAAGTCAACATATGTCCATCTCCTGCTGTAACATGTTATATGGACTTCTACATTTAAGCTATATTTGATTATTATCATACAGTGCTCTTGAACCTTTGCAAATAGAATTCCTGTGTATATGTATAGATGTTGGTTATGATGAGGATAACAAGAGGGAGAAAGATTAAGAATAGGAGAAGGATTTTTAAAGGCAAGAGGGAAAGAAAAGAGAGAAGAGGTGAGAACAAGAAAGGAAACAGAAACAGGAACATACAATCAAAGATAACATTTTCACTTAAGAAAATGTAGCTATACTGAATGATTACATTAACCGTAACAGTTCATTGTGACGCAAGAATTGAAATTTGCAAACAAATTTACTATGTCAGAAAAACTTTATTCTTATGTATCAAGCAGCAAAGAGGCAAAAGTTTATAGAAACATAATGATGCTTCACCCAACACAGAAGTATAATGATAGAGAATGTTACTGATCAAGCCCTAGTATCCAATCCGTTTTGGTTTTTGCTATTATTGTCAGAATTCAGGTGATCCATATAGCAATTTTATTAACAGTGCAGTACAAAATAAAGTACACAAGTCGTAGAAAGTACACAGTCGTAGAACAGTTTCCAAAAGAATGTATGTTTTAAAGGAAACTCAATCATGAATTCTTGGTTTTCAAGTATTTATTCAATAGAAACCAGAAGACCAGTATCCTCCATAGCATGATGGGCAGCAGCATCCGTATCTGTAGGCAGAGCCATATCCATAGCCTCCATAGCCACTGCCCCAGCCCAGTCTGTGGAAGATGCCGCACCCACAGCCATAGACATAGCCCTGGCCTCCATAGTAGCTGCCATAGTAGCTCATATTGTCAAGTTTGTTGAGTCAGGTTTGGTGCTGGAGGTTTGCTCAGTGAGACTACTTAGGGACATTTATATCTGTTTGATGAGTGTGAACACCACACCTCTAAATGCCATCTTAGAACATATTACTTGAAAACTATGCCAAGTGCATTGTTTCCTAATCCTACCACATCTCCAACTTGCTTATGCAATTAGTTCTGCAAGGTTATATAATGTGTTTGATGTTCTGCTTTACGTGTTTGTCTAGAAAAATACGTTGCCTCTAATAAACACTATGGTGTTCATAATTTCTGTGCCTATTTCTGTGCATATCTGAGTTTCCACATCCATAAACAAATCTCCATAGCTTCAAGTATTCACATTGCCTCACAGGAGGCTACCTTAATCCTCTAATTGCACCCCATTCCTTTGGCATTGCTTGGGTCCTGATTCTCTTCCAAGTGAACCATGTTATATCAACACTGCCAAGAAGTAACATAAATTAAACCGTAATGGTTCCCTGAAATTTGTTCTATTTTTAAAATATCAACCAATTATAATGTTCATGCTAATATTATGTGAATTTAAAGTTCACTGGGTGTCACATTTAGTAGCACTGAGGATATTTAGCTTTTAATAGAGCCCTACATTGATGTTAAAAATCTCAGTGTCATGTGTTCTGGAGAAACAGCCTTCTTCCTAATAAAGATTACATAATGACTTACTAACCTCATAAAAATCCTTGTATGCACAAAGATATTTGTATTTCAGATTCCAAATTCTATTCAATCATAGAGCTATGTAGTCACAGTTAAAGAAATTAATGAGTTAAAGAAATTTGAGATAATTTATTTGTGTCCATTTAAAAATTTTATTTATTTTATTTATTATTTTTATCCTTGATCAAATTGTGATTCAGAGAGATTAGCCAAATTATGCCATAATGTTCATTAGTGGCAGTTTAGGACTAAAATAAATATGATTCAATTCTTGGTTTTAGTTTGATGGGTCAGTACAAAATTAAAGACACAAATGCAGGTTTCAAAAATTTCTTGTACCAATTTGTTTAGCTCTCGTTTTTTTTTCTATTGTTATTCACCCTATCATAATAAATGTATATAATATGAAACCAGGTAATGTGCATGCTCAGATACTTCTACTTTTTAAAAGCTCAAAATAATTGAATTTCACAAAACACAAACTTTCATTATATTCATTGTTTCCCTTACCAGTTGATGAAGAGTGAGAATTAGCTGCTCATGTATTTGTGCACTGATGGTGCCTTGTAACATACAAATTGAATGGGATTATTAATAATAAAGAACTACTGTGTTGTACTCAACTGAAGTTAGAAGAATTTGATTTCACTGCAGTTGGATATATTTTTTTAAAGTGTTACCATTAACATTCATCATGATTCAGAGAATTTTTTTTTCCTGATGAGAGCCATATTATTATCACTAATATGGGATTTGATGAGACACTTTAGGAAATACATCCTACAGTTCTGTGTGGTTTTTTTTAATTACACAAAGGGAAGCTAACCGAATAAGCTTTCGATGTACCTGAAGTATGATTCATCCACCTCTTCTTATTCTCAGCCTACTGCCCAGAACAGAAAGGACCAAACTCCTCCCCGCCACCCTATTGTTTCTTTCTTTGATTTCTTTAGATTCCAATGAATTCACAACTGAAGACGATGATAAATATAAGCCTGTGAATCCTTTTGAGCTTCTAAATTTTTTAACAGCTATGGAAAATAATATAAAGAGAGCCCTTAAAAACATAAAAATGGAACTGCCAAGTAATACAGTAATTGCACTACTGTATGTTCTAAGGAAGTAAAATAACTGTTCCCTTATTTATTACAACACTACTCACAATAGCAAAGACAAGGAGTCAATTGAGATGCCCCAAACAGAAAACTATTCATCCATAAGAAAGAATAAAATCCTATATTCTTCAGCAAGATGGACGGAATGGGAAGTCATTGTGTAAAAATAACCTCAACAAATAAAGACCACGTATTCTTGCTCACTTGTGAACACTTAAGATTTTGATCTCAAAGAGCAATGAAGTGGAATATTAGTCACTAAAGACTTGGAAGCAAGGTAAGAAAGGGAGATAAAAAGAAGTTATGCAATAGATAATCAAAAGCTTAGTTAATTAGAGGAATTCTGGTTTTGAACATCACTGTTAGGCAACTACTGTTTACAAAATACATGTCAAAACAACAGGAAAAAATACAAAAGACTCTAGCACATAAAAATGGCCAATGCCTTGAGAACATGGGAGTTTTTATTACTTGGATTTTATTGTTACACATCATTTACATGCAGTGATTTGTCTTACTGTGTTTTGCAAAGATCTACAAATATTTTATCTCAATAATAAAAAAACAGAAAAAGAAAAATTGCTAATCAAATAGAAGAGATTAAATTCCCTCAAAATATCTTTGAGGTCAATAAACATTGCACACTGGCCAACTAGATGAAATAATAATACATAAACCTTATTTTTAATTATTACACCTCAAATAACTGCAAAATGTGTGCAAGAACTTATAAATAAATAATATAAAAGTAGGAGGACATTTTCCCTGGCATTCAGAAAACAAGGATTTTTGGATGATTTTGTACAAATAGTAGAACCTTAAATGATACAATGATTGAAAAATACGTAAAGAGATAATTATACATATATATTTTTGTCTTTTAAAGTAAATATGAAAAGTATTGGGGTTTTTTTTGTTTTGTTTTGTTTTGTTTTGTTTTGTTTTGTTTTGTTTTCTATTGGTACCGATAGAACTCACAACCATGCACTTGCAAGGCAGGCACTTAAGCCGCTGAGCTAAATTCCCAGCCCCTGGAAAGTATTCTTTACATAATCATGATATAGGGCCTACAGCATAAGCAGCCATTTATATATGTTAAAGTCATACACAAACAATTCTTCATCATGCTGTCATTATCTTGCTTAATTATGTACACAAATTACAATAATAGTTGTTTCTGAGCTGAGATTTGAAGTCAGGTTTCTGGCTCAAGAACCTCTGCTTTTACATACTTATGCCATACTATCTCTGCTCTCACATGAGATTTGAACAGGTTTGTCTTCAGAGAGAGCGTGACTTAAGAGAAGACATTAAATTTAAAGTGCGAAACTACACGTTTAATCAAGAAACTAATTATTGTGAAAATTAACCATGTGTAACCATTTCTTTTTAGATGTGCTTTGTAGCCTTAATAAATCAAAGCATGCTCCTCATAATTTAACCCTTCTTGAGTCTTCAGGAAACTCACTATGAGTTTTGATTAATGTAACACTGTCATTTAGAAATGTCTATAGGAGTGTTTGGAATGATAATGGCAGCTTCTGTATCCTTTTATAGAGAATTCATCCATTTATCCATCATTCCTCAAATATTTACTGAAATGGTTACTGTCTCACTGTCTTTCAGACACCACCATGCCTTAGGTAGAGAAGAAAGTAGTTCATGAAATTCCTGGGGAGTACATTCTTATACAAATACATGAATAACATATAGCTAGGAATCTTGCTAGGATGTGATCAGAATATGAAATAGAACATGAAGCTCTGTCTGGAGGTTGGGTAATAGTCTCATTTATATCATCTATAAAGTCATTTATAAAATAACCAAGGAATATTGACTTGTTAAGAGAAGGGCTTATCTCTGGGCCATCTACCTACGGAACAGTGTGAGTACTTTTGAGACTGTTACTCCTTTTTCATTGTCATATCTCAATACTATCAAGTAATTTGGGTTTTTTGTTTTAATAAAAACCTTCTCTTATTAATTTTGATCTTGACAACTGTGCTCTGTCTTCCATTCCTAAATATTTTTATTTTAAAGATTAATTTTATTAGCATATTTTTTATCACATTCATCATAGGGATGGTTTTTTTTCCATTCACCTCCCTCCCCATTTATCTTTTTTCCCCCTCCCAAAAACTTCTTGCACTTTTTCCACTTAAAAAATATTAGCCCTATTCTGGGGATTTAGCTCAGCGGCATAAGCGCCTGCCTTGCAAGTGTGTGGTCATGAGTTCGATCCCTGGTACCGAGGAAGACAAAAAAAAAAAAAAAAGAAAGAAAGAAAAAGAAAAAGACAGAAAAAAAATTTAAAAATTAGCCCTACTCCTTCCTTCCATTACCCCCTCGCTCCTCCATTGTTTCCCTTATGCTTTGAACATTGTCTTCCTAGTTCGCAACAGCTATTTATGCTTTGCATTTCTCATAACAGAGAAACAGTGCAATATTTAAACATGCGTGTCCCATTTATTTCACTTAAAATTTAGTTTTCAAGGTGCATTCATTTACTTAAAAATATCTCAAGTCCGCCCTTCTCGGACTGACCACACCTCAGAGTAGCCAGTAGGTAGCAACACCACTGACTTCCTTCTTTTTCTCCTCTCATTTGTACTCTCCTTTGCTTTGAAATATTTAAAATTTTACATAAAATATGTAAAAAATTTATATAAAAACTACCCTTCTTATTTTCTCCACCACGGCTAGATACATTATTACTCTCCCTAAAAGTTTACATCTCGGCAAAGAGCTCTAATAGCTACCAGTAATCCAAGCTTATGGCCAGTCTTCCACTTGAATCAATTTTCTTGTTTTTGTTTTTGTTTTTTTTTTTAACTTCTCTTGAACTCAAATTAATTAACTGCTTTAGTCTAATAAATAGCAATTTTTTTTTTTTACTTAACTAAATTTGACATAAGAAGAAAAACAAATCCCCCAAGACCATGGGACTAAAAGAGGAAAATCATAAACAAATACAGATCTAACTTATCTATAATTACTGAATGCTAAACAGGACTGAAAATATCCCCAAGCATTTGTAAACGTAGTTCAAGGTAATGAACAAGGTAGAATAGGACCTCTGTGGTTTTCTGAAAATTACATTCTAATGAGAGCAAGGGATAGACATTAAATCAAATGTAAAAGGATATTGCAGAATGTTAACTACTAGAAAGAAAATATAAAGCATAGATGAATGATATGCATTGAAAAATGGGAGATATTGACATTGCATATGACTGATTAGGAAAGGTGTTTTTATAAATGAAGTTTGGGGGTAGAGACCCCAAGAGGTGAATGATATAATTATTTAGCTCTTGGGTGAAAGTTTACCAGGAAAAGGAAACAGAAAGCAAAGCTGCCCTGAAATATGAACAAATTAGTTTCCTTTGAGGGTCAACTTGCATAAAGTGAATTGGGAGAACTAGGGGAATACTGCACCAAAGACATATGATCATGTAGGTCTTTCATGAGAATTTATAGTGAGAATTTTACACATTTATATAAAGAATATTTCACACATTTCTGAATAGTTTTGTACCAAGAGCTTTGTGTTTGTTCCCCCCCCCAAAAAAAAAAAAGGTAGGAAGTAGTCAATTAAGGTTAAAGTAAAATGTATTAGCCAGCTTTTTATTTGCTATGATATAATTTATAGGAGGAAAGGTTTGTGTGACTTATGGTTTCAGCAGATTCAGTTCATGGTATACTGACGCCAATGCAGGAACACCTGGGTAGAAAATGTGGTAGAGCAAAGCTAATTAGTTAACAAGTAGCTGGACATAGAAAGTGATCAGTGTCTAAAGTAATCAATCTGGAACCACATTCTTGGCATCTCCAACTTCTTAGGGTGCACTTGTGGCTTCACTTGCACAGATTCACAAGCTTACTTCTCAGAGATGCCTTGTCTGGCCCTGTGGACTTCGTCTCCCACAAAGGTAGAAGCCTCTGTGATCCCACATTCTGCATATGATGCCAAGATCTGTAGTCTATGGGAGCAGCAGAGAGAACCATTGGTCCACAGTGTCAGTAATCTCTGATTGCATAAGTGACTGAATAAAATGAAATAAGCTCTTGGGAACCAATTCTTTGGGAGGTTCTCCTTGAGCAGATGTCCATGGACTGTCTTCTTTAAGAAAGGTTTATGCTTTGGCAGCCTTGATTCTTAGATGGCTGTAGTCTCACTTATTTTTTAGATAATCACAAAGTATCTTTCTTTTTGTCCTGGTTCAAAGTACTTGGTACCATTTTAATGACAGCAATATCTCCAAAAACCAAATTTCCTATCGCTGTAAAGTTAAACATGGTTCGTTTTAGGCCAAGATTTAAGTTTTTCAAATGCTTCTGCTTTATTATTGTTTCTGATTCTCAAAAAATTCTGAATGAAAGCAACTATTAGTATCCATAAAACAGTCTGTATATTGAGCTGGTATGAAATTTCAAGTGACAGATCAATTATTCTATCACCCTTAATGTCATGCTAAGAAGTCTCAGGACATGGGCAGATGCATGCAAATTTTCTACCATGGTATAGCACACATGGTGTTTATTCCAAATGCCAACAGGGTCGTTGTTCCCAAGTGCGACATCCTGAGTCTGTTTCTTATTCTCCTTATTCTCTGCATTCCTATCGGCATTCTGATCTTCTAAATTCTGACCAAATCACTCATCAAGCTCTGTTTTTAGCATTCCAGGGCTTCAGTAAGACCCAGCTTGAAACTTCTTACTTACCAGTTCTAAAATTTCTGAACAGATATAGTGAAAATCATAATCTCACTTTTTTAGTGTGAATTTTCTGTATTAATCAATTACATTTCATTACTAAGATATAATACTTGACATTAGCAACCTAGAGGAGGAGACATGTAATTCAGTCCATGATTTCAGGGAATTCAGTCCATGGTAAACTGGCTCCAAAGCACAAATCTCCAAGAGAAAGTTATGGCAGAACAAAATTCCTTGTTTCATAGCATCCTGAAAGCAAAACATGAGAGTAGTGTTGAAGGTCAGAGAGGAAGAGAACAAAGACTATACCCAGTACCCAAATTCAAGTCTTGATGACCCACTCAAACATACCCAGAAATGTAATTCACCAATCTGTGGGTAGCTCCAGAGCCAGTCAATTTGACAAAGGCAAGTTTATCCATTGCAGAGAACATCTCTTTATTATGTGAAGTAGCATGTGTGGGCCCCAGGATTTCTTCCTTTTGAATGTATATACATTAAATGGAGGTATTCACTGCCATGGCACTATGATTATGATGGATTTACTTTGATGACCAGGTTGGTTCAAATGGTCCACATTAAAGTTTATTGAGGGTGTGCTTAGCTACTTAAATGAGCCCTTCAATACCACTTTTTCGATTTTATAGCCGCAGAAGAAATGAAAGAGCAGCAGGAGGATATAGCATGCCTCTGCTTCTTTCAAACTGAGAAGGCCAACACCACGTAATGCATGTGGCCTCCAGTTACTATAAGTAGTGTGTGGTTGACAGCCAGCATAAAAAGGGGACTAAAAGGATGAGTATGCTGTCGACTGTCAGAATGAATGCAAAAGCCAGTTTTTCCTGTGATCCTTCAGACCAGAATTCAACACAGCTGGAAACTGATGCTTGGCTTTATATTAGTCACAGGAAACCCTGACAAAATATCCCAGAATATCTGGTGTTGCTTTGGCAGAGTTTTACCTACAGAAATGTTACTGATGTAGAGATAGCTTTTAACTTCATACAAATGTCTGGTAATTTTTTTCCAGTAGTGCTGTAAATAGAACCCAGAGCACACTATAAAAATTCTCCATCTCTCAACTACATCCCTGTCTCAAAGTGCAATACATTTCACAATACTAACAATGAAATCTTGATTAATATATTTGTATTAACACATTTTTAGACAGATATTCTTTCTGATATAACTATTTGTATTTTTATCTCCGTTAGATTTGTAAGAGTTACAAAGCAGGGCAGTGATTCTTAAAATTCTCTCTTCAGTTTCTTCTTCTTCCAACTTTCAGTAATTCCTACCATGTGGCCACTAAACTTTTGATGATGATATAACTTATGAAGTAGGAAGAGCTCTATGGGAATCCCAACTGTACTCCTCAATCTCTAGTTTCTAAATGGATCTCTGTAGAAAATGATGAATGACTTATATAACTACTGGAGAACTCTGCATGCAATTTTATGCTTTGGAGAAATGAGCTGCCTGGAACCCTCTGACTAATTAAAATACCACATGCAGCAGTACGTAATTCTTCCTTTTGTCTATTTTTCCTTAATATTAATCCTAAGAAGCATCTCTCAGGGGAAGTTACATTTATCACATAAAGCTTGATTCAACGTCCTTCCTATAAGTTCCATTGCAAACAGTGCATGCCTACATCTTATTAAAAGCTTAACACACAGCCTTGTAATTATATATTTATTGTCTGAGTTTCCATCTGGCTTGTAAGATCATTGAGATCTCAGGAAATTCTTTTTATCTTTCAACTTCTGACGCTCATTAAAGATTGGTGCAGTGTGATGATGCATTACTTTTGTGCAGATAATTGAACAAATACATGATGGAATCCACCAAGGGAAGCCTCACCCACTGTGGCTTTACCAGGCATAAAAAGCTGAGTACACTGAGCTCCACACAGCCATTTTTCTTAAACATTGCCAGTGTCTGTCTAAAAATATGAATTTTTGTACTGTATGTAAACTAATATATAATTATTTTGTAAGTTCATAACATTTGGTATTGATCCCCTGAAATTCCACTGTATGAGACTTGATGTTTCTCAGATCTATTATGTTTGTTCCTTGTATTATAGGAATAAAGAGTTGAATTCGCTATTGACAGTATTTTCAGAATTATCAACAAATGTTACTTCACTTGTCATGATGAACCTATGCTTTTGAGGGATATAAAATGTGTCATCTTTGATGGTTTCTTTCCTTTTTTCATGTTATGTTTACACTTGTCTTTGACCAGATTGACTTTCACAATCCAATGCTAAGTATTATACTGTATAAATTATTATATGAATGGATCATACATTAGTCAAATTTTCAGTGACAGCCTATGTGCAGTCTCTTTTAAAGCCTGCCCTTAATATAAAAGGAAACGTAAGAGCCTCATTACTGGTGACAACTGTAAATAAATAGAGAAACAACAGAGTTCCTTAAATCCTCATGTGTTTCAGGCTTTTACATCAGTAAAGAAAGCATTTGAAAATAAAAGTTGGACAAAGATAAAGAAGTTGAAAACACTAATGGGGGGGATAATTGGTAAACAGAGCAGCCAAGGACAATGCAGTCACTTCTAGAAATCTATTGTTATCAAACTTTCACATAGCACGGCCTAAGAGAGTAGCTTTCTAAACAGAGTCATAAACTGAGTTACACAAATATAGGCAGCCTTGTCTTTGATGGAGTAAAACTATTCAGCAAAAAATAGTATTTTTAAGACATTTAAAGGAGCCAAAATATACAGTATGATATACTGTTTGATACCCAATAGGGACATGCAGATCTATACATCTAAGTGGAGGTAAAACTTCAGGTATCTGGAAGCTACAATAGTACCTCTCCTAATCATAGTAATTCAGGGAATTTCTGCATGCTTTCTGAGCTCCTTCAATTTTCATTTAAGTGAGGCCAAAAGTGTAGCCATAGAGAAGAAATTCATTAAGAACACAGCTTCCAGCAGTATAAGAGATTTGTTTGTTGCTCAAACAACAATCTCTGAGTACAGTGTGGAAAGAATTGCTGGGCATTCTGTATCCCCTTAACGTTTCTTGGGATTACAGAAATAACAACATCATCAGGAAATTGTCACCAAGCGGGCACACACACACACACACACACACACACACACACACACACGCACACACACACATACAGAATGCTGATACATGCACGAATAACTCACATACAATGTTGGTACATATTAACAATTATTTATAAGCTAGTGGAAAAGATAAACCTGAAGCATTTAAAATATCAAAGTTTAATGTAAAGAGACTTTCTACATTTGTCCCATGAATCTGAAACATGAGTTATGTCAAAATACACATCCCTAGAGAAGAAGCAAAATTGTTGCTCAACCTGCAAGTCTCTCCAAAATAAAAACTGCAAGACTAGATGGCTTCCACAAGTCATTTGTCACCTGTCTGAAGATTTGTCACAGTAATCTAGGTTTGGCTGATAAGCATTTAATGTGAGAGATACATTCATGAGCTGAAGAATCAGGAAGACTACCTCAAGTCCTGGTTTTGTGCAAGATTTCTTAACCAGGTGGGCAGCATCTTCCATAGCCTCACGGATGGTAGAGCCATATCCATAACCTCCATAACTAGAGCCAGGGCCCAAATGCTGGAGTCACCCAAAGGCACAGCCCAGGCCTCCAAGTCCGTAGTCCTGCCCACCATAATAGATTCTGTAGTAATAACTCATGTCACCAGTGATTGAAAGCTTTATTCAAAAAAAAAAAATGTGTGATACAGAATATGAATTGCTATGCTGTTAGAATACCTTTTATGCAACCTTTGTTTTGGGTGTGGTAAACCATAGGCAAAGTAGCTTTGTACTTTATGAACTAATATGCATTATAAACAATCCCATTAATATTTTGTTCATTTGGAGACAGGGCATTCACACCCACTAATTCAGAAATGCCTTTGTTGCTACTTCTAAATTATTTAAGCTGTATCATATGCGTTTCAAGTTTTAAAAAAATGTTTACTTCCCTGTTTAATCTCTCTAATCAAACTTCATGAGTTTGCCTAGCATGGAAACCACACATATTATTTACTGTTGTTTTCAAATACTGACACTTGTTCCTTTGAAAACTTAAAGCACAGAATTCCAGTTTCCAAAGAGCAAGATCCGTACGTCTTTTTGTGTTTTCCACAACATCACCTTGAGTTTTGTTTCTCTGTCATGTTCAACTGTATACAGCATTGCTATGTTCTAATGATGTCATATATTCTTACATGGTTATTTGGTAATCAGTTTTGTGTACACAGATATTTGCTAAACATGGTATATCTAAAATATGTTTGCTAATAAAAGTATGGGAATAATATTTTTGTGTATCGCTTTTTCTGTATTCTATTTAGTGTAATGATATATAAATATACATATATATCTATATATATAAATATTTATATATATAGGTAAATAGGTATATATGCCTCAAGTATACATTATTACATATTATATATGTAACATATTACATTTTATATAGAGAGATGTTGACTGTACTTGTATCTAAAATATACCTGTCTTAATGGTAATGATTCTTTATATATGCTTTAATTTACTTCCTGTCTGACTGGTACTAATAATATGGGTTCAAGAAATATTCATCAAAAACATAGTTAAATAATACTGTAAATTTCATGAGAAATGTCAGTAATACAATATGAGGAATCAATGACATTTTAAGTTCTACAGGTTGAAAATGTGTGAAAATGATTAAAATGCCACATTGTTTTAGAGCCCTATCAGACAAAAGATTCCACAGGGTACTTTATTCAGTGTCATTTTTTTTCCATAGACAACATCAAAATAGTCCTATTTTTGCTAATAAAATATCATCATCTCTATGTAGGCACTCTTGATGGTCTAGAAAATGGCACAATTGATTCAGAAAAGGCTTGAACTCTTTATGAAGCACAATTGTTAAAGGAAAAACATTCTTCCTGTGGATAAAGATTATACTATATCTGTTATTAAATCTCTATATCATTTTCTCAACATAATTCCACGGGTAATAATTGAAAAGTATAAAGATGTAATATTTTATCAGTTAATAGCACTATGAGTATTTTGAGATTGGAAAACCAAATCATCCTTTACTTTTATGTTATCTGTGATGACAGCTTCATTTTAAGAGTCCTATTTAAGGTTTATATTCTTTTTCCCACAGGTCATATCATCAATGCAAAAACCATCAATATACTTTATCAAGGAATATTGAAATAAGGCAAAGATGATGTTTTTGTGGACCATGTAAATGAACCTGGAAAAGAAAATGGACCTAACGTTAATACATCAAAACGTGCAAATCATGAAACTGTTGCTACATGCAGGAACTTGAAATACAGAAGAAAATCAACAACAGAAAGTTGTAACATATCAAAGTCTTTCAACAATATAATTGAAAAATAACTTATTACAAATTTCAGTGATGTCTAATTGATCAATGCATTTAACAAGAGGCATGCAGGACACTAGAAAAGAAATATTTTAGAAGAATACAGAAAATAGAGATCTGGGGATAGCAGGAGAAAAAAGAGAGGAGTAAGGAAGAAGTACATAGTATTGTAAACCCCAAAATCGAGTTCAGTCATCCAAGTATTGTAATCCTCTTTCTAGTTTTCCTCACAATCCTAAAAGTTGTATTTGTAATCCCATTGAGACATTATTGTAATTCCAGCCAGTCAGTTGCAATCTACCACCACCAACGCAACCCACAGCGAGAGTAAAAACACCAAGACAATTTCCAAGTTAAGGCCAGCCAAAGGGACCCAAGTCCAATTCCCATGAGGACATCTAGACAAAGGCTTCAATTCTAGCCTCTCTCAGCATTTATTATCTTGTGAAGAAAGGGGGGCGTGCTCAAGGATGAGTGATAGTCAGGATGTTGGGGATTACTGAGTAACTTGAGCTGGCTGGCCAGGTGCAAGAATGGCATCTCTCTAATTTGCAGAGATAAAGACATGCAGAAGGATCAATTTACATAACCTGATTAAGGTAGCAGAGGAATTGCTTTGGGGGGCTTTTGCTTCAGTTTTTGATATGTAAACTCTTGTGCCCTGGGGAGTCATAGCCTCTTGTCTTGAGGCTCATACCCAGTTGACATTTTCCTGGAGCTATCTGCTCTGTGTCTAGCTCAATCCTGTAATGTGAAGAGCATCATGTGAGGAGACAGGACTGTCTGGTGCAGATTTTGCACATTAACACCTTGGCTAGCCTTATTTGCAATGCTTAGAGCCAATTGCAGAGAGAAGGAAATATTCTAGCCAGGCTTTCATACATCAGTATAAGAAAATGAGTCCCCAAGTAATCAAAGTCACAGCAATTGTTTTGGATTCCAAAGGAGACACTGGAATTGTCTCCCACAGATAGGACCAAGATATGAATATGTATATGTATCAGTTCCCCAAGGTGAATATATTTATTATGTATCTCAAATAAATATACTAATCAAAAAGGGAAAAATGCAAAAAAAAATGCTTATCGATTGATTCTATTGAAAGTGAATACATGCAAATGATTATGATTGTTCACCTCTGAATTAATGTAATTAGATTCTAATAAATATGAAAATGTGATTTTAGGAGATTTGTAAAATTCTTAGATTAACAAAATTATTCTACACATTGGATAATAAAATACAGTAAAGAAGACAATATAGTATGAACATTTTGTTACAAGAAATAACAACTTAGAAATCTGTTAGAAATAACATTTTGCTGGAATATACTGGATGCAGTTTGCTCCAACATTTTTATATTAAAGGAATATATTTTTTATATTAGAGGAATATTGTTAGGTTTTGTAAATTTCATTTTCATATTTACCTCATTCTGCTTTTAAAGTCTAGGAAAAACTAGGAAAATTCATTTGAAATACTCTAAATTTTTTATTCTTTCTTGAAATATCTAAGGTTGTTTAATATGTTGGAATAATAAATGGATTTTATTTAGATATTCTTATTTTCTTAGGATACAACCTAGCTATTTCCCTATAATTTTGTAAAAACATTTTTCTGTGACTATTATTATATCTTCCTGTTCATATTTAATTATTCCTCAAGCTCCTTTTTCTCTTTTGCAAGCACGCACACACACACACACACACACACACACACACACACACAAATTGTGTCAAAAGTTTTCTTTTTCCATGATTTCTTCAAAAAAGTAATGAAGGGAAATTATATTATTTGTGAGACTTATAAGAGACTAAATAAATATTACATTCAAGACAATAAATGAATTATGCCTTAGGCAATGTCCTAAATTTTGGAGGTTATTAATAAAATTTTCGGTGTGGAAGGGAACCATCTGATAGAATTTTCGGCTAAAAAGATAAGAAGTATGAAATAAAAGTGGCCTTTATTTTAAGAATGTGGAAGAAAGAAACTCCATGACCCTCTGGGGTATGGCATTCTCTCCACCAGACATGAGGTGTGGGGGCATACATATAGCTGAGGTTTGGGGTGGTGCCTAAGGGGCATTAGTGATGCACAAGTAGCCCATTGGTATTCATTTCGAGCCACAGCCTTACCTAGGGGCAGGAAAGGTGACCTCAAGATAGAGTCCCTGGGCTCCACCTCCAAGGCTTCACTGGCTACGGTGTCCCATCTGGGGCAAAATCCTTTCAGTTATTACATCATTGAGTGGGGCAAAATCATAAATATATAGTGAGAAAAGAAAAATACATAAAAACAGCACTTTAAATACAAGCTAAAGAGACAGGAAACTCCAAAAGTTAAAGCACATAAATATAATTAAAGCTAAGCGAGGTGAAATCATAGGCTAGCCATTTTGAAGGCTAGACTGGGCCAGTCAAATTATTAGGCCATTTAGAAACTGAAGGACTTTTTTAAGTCCAAAAGTATTAATCTTGCTATTTTGCACTCATCCTTCAGCCTTAAAATAATGGCGGTCATTCTCATAACACATTGTAGTAAGGGCCAACATTTTGACCAATGTAACCAGCTCCAGTAAGGACACACATCTGCCATTTGAGAACCTCATTTATTATTATGAAGTTCTCTCTCCACCTCTTTTTCTCCCTGTGTGTGTCTCTCTGTCTGTCTGTCGCTCCTTTGCTCCTTTTAGCTGGAGCTTTGCTCAAGTGAGAAATCTAATTAGTAAAGAAAGGCTTTCCTAGTATTTCAGATCTAGAACATAGAGCTTTAGTGAGATTTCTAAATTCTGGAGTTACTTTAAAGGATTCAAGCACCGTTCAGGTCAAGTTATTTTAATATGAGGCTTAAAGTATTCATGCTCAAATGAGTATGATGAAATGCAACTGCATTAAGATGTCTTTAGTCTCATATCCATAAACATTCAATTGACGAAACTTCCTATGTTTTGATTCTTGACCTACCATGCAAGTTCCAATTATTTCTCATCATTCCTTACAGGAAAAGTGGAAGTTGATTACATTGAATTGAAGCCATCAGTCACCCTGGATAGTGACTTTTTTCAGGGTAAATTAATAAACATCCTCTGGTCATTATTTGTTCCCCATATCAGATAGAGATGGTGCATTAACAAAATAGATTCTGAGTATTTCCATTTTCCTACGACAGAAATTTGTCTCTGCCAATTGATAAAATAATACGATATTAATTTGAATTTTCATGTAGAATAAATAATTAAAAAATCAAACACAAACATTATAAGTCCTGTAACACGAATTGTATATTAATAAGTTGCCATTATGTTTTATAATGTTTTACTTGAAGTTGTTGACAGTTTCTGATGGATGGTACTGACTTACCCAAATAACAGACACTACCACAGAAGAAAATTTAGAAATTTATCGAGATAATTAATGGTTTGCTAGATGTGCCCTAGAGTTTTACATTTTCTCCTCAGAAGATTCTGGAAACTTCTCTCTTTCTTCATGAGCTAAGGAAAATTAATTGTTCAATGAAAGTGATTCAACATAAACATGAGGATAAACCCAGTCCGTACTGAAATCCTGCTATCCTGCCAAGTTTTTTAAACAGATTTATAGAGCAATATTCTGAGGTTCCCATGAGGGAGACAGGTGGTCAGCTGTTGCGGTATCTTTCACAGTCTTCAGCGATGAACTCTGCCACCCAGGCTTCATTTCAAACATAATCTTTCTGCAGTTCTTATTCCTAGTTTCTCCTCTGATCTATTTATATAACAGGGTTAAATATGGTATTTTACCCTGTAACTAGATGTTACTCTGTAACTGATAGATCTTGGCTTAATATCTGAAGTTTATTTATATCTCTTTGCCAGTTTTAAATCTTCCCACAACTGCCTCAATTTTATTCCTATTTATTCAGAATTTCTCTGTTGTTTTCTGTTGTTTTGCTGTCTCTCACTCTCTAACCAAGGCAATTATACCGTGTTGGTATCTAGGTATCTAAGTAGGTATCTAACTAGGTATCTAACTATGTTTATCAGAACATAGTTTTATCTTTTAAGACTAATGTAAAAATAAAATAAAAAATGAAGTGCAGCTACTTATTTGGGATTTAAATTTATCTTTCCTTCTTATCCCCAGAATAGTTGGATTCAAAGTCTGTAGTCTAATACTAATACCAGTCTAACCCTTGGTTTCTCCAAAAAGTATCAAAAATATTATTTGTAAAACTTTTGCTATCACTTACATGTTAATGTACAATTCTTTCCATATAATCATGATATTGTATTCCTAAATTTCTAGTCTCCATGATTTTACCCATTGTTACTCTGAATTTTAATGAGACTACAGAATTTTTACAGAATTCTCAACTGTGATGTTGCAATTTATTTTTCTGTAGAGATTTCTAAAATATATAGACTTACAAGCTGTCCCTTTAATATACTGATTTAATTTTCTTAGGAATATCCCAAAGTAGGATATCTGCCTCATAAAGTATAGATACCTTTTTAAATTTCTGAGGAAACCCCGTACTATCTACAAGAGTAATAAACACTTTTACAGTGTATAAGTGTTTCCTTTCGTCCACTCAATATTTTTATTTCGTTGTCTTCTTATAAAAGCTTTTTAAACTAGATGACATCTCATTTTAGTTTGCATTTTCAGTTATTTGATAGATGATAAATTTTTTGGCATTGAAAGTTATACATATCCACTTAAATTGGATTATTGTGATAGGTATACAGTTCTTATATATTCTGGATATAAATCTTTGGGTAAACAGTTTGTGAACTTTTTTCATATTCTGTAATTTGTCTTCTTGTGGTCAGTCATTTTCTTTGCTGCACAGAATCTTCCCTCTGTGATATTTGTCCATTTTTCCTTTCATTTCTTGTGTTTTTAGGGGTACAAGCTACCTCTTCTCACCTGTACCTTAGACTTCAAGTATTTTGTTTGATCTCGTGTTTTCTTCTACTAATCTCAATTTCAAGTCTTAGACTTCAGTTTTCAATTTGTTGAGAGTTGATTTTGCACAATGTATAATTGAAAAAATAGTTAATACTTAACTTTTAACACATTATTACAATACAATGCATATAACCAAGAAACCCTCCTCCCAATTAAAAAAAAAAAAACCACTCTCCTCTGATTCAGACACACAGATCTCACTTTGCTGCATCTCAGGAATCAGTACTGGAAATCACCTTCTGGGCTTTCAGTTGCTCTTTATAACTGCCTTGACATCCTGAATTATCTCAAAGTGTGTATTTTCATGGTCATTTTGGTGTCAGAAAGAGCCCAAAGTTGTTCAGTGTCAGATTTGGTAAGATGGGTAAGGACACGTCAGAATACTTTTATGAACCTGCCTTTCCTTTGGATGGCACTCAGCAGCAGCGTTCATTGTAATTTTGATCACACTTTGCAAAGCTGACAAAAGAGGGCTTCTAAGGTAGCTTCGCAAAGTGGCAAGAAATAGAATAACATTTCAAAGCAAGAGGAACAATTTTGTGTAGGATTCATGGCAAAATGGCCTTTAGTGTGGCATTTTTAAAAAATATAATCATTTGCCATATATTTTGATCATCCTTTCTACAGGGTAACCGAAAGTGATAAAGTTTTAATCGTTTGTGAATTTCCAATATTCTAAGCTTTATATTTGTACATGCTATGCTTTTTTGAAGCATACTTATCCATTATTTTTGAAAATCAGTTGCCTATAAATTGATGGGTTTATTTCTGGGCTCTATAGTCTGTTCCGCTGATCTGTGTGTCTCTTCGAATTCCATACCATATACTTTGACCACCAGAAAACTACAGGATATTATGAATTCAGATGAATACGTTGCTTCCTGTTTTATTCTTCTTGCTCTGGATTGTTTTAGTTATTCAGACTAGTGAAGTTGTATATGAATTTTAGGATATGTTTGCCTAGCTCTGTGGAGAAAATTTTGGTATTTTGATGAGGATAGCACTGAATCTGTAAATAGCTCGCATAGTGTGCATATTTGATACTTGATTTTCAAATCCAGAACTGTCAGACAGATTTCCCACTTTTGTGCTTTCTTCAGTTTGTTTTGTCAGAGTTTTAAAATCCTCATTTTATAGAGTTTTCATTTTTTAAATTCATTATTCATTTCCCTAATGACTTTGCTTTGTTTTGTGGTAGCTATTATGGATAGAACTGCTTTTGTTGCACAATGTCTAGTAGCTAAAATATGAAATCAACCTAGAGGCCCACCTGTGGATTAATAGATTTTAAAAATGATATGTCTGGGGCTGGGGATTTAGCTCAGCAGCATAAGCACCTGCCTTGCAAGCAGGCGGTCATGTGTTCGATCCCTGGTACCGATAAAAATGAAAAAGACCAAAAAAAAAAAAAAAAAAAAAAAAAGATGATATGTCCATAAAGTGGAATATCATCCAGCAAAAAAAAAAAAAAAAAAAAAAAAAAAGATATGATATTTGAAGCAAAATGAATTCAATTGGATAACATTATGGATAATATCCTGAGATGAATCAGAGGTAAAAAGACAAATACTACATGTTTGTCTGCAAAGTGGATGCAGAATAGTGATAACTAGAAGCTGGTATAGATGGGGTAAGGGAAGAGAGAGAAAAGGTTTGTAACAAGTACCAAAAATAATTAGAAGTAGTGAATTTTGGTGTTCTACATGACAGAGAGGTGAATTCTATATCCAAGAACCTATTCTATAGTTTATAAATAATCACATGTAAATGTAAATGTAAAATAATAAAATTAAAGTATTAGTTACCCTGATTTGATGAGTAAACGTGCATACATATACTGAAGTATCTCACAGAAATTTATAAATATATTTAAAAATTTATGATAAAAAATTTTGCAAAATTTAAGCAATTTTGAACACCCTGATTTTATTATTATACAGTACATAAACATCAAATCATCAAAATGCATACTATAATAATAAAAAAATTAAAGTATTAAACATACACCAAATTATGTAAATTCATATATTAGGAGGTTTTTATTTCTAAAAAGCAAAAAAACCACTAATGGCTTTTAAGTAAAATAGTTACTTTTAAATTATAGCAATGATTCTTGCTGCTCTTTATAATTCATATAAAGTATAAATTATCACTTTGATTGACACTTACTTCTAAGTTATAACATAATTACTGGCTTCTGTGAATGACTGCTTTGCATTAAAGTATAAATAAGAACATTAATTGGTGGATTATTTTAGTAATACTAGGAGGAATGATCAAGAATCAGATTACAGATATATTAATGAAGAAAGAGATATCAAGAGCTGGGAAATTGATATTGAGCTCATTGATGAGTTGGATGTAGGTAAAAAAGAACAGGAAGAAAAAAGCACAAAAAATGTCAAGGATAAATTTCAGGGGCATACAGATTATGGTGATAATTGTTGCAGTAAGGATCATGAAGAAAAAGAAGGAATGCTCATGGATTTTAAGAATTTTTAACATGAACTCCTCATGACTTACTAAATTATGTGAAATTCAAACTCTTAGAAAGTTTTACAATTACCTGAAGCATTAAAGTTTATTGTATTTAAATATGTGTTGAAATTGTTCCCAAAAGGCTATTTATAGTCTTAAAAACAATGTAAAGAAATTACATTACTAAATAAGGTACCACAGAATTGAATGTAATGTTAAAAATTAAACATATATCTTGATATAAATCCAAAGTAGTGAAGGAAAACTATAACATTTTATTTGATAGTTGTGTATGATAACTAGTTGTGGGTTTCCATACCATGCTTTGAAACATGTATATATGGTATTTTGTAATGTTTAAACCAGAACAAATGTATCTATCTCAACAACTATCATTGATTATTTGCTGAAATATTCAAATTCTATTAATTTTAAAAAAGCACATACCACGTCATTGACTATAATCATTCCACTGTGCCATAAATAATAGAACTTCTTTCTGCTTGTACTATAATATTTTTAATTCAAATACAACAGTATTCCATTTACAGTTTTTTTCTTTAGAGATGTCCCATCTGTCATTGTTAAGAATTTCATTACAACTAATTTTTTTTTAAATTCACTGTTTCGGGTCTGGGGATTTAGCTCAGTGGCATAAGCGCCGGCCTTGCAAGCAGGCAGTCGTGGGTTCGATCCCTGGTACCGATAAAAAGGAAAAAGACAAAAAAAAAAAAAAAAAAAAGAAGTAAATTCACTGTTTCACTATAGGAAAAATTAAAATATGTCCTAAAGACTTTGCATTTTCACCCTGTAGTCATTCTCTTAACTACATGGATGTCATTTATATAGTATACTGTGAATACTTGATAAAGTATTTTTGCTTAGATCTTAAGACAACATAAAAATATCATCTAAAAAGAAAATTTGCTTATGGATATTAAGTCATATAATTGAATTTTATGATAACAATGAGAAAATATAGAGCCATGGTCAAGAAACATTTCAACGAAACAGAAAAATATCAAGCATTCAACACAAATGGCAATCATAAAAATTCATCATAATAAAAGGATATAAACTAATAATAAAGTGTACATACAAAGTTGTCATCTCGTAGTCTTTGCAATAAGAAAAATAAAAAATACAACAATAGAGAAGAGGTCAAATAAACTACATTAGTGGTATGAAATATGCAATAGTATGTCATAGTTACAAATCATATTTATCACATATTTTGATGTCATGAAAAGTGGCTAATATTACCATTCTAACAAGGAAAGGTATAAAAATAACTTTTATTTTATTGGACTAAATTATGTTAAATGTCAATAGCAAAAAATAAAGAAAAAGTTACTAATGAACTAATATTCCAACACTGTACAAACAAAAGAAGATGGCAGTAAGTTAGTGTATAAGCTTTTGGGAGGGAATAGTCTCCTTTAAAATATTTAAAATCTCTACATCACCATGCATGTAGAAAATATTTATTTAAAATCTTAATGAACGGAAGAAAGGCATTCACTTACCTATATAACATTAATATTTTGGGGAAATTTTTCTTCTTTAAGTATATTTACAACATGATAACATGTTATATAAGCTGCCATCAAATGATAGGCTGAAACTGAACTTTAAAATTTCAAAAATAGATTGAGAGCATACAATTATTCTCCCACTGAGACAGACTTGAGGTCTGGGTAGCCAGGTAACAAAATTGAACAGATAATGAGATGTGTAGCAGTCAGGTAAAACAAACAAAAGAATTTTGAAACACTGTGTTAAAAGATTTCCAGTGTGACTTCAAGTCAGCCCTCCTACAAGAAATACTACAAAAGGAGAAAAATCACAGTAGCTTTCAATTAATTCCTACTCACATGTATTCACGCAGTAAGGATACACTGTGTGAACTAAAAGGTCCTGTGTTCAGCTTTGACATAACTTAATGAAAAAATAAAATCAGGAAACACAAACCTCAAATCACAGTCTTCATGGAGTATGCATTATTTTAAGTGAGGGTGAATACATAAGATGATACCAAAATTTATGGAGAAAGCAAATCACAAAGGAGTTAGAAAGCCCAACAAGAAGTTAAAGTTTTATACAATGTGCAGGGAAGTCTCAAAAAAGATAGAACTTGTTAAAAAGATTGTTTTTAAAAGAATGACAAGGGAATCAACTAAGTGATATATGAGAAGAATATTCCAGATAAAAGGAACCGAGCATTGAAACATTTGATGGGGAGAGTCTGTTTGGAGTAATCAGACACAGCAGGAAGACAAGGACAATCAGAGAAATGTGTGCGGTAGGAAGAAGTCAGATCAAAGATGTACCGTGGTGGAGGAAAGAGCCCAGAGGGGACCTGGACAGAAAAGTGCATTAATTCCACAGGTGGGTCCAGCTCTCCTGTGTCTACCCAACACTGGCTTTCAGCAGCTACCAACATAGACAGATGTTTGACTTCCATGAAACAAACATTTGGCAGAGAGATCCTAGGAAACAGATGTGTCATACTAGAAGCATGTAGCATGTGTAAGACTCTGGCTGTATTAGTGGAGTGAGAAAAGGTAGTTAGCACCTTGGTTTGTTATAAAAGTAATGTCAATTTAATTTTTGATAGATGGGATGTGGGCTTCAAGAGAGAAGAGTCAAAGGAGTCAAAAGATTTTGATCTGACTACCTAAAATATAAAAATGTCATTGAGTGTTATAGGACACTTCTTGCAGGGATCAAATTGTTCTCAGAATACAGGAGAATGAGAAATAATTTTTAGGCATATTCAGTTCAAGATGACCACAAATTATGTATTTTCTGTAAGCATTGTTGGACATATGGATCTGGCTTTCAGAAAAAAGATTTGACTGGAAAAGAAAAAAGATTTGGTTGGTGTTTACTTCCATTAGGTTGAATGATATTGGGTGCTTTGTTAAATCACTTAGATTACTCAGACTAATAAAGTATCCCAGGAAAGAGAGAAATACTGTGCTTGATGTGTTTATGGAATGGTTGATCTGATCAGTTCACCTAAATAAAAAGAAAGACCTGGTTCTTCGGTTTTCTCATTCATCTTCTCTGACCTTTATCTACTATGTTTCTTCTAATAGAAAGCAATTATAAGTGCTTACATCTGTATCTCAGAAAGAAAATCCTTGGTCTTTTTTCCACTGTGTGCCTTGGTAGGATAATAAACTTTGTAAATGCCCAATATTTGGTAAAGAAAATGAAGGAGGAAACTTTAGATTGTTCTTTAAATGATTTTTTTTTCACTAATAAACTTTCACATTAGTATCTTTGGATCTGTTTACCAATCCATAAGTAATCTAATGTTTGATAATTGCATGTCCTTAAAGTCACCAAAAATGCAGCAATTAAACAAGTAACAGTAGATATCGGCTACTCAAGTAGACACACAATGCCAAAAAGCTGGCTACAGATTACTTATCTAAAATCAATGTAAATATCATACTTGGAACAGTTTACCATGAGTTATGCACCCTGGAATTTCAGAATTATGATTTCATGAATATTTAACTCATTAACTACAGGATGGTTATAAATCATCTGTCACAAGGCAGACACTAGTTTAAAATTAGTGATGCAAGTGAGAAAAAATAAGAGCCGCCTTCTGTGTATTTTTATGTTTCTTACACTTACAGGCTCTATCATGGACAGCTGCAGGTAAAGACTGAGTCTGTTGGGGCTGTTTCATCAAAGTCCTTCAGGCTGGGTGGTTTATAAACAAAAAACACATTACACAGTCTTGAGTACGGATACCGAAGATCAGGGTAACTGGTTTTGTTGGGTTGGGTGAGGCCCTTCCAGCTAGGTTCTGCTGCTCAGGCCTGCAGCTTCCTTCACATATGTAAAGACGGCAGGCAGGCTCTCTAGGTTTCCTTTTGTACGGATGCTTGCCCATGTCTGAGGGGCCCATCTTCACACACTATACCCTCAGGGTTCCTCCTCTCAATGTCTTCACAGGGTTTTAACATAGGACTTGTTTATTTTAAAGAGAAAAAAAAAGTACATATTAATAATCTTGTGAAATTTCCAGAGGATCTGTAATGATTTCACCCTTTTCATTTCTTATCCCATGAATTTGAGTTTATTCTTTCTTTTTTTTTTTTTTTGATGACAGGCTAGGTTTTATAAATTTTATTTATTCCTTCAATGAACTAACATTTTGATGCATTAATTCTTTGTATTGTTTTGTTAGTTTCAATGGCATTAATTTCTGCTCTGATCTTTGAAATTTCCTCTCTTCTTTCAGCTATGCACTTGACTTGTTCTTTCTAAAACTTTTCTAAAAGTATCAGGTTTTTTATTTGTGTTCATCTGGTTTCCTCTTATGAAAATCCACTGCTATAAATTTCCCTCAGAATTGCTTTCATTGTGTCCTACAGGTTCTGGTAATTATATTTGCATTTTCATTTGATTGCATATATTGTTTCATTTCTTCTTTAATCTCCTCTGTGACCCATTGGCTGTTTAGTAGAGTGCAACTTAATTTCCATGTGTTTATAGAGCTTTTGCTATTTCTTTTGTCATTAATTTCCAGTTTCATTGTACTATGGTCAGATAATATACGTGGATAATTTCAATTCCTTTGCATTTACTTAAACATGTTCTATGATCTATTTTAGAGAATGTTCCATATGCAGCTGAGAAAAATGTGTATTCTGATGTAACATTGTACACATATACTAAAACCATTTGTTCACAAGTTTAATTTATTTCTGTTATGCTTTTGCTTATTTTTTGTCTAGTTGATCTATCTCTTTGTGACAACAGGGTATTAAGGTAGCTCATTTGTCTGTACTTTTCTCTTGTTGTTGGGACAAAATACCCAACACCCAAAATGTAAGAAGGAAAAGTTTATTTCTTCCAGATTGGAGGTTTCAGTCCATACTCATTGGGCTCCCAGCAGCAGGGTGGCATAGTGGGCCACCATTCCTAGCAAGCTGCAAACAGCAAGTTGGAACTGGCAAGAGAAACACAAAGTCACACCTTCTCCCTGCCACTACAATGTACCCCAAGGTGTGTGCAGCACTCACACCACCAATCCAAGTGCTAGAAAAGGAACCAATAACAATTGCTAGATTTGGTTGAGTCCATAATTGCAGGATGCTTGGGGACCACTGACATAAACCATGACATCATTTAAATTGTAGTATTGATTTTTTAATTTTTATGTGTATTAATATTTGTCTTAAATAGTTGAGTGCTCCCGTATTTGTTGTGTATATATTTATGATTGTGATATCTTCCTCTTTAATTTTCTCTATTTGTTATGTAGTGGCCTTCTTTATCTCTTTTGATCATTCTTGATTAGATGTTCACATTGTCTGCAAACAGAATAGCTACTCCTGCTTTTTTCTGGGTTTCTGTCTCATGGAATATTGTTTTCAGTCCTTTGAGTTTCCATCCTTTGACTTTCCTTTGTGTTAAATGTTTTTCTTGTATACAGCATATTGTCAAAATTATGTTTATTGATGCACTCTACTTGTCTGTTTCTTTTGATTGGTGAATTGAGATGATTTATGCTACTGGTTATAACTGATAGCTATTGGTTTATTTTTGTCTAGTTATCTTTCTGTTATTGATTCCCTACTTTTCTTCTCTGCTTAATTTTTTGTCCTCTTTGTTGGTTTCTTTCTGTTGTGGTTCTTAAAATTGTGGTGACTTTTATTTCTTTCTAGAATGTCTTTTAGTAATCTTTATAGAGTTAGTTGGGTGGTCATGAAGTTCTTTGCTTATTCTTTGTCCTGGAAATATCTTATTTCTCTAATGATTTTGAAAGACAGGTTTTCATACTATGGTTTGGAAGTTGTTTACTTTCAATACATGAAATATTTCACCCTATGCACTTCTTGACTTGATATTTATGTTGAGAAGTCGCCTTGATTTTGATGGGCTTTCCTTTATAATATTTTTTAGCAGCTTTTTTTTTTTTACATTTTTTTTTTCTTTTTCTTTTATATTCGGTACCGGGGATCAAACTCACGGCCACCTGCTTGCAAGGCAGGTGCTTACATCACTGAGCTAAATCCCCAGCCCCAGCAGCTTTTAATATTCTGTTCTTATGCTGAATTTCTGGGATCTTGATTATTAAATGCTAAGGTGTAGATTTATTTTGGTTATGACTAATTAGAGTTATATATGCCTTGCTTATTTGTATGTCATGTTCTTTTCCCATGTTTGGGAAATTTTCTGCTATTATTTCTGCAAAAAGTGTTTTTACACCATTTGTGTTGTCTTCTTTTTCATTAACACATTATATTGTTTCTGTATACATCATGTTGAAGTTGTTGAATTGTTGTTTCCTGATTCCTTGTTATTTTTAAGAGGTCTTTCCTTTCATGACCATGAGCCACAATCCTTCAAGGTCGGATAGTCCATCTTCAATTTTCATTTATGTGGTTTTGCCAACTTTCAGTGGAATTTTTGTTTTCCTGTATATCTCCTTGAATCTGTTTCATGTATTTCAAATGTTTCCTGTATTGTTCATTCAAGATTTCCTTCATTTTCATATGATTCTCTATTTTTTAAATCTATGTCTTCTTTGGATATACTGTACAATTCTTTAAGTATATTTAACATTTCTATTTTTACCTGAGATTATTGCCGATCTAATTTCCTTTAAATCTTGCTAGAGTTGTTTATTTCTGTTGCTAACATTTCAGAAATTTCAGGTGTATAATTTCCAACTTAATCCATGTCCAGGTCTCCTTCAATTAATCTGGATGGGCTGGAAGTTTGAGACTGCATTTTGATATTTCATTTTGGCATTTTCCTGTGTTCCGCTGAATCAGCCAGATATCAAGTCCTACTTACTTTCTGCTGTGGAAGCCTATCTGGCAGCAGGCTTCACTGAGGGTTGGCAATGATTGTGGGTCTCTAGGCCCAGACTCCTGGCACCTGTGGGGTTCAAAGATGTTTCCCAGGCATGAGAAGTTTGTTGGTTGCAGCTTCCCAGACCCCAAGAACCTCACCTACAGTAACTGGGAGTGGCACTTTCCGGTCCCTGTGGTCCTCACTGTGGATTCCTACATGACTGTTTAACATATAATTTTGATGGAGACACAAACCATTAGTCTAAACAAACGATTATGGAGATGTAATTTAGAAAAACTAGAAAGGGAAGATATATATTGTTCAGGTGACCAGCAAAGGATTTTAAATTATGATTTTGTAATGAATACTTGCTTGTACACTTGTATGTATTTTGTATACCCTCAATATTCTATCTAGATGACATTTGAACTTGAATAGGTTCCAGAAGAGTGAGATAGTAAGTTTTCTAGATGAAGGTACAGAGGTAATATTTGTAAAAAGTTAAGAAAATGATGAAACATAGAAATTAGATTATACTTTGCTAAAGTTAAGAAAGTTTTCATTTTTGAATAAAAGCAAATAAAGAAGTCTATGAGTTTCTTGTTCTGTGATCCAAAGTATCTTCTTGTGCTCTGTCCATGTCTGGGAAGCCTCTGAAAGGCAGCATATGTTCAGTGCATAGTGAGCTAAATATGACAGTGATAGATGACACGCCATTGTGTGGCTGAGCCACCTACTGCAAGGTAAGCCTAGGAAGTTAAGAATTTATCTGGCTATGGTTAGTACCTATAGAACTTGTCTGCACCAAAAAGTGATGCTTGCAGTCATAGTATTTTGGATAAAAACGCTGGTGTTAATTCACTTAGCTTTAGATCCCCTGTGATTCATAGTTTAAAAACAAGTTCATTTCAGCTGGCATGCAAGCATACAGCTCTCACTTCATTTACTTCAGATGCTGAGGGTTATTTAGCAAGACTCCATCTCATATTAAAAATAAAAATATAAAAGCTCACTGGTAGACCACTTGTTTAGTATCCACAAGGCACTGGTCTCAACCTGCAGTACAGCAATGTTACAGTCATTTCAATAAATGTAAAGTAGATATTTTGAAATGGAAAGAAACTGTTAAAAAAGAAAAACTAGAATGAGGGAAAGTGGGAATGAAAGAAGGGAAAAATGCAAGTTAGTTATCCTATTAGTTTCTCTTAGTTCATAGAAAAGAAAGATTTGTGCTAATGTCAATCAGAATCTTTCATGCTTACATTTTACACTGAGTAAAGATAACAATATGCAATATATTAACTATTGCTACTTTCTTATTATCTTATGAAATTTTGTTTTTTTATAAAATAAAAAAAATTTTCTCTCTTTAATTCTCTTCTCTGAATATTTTACATACCCAAGTTCTACTAACATTCAGTACATTCTAACTACTGAATTCATGGTTTCTATTTCCTCTTATTTCTGCGTACTACACCTGCATTCTTTGCCTCTTTCTTTTTACTTGAGTATAATGTGAAAATTCTTTTTATTTTTATACAATCACAAACATGTTAAAGAATTCACCTTCACTGCACACTTTGACGTACCTACTTATTGCAAACATCTCTTTTCCAAAACAGCTGCTACCTACCACATTTGATGATCCCAGGATATCTTACACTATGCTAAGGATAAACAATATAACAAATATAAACTTTTAACTAGAGTATTCCCAGTATTCTGTCAGGTAGAATTATATACAAGGAAATGGGAATAATATTCAGCTCGCACATCACATATCTCCATTTTCTGAAAGATGACTGCATAGCAAGTATAGCTTCTAAAAACAGCTACATAATTTAAATAAATTGACCTTCAACTATCAACAGAATTGTCAGCCACATAAATATAAATATAAATACAAAAATTGAGACATATTAACAATAACAAATATAAATACAATCAAGGTCATCTTTGTAAAATCTTACAATTTTCAAGATAATTATCCTATGAATAATTTTAATGGGAAATTGTGAAATGACTAAAGAAGTATTGCTTTAGAAGAAAAATTAAAATGTTGAGATACTTTTTGCTCAATTCTGATTCTTCACATTGTGTTCTAAAGCAATTTGACTGTGAGATAAAATCGTATTCAGCGTTTGTCAAAGTCCAGGGGACAATGAATACAAGGAATCTTTTGAGCAAGCTTACTAATTTGAATATATTTGGAATCCTTAACACCAGTGTCTACCACTACAAGAAAGATAACAACAATTGTAACAATGCTGAAACAGCAACAGCCATAAACAAAGCCTACTTCATAATAATAGTTGTTTTAATAGCGTATGGCTTTAGGATGCACACTTACCTACCTAACTCAGAAAGTACAGCTAGTTTCCCAAATTTAAATACCATTTCAAAGAGCTGGATATGGAGTTACATACATGTAACCTCAGGAGACAAGAGGATGAGGCTATATAAGAAGTTCAAATTTGCTCTGGACTACATTCCACTGCTGTGTATTTTCCCAGAAGAATTGACCACAGTGAGATATGTGCACCCATAATTATGGCATCTTAATTTGTAAAACTAAATCTTGGAAACAACTCAAATGCCATCAACCATGGAATGCATAAAAATGACGTGGTATTTTTATACAATGGAATACTACTCAGATATAAAAAAGAATACACTTGAGGCATTTATAGGTAAATGGATACAACTTGAGACCATACTCATAAGTGGAATAAATCAGACTCACTGGTATAAATATTGCATAGTCTCCCAAATGAAAAAAAAAACTGAAAGAGTAAATTAAATAAGATCCAAAATATACAGCAGATATTGTAAAAGGGAAAGAAACTGCTCAAAAGAAAAGAACAGGACCAGGAATTTAGCTCAGTGGCATAAGCGCCTGCCAGGCAAGCATGAAGTTGTGAGTTCAATCCTTGGTACCAAAAAGCAAAAGACACAAAACAAATAAACAAACAAAAAACAACTGAGATGGGGCCATAGGAGAAAAAAAGAAAATATATATATATATATAAAATGATATATTATATATTATGTTATTTTATTATATTATGATATATAACTATATAATATGTATCATATATATAATAAATATATATACCATATATACCTATACTATATATAATATGTACACTACGTGTACTGTATACTATATATATCATATATATGATAGATAACTATACTACTAATCTCTGTTAGTTTATCTAAAAAATGGTTTGTGCTTTCATTGTCTGATTAATCATTTTTTCATGCTTATACCTTGTAATCTTAACAACTATATTAAAGGTAATTGTTGACAATATATTACCCACTGTTAAACTTTTATTTTATTTTATTTTGAAAATTTGTATCATCACTTTTATTCTTTTTTCATTTTAAAATAAAAAAGATTAAAATAAAAATGTATCTTCTACCTCAAAAATATCATCTCAATAATAGATACAGCAAACTAGAGACACATTTGGTCATCTAATATTGTCTCATGAATAACCTATTATTTCTGGATTCTACCTTGTTTCCTTTGTGCACAAAAAGAGACTTTTTGCAAATTGGAAGTGAATCAAAAAATCAAGGGACAGAGGAGGTGGATGAAAAAGTGTTAAGATACGTTATGCAAATGCACCGAATCTCCATTGAGTGCATCATTATGTAGCACAACATGTGCTAATAATCACTAAATTTTTTAAAGTTGAACATGTGTACATTATGTCAACCAGACAGCCTAATATCACTCTCTATTATAGGATTTTTTTATAATCTTTTCTCACATGAGAGTTATGAACTTATTCTGGGGCATAGATATTTCTTATACACTGTATCACCTTATCATGTAAAGATTCTGGCAAATCCTAGGCACTTGAATAGTTTTTGAATGAATCAATTAATGAATGCAGGAAAGAATACTTGAATGAACTTTCATTAGAAATATAATTATTTCTCAGAGCATTTTCATGCAGAAAGAATATACTGACTAACTCAATATTAACTAATTTATGCACTTTACCATGTAAATCATGTGCCTAGAATGACTTTATTTTCCATGTTTGAATGATGTGATCACCCAGGACCCAAAGGTTAAAGTCATCATCCATATTTATAGCTCATATCCTGCTAGCCCCACCTGAAAAGGTTTGTTAATATATAATCTGATGTCATTGAGTAAATTGACCACTTGGAGAACATTTTTACTGTAGGTGAAAATCTAGGCATGTGAAGCATAATTTGACAAAGAATTTTGTTATATTAAGATAAAGATTTTGGAACAAATAAAGATTATTTTCTACTTGTACGTGTTGCTGATACTTGGTATGAATTCCAACTACAAGACCTTAATCTTTCCAGACCTTAAAGTATTGATCAAACACCTTGAAAGTCAACACCTTTGTGCAGTAGTGATTTACATAGTTATGATTAGGATCCAGTAATTCTGACAGTATTAAGTCAATCAAAGGAATCATTGTTATTGTTGGCTTTATTGTGAGCATTTTTATTAGGATAATAGCATATTTTGGATAAAAGTGTTATCTGATGCTTCTGAGCTTAATACCAAGAAGAAAGCAAGAAGCAAGTGTTTGATTAGCTGAGATTAAACAGCTTAGATACTTTGGTAAGCTTTAAGGTTATTTAGACAAAACAATTACAAAATTTTGTTTAACAAGCTTTCAAAAACAATTAGACAAATTCCTTTGAAATCAAAAGTATTTCTTAGTATTAAAACTGACTAGTAAATGATACAAAACAAATATACAGAACAAAAATAAACTCAATTACTGCTAAATATTTGTTTAACATTTTTATTGTTGCTTAGTTTTTTTTTAATTTCCTTAAAATTTTTCTTCAGATTCTAACGTTTTGATCAGAGTACATATTCCTTCCCAACTGAGTTTCTATATTTCAATTAGCAAATTTGATGAAGAATAACTCTTTCTTAGAAAAAATCTAGAGGCTGCCAACTGCTTTGCTGGAATATATTCTGTCCTCTCCACTCATTCCCTGTTTCAGCACCTCAATAACAAGGCACCTTATTCTGGCAAGAAAAATAAAAACCTGACCTTTCAATTTAATAAGTAGAAGATGAGAAGCATCAGACACACATTTTATCCTGTTGCTTATTCAATGTACTTTGAAACTTGCAACACAGCCTCTGATGCACCACACAAAACTGTTGTTCTACTCTTTCTCTCACTAGTGAGGCATCCATTCCAGCACTGCATCACTCGTTCAGAGAAGGAAGATTGACATTCGAGGTACAATCAGTCTCGGTGTTCTACTACCTCTGAATGTATTAAATATTTTCATAAGCATTCACAACTATTTGAGAGCTGATATAAAATGGGCATTGTTTTGTATTTTATCTCATTCAGTAGGTTAAGGACAAATAGATACAATACCCCAATTTTGTAGAATAAAAACTAAGACATAAAGAAATTAAATAATGGGCCGCAAGTCACAGAAAATTTAAATATTCAACTATGGCTGCCTATGTAAATCTTGTTTTTCTTAAGTATTTTATTTCTTCTACTTGATACCACATTTTCATATACTGGAACAATTTAGAGTAGAAACGTGCATTTGTCAGCACACCTTAGTAGATCAGATATAATCACAGTGTATCCAGAAATGTACTCCACTGACCAATTACAAACACTGAAATTAAAGCTATTAAAGCTATTTTTCCCAAAGACACCCTATAAAACACATTTAAAAACACCATCAACTAAGAGAATATAACTTCAGACTTATATACATTGGAATTATAAGCAAGATGACCAACTAAAATCCTTGAGACTTACTTCATGGTTTTTCAGATCTTTTGCCAATGAGTTGAAAAAAAATAATCAGAAAATGAGAAGTAGGCAAAGAAAGTTAACAGTGATGTTGTAAAGTGATTCAACAGATGTGCAGTCTGATACAATAGATTCAGAGGCTAACAGCCAGGACATGCTAGGAAAAATAGAGCTAATATTTTGGACAAAATCATTGGTTGTGCTATAACTAAACAAGATTGAAAGTTATTATGATGAGGGATAATTAATGACAATTATTGAAGTACCACACACAACTTTGTATGGAAAACAACAGTTATCCATGTATTTCTATTTTTGCTTGATAATAATATATAGTATATTTTCATTGATTTTTAATTCATTTATTGAAGTATCTACTATAAGAACTCTGCTAAGTGCTGAAAATACACAAAGTAACCAGGCCAAGACAAGACACACAAAATTGTGGATTATTGTTTTCGTTTCTTGTTTTGTACATCTATGCTTTTCCATCACTCATTACCTCTTACATCAAGGACTTTCCAGGTTATTTGAATTTTATCATAGATAATTCAGCCTAAATCTCTCTGCTGACTGGATGACTCACTGTACCTTCACTGATCCTTTTATTTCTCTGTCGTCTCCTTTCTCAGCACACTCTCCTGTGCTGTAGATTTTCCTGTGTAACTCACTAAACTCAGTTCTTCCAGGGCACAGATTGTATATTATTTGTCTTTATGGTAAATGTTCAGTTTACACAACCTGCAAGTTTAGTGAATTAAGCATTCTATTGTAGTACACCTAAAATAAGCATCCATAATATGCATATCATATCCTATACTAAAGTAAGAGAAGGGTTTGTGAGTGATGAGTGAAGAGGTCATCTAGGGCCACTTGATGTGACTATGCAGAATGTCAAAGGAAGACAAGGAAGCACATCACAGACAGTGAAGTGCTCAAGCATAGATTTTTAAGGTTGATTCTGATGTGGCCAGTAGACTGATGACAGAGATGGCATGAAGTATCACTAGACAGGAAGGTTAAGGATGTGGGCAATACTCAGCAAAATTTCAGTAGTAATAATCAGATAAAGGGGATGTTTGGAGAGTAGAAGAGAATATTACGTGAAGTCAGGACTGTACCCATGAAGGGATTTTAGTTGTCAATTTTGGGTTCAAATGTTTTATAATAGATATGAAACTAAAGACCAGGCAGTCCTCCGGCTGACAGCCTAAGGTTCACTTAGCAAGCCTAGTATGAGGCACACAAAAAGCAAGAGAACTACAGGAAGGAGAGCACATAAAGTAAACCAAGAGCAAAATGGCCATCAGCACAAATGCTGCCAAGAAAGCTAACGTGAATCATTCCAAAGAGACTGGAAATTGCTTGGTCATTGTGATCTAACTGAGAAAATCACTGGATTATAATGAGACCTGTTAGAAAAACTGAATGAGGACAGAATGAAAGGAATCAGAGAAAATAATTTAAAATCTTGATTAAAAAGAAGTATAGAGAAAACTAGCCAAGGGGGATGTGCTGTTGAGATAGCCTTTTAATAACTAAAGACTTGGGCAAGTTTATAGATGACAAGAAAGATGTCAGCAGAAAGACCAGATGCTGAAGATATAGCAGACAGAGATGATAATTTATCAAGCAAGGTGTTGAAAAAGATGGCATTTAAAACAAAGTAGAGGAATGATATTTTGGACAGGAGCGAGCATAAGGCTTCCTTGGAGACTGAGATAAAAAGTCAAATAACAGATGCAAATGTGGGAAAGTGCATGAGAAGGAAGTGGATAAGATTTCTGGCTCAGGAATTCTCTTTTCTCTGTGAAATAGGAGGCGCAGGTTGCAGACAGAGGAGGGTAAAAGTAAGCCTTGAATGAGAAACCTGAAAGACACTGGTTAAAGAGTGGGAGGGCTCCCATGACATTAAAAAAAAGATGCCTGAAAACAAATAAAAGGATTATGAGAAACAAATAATACTCAACCACAAGGAGTGCTTTGCAAATATGTGTGGGCATCACCCTGTGAGGTCAGGGACTTTTACCACCTGCAGCTAAAAGTCTGGATATGGAAATATAGAGGACTTGAACGGACGTACAGATGAGGGTTGACAGGGCAGAGGGATAGAAGGATAAATAAGTTAGCTGAAAGAAATGCAATTGATGAGACCAGGAGAGACAAGAAGCCATAATACTTTATTGCTGAAGCCAGTTTTCATGAGTATTGAAGGCGGTACCATTAATAATAATGTCAGCACACTAGATATAAAACATTGGACCCATGGGAAATTAAGTAACACATACAAAAAATTTTATAATGGTAGTGGTGGTAGTAAATGTATTCAATCTTGATTATATAGAGGAAATGAAATGGTTGTAATGGAGGTGTGAATAACTGGAAGAATTATAGAATTAAGGATTTGGTCATTATTTTTGGAAAAGGACTGTGCACTGGTGTGTATGTGTGTATGAGAGAGTGAGAGAGAAAGAGAGACAGAGATTCGTAAGGTAGAGCAAAGGGATGAGGAGGCAGAGGAATTTTGAGGTTAGTGGTTAAATTGGTTGTCTGCACGATAAATGTAAGACAAAAATTTTGATCCCGGTACCATGGCCTTCTAAATCATTGAGTTAGGAACTGCAATGACAGGAAAAGACAAACAGCAAGAAGTGTGCCTAGATGAGGAGGAAGAAAGAAAATAAGGACTTAGAAGAAACTCTGCTAGCATCTGCTGAAAAAAAGCTACACACCAAGAGGTTCAAAACTAGATGACAGGTTTAATGATCTGTTAAGGGTATAGAACTCAAAGACCAAATATGTATACTATTTTATATCTATGTCTATATCTATATATGATAAAAATTTTAAAATAATTATTTAACTTTAAAATCCCAAGCAACATGCTTGTAAAAAAAAAGAACTAAGTAAAAACTGATATCCATTTTGCTTATGACATTAAAATGCAGTGAAACACTATTTTGCTTAAATGGTTATGTTTTGATCTGCACTGTTGTTGTTATGCCCTCTTTTATCTAAATCTCCATATTATTATTTACTTTTTTATTTTTATCCTTTTAATTAAGGGAAAATAATTTAAAAAATAGCAGGATATATTATAGTAACCCACTTTGATTTTCTATTAACTTGATTTGAAGCCCTGTATTGCTCTCACCATCTTGTTTTGACTGATGTTCCTCTATTCTGTTTTGCTGGATAGTATCAGGTTCGAAAGTTTAGGCAACAGCTGTGAAGATAGTGGGATTCATTATGACCCCCATTCTGGTTTGACTATTATCTTCTTTTGAAGTCCTGTAATGTCTCCAATGTTTTGGTTTTGTTGGTTTCGTTCTTTACTGTTTTGTTCAATTTTATTATAACTGATGATATAGGCAATTCTTTCTCACTGTCATGTGATCAATTAGAAAATGTTTACACCATGAGAAAGTATTACCTAAATAATTACAAGGATAAAACCCATTCTAAAACGCATATAGATGTAGGAAAGAATTTCAAAGTCAGTTAAACTAAAACCCAGAAAACTATAGGGGCTTCAGGCATCCAACTGTCAGCACTGATTATTTTCATAAGACAATGGAAATATGCAAAGGCCTTATGTTCTACTTTAGATTTTTTCTAAAGCCCTAATATGTTTTACAATCTTGTGATTTTGAAAACAAAAAGTCTGTATGTATTTTGGAGCATGATCATGTTTCAAACCAGAATGGATATTCCTTAGAAGACAGACACCAAATATCCTGTTGAACCACGGTTTCCTGTTTCATTTAAACAATCAAACATCTGGGACAGTTTTGTGCTGTTAATTAGCATGCTGCTCCAAAATGGATATGTTCTTCTAGAGAAGACAGAAAACTTAGGAAGAAGACAGTGTAACACCTGCAGATTAACTTTTGGTTGTATTAGAGAATCCCTTAAATGTTTCTTAGAATACCAAATGAAGGGCATTGATATTGGATGTCAACAAAAGCCAGCAACATCTGCTCTAGGAGAAGGTCATGATGAGGGTTGGTAAATCGCTCTTCTTTAGAACATGTGGACAGTGTACAGAGAACTTGCTGTGCAGTGTGGTTATGTCAACCAATGGAGGATAAATCCTGCTTCAGCTCTCAAAGTGTTAGGAAAGTCAGTCTTCATGGAGAATATTGATACAAATTTTTATTTCAGAGAAAAGAAAATAATTCTGTTCTTTTTTTACTTTAACACTTTTATTCTAAAAATGACACCTTTTAAGCATTTAGAGACTCAATCTTTCACATCATGTCTCTAAATGTCAAGTATTACATATTTTCTTTGCATAGATCATAATTATTTGCATTATTCAACTTCCTTTTTCTCTTAAAATTTGTATTTCTCAATAAAACCTAATCAAAATCTGTGATTCTTTTTCAGAATTGCATAAAAGAGAAATATTTATATTCAGCCATGTCAGAGCACGTTGTAGTGTATTTGTTCTCCTACCACAATACGTTGGAAGAATTATCTTAAATATTGAAACTTTTTCAGAAAACTTACAATATAATTCAGGATCACAAATCCTGCAGAAGGAAATATTGCAATTTAAAACTTAGCATTCTGCCTCTAATTCACACAAGCCCATATTTAAGGGAGAAGCAACTCAAGAACAATATTATGATCTTATTATGTTGGTGTAAAATAGATCAAAGCTCAGATATTGGCTATAAATTTTAAGTAAAAAAGGAAGTAAAAAGACAATTCCATAGGGGAAACATAGTATGTCCAAATAAGTAATTGAATAATGCAAACTAAGGTTCATAAAAGACAAAGTAACTCAAATCCAAAACTAGTACAATCAAGGAAATATTAGAGCATAAATTAATGAAACTGGGAGTGAAATACACAAAGACTCAATCACTTGAAGAGAGTTTTTCAAAACAAAAAATAACATCAAAATAAAAATAGACAAATCTTTAGTCCATTTTACAAAAAGGATATGAAAAATCCATTATCAATTCAATTAGAAATAAAAAATGTGAAAACAAAAAGAACATTGAATTGTAAATTATTAGTGACTATTCTGAAAACTTGTACTCTAATAAATGCAAAAGAAAGTAATAGATTCCTAAATAAATAAAAATTATGTAAACTGAACCAAGAAAATATCAAAACCAGGGATTTTCTAATGCCAGGCAGTGAAATTGAGTCTGTAATAAAAACAAAACCTACCAACTAAGCAAAGCCAGACTGGAAAAAGAGATCAAAGAAGACATCAGAAAAAAGAAAGCTATCACAACAGCATTCCTCTCAGACAGGAAAAAACAATGCTAAAATTTTCATGGAAGCAGAAGAGATGCCAGAATAGCAAAAAGCTATCCTACATAACAAAAGCAAAGCAGAAGGCATCAAAATGCAGAATTTCAAGTTATATTACAAAACCACAGTGATAAAAACATCACATTTTGTTTTCTATGCCACTGATTCTGGCATAAGTAACGACATGGATCAGTGGAACAGAATAGAAGACACAGATACAACCACAGACATTTTTAACCACATGATCTTTGACAAAGGGGCCAAAACTATATGCTGGAAAATTGGCTATCTACATGCAAATGATTTGAAATAGAACCTTATCTCTCACTAACTACTAAACTGAAATAAAAATGGTTTAATGGTCTAAATATTAAAACAGGGACACAATGTACAGGAAGATAAAATTGGTAAAACTCTTGAATCCTTATACCTAGGATAAGGACTAAAGCTTTCCAAACAGGACCTCAATTGCACAAGAAATAGTATCACTAATAAACAAATGAGGTTATATCAAATTAAAAATATTCTGCACAGCAAATGAAATAACTAGAGATTGAAGAGACAGCCTGCAGAATGGGAAAGTAATTTTGTCAACTATGTCTTGAATAGAAACCTAGTATGTAGGAAATATAAGGAACCAAAAAATAGACCCTTGTCTTGGTTACTTTTCTCTCATTGTTGAAACAAAATACCTGATGCCCAAAATTAGGGAGGGAAAGATTTATTTGTATATTATTTTTGGAGGTTTAAGTCCATACTCAACTGGCTCCAAGGCAGGGTGGTGTGGCTGAAGGGCAGCCATTCATGCCAGCCACAAGCAACAAGAGTGAAAAGGGCACTAGGGGAAGGCACTCATCCTTTCCTCCCTTACATTGAGTGCCAGCTCCCTGCCCCTGGGTGGGTGCAGCACTGGCACCACCAATCCTAACACTAGTCAACGAACCAATCACAAAGGATAGACTTGGCTGCCTCCTCTAGTGCGTAATGCTGGGGGAGGGGGTCCATGCAAACACAAACCATAACAGCCCTCAAATGAAAGACCCAGTTAAAAATAGGAACATGTGATAACTAATCACTTCCCAGAAGTACGAATGTTCAATAATATAATGAAATATGTTCAACATTTACGGCCATTTAGGAAATAAAAATGTAAAGAGCCATAAGATTACATCTTACTCCAGAAACAATGACTATCATCAAGAAATTAAATAGCAAATACTAGTGAGGCTTCAAGGAAAAAAGAATCCTACCTTGTTGGTAGGAATGTAAATTAGTTCAGTCACTATCTCAGTATGGACTTTCCATTCAATCTCACTATCCCCCTTCTAAATGTCTTCCTGAAAGATTGAAAGACATCATATTAGAATGATCCATATATTTTCATGTGTATAGAATCACAATTCAAAACAGCTAAGTCTTAGAAGCAACTCACATGTAAAACAGACAGATAATATGGTACTCATACAAAATGGAACATTCTGTTGTAAAGAAAAGTTGATTTTACCCATTTGTAGGGTATTGGATGCACTTTAATACCGTAATGTTGAATGAAATAAATCAGACACATGAGGATAAGTAGTACACAGTTTCTCTTAGATGAGACACCCAAGTTATAAATAAAGAAAAAAATAGAAGATAAACAATAGAAAACAGAGAGCTAGATGTTTTTCGAAAGGGGAGAGGAATTAGAAAGGAAATGAGGGAAGAGAACATAACAGAAATAAAATGTGTTATGTGCCTGCTCTGTGTGTTGAATGTAATCACTATGTAATGAAATGTCATATACTAATAAAAATAAATTTTAAAAAGAGTAATCAGTGGCAAGTCTTAATACACAGTGTGTAATCTCTATGTGGATATTTCACCATTGACATTTCTTTATATTCAAGGGGAGAATAAAAAATATCAAACTATAATTTCTCTATAACTGATTAGGATTCATCTTTTTTTTTTTTTTTTTTGTATTTTTACAGGTACCAGGGTTTGAACTCATGACCACAGGCTTGCAAGGCAGGCACTTATGCCACTGAGCTAAATTCACCGCCCCCTATGATTGGTCTTAATACTTCTGACCATTAACAATATTAATGAGTGGATGGAACAAATACAAGAAGGAACTACAGGGAGTTTCACTTAATATGAACTGTGTACAAGATAAAGACAATAGTATTTGTATGATTTTGGAGCAGATATGTACTCTGAGACCAGCCACATATTTTAAGTTCATTCTACCAAAGACACTGCCTTTTAGAAACGGTAATGAAGATTTTCCCAAACCCAAACAATGTCACACAAACTCAGAAGACACACTGAGGCAGTCTTTGCCATGGGCATACAAATCTAGCAAGTGTATCAGTCAACTCATGAAAAAAATTTTTGTCTATGAGTGTAAAAGAAGTCAGACACCATGATGAGGGGGGAAATTATACTGTATTAGGACAGAAAATTGCAGGACAAAGAGTGCATGTGACAAGCCACAGTACTACTGCTTTTTTATGTTGCCTGCCTGAAACACTGAATTTTTCTAATATAATATTTAGTTCAATATAGAGAGATGGAATAGCATATCAGAGTACTTTTAAGATACTAATTGGAAACAATCGTTAATCATACTATGTATTTTTATAGCATTACTAAAATAGATACCAGAGTAATGATCTTCCCATGTAAATCCACATCCACACAAACACACATGTGTGATGATGAAAAATAAGCACGTATCATAACCAGTACATAATAAAAGTGATTAGATTTATTGAAAAGCCAAAAAATTATAAGCTCCCTTACATGTGATTATTACATGCCAACCAATGTGATACTAACAAAATATCAAAGGATAATTCCCTTAAGTGTTGTAATTTCCATCAATCAATATAGGTATGATTCATTATAATCAATGATTAAATCTGGAGAAATTTGGAGAGATAACTGTTGATATTTCCAGTGCTGTATCAGCAAATGAAGCAAAACGAGAAGCAATCAGAATTCCTTAGTAGTAGCCAGACAAGTATCTTCCATAGCAGCACGGGCGATAGCAGGTGTAACCATAGCCACCACAGCCACAGCCCAGGCCACCGTAGCCATAGCCCAGGCCACCGTAGCCATAGCCAAGGCCACCATAGCCATAGCCCAGGCCACGATAGAAGTTGCCAAAGTAGCACATGGTGTCAGAAGTGGAAGGTTTAGTTGAGGCAGAGGAGTTGCTTCTGCAGTCTGAGTCTCTTAATCTGCTCAGGTCCTTTTATACCTCCTAAGTGGTATGTGACACAAACCACAGTCTATTTTGGATTTGTTCTCCAAACTAAAAATAAACAAAACTTCAAAAATCTCTCAACCACGTGTCCAAGACAAAGCTGCCACTAGGTGTCAGCAGAAAGTCATGAGTTTTCTAGAGAGGGGCGTCTCTTGGTTATGTGGTCTTTGCTTCCTTAATATTCCAATCTTCAGACTGATGACGAGGACTGTATGATCACAAAGTCCATGTGTGAACCCTGCCTGTTGAGATATTCTTTTTTCTTTTTGAATCTTCCTTTTCCTCCATAAATAACAAGTTTAGAATTGCAGAGCGGTCTGCCACGCAATCATGAAGACCTAGTGAAGTCTGGATTTATTTGTAACATAACCCTACCTATTTGATTTTTTTAATTTGCTCTTTTGTTTATTCTACAGCAATTAAAATCCCCCTTCCTGATGTATACTTATTTTATAATGTTAGAGAGTTGAAACACTACCTTTGAAACCATCTTCACTTTGTAGATACTATGCATGTGTAATAATTATATTCATTTTATATTTGTAAAGTCTTGCACTAATACTTTCCCTTGTAGCAAACTGAGATGAGCATGGAAAGAAAGACAAAAACAGCTTAGAGTCCTTCTTCACATTTATTACTGGAGGAAAAGATGAAGTTTTTTTCTGGAGTTTAGAGTTGAGACAAAATAGAGGAAGACAGATTTTTAAAATAAATTAGATAAATTATAATAGTGAAGATTGTTCTCAGTACAATAAAACTCAGTGAGTGACCTTAATAGTTAAAAAATTACTTGGAAAAGACTAAGATAAATGGTCATAAAGCTATATCTAGGTGATTTAAAATCTTAATTCTATTAGAAGGTAAAAGCAAGCATCACTTGGCATTATTTAAATAAAAAGAAAATAGTAAAAATAAAGAAGGAATTTATTGTTAGCAACAATTTGTTATATTGAAGGCCTAAAAAGCCAAGTGGTTTTAGCATTATAATTAATCTGGGGAAAGGGGTAGGACATGAAAGGAGATAGCATGCTCCAGGTTTTTGATGTCAGATAGTAAACATGAAAGGTACTAAACATGTAGAATACATGTTTGATACAACAAAAAGTCAGTGTCAAAGATAAATATGGGGTTGATTTGAGAAGATAATATACTTACAGCATGCGATAGAATTCTGGTACTAAACACAATCTCTAAAAAAGAGCTTGGACAGAGATCACAAGGCTGTCAACACCAAGTCACAGGCACTCTAGTATTTTGAGGTCAAATTCCAACCAGTCAAATAAAACTTAATGAAGAGAAGCAGCTTGTAAGATTCGAGGCAAACAAAACAAATATGCTATGAACATCTCCATAAAATGAGAGTATAGCTTTGAAAAGACAAGAAAGCAAGTGATAAACAGCTGATTTGTGCTGTTAGTTGCAGAAACAAAGATTGAAAAGCAATCTGTATAATTTCTCTGCCTTTCTTTAAATGTTATGGCTTGAATAGTTTTGAAAATGCATACCCGTTGTGTTGTTAGCATATCCCAAAACTTATGTTTGTCTGTAGCTCTCCCATGAGTAGATCTGGATTATACACATATGGAATATCACTGAAGTGGAATTACATTCCTGTTAATGCATCATCAAACTTTTGATACTAGTTTGTGACAGTACTGATAACATCAACCTTGATCATTTCATGTTTCCTCAGGTCTATTGTGAAATCAGTGTTTTCTTGACTTTTGGAAAGACCAAGAGTAGTTAAGTATTTTGGTGCTTGCCACATCTTTTTCTGTTACTTTAAAATGCATTGATGATTTTTTTCTCCACAATTCCTACTACAATTATATACTTCAATATTACTATAAAATAATTCTATTTCCTTATATTTATACATGCATTCATTTAGTTCTTTACACTGGTAGGAACATATAGCTTATAACTTTAATCAAAATGCTCTAATCCCTATTGCAATCATTTACATGTAGCTACATCTTACATTAAACCAGCAAAAACTTCTGCCAGCTTTTTTGATGTTTTCTGATTTTCCTCACATCCCTAATCTCTGAACAGTTTTCCGAAACCATTTTGTGCTTTCCATGTCTGAGCCCTATTATTTTTGACATTCAGAAAATCTTCATGCAGCCTAAATAATACTTTTCACAGTCATTTAGATTTCAATATTTACTTAGACTGTGTATGAGAAGCACAAAATGGATTATCTTTTTAAAATAATGCTTATCAGTTGCAAATTATGAAGGAAAATATAGCTTTTGCAGCATTTTCACGATATTTCATTAAAACTATGTTTGATTGACATTTGGTAAATGGACATATGGATGGATAATAGACCTGCTAAATTGTCAGAGTAAAAGTTCACAGAGGCTGGGGATATAGCTCAGTGGAATTAGAGCTGCCTGGCAAATGTGAGGTCTGGAGTTTGATTCCAGGTACCAAAAAAAAAAAAAAAAAAAAAAAAAAAAGTTCATAGCAATGTTATTCTCTTTAATATCTGCTCATTCTCTATTAATAATATTTCTGCAAAAGAAAACCAGAGACAGTTCAGGACAATATTTAGGTGATTTATTTATCAAAATGCCCACAAAGACATTGGTAAAACAATATTTTGAATAATAAAAACTGTTTTATTGATCTAATTGTATCAAAATCTTGTTTCTGTATTTAAACATTTTATCAAGGTACATGAAATCATCAAGTATCCCATGGTCTTATCTCTGATAAATAGAAGGCTCAAGCCACACTGACATATCACATATTTGGAAGAAGTATTAAAAATATTTCTAAGGAAAGACCATAATTGTGGAGGGTCAAAGAGAAAAATATTGTGCTTAAGAGCATTGCAATTGAAAACATTTACAATGCTCCTTGTTTACATGACACTTAATTTTAGAATTTTAGTCTGATCTAATAGGAAGGTTGGCTTTACATGTGTGACTGTACAATCTTGCTAAAGTATACCATAGCTGGTCCAGGCAAGATGCCTCTTTAATAGATGGCGTAAGCTGTTGCCCTCTAGTCTTGTAAACAATACATTTACGTTAGTCATAAAATTAGCAAATAACATGAGCACATGTTGTGGATCCCACCCACATGTGGGACATATAAAAGGCCCACGGCAGGGAGAATTGTCCAGACTCAAGTCACCTGCATTCCTCTTCTATCAAAGCACAACCTTAGCACCCAACACCATGTGTGGCAGCTACTACGGAAGCTACTATGGCGGCCGCGGCTATGGATGCTGTGGCTATGGAGGCCGGGGCTATGGCTATGGAGGCCTGGGCTGTGGCTATGGCTCCTGCTATGGCTCTGGCTTCCGCACCCTGGGCTGTGGCTATGGCTCCCGCTCCCTGTGTGGCTGTGGCTATGGATGTGGCTCTGGCTATGGCTCTGGCTTTGGCTACTACTATTGAGGAAGATTCTCACCTTTTGCACCTCTGACATCAAGATTAGCCAGTTCTGAACCTCACATGCCTGCGCCCTTATGTGGTGGTGATTCTGCAATAGGTGTCTCCTGTGAGCTGCTGTAACCTATGTGGATCCAAGAAATTCCTTGAATTTTCTTCTTGAATTGAGTTAAGATGAAAGTTTACCTGTCACTTCTGCTCCCATCAGGATGATGCAGTGAAAGCAACTGCCTTGCTAACTTTCATGCTAAAACTTGTTTTCCTCTTAACCTAATAAAATTTGTTAATATTTTCAAAGAACTAGTTTTTATTTTAGTCGTTTGATATTCAAAATTTCCTAGCAACAGTTTTTGGTCTGTTTCAATGCAAGGTAATGAGTGGAATCAGGACAATACCTCAGTGATGAAGGGGCTGTTTTGCACACCTTGGATACGGTGTTTAGTCTCCAGATGTTTATGGCATGGAAAAAACAGTAAAGGTTGCATGATTGCTTGGTTACCCAGGTATATTTTCTTTTACTATTTCTGTGTCAGCTTCTTTACCAGGTCCAAGGTTGTTTTTCTTGGAAGAGTAACATAGATTTTGTAAATCTCACTTTCCACTCTAGTTATGAGGAAATGATATAATAGCATTTGTCCCGCCAAATAAACCACAGTTAAATGCAACATAATCTATAAATTAGTTCAAGAATCATATGACACATGTTGAACAATAAAGGAAAATAATAACTTGACAATCTCTGTATCATGATATCGCAATATGAATGAATGAATGCTGTAAAGATATCCTCTTTTATAATGGTTATTTTAAAAATATTTTAAAGAGAAAAGCCACCTCAGAAATGATTATCATCATTTACTTGAGACTGTAAAATTCACTGACTTGAATTTATGATCATAAAAACTGGAAAAAAATCAACACTTTTGGTTTACATTAAAAATTTGGGTTAGGGTTAGGGTTAGGATTAGGGTTAGGGTTCAATGAAGTAATCAAGGCACTAGTCCAGTCTGCAGTGTCACCTGAGGCTCAGCTGCAAGGGTATCTGCCATCACACTTTTGTACTTGGTTAAATTTGGTTTTCTGTGGCTGTATAAAAGAGGTGCTAAACACCAAGATCTGGAAATCTTCCTCAGCCCCAAGACGCTATGTGGATTCCCAAAATATTTGCATGTTTTTTCAAAGGGAGGGAAAGAAATTCCAGCAAGATGATGTTACAAATATATGTAACAGAAACTAAAATCCTTAGCCACTTCCAAAAATAGTATTACACACACACACACACACACACACACACACACACACACACACACACACACAGGTCTCTATTATAAGAACGTCATAGCCTTGTGTGAGGAGTGATTTGTAAAAGGGTGTTTCTCTTGAACAGGCAGAAATCCCTTTAATAGTGTTGCACCACTTATTGGAATGTTATGAGTGTTTCATAATAACAAGCAGGAAGTTTCCCTTTATTTGCAGTGCTAGTGAAAAATTTATAGAGCATTAAGATGCTTTTGTCTGTCTCTGAAGATTTGGTAGACTTATCTTAAGAAATCTGGATCTAGGGAGTACTCACAAATATAGCTTTAATGATTTAGCCCTGATATAATCTCCAAATCTAGGGGTGCAATTTTGTTTATCTCTATTCTCTTAGGAAATTAATCATTCTTTCCCTTTATAAATGAATTAATTTTATTTGAGTTAAAATATTATAGAAAAATCTATTTTAACTTAGAAATCTAACATTTTAATTACTATAGCTTACAATTGATCATTCTGTGCTAATATTCTCAGGCAAAGGTGGGTCTTCTCAGTAAGTGATTCCAACCACTTTTTTAGCTTTGGACAAATTTATCTTGAATTACATTTTTTAATATTTGTTGTTCTGTTTTTGTCTTCTTTTCTTTAAGAACTTCAGTTCTATAAGTGTTACTCTCTTTCTGTTAGCTATTCACATCAAGTATTTATTCTCCAATTTATACTCTTTGTAACTAATTTATCAAAATGTCATGTAAAATTTGTTCATATATACATAGGATACCATGTGATTTTTTTGTACGTGTTTATGCAGTGGAAGGTCCACAGAGTAAACATATGTGTCTCCTCAAAGATTTATCACTTGTCTATTGTAAGAAAATTCAAAATATTTTCTTCTTGCTGCTGGAAACATTCACATAATTTTTATTTTTTCTATATTTCATTTTTATTCTTTTGTTTTATGCCTTCTTTTCTTTTTGTACTGAGGTTGAACTCTTGACCTCATACTTACCAGGCAAGTGCTAGAAGCACTGAGCTAAATTCCTAGACCCTTAATGCCCTTTCTTTAGAGTTTTACTATTAGTAAATGTTTTCAGTACATAATGATTATACTGCCTGTGTGGAGATGGCACATGTTCAAACACACCTTCGGCCCTTTTTATAACCCTCTCCACGTCACCCACCCATCTCCCTCCATCTCTTGATCTATCTCCCTCCTTCCTGTTATCTACATTTTATTTTGGTCTTCATCGATATTTTGGGTCTTTGTTAAATTGTCCTGTGTGGTTTTGCTTTTGGTTTTGGTAGTGACAATTGAATCTAAGACACTATCATCAAGCTACATCTCTAGGTCTTTTAATGTTGTATTTTGGGATAGTGTATGTTGAGCTGGCTGTGCTAGCCTTAAACATATGATCTTCCTGGAAATATGTCTGGTTTCATTATTATTATTCATTGAATGTGTTCTCCCTTGGCTATCTAGAAATGCTTTCTTCATTTATAACATAACTTCGTTTTCTTTGGTTTCTTGGCAGAGTGCAGTAAGCTTTCATTTATGTATTTTTATTTTCCATGTCTAGGCCTAGTTTTAGGATTTCTCAATAAAAGTCATATTTCATGTTCTCCTATGCTTGCTTGAATATAAAATTTAAAGGAAATGTTTGTCTTGTAGCTGTTCTTTGCTTCATTGTTGTTTTACATGGGAAATTACCTTTAATGATGTGCACTGAATTTCACTTTCTGATTTTTTCATGAGCACTCTGTGTATCTGTGAGCTTTGGTAATTTTAGACATTCACATATGCACAGAACAATATTAGGATGGAAATGTGCAAATCAGAACATTGTTTTCTCAGAAGACTGAGACCAAATTGCTTCCTAATTTGCTTCATTGACTTTTTGGGAGCGGAGTGTCTTCATTTTCTTTCTTTCTCTTCATTATCCAATTACCAAAATTGACTCTGTTTTCTCACATATTTTCTTCCCTGCAAGCTTTGAGTTTTGAAGACCATCCATTGTAGATCAGAATACTACAAGTCTTTTTCCTATTACATATCCTCTGATCCACTTAGATATTTATTTTTATTGATGACTACTGGGTAAATTTCAGCCTGTTCATAAGGTTTCTTTCTATTATCTGCAGCATTTCTTTATCTTCGATTACTAGAAAACCCTCTCTCAGAATTTCGTACTGCAAAGAAGTATAATTGATAGGCTTTTTTGTTATACCCCCCCAAAAAAGTCAATTTGTTATTTTGTTCATTGAGGTTATCTTCGCTCTTCTATGACTTCAATAATTTGTTATTTAAATTTGTTTTATTTCTTTCCTTTCTTGCTTTTCTTCTTTTTTTGATTGAATTATTGTGAATTTGGTACTTAACCAGTTGTCATCTTAAAAATTACTCATGTCTATTACATAAATATTCGGTAGAATTTACAAAGGAAGCTATCCTGTTCTATGGCTATGCGAAAAAAGTTTTAAATTAGCAATTCATTTTCTTAAACAACATAGTGTTGTTCATACTTTCTTGAGTTGGTATGTTAATTTATTTACTTCAAAAAAAAATATCCATTTCACAAATTCAGTGGAATGTGTTGTTGTAACATTGCTGATAACAATTTATCATTTTAATACTTACAGTATCATAAAAAACGTTCATTCATTCTTTGTGTGGATAATATATATTTTCTCTTACATTTTTGTTGAATCTTGTTTAAATTTATCAATTTTACCAATGTATTTAAAATGTCAACATTAGCTGTTACAGGTTTCTTTAAACTCTTGTCCATTTTCTTTTGAATTGATTTCAATTTTTTTCTCCAGTATGATTAATCTGTACTTACTTTATTTCACTTCTTTTTTAAAGAAGTATAGGCTATCAATTTTTAAAATATTTTTTCTAGTGTAAATGTTTAAAGACACAAATTCTGTTTTGCTCACTACTTTATCGTACTTCATACATGTCCTCTGTCGAATGTCTCTTTATGCAGTCCAGAGTATTTTTTAACTCACTATGTGCTTATTATTGATCCACTGGTTTTTCAAACATGAATTATTTCCTGCTTCAGCAAGCATCTGTTCTGACCTTCCTGAGTCTCTCCTGTCCCTGCGAAGAGGTAGACAGTGGACAGGCTCAACAGAACCCTACCCCTATCAAGTGACCCATGGCATGGACTTTTGAAATTCTCTCACCAGCCACTCTCAGACGCAGTGGCAGGCACCAGGTGGATCTCTGGAAAAATGTAACCAAGCAGACCAAATAACAATAACAGTTTTGAAAAATGTGCACAATAGTAAAGTAGATCAGAATGTATATACTAAACATAAACAAGGTTTCTGCCATAAAACTAAAGATTTCTAGCATTAGTATTTTACATTATTAGTATTTAATAATAATAAACTGAATTTAAGAGGTTTTGGTAAAAAAATTTTAATACATAATATTTCTCACATACTATCATACCAAAATCAAAAAATACACAGCTTGAAGTAAAAAAGACAATCTTAGAACTAAGTTAATCAGATGTTCAAACTTGACGTCTGACAAGGCAAGGATTTTAAATTACCCGTCATATAACTGCAAGCACAGCCAAATTCTCTTGAAACAGTATGTGATTCCACATCCATGTAGATATATCAAATTTAAATCAAGGAATTTTAATAGAAGTAGAAGGTACATTAAATGAGGATAAGATTGTAGCATATTTGAAAAGTACAGCAGTTTAAGTTCTTTTTGTGCATAAAAATAGCGCAAAACATGGAAATAAAAAACGTGGCAGAATTGAAAGAAGCAAGAAAGTATGCAATAGTGACAGCAGAATGTTTCCACAGCCTGTTTTCAAGACATAGGAAAATTACAACAGGATTTCAGAAAAAAATAGAAGACTTCAAAAAATACTCTAAACTTAACAAACGTAACGTACTTCTTGATGACAGAGAACAACTTCCTCTCAAGTGCACATATAGAACAGTGCCTAAGAGGAGCCATCTGCAAGGCCAAAAATAGAATCCGTAAATTTACATCCACTGAAAGTATGTAAGACGTCATGTGTTGCCTTTTTTCTACTAATGGAGAAAAACAGAAATATCTACAAAATTTTCTCCTCTGGAACCTCAGAAAACACATACAGAGAGGAAAAAACATAAGATCTTTGCAAGCTTCATATTTTCATCTTTCTATTCAAAAAGTAATTTTACATATACTCACTGTATATGTTACATATATGTTGACACCCTAAATGCTAACACTAGTTACTAATAAAACAGATCATTGATTTATATTTTATCATTATTTATATTATTAGTTTTTAATAATAAATTGTATGAATTAAGAAATGTTTACAAATAGACTTAAGAATTATTCAAACTACTAAAGTAGTTTCATGTCTGAAACATCTAAATTGTCAACTATAGCTAGCAAAATTGTCAACAGTTCAAACACGTAAATGCACAAAAAAACCCACACAAAACACACAAAAAAGCTGTAATGGGGTTGTAAAAGACATTATCTTCAACAAGAAAGATGAATTTAGAAACTCTCCCAAATAAATTTGGCTAGTGATTGGATTATACCTAATCACTTAATACTAACATAACAAAACAGTGTGCTGGGGCACACATTTGTAATCCCAGCACTCGGGAGGCCAAGGCAGGAGGATCCTTGTGAGTTCAAGACCAGCCTGGGCTACAAAGTTAGCTCGAGGCCAACCTGAACTGCTTAGTGAGATCCTGTCTCAGAAAAAAACAGAACAAAACAAAACACAACATCAAAGAATTGCTTTTCTATTGATGGAAACTGCTGGTCATTTCAATTTAAAAAAGTCATGAAGATGCACAGCATTCAACATTCAGCTGGCATAGTCTCAGCAGATGGCAACACTGTTCTTGCAAATAAAGCTGGAAGGGAGAAACAGTGCTTCATGAAACATTGGCTGACAAAGAACAGTTTCTCAAAAAAGAGCCGGAAGACCAGTGTTTTCCATAGCAACACGGGTGGCAACAGGCAAATCCATAACCTCAATAGCCACCACAGCCACAGCCTGTTTTCAAGTAATATAGGACAATTAAAACAGAATATCAGAAAAAAAATAAAAGTCTTAACAAACAATACTCTAAACACAGCCTAGGTGTCCATAGCCGTAGCCCGGGTTTCTACAGTAGTTTCTGAAAACTTTCATGAAGTCAGGAGTGGAAGACTCAGATGTAGAGCAGATTTGAGAATTTTATGGTCAGATCCTGCGTATATATATGCCTTATATGCCATACCTAGGCAAAAACGGGGACAGTTGGATTCACATTGCAAGCTAATTGGCATTGAAGCCATCTACAATATGTCTCACTACCAATTTACACAAGAAAACATGGCTGTGTGGAGATGTACCTAACCGTATTAAGTGCCTTAACAAGAAATTCTTCTATCATACTACCTTGCTTATTCTAGATCACAAGTTTAGATTATGTTATTAGCTTCCATGAAATCATGCAAATGGTACAGAATTTGGCTTTTGAAAATATTTTCCCCTCTTAGTATTTTTCTTTCTATCTTAATATATACAGTTTTTGTAACTAAAAAATGATTTCAAGAGATTAGGGAAGAATAAAAACCTTACAAAAAACACATAAGGTGTCAGAGATGATTTATTAGTTCTTAAATGGTAATATATGTTACTATTTCTTTTTGTAAAGAAAGGATCACTTTTATTGATTCTTCACAGATTGTATAAAGGCAGCTATAATTTCATACATGATCTAAAATAATTTTATAGTGAGTCTCTGAAGTTTAAGTTTATGAACCATAGTTAGCTAGAAAGACAACATCTTATTGTTTTAAGAAATTTGCATTTTAAAGTCTTCCAAGGATGTACTGTAGTCATGCTATGACATAATGCAATGAATGAAAGCATCTGTTCTTGTATTCTTCTCCACAATGTACACCCGCAACCAGGTAGTGAGAAAAGCATGAACTAAATTGATAAACATCATGTAATGCGTTTATTTATTCCTGTAAAATTGCCAATCCCTTTCCAGGCATTAAAAACATGAAAAATGATTACCAATAGAGAATTAAAGAGATGTAATGAAAAAAGAAAGTCATTTGTAACCCTGGATTGAGATCTGGAATAGAAAAAAGACAGTAGTAGAAAAACTGGTGAAATCTATAGTTCTGTTTAAGAATATTGTAAAAGGATAATTATTTAGTTTAGGTAACTTTTTATCCTGAAAGATGTAAATATAGGTGCAACTGGGTAAAAAATATATGCATACATTTTGTATATTTTTAAATGTTTTTTACAAGTCTAAAATTACTTCAAAATGGAGATGGAATGTGGGTTTTTAAATGCTACGTGACTGCATTGATTTGGTCATTCATTAATACACGTGCACATCAAAATTTAAATAATCAGTTTTATAGGCTGCTCTGTGGAAACCGAGAACGAAGCAGTGAGCAGGACATAAGAAGACCCTGCTGCTACAGAGCTTACACAAGTCAACGTGAGCTAAGGTGAATCTAAAGCGTACTTTAATTTACTTAGTCAAGGAAGCCTCTGTGAAAGAACCAGACCAGTAGGAAGCTACCAAGCCATGGCTGCTTGCAGAAGGCAGTGACTTCGAGGGAGAGAGTGGGAACTGGAAACAACGTTGGCTGTCTGAAGAGCTTGAAATCTGTTGTTTCCTCTGTACCATAATAAGAGAAGCTGGACGTTATAAATAACACTTGTAGGTATAGTCAAGGCAGTGACAGGGCAAATCACCGATTTCCTGCTTTTTAAATTTCAGGATGTCACACATAGCAAAAGATATGGGGCATGTACATAAAATTGATATTCAGAAAAATAAATTCTATGAGCATTTCTTATGTAATATTTTGCATATTTTGAACATTAATGTTTTCAAACTCCACATTTAATTGGGTATCTAGTGTAATTAGCAAACCAGAGAGGATGAAAATAAAAGGATTTTTCTGCGGCAGTTTCAGAATCTCATGTGTGTTCTTTATGCCTTCAGATGGAGGGAAAAAAGAAGCAAAGAGACTGCAGAATATGAAAATTAGTGAGTTTAGTTTCTTGACAATTTTAACAAATGACAATCTAAAGAGATCTTAGGTGATCATTTGGAGATTTCTGTGAATAAGATTTGGAAATATGAGATTAATTCAGAGAACGTATTATCCAGTAGAGGAGAAATTATATGCAGGATACAAGGGGGAAAAAAACCACTTACTTGCAAAACACTTACAAAAACACTTACATATTTGAAGACAAAAATCTCAAGAAAAGAGAAAATATAACAAATAGGAGCACCTGATGAGATTGAAATTAAACCAAAAATGTGACACAAAGGGAATTCCAAGATGTCTTCCAGGAATGCAAAAAGAAGTTTTTAAATCTCAGTGCTAATCATGGGCTCAGTAAATAAGGAAGACTTCACTTTCTAGATTTGGAAAGACCGGAGGGTTGGTTATCCATACAGGGACAGTTTCTGTACCATGCTAGGGAATAAAAACCAACAGGTATAAGAGAGGACATTAAAGATCCACCTTGGATATTCATGTGACATGTCTGAAACAGGAAAAGAAAACTGCCAAATTTGTTAGAGAAGATTGATCAGATAAGACATTTTACTTTGCTACTTGATACGGAATAGATTTATCTGAATATTGATAAAATATTCCAGTAGGAATAACAGATTTTAAAAAAAGAAATCTCATTTGGTGACTGCTCTTGATATTTCGATTAGAAAAATATATTTAATTCTTTAAAAGACACAAATTAATAAAGAGATCAGCGAGTAAGTTTCATTAAAAGTACTGTGATTTACTATAAAACGTTAATTGTCATTTAAAAAACTTTTGTCTATAAAATAAAAGTTAACTATAGTTTTGTAACAGACAGATATCATTTAGTTAAGTCAATATCAACTGATTTGTCTAACAATTTAACAGCAATGAAAATTAAACACGTTTATATTTGTATTTACTGAAGGTTACTCTAAATTATGCTTAATTAAATCTCCACTGAAATAAGTCAAGACCAAGATTATTTTCCATACATGAAATTGAAAAATGACATAGCAAAGATGCCACTTAATTCTAACGTCTTGGTTAAGCTAACAATGGATAAACTGTCATAAGAATGTGCCTTTTATTCATGTATTTATTAATTTTTTTGTACTGGGGATCAAACTCATGATCTCAGGCTTTCCAGGCAAGCGCTTATGCCACTGAACTAAATCTCTGGCCCCTATTAAAATTCTCTTTAAAATAAAAGTAAATACACAAAAAGTAAGTAAATAAATAAATCTATAAATAAAAATAAAAAAGAATGACCCTATTATGTAAAAATTAATCCATAAGAGACACAAACACAAAAGAATGATAAAAACACACATCAGATAAGTAAATGCATATATTTGATCCAATTATTAGAATATTTTATACATAACATAAAATTAGAATATCTTACTAGCATAACAATATTCTAGTTTATTTCAAAGCTGCTTTTACTACTTTGACAGACTTATCAAGGAAGGTAATCAGACACTGTGTCATCGCATATTCACACATTTATAATATGGAACTACAATTTCTACTGAAACATGACTGCCCCCACTTGGTTGCACCCCCACTTGGAGTAATTGTCATACTGAAGTGAATGAAGACAGTAACAGTTCTAAGAGTCTGCAAAAGAATCTAGCATATCTGGTCCCACAGAAGACAATCATGGTATCTTGATAAAGCAGTTTCTGTCTAACATATCAATAACATAAATAAGTGTTGTTAAGTTCACTAAATACTTATCTAGATGGCAATTCTGTTATTATCAGAATATATCATTACCTAGTCAACATGGAAAAATAAGTGACCCTACTGAATTGCAGGAAAAAGCTTGTATTTTATACTACTTCAATAAAAATCAAACTAAATGAGGAGAGAGCAAAGAGGGGAAGAAGTATCGAAAGGGAGATAGATGGGATCTAATAAAAGAGAAAATTAGGTATTTCACACACAGGTACAAGTTTCTTATGATGAATGCCACCATTATGAACATCTAAAATGTACCAATATACTTAATTTAAAAAAATCCTAATATGTTTCGCTTAAATTTCGTTTTCTAGAAATACTAGTTGGTTAGATTATCATCATCAACCTAGGGATGAAAGATATATTTGCTTTTAGGATAGCAAATTATTATGGTTGATACATTGTGTCAATTTGAGAAGTTTAGGAATTTAACTAAGAGACTAATTTAACTAAAACAGTAAGCAGAGAGCCAGGATTCTTTATAAAAATTCTCAGCCTGTGCAAGAGGAGGGCCCAGAGGTAGTGTGGTGCCACACTCACCCGTGGATGGGGAGGTGGGGTGGCCTACACACAAGGTAAGGAAGAAGAACTTTGTTGCCATTCCCTTTTTGCTCTGGCTGCTTTTGCTAGCTGCCACCCTGAAGTGTTGCCCCTCAGCCATGCCACCCTGCCTTCCAACCAGCTGATTATGGACTAAAACCGTCACACACTGGGAGCTAAATAAAACATTCTTCCCTTCATTTAGGGTGTTAGGTTTTTTTGTCACAGCAACAAGAAAAAAGTAACCCAGACATAAAGGAATTGAATTCCACAGGAAGATTAGTTTCCACTGAAAGAAGAAAAATCATGAGTCATTGTTCTTGTGAAATATTTGTTTAAATTAATGAAACTACTGAGATCATAACAAATAACATTGTGGCTAAAAAAAGCATTCTTCAGTTATACAGACAATAGTTACAGAAGGTTAATATGAAAGGTTTGTTTGAGGTTGGATTATATAAGTGTATGTTGTCTCCTTTTATTTAAACCCTAAATTGGAAAAGGGTGATGCAAATGAGAGGCAAACAAAACAAATCCTTTAATAAATCTGAGGCTTTATTTTATGGTTAAATACAGCATACTAATTAGATGAATCATAAATGACATGAGCACATGTAGTGGGTCCCACCCACAAGTGGGACATATAAAAGGCCCACAGCAGGGAGAACTGTCCAGACTCAAGTCACCTGCACTCCTCCTCTACCAAAGCACAGCCTCAGCACCCAACACCATGTGTGGCAGCTACTACGGAAACTACTATGGCGGCCGCGGCTATGGATGCTGTGGCTATGGAGGCCGGGGCTATGGCTATGGAGGCCTGGGCTGTGGCTATGGCTCCTGCTATGGCTCTGGCTTCCGCACCCTGGGCTGTGGCTCTGGCTGTGGCTATGGCTCCCGCTCCCTGTGCGGCTGTGGCTATGGATGTGGCTCTGGCTATGGCTCTGGCTTTGGTTACTACTATTGAGGAAGATTCTCACCTTTTGCACCTCTGACATCAAGATTTGCCAGTTCTGAACCCCACATGCCTGAGCCTCGTCCTTATATGGTGGTGATTCTACAATAGGTGTCTCCTGTGAGCTGCTGTAACCTATGTGGATCCAAGCAATTCCTTGAATTTTCCTCTTGAATTGGGTTAAGATGAAATTCCCCTGTCACTTCTGCTCCACCGGGATGATGGGGTCACAGTAACTGCCTTGCTAACTTTCATGCTAAAATTTGTTTTCCTGTTAACCTAATAAAATTCTTTAATGTTTTTAAAAGACTACTTTTCATTCTTCTCATTTGATATTCAGAATTTCCTAGCAATAATTTTTGGTCTGTTTCAGTGAAAGTTTCTGAACCCTACGTATTCTGATCTTTACATGGAGCTGGGTGATGCTCTTATATAAGCAATGTTACAGAAACCATGCCCTCTGGATCTGGTACCCTAAATTTATCCTTTATTGCATTTAACTTGGAAAAAGTAGGATGAAGTGAGATTTAATACTGTACATGACTGTATTGTGTCTACTAGTATAATGCTATCACAGATTATTTTTTATTTCTATGCAGGAATATTTTCTCTATTTTTCCAATAAATGTATTCAATCTGAAATTTTTAAAAAATGCCTCTCTTTCACTTAAAACTTACTGTTAATTTTTTATCTTCTTTGAATTAAATAATTATTATGATCTTTTTATTTGTAAACATTATGTATTTGTCTATTTCTCAAAAGTGAATTTGCTAAAACATAAATATGGAAAAGTATACTTTAGGTAATCCTTGATCTGTGACATTAAAAAACAATCACTTTTTTAACTTTTAATTTTCTACTCTGGTGAAAAAAGAAAAACATGTTTTGTGAAGAATTGTTTCAGAATTAAAGGAAACAATATTTGTCAATTGATTAAACCTTGTTTGAAAACATTATATTTCAAATGCTATTTAAGCAAAATAAAAAGTTTTTTATATTTTGTGGAAAAAAATAAAACAGCACTTCATAAACAATAATAGTAGAATAACAATAGTTAATAAATTGAGTATTGTTATCATCAAAGTAGTTGCTTAGTATAGAATAGGTGGGCATAAAAATTCCCCAAATGATACTAGTACAATCGTGAAATCCCTTTAAATAAGACTGTTGACATATGATTTTCTATTTTTGTTTTTTAAGTTTGCACCTTTTCTTCAAGTATTTCCTATGGTTTCCTAGAACAAGAGGTTCAGAAGTTTAAATTCACCGGACGTTTGCCTTTCACACACATGCCTTAACCAATTTTTTGAGACAGAGAAAATCCATTTTTTTCTTAATCCATTGTGTGTGTAATTTTAGAACATGTTGATGGCATTCAATATTCATGCTTTTTATGAGATTTTAAAATGTCAATTTAGTTTCAAGAATATGTAAATATTCATAGCCTTTTAATATCAGTTGAAAGGCAAAAATAAATTGAAGCAGAAATCTAAAGAAATGATGACTTAGATTTTGAAAATTGGCCAAAGAAATATATAGAGTTTAAAGGTTGTTAATTTAATCAGAAGAAAATTGCTGAATGGAGCTGGAGATAAAAAACATATTATATATAAATAATCCATTGTGATTGTGATATAGAGTTCAAAAGGAGTGGAAAATATAACTACAGTGCTAATAAAAAGTTCAAAATTCTAGACCAAACTGTAATATTTCTTAGGAAAAAAGTGGACTAAAATTTTTCTCTAATTAATAAAAACTTAAAGAATTTGTGTCCACAAAACTTCTCTAAATGAAATTCTAAACAAAATTCTTCAGGTTACAGAGAAATTATACTAATGGCTTATTTTGGATGTGAGAAATCAAGACAAAGAAATATAAAATTATGAATAATTGGTTAAAAAAACACACCTCTTTTTTTGCTTTAAATTCTTTAAAAATCCATGCTACTGTGGAAACTAAACATACTATTGAATGAGGAGGGTTGGAAGCTGTTTTTCTGTAATAGCTATGATTTGTGTCAAACAGTGACAACTCTAAACAGATTCCAAATTTGAAATTTCATTTTTTTTTTTTTTTGTCTTTTTGAAACAGGGTTTCACTATGAAGTCCAAGCTGGCAACTCATTTTGTAGCCTAGGCAGGCCTGGAATCACAGAAATCCTTCTGTCTCAGCCTCCCAAGTGCTAGGATTACAGGTGTGCACTACAATTCCCTGCTATAACTTTTAGCTAATGTGGCAAAATATAAACACTGAGTATACTGTGAACGTTTAATTTTCTATGTCAAATAATTTAAAACCAAAAATGAATATACAAAAGTAACAAACTTAAAATTTGATGGTATATAAAACTCAATTGTGATGACAAATCACAAAGAAATGAGGAAAGACACATTTTACCCATAGCAGAAGTAAAAATGGGTCATCATTTCAGATTCTACAATCCAGAAAAGATAATTAGTGAAGACAAAGAACAACTTTGCCAGGGCTGGGGATTTAGCTCCGCAGCATAAGCACCTGCCTGGCAAGCAGGCGGTCGTGAGTTCGATCCCCGGTACCAATAAAAAAAAAAAAAAAAAAAGAACAACTTTGCCCATAAATTCAACAATTTAGAGAAACTTAATAGATTCTATAAAAGATAGAATGTGCCAAACATTCTCAAAAAGTAAATATCTGGATAGCCTCGTAACTAATTAAAAATATGACTTTTAATTAAAATCCTTCCAACTAAGAAAACTTCTGGGGAATACGGCCCTGCTTTTATGTCAGATTCACATCTCTAAACAAATATCTGAGATAAATAAACTTATAAGGAATAAATGCTAATTCCGCTTCCACCTTTTCAGCTGTTGCCTCCTTCATTTTTGGACTCTGGAATTGTAACAAATAATTTCAGTAACAAGTGACGGGGTAAAAAATGAAAGAAAGAGAGGACGGCAGAAACTGAAGTCAGAAACGCCCTTTTTACACCACTCCAGCAATACGAAGTGAGGAAAAAGCCTTTAACTTGTGAACCTCTGTGGGACACTTAAGATTTGAGTCATAGCATTCTGTTTCTGCACTTGAAAGTTTGAATGCAAAATGTGGTCCATCCTCCAAGTGCAAAAGTCTTTCATGACACATTGTCACTTAGTGTCTATTACATCATTGAAACATTTCCTTCCAATATTTTTAAAGGTTTCATAAATCTTTGCTGAATTTCAACTTGTGTTTTTAGCCTTCGTATTAATTTTATTATAAGCCAGGAAATGCTTAACAAAGATACAAATACTACTTGATGGACTCTTACAGGCAGGCTAACAGCATAACACCTATTATTCCCTCAGAAGAAGAGTAAAAAAAAATGAATTTTACAGAAAGACAGTTACATTTTTAATATAAGTGAACCCTGAATTAGCAAAGAAACCAATCTAAGACAGTAGGGAAAAATATCCTCCAAAGAAATTTAGCTGCTGTATTTTCTGAAAATTGATATTAAAAAGTATAAGTAATATTATATATGAAATGATTGACAAGAAGTCCTTTTAGATTGAAGAAGTTTATTTGGGCCAAAGAAACAAGTTCTCTCATGAAAGTTATCAAGGCAGTTTTTCTGAAGCCATCACACTGAGGAGACCAGAGTTGTGAAATCTCCAAAGAATTTCATGTGGTCAGTCTCCTACAGGAGGCAATGACTAGGATTCACAAAGGTCATAGCAACCCACAGGAGCTCCCATTACAGGACAATCTTCACTGAAGCCTGAGGCTGATAGACGTGGGCTTCAAAACTGTTGAATCTTGGTATCAGTTGTATAAGGTGAGAGTCTTCCATGACAGCCTCAGTAGTAGTAGCCAAAGCCAGAGCCATAGCCAGAGCCACATCCATAGCCACAGCCACACAGGGAGCGGGAGCCATAGCCATAGCCACAGCCATAGCCACAGCCCAGGGTGCGGAAGCCAGAGCCACAGCAGGAGCCATAGCCACAGCCCAGGCCTCCATAGCCATAGCCCAGGCCTCCATAGCCACAGCATCCATAGCCGCGGCCGCCATAGTAGTTTCTGTAGTAGCTGCCACACATGGTGTTGGGTGCTGAGGCTGTGCTTTGGTAGAGGAGGAGTGCAGGTGACTTGAGTCTGGACAGTTCTCCCTGCTGTGGGCCTTTTATACACTGATGTGGGTGGGAACCACAACACATACTCATGCCATTTATGATTCATCTAATTAGTTTGCTGTCTTTTAACCGCTAGATAAAGCCTTAGAATTATTAAGGAAGCTTGTTCCCTTTGACCAATGAGGGCTTCTCTGAAACAATTTAGTACCCATAATCAGTGGAGACACGCATGCATACAAAGCATGCTACTACGCTCCAGATTAATTTTAACTTTTATAAATATGCATTATTTCTGTTAGTAGCATTTACTACAAGCCAATTTTAACTTGAGTTTGTCAAAACACTTATCTATAGTCATTGTTATGGCCAAAAGTCACTTTAACTAATGTGTTTTGCTTACTATTTTTTAAAAATCATTTTTTAGCTACTTCAGTTGTCCTACCAACTCAAAAAAATTCAATGAGACAATTGTTGTCATTCTTCTTTGAAACAACATTAACATAGAGATTACTTATTAAAAATTGTATAGACCACCAGCCTATGCCAACCACATCTCTAAACACAAACAACTTTGTGTTTTATTTTTGTACTTTGGTATTCAATACTATAAAAACAGCTTCCTTCACAAATTTTTATTGCAATTTCTTTTCAGGTATTCCTCACTTATTATGAAAATTGACATTTTCTTTTACACTCAAGGAGTGCCTTACATACACAGTATATAAGGCACAGTTTCATTATTTTTGTTTTTTATTTGTTTGCTTTAACCTTCTTTTTCTTTGTTCTTTAGTACCACCAGCATGGTACGTTTATTAGAACAGATGGACCTACACTGACATGCCACCTTCACTTAGAGCATATAGTTTACCTTCATGCTTATTCTTTTCGTTGTTGCTCTGTGGTTTTGACAAATCTCTAATCATACATATGCAGCATTAGAACACTGCACAAGGCAGTTCACCACTGTGAAAATCCCTGTACTCTATTTATACATCATGTCCTTCTTTTAAAAAATGTTTTTCCTTCTGTTTAAAAACCCTGATGTTATGAAATATAATCAATGCTTCATTATCTACTGTGGAAGCAAAAGCAAATAACCAACAAATATTTTGCTCAGAAAATTCTTTGAATTTCTCAAGGCGCTTCCCAGTTTCATTATTCTTCTTTATGGAAAATTTCTACAACTTACGTCTGGTATTTCTGCTGTACTTTCTCATCAGCTTACATTTACTCAGACTTTTTGAAACTTCACTCCAATGAAAGTGTTCCTGGCGAGTCTCACCTGACCCAAGTACGGTTTGTTCATCTCTCTTCATTTTATTGATGTTCTGAAACACAATTCAGGTTACTTAAACTCTTTCATGGCAGATCGTCCCTTAGTATCCTTTAGAATATTGAAATATCTTTCCCTTCCAAGTTTTTTTCAAGTAACATAAACATTTTCGATAATTTAACCTCAATTTCAAAGACTGCTCTTAGCCTTCAGTTAATTTTGTTTTTATTCTTACGGTATATTCAACTCTTCATAATGGATAACTTAATTTTTTTATTTAATACCATCAGAAGTTTAACACCACCAAGATAGTTTATGGTTCTTTTTAATGACAAATGTTTTCTCTTTCCACAGCACAACAAGAATCACCGAATAGCCTTCCCTTAGTGTATGCCCTTCTTAAACTTCCATTACATGTAGAATAAATATCCTCTAATATTCTACCCTACCTCCCTGCCAACATCTGCTACTGCTTTCCAGTTTACTGCACCCAAGTGTAGTGTTTCTCCAGCAGCTCAGCCTCAACGAGTTGTGTCCTCTTGAAGTCTTTAGACATGGTCTGTAGATACTTCTTAAAATAGGACTAACTATGGCTGAATTTTCTTTATTCAGGTGACCAAGTGTCATGTGCATAGGTCTTCTGATCACTTGATGTTTAAAGTTATTTAATTCATTAGTTTATAATTATTCTACAAATCCTTATCAGTATTAGAAAATATTAAGTTCAGTACATGCCTGCCTGTTGTCTTTCACTGTCCATCTTACCCCAATTAAGATACACGTGGATAAAGAAAGCATGATATCTATACATAATGCAATACTCTTAAACTATAAAGAAGGATAAATTTGAGACATTTGCGAGAAAGTAGACTCCTCTGGAAAACATAATGTTGACAAAAATAAAGCATACAAATAAGCTCAAATACTGTATTATATCCCTCATTTGAGTAAGGCAAAGTACAAAGAGAAAAATAAAGAATGGATTGAAGGAAACAATGCGATAGATCTCTTGAAAATGGGAAGTGGTGTTGGAGACCACTACTCAGTGGTTCTGAACAGGATTTAAATTTTATCAATTTGCTTTATATATTTATTTGTGAGTCTGTCCGAGGCCCTGGCCCCTTGCCTGGTGATGGGAGCTGATTCATAGTAAGTGAATCTCTACGAATCACTGGTCCTGGCTGAGGCCTGTAGTGGCCTGTGAGGCCAGAGATCTCTCAAAGGGCAAGATAAGGCCACAGCTGCGGACACTTGGCTCAAACCTCAATCAAGCAGATAGAGACTGCAGCTGCAGGAATCACTCCTACTGTCTCACTCCTACCGTGTCTTCATGATAAGGCAGTTCTACTGAACTGACTAGATTCATTACTTGGAGACATCCTTGAAGTGACTCCCAAGGTCCTGCTCATTGCCTGTGCTTGCCTCAGTTTCCCCACCCCTTGTTGGGCCTAATTAGAGTGGGCAGTCCAGAGAAGTCTTTGTCTTAGCCCTTGGAGTCTCCAGCTCAGCTAAAGGGTTTTGACACTCCTGGAGCCCTAAAATCATACCACTTGTCTCATTTTATTTAAACCTTGGCCATACACTAGTTTAGGAGATCGGGAATCTAGGTCAGGACCCGATAAAGGGTACAGGAGACTGAAAGCAAGAAAAGAGAGGAAGGGGAAAGGGATGGGAGAAGATTTAAGCTACCAAATAACTACAGGTAAGGTAAATGTTGCATGAGCTAAGCAGGATAATTTTAAAAAGACTGAAAGCAGAGAAAGGAGATTCAGAGATGGAGGAAGAGAGACCCGTGAGAAGGGAGAGAGAATGATAAAGGAAACAACTGGGGTATATACAGGCGTCTACTCCCCAAGACAAATGTAAACTTCACATACGATAAGCCTGCACTACTAAAATAAAATCTAAAACATTATAGGGTAGATTTAATGACTTTTTGTTCTACAGCCTGTGTGCTTAAAATGCATTTTCAACATAAAGTGGAGGTTTTAAGAATAAATGAAAAAATTTTAAAGATCAATAATGTAAAAAAGCTTTTATATGATATTTTAGTAATACAAGTGTTTCTTATTTATGTTTAAGGTCTAAGAAAATAAAATCAGAGATTCTAAAATCATGAAGTCTACACAAAATTTGGAATTATATGTATATGTTTTATTTTTAAGAAGGCCATGTTCATTAAAGTTTAATAATTATTACTTACAATTTCACCTATCTTTCAGACTACAGGTTCCTAGTTTCATTTTGATAGCTTGTTTTTAACTGCCTTCCACATGTTTTCACAATTAGGAAAACAAACATATTTAATGAATTAAATGAAAAGATTTATGCACATGTTAGTGCTTTGTAGCAGGAAGAATAATGTGAAGTTTACGATGTACTTGTCTTTCTTTAGAAAACTATATTATCTATGGAGAGATGAATCCAGTAGTAAGATCATGTAAATAAAAATAAAATTTTGATATATTCAATACATTTTAAGACTCGATAAGGGATGCTAGACTTAGGAGAAAAATCATTGTTAAATTACTACTGCTGTAATTTTGTAATTTTAGGCAATTTAAATAGTTTAGAGTATGTGGAAGTAAGTGTGAAAATATCGTTAGTGTGAAGTGTGATATATGCTTGAACTGAGGACCATCGTCTGCACACTGAGCAAGTGAATCTCTGATTCCCAAATTAATTCTCTGAGTGCCTAGGGTTTAACCTGGAGTGGAATTAGTATTTCCAAATATAAAGGGAACATAGGAAACAGTGCACTAACAAAATGGGGAAAATGGGGCTCTGATACCTAGGATCCTACATGAAATATAATTCTGAAGAAAATTCTTCTTATACAAGATCATAAATCCTTTTGTCACATGTAAAGTATACTGTCCACACTCATTAATTAATCCTGTCTGTATGACTCTTCCTCCACACACTTCTGCCTATTATTTTCTTGGATTCCCCATGAAGAGAAAATGAGATTTTAAACCAATGATTTGTGATTACTAATACACAGAAGAATGGGGTTTATTTTGTGTAATATCACATGGTGATGACCTTCTTAACTCAGCCTATACTATATTTTTGGTGTTACAGGCATGTGGTTCTTCATCAGCGTCTGCACTCAATTCTTAGAGTCCTTAGAATATTGGCTTCTTGAGGTTTCTCTTAATGTCCATTAGTTTGGAAATGAGTCGATGCTTTCATGAGATTGTCCATAAACATTCAGGTTAAGAAATTCAAACTCAAAAATAATTCTTAAACTGAACCTTTCATTCTGATTCCACATGCATATTATGGCAGTGACTATGGTAGCCTATGGCTGCCATGCCTATGTGGACTGTGGTCACGCTGTCTAAGGCTGTAGTAACTATGCATATGAGTGGCGTAACTCTTATTGCTTTGGAAAATGCTGGCTCCTGTTTTCTATTGGGATGCCCTAGATTATTTGTCGATGCTTGATGTATCCTATTATACAAGGATTCTGTAGGTGCTATTTTCTTGTAGCACTAATATCCTATCCCAGACCAAGCATAGGAAAAGACTATGGGATTAACTGAATTTCTGAAATAGCGAAGGATTTTGGGTTCAGAATATTCATCTACTCTATGTATTTGCATGAATGAAATCTTAGAAATCTTTCATTTCTTTTTCATTAATTGTAACTTCATTTGTAAACACATGGCATAGTTTCACACATATTTGTTTATCTTCATTTCTGAGGGGGGGGGGATGTGTGAACATCTCATTCTGAGCATCTCAGAGCTTGCAATATGAATTCATCAGTACAGTTGGAATGATGACTATAAGGTTCATAAATAGGCACCATCAAATACTGCATAGAGATGCATTAAATATTCTATCAAAATATATATTTTATGAAGAAAATAGCATTTAATTTGATTTTACAAGAAAACTATAAAAATAATGTAATTCACCGTTTCCAAATATTTTCAGGAAATAAGAGTAGACAATAATTTTAAAATACCTGCACATGTGTGAGAAATTAATAAAGAAAAGCAGTTATATAGAATTATTTTTGCACTAGTTCCATTTAGTTTTGTTTCTGTTAGCTGTGCTTTGGAACCATATCCAGAAATTCATTGCCCAAGCCAATATCAACCGTTTTTTTTTTTTTTTTAATGGAAAAAAGGTAAAACAAAATTTCATAACAAAAATGATAGGAGAACAAGAACAGTTAATGTATTGCATATTGTCATCTTTAATGTAGTTACTCAGAGTACAAGATATGAGTATAAAAATTCTCTAATCTATGTTAGCACGAATGTTCCTTTTCAATATACTAGAGACTAGTACTATAACTAACTTGAATTTTTTCCTTTTCCATTTTTATCCTTCCCATTTCCTAACCTACTTCCCTATTCCTTTTCATCTGTATGTTTCCTAATGTTGGGGTCTGTACCTAGGCCCCCAAACTCCCAAATAGATGTACCACAAAGGTTCAAAGGAATGAGACACATGGCATGGTCTTTAGGGCTGCAGGAGGAGTGAAATCCTCTGCAGAGCTTGTAACTCTGCTAGCCAGCCAGCTGACTGAAGCTAGGCAGCGCGTATGTAATCATAACAAGCAAGGAGTTAAGTACACAGTGGAGGACACTTGAACAGGATCTTGGGAGGGGTGCAAGGACCCCTCAGAGCAACAGACAATGCTAATTAAGGAAAACTATCCAGAAAGTCTCAAGTGGCCTCAGCTCCAGCCTGTCTGGCAACCTGAGGGGTCTCATTCTCAGTTCAGCCATGCATGGTCACACCACAAACCTGCATGTCTATTTAGCTTCAATGCTCTCCAACATCTTGACACAAGTTTGAGGGTCTGAAATCTTATATTTAAGACTTTAATTCACTTTGACCATGATATAAGACCAGATTCTCTAGATTCTAATTCATGCTTTTGTGTGTGAATATCCAGTTTTCCCAACTGTAGTTATTAAAACTATATTTTATCAGCATCATGCCAGTACCATTGCCAAAAATTGTTTTATCGTATATGATAAATTCGTATCGTATATGATATGAGTATATTCTAGAACTCTCCAATATAAATATTGATTTACAAAAACAAAGACACAACTCACAAGTGAGTGCAAAACATTTTAGCATGCTAAACCTAAAAGAAAGATGCTTCATTTCTTTTTACTTCTATTAAACTGTGTAAAATAGAGACAATTTTAATATGGCTTTGAGATTATTAACTTTCATTCATATAAGAGCGGGACTGTGGGAAGTCCTGTAATTTGGCTGCTACTTTATATCTGCAGGCTGCATCACCTTAACTCCCTCTAGGAGTTAAGTTTGGAAGTTAAGCAGCGCCTTGCCTACCTCGCCTGTTTGGCCTATTCAGGAATTATGCTAATCAGTCCGCCTTACAAGCCTGAGCTCAGGAAATTTGAATTGACCTATAACCCTTGGTCTTGCCACTGTTGCTAAGTTACCTGTTAACATCTCAGAACCCAAATCCCTCCTCCTCAATACCCTATATATTTGTTACTCATTCCTTGAATAAATGAGACTTGATCAGACTTCACCGCCTTGTCTCCATCCTTTGTGTCTCTTGTTCCCTTTTCATCCCCACTCCCCCTCTAGGGTCTCCCAGGCTGGGACAACGGACTTATCTGAAGGCAAAGAAGGTACATTAAAAACTTCACAAAAAGAAACAGTAAACAACTAATGAATGTTTAATTATAATTATTCAGATTATACACAAATTATTAATATATAAATTTTTTACTAACAACACACATCAGGTTGGAGATTTAGCTCACCAGCTAAGGTGCTTGCCTGGTAAGTACAAAGTCATGAGTTTGATCTCTGGTACCAAAAATTATTTTTAGAAATGTCAAATTTGGCTTAAATTATTCTTTAAATGCAGAGAATCAAAAAGTAAACCATGCATATAACAGTAAAAACTTGTGCTCAGTAAACACCAAGTATTGTCCCAGAACTTTAGATATTTTAATAAATTTACATCTCATTACAACAGTAGAATGCAGGTTCTGTCTTTTTATGGAATTTTCATACAAGAATACCAATTTCAATGAGATAGTATAATTTACCAAACGACATTAAGAAGCAGATCTGTTTCACATGTTTGTGTAGTAGTTTGTAAAGTATTTTGTGTGCTTTACTAGATTGAATAAATGTGATATTGTTAAGGCAGTGTTTCTACCCAATTATGAAGAGAAAGACACAAAAACAGAGTAAAGCACTAAAGAATTGCAGTTTCAATATCAGTTGGAGGCATTCATAAACTGATGACTTTAGGAAGATTAACAAAGCAATGTGATTTTTAAATATAATTGATTTTTAATAATTGAAGAATATCAATGTGAATGAAAAAATCAATAATTATACATTAACCATATATACAATGTATAAACCATGTATAATATATGCGTATATATATAGAGATAGGAATTTTAATAATGTTCTTCTAAGTTTTAATTCAAACTTTTAAAGCTTTAAAGATTCTATTCAGGTTTATTTGGCACCGAAACACAGATGCATATCCTAGAAAAGCATAGTCAATAATAGTATTGCCTTAGTAATCTAAGGCATTGACTCAGCCAGGGGCTATGGCCCATAATCCAGACCAAGATAATTTCAAATTCTACTATGTTTTGAAGCAGGTAACTGTAGACCATGCAAGTTGTACTTAATATTACATACAAATTCTAAGAGTTGAAAATAAAGTAAATGGGAAATATAATTCATATGTAAGTATAATTTGAAAATATATTCTGCCTTGGGCTCATATTTTTCCAGAAATCTTAACTCTCTCTTGTAGAATCAACAGTTTTGCAACCATGAACCTATCCAAACAAGTTAGATCATAGCTATTATTTTAAAATAAATATAAAGAGTGAGTTAAGATGTGTTACATGCATGTGCCAATCCCCATGATGAATGTGATTATTATGTATTGCAGATAAGTACTAGTAAATTTTTTTAAAAAGACAAAAGCTAAATGTTGCATTTAAATTCACTCAAGTTCAATGTGAGATATAGAAATCCCATATCACAAAAATACATTGCTAAGTTTAGAGACAGGAGTCATAAAAAATTGAAAAAGCAAATGATTGTTGCTACAAACGGAAAAATTGAGAATGACAAGAAACAAATATCTCAAGACAAGGAATGCAGGTGCCCTCAATTGATTCTAAACTTAAATGCATCATCGGTGTCATGGAAGACTTCACCTTTTTTTTTTTTTTTCATACAAAGTATTGAACTCACAACCTTGCACTTGCCAGGCAGGCACTTACACTCCTGAGCCAAATCTCCAGTCCCAAGGCTTCACTTTTCAAAAACAAAATTGAAGCCAAAGTAAGCCATGTAAAAAGTTAAGTGGGAGCACGAACTTCTCTATTTGTTAAGATGGTCACATACAAAAATACTTCTTGCCTAACACACCAAAACTAAAGATTTGAGGCAGAGTTTATGCATACATATTTGTACCTTGAAAGAAATTCTGTACACACTAATGCTTAATATGAAAAACTTTATTAGAATCTCTATGTCCAGCTCATTCTTAACTAAAGTGTAAAAAATTCAAGAGAACATACATTATCACTGTTTAAACAGAGTAGAAAATTGAAGACTTCAAAGATTGTCGCCTTCTTCATGTCACACATTAAAGATGTGGTAAGGCAACAACGTAGAAACACTAAAGCAGATATATGCTAAAGAAGGCCTTAGTTTTCTTTAATGCAAACAGGGAAACACATAAACAATGGAAGTTAAATAGAGAATTAGGCTAATTTTAGAATAATACAATATTTATTAGGAAAACAGTAAAATAAATCCTGCAAGACAGCAAGAATGCAGACGTTGTGAGGTCATTAACCCAATGAGAAATCACAGAGGAGTTCACAAGATGAATTCCAAGTTCTCTTCATTTTCAGCAATTAAATCTAGGGAAGGAAAAGTACCAGATCCAGATGGCACTGTAGGGCAAGTTGTCAGAAATATGCACTACAATAAAATCCCCAAACATGAGACTCAAAACATGTGGGGTTCAGAACTGCTGAATCTTGGTATCAGTTGTATAAGGTGAGAGTCTTCCGTGACAGCCTCAGTAGTAGTAGCCAAAGCCAGAGCCATAGCCAGAGCCACATCCATAGCCACAGCCACACAGGGAGCGGGAGCCATAGCCATAGCCACAGCCAGAGCCACAGCCCAGGGTGCGGAAGCCAGAGCCACAGCAGGAGCCATAGCCACAGCCCAGGCCTCCATAGCCATAGCCCAGGCCTCCATAGCCACAGCATCCATAGCCGCGGCCGCCATAGTAGTTTCTGTAGTAGCTGCCACACATGGTGTTGGGTGCTGAGGCTGTGCTTTGGTAGAGGAGGAGTGCAGGTGACTTGAGTCTGGACAGTTCTCCCTGCTGTGGGCCTTTTATACGTCTTGCATGTGTGTGACGCTCATCACATGTGCTCGTATCACTAGCCAATTATATGACTAATCCAATTATTTGTTGTTTCTCAACATAAAGTAAAGCATAAAATGTTAAACAGTTTTGCTTTGAGTTTTTACATTCAGGATCCAATTGGGACTTTCAGTGAGGGAGGGGGCACATTTTCAAACTCATCAAAATGGAGCATTATTGGACATCCTGTAACTGTCAATTATCTACCAAAAGTATACTATTATTTGTTATTATCTTTCTTGCTCTTGACCCTAAGAGTTTCCCTACTTTTTAATCTTTCACAAGAATAATCTTCATTTTGCCTTAAGAATTATTTTCTCTCTTCATCCAAATCATTTTCCTATATATCTAAGGTCCTTTTCTTTATTGAAACAAAATATAATTATTATACCTATATGGGTACTAACAATTCATCCAATTAAAAATCGAAAAGAATCAGGTCTGAGAAAATCATATTCTACCTTCCTACTTACATTCAACTTCTTTTGAAGTAAAAGAAATTTGCTATATGTTGAATCCAATTTCTGCATTTCTTGGTTTTTAAATTGTGTCTATAGTGGTTAATTAATATTTTAAATAATGATTTAACTGACTGAGTTATCATTTTGGATCATCAGTAAATGATTTAGTACTGTTCCTCAAAACAGCAGTTTGGCATGCTTTATACTCTGGCATCCACCCCTGACCCCAGAGTTGTCTCTGTCATCATTTAGAGCACTGTGATTACTTGTCCTACTGGAAAATCAAAGAAGAGCAGAGACGATTGACCTAGAGTAATATTTAAAAAGACATCTCTCCATGTTTTATTTAACAGACGTGGATAGGAAGCATTATTCACTCTTCCACATGGATTTCTGATATTCTATTTCTGACGTTACTAAGATACCTTCTGGTAAAAACATTATTTCATCATTTCATTATTTAACTTCAATAACTTCATTAACTTCATTATTTCATTATTTCCCTTCTGATATCTCTAACTAGGGTTTTGACATGTGTCTATGAAACTGGATTATATGGTAGAGAAGAGGTTTTGAGATGTTAGCCATGTGCTATATTTGAATTAGCTCTTATTTAGTGATCAACAGGATGAGGACATAAGCTCTAAATTACCTAACGTGTATTTGATCACTTAAAATTCTGACTCTTCTAAAATATTAAAAGAAAATCCCTAATCCAACAAAAAATTTTTATATCAATAATTAAATCAAAATATCCCTCTCCTTATTTATCCATAATAGTTTTGAATACTTTTTTCCCTATTTTTGTTAAATAGGTTAGCATTTGTTACATACTACTCGCCATTTACTTGGACTGAGAAATATGAAAAAAATTTATTTTCTCTTACTCAAATTTCTAATGTAAAAATACAAATAGCCTCAGTTCTTATAGTGTAGAATCAATTGAACAGTAACTTAAATTTTATTAAAAACTGGTGGAAATAACAGGAATTATTTTTACTCTAGGCAATTTAAATTCTAGAAAATCATCTCAGTTTGATGAAAATGAGTTGTGTAAAGCAATTTAAAAAGCAAAAATTATTACATTTTTGTATTTTGTTAAAGTTTATATTGGTACATTTTATTTTGTTCAACATAGTGTTCCTGCTAATATTTATTAGTAATATTTTTTCTTTGTACTTCCAGGAATTAATTTCCTTCTTCCAAATAATTTAGTTGTTCTACCTCAACATTGCAGTAGGAATTTGTACTATGTCACATGACATTCTTTTTAAAATATTATCTAGTATATATTTCTGAATATACTCATTTTACATACATCCATAATTAGAAAAGAAGCTACATATCATCCTTCCAATATTCAGGGGTTTTTGTTTTTTGTTTGTTTTTTACTGGTGCCACGGATTGAACTCATGACCACATGCTTGCAAGGCAGGCACTTATGCCGCTGAGCTAAATCCCCAGCCCCTCTGATATTCAATATAATAATCATTTCTGTAGTCTGCTTTCTAGCAAAGCTTCCTAAGTGAATTTTCATGCTACCATCCTAAAAGTATTCTAACCACCTACCTATCTTCTTTGGTTCTTACTACTCTAGGAAATTATTCTTCTAGGTATCATCAAGATTTCAGTCTTGAAAAATCCAGAGGTAACTTTTCTCAGGTTCTGAGTAACAAAGAGATTTAAAAAATTCTTTGACGCCTGAAAAACTTTGCAACTTAAATCTGTTCTACCACATGACACTTGATTTAATTCCAAACTCACCAACTTTTCTTCCCTAAATATCCTTTCTTCTGTTCCCTTCATGTTTTCCTACCAAATCGGATAGTGCGTAGCTAAATGCTTTGCCCCTCTGACAGTCTCTAGTGTTGATATAAACTCTGTTAAATTGATCACCGTTATACTATAAATAGTGTAAATACATTGATATGTATATAGATATAGATCACTCAGGATCTCCTAATATTAATATCTTTCAAAAATATAGTATTTTTATCAACCAAATACATTGGCTTTATACTGTACCATTAACCTATAGACTTCACCGTTCTTAATGATTTTTTCTATTTTTTGTTATAGCATCAAACTCACCTTGTATTTTGTTACTTTATCTTTTCAGTCTTCTCTAATTGGTCATATTCTCAGTCTTTTCTTAATATCTGTGCCTTTGATTCCAATTTTGCAGAACATTCTCCAATTCTAATTTGTCTAAAGTTTTATCATCATTACATCCGAGTTACACATTTTGGCAAGCCATAGAGAAGTGAGATTTTCTACGCTCCACACCAGTGAGTACATGGCATCAACAAATCTTTGAAAGTTTTGGAGCTATTGTCAATCTCAGGTTTCCAGTTGAGTAAATCCTTTCCTTCCTGCATGTTCAGGGTAAATATTAAATATGGTTTTAGAATGTAGACAAGCTGATCGATATGTATACATGTGAAGTAAAAGCCAAAGTGAGTATTTCTCTAAACACAAAAAGAAATAAAATAGCTGAATATTCAATAATTTTAATAATGCCACCATGAAGTCTCTTCAGTGTTCTCACCCTTTTGAGTCATATTTGGTTGCTAAACCATGATATTTGCATATAGTAAGGAGAATATCATTACATAAATCAGAAATTTTAATAAGAGGAATCCTTGTGTGTTGTATGGTCTGCTGGTAGCTAATGATTACCCTCAACCTGGCATTTGAAATAAACAAGCAAGCAACAAAGGAGAAGAATCTCTCATTAATGCCTATGATTTATGGAAGGTATTCTGACCAACAGAAAGGTTATTTTGGGTATACTTGTTATGAGAAATATTTCGTATGGCTTTAATGCCAGTTAATTTGGAATGTGAATGCAATCGTGCCTGTGGTTTGGCCCACATACCACTTGGTTACTAATAAAGCCTTCTGTAGAATATGAACTTTAAAAGCTTAGAATTTGACTCTGCTGTACAAATCCTATGGAGGCCTGACTGTCGTTATGGCTGCACCTGCAGTGGCTATGAACAAGTCGGTTCAGCCCATGCTGCTATGGAAGACACTGATCTTTTGACTTTTTTTTTGATAAATTAATTGTTCATATCCTTCAGTCATTTTCTTATGAGGCACCATGTTTCAAACAAGGACAGCCAAATATTAGTCTATGACATGACATCAGAACTTTTTGATCAACTACTAACAGCTCCAACACTGAAAATAAAAATACAATCACTTTTAATGTATTACAGTGTCTGATTAAATACAAGTAACAACCACTTTAATTTGGAAAAGTCTCTAAAATCATTATCTACATTTATTGTCAAAATTTTCTAGGCCTATAAATATAAAATTCCAAATATCTAGATGAACTAGTTTATTTTGAATAGTGTCTAGAAAATTCAGGATATAGTATTTTTTCAAAAAGCAATGTAGGTTTTAGTGATGAGAAATTATGAAGAACCTCTTTGTTCTGTGAAAGCAACCAATTAAACAGCCAGGTGTTTTACCAGAAAAAAAGCAGAAGATAAAATAACTGAGAATGACCCTCCTGGGCACAGAATAAATATCAAAGGCTGGCCTCAAGATCTCCCTTTGCTAATGAGTCTACATTTATTAAGGTTTCTGCTTTGTTGAGATACAGCTGCCAAAAATAGTTTATTTTTGAGATGTACCACAGAAACATGATTGTATCTACCTCATTAACTTACCACTTAATGTAATTGTTTCTATGCATGTGTGTAACCAACAATGCATACTCCCTCAACAAATTCACAAAGCAGTAATAATGTAAGTCTTCTAAGTGAAGAAAAGGAGACATTGGGCAAATCTGTGAACTTCTCATTATAAGGTTAATAAGTTTTGGAGATCTAATGTACATTACAGTGACCACAGTTAATTATAATGTATTTTATATTTGCAGTAAGAACTCAGATTATAAAGTAATTGATATCCAAAATTATTATGGAAATATTAGCACAATTAGTTGAAAATCTATAAGCATAATAGTTGAATGTGATACTGTAACTGGATAATACTCGTCAAGGAAAAGGAAAATTTAAAAGACCTCAAACAAAATCTCAGGCTGAAAATACACATAAACTAGACTGCACCTTTTGAGAACTATCATTAGAGAGTTTACAGGAGAACATAAAATTTAGTAGCATTTAATCCAGCCAAGTTACTAAGCACCTAAAAAACAAAAGAAAACAAGTCATGATAATTGGTAGAGAATGAGAGAAGCGTCTAGAATTGCTACACAATACTGCCTAAATTGTGAAGTTTTCCAGCAAATTCTGAAATGTGCAAAAGACAAAGGATTGTCACTCATATTCAAGAAAAACATTCTCAGGCAATAAAAAGATGCATTGTTAGAGTACCTAGACGTAAGATTAACAGAAAAATTCTTCATAGAAGTCGGTCTAGATATGTTAAAAATAGTAAAGATAATCATGCCTATAGAAGTAAAGGAAGTCAGGATAATAACATCTCAATCAAATAGAGAATATCAATCAAAAGTTGAAAGTTTCTTTAAAAGTACTAAATGGAAATTAAAGAGTTGGTAACTGCAGTAAAATATCCTTTTTTCTCTGCAGTTTAATTCTCTGTGGTTTCATTTATCTATGATTACCCACTTTTGAGAGTGTTAACTGGAAATTTCTGAAACAATGTACACATCTTGATTGTGTGCTTTTCTGAATAGCATGTTGAAATCTCTCAGTAAACCAAACCCTTATTTTACTTAATAACATCCCTAAAGCAATCATGCAGGCAACTTAAATATCTGACAAAAGGCTGGAAAAGGCTTAAGTGAAAAGTTGAAAGTATAAGACATTTAAGAGAGTCTCCATGTGTATCACTTTTGCCTCAGGCTAATGTTACTTCTGTTTTATTATCAAGTACTACTGCTAATCCATTGTGCCTAATTTAGGAATTGTTTCATCATATACATATATGCATGTGTTAGCAAAATTACTGTGTATAGAATTCAGTACTATCTATGGTTTCAGAAATCCACTGGTGGTATTAGGTCCTATCATTAGGTAGAGAGCTGTTGTATCTAATATGGGAATTTACATGGCCAGCTTGAAGAGTAAATATAGGAGGATAGAAAACATGCACAATAAAATTAACATTAAATCCAATGGAGGTAGATCAGTATAGTTTATTTAGCTTGAAGAACAGAGATTGGCATACAAGAAGAAATGAAGAGAGTCCCAGGAATTGTGTAACACCCCTCAAAACACCAGTGTATTCATTTTTAGGGTAATAGAAGGAAAGGCAATCAAAAGGAGAACAATACTTGAAAATATCATTGTTTAAAATACTAACTTCAATGCAATATTAGTATAAACATTCCAAAATTTCAAGAAGGATAACTTCAAAGAAATCTGTAATGGCACATCATAAAAAGTATGTCAAAAGGCAAAGACAAGAAGAATACAATAAGAAAAGCACATTTGTCTCTAAAAAGGTAATTTCTAATGAGATTAACAACCAACTTTGTGTAAAGAACTATAAAATGATGTACATAAAGTGACAAAATAAATAAAGAAGGCAATAAGAAATTTTATATAGAAAAAGGCAACTTTTCAAAAATGAACAACTATTAATATATAATATTCTACTGTATATATTATACTTTACAATTTATTCTGTGTTTTAGATAAAATATTCTGTAGATGAGAATTAGACACTGTTTGTTGATATTGTTCAGATCGTATGTATCTTTGCTTATCTTTTGTAAGGGCATGACATCATTTTTCTTCTTTTACTTTGGTCTTCCTGTGTCAATGAATAGGTAATGAGTTTCTTATAAACAGAATCTTCATGAGTCTTAGAGAGCTTTTAAATCCATTCCACCACTGTGTATTAGTGTTTTTTGATTGGTATATTTAGACTCTTTGATATAATATGAATATTAATGTTAGTATGTGATTATGACATTTTATTTTTTATTTTCTATGTTCACTCCTTATTTCTCCATCCTTTTTTCTTGGCTTACTGTTCTCAGATATGTTACAGCACTGAATTCTTAGTTATTAGCATTTTTTTAGTGTTTTTCATGGTTTTATATTCAAGTATGCATGGGCAGCTATAAATATCTGAATTTACAATTACAAATGAAGATTACCCTAGGAAATAAGAATTACCAATTACTTTTTCTATAACTCAAAAGAGTCTTTGCCATGTTTTTACATACTTGTTTATCACACTGTCTTCTTCATGTGTCCATATTTCTACCATTAGTATTTTCTTTATGTTTAAAAAACTGTTCTTACAATCTTCATATGTATATCTGCTGATGACAAATTATTTCAGTGCAGTATATCCTTATATCCATTTCATTCCTGAAGGATAGCTTTGGTAAAGAAAAATATGTGGATTTTTTTTCATTGAACACCCACAAAGGATATCATGCTATTTCTTTTATTATGTCATGGTTTCATTTGAGAAATCCACTCCCTTAAATTGGTATTTTCCTACAGGTAAAGTATTAGATTTCCCTCAACTTCTGAGATGCCAGTGCTACAGCTGCAGGATCTTTTGTTTTTTTCCCACAGGTCCCTGAGGTTCTGTATTAATCATTGCTTAAAGATGAACTTGTTCACCTGTAGCATTAGATCTGGATCTATCTTTGTAGACTGTGCTCCTAAATGTTAGTTTTATTTATTTTTCCAAAGTCAGTTTTAATTTCAGAGGCTTTGCAATGTTATTTTGGTCTGTTTGATTTATGACATTTGGGAAACAGCAGATTCATGATTCTGCCTTCTAAGAGGGTAGAAAGGTGTTATCACAACTGATTGACTGCTGTTTGGTGGCAGAGGGTTTTCTTGGGTGGGTTCCTCTACAGGTGTATTTCACTGCACTGGTTTCTATGCAGAGGGAAGGACATTCTTGATCCTGTGGGCACATGGGGATTAAAAAACCTTATATGTCAAATGAGAAAATAACTTCAAATAAAAATGAAAAAAATACATGGACAATACATGTGAAATACAACAAAACTATTATCAGAGAAAAAATTTGGGTTATGTTAGAAAAGGTAGATAGGAATCCATGATTTAAGCCTCCTATAAAAATTTAAAGAGCTCTGTGGTAGGAACACAGTCATAGACCTGCAATCCCAGCCACTTGAAAAACTGAAGTAGAAGGATTGCAAGTTTAAGGCCAGCCTTAGCAAACTGGTGAGATGGTCTCTCAAAATGTATTTTGAAAAGGTTTAGGGGTATAACTCTGTGATACAGTGCTTTCTTGTCCTCTGTGAGGTTCTTGATTAAACCTGCAGTTCTGGGGGGAAAGAAAAGATTTAAAGCACTAGAATAGAGAGTAAATTGAAGTTTAAGACAGGAAAAGTTAAAGGAACAAAGATATAAGTGTGTAACGTGTGAGAGATGAATAAACAATAAACTAATGAAAGTCAAAGCCATTACTTTGAACACATCCATAAATTTGAAAAATTCAAACTAGATTGAGGACATAGCATTGAGATGAAAAATAATTTGGTACAGGCACTAGTGATTACAAAGGGTTATGAAGGATTTATGATAATGAATAATACAATATTACTGAATTGGAAAATGTTGTTTAAACAAGGAAACTAATAAAACTGACCCTAGGAAATAAGGGTCAAACTTTAAAAATAATTTTAAATTAGTTATAGTAGCAAAACCTCTCCAAAAAGTACATTCAATGGTGAATTGATATTTCTATAACAAACATCAGAATAACTAAAGAAAATGGCAGATATGTAGTTAACTGTGTTGCAAAACCTTTTCTTCAAAAAGAAATCTTGAATGTTGTAAATGATTCACTAGTTCTTAGGCTGCTTTTAGCACACAGTGGATGTGTTAAACACAGAAATTTCTTTCTTCATGGTTATGGAGGCCAAAATCTTGAAACAAATTCATCAACAGGGACATGGTTCCTATAACGTCCTCAAAAATCTTACCTAACTTCTAGTTTCCGGTAGTTGCCTGCCGTTCTTGTGTTTTCTGACTGCTAGCAACATACTTTCACTTTCTCTTTCTGTCACCACATGGCATTTCCCTGTTCTGACTCTGGGTCCTTGTGCGTTCCTAGAGCCTTTTCACGGCCACCTCACTCACTGGATTGGAGTCCACTTTAATCTCTTATGACCTCTTCTCAACTTGGTTATATTTGCAAAGCCCTTATTTCTAAGTGAGAATTGGCCAAAAATACTGAGACAAAAGACAATATTATGCCCTTCGGCAGAGGGAATAGAATTCAATTCATGACAAAGGATTGAAAGCTACATGAAAGTCACATGTTTAACAAAAATAGAAAGCCAAGTAGGCCTTAATTCAATGAAATCAAATGAAAGAGCGAATCCTCCAGGCAATCTCTTTCGTGCTAGCACCGTATAGCTCCAAGACATTGTGAGGAACAAAGGCAGACACAAAGAATTTCAGGAAGGCAATAGGGTGTCCAACAACATATTCAGAGGTTCATTAAAAAATACAAGAAAGAATACATCGTTCTAAATCTTTTTTAAAAAGGAAGAAAGGATGAGGACAGAAGGAAAGCAGGAAAAGTGGATGCAGGGAAAGTGGGAGGCGGGAAGGAGGACAATGGGAAGAAATGGAAAAGCAGAGAGAGGAAGAAAAGGAAAAGTAAAGGAAGCCAGGAAGGGGAAGATAAAGACAGGGAAGGAAAGAAAGAAAAGATCAGGACGTCTGTACATGATAATGGAGGACATTAAAAGCAGTTGACATAACAGAATATCTAGGGGAGAAAAATAAAGGATGGAAGTCTTTGAAAATTGGACAGTAAAACTGGAACTAAGCAAATGGGAAAAAATAGGGCAGCAAAAACAAAAATTGCAACAAATTTTCAGGTATCCAACTTGTGCCATAACAAAAAATACAACAAATTTTACTAAATGAACTCTTTTATACCTGTAGAAGAACAGCAGAGTAAGGTAGCACTATAGATACTTTATTCAAATTTTTTATTTAAAACAAATCTCAAGTTCTCACAGATTAGCCTCAAAGACACATTATTACAAAGAAAACTTTGACAAGCTTCCAAAGTAGAGCTACTGGTAAAATATGTTTTTCAAGCCAAAAAAGTAACTTACTAACACAAATTTAGAAGAATTCTTCAAAATTTAATGCAGAAATTCTTTCATTAAAACCTCTTGGGTTTAAAAAAAAAAGACATGAAAAGAAAATTATAGACTCTTTAAAAGTTAATAGTAATGCAAACAGTTCATCACAGCATCTATGAGAAACTTTTAAACAATATTTAGGAGAAAATAAATATGAAGGAAATACTGTTGGAAATGAAAGAAGATAAATTAATATCGTACCTCAAAAATTCATAAGGAAACTAAAAAATACAAGACAGATACATCTGTGAAAAGCAGAAACTAAGACTTGTGCAATGAGATGGTTGGTTTACTCAAATACTTGATTTGAAAGAATTAGAAATTATAAACCACTTGTTAATTCAATCAAGAATGGAAAGACCATGTAAAAAACAAAACAAAGTGAAAAATAGACTTTGAAAAAGAAGAAATTTGACACTTCACAAGACACTTTCAAATCCACAATATGAATGCAACTATTATGTGTCACAAATTGATACAAATAAAAAAAACTTAAAAAGTAGAGAGATAACATACAACTGGGCCTGAGATGGGGTGACATTATGACTGCACTATTGAAACAGCTTTAGTCTTGAGAAACTTATTTTCACCATCCTGCTGTATGCATCATCTAAAATAAAAGCAATATATAATGATAATATACGAACAAGAAAGCAAAAAGAAACTAAACTTAGGTGAAATACATAATTTCTTAGGGAAACATTACCAAATGACACATTAAGCATAAGTATCATAAGTAAACCAACTCCCCTGAAAATAATGGGAAAAATAATTAACAAATGATCCCACTAAAAAGTCCAGGTCCAGATAGTCCTCAGAAAGATTCCACAAAATCTCCAAAGACAAGAAAATCTGAGCGACCTGTAAGGTGTTGAAGGGCGCCGTGTGAATCCCGTAGTGAAGGAAGGAGATGCTGTCTTGCTGGTAGCAAATGTTTCCCGTGGCTCTGAGGTTCCCGCCCTCTGCCCAGGGCATGTGTCCAAACTGTTGGCACTGTATCTGATTTAAGTGATCCCATGACTATCTCATATAAGGTTCTACTACTCAACATTCCTCTGTTTTCTCCCTCTTCGGGATTTGAAAAAATAGTTATGTTTAGGAACCTACTTGACAAGGCTCTGCGGGCAACATTTGGGGCTGACAGTGATGCTGAAAGAGAACCAGCCAGGGCCGCAGTTAACAGCAAGGAATAAAAAAAGCCTTCATGGTCTGTTTTTGTGAAGAACTGAATTCTGCCAGTGGTGAACAATTTGCAAGTAGTTTCACCCCCGCTAACAATGGGATGTAGCCAGCTACATCCACTATGGTGAACTGCAATGAAAGCCTGAAGAGTCCCAGGTTATTTATAAAACAATGTTCCTAGCAAATTATTAGTTACCATTCAGCCCAAACACTTTTATGATATATTATTTAGGATGCACTAAACTATTACTAAATTACTTCTTAGGTTATATCTCTGATTTTAGAAAAAGTAAATTACTTTAAGATTCAGATTGAAAGTGGGTGATACAGTCAAATGCATGAGTTTAACACATACATACAAAATTGGGGAGGGGTTGTGATTTGCTTAGTTTCACAGCCTTGTGAACCAAACTGAAAAAAGGTTAACATTGGAAATAAAACAATTAAAAACTGTTTCCAGGTTAAAGAAGTTTATTAGGGCAACCAAGAAATAATTTCCATCATGACAGTCATCCAGACATCACCAACAGAATTCACTGTGTCCCATTCAGCAGGAACATTCAGGGAATCACTGAGTTCCACGGGTCACAGCCAGGTGTGGAAGACTTCCACTGCAGCAGCAGCATCATTCAAGTGTAAGGCTCAGACAGGGGTGCAGAAAGGGTAAATCTTGAAGTCACAGGTATAGAAGGTTAAAGTTATCAGTGGAGTCCTCAATAGTAGTAGCCAAAGCCAGAGCCATAGCCAGAGCCACATCCATAGCCACAGCCACACAGGGAGCGGGAGCCATAGCCATAGCCACAGCCAGAGCCACAGCCCAGGGTGCGGAAGCCAGAGCCATAGCAGGAGCCATAGCCACAGCCCAGGCCTCCATAGCCATAGCCCCGGCCTCCATAGCCACAGCATCCATAGCCGCGGCCGCCATAGTAGTTTCCGTAGTAGCTGCCACACATGGTGTTGGGTGCTGAGGCTGTGCTTTGGTAGAGGAAGAGTGCAGGTGACTTGAGTCTGGACAGTTCTCCTTGCTGTGGGCCTTTTATATGTCCCAAATATGGGTGGCACCCACTACACAAGTTGCCATTGGCTAAATGACTAAACAAAACAGTAATAAATTTTTTTACTGTTTTAAAGGGTGGTTTTGGAGTCACTGAGGCATTTCCTGTTGTTTAGCCACATCTGAATCACCTGTGTGTCAGTAATGAAGATAAATATCTCACCCAGTTGAGATTTTAGATTAATTCTTATAAGCAACTTGGTCCCAAAATAGCATTTTTAATAGGCAACTCTGACATGCAGTGAACAACCAATAGTTTTGCTGACATCCAGCAAGTCAGGATAATCTCCCTTAAGCTGGAGCTTCCCCATTTTAAGACCACTCACGCACTGAATGTGTTCTAAGGAAAATGACCTCCTTTAAGTCAGGATAGGACTGAAGATAGGGTCATATTTCTGGAGTAAGCTCTCTGCTTTAACTCTTACCTTTCCCACTTACATGATATTACCAGCAAAAATGTGTGTTTCGTTTGCCTCATCTGGAAACAGGATAGTGATAACACCTAACTCAGAAGGCAATTTGAAGAATTTAATCAATCTGTATTAAGCACTTAAAACCATGTCTGGGTGATAGTAGGTATGAGAATAATGTTTGATATTATTATTTCAAATTATTTTCCTGCATATTCACTGTAGTGGAGAGCTAATGAGTTGGACAAGAGAATGCAGACATGGTTAAGTCTTCATTTAGCAGATGTTTACACTAAAGATGGAAGAATGATAAACCTGCGTTAAGGCTATGCATTTAATGTAGACAAAGGCACCCTGGATTTTCTGAGGAGTAATCTTCACTGAATTCCCCAGGAAATATAGCAAAGCAGACAGACATCAGATGACTGAATTCATGTCTATACTCACTGAATCCATAATAGAGCCAAAGACTTTTCTGATTATAGAGCCACAGGGTACAGTAATAGATTCCACAGATACTGGCACAGGATAGATAAAGGTTCTTTCCCCAGCTGATAAAAAAGCACTGCACATTAATAATGTTCACCTCATGAGCAGGAGGAGAAGTGGCGGAATCTTTAATTCAGTTGTATGTTAATTCTGAGAGCTAGAAAGTCATTGAGTAAACCCAGAATTGAAAATAGTAGATGTTTTTTATGCAGCAGAAATGGTGAATTGAAATGTGTATTTTTAAAGTTTTATCCTATGAAATCATTATGCCACTTATGTATTTAAAATACATACAAAAAGTTAGTATATATTAAGAGATATTGGGAAATCTTACTTCTCAAGTTTCAGGTAAACTCTAAACCTAGATATAGTGGATTCATCACCTGCTGCTGACAGAAGAATCTGAGAACATTAGTAAATCTAAATATTGAAACAGTCTCTGTTTGCATAGCTTCTGTTATTCCTTTTAACACTGTCAGAGAATTTAAATTTGAGCTTTCAGTAAGGAAGGACTTTAAAACTAGGTCAAAAAACAAAAACTTGCATTCAAAACATGTGATTTGCTAGTAGAAAATCTTGAGCTAGCTATAGAGACAACTTGGCCAAAGAAGGCTTCACTATGCCTTATAAAATAAAAGATTTATGAGAGTTTTGTAATGTTAGTATTGTTTGTGGAGCATGCAAAATAATTTTTAACAAGGGCAGTGCTGCATGTGATTTGCCACACCTGCTGCTGAAGAAGTATAAAAGACCTTCGAAGACAGTCATGTTCAAACTCAGGAAGCTGCCTTTCTCCTTCCAGTCCTGAACCATCACCCCTGCCTGACACCATGTTCTACTACGGCAACTACTATGGCCCATACTATGGGGGCTATGGATTCGGTGGCCTTGGCTGTGGCTATGGCTGTGGTTATCGGGGATACGGAGGCTATGGATACGGCTGCTACCGCCCATCTTGCTATGGCAGATATTGGTCGTCTGGGTTTTACTGAAAAACTGGAGAGCCTCTGGCTCCGCTGAATCTGTCATCCTAGGAAACATGGATTCTGCTGCTGGTCGCATTCTTCTTACACTGGCTCTTCAAAATGACAACCTGAATCTATTCCATCAAGGCAGAGAAGCAGTCATTTCTCTCCGGTTCTATTTTCCAAGAAAAGATACCTTTCCAAATGCCACCCGTTTTCCATTTGACCCCTAAGTGCTTTCAATAAATTTAACCTGCTTGCAAATATAATGTGTTCCATGTTTATTTTTTTTTCACCACCAATTTTGTACGTAGATGATTTTAATGGACAACTTTGTATGAATACTACCCCAGTCTTACACTGTCGCTTCAATTTCTTTTCTGTATTATTTTTTGCTCCTCTGTGTATGTTGTATACTATCAAAAGCTTAGGACCAACGTGGGGATAGTTGATGATTTACTCCAAGACACACCTCGAGTCTGGTGGGTACATGCAGCACTCTGACGTCAGTTATTTTCCCAGTGTACAGACAAACACATCCACATTTTATGTGGTGCTTCTGTTACACCCCTAGGTCATCTGCCTTCTCACTGTGCTGTGGCAGCTTTGCCAGGGGAAAGCCTCTCACCTGCCTGTCATGTGGACTCAGTTGAAATGAGGCGTGGAGAGTGCAGTTCCAGCTCTCAGAAATCAAGGTCTTTCTAGTAAACTGACGATGAATTATTTGGAGTATGAAGTTCATTTCATGTATGCATTCAGTTATTCATTTGTTCATTCATTCATTAGCCAGCTTCAAAAGCACACTAGACATGTGTTGAAAGTGCTTCACAAATGAGTATTTGAGACTGTTTCTATTTTAATATTACTAGGCTTCATGAATATGTAGCACTCAAGAAGTTCTGACATTTGTATAGCATTAAAATGTGAAAACAGAACATTCTGCTCTCAACTTTTTCCAAAATATTTTAGTGCATTTTTATCCCGTTTGTTAAAAAAATGCTCAGTTAATTTATAACAATAAATTTTTGACATGAAGGAAAATATTTATTCATTCCTTTGATTTAGAAAGACAAATTGCTTTTAACAAGCAATTTATAAGCAATTAATAAGCTTAAATGTTATAATCATAATTTGGTGAGTGTAGCAGATAATATATTTTCTTATCAATTAAAATAGACTGAAGTAAGAACTAGAACCCCAAATCTAGGCATTGGTATATTCTTAAACCAAACTTTATTTAGCTACTAAAATATAACTGTGACAATGTGAGGTATTATTACCGTACCTAATTTTTATTCCTATGTTAAAGAATACGAGTAACTAATAAAAATCTACTACATTCAAATTAAGAGTACAGACTCAATATGCTTATTTGTATGGTTTATTTATCTAAAAGTTTGAAATGATCACTACCCATATCATTTTCTCCAAGTGTCCTTAAAGAATGAATGCAAGAGAGACAAGAAGATGGCAGCTTAATAGGTAGCTGGGTGGAGAGCCTCTCTGGAAAAAACAGCTCAGATGCTGGAATTTGACAACATGGAGAGGGATGGATGAGAGGAGAGGGGTTATTGTGACCCAGGAAGAAACTGACGAAAAAGAAAAAGGAGAAGAGGAAGGAAAATCACAGGTGGAGGGCTGGAGCCAGATGCGCTCATTAAAACTGGTCCTGCACTGTCTGGAGCGTGCCCTAGAGTCAGACAATTCATGGTAGCCATGGCCACCAATAACAGGAGTTGGTGAGTCCCTAGCCTTTGGCAGGACATGGAACAGTGTAGAGGGGAGGCCAGGTGGAGAACTGCATTAAATTGTGATAAGTACTGGAAATTGGGTCACTCTGGTAGATGTGGCCAGCTGGAAGACATATTGGAGTTGGGCAGGATAGGCCTGAACTTGGATGCGCTGTGGCATCAGTCAGCCACCCCTCACCCAAAGAGGACTTGGGCCCCTGGTCAGGACCTAATAGCCAGGGACCAAACTGTTCCGAACCTGTGATGTTTGCACAGCACAGACTAAGTTGCTGAAGGCACTCGCCAGTTGATGGCTCAGAGAAGTGGGGCCAGCCCACTGTTCCTGCATTCACCTTAGACAACAGCAAACTGGAGAAGGCAGCAAGCCCCAGCCAGCACGCTTCAGGCAATACAGAGATGGCGTGAGACCTCCACCAAACACCTGTCTGAAACTAGAAACATGACAAGAGAAAAAAACAAACAAACAAACAAACAAAAAACTTCCAGCCACTCACCCTGGGAAAATAAATCCAGGAGAGATAACACAGAAGAGATTTGGTGCAGCAATCATGCAATATTGGCCACAACTTCAGCAGACATAAATACCTTCCTGACCTCATAGACGAACTTAAAACTGACATTCTAATCCAACGTGGCAAGATATTAAAAGATTAGTAAAAGAAATGCTAAGGCCCCCTCAAGAAGACACAGATGGAAGAATGGAGGAATCCAGAAAAGGAAGAGAAACTTTTGGTGAAGAATATAAACAAAATCTAGAATACATGAAACAGATCTAAAGAGATTACCAGAAAATTAAAAACTCCATTGAAAGCTGGCAAAATCCCTGGACAGAAACTAAAGTTAGCCTTTCAAAACTTGAAGATAGATTTTCAACATATGATGGTGGAAGAAAAGACCTCTTAAAAATAAGAAGGAACCAGGAAGTAACAAATCAAAGGCTAGAAGATGAAGATCTATATTTTAAGAGTTAAAAATGTGAGCCAAGAAGCAGGAGTAACACAAATGAGTTACAAAGGCTATTCACAGAAATAATTAAGGAAAACTTCCCAAGCATAGGAAAAAGAAATGATATCCACATAAAGAGGTGTACAGATCTCCAATCAACTACAACCAAAACAGATCTACACCCAGACATATATATATATATATATATATATATATATATATATATCCCAGAAATTCATCACAAGAACAGAATATTAAAAGTGGTCAGAGAAAAGAAGCAGATTACCTATAAGGAAAATCCATCAAAATAACAACAGATTTCTCAACAGAAACTATCAAATCAAGAAGAGCCTGGAGTGAAGTAGCCCAATCCCTGAAAGAAAATAATCTCCAACCCAGATTGATGTACCCTGAAAAACTCTCTCTCAAAATTAATGGAGACAAAAGATGTTTCCAAGACAAGGATGAACTGTGGGAGTTCATGGCCACCAATCCAATACTAAAAAATAATACTGAATGACATTTTAGAGAGAGATAGAAAAAAAATACCAGGATTCCAGCAACAGTGGCAGAGAGGCTTCAATGAGGCAGACAGAGGCAGACAGTGGAATGAGGGAGAAAAGTGGACAAATAATAGCAGAAAAATGAAATTGCAGTGATGAGGCAGAAAAGGTGGGCTATAATCTCTAATATAGATAGCCTTGATACACTAACATAAAGAAACACAGGCAGAGTAGATGAGGAGACAGGGTCCATTGAGATGCTCCGAATAGGAAATATACTCAACCTGAAAGAGCATTAATAAACTGAAATTCAAATATGAGAAAATGATGCTCTATGTGACAGGGAACCAGAGAGAAATAGGGACAACCCATCCAGCAGCTGCAGATAGGTTGGAAAGTCATGATACTTTTATGCAGTGGAGAACTACTCAGCTATAAGGAAGGAAAACCTTGTAGCTTTAGTAAGTAAAGGAATAAAGCTCAAGATCAAGCTCAGGGGTAAAAAGGTTCAACACCACTTAGATAACAGGTTTTCCCCCCTAATCTAAAAACTAAAGGAGTTAGCGGGACCCAAAATATACAAAGCACCCTGAGAAAGGGAAAGGGGAGGAATTGCCTAAAATGGAAGGCAGATGACATTGTTAATAGTGTATCAGGATTTAAAAGCCACATTAGACTTATCGCTGTTTAGTTTGATTGTATTCTGTTCCAGTCTGTCTACTCAAACTAGCTTTGAGGCACAGACAACTATCCCCAAAATAGTAAGATATGCTATGGTAAATATCCTTATTTCCCCATTAACTTAAACTGAAGCCCTGTATTTTTTTACATTGTCTCATTATGACTGATCTTATTAAAATCTGGTTTGTTAGACCACTGTTTTGTTTTGACTGATTTTATTCAAATTTGGTATGCTTGAGTCTAAGAGTAGAGGCAACTACTCTGAAGATGACAAAATGTAATAAGATACCCATTCCAGTTTGATTATTTAACTGCTTTTGAAGTCCTACAATGTCTCCAATGTTGCGTTTTTATTAAAATTGCTATGTAATGCTATTCAATTTTATGTCTGATGATGTAGACAATTCTATTGAAAATAACAAGAGAAAGCATAGTAACTACTGTAGATCACCTAAAAAAAAAAAAAGAATGAATGCAAGACCTAAAGATAGTTCCATGGGTTCCAGAAGGCCAAATCCATGGTTTGATCATTTATAAGCTATGACTTTTGTCTTTACAACCAAAGATGTTGGGACTACAGAGGTAATGATATGACCATCAGTCCTTTAACATGTGCATAAAATCTGGACTTTCATACATTACTTGTAGGCAACTCTGCATTCATATATAAACACATTAATCGACATGCCATAAAATAGCTCCATTTTCTATCAATCTGTGCTAGAAGTCTCTGCCTTTAGTTTTTTTTTTTAACTTAAACATAAGTTAAACATTCCTATGTACATCTTTGTGTAGCTGTGATTTGTTCAGTGATCCACATTTCTGCTGCTACATTCATTTCAAGAGCAGCAAAGGTCCCCAGAGACCCCAGGTGTGGCACAGGGATCTCTAGGAGCTCTGTGGTTATTTAGCGATGTGGTAGACCAGTGGAGAACTACTCAGCTATAAGGAAGGAAAACCTTGTAGCTTTAGTAAGTAAAGGAATAAAGCTCAAGATCAAGCTCAGGGGTAAAAAGGTTCAACACCACTTAGATAACAGGTTTTCCCCCCTAATCTAAAAACTAAAGGAGTTACCGGGACCCTACATGCCTACATGTTTTCTTGGGGAAAGATCCTTTAGGCAGGAGTTGGGGATTTAGCTCAGTGGCATAAGCGCCTGCCTTGCATGTGTGGGGTTGTGAGTTTGATCTCTGGTACCGATAAAAATGAAAAAGACAAAAAAAAAAAAAAAAAAAAAAGATACTTCAGGAAACTGCATCACTCCCTACACTTCCATCTACCTTCTAACTTTTAATCTAGCAAAACAAAACTGCCTTTATCACTTTACTTTTCTTGCCCAAGCAAATATAATGAGAGGAAAGAGTTTCCATTTCCTAGACAACGGTAGACGCAGTGCTTTTGATCATCCATGTAGAGACCAGATAATATGCTCAGACAAAAAGCAAATGTCATTGGGGGCATTCTAGTGTTTAAAAATATACCCACCATTTGGGAACCTTTTCATAGTCTAAGTTAGGAAATATATTTATTTCGTGTGTGAGCAAGTCATATTTCATTGTCTCAGCAACTAACTTTAAAAACTTTCAGTACTTCCTCTGAAATGCTGTATGTTTCTCAAAGGTCCTTACCGAATGAAAAATACTAAGGCAATGGATAATTTAAAAATATTATTCAACACGCTATTACTAGTATGGGATTATAGCCCTACAGCTAGAAGAGTAACTGCCTAATAAATCTTTTCAAAGAAATATGTTAACAATAGTAAGTCATGTTGAAATATTTTTCTCTGAAACTGCATACTTTACTCAGGATATGAGAAGACTGAAACAGGACCTATCTCTGGATTGTTAATGTACCAATAATATCGATTTATCCAAAAGGTAGTGGTTACCTCTTATGGGTTCTCTGTTCTGATCAGTCTTTTACCTTCTTTATCGAATTGATTCATAAAAGTTCAAGACCAGCCTGGGCTACAAAAGGAGCTCAAGGCCATCCTGAACTCATAGCAACATCCTGTCTCAAAAAGATTTTTTTAAAAAAAAAAGAGTTAGAGGGCTTGTACCACCCCTTATCCTACATTTTTGGGGCCATGAATATATGCTAAGCAAATAAAGTCTATAAAACCCACTGATATTGATGATGGAGGAGTTAGATTGTGTGTGTAAACCTCTTTAACAAAAATAAAGCAAATTGGTTTTTGTACACTATGGCAAAAACCTTTATCAATTCTTTGACTTCTTGAATGACTTTGATTTTAATGTGTTGCTTTAGTAACTTTCATGAAAATGCAATTTTACAAATTAAAAATCATCATTTTTGTTTTTATCACATCCATGACTTAAAGTTACAGTTTAAAGCTGTGGGAAATATTTGTATTTTTAAAATGAAGTCATCAAAGAAAATATAGATATAAATAAGAGAATCATACATTGCTTAGGCAAGGTGTTTCAGAATTTCAAACTATTGTTCCTTGTTAGCAATCTTATGAAACTCAGTGTTACTTTCAAAAATTTAGTAGTAAACCTTCTCTGATATGAAAATAAAGAGAATGAAGGTTTTGAATAGCATGGAGAGAATAGAAAAGCTTAAAGGTATTATTAGAGTCTGTTGAATATCACCAGATTAAATAAAATTACATCAACTGTTACTTGTCATGAATTTTCTGGTAAGCTGAGCAGCTTATCACACTGTATCTTCATTCATTCTTACAGCCAAATCCACCCAAATCCATCCAACCAGTGTTCATGTACAGAGTGCAGATTTGGCAGAAAACGTACTGGTAGTCAATCAGCCACCTCCCTATGTTGTCTTATTCTATCATACACCATAAACTATTTTACATCAGTCGGTGACTTCTCTGGCTTCTTAGGGAAATATGGCTACAGTTCACTAACAGAATTTTTATAGACTGGAAAAATACCAATGCATGCAAATGACTTTTTCTTTCTTTCTTTCTTTCTTTCTTTCTTTCTTTCTTTCTTTCTTTCTTTCTTTGCTGAAGCTTTTGCTGTTGCTGGAGGACTATGACTAACTCTTTTCCCAGAATTTAACTTTCTACTTCTCTTAAATATACTTTTAGAAAATAAGAATTGAATTTCCAGAATTTCCCTCTTTCTTTTTAGTAATTTTGATATTTTGGATTTCTCTATCAACTTTAATTTTTGGAGGTATTAGATGTTAGAGGTTTTATACTTTAGGAATTTTATCTTCAAAGGTTTCAAAATTTGAGATACAGTGTCCAGCATTGTGACATTTGATGATAAAAATCAGCATTTTCCTACTGTGGTTTGTTGGCCAAAGCCAGTCTCAAGGCCAGCACAATGATATTATTAATTCTTTCTATAAATTCTGAAATAGGTACAAGTGCATTTAGAGAAATTTTATTCACTAATAATTAGGAAAAATAATCTGACTGAAAATTGGCCTATGATCAAAGAAAGAGAGAAAATAAGAAAATGAAATAAGTAATGTGTCACTTCATTACCTAATAATGTTTTGCCAGAAAACAATGAATATCTTTTACACACACAGCAATTGAAAATAGTACTTAACAGCTACTAGAACTGCAAGAGAAGTAAGCATTAATGAATATTATCACTACTTTACATATTTTCTGCTAGATCTCAAAACAGAAAATCGTAGGAATTAGAGGAAACATAACTTTCATTTTATGAGTTCCTCTCTTTCTGAGATTAAGAAGTCCTAGGAAAGTATCTACGGCACAGACAAATCACACAACTATTTAAAGCCATGATTCTTTATTTTTGTCTCAATTGTAACATGATTTTGACCTTCTCTGACTTTCACATATGTTACACACACCTACCGTTATTTGTAAGTAAACATAAACAAAAACATTGTGGTCAAAGAATTCTGACTAATCAAGTCTCTGATAAGCTCGGTGTGAGAAAGAGGAGAGCTAGTTACTGATTTATCAAAACATACATTTATCATTCTTCTCACAGAGTCCTTGCATGCAACCTCAGTTGGAGTGGTGTCAGCAAAGAACATCTCAAATATTGAAGCTATTTTACAAAAATATTCCTTCAGTCACCCTTTCTCCAAGCTGTGAGCTAGAATTTACACGGGCTATTCCTTCTGTCCTCATGAAGTTCTTTGGACTCCCCAGATGACACCAAGTTCAAGACACAAACCAGGACACCATGACTATTTTGACTTAAGACCATCGAATAAAACCTGTATTTAGAAAGCATAAAACAATTTTCAAGAGACTCATGTACTTGTATATGCCAATAGTTTTCAATTTGAATTTTCTCATGATTAGTAACATATATACATTAAATTTTAATTCCTGTAGAATATACACACATAGATAGATAAGTAGATAGATAGATAGATAGATAGATAGATAGATAGACATTCACAAAACAACATGGTTGCAAGTCATTCTTTTATGATAAAGTGTTATGAGAAAATGCTGCCTTCTCTGGAATTTGTTTTAATATATTCAGCAGAACTAAAAAAAAATCTCTGAATGTTATACAGAGAACTAATAGCAGAATACTGAGCATTATTAAACAATTTGTGTGATATGTTTGTTTGACTTCAGTATCTAATGTACTTATAAACATGCATGAGAAGTCATTTATTAAAGTAAATAACATGCAAGAAAAGCTTACCTTTCTTGAAGTTCATTTTTCTCTTTGTAGAAGATACCAACAAAATATATGCAAAATAATGATTTAAATTTGAATATCAACATTTAAAGTTTATTCAGGATTAAACGAGGTAAACTTGTCAAATATTTTAAAATAAAAGAGGAGTATGGGTTTAATAAGAAAATGCAAAATGCTTTTAAAAGCACAGGATTTGATCACAGGAATGCTGACTCAACTACAAAGATGTCTTGCTTATAAGAGTTTCATATTGTTTAGTGAAAAAAATATTCAGGAAGAATAACAATGCAAATCAGTAGGAAATATTGGCTGTGATCAGTAGGCCTTTTTATGTGATCCACCTAACCCTGAGGGTGCATAAGAAGGACCTGTGTAGATAGTGATATTCAAATTAGAGAAGATGCCCTGTGCCTCACCAGAATTTGTCCACTTCTGACACCATGTGCTAGAGGTCCAGGTGCAGCTACTGTGGCGCGGACTGTGATTTCCTTAGCTACCGCTGCGATTGTGGGGACCTTGTCCACAGTTGTGGTGGTGGAACTTACAGCTATGGTTGCTGCTGCCCATCGTGCTGTGGTGCCATGGCTTTCACTGAGAAACTCACAAAGAAATTCAGCCTTTGGTCTCCCTCATTTGGCCTCTCAGAGCCAATCTCCATGGTTCTTCGTGCATTTCTTTTGTCTATTCTAAAGTGTCCAATTTGTCCTAAAGTAACTAATATTAAAAAAAAAAATGTTGAGTTGCTAGATTCTCCTTTAGTCCCTGAAATCATCTAAACTATTTCACAAATTTCTGGAAAAATTTTTTCTTTGATGCTGTCCTGCCACCAAAATATTTGATCAATTTCTATGTGAGAAAATCTAAATTTATATTTTAATAAAATATTATCAAGAATATGGATTCGTGGCATTTAAATTTACCTATCTTCATCTCTCTCTGTTTCTCTGTCTTTCTGTCTCTCTCCTCTCTTTCTGTGTGTGTGTGTGTGTGTGTGTGTGTGTGTGTGTGTGTGTGTGGCTGAACTGGTAAATAAAATGGGAAAGAAAAAAACATAAAAGCAAGAAAAGATTTTGGAACATCCTGAGGCAACACTGAGGTCAGGAAAAACAAGTGTGTGTATCAAATGATTTAACTTTTTTTATCTTCTTGTGGTTGTTTAATTGGCACTCCCTCTAGTCACTGAAGTTTCAGACCTCACTCTCTTATTTCAATGTTTCTGTGTGGATGTCTATGTCCCATGTCTTCACTCTCAACTAATGTACAGTTCTTGGGTGCTCCCTGGCATGCTAGCAAACCATTCTTGGGAGAACAAGAGAAACTCTGATCTGTGGTGTCCTCAGATTTTATCAGTTTAAATATTATTCCCACTAATTTTAATTTAAAGTATGTCATAAATGCAAAGATAGTAAAACAGACTGATCTGAAAAAAATTGATCCCAGCACTCAATTCAGAGTCTGCCTGAGTATCTAACACAGATCACTCTTTAGGAGAAGGGAGTAATTAACATCTCAATAAAAACGTTTTAAAATCAAGAATTATTTCATTCTCTTTTAAATCACTGGATTCTCATTTGTAATTTTTGGATTCTCTTTGAAGACACAAAAGTTCATCTCCCAATTCACTTCAGATTCCCACCTGTGCCTGTAACTCTGTACAAAGCAATAATAAATAACATTCTCTCTGATGAGATAGTCATCTGTCAGTGTCTCATTTTGAATGCAAGACTTGTTTTTAATTTATTTGTAGAAAATTCCAATATTTGGAATAGAAGATGAGTATACAACCTGTTTTTTTATTATTTAAAGAGAAAAACAAAACAAAACAGTAAAAGATTACAAGTAATACAGAATTTCAAGAGAAAAAATATACAGTAAGAATTCACTAGTTAACAGATTACATATTGTCATCTCAGAAACAGTTGTCCAGGTTACAGAATTAAAGCATACAAAGTGGACATTAATATAGTGAGATTGCAGACATTTCTGTTCAATGATCCAACAAAAACTCAGTAATATGATTTTCTATCCTACACATTTAAATATACTTTCAGTTATATCCTTTAGATCAGTTTCTTTCCTCTCTTTTTTATGCTAACGATCACACATTTTGGTTTCCATTACTCCCACAGTTCTTATAAAATTTTTCTTCGAAGAGGGAAAGAAAGAAAGAAAAAAAAAAAACAAAGCAAAACAAAACAAATCAGAACAAAGAAAAATCCATTGAAACAAAGCAAAACAGAGTCAGGAGGATGGACATAGTATATAATGCAAAAAGAGATTACTAGGTGATCAACAATTGTTACCATCATGCCTCTTGTTATTCTCAAAAGAGTTGCCTATATCAGCAGGTATAAAAAGAATTGCACAAAACAGTACAGAACAAGACCAATAAAACCCATATTGGAGACCTTACAGGACTTCCAAAGAAGATAATAGTCAAACCATAATGGGCATCATAGAATATCTGGTTGCCTTCAAAGTGGTTGCCTATACTCTCAAATTTGATACTATTAAACAAAGCAGAATATAATAAAATCAGTCAGAACAAGATGTGGGGAACAATACAGGGGTTCAAATCCGGTTAATAGGAAAACAAAAGAGTTACTATAATACATCCTGCTATTTTTAATTTTGTTTTCCCTTAATTAAAAGATAGTAAGAAATAAATTAATTTTAAAAAAAAGAAAAATGGGGGGGGAGACTAAGATAAAAAAGAACATTTCAATAAAACAACACCGGTCAGAACCGAACAATTTAAGCATCGTGTTTCACCACCAGATAGCCTGACGTAATAGTAGTTACCATAGTGTCTCTTTCCTTGAAATATTTGAGTCTAACTTCATAAGGACGAGTATACACCTGTTTATATTTGAAATGTCAGCAATACCAAACATATTTAAAAAATCAACACATGTGGCCAAACTGAAAGCAAAATTCATATATTATTTTTAGAAGTTTTCACTGTATACATTGTATAATGTGATAAATCATTTACACAGAATATGCAATATCCAACTGAAAATTTTTCCTTCAAAAGTTTCTAAAATTTTATATCTTTTTTGTCTCTAAATGCTGATAAAAGAGAATAACCTATAATCCTAAAATAGTACTAACTTGATTATTATAAGCAATCAATATGTATGGAACAAACTCAATTATATTGAGAAGTCTTTTACCTCTTCTGATGAGAGAGTTAGAATTGACTGATGCCAACTATCTTTATAAACCTTAAAGAAAATGGAACAAAATTGCATTTGATAGATGATAAGTTACATTAATTCAAGGATATATTTGTGCATATAATTTTAGTGAAGTTCTTCAAATATTATCTGAAGCAATATTTCATTCAATTAAACACTTTCTTGTCTTCTTTTTGCTCACACAATGACTTGCTTTTGACCTCTTTAACCATAAAGGATCAGAAAAGGTTGCCTCCCTCACACTGAAATGTCTACTTTAAGGAGCTCCCTGGAGCAGTCTCGCTGATGTGAAGACTTTCCTTTGCAGAGCACCAGGGGCTTCTCAAATAAGAGCAAAATATCCAGAGGTCTCTGACTCAAACACTGTATAGACCAGACTCTGCAGAAAAAAAGAAAATATGACCAAATATAAGGCTGATAATTCCTGAAAATCAACAATATGAGCAAGTTTTATACCTCCAAATCTAAACTCAATTTGATTTTTAATCTGAGAATTGGCTGTGGATGTATAAAGGGAACAGGAATGTGCATAAATTTTGAGATACACAACTCTGAAATTGCACATTTTTGTTTTCTTATAAGTGAACTTGTTAGGTCTTCAATATTAAGATTTCCAGTCTGACCTCATGCATATTGTTTTCCTATATGCATTTACTACTTTGCATGGGATTTATCTTTTAATTTAGGAAATCATTATTTTAATATTTGCTATCTTAAATATCTAACACAGAGTGCAAGCACTTTAGTGTTAGATTATGATTATGCATTTATTTCATTTGTTATAGTAATACAAAATCCCATGATCCTACAGTAAACATTTTAGAAGTACCTGTTCATCATCTCGACATTGGATGCTTCCAATTAAAATAATTAAATTTAATGTAGCTTCTAGGGAATAATTTAGCATCTTCAAATGGCTTTGCAACTTTGCTATAATTTATAACACACAATGCTGTGAACAAGAAAACAGATCTTCATTAGGAAACCTAATTTCAATGATGATAGTAATGTAATTCATTCATATAAAGGTCATTAACATATAGTTGGCCCTCAAAGAATATCACCTAAATGAAGGAATGTCATTTTCTTAAATGATGGAACATAGAAAACCATGTAACTTTAATGAATTTCATTAGCTCATTTGGGAGCGTGAGAGGAATTGGATCTACAGAGCTCTATACAAACAGCCATCAGCAGATTCTCACTCTGAAACTGCTCTAGGGAATCTGCACACGGGAGTAATAGGAAATCCCGGTTTGGACATCTTCTTTTTCTTTTACCTTACCATCCTTAAATATGATAGGTCTCTGACAGATACCACTTTGCTGGGACTGTACAACAACTTAATGAGATTGGCTTGAAAATAATGATCTTAAAATGAGTCTTGTTCACTTTTTAGCACAAGATAAAAATAAGTGAAGACATTACTTGCAAAAATGCAATCATTCATCTCTGTGTGGACTGCTGACATTGTACTGAGTGATTATTCTCAATTATGAGGACAGCACCGCTTATATGTTGTGGAACCAACAATAAAACATTTAAAAGATTCTGCACTATGCAGCTGTCAACATTCAGCCTGAGAAAGTAGATTCTCTGCCACTTCACTGAACTTTCAATTTTTGACTGAGTGAGCCATAATAGAAACCCTCTGTGATGTGTAATTTTTGATCACAGACTGCTTATTTGCAGGATGATAGTCTGGCTCAGTGGGTTTCATCAAGGTTCTACTTGAGCAACTTGACGTTCAGGTAGACTCTTGGTTTCCAAACTAACCCTATCTGATAACCATATCATTCATGAAAAATCTCTCTCTCACTATTATGAAAACAATAATGCAGATACAGTATTTCCAATTTTGGTTAACCTAAATGAGATAACTCATAATTTGTACAAAAGCTGTATATGATATCATTTGTTTTTATGCATGTTTATTTTGAATAAATAATTTCATGTTTCATAAATTATGCTGCCTTGTAAATTTGTGCTTTATTTATATTAGTATCCTCCATGTTTTTCTTCTTTTGATATTTTATGTGTATATATGTTAGAGAAAAGAATGAAGATACAGTGAGAAATACAGAGATAGAGCAAAAGAAAGAGAAAAATACTGAATAGAATTGTCTTTGGAAAACTTTGAGATTCTGGCATACTTAAAATTTTAACACTATGAATATCTCTCTGTGTTTTTATTTAAGATCATTACTAACCTACAACCATGTGAGTCAAAAGGCAAAATGACATTTGATCAGACTGCCAAAATATGTTCATATTCTAAATTTTAAAACTAAGTTCTTGTCAACCAAAAGTCCTTTCATCCTACCATTATTAAACAAAACTTGCCTTCTCAACTATTTGATGCTGTACATGTTGGATGGATTTCTTAACATGGTGCCTCAGAAGAGATGTAATCTACTTTCTACCTGTCATCCAAATGTTTTATACAATATAGAAAAAATCGTGACAGTCACCTGAATGTTTCCTCCTATTTGAGGTTAAAATCTTCCAGTAAAATCTGCAGTTGATGAGCTGCTGAGCTTAGACCCTAAATGTCTTCCAAAAGACCTAATATTAAACATACAGTACCCAGCATGTTGCCATTGGAAGTTTCTGGAAATTTTGAGAGCTGGAGGCTATTGGGAAATCTTTGTGGGTGTAATGAAATGTCTCTAGAATGGACTGTGGCACTCTATTGCTTTCCTTTTACTCTGTAGTTTCCTGACTATGAGATGAACATTTTTACAATCACCCATTCTCATTTTGCCTCTCAGAACTGGGGACAGTAGACATAGACCACACCCTACAAAGAATTAAACAACAATAAACTTTGGTAAATGATGATGTGAGAAATTTCATTGTAATGATGTTACTAACATGGCAGTCCAGAATAACACTCTTGAATGTTTGGAGTCACGACCTTTCTCTTACAACATGATTTCTCACATATTGTGATTTTTTTGTTTTGCTTTGTTATTTTGTTTTTTAGGGTGTGTGTGTGTGCACGCATGTTTGTTTTTGTTTTTGTATCAAGAATCAAACTCAGAATCTTGCACTGGCCAGGCACTTGCTTGTGCTGCCGAGCTATATTCTCAGTCCACATGGCTGTGATTCTTTGCTTTCCTTTGAAGTACCCAAGATGAATTTTCCCACTTATTCTATTTTTTCTTAAAAATTCACATGGCATTCAGAAATAGCAATGAGATAACAGAAATGTACATGCTATGATATGCATTAGGCAAAAATCTGCCTCATTAAGATTTTCTGATTTCCAAGAAATTATAATACCTTACTAAAAAGCTGTTTAATCATCATTATATTTGATCACTTAATTCTTTTTCTTCCCAAAACTAGAGACTGAACTGAAGTACTGTTCTATGTTAGCTGAGTGGTCAATTATTGAAGGCAGTCCCAAGCCTAAATTAATGCAGACAATTAAATTTTCTAACAAAGCAGCATACATGCCAACCACTATTTGGCAATGGAAAAATCTATTTTAATTATTTGAACAAATGTCCAGTACCTATAACATTCGAAAAATATTATGCCCAATGAGCAAAAGTAAGGATTTTTTTATTTAAAAGAAAGGAAACTTTTGCTTTTCTTTTCAAAAACAAGAAATTTCTAATGTGCTTTCATCATTTCCAGTGTTTGATGCTATGAGCAAAAGAACCCACTAACAAGGAAGAAAAAGGAACAGAAGTCAGTACCTTTGATTATTAACCCTGACCTGTCAACTGCTTTGTATTAAACGTAGTAGAATAGTAAAGCACACACATGGGAATGTTTGAGTAATCTTGCTCCTGGGTGTGTGTGGGAAGGTCATGGAGGAGTGAGATTGAGAACTACACCCAAAACAGTTCCTCTGTTACACTGTTACCAAGCTCTTCTTTCTTGCCATCATGACCAGAGCAGCTTTGTTCCTCCATGTTCTTCTTTCAAGATGTTTCTGCCTTGAAGCCTGCTGATAACAGATTGAAAATACAAGCCAGTTAAGTCTTTAATCCTTTAAATTGTGGATTTTGGGTGTTGTATCCATCATTGGGAAAGCTAATACAGAAAATTAATACTGCAAGTCAGGGAGTGAATGTAACTATATATGACTACATGGATTATAAACCTTTGGAACTGTTTTGTGGGAGATGTTTGAAAGGATTTGGAGATGTGGGCTACAGAAGCTTTAAAATGCTATAAGCAGAGCCTAATGGGTGATTTTGGCTGACAGGCTAGTAGGTAGCAAAACTAGGCTCAGGTGGTTTCATGGAGAACAAGAACTCTACGAGCAATTAAGGTCAGGGGTGTTATTCTTTGCTAGAAAATTTGTGTATATTTTGTACATTTACTGAGACTTTATAGGTGATTGACTTTAAAAGCAGTGAACTAATTAATATGGTAAAGGAAACCTCAAATCATTCCAGTGCCCAATCTATGGAATGGATACTGGTGGCTACATTTAGCCAGATTTATGATATGACAAAAAGAAGAGTAAAAAAAAAAATTGAAAAACCCAAATTTAACCCATGTGAAGTATGCATAAAATTATGGGTAAGGGAAATATGTCTCCTAAAGATATTAGCACTGTTAAACAAAAAACAAAGTACTTCTGTATAGGGAGAAAAAGATAAAAAGTTTCAAAATCAGATTCCAGTCATTCCAGAATCAGGGGTGAAAAAGTATAAATCTTTCATTTAAGAAGAACATCCTGGGGGCTGGGGATTTAGCTCAGCAGCATAAGCACCTGCCTTGCAAGCAGGCAGTCATGAGTTCGATCCCTGGTACCAATAAAAACGAAAAAGACAAAAAAAAAAAAAAAAAAAAAGAAAAGAAAAAGAAAAACATCCTTTAGATATCTCCCATTATGAACATCTGTAAATCTGTGCAGAGATCCATGAATCTCTTTTAAAATGAAAAGCAATTTACATACAATAGGGCAAATCTTTCCATTATGAAAGAATAGATGAATAGAAATGAATTGAACCAAAACAATGTTAAAAACACAAGAGAGAACCATTAAGTCCTATAGCTCCATATACAGAATTTGGGGTCAAAAGACCTTGTAGGGAATTGGTTCCCTAGGATTCCTTTTACTGTGCTTGGCCACCTAAGTTTTCAGATGCTGTTGAGATATATGTCTGAAGAATACCAACTACAACTTGAGCTAGAAGCTGGCCTTGGTCTCACCAATATGATGCTCCTTTTGCTGATATACAGAATGTAAGAGTTGTGGGGTCAGGATGGCTTCCATCCAGACTGTAAATATAATGCAATCAAAGGTTAGTGTCAGGTAATGTGTTCAGCAATTCAAAAGTGGCCTATTGCAGTGTCACAACATGTAACATTTTTTAAAAGTATTGAAATAAGATTGGGTAAAAATAAATAACAACTGTGTATTGAAAGAGGCTCAAGGGTACAAATTTCTATTTAGAATCTCTAATAATATAAATTATAAGTCTGGGAAAACCAGTTTTTTCTATAAATTCCATGAATTTGTCACTATTTCAGTATTCAATGAAAAATATGAGTTTTACTGGCAGGATTTGTGGATTAAGGAAATTTATATTCATCAGTTCTACAAACAGTGGAAGTTTCTTCCTTAGGATTTTTGAATAGCTGATTTTAGAAAAATAATACATAATTCCTATTGATCTTTTGATTAAACTCTTTGAGTTATAGTCTTACTAGATCTGTATTGTTTTATGTGAGTGTTATTTTAGTAAATTTCATTGACAACTTTTTTTATAATTTTTTACTTTAAAAAAGATTAAGATAAAAGAGGACATAGCCACATAGGTCAGAACAGAACAATTTAAGCAACATAGTGTTTCACCACAAGACAACCTGACATAAGCGTAGCCACTATAGTGTCTCTTTCCTTGAAAAACTTGAGTATACCTTCATATACTATAGTATCAAACATAAAACGACAGTGTAAAACCACTCAAGAGAATGAAAGTATTACAGGGTATTCAGAACTAACAGAAAATGAACAATGGCTTCTATATTATCTCTTTGTCTATAAAAATTTTGTTTATACTATCACATATAATAAAATTCAATAAGATACAACATGATAAAACTGAAGGAGAAAGAAGAACAAGAGCTTGGTGGGACTTCAAAGCAAGAAGATATTAAATCATCACTAGGTATTATAATGTCTTTTCCTCAAAATAGCTGTTCATACCAGCACAGACAATAAAATCAAACAACCCAGAATAAAACCATTCCAGTTGATAAATGAAAACATTATAAGGCTTCAAAGCAATATAATGCGGACTCATGATTACCACATACTTTTATGTATTCTTACCATTTCTTACACTAGGGAAACTTCAGTATTTATACATGTGAGTTTGACTTATTCTGCTTATAAATATGGGCTCAAGCTGCATCCATTTATTATAAATATCTCAATGTGATCATTCTTTGTAGCTGAGCAGTATTTTTATACTCCACCGTATAAAAATACCACAACTTTTTTATCCATTCCTCAGTTGATGGACACTTGGGTTGTTTTCAAGATCTGGCTATTACAAACTGTGCTGCTATAAACTTGGGGGCACATATATCACTGTGATATGATGTTGTCAGTTCTTCTGGGAATATGTCTAGAAGTGGAATAGCTGGAACAAATGAAACCGCCAATCCCAGCTCTTTGAGAAATCTCCAGGCTGCCTCCACAATGGTTGCACTCCCACCAACAATGAAGGAGAGGTCCTTTTTCCCCACAGCCTCTCCAGCATTTGTTGTTGGTAGTTTTCTTGATCCTGGCCATTCTTTTGGAGTAAGATGGAATCTCAGTGTGGTTTTAATTTGCATTTCTCTAATGAGTCGTGACGATGAACATTTTTTCATGTATTTATTTGCCATTTGTATTTTTTCATCTGAGAATTGTATATTCATCTCAGATGCCCATTTTTGGATTGTATTCTTGAATTTTGGGGGTCTTATTTTTTAAAATTCCTTTTATGTTTTAGACAGAAGTCCTTTGTCTGAGGGACAGTTCACTAAGACTTTTTCCCAGTTTGTAGGTTTTCTTGTCACTATGCAGGAGATTTCTTTTGATGTGCAGAAACTTTTTAATAAGACATGATCCCAGTTGTTGATTCTGGGAAATATTTCTCATGCAGTTTGATTCCTGTTCATGAATTCTCCACCTACCCCTATGTCTTCAAGGTTTTTACCCAATTTGTCTTCCAATAGATTTAGTGTTTCTGGTTTAATATTCAGATCTTTGATCCATTTAGATTTTAATTTAGTACATGGTGATAGGCATGGGTCTAGTCTTAGTTTTTGGCATATTTTTCCAACACCATTTATTAAAGAGACTGTTGTTCTTCCATTGAAACTGTTTGGCCCCTTTATCAAAGATAAGGTGGTTGAGTGTGTTTGTAGTTGTATCTTCTAATCTATTCCATTGATCTGCAGCTCTGTCTTTTTTTTTTTCCAGTACCATGTTTATTTTACTACAGTTACTTTGTAGTATAACTTCCAGTCAAGGATTGTGATGCCTCCTGCCTTGCCTTGTTGCTTAGAATTGTCTTTGCTAGTCTAGGTCTCTTCTGGTTCCAGATGAAATTGACAACTTCTGACAATATTCCCACTGATACTTCATCTATTGGTAGAAAAACGTAAAGGAATTCATGGCTTTTTTCCCCCTTGGATACACTCAGAGACTTCTTAAAAGACATGTCACTGAGTAATGGTAAGCTATTTCCACTAGTAGATCAGTGTTACAATTAAAAAAAAAAAACAGTAAGTTTGAGGATGAAACACCCAATTCAACCCTGGTTACCTGACAACACTTTCATATTAGGTAACACACTACAGACTATCTGGAATTTTTGCCCATAAATGAATAGTCATTCATTTTCAGAAATGATTAAAATAGCATTTGTTAAAGAAAAGGGTTCAGAAACAGGTGTAAAATACAACTAAATGCATTTGTAACTTACCACAATATTAGCAATTTAAAACTTAGTACCTAGCTCATTTTTTGAGTAGTACTCAAGAACTAGATAATGTCCCACTATATAAAGCAAAACACTCAAATGAAAGAACAAAAATCTTTTTCCTAAAGAACAATGGAAACAAAACAAAAGTGAAAATAAGGTACCTATTTCATAAATTGTATCATACTGTATAGTTAGGACAAATGTATTCAGTTGAGTCAATATCGAATGAGCCAGAGCCTTGGAAATAGAACAAGAATTTCACTTCAAAGACCCATAAGCAAGGATGGAATTTTAACATAAGAAATACAAAAATATTATTAAGATGCCAACATGGCAACCAAATAACCCTTGAAAATATTCTAATTAATTTAGAATATATTTTAAAAAATATATTCTGCATAGAAAGATAAATATATTGAAAATGTGAGATAGTTTCACAGTATCAAACTAACATTAAATTATTTTCTTTTTTCACAAGTGTGGTTTTTATCAAATGTATTTTCCTATATGTGCCAGAATAAACTTGTTTCCACCCATAGATTAGTCAGATTGACAACATTATATTCAATGAAATGATGATGATAAACGTAAGTAATGACAGGAATAATATTTAAAATGAGACATTGTTTAAAAGGGAGTTGAAATTGGGCAGTTCTTGATTTCAGGATCTAAGCAAAAATCTATTCCAGAAAAGTTCATGAAATTTTAGCTGTCTTGCTTTGGGTTTCGTTTGCTTATTTATTTTTCCCAAAATGACAGAAAGCATTTGTAGACATAAGAGTGCACAACCTTGATAAGAGCAGGCTGGTAGAATACTATGATTACCAAAGGGCCAGTTTTCTCCCTCTGGTATTTTACAAATTCTGATGTCGCAAGGTTCAGTTACCTGACTGATCAAACAGAGTCACCTGAAAATTTGACAGACGTTTTATTTTCCCACATCAAGGTGATAAGAATATTACCACTAGAATTCAGGACCAATTAAGAAAAAACATCCTTAATTTAAACAGAAAAAGTAGCACTCCCTTAAATGAGGCCAAACAAAGGAAAACAAACTATTGCTTAAATGCCAGGAGTCTCATGCTGTGTTAATCCTTGTTGGAATTAGAATAACTGGACCTTGTGTAATAGATCAGGCACAACAACAATAACACCAAAAACTTGAGAGTGAAATAAAATATATTTCTGGGGCCTCCACACTTTTAATATAATGGAAAAAATCAGGAACTGGAGGAAAGGGGAAAGGAGGGGAGGGAAAGAAAATGGAAAAAAAGGATTAAGATATGTCATGTACACACACAGCTTCATGCAAAAATATAAAAACTATGCACGGCTAATTGGCACTACTAAATAAATAAAAATGGAGTTCTGGAACCCCATGGAACCATGCAAAATAACAACAGAAAATACAAGGTAATCAAAATATGAGTTACACGTTGGAATAAGAAAATTTTAAGGTGCAAAATATAAAGAAAATGTACACAATAGTTGCTAAAATTGGAGAAAAAATTTAAAAATTTAATTTAGTTTCTTAAAAACAGAAAATGAATTATGTAGTTAAGAGTTAAATTTAGTTTCAGAAAATTGCAACTATTAGACATAAACCTTTTTGGAAAGCTGAAAGAAAAATAATACCATAATGTATAATACAAAATATAAAATATGGAGAAGTTTGTATTAGAAGGATAACTCATCAAAAGGGGAAGCATATATGTGATTTCAGTTCAACAGGGAAGGAAAAAATAAGGCATAGGCCACTTTGATGAAAGAACATAATTTCCAAAGCCATGGAAATATCTGAATCCACATATACTACATGTTGTTCACTGCCAAAAGGTAGATATATCCCTAAAATCACATATAAATATAACTCACCAGCTGAAAGTTAAATGGAGAATCATAATCTGGGGAGTTACACAGAACAGCTTTTGTACAAATTCTAATAATAACAATGACTAAAAATTCCTCAAAAGACATAAAGCTAGGAAAAATCATCATGATTTTTAAAGAACATATTATAATGATCAATTTAGATGCAAAAGTCTAAATTGTCCAGAAAACAAAATAAAAATGTCAGTAAGACATACAAATAAAGATTAAAATAAATAATAAATGTTCATGAGAAATAGTGAGAAAATGTTTTTAGTTGAAAGAAAACTAGATGGGGCCTGGGGATTTAGCTCAGTGGTTCAGTGGCTTGCCTGGAAACATGAGTTTGTGAGTTCGAACCCTGGTACAAAAAAGAAAAAAGAAAACTCAATTGTTTAGGTAGAAGAAAAGTGATCCAGACAAGAAGCAAGGACATAATCTCCTAAAAGGGCCAAAAGGAATATTAAGTTTCTGTTTTCTGTTGTTTATGTACATGGAAAAAGAAATTCAGGTTAAGCATAACATAAAAAACTGACTACAAAAATATCCAGCTTTAAGGTTCTACACTTATTAGGAAAGAAGAAAGAGAAAGATACATTGAAATACAACATACTAAGTTAATGACAATGGAAAATACAAACATTTAGTGAATAAGGGAGCAAAAATAGAGGTAAGGAGTTGTACTTTGTAAACTGTATGGCAACCTCTCCATAACCTAAAACTTCTGATATTTTAGCAAAGTAATCTTATATGAAGACTATCTGTCTGATTAAATTTGAGGTTGAATGTGGTAAACTCTGCACTTGGTTCTTTTCAATTCACTGTTATGGATAAGGTGATGTCTTGAGCAGGTGGTTACAACCAGTCTGGGATAGCGTTTTTCTGTTTCACAGCCGAGTTTTCTACTCCCTATACCATGAGAGTCTACGCAAATCACCGTGATGCTTTGGACTGTCAGCACGTGGAGGGACGCAGCTCCTCCCATCCTGTTTGGACAGATTCTGATCCTGTGGATTCTATCAAGTGATGCAAAGAGCAGCCAGGTTTATTGGACTCTTCCTGGGCTCCTCTATCTCTGACTGTGTTTCCTGGGAGTTTCACTTAATGTCTCTTCATGCAGGGCCAACTCAGCCCTGGCTGACAGGACACATACGGAGACAGCTGCAGGAGGGAAAATGTAGTATTTCGCTGTGGGTGAAATACGTTGTGGCATTTGAATTTTTTTCTTATATTATGCTTAATTTTAATTCCATATAAGGTTTAATTCAGCAACATTCATGGGCAGAAAATGTAAATTTGATACTAAGATCAAGACCACTCACTGTCAGTATTACTTTGTTTGGATGCCTGGTCCTTCATTTCCATTTGGTTTGAGTAACTATGAACGTAGACACTGACCTACTTGCTTCCCGATATCTGCCCAAGGACTAAAAAGAAAATCTGTGAGTTCCAAAAGTCTATGGCCATTGCATTATCAATGACCTCCTCATTCTAAACCTCATTTTCATAAGCTAAATAATAGCAAAAATTACCTTAATTATTAGCAATGCTTCAGATGACAGGAACCTCTTTTTATGTCCTATGCTGGTGTTTGCTTTTGGCTTCTTCCTGACACTGCAGATTTTAATTAAACCATGTAGTGCTTCACTTCTCTACAATCCTGTTTTTATTCACTTCAGTAGTTTCCCCACTGAGGCTCCATTTCCAACCACCAGGAACAATTCTATTTGATATTTCAGTGAAATTCATCTCTTTCATTAAAAAAGATTGATTTACTTTTTTGACCTTAGTTATATTTCAGTATTTCACAGAAAATTAAATGATAGGCATTGCCCTACAGAAGTAGATAGGCATTATTCTCAAAAACACACACTTTCTTTAAAGAAAAATTTTGACTGTTTTGAATATAGGTTCATTTTTTGAAAACACCTTAAATAATTAGGAGACATTAGCATGCTTGATATACAGTCATGTTTTATTGTCTCAATTACATAATGACTTGGGAACTGTGTGAATGTGAAAACAATTATTTGAAGAAACAGAAACAAAACATAGGTACCAAAAAGAAAATATAAAATAAATAATGGGTATGTTTATGTTCTCAAATATTGTTAACTAATATAAATATTCAAGTTCTAAAAATAACATTTAAAAGAAAGAAAGCCTGTATGGTGGTACATACCTGTAATCTCAGCACTTCAAGAGGCTGAGGCAGGAAGATTTCAAATTCAAACTGTGCCTGGGAAAGTTAGTTGCTCTGTGAGACTATGTTTCAAAATAAAAATAAAGCCACGCATAGTGGTACATGCCTGCAATCCCAGCACTCGGGCAGCTGAAGCAGAAGAATCACTGTGAGTTGGAGGCCAACCTGGGCTACATCGTTCGCTCAAGGCCAGCCTTAACAACATAGCAAGACCTTGTCTAATAAAAGAATAATTAATTAAAAATATAAAAAGGCTGAAGATACAGCATAATATGAAGGAAGTACCTGCATTTAAAGCCTAGTACTTCTATCCCTCCCCCACAAAAAAGACAAAGATAATCATACTGGAAAACTCACGTATTCAAATAATATGCAATCCACATATAACTCTAAAAATTACTACATAAGTTTAATATAATGGAAATAGTACTGCAAGTATTAATAAAAAGTAAATTTAAATAATCACATGTGAGCAATAGACACCACTGCAGAAAACTGCAATGATATTTTTCTCCTGTGTAAATATCCTGCCACTTATTTGTCTCGTATTTGGACATTTGTGAATTCTGCTATTTAATTATTGTGAGTATAATTGCTATCAATATTTCTTGCTTGCTTAATACATTAATTTGTTCACATGTTCTTCTGTGTGCAATCTTTAGGTCACAGAAAAAGACTCAGGAAGTGATTTTTAACAGAGCATGTCAGTTTATAACAACTACCAAACTAATGCGACATTGTATTTGTTCTTGTTCCAGCCAATGATTTACAACTCTCAAATTAATCACTTCATTCCATCTGGTTTCCAGTTTCCTCATTGTGTGTTCATTTTGCTCTTCTCTGACAAATACTAAAGATGAATGCCATTCATTTCATTTGCAGGCTATTCAGGAATTACCATTTACAGTGCTCATTGTCACCTCCTTTTCTGTTTATTGATTGTCTCCATTTCATTTATTCAATAGATAGAATATTTTACCTATTGTGCAATTATTCATATATGTATATATATAGTTATCTTCACATGATAGTCATAAAATAATTTTCTGAAGCTTTATTAATTTACATTTATAATGCATTTTAAAATGATTTTACGTCATATAGTGAAGAGGGAACTTGTTTTCATCTCTATGAAATATAAACCAGCACCATTTACTAAAATTAATCCTGTCCCCACAGTGCTACAGTATCTCATCTTTTTCTAACATATTCTCTTAAATGTCTTTGTTTTCCTCAGAGCATTGCTTTCTTTCTAATTTATCAGTTTTAACATACTATATCTTCAGTATTGTTTACTTTAAAATTTATGTATATCCCGTGTGATTTTGTCTATGATCCACCTAACCTTAAGTTCACAGCTTACTTTTAAAATAGTTGCACTTTTTTTATACCAAACTCATGACCTCAACATTTGCACTTTGATCATTGCATTCAGTGTTGTGTTCTAGAGTTAATTATACATGATGAAAGAATACGCTATGTGTATTAAAATCTATGAAAATATACATCTGATGCATCTAGCTCAGTTTATGATCAGTTTCATAATTTCCAGGGACACTTGAAAATTATACTTTGGTGGGGGGTAACAGAATTGAACACAGGACTTCACACTTGCCAGGCAGGCACTGTGCCATGAGCTACCTTCCTAGTCTCAGAAATCATACATTTAAAGTTGAGTTTGTTCCTCTATGCTCATGTTTTGGTCAAGTTTATTGAAATGCATTGCTTCTTTATCTTTTGTGTTCTTATTTATTTTTGTCTTTTTATTCCCACAATTAAAATGCATACTTCAAAGTAGGATGCGGTGGTGCATGCCTGAAATCTCAGCACTTGGGAGGCTGAAGCAGGAGGATCGTTGCAAATTCATGACCAGCCTGAGCTACAAAGTGAGTTCAAGCGTAGCTCAAACTGCATAGCAAGACCCTGTCTCAAAAAGATCTGCCCCCAAAAAAGATACATGCTTCATTTCATTTTGGTTTGATATGATAAGTATCTTTAATATTATTGATATTATTTAGATAAATCAAGTAAAAGTTGTTTTTCAGATGTATTAATCCAAATATGCTTATATTTTCTTTTTTACTTCTAACAGTTTAAAAATCTACAATGTCTAATACGTTTTTGGGGCAGGGATTCACTGTGTAATGCAGGCTGGCTTTAAACTCACTATATAGCCCATGCTGACCTCGAACTTGTGACAGTCTTCCTGCTTCAGCCTCCAAAGTGCTGGGATGACAGGCATGCCTCACCACTCCTAACTGCTATGTCCTCATTTTCTTTTATCTAATATTTTTGAAGTATTGTTTATTTACCCTTTGACTTTCAGATATCCCGTAACACTATATTAGAGTTATGTCCCTTACAACAAAATATGCTAAGGGATTGTATTCTTTTCTATGTTTAAAAATTCTGTATTTTCACTGAAATATGTACTCTATTTACAATACTAACATATTTGAACTTCAACCTATTCTTCTTTTACTTGTTCTTTTTGTCTTAATATTTTGATGTTCCATCTCGAGTTGTTTTTACTTGTTTAAGTTAATCAAATGTTTTACATTATATTTCCCTTCTCTTGACTTGAAAGTTATATTTTCTCTTAATTTTGTCATTTCCTAGGGACTAGAACATATATTTGATTACATGCTACTATTAATCTGCATTGTTACTTGTACTCGTCTTAAAGTGCTTTAACTGCAATGATACAGTACACATATGGATTCTATATGTGATTGACACTCTACAGAAAAATGGGTCATGTAGATGGTATTTACCTTTCTGTACTGTGATAATCCCTCCTTACTCTTCACTTTTCACATGTATATTCATTTCCCACCTAAAGAATTTCCCTTCATATTACTCTTTAGTATATATCTGGTAGTGACAAAGCCTGTCCTTTTCTTTATCTCAAAATATAGTTATTTTGGGGGCTGGTGATTTAGCTCAGCGGCATAAGTGCCTGCCTTGTAAGCAGGCAGTCGTGAGTTCGATCCCTGGTACCGATAAAAAGGAAAAAGACAAAAAAAGATAGTTATTTTTATTAACATGTATTTTGCTGACAACTATTTAATTAAATGCTTTTAACAGTCCATTCCTGATTTAAACAGATGACAGAAATTTGCTTTGTACCATAATTAAAGTGTAGGCATTAACTTGCATCATATTTTATAAATTTTATCTACTTAATAATATTGTGTGCATTTGAAGTTATTATTAAATATGTCAAACAGAACTTGGAAGAAATCAGAAAACTTTCTAGGTAATTCAGGTAAGAAATGATTCAATTAAAAATAGTTTAACTACATGACAATCTGGAGAGGAAAAATGAAATAATTCTTCCCATACGGCTAAGAATTAGTCTGATGAATTAGTCAGTGAATCAGGCAGTCATGAGAAGCACAAGTGATCCACAAGAAAAGACCCAGTACTTCCTGTAAAAGCTCATATTCCAGAGCTCAGCTCTAACCCTACTGCTGATATATGATAATACAGCTTTCCCCTCTCTTTAACTGGTGTTGTTTAATTTTGGCAAAAGTTTGTCTGTGGAGCGGTTTATCTTAAAAGAAGAGCAAAGTCTCAAAGAAATGGACTTTCCAATTTCTGTGATAAAGGAAAGAAACATGATAAATAGTAGGGAGTAACTTTTAAAGGCTCATTTTTTACTCAGTTTCTTTGAAAATCTGTTCCTCTTTTTCTATTTGTGATCACATCTTCTATTTCAGATTTTTACTTCTGATCTCTTTTTTATTAAACTTGTCCAATTTAAACTCTTGAGTTTGTACAGAAATTTTTGCCCCAGTGGAACATGAGATTTGTAGGTTTAGCACATAAGGTTCTGAAATTCTATTGCTAGAAACTCCACCAATACACTGTAAAGGAAAACAATGTATAAATACATGGTGAATCACATGATTAAAATGGATTCATCAGCACATAAAGTTGTCACAAATGCAAATGTGAAGGAAAGCACATGATTATCTTGATTTATGCCACTGAGAGCGTATGAATGAATGAACAGACTGTACCCTATAAGCGGTTACCTGACATGAATGGGGAGGAGAGATGTGCCTGCATTAAACGTATTTTAAACTGCGAAGATAATTATCCACCTTATGAGTCATTAACTTTTCCATCCAGAAATCTACACTCACACAGCAAGATATGTATAATTCTTCATTATATACTGCATCTCTGGGTGAGAATCAATACCTGAAAAATGTGACTTAGGAACTTCCCAAAGAAATTAATTGCAGGTTGTACACAAAACCTAGATAAAAAAGCAATGTCTAAAGGAACTAACACTTTCTCATTAATTACACCTGATCTAAACGTGGAAACCCTGGTATAAATTCCAACTATGATTTACAAAAACATCTTTTCCCAACAAACGATAGAGTTGAGAAATGTCAAATGAAAATCAATCTAAAATAAGAGATTAAAGTTTCTCCCACCTACTATTATGAATAATGCTTTTTAAATATTACAAATAGGGACTTTTGAACTCAGAAGTTTGTTGTTAGCCCCTGCTCAAGCTTTCCATTAGTGTCACGTTGTGATACCATAGCAACACTAGAGTTAACTGTAGCTTTGATCACTGCTGTTGTGTTAGGCTTGATGGTGGTTACTGCAGACACATAGGTGAATATTGCTAATATTTATAGAACCATTTAGACAACATGCCTCCTACCTCTTTTATTGATCTGCAGTAAATATCTTCGATTTGTTTTCCAAAATTATAAACTTTATTTTGATCTATGTGAAAACAAAATAAAATCAATGCACAGTACTTTCAATCTGGTATATTTAAGCTTAACCAAATCCCATGGAATGTCTCATAATTTATGCTAACACCAACCCTTGATGTCACATTATAATTATACTTTCTCATTGTTTTTATAACAGCTTATGTCACTTTTCAATAACTTAGCTTATTTGTAATTAGGTTATAAAAATAAAACAAAATAATAAGAAAATAATGATAGTTAATATACTGTATATCGTTGTTTTCAGTGCAGCTACTCAAATTATAAGATGTAAACCAAAATGAGCTAAAGAAACAGAAACCACAAGACTCTCTTTACAATGAGCTAAGATAAACTAGAGATATAAATAAAACAAATTAGCATATATATTGAAATTTTTTTAAACATCAGAGTAGGTAGTCTGGGGAAATATTTGAACTTCTCCCTACTTCCTAATTCATTCTCTCTCTCTCTCTCTCTCTCTCTCTCTCTCTCTCTCTCTCTCTCTCTAACTCTCTCTCCCCCCTCCCTCTCCCTCTCTGTAAAATAACATTATATATATATAATGTTATTTTGTAATCATTTTCATTACTTTGTATCAAACATGTGCATGTTATGTTGTTTTCACTGTGATAATGGAAAAAAGGGGGGGGGACTCTTGGTACAGGAATTTTCCTGTGAGACAATAGGTCCCAAAACAAAAATAGACAATGTAGTCCTCATTTTTGCTCATACAAATTTGTGCAATCATATAACCTAAAGCTATTATTAACACCCACCCACATCCTACTGGGTGAGCACTTAAACATCATACTTTGTGCTATTTTTTTCCTAATGCAGTGAATAAGCTAATTACCATACCCATCCTGTAAGCCTCTCTTTAGTACAGCTGATCTATGCAACATGAGCTACATCTCTTGGGTGATGTCACTGGTGAACTCCAACAACATTTTTGTCATCGCTTCCAGGGATCAGCAACAAATCACATCCTATGCAATAACTCTTTGTGGAGACACAACGTGCTATCCATGAGATACTTTATCTTAAATAATATTGATTATGATGGTTTTTCTATGTAATAACTTATTAGATTATCTAAATAAAAATAGCCACTTTACCCCCAACTCCTTTATCTGCACTGGGCAGTGGTTATAATGAGCATGTGAACATTGACTTGATGACTGGCTTTACCTTTAGGATAGACCATTTGAACTTTTGTTTTCCACATGGCTCAGAATAAGTTAACTATTACAGGAGAGTTGCATAGACTCAACTCTCTGCATGCTTCCAAGCTTATCCTAATTTGACCAAAGGATGCATAACATATAGACCTGGGAAATGAAGCAAATCAATACTGTTAATAAAACCATATCTTTGATATATTATGCAGTATTATCATATGCATCTGACTGATATGTACATGATTTTGACAAGGCATATTCAATGTTAATCATGTAAACAATAGTTAGAATTCTTATGAATGGAAACAACCCAACATTTTATCAAACAAACTAAGTTTTTGTTGTGGTTCAGATCTACAATGTACCCTAGAGGTCTCACGTTTGCAAAGGTGGAGCTTTAGGAAGGTGACCAAATCATGGGGGCAACACACGGGTCAGTGAATTAACCCATCGGTGACTTTATGTCCCGTAGAGTGCTGGGGTCTGTTTAGAAGGTTGAGACACCAGGGGCATGGCCTGGAAGAGTGCACCCTTGATCCTGGCTCGTTCCTTCTCTCTCTGTTCCTTGGCTGCCTTGGATAGAACAGTTTTCCTCATCAGGCTCATCCACCATGCTGCTTCTGCTTCTGAGCCAATCAACCATAAATGAATCAACCAGGATCCAAATTAGACCTCTTATCTTAAGCTTTTAATTATATTAATTCTCCCTTTATCTTCTCTTACTTCTTCTCTCACTCATTATTCTTTACCCCTGAGCTGATGATGATATTCAGTCTAAGGAGAGGGATTCTAAGTTCTTCAGTTGCACATTCTACTACTGATAGCATGTTCTAGGCTGGGCGAGGTTGTGACTAGAGGGGACAAGAATAGGACTGCCAACATCAGTCATGCTAAGGCAGACACTGGACCTGTACATGCCACTGAGAAACAGCCAGAGCTACTGTCCCCATCGGACAAATCCTTTGACGTTTTTGTTTCTGCTGGTAATTTTGTTTTCAGAGACTAACATTATGATGTGAGTGTTATATTAGGAAATTAAGACTGTATTAGTCTGCTTTGCATCATTATGATAAAATACCTGCCATGGTCTGCTTAAGAGGAACAATTTTTTCATTCATAGTTGTAGAGAATGAGTATCCAAGATGAGCCTGTCAGTGGTAGAATCTTAAGTGGACCCTCTTGGAAGTAATTTGGAAAATATATATGCATACTAATGAAACATATAAAGAAAAAGAGTAGAGAATAGTACATAATGGTCAACCCAAAATTCAATATTTTAGTTTTCTTAAAAACACATTATGCTCATTTATTTACAAACTAGTATTTTTTTATGGCTTCAGTCTATGAAATATAGGCACAATATATCAATTATTAAACTTAGAATGTGCACTCCAAAAAAGAATAGAGTATCCTCATAATGAGAAAAAGAGTGTCCAGATTTTATATAATGGGAAATAACCTCAACAAGCAGCAAAATTGATTCACATCTATGACTGCTAGTCAGATGTAATGCTGGACTAATGATTTGCATGTGCTATTAACCAGTCGTGCTGTTCTTGGCAAGTAAGAACTCTTACTTGAGTTCTTCTCAAGTAAAGGAGAATGTGGAGAGAGAGACAGAGACAGAGACAGAGACAGAGACAGAGACAGAGACAGAGACACAGACAGAGACAGAGACACAGACACAGACACAGACACAGACACAGACACAGACACAGACACAGACAGAAACAGAGAGATGAGAGGAAGATCTCATACCAACCCCTGGATATGGTCAGTTTCTTAATTTTGATCAGAGTGTTTACAAACCAGTGTCAGACAAATACAGTTATACATTCACTCAAGTGATGAAATTTACACAGTTACAGGAAAATTAATGAATACATTCATGGAGAACCTGGTAATTCAGCAAGGATCTAACGTAAACTAAGGCAAATTTACTGAACAATTATACATTTCAGTGTGAAACAATAGATGATATTAAAACAGGAAAACAATGTGTACAGAATTATTGTTGTAAATAATTACTATGACCATATTGTTTGTTTTTAAGTAAGTTCCCTTGAAAAACACTGCATTTGAATTCACTTTTTCCTTGTCATTCATATATGTGTGTTGAGGTAGAAATTGGCCATTTTATTCTTTTTCTTACTCTATGAAAAAAGCCTTTATACCTTAAAACTGAAAATGTAATTTTTCAACTTTTATAACTTCATTAATATCTTCATTTATGAATCCACATATTCACAAAGGTGCACGTATATTTCCTAAGCACACAATTTAAAGAAACAGGTAAATGCAACAATAACATAATAAAAAGAATAATCATACTAAAAATGATGATCACACAAAATATACTTCCATGCAAACTAATTATAGATGTTAAACTAAGAAAAGCACAGCCTCACATTTACACTTCACAAATATAACAAAAGCTGTTTATTGAAAATGTCTACTTTGTGAGAATGTTGATATGATAGCATGAGACTCCTATTGACGTAGGATTCCTTATGCACAGTAAAAAATACATGCTAAAACTTTAAGACAACTTTAAAAATGTAAATTAACATAAAACAGGAAGCCAATCTGTGCCTGTGGCTTGCTCCTCCTCCCACTGCAGCCAATAGAATTTTTCTTTCTCTTTGTCCAGGTGCCCTACGAAAATTCTTCCTATGAGTAACTTATTTCTCTCTCTGAAAGTGAAAGTGTTATCCTCTAATATACCTTCTTTAGATTTACTGATTCATCATATTTTAACTTGATTAACCAAAACCACCTGAACCTCCACCACTCATAAAATATTTACATTTGATATTGCATCACTTTGCCATTTATTGTAACATAACAGCTTCAGTGTGAAAAGTTACTTTTTCAAGAAATCTTACCTTTCTTTGAAAAATACTGTTTCTGTTACTTTTTTTACCCAAAATTAAGGAAGGAAAAGTTTATTCACCTCACAGTGTGTGGAGGTTTCGGCTTGTAAGCAGTTGGCTGCGAGGCAGGCACACAGACAATAGTTCAAGGTGGCAGAAGCAGCAAGAACAAAAATAAGAGGGGAGAGCAAGCTTCTTTTCCCTCTTCTATTATAATATAATGCTTATCTTATGGCTACTGAACCACAGCATCTCAGTGCCCTTCTCTTGCAGAGGCTCAGGATGCTTACAAAGCAAGGATCCTCCTCCCCTGTGGAGTTACTTAGTTAAACTTCTCATTTCTCACGTTGACACATTGTATCAACCATTATAAACACTTTGCATTTATATTTCTCTTTTCCTTGTCATTTACATGTGTATGTAGAAGTATATGTAGTCCATTGTCTTCTCTTTTCTCTCTTGGGTAAAAGCCAGACTTTTTAGTAGCAAATCTACATATTTAGAAATGTTCTGTAATTAGCATTATGGTTTAGTTCTAAAAGATCCCCCAAAACTCCCATGTAATCAAAAGCTGTGCTGTCAAAAGCAATTGGTGATGGAGGAGTTATCCACGTCAGCAGATAAAACCACTACTAAGCTCACAGCTGAATGTGGTGTTGGGAGGTAGGCATGTTTGCATAGGTGGGCTCCGGTGGCAAATCTTTGCAGGTTATATGCTTTTTTTTTTTTTTTTTGGTCCTTTTCTCTATGCTGTGCAATGGCTCACTTTTTTCTAGAGATCTTTCACTGTGAAATTTCTGCCTTGGAATCAGTCATCCAAAATACTGGCCCAAAATAAGCACCTCCTTCTTAAATTGTGGGTATAAAGATTTTGTCCCAGCAGTGGAAATATTAGCACCTACTGTTACCTTACCTACTAATATGGTTGGGACACATTATAACTGATTTGTGGGAGGAGTTTGAGAAGATTTGGGGGTATGGTTTAGAGAACCCCTAAAATGCTGTACTTTTATTCAAATGTGACTTTTATTCAAAGTTAAAATGACTTTGAAGGTCAGATATTTAGTACAGCAGCTCAAGTGCCTGCCTGGTAAGGGCAAGGTTGTGAGCTCGATCCCCAGTATCATAAATAAATAAATAAGATGAATATGAAAGATAAACACTTTGAATCAATTCAGGAAAAGAAAGAAGTCAGAACAATGCAACTTAAGATTTAAAAAAATACTTCCAGAACTGCTTCAGAAAGTGGTAAGACCATGTTACCAGTGAGAGGAAATATTTTGAGGGTGATATTAATAGCAGTATAGAAACATTTTTAATTTATATCTTATTTGTTTATTTGGTACCAAAAATCAACTGTTTTAAATTTAAACATTTGGTGCATTTTGAGCACATCTTGTAACTTGATGGCAACTTAAATACTGGCCATATCGCTCCTGTGCAAAGCTCAAGGAAATACAAGTGGGGAGCTGTTGGAAAGAACTGGGGAGCTCCAGGGCACCTGCTCACTTAGCACTGTCTAGAGAAGTATATTCTCAAGTTCAGCCATGGAGGAAGTCAAAAGTCAGACAGTTGTCATTCAAGGGAGCCCAGTTACTGCTTAAGCAGGTGGCAGACCTTAGATCATCCACATGGCACTGGTTTTTCATACATGCCAAATGCAAAAGTTAGGGGGTAATAGAGGCTTTCACCTCAGCGTGAAATCTCTGCCAAGCAAAGTTCCAATCAGTGAGGTGAGGCACCCTAGGAAAGAAAGCTATGTGGGGTTCAGTCATCAAGGACTTACAGGCAGGGGTGCCATATCCCTTTGGAGTTCATAGCTCCCAACCACATGCCCTGGGTGCTGTACAAAGAACTGTAAGATTTAATATTTGTTCTATCAGCAGTGGTGGTGGAGATAGTGGGGTGTTCAGTCATACTTCATTCCAATTCCTTTCAATGCTTCTAGTCCTGGTTTTGGGACTGGGGATGTTTACGCTGCATCTGTTGAAAATTTTGGCCTCTGATTTTTGCAGAAGCTCACAGCTAACAGTTTACTTTGATTCTCAGAAGACATTGAACTTAAATTTTTAAAGTCTAAAATAATTAACACTTTGCTAAGTCTGGCTATGGACTAAAACACATTTTACATAATGAAATGGACATGAGTCCTCCAGAAGCCAAGAGAAAAATGTTACCCTTTAGATCTAAAATATCTCCTAAACTGTGACATGTGATTGGACCAAAGTGGGTGAAGATATTATATTTATCAGCATATTAAACTGTAAACGAAGACAAAGTTGACTATGTGCTTATATTTTGGGGATGTGGGACTCTAATAAAGTTGGATCACTGAAAGAATCCCTTTGAAGAGTTCGTGAGTCTCCATCTCTGTCTGTCTCACGTTGGCTCTTTCTGGCTGTCAGCATCCTGGATGCAATGGTTTGAGCAACTTCCTCCCACCAGACACTTCCACCATGCCATTTCAATTTCAGCCTTGAAACCAGCTGACCATGAAATAAATCCTCCTAAACAATAAACCAAAGTAAGCCTTTTCACTTTGAATTGTGGTTAGCATGTATTCAGCCTCCAAAATGGGGAAGTACGTCATGTTCCTCGCAGATCTTGAAAAACTTCTGGGTGAAGGACCATGAAGAAATGAAGACCAGAGAAACAATGTAGAAATCTGAGCTCAGGTAGAACCTTCTCTCTTAGTGGAGAAAGAAATCAGCCAGAGATTGCAGTGTGTTTCTTTGTACACTGGGAAGGTTGATGTCAGGTGAAACCCCTCTGCCTAACAATTTGCTCATCTGTCTCACCTCAGGTCCCCATGTTTTGGGGCTGGCTTCACTCTAGCTGCACATGCACATGTGATCAATCTTCAACTTCAGGTGCTCCCTATAATATAGGATAATGCAGTCAGATAATTACACTGTATAAAATGGTATTCTATGTCAGTACTAGCGGCAAATGCATTTAACAACAGCGTGAAACAAAAGGCTCAGCCATGTTCTCTTTTAGTGTAACTGCTGCCAAAGCCAGCACATTGTTCTTTCCCATTCAAATTCCCCATCACTTTATTTGGCCATGCCTCTTTCAAATAAAAGAGATTTAATTAATAAAAGTACCCTGAATATTTTCTAAAATTGCTAATGCAGTTTACCAATGTGATATGTTAAGTGCACTGAATGATGCTCTTTATATATACTATCCAGAGCTAACTTTGACTCAATTCATTTTCTCCCTGTATTCTTTATATTTTTCAACCAACATGACTATCTCCCTCCACCAGATTCTGAGCTGAATATTCAAGGACCTATGACATGCTACAATTGATCTTTAAAAAAAAAAAATCTTAAGACAGGTCTTCTTTAACTAATGGTTTAGACTTTCCAAGAATACAAGCATCTGTGCATCTGCACAAAGCATGACTTCCCCAATGAAAAGTTGAGGAAGATTTAAAACACAGTCTCACACCATCTGTCATGTTGGAAAATACCCAACGCAATTCCCAGGCAACCATAGACAAGAACAAACCCTAAAGAATAAGACACTTGTGCTTGGAGAAGTACTGATTTTAGAAATGAAATGTCAGGGCTGTGCCTCTACAGTATCTACATGAATGAAAAGTGACATTTCAAGAATTAGGATACAAACTGACTGAAATTAAATGATACGAGTGGTAGAAGGAGAACAAGATATGGGACAAAGCGAAATGTACAGCCTAGCTCTACTAAGGTGCTAAAAATTTAAGAGGCACAGTTCAGAGATCAGAGACACATTTTACTGCCTCTGTACCTTCTTGGTTTTGAAATATCTAAGTGTTATTTAAGGAAAAGACAAAATTTGGCTACATTCACCATTTTTGTCTCAGTTGTTTGTATCACATCATTTCTTGTAGGCCTGACTCCTATTAGGTCCATCTAACCTGAATACATTGTTATCTACACACATTAAAGTTTGAAATGATCCACTGCTTACAGAGGAGCGCTATCCCCATATATAAGCACCGTGACAACTTTGTTGTGATAATGTTTCCCTGTGTGATTGCATTGTGTTCCTCCTTACATCGTATCATTGATCCTCTGCAATTTGAAGAGGAGAAGGAAAATTCTGCCATTTTCCCTCAGGCTCTAACCCTATATGACTGTCAGTCGTGTGGAAAGGTCCTCTGTCACTATCTTCACATTCCTATTCATCTGTGAAATGGTAGCATTTCCAAAGGTATCGCAAAAAACAATGACGTGTGGTCAAGTCGAAGCAAATTTACACAAATTATTCTTAGAAATCTGAAATGTGTATACCGTTAAGAGACATGATAAATCATTTCAACTCCAGTAGGTTGACAAACTTACATTACTTTTTTTCTATGAAATCTCTTTAGTAACGTATTTCTGAAAAATTTATCATCCACAATTTCAACAGGCTTGTCCTATGAAAAGTAATTAAGTCTAATTAAAACATTAATTAAAGATAATCTGCAGCCCTCACATATCACTAGATTACAGTAAACAATGAAGTTCCAATTTGCATGTATATGCATATTGAGTTTTACAGCCCTCCCTGAGAAAAGACTCAGATATAACTGAAATATAGGAACTTTTTAAACATTAAATGAAATAAAATTGCATTTTAGTAAATGATAAACTATATCAACTCAAGTATGTTTTTGTGTGCCATTTTAATGAGAATCTTCCCCTAGTCAAATGATACTAATTTTTACTCAAATATTTTGTTGTTTCCTTTTGTTAATTAAGTGTTTGCCTTTGCCACTTAATAAATAAGGGATCAGAAAAAGTTACCTCCATTATGTTCATTCAAATATTCATCTTAGGATTCACCAGCAAGTCATGATGTCATCAAAGTGAAGATGTGACTTTATGAAGCACCAGTCTTCTCAGACAAGAGCTGAGAATGATCAGATCTGGTCCCCGCATCATATGGACACACCTGACTCATCAAACATTTGAACAGATATGAAGCTGCAAGAAAATAAGAACACCTGTAATAGTAAAGATAAGTCCTCAAGCATAGCAAAAATATCAATAACCCTGCAGTCAAACAATCTGATTTGTGATCTTAGAATTAGCTATGGACATACGTAAGTATGTGGAAAGGGCATAGAGCATGAGGTGCTTAATTCAGTAAACTTACACTTTTAAAATTTTCTGAACAGGCAAACTATTGACATTTTCATTATTAAAACTCTCAGGAATTGTTTAAATAGTCTAACATATATTTAGGTTTCTCTATAAAACAATTCTTGTTTAACGCTCAATGTTTATACTTTTAGTATATTTTAAAATATATCTTAGTGTTCTGTATAAGATTTATTTTTTGATGAACTCATTATATTTATATTTTTTCCTCAAATATTTTGCATGCAGTAGAGCATCTCATCATCAAACTGTGATCACATGATATCTTTCACCTATTATGAAAACATAAAGCCATGTCATCCTATTAAAAATTTTTCTAATATTGGAAGTGCCCAGATAAAATAATTCAATTCAAGGGAGCTCTACTGGTATTATTTAATATTTTCAGATGTAATATGCTGCATCTTACAGTATGTAATACTATATAAGTGGAAACATACTGAGAAGCATAAGGACACAAATATTATTTGTTACATACATTGTCTTGAAAGTGAGCAGTACATAATGGATCTTTCATCAACATCATGTAAATCATAGAATGCTGTTTGTTTAAATGGTAGATCAGTTAATAAGCCATGTATTGTCAATAATTTCCATTAAGTTGGGGTCATTAGTGACATTAGCGAAATTGGAGATATGCACCTATATATGCATATCAATCTGTAAAATCTCACTGTCAAATGAGGTCATTGGTGCAATTTCACTAATTGAGAAAATCTACATGTATAAGTGATGGAAAATTGTGCCACAGCAGCCTTTCTTTTTGCTATAAAACCCTGATAGGATAGATAATGATCATTTCATTGGATCAAAGTAATATGTGAACAAGATTGGGCCAAACTTTATTTTGCACAAGTGAAGAGTGCATTACTATACATTTTTTACAAAACATTCAATAATCCATTTTTATATTGGCTGATGGTATTATGGGTGACATTGTGAATTATAAGAGTTGTACTGCTCATATATTATGCAATCATAAGAGAAGGAAAAAAAAGAAGAGAAAAAAAGGAGAAGAGAGGAGAACAATGACACCATTGTGTCGGTTAGGACCACCATCCTAGGGAGACTCCACACTGCAGTGCCCTTGGAAAGTCAAGGTCAACCACCCCAAGACCTTTGTTTAGACTGTGGCCAGCAGGGCACTTACAGGATCTCCTCCAGCAGGTGTTAGCCTCAGCCTCCCAGGCCCTTCTCCTGCCAGGGTCTCCTGGTCCTTCTCTCTCCAAATTTCAGCCTGGTTGTTACTAACCCAGGAATTCTCATGCCCAGAATTCCAGTGGCATCTGGGCTCCTGAGAGACACAGCTTCAGCTCCCACCATGCTATATTTCTCACTCGACCTGCCAGGCCCTGAGGACTTCAGCTGCCAAGACGGCCCCACATCTCCTTCTCTGGGAGCTGCTTGGCTAAGACAGGCTCACCTCACCCTGTCTTACCCACTCCAGTGCAGGCCTCTGTCTTTTGGCACCCACAGAGCCCACCAAGTTTCTCTCTAGTTTAAATTCTGAACACATGCACATATCTTTTGTTTTTCTGGCCCCCAGCCCATGGCATTTCCAGCCCTGCTGATATTGCTGACTGGGTTTGTCTTGTCCCTGTCATGCCCAGGTCTTTGGTGACTTTCCTGGGCAAGTATTTCAGACTCCACATAACATATCTCTCCAAAAGAACCCCTACACCCAACCCAGACAGGTGGCTCCTGCCATGCATGGAACCTAGCAGCAAATGCCCTTAGCTGGGATTTTCTCAGAGAGAAAAACCAAATTTTCATACACTTTCTTGTGTATGAAACAAGAACTTGTGCTGCAGGCTTTGATAGCCTCCAACAGTGGCTTTTTTCCAACGACCCTTATCACTGGATTTGACCAGCTAGCAAATGCTACCTCATTTGAACACTGTGTCACTGGCTGAGTTCTCTTCCACTCTGAACACCTGCATGTGTTCTAGGTGAAGGCCTGAGAAGCATCTGAGAATGCTGCTGTCTCTACCATGATGTATCTGAAGGTCGGTTCGGTTTGGTTTGGTTTTCATGTTTATCCCCTCACCAATAGTTTCAATTTTCAATAAAAATTACACCTGCTGGCAGGTTTTGTGAGGTGAGAGGAAAATAAGACTCAGCATCTAAAGAATCTGATGGAAGGTTCTCTTCACTTATGGAATCTTACAATAGCTAACATTTAGAGAGTCGATACATCATTTATATTGATATCTCTGTCAAACTTATTGACCCCTACAGTTAATAGGTCGAATTCTACCATTTTAGGAGAATTATATTTTAATAAATTTCATTAACAACTTTGAGCAAACAGAGTATTTGCTTGATTGGGTATTCATTTTCCACAATTGCTTCATCTATCATTTGCAAACCCCAGAGGAATACATGGCTTCTTGGTCTTTTGGATGCTATCGAATACAATTCACATGCTTATTAAGAGAAATGTCATTGCTGAAATTGCAAGACATTCTTGTTAACAAATGAGTTCTCTGGTAAAAAAAAAAAAATCCATATGAGGTGAGGATAGAGCCCCAAACTTAACGAAGTTGTGTTTCACATATATGTCTGCATCACCTTCAGGTGAGGTGACAACAAGATGCTTAGGGAATACAGAGTTCCTGTCCAAAAAGTACCAGTGTATTATCTGGAGAGATTGAAATAGCATTAACTCTAGAGGGCTTGTAGGTCAATGCAAAACATGTATAAATACTGTAATAAATTATCTCAGTTTCACCAAATAGCATAACCAATACCTTGCTCTTCATTCATCAGCAATACTCAGGAAACGCATCCCTACAAATAAGTCTTATTTCATGAAAACAAAACCCAACTAATAATAGCAACAATAGAACAAAATGAAAATCTTCTTAAAGAGGAACAAAAATAAAACAATATATCAATAACTATGAGATGTTTGTTTTCATGGTATGCAACATAAGTAGAGAGGTGATAGGTATTTACATAAATATAGAGTTAGTCGGACCTCAAAAATAGAACAAGAGATTTTTTTTTTTTGTCTTTTTCGTTTTTATCGGTACCAGGGATTGAACTCACGACTGCCTGCTTGCAAGGCAGGTGCTTATGCTGCTGAGCTAAATCCCTAGCCCCGAACAAGAGATTTATCATAAAGGCCCATAAATTGATCAAGGAATTCTGACATAGGAGGCAAATTATTTCATTTATGAGGTAACTATTATTTAAAGATACTTAAGACCTACGTGAAGCACATTAGTGAGATAATATGCTTCACTTCCTGTTGTTTTCCCCACCTGCCACCAAGAAAGCATAAAAGGCCCTGGCAGAAGATGACAACAAAACTCAGATAGCTACTTCCTGGTGACCAACTCAACAGTCCACTGCTGACACCATGTGCTACTCTGGCAGCTACTATGGTGGCCTGGGCTACAGCTATAGTGGCTGTGGCTGTGACTATGGCTGTGGCTATGGTGGCTCTGGTTATGGCTGTTGCTGCCCCCTGTGCTGTAGAAGATACTGGACCTGTGGCTTCTACTGAAGCATGTGCAAAGTAGCATAACATCTCAGGGTAAAATTATCTCCACATACACAAAACATTTAGTTATTTTTCAAAACTTAAACGCCAATTAGCTAGTAGTCCCTCAAAGGACTTATATCCAGAAATACGAAAAATTGAAAAATTTGACCCCAAATCCAAAAACCCACTCCAAAAGTGGGCATCTGAGATGAACACACATTTCTCAGATGAAGATATGCAAATGGTAAATAAATACATGAAGAAATGTTCACCATCACTGGTGATTTGAGAAATGCAAATTAAAACAGCATTGAGATTTCATCTCACTCCAGAAAGAGTGGCTGCTGTCAAGAAATCAACTGATAACAAATGTTGGTGAGGATGTGGAGAAAAAGAAACACTTCTACACTCTTGGTGGCAGTGTACATTGATGCAGCTACTGTGGAAATCAGTATGGAGATTCCTCAAAATACTAGGATAGGATGTTCCATTAAATCCAGCTGTTTCTCTCCTGAGTACTTTCCCAGAAAAACTGAAAAGTTTATCACACAGCGATACATGTGCACCCATGCTCATAGCAGCACAATTTCTGATAGCTAAATCTTGGAAACAACCAAAATGCCCATCATCCACAGAATAGTTGAAAAAGATGCAGTATTTTTATACAATAGAATATTGCTCACCTATACAAAAGTATGATCTTGAGGCTTTTATAGGTAAATGGAAGCAACTTGAGACTATCCTCATAAGTGAGATAAATCAGACTCACATTTGTAAATATCATATTTCTCTCTAGTGTAAAAAATTAATAATAATAATAATAATAAAACTGAAAGAGTAATAAGATCCAAAATGTATAATAGATATTATAATAATGAAAGGGAGAGACAGTGCTTCAAAGGAAAGAACACATTGTAGGTATATGTATATATATATAACTGAATATGTTTTAAGTATGCAAGATAAATAACCATGCTACTACGTTTTTGTTAGTTCATCAAACAGAATCGTTTGTGCTGTCATTGTTTGATTGTCTGTAAATTCTTTATGCTTTGATTTTGTAACTTGAACAGCTACTTTTAAGATAACAATATGCAATTTATCAACCAGTGGTTTCTTACTGTTATTTTTTGAAATTCTGTATTATTTCTACTCTTTTTTCTGTTCTGCTTTTTTTCTCTAACTAAAATATTGGCAGATAAAAATCTTAAACAGCAATTATTACACAAAACATTTATCAGACACAAAAACATTTTGTTTCTTTTAAAATACTAGTTATATAACAAACTAAGAAAAATGAAAGCAATGCAATGTATCATTTTGATTCCTCACTGAGGGACCAAATAAATTTTTGAAAAGTAAGCTTAAGCAGTTCTTGTTTCTAGGAGGATACAAGAGGTTGGGACGTGTAGACAGTACATGTTTTTCTTCTGGGCAGGCAAAGCGTAACTGTAGACATATAAAGACACATTCTTAAAAATAAAATGTGGGCTATAACATTTAACACAGCATCAGGTGTTCTATTATTTGAAAATTCTTAAGCTTCCCTTATCAGTTTTTAAATGCAAACTCATTTGAAAAATAGAAAGACATGTCAAGGTGATAAGAAAAGAAAAACTGGAGTCCGGGACCTGCTAAGAAGCCGCATCCCTAAAAGAAAGAGACTAAGGACTCGGAGTGTTGACAGTCGATGCTAGAATCCCTGAAAACTGGTGTCATGTTGGTCTGCCACTGAATCAGGATGACCTGACCTTCCCTGCTACTATAAAAGCAGCAAGCAAAATTTTCACAGTGGAATATTTCAGAAGCAACATTAACTTTGGATGTTTTCTGAGGTATTATCTTGTTTAAATGCAAGGATATGAATACGACAATTTTGGGGCAGGGATATAGCTCAGCAGCATAAACACCTACCTGGCAAGTGTAGGGCCCTGAGTTTAGCTCCTGGTATAAAATACAAAAACGACTTGAGAATTTTTCATCTTTGGTCCTATGTAAGCTGTCTCAATGAGACTGAGAAGCCACGACTCTATTTGATTTATTGATTATAATCATATCAATCTTTTAAATGACACTGTGCTCACCAAAATAATCCATTTCTTAACCTGTAACACCCCTAGTCTTTATTTCTATTGATACCTTAACACCATCAAATTATCAATCATACGGTTCATTCATCCTGAGAAATGGTCAGAAAATAGGTTGCCACAGATAACATGCTTCAAGAAGGAAAGGAAAGAAATGATAAGAGAAGGGAGGAAGGAAGAGAAGGAGAAAGGAGAGAAGAAGAAAGGGAAGGGGTCCCTGTGGAGGAGCTGAAACCAAAGGAAAATCAACACCTGCAGAACTTTCATGACCTGTGTCACACGGTGTAGTGAGATCATCTGACCAGGATTAACTAAACACGGGATGCAGCAGATCCTTGGAAACAGATTGAGTTGCATGTCAAAGACTCATAAATGATGATGGGTTTCTGACTCAGTAGTGAAATCATCTCTGTTATGAGGTCCTCATTTTATCAGTAAGCATGTGTTCATGTGGTCATCTGAAGCGTGTTGGTGAGATAATGTGACGCTGCTCTGCCTGTGATTTCCCCTCCCTCCACCAAGAGATATAAAAGGCACCAGGCAGACAGGGACTTCCAGACACAAGACACCAACTTCCAGATCCTCAACAGAACACTCCTCTGCTGACACCATGTGCTATTATGCCAACTGCTATGGTGGCCTGGGCTACGGCTGTGGTGGCCTGGGCTACGGCAGTGGCTGTGGCTATGGCTATGGTGGCTATGGTTACGGCTGTTGCCGGCCTCTGTGCTGTAGAAGATACTGGTCCTATGGTTTCTACTGAGCAATTCCCACAGTGCTCAGTCTATTGGCTCTAACCTTCTTTAATTAATTGAAATCATCTCCAACTTTCTTCACATGAGAAATATTCAAGTATCTTCAAAAACAACTGAATAATTCAAACAATACAATGCAGCATGCCATTTTGCTTTATCAGTATGTTTCAGATTATGTGATAATTTGTAGAAAAATTTTGTTATTAACATTGTATGCATAATTGTATGCAATCAATTTTACTCTAATTTCTGTGTAAAATGTATTATTAAATTAATTATTACGAATACTGATCTGTTGCAGTTGTACTGCACTGCATTGTTCATATGGTTTTGCATTCGTGTTTGGTATGTGTGGTTGTAGTGTGGGATAGAAAAAAGAGGAAGAAAGTTGAGAGAGAAAGAGAAAGAGAAAAAGAGACAGAGAGAGACAGAGAGAGAGAGATCAAGCTCTTTAAATATAGCTGCCTAAAACTGAACAAGGTAAAATAGCAGTTCTTTGTGAAAGATCATATGAATTTGTTTTTACATACATTTTTATCTCCCCTACTATTTCGATTTGCTTATACTCATCTAAATTTGTAAAATAACCATTTCCACAATGACACTTATATGTACACCAAGTCAGTTAAAATTGTGTATCTCTATAAATTGTATCATGTGCAACATCATTTGTAAGACTGCATCAGATTGATCTCTGCCTCTTGTTTCTATTTAAAATGATTTCTGCCTAAAGGGTGACTATTGAAGTTATCATAGTGAAAATGGTTGTACAAGTAAGGACATTCTGCCAAAATAGCTCTAAGCAGCAATCTCAATATCTATTATAACTGTTTTGAAAAATTTACATGTATTATATACATATAACAAAAATAACTTTTCATGAAGTCAGGATGTATTTGATCAGTAACAAACTAGAATGGATTTTTTTTATTATTTAAAAACCTGTTCTTCATCAACTTTATATTGTCAGGAATTCTAATTATCCCCATATTAAAATTGTTCCTACCCTTAAAGAAATTAGGTTTCATTTGGGAAACAAACATCTAACATCAAATACAATGATAAACTGGTGGAAAAAATAAATATTAGGTGGCCCAAGACTTTGAAGATGGAGAATTTTGAAAAAGTCCATTCCACTGTACTTGAAGCTAGAAGATGAGGATCAGTCTATGAGGAGAACTTAATGATCCAAATTTTGATGGCTACTTTCTTCGTGGGTTATAAATCAGTTAGAGATCAAAGAAAACAAAATTCTGGGATAGCTATGTAGTTCAGTGGCACAAGTACGTACCTGTGGCAAGTATGAGGTCATGAGTTTGATCTCTGGTCCCCCCCCCAAAAAAAAGAAAGCACAGCCCTGTAAAAATGTACTATTAAAGTATAAAGCAAGGGTTCTCTTTGAAATACTTTACAGCTTCTGAAGTTACACAGATCTGTTGACTAAGAGAACCACCAGATTATTTGAAAATTACAAATTCTGTCAATGTAAAAATGGTGAGAAAATAAGCACTAGTGTTATGAATTTGTTAAGACTCCTTAACTAAAAAGATTACATGCTATTTTGTGGGCCCAAACAAAGGAAGATAGACCCTGGTACATAACTGTATTTTATGTTAATTTTTTCTTGAATTAGAGCAAACAGATGTTTTCTTTTTCCTTGCTTTTCTTTTTCTTTTTTGACAAAACCTATTTTATCTAAGATGATGAATAAGTTCTGAGCTCCAGGGATCCTGCTATCTCAATTTGCAAAGTAAATGAACTAACCACAAGCAAGTGTCTCCACTTTCAGATCCATATGAAAATCTAACATATTCTATGAATCAAGGAGCAAATATAAAAATATTTATGGTGAAATTCAATACTACAGATTTTCTATGATTTCAGTAAATAAGCTGTTTATGAAACCCTATATAAAAGAGGTAACATCATGGAAACTAAAAGATGAACAACATTTTGCAGCTTGCAGACAAGAAATACTAGAATAGTCATAACTGATAAATACATTTAAAGAAAAAATGCTCAATGTATATTAAATCTGCAGAACTTCAACCCAGAAACAAATTTAAATTCTACTTAAGGAAGTGAGAAATATGGTTACGAACTCAATAGACATAGAAGAAATATTAAACTGAAACATACAGTGATAAAACACAGTCAACTGAAACAAAAATATAAGATTAAAATGTAGAATTCCAGGGTATTAAACATGTGGTGAATCTAATAAGATAAAACTACATGTAAAGTAAATACAATAGAGGAAGAAAAGTAAACCAAAATCTGTTTTTAATAGAAATTTTTGCATATTTTTCAAAACTGTTGAAAAATATCATTGCATAAATTTTAAAAGCTCTTAACTGCCAAGAGAAAAAATACCAGTTAAAGCACCTAACTTACTAGCTGAAAATAACATGCAAAGCCAAAATTTTAATTTAGGTCAATAAAACAAATATGCTACCTATAAGGACAAAGAGTAAGTCTGACTATAGGCCACTTCAACTGACAAGAATGGAACTGGAAGAAAATGTAATGATATATTTAATGAATAATCATCAGAATATGAATAATCATCAGTTTAAAATTTCACACAATCAAACTTTCCAATTTAACAAATTTAAATGAACAATTCTATTAATAAAATATAAAATACTTATCTTCAATAAAATAAAAGTAAAACTTCGTAGACAGTGACAAAATATACCTTTTCAAATTTGTATAATATTAAGAAATGATAGATTTATTGAGAAAAAGTGATTGAATTGATAAAACACGAATGTTCATAAAATAATATTAACCAGACATACAACAGAATATTGATTTTGTGTATATATATATATATATATAATGTTTAATGTTTTAGTATACAGAAAATGAGTTACAAGAATTATCATAAAAGGCTAATAGTCTCTTCCATAACTAGCAATACTGGTTCTAGGCATATGACCAACTAATGTGTTTGTAGTTTTGGTAGATCATTCAGGGGAAGGCAAACTTTCTGTCTAGGGGTAGTCAGTATTTGAGGTTTTGCATGCCTACGATCTGTCTCAGTATTGAGTTCTGCCACTGTAATGTCAAAGCAGTTTAATGTGTATATATAAATGGATGAGATTTTTTCCAGTAAAACATTATTTAACATAAATACTGGGCAAGACTTTGCTTACCCCTAGGTGAAATTAATATTTAGTAGAAATTGTTCATTCTTTTCTCCCACTAGGGCAGGATTCTACATTGTGCCCTCTTCGAGTGTGGTTACCGATGACATGTTTCAGCTTCCTGCGGACAGCGTGTATTTTTGTGACCCATGTCTTTGTGGTTAGCCGTATTTTCTGCATGATCAGGTTTGCAATTAGCTAACATTACCATTGCTTAACAAAACACCTTACATTTGAAACTTAAAAGAGGGGAGGGTTAGTTTTGCTCACAAGTTGGGGGATCCAGTACTTTCACAGCTACCTCCAAGTCAGAAACATCATTGTCAAGTGTTTGGCAGTGGAAAGCGGTGAAGCTGCTCACCTAATAGCAGCCAGGAAGCAGAGAGAGGCAGGAAGCAAGGAAGGGGAGATAGGCCCTAAAAAGACATGCTGAGTGACACAGATCTTCCAGTGAAATCCCACATCCTGACAACCCACTCACCCCTGAGCACATCTACCCCTGGGCACATACACCATGGGAACACCCACTCATGAGCACATCAATGGATTAATCCATAGATAATTAGATTCCCAAAGTCCCACATTTGGATGAATACCTGTGCAATGTTCTGGAGTCATACCTAAATAGAAGTTTTGACATACAGTTCTTGGGTGGAGGTTTTTTGCATTCATATTTAGGATTTATCTTTTATGATTTATTACTGTTTTTAATTTTTACTTAAAGAAGCTGCCTTGTCTATTTGAGGAAGATTAGAGTCAATTTAAGGAAGATCCGAGTCATTTGTACAAGGCTTGAAACAAATCCAGAGTATTTAACAACTTTAACAAACTTTAACAAAATCCAGATTATGTTGGCCACCTCACTGCCTAACTGTATTATTGCGGTACCTTTTTTACAATTTATGAGTCAGTAATGATATATTAGGATTAATGACAGTCTGCTGAGTCCAGCATAGCTCTTGAAATTCCCAGGGTGAAGGCTGGCAGAGGGAAGAATTGGAAACAACAGTCAGAATGTAGGAAGCCGAGGTCAGTTGGAGCCCTCTCTCCAGAGAAGGGAGGGAAGGAAATGCTTTATGTGTACTACCTGTTTATTTATACACTCAGGAGGCTGTGCTAGCTGAAACCCCTCTGCCTAGAAATTTGATTGCTTGCCTGGACCAGGGGTGCCTGGCATTCTCATTTGGAACAGCTTGGTTAGGTGGCTCACCTGGGGCACTCCCACATTAGTGTTGAGTTTACATTGTTGCATTACACTGTGAGACTGACACTGTATGGTAACATATCCACAGAATCGCAGCACAATATCATACAGAACATTTTCTGTAGCTTGAACACATCATTTGCTTTAGCTAATTACCCTTCCCTACTTCACCAAAATGCTTGGTTAACCTTCAACAATATTTATCAGTTAAATAGTTTATTTTTCAGATGTTACATAATTAGCATCACATGGTAAGTAGTGTTTTCAGATTGTTTTCTTTAACATAGCAGCATGCATTTAGGTACCCACTGTATCTTTTCATGCTTTGATAGCTAATTTCTTTTCAGTACTGAGCAATGTCAATTTCCTAAATGTACTACAATTTATTTTAATGCAGAATATTATGATCGGCTCTAAGTGTTGGCAATTACAAATAGCTTCTATATACATTTCTGTACAGGTTTTGATATGGATGTACATTTTCAACTCCTTCGCGTAAATATGCTGCAGTGCATTTGCCTGCAAAATGAAAGTATGTTTAGTTTTTCATGAAACTATGCAATTATCTTCCAAAGTAGTTGTATTATTTTACAGTCCTGTAGAGTTCCTTGCAACACTTAATGAGTTGATGTCTTCTCGGATTGACTAGGGAAGCAGAAGACTACTAACTCTGAGTTGGAACGTCATAACAACAGGATGCTTTGAAAACTTGAGCAGACATGGGCCTCATGGATAAAACAAGGAAATTCCCTAAAGGGACAAGCAGATAAAAGTAATTCAGCCAAATTATCACCAAGCCTTGCTGACATGAAACAACCCTCTGGGCTCAGCAGAACACTATGACTTGGTAATTCCTCAACAAATCTGGAAGTTTGGTCAGGTTATGTGAAGCTCCTTGAACCTCCCAAACATATTTTCTGTCACTTCTATCAGGGTTTGCTAGCCAATCCCTGTATGGTCCCACCAGGAAAAATGAAGATTTCCACTGCCCCACATATTCATCAAGATTTCTAATTCTGGTTTATTCACTTCAAAATAGACTACATAAGTCTTACCATTTTAACCATGCTAGCACATGTCCCCACATTACAGTGATTTTATTGGTTTCCTTATTGATATGGAATCTTTACATTTTATTTTTGGATATAAAACAATTTGAAATTTTTATCATAAAACATGAAATACTAGTCAAATATTTATAGTAATATTTTTAACATCACTTATTAAAAAGTCAATTTCTTCCTCACTGCTCTGAAGCATATGGTTGGCTCAAATTTAGCAGTGCTTACTGCTGATATTTCTGGATTGCTAGATTCTGGATTGCTACATCAGTTTTAATCTTTATTTTTCAGTTTTTATTTTTGATTACTATATTTTCTCAGTACATAATGACTACATTCTTTGTGAGGAGGAAGCTGATATATGTCGGATTTTAAGAAATAATCTCGATATCACAAAACAAAAATATCAATTTGTGTATATTTTTACCAAAATATTAAAAAACCTAAAGATGTCTCTGATATTTTATTGATATTCACACACTTCATTAGAAAAAACATTAGATGTATGCCGTTTGTAAGAGATGTTATTTTAAATTGGTCTCCAATTTGAAATAAGAACACATAAAAACAATTCAAAAACAAGCAATGAAATTGAGACCCTAATAAAAAGCTACCAACTAAGAAAATCCTGGGCCTGGTGGATTCAATGCTGGATTCTAAAAGTCTTCAGTGGGGTGTGATACCAATATCCATGAAATCTAATGAAACTGATAGAGAAGGAATGCTCCAAACTCATTGCTGGAAGTCATTTCACTCTGATCTCAAAATTAGATAAAGATTCAAGTGAAAAGGAAAACTATAAAATGGTCTCATGAATGCACATATTTGCAAAAATCCTCATTGTTATTGGAAATTCATCTTCAAAGGATTATATATCATGACCACGTAGGTTTCATACCAGGGTACAAAGATGCTTCAACATATGAAAATCAATAATATAATACACTGTGTAAATGGAAGCAAAATCAAAATCCATATGATCATATCCATAAATGCAAAACAAAATTTTAATAAAATCCAGTACCCATGCAAGATAAATATTCTGAAAAAAAATAAGTACATGACTGTATCACAATCAGATAAAACCCATGCATGATAAATCAATAGCCAAGATCATATTAAAAGTTTTTCCTCTAAAATCAAGGCCCAGTAAAATGTGCAAGGTAGGGGGCCAGAAATATGAACAACTGAAGAATTTTAAGTAAGAAGGCATAGAAGTTTTAATTTTGGCTTTTGTTTATAATATTCTTACACTTGTTGCAATACAAAAAATTATTCAAACATTTTTTAAAAAAAGACAAAAGCTAAAATGCATTCAGCAGTGTCTTTAAACTGTTCATATAAAATTTCCCAATTTGCCCCTGCATTTCCCCTGCTATCTCCATCTAAGAACAATCTCATGCCTTAATGTTTAATGATGTGATGCCTACAACACCACAATTCCCCTATACTTTCTAAGCAACTTCCATGTGACACTTCATTTCCATGTGAATGCATTTCACTCTTTCCACCTCACATTCTTGTCATGGCTTATTTACAGTACCAAAAATTAAGAGAGGAAATCGCACCCTACTTCCTGGTTGTTGGTACTGTGGCTCAGTGCTGAGGTATGTGCTCTATGAAAGAGACCTTGCAACCATCTTTGCACATCAGTTCATATTTGAAGCCTGAGCATTTCTATAGGCCATTACAAAAGAACGACACACATGGCCAAAGTGAAAAAAAAAAAATCAGGTAAAACTTTGTATGAGGTGCAATTAAAAATACAATGTGTTTGCTTATCTAAAATAATTAGGATAGCAAAAGGCACATTGTGCTTACTCCTGTTTGTTTTAGGCACACTGAATCCACTATTCTTGCCACTTTCTGAAGCAGTTCTAGAGTCCTCTCTCATGAGTGTCTTTAGTTATGCTGTCATGGCTGCCTTGATGTCCTGAACCCAATGACTGATTTTTGTTTTTGGTAGTCATTGTAACTTTCAGGAAGACTCAGAAGTTGCATGCTGCCAGATCTAGCGAATAAGGTGACTAGTGACATACCACAGGATTTTTGCAAGCCTGTTTTCTGTAAAATGGTTCAGTAGCAATATTCACTGCACATTTTTGTTATTACAAATAGACACTCATGCAAAGCGACCTCTAGAACTGCTACAGAAAGTGGCAAAAACAACAGAACAAGGGTGAGAGAGAGGGCTCAGAGGGGAAATAATGGCATTGTATGTGGGTTTTTCCTGTAATAATATTTTGCTTAAATATTCATGTTGATCATCTTTTGTACAATGCAGGATAATACAGTAAATTATTTTAACTCCAGGTAGATTACATTAGAATATTTACATTGTCTTGCACTGTAAGAGTCCCTCAAAAGTATCTTTCTGAAAAATACCCCTTCTACAATGAAGCTATGTCATTCTCTCATAAAAATATAAACAGAAGATAATCCATAACCCTGAAATATCACAAATATGTAGTAAGAATTACATATTATTGGATGAATTAAATTCCTACTTACTGAGAGCTATTTTGATTTGTGATGAGAGACTCAGACCCAACTGGCATAAACCATGTTTTTAAAATTTAAGTTAAATAGAATCAAATTACACTTCAGCCCAAGGCTCCATTCTTGCAGACTGCTTTAATGACGGTCCCCACTACTCATCTGATGCCATTTTTTGAGTCAATTAAACATTTTGCTGTGCTCTTTTTGTTAATGAAATGTTTCTCCTTTGTTACATAAATCTATAAGGGACAAGAAAATAATTACTTCCATCACATTTAAATATTCATATTAAGGAAATCCCTGTAGCAATATTTTCATCTTGAGGAAGATCTGCCTTCACAAAGCACCAATCTCAAACAAGAGTCAAGAAAGATAAAAACACATCCAAGAATTTCGCGAGCTTTCTGACTCACTGCACACTTTGAACAGATGTGTTGCTGCAGAAACAACAAAGTATTGGTAAAGTGAAAGACAAGGCTTGCAAGCCAGCGTGTAGCACATAATGCTATAAAGAGGAAAGAAAGCATTCCTACTGGAAAGTATCATCTCACTTATGATATTAATACAATACATGGTATCAGAAATGTCTGGCACATGGCAAGTCCCCATCAGCATCACGTGGATTCTCACTTGCTTGAATGGTGTATTAGTGTAAATCATGTAATTTAAATGAATTCCATAATTCTACTACAATTATGAGAGACACTGAAGTGATGGGCACCTACACACAGAGTCTCACTGTCGAAGGATTGCATTGGGTATAATAACACTGCTTAGTGAAGGTAAGCAGTGTTAGGGAATACTACTAAGGGAATATTGCTAAGGGAAAAGTTAGCTTTAGGTGCAATTTCTTTTTTCCAAATTTCCTTAATCATGGTAAAAATGATGTAAATAATGGTGACTTTGCTTTGCCAATACAATAACTGAAAGAAATTAGGGCAAGCTAAAGTATCTTTAATTAGGGAAATCTTAAATACTAAAGAACACAAGCATACTGATATTAACACATTACATGTAATAACACAGTCGTTCACCTGTCTCTTGACTGATGGTGCTTTATTTGAATGACAGCATGAATTGTAAGGACAGAACTTTTCATGTCTTTTGCCACCAACACTAAAGCATTTTTGGAAGATCCTGTACTCTGCAGCTGTCAGCACTCACTCTGAGGAAGTCGTCTCTGTTGCTTGACAAACTTCAGCTTCTGTCTCTAGACACCATAATAGAAACCTCTGTGGTGCCTGTTCATTGATTATGGCTGCTCATTTTGTTACCGTATTCAAGTTCTATGGTTTCTATCAAGTTTCTTCCTAACAGCACAACCTGCAAGGCTCATCCCTCTGCTTTTCCACACTACCTCCACAGTCACAGTTTTTATGCCTAAATTTTATAATCTGAACATTACTTTTAACTTAACAATATGCAATATATTAACCAGTGTTGATTTCCTATTATTTTGTTTTGAAATTCTGTATCTTTTTACATCCTTTTTTGTTTTTAAAATAAACAAAAGAACTTTATCCCCAGTTATTAAGAAAAAGGTATTCAGCTTCACCATTTTCCATTTTGAATAACTGAATCCAGTGAGATACATTTTAATACTGTATTTACAAATCCTTTATACTTTTGCTGTTAATCTTATTCTTCCTTTTAACCATCACCCCTGGTTTCTGCAGCATGGTGATCTCACAAACCTTGAAGATACAAAATATATAGCTGCTGTGTCTCAGGCAGGAGATGATTTGCTGCCTGATCTTCACATGAAGCTATCTACATGCCCATGTCATGGGGATGCAGGCCCTGTAAAGATTAAATATTCCGTGTGATAGCTGCCGGGAACCCACGGTTAGATATAAAATCTTCTAGACAAGATCTGTTGTTCACCACTTCAGCACAGCAGTCATTACAGTGCTGAGTCCTGGCTCCATCTTACACCCACCATTGATCGTATACCTTCAACTTTTCTCTTTGAAATCCAGCAAAACTTTTCTCATACATTCCAATTATTCTGAAGGTGCTCCATGATACTAGAAAATGACAACCAGACAACACAATTGTGTGTTATATTAATTAGAGGATTTTCTAGCGTATTACTAATAACAAACTTTTCTGAACATTATTCAGGCATAATATTTAAAAAATCAATGGTATTGACTAAATTCTAATTGACCATTAGAGACATCAAGCATTATTTGCACACTTGAAAAATCTATTTTATTTGCAGAAATATAGAAAATGTATAGCATTAGATATATATTTTACCTACTGGATCTTTTTTTTTAATTCGAAAGACAAAAAATACATTTTTTTAACAATGCTGAAAATTTCCCCATTTTTATTTGGTCACAGATAAAGTTTCAGCTATGGACAACAAACTAGAAGTAAGAGAAAGGAAAATAATAATAAACTTCACATGACTAAATGTTAAAAATGATTAACAAACAGTTAGTGGCAAATACTTTTCTACTTAGTGGCTGAGAGAGGCCAACAGTACATAACAATTTCTCTCAAACATCTGAACTTTACCTAAAACAGACTGTTTGTGGTAAAAGAATTTTCATCATATTTAACATTTTTGCGTATTTTCAGAATTCAGTAATAATAAATGTAGTGGGATTTCTGAAGTCAGATGAAATTTGGTTCAGCAGCTATAAAATCAGAGGGAAATCTTCTTCTATCTTTGTTAAAATCCTCCAATACCCATATTTGAATAATGACATACTATAAATTGATTTGTTTGACTATGAATCTCAGGTCCGTTGTATAACTATAATAAGCTCATGTGTTGTAAGAAAATTTATATTTAATGAATTTAAGTAAACATTTAGATAAAACAAAAGATGTAAATCCGTGAATGACTATCCCTATTTTTAGTAATACTTCATCTAGCACCTTAAATCTGTGGGAACAAGAAAGAGAACAGTACTTACTTGGTCCTTTTCTTACGGTTACACATTTTAGGAGAAATGTCACATCTGAACCAGTGATCCACCCATTTATGAGGTAAAAGGTAAAACTACATTAGAACAAACAAACGAAATCAAGAATTGAGGACGTAATCTTGTATGTATCACTGTTACATTTACAAAACTTTTATATGAGGAGACATAGAGAAGTATAGTACATATAAAGTTTCTACCAATGAACTATTTTATTCTGTCAATAAGTTTTATTTTCTAGGAAGTTAGAACATACTTAATCAAGTAATAAAATTAAATATCCACAATGTTTCTTACAACAGAGTTTCTAACACACCACGTTAGTAAATGAGCAAGATGCAGGAAACAAGTTGTTTCAGGGCAGACTTTTCAAGGAAGGAAAGGACAAAGGAAGACAGGGAGGAGAGATACACACAAAAAAGAAAAGGATCAAAAGAAGAAAAGAAGGAAGGGAGGATTGCAATAAGAAAGAGAAGAAATGAAAAGTGAAGAGAAAAAAGAAAGCGTGATTCACAAGAATTGAAACAAAACAAAATGAAAATAAAAATGGAATTGGTATTTCCATGGTTGCATCAGATCACATGATCAGGTCATAAGTACAGATTTAATTATATGTAGAATGGCCTAGAGCTTTGGAAATATAACAAATTTCAATTTAAAGGCCTATAATTTCACCATGGAATTCAAACTTAGGAACAAAATTATCTCAGCATTGAGGGCCTTGTTTTCCCAATAAACAAAGTCTTTCATGACATTGTGTGAAGCCCGTTGGTCAGATGGTATGATGCTGCCCTGCTTGTGGTTTTCCCTGCCCACCACCAGGAGGTATAAAAGGAGCTAGGCAGACAGAGACACCAAGACACAAGGCAACCACTTCCAGATCCTCAGCAGAGCGGTACACTCCTGACACCATGTGCTACTATGGCGGCTACTATGGTGGCCTGGGCTATGGCTATGGTGGCCTAGGCTGTGGCTGTGGCTATGGTGGCTGCGGTGGCTATGGTGGCTATGGTTATGGCTGTTGCCGCCCTCTGTGCTGTAGAAGATACTGGTCCTATGGCTTCTACTGAGGAATTTCCACTGCTGCTAACCTATTGGCTACATCTTCCTGTTTTCTTGCAACTGTCCCCAATTTCTTTCAAGTGAGAAATGTTTAAGATCTTCAAAACAAAAATAATACACCAAACCATTAAAAAAAAAGCAAATCTAATGTAGCATACAATTTTAATTTATATGTATCTGTAGTCTTGAGCAATTATATGGACAAAAGTTTCTGTATTACCATTACAAGAGAGCATAAAATGTGATCAAATTTGACACTCAATTGTGGTATACAAAAATGAATTACTAAATAAACTATATTTCAACCAAAGTATTGTCTTGCTACTATGTTCTTGCATTATGAGTTTTGCTTCTATGCTTGTGTATAATTAGTCACAACGTGCTGTTTTGGCATTGTGGGAGAGAAATAGAAAGCAAACAGGAAGAGAGGAGAGGGAAAGTGAGGGTGTGGAAGCTCTTGAAATAATTGGGTGTCTAACTTCAATGGAGAAAAATATCAGGTGTTTCTCAATGATTATACAAATTTTATATGTATCTTTTAATCTCACACACCATTTGTTTTTGCTTATGCTCATCTAAGTTTTTGAAATGGCGACCTCTACAATAATAGCTGTGTTTGCATCTGATCATTTAAAATTGTGTCTATGTTCTGTGACATTTTTATCACCTGTGGTTTGAATGAATCAGCTAGAGGTGTACCCTGATGAATGTTTCTCATTTTAAAAACATACTCTGCCTAAAGAATGAATGTGTCATTTCAAACAATTTTCTCATCACTTGGACCAAATATCTGACATTCCAATATACACAAGGAGAGGTTTACGTTAGGTGAGGCTTAGCTAGCACCAAGACGGACATGGCATGATGACAGCCCGGTAGACCATATGCTGTTCATCTCATGGCAGCCAAGAAGCAGAAACAGAAACAACCAGCACAAGAGAAAGATAAACCCTCCCAGATCATATGCTCAGTGACCAGCCTCTAACTATTAGGGCACCAATACCCTGAATCTCGCACCCCAGTGATCCATTACCTTTCCAAAGCTCTGCCTCTGAGAGTGATAATTTAGGGGAATTCAAGATCTAAAGAATAATAAGTGTCATCATATTGAAAATGTCAGCAATAATGTTAACATTCCATCTCACCAATATCATACCAAATAGCATCTCAAAGCATGCTACTTTAGTCTAACATTTTAAAATATTATATGTATTATACATAGCAATGGGGGAAGGAACTTTAATTGGGCAGAGTTTGATTAGGTAAAAGATGTAAGAGAGATAAAACAAATTTAAATTAAATAAATTTAATTAAACAGATTTAAGATAAATAAATTAAATCATAATTGATCAGTAACAAATTAAAACTAGATTTTTTTAAACCTAGAAACCTGGTCTTTATCAAACATATGTGTTCATGCATGCTGATTTTCTCCAAAATAAAATTGCTTCCATTCTAAGAGATTGGGTTCCACTTAGGGAAATTTGATACCATTAAGGGCAATGAAATGCTAATGTAAAAAGGAATGATTAAAGGATAAATATGCTCACGATCAAAACATTTTTTGTAAAAGCAGTGTAAAATTTCGATGTTTTTGATTCTAGAACACATGTGTAAGACTGCTAGGAGAAATATAATCAGCAGAATTTTGGTTGGGACAGAAACAAAAGGAGCGGAAAAAAACATAATGTGCTAAGGTTCAAGCATGTGCAATCATAAATTTATAATCTCAGTCACTCAAAATCGCCAATATGATGAACTAAAGTGGATAACATATTAATAAAGCATAAAATATTATCTTAAATGTAAAGAAAATTAACATTAAACTTGAAGGAAAAGTAGAGAATTTTTTTCAATTTTTAACAATAAAAGTGATAGAATTATTTAGAAAGTGATTGAAATGAAAATATGGACATTCAAAAAATTTTAAAACAATATAAATAAAAATAAATATTACTATGTACATAGAATAGTGACTATTTGATGTTTTAATGCACAAATTAAGTACCTGACAAGAATGTGTACAAAAGTATGTAGCTCTAGGTAACAGCTTACTACAAAAGAAGAAAGATGAACATATAATGCAATACACTGTCCTAAACAAATGAAACTGACAAATTCATAAAGTAAAACATTTAGGGGTTAGTGGAATAACAGGAGATAAAAGGTCGAAATTTGAAATGGTGATGTCTCTTCTTTGATTTGGCACTACTGGATCTAGTTTTATACCCAGCAAATGTGATGGTCCTTATACAACAGTTAGGGAAGGCAAACATCCTCTGTGCAAAATAGTCATGGGTTGGGTCTGCACATCTTCTGGTCAGTGTTTCAACACTCAGTTCTGCCACTGTTTTGTCAAAGCAGCTCTAGATCAAGAGTAAGTAATTGCATGTGAATTTTTTCTTGAAAATAATATTTCCCAAACAGATGATAGAAAAGTTTACAGAACTGTAAATTAGGACATTACACAGCAGAAATTATTCCACACCATTAAGGCTGACCTGAGGATGGATCATCCAGTTTAACTGCAGTGTATTTCACAATTACATCTACCATATGTTTACACAGATCTACCAATGGCTGCATAGAAATTATGCAGTCTTTGTTCACAAAATGGAGATTTGTTTTCTGGAAACAAATACAGTTTACTCAAACAATAAATTGTCCACTGTGTAGACATAGGATGATAACTTGCTACAATTTTACCAAAATTAGACAGTTATTAATTCATTTTTTATGTATGAGGCTGAAGATAAAAGTTACTACTGATAAGAATTTTTTGATGGCAGAAAAAAAGAGAAAAGAAACAAAACAGAAGGAGGAAAGGAAGACAGAGGTAGACAAATCCTTCACAGGAACCCTATTTTATATCAGTCTTCAATTAAATCGCTAGATTAAGCTTTCTTTTCCTCTGTCAGTCCCTCTTTCTCTCCTGCGGGTATGCTTACTTAGTTTTCTAACCTCTTGCTTGCTTTTTACATGGATCTTGGTGATGTCCACAATTACCTCAAATGTCTCAGCTAAAGTTATTTTTCTACTTCAGCCTCGAGAGCAACTGAAACCTCAGGCAAGAGCCACCACCCGGTGCTGAGAGAGGTAATTGGACATTTTATAACCGCACATGCATGCCATGGTGAAATGCAATTATATTGGATTTTCTGCAAATATACTAAAACATTTTGGAACTATGAAACTCATGGCAGCATCTAAAGAAACTAACAGACACAAAAACTAAATAAAAAAAGAAAAACGTTGATGACTAAAGCGATGTATACAGCTTTAGGAGTGCTATGATAAATTAATAGAAGAAAATTCTAGGAAATTTACAATATGTGAATTTTAAAAATTTTATTTATAGAGTAAAAAGCAAAACAGAAAAAAAGGATAGTCATAATACAGAATTTCAAAAAAATAAACACCAAAAAATCACTAGTTGATAAATTACATACTGTCATCTTAGAAATAGTCGTTCAAGTTACAAATAAAATTAAAGCATACAAAGTGGACATTCAAACAGTGAGAGTGCAAACAGTTCTGTCCAATGATCCAACAAAATATTAGTAATATGGTTATCAATCTTACACACTTAAACATACATGCAGTTATATCCTTTAGAGCACTTTCCTTCCCTCTCTTTTTTACAATACCAATTACACATTGTGGGTTTCATTACTCCTAAAATACTTATTACTCTTTACACTAGGGACACAATGTGATATTTATAAATATGATTCTTATTTATTTCACTTCTGAGGATAGTCTCCAGCTGCCTCCATTACCTATGAAGGCCTCAAGATCATCCTTGCAAAATGTACATTTAAAAATGAAAAACAAAATCACCAAAAGAACAAATGTAAATTCTAGTTCTCAAAAAAGTAATATATCTAAGGATCAATAAATGGAGGTGAATTATTGAATTGAAGCACACATCAATAAAATATAGTCAACTGGAGCAAAAGTAAGACAGGCCAGAATGCAGAGTACAAAGGCTCTATGAGAGCTTGTGAAAGGACAAAAGATACGTATATATGGAATTTGTAAGAGAAAGGAAACCTGTTCCTGAATGTGACAATATGGTACATTCTTTCAAAATTCTTGAAAGACCTTAATCCATTATACTAACAGATATTCACAAGCATAGTTGAGTAATTGAAGATAAAGTGCAGAACCAAAATCTTAACTTAGGTGCTTAAAAACTGTATTAGTTACAAAGAAAATCAATGACATACTGGGGAGTTCAGCCAGCAGCACAGGTGCCTGCCTGGCAAGTGTGAGGTTGTGATTTTAATCCTGGTACCAAAAAGAAAAAAGGAAGGAAGGGAGGAAGGGGGAGAGAGAGAGAGAGAGAGAGAGAGGAAAGAAAGAAAGAAAGAAAGAAAGAAAGAAAGAAAGAAAGAAAGAAAGAAAGAACAAGGAAAAAGAAGCTCAGTGAGGCTGAGCATAAATCTCCTTAATAGAAACAACTGAAGCTGGGCTTGGTGGCACAGGCCTGTATCCCAGCAATCAGGGGGCTGAGGCAAGAGGATCGGGGATCACTGTCAGTTGGGGGCCAGCCAAGATACAGGAAGGATTTAAGGCCAATTTGAACTGCACAGTGAATTCCTGTCTTAAAAAAAAAAAAGAGAGAGAGAGATAGAAAAGAAACAAAGACAGCTAGAGAAAAAGTTGAAAAATAGCTTAAGAATGGATTATGGAAAAAACAGAATGGATTATGGATAATCACCTATCTTCAACTTCACACAATACTGCTCTCATAATAAAATAAAAACTATATTAATAAACACTACCAGATGATCCTACAATAAGGAAATAAACATAAATCTATAAGCTAAAGAGAAATTTTTTTTCTATTTTTCATAATAAAAAAGGACTTATTTAGGAAGAACATAAGTGATAAAGCCCGGACATTCAAAATATGATGAAATTATTTTTAAAATGAATGTTATCTTCTACATATAACGATGACAATGTTTTGACATTTCAATGTCATAAAAATTACAGACATGACAAGAGTATCATTATAGAATTTGGTCTTGTTCTCTACTGTTTTGTTCAACTTTATAATACCTAATGAGATACACAATTCTTTTTAAGGAAGCAAGAGGCATTATGGTAACCATTGTTGATAACCTTGTACTTTTACATCATGTGCTATGTCTATCCTTGGTTTTGACTGACAGCTTTGTTTTGCCATATTTGACTTTATTCTCTTCCAAAAAAAAGTAATAAGAACTAAGGAGTAATAAAACCCAAAATGTGTAAATTTTGTTGTAAAAAAGAGAGGAAAAAAAATGCTCTAAAGTATACAACTGCAAGTGTTTAGGGGTGTTAAATAGATGCCCATATTAATGTTTTTGGTTGGATCATTGAACACAACTGTTTGCAGTCTCTCTGTTTGAATGTCTACTTTGTATGCTTGGATACTGTGACTTGAGCAACTGTCTCTAGGATGATAATTATAATCTATTAACTGGTGATTTCTTACTTTTTTTTTGTAGTTCTGTATTAATTGTACCCTTACACTGCTTTGTTTTGTTTTGTTTTTTCTCTTTTTCCTTTTAGATAAAATTAAAAAATAAAAAGAATTTGCACAAGTATACATAGGTCTATAGAACAAAGCTCACCAGAACAGAAGAGGGGTCAACTTATCATATAGCATACTGTCACAGATCAGTGCAACAGAAAAATCAAAAAATACAAATTTATGAGGCTAAAAAAAGAATTCTGGAATAGCTGTAAATCTCTTCTATGAACTAGAAATATTGGTTGTAGGTATATACCCGACCAATAGGTAGAGATCTGTCAGGGAAAGGCAAACACTTTCTGTGCAGGAATAGTTAAGTCAATATTTTGGATTTTTGTGAACCTTCTGGTCACTGTCTCAATACTCAGTTCTACCATGGAGGTGTCATAGCACTCCCTAAGCCAAGTGTAAACAAATGATTGTAAATGTTTTCTTAAAAATATTATAACTCAAAACAAATCATGAGCAGGAATTTATGCATGCTTAAGTTACAGTATTCTACTACAGATAATAGAAATTCTCTCATGGTTAGGATGAGATTATACACTCCTTCTCTTTGGACATGTTCACCCATGTCACCTGTTCACAGCTCACTGTGGAGACTTCTGTGTCCCCTGCCTTTGGACTTGGTCATGCCCAAAGGTGAGTCCTAATTAAAAACAATGAGAAAGGCAGGAGGACAGATCATCCAACTTAAACATGATATATCACACAATTACTTCTGGAGTATTTTACACGGGGTATCAAAGAGAAGCAAATAACATAGTTTCTCTTATTTTATGGAATAAATGAAGTAAGTTTTCAAAATGAAATAGGAGAATAACAATAGTTAAAGCATTGTGTAACTTAATCTTCAAAGTAGTTACTCAGAGTGCAAGATATGTTCTTGTTCATAAAATGGATACTTATTTTCTGGAAATTTGAAATGATTTACTAAAGGGATAACTTCAAATTATGCATCCACTACATATTCATATGATAGTCACTAGCTGCAAACTTACCAGTGGTAACCAATAAATAGCCCAGGAGCAAATGTGAAGACATAAGTTGCCAGTGATAAAATTTTCAAGAAAGTATAAGAGGAAGGAGGACTGGGGGAGGAAGAGTGGGAGGGGGAGAGAGAGACAGAGAGAGAGAGAAAGAGAGAGACAGAGAGAGGAAGAAAAGAAAAAACATATCCCTGAAGAGTAATGGGAAAAAATGTGATATCTATTTTTGTTAGTTGTACCGTAATTAGAATGTAGTCCCAAAATTAAATACATAATGAAGCACAGTCCTGAAAACAGAAACAGAGTATCATTTTATTCATAGATTCCAGATATATAAGCAAAATTATCTCAATCCTGAGAGCCTTGTTTTCTCACATACCATATTTCCTGAAGCTCATTAGTGAGGTAACGTGCTGCCTCACTGCCTGTGACTTTCCCCACCCACCACCATGGAAGTATAAAAGGCCAGTGGAATCCAGAAAAAACACACCTACTTCCTAGTTCTCAACAGAACAGTCCACTAGAGACGCCATGTACAACTACAGCAACTACTGCGGTGGCCTGCGCTGTGGCTATGGCTGTGGCTGTGGCTCTGGTGGCTATGGTTATGGCTGCTGCCGCCCCCTGTGCTGTAGAAGATACTGGTCCTATGGCTTCTACTGAGGAGTTTCCACAGCTTCTTAACCTATTGGCTACCAGCTTCTGTTGTCCTGGGATTATCTCCAATGTTCTGCAGATGGAGAATTTTTAAATAGCTTCAATCTCCTACTACATACTACACTAGTTTAAAAAAATGAAATTTTAAAAACCAGTATCAGTTAGATTATGTGGCAGATTGCAGAAAAGTTTCTGTACTATGTTTATAATGCTGGGTAGAATGCAATCAAATTTAACTGTCAATTTTTGCATACAGATATGTATTATTGAATAAACTTTCTTTCACCATAGACATTGACTTGTTACTCTTTCTACCTTAGCAATTTTCCTTGTATTTGTATTTTGTGTCTTTTGTATTTTGTGATCACGTGTATATGTGTGTGGAGTTGTAGCAGAAAAGTGAGAGACAGACAGACAGAGGGAAGGTGTAATAGATTCCCATGGGATCTGGGAAGGCGAGGGAGAGCCCTGCTCCCACAATTGTTGGTCTAACTTGAAAGCAAAAATAACATTTTTTTTTTATAACAAATGTTACACGTTTGCTTTTATGTATGCTTTTTATTCTCCCAGATCATTTTACTTTGTTTCTGCTAGCTATCCAGGTTTAAAAATAGTTATTGCTACAATAATAATGTTATTCCCATCTGATGATTTCCAAAAGTCTGTGTCTGTACTTTTGGTCACGTGCAGCACCAGTGATTGACTTATTTCAGATAGAGTTCAGCCTTTGTTAAAGATTTCTCCATATTTAAAAAGCATTCTGCCCGGAGAGTAATTACAGATGCTTTGTTAGTCACTTTAGAATTGTTTGAACAAAATACCTATCACCCACAACTGACAAGAGGAGAGGTTTGCATCAAGTCCCTGTTGGTTGGCACTAAAGTAGAAACGGCGAGGAGAAGGGGCTGTGTAAGAGCACAGGCTCTTCATCTCATGGCATTAGGAAGCAAAGGGAGACAGGACGAGCTGCGGGAGGAGATACAGCTGTCCAGAGACACCCGAGTGACCAGTCTCTGGCCTATCTTCCAAGTGCAACCTCAGCTCCTGAGACGTTAATGGATGACTCTCCTGATGAGAAGAGGATCCCACCGTCTACTGACCACCCAAGGGCTGTGAATCTGAGTGTGTCAGTATTTGGGGGTCATTGAAGATCTATATCACAATGAGTGCAACCATTCCGAGAACATATAAATTCCTCGGTCCATGAACACTTCTGTCCGTGGACAATTGTTTTCATGAACCAGTGTTGGGCAAAATTTGGCTTCCCTTTTTGAACTCCACGGGGTGATAAAGGGGAACATGATCATCTTCTCAATGATCATGGAATGAATTAAGTTCTTCAACTGAGATACAAGTGCTTTATAGTAACACCATTCTCTAAAAATATGATTTCTACAACTTTCCAAAATACAACACTTCATTTTAAATATTTAGACAAGACAAGACGGATGTGGATGCATATGCCTGTAATTCCAGTACTTGGGAGGCTGAGGCAGGAGGATTGTTGCAAGTTCAAGGCCACCCTGGGCTACAAAGTGAGCTCAAGCCCTACTTGAACTGCACAGAGACCCGCTATCTCAAAAAGACCCCCAAAAAATTGAAGTATAAATTAATTTCCCTGTTTTTTAGCAAAATCTGTGCTTATGCTTGTTGATTTGCTCGATGGTACAATTATTTCATTGCTAAAGGACATTAGGTTTCACTTGGGAAGTGCAAACTGACACTGTCAACATGCAACAAAAGATGGTAGAAAAAGAAAGGACTGAAGGAACCTACATTTGGAAGATGGAGATATTTTGGAGACGGGTTGAAATTCCACTCTTCTTGATTCTGAGAGTCAAGCAAGAAACCTCTGGGAGAAAAAAAGTCAGCAGCATTTTGAATGCTACCCCAGTTAAGGACTTCAAGAGAAAAGAAAACACAATCCTGAAAAAATATTCTCTACTAAAACACTAAATTTTGCACTAAGTAAGGTTTCTCCTTGAGATAATTTAGAAATTCTGAAGGTGCAAGAAGCTTGTTTCCTAAGACAACAAGCAAGTATCATTTGAAATTTGTTCCTGTCAAGGTCTTGAGAAAATTATCAGAAGCATTCAGATTTCCTTAAAGAGGAACAAGGAGCATCTCCTACACTGGGCTCAAATAGAGGCAGAGAAACCCTTCAGGGGAGGCTTACGTGAGTCTTGTTTTGAAGTCAGTCCTATTTTGCTTCCATTGTTTTGTTGGGTTGAGCTTTATTCTCTTTTTGTTGTTGTTGTTTGATTATGACAAATCTTTCAAAGATCACAAGATTTTTTATGGTAGCAATTCTGGATTTACTACGGGCTTGTTTTTAAGTTCTTTATTGCATTCATTGTTTTGTTTCTAGTGTTTGTATTCTATTCTGTTGTGTTTTGTTTGATTTTTACTATGTACAAAGTTATCTGCAGCTATTTTGAAGACATCAAACAGTATAATGACAGATAGCTATTACTGTTTTCATAACATTTTTGAAGTCCTGTATCTTTTACACTGGTTTGTTTTGATTGGTTTTATTCTGTTTTATCCTCTTTAAAATAAAAATAAAAAATAAATTACATAAAGAAAAATATATATTAATAAAACAAAGTATAATCTTAAACTAAGCAAAATAAAATGATTAAAAGAAGAATAGAGAAAAGATTGTTTTCAATTTTTCACAACAAACGATAAATTAACTTAGGGAAAAGGTAAGTCAATCTGCCCTAGATATTCAAAAACAATGGAATTAATTAAAATTAAAATGAATGTTAATGTGCAGACGGAACAAAGATAATTCATTTTCAGTTGTAATGCACGGAAAATAAAATATGTGAAAAGAGAACTATAAAAGACTGTGCACAAAAATATATAGTATAAAAACACTAAAATTACAAAGACAAAAAATATTAACATATTGAAACAGATGGCATAGGACAATGCAGCTGGAAAAGTCAGAAAATCCAAAAGCTTACTGGGTTGTGGAGCACGTGGAGGTACAAAGCTATGTTGTGGAACAGGGATGCCTTCCCCGTGAACCAGCATTGCTGCTCCTCGGGACCACGCGACCAGTGTGACTGTGGTCATAGATCAGTCAGGGGAAAGCACAGGGTTCTGGGCAGAGGAAACAGTGGGACTGTGGGCTATGCAGGTCTTCTGCTCAGCCTCAGGCTCGATTCCACAAGTACTGTGTAAAAGCAACACCAGATAGCAGGAGTGAATGTTTACTATAAAACATTAATTACCCAAAAACCTGGAAAACGGTCTTGTATCAACCTGTGAAGATGTTATACTGCAGAAATTATTGTGTGTTTTCTCACCTTTAGAACAGGATTGTAAGATGCTTCCTCTTTATGTCTGCTGAGGTCACTTGTTCTGGGCTCACTGTGGACAGAGTTCACATCTGTGCCCTTTGTCTTTGACTTGGGCCATGCTTAAAGTAAGCTTGATATGAAACAAAAACCAAAGTTGAGCATGTAACATCCCATGTAGCCAGAGTATGTTTCATCTATGTACATATGTTTATGTGGAGGGCAAGGTAACAGAGAACACAGGGAGTTTTTGCCCATAAAATGTACATTTTCTGAAAAGCTTGAAATTAATTGTTCAAAGAATAAGTTTAGATTAAACGTCCATTGTGTGCACATATAATAGTGCCTACCATAAATTCACTGGTAACTGCCAGTAACTAGCTCATAATAAAAATAAGCAAGTATAAAGACATAAATTGTTTCTGATATGATTTTCAGGACAGCACAGGGCAAGAAGGTAGTGATACGAAGAGGAAAAAAGAGAGACAAGAAATAGAAAGTGAGAAAGAAAGGAAGAATGGGATGGATGGAAGGTGGGAAAGAGGGTAGGTGGGAGGAAACAATGAGGGGAAATGTATATCTGAGGAGTGATGAAAACAAAGCAAACATAAAACAAAACACCTACTTCTATGGTTTGCACTAGAGCATGTAAGAAGGTCACATGTCTACTATTACCTAAAATTAGAATGAACCAGACGCTTGACAATAGAACAACAGTTTCATAATAAAGGCCTATTATTGGACAATGGATTCCTGACACAATAGCGAAATTATCTCAGTTGCCAGCACTTGTTTTTCTAATAAATATTACTGACGTGCTCTGAATCACATTAGTGTGATAATGTGACCCCGATGATGATAATGCTGCTGTGGTTTCCCCACCCAGCATCATGGAGGTATAAAAGGCCCTGCAGATGATGACAATCAGTCGCACACACCTGCTTCCTGTTCCTCAATAAACAGCCCACTCCTGACACCATGTGCTACTATGGCAGTTTCTATGGCGGCCTAGGCTGTGGCTCTGGCTATGGTGGCTATGGCTATGGCTATGGTGGCTATGGTTATGGCTGTTGCCGCCCCCTCTGCTGTAGAAGATACTGGTCCTATGGCCTCTACTGAGGAATTTCCACAGCTTCACAGCCTGTAGATTAGAGCCTGATGGTTTATGGGATTTATCTCCAATGCTCCTCACAGGGCAAAGTTTTCAATGCCTTTCAATGCCAAATACACATCAAAATATCTGAAAAACAAATAAACTACAACATTCCATTTTGATTCATCAGTATCAATCTTTTCTTCTAGATTGTAGAAAAGTTCCTGTATTCTCCATATTAGTCTTTATAAAATATGATCAATGTAGATGCCCAATTTTTGTATACAGATTTATATTTAACTAAACTATATTTAATTATAAATATTGCTTTGTTTTTGTTCAACTGCTTTAGCAATTTTGCTTGAAGATTTGTGTGTTTCTGTGTGATCAATCTCATGTGTGGTTGTGGTATCACGGGAGAGAAGGTGAGAAAGACAGAGGGGTAGGTAGCACAGAGAGAGCACAGCGACCTAGAGAGGCAGAGAGGTGCTTGTTTTTCCAATGAGTTGGCATCTAAATTGAAGGGGTAGAAATGTTACCGTTTATTAAACAGATGATAGAAATTTGGCTTTATGGAGGGTTTCTTTGATTCGCACTTCATATAAGTTTTAAAAATGGTTTATTTCTGTGTTAATTGCATTGACATTTGATTATCTAAAAAAGTGTGTGTCTGTGTGCTTTGTTATTTCCAATAACAATGTGTTGATTACATCAATTAGAGCTCTGATTTGGGGAAATTTTTCTCAAGTTTTAAAAAATATTCTGCCTCAAGATTGACGTAGGTGTTTTCTTAGCTGCTTTTCAAGCCTGTGGGACACACATCTGACCCCTATCACTCGAAGAAGAGAGTTTTCTCTTGCTGTGGTGGACTGGCTTTAAATGTCATGTGAAGGGTGTGGGTAGCACCTGCGCTGTTCACCTCCGGACATCTGGGAAGCAGAGAAAGGAATCAGGGAAAGGGAGATCCCTCCCTTACACAACCCCAGGGAGCAGCTGATGAAGATGTCCCTTCTCCTAACTCCACACTCAGACACTTAAAAAAGAGCAGATGAGCACGCTGGTAGGCAGAAGAAGATCCCATAATCAGTACACTGCCAAAGACTCCACGTTCTGAGTAACTGGGAATTTGGGGGAGTATTCTAGGTGGTATCTTAAAAAGTGACATCTTAATGGTGTTTTCATATAGGAAATAACATAATAATGACATTCTAGCCTAAAATGCATAAGTTTAAGTGCATCCTAAAATAGTTTTTGTTTTAACGTGAAGAAAATATATGCACTATACATACATACCAAGAAAAATGTTTTTCAAAATCATAAGATATTTGATCAGTGACAAATAAACCTGAGAATACCACTTTTATTAAATAAAATCCTGGTGTTCCACAAATGTATGTGCTTATGCATGCTGATTTCACCAGTACTGAAAATACATAAATGATGTTAAATTTCACTTGGGAAATTCAAACCCTTAGTATCAAATGCAGTAAAACAGGTTTAAAGGGATTCATATTTGCAAGGTAGAGAAATTTTGAATCATGGGTGGAAATTGCATTCTGCTTGAATCTAGAAGGAAAGAGGCCACTAGGAGAAATATAATTAATAATAAACATGAATGGTAATCCAACCCATGGAGAGCAAATCACAGATGGAGAGAAAGTAAAACACCACCGAAAACATTATGTGAACGAAATTCTGAGCTTCACAATAAGCCTGCTCTCTCCTTGAGATAATGAACATGTCTTGGATTGAAGGAGTCTGGTTTATTAGCTAATTGGCCATATCAAGGGCTTACAAACTAATCATGAGCATTCTGGTTTTGTTTAAAAAAAAAAAAAAACACATTGAAAGAAAGTGTCCCCTGTAGGGTGAGACCAAAGAGACATAGACAGGTCCTTCATGAAAAACTTATTTTTACATTAGAGATTGTGATAATCAGATCAATAAGAAATTTTGTTTCTTAGTTTTTCTTTTCTTCCTCTTTCTCTCTCCCTCCCAGCCTCCATCCTATCACTTGCTCTTCTTTCTTTTTCCAGTGATCCTCATTTCCTACCCATAATGACCTGAACTACTGAGCTGAGGTGACTGTACTGCCTGAACTTCTGGAGCAACTGGAGGTACAGGCAAGTGTCACCACACGCAGCTCAGTCAATCTGACATTTAATAGCCTAGGAGAAAACATAAAATCGCAATGGTAAAATATAATAATATTCTGGGTCGTCTATAATTGTAAATAAATATCCTGGGCTTACGAACACCATGGAAGCATTTAAAGGAAGCCAGACAATAAATGATAATTAAAACATGAAAAACATATTGGAGCTTGCTAAAATGGATTTTTAGAACTGATAAATAATAAATAGAGGGAAATTAAAGGAAATTTTCCAAGTGTGTAGTGAAAAATTCACCAGAGATTCAGAGTAAATTATAGTTCTGAAAAATATATGCTGTTTATGAATCAATAAATTTAAATGAACCATTCATACTGAAAACTATGTTGAAATTGTCCATTAAGCAAACATAAGAAACATCTGAGTGTAAAATATTGAAAAGTGTTTTAAAAATGTTATACAACTCATTAAATTACACATTATAAATAAAATATAATCAAGAAGATAAAGTAGAAATCATCGTTAAACAGGAAAACATTGAAAATTTTTCAAAAATTGTTGAAAGACATCAGTCCACAAGTCCTGTAATATATTCAATGACAAAAGAAATTCAATTCAAAGTACACACAGAAACCTCAATATGTGAAAATTACACTCAAAATCAAAATCTTACTTGAGTTAGGTAAAAAAGTATGTTACCTATAAAAGGAAATATTAAGGTTGGAAAAAAGATAGAAGAAACAAATAAGAAAGAAAGAAAAGAGAAAGAGAAAGAATAAAAAGAAAGATGAGAAAGAAAAAAAAAAGAACAAAAAAATGGAAAGGGAGAGAGAAGAGAGGTGGATGAATGGAGGGAAAATGTGTACTGCAAAAAAATAGAAATGAAGCAAAAGTAAAACCTAGATACCTCATTTTTATGATTTGCACCATAACATGTAATCAGGTCATATGTCTACAATTAAATGTAGAATGAAGACAATCTTAAAAACACAACAAAGGTTTTATTTGAAGGGCCTTAATTGGGAGATGAATTCCTGATGCAAGAGCAAAATTATGTCCATCACAAGGGCCTTGTTTTCTCAACAAGTATAGACAATGATGACCACGCCTGAAGCTCATTGGTGAGTTAACAGGAAACTGTGCTGCCTGTGGTTTCCTGCCCACCTCCAAGGAGGTATAAAAGACCCTCACAGACAGGGACATCCAGACAGAAGACACCTGCTTCAGATCCTCAACAGAAGAATCCACTCCTGACACCATGTGCTACTACGGCAACTACTATGGTGGCCTGGGCTGTGGCTATGGCTGTGGCTGTGGCTATGGTGGCCTGGGCTGTGGCTATGGCTGTGGCTGTGGCTATGGTGGCCTGGGCTGTGGCTATGGCTGTGGCTGTGGCTATGGTGGCCTGGGCTGTGGCTATGGCTATGGCTGCTATGGTTACGGCTGTTGCCGCCCCCTGTGCTGTAGAAGATACTGGTCCTATGGCTTCTACTGAGGAGTTTCCACAGCTTCTTAGCCTATTGGCTACCATCTTCTGTTGTCCTGGGATTATCTCCAATGTTCTGCAGATGCAGCATTTTTAAATAGCTTCAGTCTCCGTCTACATATTACACTAGTTTTAAAAAATGAACTTTTAAAAACCAGTTTCAGTTAGATTATGTGGCAGATTGTAGAAAAGTTTCTGTACTATGTTTATAATGCTGAGTAAAATACAATCAAAATAACTGTCAATTTTTGCATACAGATATGTATTATTGAATAAACTTTCTTTCGTCATAAACATTGACTTGTTACTCTTTCTACATTAGCAATTTTCCTTTTGATTGTATGTGTGTCTTGTATTTTTGTGATCATATTTGTACAGGTGTGGTGCTGTAGCAGGGAATGTGAGAAGGACAGACAGAGCGAAGGTATGATAGATTCCCATGGGATCTGGGCATCCCTGCTGCCACAATTATTGGTCTCATTTCATTGGTAAAAATACCAGTGTTTGATAACAAATGTTACAAATTTGCTTTTACGTATACTTTTTAATCCCATAGGCCATTTTTATCTGCTTGTGCTATCCATGTAGGTTTTTAAAAATGGCTGTTGCTATAATAATAATGGTATTTCCATCTGATCATTTCCAAAAGTCTGTGTCTATATGTTTTGTGACATGCAACACCAGTGATAGACTTATATCAGATAGAGTTAAGCCTCTGTTAATGATTTCTCCATATCTAAAAAGTAATCTGCCTGGAGAGTAATTATAGGTGTTTTGTTAGTCACTTTACACTTGCTTTGCTAAAATACCTATCAGCCACAACTGCATAGAGAAGAGGTTTGTTTCAACTCACTATTGACTGGCACTGAGGTAGAAATGGTGAGGAGAATGGGACTGGGTAGAGCATAGGCTCTTCATCTCATGAAAGCAGGAAGCAGAGGAAATCAGGAGGAGCCACAGAAGGAGAAATAGTTATTCAGCACCAGCCTTAGGACCAGTCTTTGACCCTCCTTCAAGAGCACCTTCAGCTGCTAAGACATTAATGGGTCACTACCTGATGACAAGAGGACCCCAAAGGCTACCAACCACCCAAGTGCTGTGTGTCTGAGTGTCTGAGTGTTTGGGGCTCATTCTATCTGTATCACAATGGGTGCAGTCACGCTGAGAATGCAGAAATAAATGCCTCGGTTCGTGAAGACTTCTGTGTGTGAACAACTACTTTCATGAACCTGTGTTTGCCAAATTGGGGGGTGATAAACAGGAGCATGACCATCTCCTCAAAGACTGTGTAAGGAGTTATTTTCTTGAACTGAGATACCACTGCATTATAATAACAGCATTTTAACTAAAAATGTGGATTCTATAACTTTCCAAAACACAGCATTTCACTTTAAATATGTAGAAGAAAGGAAGGACGTGGATGCTTATGCCTGTAATCCCAGCACTTGGGAGGCTGAGCAGGGAGGGTCACTGTAAACTCAAGGTCAGCTGGGGGACAAACTGACTTAGGCATAGAGAGTCCCTGTCTCAAAAAGACAAAAAAGTTATTAAAAAGATGAAAAGAAGAAAGAAGAAGAGAACAGAAGAACAGGGGATAAGACCGAATATACAGCCAAGAACAATTTTTGAAACCATGAAATGCTTGCTCTGGAACAAATTAAGAGAGAATAATAAATTAATTCCCTTAGTTGTAAAAAAATATGTTCTTATGCTTGTTCATTTGCTCAATGGTACAACTATTGCATTGCTAAAGGACATTAGGTTTCACTTGGGAAGTGCAAACTGACACTGTCAACATGCAACAAAAGATGGTAGAAAAAGAAAGGACTGAAGGAACCTACATTTGGAAGATGGAGATATTTGGAGACAGGGGTTGAAACTAAACTCCTCTTGATTCTGAGAGTCAAGCAAGAAACCTCTGGGAGAAGAACATTCAACAGCATTTTGAATGCTATCCCTACTTAAGGACAGCTAGACAAAGAAAACACAACCTGAGAACAGTTCACTACTAAAATATTAAACTTCACACTAAGCAAGGTTTCTCCTGGAGATAATTAAAAACTGAAGTTGCAAGATTGTTGTTTCCTAAGATAACAAGCAAATTCCATTTGAAATTTGTTCATATCAAGGTCTTGAGAAAATTGTCACAAGCATTCAGATTTCCCTAAAAGGAAACAGGCCTAGCTGAACTAGGAGGATCCCTGACAGGTTGGGGCCAAAATGGGGCAGAGACACCCTTCAGGGCGGCTTATGTGAGTCTTTGCGTGAATCACGTCAGTTACATCTTTCCTTCCCTCCCTCTTTCACCTTGTATCTATGCTTCTATTCTCTTCTTCTCTTTCTCTGTCTCTGTCTCTGTCTCTCTCTCTCTGTCTCTTTCAACTCACTTGTTCCCTTCCTTCTGCCTTTCTTCCTTCTTTTCCCTCTTCCTGTGTTGTTTCATTTTTCTTTCTTAATTTCTTTTTCTCCTGGTTGTTTGTTTACCTCTTCTTTGTTTGTAGCTCTCCCTTGCTTTGCAGTCTAGGACGGGCTAAACCATCTGAGCTGAAGGGTCTGTCCCACCCTGGCTCCAGAAAACCAGAATTGCAGACAAAGGTTACCATCTTCAGCTCCACTGGACAATCAGGCATTTTTAATAGCCAGTCAGCAACTACAAAAGTCTCTATGGAAAAATCCAATGATATTCTGAAACCTCTATATTTTAATAAGGAAATATTGGGTTTATTATAACCTATGGAAGTATGTGCACAAAGTACAAATTAACTAAAATGTGTTAAATCTATAGAAACACACTCAACCACCTTATCTTTGATAAAGGGACCAAACATGTTCACTGGAAGAACAATAGTCTCGTTAATAAATGGAAAAACTGGCTCTCCGTATGCCGAAAACTGAAACTTGATCCATGCTTGCAATCATGTGATAAACTAAAATCTTAATGGATCAAAGATCTGAAAAGAGAAACACTAAATCTGATGGAAGACAAATTAGGTAAGAAGTTTGGATATATAAGAGTAGATAGAGAATTCATGAACAGGAATCAAAATGCACGGGAAATACTTCCAGAATCAATAACTGGGATCACATCTTATTTAAAAGTTTCTTCATGTCAAAAGAAATCCCCAGCATAGTGAAAAGAAAACTCACAAACTGGGAAAAAATCTTAGTGAACTATTCCTCAGATAAAGAACTTCTGTCTAAAACATATAAAGAATTTAAAAAGATCAGACCCCAAAATTCAAAGACCCAATTCAAAAATGGGCATCTGAGATAAATACACAGTTCTCAGATGAAGACATACAATGGTAAATAAATATATGAACAAAGTTCATCATTATTAGTAATTAAGGAAATGAAAATTAAAACCACACTGAGATTTCACTTCACAGGATGGACAAATCAAGAAATTCCCAACAACAAATGCTGGAGAGGCTGTGGGGGGAAAGAACGTCTTGTGCACTGTTGATGGAAGTGTAGATTGGTGCAACCACTGTGGAGGTCAGTCTGAAGATTTCTCAAAAAGCTGGGCTTGGACGTCCCATTTGACCTATCTATTACACTTGTAGGCCTATTCCCAGAAGAACTGAAAATATCATACCACAGTGATATATGTGCACCCATGTTTATAGCAGCACAATTTGTAATAGAGAGATCTTGGAAACAACCTAAGTGTCCATCAATTGAGGGATGGATAAGAAAGTTGTGGTATTTTTATACAATGGAGTATTGCTCAGCTATAAAGAAAGATCACATTGAGATATTTATAAATAAATGGATGCAACTTCCTACCATACTTATAAGCAAAATAAATCAAACTTTCATGTATAAATACCATATTGTGTCTCCCATATAAGAGTATATAAGATGTTATGGTAAGATTGCACAAGACTTTAGGTAATCATGGTAATCTCTGTCTCTGTCTCTGTCTCTCTTAGGTAATCATGGTTCCCCATTATATTGTTTTGAAGACTTATAATGTTTTCATTCATCACTTGGAATGTTTTTATTCTGGTTTGTTTGATTTTATTATTTGTGATGATATGAACAGCTATTTTGAAGAAAACAAGACATTATGGAAGCCATTGCTGATTTAATATCATCTTGCTTTGAAGTCCTACCATGCTTTTGTTCTTCTCTTCCCATTGGTTCTATCGTATTGTACCTTATTGGATTTTATTATGTGTGATAGTATAAACAAATTTTTTATGGAAAATGAGATTGAAAAAACACCAAGAATGAGCATGTAAGATTTCACTTAACCATGGTATCTCTCACTTTATCTACATATGTGTATGTAAAGGGCAAGCAGCATACAGCACATGGAGTTTTTGCTCACAAATTGTACATTTTCTGGAAAGCTAGAAATTAATTGTTCTAATAATAAGTTCAGATTAAATATCCACTGTGTTCCTATATAAAACTATCTAACCATATATACACTAGAAATTGCCAGTAACTTGCTCATTAAAAAAATAAGCAAGTATGAAGATGTAAGTTGGTTCTGATACAATTTTCAGGAAATCACAAAGCAAGAATGTAATGATAGGAAGAGAGGACAAATGCAAGAAAATAAAAGGAGAAAGGAAGGAAGGAAGCGATGGATGGAAGGAGGTAGAGTGGGGAAAGTGAGGGAAGATGGGAGGAAACAACGAGGGAGAACGTATATCAGAGGAGTAATTAAAAGAAAGCAAATAAAGGTGGAACACCTGTTTTGTAGTTTGCACTATAATGTGTAAGAAGGTCACATATCTACAGTTAACTAAATACAGAATGAGCCAGATTCTTGAAAATACAACAGTTTCATATTAAAGGCCCGTTACTGGGGCCTTTAATTACTGGACAATGGATTCCTGACATAGTATCAAAATTATCTCTGTTAGGAGGCCCTTGTTTTCCTAATAAATATTACTGACTTGGTCAGAGTCACACTGGTGAGATAACGGGACCCTGCACTGCCTGTGGTCGCTCTACCCAGCACCAAGGAGGTAGAAAAGGCCCTGGCAGATGATGACAACCAGACTCACATACCTGCTTCCAGATCCTCAACAGAACAACCCACTCCTGACACCATGTGCTACTATGGCAGCTACTATTGTGGCCTGGGCTATGGCTATGGTGGCCTAGGCTGTGGCTATGGCTGTGACTATGGCTATGACAGCTCCGGGGGCTATGGCTATGGTGGCTATGGTTATGGCTGTTGCCACCCCCTCTGCTGTAGAAGATACTGGTGCTATGGCTTCTACTGAGGAGTTTCCACAGCTTCACAGCCTGTAGATTAGAACCTGATGTTTTATGGGATTTATTTCCAGTGCTACTCACAGGACAAAGTTTTAAATGCCTTTTAATGCCAACTAGATATCAAAATATCTAAAAAAACACATAAACTGCAACATTCTATTTTGACTCATCAGTGACAAGATTTTTTTCTAGTTTGTAGAAAAGTTTCTGTATTCTTCCTATGGATCTATATAAAATATGATCAACTTGAACTCCCAAGTTTTCTATACAGATTTATTTTGAGTAAACTATATTAATCACAAATACTGCTTTGTTAATACTATCGTTCTTTGTTCAGAACGATTTTAACCTGCTTTAGTTTGTTTACTCTAAACATAGATGAATATATGGATAACTGCATGTATGTTTAAGTGTATAGGACTGACAACCACGTTACTAAGTTTTTGTTGGACGGTTGAACAGAACTATTTGCAGTCTCGCTGTTTGAATTCCTAGTTTACATGTTCCACTTTACAACTATTTGTAAAACGACAATATGTAAACATCAACTAGCAATTTCTTACTGTTTACTTTTTTCTCTGAACGTATGTATTATTTCCACCTATTTTGTTTTGTTTAGTCTTTCTTTAAATAAAATAAAATAAAGATTAAAAAAACAAATAGTGCTTTGTTATTGTTCAAGTACTTTAGCCATTTTGCTTAAAGGTTTGTGTGTTTGTGTGTGATTAATCACATGTGTGGTGACAGTGTCAAAGACAGGGGTAGGCAGCACAGAGAGAGCATAGGGACCTAGAGAGGCAGAGAGGTGCTTGTTTTTCCCATAAACTGGCATCTAAACTCAATGGGTAGAAATGTTAGCATTTTTGAAACAGATGATAGACATTTGGATTTTTAAATTTCACCTAAATTTTCTTTGAATTGCTGTTCTTGTAATTTTTAAAAGTGGTTTATTTCTGCATAAATTGCTTTCATATTCGAATATTTCAAAAGGTTCGTGTCCACGTGCTTTGTTTCCAATATCAGTGTGTTGATTATGTCAACTGAAGCTCTGACTTTGTGAAATATTTCTCAGGCTTTAAAAAATATTCGGTCTGGAGAATGATGTAGGTGTTTTCTTAGTTCATTTTCAAGCCTATGGGACACACATCTGACAACTACCATTCAACAGAGCAGAGGTTCTCTTGGCTTGTGGTTGACTGGTGTTAAATGTAATGTGAAAGGTTTGGGTAAATTGTGAACTTCTCGCGTCCTGACATCTGGGAAACAGAGAAAGCAGGGGTCAGGGAAAGAGGGATCATTCAGTTACACATCCCTAGGGAGAGGCTCTGAACAGGTTGCTTCTTCTGAATCCATTTAAGCTGCTTAAAAGAGTAGATGAGCACACTGGGAGGCAGAAGGTTCCATAATCAGTACACTGCCAAAGACACCATATTCTGAGCAACTGAGAATTTGAGGGGCACTCTAGGTGATATCTTAACAGGTAACACCTTAATGGTGTTTTCATATAGGAAATAACAACACAATAATGACATTCTGGGCTAAAAAGCACGAGTGCAAGAAGCATATTAAAATACTGTTTTCTGTTTTAACTTACAGGAAATAATATACAAACTGTACATACATACCAAGGAAAATATTTTTCAAAATCATAAGATAATTGCTCAGAGACAAACTGACATGAGAATACCACCTTTACTAGATGGAATCCTGGAGTTTCACAGTTGTATGTGCTTATGGATGCTGATTTGACCAGTACTGAAAATAAATTTCTCCTAAAATGTGTTGTTTCACTTGCAAAATTCAAACCCTCAATATCAAATGCAGTAAAGGGATCCATATTTTGAAGGTGGAAAATTTTTGAACCATGGGTTGAAATTTCACTCTGCTTGATTCTAGAAGGTAAGAGGCTACAGGGAGAAGTGTAATCAGCAGAAATTCCAGTGGTAACCCCACCATCAATAACAAATCAGATATGGAGACAAAGGAAAACACAACGTGAAAACAGTGTGCCAGCGAAATACTGATTTTCACAATAAGCAAGGTTTCTCATTGATATAATGAGCATGTCTTGGGTTGAAGGAGTCTGCTTTCTAAGCTAATTGGCCTTATCAAGGTCTTACAAAATAATCATGAGCATTGGGGTTTCGCTCATAAAAACCACATTGAGAAAAACTGTCTCTTGTATAGTGGGCCTAAAGAGACCCAGACAGGGCCTGCATAACAACAGCCTTATTTTATGTCAGAGTTTGGGATAATGAGATCAAGAAGAAATTTTGTTTCTTAATTCTTTCCCTTTCTTCCTCTCTTTTTGCCTCTCTCCTCTTTTCTCTTCTCCTGTCCTCTCCTTTTATTTCCTTTCTTTTTGCCTCCCCACAATTTCACTCCCTTTTCCTTTCTCTCTCCCTCTTATTTACCACTTGATTTTCTTTGTTTTTAGACTGATCTTTATTTTTTACCAAGAATGACCTGAACTACTGAGCTGAGGTAACTGTACTGCCTAAATCTCTGGAGAAACTGGAGGTACAGGCAAGTGTCACCACATGCAGCTAAATCAATCTGACATTTTAATAACCTAGGAGAAAACATAAAATATCAGGCATTCAGGGATGGTTCAAGATACATAAATCAATAAATGTAATCCATCATATCAACAAAGCCAAAAGAATCACATGACCATTTCTATAGATGCAGAAAAATATTTTGATGAGGTCCAACACTCATTTATGATAAGAATCTTACAGAAAATTGGAATAGATGGTCTTTACCTCAATATAACAAAGGCTATCTATGACAAACCAATAGCCAGTTTCATACTAAATGGGCAAAAATTGAAGGCCTTTACCTAAAAATCAGGCACAAGACAAGGATGTCCTTTATCATCACTCCTATTTAATGTAGTACTGGAAATACTATCCAGAGCAATTAGACAAGAGAGAGAAATAAAAGGGGTAAAGATAGGAGGAGAAGAAGTTAAATTATCATTGTTTGCAGATGACATGATACTTTACATAGAAGACCCCCCAAATCTCCATTGAAAGACTCTTAGATATAATAAATAAATTCAGCAATGTAGCTGGATACAAAATCAGTACTCCAAAATCAATGGCATTTCTATATACTGACAACAAAATCACAGAGAGAGAAATAAGTGAAGCCACAACCTTCATACTAGCAAGCAAAAAAATGAAATATTTAGGAATTACTCTCATGAAAGAAGTGAAAGACCTATACAAGGAAAATTATAATACACTGAAAAAAGAAATTGAAGAGGATCTCAGAAAGTGGAAAGACATCCCTTGCTCATGGATAAGAAGAATAAATATTGTGACAATGGCCGTTCTCCCAAAACTGCTATACAGATTCAATGCAATCCCAATAAAAATACCACCAACATACCTTATGGATCCAGCGAAATCACTCCTCAAATTCATCTGGAACCAGAGGAGACCTAGAATATCAAACACTGTTCTAAGCAGCAAAGGCAAGTCAGGAGGCATCACAGTCTCTGACTTGAAGTTATACTACAAAGCACTTGTAGTAAAATCAACATGGTACTGGAATCACAACAGAGCTAAAGATCAATGGAATACATTAGAAGATACAACCACAACTACAAACACACTCAATCACCTTATTTTTGATAAAGGGGACAAACATGTTCACTGGAAGAATGACAGCATCTTTAATAAATGGTGTTGGAAAACATGGCTATCAACATGCCAAAAACCAAAACTAGACCCATGCCTATCACGATATACTAAATTAAAATTAAATGGACTAAAGATCTGAATATTAAAACAGAAACACTAAATCTATTGGAAGACAAATTGGGTAAAACCCTTGAAGACATAGGGGTAGGTAGAGAATTCATGAACAGGAATCACACCATACGGAAAAAACTTCCCAGAATCAATAACTGGGATCACCTCTTATTAAAAGGTTTCTGCACGTCAAAAGAAATCTCCAGCATAGTGAAAAGAAAACCCACAAACTGGGAAAAAAATCTTAGTGAACTGTCCCTCAGACAAAGGATTTCTGTCTAAAACATATAAAGAATTAAAATCAGACCCCCCAAATTCAAAGATCCAATCCAAAAATGGGCATCTAAGATGAATACACACTTCTCAGATGAAGAAATACAAATGGCAAATCAATACATGAAAAAATGTTCATCATCATTAGTCATTAGAGAAATGCAAATTAAAACCACACTGAGATTTCATCTCACACCTGAAAGAATGGCCAGGATCAAGAAAACCACCAACAACAAATGCTGTTGAGGCTATGAGGATAAAGGAACTCTCCTGCACTGTTGATGGGAGTGTAGACTGGTGCAACCATTGTGGAGGTCAGTCTGGAGATTTCTCAAAAAGCTGGGATTGGAAGTCCCATTTGTTCTAGCTATTCCACTTCTAGGCATATTCCCAGAAAAACTGAAAACATCATTCCACAGTGATATATGTGCACCCATGTTTATAGCAGCACAATTTTTAATAGCCAGAACTTGGAAACAACCTAAGTGTCCATCAACTGAGGAATGGATTAAAAAGTTATGTTACTTTTATACAATGGAGTACTACTCTATTATAAAGAATGATCACATTGAGATATTTATAAATAAATGGGCACAGCTTGAGACCATACTCATAAGCGAAATAAATCAAACTCACAAATATAAATACCAAATATTCTCCCTAGTGTAAGAAATGGTAAGAATACATAAAAGTATGTGGTAATCATGATTTCCCATTATATTGCTTGAAACCTTATAATGTTTTCATTAATTGGAATGGTTCTGTTCTGGGTTGTTTGATTTTATAGTCTTTGATGGAATGAACAGTTATTTTGAAGAAAACGACAATATAATAGTTAATGATGATAAAATATCGTCTTATTTTGAAGTCCCATGAAGCTCAAAAGCTTCTTCTGTGTCCATCGGTTTTTCATGTTGTATCTTATTGGATCTTATATTGATAGTATAGACAAAATGTTTTATAGACAAGGAGTTAATATAGAAACCATTGTTCATTTTCTGTTAATTGGTTCTAAATACCCTGGAACACTTTCATTCTCTTGAATGGTTTTACAGTCATGTTGTGTTTGATGCTATAATACACGAAGCCATACTCTTATATTGCAAGGAAAGAGACACCATGGTAGCTAGTGTTATGTCGGGTTGTCTTGTGGTGAAAAACTACATTGCTTAAATTGTTCTGTTCTAACCTGTGTTATTATGTTGTTATGTCCTCTTTTGTCTTAATCTCATTCTTTCTTTTAATTTTTAAATAAAAATAATCTGCACAAAAATACATAGTATAAAGACACTAAAATTACAAAGATCAGAAACACAAACTCACTGAAACACATAACATGAGTCAATGAAGCTGCAGTGTCAGAGATTCCAAAAGCTCACTGGGTCGTGGAGTACGTGGAGGTAGAAAGCTAAGTTTTGAAACAGGGGTGTCTTCGCCATGAACCAGGAACGCTGCCCCTGGGGACCACCAACCAGTGTGACTGTGCTCATAGATCAGTCAGGGCAATGCACAGGCTTTTGGGTAAGAGGAAAGAGTTGGGATTGTTGACTATGAAGGTCTTCTGCTCAGTGCCTCAGCATTCCATTGCACAAGTATGGTGTGAAAGCAAAACCAGATAGCAGTAGTGAATGTTTACTATAAAATATTAATTACCCAAAAACCTGGGAAAGAGTTTTGTGTAAACCTGTGAAGATGTAATACCATAGAAATTATTGCCTAATTTCTCACCTTTAAAACAGGACTGTATGATGTTTCCTTTTTGATTCTGTTTACTGATATCACTTCTTGTGCACTCACTGTGGGCAGAGTTTATTTCTGTATTGTGTTTGACTTGGCTATGCTTAAAGGTAGCTTGATGTTTAAAAAATACCAAGATGAGCACGTAAGATCCCACTTAGCCAGGGTATTTTTCACTCTATCTACATATGTGTGTGTGGAGGGCAAGCAACACACCAAGGGAGGTTTTACCCATAAAATAAACATTTTGTGGAAAGCTTGAAAGTAAATGTCCAAAGATTAAGTTTACATTAAATGTCCATTTGTACATATGTAGTGGTAACCATAGATACACTAGTGTTTGCTGGTAACTAGCTCATAAAAAAATAAGCACCTTTGAAGATATAAGTCGCTACTGATAGGGTATGTGGGAAATCACAAGACAAGAAGGTAGTGATCGGAAGAGAGGAAAAGAGAAAGAAAGTGAAAAAGGAAGGGAGGAAGGGATTGATGAAAGGAGGTGGAGTGGGGAAAGGAAGGGAAGATGAGAGGAAACAAAGACGGAAAATGTAAACCTGAGGAGTAATGAAAACAAAGCAAACCTAAAGTACAACACCTATTTTTATGGTTTGGACTATAACATGTCTTAAGATCACATTGTCTACAATTAACTCTGTACAGAATTAGTCAGATGCTTGAAAATAGAACAACATTTCACAGTATAGTGCAATTATTGGACACTGAATTCCTGACATTGTAGCAAAAGTATCTCAGTTACAAGGCCCTTGTTTTCCTAATAAATATTACTGACATGGTATGAACCACGTTAGTGAGATAACGTGACCCACGCTGCCTGTGATTTCCACGCCCAGAACCGAGGAGGTATAAAAGACCCTTGGAGATGATGATAACCAGACTCAATAATCTGCTTCCTGTTCCTCAACATAATAGCACACTTCTGACACCATGTGCTACCGCAGCAGCTGCTATGGTGGCCTGGGCTGTGGCTATGGCTGTGGCTGTGGCTATGGCTATGGTGGCTATCGTGGCTATGGCTACAGCTGTTGCCGCCCCCTCTGCTGTAGAAGATACTGGTCCTATGGCTTCTACTGAGGAGTTTCCACAGCTTCACAGTCTATAGATTAGAGCTTGATGGTTTGTGGGATTTATCTCCAATGCTCCTCACATGACAAAGTTTTAAATGCCTTTGAATACCAACTACACATCACAATATCTAAATAACAAATACACTGCAAACTTCCATTTTGATTCATCAGTATCAACTGGTTTTTTCTACTTTGTAGAAAAGTTTCTATAGTTTCCCTATGAGTCTATAAAAAAATATGATCAACGTGGATTCCCAAGTTTTCTATACAGATTTACTTTTAAGTAAACCATATTTAATCACAAATATTGCTTTGTTGTTCAAGTACTTTAGCAATTTTGCCTAAAGATTTGTGTGCTTGTGTGTGATTAATCACATGCGTGGTTGTGGTGTGATGGGACAGAAAGTGAGAAAGACAGAGGGGTAAGCAGCACAGAGAGAGCACAGGGACCTAGAGAGGTAGAGAGGTGCTTGTTTTTCCCTTACACTGCCATCTAAACTGGATGGGCGGAAATGTTAGCATTTTTGAAACACATGACAGAAGTTTGGCTGTTTTAACCTCACCTAAATTTTCTTTGAATTGTTGCTCATGTAATTTTTAAAAGTGGTTTATTTCTGTATGATTTGCTTTCATATCCAATTATTTCAAAAGGTTTGTGTCCATGTGCTTTGTTTCCAATACCAATGTGTTGATTATGTCAGCCAGAGCTGTGCTTTTGTGAAATATTTCTCAGGCTTTTAAAAATATTCTGCCTAGAGAAGGATGTAAGTGTTTTCTTAGTTAATTTTCAAGCCTATGGGACACACATCTGACAACTACCATTTAATAAAAGAGAGGTTCTCTTGGCTTGTGTTGACTGGTGTTCAATGTAATGGGATGGTGTGGGTAGAGCAGGAGCATCTCACCTCCTGATATCTGGGAAACGGAGTCAGGGAAAAAGAGATCATTCAGTTACAGAACCCCAGGGAGCAGCCTCTGAAGAGGTCCCTTCTCCTGACTCCAGTTCAGCTGCTTAAAAAAGAGTAGAGGAGCACACTGGTAGGCAGAAGATCCTATAACTGGTACACTTCAAAGACCACATTCTGAGCAACTGAGAGTTTGAGGCACATTCTAGGTGATATCTGAACAGGTGACACCTTAATGGTGTTTTCATATAGAAAAAAATAATGTCATTCTGGCCTAGAAAAGCATGAGTGCAAGTAGCATCTTAATATATTGCCTTCTGTTTTAACTTGTAGAAAATACTATATACATTACGTATATAATAGTATTTTTAAAATCATGAGATATTTGCTCAGTGATAAACTGACATGATAATATTGCTATTATTAAATGGAATCCTGGTGTTTCACAATTGTATGTGCTTATGGATGCTGATTTGACCAGTACTGAAAATAGATTTCTCCTAAAATGTGTTGTTTCACTTGGGAAATTCAAACATTCAGTATAAATCCAGTAAAGAGATCCGTATTTTGGAGGTGGAGAATTTTTGAAGCATGGGTTGAAATTTCACTCTGCTTGATTCCTGAACTAAGAGGCTGCTGGGAGAAGAGTAGTAAGTAGAAATTTCAGTGGTAACCCCACCCAGGGAGAACAAATCACAGATAGAGACAAAGGGAAACACGACCTGAAAACAGTTGTGAGTGAAACACTGAGCTTCACAATAAGCAAGGTTTCTCCGTGAGATAATGAACATGACTCCGGTTACAGGAGTCAGATTCTAAGCTAATTGGTCATATCATAGGCTTACAAAACAATCATGAGCATTTGGGTTTTGCTAATAAAAAACACACAATTGAAAAAAAAAGTGCCTCATGTAGCTTGAGCCCAAAGAAAGACAGACAGGTCCTGCATAACAGCCTTTTTATGTTAAAGATTGTGATAATCAGATCAATAAGAAATTTTGTTTCTTAATTTTTTTCCTCTCTTCATCTCTTTCTCCCCTTTTTTCTCCTCCTCTTCTCTTCTTTATTTCTTTTCACTTTCCTCAATTTTCCTTCGGTCTCCTTTCTCTCTCTCTTTTTTGACTCTATCTCTCTGTCTCTCTCTGTCTCTCTCTCCTACTCCTGTTTATTACTTGCTCTTCTTTGCTTCTTTGTGAACTTATTTTGCTATCCAGAACGACCTGAACTACTAAGTTCAAGAGACTGTACTGCCTACACTTCTGGAGTAGCTGCTAGTACAGGCAAGTGTCACCACATGCAGCTCAGTCTGAAAATTTAATAGCCTATTAGAAAACCTAAAATCTCTATGGTAAAATCTAACACTGTTCTGGGTCATCCATATTAGGCTTCTGAACACCATGGAAGCATTTAAAGGATGTAATAGAAAATAAATAATAACTAAACAGAAAAACACATTGGAGTTTGCTAAGATGGATTGTTAGAACTTATAAATAATAAATGGAGGAAAATTAAAGGAAACTTGCTAAATGTGTAGTGAAAAATTCAGAGAATCAAATGTAAATTATAGTTCTGAAAAATGTAAGATGTTTATTAATCAATAAATTTATATGGTCTATCACCATGTACTAAATTAAAATCTAAATGGGTCAAAGATCTGAATATTAAAACAGAAACACTAAATCTATTGGAAGACAAATTGGGTAGAAACCTTCAAGACATAGGAGTAGATAGAGAATTCATGAACAGGACTCAAACCGCACAGGAAATACTTCCCAGAATCAATAACTGGGACCACTTCTTATTAAAAAGTTTCTGATGTCAAAAGAAATCTCCGGCATAGTGAAAAGAAAACCCACAAGCTGGGAAAAGATTTTAGTGAACTCTCTCTCAGACAAGGGACTCTTGTCTAAAACATATAAAGAATTAAAAAAACTCAGACCCCCAAAATTCAAAGATCCAATCCAAAAATGGGCATCTGAGAAGAATACGCACTTCTCAGATGAAGAAATGCAAATAGCAAATAAATACATGAAAAAATGTTCATCATCATTGGTCATTAGAGAAATGCAAATTAAAACCACACTGAGATACCATCTCACTCCTGAAAGAATGGCCAGGATCAAGAAAACCAACAACAACAAATGCTGGAGAGGCTGTGGGGAAAAAGGAACTCTCCTGCACTGTTGGTGGAAGTGTAGACTGGTACAACCTTTGTGGAGGTCAGTCTGGAGATTTCTCAAAAAGCTGGGATTGGAAGTCCCATTTATTCCAGCTATTCCACTTCTAGGCATATTCCCAGAACTGAAAGCATCATACCACAGTGATATATGTGCACCTATGTTTATAGCAGCACAATTTGTAATCGCCAGATCTTGGAAACAACCCAAGTGTCCATCAACTGAGGAATGGATAAAAAAGTTGTGGTATTTCTATACAATGAAGTATTATTCAGCTATAAATAAGGATCACATTGAGATATTTATCAATAAATGGGCGCAGCTTGAGACCATACTCATAAGTGAAATAAATCAATCTCGCATGTGTGAATACCGAATAGTTTCCCTAATGTAAGTAATGATTCAAATATATAAAAATATGTGGTAATCATGATTCCCCATTGTGTGGCCTTGAAGCCTTATAAAGTTTTCACTTATTAATTGGAAAGTCTTTATTCTGGGCTTCTTGATATGGAAATATTTGAAGCTATAGTATATGAAGTTTTATTCAAATATTTTAAGGTAAAAGACAGACACTATGGTAACTACGATTAAGTCGGGTTATTTGGTGGTGAAACACTAGGTTGCTGAAACAGTCATGCTTTGACCTGTATTGTTATATTGTTATTTCCTGTTTTATCTCAATCTCTCCCTTATTCTTTAAAAAAATTATTTAGTTATTTCTTATGTTTGTTTTAATTAAGGGGAAAATTTTTAAAAATTAGCAGGACATATAATAGTAACTTTTTTGATTTCCTATTAACTTGTTTTGAAGTCCTGTAATACTCCCACGATCTTGTTTTGACTGATTAGACTCTGTTCCATTCTGTATGATAGTATCAAGTTTGAGGGTATAGGCAACTACTTTGAAGGCAATAAGATTCACTAAGATGCCCATTCTGGTTTGACTATTGTCTCCTTTGGAAGCCCTATAATGTTTACAATGCTTAAGTTTTATTGGTCTTGTTCTCTACTGTTTTGTTCAACTTTATAATATCTAATGAGATAGACAATTCTTTTTAAGGAAACAAGAGACATCGTTGATAACCATTGTTGATAACCTTGTACTGTGTTTTACATCATGTGCTATGTCTATCCTTGGTTTTGACTGACAGCTTTGTTTTGCCATATTTGACTTTATCCCCCCCCCAAAACAAGTAATAAGAACTAAGGAGTAATAAAACCCAAAATGTATAAATTTTGTTGTAAAAAAGAGAGGGAAAAAAAGAGCTCTAAAGGATACAACAGCAAGTGTGTTTAGGGGTGTTATATAGCTGACCATATTAATGTTTTTGGTTGGATTATTGAACACAACTGTTTGCAGTCTCACTGTTTGAATGTCCACTTTGTATTCTTTGATACTGTGATTTGAGCAACTATTTCTAAGATGATAATATGTAATCTATTAACTGGTGATTTCTTACTTTTTTTTGTAGTTCTGTATTACTTGTACCCTTACACTGCTTTGTTTTCTTTTGTGTTTTTCTCTTTTTCCTTTTAAATAAAATTTATAAAATAAAAAATAAATAAATAAATTTATATGAACCATTTACAATGAAAACTATATTGAAATTATCAGTAAAGCAAAAATAAGCAATATCTGAATGTAAAATACTGAAAAGTGTGTAAGAATGTGCTATAGTTAATGAAATTACACATTATAAGTGGAATGCAGTCAAGAAAGAAGATAAAGTAGAAATCATTGTTAAATAGGAAAATACTGAATATTTTTCAAAAACTGTTGTAAGACACAAGTCCTTTAATGTATTCAATGACAAAAGAAAGTCAATTCAAATTACAAACAGACACATCAATGCATGAAATCTACATTCAAAAGCTAAATCTTACTTGAGGTAGATAAAACAATTATGTTTCCTATGAAGACAAGTAATAAGGTTGGCAGCAAAAGTCCTTTATATATCTAAAGGGAGCTCTAAGTGCCCTGATGTGACAGGGACAGATCATCGGTAACCACCAGTCTGTAAATTCACAGTCAAAACTGCACACATAGCAAAGTAAATACGTCATTCTGAGAAATATGAAGTGTTGTGTTAAAAGTAGAAAATAAACACAGAAATAACAAGAAGAATAGAAAAAAGATTCAATTTTTCACTTTTCATAACATAATATGATGGGTTTATTTAGTAAATAGTAAAGTGACTCAGACAAAAATGGACATTCTAAAAATGAAATTAAGAATGAATGTTAACACCTATTAACAAAAATGGTCCCTGTCTTTGAGATGTGAATCTCTACAAATAAGATACTTAAAAGAACCATAAAAGAACATACTCAGAGCTCTAAGGCCCTACATTTACCTAAAAGAACAAAGATTAACCTATCACGATAAGTGGTGTAAGTCAATGTAGCTGGAAACATCAGAAAATATGAAAGTTTAGTGCGCAGTGGCACGTGTGGAGGTACACAGCTGAATTTGCAATGACAAGCTCTATTCCATGAGCAGTAACACTGACTGTGTTAGAACAAGCAAGAAGTATGGCAGTTCTCACAGATTAATCAGAGGAAGGTAAACACTTTTTACAGAACAATAAATACTCAACACTGAGCATTTTGCAGTCTACTGACTTCCACCATTGTGGTGTCAAAGCAACACCTGACTCTGCATACAAAAATCAACCTGAAAGTTTTCCTATAAAATATTACTTAAAAATATGGCAAAGTGTCTATATAAAACTAAGTATATTAGTCAGCAGAAATTATTGTTCCTTTGCTCCACATTAAAATGGCATTTTTTCAGCTTTCCCATCTTTACCCTTGGCGGTGATCCTTGTTCTGGCCTCATGGTGGGCAGAGTTTATTTTTGTATACCTTGTTTCTGGTCTTTGCCATGTTGAAAATTAAGCTCCAGTTAAAAAAAATAGCTTCAGGATAGATGGTCTAATTTAATGATGCTTTACAATTTATTCTAAAATATATTTGTATACAGTGAGAAAATGGGGCATAGATCATAGATAGTTTCTGTCCATACGATAAACTTTTGTTTTCTGGAAATGTTGAAATGACCTACATATTTGTAACTATAGATTAACTATCCACTCAGTATACATGTGATAGTAACTGGACATGATTTACCAGTAACAGCTAGTAACCAGCTCATTTCTCTTAGGTAAAGAGTGAAAATATAAGATGATACTGATAAGATTTTCAAGAAAAGACAAAGAAAGAAAGAAAGAAAGAAAGAAAGAAAGAAAGAAAGAAAGAAAGAAAGAAAGAAAGGAAACAAATAGAGAAAGAGAAAGAAGAATAAAGAATCATAGAAAGAAAGAAGAGAAAGTTTGAAAGAAAGAAAGAAAGAAAGAAAGAAAGAAAGAAAGAAAGAAAACAAGAAAATGGAAAGGGAGAGAGAAGAGAGGTGGATGAATGGAGGGAAAATGTGTACTGCAAAAAAATAGAAATGAAGCAAAAATAAAACCTAGATACCTCATTTTTATGATTTGCACCATAACATGTAATCAGGTCATATGTCTACAATTAAATGTAGAATGAAGACAATCTTAAAAACACAACAAAGGTTTTATTTGAAGGGCCTTAATTGGGAGATGAATTCCTGATGCAAGAGCAAAATTATGTCCATCACAAGGGCCTTGTTTTCTCAACAAGTATAGACAATGATGACCACATCTGAAGCTCATTGGTGAGTTAACAGGAAACCGTGCTGCCTGTGGTTTCCCGCCCACCTCCAAGGAGGTATAAAAGACCCTTGCAGACAGGGACATCCAAACACAAGACAGCTGCTTCAGATCCTCAACAGAACAATCCACTCTTGACACCATGTGCTACTACGGCAACTACTATGGTGGCCTGGGCTATGGCTATGGCTGTGGCTGTGGCTATGGTGGCCTGGGCTATGGCTATGGTGGCTATAGTTACGGCTGTTGCCGCCCCCTGTGCTGTAGAAGATACTGGTCCTATGGCTTCTACTGAGGAATTCTCACAGCTTCTTAGCCTATTGGCTACCACCTTCTGTTTTCCTGGGGCTTTATCCAATGCTCTTCAGATGGAACATTTTTAAATAGTTTCAACCTCCTCCTGCATGCTACACTCTATTTAACAAAACGAACTTTGCATTCACCAGTGTCAGTTAGATTACATGAAAGACAGTAGAAAAGTTCCTATGCTATGTTTATAGTGCTGGGTACAATGCAATCAAATTTAACTGTCAATTTTTGCCTACAGATATGTATTCCTGAATAAACTTTGTTTCATCCTAGACACTGACTTGTGACTCTTTCTACATTAGCAATTTCCCTTGCGTCTTGTATGTTTCGTGACCACATGTGTATGGGTATGGACTTGTAGCAGAGAAAGTGAGGACAGACAGAGGGAAGGTTGGATAGATTCCCGCGGGATCTGGGATGGAGAGGGACAGCTCTGCTGCCACAATTATTGGTCTAACTTCATTGGGAAAAATACCAGTTTTTTGTAACAAATATTACAAATTTGCTTTTACATACACTTTTTAAAAAAAATTTTTTTTTCAGTACCAGAGATGGAACTCAACCTCGCACTTGCCAGGCAGGCACTTACACCACTGAGCTAATTCCCGGCCCTACATATACTTTTTAATCTAACAGACCATTTTTATTCTGTTTGAGATTTCCATGTACATTTTATAAATGGCTGTTGCTACATTAATAATGGTATTTCCATGTGATCATTTCCAAAAGTCTGTGTCTGTATGTTTTGTCACATGCAACACCAGTGATTAAATTATATCAGATAGAGTTGAAACTCTGTTAAACATTTCTCTGTATCTAAAATGTATTCTGCCAGGAGAGTAATTACAGGTGTTTGGTTAGTAACTTTAGAATCGCTTGGACAAGATATGTATCACCCACAAGTGAAAAGAGCGGACGTTTTTATCAGTTCACTGTTGACTGAGGTAGAAATGGAGAGGAGAATGGGGCTGGGTGGAGCACAGGCTCTTCATCTCATGGAAGCAGGAAGCACAGGGAGACAGGAGGAGATGCAGAAGGAGACACAGTTGTCCAGGGTCATCCCCGGGACTAGCCTCTGACCCCTACTCCAAGTGCACCCTGAGCTGCTGAGATGTTAGTGGAAAAATATCTTGATGGGAATGTGATAACTCGGACCCCGGATAAAATCCAGGAAAGCAAGAAATTAAAATTTGGGAAGCAAAGGCTTTATTAGGTAAAATCCAGGCCTGGTGACCAGTCTCTGGGAGCCAATTTGGAGACTGCGCACCTCACAGCTAAAAGTCAGGACTTTTTATCTTGTAAATCCACAAACAGCTGCTGGTCACACAATGTAAGGAGGGGATGGGGGTGTGACGCACTACAAAGCAAAAAGGGCAATTACAAGTCTCCCTGCATACTAGCAAGTTTAGATAAGAAGAAATCTTTTTCTTAGCAAAGAATAGAGAAGTCTAACAACAATTAACAACCTTAGTTACCTTACTTTAGCACCACAACTGTTATTTGTAGAGGGCAACAATGGTTAACATATCAATTAGGTAAGATTTTACAATTCTTTACAGAGGAGAGCATTGATTAACATATCAATCCTTTGCCCAGAGGGAAAGGAAAACACACATTTACAGCAAGGCCAAGTTACAGGTATTACTATGATACAAAGGAAGCTATTTTTGTGAAGAATGTACAATCTAATACAATCTAATGCAATTAACACAATTGTGATGGGCCACCGGGTCTTTTTGTCAGGAGCTATTACCTCAGGCCTTTGTTTTATGGCCTTTAGGAAGTTAAAACTTAACCTAGTTCGATTTGAAGGGAGAAGGGGAGGGGAAGCAGCAGGTGGGCTTATACCTTAGAACAGACCTTAGGATAGTTAGGGGGGCTTAGGTTATAACAGGAAGATGACCCCAAGGTGTGTTGACCACCCAAGGACTGTGATCTGAGTGTGAGTGTTTGAAGGTCATTCTAGATCTATGTCTCAGCAGGTGTAATCGTGCTGAGAACACAGAAATAAATGCCTTGGTTCATGAACACTTCTGTTTGTGAAAAATTAGTTTCACGAACTGAAGTGCTTTTTTTCAAATTTGGGGGTGATAAAGAGGAGCATGACTATCTTCTCAAGCATTTTGTAAGGAATTAATTTCTTGAACTGAGATAACACTGCATTATAATAACTACAATTTAATTAAAAATATGATTTCCATAATGCCCCAAAGTACAGCCTTTCACTTTAAAAACAGAAAAGAAAGGAAGGACGTGGATGCTTATGCTTGTAATGCCAGCCTGTGGGAGGCTGAGGTGGGAGGATCACTGTAAATTCAAGGTCAGTTGGGAGACAAATTGACTTAGGCATAGAGTCCCTGTCTCAAAAAGACAAAAAAGATATAAGAAACATAAAAAGAAGAAAAGAGAGAAGAACAGGGGACAAAACAGATTATATAGGCAAGAATAACTGTTGAACCCATGAAATGCTTGCTCTATCACAAATTAAGATTGAATTATAAATTAACTTCCCTAGTTTTAGAAAAATCTGTGCTTATGCTTGTTGATTTGCTCAGTGGTACAATTATTTCACTCCTAAAGGACATTAGGTTTCACTGGGTAAGTGCAAACTGACACTGTCAATATGCATCAAAAGATTGTAGGAAAAGAAAGGATTGAAGGCACCTACATTTGGAAGACACAGATATTTTGTAGGACAGGGGTTGAAATTGCACTCTTCTTGATTCTGAGGGTCAGGGAAGAAAACTCTGGGAGACGAAAATTTAACAGCATTTTGAATGATATCTCCACTTAAGGATAACCAGGCAAAGAAAATACAATCCTAGAACAATTCACTATTAAAATATTAAACTTCACACTAAGCAAGATTTCTCCTCGAGATAATTTTGAAACTCAGAAATTGTAAGAGGCTTGTTTCCTAGGATAGCAAGCAAATACCTTTTGAAACTTATTCATATCAAGGTCTTGAAAATTATCACAAGCATTCAGACTCCCTAAAGAGAAACAGGGTTAGCTGAACAAAGAGGATCTCTGACAGCCTGGGCTCAAAGGGAGGCAGAGACACCCCTCAGGGAAGGCTTGTGTGAGTCTTTGAGTGGATCAAGTCAATTAAATCCTTCCCTCCCTCTTTCAACTGTCATCTCTGCTTCCATTCTCTTCCTCTCTCTCTCTCTCTCTTCCTCCCTCTTTCTTTTCACCTCTTTTGTTTCTTTGTGCCTTCCTTCCTCTTTTCCCTTGGTTTCATTCTTTCTTCTTAATTGCTTTTTCTCCTGGTTGCTTGCTACCTCCTCTTTGTTTCTCATTCTCCCTCGCTTTGCAGTTTAGAATGGGCTAAAACTTCTGAGCTGAAGGGTCTGTCCCACCTCAGGCTCTAGAGAACTGGAATTACAAAGGTCGCCACTTTCAGCTCCATGTGACAACCAGGCACTTTAATAGCCAACTACAAAAGCCTCTATGATATTCTGGAACCTCTGTATTTTAAAAGGAAATTACGGGTTTGTGATAACCTATGGAAGTACGTATAGAAAGTATCAGTAAGAAAAAATTAACTAGTATGTGTTAAACATATGTCACCTTGCAGAGAAGGATGAAGCGCCGTCGCCCTACACTCCACTCTACTGCCACTGCAAACTGCGGTCTTATCCAGAGAAACACAGGCTGTGGCATAGCTATGGAGGTGAAATGCAGCTGGATACCTGCATGCTCTGGTGTTTCACTAGCCTTGCAGGTCTAGGGCCAGAGGTCTGATCATGGGTTCAGAGGGTAGCAGTATGCAGTGTGGTCTCTAGAGGGGATCGCCTTCTGAGAGCTGCAGCCATTGTTGATTCCCTATGGTCTTGTTTTGAATCACTCTATCATTTACATTGTTTTGTTGGTTGAAGTTTTATTCTCTTTGCTTTTGTTTGATTATGTCAAATCCAATGGCAGGAGTAGCTATTATTCAAATCACAAGACATAATATGGTACCAATTTTAAGTTTTATTGTTGGCTTTCATTGAAGTCCTTCATTGCATTCATTGCTTTGTTTTTATTGTTCTATTTTGTTTGATTTTCACTATATCCAAAGTTGTCTGCAGATATTTTGAAGACATCAAAAGGCATTATGGTGACTATTGTTGATTTCAAAATGGTTTTGAAGTTCTGTATATTTTACAATGCTTTGTTTTGCCTGGTCTTATTTTGTTTTGTCTTCTTTAAAATAAAATAAATAAATGAAACAAAGTGAAATTAATATTAATAAATTATTTTATATAATCTTAAACTAAGAAAAATAAACAGAAAGTTAAAAGATGAATAGAGAAAAGTTGAGTTTTTCAATTTTTCACAATAGATGATAAATTTACTTAGGAAAAAGGTAAATAAATCAATTGTAGATATTAAAAATAATGGAATGCAATAAAATAAAAATGAATGTTAATATACAGAAGGGAAAATGATCATTCATTTTGAGTTTTAATACACAGAAAATACGATATACAATGATAGTACTATAAAATCACCTGTACAAAAATACATACTGTAAAGACACTAAAATTACAAAGACCAGAAACATTAACTCATTGAAACAGATGGCATGAGTCAATGAAGCTGCAATGTCAGAAAATACAAAAGCTCACTGGGTCATGGAGCACGTGGAGGTAGAAAGCTAGGTTTTGGAACAGGGGTGTCTTCTCCATGAACCAGCAGCACTGCCCCTCCCGAACACCGGAACAGTGTGACTGTGCTCATAGATCAGTCAGGGCAACGCACAGGCTTCTGGGCAAGAGGAAATAGTGGGGACTGTGGACTATGCAGGTGTTCGGCTCAGTGCCTCAGCACTGGATTCCACAAGTACGGTGTGAAAGCCACACCAGATAGCAGGAGTGAATGTTTACTATAAAATACTAATTACCGAAAACCTGGGAAAAAAACCTGTGAAGATGTAATACCATAGAAATTATTGCCTCTTTTCTCACCTTTAGAGCAGGACTCTGTGATGCTTTCTCTTTGATTGTGTTTACTGATGTCGTACACTCACTGTGAACAGAGTTTATTTCTGGGCACTTTGTCTTTGACCTTGGCAATGCTTAAAGGTAAATTTGATGTTTAAAAAAACACCAACATAGAGCATATAAGATCCCACTTAGCCAGGGTATTTTTCACTCTGTCTACATATGTGTATGTGGAGGGCAAGCAACAGACACAAGGAAGTTTTGCACATAAAATGTACATTTTTCTGGAAAGCTTGAAAATAATTGTCCAAAGATTAGTTTAGATTAAATGTCCATTATGTACACATATAGTAGTACCCATAAATTGCCTGTAACTAGCTCATAAAAAAATTAAGTGGTTTGAAGGTACAAGTTGCTACTGGTAGGATTTGCATGAAAACACAAGGCAAGAAGGCAGTGATAGGAAGAGGGGAAAAGAGAAGAAAGTGAGGAAGGAAGGGAAAAGGGATGGATGGAAGGAGGCAGAGTAGGGAAAGAGAGCTAAGATGGGAGGAAATAAAGAGGGAAAAGGTATACCTAAGGAGTAATGAAAGCAAAGCAAACCTAAAGTAGAACACCTATTTTTATGGTTTAGACTATCACATGTGTTAAGGTCACATGTCTACAATTAACTAAATACAGAATGAGCCAGACGCTGGAACATAGAACAACAGTTTCATAATAAACTGAAATTATTACACAATGAATTCCTGACATAGTACTGAAATTATCCCAGTTACAAGGCCCTTGTTTTCCTAATATTACTGACATTGTCCAAACCACATTAATGAGATAATGTGACCCTATGCTGCCTGTAGTTTCCCTGACCAGCACAAAAGAGGTATAAAAGACCCTAGTAGTTCATTACAACCAGACTAACATAGCTGCCTCCTATTCCTTAACCTAATAGCCCACTCCTGAAACCATGTGCTCCTGCAGCAGCTACTATGGTAGCCTGGGCTATGGCTATGGCGGCCTAGGCTGTGGCTATGGCTGTGGTGGCTATGGTGGCTATGGTGGCTATGGTGGCTATGGTTATGGCTGTTGCCGCCCCCTCTGCTACAGAAGATACTGGTGCTATGGCTTCTACTGAGGAGTTCCCACAGCTTCACAGCCTGTAGATTAGAACCTGATAGTTTATGGTATTCATCTTCAGTGATGCTCACATGACAAAGTTTTACAGGCCTTTCAATGTCAACTACACATCGAACTATCTGGAAAACAAATAAACTGAAACATTCCATTTTGATTCATCAGTATCAACTGTTTTTTCTAGTTTGTAGAAAAGTTTCTGTATTCTCCGTATGAATCTATATAAAGCATGATAAACTTGGACTCCCAATTTTTTTATACAGACTTGTTTTTAACTAAACTATGTTTAATCACAAATATTGCTTTATTGCTGTTTAACTGCTTTAGCAATTTTGCTTGAAGATTTGTGTGTTTCTGTGTGATCAATCTCATGTGTGGTTGTGGTATCACGGGAGAGAAAGTGAGAAAGACAGAGGGGTAGGTAGCACAGAGAGCTCACAAGGGACCTAGAGATGCAGAGAGGTGCTTGTTTTTCCAATGAGTTGGCATCTGAACTGAAGGGGTAGAAATGTTAGCAATTTTGAAACAGATGATAGAAATTTTGTTTTATGGAGGCTTGAATCTCACCTAACTTTTCTTTGATTTCTACTTCATGTAAGTTTAAAAATGGTTTTTGTGTTAATTCCACTGATATCTGATTATTTCAAGAGAATTGTGTCTGTGTGCTTTGTTATTTCCAATACCAGTGTGTTGATTATGTCAGCTAGAGTTCTGCCTTTGGGAAATGTTACTCAGGTTTTAAAAAGTATTCTGCCTAAAGAATAATGTAGGTGTTTCTTACTTGCTTTTCAAGCCTGTGGGACACACATCTGACCGCTACCACTCAAAAGAAGAGAGGTTTCTCTTGGCTGTGGTGGACTAGCTTTAAATGTCATGCGACGGGTGTGGGTAGCACCTGCACTGTTCACCTCCTGACATCTGGGAAACAGAGAAAGGAGTCAGGGAAAGGGAGATCCCTCCCTTACACAACCCCAGGGAGCAGCTGATGAAGATGTCCCTTCTCCTAACTCCACATTCGGAAGCTTAGGAAACAGTAGATGATCCCACAGGTAGACCGAAGATGCCATAATCAGTACATTTCCAAAGACTCCACATTCTGCGTAATTGGGAATTTGAGGGAGCATTCTTGGTGATATCTTAACAGGTGACATCTTAATGGTATTTTCACATACTAAATAGCAACATAATAATGACATTCTAGTGTAAAAAAGCATAAGTTTAAGTACACTGTAAAATACTGTTTTTTTGTTTTAACTTGTAGAAAATAATATATTGCACTTTAGGTACATACGAAAAATAATGTTTTTCAAAATCATAAAATATTTGCTCAGTGATAAATGTACATGAGAATACTACTTTTATTTAATAGAATCCTGGTGTTCCACAAATGTATGTGCTTATGTATGCTGATTTCACCAGTAATGAAAATACATTTCTCCTAAATGATGTTAAATTTCACTTGGGAAATTCAAGCCCTAAATATCAAATGCAGTAATACTGGTTAAAGGTATTCATATTTTGAAGGTGGAGAATTTTTGAAGCATGGGGTGAAATTTCACTCTGCTTCATTCTAGAAGGTAAGAGGTTCCTAGGAGAAGTATAATCATCAGAAACTTGAATGGTAATCCCACCCGTGGATAACAAGACAAAGACAGAGACAAATCAAAACGCAAACCCAAAAACAGTGTGTGAGTGAAATTCTGAGCTTCACAATATGCCTGGTTTCTCCTTGAGATAATGAACATGTCTTGGGTTGAAGAAGTCTGGTTTCTAAGCTAATGGGCCATATCAAGGGCTTTAAAAAATAATCATGAACATTGGGTTTTGCTAAAAATAAAAACAACATTGAAAAAATGTGACTCCTGTAGGGTGCACCCAAAGAGATACAGACAGGTCCTGCATGACAACCTTATTTTATGTTACAGATTGTGATAATCAGATCAATAAGATATTTTATTTCTTAATTTTTTTCTTTTCTTCCTTTCTCCCCCCCCAGTCTCCTATCCCTGTCTCTCTCTCTCTCTCTCTCTCTCTCTCTCTCTCTCTCTCTCTCTTTCAGTCTCTCCCCTGTTTATCACTTGCTCTTTCTTTTTCCAGTGATCCTCATTTCCTATCCATAATGACCTGAACTACTGAGCAGAGGTGACTGTACTGCCTGAACTTCTGGAGCAACTGGAGGTACAGGCAAGTGTCACCACACGCAGCTCAATCAATCTGACATTTTAATTGCATAGGAGAAAACATAAAATCACAATGGTAAAGTATAACACTATTCTGGGTCATCTATAGTTTTAATTAAATGTACTTGACTTATGAACACCTTGGAAGCGTTAAAAGGAAGTAATAGACCATAAATGTTAACTGAAACATGAAAAACATATTGCAGCTTGCTGAGATGGATTCTGAGAACTTATAAACAATAAATGGAGGAAAATTAAAGGAAATTTGCTAAATGTGTACTGAAAAATTCACCAGAGAATCAAATGTAAATAATAGTTCTCCAAAATGTAAGATATTTATAAATCAATAAATTTATATGTATTATTACATTGAAACCTATGTTGATAAATTGTCAACTAAAGCAAAAATAAGAAAAATCTGAATCTACAATATTTAAAAGTATATAAAGAATGTGCTAGAACTCATGAAATTACAAAACATGCATATAAATGCAATGTGGCTAAGGAAGAAGATAAAATGGAAACTCTTTTTAAACAGGAAATATTGAATATTTTTTAAAAGCTCTTGAAAGGCATCAGTTCTCAAGTCCTAAAAAGTAGTTATTGACAAGAGAATGTCAATTCAAATTATATACGGACACAAATCAATACAAGAAAATTATGTTCAAAGTCAAAATCTTAATTGAGATCGATAAAACAAGTATGTTACTTACAGACACAAATAGTAAAGTTGGAAGCAAAACTTCTTTATATATCTAAAGGGATCTCTAAATACACTGATATGATAGGAACAGATCATAGATAACCACCAGTGGATAATTTCACAGTTAAAACTGCACAGAAAATAAAGTAAAAACATTATACTGAGAAATAGATATCGTTACACTAGAAATAAATAAAATAAACATAGACATCACAAGAAGAATAGAAAAAGATTCATGCTTTCACTTTTTATAGCATAAAATGATGGATTTATTTAGGAAAACGGAAAGTGACTCACACAACAAATGGACATTCAAGAAATGATGAAATTTAGATAAGAATGGATGTTAGCATCTATTGATAACAATAACTGTTTTTGAGGTGTCAACCTCCACAAAACAAGATACTTTAAAATAACTGTAAACGAATATACTAAGAGCTCTAAGGCACTTGATTTACCTAAAAGAACAAAGATTAAACTATTACAATTAGTGGCATAAGTCAATGAAGCTGGAAATGTCAGAAAATATGAAAGTTTAGCATGTAGTTGCACATGTGGAAGTAAAAGGCTGAATTTGGAACGGCAAGCTCCGTCACGTGAGACAGAAACACTGACTATGTTAGATCACCCGGAAGTACAGAAGTTTTTTCAGATTAATCAGGGGAAAGTAAACGCTTTCTATACAAGAATAAATACTTAACACTGTGCATATTGTAGGTCTACTGACTTCCACCACTGTGATGTCAAAGCAACACCTGACTCTGTGTACAAATAAGAATCTGAATGTTTTCCTATAAAATATTACTTACCCAAAAATAGGGAAAATGTTTATATAAAACTAAGCATACTAGGCAGCAGAAATTATTCTTTCTTCTCTCACCATTGGAATGGCGTATTTTTCTCCTTTCCCTTCAATTACTCTTGTCAATGTCTCTTGTTCTGGCCTCAAGGTGGGCAGACTTTATTTTTCCATCCTTGATTCTGGCCTTGGCAGTGTTGAAAAGTAAGCTCTAGTTAAAAAAAAAATAGATTGAAGATAGATGATTTAATTTAATGATGCTAAACTTTACAATTTAATCTGAAATGGAATAAGAAAAGAGAGCATAGAGCATAGATAGTTTCTGCCCATAAAATGAACATTGGTTTCCTGGAAAGCTTGAAATCATCCACTTATTGATAATCATAGATTAAAAATGCACTCAGTACACATATGATAGTAATTAGTCTTGGATTTCTATTAATAGCCACTAAGTAGCTTATTTCTCTTGAGTAAAGTGTAAATAAAAAGGTGATAATGAAAAAAATTGGAAAAGACAGAATAAGAAAAAGAGAGACAGAATGAAACAAAGAAGAAAAAGAAAAAAGAGAAAGGGAAAGAAGAAAAGAAGAGAAAGGGATAGAAAGAATAAAAGAGGTAGATGAAAGAGATAAAAAGAAGAAGGAAGGAAGGAAGGGAGAAAGAAAGAAAGAAAGAAAGAAAGAAAGAAAGAAAGAAAGAAAGAAAGAAAGAAAGAAGGAAGAAAGGCGACATAGATGGATGGAGGGAAAAATATGTACCTCAGGAATAATGGAAACGGAGCAAAGGTGAAAATTACACACCTCATTTTTATGATTTGTGCCATAACATGTAGTCAGGTCATATGTCTACAATTAAATGTAGAATGAAGACAAACTTAAAAGTAGAACAAAAGATTTATTTTAAAAGGCCTTAATTGGGTGATGGATTCCTGATAGAATCACAAGGTCCTTGTTTTCTCAACAAGTATAGACAATGGTGACCACATCTGAAGCTCATTGGTGAGTTAACAGGAAGCTGTGCTGCCTGTGGTTTCCCGCCCACCTCCAAGGAGGTATAAAAGACCCTCACAGACAAGGACATCCAGACACAAGACAGCTGCTTCAGATCCTCAACAGAACAGTCCACTCCTGACACCATGTGCTACTACGGCAACTACTATGGTGGCCTGGGCTGTGGCTATGGCTGTGGCTGTGGCTATGGTGGCCTGTGCTGTGGCTATGGTAGCTATGGCGGCTATGGTTACGGCTGTTGCCGCCCCCTGTGCTGTAGAAGATACTGGTCCTATGGCTTCTACTGAGGAAGTCTCACAGCTCCTTAGCCTATTGGCTACCACCTTCTGTTTCCTGGTATTAACTCCAATATTCTTTAGATCGAGCTCTATAAAACAGCTTCAGTCTCCTACTACACATTAAACTATGTTTTAAACAATGAACTTTTGATTCACCAGTATCAGTCAGTTTGCGTGGAAGATTGTAGAAGAGTTTGTGTACTATGTTTGCCATGCTGGGTAGAATGTAATCAAATTTAACTGTCAATTACTGCATACAAATATGTATACTGAATAAACTTTCTTTCCCCATAGACATTGAGTTGTTACTCTTTCTACATTAGCAATTTTCCTTCTGGGCTTGTGTGTATGTGTCTTCAATGCTTTGTGATCTCAAGTGTGTGGGTGTGAAGCTGTAGCTGAGAAACTGAGAAGGACAGACAGAGGGAAGGTACGCTAGATTCCTCTGGGAGCAGGGAAGGAGATAGAAAGCCCTGCTGCCACAATTATTACTCTAACTTCAATGGGCAAAATACCAATTTTTTGTAACAAATGTTACAAATTTGTTTCTAAGTATACTTTTTAATTTCACAGGCCATTTTCATGTGCTTGTGTGAACCATGTAGATTTTAAATATGTTTGTTGCTACAATAATAATGGTATTTTCATCTCATCCTTTCCAAAAATTTGTGTTTGTATGGTCAGGTGCAGCACCAGTGATTGAATCATATCAGACAGAGTTGTGCCTCTGTTAAACATTTCTCAGTATCTAAAAAGTATTCTGCCTGGAGAGTAATTACAGGTGTTTTGTTAGTCACTTTAGAATTGCTTGGACAAAATACCTATCACCCACTGCTAAGAGAAGTGGTTTGTATCAGTTCACTGTTGACTGACACTAAGGTAGAAATGGTGAGGAGAAGGGCCCTGGGTGGAGCACAGGCTCTTCATCTCACGGAAGCAGGAAGCAGAGGGAGACAGGAGGAGCTGCAGAAGGAGACACAGCTGTCCAGGGACACGCACTGACCAGCCTCTGAACTCTCTGCAAGTGCACCCTCAGTTGCTGAAACAGTAATGGATGAATATCCTGATAAGAAGAGGACCCCATGGTCTACTGACCACTCAAGGGCTGTGATCTGAGTGTGTGAGTGTTTGAAGGTCATTCTAGATCTATATCACAATGGGAGCAATCATACTGAGAACACAGAAACGCCTCAGTTCATGAACACTTCTGTTTGTGAAAAATTAGTTTCATGAACGGAAGTGGTGGGCAAACTTTGGCTTCCCTTTTTGAATTCCATGGTGCTGATAAACAGGAGCATGACCAGCTTCTCAGTGATCATGGAATGAAATAATTTCTTGAACTGAGATACCACTTCATTATAAAGCAGCATTCTAACTAAAATTATGGTTCCTATAACATTCCAAGGTACAGCATTTCATTTCAAATATTTAGAAAAGAAAATAAGGATGTGGAGGAACATGCCTGTAATCCCAGATCTTGGGAAATTGAGGCAGAAGGATCACAGTAAATTCAAGGTCAGGCTGGGGTACAACAAAATCAGAATATACATTCTTCTCAGCAGTACATGAGTCATTCTATAAGAGTCCATATACTAGCCGACACAACATATTTAAATAAATAAAAAGAGTTGAAATTATCCCATGCATGTTTTCCGATCTTCGGGATGCCATGAAACCAGAAATTAATGGTAGAAGAAACTGCAAACAACCCACAAACACATGGAAATTGAATAACACACTTCTGAGCAATCAGTGGGTCACAGGAGAAATTAAAGAAGAATTTAAACAATACTTACAGGCAAATGAAAATACAATTCAACATACGGGAATCTGTGGGAATGCTATGAAAGCTGTCCTCAGAGGAAAATTTATTTCACTGAGTTCCCACATCATGGAAACAGAACAAATACAAATACATAACCTAATGCTACACCTCAAACATAGAAAAAGAAGAGCAAGTCAAACCCAATGCCAAATGAAGGAGGAAATTATAAAAATCAGCAGAGAAATTAATGCAATAGAGACTAAGCAAACAATCCAAAGAATTAATGAATCAAAGAGTTAGTTCTTTGAAAGAACAAATAATATCAATAAGTGCCTAGCCAACCTTATTTTTTTAAAATAAGGGGGGAAAAAGCTCAAATTCCAGCATAGTGAAAAGAATACCCACAAACTGGGAAAAAAAATCTTAGTGAACTGTCCCTCAGACAAAGGACTTCTGTCTAAAACATATAAAGAATTTAAAAAAATAGTATCCCCAAAATTCAAAGATGCAGTCCAAAAATGGGCATCTGAGATGAACACACAGTTCTCAGATGAAGAAATACATATGGCAAATAAATACATTTAAAATGTTCATCATCATTATGCATTAGAGAAATGCAAATTAAAACCACACTGAGATTCCATCTCACTGCTAGAAGAATGGCCAGGATCAAGGAGTCTACCAACAACAAATGCTGGAGAGGCTGTGGGGGAAAAGGAACTCTCCTGCACTGTTGGTGGGAATATAGACTGGTGCAACCATTGTGGAAGTCAGTCTGGATATTTCTCAAAAAGGTGGCATTGGAAGTCTCATTTTTTTCCCACTATTCCATTTGCAGACATATTTCCAGAAAAAATGAAAGCATCATACCACAGTAATACATGTGCATCCATGTTTATAGCAGCACAATTTTTAATAGCCAGATCTAAGTTGATGGACAACCTAAGTATCCATCAACTGAGGAATAGATAAAAAAAAAAGTTGTGGTATTTTTATACAATGGACAACTACTCAGCTATAAAAAATGATCATATTGAGATATTTTTAAATAAATGGACGCAGCTTGAAACTATACTCATAAGGGAAATAAATCAAACTCACACGTATAAATACCAAGTAGTTCTCCTAGTGTAAGAAATGGTAAGAATACATAAAAGTATGTGGCAATCATGATTCCCCATTATATTGTTTTGAAGCCTTATAATATTTTCATTCTTTAGTTGTATGGTTTTATTCTGGGTTGTTTGATTTTATTGTCTGTGATGATATGAACAGCTATTTTGAAGAAAACAAGACATTATAATAGCTAGTGCTGATTTAATATCATTTTGTTTTGAAGTCCCACCAAGCTTTTCTTCTTCTGTCTCCATCGGTTTTATCATGTTGTGTTTTATTCGATTTTATTACATGTGATAGTATAAACAAAAATTTTTTATGGACAAGGAGATAATATAGTAACTATTGTTCATTTTCTGTTAGTTGGTTCTGAATACCCTGTATTACTTTCATTCTCTTGAATGGTTTTACACTGTTTTGTTATGTTTGATACTATAGTGCATGAAGGTATACTCAAATATTTCAAGGAAAGAGACACTATGGTAGCGACTCTTATGTCAGGTTGTCTTGTTGCTAAAATAGTTCTGTTCTGGCCTGTTTCATTATGTTCTCTTTTATTTTAATCTTTTTTTAATTTAAAAAAAAGGCAAAAAAAATCAACATGGTACTGGAATAAAAATAGATCTGAAGATCACTGGAATAGATTAGAAGATACAACCACAAATGCAAACACATTCAACCACCTTATCTTTGATAAAGGGGCCAAACAGGTTCACTGGAAGAATGACAGTCTCTAATAAATGGCGGTGGAAAAACTGGCTCCCCGTATGCTGAAAACTGAAACTAGACCCATGCCTATCACCATGTGTTAAATTAAAATCTAAATGGATCAAAGATCTGAATATTAAAACAAAAACACTAAATTTGTTAGAAAACAAATTAGGTAAAAATCTTGAAGACATGTAGGAAAGTAGAGAATTCATGAACAGCAATCAAACAGCATGGGAATTACTTCCCAGAATCAATAACTGGCATCATGTCTTATAAAAAGTTTCTGCAAATCAAAAAATTCTCCAGCATGGTGAAAAGAAAACCTACAAAATGGGAAAAAAAATCTAATGAACTGTCCCTCAGACAAAGGACTTCTGTCTACAACATATAAAGAATTAAAGAAATCAGACCCCCAAAATTTGAAGATCCAATCCAAAAATGGGCATCTGAGATAAATACACAGTTCTCAGATGAAGAAATACAAATGACAAATGAATATAAGAAAAAATACCCCTCATTTGTCATCAGAGAAATGCAAATTAAAACAACGCTGAGATTCCATCTCACTCCGGAAGGAATGACCAGGATCAAGAAAACTACCAACAACAAATGCTGGAGAGGCTGCAGGGAAAAAGGAACTCTCTTGCACTGTTGGTGGAAGTGTAGACCAGTATAACCACTGTGGACAGCCTAAACATTCCTCAAAAAGTGGTCTTGGAAGTCCCATTTGACCCATCTATTCAACTTTTAGGCATTTTTCCCAGAAGAACTGAAAACATCATACCAGAGTTATATACATGTTTATAGCAGCACAATTTGTACCAGATCTTGGAAACAACCTAAGTGTCCATCAACTGAGGAATGGATAAAAGAGTTGTGGTATTTTTATACAAGAGTATTACTCAGCTATAAAGAATGATCACATTGAGATATTTATAAATAAATGGATGCAACTTGAGACCATACTCAAGCGAAATAAATCAAACTCACATGTATATATACTGTATTGTCTCCCTAGTAAGAAATGGTTGGTAAAAGTACATAAGATTTTATGGTAATCATTATTCGCCATTACATTGTTTTGAAGACTTAAATGTTTTCATTCATTTTCATTAATTGTAATGGTTTTATTCTGGTTTGTTTGATTTTGTTATCTGTGCTGATATGAGCAGCTATTTTGAAGAAACCCAGACATTTTAATAGCCATTGCTGCTTTAATATCATCTGGCTTTGAAGTCCTACCATGCTTTTGTTCTGATTTCATTGGTTCTATCATGTTGTAACTTATTGGATTTTATTATGTGTGATAGTATAAACAAATTTTTTATGGAAAATGAGATAAAAACACAAAGATTGAGCATGTAAGATCCCAATTATCCTCTATCTTTCACTCTATCTACATGTGTGTATGTGGAGGGCAAGCCACACAGAGCACAGGGAGTTTTTGCCCATAAATTGTACATTTTCTGGAAAGGTTGTAATTAATTGTTCTAATAATAAGTTTAGATTAAATATCCATTGTATTCACATATAAAATTATCTAACCATATTTACACTAGTAATTGCCAGTAACTTACTCATAAAAAACTAAGCAAGTATGAAGATATAAGTTGCTCCTGAGATGATTTGCAAGAAAGCACAAAGCAAGAGGGTAGCGTTAGGAAGAGAGGAAAAAAGAAAGGAAAGAAAGGGAGAAAGGAGCAGAGGAAGAGATGGATGGAAGGAGGTAGGATGGGGAAACAGAGGGAAGATGGGAAGAAACAATGTGGGAAAATGTAACCTGAGGAGTAATGAAAACAAAGCAAATAAAAACAGAACACTTGTTTTTGTGGTTTGCACGATAATATGTAATAAGTTCACATATCCACAATTAACTAAATATAGAATGAACCAGATGCTTGAAAATACAACAGTTTCATAATAAAGGCTCATTATTCAACAATGGATCCCTGACATAGTAGCAAAATTATCTCAGTTACAAGGCCCTTGTTTTCCTAATAAATATTTCTGACATGGTCTGAATCATATGAGTGAGATAATGTGACCCCGCTTTCCCTGTGGTTTCTCTGCCCAGCACCCAAGAGGTATAAAAGGCCCTGGCAGATGATGACAATCAGACTCACATACCTGCTTCCAGATCCTCAACGGAACAGCTCACTCCTGACATCATGTGCTACTGCAGAAGCTACTATGGTGGTCTGGGCTATGGCTATGGTGGCCTGGGCTATGGCTATGGTGGCTATGGTGGCTATGGTTATGGCTGTTGCAGCCCCCTGTGCTACAGAAGATACTGGTCCTATGGCTTCTACTAGGAGTTTACACAGCTTCACAGCCTGTAGATTAGAACCTGGTGTTTTATGAAATTTATCTCCAATGCTCCTCACATGACAAATTTTAAATGTCTTTGAATGCCAACTACATATGAAAATCTAAAAAATAATAAACTGCAACATTCCATTTTGATTCATCAGTATCAATTGTTTTATTTTACTTTTTTGTAGTTTTTGGAAGAGTTTCTGTAATCTCCCCATGAGGCTATATAACATATGATGAACTTGGACTCCCAATTTTGTATACAGATTTATTTTTAAATAAATTATATTTAATCACAAATATTGCTTTGTAGTTGTTCAAGTACTTTGGCAAATTTGAAAACAGGTTTGTGTGTTTTTGTGTGATTAATCACATGTGTGGCTGTGGTGTGATGGGACAGAAAGTGAGAAAGATGGGAGGGTAGGCAGCACAGAGAGAGCACCTGGACCTAGAGAGGTAGAGAGGTGCTTGTTTTTCCCTTAAACTGCCATCTAAACTGGATGGGTGGAAATACTAGCATTTTTGAAACACATGACAGAAGTTTGGTGGTTTTAATCTCACCTAAATTTTCTTTGAGTTACTCTTCATGTAATTTTTAAAAGTGGTTTGTGGTATAAATTGTTTTCATATCCAATTATTTCAAAATGTTCATATCCGTGTGCTTTGTTTCCAATACCACTGTGTTGACAATGTCAACTAGAGCTCTGCGTTTGTAAAATATCTCTCCGGTTTTTAAAAATATTTTGCCTGGAGAATGATATAGGTGTTTTCTTAGTTGATTATCAAGCCTATGGGACACACATCTGAAAACTACCTTTCCACAGAGGAGAGGTTCTCTTGGCTTGTTGTTGACTGGTGTTAAGTGTAACGGGATGGTTGTGGTTTGACCTGAGCTTCTCACCTCCTGACATCTGAAAAACAGAGTCAGGGAAAGAGGGATTATTCAGCTACAGAACCCCAGGGAGCAGGCTCTGAAGAGGTCCCTTCTCCTGACTCCTTCAGTCACTTAAAAAATTGTAGAGGAGCACACTGGTAAGCAGAAGATCACATAATCTGTACACTACCAAAGATTCCAGTGCTGAGCAACTGAGAATTTGAGGGAGCATTCTACGTGATATCTTAACAGGTGACACCTTAACGGTGTTTTCATATAGGAAATAACAACATAATAATGAGATACTCGCCTAAAAACATGAGTGCAAGTAGCATCCTACAATATGGATTTGTTTTAACTTGTAGAAAATAATATTTGCACTGTACACACAAAAGAAGAAAAATGTTTTTCAAAATCATGAGGTATTTGCTCAGTGACAAATGAACATGAGAATACTCCTTTTACTAAATGGAATCCTGGCGTTTCACAGTTGTATGTGCTTATGTGTGCTGATTTGACCCGTACTGAAAATACATTTCTCCTAAAATGTGTTGTTTAAATTTGAAAATTCAAACCTTCAATATCAAACGCAGTAAAACCCAAGTTTATAGGGATTCATGTTTGAAGGCAGAGAATATTTGGAGCATGGATTAAAATTTCACTCCGCTTGATTCTAGAAGGAAAGAGACTGCTGAGAGAAGTGTAATCGGCAGAAATTTCAATGGTAACTCCACCCATGGATAACAAATCAGAGATGGAGACAAATGAAAACAAAACCTGAAAACACTGTGCCAGTGAAATACTGAGTTTCACAACAAGCAAGCTTTCTCTTTGAGATAATGAAAATGTCTTGGGTTGCAGGAGTCGAGTTTTTAAGCTAATTAGCCATATCAAGAGTTTACAAACTAATCATTAGCATGGGAGTTTAGCAAATAAATCCACAAGGAGAAAAACTATCTCCTGTATAGAGGGATCAAAGAGACACAGCCAGATCCTACATAAAAGCCCTATTTTATGTTAGAGTTTGGGATAATCAGATCAATAAGAAATTTTGTATCTTAATTCTTTTCCTTTCTTCCTCTCTCTCCTACTCTCATCTTTTCTCTTCCCCTGTCCTCTTCTATTTCCTTTCCTTTTCTCTCCCCACATGTTCCCTCCATTCTGTCTTCTCTCCCCATCTTGTTTACTGTTTGCTCTTATTTGTTTTTTAGATTGATCTTTATTTTCTATCCAGAATGCCTTGAACAACTGAGCTCACGTGATTGTACTACCTAAGCCTCTGGAGCAACTGGAGGTACAGGCAAGTGTCACCACATGCAGCTTAATTAATCTGACATTTTAATAGCTAATGAGAAAACATACAATCTCAATGGTACATTATAACACTATTTAGATAATCTATAATTTTAATTAAATGTATTGAACTTATGAACCTCATTGAAGCATTTAAAGGAGGTAATAGCAAATAAATGTTAACTAAAATAGGAAAAAGAGGGGCTGGGGATTTAGATCAGTTGCATAAGTGCCTGCCTTGCAAGCAGGCAGTCATGAGTTCGATCCCTGGTACCCATAAAAATGAAAAAGACCAAAAAAAAAAAAATAGGAAAAAGAGATTGGGACTTGCTAAGATGGAATTTTAGAACTTATACATGACACAAGGAGGAAAATAAAGGAAATCTGCTAAATGTGTGTAGAAATATTTGCCACAGATTCAAATGTAAATTATAGTTCTGAAAAATGTAAGATGTTTATTAAATCAATATATTTTTATGAACAATTTATACAGAAAACTATGTTGAAATTGTCAGTTAAGCAAAAATAAGAAACATGTAAATATTGAAAAATGTATAAAGAACGTTCTAAAACTCATGAAATTATACATTATTAGTGGAATGCAGTCAAGAAAGAAGATAAAGTAGAAATCATTGTTAAACAGGAAAATGTTGAATATTTTTCAAAAATTGGTGAAAGACATCAGTCCACAAGTCCTATAATATATTCAACAAAAGAAAGTCAATTCAGATTACACACAGACACATCAATATATGAAAATTATGCTCAAAATCAACATATTAATTGAGGTATATAAAACAAGTGTGTTACCTACCAAGACGAATAATAACGGTGGCAGTAAAACTCCTTTACATATATCTAAACTGACCGCTAAGTGCACTGATGTGACAAGGACAGATCATAGAGACCACCAGTCACTGAGTTCACAGTCTAAACTGCACACATAACAAAGTAAAAACATCATACTGGGAAATATAAAATGTTGTGCTAAACATAAAGAAAAGAAACATAGACATCACAAGAAGAATAGAAAACTCATTTTTCACTTTTCATAACATAATATGATGCGTTTATTTAGGAAAAAGGAAAGTGACTCAGACAAACATGGACATTCACAAAATGATGAAATTAAGAAAACAATGAATGTTAATAACTATACATTAAAATGATCTTTCAGGTGTCAGTCTCCACAGAACAAGATATTTTAAAGAGCCATAAAAGAATATAGTCAGAGCTTTAAGGCCCTACATTTACCTAAAAGAACAAAGATTAACCTATTATGATCAGTGTTGTAAGTCAATGTAGCTAGAAATGGCAGAAAACATGTAAGTTTAGTGTGCAGTGCACATGTGGAGGTACACAGCTGAATTTGGAATGGCAAGCTCTATTCCATGAGCAGTGACACTGACTGCGTTGGAGCACCCAAAAAGTATGGCAGTTCTTAGAGATTAATCAGGGGAAAGAAAATGCTTTGTACACAAGAAAAAATGCTTAACACTGTGCATTGTGCAGTTACTGACTTCCACCGTTGCAGTGGCAAAGCAACACCTGACTCTACATAAAAAATGAACAGGAATGTTTTCCTATAAAATATTATTTACTTAAAAATATGGAAAAGTATTTGTATAAAACTAAGGATATTAGGCAGCAGAAATTATTTTTCTTTCTCTCCACAGTAGAATGACACTTTTTAATCTTTCCCTTCCATTACACTTGTCAATGTCCCTTGTTATGGCCTCATACGGGGAAGGGTGGATGTTTGTATCAGTTGTTTCTGACCTTGGCCATGTTAAAAAGTAAGCTCTAGTTTAAAAAAATAACTTGAGGATAGATGATGTAATTTAGCGATGCTTTATAATTTATTCTAAAATATATTAGTATAAACTGAGAAAAAGGTGCATAGACCATAGATACTTTCTTCCCAGAAAATAAACTTTTGTTTTCTGGACATCTTGAAATGATCTACACATTTGTAACTGTAGATTAATTATCCACTCAGTATACATGATACAGTAACTGGCCATGGATTTACCAGTAATAGAAGTATGAAAACATGATATTGATAAGATTTTCAAGAAAAGACAATAAGAAAGAAAGAAGGGAGAAAAAAGAAAGGGAGAGAGGAAAAGAAGAGACGGATGGATGGAGGGAAAATTTTTACCTCAGGAGTAATGAAAATGAAGCAAAGGTACAAATTAAATACCTCATTTTTAAGATTTTCATCATAACATGTAGTCAGGTCATATGTCTGCAATTAAATGTAGAATGAAGACAATCTTAAAAATAGAACAAAGGATTTATTTTATAGGGCCTTAATTGGGGGAAGGATTCCTGATGCAAGAGCAAAATTATGTCCATCACACGGACCTTGTTTTCTCAACAAGTATAGACAATGGTGACCACATCTGAAGCTCATTGGTGAGTTAACAGGAAGCTGTGCTGCCTGTGGTTTCCTGCCCACCTCCAAGGAGGTATAAAAGACCCTCACAGACAGGGACATCCAGACACAAGACAGCTGCTTCAGATCCTGAACAGAACAGTCCACTCCTGACATCATGTGCTACTACGGCAACTACTATGGTGGCCTGGGCTGTGGCTATGGCTGTGGCTTAGGCTGTGGCTATGGCTATGGTGGCTATGGTAGCTATGGCTGCTATGGTTACGGCTGTTGCCGCCCCCTGTGCTGTAGAAGATACTGGTCCTATGGCTTCTACTGAGGAATTCTCACAGCTTCTTAGCCTATTGGCTACCAACTTCTGTTGTCCTGGGATTATCTCCAGTGTTCTGCAGATGGAGCATTTTTAAATAGCTTCAGTCTCCTACTACACACTACACTAGTTTAGAAAATGAACTTTAAAAAACCAGTATCAGTTAGATTATGTGGCAGATAGTAGAAAAGTTTCTGTACTATGTTCATAATGCTGGGTAGAATGCAATCAAATTTAACTGTCAAGTTTTGCGTACAGATATGTATTATTGAATAAACTTTCATTCGTCACAGACATTGACTCGTTACTCTTTATTCATAAGCACTTTTCCTCCTGTGTTTGTATGTTTATGTGTGTTGAATGTTTTGTGATCTCGTGTGTGTGGGTGTGAGAATGTGAGAAGGACAGATAGAAGGGAAGGTGTGACACATTCCTATGGGAGTTTGGGAAGCAGAAGGAAGGCCCCATTGCCACAGTTATTGCTCTAACTGCAATGGGAAAAGAGCATTTTTTGTAACAAGTGTTGCAAATTTGTTTCTATGTATGCTTTTTATTCTCACAGATCATTTTGCTTTGTTTATGCTGGCCATCTAGATTTTAAAATACTTGTTGGTACAATAATAACGGTGTTTCCATCTGATCATTTCCAAAACTTTGTGTCTGTATGTTTTGTCGCATATAACACCAGTGATTGACTTATATCAGATAGATTTGAGCCTGTGTTAAAGATTTCTCCATATCTAAAAAGTCTTCTGCCTGGAGAGTAATTACAGATGTTTTGTTTTAGTTACTTTACAAATGCTTGGACAAAATATCTATTACCCACAATTGAAATTTGAGATGTTCACATCGGGTCGTTGTTGACAGGCACTGAGGTAGAAATGCTGAGGATAAGGGGCCTGGGTAGAGCACAGGCTCTTCATCTCATGGCATCCGGAAGCAGAGGGAGACAGGAGGAGATGCAGAAGGAGACACAGCTGTCCAGAAACACTCCAGTGATCAGCCTCTGACCCCTCCTCCAAGGGCACCCTCAGCTGCTGGGATATTAATGGATGACTATCCTGATGAGAAGAGGACCCCACGATCTACTGTCCACCCAAGGGCTGTGATCTGAGTGCGTGAGTGTTTGGGGGTCACTCTACATTTATATCACAATGGGGGCAATCATTCAGAGAAAACACAAATGTCTCGGTTCATGAACCCTTCTGTTTGTGAACAATTAGTTTCATGAACCAAAGTGTTTGACAAAATTTGGCTTCTCTTTTTGAACTCTAGGAGGTGATAAAGACAAGCTTGATAATCTCAAGAATCATGGAATGAATTAATTTCTTGAACTGAGATACCTCTGTCTTATAATAACAGCACTCTAACTAAAATATAGTTTCTATAACTTTCCAAAATACAGCATTTCTTTTTAAATATTTAGAAAAGAAAGGAAGCATGTGGATCCGTATGCCTCTAATCCCAGCACTTGGGAGGCTGAGACAGAAGGAGCACTGTAAATTCAAGGTCAGTTTGGGATACAAAGTGAGTTAGGAATAGAGTCCCTGTCTCAAAAAGACAAAAAAGACATAAGAAAGATAAAATGAAGAAAAAAGAAGAGAAGAGAAAAGACAGAAGAAGACAGATTATACAGGCAACAATAATTGTTGAAACCATGAAATGCTTGCTCAATAACAAATTAAGATTGAAGTATAAATTAATTTTCCTAGTCTTAGAAAAATCTGTGTTTATTCTTGTTGATTTGCTCAATTGTACAATTATTTTATTCCTAAAGGACATTGGGTTTCACTTGGAAAGTGCAGACTGACACTGTCAACATCAACAAAAGATGGCAGAAAAAGCAACGACTGAAGGAACCTACATTTGGAGATGGAGATATTTTGAAGACAGGGGTTGAAATTGCACTCTTCTTGATTCTGATGATCAGGGAAGAAACCTTTGAGAGAAGAAAATTGAGCAACAGTTTGAATGCTACCCCACTTAAGGATAGCAAGACAGAAGATAACACAATCCTGAGAATAATTCACTATTAAACTATTAAACTTCACATTAAGCAAGTTTTCTCCTTGAGATAATTTAAACTCTGAAGATGCAAGAGGCTTGTTTCCTAAGCAAGCAAATATCACTGGAAATTTGTTCATATCAAGGTTTTAATAGCATGGTAGGACTTAAGAATAATGATATTAAATCAGCACTGGCTATTAAAATGTCTTGCTTTTTTCAAAATAGCTGTTCATATTATCACAGATAATAAAACCAAACAAACCAGGATAAAACCATTCCAACTAATGAATGAAAACATTATAAGTCTTCAAAGCAATGTAATAGGAAATCATGAGTACCATAAACTTTTATGTACCCTTACCATTTCTTACACCAGGGAGACTATACAGTATTTATACATGTGAGTTTGATTTATTTTGCTTATGAGTATGGTTTCAAGTTGCGTCCATTTATTTATAAATATCTTAATGTGATCATTCTTTAGAGCAGAGTAGTACTCCATTGTATAAAAATACCAGAGCTTTTTATCCATTCCTCAGTTATTGGACACTTAGGTTGTTTAGAAGATCTGGCTATTACAATTGTGCTGCTATAAACATGGGTGCACATATATCACTGTGGTATGATGCTTTCAGTTCTTCTGGGAATATGCCTAGAAGTGGAATACCTGGGTCAAATGGGGCTTCCAGTCCCAGCTTTCTGAGAAATCTCCAGACTGACCTCCACAATGGTTGCACCATTCTACACTCCCACCAACAGTGCAGGAGAGCTCCTTTTTCCCCACAGCCTCAACAGCATTAGTTGCTGGTAATTTTCTTGATCCTGGCCATTCTTTCAGGAGTGTGATGGAATATCAGTGTGATTTTAATTTGCATTTCTCTAGTGACTAATGATGATGAACATTTTTTCATGTATTTATTTGCCATTTGTATTTTTTCATCTGAGAACTGTGTATTCATCTCAGATGCCCATTTTTGGATTGGGGCTTTGAATTTTGGGGTCTGATTTATTTTTAATTCTTTATATGTTTTAGACAGAAGTCCTTTGTCTGATGGACAGATCACTAAGATTTTTTTTCCCAGTTTGTGGGTATTCTTTTCACTATGTTGGAGATTTCTTCCAACATGCAGAAACTCTTTATTAAGATGTGATCCCAGTTATTGAGTCTGGGAAGTATTTCCTGTGTGGTTTGATTCCTGTTCATGAATTCTCTACCTACTTCTATGTCTATATATAATAACTTCAGCAATGCAGCTGGATACAAAATCAATACTCAAAAATCAATAGCATTCCTATACACTAACAACAAAATCACTGAAAGAGAAATGAGAAGCCACACCCTTTAAACTAGCATCCAAGTAAATGAAATACTTAGGAATCAATCTCACAAAAGAAGTAAAAGATCTACAGAGAGAAAATAATAATGCCCTGAAAAAAATCAAAGATGATCTCAGAAAATGGAAAGGCATCCCTTGTTCATGGATAGCAAGGTAAATATTGTGAAAATGGCCATTCTCCCAAAACTGTTATACAGATTTGATGCAATCACAATGAAAATACCATCAACATACATCATAGATCTAGAGAAATCACTCCTAAAATTCATCTGGAACCAGAAGTGACCTAGAATAGCCAAGACAATTCTAAGCAGCAAAGAGAAGGCAGGACACATCACAATTCCTTCTTTGAAGTTATACTACAAAGCAACTGTAATAAAGTAAAAATGGTACTGGGAAAAAAAAACAGAGCCGGAGAAAAATGGAATAAATTAGAAGATACAACCACAACTACAAACACACTCAACCACCTTATCTTTGATTAAGGGGCCAAACGTGTTCACTGGAAGAACGACAGTCTCTTTAATAAATGGTGCTGGAAAAACTGGCTCTCCATATGCCAAAAACTAAAACTAGACCCATGCCTATCACCATATACTAAATTAAAATCTAAATGAATCAAAGATCTGAATAGTAAAAGAGAAACACTAAATCTGTTGGAAGAGAAATTGGGTAAAATTCTTAGTTGATTTTCAAGCCTTATGGGACACACATCTGACACCTACAGCTTAAAGAGGAGAGCTTTCCCTTGGCTTCTGGTTGGCTGGTGTTAAATGTCACGTGATGGGTGTGGGTAGAGCCTGAGCTTGTCACCTCTTGATGTCCAGGAAACAGAGGAAGGTGCAGTCAGGGAAAGAGAGATCTTTCCTTTCCGCAATGCCAGGGAGCAATCTCTAGAAAGGTTCCTTCCCATAACTCCACACTCAGAAGCTTAAAACAGAATAGATGAGAACACTGGTAGGCAGAAGACCCAATAACCAGTACACTTCCATAGACTGTGCATTCTGAGTAAATGAGAATTTGGGGGAGCACATAAGGGGAAATCTTAACAGGTGATATCTTAATGGTATTTTCAGATAGGAAATAACATCATAATAATTCTGGCCGAAAAGCATGACTTCAAGCAGCACCTTAAAATATCGCTTTCTGTTTTAACTTGTAGAAACTAATATATCCACTGTATGTATGTAACAAGAAAAATGTTTTTCAAAGTCATAAGATATTTGCTCAGTGACAAATGAACATGAGAATACTACTTTTATTAAATGGCCTACAGGTGTTTCACAAATGTATATGCTTATGTTTGCTGATTTCACCAGTACTGAAAATGCATTCATCCTAAAATGTGTTAAGTTTCACTTGGAAATCTCAATGGTAAAGTATAATGTTATTCTGGATAATCAGTAATTTTAGTTAAATATATTGGGCTTACGAACATCATGGAAGCATTTAAAGGAAATAATAGACAATAAATGTTCACTAAAACAGGAAAAACATATTGGAGCTTGCTGAGAAGATTTTTAGAACCTATAAATAAAAGTCAATGAAAATTAAATCTAAAATAGATTTGTATGGAGTGAGAAAAAGACGGCATAGAACATAGTTTCTGCCCACAAAATAAATGTTTATTTTCTGGAAAAGCTCGAAGTCATCTACTTATTGGTAAGTATAGATTAAATATCTACTCAGTATACATATGACAGCAACTAGCCATGGATTTACCAGTAATGGCCAGTAAGTAGCTCTTTTCTCTTGGGCAAAGTGCAAAAAAATAAGATGATATTGATAAGATTTTCAAGAAAAGACAGAATAATAAGAAAGAAAGAAAGAAAGAAAGAAAGAAAGAAAGAAAGAAAGAAAAAATGAAAGGGAGAGAAGAAATGAAAGATGGATTGATGGATGGAAAATATGTACCTCAGGAGTAATGGAAATGAAGCAAAGGTAAAAATTAGATACCTCATTTTTATGATTTGCAACAAAACATGTAATCAGGTCATATGTCTACAATTAAATGTAAAAGAACAGAATCTTTGAACTAGAACAAAGGGCCTTTAAAAGGTTTTAATTGGATGATGGATTCCTGATGCCAGAACAAAATTATTTCCATCAAAGGGCCTTGTTTTCTCAACAAGTATAGACAATGGTGACCATGTCTGAAGCTCATTGGTGAGTTAACAGGAAGCTGTGTGCTGCCTGTGGTTTCCCGCCCACCACCAAGGAGGTATAAAAGACCCTTGCAGACAGGGACATCCAGACACAAGACACCTGCTTCAGATCCTCAACAGAAGAGTCCACTCCTGACACCATGTGCTACTACGGCAACTACTATGGTGGCCTGGGCTGTGGCTATGGCTGTGGCTGTGGCTATGGTGGCCTGCGCTGTGGCTATGGTAGCTATGGGGGCTATGGTTACGGCTGTTGCCGCCCCCTGTGCTGTAGAAGATACTGGTCCTATGGCTTCTACTGAGGAATTCTCACAGCTTCTTAGCCTTTTGGCTACCACCTTCTGTTTTCCTGGGATTATCTCCAATGTTCTTCAGATGGAGCTTTTTAAAATAGCTTCAATCTCCTACTACACACTATACTAGTTTAAAAAATAAACCTCTAATAAACCAATATCAGTTAGATAACATGGAAGATGGTAGAGAACTTTCTGTAGTATGTTTATAATGTGGGATGAAATGTAATCAAATTTAACTGTCAATTTCTGCATACAGATATGTATTACTGAATAAACTTTCTTTCATCATAGACTTTGACTTGTTACTCTTTCTACATTAGCAATCTTCCTTGTGTTTGTATGTCTAAGTATTTTATGTCTTGCATGTTTTGTGATCACGTGTATATGGGTGAGCAGTTGTAGCGGACAGAGTGAAAAGGGCAGACAGAGGGAAGGTAAGACAGAGGGACAGATTCTCCTGAGAGCAGGGAGGGAGACGGAAAGCCCTGCTGCCACAATCCTCGTTCTAACTTCAATGGAAAAAATATCATTTTTTTGTAACAAATGTTATGAATTTGTTTTTACATGTACTTTTTAATCCCACATAGCATTTTTCTTTGCTTGTGCTAGCCATATAGGGTTTTAAAACAGCTGTTCATACAATAATAATGGTATTTCCATCTGCTAATTTCCATAAGTTTGTGTCTGTATGTTTTGTCATGTGCAACACCAGTGATTGAATTATATCAGATAGAGTTGTGCCTCCATTAAATATTTCTTAATATCTAAAAATTATTCTGCCTGGAGAGTAATTACAGGTGTTTTGTTAGTCACTTGAGAATTGCTTGGACAAAATACCTATCACCCACTGCTGAAAAGTGGAGAAGTTTATATCAGTTCACTGTTGACTGGCACTAAGGTAGAGATGGTGAGGAGAAGGGGCCTGGGTAGAGCACAGGCTCTTCACCTCATGGAAGCAGGAAGCAGAGGGAGACAGGAGGAGCTGCAGATGGAGACACAGCTGTCCGGGGTCAGCCCAGTGACCAGCCTCTGGCCCTTCCTCGAAGTACACCCTCAACTGGTGAGACGTTAATGGATGACTATCCTGATGAGGACTGGACCTCAAGGTCTACTGACCACCCAAGGGCTGTGATATGAGCAAGAGAGTGTTAGGGGATCATTCTAGATCTATATCATAATGGGTGCAATCATACTGAGAACACAAATTAATGCCTCGGTTCATAAACACTTCTGTTTGTGAACAATTAGTTTCATGAACTGAAGTTTTTGGCAAAATTTGGCTGTCCTTTTTGAACTCCACGGGGTGATAAACAGGAGCATGACCATCTTCTCATGGATCGTGGAATGAATTAAATTCTTGAACTGAGACACCTCTAAATTACAATAATAGAACTCTAACTAAAAATGTGGTCTCTAAAACTTTCCAAAACACAGCATTTATTTTAAATATTTAGAAAAAAAAGGAAGGATGTGGCTGCACATGTCTATAATCCCAGTGCTTGGGAGGCTGAGACAGGAGGATCACAAAATGAGTCTGGGGTACAAAGTGTGTTAGGCGTAGAGAATCCCCATCTCAAAAAGACAGAAAAGAAATAACAAAGAGAGGAGAAGAACGGGGGATAAGAGAGATTATACCAGGCCAGAATAATTGTTGAAACCATGAAATGCTTGCTTAATAACAAATTAATATTGAACTATATATTAATCTCCCTAGTTTTTAATAAAATCTGTGCTTATGCTTGTTGGTATGCACAATGGTACAATTATTTCACTCCTAAAGGACATTAGGTTTCACCTGGAAAGTGCAAACTGACACTGTCAACATGCAAAAAATGGTAGAAAAAGAAAGAATTAATCTAATTTTGAAGATGGAGATATTTGGAGACATGGGTTGAAACTAAACTCCTCTTGATTCTGAGAGGCAGGCAAGAAACCTCTGGGAGAAGAAAATTCAACAAAAGTTTCCATGCTACCCCCACTTAAGTACAGCCAGACAAAAGACAACACAATCCTGAGAACAACTCACAATTAAAATATTAACTTCACACTAAGCAAGGTTTCTCCTTGAGATAATTTAGAAACTCAGAAGTTGCAAGAGGCTTGTTTCCTAAGATATCAAGCAAATATCGTTTGAAATTTGTTCATATCAAGGTCTTGAGAAAATTATCAGAAGCATTCAGATTTCCCTTTAAAAAAAAACACCTCTCTGCTGACCTAGGAGGTTCTCCTGCAGGCTGAGTCCCAACAGAGGCCCAGAGACCCTTTGGGGAGGCCCATGTGAGTCTTTGCTGAATCAAGTCAGTTAAATTCCTCCTTCCCTCCCTCTCCAGCCTTGCCATCTCCATTTGTGGCTATGGAGATCTGGACAGAAATCCAACACCTGTCTTTGTCTCTGTGTCTTTGTCTCTGTGTCTCTGTCTCTCAGTCTTCTCTTTCTTTTCACCTCTTCTGTTTCTTTCTGCCTTCCTTCCTCTAATCCCTCTTTCTGCCTTGGTTTCATTCTTTCTTGCTTGCTTTTTCTCTCGGTTGCTTGCTTACCTCTTTTTTGATTCTAACTCTCCCTTGCTATGCAGTGTAAGACAGGCTAAAACTATTGAAAAACATCAGTCCACAACTATTAAAATATGTCATGAATAAGAACATCAGTTAAAATCACAAGTATCTATAACTGAAGAACTAAAAATTAAACACAAAACCAAAATCTTAATTAAGGTAGAGAAAATGCATTACCTTACTTACAAAGAAAACTGTAAGATTAAGTAAAATACTTTTAAAAGAACAAAGAGAACTTGAAGCAATCATAATACTATGAAAAGGGCAGATAATACATAGTCTATAATGAAAAAGCCACATAATAAACTAAAGTGAACAGACAGACCCAGACCCTTCCAGCACACAGGCTGGCAAACAGAAAGTACCAAGTGCCCGACCCCCAGTACCCATCACAGCCACAGTAAACTACCGGCTTATCCAGAGAAACACAGGCTGTGATGATAGCTATGGAGATGAAATGGTGTTGGATTAGGGTTAGGGTTAGGGTTAGGGTTAGGGTTAGGGTTTCACTAACATCGCCGATGTAGGGCCAGAGGTCTGATCATGGGTTCAGAAGACAGCGATAAACATTGTGACATCTAGAGAGAATCTCTTTCTGAGGATTGCAGAAATTCTTGATTCCCTATGGACTTGTTTTGGAAGTCCTAGATGATTTCCATTGTTTTGTTGGGCTAGATTTTATTCTGTTTTGTTATATTTATGTTAAATCCGATGGTAGGAGCAGCTATTTCAAAGATGGCAAGATATATTATGGTAGCAGTTTTGGATTTACAGTAGGCTTGCTTTGAGGTCCTTTATTGCCTTCATTATTTTGTTTCTATCATTTCTATCCTCTCCGTTTCTGTCCTGTTTGATATTTACTATGCCCTAAGTTATCTACAGCTATTTTGAAGACGTCAGAAGGCATTATAGTAACTATTTTTGATTTCATAATGTTTAGAAATCTGGAATTAATTACACTGGTTTATTTTGATTGGTTTTATGATGTTTGTCTTCTTGAAAACAAAAAGTAAATACAATAATAAAGTAAAATTCATATTAAAATACAAAATATAATCCTAAACTAGTAAACAGAAGGTTAAAAGATGAATAGAGAAATTTGAGTTCTTCAAATTTTCACAAGTCATAAATTTACCTAGAAAAAAGGTAAGTCAATCAATCATAGACATTCAAAAATAATGGAATTAATTAAAATTAAAATGAATGTTAATGTGCAGAAGGAACAATGATAATTCATTTTTAGTTTTAATGCACACAAAATAAGATATGCAACAAGAGTACTATAAAATAATTTACATAAAAATACATAGTGCAAAGACACTAAAATTACAAAGACAAGAAATCTTAACAAATTGAAATAGATGGCATGGGTCAATGCAGCTGGAAGTCAGAAAATACAAAAGCTCACTGCATCACAGAACACGTGGAGGCAGAAAGCTAAGTTTTAGAACACAGGTTTCTTCCACGTGGACCATCCTTGCTGCCCCTCAGGAACACCCGCCCAGTGTGACTGTGGTCATAGATCAGTCAGGGCAATGCACAGGCTTCTGGGCAAGGGAAACAGTGGGGACTGTGGGCTATGCAGGTCTTCTGCTCTGTGTCTCCGCACTCAGTTCCACAAGTACGATGTAAAAGCAACCCAAGATAGTGGGTGTGAAAATTTTTCTACAAAATATTGGTTACCAAAAAATCTGGAAAACAGTTTTATGTAAACCTGTGAAGATGTTTTACAGCAGAAATTATTGTCTCTTTTCTCACTTTAGAACAGGATCGCATGAAGCTTCCTCTTTGTGTTTGCTGACGTAGCTTGTGCTGACCTCACTGTGGACGGTTTATTCCTGAGCCCTTTGTCTTTGACCTTGGCTATGCTCAAAGGTAAACTTGATGTTTTAAAAAACCACCAAAATTGAGCATGTAAGATCCCACTTAGCCACGCTATATTTCACTCTATCTACATATGTTTACGTGCAAAGGACAAGCAAGACAGCACAGGGAGCTGTGGCCCATAAAATTTTCTGGAAAGCTTGAAATTAATTATTCAAAGAATAAGTTTAGATTAAATATCCACCAAACTATGGTTCTTCTGTCTCCATTGATTTTATCATGTTGTAACTTGCTGGATTTTATCGTATGTGGTAGTATAAACAAAAATTGTTATAGGCAAAGAGACAATATTGAAACCATTGATCATTTTTTCTGTTAGCTGGTTCTAAATACTCTACAATGTTTTCATCCACTTGAATGGTGTTACACAGTCTTGATATGTTTGATGCTCTAGCATATGAAGTTATATTCAAATATTTCAAAGAAAAAGACACTATGGTAACTACTATTAAGTCGGGTTATTTGGTGGTGAAGCACTAGGTTGCTGAAAGTGTTATGCTTTAACCTGTATTGTTATGTTGTTATGCCCCCTCTCATCCTCTCCCTTATTCATTAAAAAATTATTTCATTTTAAAAAAAATATATATCAACCAATAAAAATGCTCCTGGATCTGTAGGGAAAAAGAAACCCTTTACAACTCTTGGTTAAAGAGTAGGCTAGTACAAACACTGTGGAAATCAGTGTGGAGATTCCTCAAAAAATTAGGATTAGAGGTCCCAGTCAACCCAGGTATTCCCCTTCTGTGTATCTTCCCAGAAGGATTGAAAAACATCACACCACAGTGACATATGTGAAACCATACGGTTCAAAATATACAATAGTCACTGTGAAATGGGAGGAAACTGTTCAATAAAAAGAAGAAACTAAGAGAGGGGAAAAGAGAAAGGATAGAAGGGAAAAGAAAAAAATGCAAGTTAGTTATACCATTAGTGTCACTTAGTTCACTGAATAGGAAAGGTTGTGCTAATATTCATTGAAGAAATTTTTATGCCCATATTTTGTACTTGAGTGACTAAAGATAATGATGTGTAATTTATCAACAATTGTCACTTTTTCATTATTTTGTTGTGAAAATTTGTTTTACTTTTTCTTCTTAATATTAACAAATAAAGTAATTTTAAAAAATCCATTGTGTACACATATAATAATATCTAACCATAGATATACTAGTAATTGCCAGTAACTAGCTCATAAAAAAAAGCAAATATGAAGATATAAGTCACTATTGATAGGATTTGTAGGAAAGAACAAGGCAAGAAGGTAGTAATAGGAAAAAAAGAGAAAGGAAGGGAGGAAGGGGTGGATGAAAGGAAGCAGGGTGGGGAGAGGGAGGGAAGGTAGGAGAAAACAGTGAGGGAAAACCTGTATCTGAGGAGTGATGGAGACAACGCAAACATAGAACAGAATTCCTATTGCTATGACTGCACTATAACGTGTCGTAAGGTCACATGTCTACAATCCACTAAATACAGAATGAACCAGATGGTTGAATACTGAACAACAGTTTCCCAGTAAACAGCTATTATTAAACAATGGATTCCTGACATAGTAGCAAAATTATCCCAGTTATGAGCCCATGTTTTCCTAATAAATGTTACCAACGTGGTCTGAACTACACTGGTGAGATAATGTGAACACGCACTGCCTATGGTCTCCCCGCCCAGCACCGAGAAGGTATAAAAGGCCCTGACAGATGATAACAACTGGACTCACTTAGCTGTTTCCTGTTCCTCAACGGAACAGCCCACTCCTGACATGTGCTACTGCAGCAGCTACTACAGTGGCCTGGGCTACGGCTATGGCCCGGGCGGTGGCTATGGCAGCTATGACCGCTATGGTTATGGCTGTTGGTGGCCCCTGTGCTGTAGAAGATACTGTTCCTATGGCTGCTACTAGGGTTTCCCAAGCTTTGTAGCCTGTAGATTAGAACCTGATGTTTTATGGGATTTATCTCCAATGCTCCTCACATGACAAAGGTTTAAATGCCTTCCTGGCCAGTAATTACACATCAAACTATCTAAAAAACAAATAAACCGTAACATTCCACTTTGACTCATCAGTATCAGCAGTTTTCTGTTTGCTAGTTTGTAGAAAAGTTACTGTATTCATCTTTGGGGCTCTACAAAATATGATCAATTTGGAATCCCAATTTTTGTATGAAGATTTATTTTCAAATAAACTATATTTAATCACAAATATTTCTTTATTACTGTTCAAGTAGTTCAGCAATTTTGATTAAAGATTTGTGTGTGACTAATCACATTTGTGGTTGTGGTGTCACAGGAGAGAAAGTCTAAAAGATGGAAGGGTAGGCAGTACAGAGAGCTCACAAGGACCTAGAGAGGCAGAGAGGTGGTTAATTTTCCACTAAAGTGGCATGTAAACCTAATGGGTAGAAATGTTAGCATTTTTGAAACAAACAGAAATTTGGTTTTATGGGGAGGGTTAATCTTACCTAAATTTCGTTTGATTTGTTGTTCGTGCAAGTTTTTAAAATGGCTTATTTCAGTATTAATTATAATGACATTTGAGTATTTCAAAAGGTTCAGGTCTGTGTGCTTTGTTATTTCCAGTACCACTGTGTTGATTATGTCAATTAGAACTCTGCCTTTATGAAATGTTTCTCAAGTTTTAAAAAATACTCTGCCTCAGGTACGATGTAGGTGTTTCCTTACTTGCTTTCTAGCCTGTGGGACACACATGTGACACCTACCACTCAAAAGAGGGAGATTTCTCTGGGCTCATGTTTGACTGGTGTTAAATGTTACGTAAAACGTGTGGGTAGAGCCTGAGCTACTCACCTCCTGACATTTGGGAAACCGAGAAAGGAGGAGTCAGTGTAAGGGGGGATCCCTCCCTTACATAACCCCAGAGAGCAGCCTCTAATACCACACTCACTTAAAAGTCACTTGAAAAGAGTAGATGAGCAGAAAATCCCATAATCAGTACACTGCCAAAGACTCCACGTTCTGAGCACCTGAAAATGTAGGGGAGTACTCTAGGGGACATCTTAACAGGTGATAGTTTAACAGTATTTTCATAACATAAGTGACACCATCATAATTCTGGCCAAAAAAGCATGAGTGCAAGTAGCATCTTAAAATATTGCTTTCTGTTTCAACTTGTAGAAAATAATATACTCACTGTACATACACACCAAGTAAAATACTTCTCAAAATCATAAGATATTTGCTAGATGACAAATGAGCATTTGAATATGACTTTTATTAAATGGAATCCTGGTGTTTCACAAATATATGTGCTTATGTATGTTGATTTGACCAGTAAGGGAAATAAATTTCTCCTAAAAGATGTTAATTTCACTTGAGAAATTCAAACCTTCAGGATGAAATGCAATAAAACTGGTTTAAAGGCCCTATTTTTTAAGGTAGACAATTTTTGAAGCATGAGTTGAAATTTCAGTCTGCTTGATTCTAGAAGATAAGAGGCTGCTGGGAGAAGTATAATAAACAGAAACTTAAATGGTAACCCCGGCCATGGATAGCAAGAGGAAAACACAACCTGAAAACAGTGTGCCAGTGCGATTCTGCGCGTCACAATTAGCATGGTTTCTCCTTGAGATAATGAACTTGTCTCGGGTTGAAGGAGTCTGGTTTTTAAGCTAATGGGCCATATCAAGGGCTTACAAAATAATCATGAGCATTGGGGTTTTGCTAATAAAAACCACATGGAAAAAAAGTGTCCCCTGTAGGGTGGGCCCAAAGAGACACAGACAGGTCCTGCATAACAACTTTATGTTAGTGATTGTGGTAATCAGATCAGGAAGAAATATTGTTTCTTATCTTTTTTCCTTTTTTTTTTTTTTTTTTTTTTTTTTTTTTTTTTTTTTTGTTCTTTTTCCTTTTTATCGGTACCGGGGATCCAACTCACGACTGCTTGCAAGACAGGCGCTTATGCCGCTGAGCTAAATCTCCAGCCCCATTCTTGATCTCTTTCTCCTTGTCTCCCCTTTTCTCTCCTCCTCTCCTCTCCTTTTATTTCCTTTCTTTCACCTCCCCTCAATTTCGCTCTTTTCCCATCTCTCTTCTCTCTCTCCTCTCTCTCTCTTTCTCTCTCTATCACTTGCTCTTCTTTGTTTTTAGAGTGATCTTCATTTACTATCAAGAAGGACCTGAACTACTGAGCTCAAGTGACTGTACTGCCTATATCACTGGAGTAACTGGAGGTACAGGCCAGTGCAGCTCATTCAATCTGACATTTTAGCACCCTAGGAAAAAACATAAAATCTCTATGGTAAAATATGATGGTTTTATGGAACACCTACAATTTTAATTAAATGTATTGGGCTTATGAACATCATAGAAGCATTTAAAGAAAATAACAGACAATAAATTTTAACTGAAACAGGAAAAACATATTGGAGCTTGCTGAGATGATTTTTAGAACCTACAAATAGCAAATTGATGAAAATTAAAATAAATTTGCTGAATATATACTGAAAAATTCACCAGAGAATCAAATGTATAGTTCCCAAAAATGTACAATGTTTATAAATCAGTAAATTTATATGAACTATTACACTGAAATTGATGTTGATAAATTGTCAACTAAAGCAAAATACGAAAACTCTGAATGTAAAATATTGAAAAGTATATAAAGAATGTGCTAGAACTCATGCAATTACACAACATACATATATATAAATGGAATGTGACTAAGGAAGAAGATAAAGTAGAAACCATTTTTAAACAGGAAAATACTGAATACTTTTTTAAAAATTGTTGAAAGACATGAGTTCCCAAATCCTGAAAAGCATTCATTGGCAAGAGAAAGTCAGTTCAAATTACATATAGACTCAAATCAGTACATGAAAATTACGTTCAAAAAATATTGGGCTTATCAACACCTACAGAATTATGTTGTATCTACTGAAGTAGATACAACAAGTATGTTAACCTACAAAGATAAATAATAAGGTTGGCAGCAAAACTCCTTTATATATCTAAAGAGAGCTCTAGGTGCACTGATACGACAGGGACAGATCATCGGTAACCACCAGTCAGTAAGTTCACGTCAACACTGCATACACAGCAAAGTAAAAACATCATACTGAGAAATATAAAATGTTGTGCTAAAAGTAAATAAACATAGACATCACAAGAATAGAAAAAGATTCATGTTTTCACTTTTCATAACAAAATGATAGATTTATTTAGAGAAAAGGAAAGTGGCTGAGACAACAAATGGACATTCAAAAACTGATGAAATTAAGATAAAAATGAATGTTAACATCTATTGATAACAATGATAACTCTCTTTGAAGTATTAACCTCCACCAAACATGATACTTTAAAAGAACCATAAAAGAACATACTCAGAGCTCTAAGGCCCTACATTTACCTAAAAGAACAAAGTTAACCTATCACGATAAGTGGTATAAGTCAATGTAGCTGGAAACATCAGAAAATATGAAAGTTTAGTGCACAGCGGCACGTGTGGAGGTACACAGCTGAATTTGCAATGACAAGCTCTATTCCATGAGCAGTAACACTGACTGTGTTAGAACAAGCAAGAAGTACAGCAGTTCTCACAGATTAATCAAGGGAAGGTAAACACTTTTTACACAAGAATGAATAGTCAACACTGCATTGTGCGGTCTACTGATTTCCACCACTGTGGTGTCAAAGCAACACCTGACTGTACAAAAATGAATCTGAATGTTTTCCTTTAAAATATTACTTAAAAACGTGAAGATGCATTTGTACAATACTAAGGATATTAGGAACAAATTATTTTTCCTTCTCTCCACATAAGAATGGCATTTTTTCATTTTCCCTTCCATTACTTTTGTCAGTGTCACTTGTTCTTGTCTCAATGTGGCAGAGTTTACTTTTGTATCCTTTGTTTCTGACCTTGGCCATGTTGAAAAGCAAATTGTAGTTTAAAAATAGATTGAGGATAGATGATCTAATATAATGAAGCTCTGCTTTACAATTTAATCTAAAATAGATTTGTATGTAGTGATAAAAGGGATCACAGAACATGGATAGTTTCTGTGCATAAAATGAATGTTTATTTTCTGGAAAGCTTGAAGTCATCTACTCATTGCTAAGTATAGATTAAATATCCACTCAGTACACATGTGACGGTAACCAGCCATGGATTTACCAGTAAGAGCAGTAACCAGCTCATTTCTCTTGAGTAAAGTGTGAAAACATAAGATGATACTTATGAGATTTTCAAGAAAAGGCAGAAAGAAAGAAAGAAAGAAAGAAAGAAAGAAAGAAAGAAAGAAAGAAAGAAAGAAAGAAAGGGAGAGAGGAAAGGATGGATGGATGGAGGGAAAATGTGTACCTCAGGAGTAATGGAAATGAAGCAAAGGTAAAAATTAAATTTTTATGATTTGCACCATAACATGTAGTCAGGTCATATGTCTACAATTAAATGTAGAATGAATAGAATCTTAAAAATAGAACAAACGTTTTCTTTTATAGGGCCTTAATTGGGGGAAGGATTTCTGATGCAAGAGCAAAATTATGTCCATCACAAGGGCCTTGTTTTCTCAACAAGTATAGACAATGATGACCACATCTGAAGCTCATTGGTGAGTTAACAGGAAGCTGTGCTGCCTGTGGTTTCCTGCCCACCTCCAAGGAGGTATAAAAGACCCTCACAGACAGGGACATCCAGACAGAAGACACCTGCTTCAGATCCTCAACAGAACAGTCCACTCCTGACACCATGTGCTACTACGGCAACTACTATGGTAGCCTGGGCTGCGGCTATGGCTGTGGCTTAGGCTGTGGCTATGGCTATGGTGGCTATGGTAGCTATGGCTGCTATGGTTACGGCTGTTGCCGCCCCCTGTGCTGTAGAAGATACTGGTCCTATGGCTTCTACTGAGGAGTTTCTACATCTTCAAAGCCTTTGGTTACAATCTCCTGTTTTACTGTCATTATTTTCAATTATTTTTAAATGATAAATTTTTAAGTCTGCAAACTCCAACTACAGTTGGAACTATCTAGAATAAAATAAACTGTTATATGTCATATTGATTCACCATTTTCATTTGGATTATTGCATAATTTATAGAAAAGTTTCTATACTTTATAATGATATGTAAAATGTGATCAATTCTCTCATTTTTTGCATAAATTCATTATTAAATCAGCTATATCGTACCCCAAAGTACTGTTTACTTACAGTTCTGCTACACTAGCTATTTTGCTAATGTGCTTTGTGTGTGATTAATCGCATATGTGGAGTTATGTCATTATGGGAAAAAAATAAGAATGTAAGAGAAACAAGGGTAGATAGGGTAGACACTGTACAAAGTGAGAGAAAGAAAGTTCTTTTGCAAAAATTTGGCATCTATACTGAGTAACAATAGCAATATTTTAGTAACAGATCCTATGACTTTGTTTTTGTTTGTGGTTTTATTCTCATTACTTTTTCTTTACATTTTTGATATTTGTCTAGGTTTTTAAAATGGTCACTTGTACAATAATAGCTGCATTTACATCTGATAATTTTAAAAACTTTCTGACTGTATGCTTTCTCATTCGCAACACCAGTGATTGGATTATAGCACCTATAGCTCTGCTCTGTGAAATGTTTCTCTGTTTTTTAAAAATGTTCTCTCTACTGAGTCAAGAAGGTGTTATTTTAGTTATATTCCCTTCACTTGAATCAAGTATTAGGACCTGTCCCTAAAAGAAGAAGTTTCTGTTGGTCATGGTGACCAGCTTTAGGGTAGACATGGCATGGAGAAAATGTCCAAACTCAGCTCAATCAGACAGTCAAACATTATTAGTAGCTTAGGGGCAACCATTAAGTATTTATGCTAAAATGCAATATTAATTTAATAAAAAGTATTGGGCTTATCAACACCTACAGAATTATGTGAAGGCAGCAGCAACACACAACAGAAGCTAGCTGAAACTTGAAAAACATTGGAGCTTGAAGAGATGAAATTTTAGAAGAGCTATAATTAATAAACAGAGGAAAATTAAAGAAAATTTGTAAAATGTATATTAAAACTGAAAAAATCACCATTAATCAAATATAAACTACAGTGCTCGAAAAACTGAGCAGTGTGCATAATAATAAATTTATGTGAATTATTAAACTGAAACATACTTTGATAATGTATGACCAAATGAAACAATTGGAAAAATCAGATTACATAATATTACAGAGACTGCAAGAGCTGTGTTTGGGCCCATGAAATGGCAAAATGTTTTCATAAGTGGAATTCAGCAAAGGAAGAAAAATAGGAACTAAGCCATTTTTTAATATAAAGTATTGTGCTTATTTTAATGTTGAAATATATCTATTCACCAGTTTTAAAAGATATTCATTCCTAGAGGGAGAAAACCAATTAAAATCATTCAGAGGCACAACTCAGTATCTGGAAACTAGTTAGAAAAACTAAAATCTTCACTAAGGTAGATAAATATGTCACCTACAAATAGAAAAGTTGTTTGAAATAAAGCAACAGAAACAAAGAGAATGCGAAGAATATGCAATGACATGAAAAGGAGAGATTAAGAATAACAATAAATCTAAAATTTTATACAATTTAAAGTCCCAACATAATAAAATACAATATTAAATTGATATAGTATGAAATATTATCTTAAAAGGAAATAAACATGAAATTTACATGATGAATAAAATTTTTTTCAATTTTTCATAATTTGAAATGATAGATTTATTTAGGAAAGGTGGTTACTGAGACAAAAACATAGACACTGAAAAAAGATAAAAAATAATGGAAATAAGTTTGGTGCAGTGGCTCATGTCTGTAATCCCAGCACTTTGGAGGCTGAGGCAGGAGAATTGTTATGAGTTTGAGGCCAGCTGTTCAAGCAAGTTCAAGGCTGGCGTGAACTACATAGACAGACCCTGTCTCAAAGAAACAAAAAAGGAAAGAAATTAATTAAGATAAAAGTGAATGTTAACTTCAAATAAAATAATGATTTCTAATTGAAGTTTTAATATATTAAAAATGAGATACATGATGAGTTTCATAAAATATATAAACAAAAATACTTATCTCTATAGCATTAAGCTTACTCATTAGTCAAACAAAAAAAATAATAATACCCTGTGGAAACAGATTACATGTAGTCAATAAAACTGTAAAGAACATAAAGCACAGAAGTTTAGTAGATAGTCAGATAAAACAAGATAAAAGGCTGAATTTTGGAAAAGGGTTTGGGTCTCTTCAGTGACCCAGCAATACATCTAGGCATATCTCACCAGTATGCTGATCAGCCAGAGAAAGGCAATCACTTTTTGCCATCAACAGAATTTTTGGATTTTGAGGGCCTTCTGGTCCTTGTCTCAGTATCTGTTCTGCCTCTGTGGTGTCAACCCAGTCCCGTTGTAGATCAATGGATGTGAATGTTTCTTTCAAAATTAATTTAGCAAACAAATGACAAAAAAGAATCTGTATTACCTATGTTTAGATATTATACAGAGGAAAGTATTCTTTCCATCATGGTAGGATTATATGTTTCTTACCTTTTTAGTATTTTTAACAATGTCAGACTGACAGACAGACTGACAGACACAGAGGCACAGACAGACACAGAGACAGAAATCTGCATGGAGGAATGAAAACAAAACAAAAAGATGAGATATCAGGGGCTGGGGATTTAGCTCAGCAGCATAAATGCCTGCCTTGCAAGCAGGCAGTCCTGAGTTCGATCCCCGGTACCAATAAGAAAGAAAAAGACAAAAAAAAAAAAAAAAAGAAAAAGATGAAATACCTGTGTTCATTGCTTACATCATACCATGTAACCAGGTGATAATTAACTAAATACATAATGAACCAGAGCCTTGAAAATAGAATGCAAGTTTTATTTTTAAAGCCTTTAATAATTCCTCATACAAGAGAAAAATAATTTCAGGCATGAAGACTTTATTGTCTCACTAATTAAAGATATTGACAATATTGTCTAAAGCTCATTAGGGAGATAATGAAGCTTTAATTCCTATGGTTTCCCTGACCCACCACCAAGGAGGTACAAAAGGTCCTTCCTAAAAGGTGGCCCAGACATCTCCCTCCTTATCCTCAATAGAACAGTCCTCTCCTGACACCATGTGTTACTATGGCAACTACTGTGGTGGCCTGCACTATGGCTACGATGGCTATGGCGGTTATGGTGGCTGTGGTAGTTATGATGGCTTCGGTGGCTACGGTTATGGCTATTGTCTCTCCCTAAGCTGTAGAAGATACTGGTTCTGTGGCTTCTCCTGAGGAATTTACACAGCTTTTTAGCCTGACAAAACTACTGTTTTACTGGAATTATCTCTAACTTTGTTCACATGTTAAATTTCCAAATATGTTAAAAAAGGCCAGCTTAAAATGAAGTGTCTCACTTGGATAAATCAACATTAACTGGATTATACCATAGCTTTAGAAAAAATCTGGTAGCAGTTTTATAATCCTATGTGAAAGGTTTTTAACAAAACAGAACAGAACAAAGCAGATCAGAATAAAATAAGGCAAGCAACATAGGATTTCAAAACAAGACAACAGGAAACCAACAGTACCATAATATCTTTTGTTCTCTTCGAAATAGTCATCCATATCTTCACACACAATGAATTCAAACAAAACACAGTAGTATAAAACCAATCAAAACAAAAGAATGAAAGCATTACAGGCCTTGAAAACCATACAATAGGAAAATAAACAGTGGCTACCATAATGTTGCTTATTCTCTTCAAAATAGCTGTGCATATCTTCACACAAATTGAAATCAAGTAACAGACTAAAACCAGTCAAAACCAAGAATAAAAACATTGCTGGACTTCAAAACAAGATGATACAAAATCAGCAATGGCTATCATGATGTCTTGTTTTATTCAAAGTGGCTGTTTATACAATCACACGTAGTAAAATCAGTTCTTGTAAACTCTTAAGGAGTTCTAGGCATGTAAAAGCCTATCTATGTACATCTATGCTTTCTGTATTAGAGGGGAAAATGAAACAAAACAAAACAAAACACAAGAAAAACAAGAAACAAAGAGACAATTAAGTAACAATAAAAAGAGCCCAAAACAATACCAATACAGGCTTTCAAAACAAGGTGGTAGGAACTTAACCAAGGTTGTTATCTAGCATAGCTGTCTTCAAAAGAGTTCCTCACATTACCAGATACAAACATGCAAAATTGATCTAATCCTATGAATGTTAATTTTTTGTTCCAAGAACTAATAGAATTAGTAGTAAAATCATCTTAGCTAACTTACCTGTATATATACACACTTCTTTCTTTTTTCTTTTACCTTCCTTTTCTCTTTTTCTCTGAGTTATTTTATTTGAGCACTTTCTTGACCTTTCACATTATTTATTGAAGATGTTGGATCTCATTTACACTTTCAGTTTCTTACACTAGACAGACAATATGGTGTTTACACATGTGAATTTGATTTATTTCACTTACGAGTATAGACTCAAGTTGCATTTACCTATGAAAGCTTCAATGTGATCCTTCTTTATAGCTGAGTAGCATTCCATTGTATAAAAATATCACATCATTTTAAAAAAAATTTTAAAGAGAAAAAGAAACAGAAAAAAAGGATAGAAATAATACACAGTTTCAAACAAAAATAAACAGTAAAAAATCACTAGTTGATAAATTACATATTGTCCTCTTAGAAATAGTCATTCAAGTTACAAAATTAAAGCATACAAAGCGGACATTGAAACAGTGAGACTGCAAACAGTTCTGTTAAATGATCCAACAAAAACTTAGTAATGTGGTTATCAGTACTACACACTTAAACATATATGCAGTTATATCCTTTAGAGCAATTTTTTCGTCTTTTTTATAATAGCAATTTCACATTTTGGGTTTTATTACTCGTACATTTTTTATTATTTTTTACACTAGACGCACAATGTGATATTGATAAATATGATTCTTACTTCTTTCACTAACGTCGCCATTTACTGATGAAGGCTTCAAGATCATCCTTTTTATATCTGAGTAATAGTCCATTATATAAAAATAGCACATCTTTTTCATCCACTCTGCGGTTGATGGGCATTTTGGTTGTTTCCAAGATTTAGCTATTACAAATTGTGCTGCTGTGAACATGGATGCACAAATATCACTCTAATATGAACTCTTCAGTTATTCTGGGAAAATACCCAGGAGTGGAAGAGCTGGATTGAATGGAACTTCCAGTTCTAGTCTTCTGAGAAATCTCCACACTGATTTACATTATATAGTGGTTGTACCAGTCTATACTCCCACCAACAGTGGAGCAGTGTTCCTTTTTCCCCGCAGCCTCGACAACATTTGATATCAGTTGATTTCTTGATGGCAGCTATTCTTTCCAGAGTGAGTTGAAATCTCAATGCTGTTTTAATTTGCATTTCTTAAATGACCAGTGATGGTGAATATTTCTTCATGTATTTATTTGTCGTTTGTATATCTTCATCTGAGAACTGTGTGTTCATCTCAGATGCCCATTTTTGGAGAGGGTCTTTGAATTTGGGGGGCTTGATGTTTTTCAGTTCTTTGTATGTTCTGGATATGTCCTTTGTCTGAGGGGTTGCTGGCTAAAATCCTTTCCTATTCTGTGGGTTTTCTTTTCACTCTGTTGGTGATTTCTTTTGAAGTGCAGAAACTTGTTAATAATGAGACCTCAGTTGTTGATTCTTTGAAGTCTTTCCCAAGTAGTTTGAGTTTGTTCATGAATTCTCTGGCTATCCTTATGTCACCAAGACTTCGACCTAACTTGTATTCAATAGGAATACAAGTGTTCTGCTTTAATATTTAGATGCTTAATCCATTTTGATTTTAGTTTTGTGCATGGGTCTAATTTCAGTCTTCAGCATGTTTACAGCCAGTTTTTCCAACACCATTTATTAAAGAAGCTATCCTTCTTCCAGCAAAAATATTTAGCCCCTTTGTCAAATATCAAGTGGCTGAGTGCCTTTGTAATTGTATTTTCATCTTCTAATTTGTTCCATTGATCCTCACGTCTATTTCTTTGCAGTATCATGCTGATTTTATCACTGTGGCTTTGTAGTATAATTTCAAGTGAGGAATTGAGATGCCTCCTGCCTTGCCTTTGTTTCCCAGAACTGTCTTTACTATTCCAGATTTCTCCTGTTTCCAAATGAATTTCAGGAGTGTTTTCTCTAGATCTGTGAGGTATGTTAATGGTATTTTGACTGCGATTGCATTAAATCTGTATATCAGTTTTCAGAGTATGGCCATTTTCACAATGTTGGTTCTTCATAGCCAAGAGCAAGGCATATCCTTCCATTTTCTAATATCCTCTTCAATCTCCTTTTTTGGCATAGCATACTTTTCAGCATATAGGTCTTTTACATGCTTAGTCAGGTTGATTCCTAAGTATTTCATTTTTTAGATGCTATTGTGAAAGATGATATTTCAATAATTTCTCCCTTGGTGAGTTTTTATATATGTACAGGAATGGTACTGATTTTTGAGCACTGACTTTGTATCCAGCTACACTGCTGAATTGGTTGATTATCTGTAGTAGTCTTTTAATGGAATTTTTTGGGTCTTCTATATAAGGTTTCGTGTTATTTGCAAATAGTGATAATTTAACATATTCCTTTCGTATCTTTATTCTTTTTATTTCTCTCTGTTGTCTGATTGCCCTGGCTAGTATTTCCAGAACTATATTTAATAGGAGTGGTGACAGTGGACATCCTTGTCTTGTTCTTGTTTTTAGCATAAAAGCTTTTAGTTTTTGTCCATTTAGTATAATGTTGGCTGTTGATTTGTCATAGATGGCCTTTATGAAATTGAGGTAGACACCATGTATTCTGAATTTCTGAAGAGTTTTTATCATCAACATGTGTTGGACTTTATCAAAAGCTTTTTCTACATCTATTGAGATGACCAGGTGGTTTTTGTTTTTGGCTCTGTTGACATGGTATATTATATTTATTGATTTGTGTATGTTAAACCATCCCTGCATTCCTGGAATGAGTGCCACTTGGTCGTGATGTTTAATCTCCTTGGTGAATTGCTGCATTCTATTTGCCAGTATTTTATTGAGAATTTTTGAATCAGTGTTCATTAGTGAGATTGGTCTACAGTTCTCCTTTATGTTTGGGTCTTTCTCTGGTTTTGATATGAGTGTAATACTTATTGCCAGTAATGATTTAGGTAGGATTGCTTCCTCCCTAAATGGAGGAGTATTGGCATCAAATCTTCTCTAAATTTCTTACAGAATTCAGCTGTGAATCCATCAGGACCTGCGCTTTTCTTTATTGGTAAGTTTTTAATTACATTTTTAATTTCAGTAGCTGATACTGGGTTATTCAAAATTGCTATATCTTCTTGGTTGAGCTTTGGCAGTTCATATGTTTCTAGAAACCCGTCCATTTCCTTTGTGTTTTCCATTCTATATTAGTAGAGATTTTCAAAGTAGGTATTTATGATCTTTTGAATTTCCATGGGATCTGTAGTAATTTCCCCCTTTTCAGTCCTTACTGCATGAATTTGGGTTTTTTCTTTGCTTTACTTGATAAGGTTAGCTAGAAGTTTGTCACTTCTGTTTATTCTCTCAAAAAAACAGCTCTGTGACTCATTAATTCTTTGTATGGCTTTTTAAGTTTCAATTGCATTGATTTCTGCTCTAATCTTTACAATTTCCTCTCTTCTATAAGCTTTGAGTTTAACTTGCTCTTCTTTTTCTAGAAACTCAAGATGAAGCATTAAGTTGTTTATTTGTGCTCACTCTATTTTCTTGATATGACAATTTATTGTATTTCCCTCTTAAGACTGGTTTCATTGCATCCCACAGATTACAGTATGTTATTTCCACATTTTCTTTTGGTTATGGCTAGTTAGAGTTCTATATGCTTCACTTATCAGTATGTCAATTTCCTTTCCCATGTTTGGGAAATTTTTGGCTATTACTTCTGTAAATAATATTTTTATATATCTTTTGTATTATCATCTTTTTTCACTTATTCTATCAATATTATATTATTTTTTCTTTGTGTCATCTTGCAATTGTTAAATTGTTATTTCCTGATTCCTTGTTATTTATAAAACATCCCTCCTTTCCTGTTCACTAGCTGCAATCTCGGCTTTGAGATCTGAAAGTCTATCTTCACATTCACTGAGGTGGTTTTGCCAGCTTTTGATTTCTCTGAGTCTGCTTCATGCATTTTATTTCTTTGGATATCTCTCTAAATCTGTTTCAGGCATTCTATTTCTCTTATACTGTTCATTCAAGGTTTCCATCTTTTTTCAGTGCTCCTCAATTTTTAAACTATGTCTTCTTTATGTGTTCAGAATTTCTTTTATTATGTTTATCATTTTGTGTTTTACCTGGCAGATTATTTCTGATCTGAGTTCCCTTATAGCTTCATGAAGCTGTTTCTTTACTTGAATTGCTATCACTTCAGAATTTTCACATGTATGCCTATACTTTCTTCTATGCCCATGTCTCCTAGGATTTGGGGGATGGGCTGTGTGTTTCAGGTTGCATTTTGCTCTTTCATTTTGTCATTTTTCTGTATTCCCGTAGGGAAACCAAATGCAACGTCTTAGTTGCTTCTTGGCTTGAAGATATCTGTACATAATGCAGGGAGTTTTTCCAGGTGAGTGGAGGCCATTAATCTGACCTTCACAGGTCTCTAGTGGCACTCAAAGTTCCCCAGCTGCTTGAGGTTGTTGGTCAGGACTCTACCATGTGCTGAGCAGCATACCAAGGATAGGCAGCTAGATGGAGGACACTGTGAAGGCCTTTAGCTCATGCCCAAGGCAAACCAAAGCTCCCCAGCTGTTTGGAGTCACTGAGTGAGACCCTAATAGTTGGAGCTCGCTTTGCAGGCCTTCAGCTTATACCACTCAGCACAGCAGGTTCCCCTTCTACTTGAGGTAGACCTACCAAAGGTCCCTGGCTATTTGGAAATGCTGGCAGGGCCTCACCGGGTTCTGTGTGAGGTGCTAAGCTTGCACAGCAAGGTGGAGTTTGCTGTGCAGGCAGGCCTTCAGCTTGTGCCACTCCCATTTAAGAGTTTTTTTGATAAAATGATGTAGTATTAAATACACTATGTTCTATGTTAAATATTTCTTTGTTAATGTGCTACTACATCAATGGTTGCCAGTTTATTTGAGTATTTATGTGTGATTAGTCACAAGTGTGTTGTTCTGGTGTCATACATGCATGAAAGAGGAAAGTGGGCAGTGAGTGGAGGGAAGGAGAGAGAACACTCTTTTTTGATAATTAGAGATCTAAATTCTAAGAATAAAATTCCAAGCATTTTCATAGATCATCTGAATTTCTTTTTATAAATGTCCTTTAATATCCCTTACTATTTTTGTTTGATTATATTTTATGTTCAAGTTTTTTAAATGCTATTTCTACAATAATATCAGTATATACATCACATTTTTTAAATTATGTGCCTGTTTGCTCTGTGTCATTTGTATCACCCATGCTTGGATTATACCATCAAGTGTTCTATCTCTGCAAAGTATTTTCCAGTGATAAAAAAAAGTATACCTAGATAATTGTAAATGTTGTCTGCTTTTCTGGTGAGTTGGACAAGATATCTGACACAATACAATTTTATTTGGGGTTCTAGTTAGCTAGCCCAAAGACAGAAGTGCCACAATGAAAAGTCCTGGGTAGAACATAAGCTATTCGTGGCCTGGCAGCTGAGAAGCAGATAGAAAGGAGGATCCTGTGATAGAGATATACCCTCTTCCCTGTCCAAGCCCAGCCTTCATGCAAGCACCACCTTGAACAGATGTCCTCTGCTTCAGAAATATTAGTGGATGAATACCCTTGATGTGTATAACCACCCATAATCCATCACTTTTCAGAATTCCTGCCTTTGAATTGATGAGTATTTTGGGGATTGTTATAGATCTAAACCATAGCAGGTGCAATCATACTGAAAATGTCACCAATAATAATGCTGCTCTGACTTTCTGACATGGCAACAAACAGCATCACAAAATGTACCAGTTTATTCTAATTCTTTAGAAAATAACATATACATTATATATAGCCAGAATAATTCTTTTCAAAACCTGGAGATGTTGCTCAGCCAGAGATCAAGTGTGGATTGATTGATTGATTTTTATCAAGAAGCCTGGTCTTCATCATATGTATGATTCATGCGTGCTGATTTTCTTGAGATTAAAATTGCTTCATTTCTAAAGCTAATTGGCTTGCACTTGGGAAAATTGGACTGAAACTGCCAAATGCAATGAAATGCTGATGGAAAAACTAAGGATTAAAAAGAACAATATGCTAAAGATGCAGAAATTTTGTTACAGTGTACTGAAATTCCAATGTTCTTGATTGCTACCAGGCAGGCAAGAGACTGCTGGGAGAGTGATAATCAACAGAATTTTGGATTCTACCCCCTCCCTACATGGTTAGAAAACCACAGTTGGAGACATAAAAAACAAAATCCTATAAAAGATACACTATCAAATTACTGAGCTTATACAAAGTAAGGTTACTCCTGAAAATACTTTACAAATTCTGAAATTGCAAGGGTCTGTTTCCATAGAGAACGCAAGAATCATTTGCAAGTTAGATATTTGGTTAATATTATGTGATGAAAAAAATAATCACTAGAATTCAGAATTTGCTATAAAGAAGAAATTTTAGTTGAAAAGGGGAATATCTCTTATAGGATATGCCCAAACAGAGTTAAATAGATCCTTGCCAAGAGCCTTATTATTTGTTTGCTTTTGAATGTACTACAATAATCAGACTTATTTTTTCTTTCTCCATTTCTTCCTTTCTTTCCTTCTTTCTTGCTTGTCACCTCTCTTTCTTTAGATGGGTCTTGTTATTCTGTCCAGAATGGTTTAAAAATTCAAGTAATCCTCCAACTCAACCTCCAGAGTAAATGAACTACAGGCAAGAGTCAAAACACCCAGCTCAGCTGGAAATTGTCTAGCACCTAAAGTCAACTACAAAAATCTTGAGGTTGAAATATGATGCTATTTTGGATCATCTATAATGTTAATAAAAAAATTTGTGTATATGAAGCCATGTGGAGTTAGATAATAGAAGTAACAGATAAAATTACCTATGACATGAACAACATATTGAAGTTTATAGGCAAGAAATTTTGGAATAATAAAAGAACTTTTGGAATAGATGTAATTAATAAATACACAAATATTAGAGGAAATTTGAAAAACATATATTAATATTGGGGAAAGTCATAAAAAGAATTGTTTGAATTCCTCTTCCTAAAATGTGACAGATATAGCTAAGAACTTAATAAACAAGTGATTTATTAAAAGGAAACCTATGTTGATAAATTAGTCTTCTGGAGCAAAAAATGGAAAAATTGCTTTGTAAAATACTGACTAGAGATCTAGTGAACTGAAAAATATACATATAAGTAGAATTCGATAAAGAAAAAATAAAGAAGAAACCATTTTAAATTTTAAAAAATTGTATATATAACATAATAGGTTTTTTTCAAAACAACTAAAAGCTATTAAAATACATCAGTCCACAATTTCTTACAGCAATTCACTGCCATGAAGGAAAAGGCCAATTAAAAGTTTATGTGGCATAACTCAGTACCTCAAAATTAAGTGCAAACCAAAAACTAATCGAGCTATACAAAACAAATGTTACCTAAAAAGAAAATCAATAAGCCTAACTCCTCTATAGAAATGAAAGAACTTGGAAGAAATTGTAATGATCTGTTAAGGATAAAATAAGAATAACCAACAATCTAGAATTTCACATAACCAAAATTTCCCATCTAGCAGAATACAAAATTATTAAAATAAAAATAATCTTAAAAGTAATGAAAATAAAAAAAGAAAGAAAACACTATGAAAAATTTATGATTTCAATTCATCATAATAAGAAATGATAGATTTATTTAAGAAAACTACTGAGGAAAAATTGTAAAGTCAAAAAATAATAGAATTAGGTAAAATAGTACATAAATAGTGATGAGTTCCTCTTGAGATTTTAGTGTACCTAAATGAGATATATGATAGGAGTATCAAAAATATGCATAAGAATACATACAGCTAAGGCACTAAGCTTATTAGGGAAACAAACTATATGTGTGTGTGTGTGTGTGTGTTTTCATATATATTATATACACAATCTGTTTTCAGGTAGATATACATATATATGAAACAATCTGTTTTCATACATACTATATATATATATGAAAGTATGTATGAAAACGAAGAACTGTCAATAAAACTGAGTAGGGAGTAGAACAACTGTAGATGAAAAGCTGAATTTTGGAGAAAGACAAGTCTTTTCTATGACATAGCAACTATGGTTCATCTCTATACCCAACAGTCCGGCTGTTCCTATCACTGGGCAAGGAAAAGGTAAATATGTTCTAGCAACAATGGTTTGTCAAAATTTTACATTCTGAGGACCCTATACTCTGTCTCAAGTCTGTTATATACTGTTTTCTTGTAAAAATTATTCACCAAAACAGATAGTGGTCAAGGACTCGTGTGATCTAAAGGTCCGATATCCAATGCAGATTATTCTTTTGTTATTGTTATTACAGATTACATGTTGCTTCTCCTCTGAGTATGATAATTAATGACACTTGTTCTGAGATCTCAGTAACCACTGCCTTTTGTCTTGGTCATATTCAAAACTAATCCCTAATTAAAAAAAAAAAAAAAAAAACAATTGTTACAGACAAAGTGAAAATCCAAGCCATGATTTATTTTCAGAGCTAGACCTTCAGAACATCTTCAGAACATGAAAAGACCAAAGTAGATCACATAGACTTTCTCTTTTGAAAGTGGCCACTTACATTCTGGCAAGTTTGACATTATTTATACCAGGAATAATTTCAAGTTAAAAATCAGATGATAAACACTTACTGGCTAATTTCTCACGAGAAAAAGTTAAGCAATAGTTGTTTATGCAAGAAATAACATAATAGAACAGGAGGAAAGGAAGGAAGGAAAAGAGAGGAATCAGGGAGGGAGGAAAGGAGTGGAGAAAAGGTGAAAGGAAGGAAAGAATAAAGAAAGAAAAAAATAAGAAGGAAGAGAGAAAGAGAAAGCAAGCAAGCAAGAAAGAAAGAACAATTGTCCCTGTGGAGAAATGGAAAGAAAATAAAATTAAAATGCTATACTCTTTTATATGTCATAGGTACAAAATTCACTATAAGTAGAATAAATCAGTGCCTCAAAAATAAAATTATAGTTTCATTTTAAAGGCCCAGAAGACAACTGTAGATTCCTAACATAGTAGCAAAATTATCTCAGTTACAAGCCCTTGTTTTCTTAATAAATATACAGACATGCTCTGAAGCACATTAGTGAGATAACGTGACCCCACGCTGCCTGTGGTTTCCATGCCCAGAACCAAGGAGGTATAAAAGGCCCCGGCAGATTATGACAACCAGACTCACTCACCTACTTCCTGTTTCTCAACAGAACAGCCCACTCCTGACACTATGTGCTACTGTGGCAGCCACTATGGTGGCCTGGGCTGTGGCTATGGTGGCCTTGGCTCTGGCTCTGGTGGCTATGGCATCTATGGTTATGGCTGTTGCTGCCCCTTGTGCTGTAGAAGATACTGGTCCTATAGCTTCTACTGAGGAATTCTCACAGCTTCTTAGCCTACTTGCTTTAAACATTGTTTTACTGAAATATCTGCAAATTTTTAAATGATGCATTTTGAAATGTCTTGAAACACTGACTACATACTGAATTACCTAAAAACAAAAAATACTGCATAGTATTTGATTCAATAGAATTAATTGGATAATGAGATGGTTTGTGGAGAAGTTTCTGTATTATTTTTATAACATTATATAAAATGTAATCAAATTTAACTTAGTTTTTGCATAAAAATATCAAATAAACTCATAAAAATTGATTTGTTGTGCTTCTACTACATTATGTATTCTGCTTGTATATTTGTATATTTTTTTTCTTTTTTTTTTTTTTTTTTTTTTTTTTTTTTTTTTTTTTCCATTTGAGATGAGGTCTGGTTATGTAGCTTTGAATCTGCTTATCCAGCCCAGGCTGACCTCAAATTCAAGGTAATCCTCCTGCCTCAGCCTACAGAGTGCTGGATTGACAGGGATGGGCCATCACACCCAACAGTATATTTCTGTGTAATAAGTCACAAATGTATGTTTGTGGTTTCATTGATGACAAGGAGAAAAAGACAGGGTAATAAAAGAAGGTCAGTGATAAGAGAAATAAAGGAGGAAGTGAGGCAGGAAGTTATTTTTAGATAATTAGAGGTCTAAACCAATATAGTAAAAACATCAATTCTTTCTCATACATATTCAGATTTGTTCTTATGCATGTCTTTTAATCTTACCTGCCATTTCTGTTGGCTTATGCATTTCATCTACATTTGAAAAAGGCTCTTTCTACCATTATATCGGTATTCACACAAGATCATTTAAAACTGTATATGCTTTGTGCCATTTATAATACTAGCCCTGGATTACATTAATGAGTGCTTTACCCCTGAAAATGTCTCTCACTCTTTAAAAATCCTTCTGCCTAAAGAATGATTTTACGCGTTGTAATAGACACAGCTCTTCAGTTTGACAAAATACTTGACACCCAGAAGACAAAGGCAAGAGATTTACAAGATTTTAAGTCATGGTCAGTTGGTTCCAAAGCAGAAAAGGTGAAAAGATCTGGGCAGGGCTTAAGCTGTCCATTTCATGCCAGTCAAAAGTACACAGAGCGCAGGAGTCTGAGGGTGACTGACTCTCATTAATCACAGTGAGCTGCTGAGATGTTAGTGTGTGGATACACTCAGGGGTAGCAGCACTGCTGTATCCACTCCCCTTTTGAAAACTCTGCATCTGACTTCCTGAGTATTTAGGGGACATTCTGAATCTAAACCATAACAGGTGTCCTCATACTGAAAACAATAGCATTAATAATGCTTCTCCTACTTGAGGACACAGTGTCACATTGCATCCTAATAGGCTAATTTAATGTAACCTTTTAGAAATAATGTAGGTATTCAACATTGCAAAACTATGTAATTCTTTTCAAATGCAGGAGATATTTTTTCATTAACAAATTAACAATAGACTTTAAATTTTCATCTAGAAACATGATCATTATCAAATACATGTGCTCACTCATGTTGATTTTCGCCAAGCAGAAATTTCTTAAATCCTGAAAGAAACTTGTTTCCATTTGGAAAACTCCAACTGACACCATCAAATGTAATAAAATGTGGATTTTTTTTTAAGTGAAAAGGGACCAATATGGTGAAGATGGAAAAATTTGGGGGGAAATGGGTTTGAATCGCTCTGTTTTGGATTCTAGGAAGCATGCAAATGGCTCCTGGAAGAAGTGTAATTAGCGCTTGTAAGCTACTGCCACCGAGGCTCAGCAACTACAAGCAGAAACCTAACAAGTGTTCAAGACGATGTACTATTAAAATACTAAACTTATACACAAAACAAGATTTCTCACTGGGGTCAATATAAATTCTGAAAAGCAAAGGTTTCCAAAGATAACAAGTACAATCATTTCAGACAAAAATTTTGTCCATATCAAACTGATGAGAAAATGATCACTAGACTTCAGAATCTGTAAATAAAGCACACTCAATGAAAAATGGGTATCTCTATAGGTGGCCCAAACAGGAATAGAGAGACTTGGGAGATGCTTTAATTCAATGTTAGTCTTTGCTTGAATTATAGCAGTCTGATCCGCCTTTCTTTCTTTCTTTCAGTCTTTCTTCCTTACCTTTCTTTACGATTTAGTTGCCTGTGTAGCTGAACTATAAGCGATGAACAACACAGCCAGCTCAGATAATCACACATTTTCTAAGAAACTATTACCAACTCAAAAATTCTATATGGTGAAATCCGTAACTGTTTTGGACTCTCTATAATTTTGGGGGAAAAAACTTAAGCATTTAAAACCCTGTAGAATTATATAAAGGAAATAAAAGATAATACAATATAACGGAAATGTACACCACATACAGGAATTTGTGGATAAGAAATACTATAACTTTTCAAAATAACTGCAAGAATTTACAATAAAACTGGAGAAATTCAACATACAAATAAATTCAAAAAGTGAGAAATCAATTCAATATATTTAGGTGAACAGTAAAAATGAAATCTGTGTTAATAATTTATAGTCAGTTTAAGAACAAATAAAAAACATCGAAGCATAATACACAGAACAGAGTAATAGAATTGTGTAAAATCTCACATAAGAGAAAATTATAGACATAAATAGAATTTAACAGAGGGAAAAAATAAAGGACAAGTCATTTTTGAGCAGAAAATATTTTTCCTCAAACTAATAAAAGATGTTCACCTATTGTAAATTGTATTCACTGCTAAGAAGAATAATGCCATTTAAATCACAGGTAAGTATAACACAGTCACAGTAAATTACATGCCAAGCTAAATCCTAATTTAGGTAAGTAACATAAATATATTACCTACAAACAGAAACTATAAGCCTGACAGAAAAACTCCTCAATAGAAAAAGAACTAGAAGAAAATGTAAAATATATTATGGACAGATAATAAGTAACAATTAGAATTTCTCACAATAAAGATAACTTATATAGTAACAAAGAAATATAAATAACATTCTTTTAACTCAAAAAAATTTAAATATAAATTATAAGAGAATTAGTAAAAACTTTATTTTTTCCATTATTCAAAATAAATAAGTGATTTAGGAAGAAAAGGGATAAGAAAAAAAGCATATACTTTTAAAAGCAATCAAAATAAGAATGAGTTTTAACCATGTGCTTATAAAAATGATAATTGCCTTTGAGGATTTAATATACAGAGAATTAGAAACACAATAAGCCTATTATAGAAAATGTACATGAAAATACACACACACACACACACACACGAGGATGTTCACCCTACAAGGAGAGAACACTAGTGTATGTTGAAATGAAATGTCATGGCTTAGAGAAGGTGGAAACCTCAGAAATCACAAAGGTTGAATGGACAATGGATCCATTGCTGGATAACCAGTGACGACAACTTGACTGTTAGGATAACAGTAAGTCTCTTCTATAGCCTTGGTACTAGGTGTAGCTCAAACCAATACGACGGTTCTTATAGATCAGTCAAGGGGATGCAAACATTTCCCTGGGTAACAAGAGACAGGCAAGATTCTGGAATTTGGAGTTATTAACTGTATCTCAACACTGAATTCTGCCATGGTGTTACCAAAGCAGACTCAAATCATATGAAAAAGAATGGGTGTGAATGTTTTCTAGAGAATATGAATTATCAAAACAACTAATGGACAAGTTTGTGTAAGTTCATTAGGATATCAAACAAAATGAATTACTCATTTTTCCTGCTCTCAATTAGTTGAGACTATACATTCTTCTTCCTCTTACCAATATCATTTTTCTGAGCTCACAGTGGACAGAGAATATTTCTATGCCATTTGCTTTGGGATTGGCCATGTTCAGAGACAAATGCTGATATTTTAAAAAGCTAAATAAGGGTCGATGATAGAGATTTCAAATGAACCATGGTGTGTTTTAAAATTAAATCTACAATACGTGTATATGGAGGCACAAACATGAGCATAGAACATGCAGAGTTACTATCCATAAAATGGTCACTTGTATTCTAGAAATTTGAAATCATTCAACTCAGAGAAGTTCAGATTAAACATCCATGGTTCACACACATAATGTAACTAGCTATGAAATTAGCAATAACAGTCCCTAGCTAGTACCTTGTTATGAACAAGAGTCAAGAAATAAATTTTTATAGGTAAGACTTTTGGAAAAGACAGAAAAGGAAGAAAGGAAGAAAGAAAGAAAGAAAAGAAAGAAAGAAAGAAAGAAAGAAAGAAAGAAAGAAAGAAAGAAAATAAGAAAGAGAGAGAAAGAAAGAGAGAAAGAAAGAAAGAAAGAAAGAAAGAAAGAAAGAAAGACACTTGCTCATGTACAGAAATGGAAGGAAAATAAAAATAACAATGGCAAACTCATTTTTATGATTTGAAGTATAACATGTAATCATGTCATATATACAATTAAGAAAATACAGAATGACCTGAGTCTTGAAGTAGAACAAGAGTTTTATTGTGAAGGTCTGTGATTTGCTGCATTCCTGACATAAAACAAAATTATTTCAAATATGTGGACCTTGTCTTCTCAATTAGGAAAGATCTTGACGTCACTGTCTGAAGCACAGGACGCTGCACTTCCTGTGGTTTTCCCCACCCACCACCAAACTGGTATAACAGGTCCTTGGCAGACAGTGAGACTGATACTTCTGATACCAACTTCCTGGTTCTGAACAAAACAGCCCTCTCCTTACACCATGTGCTACTATGGCAGCTACTATGGTGGCCTGGGCTATGGCTGTGGTGGGCCAGGCTGTGGCTATGGCTGTGGCTGTGGCTATGGTGGCTCTGGTGGCTATGGTTATGGCTGTTGCCGCCCCTTGTGCTGTAGAAGATACTGGTCCTATGGCTTCTACTGAGGAGTTTCCACAGCTTCTTAGCCTATTAGTTGTTACCTCCGGTTTTACTGGACCTATCTATAATTTTCTTGACACAATACACATCTCCAAAACATCAGTAATATACTATAAATGAAAAAAATTGGCTTTTTGGTTCTTTTGTATCTGTGAGCTAGTTTGTAAAAAGTTCCACTAATTTTTTTTGTAAATCTATATAAAATAGAATCAAACTGAAATCTCAATTTTTGTATAAACAGAGGTATTATTAAATAAACTATATTGCATTATATTATTCCTTTGTTATTTGTCTGCCACATTTGGATTTTGCTTATATAGTTCTGTATTTGTGTATGTTTCATCATACCTGTGTGACCGTTGTGTTGTAGAAGAGAACAAGATTAAGCCAGGGTTAAAAAGAAAGGAAGGACAGACTGACAGGTGTACGGGAGGAAAGAGGAACCTCTTTTGCAATATTAAGGTGCACACTGTTTAAAACTAACAATGTTTCTTATAAGTCATGCAAGTTTGATTTTCATATACTTCTGCTCATTGTTTCACAAATGCCTTTTTCTAAATAAAATCTGTATCACATCTAATTATTTAGAGTTGCTTGTATCTGTGTTCTTTGGGTCATTTATAACACCAGTGATTGCATTACATCAGCTAGAGTGCTAGCTCCAAAAACGTTTCTCATTCATTAAAAAATATTCTGCCTGGAGATGATCACAGATGTCATATTAGATACATTTCTCACTGCTTTGACCAATTACCTGAAACCCACAACATGAAGGAAGAGAGGTTTATGCTGGTTTGCAACTAGTGAACATAAAGAAAAGGCATAGCGGGAATGCCTGGGCAGAGCCTAAACTGCCATATCCTCACATGCAGGAAGAAGAGAGAAAAGTGTGGAAAGAAAGGGAGATACAGTCTTTCAGTCACACCAGCCTATAACCAAAGCCAATCTCCTAACAGTATATTCAGCTGGAGAAACATTTGTGCATGAATGAGCCAGTGAATATCCCACTGCATCATCCAGTCACTTTTAGAAAGCACGGCCCTGACTGCTTGATTGTTTAGGAGGATGTTCTAGATGGAAACCAACACAGTTGTCATCAAGTTGAAAATGTCAGCAGTAATAATGAGATTATGACTTGCCAACATAATACTAAACGGCATCTCAAAGTAACACTTCATTCTAACAATTCAGAAAACCATATATGTGTTATACACAAGAAAAATAAATCCTTTTAAAACCAGGAGATATTTGATCATTACTTTGTTATTGATCTGATGCTTTTGCTGACATATTGTGTATTGTTACATTAATCTCAGTTTGCTTTTGTTTTTGTTATTGTTTTTGTCTTTTAAACTGAGAAGCCTTGTCTTTATCAAATGTATTTGGCTTATAAATGAAGATTTTCTTTAGATTGAAATTCCTTCCTTCCTAAAAGAAATTTCCTTCCTTTTGAGAACTCCATTTGACACTATCAAATGCACTAAGATGCAGATAGAAAATGTAAGGAATAAAGATGCATATGTGATAAAGATGGACAAAGCTTGGAAAAGCTGATGGAAATTTTATCTTTGTGGATTCTACAAAGAAGGGAAAAGGGTTGCTGGACGTAGTAAAATCAGCAGAAGTTTGTGTGTTTGGTCCACTGAAGCCTAGCAAATCACACCACTGGAGACGTAAAACAGTCCTGAAAATGACCTGCGATTACAACACTTGGTAACCCAAAGCAAGATTTTCCATTAGACACTTAACAAATTCTATGATTATAAGAATCTGTTTACCAGGGCAAAAAGCAGAGTCATTTGAAAAAGAGAAATATTGTCCACATCAAGTTGATGAGGGAAAAAAAAAAAAAAAAAAAAAAAAAAAAAAAAAAACGCTGGGTTTTAGAATTTGCTAAGAAGAGAAGTACACTTCATGGAAGAGAAAGGATCTCTTATAGGGTATCTATAAAGGATCTCTTATAAGATGGTATCCTGGTGAAGAGTATTATTTCATGTTAGTCTTTGACAGAATTATAGCAATTAGACATCTTTCTTCTTTTTCTTTTCTTCTGTCATTCTTTCTTTTCTTCATTCTTCCTTTTTCTAAGCTAGATTTTATTATTGTGTATACAACATAACCTAAAAATTGTGAGCTCAAGTGGTACAGGAGTCAAAAAATAAGCAAAAGTTCCTCAGAAAAAAAGTTCTCAGAAAATTAGGTGGGTTCTCAGAGCCTGTGCCCAACCCAGAAACCTCTGTGGTGAAACACAGTACTGATTTGGATACTTTAAAGAAAATTTTTGAGAATGTGAAGTCTTGTTAAATGTTTGAAAGACAAGTAGCATAATCAAAACCAACCAAAAAAAGAACAAAATATATCAAGAGTTTGCAAACAAGAAGCTTCACAATCAAACACCATTAATAAATACAAGATAATAAAGGAAATATTTAAACTGCAAAGTAAATATTTAAACTGAAGAAATTCACAATAGAGTTAAATTTAAATTCCAGTTTTCAAAGAAGTGAATAATTTAGTTAAAAACTGAATAAACTTAGCTGTTATTAAACTGAAACTGAACTGAACTAAAAATAAGAAAAATTAGAACACAAAATACGATATAAATGATATGCATGGTATGCCTGACCTCATGAAACATAAGTAGAAGTCAGTAGAAGAAAAAAGCCCAAAAGATTTTTGCATAAGAAAAGTATTGTATATTTTTGTCAGAATTACGAAAAACTATCTCTACAAATTTTAAAAGCTATTCACTGCCAAGAGGGACAATGCCAATAAAATCAAGTGTTAGCTTAAATCGGTAGCTCGAAATGCAGTGGAAGGTCAAAACATTATTTTGGTAGAAAAAATAAATGTTACTTAGAAAGAGAAACAGTACAGATGACATCAGTAGCCCTCTACAGAAAAAGAGCTAGATGAAATGTAATGGAATCCAAAAGACTGTCTGTGAAAAACCATTCTGTCTCAATTTTTGGCCTCCAAGCAACCACAAGCCACTGTTCCCAGGGTGGTGATTTGTGTACATACTGCATCTTCTTCTGGTTCTATGGCAGTTAAGAAGAAACAGCAAGATGTGCTTGGTTTCATAGAAGCCAACACCACAGGATTTGAAGGAAAAGATACTGTAGCCAATGAAGAGACTCAGAAGTGGATAGGAGAAAACTGCGCCTGGAACAGTTGACCAGCCACAGGGTGTCCCTTACCACCTCAGGTTTTCAAGGAGAGCCAGTACCGTGGAGACTATGATGCTGCCTTTGAAGCCCAAGAAAATAACGCAGCCTGTGCCTTTTTAGGCAGGAAGGCACCACCTGGTTCGAAGAAAACAGAAGCCGGGACAACGCAGCAAGCATGAACCTTAAGCATTCTGCCGTAAGCTTTCTTAAAATGAGTCCTTATTGCTTTCATTGATTGTTTAGGAGGATGTTCTAGATGGAAACCAACACAGTTGTCATCAAAATTATCTTGGCTTCAAAAGAAATTACCTAAAGTGAAAATCATTAGGTGGTGTTTTCAATGTACAATCAAGTTGAATGCATAATTAAAATATGAACACTATGTTGAGGATAATAGGAAATTATGATAAAATTTCAAATAAATACCATGGGACAGTATTATGTGCCAAGACAGTTTTTGTACGCTAATCATTTTTCATAAAGAAAGCACTCTTTGATACTGCTGGAATTAAAGTCTATCTGAAGCTTACCAATGAGAAATTGAGAGACAGACAGACAGACAGACAGACAGGAGGGGAGTCTATCACTTGTTCTCAATTTGCTTCACTGATTTTAATGAATAAGAATGTGTATGATTTGGAAGTGAAGTTATGATCAAAAAGTACTTGGAGACAATTTTTCTTTTCTGTGAAGCACTGTAATTTTTATTTGGTACTTATAATATTCCCATTCTTTTGTAGAAGAAACTTCTACGTACTGATCCATACACTTTCCAGAATTCTTTCATGTCATATTAAGTAATCAGATTATGTGAGCCCTGCCTTAAAAATAGTATTTGTGGAGAGTTTCAAAAATGGCTGCTTGCTAGGGGATTGGGCCGACAGTTTCTCTGGAGAAATCATATTAAATGCTAGAATATGACAACATGGAGAGAGCCAGATGAATGGATAATGATTCTTATTAACCAAGGCAACACAGCTGGAGGATTTAAGGTCATGAGGAGACTGCAGCTGCTGATAACGGGAGACTGTGAATCTTGCATCCTTAATGTGGCACACTGACCAGTGGATCCTAGAGGAAAAGCTGTATTGGCTTTTGGTGACTGCTGGAAATTGAGACCCGGGACCCCGCGAAGCAGCCAGGACTGCCCAGCTGCACTGAAGGAGATTGTGAGAAACTCTGGAGCTCCAAAGCTGAACACCAGGCAATTTTCTGACCGTTCCGTGCTGTGTCGGGAACACAGTGAAGGCAAGCGGCACAGTGTGCAATAGACTCAGAGGAAGACCTGCACTGAGTCCTAGTGAGTACTAGGGACTGGGTCCCACAGCTGCTGTAGCTGGAGGACATCTTAGAATTGGGCAGAGCCCGCCACCACGGTGACATCAATAACACGGAGAGTCTGGCGGTGGACATCTTGGAGTTGGGCAGAACCTGCAGCTCGGTGACATCAGACAGTCACCCCTGGTGTAGAAAGGTCTGGTGGAGGACATCTTGAAATTGGGCAGAGCCCGGCACCATGATGGCGTCAGCAACATAGAGAGAACTAGTGGAGGACATCTTGGAATTGGGCAGACCCACTGCCACGGTGACATTATAGTTGCTCCTGGCACAGAGAGGTCTAGAAGAGGACAGCTGGGATTTGGGCAGAGCCCTGTGCCACGGTGACATTAGTCAGCTGCTTCTGGCACAGAGAGAACTGGCAGGATCTGCTGGGGCTGAACCAAGCCTCTGATTGGGACCCAATAAGCAGATACAAAATAGTTGTGACTCTGTGACATCCACAAAGTACAGCCTAATTTGTGGACTGACTGGCACAGAGGCTGGAGGGTAGCCTGCACCATCCCTGCATCCCTGCCTACCCCAGATAACAGCAAATTGGGGAGGGCAGCAAAAACTCAAGTTAGCACACTTCTTTTTTTTTTTTTTAATTTTATTTAAGGAGAAAAAGAAAAAAAAACAGAAAAAGGGTACAAGTTATACAGAATTTCAGAAAAAATAAACAGTAGGAAATCACTAGTTAATAGATTACATATTGTTATCTTAGAAATAGTTGTTCAAGTTACAAAATTAAAGCATATAAAGTGGACTTTCAAACAGTGAGACTGCAGTTTTGTGCAGTGATCCAACAAAACTCAGTAATATGGTTATCTATCTTAATCACTTAAATATATATGCAGTTATATCCTTTAGAGCACTTTCTTTTCCTTTCTTTTGTACAATGACAATTACACATTTTGGGTTTTAAATCAGTCAGCACGCTTCTGAAAGGCCCTAAGCAATATGGAGAGGGCCAGAGACCCCCAGGACACTCCAGTCTGAAAGAAATCAGAAACATGGCAAGAGATAGAAATAAAAAAAAATCTCCAGCTGCCCAACATGAGAAAATAAGCCCAGAAGAGAACAAGCACAGTAACCATCAAATACTGGACACAGCATCAGCCGAAATAAAAAAATACCTCCATAACCTCATAGATGAATTTAAAGATGTACTCCTGATCCAAGTGAGGCAAGATATAAAGAGATTAATTAAAGAAATGACAAGCCGCACCTAAGAAAACACAGATAGAAGAATGGAGGAAATCAGAAAAGAGAAACTTCTAAAGAAGAATTTAAACATAACTTAGAATACATGAAACAGATCCAAAGAGATTACCAGGAAACTAAAAACTCCATTGAACACTAGCAAAATGCTTTGACAGAAACTAAAGTTAGCCTTTTAAAACTTGAAGAGAGGTTTATGATCTATGATTGTGAAAGAAAAGACCTCTTAAAAATAACAAGGAACCAGAAAGAAACAATTCAAAGGCTAGAAGATGACAAAAGGATACATAACAAGGATAAAGAGTGAGAGTGAGGAAGCAGGAACAACCAAAAATGAAATACAAAGAATATTCACAGATATATTAAAGCAAAATTTCCCATGTATAGCAAAAAGAAATGATATCCAGATAAAAGAGGCATACAGAACTCCAGCTACCTACAAGGAAAACAGATCTATACCCAGAAATACAATAATCAAGATTTCAGAAACCCACCAAATGAACAGAATATTAAAAGCAGCCAGAGAAAAGAAGCAGATTACCTACAACAGGAAAATTATCAAAATAACAACAGATTTATCAACACAAACTCTTAAATCAAGAGGGGAATGGGGAGAAATATTCCAAGTCCTGAAAAAAAATAAGATCCAACCAAGACTCATATACCCATAAAAACTCTCTCTCAAAATTAATGGAGAAATAAGATGCTTCCAAGACAAAGAGGAACTGTGGGCGTTCGTGGCCACCAACCCAACCCTACAGAGAGTGCTGAAGGACATTCCAGAGAAAGAGAGGAAGGAATACCAGGATTCCAGCAACAGTGGCAGAGAGGCCTCAATGAACGGGGCAGACAGTGGAAAGAGGGAGTAAGGTGGTCAAATTATAGCAGTAAAGTGGAGTAGCAGACATGAGGCAGAGACGGTAAGCTATAGGCTTTAGTATAGACAGCTTTGATACACTATAAAGAAAGGCAGAGGTCATTGTTAATAGTGTATCAGGATTTAAAAGACACAGTAGTCTTATCGCCCTGTTTAGTTTGAATTTAATTTGTTCTGGTCTGTCCACTCATATCAGATTTGAGGGCACAGACATCTGACCCTAAAATAGCAGGTTATACCAGGTAACTATCCTTAATTTCCTATTAACTTAAACTGAAACTCTGTATTATTTACATTGTCTTACTATGACTGATCTTATTTGAATCCGATTCATAAAACCGCAGTTTTGCCTTGGCTGATTTTATTTGAATTTGGTATGCTTAATAGTATCAACTCTAAAAGTAGAGGCAACTACTCTGAAGATGCCAAGATGTAAAAGATATCCATACTGGTATTAATTATTAACAGCTCTCAAGTCCTACAATGTTTTCAAAGTTGTGTTTTTATAAAAATAGCTAGGTAATTCTATGTTTAACTATATTAAGCCCAATGATGTGGACAAATCTATTGAAAATAACAAGAGAAAGCATAGTAACTATGGAAGATCACCTAACATTGTGGTATTATGTGTCTTATTCATTGCATGTTTTTCTAGGAATTTGTTTTGCTGTCTTGTTATGATTATTTTTTCCCTATAATACAGAGAGGATAGATATACATGTAGAAATTCACACATGAGAAAATTTTTTTTAAAAATATTTATGGGAAAAGATTATATAATACAAGATGTAATGAACAGATACTCTGAAGAAGAGACACTAAGAAACCCAATGCTCATTTTGTAGCATTATGATATAAAATCTAGCAATACTATTATTCACTGATCAGAGTGATGTTAGTGTAGTCTCTTAAGTTCAGTTTCAACATATGTAAAGGTAAGGACAGCTACTATGAAGAGAATGAGACACACCATGGTAATTATTATTGTCTTCCCCAATGTCAGATCTTGAAGACCTAAAAAGCCTTCATCATCCTATAATGATTTGATTAGTTCTATAATATGCAGTATGTAATATGCGTGAAGATGGGGACAACTATTTGGAAGAAACTAGAGACAATTGGATAACAGTGAAGATCTCCAGTGGACTTGCTTTGAAATCTGTATTTCTTTAAATTGTTTTTTTAACTGTTTTGTTCTGTTTTGATATGTTTAATCTTATCGTCTTTAAGATATAAAACAAGTATGTAGGACTGATAACCATATTACTAAGTTTTTGTTAGATCATTGAGCAGAACTGATTGCAGTGTCACTATTTGAATGTCATTTTACATACTTTAATTTTTGTAACCTGAACAGCTATTTCTAAGATGACAATATGTAACTTATCAACTGGTGATTTCTTACCATTTATTTTTCTGTAATTCTGTATTATTTCTACTCTTTTTTATCTCCATGAAGTTTTTTTGTTTCTTCCTCTTTCAATAAAAAAAATAGTATTTGCATTCAGTTGACGAGGTCCTCTTCCTGCATTCTCATGATGAAGTCATGTTTCTGAGTTGCTTACTTCAGTGAAATATACATATTTTGTCCTGGACTTGGGATAGCAAGGAAACTTAAAAGGCATCCATCCTCTTAAATACAGCTCAGATTTTAATTAATTATTAAAAATCATATTGACATTTATTGCCCAAGATTTGTTTTCCACAGAGTTTTGCTAAAATAAATTTTAGTGGATTTCCGCTTTGTAAGACTGTCTCTTGATATTGGACATTTTTGTTTCATTTTAGTCTTAAGTTGTTTGAATAAGTTAATACAAGCAGAGATAATATTTTTATGCCCCTGATCCATGAAAAAGTACAAATATCATATGTGCAAGGGATATGTTGATTGCTGTTCCTTTGTTATGTCAAAATACCTGAGAAACAATTTAGAAGAAGAAAACCATTCAATCTAGAAATTCATGTAATCATAGTTGCCCATCGAATAAAATAAAATAACAGGACACATTAATAAAATATGAAATATGTTCTTAGAAGTTTAAATAAAAACAAAATCTGTAAGACAAATAATGATAAATGTATTCATTCTATTATTCACATTAAGAAATGATTATTTCACTCAGGAAGAGGGAAAGGGAGAAAAATATCAACAAACTAAAATATTCAAATTAATTTTAAAATAGAGACAAATATTAATTCACACATTTGGCAACCACAATTCTAGTTGTTGTATACAGAAAATAAGATAAATGGCAAGAGGATCATAAAAAATTGTGCAAAAAATATGTAACTCTAAGGCATGAAGCTGACTAGGGAAGAACAAAGAATAGCAGGCACTGAAACAGACTCTCATAAATCAATCAAGTTCTAAAGTCACAATATACAAAAATGGAGAGGGTAGAGGATCTAGCAGTACTGATTCAAGGTTGCAGGCAACCAATGCAAATGGTCTTACAGATCACTGAGGCAAATACAAACATTGCACAAGAATAAAAATGTAATACTTTGGATTTCAGAGGCCTTATATACTATTAGTGTTCAGTTCCATCATCATGGTGTGAAAGCAGCACTCAACCATGTATGGACAATAAACGGGTGTGAATAGTTTCATTTAAAAATGATTTCCTCAAACAATTAATGGGTGTGTTTGTGTGAATCTGAAGTAAGATAATATACAGCAAGATTAGTCTTTCTTTACTCACTAATAGTGCAGGGCATTAAGTCCCCTCTTGTTGAGTATGCTTCTGAAGGTTACTTGTTATGATCTCACCATAGAAAAAGTATAGTTCTGTGCCCCCTTGTGTTTGCAATTGGCCATGTTCAAAAGTAAACAACGATTTAAACAAAATAAGAATTTAAAACAGCACTGAACTTAATCATGATGTGCTTCACAATTGCATCTACAGCACGTTTACATAGAATTACAAAGGCAAGCATGAAACACATAGCATTACTCTCCATGAACTGGTCATTTAGTTTCTGGAATGTATGAAATCATTTACCCAGGGAGTAAGTTCAGACTAAACATCTGCTGTGCACACATAGGATAGAAACTAGCCATGAAGTTAGAAATAACATCCGTAGCTCCTTTGTCATGAAAATAGTCAAGAATTAAGGTGTTGTTATCACACATCAAGAAAGGATTGAATAGGAAGAAAGAGAAAGAATGAAGGAAGGACACAAACAGGGAAAAATGGAAGGATGGAAGGCAGGGTGAAAAAAAGAAGTGGTAATAGCTATGACCGCTATGGTGGCTATGGCCGCTATGACCGCTATGGTGGCTATGGTGGCTGCGGCTCTGACTGTTGTTGCTCCCTGTGTTGTAGAAGACACTGAACCTGTGGCTTCTGCTGATGAATTTCCACAGCTTCTTAGCCTATTGGCTATAACCCCGATTTACGGGGATTACCTCCAATTTTTGCAACTGAAAACAATTTTAAATATCTACCAAATTACATGAAAACACTAAAAAATGCAATGTGCCATTTGATTCATTGGTATCAACTGGATAATGGAATTGTTTGTAGAATAATTCCATATTATTTTTATAATTCTTTTTAATGTGTAATCAAATTTATTTACAATTATATAAACAGACGCATCACTAAATAGACTATGCTTTATCATAAGTATTGTTCTGTTACTATTCTGCATTGTAAGTGTTGCTTATATATTTCTGTTTGTATGTCATTAATCTCACTTTTGTTTTGAGTTGAGGTAGACAAAGAGATAAGATGAAAAGAAAATGATGTCTGAGTGAAGAGAGGGGGGAAGAAGGGAGTAAGAACATTTTTTGTGATAACTAGAATTTTAAACTGAATGGGTAAAAATTTTGATTTTTTTCTCACAAAGTATACAAATTTATTTTCATATGTGTGATAATTTCAAGCATTGTTTTTGTTTGTATAAGCTCTTCATCTATATTTCTAGGTGGTTCTTTGTCCAATCATGTCTATATTCACATCTGATCATTTAAAATTGTGTGAATCTCTCTGTTTTGTGCAATTTGAAACATCAATGAAAAAATTGTTTCAGATGGGCTTTTACCTTAGAAAAATGGTACTTATGCTTAGAAGAAAATTCTGTGGAGATAATTGTGAATCTTGTCTTAGATACTCTTCTCATTGCTTCAGGAAAATTCCTAGCTCCACAGCCCATAGGAGGAGAGGTTTATGGTATCTCATAGTCTGACAGCTCCCAGGAGAAATGACAACATGAAAATTCCTGGATAGAGTGTGAAGTATAAAGTGTTCATGGCATAACAGCCAGAGGAGGGGAAAAAGAAGCAGGGAGGGAGACCCTGCCCTATAGGTCACACCCACCTAGCAGCCTTTACAGATCTACCTCCTACCAGCACAGTGAGCTGCTGAAATATCACTAAACAAATACACTGTTGAGTACAGCACCCCTATAAGCCAGTTATCGCTCAAACCCCCAGCCTGTGAGTGCTTGATTGATTTGAGGGATAAACTTGATCTAAACCAAGAGGAATGTGAGTATATTGAAAATGTCAGTGATTATAATGACATTCTGACTTATCAACATACCACCAAAGAGTACCTTAATACCAATTTTTCATAAAATCTTTTAAAAATACTATATATATATTATTCAAAGTAATAATTATCTCTATGAAACCATTTGAGAGTTTCTCAATAAGAAATTTACAAGAGATTGCTTTTTATCCAGAAGCCAAGTTCATATTAATGATACTTGCTCATTTATGCTGATTTTTTCCTGGTTAAAATTGCTTCAACCCTAGAAGAAGCTGGGTTTCACCATGTGTACTCCAACCACTACCATCAAACGCTATGAAAAGTTGATGAAAAGATATTCAATTAAAGGGACCAATGCAATCCAATGAAGATGGAGAAATTTGGCAAAAGCCTGTTGCAATTGTGTTCTTGATACCATGAGGCAGGTGAAAGGCTGCTGGGCATGCTAAAATCAGCAGAATTCTGGCTGCTAACCATCCCACAAAAAGGAACAAAGTACTCTTTAAGACATGACAAACAAAATCCTGGAAATAGTGCACTAATAAATTTTTTGTTTAAGGGTTCTCAATAAGATACATGACACGTTCTGGAATTACAAAGGCATCTTTCCTAAAGGATTTCCACAATCACCAGAAAACTAGAAAAATTTACACATCAGTGTGACAAAAAACTAATCACTAGTATTAACAGTTACCCAACAAGTAATACCTTTATTTAAAAGGATATCTCTTATAGAATATATAAAACAAATTTATCTATATCATTGTCTTTTTATATGTTAATCTTTGCTTGGGTCATAGGAAAGTTTTCTTTCTTCCTTCCCTTCTTTGCTTTGTATAGTTCCTTTTTTCTTAATTCTCTCTCTCTCTCTCTCTCTCTCTCTCTCTCTCTCTCTCTCTCTCTCTCTCTCCTCTCACTTCTGTCTGTCTTGCATTCTTTCTCCCATTCTTTATTTTTAGGTGGATCTTGTTACATTGTGCATGACTAATTTTTTTTTTTTTTTTTTTTTGTCTTTTTCCTTTTTATCGGTACCGGGATGGATCTCACTACTGCCTGCTTGCAAGGCAGGCGCTTACGCCCCTGAGCTAAATCCCCAGCCCCTGTGCATGACTATTTAAAACTCCTGAACTCAAATGATCCTCCCACTTCAACCTCTATAGTAAATGGGACATCACCACAGGCTCAGACACCATGTTTTCGAAGATCTTAGGAAAAAACACAAAACTACCTAGCTTGAAATTTGACACTGATTCAGACCATCTATATTTTTATTAATAAACGTTGAGTGGATGAAACTGTGGAAATATATAAAAGTAACAGATTATAAAATCTAACTAAAACATAAGAAGCATCTTATGTTTATAGACAAGACTTGCAGGATAGATATAATTAATAAATATTCAATATTTAAAATAATTTACAAGATACATGTCAAAACTAGAGAAATTCACCATGGAATCTAAGTTAAATTCTAGTTATCAAAAAAGTGAGTAATATATATAAAAACTCAATACTATTAGGTAAATGAGTTAACTAAAATTGTATGTAAAATAACATCAGCTGAATTCAAGTATGAAAAATAATATACAAAGTATAAAGGATATATCACACTTCATAAAAGAGAAAAATGTGGGCAGACAGTGCAGTGAAATTAGACAACCAACAGCACAGAAATAGCATAGCAGAGAGGAGGCAGAGAAGGTTGGCTATAATCTGTAACACAGATGGCCTGGATACACTAACAAAAGAAACAGAAGCAGAGCAGATCAGGAGACAAGGTCTATTGAGATGCTCTGTATAGGTTTATGGGCTGAAAGTCAAAGATAAGGAAACAATGCTCTATGTGACAGGGAACCAGTGAGAAATAGGGACAACTCATCCAGCAGCTGCAGATAGGCTGGAAAGTCATGACACTTTCGTGCAGTGGAGAACTACTCAGTTATAAAGAAGGAAAATCTTGCTTTAGTAGGTAAAGGAGTACAGCTCAAATCAAGCCCAGGGGTAAAAAGGTAAAGAACCACTTAGGTAGGTAGCAGGTTACCCCTCTAATCTAAAAGCTAACGGAGTTAATGGGACCCAAAATGTACAAAGAACCCTGAGAAAGTGAAAGGAGAGGAACTGTCTAAAAAAGAAGGCAGATGACATTGTTAATAGTGTGTCAGGATTTAAAAGCCACATTAGTCTTATCACTCTGTTTAGTTTGATTTTATTCTGTTCCAATCTGTCTACTCAAACTACACTTGAGGACACAGACAGCTATCCCAAAAACAGCAGGATATACTACAGTAACTATCCTTAATTTCCTGTTAACTTAACCTGAAGCTCTGTATTACTTACAGTGTCTTACTATGACTGATTTTATTTGAATCTGGTTTGTTAGATTGCTGTTTTGTCTTGACTGATTTTATTTGAATTTGGTATGCTTCATAGTATCAAGTCTAAGAGTAGAGGCAACTACTCTGAAGATGACAAGATGCCATAGGATACCCATTCTGGTTTGATTATTAACTGATTTTGAAGTCCTATATGTCTCCAATGTTTTTTTTTAATTAATATTGCTATGTGGGGCTGAGAATTTAGCTCAGCAGCATAAGCACCTGCCTTGCAAGCAGGCAGCCGTGAGTTCAATCCCTAGTACCGATAAAAAAAAAATATGGCTATGTAATGCTATGTTCAATTATATTATGCCTGATGATATAGACAATTCTATTGAAAATAACAAGAAACATCATTGTCACTAATGTAGATCACCTGGTATTGTGATTTTATGTCTTTTTTGTTTCATGTTTTTCTAGGAATTTGTGTGGTTGTCTTGTTTTGTTTTTCCCTCTAATACAGAAAGGATAGGTACACATTTAGAGATTCACACTTGTGCAGAACTTCTGAACAATTTACAAGAATAGATTCTATAATTTACGATGTAATGAACAGATACTCTGAAGAAAATGAGACACTAAGATACCCAGTACTAATTCCGTAGTGTCATGATATAAAATCTAGCAATACAATTATTCTCTGTCCCGAGTCAAATTAGTCTGTTTTCTTTTATTTAATTTTCACATACATGAAGGTATGGACAGCTATTTTGAAGAGAACGAGAGACATTATGGCAGCCATTGTTGACTCCCCTATTGTCTGGTCTTGAAGACCTAAAATGCCTTCATCATCCTGTTCTGATCAGTTTAGTACTATCTGGTTCGGTATAAATTCACTGTGTGTGAAGATATGGACAACCATTTGGAAGAAAACAAGAGACAATATGATAGACAGTGAAGATCTCTGGCGATCTTGCTTTGAAATCTGTGTTTCTTCAATTGTTTTCTGATGATGTTTTGTTATGTTTAATTTTACCCTCTTTAAAATAAAAAAAGAAAGTCCTCTGTCGACAAACGTAAACCAAGTAGTTGAAAATTAGGAGATTAACCAAAAATCTTAATTTAGGTACATAAAGAAAAACTGTTACCTGAAAAGGGAAATAATCAGATTGACAATAAAATTTCTACATGAAATAAAATGGGAGCTGACCTAAAATAATGTTATTCTAGGAACAGATTAAGAATAACCAACAATCTGTAATTTCACACAATTGAAATTATCTATGTAGAAACATAAAGTAAAGGAGCTGGGGATTTAGCTCAGCGGCATAAGCGCCTGCCTTGCAAGCAGGCAGTCGTGAGTTCGATCCCTGGTACTGATAAAAATGAAAAAGACAAAAAATAAATAAATAAATATATAAAATGTTAAAAAAAAAAAAAAGAAACAAAGTAAAAACATGTTGAAAAATGTTATCTAGAAGGCAAAAAATTCAAATACATCTTCAAAGATAAGTAACAAAAATTTATTTTGTCAGTTATTCACAGTAGGAAATGGTAGATTCATTCAAGATGAAGGAAAGTGAGGGAAGAACGTGGACTTTCCAGGAGCAGCTCCCAGGGGAGTGGGAAGAGCATCCAGAAGCCACACCACAGCTTCCTGTGAGCCAACCAGTGCACAGGCTGAGAGGCAGGAGCAGCAGCTCTTCCTCCCCCTCCCCCCTCCCCCTGGTACGCATTGGGCTGATTCAGAGGAAGGCAGGCTGAGATGACAGCAACTGAAGTAAAATAATAACTTAATTCTTGCATTATTTGGTTGAGGTTGCAGGCCCATTTGGAGGATGACAATATGTGTTATGGCAACTGTGGCGGATTTCCTTCCATCTTGTTTTTGAAATCCAGTGTTTTGTTCCTGTTTTACTGTTTTGTTTTATTCTTGTATCTGGTAACCTGAGCAAATATTTTGAAGATAAAAATATGCAATATAATAACCACTGTCAAATTCCTAACATCCTATTTGAAAACCTATATAGCTATTGTTGTTCTTTGCTGTTTCTGTTGTTACCATTTTGCTTTTGTTATTGACTTTTAGATGTTTGCCTCTTGAATTTTTGTTATTTTTCTCTTTTTAAAATCCAAAAAACAACTACCAAACCAACAAATCAAGTTACTAAATAGTAATTCTATAAGTTTCATGAAAACCTCTTTACTTTGAAAATGAAAAATGCAGAGTTATGCTCAGTAGCTGTATTGTTTTATAGTTTTCCAAATTTTTATGTAGAACTGAAGCCCTTTTTTTTGTAAATCAACTCTGAATTTCTGCTTTCCGTTTCTTCCATTGCTCCTACTAATTCCCAGACTTGCTACCTGGTCAACTTCTCCAAGATCAGTAATGAAGTTGATTTAAGTTGTTTCTTTTTACGAGGTCCCACCACTGCTCTCAGTGCAATAACCAATTTTACTAAGCTCTCGAGATGATCAAAGGAATCATCTCAGTAAGCCTCTTTTTAGCTATTGACAGAAATTCAAACTTACAGAACTATAGAAACTGCTATATAAAAATGTGTTACTGATGAAGTCCCAGCAAGGCACCTCATCTTGCTTTAAAATGCTTTTTCACTACCCTAATAGGTAATGACTGTATTTGACATTTCTAAGATACAATGGAGAGTTTTTTCTGCAAAACTGAGTCATTTATCACAGAGTAAGTTCAGGATAGTGTGCACTGTGTACACCTGGTAACAAATATTAACCAGTGCCTTGCTCATTTGTCATGACCAAGGGTCAAGAAATAATTTGATACTGAATGAGAGTTAAGAAATAAGTTACCAGTAAGATTTTTTAAGAAAGAAGAGGACATAAACAAACAAGGAAAAAGGAGAAAACTATTAAAAAGAGGTAGAAAGAAATAAAAAGAAGGAAGGAGACAGAAGGGAGTAATAAATATATTTCTGTGGAGGATTGGAAACAAAACAAAATGAAAATAAAAATGGAACACATTTTCATGATCTTTACTGTAACATATAATTGGCCAAGGCATATATACACAATTTACTAAATATAGTATGAACTAGAGTCACATAAATAGAACAAGAGCTTCATTTTAGAGGCCTATAATTGGATGATGTATTTCCAACATAGGAGCAAAATTATCTCAGTTATGAAAGCTTTGTTTTCAAGAAATAGATACAGTCATGAGTTTGACCACATTAGAGAGATAATGTGATGCTGTCCTGCTTGTGGTTTTCTCCCATCCATCAGGAGGAGGTATAAAAGTGTCTTCCCAGAAAGGGACATCAACAATCAAGACACCTACTTCCCAGTCCTCAACAGAACTGCCCACTGCTGACACCATGTACTATTATGGCAGCTACTATGGTGGCCTGGGCTGCGGCTATGGCCGCCTAGGCTGTGGCTGTGGCTATGGTGGCTATGGCTATGGTGGCTATGGTGGCTATGGTTATGGCTGTTGCCGCCCCCTGTGCTGTAGAAGATACTGGTCCTATGGCTTCTACTGAGGAGTTTCCACAGCTTCTTAGCCTATTGCCTACCACCTCTTATTTTACTTTATCTCCATTGTCTTGTATAATGATAAACTTTCAAATGTCTTCAAAACCTCAACTAAATACTAAACTACCTAAAGAAGCAAATTTCAGCATATCACATGATATGCTGAATTGTATGATAGTTTATAGAAAACTTTGCATTACTTTTATAATACCATGGAAAACGATCAAATTTCACTCTCAATTTTTGTATAATTAAGATGTATTATTTAATAAACTATATTGAATCATAAATTTTGTTTTGTTGCCATTTTTACTAAATTGTTAGTTTCACTCATCTGTGTGTGTGTCAGCGTGTGGTCAGTTACAGCGCTGACTTGGGGAGTTCTGAGAGAGAAAGAGAAAAGGAGAAGCAGATGAAAAGCAGAGGTGACAGGAAGCTCTATTGTCATTTGCAAAAACCTAAACTGGATGAATGAAAATATCAGTTCTTTCTCAGAGGAAATACAAATTTGCTTTTATATATGCTAGTAAATAACTGTAAATTGAAATAATAAAGTGGATACAAAAACTTCTGTAGAGAAACAAATAGAACTGGGATGATATGTAAGGATAATAAATTAAATATGGATTCTGAATAAGCATGAACCTATAATTTCACTCAAATGACAGTCGCCCATTAATGTAATAAATAAAATAACCCTATTAATAAAATATAAGCCTTATCTTTATAGAAAGATAAATTTAAAAAGTAAATTTATTTTTTAAATTATTCATGATAGAAATGACATTTATTTAAAGAGAAAATTTGCAACAAAACATGGATATTTAAAAATTAAATATAATTACTTAAATGTAGAAATGAATTTAATTGTATACATATAGCAGTATTTACTTTAGAGGTTTTAATGTATAGAAAATGAGATATATATCAAGACTATCATAAAAAGTAAAAAAAAAAAAAAAACTATATCTAAGGCTTTAAGCTTATTAGAAAAATATTCTGTTAGTGACTTTTCTCATTGCTGTGACCAAATATCCAACACCTAAAGTTAAAGAGGAAATATTTACTTGACTCAGGGTTTGTAGAATTGTCAGTGCACAGGCGGCTGGGTCTAAGGCAGGTTAGCTTGGCAGAAGGGACTGCAGAGGGGAAAGGAAGGGCCAAGGAGGGACACACTCACTCCTCAGGAACACAGTGAGGGACACAGTGCTGCCGGAGGCTCCACTGCCTAACAGCACACCGAGGCATGACTGCATCAGTGGATTAATTCATTGGTGAGCATACAGCCCGCACAACCCATACACCTCCCAAAAGGCCCATCTCTAAGTTAATGAGACTTGTGGGACACTCTAGATTCAACTCATTAACAGAAGTGATGGCAGACATACTTAGGATGGAGATTTTTGCCTGCATATCTGTGATTTCTCTGCAATGTATCTTCACTTTCGACAGGAACAAATTGCCCCCATTCAGCTGCTTGTCTGAAAAGTGACTTCCAAAAGACTTGGAATTGGTGTACAACTTGAGTGAAATCCAGACTATTTTGGCCAAATCTCAGTCAAACCCAAAAGCACCTGAACAAAAAATGTTATTTCTCTCTGTTGCTGAGATTTGAGGAACCATTTTATAATTAAATTTATTTTTACCTGAAAGTTGAAACATAAAAGTTGTTCATATCAATGGGATAATGTGATATTTTGATACACAAATACATTGAAAATGTTTACAACAGATTAAATTTATCTAACTCACCAAATATATTTTGTTATAAAAAATTTTAAATCATTTTTCCTAGCTGTTTTGACATACAGCACATTATTGCTGTCTGTTGCCATCCAATGTAAAGTAACACACAGATTATTGCTATTACCCACAGTCTCTGATATCCAAAGGATAGCCTCTGATATACTTTCACTCTCAACTTCTGTGACACCGAATTTTAAATGCCACATTATTGTAGTAGTGACTGTCTTGGACATCTATGTTAGTATTCCAAGAAATATGCAAAGATTGTTCATGACCAAAAGCAAAAATAAAAATTATCCACAAAATAAAACAGACAATTAAATTCTGGTTTACTTTGCATAGAATAAACACGAAAGTTAAACTGTATGAATCTTAAAAGAAAACCAGAAAGCAAACAAAAACTATTTGTGTGAATCCATTTGTGCTAGAGTCAAAAATAAAAATAAAACCCATGATCTTAGAAATCAGAAGAGGTTTTACTGAAAAGTTATTACTAAATGGAAACAAATGTAATGCTAAGTATATTCATTTTCTATCATGAGGACAAAATACTGACACATACAGCTTTAAAAGGAAGGATTTCTTTTGTCTCACAGTTTCATTTACTTCTTTAGGCTCCATCTCTGAACTTGCCATATTGGGATCATACTCTTAATACATGAGAGTTTGGGAGACCTTGTTATTTAATCCATAAGGGTAGTAATCTGAGACACAAGTGCTAGGCAATTTTTCTATTAAATTCTAACTAAAGTATTTTCTGTAAAATTTGTCATTGTCCACAGTTAACATTTTTGTGCACTTTCATGTAATACACTGTACATGAATGAAGTTTGTTTTAAGGTCCAAAAAATATGTGAAGTTAATCCACAGAAAGCACTGTATGGAAAATAGGATCCGACAGGCAAGGTATGCTTTCACCTGAGTACAGTTAAACAATTTGGCAGAATTCTGATACACTGATTTTTAAAAATGCACAGATCTCCAGAAAAGTAGCAGAAAGTAAACAGAATTTCCCTAGAATCTTCAGTCCAGTTTCTTCTCTTTGCAACATTATTGTGCAACATTTATTACAATTTATGAGCCAATAGTGATACATTATGATTAACTGAAGTCTATAGTTTGCATTGTGTTGTGCATTCTATGATAATGTAATCAATTGATAGTATAGCCACCAAAATGTATTATCACACAGAATATTTGTATTATAATAAAGTCATCCCTTGTTTTAGCTATTCACTTGCTCCACCATTTCAAAACCTGTGATTAACCTTCAGCAATATCATTGACTAAATAATTATGTCATTTTCATATGCTACATAACTAGCATCATATACTATGTAGTCATTTCAGATTGACTTCATTGGAGCACCATGCGTTCAGATATCTTCCATATCTTTCTTGCCAATATACTTATATTTTATTTTGCTGCCAAAGGATACTCAATTTGCAAGATATACTATATTTTACCCATTCATGCAATGTAGCACATTGTGATTGATTCTAATTTTTAGTCAATTTCAAATAGCTTTTATATACCTCCATGCATATGTATTCACATGAACATACATTTTCAGAGCTTCTTGGTAAATAGCAAGCACTAGTTTTTCCAGATTGCAAGCCAAAAACATGTTTAGTTTGGTATAAAAATGGCACATTGTCTTCCAAAGTAGCTATACCATTTTGCATTACTACCTGGTAAAAACAAAATGTTCCTGTTGTTCCATGTCTTTGTCAATATTTAGTATTTTCAGTGGCTCATGCTTTGGTCAAGATATGAAATGTCTATTAGTATCTTGATGTTAAAACCTACACTTCTTGATAGAATATGTTTAGCAATTTTTCATCTGATCATTTATCATCTATAATGTCCTTTGGTGTTTGTGCAGATTATTGCCTATTTTAACTGAGTTAGTTGTCTTACTATTTTTGAGAAAGTGTTTCATCTTAAAGCCACATTATTTGCCTGCAAGGATACTGATACTGTAACAAAGTAATTGTAGTTATAAAGAATTCCTTTCATCCTATGAATTAAGAAAGTCTAAAATATTTCTAAAGAGTAGTGATTAATTTCTTTTCACAAGAGGTTTTCCACTCACCAAATTCAAAGTTGAAAATGTATGTTAATGATTTGAAAACATTTAAGAGTAATATGAAAATATAAGAAAGCAATTTATTCAAAATTATGATAAATCACACACCACAGATGCAGCATTTCTTGGAAAGTATTCTTTTTCACATTTTTCTCATGATGCCTTTTGTTGCCTTAATGATTTTGCAAAATCACAATGTCCTCTTACAGTAATATTGGAAACAGAAGTTACTAAAAAATGAGTAGTAAGATACATGGTCTGATTCTTGGCAATTGCCCAATGATCATTTAACACTATCAAATATTAAGAGACTGACTTAATAAGATAGACCAAAAAAATTTCATTAAGGCACATGTACTGAATTAAGGCTACTCAAATATTTCTATGTAGCAATCTCTGCTATACTGATTTCAGATTTAAACGTTTTGTGACTCAGTGGCACTCTTTGTCTTCTTATATAAAAATGGACATAAAGGATTTCTTGTATGAATTTGAGCCTCTCTATATAGGAGGCAGACTACAGTGACAGTCATTATCAGTCATTTCTGCCATTGTTAGGGACTTGACAGAGCAAATAATGAGAGTACTAGTCACTTAAATTGAATTATTTTTCAGAATCTTTTGAAAATACAAAATGCCCATTTTATTTATTTTATACAATTTTAAATATAACAACAAAGCAGAAAGAGTTACAAGTCATTTTTATTTCTTTTGTTATTTTTTAAAATTTTATTTAAAAGGAAAAAGAGAAAAAACAAAACAAAACAGTGTAAGAGTACAGGTAATACAGAACTACAAAAAAAAAGTAAGAAATCACCAGTTAATAGATTACACATTATTATCTTAGAGATAGTTGTTCAAGTCACAGGATCAAAGCATACAAAGTGGATATTCGAACAGTGAGACTGCAAACAGTTGTGTTCAATGATCAAATCAAAAACATTAATGTGGCCATCTATTTAACACACCTAAATACACTTGCTGTTCTATCCTTTAGAGCACTTTATTTTCCTCTATTTATTAGAACAAAATTTACACATTTTGGGTTTTATTACTCCCATAGTTCTTATTACATTTTTTGGAAGAAAATAAAATCAAATATGACAGAACAAAGCTGTCAGTCAAAACCAAGGATAGACAGCACATGATGTAAAAACAGAATACAAGGGTATCAACAATGGTTACCAGAATGCCTCTTGCTTCCTTAAGAATAATTGTCTATCTCATTAGGTATTATAAAGTTGAACAAAACAGTAGAGAACAAGACCAATAAAACCTAAACATTGTAAACCTTACAGGACTTCAAAAGAGGATAATAGTCAAACCATAATGGGCATCATAGTGAATCTTACTGCCTTCAAAGTAGATGCCTATACCCTCAAACTTGATACTATCATACAGAACGGAACACGGTCTAATCAGTCAAAACAAGATAGTGGGAGTATTACAGGACTTCAAATCAAGTTAATAGGAAATAAAAAAGTTACTATACTATATCCTGCTAATTTTTTTATTTTTCCCCTTAATTAAAAAAGTAATTAAAAAATTAAATATTTTTTAATGAATAAGGGAGAGAATGAGATAAAAGAGGACATAACAACATAACAATACAGGTCAAAGCATGACAGTTTCAGCAACCTAGTGCTTCACCACCAAATAACCTGACTTAATAGTAGTTACCATAGTGTCTTTTTCCTTCAAATATTTGAATATAACTTTGTATACTATAGCATCAAACATATCAGAACAGTGTAAAATCATTCAAGTTGATGAAAGCATTGTAGGGTATTTAGAATCAGCTAACAGAAAACAAACAATGGTTTCTATATTATCTCTTTGCCTATAACAATTTTTGTTTATACTATGACATATAATAAAATCCAGCAAGATACAACATGATAAAACCAATGGAGACAGAAGAGCCATAGTTTGGTGGGGCTTCAAAACAAGATGGTATTAAATCAGCACTAGCTATTACGATGTCTTGTTTTCTTCAAAATAGCTGTTCATTTCATCACAGGCAATAATATCAAGCAGCCCAGAATAAAGCCATTCCAATTAATAAGTGAAAACTTTATAAGGCTTCAAAGCCACATAATGGGGAATCATGATTAACACATACTTTTATATATTTGAATCATTTACTACACTAGGGAAACTATTTGGTATTCACACATGCGAGATTCATTTATTATACTTATGAGTATGGTTTCAAGCTGCACCCATTTATTCATATATATCTCAATGTAATCCTTCTTTATAGCTGAGTAGTACTCCATTGTATAGAAATACCACAACTTTTTTATCCATTCCTAAGTTGATGGACACTTGGGTTCTTTCCAAGATCTGGCAATTACAAATTGTGCTGCTATAAACATAAGTGTGCATATACACTGTGGTATGATGCTTTCAGTTCTTCTGGGAATATGCCTAGAAATGGAATATCTGGAATAAGTGGGACTTCTAATCCCAGCTTTTTTAGAAGTCTCCAGAATGACCTCCACAAAGGTTGTACCAATCTATATTCCCACCAACAGTGCAGGAGAGTTCCTTTTTCCCCACAGCCTCTCCAGCATTTGTTGTTGTTGGTTTTCTTGACCCTGGCCATTCTTTCAGGAGTGAGATGGAATCTCAGTGTGATTTTAATTTGCATTTCTCTAATGAGTAGTGATAATGAACATTTTTTCATATGTTTATTTGCCATTTGTATTTCTTCATCTGAGAAGTGTGTATTCATCTCAGATGCCCATTTTTGGATTGGATCTTTGAATTTTGGGTGTCTGATTTTTTTTAATTGTTTTTATGTTTTAGACAAAAGTCCATTGTCTGAGGTGGAGTTCACTAAGATATTTTCCCAGTTTGTGGATTTTCTTTTCACTATGCTGGACATTTTTTTTTTTGACATGCAGAAACTTTTTAATAAAGGTGGTCCCAGTTAATGATTCTGGGAAGTATTTCCCGTGTGGTTTGAGTCCTGTTCATAAATTCTCTACCTACTCCTATGTCTTCAAGGTTTCTACCCAATTTGTCTTCCAATAGATTTAGTGTTTCTGTTTTAATATTCAGATCTTTAGTCCATTTAATTTTAACTTAGTACACAGTGATAGGCATGGGTCTAGTTTTAGTTTTCGGCAAGTGGAGAGCCAGTTTTTCCAGCACCATTTATTAAAGAGACTGTCATTCTTCCAGTGAACCTGCTTGGCTCCTTTATTAAAGATAAGGTGGTTGAGTGTGTTTGTAGTTGTGGTTGTATCTTCTAATCTATTCCATTGATCTTCGGCTCTGTTTTGATTCCAGTACCATGTTGATTTTACTACTGTTGCTTTGTAGTATAATTTCAAGTCAGGGATTGTGATGCCTCCTGCCTTGCCTTTGCTGCTTAGAATTGCCTTTCCTATTCTAGGTCTCTTCTAGTTCCAGTTGAATTTTAGGAGTGATTTCTCTAGATCTATAAGATATGTTGATGGTATTTTTATTGAGATTGCATTGAATCTGTATAACAGTTTTGGGAGAATGGCCATTTTCACAATGTTTGTTCTTCCTATTTATGAGCAAGGGATGTCTTTCCATTTTCTGAGATGATCTTCAATTTCTGTTTTCAGTGTATTATAATTTTCCCTGCATAGGTCTTTCACTTCTTTCGTAAGAGTAATTCCTAAATACTTCATTTTTCTGCTTGCTAGTGTGAAGAGTGTGGCTTCTCTTATTTCTCTCTCTGTGATTTTGTCGTTAGTATATAGGAATGCTATTGATTTATGAGTATTGATTTTGTATCAAGCTACATTACTGAATTAATTTATTATATCTAAAAGTCTTTCAATGGAGTATAGGGGGTCTTCTATGTAGAGTATCATGTCATCTGCAAACAATGATAATTTAACTTCTTTTCCTATCTTTACCCCTTTTATTTCTCTCTCTTGTGTAATTGCTCTGGCTAGTACTTCCAGTACTATACTAAATAGGAGTGGTGATAAAGGACATCCTTCTCTTGTGCCTGATTTAAAGTAAAAGCTTTCAATTTTTGGCCATTTAGTATGATACTGGTTGTTGGTGTGTTGTAGATGGCCTTTATTATATTGAGGTAGAGACCATCTATTTCAATTTTCTGTAAAGTTCTTATCATGAATGAATGTTGGACCTTATCGAAGGCTTTTTCTGCATCTATAGAAATGATCTTGTGATTCTTGCTTTTGACTTTATTGATATGGTGGATTACATTTATTGATTTACATATGTTGAACCATCCTTGCATGCCTGGGATGAATCCCACTTGGTCATGGTGTATAATCTTCTTGATGATTTGCTGCATCCTATTTGCCAATTATTTTATTGAGGATTTTTGTATCTGTGTTCATTAGGGAAATTGGTCTATAGTTCTCTTTTTTAGTTGGGTCTTTCTCTGGTTTTGGTACTAGAGTAATATATGCTTCCAGGAATGACTTAGGAAAGATTACTTCCGTTTCAATTTCATTGAATAGTTTGAGGAGTGTCGGCTTTAGGTCTTCTTTGTATTTCTTTGGTTTTTTTTTTTTTTTTTTTTTTTTGTCTTTTTCGTTTTTATCGGTACCGGGGACCGAACTCACGACTGCCTGCTTGCAAGGCAGGTGCTTATGCTGCTGAGCTAAATCCCCAGCCCCTGTATTTCTTGTAGAATTCTGCAGTGAATCCATCTGGGCCGGGGCTCTTCTTTGCAGGTAAGGACTTAATTACATTTTCAATTTCATTCATAGAGATTGGATTATTCATCAGTTTTACATCCTCTTTGTCTAGGTTTGGTACTTCATATGTTTCTAAGAATCCATCTATTTCTTCTCTGTTATCAAACCTTTGAGAGTAGAGGTTTTTGAAATAGGTGTTGATGATCTTCTGTATTTCTATAGAGTCTGTAGTGATTTCACTTTTTTCATTTTTTTTGCATGAATTTGAGCTTTTTCTTCCCTTTTTTTTAAATAAGGTTGGCTAAGGGCTTTCCACACTATGAAAACTAAAACTCCACTCATGTCTACCAACATGCACTAAAGTCATAATAGACCAAAGAACTAGATATTAAAACTGAACACTAAGTCTACTGGAAGACAAGGCAGGTGGAAATCTTGAAGACACAGGGATAGGCAAATAGTTCATTTAAAAAATGCAAACCTCATGGGAAGTACTTCAGAGACTCAAAACTTGGGATTTCATCTTTTTAAAAAGATTTTGCACATCAAAGTATATCACTATAAGAGTGAAAAGAAAGCCTACAGAGTGGGAAAAACTTAGCCAATGGTCCATCAGACAAAGGCCTTATATCTAGAACATACAAAGAACTAAAAAATATCAGGCCTCTCAAATTCAACACCTCAATCAAAAAATGGGCATCTGAAATGAGCATGCAATTCTTAGATGAAGAAATACAAATGGCAAATAAATGCATCAATTTTCATTTGATAAATGCCAACTAAAACATCAATAGATTTCATCCCACTTTTGAAAGAATGTTTGTCTTCAAAAAATCAACCATTAACAAATGTTGGCATTGCTGTGTGGAAACAGGAACTCTTCTCCACTTTTGATGGGAGTGTAGACTGTTGCAACCACTGTGGAAACCAATGTGGAGATTCATTTAAAAAATAAGGATTGTCACTCCCATTCAATCCAGTTACTCCTCTTTTGGAAATTTTTCCAGAAGAACTGAAAACATCATTCCACAGCAAAATAGTTGCACTCATGTTTATAGCAGAGGTATTTGCAATAGCTCAATTTTGGAAACAACTCAAATGTCCATCAGGATGGAATGGATAAAAAGATGTGATAATTTTATATAATGGAGCATTACTCAGCTATAAAGAAGAATAAACTTGAGATTTTTATAGGTAAATGGATATAGCTCAAGACCATACTTAAAAATCAGACTTGAAACAAATCTGAGTTGCATGTATAAGTATTTTATTGACTCCCTAGTTTAAAAAAACTGAAAGAGTAGGTAAGATCTAAAATGTACATTAGATACTGTGAAAATGAAAGAGAAAGAAACTGCTCAAAAGAAAAAAACAACTTGGAAACAGGACAGGAGGAAAAAAAGAAGGGGATATATATATATATACATATATATATATATATATATATACATATATACATATATATATATATATATACGTATATATATATATATGTATATATATACATATATATTCAAGATAGATAACTATAATTCCAATCTCTAAGTTTATTGAAAAGAAACCTGTATCTTCATTGTTTGATTGCTTGATCAGTTTTTCATGCCTAAATATTATAATGTGAACTACTGTGAAGATAACAATATGCAATCTAAAAACTAGTGTTAATTTCCTATTTTTGTTTTGAATTTTTGCATTATTTTTTCCTTTTTTGTTTGTTTTTAAAATTTCAAAAATGTTGAACACATAAAAAATAGGCAATGGCAAAGACTAGAGCTTCCCTTAAGGAGAAGAATCAAAACCTTTCCTTTCCCTTTTTATTCCATCCAGGCTACAAGCCGATTGGTTGGTGTCACCCACAACCAGGTCTTTCCTCTTCAGTACATCAACCATCAATCATGACCAGAATTATACTAAACCAGTCATCTAGGAATTTCTTATTCAAGTTGCCACCACAATTGACTTTTATAAAATATGTTAGTGATATATACGGGGTGTGTATAGCCCTATTCAATATATACAGTAAATTTCTAATGTAAATGCTTAAATTAATACACTGCCTACCCTGACTTTTCTAATCCTCCATTTTTTCTATAATTGATTATATTGATTATTTTTGGCACTCAATCTGAAGCAGTGCAGGAAAGATAAAAAGGAGACAAAATAGAAAGATGCCTTTAAGGATGACATGAGAGTGTTTTCTAGGGGTGGAGTGGTTTTCAGGTAGAACAAAAATATGGCACTACTTTTATCAGTTCTGGCTGGGGGAGGAATTCAGGAGGTAGGCAAAATGACATCAACACTGATTTCAAGGAGCCTCTTCTGTGTACAACAGGAGACAGAAAGGTTTACTCGGGGCTGTGGGTGGAGGCTTAACTGGTTGTGGAGTGATGGGCTTGGAGAGGGCTCAGCGCATGCGCAAAAAGGGAGCGGGAGGTTTATCTCTGGAATGAAAAGTAGAACACAGAAGTTACTTTTGGAGAGTTAAATTGTTTCTCTGAGAATGGGTGGATATCATGTTACAGATAACTAAGCCCCAGGCAAACAGAACCTATCAAATATATAAAATTATTTTAAAATGTTAACAAGGCTACTGAATATCCCTTTCTCCCAATCGTCTATTGGGTTCCTTTGTACAAACACACTCATACACATACACATACACATACCCCAAACGGTTCTATTTCTGTGGCTTTCCCGATCTTATTAATGTTGCAGTGGAGTGGGCATAAGTTTTAAGTTCAGTACATTGCAACTATTATCACATTTTCTCTACTCCCTATGCTTTAACAGGAAAGCAAAAACCATGAAGCTATTTTTTCTTCTGTATACATTTTTTAAAATGTCAGCTTTAGAAGTAAACATTATCTGAAATTGGTTTTTGATACAGTGTGAAGCATGCATCAGATTTATAAAATGATGCTTTTCAATAACGTATTGAATAGTTCAGCTTTCTCCTCACTGCTCTGAAGCATACCTTCAGTCTGCGTCTAAATTCATATCTGAACTGTTTCCATCTTTTATGTCTTGTCCACTCTACATCTTGTCCACTCTATATCCTATTCTCAGATAATGCAATCCTTCAACATTGCCCTTCTTCAGCACTGCTTGAATACATTATTCTCTTTGACTTTGCAATAAAACACACAGAATCACCTGGTCGTATTTTACCAAAATATAAAAATCAACAAAAACTCTCTGGTATCTCTGTTATCTCATACACTTTACCAGACTAAGAATCTAAGATCATTATGGAGAACCACCATTACTTTAAACTGGCCTTCAGTTTCATTAAATGACTTTCCTGATCTCTTGAAATTAATTTTTTGGTATGTCAGTTATTTTGATCTTATTGGTTTTGAAATTTTTCTTGCATTTTTAAAATAATTTCCAACTTAATGAAATGTTGCAAAAACATTATAGAATACTGTATTTTATTTATCAAACCATTAGCGAGTATGCTTTACACGTGGTAGTCATTACAATACTTTCAGGGTATATCATTCCCTATGTTTTAGGAACCTATTTTCCTCCACGGTCAAGAAACAGCCATTAAAATCAAGAAAGAAACTGTAATCGATTACTACACCTCATCTTCTGGCCACACTCAGTGTCCCAATGTGCTTTGCACTAAAAAGTTTCAACACAGGATTGTACATTGGATTTAATCATCTTCTCGCATTAATCTATTGTAGATTTGAACAGTTCTGTACTCCTTCTTTCATTTTCTTAACCTTGACAGTGTTGAGAATGATGGACTAGGTATTTAGAAAACTGTGCCTCGATTTGGACTTGTCTACTTTTTATTCATGGTTACCTTAGGTCATTGCATTTGTGGCAGAAATACTAAAGCAATGATGTTGCGTTCCTCTCCTTATCCTTCGCCAGGTAGGACATAATTGTGATTTATTCCAAGACTAAAAATATTCATGGTAATTGATTATGGTAGTGGCTTCCACTTTTTCCCACCGCAAAGATTTATTTGACTGCTTTAGAATTAATAAGCATTTGATATTGTATTCTCTTGAGTCCATGTAACTGTTCCATTTCCTAGCACGTATTTACCAAGGAGTTTTAGGGCTTAGTAAAATTTCTCAACTGAACTGATTATTAGCACAATGGTTGTCAAATGTTGATTTGTATCAGTACTTTGTCTCTTTTCATTATTCATTAGTTGGCATTTTATTGTAAAGAAGCACTTCCATCTCTCCTTATCTATTTCAGTGAATATATCTGTAAATATTAATACATTTAAACCTCATGAAATAGGTTATAATTAAATATATAATATATTAAATATGTATGTCATCATTAAATATGTATTATCAGTATTTAATGATCAAATGACAGCAATATGAATCCTACTTGGCATTTAGGTTTGTTATTCCCATATTTCCAAGTGTTCTCATAGCGAAGCCATATATATCTATATTCATATCTATATCTATAGGTATATCTATCTATGTATATATACATATATATAAATGATATTTCTAACACTGTTTTTATTCTATAGCTAGCTCTGCACCTACATTAAATTATGTGTCTGTGACAGAGATCTGGCATCACTGAAAACTTCCAGAATGAACTTCTCACATTCCCCTAGACTGACACCATAAAGCATCTGCGGACTCATTAACAAGAACCAACTCCTAAAGCCAAAAGTAGTAACTGCTGCTTCAAATTTGCAAACATCAGTATAAGGCTTCAGGAACCTGACAAAGTGAACCAATCTGTACATGCTGGCAATCTTAAAGGAGCCAAGTTAGAAGACAAGAAAAAAAGAGTCTCATTGAAAGATGTAGTGACTGAAACTTTTAGAGTTCTAGATTCAAGAAACACAAAAATCCCAAATTTTTTAAACACAAAGGATCTCTGCACTGAGGCATATTATCATAGTCATCACAATCAAAGACAAAGATTTTGAAAACAGCGAGCGAAAATAACTCATCACCTAGTATAGAATCCCCATAAGTCCTTAAATGCATTTTTCAACAGATATCTTGCAAACCAGGAAAAGGCAAATTGAGAAACTGACGTACTGATATAAAAGCTACCAACCAAGAATACAATGTTCAGCAAAACTATTCTTTAAAAATAAGGACAATTAATGGCTCTTCCAGAGCAAACAAAAATTGAGGGAATCTGAAATTTGTCACCATTAAACCTGTATTATAAGAAATGTTTAGGAGCATTCTTCAATCAATATAACAACAAGCCTGCAGTGTTTACTGGACTGGCCAAGTTCAGCAAGAATCCACATCAGTGTATTGGCCCAGAGAAAAAGCTCAGGTTACAATGAGTTCTCACCCACAGAAGTTACTACTGCAATGTGCTCTCTTGACTGTTGCCTGTTGGGAGCCATTGAAGCTGGAGACTGACCACAAATGTAGGGCTGTGACATGGCCAGGGTACGGTGCCCCAAGAGCAAACAGAGCCAGGGCAAAGTCATGTAAAGAAGCTGCTACATCCCAGAAAAAACCCAGCCCGAGACAATCCAAGCAACAAGTTGCCAGGTAACAGAGTTGAAACTGACATCATCCTTCTGGGTATATAAATACATGTGCTGTAGTGTGAGCAGTTCCTTCTCTTCCATCAGGAGACTAAGGGTTCCACCTGAACCCAGCTTTGTCTCTTCTTTATTTTCACATCCTCTCGAGGTCCTCCACCCCAAGAACCTCAAGAGCTCTAGCCAGTCGCTACAGTTCCCACCTGGGCTCCTAAACCCTGAAGATATGAGTAGCTCTAGCGGTCAAAACCACCTGTCCTCCACCCCTGGAAGAAGCAAGGCAGGTCACATGAAACCATGGTGGCTCTTCAAAGTCACTCGAGATCACCTCAGACAGTGACAGGGAAGCTTTTTAGGTCAAGTGGTATAAAGCACTCCCACTACACTGTAGCAAGTCAAATAATATAGTATATCATGATTAAGAGAATGAAACATAAAAATACAACCACCTCAATGGTGCTAAAAAATTCTTTGACAAGACTTGGAAAACATTTATGATAAAACCCTAACAAGTTAGGTATGGAAGGAAGGAACCTGTTATAACACAATACAGACAACATAAGAGGATGTCACAGGTAACATCACAATCATTGAGGCAAAACTAAAATCTTTTCCTGTAACTTTGGGAATAAGCAGTGGATACCCATTTCTGATATTTCTATTCAATATCATATTATAAATTGTAATTGGAACAACTAGGAAAGAAAAAAGACATAAAAGTAAAACAGAAGAAAAATTACCTCTATCTGCAGGTGACATACATGAATAAATTCTTAGAATACAAAGAAAATTATGTTGAAACTGATAAAGCAGAATGGTAAAGTGGCAGGTTACATTACTAACATGCATAAATCTGAGGCATATCTGGAGGTAAACTATGTGAAAAGGGAGCCAAGTAAACAAGTCCATTTATAATAAAAAGGATAAAGAACTAAGAAATAAATACAGCTAAATAGAGGGAAGAACTTAAAGTAACAAAACATCATTGGGCAAAGTTAATGTTGATACAGATTAAAGAATAATAATCTTAAATTCACGTATTGGAGGAATTGATATTGAAGTTTCAGTATCGTTCACATTATGTATAGATTGAATACAACTCTTATGAGTTTTTCAATGATATTCTTTACAAAAATAGAGAAGAAACCATCTTTAAATATATATAATATGAAAAGTAACCTGAAGAGCCCAAACAGCCCTGAAGAATAAGCTAAAGGAATCACACTTTATGACTTCAAAGATATTACTAACCTATAGTAATCACAATAGTATGATGCTTGGCATGGAGAATAGGAATATTTTCACAAAAGGATACAAAATTTCAGTATTGTAGGTTGACTAAATGGCCTCTAAGTAACTCCTTAAAAATATACATACTGTAGTATGTTCAGTTTGATGAATATCTAGATCTAAACAAAAAGAAATCATAATACATGTAGTGACAGATACTTTAGTTATCTTTTTGTGATCATAATTTCGCAGAATTTATAAAAATATCAAGTTGAACAAGTTAAATATAAATAAATAATATTTCAAATAAACACATTGAAAACTATATGCTCATTATACTTGGATTTCCAATTCAGCAACACAGTGTGTTTTCTAGTGCTCTGTCTTTCTACCATGAGGTTGATCAGAAGCCAATCTAAGCTCTTACATCATAATTTACATTATTTATTTCTCCACTGTTCCAGTGACTACTACTACTCTAACCACTACTCCTAGGAAGATTTTCCTCTTCAGTGCATATGAACTCAAACAACCGAAATAGTCACCACCGTCTACAGACCTCGTAACCTCCACTGTATCCTGCAGTCTTTGACACCTCTCCAGGATTTGATAAACTCCACCCAATGTTTGACTCAAGCATCAGCACCGAAATGCTGCCTCCGCCCCACTCTTCCTGCATGTATGCAGACTCCCTCCCAACCAGTGAGAGCTTCAAAAACCTCTTCTGGGCACCCGCCACTTGCACGGCATGTCTGCCTCACACTCCCTCATGATAACTGCAACACCTCTGCCCAGAAGCAGACGTCACGGAACACTCTGGTTCTGTCCTGCTATCGCAGCACTGATGAACCCTCCACCACCCTGTCCTGGCTCCAGACTCACATGCAACACCATTTTGTGCACCCCAGCTTGTTCTCACCCTTCTTACACTACTGTTTCCTGAGGCCTGCAATTTTCAGTGCATGTTGCCCATTATTTTGGTATTCATTAATCCTTGATATTGCACACTTATTTTCTATTATTTTTCTATTGCATGAAGAAAGGTCATCAATATTCTTAGTGCAGATCTGTGCACCAATTTTCCCCATGGAAGAAATGTTTTACTAGGTAGATACAAAGAGATAGATAGATAGATAGATAGATAGATAGATAGATAGACAGATAGATTTTTTTGATAACAGGGATCAAAGTCACGACCTCATGCTGCCAGGCAGGCACTTTGCCATGGGGCTATATCTCCAGCCCTATTTTAAAAAACATCTCAAAAAATATAAAATTATACACTGCTACATTATACATTTCATGATTGTCATCAAAGAAGATGATTCTTAGCAACAAGAAAAATAAGATTTCTGACATCATAAAATAGTATGTTGGATTAATTTGCACGTACACTTTTATGGTCCTATGTGACACGTTATGCATATAATTACTTTGATAATTGAAATTATTTAGTAGTAGAATGACTTTATGTAAGTTAAGCACAAAGGAATTTAATATGGCAAAACAAATATGTGTATAACCATGAGAAAAGCCAAAGAAACAAAAGTGAAGATAAAGCCCTACAGTTCCTTCTATTAAATGTTCCTTTGGGAGAGAAAGAATGATTCCAGAGCCAAAACAAACTGGCACTGTAAATTACAGCTCACTGCAATACACAAGCAGTTTGATGCAGGAGAATATGTTTTAGCCCCACCTCTTGCTAAAAACATGTATGTTTTTGTTTACCCAAATCTAATAATTCAGAGACTGCCGGCCGGCCCTCTAGGTCAATTTCCTTCCCAAGAACGTTACTGATAGAATCTAAGGGGAGACCATCCTACAAAATCTATTGGGAAACACAGGTGCCTAAAAAGTGGAACACAAAAAGGCAAAAAGGAAAAAATGGTGTTTAGTGGCCAGTAGAAAATACAATATTTCAGGGTTCAAACACATTGTGTTCCTTTATTTATTTATTTATTATTTTATTTTAATTTTTTTACAGACTTGTTTTTCTAATACTGAGTCTATGCTATCTAGGCAAGGAATCTATCAACTGTTAAATGTGGGATATTCATTGCGAAAAAGAAAATGGAATGTTAATATGCTAACAAAGATATTCAAACCTCACATAAATGGGAAGTTTCCTCTGTAGAAAGCAACACTAAGTTGCTTTCAAGAGATGGCTCCAGTCAGCCTAGTGCAGGGCCAATATATATGCTCAAAAAAAAGATGCATTTTATAACTCTTAAGCATGTTTTATTAAGATAAGTATAATAATAAATACTAATAACTAAGGGCACAATAATCATCGGAATTAAATTTAAAAATAGAGATGTCATATTTGGCATTATGAAAATGAAGTTCCTTATTAAAGATATCTACATTATTATAAAACCATGACAATAGCAGAGAATGCTTAATTATCTTGGCTTTTTTATGCCTAATAAATTACACATTCTCAATATTTATAATTCTAAATTAGCTTAAGGAATGGGGCTGGCATGTGCTTGTGGTTCATGCTACTACCAAGACTGCCAAACCCACAGCCATGTACAGACGGTAACACAACAAGGACACTGATAATTTACTCTGCTTCTCAACTGAACACCTGACACCACCACCCCTGACACCATGTGATACTACTATGATAGCTATTTGGTGGCCTGGGCTACGGCTATGATGGCTGTTGTACTCTAGGAAAAATAGCTTTGTTATATTTGTGTCACACCAAATGCCTTCACTGTGTATGTGTTTTCCCATCCCCCTCTCGGTGACCTAATTGATATGTTAATCAGTGCTCTCCTCTGTAAAGAATTGTAAAATCTTACCTAATTGATATGTTAACCATTGCTGCCCTCAACAGATGCGGTGCTAAAGTAAGGTAACTAAGGTTGTTAATTGCTGTTAGACTTCTCTATTCTTTGCTGAGGAAAACAGGATTTCTTCTTATCTAAACTTGCTTGTATGCAGGGAGACTTGCTTGTGAGCACAACCCTTACCAGATCTTGCTCTTCCCAAGACATGTAACTGCAGTGTTTCTGTTTTGTAGTGCACCACACCCATCCCCCCCTCCTTACACTGTGTGACCAGCAGCTGTTTGTGGACTTACAAGATAAAAGCCCTGACTTTCAGCTGTCAGGTGCACAGTCTCCAAATTGGCTCCTGGAGACTGTCACCGGGCCTGACCTAAAATAAAGCCTTTGCTCCCTAAATTTTAATTTCTTGCTTCTTTGGGTTTTATTCCAGGGTCGGAGTTATCACAATGGCTATGGACACTGTGGAGTGGGAGCTGTTGGTGCCCACTGTATTGTAGAAGACACTGGTCCTATGATTTCTTTCTTTCGTACCTGGATCAAGCTCGTGACCTTGCACTTGCTAGGCAAGCACTTTGCTAAACTCCCAGCCCCTGGTTCTATTTTTTCTACTGAATAATTTCCACAGCTACACAGCCCTTTTTAATGAAATTATGTACAATTTGTAAACATGATAAATTTCTAAATGCCTGCAAAACCATCAAGTATATACAGAAATGCAAAAAATAAAAATCATGCCATTTTATCAGTATCAATGGTACTATATAATAATTTGCAAAAAATTCTATTATATTTTAATGCTATGTAAATATGATATTTACTCTCAATTTTTTCATGAAGTGTATATTTTTAAATGTTATTTCATCACAAATAATGCTTTCAGTTATATTACATTACTTATATATTTCTGACTGATTAGTCAAATGTTTGTGGTTCTTATACTGTAGACCAAGACAAAAAGGAAGGTACACATACGAGAGAATGGATCTTTTTATTCTGTTTGGGATGGACTAAAATTTCTGAGCTCAAGAAGTTTTCCAAACTTCTATCTCCAGAGTAACTGAAACTATAGGCAAAGCTCATCAAACCCAACTCAGTTCTACATTTTCTAAGAGGCAAGGAGCGACCATGAAAATAACTACACTATTTTAATTCTAAATAATGTTAATAAAAATGTTAACACTTTGAAATCTTGCGGAACTATACAAAAGGTATACATGTCACAGAAACAAACTTAAAATCTAGCTCTCAGAAAAGTGAGCAATATATAGTTAAGAACTCAATGAAATATAAAATATCTCCAATTTAAATAATGTGAAATACTGGAATATAAAACTGAAGAGGACACAAAAGATGTGTCAGATCTCATAGAGTGTCAAATCAATGTGAAATTCAACAGAGGAAGAAAATAAAACCACTTTGAATAGTGAAATATTGTATGCTATTTCAAAGCCTTTGAAAGGCATCAGTCCACAAATTGTCAAAGCTGTTCATTGTCAAGTGGCAGTGTACCAATTAAAATCACATTTAGGCATAACTCAGTTGGCAAAAATAAAACCCAAATCCAAAATCGTAATTTAGGTAGACAAAACAAATATGTTATTTACAAAACTCTATAGAAACCAAAGAGAGGAAGAGATGATGGCACATTAAGCAAGGATTATGAATAGCCACCTGTCTAGAATTCATAAAATCAAAATAACCCAGATAATGAATTTATAAAAATCTATTATTAATATAAATTATCTTACAAGTAAATAAAATTTAAAAAGTTATTAAAAAGCTAAAACTTTATTTTCTGTTAGCCACAGTAAGGAATATTAGATTTATTTAGGATTTATTAGGAGAAAGTAAAGAAATTGAGGCAAAAACATGGACACTCAAAAAATAGTGAAATTAATTAAAAATAAAAATGAATGTCACTTTTATGCACTTAAAAACCACAATTTCTTTTCATACTTTAATATAAAGAAAATATGAAATATGACAAAGAGTATCATAAAAGAGTGTGCCCCCAAATATGCAGCTCTCAGGCCCTAAGCTTACCGGGAAAGAATCACATGTACTGAAACAGATGTCCTAAGTCAGTGAAGCTGAAAAAGCTGCAGAGTTACAAAGTTTAGTGGGAAGGGAAACAACAGGGGGAAAAATGCTGTATTATGACAAAGCAATATATCTATCTGTTCTATGATCTAGCAATGCTGGTTTAAGAGTTATACACAGCCAGGGTCACTGTTTGCAGGCATTGGTCAGGGAAAGGCAAATGCTTGGCGCCAGATGAGATGGTCTTTCGGATTTTGTAGTCCAGTCCATGTCTCAAAATTCAATTCTGCCACTGAGATGTCCAAACAACCTGATACCACATTTAAATAAATGGATGTGAATGTTTTTCTGTAAAATATTATTTCCTGAACCAAATAATGGAAAAGAGTATATAACCTAAATTAAGGTATTAAACAACAGAAATTGTTCTCTGTCCTCTCATTGTTGCAGGGTTTTTCAAATTTGTGTGTCTCTGTTGCTGAGATCTGTGGACAGAGTATATGTCCATGCTCTTTGCCAAAGGTAAACCCTGATTTTAAAATAGATAAAAATGGCTTGCAGAAAGAGGGCCCTGTGTAACTGTGAAGGGTTTCACACTTGCATTACAGTGTGGGACAGCAAATAGAGGTATAGAAGCACTGAATGGAGTCTCTGCCCATGAAATGAACATTCATTTTCTGGAAAGTTTGAAGTCATCTACCCCTGGAGTAAGCTCCAGTTAAATGTCCAGTAAAATGTACATGTATTATAGCAATTGCCCGTGGAATTCCTATTGTTGCGGTTTGTGTCTAGATTTCCCCCAAAGCCTCATGTAATCATAGGGCTTTTTCAGAGGTGGCTGAATCTCGAGTGCATGTTGATTCTCAGTGCAGTGCTAGGATTAAGTGTTTTAAGGGTGCTAGGGTTTGCATAGGTGATTGCTGGATCAGTCTACTCACTGGCACAGTCCTGACCTTGGTAGAATGGATACAACATAACAAACAGAAAGAAGTTTGTCTGGCTCTCTCTTTATGCTTTTGTTGTCTTTCACTGCCAGGACAACTGTTGCCTCTCTGTCATATACCACCCAGCCTGGGAGCCAGTGGATAATAGACTGAAACCCCCATAACTGTGAGCTAAACAAATCTTTCCCCATTGAACCTTGATTTTTGGGTATTTTGTCTAAGAAATGAGAAAAGTAATTAAGACAATTATTAATAGCCAATAACTATCTCATTTGATATGAGCAAAAGTTAAGAACAATTTGCTTACAATAAGACTTGGAAGAAGATGTGATGTATGGGAAGCGGAAGACAGAGAGGACAGAGAGAGAGAGAGAGAGAGAAGAGGAGGAGAAAATGATGAAGAAAATCAAGGAGGAGGAGAAGAGGAAGAAGATGGTGGAGGAGGAGAACAAAGGGAAGGAAGAAGAGAGGAAAGAAGACAGGGAGGAGGAAAAAAGTAAGGCAAAACTTGTTTCTGCAGAGGAATGTAAATGAAACAAAATTAAGATGAGAGGCTTATTTTCATGATTTGCATCATACCATATAATCAGGCCATGTGTACGTAATTCACTAAAAATAGAACAAACCAGAGCATTGAAAATAAAATAAGAATTTCATTTTTATGGCCCATAATTAGACCATGAATTCCTGATATAGGTGAATAAATATCTCAGTTATGAGGACATTGTTTTATCAGTAAATGTAGTCATGACCCTCTCTGAAGCTCATTAGCGAGATGCTATGATTCTGTGCTGCCTGTGGTTTTCCCCGCCCACCACCAAGAGGTATAAAAGGCCCTTGCAGACAGGGACATCAGACACAAGACAGCCACTTCCAGATCCTCAACAGAAAGGTCCTCTCTGACACCATGTACTACTACAGCAACTACTACGGTGGCCTGGGCTGTGGCTATGGCTGTGGCTACGGCTATGGTGGCTATGGTGGCTATGGCTGTGGTGGCTATGGTTACGGCTGTTGCCGCCCCCTGTGCTGCAGAAGATACTGGTCCTATGGCTTCTACTGAGGCGTTTCCACAGCTTCACAGTCTGTTGATACACTTTTAGATTTCTTCAAACAGCAGCTATATGCTAAATTATCTAAAAACACAAAACCTGGTGACATGCCATTTGATTGGTTATCAACTGGATAAGACTGTATGTGTAAAAGTTTCTATATTATCTTTGTAATGTAATGTAACATGACCAAATTTGATTCTCAATGTTTAAATAAAAGATATATTATTAAATAAACTGCATATTTGTTTGTTATTATTCTATTATGCTTTTTGCTTATATATTTGTGTGTGTGCTATTATTTATACATCTATGACTTTTTACGGGTGACAGAGAAAAGTAGGTAGATAATGAGGGAGATTGTGGTAGAAGTGAATTAGGAAGCTCTTTTGAGATAATTAGGGGTCTAGAATAGGTTAAAAATCAATTGTTTTCAAAGATCTCACAAATTTGTTTTTACTACCACCTCCATTTCTGCTTGTTAATGTACTGTGTCTATATTTTAACATAATTATATTTCATCTAATTTTTAAACAACCCTTTCTACAATACTATGTATGTTCATTTAAAATTGTTTGTATCTCTATACTTTGTTTAATTTGTGATGATTGGTTAGATTATGTCCACTAGAGCTCTATCAGGAAAATTTCTCTCATTTTTTTAAAAAAGGTACTGACTAGAGATTGATTATAGGTTCTGTTTTAGACATTTCTCTTTGCTTTGTCTGTAATCTCAGCACTTGGGAAGCTGAGGCAGGAATATCATCTCCAGTCTGAGGCCCACCTGGGCTACACAGTGTGTTTAAGACCAGCCTAAACAGCATAATCGGACCCTTTTTAAAAAAATAAAGCAGAGAGGTAAGGTGGAGCACAGGCAGTAGATACACCTGCCTGGTCACACCCCAGGGACCAGTCTCTGACCAGCCCACACCTCCTAACAACACACACAGTGGCTGAAACATTAGTGGATGAATACAATGCTGAGTAAGGCACTGCCATGATCTAGGCACCCTTCAAAAGCCCAGTCTCTCAGTTCATGAGTATTTGGGGAGGGGGGTGCATTCCAGACCTGAACCATCACAGAAGGTATCATACTGAAAATGTCAGCAGAAATAATGAAATTTATGCTAGCACAGTACCATAGTCTCTTATTAAATGCATGTACTCATGAATGCTGATTTTTTTTCCAATTGAAAGCTTCACCAACCTAAATGAAATTGTTTCACTTGGGCAACTCCAACTGAGCCATCAAACACAATGAAATGCTTACAGAAGTTACAAGGATTAAAAAGATCAGTGTGGGGAAGATGGAGAAACTTTGAAAAAGTAGGTTTAAATTTCAACATTCCTGATTCTAGGAGACAGGCAATTCTAGGGGATGTTGAAAGAAGTAAAATCAGCAGAAATTTATATCCATCCTTGAGTTTTGAAAATCAAAAATGATTGATTTATTAGGAAGAAGAGAAGTGATTGAGGCAAAAGTAAATTAAATGTAATGAAATCAAAATGAAAATTAATGTTAGTCATGTGCTTATAACAATTACAATTTCTTTTCAGCTTTTAATATACAGAGAGATATATGACAAGAGATACATGATATACATCGAATTCATAAGATACATAAAGCTCATGAGATGCATGAGCCTATCTAAGGCAATATGCACAAAATACATAGCTTTAGGGTACTAACCTCTTTAGGAATAAAGAGATATTACAGTATATTGCAAAAGGCTGTCATAAGTCAATGAATCTATGAAAGCCAGAACATATAAAAGTTGAGTGGGTAGTGGAAAAACTGGAGGTAAAATGTTAACTTTTGGAAAAGTGATGTGTACACAAGCAGTGTAAGTGTTCTTACATATCAGGGAGAGGGATGTGTACCGTCTTTTATAAGAATTAAAAAAGGCAATATTGGGGAATTTGGAGGCTTCTTGTCAGTATCTCAGCACTCAGTTCTACATTACAGCGTGAGAGTAGCCACAGACCTCAGTTCCGCAAGGAAAGGAATGGATATGGATGCTTTCCTAAAGAGCACTATGCCCCAAAACAACACAAGGCATTTGTGTAACCTTCCTTTCTCACTATTAGTGCAGTGCTACATGTTCCTTCTCCTACAAGTATGGGTAATAATGTCACTTGTTCTGAGCTCGCTGTGAACAGGGCAATACCTGTGCTCCTGTCCTATTCAAAGGTAAACACTGATTAAAAAAAAAAAAAAGTAACTGGTGGATGGAGCATCCAACTGTACTATGGAGTTTCATGATTATATCTACAGTACATTTAATGGAGTGACAAAAGCACTCTATTAAAATATAATAACAACAATATGAATAAGAGTTACTACCTATAAAATAGTCACTTATGTTTTGGAAGCTTGAAATCACTTACTCAAGGAATAATTTCGTATTAAACTTCCACTACACATACATATGATAGTATGTACCCCTGAGTTAGCAATAATAGCCCATGCTTCGCTCATTTATTATGAGTAAGAATCATTAGAGATAAGAGTTTCTGAAAGTGTAAGGCATAAAGAAAGAAGAATGGAAGGACCAGATGCAGGAAAGCGAAGGGCTGAAGGGAGGAAAGGAAGGAAGAAGGGAGGGAAAAGACAGGAAAAACGAGTACCAGTGGAGGAATGGAAACACACAAAAATAGAAATGGGCTGCCTGTCTGCAAGATGTGTACCGTAACTAGTAACCATGTCATATGCGCACAGTTAACCAAATATAGAATGAACCAGAAGCTTGTAAACAGAGAGTAAGTTTCTTTTTTTTAAGGGCCATAATTGGATGGTGGATTCCTGGCATGGGAACAAAATGATTTCAGTTATGAGGGCCTTGTTTTTGCAATTAGTAAAGATGTTTATGACACTGTCTGAAGCTCATTGGTCAGGTAATATGATGTTACACTTTTGTGGTTTCCCAGCCCACCCCCAAGGAGGTATAAAAGGCCCCTTGACACATCAACATCCAGACCAAGATACCTATTTCCAGATCCTCAGCAGAACAGTCCACTCCTGACACCATGTGCTACTACGGCAGCTACTATGGTGGCCTGGGCTGTGGCTATGGCTGTGGCTGTGGCTATGGTGGCTATGGTGGCTATGGTGGCTATGGTTATGGCTGTTGCTGCCCCCTATGCTGTAGAAGATACTGGTCCTATGGCTTCTACTGAGGAGGTTCCATAGCTTCCCGGCTACTGGTTATAACCTGCTGACTTCCTGGAATTTTCTTCATATGATAAATTTTAAATAACTTTAAAAAACCAACAACATTCTACAATATAAGTAAATCAAAAATATGCAACATGTTTTTTTGACCCATTGGCATCCATTAATTAAATAATGGCATAGGTCAGAGCACAGTTTTAGTATTACTTTTATAATGCTATATAAAATGTAATGCAATTAAACCCTTAAGTTGTGTAAACAAATTTATTATTAAATAAACTATTTCACCATAACTGCTGCTGTTACTGCCTGCTGTATTGTGAGTTTCGCTCATACAGTTTGGTGTTTGTGTGGGATTTGTCACATGTGTGTGTTTGTTGTATTGTGGGAGAGAAAGCTATTAAGATAGGAAAGGGAAGGTAGGGGCAATTGAAGGTATAAAAGGAAAAGAAAAATACCAGATGTTGATCTATATCAGTTATTATTTTTAAATGCTTCTTATTTTAAAAAATATTCTTCTTAGAGGATGTTTATTGGTGATGTCTTAGACATGTACCTTTTAGCTTTGACCTGATATGGACAACATAGTAGGAGAAGTTTGTGGTGATACACCCTTGGCTGGCTCCCAGGCAGAAACGGCATGGTAAGAACCTTGTGTAGAGAGTAGCCTGTTCATGTCATGCACTCCAGAAGCAAAGGAGAGAGGAACCACGAAAGGAGATGGCTATACAGTGATCAACCCATTACAGGCCTCATCTCCTAAGAACCGACTCCGCTACTATAACATCACTGGGTAAACGCCAATGAGGATGGCACTGTCATATTTCAAAATTCCTGCCTCTCAGTGCTTCATTGTTTGGAGGACAAAACAGACCTACATCATAATACATGTTAGATTTTAAGCATCAGTAATAATTGTGACTTTCTGGCTTACACATGTGGCTCTCAATAGTGGCTCAAAATATACCAATTTATTCTAACCCTTTAGAAAATAAGGCATTATTGCACATAGCAAGAATAATCCTTTCAAAAATCAGATGTCTGCTTACAAATTAACATTATGCTTTAATTTTTCCCAGTACAATGGTGTTAATCTGGTGTATTTGTTCACAAATGCAGATTTTCACCAGATTAAAAGTGTCTCCATCCTAAAAGAGATCTGGTTCCACTCAGGAACTGCCAGTTGACATCATTTAATGAAATAAAATACAGATAGAAAAAGTAAGGATTCAAGGTGCAAATGTGAAAATGGAAATATTTTGGAAAAGCTGATGGAAATTTCAACTTTGTTGATTGCAAGTGGCACTGAAATTTCTTTCAGCAGAAGTAAAATCAGCAGAATTTTGGGTGCCTACTCCCCATCACACGTAGCAAACCACAGTTGCAAATATCTGATAATGATGAATAAGGAGATTAAAAACATAGACATTCAAAACTATTGAAAAAATTATGAATAATGTTCACTTGACAATTATAATCCCTCTTGAGCTTTTAATATGCAGAAAATAAGATGCATTTCAAGAGTGAAAAATTCTGTGTACAAAAATACATAGCTCTAAGGCTTTAAGATTACTAAGGAAACAAGGAATAACAATGTATAATTGTAACAGACAGTCATGAGTCAGTGAACCCAGAAAAGTCAGAAAATACAAAAGTCCTTGATAGCGGAACAATGAGTGATAAAACTTCAGATTTGGGGAAAGTGGGAAAAACCCAGGAGAAATGATCCTGTGTGTGCACCTAAGCAATGCAAGTGTTCTTACAGAACAGTGTGGCGTAAGGCACTCAGAGCTGTGCAGGATTATAAAGCCAATGTTTTGGGTTTTAGAGACTTTACTGTTTGAGACTCACACTCAGTTCTATTACTATGGTGTTAAAGCAGCCATAGACCTTGGGTAAAGAAAATGATGTGAATCTTCCCCATAAAATATTATTTCCTAAAACAAAAAATGGGCAAGAATTCATGTAACCCTGAATTAGGAAATAATACAGCCGAATTATTCTTTTGTTCCTCTCACCATCAGTAACCACATGTGTGCTTTCCTTTTTGAGTGTGTTTCCCTGTGTCACTTATAGTGAGCTCACTATGGGCAAAGTGTGTTTCAATGCCTTGACTTTTGGGATTGGGATTGGCAATGTTGGAGGTAAACACCACTTTAAAAAGTAAGGATTGAGGATACAATATCTCACTATTATACTTACATACTGTGTTTCACAATTACATTTATGCTTTTTATGTTTATATGGAATGACAAAGATCATCATAGAACACACAGTTTCTGTTCATAAAATAGATACTTATTTCTGGAAAGCTTGAAAACACACACTTAAGGAATAAGTTCATTCTAAAAGCTCACTGTGTAGATATGTGATAGCAACTAGCCATGAAGTTGGCAACAGCATCTAGCAGAAACCGGTTCATTCATCATGAGCAAGAGTCAAGAAATAAATTGCTACTGACATCACATTTCTCGAAGGACTTGGAGAAGGAGGGAGAAAAAGAGAACAAAGCAAAACAAAACTATTCATTGTGGAGGAACGGAAGAAACAGACCACAAAAAGCCTATGCAATCTATTTTAATACTTTACAAAATAGCATGTACTCACATCATATGTACACAATTAGTTAAATATAGCATGAACTGAAGTCATGAAAACACAAGAAGATTTTGATTGAAAAGACTTGTAATTAGTTCATGAATTGCTTACATTGGAACAAAATTACCTCACTTATGAGGGCCTGTTTTTGCAATAAAAAAAAAAAAAGCTATGGATGACATGGTCTGAAGTGGATTAGTGAGATAATATGAGTGACACTGTCTTGCCTATGGTTTTCCCTGTCTACCACCAAGGAGGCATAAAAGGTTCCAGGCAGACAGGGACTTCTAGACACAAGCCACCTGCTTCCAGATCCTCAACAGAACATTCCACTGCTGACACCATGTGCTCCTGCAGCAGGTACTATGGCGGCCTGGGCTGTGGCTGTGGCTATGGCTCTGGTGGCTATGGTTATGGCTGTTGCCGCCCCCTGTGCTGTACAAGATACTGGTCCTATGGCCTCTCCTGAGGAGTTTCCACAGCTCTTTTGCTTCCTGTTTTACTGGAATTACCTCCAATATTCTTCAAATGATAACTTTTTAAAAATCCTTAATTTTATACTAAAGTATCTAAAACACAAAATATACAACTTGGCATTTTGACTGATCAGTATCAATTGTATAATGGGATCATTTTCAGAAAAGTTTCTGTATTATATTTCAATAATTCTATGTAAAATGTAATCAATTTTTCTCTGAATTTTGGTATAAATTGGTATATTTGGTATAATTTGGTATATTAGTAAATAAAATCAATTTCACAATAGATACTGCTTTATTATTGCTTTATGAGTTTTGCTCACATATTTGTATAATTATGGTAATCAGTCACATCTGTACATTTGCTGTGTTGTAGTAGAAAAGAAATAAGACAGAGAAATAAAGATGAAAGTGCTTTTTGCTGTAATTTGCGGTATTAACTGAAAGCAAAAATATCAACTCTTTCTCACAAATCATACACTCTTATACATGTCTTTGCATAGCAGCTATGATTTTGGTATTCTTATTCTCTTCATCTTTGTTTTTGAAATAGTTCCAGTCCCGAGACATCGGCACTCACATCAGATCATTTAAACTTATCAGGATGTTTAGTGTCATTTGCAACCCTAGTGGATTACTTCAATGGGATCTCTACGTTTAAGTCATGTTTCTCATATTTAAAAGAATACTCTCCATAGAGATTGAGTAGAGGTATTTTCTTAGTCACTTTTCTCATTGTGGCACAAAATCCCTAATACTCTCACCATAAAGGAAGAGAGATTTACATTGCCTCATGGTACATTGGCTTCCAGATGAAAATGGCATGGTGAAAGGCTAAGGTAGCAAATTTATTTGTACCCTCAAGAGGAAGAGGTCAATTTCAATACCACTACCTAGCAGCTTCTTTGCCTGGCTGGCCTGGGAACATTGCCTTCTTTGAGCTGGAACAGCTTGTTTATCTGGCTTGTTTTGGGCTCTGTAATTTCGGGGCTGGCCTTGTTTTAGCCCTACACATATGGAGGAAGAAAAATAAAACAAATCATTCCTGAGCAGGGAAACATCAAATATTTTACTGACTTTCTCTCTTTTTTATTTTTATTTTTTTAATTTTATTTTTTTTGGTACCGGGGATGGAGCTCAGGGTCTGGAACTTGCAGGGCAGGCTCTTATGCCACTGAGCTAAATCCCCGACAACATTGTATATTTTTATCAAAATTGTTGGAAACACATGTATTCAAAAATTCTAAAAGCTATTCACTAACAAACTTCAGAATGCCAATTAAAATAACATGCAGGTATAACTCAGTTACTGAAATTAACTCCAAATCTCTTTTAGGCACATAAAATAAATATGTCACATAAAAAGAAAAACAATAAGGATCACAATAAAAATACAAAGAGACAAGAGTTGGGAGAAAATATAATGATATATTAAGGTCAAATGAGGAATAACAATCAATCTACAAATTTGTAAAATTAAAATTGTCCATGTAAAAAGTAGTGATAATAATATCACGTTATCTTAAAAACAAAAATAATTAAATTTACAAGCAAAATAGTGAAATGTATTTTTTCAATTATTCACAATAAGATAAGATCGTTTCATTTCAGAAGAAGAAAAATGGATCAGACACAGGTGTTCAAAAATCAATGAAACTAATTGAAAAAAGAAATGTTTACCATGCACATATGATAATAATCTCTCGAAATTTTTCTATGCAGAAAATGACATGATAAGAACATGAAAAAGAATAATGTTCACAAAAATAGCTTAAAGGCATTAAGCTTCCTAAAAAAGAAGAATCACATACTGCAACACATGGTGTCATAAGTCAGTGAAGCTAGAAAAGACAGATACAAATTAAGTGGATACTGGAACAATTTGAATTAATAAGCTGAATTTTGAGAAAGTCATATGTCTCGTCTATGCTCCAGAACTACTGATTCTAGGCATTTATCCAACCAATAAGACCCTTCCTTCATATCAGTCATGAGAGAGCACTCACTGTGAACAAGAAATAGCCAATCAGAATAAATGTGCCATAACAGTCCATATTTTGAATTTTGTAGATCAGTGTCTCAACATCAATTCTGATATTGTCGTGTCAAAGGAGCCCAGACACTGTACAAGCAAATGGTTATGAATGTTTTCCTACAAAATGCCATTTATCAAAGAAAACTGGAAAAGAATATAAGTTAGGATATCATACCGCATTAGGTATGCATTATCCCTTAACTATTACCACAGCATTAGGTATTTCCTGCTCCTTTAGTATGGTTACCAATGTCAATTATTCTAATCTGTCTGTGCAGAAAATGTGTTTCTATACCTCTGCCCTTGGCTTGGCCACATTCAAAAGTGAACCTTGATTTAAAAAAAAATAAGTAAAGGTTGAGGATGCAGAATTCAATTTACCATGGTGTGTTTCACAATTACATCTATAAAACATTTGTATAGGTGACAAAAAGAATCATAAACACACAAAGTTTCTATTCATAAAATGTCCATTTATACAAATTTTGAAGTCATTTATCAAGGAATAAATTCCCATTAAATATCCACTCCGTACACATTTAACTGCAAACAGCCACAAAGCTAGTAATGATAATCAATAGCTAGTTTATTCCTCATGAGCCAGAGTTAAGAAATAAGGGGGAGGGAGAAGAGAAAGGGAAGAAGAGATAAAAATAAAAATTAAAAATGATGTGCAACATGACACGTAATCACTCAGGTTCTGTGTACAAGATGCGCTAAAGATGGAAAGAACCAGACCTTTGTAAATAGAACAAGAGTTTCATTTTACAGGCCCATAATTACAGGATGGAATCTTAAGAGCAAAACTATCTCAACTCTGAAAGGTTTGTTTTCTCAATGAATAAATACATGGATGACGTTGTCTGAAGCTCATTAGTGAGATGATAGGATGCTACAGTTTCTGTGGTTTCTCCACCCACCACCAAAAGTTATAAAAGGCGCTAGGCAGGCAGAGACATCTAGACACACAGTGCCTACTTCCAGATCCTCAACTGAACAGCCCACTCCTGACACCATGTGCTACTACAGCAGCTACTGTGGTGGCCTGGGCGATGGCTGTGGTGGCCTGGGCTGTGGCTGTGGTGGCCTGGGCTGTGGCTGTGGTGGCCTGGGCTGTGGCTGTGGTGGCCTGGGCTATGGCAGCTGTGGTTATGACTGTTACTGTCCCCTGTGCAGTAGAAGATACTGGTCCTATGGCTTCTACTGAGGAATTGCTGCTGTTTCTTAGCCTATTAATCATAACTTGTTTTGCTAGAGTCCAATGTTTTCCATGAAAAACTATCAAACGGCTTCAAAAACATCAAATAAATAAAAACTAAAAAGTAAGATTCAGCATGTCATTTTGTTTCACAAATATTAATTGGATTATGTGATAGTTCATAGAAAACTCTTCTATTATTTTTATAGGTTGTCAAATGTGATGAAACTTATTCTCAAGTTTTGTATAAGATGTACTACTTAATAAACTATTTCATCATAAATTTTACTTTTTTACTGTTCAACTGCATGGCAAATTTTGCTTATACATGTGTACGACTGTCAATGATTAGTCACAAGTGTGTAGTGCGGTCTCATGGGAAGGAAAGAGCGAAAGATAAAGGAACTTAGGAGGACAGGTGGAGGCGAGAGGAGTCTCTTTTGTGGGAATTGGGCATCTAAACAGCGGAAAGGGTAAAGGTGTAAATTCTTGCCCACAGGCCATGCAAATCTGCATTTCTACAGTAGGTGCCTGTCTTGGAGACATCCAAGCTGCAAACTTTCCCTGATACAAATGGACCCGGCGTTATGAACATCTGTAGAGGAAAGCAAACCCCGGACGTAGCTCATGTGTCTGCCAGCACTGTCAGCACTGTGCTGCCGTGTGCTTACTGTGTGGTGCGATAGTGCACAGAGGAACCGTGCTCAGTCAGAGCGCAGGGGTCACAAGCAGAGGAACAGCAGTGGCGCTTGAAGGGCACCTCGAGAAAGTGCAAAGAAATGTACACTGTGGGTGTATTTGTGTCAAAGGTCTGTAAGACTCACTTTTTCAGATTTAGGAACAAATCTGCCTTTCACACTCTTAAGTCAGAGAATTACTGCGTGGGTTAACAAATATGCTACCTACAAATTGAAACAAAGAGGTCGATGCTCCAACTCCTGCATAAAAGCAAATGGGGCCGGCAGAAAATGTGATATGTTATATGTCACATTATGAATGTGATATGTTATATACAGATTATGAATAAACATCAGTCTAGAATTTCACTCAGTGACAAATTTCCATATTATACTATCAAATAGACATAGTAACAAAATGTAGGACCTCATTCTTAAAGAATATAAAGATAAAACTTCTAGACAAACAGAATGTATATCTTTAAATTATGCTACTATGCTATTATATTTATTTAGGCAGAAGGAAACCAATTGAGACAAAAACATGTATGTTCAGAAAATATTATTTAAAAGTATAAAAATATAATTTAAAATTAATTTTAATTGTACACATAATGAAATTTACTTTTTGGGTTCTAATATACAGAAAATGAGTTATATAACAAAAGTATCATAAAAACTACATACATAAGAATCTAAATCTAAAGTTTTAAACTTAGTAAAAAGAAAGAGCAGTATATATGGCAATACACAGTAATAAATCAATGAAACTGAAAAAGCCCTACAATGTAGAAATTCAGTTATTAAAGCTGGAAATAAAGTGATGAGTAAAACCAATGGAGGCCAGGCCAGGCATGGGGGCACGTATCTGTAGTCCAGCACTCAGCAGGAGGCGGTGACAGGAAGATTGTACACATTCGAGATCAGCCTGAGCTGCAAAGTGACTCAAGACTAGCCTAAACTGCAAAGTGAGAACCCGCTTCAAAAAAACAAAAACAGCAACAACAAAAACAATAGATTCATCAATAACATTACTAATTCTAGGCATATAACCCAATAAAATGCCTGTTCTTGTAATCATCAGACCAGGGAAAGCAAACATTGTGCACAGAGCTAGAGACTCAACAAATGGCAAATAAATATATTTTTAAAAATTCAACATCACTAGTCATTTGAGAGATGCAAATTAATACAATGCTGAGATTGCACTTTACTCAGAAAGAATGGCTCTGATCCAGAAATCAACCAATAACAAATGCTGGCAGGAGTGTGAGGAAAAGGAGCCCTTCTCCACTGTCGGTTGGAATGTAGACTGCTACAACCACTGTAGAAATTGTTGTAGTGATTCCTAGAATTAGAGGAATCATTTGACTGAACTACTTCCTTTCTGGTATCTATCAGAAGAATGAAAAGCTTCATATCACATAGATACATACACACCCATGTTTATAGCAGCACAGTTTTTAATAGGTAAATCTTGAGAACAATCCAAATGCTCATCAACTGACGAATGGATTTTAAAAAGATTATTTAAATGTAGAATGGAGTACTACTCAACCATAAACAAGGATAAACGAGCTATTTCTAGATAAATTGATTCACCTTCAAACCATAACCTTAAATGAAATAAACTGGTCACACATATGTAAACTGTTTCACTTGTGTGAGAAACAAAAAAATGTAGATAAAGACCAAAGTGTGCAATAAATAATGTGAAATGGGAAATTATTCTAAAAGAAAGGGAACTATGAAGTGTGAGGGAAGGGAAAAGAAAAATAAGGAAGAAAACAGAGGGTGAAGGGAGGAAAGGGAATTGGGGAGCAAAAGAGGAGTCAGGGATCAGGACGCGTCATTTATACTTACAAGTTCCCTAGGATGAATATGATCATTATGTATGTTCAAATTATACCAGTAAACCTAATTTTAAAAATGCATTTTGGATTTTTGAGGTCTTCTCATCTGACTCAGCACCCATTTCTTCCATTTTTCTGTCAAACCAGCCACTGCCCATGTACGAACGAACGGGTGTGAATGTACAATATTAGTTACCAAAACAAATAGTGGACAATGGTGTGTGTATTTCAGCAAAAAGGATGCTTTTCAACAGAAAAGATGCTTTGTTCTCTCACTTTGCGGGAAGGATTTTATTTTCTTTCCCTTTAAACAAGACTACCAAGATCAGTACTTCTTAGCTTCCTGGCATCAGAGTGTATGTGAGAGTCTCAGGTTCCTGGGAGCAGCCTGCGGCTTGAGTCGTAAGCCTTCTCATTGTTGGACAAAACCCTCCACACACACAGTGGAGTGGAGCTTCAGTCCTGTCACAGGTCAGAGGATTCAGTCTGTACTCAGCTGACCGTGAGTAAGAGGGCGCAATGGTGGAAGGGCAAGGGCTGAGGCAAGCAAAACGCTGCTCAGCTAGTGGCAGCCGAACACAGGGAAGGAGAGCCAGGGAAGGACACACTTCCTCCCCAAGCACGCTGGGAGGGACACAAGTCTTCCGGCAGGCCCCACTGCCTAGCAGAACAGTGAGGCACAATGATGTGTGGAACATCCTAGATTCAGCTATTAACACAAGGGATGGCATAATTTGAAATATTTGCCGGCTCATCTGTGATTTCTCTGTTGTTTTATCATGTATTACATAGACAACCCCCACACTGGCCTCCCACATTCCACACTGAACTCCCACCCTAAGGAGGATAGGAGTCACTTGTAAAAAAAGTTGAGTTCTACAATTTAGCAAAAGCCAGGTTATGTTGATCTAATCCTAGGCAGTCCAAAAATGCATAAAAAATTAATGCTATTCATCAATGGAGATTTGAGGAGTCATTTTATAATTAAATTTATTTTTAGCTGAAACTAGCATAAAAATATACATATTAATGGGGTAACGTGATGTTTTGATATCTGTAGACTTTGCATAAGGTTTAAATCAGTTTAAACATATCTCACTCATCAAACATGCTTTGTTATGGGAAAACATTTTCTTTTTTTTTTTTTTTATTTAAGAGGAAATTCTTTTTCTAGCTTTTTTGAAACACTATAGTATAGTGCATTGTTGTTACCTATAGTCATCCTACCGTAGAATAGCATACTTCTTCCTGCTGTCTGTTCTATGGTCTCTGAAAACTATCCTTTTATTCTCAGTTTCTAGGACATCAACCTTTAAATGCAATATTTTTATAGCAATGACTACTTTAGACACCTACATTTGCACTCCAGGAAATGTAAAATTGTAAGCTCAGTATTCATAATCATTAAAAATCAGAAATGAAAATGATCTGCAAGAATAAAATAGGTAAATAAATTTTCTGATGCTTTCAAATGAAATTATGTACAGCAGAAGAGACACATAGTAAAATTTATGAACCTTTAAAACATGGACCAAAAGAAGCTTATATGTGTGTATCTATTTGTGTTAATTTCAAAAATCAGCAAAAGCAATCGATCTTCAAAGATTGACTACAATCTTCAAAGATCTTCAAAGATCCTCAATCTTCAAAATCAGAAAAATTTTTACTTAGGGGCTACTACTAAATGGAAACAGCTGTAATGGAAGATATTACTCATTTCTGTCACTGGCATAAAATATTGACACGCACAATTCAAAAGAGTAAGAATTTATTCTTGTCTCACCATTTCAATCCATTAATCCAGTTGTCTCTTTTGACTCCACCTCTGAACATCACTATTTTGGGAGTCAAACTCTTAACGCATAAGACCTTAAGGTTTTGTTATTTATACCACAAAAGTAGTAATCAGAGGTGTGAGTGCCATGTGCTTTGTGGATCAAACTCTGATTAAGAAGTATTTTATAGCTGAAAATTCACCATGTCCTAGTATTAAGATGTTTGTACACTTTTATGTGATATGGTATACAAGAACATGTTTTTTTTTAAGTACCATGAAAATATGATCTGACAGACAAGACATGCCTTCATCCGAGAACAGCTTAACAACTTACCAGAATTCTGATCACAAATTACTCTTGAAAAAAAGTGCACAGTACTTTTTAGTTTCAAGTATCCAGAAGATGTGAGCAGAGAGAAAAGAGAATTCCCGTATATTTTCCACTTCCGTTTTCTGTTGTATTGACATTACTGTGGGATATTTATTGCCTTATGAGCCAGTAGTGATATATTTTGATTAGCTGAAGTGTAGAGTTTGCATTCTGTTGCATGTAATATTGAGCAGAAATTACATAATAATATATCCACAGTGTTACAGTATCATGAAGTATACTTTTTTCATTATCCTAAAATCGTTCCTTTCTTCAGTTATTAATTTTTTTCTTTGCCTAAAACTTATGGTCAACCCTTAAGCATGTGAATGGCTAGCTTTATCATTTTCAGATGTTATACAGTTAGCTTCACATGTATGTGATTTTTTTTGGACTGGCTTCTTTAACATACCAACATGCATTCAGATGTCTTCTATGACTTTTCTTACCTTGATAGTTAATTTCTGTTCAGCGCTAAGAACTAAATGTAGAACATGGTACTTTGCTGCAATTTTAGCAATTATGAATATTTTCTGTAAATCTCCAGGTACAGGATTTCATATGGACATACATTTTCAAGTTCTTTTGGTAAATAGTAAGAAAACAGTTGCCAGATTGCAAAATATGTTTACTTTTGTGTAAAACCACTGCATTCTTCAAAATAGCTGTACTGTTTTGCACTACCACCAGGAAAAACAGTATTGCGATTGTTTTTCATCTCTGTCTTTTCATCCACTCACTTACTATTTATAATATTCTTTTCTGTTCAGATTATTGCCCTTTTTTAACTAATTTGTTTGTATTCTTGTTCTTGGGAAAATGCTTCAAAATCTGCCTTCAAGTTCCTGCAGAAAAGTATTTTTTATTATAAATATTTCATTTCATTCTATGAATTAAGAAATTCTAAAAGATTTCTAAAGCAAGTGATTATCATTTTTCTTCCAAGATATGTCAGCCAGCACATTCAAAATTAAAAATGTTATGATCATGATGTGAAAAATCTAAGAAATATGAAAATTATACATTATTAAAAATGATGATTAAATCACACGTCACATTGACAGCATTGTCTGGAAGCATTCTTTTCTACATTTTCCTCATGATGTTTTATGTTGTGTTAATGATTTTACAAAATTCACAATATCTACCACTTATCAAATTGTTCAACATGCATTCAACACCTTGAGAATATTAAGAAAATGAATTAATAAGATGAAGAAACATCACTTTTCCTCCCTGCATGATTAATTGGCATCAGAAATGTAAGTAACTTTACCCTTCCTGAACACTGTCTGAACACATCATTGTCTTTGACCTTACTATAAAACTTGTAAGGTCACTGTTATTGTTGGTGTCTAGATGTGCACCTAAAGCCTCATACAGTCATGGGTGCAGGCTTTTCAGAGACAGCTCAATCTGGAGTTTAAAACTGATTCATGGTGCAATGCTGGGACTATGAGTGGGAGTGCCTTGTACAACATAAGGGATAAAGTCTCTCCTTCCTGTCTGTCCTCCTTCTCTTTCTCCTTCTCCTTGTCTTTCTTTCCTTACTTTCTTTTTATTCTTCTTCTTCTTTCCCTCCCTCTTTCCCTGTCTCTATCTCTGTCTCTCCCTCTGTGTCTGTCTTTTTTCTCTTCTCTCTCTTTCTCTCTTTCATTGTTTTGGCTGTTTTCTGATGCTGTGAACTGTTCCTTATCAGCTGTGTGCCACTCTGCCTTGGAGCCTGTCAGTTTTTACCAAAATGTATTTAATAAACTAAAAATATGTTTAGTATTATATTGATACTCATACTTTATATCAGAATACAAACTTTATGTTTTTAAGTATGCTATTACTTTTTACTTTAAATTTATTTTCAGTTTTATTAAATTACTTCTGTTGAAATAACTACATGAAATTTTTGTTTTGTCTTCCATTTTGATCACTGCCGAAAGGTTTTTCATTTTAAAATAATTTTAAACCCATAGAAAAGTTGAAAAATATTGCACTATACCATTTTATTTCCCAAACCATGCGAGAGTAATTTGTAGATGTGATGCATCATCATTTTCCAGAATACTGTAAATGAAGGTGCATCATTTCCTAAATTCTGTGAAGTCCAACTTCCTCCCCAACCATGAAACAATCCATAAGATCAAGAAAGAGACTGACAGATTACTACATCTAATCACCAGCCTACATCCAGTTGCACTAACATCACGAGATTATCCATTGTAGTGTAAAGATACCACAAGAACTATACATGCAATGGAATTAGTTATTACCTCAACTACTCTCCTTTAATCTTGCACAGTTCTTGAAACTGTCTGAGCTTTCTACACTTGACATTTTTTGAGGAAATAGACTAATAGAATTTTGAAAACTGTCTCTTGGTGTGGGTTTTCTTACTTTTTAATCATGGCTAAATTTAGTTTTTGCATTTTTTGCAAGAACTTTCAAGTAATGATGCTGTGTTTTTCTCATTACTAAGACAGTACATAATCATGATTTATTACATTACTAAAATGTTAACCATCATCGATTATAGGAGCTTCCATTTTTGTCCACTGTAAAGTATATTTCACTGCTTTATGATTAATAGGCATTTTCAATGAATTATTTTGTGACTATGCAAATATTCCCTTTTCCATAAAGTATCCATCGACAAGTTATAGCATCTAGCAAACTCTCTTGAACAGTTTATTACCGTGGTATCTGTCAAATGTTGGCTTTTATCAGTGTCTCATCCCTTTTGTATTCATTAGTTGATATTTCACATGTAGGACAAGCATCCTTCTTTTGAATTTAATTATATATTCTGTGAAAACAATGATAAATATGAGTAGATTCATATTTCATGACATGGGTTATGATTTTACTGAATAAGATCCCATCAGTATTTAAAACTCAAACAGTGGCAGATTTGACCAGTAGGAAACATAAAACTAGATTATTTGTTCCTTTTCAAGTGCACAATATCTTCTCACTTTTTGAGATGTTCTTTTGGCACAAAAGTGTTATTTCTTCAATGTGAATATTATTTAACTTTTCAAAAGAATTTGATTTCCTGGAGACAATAATTTTTAAAAATGAAATAAGAGAAGTAAATATGCTTATTGTTACTGACACGTTGTTATTCCCAGGTCTTCCCAGTAGCCAAACTAGTGAGTACACCCTGTATAAAATAAATCTTACATGAAGAAATATTTCTGCATTATACTTACTCTATAGGTAACTATTAAATCGTGTGTCTATGTAACAGATAATGTAGCACTGTGCTCCTAAGCAGCCCTGCTCCGCTGGACACTTCTAAAATGAACTCTCCCACATTTCCCTAAAGTTACTAGACACCTACTGAACAAACACCTATAGACTCACCCATGGAAATAAATACCTGAAGTCTGGAAATAGAAACTGCTTATTCAAGTTTGCAAATATCAATGTAATGCTTCAGGTACATGGGCAATACAGAGTATGATACCATCAAAGGGAAACCAAATATGACTGATCCCAATAATGATCCCAAAGAATGACATCTATGCATTTTCTGTTCCAGAGCAAACAAAAATTGAAATGTCTGTCATCACTAGACATGTCTCCAAGAAATATGTAGGACATTTCTTTAAAATGGAAAAGAAAATTCCTAAGGATCAACATGAAAGCATAGATTTCCCTAGTACAGTTAAATATATAAACAAATACAAAATAATTTACAGTGGCTGTCCGTTAATTATTTAGTCCTTGATATTATAAGGTTAAATAAAATGTATGGAGGATAATTACACACACAATTATATATCATATATATACAAACACACATTTGCATATATTATATAAAGAAGAATATTTTGACCTTAAGAACACAAGACCTGGATAAAGAGGAGAAAATCTATAGAGATTTATCAATGCCATAGAAGTTTGTTACCAAACTAAAATAACCACTAAAATCTACCCAATATTTTCACAAATTTTATGATAATCTCAAAGAAAAACTACACAAAATCCAGAGAGAATCAAAGCAAACCTATACAATGTAACTAACAAACAACATGAAGACATCAAGAGAAAAAAAGACAATGAAAACAGAAAGAAAAGAGTAACAAAATAGTAAGTTTTCTACTGCCAATAATTCTTACATGTAATTGACAAAACTTTTTGCTCAAAAAACACAAGGGGTTGCTTAGAATAAAAAAAAATTAATATGGAAGTTCCAGAAATATGCTATCAACAAGACACTCACTGTAGATTTCAGGACAGGCACAGGTCAAAAGTAAAAAAATGGAAAAAGTTATTCTATTGAAATGATACCCAAAAGACCAAAGATCACTGCACTTAAAAGAGAGATTCAGTCATAACTGTCTCCATGAAAATGAGATCATTATTTATGATTAATGGTCAATTGAGTAGGATGACTCAACAATAATAAATATCTACATAAAGTACATCAGAGCACCTAATTACATGAAGCAAGTAATGACACATCTAAAAAAAGAAAATGATAGAAATATACTGATAGGAAACTCCAATTATGTCAACTCCTGACAGAAATTGGGTAGAATCCTGACAGAAAATAAAATATAGAACAGCTGACTTGGACAACATTATAAGCCAAATAGGACTTAGGATTATTTGTAGGGCTTCCTGGTGCTCAGCACACTTGAAACGCTTTCCAGGATAAAACACATGTTACATTCAAAAATCAATACTAAACATGCACCAGGAAATGAAAGTGGTTTGAACTTTATAACATGGTGGAATGAAACTGGAACTCAGTAATAGCAAGAAAATGGAAAAACTCACACACGTATTTAACAACATACTTACAAATGATGACTAGATCAAAACAAAAATCAAAAGTGTATTCCAAACACTTCTTCAAAACTGGGGGTATAGCTCAGTGGCATGGGGTCCACCTGGCAAGAGTGAGATCATGTATTGAATACCCGGTACCACAAAAAAAAAAAAAACAGTATCTTGAGGCAAGTCAAAACAAAAGTACACCATGCCAAGACTTATACTGTACAACAACATCAGTAATAATTCACAGTAATAAATGCCAATAATTAAAAGAATAAATGTGACAAATATACATATTAAATTATATCTAAAGGCATTTTAATAATCTAAACAGGAGGTGATATGAAGCAATGATAACCCCCTTTCCTTATGTGCAAGCAAGCCTATATTCCATCTGCAGTTCTACAGGAAAAAAAGTTTACAAAACAATAAACTGAGCAAAAATTTTCAGAAAAGAAATAATAACAAATAGAATAGAAATTGATCATAGAAAGTGATGCAAGCAAGATGGCTGGCTAGAGGTGTCTGGCATAATTCCCTCCACAAGCAAAGGACCAAAAATAAATAAAAGTTGTCTACAAATGCCTAGAGTATCAGAGGGTGCAGGGGAAATTTGGCAAGAGAGTTGCAGATGATAAAGGTGCACAAAGTTTTTATAAAGAAAGTTACTAAGTCCACAGCAAGTACTCCCTCATCTTACCAGGGAAGATCAACCTGAGCCAAGAGCAACACTTCATGGCACAGAAAGAGTGACCAGGGACTCTAAGAAGTGGCCCTAACACCTTGTAGACTTTAATATCTTGCTTTTGGAGAAATCTGCAGGGCTCACTGGCCTTGACAAGTTTGAGGGGAATCTGTAGCACTGCTCTGGCTCAGAGAAATAGTCCACCTTGCATTCTGCCTTCTTTCACACACAATCCCATTATACAGAGATGTCCCGAGCTATTGCAGTTTTTGAGTCCTATGCAGTGGATGTGATTACTTCCAACAGCTCAGCTGACCCAACCCTGAATATCTCCTGAGTGTCTCACGTGACTGTAAAATCCAACATCACCCCTTGGAACAAGAAAGAAAGCTCTCACTTAGACAGGGTGCTCACCAAAACCATTCAACGGCATCTAGGGGATAACAGGTCAGTTAGTACTATCCTCACTACTGCATGGCAAGTAAATGAATATATTATATCTTGATCAATACTGTGCAACATAAAAGATATGACCATCTCAATAGATGCTAAAATAACTTTTCAACAAACTGAACACTAAAAATCTAGATATGGAAAGAACTTACACTAATGCACTAAAGGCCTTTTAAGAAGATTCCATGTATTACATCATATCCATTTAAGAAAAAATAGTATCTTTTCCTCTAAGATCTCATGAGGAAACCTGCCAATTTCTGTTAAACATAAAACTATAAATTCTAGTCCTAACCACTAAGCAAGGAAAATAAAAAATATGCAAAAAAGAAGAGAAAAATTATACCCTGTACCTAACATATAATCACATATATGGAAATATTCAAAAAGCAGAATCAAAAGCTGTTGAAACAAACAGGTAAAGCATCATGATATAAGATGAAAATACATAAACTATTGCCATATTTGTGTATTAAAAGCAAACTGTATGAAAAGGAAGTGTTATGATTTGTATTTAGATGTCCCCTCAAAGCCTCATGCGTTCAGAAGTGGGACTTTTCAGAGCTGACTGGATCTAGGTTGTGTGATACTGGGGTTAAAAGTTGCATTGTACTAAATAAGTCCACTGACTGGAATTAGTATGGCTTTGGTTGTGGCTGAATATATTTTCTGAAGAAAAAAAACCCAAAAGGTTTGTAGAGTGTTTCTAATAAAGAGGACAGGCAGGCTTCTTGCTGCTGTTGCCTGTTTCTGGTGCTGCCTGCTTCTCCTTGCGTCCCCCACATGGACTGTTTCTCCTTTGCCAGGTACCTCTGCTGCCCTGCCTTGGAGCCAGCAAATTATGCACTGCCTTCCCTATAAGCATGAGCTGAAATAAACCTTTCCTCTTTTTTTTATACAGCATTTCATTTGTTACTCTTAAAATTATTGTAAATGAAATTTTAAAATCATAAAAAGTATAAAAAACCTTTCATCTTTTAAATTGTTGGTTTCAAGTTTTCTCTCCCAGTAATGAGAAAAGTAACTAAGACAAGAAGGACATAAACAGTCCCATTCATAATAATAGCAAGTATAAAATATTAAGGAATGAACTTAACCAAAGGTATGAAACTATAGATACTGTTGAAGGAAAAAATTAAAGGAGTTACAGATGAAGGGGAAAAATCCTACATTCATGTGTTAGGAAAATTAATATTACTAAAATGTCAATACTATTAAACACTACTTATAGATTCAATACAATTCTTACAAAAATGGCATTCTTAGTGATACACTTTACAAAAAATATGGAAAGATAATATTATATGTTATACAAATCTCAAAAGAACTTAAAGGCTAAAACAATCTGTAGAAAACACATCAAAGCTAAGATGAATCACAATTCAAAATATATTACCAACCCACAGTAATCACAATAGAATAGCACTTGGAGAAATGACAAAAGTTTATAAAAGTTCAGTGACACAGGCTGAGAAAGTTCCACAGATGTTTAGATGATAAGTTAAATATGCACATACTGTCTCATTTTCTTTACTACATTCCTGTTACTGTCCTAGCACTATCTATGGTGGACCATCTTGGGAGGTAGCTTGGAAGACACATACACATGTAAGTACAATTCATAAAGAAATCCAGATAGTAAAGGAAGGTAAAAGTGAAAAAAAGACAAGAAAAGAAAGAAAATGGAAGTAAAACTTTTGTAGGTAAGGAGGTGGAAAGGGATTGAAGAGAGAGTAGGGGAATCACATTATATCATGTATGGGTACAAATTCCCTATAAGTATACCTGAAATACATCAGTAAAATTAATTAAAAAGAGAAAGGTATTTAGTAGCCAGTAGAAAATACAGTTTTCGCTCAAACAACCTGTGATGTTTTTTTTTAATAAAATAATCTTTTTTCTAATTGCTGGATCTTTGAAATGTAGGCAAGGAAAATAACTACTAAAGTAGAATATTCGTTGTATAAAGAGATATTGAGTAAAATTATGCTGATAAAAAAGGTCAGACTTCACAGAAAAGGCAAGTTATCCCGTAAGAAGCAACACTGACTCAAGTAAATCAGCCCACCAGGCTGGTGCAGGGCTAGGGTTTCGGGAGTGTTCTCTGCCACATCACACTCCTCCTACAGAGCTGCTCAACAGGCAAGGGAAAGGCCGGCACTGACAAGGGGAGAGTAACAAGATCTCACACCAGTACTTGAAGATGAACTGAGTTACCATGAATATCCTGGTCTTGAACAGTGTGCCTTTTTTGTGTATTAGTACAGGCTTGCAGTCCATGAAGTTTACATTCATCTTATGGAGGACTGCATGCACATAACACAGTACAATTCTTTCTTCCCCTTCCCCCCTTGCCATCATCTTCTTAAACTCTTTGCCATTTGCAAAACATGTGCCTCCTTATTCCCTTCTATCAATTGTCATTTTGTTCCTTTTTTATACATTGCTTTCCTTGAATGAGATATTTCAGATTTTGTGCCTGGCTTATTTCACATAACACTGTATTTTTCAGGTGTGTCTATTTTCCTATAAAACTCTTAAATTTATCCCTCTTTATATTCAGCTAGTATTCCATTATGCATAGATGTCACATCCTCTTTATCCATTCGTCTGCTTCCAGGGTACACAGACTGTTTCCAGAGCTGGCTACTATGAATTGTGCTGCTATAAATGTGGATATATGTGTATTGATTTAGAATGATATCTTTACCTCTTTTGGGAAAATATCTAGAAAGGAAATAGCTATGTCAAATAGAATTTCTAGTTTTAATTCTTTAGAGATCTCCAAACTGATTTTCAAAATATTTCTATAGTGGTAGGTTGCATTCCCATCAATAAATTAGGAGGATTCCTTTTTCCCCACAGTCTCACCAGCATTTGTTATTCTTTGATTTCTTGATGATTGACAAACTTTCTGGTGTAAGATGAAATCTTAGGATTGCTCTAATTTGCATTTTTTAATTTCCAGAGAGTTGAACATTTTTTCATGTTTATCATTTGTATTTCTTTGATAAATGTCTATTCATTTACTTGTCTGCTTCTTAATTGGATCTTTTATTTCATTGGGCCTAATTTGTTTAAGTTTTTATGAAAAAGTGTTTCATTCAAATTACAAAAGTGTATAACCACTAAAGACAGGAGATTTATATAGTTAAAAAAATTTAATAAATGATATCATAATAAATTGCATCATTCAATATTAAACCCACTTAGAGATTTAAAAAAAGTGAATAACAAATTTAAAGGTAAAATAATTGGTGGCATTAAAATAAGTAAAGATAGATAAAGAATTATTTAGAACAATTACTGCAAGTTTTTTTTTCTAGGAGAAATACATGTTGACACTTTTAAAAATAATAGATAATTTGAGAAGTGTTGTAGTTTCATTAATGTCTCCATTCAAGAACTCACATTTCCAATATGAAGACCTTCATAAATCCTAAACATACATTTCCTAATAAGATGTAAGTAGAACAATGACAATTAAGGACATAAGAAAATATTCTTCTCATGCACACTAGTTACAGATGCTAAATTAACAAAAGCATTATAGGTATCATATTTGCCTTTCTAAATATAAGGTTTCTTGTCAAAGCTATCTACTTTGATTGTAAGAATCATGATATAATACCAAAGAGTTTTTAGTTATGAAAGATTCTTTCTGACTAGTAAACTGTATATTCTAAGACAATAAAATGGAAATAGCATTGAAAATAACATAAAGCAGGAGGCTGACACATGTCTGTGATTTGCCTTTCCTTCCTTGATGGGTTGTAAAAGGCCACATACAGTTGGTGACATTCACAATGAAGAAACTGATAACCTACTCCTCAACCAAACCTTCAACTCTGACACCATGAGCTACTACCATGGCAACCAACATAGTGGCCTGGGCTATGGCTGTGGTGGCCTGGGTTACGGCTAGGCTGTGGCTATGTCTGTGGCAAATACTGTTACAGCTGCTTTTGTCCATCTTGCTGTGGCAGATACTGGTCCTATGGATTCTACTGACCAGCTTCTGAAGCCACCTCATCAATAAAACTCATTTTCTTGTAATTCTCAACTGTCTACTGTTTTGTCTACGAATAAGTTATTTCTCTTTTCCATCAGCAAAAATTTTATCTTTAAATCATCTGCTTTTGTTTAATGTCTCAACTTGAGTGACCAAGTCACCTATAATTAACTCTTTTTTTTTTTTTTTTTATTTAAGAGGAAAAAGAGAAAAACACAAAACAAAACAAAGCAGTGTAAGGTTACATATAATACAGAACTACAAAAAAAAGCATAACAGTAAGAAATCACCTGTTAATAGATTACATATTATCATCTTGGAAATAGTTGCTCAAATCACAGTATCAAAGAATACAAAGTAGACATTCAAACAGAGAGACTACAAACAGCTGTGTTCAATGATCCAAAAACATTAATATAGTCAGCTATTCAACATCCCTATACACACTTGCTGTTATATCCGTTAGAGCTCTTTTTTCCCCTTCCTCTCCTTTTACAACAAAATTTACACATTTTAGATTTTATTACTCCTTAGTTCTTATTACTTTTTTTGGGGGGGGAGAATAAAGTCAAATATGGCAGAACAAAGCTGTCAGTGAAAACCAAGGATAGACTTAGCACATGATGTAGAACAGAGTATACGGTTATTAACAATAGTTATCAACGTTGTCTCTTGTTTCCTTAAAAAGATTTGTCTATCTCATTAGATATTATAAAGTTGGACAAAACAGTAGAGAACAAGACCAATAAAACTTAGACATTGTAAACATTACAGGACTTCCAAAGGAGACAATAGTCAAACCAGAATGGGCATCTTAGTGAATCTTACTGCCTTCAAAGTAGTTGCCTATACCCTCGGACCTGATACTATCCCACAGAATGGAACAGAGTCTAATCAGTCAAAACAAGATCGTGGGAGCATTACAGGACTTCAAAACAAGTTAATAGGAAATCGAAAAGAGTTACTATTATATATCCTAATTTTTTAAATTTTTCCCTTAATTAAAATAAACATAAGAAATAACTAAATAATTTTTTTAAAGAATAATAGTTACCATAGTGTCTGTCTTTTTCCTTGAGATATTTGGATAAAACTTCATATACTATAGCTTCAAATATTTCCATATCAAGAAGCCCGGAATAAAGCCTTTCTAATTAATAAGTGAAAATTTTATAAGGCTTCAAGGCCACATAATGGGGAATCATGATTGCCACATATTTTCATATATTAACTCTTCATTCATAACAATGTTGGCATTTGACATAGCATAGCATTGCATGCTATTCCTTGAAGCTTACCAGTTGTTATATGAAAAAGTTTTTTTCAATAAAGTTTGTCTTTCCTTGAAAAATGATTTGCATTTTTATTTATTTTCCATGTCATTTTTATATTTATGCTGAAGAATATATAATTCACTTTCTTTTCTTCTCTGTAATGAGTAAATCAGACAATTTATAGACACACATATCTAGATGGTCTGGATGTTCAATTAACTACACTATGTAAAATAGTATTGTGTGCCAGGTAATGGAAATGGTATGCAGAAGAATGTAAAATGCAGCGCTCACACAGCCTGTCTATCCATCCTGCTCTCAAATTTACATAACCCTATGTAAGGACTTTGATTTATATAGATCACTTTATGTGACTAAATTTCCTCTGTCAAAAGTAGACAACTGAAGAAAGTGAACCTATGTTTCACCTGGTCGAATCACCCTTAAGTATATACACTCAAAGGATGCAATGTACATTCCCCTCCCACAACTAGGTCTTATTCCATGCAGTTACTCATTGTGTAAGCCATGTTTCCATCCAACACAACTATATTCCTCCACTGACTCAGAGCTGAGCAGTAAATGACCTGAAAAATGTTGCAGTTTATATGACAAAAACTTTAAGCCAGGTCTTCTTCAGTTGCCATTTTAGACTTTCAATAAGGACAAAACTTACAGAAAGGTAAAAACTGGCCATGTTCCTTCTGTTGTTGTTGAAAGATATTTATAGCAATGTCAGGGAAATAATAAGGCGAAAGGAATCTCCAGACAATGAGAATTTCTGATTATGGGAAAAGTCACAATGTTGGAAGTGGAATGCTACATGTCCACGTCAGACACAGTGACCTCTACAGGAGGCGGATACATGGTGACACAATTAGGGTGCCAGAAGAAGTAGAAAGAAGAGGGTGGTTGGAACAGTGACATGTACAGTGCAGAGCCCTGACTGTGAGTAGCTGAGGAGTCTCAGTTACAAGGACATAAGGAAATCTACTGCTCTTACACTTTTCTTACCCACATATATAAAATCAAGCTACTTTAATACTGTAAGAGAAAAGATAAACACTACCCCATCACCATTGTGCCTATAATGCTCATATAAAATGATGTTGCTATTATGTATATCTTCCATTATCTCTAGCTAATCTGCATACATTCTTACATATTAAGGTTTAATGATGCAATGGCTACAAAAATCCTGCTCTTCCCATTACATTCTAGGCAATTTGCATGTGCGCTATATGACTTCATTTCATTCTTTCCACTTTAAATTCTTATCATGCTATCCTCTAAAATTTTTTGTCACACTGATTGCTGACTCTATAGCTCCTTGTGGGGAATGTTCTCCAAGAAAGGGCCCTTGTAACTATCTTGGGAAATCAATTCACATCTGAAACATCACTTTTCTAAAAATACTACAAACACCAATACAAGTGGTCAAGCTAGAAACAAAGTTATATAAATCATTTTCAGACCTCTGCAATTCATAGAAGACATGATAAAACTATTATGGTGAAGGACACATTGACATTAAATCTCAAAATATTCTACCTCTCTTCAAAACCACTTAGCCCAGTTTTCTTGCCATTTTCTGAGGTAGTTATGGAAATACTCTTGCTTGTCTTTAGTTGTCCTGATTTTCTTGATGTCCTCAATTCATTCAAAATGTTTACCTTTTATAGTCATTTTGACTTTATAGTCAACTTTTACATAAATGTTTTTAATTTAGACATTAATTTTCATTATCTCCTGTATAACACAGTCTAACATGGTAAACTGTTCAACTTTATATACATTACAATGCTTACATTTATGAGGTGTGCTCATAAATATCTTCTGAAAGCCCTCCTACAATTTCAAATATCTTGTCTTCTGAAGAATTGGTTCTCATAAAAACATTGTGAAGACAATTTTCAGTCTAAAATAACATTGAATTGTATTAACAGTAAGTTTTATTGAGTGAATTATATTTATAACATTGTGTCTTTGATGAGAGACTCAGGGTTGACAATAAAAACTATGTTTTAAAACTTTAAATAAAATAAAAATGAATTCACTTCAACTTTTAGTGACAGTCTTCAGCTATTCATTCTAACGCTGTATTTCACTCATTTTCTTGTGCTATTTTGGCTCGTACAATGTCTTTCCTTTATCACCCAGATCCATAAAAGATCAGAAAACATTATTTCTATCACATTTAAATATTCATCTTAAGGAAACCCAGAAGCATATTTTCATCCAAGAGATGATCTGCCTTCACAAAGCAGCACTCTTCTCAGATAAGATAAGCAAAACATCAAAGCAAGTCCAGACATTCTGAGGGCCTGCCTGAATCCTCACACTTTGAACAGAAAAGTCTCTGTTGAAACAACAAAGCAATGCTAAAATAAGCATTCATTCCTCAAACTCAGGCACTGAAGCAATATCCACAGAAAATACTGAAAGTCACTGTAGGCATATATAGATGTATGAAATGCCCACATACATTGAGGTTTTTCAGTCATCTTATAGGACATAATGCTGTAACAAGGAAACACGTCAATTGGAAATTATGATCATCCTAATGATTTTAATAAATGTATTGTCTCCAAAGTGACTGACAGCCTTTAATCAGCATCACCTACAAGATAAAATGCCATTTGCCTAAAGAGTAAGCCATGTAAATTAAATAAATTTTATTTAATCTGTTGTAAATACACAAAAACTTGAAGCTCTGTACCTCTATAAACATATTCACCTCCAGATTCTTCCTGTCAAAAAAAAAAAGACACTTTCTGGCATGGTACTACCTAGGAAATCTTTATGTATAAGAGAGAGAAAATCAAGTCTTAGGTAATGTTTTCTCTTACAAACTTCCTAGTTGTAGTAGGCATGACAAAGATAATGAAAATTTTTCTCAACCAATGTAATAAACTGAATAAGTTTCAAACTAAAATATTTGAATCAGATAAATACTAATAACTTCTTAACACAAGTTAAAGACTATAGTGCATTACATAATATGTAATAACTCACCTGTATATTCACTATGGTTATTTACTTGTGTGACAGTGTCAATTATAAAGACAGAGATGCTCATATCTTGTACAACAGAATGTTTAAAAAGACCCTGTGCTGTCCTACTGTCAACTCTAAAGAAGCAGATTCGCAGTTATTTGATTAAATATTCAGCTTCTGACTCCATGAAGCACAGTAGAAATTGTTGTTGCAATTTCTGGCCATTGATAACGGCTACTCAGTTTCAGTACAGGCTTCGGGTCCTGTGGGTTTTCCTAACAGCTCAATCTGCAGGATTTTCATCTGATTTTGTTTCCTAGCCTCATCTCCACATGTGCATAAGAAATAACAATCTCATCCCTGGATACGGAAATAAAATTCTGATTCAGCATTCCTCAACTCACATAAAATCTATGCATGTCTGCTAATTTATAGACATGTTTTACATGGTACTTTCAATGCCAGCATTCACTGCTTTCAGCAGAGCACTGACCTCACAACCTTTGAGAACAGTAAAACCGACAGGTTCCCAGTCTCTTGTATGGAAAGGTGAAGGTTTTGCATATACCATAATACTGTCTTATGTACTTTAAATCATCCATAACAAACTTATAAAACATATACGATATGGTCTCAATGAAAGCAGTATGTTATACTGTAATATTAAGGAAACATTGACCAAAAAGTATTTATTTAGTCCAGGAGCATTTTATTTTGCAACAACTGATTAGCTCCAATTCAGATGATGGATAAAGAATTCAGAGATAACTCATGGATGACTGAAAAGTTTATGTTTAATAAACTGAGAAATTCTGTAAATTATACTTCAATAAATTTCTATTGATTCTTCTCTACAGCTTTTACTTTGTGTGTATGAGTATTCAAAGGAAAGAAACAGAAAAAGATGAATAGGATAAAACGGAAGCCTAGAGACAAAGAAATATGTCAGAACCTATTTTTAAAAAAAAAAAAAAACATGAATCAACAGCAACTTGACTGATCCCCGCACTGGCGGCCTGAGATACCACCAGCGAGACCTGTCACCATGGGCCGGGGAGTGACTGGGTGCCCACCAGCTGCCCCTGCCACTGAGCCCCCTGCAGCCGCTGACCCAGAGGGGAGGCGATGCAAACCCCGCGGAGGCCACCGCAGCCACCGCCTCCACCGCCATCGTGCTCCAGCCCCTGCCACCTGGAGGGGAGCTGATGCTAAGTAATAGAGTGCAGGCCACAGCGCTTGACTGATCTGGAGGGGAGGGGCCAGCATACGCTGTCCCTGTCTGCAACTCACTAGCACACTGCAGTGGGAAGGGTCATCTAGCCAGCATGCTTCAGAAGAACTATAAACAACAAAGAAGGAAACTGGGGCCTCCTGGAAGAAGCAAAAAAGATGGGAAGAGGAAGCAACAACAAAAAGTCCCCAGGTCCCAACCCTGAGAACATTAACCCAGGACAGATAAATACAAAGGAGAATGAGGACAGCAAACATGCAATATCAGACACAGCACCAGTGGACATAAAGAGATATATTTAGGACCTCATAGATGAGTTCAAAAGTGAGATAATTAGCCAAATAAAGCAAGATATAAGAAGATTAATTAAAGAGATACTAAGCACCCCTCAAGCAGACACAGATGGAAGAAGGGAGGAACTCAAACAAAGGAGAGAACCATGATGAAGAATATAAAAAATAGAATACATGAAGCAGATTCAAAGAAATCACCAGCAAATTAAAAACTCTATGGAAAGATGACAAATCAGCTTGAAAGAAACTAAGGACAGATTATCCAAACTGGAGGACAATTTTGCAATGTGGGAGTATGAAAGGGAAAACTTTTTAAAAATAACAAGGAAACAAGCAGCAACAATTCAAAGGCTAGAAGATGACAAAAGGATCTATAACTTGAGAATAAAGAATGTGAATGAAGAAGCTGGCATACAAAGGAACTACAAAGGTTATTCACAGAAATAATTAAGGAAAACTTCCCAAACATAGGAAAAGGAAATGATATTCTGATATATGAGGCATACAGAACTCCAGCCACCTACAACCAAAACAGAGCTACACCCGGGCATATAGTAATCAAGATCCCAGAAATTCAATATAAGAATAGAATATTAAAAGCTATTAGAGACAAGAAACAGATAACCTACAGAGGAAGGCCCATCAGAATAACGGCAGACTTCTCAACACAAACCATCAAGTCAAGAAAAGCCTGAAGCGAAATATTCCAAGCCCTGAAAGAAAATAATCTCCAGCCCAGATTAATATACCCTGCTCAACTGTCTGTAGAAATTAATGGATAAACAAGATGCTTCCAAGACAAAGAGGATCTCAGGAAATTTGCAACCACCAATCCAACTCTACAGAGAATACTGCAGGGCATTGTAGAAAGAAAAATACTAGGATTCCAGGAACAGTGGCAGAGAGGCCTCAATGAATGGAGCATAAAACAGATTGAAGAAGATAAGCAGACAACTGATGGCAAAAAATGAGCATAACAGAAATGTGGCGGAGAAGATTTTATTCAAAACTGATATGATTGATAGTATCAAGTCTGAGAATATAGGCAACTATATCGAAGATGACAAGACTCTACGATACACATTCTGGTTTGATAACTGCCAGTTTTTGAAGTTCTATACTATATACAAAGTTGTGTTTTTATTAATACTCTTATGTACTGATATATTCATTTATACTATGTCTGATGATATAGCCAATTCTACTAGAGATAACAAGAGGCAAAACAGGAACCATGGTAGAACTTTTTGTACAATGGTCTTATATGTTTATTTCATTTCATGTGTTTATAGGAATATGTTTTGTTTTGTCTTGCTTTTTTGTTTCTCCAATAGAGAAAATATAGAAATACAAGATTCATGCATGTGTACAATCTATAAACAGTTTATGAGAATTGATCTTATGACACATGATGAAATGAACAGATACTTTGAAGAAAAGAGACACTTTAAAATACCCAGTTCTGATCCTGGAGTGTCATAATGTAAAACCCAGAAATAGTATTATTCTTTGTTCAGAGTGATATAAGCCTGCTTGGGTTTATTCAATCTCAACATAATTGAAGAGATGGATAACTGCATGTATGTTTAAGTGTATAGGATTGACAACCATATTTCTAAGTTTTTGTTGAATAGTTGAACAGAACTGTTAGCAATCTCACTGTTTGAATTCCCACTTTATATACTCCACATTAGTATCTTGAATAACTATTTGTAAGAAGACAATCTGTGATCGTCAACTAGTGATTTCTTACTGTTTTTCTTTGAAATTATGTATTATTTCTACTTGTTTTTTGTTTTGTTTAGTCTTTCTTTAAATTAAATTTTTTAAAAAGGCACTGCAGTACCCAGTGCTGACCATGGAGTGTCATGATGTGAAATCCAGCAATACTATTATTCTTTGTTCAGAATGATTTTAACCTGCTTTAGTTTAATCTAAACATAAATGAAGATATGGATAACTGCATGTACGTTTAGTGTATAGGATTGATACCATGTTTCTAAGTTTTTGTTGGACAGTTGAACTGTTTGCAGTCTCGCTGTTTGAATTCCCACTTTATATGTTCCATTTTTGTATCTTTTGTATTTGTAAGAGGGCAATATGTAAACATCAATTTAGAATTTCTTACTGTTTATTTTTTTCTCCGAACGTATGTATTATTTCTACCTATTTTCTGTTTTGCTTACTTTCTTTAAATAAATTTTTTTTTAAAAATGGATCTTAATATTAGTTATTTGCATAACCTTTCACTATGTAAACATATGTAAATACTGGGTAGGCAAAAACTAGTTCACTCATCATAAGCAGGAGTCAGACTATTACATTTTGAATACGACTTTTCAGGAAAATACAATAACGCAGGAGGAAAGAAAAAGAGAGAAAAGAGAGGAAAATGACATCCCCATCAATGAATGGGAACAAAAAATAAAATGGCATACTATATTCATGATTTGTACCATACCCTGTAAATAGGCCACATGTGTACAATTAACTATATAACCAGAGCCTTGAAAATAGAACACGTGTTTCATTCTGAAAGCCTATAATTGTACCATAGAATGCTGGCATAACAGCAAAATTATCACAGCTTTGAGGGCCTTGTTTTCTCAATAAATCAAGATATTCATGACCCTCTCTGAAGCTTATTAGTGAGACGTATGATGCTGCTGCCTGTGGTTTTCCCCACCCACCTCCCAGGATGTATAAAAGGCCCTTGTAGACAGGGACATACAGACACAAGACAGCCACTTCCAGATCCTCAACAGAACAGCCCACTCCTGACAACATGTGCTACTATGGCAACTACTACAGTGGCCTGGGCTATGGCTATGGTCGCCTAGGCTGTGGCTATGGCTGTGGCTGTGGCTATGGTGGCTATGGTTATGGCTGTTGCCGCCCCCTGTGCTGTAGAAGATACTGGTCCTATGGCTTCTACTGAAGAATTTTCAGAGCTTCTTAGCCTGTTCAACCTCCTGTTTTACCAGAATATTCTCCAACTTCCTTTACATGATAAATTTTCAACTGACTTCAAAAACACCAAATATAAATTAAATTCTCTGAAAAGCAAAGAAAACACAACATGCCATTTGGAGTCATCTGTATACGTTGGACTATATGATAGGTTGCAGAAAAGTGTATTATTTTGACTCTCAATTTTTTATTAAAAGTATATAAATAAATATTTATTTCAACATAAATATGACTTTAGTGCTATTCTACTACATTATGAATTTTAGTTATATGGTTGTGTGTTTGTGGGTGGTTAATCACATGTATGCAGTTGTGGTGTCCTCAAAGAATGTGACAAAAGGAGAAAGAAGATAAGAGGGGTTGGGAATGTAGAATAGACATAGGGAGCTCTTTTCTGATAGTTAAAAGGGTAAAATAACAAAGAAAAAGTATCCTATCTTTCTCACAGATCATAAAACTTTGCTTGTATGTACAGATCAGCCATCATTTTTGTTTTTTATGCTCCTTACCTAAAATTATCAAGATGACCATTTCAACAACAATATCTTGATTTACACATCAGGTCATATAAAACTATTTGATCTTGTCTGTTTGTGTCATTTACAACAAAAGTGGTGGGATTATATCCACTAGAACTCAAACTCTAAACATTATTTCTCGTTTGAAAATATTCTGCCTGAAGCATGATATTAGTTGTTATCTTTCAGTCACTTTTCTCATTACTTCCACAAACACTCAACACCCTAAACTTAAAGGAAGAAATTTTTATTTAGCCTCATGGTCAGCTGACTCCAAGGCAGAAACTTCAATGTGAAATGGCCTCAGCAGAGCTTAAACTATTCATCTTATGACAGACAAAGAGCAGAGGAGGAGGAGAAGAGGAGGAGGAGGAGGAGGAAACATAGCCTTCCACACCATCCTACAATAAATCAGCTAAATGGCCCCAGCTCCTCAGAGTGCACTCAGCTACTGACAGATAAATATGCTGATGGGTCCAGAACCACCGTGATGCTCTCATTTCCCAAAGCCTTACCTTTGAATGCATAGACCATTACTGGTGTTACATATAGAAAATGACAGGAAAAATAACAATATTCTGGCTGAGGAATATGGATTCACATAGTTTTCTAACATACAGAAATTCGTTCTCTCCATTCATAAAATAATATACTTTATGTGCATATCAAAAATAATTTTGTCTATAATCAGGCAATAACTGTTAAGTAACAAATTATCTTTAGATATTTTTACCCTTGATCCTGGCCATTATAAAATATGCACATGAATGTCAATTTTCTCCAGATTAAAATTGCTTCCATTTTAAAAGAAATTAGTTTTCACCTGTGTTCAGCAGCATAAAATCAAGAGAAGCTTCATTCTTTAAGTACCCTGTAATATAACAGATTACAATAACATACAATGTAAATAGATCCTGACTGTAAAATTTATCAAGCTGTGTGTCTGTGTTTCTTTTCATGCAAATTATATTTAATACATTAAATTAAAAAATTAAAACAATATTAAAATATAAATCTGTGTCTGAGTATTCTTATTTACATTAGTATTCATCTATCAAGTAAAATCTGAGAGAACAAAGAAATGCATGGCTTATTTGACTGTTCTATCCTGGTATACACTTTTCAAGAGATGCCACTGACACACCTGCAAGCCATTTGTGAAATACAGACTAGACAGTGGTTTTGTACAAAGGTATTTAACACCTGTGCATGAAGCATCAACCTAACCTTACTGTGTTTCCCTGTTACATCTGTGTCAAAGACAAATATACATTTTTTGTCCATAAAATGCTGAATTATTTCCTGATATCTATGAAAACATTTACTGAAGATCAAGATTTAAATATCCTCTCTATATATGCAAATATAGTAACTTGCCACCGATTACCAGTAGCATAGCTCATTTTCATCATGAATAAGAGTCAGGAAATAAGTTCCTATAAATAAGATTATTAAGGAGAGAGAAGTTAAGGGAAGGGGAAAAGGGGGGAGGGGAGGAAGAAGAGTGAAAAGGAAAAAGAAAAAAGAAAGAGAAAGAAAAGAATAGAAAGAAAAAGAAAAAGAAATAATGAAATAAAAAGAGAAGGTAGAAAAGAAAAAAGAGAAAGAAAGAAGAATAAAAAGGAAAAGAAAGAATGAAAGAAAAAGAAGGAAGGAAGAGAAAAAGAAAAAGGAAAGAAAGAAAGAAAAAGAAAGAATGCAAGTTGCTACTGTGCATGAACTGAAACAAAATAAGACAAAAATAAAATTGGATACTTAATTTTCATGTTTTGCATTTTGAGCTAATCCAGTTATATGTGCACAATTAATTAAATGTAGAATAAACTAAAGTTTTGAAAATAAAACAGGAGATTCATTTCAACATGCCATAATTTGATCTTGGAATTCTGGCATAAGAACAAAATTATATCAGTTACAAAAGCCTTGTTTTGTCAGTAACTACATATTTATAATATGTTGTGAACTTTATTAGTGAGGTAATATGATGCTACACTGCCCGTGGGTTTCTCCACCCACTGCCAGGGAGGTATGAAAGCTCATGGGACACAGTGATAGGCGTCCACACAAGAATACCTACTTCCACTAGTCAGCTGGAAAATCCACTCCTGACACCATGTGCTACTACTGCAACTACTGAGGTGGCCTGGGCTGTGACCATGGCTGTGGCTATGGCTATGGCGGGTATGGTTACGGCTGTTGCCGCCCCCTGTGCTGTAGAAGATACTAGTCCTATGGCTTCTACTGAGGAGTTTCCATAGCTTCTTAGCCTATTGGCTACCACCTTCTGTTTTATAGAAATTATCTCAAGTGCCTTTGAAAACATCAACTATATACAAAATACTCTAAAAAAAATTAAACTCAGCAAGACATCCTCACTCCAGCGTCATTTGCATTTTGTGATCCTTTGTAGAAAATTGTATTATTTTTATAATACTATGTAAAACATGATTAAATTTGACTCATAATTTTATATTAAAATATTTTATTAAATAAACTATATTTCAATATAATTATTGTTTTGTTACTGTTCTCCATTAAGAGTATTGGTTATATATACGTAACTTTATGATTAGTCACAATGCGTGGGTGATGTTTGGGAGAACAACATAAAGAGATAAAGAAAGGAATTTAGGAGACAGACAGAATGAGGGTGAAGAGAAAGCTTGTTGTGATCATCGTGGGTCTCACCAAAATGGGTAAAACATCAGTTCTTCCTCATGAATCACACAAATTTGTCTTACATATATCTTTTAATCTTAACTCCCACTTGTGTACTTACATTTTTTATCTAAATATTTTAAAAGACAATTTGTATAAAAAGGTCTATATTCACCTAAGATCATTTAAAAATATCTGTATCCTTGAGGTCATTTGTGACATCAGGTTTGAATTCTATCAGCTAGAGCTGTGTGTAAAGATTTTTCTCTTAATTTTAATATTTTGTTCTGCCAAGACAATGCTTATAGATGTTGCCGTAGACACATTTCTCATCACTTAGATGAAATCATTGATTCCCACAAGGCTCATGGTCAGCAAGCCCCAAGCAGAAATGGTATGATGAAGAAAAAAAACAGAAACAGAGCTATTCATGTCACGACAGGGGAAGAGAGGAGCCAGGGAGGGAGATAAACCCTCAAGATCACACACCCTGTGACCAGCTTCGTTCCAGGTCCCACCTCCTGAGAGCACACGCAGTTTCTGACACATTAGTGATTAATACACTTTTCCGTATATTACCCTGTGATCCAGTCACCTTCCAAACGCACTGCCTCTGTATGCGTGAGCTTTTTCCAAGACATTCTAGATCTAAAGTATAACTAATGCTGTCATACTGAAAATGTCAGCAAAAATAATGACATTCTGGCTTACCCACAAGGCTCCAAGTAAATCTGTAATACACCAGCTATCTTAATGATTTAGGAAATAATACATGTATTGCAATGATGAAAATCATGAAAATTAGGTGTTCCATGTTTTTGTTTTGTTTCAGTTCTTGTGCAGGCACAAGTTTGTCTTCCTTCCTCCCCCCCCCTCTGGCCCTCTCTCTCTCCCCTCCCTCCTCCCTTACTCCCTTTCTCTTTCCCTCCCTCTCTTTCTCTTTCTTTCTTTTTGGTGCAGTTGTGGTGCTTGAATAAGATATACACAGAGAGAGAGAAACAAAGAGAGGAGCTCTTTTTAGATACTTATATGTCTAAACTGCTTGGGTAAAGATATGAGCTCTTTCTCACTAACCATACAAACTTACTGTACATGTGTCTTTTACTCTTAATTACCAAGTCTGTTGTCTCAGTTCTTGAGAGGTTTTCTTTTTCAAAATCATAACATATTTGGCTAGTAAAAAAAAAAAACATTAGATTTTTATTTATTTCTTATCCCAAACACTGGCCTTTATGAGATGTGTGATCATGCATGCCATTTTCACCAATTAAAACTGATCTCATCCCACAAGAAATTAATTTTGACTTGTGCACAGCAACATAAAATCCAAGGGGTAGCTTTTCTTTTCTTTAAATATCTTCCAATATTGAAAATTAAAATAGTACTTATTTAAAATGATCTTGGGGCCAGGGATTTAGTTCAGCGGCATAAGCACCTGCCTGGCAAGCACAGGGTCATGAGTTCAACCCCCAGTACCATAAAAAAAATGATCCTTACTATAGAATTCATCAAATTGTACTCTTATAATAAATTATTTTATTTTAGGAAAATTACATTAAATAAATTCAAAATTGTAGAGCAATGCATAACACATAAATCCATGGCTTAGTATATCTATTTTTATGAACATGGTACCTATTGCCTAAAATCTGAACAAACAAAGGAGTTCAGGGCTTCTTTGATTCTTCTTTTACTGTTATACACTTGAAAATAAATGTCACTGCCACACCTACAAGCCATCTCTGAGACTGAAAGTAAACTCTGATTTTGTAAAAAGAGACCTATCAGTTGCGGATGGAGCACCCATTTAATTTTAATGTGTTTCACTTTTACATCTGCAATATATTTATGAAGAGGGTCAAAGACAAATATAGACTTGTCCAAAAGTGGCCATGTGTTTACTTAGTTTGAATGTCCTCTATATACAAATGTGATTGTAGCTTCCACCAATTTCCAACAGCGTAAGTTATTCATCATGAACAAGTCAGGAAATAAATTCCTACTAATAGGAGTATTCTAGACTGGAAAGGAGAGGAAAGGGAAGGAGAAATGTAAAGGGATTGAGAAAGGAAAAGGAGGGAGGGAGAGAGAGAGAGACAGAGAGACAGAGAGGTAGGCAGAGACAGAGAGGGAAAGGAGGGTGGGAGGAAGAAACAGAGCATCAGAGGAAGGGAGAAGTGGGACGGAGAGACACAAACTTGTTTCTGTTCAGGGATAGAAACAAAACAAAAATAAAAATGGAACGCCTAATTTTCATGATTTTCATCACAACATGTAATTAGGTCATGCATACACAATTAACTAAATATAGGATAAAGTATTCTTGAGGATAGAACAGGAAACTCATTTTAACAGCTCCTAATTTGATCATGGAATCCTGACATAACAGCAAAATTATTTCAGTTATGAAGACCTTGCTTTCTCAATAAATTCATATTTATGACCATATCTGAAGCTCATTGGTGAGGTAATATGATGCTACAATGCTTGTGGTTTCTCCACCCATCTTCAAGGAGGTATAAAAGGCTCTTGCCACACAGTGATATCAGGACACAAGACAGCCATTTCCAGATCCTCTACAGAACCGCCCACTGCTGACACCATGTGCTACTACGGCAGCTACTATGGTGGCCTGGGCTACGGCTATGGTGGCCTGGGCTGTGGCTATGGCTGTGGCTGTGGCTATGGCTCTGGAGGCTACGGCAGGTATGGTTATGGCTGTTGCCGCCCCCTGTGCTGTAGAAGATACTGGTCCTATGGCTTCTACTGAAGAATTCTCACAGTTTCTTAGCCTGTAGGCTATAACTTCTGTTTTCCTGGAATTATTCCAAATTTTCTTCACATGAAAAACTTGTATGTCCTCAGAAACACCAACTAAACACAACATTATCTTAAAAAAATTAAATTCAGTAAGGCATTTATACTCAATATCATTTTGGTTATGTGATAGGTATAGAAACATGTATGTATTATTTTTATGCCTTATAAGATGTGATCAAATTTGATTCTCATTTTTGTGTAACAAGATACATCATGAAATAAAACTGTCATCAGAAAGAAAGTTGGCTTTGTGCTGTGCTTCTGAATTGTTAGTCCTGCTTCAATAGTTGTGGTGTTTGAATAAGACATATTTGGGGGATTAGAGCTTTTTAGATAATTAGAAGTCTAAACTGATTGAGTAAAAGTATGAGCTCATACTAACCTGCTTTATATGTAAATGTCTTTTAATCTTTCCAACCATTTCTGTTTGCTCATGTGCTTCTCATTGAAAATTTTTAAATGCTAGTTCTGAAATATGACCTGAGTCCATACCAGATTATTTAAAAGTATGAATTGTCATGTTTATGTCATGTATCTGGATTGTATCACCTAGTGCTCTAACTACAAAATATTTTTCATTTTTTAAAACATCTTCTGCAAAAAGGATAATTTTAGGTGTTTTTCTAGATACATTTGTCACCACTTAACACAGAAAACCTAACATCCACATCACAGAGGAGAATCGGTTTATTTTGGTGAGGGCCTGCAGAGACCAAAGCAGAAATGGCATGGTGCCAAGGCCTGGGCGGAACGTAAGCTATTCATCTCATGGCAGACAAAGAGCAGAGAGAGAACAGAGGAGCTGGGGGGTGGGGGACACAGTTTGCTTCCAAGGCCACAGTCTCATGAGGCCCCCATCTGCCAGCAGCAGATCCAGCTTCTAAAACATCAGCAAACGAACACACAGGTGAGTAGAGCACCATGACCCAGTCACCTTTCATTAGCCCTCCTCTGACTGTATCATTTACCAAAGTCCTCTGAAACCCTCTGAGGCTTACACAGATCTAAACTTGTAATCAGTTTCAAAAACACTCCATGTACTCTTGAGAATGTTGAGGTTGGGTTTGATCAAAGTTGATCTATTGTCAACTTTGCTAATTGTATTTTTAAGTCCACTATGTCCTTGCTTATTTATATTTTTATCAGCTCATTATCTCAGTTTTTAAGGTACATATTTTGTTTTATGCTATTATAATTGTGGGAAATATTTTGATTTTAATCTAGCTACCCTACTTGTACCACATTGAGTAAAAATGGCTTAGGGTTTCCTGATGAATTAGCCTCACAACAGTTGTAATATCTTCTTTATTTCTAGCAATTCTATTGCCTTAAACGCTATCATGTTTGATATTAACATACCTGCAGTGATTTTATCTGTTTGCAATGTATAATGTTTCTGTCTTCTCATTTTCCAACACCCTGACACAACATGACAGAACCCTATATATTTTAAACAGCAGTCAGATATTGCATCTAAGTTTGCAAATATTTTTATGAAGTATTTAATTCATTTATATTACTGATCCACTTGGGCTTTAACCTACCCCTCCGCTACCTGCATTGTTTAATTTAATAGTTTTGTTTCATTTCTTCTCTTTGTTTTTCTTGACATATTTAATTATATTCCATTTTCCATTTCTTGACTTGAAAATATTTATCCTCTTACATTTCTTATAGTGGTTCTCCAGAGAATAAAACATGCATTCTTTAGTTGCTGCATCCTATCAGAAATTAGCATTTTTACTATGCACGTATATAGGGCTAGAGCCTTAGAGCATACTTACCAAAATTACACTACTGTCTTTGTTGTTACTGCTGTAAAACACATTGGCTTACATATACTTTCTATTCCACAGAGGAGATGCTACTGTGCTGCTGCTGCTGATGATGATGATGACGATGACAATTAATAAATACAGTATCCATTTATATTTACTTGTATAAATACAGACATTCACCCATTCCTTGTTCCTCACTTTACTTTTGTGTTTCTGACCTAATTCATTTTCTCCTTGTTTAAAGAATTCCTTTAGTAGTATTTCTTTAAGTGCCAGAATGTTAACAACAAAGTCCCTCAGTATTTTTCCCTGAAATTATTTTTATTACTCCTCTTCATGTTTAATTTAACAAATATATTAAGCAAATTTTTATAATATCACTAAAAAAAGAAATCTGATCTGCAATAAAATTTAAATATAGGCATTAATTTGCACACAATTTTATAAATTGCATTTCCATAATAATAGTTTGTGCAATTGAGGACACTACTGAATACACTGAATGAGACTGGAAGACAAATACAAAAAAATTCAGGATATTTCTTACAATAAATTATTCAATTAAGAAAAATAGTACTTCAATCAACCACCAGACTATCAGTAGGACAAAGATCAAGAAATGTCCACCTGTTTCTCTGAATTACTCTTACATTTTGGTCAGTGAGGACGTTGCAGGAAGCATGAGTCCTTCTCAGGAAAGTAACTGGTATTGCATGTAAAATTCCACATTCCAAAAGCCACATATGATCCCACTGCTGTTAACTGATAATACGGTCTCGTGGTTCTTTAACCAGTCTTGCTCAGTTTTGGCACACTGGGACTTTCAGGAGTCACAGTAGTGGAGGTTTCACTGAGATGGGAAACGTTCCCTCATCCCTGCCTCAGCACTGCTCATTTTTTTTATGAATCCTAATTAAAATCTGAATATGTTTGCATGTTGGCTTGTTTTCTTGCTTGTTGCTTGCTTGTTTGCTTGGTAGGAGTCACTATTAAATCCAGATTATTCATACTGAGTTATACCCACAGCCCATTTTAGTCTTTATTTTGAGATAGAATTTCACTAAGTCGCCCAGGGTAGGCTGGAACTTGTGATCCTCCTGAGTCTCCTGGGGTGCTGGGATTATAGGTGTTCACCATGATGCCCAGCTAAGAATCCTAAATTTAGAAAGATGTCTTTGCCTCACTATGACATAAAACTTTACAAGGCTATAAATGTAGATTTAGCTCATAAGACATATAAAATCTACCTCTGGAAATAGATAAATATATGATGGAAATGGATGTGCACAAGTACACAGTGAACTCCATACTGAATCAAAAACTCCCCAATGCAAAGATGATACAAATTGAAATAAGAATGATGATATCTGTTTACTAGGTTTTATGGAACAAAGAATCTATAAATGAATTCATACATGTAAGAAATCTATGTCTATTGTACAGTATATTTAAAAATTTTCAAATCCTAGAAGATGATCATCCATTGGTAATATCATTATGTATTTCCTTCCACAAATTTTCATTCATATATCAAGATATTGTTTCTATATTACATGATTCTTAATTGAATAAAAATAAATATCAGCAAAAACGCAACTTAAGAATTTCCCTAACAGATGAAACATAGGCTCTATACAAAATTGCAAGGAATAAGGGATGTCTGCATGGGCTAAGAATTGTTTATTAGACACAGTTTGTTTGAATAGAAGAGTCGAGAGAATTCCAGATGTCACTTATTTATCAATATGTTTCTCTTTTTGACCAACAATAAAGTCAAGAAATTTCAGTCAGAAATAGGAAGCCGAATCTTCTTGTGCTTGGTCCCCACCCTCTACTGAGATAACAGTGGTGCATCTTCATATAGTAAATCTGTAAGCTCAGAAAACTAGGTCTCAGCCACTCAGTGAAGCCTACTACTCTTGCCAAAATGCTCTTGCCAGGTTGTGGCTCTGGCTACCACCATTCATTTTGTTTTTGCCACATCAGATTCTACCGAAAAACTTCTAAAGACATTTGGACTACTGTCTCCTACATTCAGGGTCTGAGATATTTTTACAAAATATCTTTCATGACCCTGTTACAAAAATGAACATTTCACCAGACTACTGAAAAATAAAACCAAACCATACTACTCTTGATTCAGTATTTTTCAAATAGATTTAAGAAAATTATATTAAATATCTCATTTTTGTAACTACTCTAATTTTCTGTATCACATTTTTATACTTCTTTATAGTTTACATAACATTTGTAATTTTTTTCAATAAATCACCTGTAATCAACGTTATTTTGTTTCATTTTTCTATAATAGGTGTAATTATCATGTATTTTTAATTGTGAGTACTAAGGAGAAAGAGAAAGGAAGATAAAATCTGTGAAGATTCTTCTCCTTCAGGAGAAGTGGACTACATGATCTTTCTGCTTCCCTAGAAATCTGTCGGCTGGGGGCACACCTCCGGGCATAAGTAACAGCTAGATTTTTCTGGGTGAAATAATAAACCTCTCATTGTGTGGTATTTTTCCAGTGTAATTAACAACTTGATCATCATGAACTCTTTCTCTGGGTCTCTGCTTTACCTGTTGCTGTTCTATATGATGCAGAATGCATCTATAGGCTGATGACTCTCATGACCTTTGTCAGCACTCTGTTTCTCCCTTTTTGGCTATCGATAGAAATATACAAATCATATTCCATGTAGCTCTTCCCTTTTCAGGTGCAATTAAATACTGACCAGAATTAAAACTGACCAGAAGTCACTTTTATCATGAGAAATATTGCTTGAAGTATTTTTGACGTTTATCACTGTATCAGGAAACTGCAACTAGTGATTTTAGAATAAACTAATACAACAAAGGAAAGGTTTTATTAATATTTCTTCTATGGAGCTTAAAAATAAAATAATGAATTAAACTTGCATTTCAAAAAACAATATATAAAAATGGCTAATAATATATAATGATATTCAGATCTATAAGCCATCAAGGAAATGCAAAATGAATCACTACTTACCTGCCAGAATACTACAGGAAAACACACTGTTGCGTAGGATGTGGAGCAGTGGCCTGGATAGTTGGAGGACACAATCACTTTGGAAAACTGTTTGGTAAAGTGCCCACAGAAACTGTGCATTTTTGTGCATTGTAATCTGTGATTTCTCATTCCAGTGACACAAACAGCCAAAACACATCTGTGGCCAAATGAATTGTTCTTCCAGTGCTTATTTCTTGCTCTCAGCCTTCACAAAAGGATGATATGTCCTTTCTCCACTGTTGTTGGCTTAGCTGTAATATTTGTGGCCAAATATCATAATGGACAGAGTGGAAATGGACCAAGTGTATACCACCTGGGATAGACATGAATGGACATGTGGGTAGAGCCTCAGAACTTGCTTCCACAGTTGGACAAAATCACCTGAACTTTTTTCCTTCAACATTAAGAAAGGAGATGGATTGATCAGATTCTGGCCAAAGTTAGAGGAACCATAAAAGAACCAACTCAATACTTAGTCCCAAACTTAACCTAATTTGGCCAAACGATGGATAAAGTACATACAGATGAGGATGAAGCAACTGTATATTGGTACAGCGTAGCATGATCTGTATTTATTTGTCATACGATATTATTGCAGAAATATCTTAACTGATACATATAAGAATTTATCAGGAGACATATGCAGGGTTATGCACTGAAGTAACATCTATAACTTTAAAAATTGGAAACAACCCAACACTTTTGCTAAACGTGGGTAAGTCATGTTTTATCACATAAGACCAATATTCAGCAATAAAAATTTTAAAAATTGAAAAATAAACCATGTGCATTTCAAAATCACAATACCGAGTGATTGAAATTTGATAAAAATAGAACACATTATTCAAATCCATTTCTATACCCATTCTGTATGGTGCAGAAAGAAGAAAGAAATACATGATGAAGGTTGATTGGACAAATAGTGCCTTGGGAGGGGTGAGATATTTAGGGTTCCACTACTATTCTTGTATTTGAACCAGAAACTTATGAAACTGGCATGATAATTTTATGAAAATTGGTCTATTTTCTTACGTACTAAATTATGATTCATTTCTATGTGGATTTTGTATTTCAGTGAAAGTTTACATTTCAAAAATGAAATGGGACTTTGGCAGCTTATTGAAATTAATCTAAAGATAAACTTGAAGAAAAGAATATGGGTAGGGAAATCTATCACATTTTTAATGTCAAATAACTGTTCCTCTCAGGTGTCACACTCATATACTACCTAACTGGTCAGGGATTTGTCTAACTTAAAGTGAGCTTTTTATTAGAACACACACACATATTTAATTTCTGCCTATCTTGACATAATACAAGCTATTTTTTAATGAGCCAAGAGACTCAACAATTTCTAGATAAGCTATGTCACCGCTACTTAGGATCCCACTGTAAGGAGTTTAAGAGCCCCTTGACAAATAGTGATCACTGAACTTTGGACTTTGAACTGCTGACTCCATGTGCTGTGGCTGTGGCTGTGACCATGGTGGACAAGCATCATGCTGGTGCAATGCATCTCACTTGGCAGATATCAGGCCCACCTCCTAAGTCACAACCACAAAGGAAAGCAATTGAGCTCAGCCACAAGCTCTATTTCATAATCTAGGGGGGAAAGCACACACTAGGCTAGTTCTCACTATAAGATAAATAGGACTGAGAGAACACTATTTTGTGGATTTGTATATGTGTAGTTTTCTTTTTCCTTTTTCCTTAGTCTTTCAATTGATTTCCTTTCTGTTATGGTCATGTCAGGTTAACCCTCGCCAACAACTGCATATGGAAGATTCAAACACCAGATTTCTATTAGCATATTAATTGGTGTGGACCTTCTTAAATTTCCTCTCAATCTTCAATTTTAATTCTCCCCTTTTCCTTTTTCCAGCCCTTGGAAAACTGGCTGTGAGAGGCAGTTGGTTATGACATCTGTCACTCTACTGATGTCCACATTGAATGCAGCAGAGTGGCTGAGTGGCTGTCCGTTTCCTCCCCCAATGCTCCACATGTGTCCCTCTTGAAGCCTCATGCTCAACTGAAGAGGACAACCACCCCTAGAGAAGAGGACCATTACCTCCTCAAGGGTATACAAGTAACTTCACTCCACTGATAGAACTTTCAAACAAGTTCTCAAGGTCCATTTATAGGGAAATAGAAAAGATGGACTGAAGGCTCACAAGAAGCACGAGGATTCTACCCTTTGCATCCTCAAAACTGATATCAAAACAGTGGGATCACTGTTGTGATGTTGCTTGGGCATGTTGTTTAAGAGCCTTGGGAATTAATTTGGAAAGGATTTGAAGGGCTACTGAAAGAGACAGCCCCCTTATGCTGTAAACTATGAGAGAGACTCTGGTCAGAATCTGGAAAACCAAGCTATTGATGAAAATGCTACCAGTTAGGATGAGGCCCAGGAGGCTTCTATTGAGAATGACGTCAATGACTTTTGGATATCAGGTGGTTAGGCTATGCTTTGGTACAGAGTTGGTCTGCATTTTGCTTCTGTTTAAAGATGTTGCCTGGATGGCAGAAAAATTTCAATGTGGTCTACTGCTGGGACCATGGCAGTTACTATGGAAGGGTTTTGGCCAGATCTGTGTTGGAAATTAAGAGCAAAGAGCCAGCAGGGTGACTTGAAGCCTTTTACCACAGTGGAGACTCCAGTGGAGCTGTGGATTGCAAGGATGAAACAGAGGGGAACCGGGGCTGGGGGTTTAGCTCAGCGGCATAAGCACCTGCCTGGCAAGCATTGAGGTCATGAGTTCAATTCCTGGTACCATAAGAAGAAAGAAAAAAAGGGGAAAAAATCAGAGGAGAACCTGGTTATTGATAAGGAACAGGACAATGAAAGAAGACCTAAGCCCTTATACCAAGGGTGGACTGTAGTGGATTAACAAATGGTCAATTTGTGTTATGATTTGTGTCTAGATGCCCCTACCAAAGCTTCATGCACTTTTAGATGGAGCTTTTTCAGAAGTAGCTGAATCTAGACTTTGTGATCAATTCATGGTTCAATGCTAGGATTAATGGTGCAGATATTAAAGCTGAGTTATTGCTTTGATCCGCACACTAACCCAGAAGTCTGGATGAAAGGAACAAAAAGAGGATCCTCTTTCCCTTCTCTGGTTTGCTTTTCTTTCTTTTGCTGCCACGAACTGTTTCTCCTCTGGGATGCCTCTCTGTCAAGCCTCCTTGTCTTGGAGCTCCAATTTTGGAATGAAACCTCTGCAAACTGTGTACTGAATAAAATTTCCTTCCTTTAATTTGGGGCTTTGGTTATTTTGTCTCAGCAATAAGAAAAGTAACTAAGACGTCTTGTAACACCCAGCTGAATTGAACCTGTAAAGTTCTTGGAGTGTGACGCTTAACAGAATTATTGGCAAAAGCATAAAAACAGAACTGGAGGGAAAGACGGTGTGCTATTGACTCTCCCAGAGAATCTTGTCACACTGATTTTCTTGTTACAAACATAGCTCTTCTCATTATTGGAGTATCCTTGCTGTCCCTTAGAATAGCTGTGGTTGTCTCTGGGGACGCTTTGGTCCCTACCTTGAGCATCACTACTTTCTAATTCCTCCCTCTGTCTGGTAATACAGATCTTTTATCCTGCTGATGCAGGCTTTCTAGCTTCCACCACTGCCTTTGGGCCTTCCCAGTGCTGATCCTTGTTACAGACTTGCCTGAGACATTGCCATGGGATCCAGGCCCTCAGGCAGATTCTTTGGGGCTCTAAAGAGTGATCTTTGGTGAATATTATAAAATAATCCTAGGTTATGTGTCCTGTATTAAATCTATTCCCTTGTAAACCTGACTACAACATCCACCTCCAACCCAGTTATAGAAACATCTTTCAAAGTTGATGGAGACATAAAACTTTCCACCAAAACAGAATCTAATTACATTTTGTATCACCTTCTCACAGAGAATTTTATCATTATGTACTGTTTATGTAATTTATAAATGTTGGCTCACCTAATTTGATAAAACAAAAAGTACTGAACATAAAAAACAGACATGTACCAATGCAATCACAGTCAGAAACTTTAATACCTGTACCACACAAATAGGTTACCAAAACAAAAACTAAACACAGAAGTGTCAGGGTTGGATCAGACCATCAATCAAACTAATGGGCATTAGAGAAATACAAATCAGTACAACACTGAGAGCCCACATACTCTGGTGAGAATGGCTGTCATAATGGACTCAAAATGACAAATGCTGACCAGGTTGTGGGAGAAAGGAATTCTTCTACACTGTTGATGGAAATATAAACTAGCAAAAATAAATTTCCATTATGGAAATCAGTATGGAGATTGCTCAAAAATTTAAAAATATAAATTTCATTTGACCCAGGAACAGTAGGTATAGTTCCCAGAGAGTTGAAGACATCAGTTTACAGCAATGTGTGCATACCTATATTTACAGTGTACAATTTACAATATCTATACTTGAAAAGTGGCTCGTGTCCATCAAAAGATGAAAGGATTAAAAAAATGTAGCATATGTACAAATGGAGTACTACTGAGCTCCAAAGAGTGCTAAATTTGAGTCATTCATAGGAAAATGGATATATTTTCAGATCATAATTCTAAATAAAATAACACCCATTGCACAGTTGCTCTTAAATGAGAAATTTAACTATAAATAATTTACAAGCAAAATAAAAGTAAGATGATAGGAAACAGGTGGGTAGATTCAGAGGAGGTGAGAAAAGGATCTACTTACTGGGGAAGATGGGCAGGCACTGGGTTAAAACTATCAGAATGAGATACATATATGTACCAATTCCCTGTGAGGAATTTCATTAGTATGTGTGGATAACGTATACCATAGTAAAAAAGAACAAACACCACGAGATTGAAAATAACACAATTTTAAAAAATAAAAAGAAATATCCTTTTACTGGAATATTATTCAGTGGTAGAGAAATTGCCTAGCAGCTATGAAACCACCACCATAGCAAAATAATAAAATGGAATAGGCTTTTTGACATAATAAGATCACATGGTGATTCACTATCCTGTATATTGCATATTGCTGTCCTATATGGGTTTTCTGTTACTGTAACAAAACACATTAGACAACTGACTTTAAGTGAAATAACTCTGACACACAGTTTAAATACTATATGGCATTTCTCATTTGAGTAAGAATAGGAGGAAGGAAATAGAAAGAGACCCTGTGCAAATGGGAAGGGGTCCAAGAGGAAAAGGGCAAGGAGAAAAGGGGAGTGGAGGAAACGCAAAAAGATTTCAGATGTGCATGAAAGCTGGGAATTTAGCTCAGTGGCATAAGCACCTGCCTGGCAAGCAGTGCTTATGAGGCAGTGAGGTTGATCTCTAGTACAAAATAAATAAATAGAAAAAAAGAACTGGTCAAAATATGTCATATGTATGCCCCAAATACCCACAGTGTAGGTAAATATAATGCATTGTAAGCATGAATTTAAAAATAATAATAAAGGGGCCAAGGATATAGGCCAGCAGCACAAGCCGCTGCCTGGCAAATGCAAGGTCATGAGTTTAATTCCCAGTAATGAAAACGGGGCGGGGGGAGGGGGGATGGGATCCAGAGACAGAGGTAGGAATGTGGATGGAGAACAGATGTGGAATGAAAAGAATCCAGGTGTTTTCTGCAAAAGTAGCAGCTCTCTAAGATGAATGCAGACCTCATGTCCTGCAAACATATGACAATAAAATAAAGCTTACTGAAAATGTTAAAAAGATCTTTGTGGCTCATAATTGTCCAGATTTTAGTTCTTAATGGTTGGCTCTGCTGCTTTTAGGCCTCACATCATGCAGGTACACACTGCAAAGAAAAATGTTCACTGTATGGCCAGGAAGTGAACCGCAGAAGAAAAGCAAGTTGCTGGGTTTATGCAGTGAACAAGCACCAATGACTTGAAGATCTCACACTGGGCCAAAGGCCACCAGCCAATAGCATAGCAGTGAGACCAAGGCTTTGCTATGTGGACTATTAGCATCCTAGTCAAAGTGCTACCTTGTCCATCTGAATGTATTCTTTTATGATTCTTTCTAATGTTTGGTTAACAAAATGGAACCATTCTGTATATGTTAAATAGAAAGGGAATATAATACATAGAAATGATTGACAGCTGTGAGAAAGGCCAAATAAGTTAATAAATGTTAAGTAAGTTGTCTACAATCACCAGTCCACTGTATCCTAAATGAATAAGTGAGTTTTAGGGAACTATAGCAAACACATAGCTGTCTGCAATATGCTGGTCAGGGTCTTTCAGAGAAAAGTACTTAATATACCCAATATACTCCAAAAGTTATGAATCTTCTTGCTACTAAAGATGAAAGAACATGTTTATGAATCTCCTGTAGATTTCTAGCTTGCTCAAATGCTTCTTGCTAGAAGCTTCTGTAGCAAGATCCTCATAACAACTAACTTAGGAAATGAATATATAAAGCTAAATCCAATGAGGAGAGAAAGGTGCTTAATGACCAACAGAAAATCAGTACATTACATATCAGACAAACAATTCACATTCTTCTTTTCCTTTTCACAGTGCAATCTTTTTTTCCTAATACCTGGATCAGTGATATGTGGGCCTGTCAAGTACAAAGTGTTGAATATAGATATTCAACATAGAAAAAAGTTCAGATCTTATATAAGTGCAGTGTTATTTCTGTAGTAGCCACACTCAATTACATAAATGACAGTCGTTTAGCATTGGGCCCACAGTTTGCATGTGTTGTCTTGTCATGTTAAGCTATACCTGGAGAGAATCAAATGGGCAAAATGATTGTTGGATTCAAAGAGGGGAGAATTAGGAAGACTCCATGTCTGTATTTGGATGCAAAATGATTCATCATCATTATTCCAGTCTGTACAGAGAGTTTGGGAAAAAGTGTGACACACCAATTTATGAAATTGTGTATCAACCCAAAGTATTGCATTTACATATTTAAAGGAAAGAATAATAAATAAGTATGAGGTAGGTTGCACAGTTTGGTATTAAAGTCACCTAGAGCAAAGCAAGAGTGCTAAACACTGCAAATCCTGTTCAGGAAAAATGTTTACATTTAGGCTGTAAAAATGGGATAGATCATTGGCAGTTTTATAATTTCATTAATGTCTCTATTTACAAAGTCATATGCCCATATAGAAAGATTCATGAATCTTAAACTCACATTTAATGTGAGATGAAAAGTATAGCATAAAAATAATAACAAATATCTGTCCAATGCAGATTAGTCATAGATGTTAGACCAATAAAAACATGATTTTTATATTTGGGCTTTACAAATTCATATAGAGTGCTCATAGAAACTATCTATCCTGATTATGAGAATCCTTACATTACAGCAAAGATTCTTAGTTTTGAAAGCCTAATATTCTAAACTTTATGCCTAATATTCTAAAACATTAAAATGTACATTAGTACAAAACAAGAAGCTATAAATGCCTGTGGTTCCCCCTCCAACCGTGATGGGTCTACAAAAGACCAAGTATAGATATAGATATTCACTGCAAGGAATTGATAACCTGCTCCTCACTTACATTAGAGAGATAAGACAATATTTACATATGCAAGTCTGATTTATTTCACTTACAAATATGGTCCTTGGTTACATCAAGTTTATCTTTCTTTATAACTCAGTAGTATGAACAACAATGACACACACACCATCAACCAGTATCTTTAGCAGCATTAGTCACGTCATTAAGGACCCAGGATCTTACTACCTCTCTGCTTTAATGTCTGGCTGCCTTGGTGATCTCTTCTTAGCTTGCATATGACAGCAGTAAGGGGGAATATGTTGTCATTACATGCCCTGGCTTTCCATAAGGGGAGAAAACATGTCTAGAAACTCCTTCCTCCACTGAACTTCTGATCAGTTAAAATGGTGTCACCTCCCACTGCAAGGGAAGCTGGAGAACAGAGATTGCCATTCAGAGTCTGTACCCTGGATGGAGAACATGGCAGATAGATAACAGCAGCTACAGAGGCTCTCTGAGATAGCCAGCTTAGATTCCAGGAATGGTGTGGTGTAGGGAGTCCTAAGCAAGGGGAGATATACCCTGCTGACCCAGGAATGAACTAAGCTGAGAGAAAACAGCTGGAAAGGCAATCCTGGTGCTATCACTGGAACAGCTAAAGTCTCAGTGCTGAAGCTGGAACCCATGCCTCTGGAAATCGTGGCTTGAATTTCCTGCCTCCGCTGCTGCATCTGAATCAGCACAGCAAGGATAGAGACTCGAAAGCTCTGAGAGTGGGAATCGGCGAACCAAATTGAAAGCAGAGCTGGCAGCGAGCCCCGCATAGACCTGCAGTGAGTGAGAGGAACAGGGACCCTTCTATAGACTAGAAGGCTCCAACAGAGGACATTCTGGAAACAGACAGACTAGCCGGAACAGGACACTGCATATTCCCCTCTCAAGCAGGATTGGTGGGGAGCACTTGACCTGAGTGATGGCCACGGACTAAGACCCAGTAGGCCAGCCCAAACCAGATCCCTGCACCTGGCAGTGCACCCTAATGCAGTGAAGCCTTCAGCTGGTTGACTGACCTGTAGGGTCAGGCCAAGCATAGGCTGCCCAGGTCTGTGTCTCCCTAGTACACTGTAGTGGGTGGGAGCACCTAGCCGGCATAATTCAAACAAACTATAACCGACAAAAAAAGAAATTGGGCCTCCTATATATGCTTGTATGGAAGGAACAAAACATGGAAAGAGGGAGCAACAAGAAAGAGTGCTCAGTCCCCAACCCTGAGAACACTGATCCAGGAAAGGTAAATGCAAAGGAGAATGAGGACAGAAAACGTTAATATCTGCCATGGCACCAATAGACATAAAACGATATCTCCAGGACCTCATAGGTGAGTTCAAAAGTGAAGTATTTAACCAAGTAAAGCAAAATATAAGTAGAATAGTTAAAGAAATGCCAAGAAAAAACAGATGGTGGAATGGAAGAACAGAAAAAAAGGGGAGAATTGTTTAATGGAGAAAATAGAGAAAATGTATAACACATGAAACAGGTTCAAAGAGATTACCAGGAAACTAAAAACTATTGAAAGCTGGCATAAAAGCTTGAAAGAAACTAAGGATAGATTATCTGAACTGGAGGACAGATTTGTAATGTGGGAGCATGAAAGGAAAAACTTAAAAATAACAAGGAAACAAGCAGTAACAATAAAAAGACTAGAAGATGATAAGAGGATCTCTAACAAGAATTAAGAATGTAAAGAAGAAGCAGGGATACAAAAAAAATGAACTGCAATGGCTACTTACAGAAATAATCAAGGAGAACTTCCCTAATATGGGAAAAGGTAAAGATATTCAGATCTATGAGGCATACAGGACCTCAGCCACCTACAACCCAAACAGAACTACACCCAGGCATATAATAAAATTCCAGAAATCCAATATAAAAACAGAATATTAAAAGCTGTCAGGGACAAGAAACAGATCACTTACAAGGGAACACCCATCAGAATTACAGCAGACTTCTCTGTACAAATCATCAAATCACAAAGAGCGTGGGGCAAAAATAATTCAAGGTTTGAAAGACAATAACCTCCAGCCAAGATTGATATATCCTGAACAACTGTCAGTACTAGCTATTATGATGTCTTGTTTTCTCAAAAATAGCTGTTCCTACCATCCAACCTTCTCTGCCTCATCTCTGTTGAGCTCTTTTTCTGTCATTAGTTGTCAGTTTGTCTTCATTTTGCTTTCTACTCCATTCACTGTGATTGATTTTACTCTATTCTGTTTTGCTTGATAGTACCAAGCTTGAGAGTAGAGGCAACAACTGTGAAGACAATAAGATTCACTATGATGCCCATTCTGGTTTGACTATTACCTTCTTTTGAAGTCCTGTAATGTCTCCAATATTTTGGTTTTATTGGTTTTGTTCTTTACTATTTTGTTCAATTTTATTATAACTAATGATATAGGCAATTCTTTTTAAGATAGCAAGAGGCATTATGGTAACCATTATTGATCACCTTGTATTGTTTTTACATTATATACTATGTTCATCCTTTTGATTTGACTGACTCTGCTTTGTTATGTCACATTTGGTTTATTCTCTTCAAAAAAATAAGAAGAACTGTGGGAGTAATAAAACTCAAAATGTGTAATTGTTGTTGTAAAAAAGAGAGGAAAAGAAAGTGATCTAAAAGATATAACTGCATGTATATTTAAGCATATAAGATAGATAACCATATTACTGAGTTTTTGTTGGATCATTGAACAGAACTGTTTGCAGTCTTTTTGAATGTCAACTTTGTATGCTTTAATTTTGTAACTTGAATAGCTATGTCTAAGATGACAATATGTAATCTATTAACTAATTATTTCCTACTGTTTATTTTTTTTGAAATTCTGTATAACTTGTACCCTTTTTCTGTTTTTTTCTTTTTCTCCTTAAATAAAATTTTTAAAAAAGGAAAAAAATAACTCAGTAATACTCCATTCTATAAATATGCCACATCATTTTTATCCATTCCATGGTTGACAGGTATTTGGATTATTTCCAAGATCTGCCTATTACAAATTGTGCTGTGACAACGATGGGTGTACATACATCACTGTGGCATGATGCTTTCAGTTCTTCTGGGAACATACCCAAAATAGGAATAGCTGGATTGAATGGGACCTACAATCCTAGTTTTCTGAGGAATCTCCACACTGATATCCACAGTGACTGTACCAGTTTACACTCCCACCAACAATGGAGAAGGGTTTCTTTTTCCCCACATCCTCTCCAGCATTTGTTATTGGTTGATTTCTTGATGACAGCCATTTATTCTGGAGATGGAATCTCTGTTTTTTTATAATTTGTATTTCTCAAACAATTAAGTGATGTTGAACATTTCTTCATGTATTTATTTGCCATTTTTATTTCTTCCTCTAAGAAGTGTATGTTCATCTCAAATGCCCATATTTGAATGGAGGCTTTGAATTTTGGGGGCTGATATTTTTCAATTATTTAAATGTTCTAGATATAGAACTGTCTGAGGGACAGTTGGCTACAATCTTTTCCCATTCAGTGGGTTTTCTTTTCACTCTGTTTCTGTGCCATGCTTATTTTATCACGGTACTTTGTAGTATAATTTCAAGTCAGGGAATGTGATGCCTCCAGCCTTGTCTTTGCTGCCCAGGATTATCTTTGTCTTATGTGGATTTTATCAGATTGAGGTAGAGATCAGCTATTCTGATTTTATGTAGGATTTTTATCATAAACAAGTGTTAGAGTTTATCAAAAGCTTTTTCTGCATGTATTGTGATGTTCATCTGATTTTTTGTCTTTGGCTCTGTTGATGTGGTGTATTTGATTTTTTGATTTACATATGTTGAATCATCCTGCATTCCTTGGAGGAATCCCATTTGGTTATGGTGTATATAACCTTTTTGATAATTTTCTGCATTCTGTTTACTAGCCTCTTACTGGGACTTATTGCATAAATGTTCATTAGGGAGTTTACCTATGGTTCTCCTTTTCGGTTGGTTTTTTTCTGGTTTTAGTATCACAGTAATATTTGCCTCCAGGAATAAGTTAGGGAAAATTGCTTCCCTTTCAATTTCACTAAAGTCTTTGAGGACTATTGGCAATAAATCTCTAAAATTTCTTGTAGAATTCAGCCATGAATCCATCAGAACCTGGGCTTTTCGTTATTGGAAATATTTTAATTGCATTTTCAGTTTCAGTAACTAATATTGGATTATTCAAAATTTTTATATCTTGATTCAGCTTTGGTAATTCATGTTTCTAGGAATTTATCTATTTTTCTGTGTTTTCCAGCCTCTGCAGTGACTTTCCCACTGTTGATGATCTTCTGAATTTCCACAGAATCTGTAGTAATTTCATCCTTTTCATTCCTCATTGCATGAATTTGAGTCTTTCTTTCCTTTTCTTGATAAGGTTGGTGATGTAGTTGGGGGTTATGAGAAGAACAATTAGAATCAGGGCACATACTTTGTATTATTTATGATGTTCCCCCAGAGTTAAGCACAAGAAAATGCAGGAAATCTGTCACAACACTAAAGACCCAGAATATTCAGCCAAGGGCTTGGATCCCACAGCAGAGTCCTGCATGAGTCCAGATGAAAACCTAGAGCCCATGACAATGCCCTTCCCATGAGTCCAACTAGAGGTCTAGAGCCCTCAATAAGGACTCACACCAGTCTCTTTTATGGTTCATGCTGGGAAGACCCAAAGGTCATTGGTGGAAGCTAGAAAGTCTATGCCAGTGGGGTGAAGGAGCTGTGCTGGTAGGTTGAGGGTTCTATGCTGGAGCCAAGAAATCATGTTCAAATCAAAGACCAGGGGTGCCCTGAAAAGCACCACAGCCATTCTCAGTGACACGGAGGTCCTGATCTCCTCCAACAACAAGAACAGTCAAGTACATGCCAGAAATTTGGCACTATGAGTTTCTCCTAGACATTAAACAGCACACATCTTCCCATTTGGAGCTAGGAAGTGATGCTCCCCTATAGTGAACCACAGCCCTTCTCAACAACAAGGTCCTGAGCTCCTCTGATGAAATGGTCAAACTCACACTAGAAAAGCTAGTCATGATGAACTCCTCCAGGAGAACAAACAGCTCAAAACAGTAACACTTTAGAGAAACCCACAATGCCTCATTCCTCTCCAAGTCTCTATTTATGCAGGCAGCTTTCTACAGGTGGACCATGATGATTTATTCCAGTAGGTGTTCAGTTGACTACCAGTTTTTAATCCACAACAGTTGGATAGGGGTTTATCAGTTTTCTTTATTCTTTCAAATAATGCATTGTTTGATTCATTAATTCCTTTTATTGTTTTCTTAGTTTCAATTGCATTAATTTCTGCTCTGATTTTTATAATTTCCTCCCTTTTATGAGCTTTGGTCTTGACTACCTCTACTTTTTCTAGAAGCTTGAGGTGCATCATCAGATTGTTTATTTGTGTTCATTCTGCTTTTCTGATGTAAGAATTTATTGCTATATATTTCCCTCTTAGGGCAATTTTCATTGCATCCCACAGATTCCAATATGTTGTATCTGCACTTTCATTGAATTGTTAATATTGTTTAACTTTTACTTTAATCTGTGACCCATTGGTTATTCAGGAGCATGTTATTTAATTTCCAGTTTATGTAGTTTTTACAGTTTTGTTTTTTCCACGTACTCCCAGGCTCAGTGCACTATGGTCAGATAATATGCATGGGATAATTTAAATTATTTACATTCACTTAAATATGTTGTGTGGACTAATATATGATCCATTTTAGAGACTATTCCTTTTTCAATTGAGAAGAATGTCCTTTCTGTTGTTGTTGGGTGGAACACTTTGTAAATATGTAATAAATCCATTCCTTTTAATTGACGAACTGAGTCCACTTACATTGATGATTTTAACTGGTATCTATTGATTTAAGTTTGTTATGTTATTTTCCTGTTGCTGGTTTCTTGTTTTTCTTACTCATTTAATTGTTTGCCCCTCCTGGTGGTTTCTTCCTATTGTTGCTCTGGGAATTCATTTTTATCTCTATCTAGAATATTTTTCAGTACTCGTTCAAGGGTTCGTTTTTTGTTGTTGTTGTTTTTGTTTTGTTTTGTTTTGTTTTTTTGAGACAGGGTCTCGCTATGCAGTTCAGGCTGGCCTTGAGCTCACTCTGTAGCCCAGGCTGGTCTCGAACTTGCAACGATCCTCCCACCTCAGCCGCCTGAGTGCTGAGATTACAGGCGTGAGCCACAATGCCCGGCTTTTCTAGGGTTAGTTTTTTTGAACATGAATTTCCTCAGCTGCTCTTTGTCATGAAAGCATCTTATTTCTCCATTAATTTTTCAAGACAGTTTTGTAGAGTACGTCAATCTGGGTTAAAAGTTGTTTTCTTTCAGGATTTGAAATACTTAACTCCACCATTGTCTTGACTTGAGGATTTTTGTTGAAAAGTTGGTCATGATTCTAATGGGCTTTCCTTGACAGATTTTTTAAATCTCTAACAGCTTTTCATATTCTGTTTTTATGCTGAATTCTGGGATCTTGATTATTGTATATCTGAGTATAGATTTATTTTGGTTATGGTTGTTTGGAGTTCTATATGGTTGTTTGGAGTTCTCACTGATCTATATACCAAATTATTTTCATGCTTGGTAAATTTTCTACTACTTCTGAAAATAGTGTTTTTTTTTATGTCATTTGTGTTGACTCTAATGTTGTCATTGACATCTATCAGTCTTGTGTTGTTTTTTTTCTTTGCATCACCTTGGAGCCACTGAATTGTTATTTCATGGTCCCTTATTATTTTTAAGAGTTCTTTCCTTTTATGATCATCAGCTGTGATTCTGTCTTCAAGGTCTGAAAGTCTATCTTCAGTTTAGTTCAAACATAGTTCAAACTCAAACTGTTTTGCCAGCTTTCAATGGCATTTTTAATTTCCTGGATATCTCTTTGAATTTGTTTCATACATTCTATTTCTTTCCTATATTTTTTATTCAAGGTTTCCATCATTTTCCCATGCTCCTTACTTTGTCTATCTCTTCTCTAGCTATGCTGAGCAACTCCTTCACTAAGGTTGTCTTTTCTTCCTTTATCTGAGAGATTATTTCCAATCTGATTCCCTCTGTTTCTCATGGTTTGTTTCTTTGCTTCACTTACTCTCTTCCCAGAAATTTCAAATGACTTTCAAAGGACTTCCAGTGTCCTCTGTTTCAATGTCTCCTTGTTCCTGACGGGCTGGAGGTAGGAGACTGCATTTTGCATTTTCATTTTGTCATTTTCACCTCTTATTTAATATTTAGGTCTTTTCGATCTCTCTGGTCTCAACTGCCCATTGTGTGTGTCTTAGGGGTCCCATGTGTGTGACTAATGTGCAGCCAGTGGCTACTCGGTTGCTGGGCCCTACAATGTAAGAAAGAAGCCAATCACCTTAATTTGTCCTGCAGGCAAGTTTCTTAAGACCTGTATTCTCCTTAGGCTGATTAGCAGTATTTATGTGAACCAACCCTTGTCTCATATTGTTACTGTGGCTTCAGACTGTTCCAGGCTATCCCATGCAAATAAATCATGCATACAGATGATGACACTGAAACTAAGAAGAGTATTCCTATTCCGCCACTTACCTCACAGTCCTGACACCATGTGCTACTATGGAAACTGCTACAGCACCCTGGCTGCACTGTGGCTGTGGTTATGGCTGTGGCAGCTGTGGATATGGCTGCTGCCATCTGTCTTGCTGTGGGAGATTCTACCAAAAAACATCTGGAGAACCACTCAACCTAAGAACTCTTTACTCCTATACTTTCTAAGATTCTACTAATAATTTATTTTGCTTTCCTGAGAGTGAAATTTTGTCCTAGGCTATTTCATCTTCAGATTGAATACTTCAGCTTCCACATGCTTCACTTGACTGACCGAGGTCTATGTAATTCTTCATCATTCATGAAAATGTTTGCACTTGAATTGTATTACTTCAGCACTCATTGTAGCTTAACATTTTAGATGGGAAAGATCTATTTCTTTTTCTATAAACTTCCATTATTCCCACTGATTTTTTTTCTCTCACTTTTATGTGTGTATTTCTGTGTGGATTGTTTATTTAAAAGCTTTTATGGAATAAACTATAATCTTTGCAAGAAATAAATCACATTTAGAAACTCAATGGTCAGATACTAATATTCTGTACAAGAGGAAAAATTCTAACAACGGCAAAGTGAAAATTCAGACATGAGTTTTTTGTACAAATTTTCTAACACTCTATAATATGAAGATATGTGATTTATGTAGATGACACTATTTAGCCAAAACTTTAGTTAAAACTAGATTCCTGAATAAAAAGTTTTAGCAATAACAACAGTGATTCACCTATGCATATGAATAACATATGTATAATGGTTGACACACTGTGTCAACTTGAGAAATTTGAAGCGACTAGTGACTCAGCAGGATGCCAACGGTCCTCACTTTGTAAGCATCTTGAGCCTGTGCTAGAGGAGAGGACAGGAAATGATGCTCCCAGTCCTAAAGTGTGGGATCCTGCCTCAATATAAGGAAGAAAAGGAGGGTTACTCTTGCCCAATTTACCCTTACTGCTTTGATTGTCTTCTGCCGCCGTGAACTATTGCTCATGCTGTGCCACACTGCCTGGAATCGGTTTATGATGGATTGGAATCTCCACAAACCATGAACTAAATAAATCTTTCCTCCCTTCATTTTCAATGTCAGGCATTTTGTCTCGGCAACAAGAGAAAGGTATCGAACACAATATGGTACTTGAAGGATGTCTGCAACTACTCCTGTAGACGGGCTTTGCTCAGTTTGAATTCTACTGGACTCTTTATTATTTTCCCTCCACCTGACTCCGTGTTGAACAAAATTATTTGTAAAATGTTACCACTGATCTAAGAGAAAATGTCAAGCAGAGCCTTTTCCACCTGCTGATTTAGACTTTCCATAAGCACAGATGTCTCTCCATTTCCACAAAGTAACACTGCTCTCATGTGAAGGAGAAAAGGATGACAAGTTTTCTTATGTCTTCCACTGCTACTGAAAAATCTCTGCATGGAGTCCAGGCATTTCAGAGAAGGGTGAGTTTAAGAAGCAGATTGGAAGATCCCTGAAGCTACAATTGCTGTCAAAAACCTGCTACAGCACTTGCATCAGGGACCATGGCACTGGCAGCACTGCAACCATGGATTATAACTCATGTGGGAAAGATGGCAGAAGATGAAAAGAAAAGATACTATAATGATAAAGATGACAGACTAGGATATTAAATGTAGACGTACTATAATTGAGAATGAACTTTTGCTGGTTTTAACCTTTTCTCTTTGAAATACTTCTACATAATTGTGCAAACATTTTAAAGGAAAAGACATTCTGATCAGTTATGACTACACTCTTGATATAAAATTACTTCATGGGACTCTCATACTGTCTCCATCTGACCTGAAGCAGTTTTATCCTTATATGTTATAGTTTTAAATGATGCACCACCAACAAAACAGTAATACAACCATATGTGCACATCATTGCCAGTTTCCTGGTGACACTGTGTTGATTGTGACTTTTTTCTTCCTTATCTGTTCTTCATACTGCACCTTTAAATTTCAAGAAAATATTATGAAAATATCTCCCATGCCTACCAGTTGCTTACATTGTAGCTGGATCTATGAAAGTTGGCAATAAATGGCCCACAAGAAACTTTCACCGTTTCACACACAGTGATCAGGGTTGTCCTCCTGCCCCCCTGGTTCTTCCATCACTGGTTTTCATGTTTATTTTTTCTTGAAAAATCCCAATGTTTTTTTTTTTTTTCACTGATTCCAGATCTCCTAGGTACACTACTGACCTATCTATCTACCACTGAAGATAAAATTTAATCTGAGGAAATAACAATTTGCAACATTGACAGAAAGAAACAGGAAATCTGAATTCCATGATACCCATTAAGAAAATAACCTTGCCTTTAAATTTTTCATGCAAAGGAAAATCTAAGTCCAGGGCTCTTCACTACGAAATTCCTTAAACTGCATTGAAAAGCAGGACAAATTCATACAAATACTATTCCACAGAAAAGGGAAAATGATGAAAGTGTTAGCAAAATCTAAACAGTGAAAACATGACAAGCAAAGGAACATATTTTGTAAATGTAACTGTAGAATATTAAACAAAATATTGTCAAGCTAAACCCCTTAAACTATATTCCAAGTTTGCAAAATCCCATATAGACTTCATTACTAAGAATCTGGCACAATTCGTCATATTATCCAAAAAAGAAAGAAAATTTTATGAATATTTCAATAGATTAATATAAAACATGATAATACTTAATACTTATTCATGATTTTTTTTAAAAAATCTATGCTGTAGAACTAGAACATAACTGCTTCAGCTTGATAAATGACAATGCATAAGATGTAAAGCTTATAAATCATAATTAATGCTGAAATACAGAATCATTTGTCCATGAGTTCACAACAAACATGCTAAGTACGATTTCGGTCACAAGGTACACTCAACATTTTTGCCACAGGTCTTGACCACTGACCATCACCAATTATTAATTAAAGAAAGAAAAAGACACTATTAAAATGTGGACGTGCTATCGTTAATAAATCATACATTTGTACTAGAGACAGGGTCCCTGCTTCAAGAATAAGCTCAGGGACGATGGAATGAAAAGCGATTCAGTGCAAAATGTCAAACAGGACAATGATACAAAGTTGTAAGACTGAAACACCTATCACTGCAGGGCAGGAAGTTCTTAAAAAGTGATTAACAATAATGGTTTGAGATTATCGTCTCCCCAGTGTGAGAAACTGAAAGAATAAATAAAGTCTCAAATGTTCAGTAGATATTGCAAAATGGGAGAGATTGTTCAAAAGGCAAAAAGAACTAGGACTAGGGACAGGGGAAAGGAAGGGAGAGAAAAGGGAAATAATGCACTTTAAGTGATGCTATTAGTGTCTCCCAGTTCACTGAAAATGAAGGTTTGTGCTAATATGGGTCGGAGAATTTTTATGCCCATATCTTGTACTCTGGAGTAATTACTTTCAAGATAACTTTATGCAATGTATTGATAGTTATTCTCCTATTATTGTTATGAAATTTTGTTTTACTTTTTTCCATAAAATAAAAAATAAAGTCTAACCAATTTTACAAGGTAAAACAATCAGTTTGCAAACCACATAAAGAAATATATCTTGATTACCACTTTGCATCAAAATAAGAACAATAAATAATTCTAGATTAACCAGGGAAAGAAATTTTGACAGACATTTGGAGCAAAATAAAAGATATCTTTAATAATGGAAGGCTATAATTTCTTTTAAAAGGTACAAACAAAGTGTCCAAAAAAGAATATTTAATATGATTAAAATTAAAGAGGTTTAATTTTAAGATAATGAAAATCCCACCTACAGGGAGAGATATTCATTATACTCTACATGTTATCTAACAAAAGATTTGTCCGTAAATTAAATAAAAACAAAAATTAAATTAATTAACTAAATCAAGAAAATTAAATAAAAATACCTACAAAGCATTTGAGAAAGACACAGGACAATTAATTAAATGTGGATAAAAATATCAATAAGCATTTTATCTAAAACAATAACAAAAGTAGGTCAGCTTCATTAGAGCAAGAAAACACAAATTATAACTACAGTGAAATAGCACTGCACACCCATCAGAGCAGCTAAAATTAGAGACTGAAAATACCAAATAATTTTAAGAATATTAGCAATTGGAATTTGCAAACACTTGTGGTGGATATGTACCTTACGGAAAATGTATGTCAGCAGCCCCCAAAAAATGCTAAATAAGAATACACCCTAAACCTCAGAGTGGATCATTGGTTTCCACCCAGACACCCTGCCCCATCCACACACTGACAAACTGATATGGGCAAACATAACAATCTTATAGTGACTGTGGAGACATTGAAGTTAATTTTGGAAAGAGCAAAAGCACTTTCCAATTTTAACAACTATATACCTCTTGTCACATCAAAATGAGGGCATATAATTTCAAATAATAAACAGGGGTTAACAAGGACAAAAATTTATGGAAAGAAAGTCTCTAAAAACACATAACTTGAAGGAAGTCCTTCTGTTATAAGCAAAAAGGGGTTAGTGACTGAGCCTTCACTTTTATCAAGTCGAAAAAAGACACAAATGACACTGCAATGTTTCCAATGCTTTGAAAGCCCCCTACACAATTCCTTCACTGGTGGAATTTCACACAGAACACCATTCTGCAATTTTCCTGGGAAAATATGGTCTAGCAGTTGGGGATTTGGAGGTACTTGGTACAGGGGTAAGAAAGAAAAACTAATCACTGACTTTACATTAATCTTGCATAGTAATTGATTTTTAAAATAGAAAAAAGCATGTTTTATTTAATCACATAATTTAAATATCGAGGAGTTGACAAACTAATACAGCAACTTATGAGGAATTATTTCCTGAGGTAAACAAAAGATGAAGTGTATTTTTACACAAGACATTACGCTCAATCATAGTTCCAGCAACACCTGAGGTTTGCCTCACACTTTTGTCTAGAAAAGCCCCCACATGTGCAAACAACGACATTTAAACTAAAAAGAATTCCCTGCTCCTTGACTCACTTTCTGCTCCGCTACCATGAGCTACTATGACAGCTTCTGTGACATCTTGGTCTGTGGCTCTGGTGGCCTGGAGCATGGCTGTGACTGTGGCCGTGGCAGGTTTGGACAGAGTTGCTGCCACTAACCTTGTTATGGGAGATACTGGTCTTAGGGAATCTGCAGAGAAAGCACTGGAGCCCCTTGAGTAAGAGAACTTTTCCCCTCCTATTACCCTTCCACAGTTCATTTTAAAGTCATTGGCCGTTACATGACAGTGAAGTTTGATTCTAGACTATTCATTCTTCAACTAAGCCTTTTAATTTCAGCATGACTCATCTTTATGAACCAGGCAGAAGCAACACCTCACAATTCATAAACTGTTTACATTCAACATTATATTATTGCTCTATGAATTGTAACTTAACACGATGTGAATAATCCAACATGAATAATTTTGGATGTCAATTAATTTTGTGTTTTTTTCAATGAATTTTGTTACTGAAAGCAGGCTGCCCTTTGCTCTCTGTCACATGTGTGTGAGTGCATGTGGTGTGTTTTGTTCAAGGATAATTGGATGAAGCAGGAGTCTTTGTAGAAATGCATCCACACGGTTAGCGTCTGCATGCTTGGGTGATCGCCTGTACTGCATCGTACTGTATCAGGTAACAGGGAAACTTCAGTCAGCAGCAGAGTCAAGTGCAGGGCTCAGACCTGTTCTTTGCTTAATTCAAACTTCCCCTCACTATAGGAAAAGCAAGAAAGTGTGGGTCATGCTGATCTTTCTACGGAGCTAAACTTTCTTCAGTTCAGATTAGACTAATGAATAAAATTACTTGTTGGTACTTGCTAAAAACAGCGGTATCAATTTGCAGTACATATACATAAAATAGATCACTCAGGAGATGCCCAGAACACATCCCTACATAGCGAGGCTTTGAAAAATACAACTTCTCATTGTGCTCTGCGTGTTTCCTCTCAAAACATCTTGTTCCTTCCACCTGACTTAATGGTGAATAATTTTTTAAAAAATGGTGCAGCATGTTATGTTTTCAAACTCCAGTTAGGTGTGGTGGTGCATGGCTATAGTCCCAGCACTCTGGGAGGCTGAGGCAATAAGGATCTCAATTTTGAACCCTATTTGGGTAACTTAGTGAAACAGTCCCAAAATAAAAATTTTAAATGCATAAAGATAAAAAAAAACTTGGCTGTAAATTTAGCTCAGTGTGAAGGGCTTTGGCTCCATGCCCAATAGAAGCAAAGCCCAGTAAAAGCAATCAATCAACCAATCTATCTCAAACCCCAGATGGGTTCTTTAACAAACCTTTAAATATCTCCATGAAAAAATTGTACTGATAACTATACCGATACGCTTTCACAGAATAGGAGTGTGGCAAAACCCACTAACAAAATTAAAACTTATCTAGAACTTTATAAGAAAAGGATTATATGTTTTGGACATACTTATGACTATCTGTAACAGTATATTATCAAACTCCATCTCAGCAGCTATATTGCAAGTTTTCAAATTTTACATTTAAAGGCTGAAAAGTTAAACTGTGATTAAAGGCATGAGAATGAATGTCACAGGAAGATCTAAATAGGTGAAGAAAAAACATAGTAAAATTTGAAACCTATTCATGTATTCTAAAATGGATAAGTAAAAGAAAATGACTTATACAAATTGATAAAAAGAATCTACATAAAATCTATAATTCCTGACAACACTTATGTTCCAAATAGGGAATAAGTCCCCTGAAGTAAGGAACAAGACATGGATGCCCACTATGACACTTTTCAGTCTCAAACACACAGTCTTTGTTCAAATGAGAAGGGGAATGTGGAGGTATAGAAGGGAAGGAGCAAGAAAAAAATAGAAGAAAAAAAATGCAAACAAAACTTTTGTAAATAAGGAGAGGAAGAGGGATTAGAGGGAGTGGAGAATAATGAGGGAAAAAAGCAAGATACATCGTGTAAAGGTACATATTCTCTATATCTAAATAAAATAAGCACAAAAATAGAATAAAGTAAATGCCACTTGGCTTGAGAGTCAATTGTGTGAGCTTAATTTCCATGCTAGGAAAATAAGTCTCGGATCAAACCTCACACCGAAATAGGATGTGAGGATGTCTTTATTAATTCACAGTAGATAACAGTTTCTTAGACATGTAAATGATGCTAACTGCAAAGTCTGAGAAATTGAAATCATAAAAATAAAAAAATAAATAAATGGAATGAATAATAGAAATTCAGATTTGGTATTATTACCTGAGGGATAAATATACATATGGAAAAGTAGGTGGTAATAATTCAAGAAGAAGAACATTATTCATCGAAAAATGAAAGAATCTACAAATAGACATATGCAATAACCAGACTTATCACTGAGTTACTGTATCAATTGTTGAAAATTAGAGGAAATATCTAACAATAAATAATGTTCAGGTAATTTGATAACCACTTAGAAGAAAATAAATCTCAATTTTTATCTTGTTCCAAAATAAGATGCAAGAATATCTTTATTATTTAAAATAGAAGATAGTTTCTCAGAAATTATATAAATAATAGCAACCATAGGAAAAAAGAGCCATATAATTCTTAAAAACTAAGAATTTCTACATTTACAAAAGGGGAAAAAGCCACCAAAAGGGAGACAATATCCAAAATATGTATACCTAAAATATTTGGTGTAAAATAAATTTAAATGCCGAAAAATTGTCGAGAACAAAATATTTGAATGATCAAATATTTGCACAAATATTTTACAGCAAAGATGATGAAGGTGACTAGCTCTATGATAACATGAAAACTGCAAATCATAACCACCATACTGTTAACATATGAAATGTGTTCATATGTTCCTATGTAAATAACTTTTATTCCACTTTGCATCTTAGATTTTCTCATAGCTGTTTGCTTAGACTTTTGTGTGCATGTGTGTGTATGTGAATGTGTCTGTGTGTATAATAGAATAGTACAGAAGCAGAGAAAGAGAAACAGAGTAACACTGAGGGACTAGCAAAGAGAAACAGAAACAGACACCAACACAGTGGGAACACACAAAGCAAAAACCACTTTCCTCACGGCCTCTTCTGAGTGTGAAGATTCTCATGAAAAGCAGATGTCCATTGAAAATCAGCACTAACATTTGCAATGATTGGAAAAAGAGGACAAACGGAGACTCATGGAGCATATATCTCAAGATGTAATGCTTCTATTCTGATTGCTTCGACCTATACAATAGTACAAGGAGAATGACCTAGTGTCTATTATTATAGTTTCATAAACTTCATAAGAATCCTTAAGATGAGGTTCTAAAGTTTTCAAACTTCTTAGACGTCTGCAGCAGAATTTATGGATCATGTTCATGTTCTGGAACCTTCTACCTTCTACCACCTCTGTTTCTATCCCATAACCCATAACTGTCGTGGCTACAGAGGGCAAATACCTGCTGTTCCCCATCTTACAGTCACTCGCCCATTAACCATACACAGATACTGGTCACATGGGTCAGGAGGATCTTTCAACACTATCTGGATTCCTCTTCCTTTGATTCAGACTCTGCTACCAGTGTTCTGTACTTTACTCCATCCGTGATGGTCCGTGATGAATGTCTACTAAGATGTGAGACCATGCAATGAGCAGCTTTAAGTGTAAAAGTATGTAGCTTTACAGGTTTCATACAATTGCGTCTATGAAGCAAGAATGTGCTCCGTTAATAGATCTAGGAGCTGGTAACTTTGTGTGGATTCAAGGAAAAATGAGTTCGGATTTGGAATGTCTTGATCTCAATTGACCAAAATACATAAGTATTTATTTTATTATTATAATAATATTCACAACCTAATAGCTGTCATAAGAAAAAGAAGTTTTTGTATTTGTTTTCTAATAAACTTTCCCGTTACTCATATTTCTGGGGCTGGGCTCAGCACAGCCCTCAGATGAGTCCGGCACAGATGAAAGGCCTGACCCTAAGATGCTTACACTGAGAAAGCAATATCAGGGCCTGTCCCCCCGGGAAAGTGCACACGTTTCAGGAACCCGATCCTCACCCAAGGAATCCAGGTTTTCTTTCACTCTGGGGATCCCACCGAACCTCACAGAGGTCTGAGAGCATCAGACAGGCATCTTAGCACCCACTCACTCTCCCCTGTCCTGCCCCACCTGTCCCAGGAGAAGGATGTTCTGATCCTTCCTCTCAGCAGTCTCCCTACTTGGAAAGTGAAAATTATGGTTTAAGGAGAAGAATCACTCTTTACTAGGGCTGGGTTCAGGATTTCTTACCTTTCTGATGTTTTCTTTCCTTGATGGTGGTAAATATCATTCACCCTGGAGGTAGAGCAGTGACAGAAGAAGAAACCCTAATCCATACCCAAAGGCCAGAATCATACATCCACAGCAAAGATACCGGAACTGGGGCTCAGCTTACAAGGACCAGGGCTTTGCCATCATCTGAGTCACAGGGCTGCTCTCAGTAACTGAGCCCTAGGAGTTCCCTTTGTGAGCAGGGAGGATGCCCCAGGCAAACATCACAGAGCTATGACCATGCATCACAAAGGGTGCCTACAGGGTGGGAGGGGCAAGGAGAGGCACAGTCACAGCCCCTCCTCATCCTCAGTCTCCAGCCCAGTGTACCCTACACCCTTCTGAGCCTTCTCCATCCTTCCTTCTGACTTCACACACCCAACCTGTCAGGGAAAGACCTTGGTCTGTTTTCCACTCATCCATCCTGGAACTCAGGTAGTCCCTGGCTCTTCATTCAGTGGAGATCTTAGCTGAGGCTGAAACTTCAGTGATATTCCCATCAGTGCATTATTGGAGAGTGCTGAAGCTGATACACACGCAGGGCTGTGGCATGGCCGGGCATGATTGAACTGAGAAAGAGGAGAAACCACAGGGGGCAAGACAGGCCACAGGTGAGGCTACTGGGAACTTTCTGGATAGTTTTCCCTAATTGGCATTGTCTGTTGCTCTGAGACGTCCTTGAATCCCTCCCAAGATCCTGTTTGGGTTTCCTCCATTGTCCACTCAACTCCTTGCTTGTACTGATTAAATACGGGCTGCCTAGCGTCAGTCTGCTTCACTTGGCCAGCCGGCTAGTGGAGTTACGAGCTCTGCAGAGGATTTCAATCCTCCTGCAGTCCTAAAGACCATGCCGTGTGTCTCATTCCTTTGAGCCTTCAACTTACACCATTTGGGGGATTAGAGATTTAGGCACAGACCTCAACAATGCACAGCACTTATAATTCTTAAACTATACAAACACTCCTAGAATACGCAGGTGCTGCTGTTCACAATGCCACAGTACAAAGGTGCAAAGAACGAGAAACTACTCAGAGTCCATGAGCAGTTTAACCTCTAAGAGGGCTCAGAGGGACTATCTTACCCAAGACGCCTCAGTGAGAGACTCTTAGGAAGAAAAGACAGCCCCAAACTGAAGTTTCTGTGCCTTTTCATTGATAGAATCAGGAAGCAAAGATAAAGGACAAAAGGAGGACTTCTGTGCAGGAAATCATGTAGGAGACAGGGAAAGAGGGGAAGGACTGGGAGGTTGATTACATGATTGACCTTAGAGCTAATCTGAGTAGTAAGTCATTGTATGGGGAGGATGGGACCAAAGGAAAGCATTCGTTCCTCAAGGCAATGCATTTTGATCTCACTTGGACTCCTGGCCTCTTAGGCCATCTTCTAATCTCTTATCATCATCCTAAGAAGTTTTAGGTTTGTGGCCCCAAAATTCCCTTATCCTTCATGTCCATCTCATATATACCTCTGCCCAGCACTCCACACAGAGAAAGAGAGACACACAGCCCACAGCCTTTCACAAATCTATCTAGTATTTTTTAAAGATAATCCACTATTTTTAAATCCAGAATCTGCTCATTCACATCAGGAAAAGACCAATCATAAATACAATGAGATACCATCTCACTCCAGTTGAAATAAATATAATTATTTCCTTTGAGAAATGCTGACAGAATATGGAGAAAGAGAAACTCTCAGACAGTATTGTGAGAACATGAATTAGTGTAACCACTGTGGTGAACAGTATGAAGGTTCCTCATAAGACTGAGAGTAAAACTAAGCCTGGGGTCCAAGTGTTACACTTCTGGAGATTATGTCCAGAGGTATTAAGTCAGCACACCAGAAACACCAGTATGCCATATCTACTATACACAAAGCTAAGATATTCATTCTAGGGGGCTGGGGATTTAGCTCAGCGGCCTAAGCGCCTGCCTTGCAAGCAGGAAGTCGTGAGTTCAATCCCCGGTACCAATAAAAAGGAAAAAGACAAAAAAAAAAAAAAAAAAGATATTCATTCTACTAGGCTCCCATCAACTGATAAATGAAAAACCTGAAGAATTTGTCCTGGGTTTTTGATAGTTGTCCCAAATATTGGCACCACATGAAACTGGACAGCTGCAGTACAACAGCTCATATCAGAAAAGGCCCAAGAGGATGGCAGAAATGAATAAAGATGGTAAGATATTTTCAGTGTCTCTGGGAAGTGAGCATGTCACAGTCCATTTGTGCTACTAGCGCTGAACATTTGAGACTCGGTAATTTGTAAATAAGAGAATTTTATTTCCTACAGATCTGAAGGTTGGGCAGTCTAAAGTCAAGGGGTTTATATCTGACACAGCAGAAGGCAGGAGAATAGAGAGCACACATGAGACAGGCAGAAGGGAAAGGGACTCAATGGATCTTTTCATTGGAAGTCCACACCTCCACTAACCCACTCCACTGACCCTAGGGACATTCATTCACTTTTGATCTAATCACCTCTTAGATGTTCTGCCTCTCAATATTATTGCATTGAGGATGGTGTTTCAGATACATTATTTTAGGGAGCCACTTTTGAACCACGGCATGTATTATCCAAATTAAACCTGCTTCTCAAAATTTAAGACTACATATGATTTCATAGTGCATGTAAAGCAAATAACTCTCCCCCCCCCAAAAAAAAACCAGAAATACCTTTTGACAAATCAGAGTCTAAAAATGTCTATGTTGTGATCTTATGAATGTAGAGTAATTAAGGTACTCAGTGCTTTCTTTGTGAGGAAGCAGGTATACTCTGACCCAGGTAGTGGATAATCAACTAAACACTGTTTTCAGCAAACACCTGCATCACCTGAATGTCAAGCATTTATAAAAGTGACAAAATGACATTACATCCAGCAATATGAAATACAGCAATATGAAAATCAGAGTAGTATGTGATAGACATCATCTATGATTTATACAGAAAATTTATTATTTGCTGCTAAGATTTATACAGATAACTTCACAGCTGTGTTGCTTAGGTTGTAAATATGCATATAAAGTGAAGGGTATTATTAGCAAAATCATTGCAAGGAGATGGCACGCACCTCCTCCACATGATCTCATGCAGCCTTGTTACAAAGGTAAAATTTGCCCCAGCATAAGTGAGGCCAATGAAACTGGCAATTACTGTTTCACTTAAAGCACATCCACTGTTGGGGAAGATCTTATAGTGAGAAACAGTCTCAAGTTTTATGAGCATATGAATGCGAGTAATGAGATTGCTGTATAAAGTTGCTTTCTCAGAAGACTGAAAATGCCCATGGCTTGCTATGTTTACACCAAGGCTTCAGAATCTGGGAACTTTCTCTTACATATATTTAATTTTTCTTTTTAGCTAAAAATTTAAATGTTGATAGTAATCAATAAGAAAGCCTGGGCTATGGCTATTGTTGGACATAGTTATGCCTGTGGCTTTGGTGCATTTAGAATTGTGAACATTGGCTTTAATCGTGATCATGTGGCTAAAATGTATGTAGATTTGGTGGATGTCATTATTATTACAGTACACACTTGTGCCCAGGCATGAGCTATACCACGTCTACTGAGTCTAATCTTTTAAAAGATAAGTGATTCTGTTCTACTATATTTTTCCATTATACTCGACTTATCCAGTTTGAATACTTAATGATGTAATCTAATCTCAGGAAATAAGTATGGATTTTTAAATTCATACCATGTCCTACACCAGTGTCCTTGATTAAGGTTTTCTCTGGCAAAGATTTGTTTCATAATTATATAGCAGGGAAATTGCATTTCAAGATCTTCCATGAGTTGAGAGCACTGTGCTCATTTTTCATTAATTTTGCTCAACATTGTGTGACTAATGTTGATCATTTTTAAACTTTGATACTTGTTTAATAAATATTTATTGAGTAATTCTTTTGCAATTCTACTGTTCCTTCTATAGAAACACATGTTAAGTGAGAAAGTAAGTATGTCAATAAGCTTGTGTGCTACAATATGAAACACAATGTAATGGTCATGTGAAAATACAAAGGGACAGCATCTGTCTTCATGCAAAAAAATGGAGAACCAGGAATAAAGGGAGAGATCAAAACTATCTTCTCTGGGAAACTGCATTTGAATCAATTCTTGAACAAAGAGAAATACATGAGCAAGGCACAGTTTGTGCAGACATGAGGAACAGGTTGTGCAAAGTTATGGAAAAGTATTACTCTGTAGAGTGAACAGTTGATGATGTTGTTAGAGAGAAAAGAAAGCAAAGAAAGTGACCAGTAATGAGGCTCTAGGCAGAAATTAGGAACAAGAATATCACAGCTGTGTGAATCTTGCCATGGTATATACTAGGTCTTTCCCTTAGGAATTTATGCTTTAGAAAAATAATTACAGCATCTCATTGAAAGGAAGCTGTTTGACCAAGGAGTATAATCATAGACAACAGATCACTTAGGAAGAAATTCACACTGCCCATGCAAGGTCTCAATGGAAAGAAACAGCAGCTAAAATGTTAAAGAGGGCCCTGATGAAATAAGTAACTTAAGTGATAGAGCTGAAATGATTCCTTCCTCCGGTATGAGAATGATAGAGATGAGGGAGAAGGAACCCATAATCAATCCCATATTGGAGAGTCAGCAACGGCTTGTGAAACTGAGAACAAGTCTGATACAGGAATGGGAGCATCAAAATGGAGATTTGAAAATCAAAAGGATACAGACAAAGGCTCGTTTCACCTGCGCAAGGGTCAAATAAAGATTTTTAGAGGAAGTTTGTCACAAAACCATGCAACAAAAAAGAATGGAATTTGAAATGTAGATTGCAACTATACTAAATAAAATGAATAGTAATTTAGGGAGTACAGTATTCCAATGTGCAGAGGTGAATTCAAGAATCAGAGATTGCAAAGCAGGTAAGGAGCAGGTGAAAGTTAAAGAGCAAATTAGAAGGAATTCCGAGAAATGGTCTATGTACTTGCCATAAGAAGCAAAATGGTGTTTATTTCTTTAACAAGAATTTCCAGTTATGACACCAACTGTGACACTGAGTTAGAGGCTGGTAATTAAAGAACAGAGAATGGCATGTCCTCTGCCCTTACAGCATCTAATACTGAGAGAAGCTGAAAAGATAACATAAAGACAATCACAACACTGCCACAGAGATCCTAGTGATCACATACAAGAGAGACCCCTACACCTCATGTCTTAGGATGCAACATGAACCACGTTCACATAATTGTCCAGGAATCAGCAACTGGAAACTCAATTCTCAAGCTCTAGCCAGAAATGGTGGGTCAACATACGGCCATTTCAGCAAATAGGACCAGAAAGGCCCCAGGACTTGCAAACCATGATCAACTTCTTTTCTGATTCATAAAATTCTAATGCTTGAGATCAATTACTGGCTGAGTTTTACTTCTCTTGGGATGACCGCTTACATTTCATTCGAAGTAGCAACTTAAGCAAGGTGCTGAACAATCCTTTGGATGATTCACTCACAGAACTATCCCAAGAAACCTATTTCACTTCTGTAGGCTGCTCATCTCGGGGAGTGTTAGTCCACAAAGTCTAAAATGTCTGCCATCTAAAAAGTAAACAAATGCATGACCTCGAAAATTATCATAGCTTTCTAGACTCACTCATTGACCTGACTGCAATCCATGCTAATTTACTTATTTTACTTGAGTGTAATAAAATCTCAGCCCAGTTTGCTTTGTATCAGCATTGCTACAATGTCATCATGCAGTATCCATAAACCACACATGTAACTTGTGGCAGGAAACTTAAAAAATTTTGATAGCTTATAACACTGTAAGATGTCAGAGGAGACATTTTCACAAAATTGTCAGTGTGATGACAGGTTGAGAAGTCTGAGAAGGAGATTATAACAGTATCTGATTTCAGGGAGCAAAATTTCCGGTTTGGTAGATCAAGACAATTGTTAAAGTTATACTATACAAGATTGAAAGAAAAAGTAATGACTCGGGTGATACCCAGAACACTGAACTCTCTTCAGTGCCTCTTTTAAACCAAGATATCAGGCTAAAATGAAGCAATGAAAATTTTATGGCAGGGTAAAATAGATTGCAAATAACAAAACAGTTTCGAAACCAGACTAGCTCTCTACAGAGTTTAAGCAGGACTGAAGCTTTTTAGTAAAAGGAACACTCTTGGGGCGGAGGTAAACAGAACTGAGTTAAGTCCAGCAGCTGGAAACTATCGTGCATACAACATGGTGGTCACAAATTCTGCAATTCTTTTGGAATTTCCAGGACGACAAATGAATGATCCAGTAGTCTTCAAAGCTTGAAAAGTATTGCTAGATTCTAGAACAGTGTTTCTGTTAATGCATTTAAGTACTGACACAAAATCTGGGTAGCTATATATCCATGTTCTTTCTTGACAATTTTTCAGCCGTTTTGGGTTTATATTTTCATTTTAAGAGCTGTGACATCTTAAATACTAGTATAACTGAATCACATTTAACTCCTGAACAAATGTGCTCCAATTCCCTTATAGACCAAGGGTCACTTCAAAAGATCAGCATTACTATAGCTTTAAAAAGAACACTCCAAATTTAATTAAAATGTGGGATAAAACATTTAAATGTACCTGTGTGCATATCTGCATAAAAATATATAGATAAACGTTTGTTTATAAATATATATGAGGGGAGATAGAGAAAGGGAAAATATATTTGTTAATTTATCTCATCTCTCTCTTCTGTCTTTCTTTGGTGGATAGACAACTATTAGTAGTGTTGAGGTCAGGAAGGCACAAATAAACAAGAAAAAGTTAAGAAATAAGCATATAAATTTCACTAAAATAATTCTCAGAATAAAGGATATATCACTTATATAGCTTTATTTATGCATATCACATGCAGTGTTTGCAGAGTGTGACTAGTGACTTTTTGAACATTCATCATACATAGCAGGATCAAATGGCACAGTAGGCACAGCATGATTTCATTTTGTTTGACACAGCAAACCCCAAGTCCATAAAGCTATGGGTAGGGATAGAGTTGCTTAGGTACCTGTGATGAATACAAATTCATGGAAAGTCATCTGCAAGAAACAGCTGTATGACAGTAAAATGAGAAATAATTAACTTTATATCTCTACATATTTTATTTTTCCACTTATGATTACATTCATGTATTACTTCACAAAATAACATCACATGAAACGAACAAAAATTTAAAAATTTAAAAAATGTTTTAGATAACAGAAAATTGAATATGATCCATGGAATTAGAAGAACTTTAGAGAGTATGATTTAATTTGTTTGATTTTGAATTTATTTGTTAGTATTTACTACAGAAAATGTTCACATTCATTTATAAGCAGCTGGTAGTTTGTCCTTATTTTTTTTCTCAAATTTAGTTTTTTTAATATAACCTGCAAAGAATCAGTATTTATTTGAAGTTCTCCAAGTACATTATATTCACAAAATCCAAGCAAATGAAATACTGTAAAAATGTGATGAGAACGGAAATATAATTGTTTAACAAATATACTCTGTTTTATTTCCATGAGTGATTTCTTGCCTTTATTACTACCTACTTCTACTATCCCACATAGGATATAACAAAGACCAAAGTTATTTTAGGTAACATAACATGATAATTTGAATTTGTATGTAACTAACAGCAAAATATGACATTATTTAAAGCCCTCAGAGTCTGCCAGTGTTATTAGCCATGTGAGGAAAGCATCTTTATTTACATATTAAAACAGTTGCATATTCAAAAGTTAATCACTACATTTGATGTGTAGTTTCTCAGTTTGTTTCTCTAGACTCCAATGGAGATTGAAGAGGAAAAAGGTCTGGACAGTAAGTAGGAAGAACAAACCTAACAGAAGCATCTTCAGCTAATGTAATATTCCCACAGTTATTTCTTAGATAAGGAGAAGGAAAAAAGTGAGAATACAAAAAGGAGCTAATAATGTCTTTCCAGATAATGAATTTTATAGTCTGACATGTCACTGATTTTTTTGTCTAATATCTAGGAAGACTATTGCGCTATTAGAAGAAAGATCAGGAATGTACCAACAACATTCAGTTTTCGCAATAACACAAGCACCCCCATAAATTGCAGTTAGAATATCTAATGCCATGTGCTTTTGGAGGACAACTTGTCTCGTTAATTTTACTTCGAGAGTAAGAGATCACTGTGGTATCATTTAAGGTTCAGTGACTGTAGTTAGTTACAGTCTCTATATGTTGCATGACATCTTCTAGCCTAGGGAAAGGATAAAGGTTGAAACCAAGCCATCATACCAGTTGCCTTGGTTATTTTTATCTTATTGCTGAGAAAAAACACCTGACACCCAAAATGAAGTAACGAAATTATTATTTAGCTTACAGTTTTTGTAGGTTTCAGTCCATACTTAGCTGGCTTCAAGGCAGGGTGACATGGTAGAGGGGCAACTGTTCATGGCATCTCTAAAATTCTAAAAAGGCAGCAAGAGCAAGCAAGGAAAGCACACCTCTTCCCTCCTTATATCGTATGCTGGCTACCTGCCCCTGGGAAGATATAGCACTCACATTGCCAATCCCAGCACTAGACAATGAATCAATCACAAATACTAGACTCAGCCACCTTGAGAGGCCTGCCCCATGACCACGTGAAGCTTGGGAGGACATATAGACACAAACCATAACATCAGTGAAACACACCTCTGGACCATTGATGTTATAGGCAGAGTAAATTTATAGTTTTGTGAATATTTTTGACACTTCTGTCCTGTAACCATGTAAATCCTAATGTGCATGCTCCTTTCCATGCAACTGTGGGGAAGGCAGATACCTCCTACTGAGTGCAAGGCCTCAAGACAAAAGATAAAACAAATGCACCCACACCCTAAGAACAAACATCAGGGATTGATATTCTAGATGAGTATCAGATCACCTTGAGGAAGCTAGAAGGAGCTACTAACGCAACCCCCTACAGATGAAGGCCCTGTTCTGTATTCATACCTGTATGCTACATGACTCAGTTCTCCATAGGATCCTAATTTAATCAATTTTATCTGAGCAATTATACTCTGTTGTAGTCAGGGGTTGTGAGGAGAACAATTAGAATCAGGACATGGTGTTTATAACATTATTTTTATAATGGTCACCCAGAGTTAACACAAGAAAATGCAGGAAATCTATCCACAACACTAAAGACAGAATATTTAGCCAAGAGCCTGAATCCCACAGCAATGTCCCACATGAGTCCAGATGAAAACCTAGAACTCCTGACAATGCCTCCCACGAGTCCAACTGGAGGTCTACAGCCAAGGACTCAGGCCAGTCTCTTTCATGGATCCATGCTGGGAAAGCCGAAAGGTCAGCAGTGGAAGCCAGGAAGTCTATGCCAGCAAGGTGAAGGAACTGTGCTGGTAGGTTGAGGGTTCTATTTTGGAGCCCAGAAGTCATACTCACAACAAAGACCAGGGCTGTCCTGAAAAGCATCACAGCCATCCTCAGTGACACAGAGGCCCCGAGCTCCTCCTCCGACAAGCACAGTCAAGTATATGCCAGGAAGCCAGTGTGATGAGCTCATCCTGGAGACCAAGAGGCACACATCTTGCCCTCCAGAGCCAGGAAGCAATGCTTGATGTGAGGACCAGAGCTTCTCCAGGAGAACCGGAGGCTCAACAGCAACTCATAGGAGAACCCACAATGCCTCAACGCAATAGCTTCTCTTTCTCCATGTCTCTATTAATTCTGGCAACTTTCCTCAAGTGGAACATCTACGCTCCATGCCATGCTGCTATAATCCAGTTGGCATTAGTTTGTCCACCATTTCTTAGTCCATAACATACTCCTACTCTTACTGGTTGACTGTGGTTTTGTCCTACCTCGTGTTCACCTTGTGAGTTCCCATTTTCCCCCAACGTGGACCTGCCTCACCTTGTGGTTTTGCTCTATAAGGATCCCTAGAAAAGGCAGTGTCCTCACCAACCCACTAGGGACCCCTTTTGTCTCTCTTTTGGACAGAAGGTTTCTTTCTCACAATGCATACATTCTGCTCTTAGAAGAAAATGAGACTACCTTAATAGTCATTGAAAATGACATGTATACTTGTAAATAAGGTATAGAAGAGGGGCTGAAGAGATAGGAGGAGACTGGGGGAAGAAAAAGAAGAATCAAGTATATCATATACAGGCACAAATTCCCTGTGTTGAATATGATCATTATATATACCTAAATTGTATGAATAAACCCTATTTTAAAAAAATTTATTGTGAAGATTTTCAAACATTTTTGTAGAATATCTTTGCTATAAAAATTATTAGGGCCATGGATATAGCTCAGCAGCACAAGCACCTGTTTTATCAAGCACAAGTTCTTGAGTTTGATTCTTGGTGAAAAAAAATTGTTAGGAAAGGTGCCATATTACATTTTGTCCTGAGATAATAATCAAGGATCAGTTTACTCGAAAATATTGTTACTTGAAGAGAGCACGATGGTGCTCAGAGAAAGCATAAACCAAGTATTCATTCATTTTCTTTCTGACAAATATTCACTCATTCACTGAACATAACCTGTGTTATGGGCTTTAGCGACAATTATCCTCATTACTTTGTGTCACACTGACTTTACTTGTGTTTGCTTTTCCGTACAATAAAAATGACATGAACAAACCGTCGTCCCTCTACTTCACTCATTAAATATGAAGATATGGATATTATCTTATGGAGTCTATCTTAGCAGCATAAACAATATTCAATTAAAGTATAAGATCCTTCATGAGGAGCAGAACATCTGTAGGCTCTATTACCTGCAACTCTTTTGAACAAGTTCAGATACTAAAATAAAAAATTTATTTCAAAATGGCCTTTGAAAAAATATGAGAATAATTGTGAAATGTCACACTATAAACCATAAATGCCACGACAGTTCAGAGAATGAAGGAAATCACTGAAAGCTACTTAGAAACACAGAATTTCTCATGAAGGGTGGGAGAATCAGGATCAAAAATGGAGAAAATTGCACGAAAAGAGATGGAAACCACTTAACAATGTAGCACTAAACCTGTATGAAGCCAGGACTTATCATCTTGCCTACAATTTGAAAGAATTAGAGGAACAAAATAAACAAAATCATGAATTAACAGATGCAGAATGTGGGGTCTGCTATACAGCATCTTATCTGATAAAGTCAATAAGCCAATGGCAGTGCTATTCTCAACTCAAAGACCTTTAAAACATACAACAGGTAAATGTAATGTGTAGAAAGTAATCTGATTCCTGATTTAAAAATATGATATAGGAACTTCCTCAAATTGATGCAAAATCTATTTTAAAATGTTTTAATAACATGTAATGCAAGAAATTAGCTTTCTTACCAAGGACAGGAACAAAACAGGGACAGCCCCCATATCAGTCTGGTTTCTTTTGACAGTAACACTATGCCAAAGACTGAGTGGATTATAAGAAAAGACATTTGTTTTGCAGCACATTTCTGGAAAGGGCCCATCTGGTGATGAAATTCTTGTTAATATGAGTCCCAAGGTGGCAAATCGCACCCTATGACAAGAGACAGGGAGCATGCAGGTGTATCTGTGTGTTGTGTGGTCACTGTTTTCTTTTTAAAAACAATAGAATTCACACATGAGAGCTTAACCCTAATGACTTTATCCAAGCCTACTCACCTCCCCGAAACCCCACCTTTAAACAACAGCATCCAAATAAGTTTCCACCGTTCTGTATCTTATAATAAGGAAAAATATCAATACATGAAATCTTGAGAAACACTCATTCCATATCCACACCATAGCATTCCCTAGAACATCTTTTCACCATTATATTTGAAGTCTTAGCTAATACACTAAAACAAAAAAAAAAAAAAAAAAGAGGAAAGAGATAGTACAAAAGTTGAGGAAAGAAAAAAAAATTTCAGAAAACTGTGAAAAACACAAATGAATGAACAAAATATCTTAGAACTAATATTTGAAAAGGCAGGAAATCAGGCCAATATACAAAGTCAGTCACTATTCTATATTCCAGTTTCATTATTAACAATTGAAATATAAATTAAAAAGTAATGCCACTTACATTAACACTCCTCAAAACTGAAACACTTAAGTTATTAACCTAGCAAAACGTACATCAATTCTATATTAAAAGCCACAGGTTTGATCAAAGAAATAAATAAAGACACCCCGTTTGTGAGCAGAAAGATTAAATACGGAAAAGATGATATTTCTTCCCAACTTGAACTATAAACTCAATTTAAATGAATTGTAGAGTTAACAGAAATTACAGACATTCTCCTCAACATACCAGCAAGTTTTTTATGTTTATATCAACAAACTGTTTTTAATGTTTTCAGGTGAAGCAACAGGGTTAAGATAGCTAACAAAGTATTCAAAAAGAAATGTGGACCGTGGATACTACCTGACTTCAAGATTTACCATAGACCATTGCCCCGGATGGCATAGCTGGGCCAGGATGGTGTATGAGCTCATGCTCCTTCCTGCCTTCACTGTCCCAGGATGCCAAGAAATCTGAGACCCACCCCTGCTTTCCTCCACTGGGAGGACTGAGAGCCTGAAGTCCTTTAGGAACATCAGTGATACAGTAGAACCCTGACCAAGGTGCACACAGTGGACAGGTTGAACTAGAGGCACAGAAATATCTAATGCAACATTAGCAATATGAACCAGCAGGTTATCTCTAATCTTCTTTCTTGTTTTATAATACTCATCCTCTTTCCCTTTTTTGTCAGCTCTCTTGATTTTATAATACCTTAATGTATGTAAACATTGTCTGTTCTTTTTTGGTTCACTTCAGAAAAGAACCCAAATAGTAAAGAAAACTGCAAGCAAATCTTCCTAACGAATATAGATGCAAAAATCCCTACTCAGATATTGGTGAACAGAATGCAGCAAATTATAGAGAAGGTTATACATCATGACCAAGTAGAATTCATTTCGGGGATGCAGGAATGGTTTCGTATATGCAAATCAATAAATGCAATATACCATATCAATAGAACTGAAGAAATAAACTCACATGATCATCCCAATAGACACAGAAAAAACATTGGACAAACTGACAGTGTTCATGATAAACCATTCTTGAAAATTGGAATAGATGGTCTTTACCTCAATGCTATTAAAGACATCATGAAAAACCAGTACTAATAATATATTAATGGTTAAAAACTAAAAGCTTTTAAGCCAAAGCAGGAACAAGACAAGGATGCCCATTTTCACCACTCATATTCAGCATAGTTCTAGAAACATTAACCCCAGCGATTAGACAAGAGAAAAAAGGAATAAGATAGGAAATTATAAATTACATGACACTTATCATGGTTTATGTCTGTGGCCCCCAGAGCCCATGAGTTTGCATTGTGCATTTGTGATTGGTTCACTGTCTAGTGCTTGGATTGATGATATCAGTGCTCCACCCACAGAGGGGTGGAGCCAGGATGTGATGTAATGGCAGGAAGAAGGTGTGTCTGGCTCTTTTGCCGATTTCTCCCTCACTGTTTGCAGCCGCCATGAACTGCGGCCCTGCCATGCCAGCCTGCCTTGGAGCCAACTGAGTGTGGACTGAAATCTCCAAAAACTGTAAGAAATAAACCTTTCCTTTCCCAACTTTGGGCATCAGGTATTTTGTCTCTGCAATGAATAAAAAATAACTAAGATAATACTCCACATAGAAGACTCCAAAATCTCTGTCAAAAACATGTACATTTAACATCCAAATTCAATAGTGTAGTGGGATACAAAGTCAACTCTCAAAGATCAATAGCATTCCTGTACACAAGCAACAAACTTACAGAGAAAGAAATTAGAAAACGCATGCCCTTCACAACAGCAGGTAAAAAAATGAAATACTTAGGAAGCAATCTAACAAAAGATGTAAAAATTGGTGCAGTGAAAATTACAGTAACCTACGGAATGAGATCAGAGAGGATATCTGAAAATGGAAACATATCCTTTGTTCTTGGAAAGGAGAAGCCAATGTAGTGAAAATGACTATACTCCCAAAACTGCTGTACAGATTTAATGCACTCAATCAAAATACCATTAGCACACCTCACAGATCTAGAGAAAACATTTCAAAAATTCATTTGGAACCAAAAGTGACCTAGAATAGCAAAGCAGTTCTGGGCAAAAGTCAAGTGAAGGGGCACCACAATTTCAGACTTAAAATTATACTACAAAATTACTGTGATAAAGTCAGCATGGTTGGCTGGGTGTGGTGGCACACACTGTAATCCCAGCATTTGGAAAGCTAAGGCAAGAGTATCTTGAGAGTTCAAGACCAGCCTGGGCTACAAAGTGAGCTCAAGTTCAGATTGAACTGCATAGTGAGACCCTATCTCAAAGAGACAAAAAAGAAAGCCAGGCCTGAGGATCAGCGAAACAGAATAAAACAAGCAGACATAACACCAAACACATTCATCCACTTTGTTTTGATGTTCACTAGAAGAAAGACATCTTCTTTAATAAACAGATCTGGAGGCCCAGGCATTTAGCTCAATAGCATAAGCACCTGCCTGGCAAGCATGAGGTCATGAGTTTGATCCTTGATACAAAAGAAAATCCTTCATCTGGAAAAACTGGTTCCCCACATGCTGATGGCTATAACTAGACCCAGGTCTATCATCATCCAATAAACTAAGGTCAAAATTGGTTAACAATCCATATATTAAAATAGAAACACTAAAATTTTCTAAAATAGAAAATAGGCAAAAACCTCAAAGACGTAGGTGTAGTCAGACACTTCATTAACAGAACCCAGACCACAAGAGAAATACTATAAATAATAAACAAATGGGATTCCATCTTATTAAAAATCTTTTGTACAGTGAAATAAATCACCACTAGAGTGAGAACATAATGCACAGAGTGGGAAAATTTATAGCCAATTGTCACTCAAAGGACTTGTATCTAGAACATACTAAGAATTTAAAGAAGTCAGACCCCCAAAATTCAAAGACCCAATCCAAAAATGGGTATCTAAGATGAATATGCACTTTTCAGACACACTTTTTCAAATACAAATGACAAATAAATACATGGAAAATGTTCAATATCATTGGTCATTCAAGAGAAGCAAATTAAGGGGCTGGGGGTTTAGCTCAGCGGCATAAGCATCTGCCTTGAAAGCAGGCAGTCATGAGTTCGATCCCCGGTACCGATAAACAGGAAAAAGACAAAAAAAAAAGAGAAGCAAATTAAAACAGCACTGAGATATCATCTTACCCCAAATAGAAATACTATTATAAAAAAAATCGAACAATAAAAATACTGATGAGGCTGTGGGGAACAAAAGAACCTTTCTCCACTGCTGATGGGAGCTTGTTGCTGGTACTGTGGAAATCAGTGTGGAGAGTCCTTAAAAAACAAGGACTAGAAGTCCATTCAAACTAGCTATTCTCCTTCTAAGTATCTTCCAAGAATACATCATACCACAGCAATGTATGTGCAATATATTCATCACAATTTTAATAGCTAAATCTTGAAAACAGCCCAAATGCCCATTAACCATGGAATGGACAAAAAAGATGTGAGCTGTTTTTTATGCGGTGGAGTACTATCCAGCTATAAAGAAGGATAAACTGGATATGGAATCATAGAATGTATAACTGAATAAAGAAAACCATGTAAAACTTAGCAGATTACTCTCAGGGATTCTATGTACTTGAGTTAATAGCTATAGAAATACTAATCAATAGTACAATGAATAGATATAAAAGCTAAATTAGAGGATGAAAATTGAGAGAAGGCCTGGTAACAATAAATGGAAAATCTCGTGAAGAATTATGAGACTTCAGGCCATTAAACCCCTTACAAAAAAGAAGGGCTGGGAGGAGATCAATGGTTCCTGGAAAATTCTTTGTCCATATATTACAAACTTGAGTTTAGACAATAGAATGAGAATATTTTGCTAAACTAGCACTGAATATCTCCATTTAATTTTCAGAACCTCAGAAGCAGTTTATTCTACTTGCTCTTAATCAAACTTTCTGTCCACAAATAGAATTCTGTAGCATTTACCATTGCTATACAATCTAGATAAAACTGAAAAACGTAATATACTATAAAAAGAAGTTTACTTGTATATGATAGACAAAAAACAAAATAAAACCTATCTTGAATAATCATGTATCATTTCTGCAATTTCAAGATCTTGTGAATATACCTGTTGTCATCTTCTTTAAATTTTTCAAAATTCCACATATTTGAATAATCCACCCCACAAAGAAATTCTAACTGGCTATTCAAAATGCTTGACCCAGTGCTTGGATCTGAATCAGGAAGACAAATGGTTTATCTGTTTTCTGCCCTTTAGGAACAAATATAAAAACAAATGATTATAGATGTAAATGTTAAAGGCCAAAACATTGGATCACAAAGTGAAAACTAGTTGAAAAATCACATTTTCTTGGGATATAATGGAACACATCAAAGGTACCTGGCTCTTAAAATATTAGTAGAGGTTCAGAAAATGTATGTGTCATGAAATCATCATGTGAAATGAAATGAACCAGACACAAGTTTAAATATTGCATGCCATCTCTTATATGAGAAACTGAAAATACAAAGACAAAGCTATAAAAGGCCAATGATAAAATATAGATAATAGAAGCAGAGAGATAGAATTCTCAAATGGAATGAGGATCAAGAGACAGAGGGAGCTAAAATTATTATACAGATTTAATGCAATCACAGAAATAAAAAATTTTCAAAAATTCATTTGGAACCAGAAGAGACCCAGAATAGCAAAAACAATCCTAACAACAAAGGCAAGGTAGGGGGCATCGCAATTCCTCACTTGAAATTACACCATAAAGCTACTATGACAAAGTCAACGTGGTGCTTAGCAAAAGCAGGTCTCCAACACACTCAGCTACCTTATCTTTCGCAAAGACCAAACACGTTTACTGGAAAAAAGGCAGCTGGAAATACTGGCTCTCCACATGCCAAGGACTAAAACTAGACCCCTGTCTATCACCATGCAGTAAATGAATCAAAGATCCAAATATTAAACCAGAAACACTAAATATGGTAGAAGGGAGGATAGATAAAATTCTTGAAGACATAGTTGTAGGCAAATATTTCATGACTAAAACCTTGATCACTTAGGAAATACTTCAAAGAATCAACAACTAGAATCTCATCTGATTATAAAGATTTTGCACAGCAAAAGAAATTACCAATAGAGTAAAAAGACACCTATTTGGGAAAAAACCTTATCCAGTAGTCCCTCAGACAAAGGACTAGGAAATCTATGACACACAAATAATTGAACAAAAATTAGGCCACCCACGTTTAAGACCCAATCCACAAATGGGCAATTGAGATGAGTATTTATTTCTCAGAGGAAGAAATACAAATGGCAAATAAATATATGAAAAAATGTTCAACATCAGTGGTCATTCAAGAGATGTAAATTAAAACAATGCACAGATTCTGTCTCACTCCAAAAAGAATGGCTAACACCAAGAAATCAATTAATGGCAAATGCTGAAGAAGCTGTGTGTGAAAAAGAACTCTTCTCCAATCTTGGTGGGAGTGTACACTGCTATAACCCCCATGGAAATCAGTGTGGAGATTTCTCAAAAAAACTAGGATTAGAGGTCCCATATGACCCAGTTATCACCCTTTTGGGTTTCTCTCTGGAGGAACTGAAAGCATCATACCACAACAATAGGTACATACCCAAGTTTATGGCAGCACAGTTTGTATTAGATAAATCTTTTTTTTTTTTTTGTCTTTTTTGAGATGGGGTCTCGCTATGCAGTTCAGGCTGGTCTTGAGCTCAATTTGTAGCCCAGGCTGGTCTCGCAACGATCCTCCCACCTCAGCCTCCTGAGTGCTGGGATTATAGGCATGAACCACCACGCCAGGCCTATTAGATAAATCTTGAAAATGATACAAAAGCCTATCAATCAAGGAATGGATAAAAAAGATGTGACTTTTTATATGGTGGAGTACTACTCAGTCATAAGGATAAACTTGAGACAGTTCTAGATAAATGGACACACCTCTAGACCATACACTTAAGTGAAATAAATAGGACAAATGTGTGTAAATATTATATTGTTTCTCTGGTGTGAGAAACCAAATTGTAAATAAAGAAAGGAGAACTGGAGGTAGAGTTGGAAGGAAAGAAAAAGGAAAAAAAACAATAAAACTGGGATAAAATGTGAACAAAATTTATAAAGCTTTGTAAATAAGGCAGGAAACAGGACTTAAAGGGAGGTAAGAGGATTGGGGGAATAAAAGAAGAATCAGGATGTATCATTTACAGGTACCAATTCCCTACGGTGAATGTGATCATTATGTATGTCTAAACTATACCAATCCACTGAATAGGAATAAAAAAGGAGATGGAGAGAGGAGTGAAAGGAAAGAAGGCAGGCAAAGGAGATGAAAAGAGAAGTAAGTGTATGCTCTACACGTGTACCTGCTCCACACGGGAGTGGGAACATTGCGTACTGCAAACATGTACTAACAAAAATATAAATGAAGAGAAGACAGACAGTGCATATTCAGAACGTTATGCGTAGTAGGAGAATAAAATTTGATGAGAAAGTTATCCAAATTAGCCTATAAAAGCAGAAGTGTCTTCCCAGGGGACATAACTAGTCAGAGCACAGGTGAATGGGAAGACCAATCCCTGCACAGAGAAGGAGAGAGAGGCCAAAAGGAACCAAAAGGAAAAGCCCATCAGAGGCAGGAAGGCTGGGAACTGCTCCTTTCTCGGTCTCAGGGATCTTAATAGTCACCGAGTCCAGCTGATTTCAGTTCTTACATGAGTCTGTTTTCTAAGGTGATCAGATAATATAAAGATAATAAACAGTATAACTAAATAGCTCATAATGTAAAATATTCACTGGTCAGCTACTTGCAATTTAAACATGTTGTAAATATAACAATATCCATACCAGTATGAGAATCTGTTAATTTCAAATTACATTCTGGGAAATTAATAAAACTACACTTTTAGCTAGAATAAAGGCCACTATGTTGAGTCTTTATGAGTGCATTTTTCTTTTGGTTGCCTGCTCTTAATCATTTTGTTTGCCTCTACAAAATCACACACTCTGAAGTTTAAATGTATTCCCTTCTACTTGCATTAAAACAGTCACTGTCTTGAGTCATTTCTGACATATGAATCATAAGAATGCTCAGCCTCAAGCGTTTTCTCAGTTTCCAGATATCTTTGGTTTAATCGATCCCTTTGACTCTTTATACTCTGGTCACTGTGTTTTCAGCTCTGTGTGAGCAGTGCTGGAATGTAAAGGGATTACTCTGCTCGGAAAAGCTGTGCAGAATTGTCTGTGGCTGGTGCCTGGGAGAAGCCTCGCTACCCTCCACTGCTGTGGCCATTAAGGCTTTTTGAAGCTTTGGACACCACTTTTATGTGGAACTCGTCATCAAAAATGCTTCCTTATTACACAGTTTTGAATGTGTGTGTGCGTTATGCTGCATGGTGTGTGTGTCTCAGTTCCTTACAACAACAAAAATCTTGTCACTTTTTCTGGTCACATATTTGAATATTGTCTGCCCAGAGGAATAATTATTTTATGCATTTATCTATGCACTATGTAAGCAATGATGAAAATTCAATGCAGACTGACAGAACCTATCATCTCATGGACTCATAAGCCCTTACCATTTTGCAAAGCCCAGTATTGTTGGCCTCTGTGCATTTTATAGCTGTAATTTGAGAGAGAGGGAGAGAGAAAGAGAGAGAGAGAGAGAGAGAGAGAGAGAGAGAGAGAGAGAGAGAGGAAAGAATATGAGAGTTTCAATATGCACTCAATTCTTAGCATTTCTGGTGATATGAGTCAAAATACTTTTGTTTTTAAGTTTTAGCTCTAAGCATTTTACAAAAAATAATATCTTGAACATCTCAGCTTGCAGATGCTGAATTTTGTATTCTCTTCATACAGTTCTGTGTATTTGAAAAATGCAACATGCCTGAATTCTATTGTGATGTGTAAAGCTGGAATCATTCTTTTTAGGGAACAACATCTCAGTGGAAATTAAATCCAACATTCTCAGCTAAAAAATATAATAGTACATCCTCAGATGACTGCTTTCAGCTCAATATGATGAGATGGTATTAAGAACCAATGTGAGTGAAACTATATTTGAAAATGCTCATCTTTCAACTGGTGTAAAGAGCTTATATCTGCTTTGAATATAAAAGAGACAACAGACATGTTCTTATGGCTAGATAAACCCCTCAGCTTTGGACAGGAATTTCTTTAGCTTATATATGAGTCATGTAGATTTATATGTAGGTTACTGATTTTACATTTATGGGTTATAAAATATTTCTCATTGATTATGGATTTCTTCACTAGGCAGAAGGATTCCAGTATCATCTTAAATATTTCCATCCATGAGTAGCAGAATTAGATGTCATTCTCACACACATTAGTTTACAGAGTTAGAAAATTGAGTCCTAAGATTTTCAACATATGCTCTTAGTGGCATATTAAATTCCTCCATTTAGTTATAATTGAATTTTGGACACTTACCATTTATTTCCTAATGCATACTCAGATCCCAAGAAAATGCCATAGCTATACTGGAAAGTATTTTGCAGGCTATGGTGGCAACTGATACAGCTTTGGAGACCTAGAATATGGCTAGAGATTTGGGATTTGAAGGCCTTGGCCAATTCAGCAATTGTAACTGAGTTGATAAAGTTTCTGTCATGCATTTTGATGTGAGAAAAAATGTCCTGTGACTTCTACTGAAAAACTGACAGTTTGAAACAACTACCCAGGGATTGACCAACTCACTTTGAAAGGACGAGAAAGCTTCCTCATTCCATTCCCTATTTATAACTAGTGATAATCTCCACATTGAGGAGCAGCCCTCACTTTCAGCCACTGTGAACAAAGCAGTCTGCATAAATCTATCACACTGATCAGATTCTCCAGGCAGCGTAGGCAGCTGAGTATTTCAATTTCAAATCTCAATATTTTTTTTTTTTTTGTCTTTTTGAGACAGGGTCAAGCTCTGCAGTTCAGGCTGGTGTTGAGCTCACTTTGTAGCCCAGACTACAGTCTGGAACTCGCAACCATCCTCCTGCCTCAGCCTCCCGAGTGCTGGGTTACAGGCGTGAGCCACGCTCAAATCTCAATATTTTAATTGCATCCCCTTTTGTCAAATTTCTTTTTAATTCTGCCATCAGTTTCTATTTTGGTATTCCATATCCCAGAATGCTTACATCTTCAGTTTTTCAACAAAAGGTTTTAATCCATTCTAGAAAAAAATTGATCTTTATTTATTCAGATCATTTTTATGTTAAAATCCAAACAAATTTTTCTGCAATGCCTTGAAGCTTACTTATCCCCCATAATAGCTGCATACATGGGTAGAGAGGTTTTCTTACTAAAGAAGAAATAATATCTGATTTCTTTGCTTTTGTATTTTTTATGATGAAATGTATTTTCCTCACATGCTTACTTTCAAACAAAACAGGTGCACAGATTTTAAAAGCCCATGACTGTTAACAGGAAAAAAAAACCCAGTCTTATCTTAATTTCTTCAAGCAGCCACAACAAAGTACCACCCACAGGATGGATTTAAAAACATCATACCACAAACATATATGTGCACCGTGTACACAATTTATAATAGTTAAATCCTGGAAACAATCCAAATGCCCACCTACTGAAAAATGGATAAAAAAGATGTCGTATTTTTATATAACGGGATACAGCTCAGATATAAAGAATGATTAACTCAGGACATTTATAGGTGAATGGATGCAACTAGAAATCATACTCATAAATCAGACTCACATGTTGTCTCACTAGTGTAAAAAACTGAAAGAGTAAATAAGATCCAAAAGTTACAATAGATGCAGTAAAAGGGAAAGAAATTACTCAAAGAGAAATTATATTGTTTGACAATCTGTATGTGGTAGCCTGTCCACTACTCAGAGGATATCAGTATGCAATATAACAAAGATTGTTAAATTCCTATCATCTTTTTTTGAACTCTGTATTGCCATTTGTTTTGTTGTTGTTGTTATCATTTTACTTTTGTTGTTCTTAAGTGTTTGTTTGCTTCTTGATTCTTCTATCTTTTTCTTTTTAACATAAAAAATAAGCAAATCTGATTCTCTCATGGTTGTGGAAGCATGAAAAGTCAAAGTCAAAGCGTCTGCCTGGTCATGCTCTCCCTGAAATTTGTAAAAACCTGTCTGTCATGTACTCTTCTAGTTCTGGGTTGACAACAATCTTTTACATTCTTCGTCTAACAAACATACTGCTTCAGTCACACCTTCGATATCCATTTTCTTTGTGTTGGTCTCTGGGTCTCTTTTCTGCTTATCAGGGCATCAGTTATGTTGTATGTGAACCCACTCTAAGTGTTTTAGTCGCTTTCATCATTGATGTGACAAAACACAAACTTGCAGAGCTTACAGGAGAGATTACAGCCCTTGGTCACTGAGGTCCAAGGCAGAAATGGCATGGTGAAGGACATAGCAGAGAAAATCTGCTTGTGTCACAGCAGCCAGGCAGCAGAGAGGAAAGGGCAGAGCTCAAGAAGCAGAAATATCCTTCCAGGCCTTTCCCTCAGTGAGCTGCCTCTTCCAACGAGAGCCGACCTACTGATAGCACATTCAGCTACAGAGCACGTCAATGGATGACTCACTAATAAGTATAATACTCCATCATCCAATCACCCTCCAAACACAGAGGCTTCTGGGGATATTTTCATCTAAAAAATAACATTTTGCCCTGGTTCCCAAAAATACTCATGTCTATCTCTTTATGCAAAATGTAGTTAGTCAATTTCTACAAGTCACCAAAGTTTTAAAAGCTCCACCATTGCTGACAAATGCAAGTTCAAAAACTCCTCCAAGATTTAAGGCACATTCTTATCTATGAGCCCCCCAACCCCCCCCCAAAAAACACAAACAAAAAAATTTAAACAGCCCTGACACACAATACCACAGTGTAAACATTTCTATTCTAAAGGGAGAAACGGGGAATAAAAAGCAATGGGACTAAAACAAGATCAACACCCATCAAGCAAACATTATGTCCTGTGGTTGCCGGACCAACACTGAGGGAAATCTGTGGCAAACTATGATCTCCCAAGGGCTTGGGTGCCCCAATCTTAGGGTATTCACAGTTGCAGCTTTGTAGCCTCCTTTTAGAGTGGCTGTGACCACCTCCTGTGTTTCTCCAACTTTTTGGATTCTCCACAGCACTGTCAGCTTCACTGTCCTGGTTTCACACTGTCATCTTAGGAACTATTTGTCTGGTCTCCAAGGCCTTCTGAAATCTGGGTAGAAGCCTCCTAAATCCACAACTTTTGCATTTTGAATGCCCATAAAACTAACATGGCATGGACCGTGCCAAGTTCTCCTCTCAAATCAAGCAGTAGTAGGGTCCCATTGGATCATGACCAAAGTGGCCTCTGAGTGGCCCAGTGGATGAATGCTGTGAAGATGATTCCAGTAAAACAATTCTCCAGGAAGTCTACTATGAGTAGGTCACTCAGTTTCTTTTCTCAAATCGGTCTTTCACTTTTGTAACTGTGAGCCTGCAAAAATGAGGGTCTTGCTGATTCCTGCGATGCTTTTGAAACATCTTTCCTATAGTCCTGTTGAAAAGTACTAGGCTGCTTTTTATGCTAATCTTCTCAGCAACCATTTTCCCCTTTGCCCCAACTATGCAGGCCTCTCCTTTTTGATGAAATTGTAAATATAACATTTAACCCTGCATTCAGTTCTGATGAACTGAAAAGCAGTAATGATTACCCATACTACCTCCTGATCTTTGAGCTGCATTGCAATTTCTTCTAGTATATTATTTAGCCCAGTGCTCTTAATCTTGGTGATCCACAAGGTCTCAGGACCTGGACAAAATTTACAGAAATTTTCTGCCATAGAATAATGCATATGACCTCAAGTTCAACAGTTAATGGAGTTCTTGTTCCCTATCAAAGTTTCAATTAGCATCCTGGTTTTCTGGAATTTGACCAGGATCTACCATCAAGTTTAGCTTATAACATTTTACAGCTCTGCAACTGGGATCTCCAAACCTTTTCAAGCTCTTCCCATGAATCTTCCAAACTACATAGTCATGTACTGCCACAGAAATAACACCATTTCTCCAATAGCAAAATGTCTCTTAGTGTCTTATCTCTGAGACAAAATACTCACCTCCCAAATTTAATTCGGGAGAGGTTATTTGGGTGTATAGTTATAATTCATGGCTTGCTGTATCCGAGACAGAAATGACATGGCAGATAGGCATAGCAGAGAAAAGGCGCTTACTTCTTAGTGATCAGGAAGCAAAGAGGGAAGAGTGAGGCTGGCAAGATACCTTTCCTGGTCATACATCCAGAGATCAACTTCTTCAATACAGTACCTAGATCCTAGGAGGAGAGTTGGCTGCTGAACCCATCAACAGATGAATCTACAGTGAGCACAGCATCACTATGATCCAATAACCCTGAAAATACATGGGACTTTTGTAGGACTGTTTCTTTATGTAAATCATAATACTGAGCATGACTTCATCTTAACTACTTACAGCATTTGACACTAATTTCAAATGAACTCATATACACAGCTCCCATGGATTTGGACCTCAGCATAACATTTTGGGGGACATGATTCTACCCCCAACGTTAAACTTCTGATTTCTTCCATATATCAAATTCCTAATATAAAAGAGTAGTTTGCCCCTCATATATTTGCCCTTAGGACAATTTAGGGAGCACTTTTGTCCTGTGGACCAAGACCAAATACAGACCTTAAGACAGGATGAAAGAGGATCACTCCCCCCACACCTGTCTTGAAAGGTCACAATGCTAAGGTGTCCAGAACGAAAATCAAAATGTAGGGAAACTGCATGGCTGTGAACTTTTGTAGTCATTCAGTCAACTGCTTCGGATCACAGACTTTGGAGTCACACTGAACCAGCCTTAAGTCCCAGGTCTGCTATTTTTGTCATGGTGTAACTGGGGAAAATAGTTGTTTTGTTTCTCAACTTTTGATGTTTTATTGGAAAAGTGATGAAGCAGTGATAATGTAGTGGCCTCACCAAGTCATGGAGAATAAATACACATAGAACACTTAGCACATCGGCCAGCAAATAGAATACTCATTGAAGATCACATAGATACCTGTATTCTTACAAAGGAGAATTCTGTTACACTTTGGTCAAAATTCACATACACACAAAGATTTCAAGTAATTCAGAATATTTGTGTGTGTATAAAATTGTACTTCTCTTCTATTACAGTCTGTTACAATTTTTATTTTACCTGACTATAACTATCCATATCAAAGAAGTAACTTCCCTGTGCATTATTCTAGAAAGTAGAACTGTTCTATTTAATTACAATGTGTATTTATATGACTGAATACTCAGCCTTTCTCTCTCAATACAGTGAAAAATTCTTAGCCACAATTTAAAAAGAATTATTCGTTGAAATTCATGAAGATGATGAAATCAGAAACATCCCAGTGTCAAATAATCATAAGACGTAACTTATATCACCTAAGAAATCTGTACTCTTGATGTTTTATAAAGTTGCTCACCTGCTGAAGGGAGTCTCGCAGAACAGGCTTTCAGACATATGTGCCCAGCTTGACTTCCTGCGCACATGAACTAGTATATATTTAGTTTGTTCCACTGCATCAGGGATAGCTTGACAATTTCAAATGTTCTTCACACTTGGAACAGTTTGAAGGAAAAACTACTACCAAACTGACATTGGCAGATCATTGCAAGGTAGATTATGAGGCTGTAACGCAGAATGGAGGACAGTGGACAGACTAAAAAGGGATTAATTAAGCCCAAGGCACAAGGCTTGGGAGGGTGACAAAGAAGGGAAAGAATCTAGTAGTTCTTGCACTGTCTCTGAGTTGAGCTCATTGATAAAACAAAGCCTTCTATTCAGATAACACATGCCAGGAAAGAGGCATAGTCTGAAAACAAGATGTATTAAATCTGGTGCACATTTATTTCATGGCCACCCAAACGAACACGGACTATAGATGGCAAATAGAGCAGATACAGAAGAATTGTGATCGACAAAAATACAATGAATGTTTAATTTTTTTAATTGTAGAGAAAGAAAAATTGCTATTGCTCTTCTGAAAAGAATCCCCTTCACTTTGAACACACTTATATCATGGTCCTTGCCATATTCTGGAGCCGTTCTGGAAGTCTTCTGACATGAATGTGGTATTATGGCTGTCTTGACATCTAAGTCTATTCAAAATACTAAACATTCATGTTAATTTTGACCTCAGCGAAGAGTCAGAATTCACATACTCTCAGATTAGTTCATAAAGTGATGAGGACACTCCCATGTTTTCACTAGCCCAACTTTCACTTTTTGCCCTCAGCAGCAGCATACTTTTTGTACAGATATAGAAAAGGACTGGAAAGCTGCTCCAGACAGTGGTAAGAACAATAGAAAAAGTATGTTCAAAGAAAGGGAAAGTATTTTTAGGGGGAATAATAACAGTGGGTCTTTCACTGTAATAAATTTTTAAAATTTAAACATCAACTGCACATTTAAATCATCTCTTCTAGTTAGGCCGCTAAATCAAGCAATTGATCAATTGATGGTAGATAGATAGATACATAGATAGATAGATAGTAGATAGATAGACAGATAATAGAATGGGAGGGAAAAGAAAGGGAATGCAAGAAATGAGGTTGGAAAAAAGAAAGATTCTGAGAAGACATTGATATAACTGATACACAGATATTTCTTTGAGAACCATGACTGTATCACTATGGTTTGATGTCTTCAACATAGGTAAGATCATCTGCAGAGAATATATAAAATGATATACAATTGGACAGAAAGAAAAGAGACGAAAAATAAGTGGATATCTACCTTTTAAACAGCCAGCGTCTGGAAGATGAACGAGCTTCTAAAGAACCTTTCCTTGCTTCTGTGACCCTGCGAGAAGCTCAGTCCACGTGGCAAGAATGGCCTGTGGTATGCCGGACAAGGGGAATTGTGCACACATCTCAAGAAGATAAATGTTCTGTGCAGTTTTCATGGTTTGGATCTTCTGGGAATTTTCCCTGAAACACAGTTAACCCTCACAAGATGTTTATTAGGGATAAATACCTGGAGATAAATACCTGTGGATGGAGGGAATAATGGGCGACATTGGACAGAGGGAGAAATCAGACTGAAATTCAGAATCCATGGCCCAGCTCCTCTACAGGAAGCTCTGGCACTGATTCCACCAGATTCATCACCCCCATCCCATTAAGCTAAAATGCCTAGGCCTTTACACCCACCTGTCGGAGTTGGTCGTGAGATACAGGCATCTTTGAAAAGGAAAGGTGAGCTGGACGTGGCATCACACACCTAGAATTCCAGCACTCTGGGAGACTGAGGCAAGAGTTCAGGGCCAGTCCAGGCACTTAGTGAGACCCTGTATTAAAATAAAAACTTGGGAAGAGCTGGGCATGTGGCTTAGCATGAAGGTTCTGGGTTGAATCATCAGTGTCAGAGAAGAAAGAGAAGGAAAAGGAAATGGAGAAAAGCAAGGCAGAGAGGGAAGAGGTGAGGTGAGGCCAGGCGAGGTGAGGAAAAGTGGGGCATGGTGGGAGAAGGAAGGACACAAGAAAAGCAGGCAGGAAGGAAGAGGGAGGGGAGGGGAGAGGAGGGGAGGAGAGGGGAGGGGAGGAGCGGGGAGGGAAGGGGAGGAGCGGGGAGGGGAGGGGAGGGGAGGGGAGGGAGGAAACATGTGACCTTAGGCGGAGCTGTTTTAAGCATCTGAGGTGGTGGCTGAGAGGATGAGAACCTCCGCTGACTGCACTCTCATGAGCCAGAACAACAGATCCTCCCTTGAGGCAGCATCTACGCAGTGTCTGCATACAGCACTATCACACACGGTTCACATCACACTTCCTCCTGACGTGTGAGACTGATGGCAATGTCAAAGGTTCAGATCCTGTTCAGTGCCACTAAAGCAAGCAGATATGCAATACCTATAACTGCAGTTAACAGTAAGGAAGAAAATGATACACAAATGTATACATAAGAGGATTCCTATTCATTTGATCGCAGAAATAGTTTTATAAGAAACACATGCACATAACAGTCAGAGGAAAAGTTGTATATCCTTTCTAATGTTGAAGTTTGGTAAACATTTTGGGTTACGAAGGCATTTGGGTGTGTGACCCTGAATACTTCCCATGAACATTCTGCAGTAGAAAATATACTGATCATGCTTCATATTGGATTAGATCAAAATCTTTGGATTGAATACATTTAAATAGAAATACAAAATCCCAGCAATCACTTCTTTACATCATATAAATTCATGTCATATTTTGATCATATTCTTTCTGTAGTCAGCTAGAATTCAGACTCAGAATCTATAAAGTGTGTGGAACCTCATTCCAGAGGTTAGGCAGAATTTAGGCAGTGTGGGGGTAGATGGTAGCATTAGACTTGAAGTCCTATTTTTGTGATCCATTTTCTTGTATTTGTTCATGGATTACACAGCTATATTTACTTTGTAGGCTTGAAAAGAATTTTGTAAAGTGTCTTGTATGGTTTTGACAGCTCACACCTACCTGCTCTTTTCTTGAATATGACCCCAAATGTGTGAATAAAAAGCATGAAATGATTCAGACTTAGAAACTCTTATTAATATTGTATGAAGATAGTTACTTTGTTCTATTTTGACCTAATGAAAATAATTTTCAACAAGGATGGCATGAACTTTGATATTTATCTTTTGTGAAATTGAAGATGGCCTGTAACATTATTTTGTATTATATCCGAAAACATTCTAAATGCCAACAATAATTTTGCTTTGTGAGTTGAAAAGAAGTAACAGCCTTTTTCAGAACAGCTATAACTCTGAGGGTACATATTTATATAAATGAGACATGCATGATCTAAAGCAATGAAGTTCCATCATCCAGTTCAGTTCCTTTATGTGGTATTGAGGGAAAAAAGATCCCACCGGGAGTCATAGGGACTGATAACATATAAAAGACTATAAAGTTCTTGATGTGTGCTAATGAAGAAACACAGAAAGTACATTTAGCTAGATAAATTTATTAGGAAACTGATTTACATTCACTTCTTCATATATTCAATAGAAGACAAACATACAAGCAGTGAAACAGGATTTTAGAAACCAGCATAATTATTTAAGAAAAGCTTATTAGAGAATGTCTTTCCAGGAGTCTGATATCAAAGTTAAGTCCAGTGAAATCTTACGCTTGTAGTGTAAACTCCTTAGGTACTTGTTATCAATTTCCAGAAGAGGATACTGGTGGGAAATATTAGCATATCACCTATGCTGTGAGAGTTTTACATCAGAGCCTATCACTGCATCAGAGCCTGCACCCAAACAAGACCACATGATTTATAAAGCTGAAAAAATGTTTATGCAACTGGTCAAATTTTTGGGTGCTGCAGCAGAATTGAAGCCATAACTACACTAGATCACCAAAGATCTCAAAAAAGCCAAAAAAGAAAATGCATAATCACAGCTAGCTTCACCTAGGCACTTCTGCCACACAGAGACTTTTGAAATATTTCTGAGTGATCCGGACCTCCTGGTATCCATGTAATCCCCTCCCCTTGGGTGTAGATAGATGTAGGGATAAGTTTCTAACAATAGAGTAGACTGAATGTGATTACTATGGTAAGGTTATAAAGCCTAACTTTTGTCTTGCTGAGATTCTTGACTCTGCACATGTGTGCCTTAGAAGAGAAGCCACATAATAAGGAACTGTGGATAATCAAAGAACTGAGCCCTTCTGACAGCCACGTGGTGAGTTTGGAAGAGAATTCTTCCACACCCCAAGTTTTCTAGGAAGCTATACCTCAACTCCTAACTGAATACTAAAAGAAGTCCTAAAGCAGGGAACACAGTCAAAACCAGCCAGTATTCCTGACCCTGAGACACAATTACATAAAACTACTGTGTAGTTTTAAATAATTTCATTTTGAAGCAATTTGTTATACAATAGTAAATAACAAATAATTCCCTGGTAGTTCCAACCTATGACATAGCAGGAGCCTAAATGTTAACCAACAAAGTAAATTATTTGAGTTTAAAAGTTTTCTTCTTCAGAGAACACATGGTTATGTTCATTATTCATAGACAGTCACTTTGCTCTGTCATACTTGAGGTACTTTATGAAATTTCACTGCTCCAGAATAATGGTGAATATTCTGGTTTCTGCAGAATGACTAAGTTCAAACATAGCCCCACGCCTCCTTAGACTGCTGAGTTTTTCACGCCTCAGTTGCTTCATCTATTCTCAGTGGATAATAATAACCCTTACTTATGATATTGTTAGCATTCAGTTACTTAGTACATGAGAAATGCTTTAAACTCTGTCTTGCACATGTGAAGAGTTAAATAAGTGATTGCTAGTTTTATATCAGAATATCTAATTATCTTCAGTTACAGACATCTCAAATTTCATGCCCTGTTAGAGAATTCTCTGGGTTATTTTCAGTTACATTGTGGAAGTTGTTTTTATTCAGAATGTACTATACAATGAGAGATGAGCACATCACTGCAGTCACCAATTTCATCTCCTGTGATGAATATTCATGAACTTTGGTAGAACTCTCCATTCCATCAGCAACCGCATATATACACTGAGGTCTTGCTTTGTGTAAAAAATTATTTCATGCCTTCAGATAAATCAGAATGATCTGCATTTTCAGAAGTGTAAGCAACATAACTCAGTTTTGGAAGAGGAAGAAATTTCATTAATCCAGTACAATGATTCTCAAACCTGGGTGTTCATTAGAAAGACCAGGAGAGCCTGTAATATATATATATATATATATATATATATATATATATATATAGCAACCAGGGTTCCACTCACAGAGAACATAATTCAATGGGATGCAGTCTAAAGTGAAAAGCTCTCTGGGAAATTATAATGTCAAAAATCACTTATTCAGCACAGATCCTGAAATCAAAATATTAAAACATACAGAGACTTATTTTTGGTGACATGGATTGACAGTGTTGATCTAGAACTAATTATCAGATCTCTTATACTGAAAAAGTGGTTGTTCAATTCCTAGATACCTTCTGAGTTTGTCTGTATGTATTTGTGTATTCAGCCATACATAAAACAAACTTTACTAAGAATCCCTTCAATGTGGGGAATCCTAAACAACAGAGTCACCCAGTGATTTTTTTAAGATGCGAAATCCTGGAGAAGATAGTAAAAATCAGTCAATCAATCAAAATAAATATCTATAACTTGATAACTGGAACTCTAAGAATCCCTGAGAGTCATGAGAATGCATCATAAGAGACCTACTTTAGATTGCAGAGGATAAGAGTGTATTCAAGAAATAAATTTTAATCTGGGGGTTGTATTAAATGCAATTGGACTTAGGACAGGCCTCTAAAAACTATATAATCAAAATATCTGTTTCCTCCCGTATTCCTCTACATCCCAGTGAGCGTATATATTTTTTCCATTTATACAGCAAAATAATTGAGGCTGGTTAATTTATAATTAAAAGAATTATCTCACAGTTATTATCTCACAGTTTTGGAAAGTCCAAACAGCATAGCACTGATGCTGGTGAGGAATGGCTCAATGGCTCAATGACCTCATGACTGGTAAGCAAATGAGCAGGAGAGATTACATGACAAAACAGCCAAAGAGGTGAAGAACAGCCAGTCTTGCACTCTTCTAACACCTCTCTGGGGAGACTAACTAGAGCCCCAGGAAGACTTCGTGACCTCTCTTCTAGGCTAGTACCTCCAATGCCCCAATAATTTCCCCTAGGTTTTTCCTCCATGGTATTCCAACACCACTATCCTGAAGTCTGACATGAAATGCTGAGACAAAGCCACATCCAGATCATAATCATAAAGTTTTCAAAGTTATTCCTCAAAAGATTATCTCAGAAGGGGCTGGAGGTTTAGCTCAGTGGCTTAAGTGCCTGCTTGGCAAACACAAGGTCGCGAGTTCAATCCCCGGCACCAAAAAAAAAAGATTGGAACATTTTGATGGATAACTGCAGGTATGTTTAAGTGTACAGGATTGATAACCATATTTCTAAGTTTTTGTTGGATAGTTGAACAGAACTGGTTGCAATCTCACTGTTTGAATCCCCACTTTATAAGCTCCACTTTAGTATCTTGAATAACTATTTGTAAGACGACAATCTGTAATCATCAACTAGTGATTTCTTACTGTTCATTCTTTTCTTTGAAATTATGTATTATTTCTACCTATTTTCTGTTTTGTTTAGTCTTTCTTTAAATAAAATAAAAAATAAAAAAGATTATCTCAGAGCTGAGGGCATAGCTTAGTGATACAACACTTCTCCAGCATGTGCACAACTCTGGGTTCAACTAGCACTGAAACAAAGAAAAAAATACCATTATATCACATTGCAAACAATACTGCAATTATGTCTTAAGCCCTTGTCAATGTCATGCTTGTATAATTTCATTCAGCATCACAGTAAACCTGCTAAAGAGCTCTCATTTTGTGTGTAGGCCTGCCCAAAACACTTCGAGGCAACTAGAAATATGGAAAAGTTGCCTCCTCTCAGCATACAGTGCACATTTCAGTCATTTTCAGAGGTTTTGGTTCACTAAATGTTCATTTAGACAAACACCTTGGAAAGCATCTCATCTATCTCCTTTTCACAGATGGCATGTGTGAGAAGCTAAGCATCTGTACCACAGAGAGTGAAATCAACTACTTTATATAACTTCAAACAACACTCCCTAGGTAGACCTTTCCCTGTAAGCCCTGCATCTGAGAAGCATGTAAAATAGCAGAGAAGACTAAGCAAATTACAACAAGTGAGTATCCAGTGGTAGAAGCAGCAGGCTTTTTCTGCATGTATGCCATCGGTTCACCACTGCCATTCTAGGATTTGTAAAGACAGGCAGAGATCCAGTTTTATAGTTTAAAATGTCCACTTTAGAACCAGGATCTTTGGGCTACAGAGAGTCAAGATGAAGTCTATTAATAATTAAAATCAAATTGGGATAAACTGGACTTAAGCGCTAGAACTACTCAACTGATTTTTATGTCAGTTGATCAGATACACTTATTCACAACTGGTTTTCATCAAAAATAAAAAATTCCTCTTTAGATCATAGAGAGTATATCTGAGATCATCTCCTTTTGATAGGTGAAAAAAATGCCCTGAATTAGGGAATAGCTTTGAGAAAGGCAAGAAGTTCTAATATTAATTTACATAATATTGCATATTAATTTACATAAACTGAATAAACTAAAATTAAGTAACTATAAACTCCCATATCAAAATATTATCTACTAAGAAGTGGTTTGGAGTCCTTCCAGACCTATAGCAAGGACTGTATGAATTTTCACACTTTCACATGTATTCAGACATGCTAACAATGAAATCATGAATGTTGAGAGATTTTACTTAATAGATTTTATTGTAGTATGTAAATGTCAAGTCAAGAAAGTGTACATAGAAAGGAAAGAAAGGTATCACAAAAGAGGCGGAATCTAGAGTTCTTTTTTGGAAGATGAGGAAATGCAATTTAGATAACTGGAGAAGAAAAAGGAAAAAATACAGAAGCAGGAAAAAAGCTCAAAGGACTTTGATAGATTAGTGTAGCAGTTGGTGCATAATGAGAAGGTTATAAAAGCATTAATGTGTATGACAGCAAGACCAAAATGCTGTGGTGGCACTGGAGACCTCCTAAAATTTTATTAGGTGAATCACACTATGATTATTGTACTTCCGAATGACATTAATTTGACAGTGTTCATGGGATGCATTAAAAAGACTGAATCTAAGGAGATCCATTGGGAGGTTCTTGTATTCACAATAAACCACAACCATAGATAAAAATACTGGAGTATCAAATTCTGATATCTTTCTCCTGTCAATTTCCCTGAGACTGCCCATGAATTTTCCAGAAGGCACTCAACGAAGTAGATGTGAGAATGTTGTAATAAATAGAAACAGCATAAGTGGCATGGGGAAATATGTCTGATGCAAAGTAGATTTTTTTTTTTTGCATAGCGAATATAACTGCTGTAAAAGTTTGCCAGCAACTGTAACTACAGTAATTGAAAGAAAGTATGTTTGCTCTCTACATTTATCTTTCTGAAGTCCCAATATATGATATTTGTTTGGCTGGCAGTTTTTCCCCACCTAAATTTATAATACTCTTCTCCAACTCCCCTCCAAAGTTATGAGATCCATAAAATGGAATCATCATTCTGGCTTCCTGGGATATTTGTTCAGGAACCACAGGACGCTAAAGGTTTCAACTATAAAGCATGCAGTTCAGAGCCAGCCAGCTCAATTTATAGGAGGCATATAGATTTCCTGTAGAAGATTTCAGCATCCTTAGGCCTTGTAAGAGACGCGAGCCACACTCTGGACATTTCACCCAATTAAAAAGCAAAGGAACTGCCTAGAGGCCAGTGTGTGCAGTCATCTCTCTGGAGTGATACACCAGCTACTTTAAAGAGTACAGCATGATTTTTCCTTTTTAGTCTTCAATGCAAAAATGTCTCACTTGAAAAGTCTACACCATAATATTCAAAACTACAGAGATCAAGATGTTTAAATTTCCTGATATTCTCTGTTTACCAGTGATAGCATTCTGAGACAACTCCCTTCATCTTTATAAAGCCCTTGAATGGTAGATCACCGCTTATTAACATCAGGAACACAGCTGTACTTCTGAGGGTTTGAAAAGGATTTGAAGTTATGCTTCACTCATGTCGTCAGCCTTTTGTGGGTGCTCAGGGCACTGAACACTGTATCACTTTCCTAGAGTTGGGAATATAGAAGCAAATTAAGGGATGGGAAATTCATTGAGGCACAAACTGCTGATTCCCCTGGTCCCATTTTCTTGAGTTACCTGTTCATGGCCACCTTAGAGGAATTCCCTACCTAAAATTTCTCTGCAGTTGAAGTGAGGTGAAGGATGAGTAACTTTTTAACCAAACTTTGCCTAAAAACAGATTAGCTACAAGAGAGGATTTGCACATACAAAAAGATGCATGAATTTAATTTCCCATTAAATCACAATAATGAAGTAGACTGAAAAGACATGATACCCTAGGCCAAAATTTAGGGTTTTCAAAGATTACCACTGAAACACAAATTCTAAATTCATGGATTTTTATTGCACATTTTAAGACTGTAAATCATTTAGGAAGGACAGAATACTTGTAGAAATATTTTCTTGAAGATTGATATTGACATAGTGTAAATTCTTGCTATTAAATCCCAGAGAGATTCCTGCTTTCATCACTTTATACTTTGTGAGGGTCCTTCAGGGGAATTTAACAAGAAAGTGTGCATACTTTTTTTTGCTAGAGGTGGAAAGTAAAGAGAGATGTTCCTGACAAGCACTTAATAAAACAAAGGTGTCCTGGGCTGCAGGCTGGAGGTGGATGTGTTGGATCTACCCGCACTTGAATTTGCTGAGTATCTAACAAATTGTTCTTCTCCAAGAAGCTGAAGATAAATTTCAGGTTCCTGAAGAATAAGGAAGAAGATCACAGGGTATGACCCTGATAGAAATGCCTTCTCCTGGATCAAAAAAAAAGTTTTTTAAAAATCTCCATGAATTCTCTGCTGATAAATGTGAAGATCAAAGAGTAGGAAAAAGTTTGAACAGGATAGAATTCAGTACTGCCCATTTCTATCATCTGACCTCTTTTATAAGCAACTTGTAGTTATCATTTAATCATTAATTTAATTTGCAGCACCCTGTTATATTTTTAAGGTGAGAAACTATAGGTGACAGAGATTTCATCTAAAGCAGAAATTTATCCAAATTAAACATATCTTAAAGAAACAAAAAAGGCAAAATGATGCTACTTTATTTACATTGCCATAAGTTTTGCTTTTTCAGTACCTATGAGATATTTTATACCCTTTGTAAAGGACAAGTTATAAGTGACCAGATAAGATGAGGGTAGAAAGAAAATCTTGTACTGTGTGGGTGGGAATGTAAATCAATGAAGCCATTATGGAAAAGACTATGGAACTTCCTCAAAAAATTAAAAATATAACAACTGTCTGACCCAGAAATCCCTCCACAACTACAGATCCATAACCATGAATCAAAACTTAGAGATCCATGCACACCAATGTTTATAGCATGTTGTTCACATTCATTATATTTTAGAAGCAGCTAATATATACTCACCAACAGATTATTGAGTAAAGAAAATGTGGTATCTCTACATAATAAAATATTACTGGACTATAAATAAGAACAAATTTGAGACTTTTTAGGAAAATTAATGACCTGGAAAATACAATGTTGAGTGTTGCACTCAGTGTTTGCAAGAAAAAGATAAGACAGGACACATAATTTACAGAATTATTTTATAATAGTCACCCAAAGAGTCAAATATGAAAAGTACAAGAAATATGTCTCTACACAAGAGACCCTAAGGAATCTAATTAAGAACCCAGATCCACAACATCCTGCATGAGTCCAGTTGAAAGCTAGAGCCCATGACAATGTCTCATGCAAGTCTGTGCTAGAAAGCCCAAAGCTGAATGAGGAAAACCAGAAAGTCAAAGCTAGTGAGAAGAAGGATCAGTGCCAAGAGATTGAGAGTTCTGCACTGGAGCCAGAAAGCAATATTCAAAGGGCCAGGGCGCCACCAAAAAATATTACAGCAATACTGAGTGACAACGTGGTCCCAAGCTCCTCCGATAATAATAGCTGAATTCACATCAGGAAGCCATTATGACAAGCTTCTCCTGGGTTTCAACACCACATCGTCTTCCTGTCTAGAGCCAGGAAGCAGTAAAGACCAGAGCTCCCCAAAGTGAACCACAGGAGAACCAATCACACCACCTCTTCCTCTCTAGTTTTCTTTATTGTCTTAGCAACAATCCTCAAATGGACCACAAATGCTCAGTACCATGCTGATTCAGTTCAGCTGGCATTACAAGTTGACTACCAAATATCAATCCACCACATTGAGTGAAATAAGCTTAAATACCTTCAGTATCTCATATTTGAGTAAGGCAAAGTACAAACAAAAAACACAATGAAGGATAGGTAGAAAGTCACAAAGAGATAGATCTCTAGCACATGGGAAGGGGTAATAAGAGAGAGAAAGGAAAGGATAAATAAGTAGAATAAAGATATGACAGGTATTTGTGGACCAGGGCTAGCGAGAACAAAGCTGCACCAGCAAGCAAGCTCAGTCTGAGAAGCAGCACCATGCATGACCACTGCCAAACTGGAACAGAGAAACTCCATCCCCTTCCGGCATGTGGGCAAGCAAACAAAAAGTACAAATCCCTGCCCCCCCCCATCATAAGTGACTGGATTATCCAGAGAAACACAGGAACACAAGTTGTGATTATAGCTATGAACGTGAAATGCACTTGGATGCTGTGGTGCTTTGGTGTTTCACTGACTTTTCATGTCTACGGCCATTGGTCTGATCATAGGTTCAGAATATAGTGGTACGCAGTGTGGCATCTAGAGGGGATTGCCTCCTGAGGGTTGCAGCCATTGTTGATTCCCTGTGGTCTTGTTTAGGAAGTCCTATATCATTTCCATTGTTTTGTTGGGTTGGATTTTATTCTCTTTTGTTGTGTTTGATTATGTTAAATCAATGGGAGGAGCAGCTGTTTCAAAGATAGCAAGACATATTATGATAGCAATTTTGGATTTACTATAGGCTTGTTTTGAAGTCCTGTATTGTATTCACTGTTTTGTTTATTGTTTCTGTTCTATTTTGTTCTGTTTGCTTTTTTACTATATCCAGAGTTTTCTGCAGCTATTTTAAAGACATCACAAGGCATTATGGTAACTATTATTGATCTCATAATGGTTTGAAGTCCTATATCTTTTACATTGGTTTGTTTTGATTGGTTTTATTATGTTTTATCCTCTTTAAAATAAAGAGTTATAATAGGTATAAGAACCTAATAACCACAATGACAGTAAACATTATGTCATATACATGACATGAAATTAATAACATCAACAGGAATGAAAATGAGGAAAGGGCTTTAGCGTAGGAGGGAGTATGGGGGAGAATATTAGGGAAGAAAGCTTTACTGTGTACACTTACACACTGCCAACAATTACTGTAAACTGCATGTCCTGCAAACACATAAGAATAAGAAAAATTTAATTAGGTCTATAATAATTGAAACCATACTGGACATATAGAGACTTTATTGCTTGTCATTATTCCCTAAGGAAAGTTCTATAACAATATTTAAAGTCAATTTAAATAGCATTCATACTGTATTAGGCAAAATAAGTGATCGAGATATAATTTAAAAGACAGGTACATGGGTTATATGCAAGTGCTATGCTGTTTTGTATAAGGGACTTGAGCATCCACAAGGTTTGGTGCTTGCTGATGTCCTAGGACTTATTTTGCATGAATACAAAGGGGAAATTGTATACACCCCACCCCCAAAAAAGGAAATAAACACCTCATTAGAGATCTCGATGCTCTCGTAGTCATTGCGACATAAGTCACAACAGCCAAGCAATAGAAATAGCTCAGGTGCTTGTTACCAGGATTGGATGAAGTGACTGTATGAGGTACATAAAGTGGGCTGTTACTCAGATTTCTATGCACTGAGACAGAATAGCCAACATCCACAAATTATAGGCAAAGAGGTTTAATTTTCTCATGTTGTCAGTCCATGAGAAGCTGGCTGCAAGGCAGAGGCCTTCTGGAAGAAGGGCACTGCAAATCAAGATCACTCAGGGCATGGTGGCCAGGAAGCAGAGCACTGAAAAGCAGCACCCAAGTGGAAGAGGCCGACAAGGAAACCCAGACCTAAGACCACACCTATACAAGCCTCCCAGAAACACTACGAATGATACTTCTCCAACCCCTGGGGTAGACCACAAAGCCAATCAAGCTGAAATTCCACCCACTATGAATAGAAAATTTAAGAAGAAGAGCTCTGTACTATGTGAAATAAATCAGAGGCACAAGGAAAACTATAGCATGATGTCATGTATATGTGGAATCTATAAAATAAAAAATACAGCATATAGAAATGAAGTGAAATTGTTGTTACCAGTTGATAGTGGAAGAAAGGATGTGAAGACCAAGACCAAAGAGTACAAAATTGTAGCTATTAGGAAAAATAATGCTAGAGAAGGAATATACAGTAAGAAGACTGTGGTGGAAAATATTTTATCATCTACTGGAAATTTGCCTAAAGGAGAAATTTATAGATGCTCTTAACACACACACACACACACACACACACACACACACACACACACACAATGTAACTGTGTAAGATAATATACACGTTAATTTTCTTGACTTTAGTAACTATGTATGTATATTGAAACATCTTGTTGTAGATCTTAGACATATATTTTAAAAAATAAATATACCTAAGAAACTCAATAGCTAGGTAATTTTATTTTTGAGCTTTCAGCAATAGAGATACTAAAACCTTGCATAAATGATGCATGAAAAAGATTTGTATTTTTCTATCCTTCTGAAATCATAGTAGTTTCTTTCCACTGCATCTATAGATATTTGGAGTGGAAAGAAGAAATTCTCTAAACAATTGCAAAAATATAAGGAGTGAATGACTCAGAGATTAATAGAGAAACAAAAAAGTCTAAGGAAAACAGAATACTACAATGCCCAGTCTTAAACAAAACACAAAATATGCAATGATTTTCTCAACTTATGAAAATTATGTTTTACAAAAAGATGTATTTGTGGTGTATATGTGGTGTATATGTATCTTCTAAAGGTCCTAGTTCTGGTACCACCAACTTGGAGGGGGATAGGATTTCAGTATATGAATTTTGGAGAAACACAATCATTCAGACCATTACAAGGGCCTCCTATATACATGGTGATGACAAATTATGACTTAGTCCTACTCCCACAAGAAGATAGCAGCATAAAAGATTAGACAATAGATAGATAGATATATAGATAGATAGATAAATATAAATATAAATATATAGAGAGGAGTGAATAGTTAATATAATTAATCCCTCTGTTGAATGCTGGTTAAAATTACATACATCTATAGTCCTAGTTATTTACTAGGCTGAGGCAGGAGGATTACTGGAACTCAGAAATTTAACATCAGTTTGGACAATCTACCAGGATTGTGTTTCTTAATTAAATGTTGTATCTACATGTTTTGTCTTCCCTGGAAATTACGGAGTTTCATTCAGTCAATGCATCAACTAACTACTTGAGTATTGAACTATATAATTTAAGGTATGTAGGTGACAAAAGAATGACTTAACTCCCACATCTTGAAAGAAAAGGCTGAGAGAGATACAGGAACATTCCAGAAAAATCTGAAAATAATCACATGAAGGGTGTCAAGGACGTCTGAGCAGGAATGGTAGATGATAAATGGGGAAGAATGCCATCAAGAGCCATGATTACAGGTTTGTTGTGGCAAATTAAAGATTTGCGTGTATTCCCCAAGACAGAAAGGGAGTTCACAGAGAGTAGACATAACATACTTCCAAGGGGTCATTTTGGTACCACGTGAAGTAGTAGACCAGTTGGAAAGGAGCCAGACAAGAGGAACATGCAAACTGGCATGGTGATGCATGCCCATAATCCAGCACACAGGAGGCTGAGGCAAGAGGATTGTCCTAGATTCAAGGTCAGCCCTGGATGTGAAGCAAGGCCCAGTCTCCAAAAACAAAAACAAGCACACAACAAAGCTGCACGCTGGTTGAGTTTAGGAAGGTGCCACGCAATGGGCAGAATCAGGACAAATGGAAAGAAGATATAAACTAAGATGAAATAAGATAAATAGTACTGTACTAAACACAAATGGAATCAATCGTATTTTACCTCACTGTACTTCTCTTTTCAAATATACATATGTTAATATAATTATTATTAAATAATACATAATTTATTAATTCATATAAGTACCAAGAGAATATATACAGATTAAAATTTCTGTGATCATGTAGAGAGGGTATGGATTTAAAATCATTGGAAGCATCTGTCTTCTCCATTGCATTTAACATATAATAAAGCTTATATTTTTGTGGTAAAATATTCTGAAATAAGGTTTATATATGTAACCAAGTTACCAACAGAATTATGTTAGTGTTTATATCACAGAATAAGAGAATTGCTAAGGGAGAATATTATTGCTGTAAATAAGAGAATTAGTTGAGGGTAGGATCACATGTTTGAGAACTAAATCTCACAGGGAAATCAATTTTTAAAAAAATAATCTTGTGAGATGCCAAATTATATCATTGAAATTGCACTTTTTTACTTTGCTTAGGCACTAGATTTATGACAGTAAAAGAGGAAATAAAGCCACAAGCAGAAAACTTGAAAGGGCAAATGAAAGTCTTCCTTTGGAGACAGATGTTTCCTACCAAAGAAAAGATAAAACACTACTTTGAAGCTTCCTGAGAAGACTTTATGAACAAAGCTCATAGAGGTCTCCAAGCTACAGACAAATGCTGGATCTGGCTCTAAGAAAGCTATATTCACTTCCAGACAAAAGTAATTCAGGGATCTTCAAAGCAATAATGAGTCATGGTCAAAAATTAGTAGGGAAAGTTTTTGGTTACACATAGTATTTTTTTCAATCCTGCTTAAACTGAAAACCATATTTTAAATATGTAACTATTGTTTTTAATAAGTGCTTCATGGCTCTATTACCATTTGATCTACAAAACTGAGACTCTGAAATATTCTGCATCTCATGACCACTGCAGTCCAGTTAATATATTGGCTTTCAGTTGATTTGACCCAATCCATTTCAAAAATAACTTCAAGTAGGAAAGATTTCATTTATCTTGTGGTTTCAAGGGTTTCAGTCCATGGTTGCCTGCTCCAACGCAGAATGATCATAGCAGAAGAAAGATGCTCCCCTCAAAGCAGCCTGGAAGCAGAGAGGGAGAGGGGAAGAGCCAGAGGACAGACACACCCTTGAATGGCACACCAGCAGTGCCTATTTCCTCCAAGTAGGTACCAGCTCCCCACAGTTCATTTAGATAATGAACTCATCAGTGTGTTAATACACTGATGAGATTCCTCTCTTTACATCTGATCACCTTTCTAATCCCCATCCACTTTTGAAGATTCTAGCACTGGAGATCAAGCTTTCAATTCATGAGTTTTTCAGGAACATTTCATATGCACACCATAACATATAACTTATAAAAAATTGACATTATTACCCTACAAACAAATACGCATTGGGTATCCCTATGTGGGAATCAGAAATCTTAAATATTCTAAAATCTGAAGCATTACGAACTCCAACAGAGAGTCACAGTGAGATAGTGCATGAGACACACCACAGTCAGAATACTGACACACTACACATTTTGCATAAAATTACCTTCAGGCTCCATGTCCAAGGTGTATATGAAATATAAATAAATTTTGTGCTTAGATTTGATTCCTAACCCCAAAATACCTCAATATACACATGTGAGTACTCCAAAATTGGAAAGAAAAAATTCTGAAACACAGTGCATCACAAGCTTAAAGACTATTGAGGATACATGTGCAAATGAAAAACAAATTTTATTAGCATCTAATAAAATTAGTGCTCTATTATAAGCAAATGGATCTACCTGTAAAGCAGTCAAGATTTGTGTCACTTATAAAATGGTGAATTCATTTACCCAATACTGTGGAACATTTGGAATGTTCCAGGGATTGTTGCAGGTAGTTGAAATATGTCATTAACTCAGTGAGTGACCCAAGTCTCTATGTAGTTGGCTGTACATTTTTTTATGGCTGACTAACAAATTGCCAGCGTCTTGGTGATTTGACCAAGTGCAAGTTTTTTTCATATTGTTCTAGAAGAAATAAGTCTGAAATCAGTATCATTGGATCAAAGTCAAGGGTTCCAACAGACCTGATTCTCTTTATCAGCTGGAAGAGAGATCTTCCAGTTTCCAAGGCTACAGACATTCCATGGTGGTGTGAATGTCCTCTAATCTGTACCTCCATAATAACGTTGCCTTCTTCTCTTCTGTTTCCTTCTTACAAAGAGCCTAAATTTTATTTGTAACCTCTAATTCCAGCATATTCTCCCTTTCTCAAGATTCATGACTTAACCAGTTTTGCAAAGTCCTTCTTTCAATGTAAGGTGATACTTACAGGGTCCAGGCATCAGAACTGCCCCTTTAAGAGCTCTTACTCAGCCTTCTATGGTTATTCAGTCTACCAAGCAATGGAGATCGATAATTGACCAAGCAATGGAGAAATGATACAGCAGGCTAGCTAGTAACAAGGAATATGGGGACAGGAAAAAGTAGAATATAAAAGGACCAGTGATTTCAGGAGTAAGGGCTGAGGAAGTAGTATTTGAAGGGCTTTCTTTTTGTAAGTTTCACTGGGCCAAAGGAGGAAATAATAGGTGGAGATCATGCTGACATCTGTAGAAAGAACTCAGAGCACAGAGAGAGGAACTGAAACAGAATTTTAGAACAGTCCTTTATTTCTACTCTTGAACTAGCAAGGAGACCAATGTGGCTGTAGTAGAGGGTAGAAGGAGGCTTGGGCAACTTTCTGAAGCACTTTTACAGTCATCTAGGTGAGCAATGAGGAACATGAGGTGAGGATCTTAGGTACACTCTAAAATCAGAACCAGGCTTATTTCCTCATGAATTGGATACGGTGGGTTAAAAAAGCCAAAGAGAAGCTCTGAGGTTTTGATCCTTCATTTATTGAAATGATAAAGCTACTATTAAGTGACATGCAGAAGATATTGATGAGTAAGGTTTAGGAGTACGGAGATTATTAGATGTCTAATTTCAGGATAAACACGTAATTGAGACCAGGCGATAGACAAGCAAAAAAAGATAGGACAGGGACCCAAGTAAACTGAGATGAGCGCAGGAAAAATTAGATGACAAAGGGACAGTCCCTTGTGCCTAGGGAAGCTAGAGGACAAGGAATCAGGGTAAGCCTGTTCTCCTCATATCAGAAAAGCCTGCCTAAAAATAGCAACCAGTTGCTTAAGGGAAAAGGTCCTAGGTAAACTGAGATATGCCGTAGTAAGCTGGGATACAAAGAAAGTCCATTTTCCTAACATCAGAAGCCTAGCTAACCATGGCAAAGCACACTGCTTCACTGTTTAATTTTCACACAGCCAACAAAGTATCTCACTGGCTCAAGAAAGCCTATATATAAATTCCCAAGCATGGGCACCTCCACACTGCCTACCCTTGGCGCTCCTCTGAGCTGGCAAGGGTTTTTCTTTGTTGTTGCAGATAAACTACTCTCAAGCTCATTCCCCACTGATGTCCTTCGACTTTGTTCTTCACTCTTCTCAGACAAGAGCCCAGAAAGAGGAGCGAATTGGTCATATATTAATTAGAAATCACATGGAGATTCAAAGAGACAGTTGACTACAGAAATCAGGAAAAAGATTTAGGCTGAGAATATACATTTAGAAGTAATCTGGCTCTAAGGATGGAACCAAAAGTTGTGGAATCAAACCCTTAGGAAAACAGAGAAGACTATGGAGACAGAGAAGGTAACAAAGCCGAGAACTGAGAGATAAATATCCCATTTCTAAAATGTCAAGAAAAAGGTAGAGATGTGAAACTAGGAAACTTTGACCTAAAACATAGGGCAAGACAAGAAGGTGTGAAAATTTGAAATTCAAGCTACCAAAAACATCACAAAGGATACAATAATAAATATTAACTACTATTAACTGCCCAAGTCAGTTGAGGATGGGACACAGATTTTTGGATTTAGTAGGAATGTGTCATGGGTAAGGTACACAGAGTCAATTTTGACAAGATGACAAAGCCACCAGCAGTTAGATGAAAAGCCTCATGTGAGTCATAGATCAACAATCATTCCCCTAAAGCACTCTGCCTCAATATAAGGTATTATTTCATTTGGCAAAGTTCATAATTTTTCTTTTTAGGTACTTCTAAGGAAAAGAAAAGTTAAGTGACAGCTCTTTTCTGCTCAAAGTCCATATATGATTTTCCAGATGTTTGAGTTATTTTCTACAATCTCTGTGTCGTCAGATGACATGCTTTGCTCTGCAAATACAGCTGTGTGAATCTGAACACTCCTGAGTCACCCTAGTTGAGGTAACTGGCAAAAAAAGCCTTCCTGAGCATAGGTGACTTGACAGGCACAGATGTCTGATCCACAGTGCAGAGTGCAGTCAGAGCAAACATTCTTATCTCCAATAGTGTCCAATAGTGAATATAAACATTCTTATCTCCAATAGTGTGGATATTTTGGGATAATACCACAGAATTTAAAAAGCAAGAAATCTTAGTACTTTTAGACATACACAGAAATGTTCCTGGACAAAAACAAAGGAAAATGGGACAGCTTTCACAGACTACATGGGTTCTCCTTCTCTTGGAGGTATGGCTACTTCACTCTTTAATAATTTCCCGCCTTTCAATTTAGGATGAAAACTCTAAGAACTAGTTAATCTTATTTCATAAAAGATCTCAAGCAACTTTAAAGTATAAGTATGCTGTGGCAAAAACATATTAACTCATCTAGGCCAAGTGAACTGTCAAATGAAAGACAATCGAAGTAGTATTTCACCATGAATACGCCAGCATGAGGAGCTACATACCTATGGTAGGCACCTCTATTTTGCTTTATAAGCTTCCTAAATCCTAGGTTAGAAAAGATGTGATAGTTACCTTAAAATTTCATAATGGAATGCTGCTGGTTGGCTTTAAAATCAAATTTATTTTCCCAGTTCTGGAGGCCACAAGTCCAACATCAATGTGCTGACCTGTTTGGTTTCTAATTCCATTTTCTGTCCTGCAGACAACAACCACCACTTCCTCACTGAATCCACACATGGACTTTTCCCCATGTATTCATGTTGCTGATATCACTTTCTCTTACTGCAAGTACACAGATCCTAACGGGGTAGGCCCTATGCTTATAGTCTTATTTAACCTTAATAGTATCACTGAGGGCTTTACTCAAAAGAAAGTCATACGGAAGATTATGTCTCAATATCTGAATTTGGAGATTGAAGAAAACAATTTAATCCTAAGAGCATGAATTTCTGGGATCACCATTTTGCTAAACTACATTGTTAGACCAAGAGGACAGCAGGGTTGGCATCTAGCTGTAAACCTTCAGGAGACGGAGTCAGGCTCTTACCTGAATATAAACATATGGACTGCGAAATGAAGCTAAGATGCTGTTTCTAACCAATTCTGAAACTTGAAACAAATATGTACAATCCCCAAATTCTGCATAGATCAGAGACAAGTGAATGTTGACGCTCTTTTCAATGGTTAGAATGTAATGTTGATACAGACAAAAGAATATACATGATATACATGAGTGCCAAAAGCTAATTAACGAAGCCAGCATCCATGAACACACCACTTCTCCGTGAGCTAGAACACTTGGCATATTACAGGATTAAATTTGGCTGTGTGATCTTACCTGATCCAATACCATTATGCCAATGACAGATAAATTATATCTGCTACTTCAAACAGTACTGCCCTAATGGTCTTCCAATGTCTCTTGCTGCACCTGGGTTCGTACTCAAGGGAGAAATTGAAAGCTCTCATAAAGTTTGCTCAGATTTACTTTTATAAAATAATGCCAAATTGTTTTCTAAAGCAGTAGTAACAATTTATACTTCCAGCTGCATGATATAAAAGTTTTCATTGCTTTACCTCTCAACAGTTTGGATATTCCAACTTTATACTTTAACTTTATATATTACAGTTTTCTTGATGTTTCTCTTTACTCATGAGCTTGAGCACCTTTCTGAACATTGATTTGCCTTGCATGTTGTCTCCTATGTAAAATTTCTGCTACCATTATTTGTGCATTCCTGCATATTTTATGTTGTCATGTATATGTACATAAGTGTCTTAGTTATTTTTTATTCATTGCTGAGACAAAATACCTGAAGCCCAAATTGAGAAAGGAAAGGTTTATTTCTTACAGTTTTTGGAGGTTTTCGTCCACACTCATTTGATTCCAGGCAGGCGGGCATGGCTGGGCCACAGTTCATGGTGGCTGCAAACAGCAAGCAGGAACCAGCAAAGAGCAAGACATGCCTTCTTCCTGCCATTACATCACAACGTGGCTCCACCCCTATGTGGGTGGAGCACTGACACCATCAATCTAGGCACTAGACAATGAACCAATCACAAATGCACAATGCAAACTCATGAGGCCTGAGGGACACAGACATAAATCATAACAATAAGCACTGACATAAATGTACAATGTATACACATTCATTTATGTGTCTGTGTGTCACTAAGTCACACACATATATATATATATATATAATGTATTATATAATTTCCTCTGAATGCTTGATTGATGTAATTTGAACCCTGTCAGTAATTTCTCCCAATTTATATGTATTTCTAATTACTTTTTTCTTACAGTGAAATTCATATAAAATAAATCTTAATTTTAATAAAGTTAACCTTATCGGTGATTTGAGTTCTAATTCCATTCATGACTGAAAAAATTATTTCTAATTATGAACTCATATATATTCTAAAAACTTTACATTCATGATTTCCACATTAATAGTAAATAAACTTTCTTTTCTTATACAACAGACCTTTTTTTTTTTTTTTTTTTTTTGTCTTTTTCATTTTTATTGATACCGGAGATTGAACTCATGACCGCTTGCTTGCAAGGCAGGTGCTTATGCCACTGAGCTAAAGCCCCAGCCCCACAGCAGACTTCTTAACACTAGTACTGTTGGCATTTTAGATTATGTAATTCCTCATTGGTGGGCATGACCTGTTCATTCCAGAATATTTAAGCAGCATAAAGTGGTATAGACCTCACACTTTTAATGGGAACATTCATGAAGTGCCAGTGAGAAACAAGACCTTACTATGTAGAAAATGGACAGGGAAGAAACAGAGGTCACCTCTATTAAGTCATTTTAAAGTAAAGAAACTGAGATTTATATTGAAAAACACGTAGTGTGATTTTGATGGCAAATCCAACATGTTTTCAAACTGGAAAATACATGTCTTTTTACACAAAAAGTACAAACTTGCTTAATTGTGTTGCATTGTGCCTGATCCCAGACACTGGCTTTCTTGGTGAGCTTGTTCTGATCAAGGACATAATCTGTCTTCAGCATGGAGTCTTGAGGATCTTAACAGGACATTCTCTGCTAAGAATTTATTTAACAATATTTGAGAATGATACTTTAGAGGAAAAATTACAGAAAATTATCTCTATCTAAAGTGTATAGAGATAATTATGAAATACCTGCTTCATTACTCCCCCAAACTGTGGTTAAAGAGGTGGTCATAATTAAATTTGAAAATCTATTCACAGCCACATCTGCCTCAAGACCAAAACACAATTCATGGAATTGCATACAGTAGCACACAAAACATACTCCCTGGCGTTTTACGAAGAGAGAAGTTTGTTTAGCTTTTATTAATTTTTTTTGATACTGCAATAATGTTTGAGATTACTGGGGAATACATTTGTACCAATGAAAATGGATAATAAATAGCTTAAAATCAAAAAATTGCAATGGTTCATTGTTTGAAGAAATACATAAAGGTTAAAAATCTTGACCCATGAACTTGAATGTGAAAAATAGTCTTCATTATTTTTATGATATGCTTGAGATGACGTCTCCCTATGTTGTCCAAGTACCCAGCTGCTTCAGTCTCTCAAGTAGCTAGGACTCTAGCTGTACACCATGGCCAAGCCAGTTTTTATTATTTAAAATCAATTTCTTACATTTCTAAAACCCTATACAAGAATAGAACATATCCTTTGGGGGAGTTTCTATAATTTTAACTTTCTTTACCATTTTATAAAACATGTCTGAGCTTCATTTTTTAATAAAGAAACCATAATTATCTGCATAATCTAGAGTAATCATTAAAACTACTTCAGACAAATGGAACAAAAATTCTATCACTGTTTTTCTTCTCTTCCAAACACTACTGATTCTCTGTCTCAGTATTTTCTAAATGCACTATGCTCAAATATTTTCCACATGCAGACCAATTTTCTCTTCTCCTTTTATTTATCCTTACCTTTTGCATCTTCTCTTTATAATAAGCATTAATATTTTTTACTCCATAAGAAATGTGTGAGCATATAAAATAAATAAACCATTGAAGAAAAGCCGAAGACCACTTTGAGAGTGACTATATAACAATACACCCTACTTCACTGCAAAATAGACTAATCTGCTTACTGGAAAATACTCCAAAACTCATTTTTTTCTTTTTCTACACATTTGGTACATGCACGAATAATTGTAGGAAATAGATTAAGAAGTGGCATACGTTAACTCCAAATTGCATATTTGTAGAACTTTTTAACAATCTTTTTCTCTTCAAATATATTTGCAAATCTTTCTAACTACATCTCTTTTTAAAAAACAATAAAACAACACTACATAGAATTACATAGAGAGAACATACTAACATTATCCACCCTTTTATTAGTAAATATTTATGTTTTCCATGATTTCCCAACATTATAAGCACCATTACTTTCTTACTACAAATGTGTGATTTTGTACTTGTGTCAGGTTAAGTCTTACTAATATGTATTTAGTGGAATATACATATTTATGGTAGGTTTTTGAGACACAGCAATGTACAATTTTGAAGTAGATACTAGAAATAATATTCTCTGAAACTGTATACTCTGTTTAAGGTGTGGAATACTCATTCACTTATAGTTTTGTTTCAAAAAAAGAAAAATATTTCATTTTGACAAATTTGTTGTTGAAATGCTTTGCTAATGTTTTAATTTGTAGCTTCCTCATAATTAGTTAATTGGACCATATTTTTAAATTTGATGAATACTCTAAATTACTCTCCACATAATTTGCGTTCTCTTTATTGGGTTGTCTTTTCCTGTTATCTTTATGACTGTAGACATTCTTTAATACTCTTGTTTGGTAAATCCCAGTGTACAAAAGGTACATGTAGCAAAGCAAAATAAGGTTTACTAACTTTCTGCATGAAGGGAGAATATACATGTGGTGAGAGTTCTCGGGGTATCTCAGAATATTCATGTGTTGAAATCCTAGCCCTCAATCTGATGTCATAGGAAATGGGGCATTTGGAAAAAAGTACTTAGGAATGACCCTAGTGTTCTTATAAAATAGTCTCCAGTGATTCCCTTCTCTCCTCCTGCCATAGGAGAGTACAGGGTCAGAGCAGCTCTCCCTGCATCAGAAAATAAGTCATCACCAGACATCAAATCTGCCAGTACCCTGATGTGAGTGAAAAGTCAATGCTCCAGGTATGTGATTTGCTTGCACTTTCTATGTCTGTTAAGTCATGACTAAAGTAAAGTTAATCTCCCCATTATTTCTTCTTACTCTAACCAATGGCAACAATTCTGTACTCACCTCTTCACCATTTCTATATTTATGCAAACTCACAGTAGCATATATTGCTTTCTTTACCTTCAAAATATTATCTGGTTATTATTATTATATATTATTATTAGAATTTTTCATATAAAAGCTATCTTTGATGGCTTTCTCTTTTACTCAGGACTACTAAGGAAAAGTCTTTAATGCTGAATCAGAATATGAAAAAAGATTAATAGAATAGTGAGAATCTGGGCAGAGAAGAACTTAAAACAGGGTAGTCAAATATTTTAGACAAAAGCTAATATAAAGTAAAAGGAGAAGCCGAAAAGGAGTGCTCAAATTTATTAAATTAACAGTGACAACATCTGCCATATCTGGGACCCTTGTTATGAGTTGGGAACTTAATTTCATGACATTTTGGCGGAAAAACATTGCTGAAGTCTATTTTCTATTTGTGTTTTGTTTTCCCATTGCAAATATGATGCTTGGACTATTATTTTCTATGCTATGCTTGTGAGTTTATGATTCATAAATGTTACATGTTGTTACAAGATAAATCTTCACCCCCTAAAACCATTTGCTCAAGGTTTGATCAAAACCCTGTCTGTCATACTATTGGGAAGTTGAGCAAATTTGAAGAGATGGGGTCTAGGTCACTGCAGTGTGGCTTTGAAGTAAATATTAGGACCTGAGCACTTCCTGCCTCACTTCTTGGCCACCCAGAGATAAGCAGCTCAGCTACCCCACCCTCTCCCACCATGGTGTGTTGCCTCATTACAGACCCAAAACAACAAAACCAACTAACTAGGGATTGAAAGCTCTGAAATCATAAACCAAAAAACATTTCCTGTTTTTAAGTTGTTTATCTCAAGTATTTTGTCTCAGTAGCAAAGACGTGACTAACACTCACACCCAAAACAGTTAACATGTTTTAGTTGCCTTCATTTGTTTTACAGGACATGGATATTTTCCCCATCTCAATTCAGAGAGTTGTAACATTATTTTCAAAGGCTGCGAAATATTGAAAATACTGACATACTGTAGTATTTTCCAGCTCTCTTCTTTTGACCCATCAAATTGGAAAACTTTAATATAAATTTATCATACTCAGTGCTTGACAAGGTTTCACAGAATCAGCATTTTCATTCATTTCTTGGATGCATGTGAAAACTACAAAACTTTGAAAAGACAGCCGAAAAGTTCTATCCTGCAGATCTAAAGGCAATAAATAATGTGTAGAAGGAAATATATCTCTCTGTTGTCTGTGTAATAAATAACTGTTAATAATAGACATTTTCTGCTGCATAATTATAGATTTATAAGTACCATTTTGCATTTTTAGTTGCTTCTTTTTCTGGAAATATATGAAACAATGCCATATGTTTTATTCCTGTGATTCATAAGGTCAAGGACGACATCTGTTCCGTTTTAACTGTGGACCACTAAATTCCACCATCAGCCTAGGAGGTGACTTAATTAATATTATCTGAAGATAATGATAATGAAGCACATGGAACCTTCTCTTCATCTGTTAGCAATTCCGTCTCCTTCACTTTGCATGAAAGATATTAATTAGGACATACTCGAACTTTTTCTGAACCCATGTTAACCACAAATTACGCTGAAAAACTTACCACCACCATAGATGCTTTAGGTGAACCAAATTATCCTTCTTGTCGTCCAAAATTTAAGATTTCATAATCTTAAGTAAGTTAGTTACTTTCACATACATTAATTTCATTTAAAATGAAAAACATTAATTTTAAAACTTATTGATGTATTTTGTCATGGTTTTTGAAATCTCTGATCATTCTTTGTCTCATTCTTAGCTGTCTTTGCTATTTTTTAACTTGACTTACCCCTTTCTCTCAACTTTGATGAATTTTATTTTCTTGTGAGTGCTCGGAAACTCTTTGCTTTCATTTTGCTCTTTCTTAGATACCATTATAAATTTTTACCCATATAATTTTTCTTTTATAGAATTTTATAGGCAGTATTATTTAGGTAGAGCCTCGTGGTACTAGCGAGCTGAAAACTCACATGTGATGATACGTGTGAGAGAATGTTTCAGTGAGAAGCTTATGTTTGATCCTGTTGGGTTGTATTCTCATAGAAGCTGCTAGTGCTTATGACTCTCACTAGCCTTATTACAAATATGCTTTCTATTTGCACACTAAATACTAAAGGTGGAAAGCACAAATAATAACATTGTATGTATAAACACTTCCATAAAAACGTCAAATAATATAGTTTACTGAAAATAAAAAATCACAAGAGTTAAAGAATCATAATAGATATAATGCAAAATAAAAAACCAATTTAAATTGCTTTTAAATTTTTATTTTATTAGTATATGTTTGTAGTTCATGATGTTTGCATGCCTTGTGGGAGGTGGTACTTGTATACAGCTCACATTAATTCCTTGTTCATTCCCTTTTTCCTATCTCCTTGCTCATCCCAATTATTGCCGCCCTTCCTTTTTTGTACGTTTGCAGACCGTGTTTGTGCTCCTTGTGTGGTGTTGGATATGACCATAACACATCCCAACTCCTTCGTTCATCTTCTTGCTCTTTTCTTCATTCCCTTCTCTCCTTCTCTTGATCGCCTCCCCTTTTGAGAAACGCATGCAAGTTTCTAAGGAGAATGAAAAAGGAATTTTTCCAGCAAATGTACAGGGTTTTCAAAGGTCTTCAAAATCCTGTGATCTTCTGGACATATGTGAATCATGAAGATCCCTCACTATGTGGTATTTTGTTCTCATTTTCTTTTCCATTGTGATTTTCTGAAAGACCAGCTACATGTCTTATATGTGTCTGTTTCCCTGGTACTTAACATATGTATGTACTCAGTGAATGTTCTTGGCCCTTCATTAACTTACAATTTAATTGAGCTACAATCGTCCTCTTAATAGTGAAGAAATGTATGTTTCCATCCTATCACTAACCACCTGCTCAGCTATGAGAAAGACATGGAAAATGGCAGATCAAAATTGCCTCAAATAAGCAAGTCTTTATAAAGAGAACTCTGTATAAAAAGACTTTGAGGAATGACATTGAAATCATTTGAGGAATTATTTTTGTTTGTCAACATCTTTTGAAAATCTGAAGGTCAGTATCATATCTCTTTCAAGTTAGTTTTCTGCCAAGTTCTCACAAATCGGCTAACCAGATGACACCTGCTTTGAGATTTCTTCAGTCTAATGGAATCAGCACGGAATTAATGCAGAACTAATAGTATCTCAGGAAACAAGTACTCCAGGAAAGAGGGCAGGAATGGCCTTGAACTCAGTCTGGCCTCAAAATGTCTCTGATGTTAATTGACATCATCTATTTGGTTTTGATTGTTTGATTTTCCTGCACATTGGAAATATTTAAAAACTACATCTTGGCCCTATTTTGAGTCATCTATTTGTACTTTGGTGTCACTTTTTTCTGCCCTCTAGCTGAAGAGAGAACCATAACTCTCTGGTACTGGAAAGTGGATTATAGATGACCATTAGCAACATGAAAATGTGGTATAAATGCACAGTGAAGTACTATTCATTCATAAAAACGACTGAACTGAGTCATTTAAAAGAAAATGTACAGATCCTGAGACCATAATACCAAGTGAAGTAAGTCACAGAAGATTAAATATATTATAGTTTCTCTAATGTGAAAAAACCTAAAATATAAGTGGTTTTAAAAGCAAAACAAAAGAAATATATTAAGAAATGAAAAGAGGACCTGGGGAAGAAGGAAGAGAATTGTGAAGGAGGCAGTGGGAGTAATGATGATCAAGAACTATATATGTATGAATTCTTCAGGAAGAATGTAAGAACTATGTGCTGCAAGCATATACCAGTAAAATTTAAATTAAATTTTAAAAAATTCATAACTAAGAGGTCACAATTGGTTGTAATACTTAATGTATGAATAAATATGAAATTTATATTTGATATGCCATTCAGAACTATTTCTATTTTGTATTAATTTGTTTCACTGAGATACTCTGTACCAACTTGGAAAAAGACTTGCAGAATTTCAACAGAGAAAGAGAGAAGTGCAAAGAGCTACAAATACATAGTCTATTCCTTTTCCTGCTACTTATCTCTTTTGCAACTTAAAAATACTACTTCTTACTTGATAATATCAACAAAAATAAATGTTAACATTTCAGTGTTATCTCTTTTGTAGAAGTTAAGTTGCAATATGAATAGCAGTATTTAGGAAACATGCTACCATCACAAGATGTTTGTATTACATTTTCTATTTTAAATTCATGCTATTACTGCTACTTTTTTTTTTTCTTTTTCGTTTTTATCGGTACCAGGGATCGAACTCACGGCTGCCTGCTTGCAAAGCAGGTGCTTATGCCACTGAGCTAAATCCCCAGCCCCTACTTGTTATTTTTGAAAGATGAGCTTATAGTCTGATTGACAGGTGACAAGCTTTCTGATGAAAGACACACACTGTATTTTAATAGTGGTCACTGAATGTGACTGTCAAGTAAAAGGCCAGTAGCTGGTGTGATAAGATGTTGAATCCATCTCTCCCAGAGTGCAACAGCTTGGACTACTTTTTCCACATACATAGTAAGTTTTGAAGAAATGTATAGCTCATCATACGTTGTCATATCCCCTAAAATGGTCTGGATTTGTGTAACTTCCACTTTCCTGGAGATACTTATTATTCACCAACATGTAGATTTTAATTTAAAAACATTATTGAAAAATATCCAACAAAAAGAATTACAAGAGAATCACACAGTGTAGCAGCATTATCCGAGCTGCCATTCCAAAATCATTACTTTCTCAATCATGAAGTTACAGGAGGAATTGAGGATAGACTGGAGGACTACATAACGCCCAGAGTTAAGATAATGCCACGTATATGTAACATGTGATGATCCTAAACTTTTTGCTATTTAAAATGAATATTCATATTTCATTTACATGCATTACTTTGTGAATAAACAAATAACTCCAACTAATTTTAAATACTAAAGTTAAAAATTTCATCATTCCCTAGATGCTTCTAGATCTAGCCATGTAGCTCAAGAGAAAGAAATGCTTATGTTCATGTTTCAAAAAAAAAAATTCTGTACTCCTTGAATTCCATAGAATGAGACAAAGAAATAGAAATTAAAATGAGTTCAATCATTTGTTGGTACTGCTCAAAAAATAAGTGAAGTTTTAGTATTAAATTATTGCAAAACACCAAACAAATGAGTCATTTCTCCAATGAAAACAAAATATTCTTATTTACTGCTTATAAAATTTTATTTATTTACAAGATATTCTGTTTTTACTATAAATCGACCATTGTTCAATATACTAGATATAAATTGGCATTATTATCACTATAGCTCTCTGAGGTTAGCATTTTTAACCACTGTATTAATGGAGGAAGAAAAAGTTATGCAGAGATTAAGAAGGTTTCTAAGGAATGCACAACAGTCAAGTGGGAACACAAGGACCTAATGCCGTCCTGTGGGGCTCCAAAGCTTGTGATCTAGACAGAAACATGGTGTGACTGTTCTTTCTTATGTAGAGTAATTACTTCACACCCCTCTCAAATACCCTAAGATTCTGGGAGTTGTATTGACACACCAGCGACATTGGGCAATTCCTCCACTATCAGTGGAGTCAGGATTTTCTAAATTTTCTCATCCGCTCTAAATGCCCTGTTTACTCTCCCTAGCCTTAAGGGCACGGATGGCTTCAGTTAGTAATTGACCTCAGATGAATTCTTTTTCCTTACATCATAAAAGCCCATAAATATAAATGCCCTTAATTACTTATATAAATCAAGAATTTAGGGAAAAAATGATGTATTTTCTCAGAATTAATAAAAAATGGTCAGTGACTAATAAGATAGTTACTAGAAGGCTTTTCAGCTCTAATGTCTAGAGAGAATGGTTAAGATTTTAGAGTTCTCAGCAGATCTTGAATGGTTTTAGTTAGGAGATTTAATAAAAATTAAATTTAAATGAATAATGTTAATAAAAGTAAAGCCCACTGCATCAAATACACATACAGTAACTTCTTCATTTCTGTCAGGCGTCAATGCTGTATACCCTGCAAAATATCAGTTAGAAAATTGAGTAGGGACTTAATTAATGAATCTCATGGTTATACATAAGAAATAAAAATAAATAAAAACAATTAATTCTGGATTTGAAAGAGGGAAGAGCTGAAAGACAACAAAACCAGCATGACAAGGGCAATGAGGAAGAGATGAATCAGAGGATGATATGGGAAAGTAAGTCTCACATTAAGCAGAATATTTGGCAGAGACGTGCAAGGAGGTGCATTGCCCAGAAGCCTGGAAAAATCCACAGAGCTAACAGCTCTGAGGATATCTGAGACAAGGCTGCTGCAGACAGGATAGTGGAGTAGCTGTGTAAGAGTCATGCTCCTGCCTCCTTAAGAGCAACACCTGTATTTCACTACACCAAAATCCAATGCTTGAGGACACTAAGTTTCTCATTTCTCACCAGCTTCCCGGTTCCTGACAGCTAACAACAATCATACACATTAAAATGCTCATATTTCAAGAGCACATTTTGAAGTGTTTCAGCAATGTCTGAGCCCAATCGAACATATATCAGTCAAAATATAAAATATTTTCATAATTTAGAGTGTCTGTCAAATTGTTTTTCAGAAAGTTCCATTCCCGACCACAGAATTAACTTTTCTCTTAGGTATTCCTTTCTTATATATTTCTCTGATGTGCTACATTTCCTGAATTTCATAGACCAAGAATTTGCAGCGTGTATTTCTTATGCCTGGCTTCTGACATTCTCAACACATAATCTCAGATTCCTTTGTACTGCTAAGTGCTGTCTATATACCAAAATATACTCATTTCAACTTGTTTTCCTGTTGTTGATGGATCACTGTAGTAGTCAGAGTTTTGGGGGGCGGTTGCATTTTGAATTTAGTCCTTCATTTGTTCAAATAGACAGCTGAAATACACAAGATTTTAAAACACAATTTTAAACATTGTTTGAATAAATACTTATTGTAAGACTAACATTGCTAGATGATAAGCAACGTTTAATAAGAACTATATTCTTTTCCACAGTGTTTGTTACACCCCACTACAAATGGGTGCACTATGCTTGATTTTATATCTACTCACTGGTCGCTATTTATAGTCTTCATAATTTTAACTACTATGGGATGGGGATTTAACTCAGCGGCACAAGTGCCTGCCTGGCAGATGCGCGATCATGAGTTCGATTCCTGGTACAAAATAATAATATTAATAATAATTTTAACCATTATATTAACTAAGTTTAGTATTTCTAGTTTTAATTTTTATATTCCTAAAGATGATCACAATGTTGAGAATTATAGTAAGTGCTTTTTGTCTATCAATAGATCCTCTTAAAATGTCTCTATATTATTTTAATTATTCTGATATAGTTATTTTTAACTGAATTTGACAGAAGTGTTTTATCAGTAATATATGAAAATATATTTCTTTCAGTTTGTAGCTCTTCTTTCATGTAATAATAGTGTTTGTGGATACAAATGATTTCTTATATAAACCCCAGTTTATCAAACTTTATGCAGGTAGTACATTTCATAAAAAATATTTTGTTTACTTTAAAGAAAAGTATTTCTTCTAGATTGTGCGTTTATCTTTTATATCTAAGTCAGCCATGCAATTTGAGAAAGTTTTAACATTGTGTGGCTATAATTAGTGAATTTTCTTGTAGGAAACTTTTGCCTTAACTTTTAAATTTAAGTTTGAAATTCTTATTAAAATCAGCTTTTACATGGCATGAGGTAAAGACCAATGTTCACATTTAATTTTTCCATTTGAATATTCAGCAACCTTTGATACTAAAACTACAAGAAGGAAAACAAAAAACTGAACTTCTTTGCCTAATTTAATTTCTGAGAATCTATTTTTAATGATGTTTAATTGTTATATAATAAACTATGTACACATCATTAAGTGTGTCATATTAACATTTTTGAAGATTTCATTTCCCTGTAATTAAAAAACGTTTAATAGAAATTTAATCTTCAGTGTATGCAATTTATACAATCACTTGTCTGCAACAAGCACCTTGATTAATGAAAGATTTTTAAAATTTTATAGTTTGCATTTTTGTATCTAGAAATATTGGTTAGCATACATGAAAATGTCACAGTGTAACCCAAAATTCAATCATTATTATGCACCAATAAAATATTTTTAAAAGTATATCACCCTAGATTGATCATAAACAAAGCTTATTATTTAATGTTTTAAAATATGTTGTGCTTAATGTTTGCCAATTTATGATATTCTTCTAGTCCTTTAAATTCATGCAGTAATTTCACTGACTGTATTTACCGTTAAATATTAAATAAACATTTCAACGAAGTTGGAAATTGAGCTATTTGTTCATAGAATTAGTTGACTTGAGACTATGCTTTTATATGAAATAGCCATTTTTGTGATTACTAACATACAGAAGCATTTTCTTCCAGCAGACAAGACTATAGATATTGACTACTTTGTCCTAAATGTTTATGTATTTGTAGATCGACTGGTTAATTTAGTTAGTTTATGGAGGAAATGGCTGAGAAAGTGTCTGACTATCTGATCTAAGTTGACCCTGTAATCACTATGGATTCCAGGATGACTTGGAACTCACAATATTTCTGCCTCAATCTCAGTGTGTTTCCTTCATGGAAATAATTAAATTGGCTTTTAAAAGCAGAGCTAAAATTAAATGTTTCTATTATTAAATTACATTTCAAGTTTTTTAAAATAGTACAACTTAATAAAATATGGAAATCATATTTAATCTCACAATAGTAAGTAAATCCAACAACATATAATTCACAAAAACAACTTGTAAACTAAAAATGAAATAGAAATATATGAAATACTAAAGTATACTACATGATTAAACACATGTTTCCAAATACAGAAAGGTAATACCACCTGTTTTTAATGTTGCATACAATTTTTACTTGTATTTTGTGATGTATCACTTCATAGAGGCCTTAAACACTTCCATATGTAAATACTGATACTGCCATTAAAACAACAATGAAACACCATTGTTCAGTTTCATTCTGTACAGTGATTTTTAGTCCTTCTTATTCACCACGGATGTCTTGATCACTTCGTGTCTGAGACAAATTTCGCTGTTACTCTGCTCTCTCTAGCTCCTTCTCCTTTTTCGCTTTAGTTAATCATAATCTATTGTTTCACACTAAGGATGAAATCACTCCACTTCCTTTCTGCAGTTTTGTGCATTTAGAAGCATATGTTACAGTAACTGTGCGTTTATTCAGTATTGTACTGAGCAAAACACATGGTGTCAAGAGGTAAGAATTCAGCTGGGTTATCAAAGAAATTTCCTGGCTATTAAGCATCACATACTGCCCTGAGATCTCCTTATATGAGCAGAGGTCTGTAGAATTCATGTCGCCTTACATTGCCTCCTGTTTCCCATAAAAACTTACAAAGTTTGCTATTTTATTTGATATCATAAAAAGCCCTCTCATTTTATGAGCTTGGGCTCAATCCTCCAAATCAATCACAAACCATAAGAACTCAAATACTCTCCACATGTGTTCTTTAGGAGTTCCACTGCAAATATATATTCTACAAGTGTCATGATGCTAAAGAACACCCTGACTGTCTCTTCACTAATCTATAATTATATCTTGTACTGAAATTTGAGCTATGTTTAATTTATTGCTGTATCTTTTAAACCAAAAGTTGGCTGTTTGCCTCTTCATTATTCATCTTCTACTCAGAGTTGGTTTTAAAGCCAATTTATTTTGGAAATAATCAGTGTTATATCTTCAGTCCTCAATATGAAATCTTCACACATCCGTTCCTCTGATCACCCCCGCCCCCCGCTCCCGCTTTATGTTACCACGCTTCAACTTCACCCCTTTTTAACATCTAGCAATCCTTCACGTGGCTTTCATTTCAGTTCTCTCTCCTCAGATTTCAAAAGATGTTTGTATCATTGATAGTTTTCAGACTCCATGGCTTGTAAATTGTTTTGACACCTCTGTAGACTACAGTGTGTAAACTCACACCCACTGGCCTCTAACTCCTGACTGAAGTAAATGTAATTTGCCTGAACCTCAGAAGTTACATTGTCTGTACTGAACCTTGAAATGTTTATTTGCTCTTTACCCTCCAAATGTGTCACATTAAAATATATCCTTCTGAAACCTAATCTCACTTCTCTTCATCCACTGCCTCTTGTGCTCCCTTCAAATTAAAATTATATGGTATAATTATATGGTGTTTAATTTCATGTCCAACAAATACCACACGGTGTGATTTTTATATGTGTTTCTCAGATCACCTCTTCAACTGCTTGATAGAGAAGGCAATGAATCCCTCAGAAGTGCACAATGCGTTTTATTTCTTATGAGGTTTACCAGATGTCAGCGGCAATCTTAAAAGCTCTAGTAATCAGAGAGCAAGAACAGAAAAATTTAACAGTGTTTTCAAGATTTGTTGTTTGTTTGTTTATTTGGTTGGGTTGGTTTTTGTTTTGTTTGTATTCTGCCTTTGAAAGGACATTTCTTTACAAACTATTTGAAACTTCGAATTAGTGGCCTAAGAATTATCCAAAAAAGTGAATTCACACTACAAAACCAAAAATGTAACATGAGAAAAATGAAAATTTCCCCTTTTGCAGCTCTATTTATTAAAAGTCTTTATGCAAGTGTCACCATGGTGAAATTAGACAGATGTTCTCATCAACTGTGCAAACAGCTGACTAAACATCTCCCGTAATGGTAGTTGGAAACAGCATGTTGAGTCCTTGAGACGCATTGGGACCTTTGAGGGTATGAAGACAGTAAGCTGAAATATATAGTATTCAATTCAGATTTCTAATAAGTGAATGACTTGCTTAGCACAGGTATGTCTCAACCAGCACTTGGGATAGATTTATATTAAAACATTGACATCTAAATGGCCATCCTCTGTTTCTATTTGGGTAAAAACTTGAAATATCATTGATACATATAGCAACACTCTTCATCTATTAGAAAAACATGATGTAGAATCAAGTCACCCAGTGACTCTAGTCACAACAATTAATGAAGAGCACCTGTGTATGTTCTATGCCTTTCATTCTAACAAATACATAAAAAGGAAAGGATTTTTTAATGAATCCTCTGCATCCTTACCCCAGCCTTTTTAACAGGAAAACCACAATCAGGCCACCTTTTATCCTGGAACCACAGGTTTATGACACTAGTTTATGTTCTGAAGCTTGTTTTGAAGCATTTAAAGAGCATTTGTCAACCATTTTACAAAGCATCGTGCCAAGCAGTACTATTACCTCAACACCTTTGTACCACATTTAGATCACTGTTCCAACACTTATTAGAACAGAAGATATAATTCAAATAAAACACCTTGGTGAGTATTGGTAGCATGCCATGCTTTTAAAGATACCTGTATCTTCTTTAACAAAATGGGTAAATATGTGCAAACATGAAAATACATGTACTTTTAAGACATAGTTTTTAAAAAATATATTTCCAGTCTCTATGTATATCTAGTCAAAAACAAATCAGAATTACATAGTAGCCCTCTAGATTTCTGTGATTCCAAAATTTTAAAAGAAAATGTAAGCAAGAATGATTTTTTTGAAAAAAGTTGGGAAGGAATATATGCACATGTATACATGGTTTTTAACAAGATTGGATGTACAGATAGTAAATTACAACAGTAAGGTTTTTTTAGGTAATGTGAATTGTACTTTAACATTTTTCTAAATTTTATGTATTTGTAATGTGATGAAATGCTACTTGCATAACCAGAAAAATAAATATTATGAAAATGTATGTTTGCCAATGGATAAATTAAATAAGAGAATGAAGTATTTTAATAATATCCAGCATTTTATGCTGTTTAGTTTGTGGTGGCTGCCATAATAAAATTCTACAAATTAGATATTTCTATGTATTGTCATTTGGTTCTGGAATCAGAAGTACGTATTAAAAATATCATTGATTTTTTAAATATTAGCAGGCTTAAGTTCCTTCTGAGGGCTCTAAAAGAGAGTCAGTTCCGACTCTCTCCCACAAACATTTCTTGGCTTATAGATTGGTCCCACCTGGGTCTACACATTGTCCTCTCTGTATATATTTGCTTCTGTTCCTAAATTGTCCTTCTTTGTAAAGACACAATTACAGTGCACAAGAACCTATCCTGATGATCTCTTCTTAGTTTTATCATCCACAAAGTCACGATGTCCGGATAAGTTCACATTCATAGGTCCTGAAGGTCAGGACTTTGACACCTTCTTGGGGAACACATCTCAACCTGTGAAAATTGCATACTTTTTTCTCTCTAGAAAAAGACAGTCATGTTGCTGAAACCAGCAAAAAACATGCTGAATTCTATCACTCTAGAGGAAGATGCCTCATTTTCTGTACTATAGAAGTTATATTTTTAAATGTCCAACATGATCTTCATATGTAGTCTTCATGAAGTCGTATGTCCTAAAATATGAAAGAATTTAAGATTTTTCCAAGTCACAACTTTTTAAGTTAAAACTATTGATATCACAAGTTTTCAGCCTTCGTTTTCCATCACCATTTATCCCGCGGCTCCCTTAGACTGCCCCGTACCATTTACAATTCGTTCACTGCTCCTTTTTCTTGCTCCATATTTGGTCTTTGTTTTGCATCAGATGTGCTCATTCAATTTCTTCATTCTTTTTTAATGATAGTGGTTAGTGTCTTAGGAATTCATAATCTTTCTCCATATATCTGAAAATGCCATAGTCCTCTGGTCTCAGAGCTATCTGAATGCAGTGTTTGATGAAGAATGTGACTGACACCAACAAGAACTCCATAAAAACTTACAGAAGTCGTGTGGCTTCCACACTACCTCATTTTTATTTTCTCATCTAATTTGTAAACTTTTCTTTACTTGGATACTTGTACATTAGATATCATAGATATCTATAGTGTGCCACCCCAAAACATCAGAATATGCATTCTTGTCAGCTGCATATGGGACACTCTCTAAAATAGGTCATATATTAGCTGACAAAACATGTTTATTTAAGTGTAGAGGAATTGAATTCATCCCATGCATACTATCTGACCATAGCACAATGAAATTTGAAATCAACAACAATGGGAACCACAAAAAGTACATAAACACTTGGAAATTGAATAGCACCCATCTGAATAACCAATGGATCACAGAGAAAATTAAAGACAAAATTAACAGTGTATACAATTAAATGATAATGCTGATACAATATGCCATAACACGAAATACAGTAAAAGCAGTATTAAAAAAGAAATTTATAGCGATGAACTCACACATCAGGAAAACAGAATAAGCTCAACTACACAACCTAGTACTAAATCTCAAACTTCTAGAAAAAGAACATACTAACACCAAGCTTGTACATGGCAAGAAATTATAAAAATAAAAGCAGTTAGACAAGACAAATAAAAGGAACAAAAATAGAGAAGTAAGAACTTAAACTATCATTACTTGCAGATGACATGATAGTTCACATAAAAGACTCTCCCAGAATGCCACCAAATACTTGTAGACTTAATATTCAAGTTCAGAAACATAGCGGGATACAAAGTCAATGCTCAAAAACCAATAGCATTCCTGTACACAAACAACAAACTCAAAGAGAGAAATTAGGGAAAGCACACTCTTCAGGGCAGCATCCCAAAAAATGAGATATTTAGAAATCTATCTAACAAAGGATGTAAAAGATGCATACAGTGAAAATTAAAGTACAAAAAAGAGATTTAAGAAGATATCAGAAAATGGAAAAACATCCCTTGGTCTAGGATAGAAAGAAACAACATTGTGAAAATGGCCATAGTCCCAATATTGTTATACAGATTTAATGCAATTCTAATCAAAATACCAATAACATACTTCAAAGATCTAGAGAAAACATTCCTAAAATTCATTTGCAACCAGAAAAGACTCAAACTAGTGAAAGAAATTCTGAGCAACAAAGGCAAGTTAGATAATATCACAATCCCAGACCTGAAATTATACTACAAAGCTACTACGATAAAAACAGCATAATATTGGCAAAAAAAAAACAGGCCTGAGGATCAATAAAACAGAAGATATAGACACATCCCAAAACACATTCAGTCACCTTATCTTTCATAAAGGAGCCAGACAGATTCACTATAAGAAAGATGCCTCTTTATTGAATGCTGCTGGAAATATGGCTCTCCACATGTCAAAGACTGAAACTAGACTCATGTCTATCACCATGTGTTAAACTAAAGTTAAAATGGATCTAAGATCTAAATTTTAAAGCAGAAGCACTACATCTACTGGAAGAGAAAATAGGCAGAAATCATGAAGACATAGGAATAAGTAGAGACTTTGTGAACAAACCACAAACTGCTAGATAAATAGTGCAAGTACAAGGAATCAACAAATGGGAACTCATTATTAAAAGGCGTTTTCACAGCAAAAGAAATCACAAACAGAGTGAAAAAACAATGCACAAAGTGGGAAAATATCATACCCAGTTTTCCCAAGGCAAAGGGCTTGTATCTAGAACATACAAAGTATTGAAAAGAATCCAACCTCCCAAATTCAAAGACCAAATCCATAAATGGACATCTGAGATGAATATACACTTCTTAGATGAAAAAATACAAATGGCAAATAAAAACATGAAAAAAGTCAACCTATTGGTCATTTGAGAGATTTCATAAAGTACTAAGATTCAATAAAGAATACCTGTCATCAAAAAAATCAACCAGTAACAAATGCTGGTGGGTCTGTGGGGGAAAAGGAACATTTCTCCACTGTTAATGGGGATATAAACTGGTGCAAAGACTGTAGAAATCAGTCTGGTGATTCCTTAAAAACTGTAGAACTAGAGGTCCCATTCAAACCAGGTAATCCTCTTCTGCATATCTTCTCTGAAGAATTAAAAATGTCATACCACAGAGATATATGTGTGTCGATGTCCGCTCCCGGCCGGCAGGAAGGACACACGACAAAGTCTGGTAGTGGACAACCTTTTCTTTTTATTTTCCTTCTCCGTACAGCCTGCCCTGGGTTCTCCCAGCTGAAGCCTCCTCTGGTCCGCTCCCCGCGGCTCCTTTTGTGCTTCAGTCTGCCCCAAAGCCTCTACCGGTCCGCTCTCCGCGGCTCCTTTTGGGCTTCTACTTCCGGGCTTCTATCTGGCTTCTTCTTCCGCCCAGGGGTGGCACCGGTATATATACGGGTACAGTGTCCAATCATGTTAAAGTAAGCAAGGCAAGCTGATTGGCTAACATCATCAGTTGCCAGGCAGACTATATTGTTGAGCGGGTTGTTTACGCGGTAAGCAGGAAACTAACATATTCGATGGGAGGGGTAATCTACCTCAGGCCTCACTCTTTACTACAGGCCTCACGTCCGCCAAGTGAGGCAACCGGGCTCGGGGCTGCGGCTCCCAACATCTCCCCCTTTTTTATTTTTTATGAATGTGCGCATCGTAGCCCTTCCTGGACTGGGTGCAGAGGCTTATGCCCTATGCGTAGGCCCACCGTAGGTCCTTGGCTTAGACCCTGGTTGGCCATGCCATGGTCTGCCAAGGCCCTGAGGCCCTCGTCCTTTTTCTAGGGCCAGGCACAAACTGGACGGAACCTGGATGCACACAAGCTTGCACTCATTCTCTCTCCGTAAAGAAATCCCCTCGGAGAGAAATTTAGACCTGGGCAGCATCTAACAGTCCAGCGGCTTACGTGCAGGATGGGGTAGGGCCTGGCTTAGGTTGAGTCGCACCGGGGGAGTACGCTCTTACCCGTCATTGACTCATCTACCCTGCTATATCATAATTTTTTAGAGGAGGAGTGTGGGAAGCTCACCGTCCCTAGACTCGGTCGTAGGCTAGGCGAGCGAGCCATGCATATGCCTGAGGATCTTCTTGTCCATTTCGGGCTACCGCTATTTCTATTCATCTTGTTGGTTGGTCTGTGATGGATCTCCAGTAGGGCAGGTCTGATCTTCAGTCGAGGGCTTTGTTGCCCGTGTCAGTCTCTCCGGTATCCACAGTGGTTCTCGTCCCGGTTCCTGTGGGAAAACACAAACCGCGCCTCGGTTCCAGCTGACCACTGGATCCGGGCCCATCCATTGTCCTGTCAGGACATCTTTCCACTTCACCCACCCTTTATGGTTGGGGGAAGGGTTGCAGTGCTCCACAGCTGGGGAGCGATTATCATTATTTAAATTTAAAAAATTGTGTGTGAATAGTGCCATGGATAATCGTGCCTTTGGGGCCAGGCCTTGGCCTACTCCCCCTTTTTGTTTTTTATTTTTTATTTTTTATTTTTTATTTTTATCTTTTTCGTTTTTTTTTTTTTTTTTTTTTTTTTTTTTTTTTTTTTATTGGTACCAGGGATCGAACTGGCGATTGCCTGCTTACAAGGCAGGCGCTTATGCCGCTAAGCTAAACCTCCAGCCCCCATTTCCTCGACCGGCGTTTTTCTCAGCCTGCTCGGCAGAGAACTCTGTGTACCAGGCTCGCCAATCCAGGTAACTGCCCGAGGGCAGACACGCCTTTGCCAGCTGAATCCAGTCCGCGGGGGTGAGGGGCCCAGAAGACAGATTCTCCAGCATGGCAATGGTGTAAGGCGCAGTCGGCCCAAAGGTTGTAACTGCATTTTTAAGTTCTCTAATCTGCTTTATCTCAAAAGGCTCCCATACATTGCGTCCCTGGCCCATAGCTACTTGTACAGGAAATATCCCGTAGGGGTCACTATCTATCCCAGGTGGATGTACCTCATGAGACAAGCGTCCCCCCTGCCAAAGCCGCCTATAAAAATACCGACCCGCCGGCGGCGGAGCATAAGACAGCGGCCGTGATTGGGCGGAAAATGGGGGCCCGTGCATCACTTCCTGTTCTGGCGAAAGGGGAGAGAGCTCCCAGGCGGCCGCCTCGTGGCGAGGAATCGCCTCCGGAAACGGCCCCCAAGGTGGGGCGGAAGGCTTCGCCTCCCTCTCGAGCCGGGGAGCGCTCAGGAGCTCTCTACTCCTCCGCAGACCAGGTTGAGCAGAGCGCAATTCGCGGGGCAACGCTGGAAAAGAACCCTGCGACTCCTTATTGAGCGACTTAGGCTCCTGACAGCTGGTCTCTTTGGCCTCCTTGCCATTCAACTTTCCCTCGTCCTCGGAGTCAGACGACTCCGAGGCTAGAGCCCCGTCCTCCTCCTTAGCATCCTTGTTCCCCTTGACGGACCCCTCTCGGGAGCTCCCTGACTGGGCCTGCTCAGATACCCTGCGTACTTTTGTAAGCTCTTGAGAGCTTTCTCCACAACCACCCTCGCTCTTAGTGTTGCTACCTAACATGTTTCCCATCTTTTAATATGTTACTCACCGCGTGAGGCCCAAGGAATCCGCCACTTACGCGTGAGCCTGAGGGGAGTCTAAAAGCCCTGTAGGTGCGCGCCACCCAGAGCCCAGGCTTATCCCCAACTCACCTGTCTCGCAGCTCTGTACTGGAGCGTTGTCCACTTCCACGTCTCGGGGGTGATCAGTCCCCGGGCGGGCCTCCAAATGTCGATGTCCGCTCCCGGCCGGCAGGAAGGACACACGACAAAGTCTGGTAGTGGACAACCTTTTCTTTTTATTTTCCTTCTCCGTACAGCCTGCCCTGGGTTCTCCCAGCTGAAGCCTCCTCTGGTCCGCTCCCCGCGGCTCCTTTTGTGCTTCAGTCTGCCCCAAAGCCTCTACCGGTCCGCTCTCCGCGGCTCCTTTTGGGCTTCTACTTCCGGGCTTCTATCTGGCTTCTTCTTCCGCCCAGGGGTGGCACCGGTATATATACGGGTACAGTGTCCAATCATGTTAAAGTAAGCAAGGCAAGCTGATTGGCTAACATCATCAGTTGCCAGGCAGACTATATTGTTGAGCGGGTTGTTTACGCGGTAAGCAGGAAACTAACATATTCGATGGGAGGGGTAATCTACCTCAGGCCTCACTCTTTACTACAGGCCTCACGTCCGCCAAGTGAGGCGACCGGGCTCGGGGCTGCGGCTCCCAACATATGTGCACCCATGTTTATAGTAGCACCGTGTGTAATAGCTAAATCTTGGGAAAAACCCAGGTGCCATCAATTGAGGAATGGATTAAAAAAAAGATGTAGCTTTTTTATATAATAGAATGCTACTCAGCCATAAAAGATAAATTTGAGACTTTTATAGGTAAATGGATGTAGCTCAACACCATACTCATAAGTGAAATTAATCAGGCCAATCTGTGTAAACACTGTATTGTCTCACTAGTGCGAAAAACTCAACAAATAAATGGAATGAAAATGTACATAGATACTGTGAAGTGGGAAGAAATTATTCAAAAGAAAAGACAAACTGTGATAGGGGAAAAAGGAAAGGAAGAAAGAAAAAAAGGAAAAATATAGATATACACAATTTGTGTTCACGTTGTTTGGACAAGATAGCATACATGTATTTTGTGGTCTGAACAACAATTACAAAGAAAATACACAGTGTATCAACTATCATAAAGGCTGAACTAATCTGTTTAAAAATAGTTTCATTGTTGTATGTATCTTTTTCTTTCTTTAAAATAAAAAAACTAAAAAACATTAATTAAGGCTTATGTGTTTAAAACACGAGGTTTGATGCCTTTTACAAATAAAAGCCAATTTAAGAATGTTGTTTATGGCATAATGCCTTATAAGAATAATTGTTTTAAAAGACCAGTTAATGGAGATAAATGAACACACGTTTTGTGAGGGCAGAGTTCTCTTACTTGTTCTTTCTGCTTCTCTTTATGGAACAAATAGTAGGAAAAGTGAAATATAGTAAGCAAAACAATAGTTTTGTCTTTAAAGATTTTGTACAGCATAGAATTCATTCTAAAAGTAATGGAAGTAAAATAAGGCTTTGAGCAAATAAATGGCATAACAAGATAGAAATTTTGAGATGCAGAAATCATCACTCTCTATCCAATGCATTTGGCTGTATCATTTTTCTTCAAAACCATTACTTGTTACATGACTCTCCTGAGCAACAGTCTTTCCAGAAGTTCTAGACTTGTGGCAGTTTATCCTCCAACTGCTTTTCCAGGAACACAGGAATGGGAAGTATTAAAGTCACTTCCAAGAATTTTTAATATGAAAAATGTGCTCTTGAGCCCTATTAACTAAAATTGCTTTCAGGATATTTATGATTTATATTTATTTTAAGTTTTCCATGAGCCTGCACGCCTGATACTGTAGTAGGATTCAAAACTAGGCTGCAGTGGAAGTATTTTAACTGTCCTCAGATTTATAACTGCATGAAAAGAATCAGCCTGACACTACTCAGTAAGCTGACTATATTGTGATGAAATAGCTGTGGACATCAGCATGCTAGCTGTCCCAAGAGGCCCAGGGATACAGAGCAGTTCCTATGCCAGGCCCGTAGAAAGCTGTGCAGTCTTTGGGACCTGTTGAGAAGTCCTAAGGTTCTAGCACCTCTACTGCACAGGATACAGCGGGTCCTTCCATTCTTTTATCTCTTTGCTTTCTTGTCCTAACTAAGACTGCTCTATCAATTGATCAGAGCCCACCTGATCATGAGCTGGAACCTCAGAAACTACGAACCAAAGTAAATCTTTTTATTTATAGGTTTACTACATGAAGTATTTGTCACAGTAATGGAGAATTCACTGACATAACTTATTAAGTTAAGTTTTAAGTTTATAAAACTTTTAAATTCTTTAAAAAGTAGGAGAATACGCATGCAAATGAAAGACTTCAGCCTGGAGAGCACAAGGTCAGGAGTTTGATCTCTAGTACTCAAAGGGAAAGAAAGAAAGAAAGAAAGAAAGAAAGAAAGAAAGAAAGAAAGAAAGAAAGAAAGAAAGAGAGAGAAGAAAGAAAGAAAGAAAGAAAGAAAATGAAAGCCTTATGAATACACAAGCTTCCAGACCATTGAGAAAATACTGGTTTTTCTACACAACACAGGGAAATAGACTACGTGATATCAAATATGACATCTTTTAAAATAATCATTTTGTAAGCAATTTGCCTGAATTAACTGAATTTCCATTATCTTTGGCAGGATTACAATATTTTCCACTAAATTAGTTTTAATTCACCCAAGTATGATAGGTCCTTAACCAAGAGAATTAAAAAGCTTTGTTTTAGACCTGAAGTCAGGAATGAGTTTTAGACAGTTGATGATAATTATACCATTGATAATTGGGAAATTAAACAGAACGACATTTCTGAAAAATTTAGAGAGCTTCTAAAATCTGGGACTTCATTTGAACCAACTTTTCTACATGTAAACAATACATAGACAAATGTATTTGTTCCTTCACTCACATGCTTGTCTTATGTTACTAGTTGTAGCAATAACAAAGTAAGAACTTTAAGTTTTGCTTTTGTTTGGTGTTTCTCATTGCATTCTACAGCCCCACAACTACTGATCTTCCTACCATGGTGTTGGGACTACAATATGCATTTTTTGTTGGACTATTTTGTCTTATAATGTTATGCATTTAATTATCTGTTCCTTTTTACATTTTAGATTTTTATTGTTGATTGGAAAGAATTGGGCTGCCATTTTTCTTTCACATTCCCAAAGTCTGAGTTGTTCCAGAAAGTGTTATTTTACCATATTAGACTTTATCTTAATTGTGGAAACTTCTTTCTGCTTAATTTCCCAATTATTGATGATATAATTATCATCAGTCAATAAATGATGGATAATTATCATCAGTTAATAAAAACTTAAAGCACTAAAATGTAGAATTTATTACAAATTTTACTTCAATTTACCACAAATGTATTATATGTTCCCTTTCATCGCTATACCATGGTCCACGCTAATCATCTGCGGGCTCTGTACCACTACAACTAAGACTCAGCACTTCTCAGTCCCAACCTTTTGTAAAACACATTCCTGATTCTTTGACTGAATAACGCTGTCCATAAAACTATCGATATATTTCCAAATTATTTGATGATAATTTTTTTATTCTCCATCCAGATATTTCCTGTTTCTTACAAAATGTACCATTGGCTTTGAAATCATTTTGCTTGAATTATATTTTTATACTTAGATACCATCAAATTTGAGACATTCCCTGTTCCTCCCCATGAAGACTGCAGAATTCCTGTGCTGTCTTCCACTAGGACAGCATATCTCTAGATCAGGTTAGACAGTGTGTCTGCAAAAATGATCTTTATCTGGCTGCAAAAAAAAAACAGCCACAACAAAAGCAGTTTATTATCAGAGTAGGTGCCATATAATTTGTATTTATTAGATTTAATTACTCTTATTCTGCAAAATATCCATATGAAAAGTCAATACTATCTAATGCTAATGGAATTGCTTTAGTTCTAAGTCAGTGTTAATTGCATATGTACTTTCAAATGCAAATATAATTTATGACACAGTATAATCAATAAATATTTAATCTTTATAGATTTATTTGAAAAATATAGACCTATAAGCCTGAAATATGGCTATGTTGAAAATAAATTATGTTTATTTTTCTTTTACATGATGAGGGTTATTCAGCTTTCCTATAATCGTGAATTCTCATTTTCATTTCTCACAGCCTCTTCTTTCATCTGTCTCTTCAACTCTCCTTCTTGTCCTGCCTATTGGACTTGTTGAATGCTTTCTCTCTCCAACCTTATGGTTTTTCTGTTATTATTTTCCTTGGCCTCTGTTGCCATGATTTATCAAGTCCTTCTTCAAATTATTTTAAATATGACCCTAATTCTCTTTTCATAATCATATCCCACATGTTTCCTTCAATTTACTTTTCCTTATACCTTTGCCTCTACCTTTGTCTCAGTCCCAACTCAGTATTTCTGGACTTCTCGCCTTCATCCTCTAAGTTCTCCCGTAGATTCCAGTTCAGTAATACCTGAAATACAGAAGGTGCTCTAATAAATCATAAGGAATTAGCATGTGTGACTAAGTATTTTTATGTAGTTACCGTTTCAGATAACAAGGGCTGGGGATTTAGCTCAGCAGCATCAGCGCCTGCCTTGCAAGCGCACAGTAGTAAGTTCGATCCCTCGTATCGATAAAAAAAAAAAAGAGTTTTAAATAAGAAATCACAAGTTGCTTTCAAAACAATATGTCATATATTCTTGAATGTATAAATTTCTACTATTCACTTTTTTTAATGTGTCATAATAATAAAACTACATATTTAAAATCAAATATATCTTTCTAGGTAAGCTAATGGTGCGGTATACCTGTAATCCCATCACTCTGGAAGCTGTAACAGGATAAGAGATGTGAGTTCGAGGCCAGCCTGGGCTACATAGCAAGACACTGTTTCAAAAGAAAAACAAAACAAAACAAAACAAATGAAAAACTTCTGCATGTTAAAGAAACTATCTTTCCCGATTCTTACCTAAATTCAAAATTACCACTTTTATTTGTCACTAAAGCCACTAATTTTGCACAGAGAATGTGATTTGTCTTTTTTTTATTTCTTACTTCCGTTTTCTTGCAGCTTTAATCTTCTCACTCTTGTATTTCCCACAGTGGATTTTAACTCTGGGTACTCAGAATATTTTTTATTCCCCATTCCCAACTAGTTCTGCACATTGTTACTAAGTTTATTTTTCTTATCATTTTCAACAATGATTTTTTTCTTAACATTCTAACTTCCTACTGTATTAATATAAACCCTCTTCTTTGCTTACAAGATGTTTAATGAAATTCCTCCTCCCCAACACTTCTAAACCTGTTTACAATTCTGAGACACAGTAATCATCAAATTATATATCAAATTTAGGTGTTAATACACCAACCAACCTCCATAGACAGTTGGTTTAGCATCCATTCTCATAGCTCCTGCCCCCGTGTTATTCTCTCACCTTACCTCCCTTCTCTTCTGATCTATAAGTGAAGCACCTAGAGGACAAGTTCAAACGTCTGACATCAACAAAAGATTTCTGTGGCTAGCAGAATCCTTATTCCTCCAAGCTGTTACCAGCCTTTTCAACAGTGTCACATAGGCTGGCATGCACCACTGTTGTAGTCAGGGGTTGTGAGGAGAACCCTTAGAATCAGGACACAGAATTTGTATTATTTTATGACGGTCACCCAGAGATAAAAACAAGAAAATGCTGGAAATCTGTCCACAACACTAAAGACCTGGAATATTCAGCTAAGGGCCTGGATCCCACAGCAATGTCCTGCTTGAGTTCAGATGAAGACCCTGAGCTCATGACAATGCCTCTCATGAGTCCAACAGGAGTTTTGAGCCCAGAGAAAGACTCACACCAGTCTGTTTCATGGATCTGTGCTGAGAAGGCCCAAAGATCAGCAGTGGGAGCTAGAAAGTCTATGCAATAGGGTGAGGAAGTTGTGCTGGTCGGAGGGTTCTACTCTAGAGCTGAGAAATCATACTCAAAAAAAGGACCAGGAGTTCCCTGAAAAGCACTAAAGCCATCCTCAGCAACACAGAGGTCCTGAGCTCCTCTGAAGATAAGAACAGTTGAGAACATGCCAGAAAGCCAGTATGGTGAGTTTCTCCTGAAAATTAAACAACACACATCTTCCCCTCCAGAGCCAGGAAGCGATGCTCAATGTAAGGACCAGAGCTCCCCCAAAGTGAACCACAGCCATTCTCACCAACAAGGTCCCAAGATCCTCCGATAACAATGATCAAACTCATACTGGGGAAACCAGTCATGACGAGTTCCTCCAGGAGAACCAAGGGCTCAATACAGCAACACAGAGACACCCACAATGCCTAACTCCTCTTCTCCACATTTCTATTTTTGCTGACAACTTTCCTCAAGTGCGCCATCTATGCTCAGCACCATGCAGATTTCATGCAGCTGGTGTTAAACTGACCATCAATTTTTAATCTATAACAACCACAATTTTTTCTTTACCACAACTAAGCATGTTAAATTTAATTTCCACGAAGAGTGGTTAGTCCTTTGATGATAGAAACTATATCTTATCTGTCTCCACAATATCCCCCATGGCATATTAAGAATTTACCATGCACTGACTTAGGGTTCAATACATCCCTGTAAATCACCTATTTGCTTTTACTTTCTTTGATTAAACCATTTCTTTGATTGCATTTTTCATAATCAGTATTTTTGAATATAAGGCCAGAAGTATCAGGAGCACCTAGAAGTTTGCTAAATTGGAGGGTTTTCAGGTCCCAAGTAAGACCCATGAAATCACAAAGTCTAGGAGTAAGACCCAGATATCAGTCTTCAGTTGTCTGACAGCACTGTTATATATCAACCATTTATTCCTCATAACAGTGTTTCTAGCTAAAATAATCCTGGCCAGCATAAATGGTTAGTTTAATAAGCTTTTATTTTTGATAACAGTCTGTCCTAAAGCAAGACAAATAATGATTAACAATGTACTTTCTGGACATGTGAAGATTAGATGATAACAAAACATACTCTATTTGAGCAAAATTACTAAATGACTCTAAAATGTTTTGCAGTGAAAGTTACTGTTCCATGTTCCTTTAACTTTAACCTTGTCCTTTCTGCAAAACTGGCTTATTGAGCAGTGCTAGAAATAATTGGATTCCAAAACCCAGAGGTTATTGTTGAAAGCTCAATTTAGCTACCATGTACCTTTGACTTGAAAATATTTCAGGCACCAAATATTAGCTTTAAATTTTCCATCAACCTTCCTTTTTGACCAGGGGCTTGCTAAGGGTGAAAATAAAGCTGAGATCAAGAAAACTGAAGAATCCAAATCTAAGGCCTCAGAGAGACTGTTAACATGCTCAGAAGGTCTTAAGGGTCTCCGAATACTCAGTGTTCATCTATAATCTGTCCAGGGACAATCACCTAAAGGAAAGCCGTGAACCTCAGAGACTTAGCAGTTATTTTTACTGCCACCTTGTTAGATGGTACATTCAGAGAAAAAGACCCAGTAGGAGATATAGATACAAATTATGATTTATTCATGTGTTTTGTGTGCATTTTACATAGCATTTTAACTATAGAGAGACTAACAGAGATAGAGAAACAGAATGAGAGGTTTTTAAGGCTCTGGATACATCACTATATGCTTTGAAAGAAACTGAAGGCAATTTAAGGGCAGATTTTTTTCTTTCTTTTGTACAAATCAGTCCTCTCTCAAAGTCTTCAGCTGATTCAGAGAGTCTTACCAATATGATGGAAGGTAATCCACTTTCTCAAGTATTGTGATTTAAATTTCAGTCTTACCTAAAAAAAAAAATAAAATAAAATATCACCACAGAACATCAGGGCTCCATAGACTAAGTTAAAACATTATACCAGGACACCACGTGATAGATAATGAACTCCTTTAGTTCTCAGGGTCATCATAAAGTAATTCAAACTCTCACACATTTAACAAAAGAGGTTCTCTTGAGTTCTAATCTTAAACTGAAACTCTGCATAGTTGGTCCCTCGGTATTCCCAAGGAATTAGTTCCATTATTGTGAACCATCTTTGGACACCAAAAATTCATGAATTCCAAAATCCTTGTATAAAATGATCAGAATTAGCGTATAATCAACTCACATCCTCCTATGAACACTGAATCAGCTCAAAAAATATACCTGTGAGATTATTCAGCCATAATGAAGAATGTAATTCACTTCTAGGGAAATGGAAAGAACTGGAAGGTGTCATGCTGAGTAGCATAAGACAGACACAGAAGATCAGCATTATATGTTTTCTTTCACAAGACAAATTTTTTAAAAATGGCCTGAAAGAAGACGAGGTAATACAAGGGATTGGGCAGGAGCAAAGAAAGATGAGATAGAGGAGAGTAGAGGAAAAGGTAGAAATAGGGAAGATGGCCGTGATCGATTCGTGACATTTGCATGCATGGAAACATCACAGTGAATGCCCTTAATTTTTACAATGTACATGCATTAATAATTCTAATAAAATACAATTTAAAAATCAACTCCAAATTATTTAGAATACTATGCACATTGTCAATGTTACATAAATAGTTGATACCCTATATTATTTAAGGAAAAATGACATGGAAAATGTATGCACATGTTCAATAGAGATAGTTATTTCAAATATTTCTAGATATATAAAACTGTTACATAAAAATTTACATATTAGAGTATTATGCAACATTTCAATACATTATGTATTTTATAATGTTTACATCAAGTTTAAAATATCTTTTCAGACCATGATCGTTTCTTATGGTAAAATATTTCACAAACTTTCCTCTAGAGTTTTGAAATGTACAGTTCATTATTGTTGTCTGTAGTCACTCAATAATTGCACAGCAGAACTTCTTGCTGGTAATTATCACTTGGCCCATTTCTCCCTCGCCTTGACTCTATCCAGCCTCTAGTAACCACCATTTCATCCTCAACTTTGAGGCAACCTATGGTATCCTTATATTTAGTGAAATAAGCTGGAAGCAGGAGAAGTTTAGTGATGATTGGAATGGAATTTGATTGAATCCATGGATACAGAACCAATGCATAGAGAGGGCCAGGTGGCAGGACAGACAGGTCATCTGGCTGTTAGAGAAGTCGTCATATCTCTGACCTGGAGTACAATTGCTCTTGCAGACTTTGCGGTCATAAGGAATCTCTTCCTCATCGTGGAACGGTGTTAGCTTTCCTCGGGAAACCCTTATGAAATATTAACGTTTCCACCAAAGACGAATGAAGTAAAAGAAAATCTGAAGTTGGGACCGAGCTACCAACATTTAGTGAAATCTCCCCTCGACCTCTCGGTTTATCATCACAAATTAATCATCAGATGATCAGACATTGCATTATTTGAGGAAAACAATCAGTAAATATGGAACTGTTCACCACAGAACGGAAATGCTGAAAAGTTTGAAGATAAAAGCTTCACTAACAAGAGTGTGACTGTATTGGAGGCTTGTCTGTGTCTCCTGTGCCATTTTATCTCCTCTTTCCCTCCTGATCCTTCTCCTCTTTCTCTTCCTCTTCCTCTACCTCTTTCTTACACTTCTTGAAAGTTTTAAGAATGGCAGTACAAAAATTGGACACTGGATTTGGTTTAATGTTAGAGTTTCTGTCTTTGTTATCTGCCTCTAGATTTTAGAATAAACATAGATTCATTCTTGGGGACTTGAAGACAACAATGGATGCTGAATCACATGTAGGCCTTTTTTTGTTGTTTGGGGGGTACCAGAAATCAAACTCAGGACCTCACATTTGCCAGACAGGCACTGTACTGCTGAACCTAGTCCGTGGACCCTTGGAAGCTGAATTATAAAGTCTCGATGAAAGAATGGATTTTGGAGCTTGGGGTGTTCATCATTAGAGTAGCAAATGTAAAGACTGTTAGTGGTTTGGTCTTCCTTAAAATATAAACGTGCATTTTTCAGCTATCAAACGTAGTCCAGGAACCTGTAGGATTAGGATGACTTAGGAAGTTGTCAGTAATTCAGGCTCAGGCCCCAGCTAGAACTAATGAGTCACTTGAAATACATCCCACTTTATTTTAATGAGCACAGTTACTAAGGTTAGTTATTCTGTATGCCAGCTTGAGAACCACTAGTATAACCTAAGTAGGTGAAAACTTAGTTTTCGTTTCACTTTAATCTTATTTCCTACCAAGTTTCATTACTATTTATTTTGGTTCTATTTATTTACAACTGACTCCTTGGAAAATCAATTTTTTATTTTTAATACTTTTCAGTGTTTCACTTGGGCTTTCCAAGAGCCAACTCATCTAGGAATCTGATTAATTTCATTTCATGCATTATTGAAGGTATGAAAAATGGTAAAAGAAAAACACAATTGTCTTGTTACTCATATGAAGGTATCTTTACAATTTCACCAAGAAATTTCATGCTGGGATTTGTTTTAAGAAATATATATATTCTTCACTACTTTCATTCTGAGCTTTTTTATTATGAAATATTTTATCAAAATTTTTTCAGAATCAATTAATAACTTTTATATGTTTTAAAATAACTTTATAAAGTTACAATACATAGCACACTATAATTAATACTACTTCAATAAAAGACTTTTGAAATATAATTACAACTATGTTTAATATACTTCTGGTTAAAATTATAAAATTTGCCTCAATAAAGTGAAAATACAATTTTTTATTTTAAAAACAAAAAAGGATAAAAAGGATACAGAGTTTCAAACAAAATAATAGGAAATGAACACTAGTTAATATATTGTATATTGATACATTAAAAGTAGCTTTTAATGATTAATTTAACAAATTTTAATTCTCTCCTGCCTTTTTCTATGTGCTGCTATATTTTCTTTTTCATGAAACTTTTTATTTTTATTTCATTTTGCCTTGAATTTAACATTTAAACTTTTAGTCTACTAGAACATTTTCAAATGATACAATAGAAGGTACATTTTTATTGTGTTTTGAATGGATATGTGGGGTATGCTATGTTCTTCAATGTACTTGGATGTATTTCTAAATTTTTTCTCATTTCTTTACATCTTTTTTCCTCAGTAATATAGTGCATAGTGGTTTTGTTGTATCTTTGATTCTTTCTGGTTAATTTCTTTAAGAATTTACCTATATCATAACATTGTTTTATGTATTTCTAAATCTATACTCAAAGAAAAATCTAACATACTTTCCCTGCTCATGTATCTTACAAAATCTCTAATTTATTTTAGTAATTATTTTATTCTAACATTTTGATATTTTTTTCTGATATTCTGATGTTTGTGACTGTACTTTATTCTGTACACTTCCTATACTTGATAATGATTATGACAATTGGCAAAATCTGGCTTATGTACATAAAATATTTTACTTTTATTTTTAGCTAAAATTTTGAAATAATTTTCATCTGTTTGTATTTTATTTCAAATACCTTCAAGAGAAAATTAGTTAATTCTATCAAAGATTTCTGATCAATATATACCATAGTCAATATCTTAAGTTTCTATATCATTTACGGTCATCAAGATATTGAGGATTTGGGACCATTTCAGTTTTCAGGAAACGGTTGAGATCTTAATAAGATTTGCACTTCAAACAAGGACTTATGAGTGCTGTTTGCTGCACAACAAACTAACCCTGGGAAATATCTGCATTTCCAGAGCAGAAAGCTACTTACCACAAAACACATTTGCAATGAAAAAGTTTTCTGATAAAATTTGTTTTTGCAGTGTTTTCATAGCTCATGATGCTGCTTTAAATGTCATGTCATGTCTCCAGCCTTAGGGTAAATTTACTAGTATGATTCTCCTGTCTTCAAAGATTTCAAGTACCAGTTTCTGCATTATTTTCCAAGCCTTATTTGTCAGCATTTGCCACAATTAGAAAATTACCGGCGTTTAAAGAACATTTCATTTTCTTTCTATTTTGGGACCCATCTTTCTCTTTAGTTACAGTTATTTCTAAATGAATATCTATGTCTCTTGCCCTATCCCAAGAACACAAAAATAAATTTTGCTGAATTTGCTGTTCTATTTTCAGGATTAAATGATTTTGTAGAAAAATTTAATGCAACATTAAAAATCAATATAAAACAGTTTTGTCCAGTATTTTTGCTAATATAAATTTTTTCCAAATTCTTTGTATTCTTCTTGAATACAGTCACTTCACTTACAGAAAGTAGTTACTGAAATGTTCTCTCTGCTTCTCATTGTGGATCCCATGTTATTTTCTATAGCTAGCTTGTAATCAATTTTCTGACACACAGAGCCTTTTGTCTCTTTATATACATAAGATTTATATAATATATAATAAATTTTGTGTATATAATTTATTGTTCCAAGACTAGTTTTTAAGTCTTTATAGTGTGAAAAAGCTTTTAAAATCAACGGGAGCCGGGTAAGATTCCTGATTTCATCATTTCTGGCCCATGTTCCTTTATTCATGTTGCCTGAAGAAATGTCCTTAAGCTAGTGGAGCAGCAACTGAAAATGTGTTTGATAAAAATGTTTATATCAAACATTTTGTCAGTATTCGCTAATTTAACTTAAATTAAGAAACCAAATAAAACAAAATCCTGAGAAACTAATTATCCTAATGTTAAAAAACTACATTATGATTAAAAGCATTTTATACAATAAACTTTCAGTGGCACTTCTATGTAAGTTCATTGCAGCTGTAATTATAACATTTTCAATAATTATGAGGTACATCTACTACCTATAAAATGACTAATCTGAAAATATTATATGCTTTAAATATATAAAACAGTTGTTTTTTAATTTTATTTCAAATTTTGATATAACTACATGGATCAGCATCCTAGGAGATGATATCTTGACAATGTGAATATTTAACTATACTCAGAATTCAAAATCTTACATCTGAAAATTTAAGCAAATACAAATCTGAATTACAAAACAGACAGCATTAATAAGCAAAACTATACTTCATATATAGGAAGTATGTTGGTTACACTTGTAAAGCTCTGATTACTATTCTCTATACTCTTAAAAAGAAACTCATCTTAAAAAAGAAAAGAGTTTCTTAAAAAGAAACTCATTCTTAAAAAGAAACTCCGTGAGGACAGATCTTTGCAATACTTAAAATTAGGCAAGTTGCCTTTGAAAATATTGATAATATAAACCTCCCAACGACATTGGGAAGGTACTCTGTTCACATTTCATATGTAAGGATCCTGAGTTTTAGGAGAGATTGCTACTTTGGTTAATTTTTTGTTTCAAAATCAACAATCATTTTATTATGTTTTAAGATGAACAAAAGTTTCATTTTGCTCCAATGTTGATGTTCTTGAAGACAAAACTAAACACATAACATTTACTATGCAACATAATACAATGAACTTTAACAAGTAATTTTTCATGCCTTTGAAGAATTTATAAGAAAATATTCTAGAATGTCATTTCTAATCCTCTCACTTGTATCCATTTACCTTTCTGGTCACTGAACTCTCACATTTTCTTGAAAGTCTTTAGTGATCCACTTTTTATTTGCTAAACTAAATTAAACTCTTTTATTTATTTATTAAAAAATAAAAAAGGAGATTGAGATAAAAGAGGACATAACAACATAATAACAAAGGTCAGAACAGAACAGTTTAAACAACATAGTGTTTCACCACAAGATTGTTATAACGTGGGCCCCGGTATAAAGTCCACGGAAACAAGAGTCCAAAACTTAAGTGGCAAAGGCTTTATTGAGCCAGTCCTGGCGGCACAGTCTCTCCTAGATCAAACCAAAGACTGCGCGCCCAAGACTGGGGAAAGGGGTTTTTAAAAGTAAGGGAAAGTGGGGAGGAAACCTGTAAGGCCATTAAACCTGTTGACCCGCATCTGGAAACTGTATTGCTGTCCACTTAGCTCTGACAGTCCCGGGAGTTCCTGGTGTTGCTCAAATTACTCCCATCCTGCAGACTGACATTATCTCAGAGTGGCACATCTGCAGCAATATTTGGGGAAGAAAGTGGAGAGTTAATTATCCCAGGACAGCTTGTCTTCGCCAGTGAGTGCGAAGGGGTCACGAGTTATGAGATGCTGGAACTTAAGTTTTACAAAGATCTGATATCTAACCCATTGGTACATACAGAACAAAAGGAAAGCACCGATCGGGGTTTGGGCCACAGTATTTCCCGGTAATTTCTTTGAAGCTAAACAGTTCTTAAAATTGGGGCAGGCTCATTTTATGACAGATCATCACCAGGTCGGGGAGAGGTCACCAGAAACCCAAATTCTTTATGGCCCAGATAGGTGGGTGGGGGGAGGCAATAAGGCGCGCTACAGAACAGGAAAACGGCGAGTATCTATCTTGTGGGAAGAGTAACTAAGGTTAGGTAAAAAGGTTAAACTCATGGGCAAATCTCCCTGCATATAAACACACTACTTCAAACAATGTGTAAATTAGTGGGCCTTCTTGTCTTCTTTAGTTCTTTAGCGAAGACTAGAGGCGCCTACCCGTGATTAACAGCCCTTGTTAGCTTGTTTTAGCACCACTCTTCTTGTTTGTAGAGGGCCGCTCCGTGATTAACATTTCAATTAAGTGAAATTCTTGCAATTCTTTACAGGGGAGAGTATTGCTCAACATATCAATTGGGTCACTTAACATATCAGTTAAGAAAAGAAAACATTTAGTAAGCCGCGGTACAGGTTTGCTATAATACACAAAATGATGAAGCTACTTTCTTAGAGTACAACAAAGATAACCTGACATAACAGTAGTTACCATAGTGTCTCTTTCCTAAAATATTTGAGTATAACTTCGTATACTATAGCAGCAAACATATCAAGACAGTGTAAAACCATTCAAGAGAATCTAAGTATTACACGGTATTTAGAACCAACTAACAGAAAACGAACAATGGTTTCTATATTATCTCCTTGTCTATAAACCAAAGAAAGAAACCTAACATGCAGCAAAGTACATATCCCCCGTAAATGATCATGTCACTGATGCTTGAGTAGTCACTAGCGTGAGATGCCTGTTTCCAAAGACAACTGACAAGGGTACCAAACCACATCATATCCTCTCAGCTTCTGACAGCAAATTGTTCCCAGCCCCCCTTCAGGAAGTTAAATACACCCTACTCATGATTTCACTGATCTCTGATCACGTCCAAGAGTTAAGCAGACTATTTGCATGTCTGATCCCTATTCCTTCAGCTTCCGCCACAGTTCATCTGCACAGATTCCCAGAGATTCAGTAATGTTGACCCAATCTACAGTTCAAATAAATAAAATTTTATCTCAAACTAAATACTCTTCCTTCTGAGTCTACAATTAAAATGAGAATCATTGTTACTGGCTTTCTGGCCCATGCTCCTTTATTCATGTTGCCTGGATGCACCTTCTATTACTCTTTACACGTACAATACTCAATATCAAAGTAAAATGTGTGGTGAAATTAATTAAATCTATATTCTAGAATCACACATGCATATAAGCTTTTTCTAAGTGGACATCCAAACTCAAAAGCTCCACAATAAACACCTAAGTAGAACCTCTTCTGCCTTCTTAGTCCTCTAAGTATTAGGAAAATTTGTTTATATTGTGAACTCTGTTTATCTTCAAATTGCACTCATTGGATCTTGTTCACTTTCATGGAAATAAAGTGGAATGAATCTAATTATTGATCATAAAAAGTCTTTAAAAAATAAGACAGATAGGCATAAAAAAGAACTTGATAGTTCAAAGACAAACTAATCCATATGTTAAAATTAAATAATGTGATTGAGTTAGCACACCAGTCACAGAGTCACAACGGATGGGGTGTTTAGTAGGTGGAGAAACTTGATCAACATAGTAAAAAATGATCAACATAGTAAAAAATGAAACCATGAAATTGAAATCCAGGTGAATTCATGATTTCAATGTGAAACATCAAACCATAAAATTAGTAAAATAAATTAGAATATCCTTGACGTAAAGTTAGGATAGATTTTAAACAAAACTGTAAGTGTCAAAATATATGTTTAACTTTTTTAATTATTTATGTTGCACTGCAGGTAAAAATGAAAATGTGACATTATACCTGTAATAGAGTTGAGAATATATACTTAATACCTATATATCAGTAAGAAAAAGAAAAAAAGTAAATGCAAAAATGAATGGGCAGATAACATGAATGATACAATTAAAAAAGAAGGGTTAATACACATTTAAAGAAATTAAAAAGTTCTAACTCATTACTGATTTGAGATGTCTAAATTAAGACAACATGATATCACTTTTTAATTATTAAAGGAGAAATACTAAAATGTGAGACAATCCCAAGTTTTCTTACTAGATGTGAGCATTTGAGAACTGCAATTTTAGGATCTGAACTGCTGCACACATCCTGGAGAGCAAGCTGATGGTACCTAGTAATGGTGAACTTACAAACACACTTTGTCCCAGCAATTAGATGCTGGGTTGATTGTTCCAAAGACCACATGGAATGAGGTTCACTGCAGCAATGTTGCCATGAAAAGAAGCTGGAGACAGTCATACACATTACTGAGGTAATGAAAGGACAAAGTCTTAGGTATGTGCTCCCTGTATGCAGCACAGGAATACTGATCTAAAGGTGCACATAGTAGTATAGATAGGCTTTTCCACACAGCTCGTACTGAGTAAAATTTTCTAAAAGATATAAAATAATGCTGCACACACATATATTAAAATATTTAACACAATGACCAACACTCCCAAGATTATTGCCAGATGCAATGGGATGGGTGCTAATAAAAATGAAATTTAAGGAAATGAGATGAGTGCATACAAAATAACATAAATTACAACATGGAAAGAGAACACAAAAAATAAAAGAATAATCAAACTAATATGTTAAAATCAATCTCTGAACCAGAAGAAAGTTGTATTTTGAAGACATCATTCATGCACCCAAAATTACTGTAGGACATACACATTTACATTTCACTTTTTGTTTTGCTTTTTCAGGCTTAGGTCCCTGCCACCAATATCCAAAATCCTTGGCCTTTTGGCACACACTTTGGTGACTAGCACAATTTTTGCCCATAGACCTTTTTCCCTTTAATTTTCCCTTTTTCCCTTTAATTTCAGCTAAATGTCCCTGTGTAATTTTCAAAGAGAAGTAATTAAAATTCTTCAAAAGCAGCTTCACTTCCCAAACAAAAGGCCTAAGTGCTCTCCATCACTTGTCTCTCTTCTTTCTTTCTGCCTGAGCATAGCATGATGTTGATCATTCTTAGGAAGCCATTTTGAAACTTTGAACAAGGAAGAGAAAAGCAAATGTAGGAAACAGCAAGAGAGAGATCATGTTGACTGCTGCTTTCCTTGAGCAGCTGGAATGGCTTTCTCTGCTTACCCTGTACCATGGTCTGAATACCTCCTCCAAAACTCTTGCTGAAATTTAACTGTCATGTTTGCAATACCTTTACAAGATGATGAGGTCACGAGACTTCTGTCCTAGTGGATAGAGGAATGCCATTATCATTGGTATATTTTCTTTTGGTCAGTTTTCCCGTTGCTGATACAAAACACTGAACACACACAATTTAAAGGCTAACAGGTGCAACTTGGATCATGGTTTCAGAAGTATCATGGTTGGAAACATCATGGGGGAAGGCTGTGCTGGTGCTAAGTTCCCCACTTTACGGTCATGAGAAAGTAAGGCAGGGGAACAGCACTAAAGGGAAAGGGTCAGTGACCAGAAAGAGTACCAAGGTCATCCCCCATGACTCCTGCACACACACTCACAATCTGCGATGTGTATACAGGTCAGCTGGGTTGATTCAATTATTCTACTGAATTTTTAAAATTTATTCCCACTTTTTTATTCTAAAACAGAATTTTAGTATTCACTTACACTTTGTTCAATATGTTTTAACAATTATAATATGCAGGATAATTCATTGTTCACTTGTATTTCTTTTTCATCCTTACCTTTAATTTCATATTATCTTTTCCCATGGTTCTATGATGGGTATCTACTCCATGATTTTTGTTATATACACAAATCTTTCTTGAATTTCCCCTGGTTTCAGATTTCTTCTCTTTTTCTTTACCATGAATCTCTGCTTCTCATTTTATACACTATCAATAAGTAAACTAAGGTACACAGGAAATGAATCCTACAATAGAAGGTCCATGAATCTATCTGAGCCCGATAAAGAGAAATGAGCCACATGGCTGAAACAGAGAGACTTTAACATAACAAGAACTATTAGACTATGGAAAAGAGTAACAAAACTATATGATGGTATTCAGTGTAATACTTTAGGGCTGTGGACAATGCTCAAGGTAGGAAGATCTAATTTAAAAAGCAAAATAAAAAATAAAATTTAATTGAATTTAATTTTTAAAAATAAAAATAAAAGATAGTAACAACATGGAAATAGGTCTTATGCAAATGAAAAAGGGACCAAGAGACAGAAAGAAAAGAGAGAAGAAATGGACATAAAAATAATTAAGATGTAGTCTGCATTATGTGCACACTCCCTTGAGAAATGTAATCGTTATATACTCCAAGCAAGTAGCGATGAAAATTTTTAAAAATATATATATAGTTCTACATCCACTGAATGAAAAGATAGGAAATGTTTGTGTTATGGATTATGATACATTATTGTGCACTCAAAATATGGTTAAAAAGTTAGCTATTACATGAACTGTTCCTATGACTAGAAAAAGAAATCAGAATGTGATCAAATATTTGGAGGTGATGAATATGTTTATACCTTGACAGTGATGATATATTCCTGTAAGTAAGTATTGTGCAAACTCAGGAGATTTTACACATTAAATATGTGCAATTCAGTGGTACCTGAGTTTATGAACTTAATTCACTCCAGGATTCTGGTGGAGACGCTGGCAGTTATGTTCCTCACCAACGCAGAGACTTTGAATGGACACAAAATTTTCTTGAACACCTCTGTTTGTGAACCAAATTGTTTGCAACACCAGCAGTGAAATTTATTCTGCAGAAAATGGACAAAGTGACTTACCCTCAGGAGTATAAGTGGTGACCAATCAATCATCAGACTTGTCACAGGTGTGGACAAGTGGAGGTTTTAAGGAGGAGGATCCTTACAGAGACACTGTAAGGAAGAGGATAGAGGATGGAGAGAGGATACCTGTGCATGTGTGTGGATGGAAGGTATCTAAGAGATCCATGCAGGAAAAGTCTTGTAGTTGCTTCTTTCTGTGGAGGAGGGCAAATCCAAATTACTGATTGAAACTCTACTATCATCAAGCTTCTAGGAATTTGTGGTCAAGAAATTCTGTTGTCATGAAGCATCCAGGAATTTGTGGTCAAGAGACAACACAGACCTAAGGAAACAATCTTACCACCATTGTGCTGACACATTTTCCTTCCTTCCAGCCTCTCAAGCAAAAATCCAGGAAACCAGGACTGGCTCAATACCCATGAACATGCTCTTCTGAGAAAAGTTTAAGATGTGCACTCCTTTGAGGAGACATGTGGCAAGAAATCTCATTTTTTCTCAGAGAGCAAAGGTGGAGCAAAAGGTTGGTTTGAAACTGAGAGCCAGGAAATTGATACCTGAGTGCATGTCCCTTCAACATTCCAGAGGCTAGGTAATAGAAGCAACTTTCCTGGGAAAAAAGTGACTAATTTCCTGTCTAAAGAATTTACTAATTATATGACTGTGTTTATCAGGTTTCTGTTGTTGTTATAAAATATCAAGAACATCAACTTAAATGACAACAGGGTTATTTGGCCCAAGGCTTCAGAGTTTTGCTGCACGCTCTTTGGATATTGCTTTCCATCTTTGGGATTTTTGTTTCTGTGTTTCTTTAAGGATGAGGTGCATGCCTTCTATATAACACACAGTATGTTTTCTTTTTAATTCAGCCTGCCAATCTGTGTCTTTTGATTTGAGAGTTAAGATCATTCACACTGAGAGTTATCAGTGAAAAATATTGACAGATTTCTATCCTGGCATGATTTGTCTCTTGCTGATTCCTCTTTCATTTGACTTCATTGAAAGTCCTTCTTGCACGTTCATTTCTTTAAGGTTTTTAGTGTTATTTTGGCCCCATTATCTCTTTCTAGGATTTCTTTAGGTACATTTTACAATGCGAGTTTGGTGTTCAGAAATTTATTATGGTGCTGTTTGTCATGGAAATTTCTTATTTTTTCATCAGTTTTGAAAGATAGTTTTGCAAGGTAGATTAATTGGGGTTGAAAGCTGTTAATTTAGTCTTTTAAAAATTTCACTCCATCATCCTTTGGTCTTTAGAGAGAAATTTATTGTAATCTTGATAGATTTATTTTTATAAATTGCTTATCATTTTTTTGGGTAGCTTTTAAAATTCTATTTTTGTCTTATAATTCTGAGATCTTAACTGTAAAATGGCATGAAGAAATTATTTTCTGAGCATAACTATTTGAGGTTCTATATGCCTCATATAACTAGAGGTTGAAATATTTCTCAAATCTTTGAAATTTTCTGCTACGATTTGAATAAATAAATTTTTCACATTTTGTTCTATTTTCTGATTTTTCTTTAACTATTCTTAAGTCTTAGATTAGTTTTCTTTGAATCACCCAAAAACTGTTGGATTCATTTTTATTATCTCTCTCTTTTGAAAGGTATCTCTTAGGATTTAGTCTCCTGGGTCAACAGGATCTTTTAGTTTAGATGTTCTCTCTTTGCGTTAATATTTTTGCTGCCAGAAATACTTGCAATAAAAATTTTTATTACCTGGATTTGCTTGACATCTTTTCTTGTTCTCCAATACTTCACTAATTTAGTCATTGATGTGTTGTATATCTTCATTGTTTCACTCAAATTTTTGTTAATAATCTCTGTCAAGCTCATTGATCACTTTATCAGTTATGTCCTTTATCTGCTTAAATTATTTTTGGCCTCTTGAATATCTTACTGACCCTTTTGTTACTGTCATTTCTCTTTTTATTTCCTCATACTTTTCAGTCATTTTGGTTTTCACTTTCTTCCTATCAGTGCCCTTTGGATCAGTTTTTGAAGGGAAAAGAAATTTTGAAGGTACTTGTCTTGTTTCTCACATGTCTGTATTTTTTGTGTGCTGAGGGTATGGGTCATTTAGAATGGAAAAACTGTCACAAATATAAAGATTTCTTTAATTAGCTTATGCTTCCCAGTACTGAGATCTTGACTTCGATTATGCTTTCATTTTCTTGTACATCTTCAACCTACTTTGGCTAAGAGAGGCCACATTACATAAAAATAATCAAGAAGTGCTAAGCAGTGCAGAAAGGATTCTCTTTAGGAATACGATGAGGAGTCTTTGAGAGACTTCATGCTCTTCATTGCTTGTTCCTCTCTTTTGTTACTGGTCGGGACATGAAAATTGTATTGATAATTGTAAGAAAGTACTATTAAATCATGACTACAAAAAGTCACATAGCATGACTGAGAAACATAAAGATCTTAGTTTTTTCTGCTATTTTTTTGAAGTTGTATTTTAATAAACCTAAGATTTTTATTTTGCATATATGAAAGAAAATCCAGCTTTATGTTAATACTTTTGCCTTGTGGGTGCCATGATTCTCAACTAAGGTCAAGCCAATCACACTTCAATAATGCATTAGTTTTATAACTATTGTTCCAACATAATGATTTTTATCTTTATTCACATAGAAAAATAAATTTGGAATAAGATATTTCTATTTTATTGAATATAAAAATACAAATTAATATTTAAAAATTTTGAGAAATGTTTAAAAGAGTTATTATTTGAATCCAATTTGAATAAAAGGTACTCATTGCTGAGTTATAGTGAGCAAACTTTCCAGGAGACCAAAAACTCAAAACTTCTTGGTGACACTGTACAAAACAAACTAGATTTTAAATAAATGCATTCTTCTATTTAAAAACACTATTTTTGTTTCAATTCAATACATAATAATTGACATCTTTCTGTGCTGCCGAATATAACTATAGCACAAAGAAATGGTTATAAGTATGTATTTTTGAATATTCAACAAATAACATCTGTCTTCAGTGAAGTGATGAATCTTCTCAGTCTAAAACCATTTCCAAATGAAATTTTCATGTTAATTCAGCTGCACAGCACATAATCACAAAACTTTACTTTAATCTGAAATTAATGTATGTGAGATTTCAAGTGAACTTCTGTTGGGGTAGAAATTTAAAGGGAAAGCATGAAATATTGTGGGGACTAACAGCAGGAAGAATAGCATATTCTGTACCAAAAGGCTCAATAGCAACAACATTTACAGGTGTTTCCACAGCCATGGCAGAAACAATATCCACAGCCAGAGCCATTTGCAACAATGTCATCTATCCAGTGATGCAAAGAGCTAATCAGTCTACATCAATGGACAGACGTTGTGATGTTAACACAGGCATCCAGCAGTCAGTCAGCAAAATTTTGGCTCAGCTGGAGAGAGGATCTACTTAACTTGTCCTTGCAAGTGTAAAGGGTAAAAGCTTCTTATAGGGGGATTAGAAGATAGAGCAATAGCATCTTTTGTAGCAAAAGGGTCTATAGCTACGGCACCCACAGTTCTATCTACACCCACACCAGCACCCACAGCCATAGCCACACTCCCTGCAGGAGCTTCCATAGCACCTGTGTTACGGGGTGCTAGGAGGGGAATTCTCAGTTCAGGGGTAGGAGAATATTTCTCAAGTATGAATGTTACCCATTCTTCCTAGACCTTTGTGTACTTAAAAATGGATGGGTCATACCTCTCCCGGGCTCTCTTCTCTCCTTCACAGTCAAATGCCTAAAATGAAGGCATTCTCTACACAGTCATTACATTAGGAATTCATGATTTGCTTAGCACTTGACTGGAAACTTCAGAAGCCTTCAAGGAAATAAAGGCACATTATCTAAACACCTGATCTTATGCTTCCAATACATTAATCTTTCGTAATTTTTTTCGTGACTATGATTTAACACACTACCAAGATATTTTGATCTATAAATGTTTCCTTGTGATTTTATTGTTTTATAATTTTAGCAGTTGTCTGTTTAATAATATTTTTAACTATAGTTTTATGATAAATGAGTTTCTCATTTTCATACACATGCCTCTTTTATGAATTTCCCTGAACTCTGGGTTTCATTTACACCTTCATTCCTACCTTTTCTTCTCAACCAACCCACTAGCAAATCTTGAATGCTACCATTGACTCAGCTATCGTATGTATACAGATGATTCCTAAAAGTAAAGTTCTTTTAATCTGTTTCTAATCAACTACACAGCGAGACAACCAGAGGAAGACTTGTGTAAAAATAATAGACAATGAAAAATGAAAGCTGTAATACATGAGAGAATTTAATGAAGTATTCTCGGGCTATATGCTCAGGAAAGCAAGATCTTAGGAGAAATACTGTACCTACTGTATGACTACACTGGGAAATTATTTTACTATGTTAACAACCTCAAACTGCATACTTGAAGTGTGTAGCTGTCACTTGAAGTTTCTTACTACAAAAAACAAAATGAGGAAATATTTGGAGGTGATAAACTTGCTGATACCAATATGGTGATGGAATGAATCATGAGCATATGCCTTTGTCCTCAAAAAATTACTAATTAAATTTGTATGTGTATATTTTTTTTATTTTAAAGAGAAAAAAACATAAAAAGCAAAAGGCAAACAAAAAACAACATACTCATAATTGAAATAAGAGTCTCATATGTCAAACCACGTTGTCTCGTGAATGTGATACGTATAATTTTTAGTAATTTTTCATGTCAGGTATATCTTAGTCAAGCTCATAAACACAAAGACGAGCATACTTTGCTGTATACTCACAAGACGATCAAGAATCAACCCTGTGCAGCACAGATGGTGACTGAGTGATCATCGGTTGGTGCTGTGGACATGTGCAGAGCCTGGGTGGGGTCACAGGCAGACTACAGGGAGGGTGGGAAAAACAAGCTTGTGGAGGGCATCAGAGCATCTGTGTGGACAGGAGTCTAACTACAGAGTCTCACACGTGACAGACCTTCAAGGTGGTAGCTTCCCTGAAGAGGGCGGATAAAAGTTAATGTCACACCAAATCTCCAATGGCATTGTACTTCTAGCGCTTCCTGGACTTAGCAATGATGTGTACTACACCACAACCCTCAGGGTCACTCTGTCAATGTCCTCTCCTCCCCTCCACTGCCTCAGCCTAAAAACAGGACCTCCTGCACATCCGTGTAGCTCCTCTGCTAAGAAAGCTTGAATTTACATGCACATTGAAGGACAAGTGTCAAAAGGTATCTCATCTCTTTCCAGAGAGCAAACATAGAAGGGTGAATCTGAAGCTGTGAGAGACTAATTTTATAGTTGGTGAAGTTTCTTCCAAATTCCAAAAGCTCTCTAGTAGGAATTGGTGCCCATGGAAGACAAAGTGACTGATTTCTTGGCCAAGATATTTGCAAATTATATAACCATGGAAAATGTCCTCAATTTTCCATGACTGCCTAGGAGAAAACAAGAACTACATATAATTAAATTTTGTCAGTAGACCCATGGAATTTATATAGAAAAGACAAATAGTACAGATCTTTACATATAATGGAGATAATGTTGCCTATAAATTTTCCAGTTCATTTATTGAAATATAAACATAGTAAAAATGCTGAAGTTGCTATTTCTACATGTGTTTTTACTGATTTACTGTTTGTGGATTTAATGCTGCTATGGTTTAATATATGACATATATATTCACATGACTATACATGTATATCTTGTATATGTTCATATCATGTATGAAAATATATATCCATATATAAAATATATACATACATATATATACCCTCCTTAATATAGTTTTAGAAGTGATCAAAGTACCTCATAAAATGAACCACAAAATAATAACTATGTATTGTGTACTGAAATTTTCTGAAGAACTTTTAACATATTTTTATAAAAATGTACAATTAATATGTCATAAATCTTATCTTTGAAACCTATTGTGGAGCTTAGTGACTGTAAAACTCGATTGAAATTTTAAAAACACCTACCTTGAGAACATGCCGGCATATTAAATTTTTTTGTTGCTGTTGACTAGGCATTTAGGGACATATCCTAACAATTACTGCTAAGAACAATGTCACGGACTTTTAGTCCTGTGTTTTCTACTGCCAATTTTATGCTTTCATGTTTTATATTCATAAGTAAAACATTTCAAAGTGATTTCTGCATGTGATACGAGCTAGGACACTAACTAGAATTTTCCACAGTTGAGTGTGTAAGTTTCCCAGTACCTCTTATTGAAGAGACCACCCTTGGTCATTGTGTTTTTCTGCCATCTTTGTCAAATGATTGACTTTGAAAGTTGAAATTCATTTCTGCACCTTCTATTCTTTTCTGTTGATCTTTTATACCAATACAATACTGTTTTAATTATGGTAGCCATATGATCCATTTTGAAAATAGATAGTATGACCCTCTAGAATTGTTCTTTTTCTAAAGATTTCTTTGGCTATTCAGGCTCTTCTCTAGTTTCAAGTGAATTTAGGTTGCTTTTTCCTATTCTGTGAGGAATGATGTTAGAACTGTTACAGGAATTGCTCTGTTTGTAAATGACTTCAGGCACTTCATACAATTTAACAATATTCACTTTCCCAAACCACAGCACAGTGTATCTTTCTTTTTATTTGTTCCTTCCTCATTTTCATTCACCATTTTATATTTTACAGTTTTTAATATACAGATCTTCACATGGCTGATTAATTTTTTTTCCTAAATACCTCAAGTAGATCTTGGTGCCCATTATGAATGAGATTATTTTCTTTACTTCTTTTCTTCAAATAGCTACTTGTTAAAGTATAGAAATGCAAATAATTATATGGCTTTATTTCTTATTCTGCAGGGGTTTTTTTGGTATTCATTTGTTACTTTTCAGACTTTTTTTAGTGGTTTGTTTAAAGTTTCCCACATATAAAATCATGCCACCTGAAAGCAAAAACAAATTTTCTTCTTTTCTTCTTGGATGGTTTTTACTTCTTTTTAACGTGTAATTGCACCAGCTGCAATTTAGAGTATACTATGAAATAGCAGTGGCAGGAGTGATTATCCCTATTTTGTTTCTACTTTAAGGGAGAAGTTTTCAACTTTTTCCCACTCAGACATGTCTGATCTTTACTGGATTCAGGTCTACTCTTCAGTATGGTCTGAGAATTTTCAATCAGAAAGGATATTTATTTTAACTGATTTTTTAAACATCTTTTAGATAATCATTGTTTTGTCCACCATTTTATTAATACAATATGCCATACTTTTTCTTTTGAGTGTAGTGAACCATCCTTACACCCTAAGAATGAAACCTATTTGGCCATGAGAAGTGTATCTCTCAACAAACTGTGGATTTTTTTACTAGCATGTTGTGGGGTTTTGTACTATGTTTACCAGGCACGTTGGTATGTCTTTCCCTTTTTTTTTAATGTTCTGCTTTGCTTTGCTATCAAGTAATATTTCATGAAACAAATATGCAAATGTTCCTTTTTTAATTTTTGGAAGAATTTAAGAAGGATATGTGTTAATTCTTCTTTTTAATGTTTTGCACAATTCAGCCATGAATAGGTCAACTTGTGGTCCTTCCTTGATGGGAGATTTTTTATTATTATTAATCTCTTCGTTCATTATTGTTCTATTTATATTGATATGAACTATATTTTGATTTTAGTAATGTCCATATATCTAAAACTTCACACATTTGTTCTAAGTTACCCAGTTTCTTGTTCTATATGGTGGGCAGTTGTGTTTCCAGACCCCTGGCTTCTCTGAGATCTTTCACAACATATCTTCCTTCCAATATCACAGTTCATTCTTTAATTTAACTGCAATAAAAGGTTTATTACATTTTGTTAATGTTATATAAAAACTAATTATTTTCATTGATTTCTTTCTTTTACTTTTGCTCACATACTCTGCTCTTTGCTATTGCTTTCCTTTTGCAAACTTTGGGCTTAAATATACTAGATTAACTTTAGTCACCATTAGTACCTATTTTTCAATGTGGGATACATCATCCTAATTGTTTAGTTTTCACATATTTGAAATATTCTGAAATTTATCCCATTATTTAGTCCTAAATTCACAGTGCTGTGACTGGAAAGATATTTGATATTCCAAAATCTATGTAAATACATGAAAATATATTTGGAAGTTAAATATGTTTTATATCCTAGTAAACAAAGTGCATTCTTGAGAAATTCTGTATCTGGTTATGGCTCTTAAAATGTTCTTGTTATGTCAATTGGGCCTTTACATACACCAAAAATCAACAGATAGATAGATTGATTGATTGATACTGCCTTGAAACTTAGAAACAAATGTATATTTAAAATAACATGGCAGAACCATATCAAAAAGGAAGCCACAGGCAATTATAAGGGAAGGGCTGCTTAGTAGGTGGTGCTGGGGAAACTAGCTTAGTATCACAGGAAATGAAATTGGAGCACCAAATGAACGGAAGAGTAAGAAGAATTAGTCATCCAAATAGGAAAGATAATTGTTTTATTTTTTATTTTAAAAGAGTAAAACAAAAAAAGGCATAGAAATACAGAATCTCAAAAAAGAATAGTAGGAAATTAACACTAATTAATATATTGCATTTTGTTATCTTAGTAGTAGCTGTTCAGGTTATAAGATTTAGGCATAAAAAATGATCAAACAGTCAAACAGTGAAAGCACAAACTGTTCTTTTGGATGAACTAACACAGGTTAGTAGTATAGCTATCTATCTTGTGTATATATATGTGTGTGTGTGTGTATCTATCTGTGTGTGTGTGTGTGTGTGTTTGTGTATGTATTCCTGTGTGTTTATTTCCAGTAAACATTTTTTACTTTTTTATTTTTAAGAGATTAAGACAAAAGAGGAAATAACAAAGCAGATCAGAACAATTTAAGCAACACAGTATTTCACCACAAGACAACCTGATATAACAATAGCTACCATAAAGTCTCTTTCTTTGAAATAGTTGAGCATACTTTTTTACACAATCGTATCAAACATAACAAAATAGTATAAAACCATTCAAGAGAGTGAAAGCATTACAGGGCATTCAGAACCAAATAACAGAAAACGAACAATGGCCACTATATTGTCTCATTGTCCATAAAAAATTTGTTTATAGTATCTCACATAATAAAATCCAATAAGATACTACATGATAGGAAAGATAAAATTTTTAAAGGCATGTTTCCATTGTTTAAAATTGGAAAATTCTAAATTACAAAAATTTATTTCACTCAGATCTATTTCTTTATAGTGTTTAAAGAGGAATATGTTGAGATGGTTTAATGACAAGGTGTCATTCCCTGTAATAAAGTATTTTTAATTTAGATAGTCACAGTATCTTTCAGTCAACTTCATATGAAGCTGACCCTTGTGTATTTGAGAAAACAGTCAGTGAAAACATCACTAGTACATGTAATCAAAGTAAAATTACTGAATTACATACTTGACTTTTGCTTGCTTGGCTATTCGCCGTTGGCAGTGTCACTGAAGGCCAAGGTAATATCATAAACATTCTATCTTACAAAACACAAGCCATGTCCATGAGCCTTTTCTCCTTAGCTACCTTTTAGCTAGGAAAGGTCCCATCATAGCAAAAGACCAGAAAGTGCCAAACGACAGAGAAGGAATGTCCTGTCCACATATTAGTACAAAGGTTCTCAGTGAGACCTCATTGTCTTCTTCATTTGTTCCTCCTCCAGTTCCACGCCTGGGTATTAAAAGGACACTGGTCTTTCTAGGCAACCACTGGGAAACCATAAGTATAGAAGTAAAGAAACAAGATTAAGAACAGGAGGAAGAGAGGACACCGTGCCAACCCTTTACGATTTCTTTGAGAGGTTTACATAAACCCATGTACAGCCTTCAACGTTTCTTTCTCACGTCGGACCAAAAGCTCAGTTTTAATTAATATGTTTATGTCTTCACTACCAGTTTGTAAACCTATGAAGTCAATCATTGCTGTTTTAATTGATTAATTTTAGGGACCAATTTTCTATCTTATTAGTCTCCCTAGCCCTTTGCTTTATCCTCTCAAAACACAAGACTTCAAGCACAGCAGTTGCCTTCATGCTGAAATGCGAAAGGAGTCCATTAACATACAAAGAATTATAAAATATATAAAAATGTTGCTGTTTGGATTGAAAGAATAAAAATCATGGTCTAGAGACTATCAGACCAAAAGTCAAAAATTAATAGTGACAGTAATTCATCACAGACTTCCTAGTAAATAATTTATTAAGAAGTTTATTTTGTTACATTTTATTATCTGTCAATTACATAAGCTTGCTATGCTTCTGAGATAGTTACAGCAAAGACAAATTTCAATAATTTATATTTGCATATTTGACATTATAGCATATGTCTTCAGTAATGTGATAAGAGGACTCGGCCTAAATGAAGTAGAAACAGTTAGATGTTAATTCAGTTGCACATCTGACAACTAAGCTTTTTCTCGTTTTGAAGTTATTGGATGGAGGAAACATTTCATCCAAACTTGCCTCACAGTGGTTACTTCAGAGACGAAGCATTTCTTGGCACAGTGATTAGCAGCAAGAGGAATAGCATTTTCTGTAGCAAAAAGGTCGGTAGCTACAGCAGCCAGAGTTGTATCCATAGCCATAGCCACAGCCAGGGCGATATCCACAGCCAGAGCCGTATCTACAAGAGCGGTATCCACAGCCAGAGCCACAGCCAGATCCATAGGTGCAGCCATAGCCGCAGCCTCCACAGGCGTTTCTGTAGTAGTTGCAACACATAGTGTCAGGGAGGTGAGTTTTCAGTTGAAGGATAGGGCACTTCTCAAGAGTGAAATCCTACAGTCTCCCAGCCCCTTTTATACTTCACAGATGGGTCATACCTCACATGGTCTCTCCTCTGGCATTTTACAGCTGTGTGTCTAAGATGAGGTCACTCTGTACCTGCTCATTTTGCTGGAAATATTGCACTCACAGGTGTCCTAAGAATCTAGCAAGCCTTTAAGGAAATACACGTGTACTCTCAATGCATAAGGAGCAATGATTTCAGGCTCCATCACATCATTCCATGACCATGACATGACACAACACATTACCAAAATCAGGTCCACCCATAAATACATGTTTCTTTGTTATTCAGTTGCTTTAGAGTCCTGGAAATTTTCTGATGAGCAACAATCTGCAGAGTCAAAGTTACTACACCATTAACAACAGCAAGGTCAACTGCAGGGGCTGTAAAATCATCAGGATTTGTTTGTTTCCTGTCCCCTATTTTTAACATCAGAATCACACTGAATTACTTTTTTAATTATACAGCTGAGTGTTCTCACACACTGCAATTGCTCCATGAAACTTACTCCTTCTCTTTGAAAGAAAAGTTGTCCAACCTGTCCCTGACCAAGCAGGTTCCTCCGCGCTTGAGATTTTGTTGAATTCCTGAGAGTAATGGAAGGAGATTTATCCTGAGTTGCTTTAGGGAACAAGTTTCCAAGGATTCAATTTAGAGTGCAAAAGTTGGCTTTGCTTGAGTTCTTTCTAGCTGAGGTCATGTAAGTTCAATTCCTGAATACGTGTCTCTGTGACATTCTCAGGAATGCCACCCCTTGGAATAATTAACCCATAGTTAGTTCTTCCGGAATAATGCTTCTGATGGGAAAATGGAGAACTGGTTTCATTATAGGGTCAACATTTCTATTAGAAGGAACACTATCTAGTTCTCTATTGCACATAAGGGTGAATACAATGAATGGTAGTGCATTATGTATTTCCACATGACAAAATGAATGCATTTTACAATGATTTTACCATGATAAATTGTGAATATATGAATGTCAATTAACTTATTCACCCCAAACAATTTTAACTTGGTCTTACTTTTATGTTCCAAAATAGTTTTGATTAGGAATATTTGCTTACTTTATTTAATTTATTCTAGAATTATTAAATAAGTGGTAGTAGATTATTCATTGGAATTTTTTATTCAACCTTACTTTTAATTTCAAATCACCTTCCCAAATTGTTTCTATGAAAAATGAGTATCAAGTCTGTGTGATCTATCTTATATTCCTATTTTATTTATTCCTATTTATATGAATTTTATCATATAAATTATCTTGAATTATCATATAAACATAAACAACTCCTGAAAATAAAAGCCTTTGAGTTTGTCTTGTTCTGGTGAGGAGACACAAACTACACAGTAGGTCATTCATGAGAGATTACCATAAGAAAATTAGAATATAAAGAGTGAACTTAATGTATTTTTACATGATGAAACTGAATAGAGTACCACAAAGCTGTGGAAAACATTCAAAAAGGAAAATACTAAATGAAGTACACAGAACCACAGTATGAATGGATTACACATATCCAGTCATGGCTAAATTTCTGCGGCTAAAGGCGGCAGAAAAAATCAAAGGTAGCTATCAAATTGTTTCCATTGTTAGAAAAATAATCAGAAGATGAAGAATATTTTGGAGCTGGTGAAGATATTTATGATTTTATGGGTGATGTACTCACTAGTGTATGCACTGTGTACACTAAGGAACATCATACACTAAATATGTTTAGTTCTTTATATTGACATCTAAATGAAGCTGATAAGAATAAACATTGACAAATAAATGAATCTAGTTCTGTTGAATTAAATCAAACTTCTGGAGGACAGGTGGTGCTGAAGTGACCATCAGCTGGACGTAGAGACACGCTGATGGCTGGGAACGATGGGTCACCGGAATATTCTGCAGGATGTCCTGGTGTCTATCTGAACAGCAGGCTGCCCACAGAGATCCTGCATGAGAGGCCTTCAGGGTGCTTCTTTCTTGGTAGAAGGGACAAAAGATTAGAGCCAGGCTGAATCTCCAATATGAATGAGCTTCTGTCACTTTCTGGACCCAATGATGACTTAGACCCCAGGAGATGTCCTTGCAGTCCGCTGTGCCAACACGCTCAACTTTTCTCCAGGACCACAGGCAGAACTCCAGCAGAATCAGTGCTGCTGTCAGCAGTCATGCACATCCTCACCTGGGAAAGCTTGAAGTCCTGAGCACAGTTAAGGAGAAATGTACAAAGAAATCTTATCTCTTCTCAGAGAGCAAATACTGAAGGTGAGTTTGAAGCTTAGAGGCAGTAAACTGATTACTGCTTAAAGATTTCTTCCGTGTTCCAGAGGTTCTATGGTAGAAACTGTATTCTTGGAAAACAGAATGACTGATTTCTTAACACATTTCCTAATGCTACTGTGTTAATGAGTTTTCAATTCATTAAGAAAAATACCAAAGAAAATCAACTCAAATGAAGAAAGACTTATTCTGGTGCACACTGTCAGATATTTTGGCACACACCTTTAACCTTGTCATTCTAAGGCTTGTGGTGAAGTAGAAAACCTTAGTATTAGTGAATAGCACAGGAAAGTGGCTCACTTCATAGTGGCTAAGAGTGAAATAAAGAGAGAGACAGAGAAAGAGACACACGTACACAGAGAGAGAGAGACAGAGGCGGAGACAGAGACAGACACACAAAGACACAGAGAGACAGAGAGACAGAGAGAGACCCTAACATGATAGCTCCCCAGAGCATAAATTCCCAATCCACTCCTGAGGAGTAGATTCTTCTCTCTATATTTTCATTGTCTCTCAAGAATCGGATCAGGTTATAAACCCATCAGTGGATGAACTCACCAGAGAATTTAGATCCCTCTTAAATGGTAATCTTCCAAAACATCACCTGTGAACGTTGCTTTACTAGAGAGCGACCTTTCACAACAGGAGACTGTTGGCAATATTATCTATTAAAGCCACAACAATCACCATAGAAAACAACTTTACCTTGTGTGAATATCAACTTCTTAATAGCCCTATGGACAAAACCAAAATTATATATGTTTAAAATTTTGCTAGGAGCTATGTGAGAGTATATAAAGAACATAAAGGGAAGGTAACAGATCTCTGTATACAATGTTAATATTGTAGTCTATTTTTTCTCCCTTTCATTCTTACAAATTAAAGTACTCTCAAAAAACACCTTATTTCCACATTTCTCTGTGTACTGGTACTCCTGTGTGTTTATTTACTAAAATTTGAAGATTCATTTTAATATTATAATTATTTAATATATCTCATACATATACATTCATAAGTATATGTATCTTATATATGCTTATCTTATTTGCATATGTCGATATTTAATAAGTTTTAAATTGTGATCAAACCTTTCAAAAGGTGATCTACATTGTGATTGAATTGACTGTACTTTGCTGAAAGTACTGTGATAATATACTGATAGCAAATACAGATTACTCTTTTTACTCTTCCTACATTAGAAATTCTTATTTTATTGGCTAGTAAAATCTGACATGAAGTCATGATGTATAATACAATGTTCATAGTGTTTATATACAAAGTGTTATATATGTACATTATAAATATACGTGGTTTATTATATGATATCAGTATATAAGACATATATGCATTGGGCAGTGATCCAATTAAGTTATTCATTATATGATTTATCTGAAGTATTTATCGTTTTGTGGGTATGAGAACACTTAAATTCTACTTTAAACAAACTTTCAGTAATAGTTCAAAATTGTTGCCTACATTCACTACATATTGCCCTTCAAAAGTTGCTGATCTTAGAAGTAAAACCACATGTCCTTTGACCAGTGTCTCCTGTTTCTCTACAAGACATGTATATTTATGTTTTCCATTGACAAATCTTCATTACTCTTTTTTCATTGACATACTTGCTTACTTACAGAATGGATTGATTTCCATAAGAATTTTGAGTGTTATCGCCCGATCACAAGTAAGTTTGGAACAAACCTGCCATTCTATAGGCTTTCTCTTCACTTCATTGATTACTTCGTGTGTTATGCAGAAGTTTTTAGACTGGAGTAAGTCTATCTGGTTACATCATTATCTAAACAAGCAAAGTAGAGCTTTTCCATTACGTTTTATTCCAGCAATCTTATATTCTCATGTTACATAAACATATTTGTGTCAGACCCTTTGGAAATCATTTTGTACATAATAGGAGATGAAAGTTTCATTTCTTTCTTCTGCAGGTGAGTATCCAGATGTCTAGCACCATTTATTGAAAAGGATTTTTCTTCATTGTTTATGCCTATCATCATTATCAAAAACCAATTAAATCTGTGTGAAGATTTGTTTCTAGGCTCTATTTTATTCCATTGTTCTTCTTTTGCAGATATGACTATGCTTTGGTTATTAATGGGTTGTAGCCAATCTTGAAGTAAATCAGTATCAAACTTTGATTTTGTTGTGATTTATTAAATGTTTCCTAGCAGTTTCACAGAATTGTGGACTTTTTGTCCAACATATTTGAAAAGTGGCAAAAATAATTTATAGGTGTAGTATAAGACAATACGTAAGCTATTAACTAGTGATTTACTTTTTCTTTTTTTGAAATTCTGTATTACTTGTACCCTTTTTCTGTTTTTTTTTCTTTTTCTCTTTAAACAAAATATAAAAAAGACTAAATCTGTACATGGTGTTAGGTCTTTTGACCATTTTAGCAATTCTTCATAAACATAACCATGCCATATGTTTCCACTTATTTTTGTCTTCAACAATTTTATTACCAATATTTTAGAGATTTAAGTGCACAGATCACTCTCCTCTTTAATTAAATCTATTCCTAAGTATTTCATTTTGTAGTTCTTGCTAATGAGATTATTTTATTGATTTCTTTTCAAGTAGCTGAATAATAATGTGTCTAATCATTTAGTATGTTGATGTTGTATTTCTTTTGCAAGTTTGAATTTTTTCAGTGTCTTTTCTTTGTCTTTGAGAGGAGTCTATGTGTTTTTCCCTTGATTCTGTTAATGTAGTATATCACAATTATTAATATGAAGTCATTGAGCTATCCTTTCAGCACAGAGATGAATTCTGAATCATACTGTGAAAGGATCCATATAATGTGGTATGGATTTCAACTTGCTAATATATTGTTGAGAATTTCTGCACCTATGTTTTTCAGAGACATTGGCCTGTCATGTCTTTTCCAATAGTGTTCTGCCAACAGATTAATACTGGCATAATAAAATGAATATGGAATTACTCTTCCTTCAATTTTCAGGAGAATATATAAAAGTATGTGATAATTATGACATATCAACTATCACATTAAGAAATACCCTGAAGATTAACAAAGCATACTTCTGAGTATGTCTGTAGGGTGCTAATAGAGATGACTCACATGCAGGCCAGAAAAAGGAGAGAAGACTCACGTTGATGTGTCTGGCACCATCCAATGAGCTTGCAAACCAGGTGGAATGAAAGGAGAGGAAGCCTACTACATCTGGGAAGCTCTGTTCTGCTTTAACTATCCTTCTTCTGCTGCTACCGTCAGCCATGGTCACCAGTCTTCTAAGAAGACTGTTTTAGTGACACTCCATGGAGCTTCCAGTCCTTTATTCTTACAGTAGCACTCCATCCTTTATCCATTTTGTTCTGCAGCTTTCAGCTTCTTGAGCTGAACAGTGTCCGGATCCTCTGGTTCTCCAGGACACAGGAGGCCATCGTGAACTCCCCACCTTTGGTCCTGTAAGCCTACATAATAAATCCCCTTGCATAATTCTATACTGATTTTGTTTCTCTAGAAAATCCAAATCTACATGAAAATGATTCATAGTCGTTCTTTAAACATTTTAGAATGGGCCTGGGGATTTAGCTCAGTGGTTTGAGCACCTGCCAGGCAAATGTGAGGTTGTGAGTTCAATCCTTGGTACAAAAGAAAGAAAAAAAGAAAGAGTAAATGTTTTGTAAAATTCAGTCATAAATCTATCACTTCCTGAGTTTTTCATGATAGACATTTCATTACTGAGTAAATTTACATATCTGTATCACTGAGCCCCTCACTAAATTTGTCTCACATATTTCAAAAAGTGTGAATTTTCTTGAGACAGATATGATTCCAAAACACCATCAGCCAATCACTTTTTTCATCAGTCCACTAGTTGCATAGTTATAATACTTACCTATTCATGTCCCTGATCCAATCCTTTATCGGAGGTAATTAAACCTGGAGTGTCATATTTATTATTGTGCTGAGTTATAAAAGTAACAAATTCTTTTTTTTTTTTTTTTTTTTTTTTTGTCTTTTTCATTTTTATCGGTACCGGGGATCGAACTCACGACCGCCTGCTTGCAAGGCAGGTGCTTATGTCGCTGAGCTCAATCCCCAGCCCTAAAAGTAACAAATTAACATTTATGGAATTAGGAAATATCTAAAAAGGCTAATATGGATCCAATGCTTAAAAATAAGATGTACTTATAACTATTTTTGTTTCATTCCAGTATTTGATAATTTCAGCCTTTCTATGCTACTGCAGATAACTGTAGCACAAAGATAAAGTTAGAAAATTTACATTTGAATATTCAAAAAACAGCATTTGTCTTCAATGAACTAATAAGATTTCTCTGCTTAAACCAATTGTAAGCTGAAGCTTTCATGTTAATTCAGTTGAACAGTAGATAATAAAAACCTTTTGATTTAGTTTAAATTTAATGAATGGGAGATTTCATTTGGACTTGTCCTTCAGATAGTCATTTAAATAGTAGCTCCTGTAAAAATATTATTTTGAGGGGATTAAAAATATTGGGGTGAAGATTGGCAACAAAGGCAGCCTCTCCAGGACCTAGAATTGAGATACCTGGAATAAAAAAGTTAGTAATGAGGAAAAATAGTAAAGCTCTGAAAATCACAGAAATTCACATAGGAAAATTAGAAGGTTGAGAGAATCTGGAAAAAAATAAAGATAATGCATGGCAAATTAACAAAGCAGTCTGGAATGCTACCCCAGCGTCTGAGGAGGAGATCTCTTCCCCCCCAAAACACAAGGTAAATTGAAAAAGAACCAGTAGCCACAGGGAGAAAAAATGAACAGATGCACTAGCCCTAAGAAAACTCCATGGACATCATGAGATACAAACACAGATTTACTCTGAAAGTGACACAATCCATGAGGTAAGCTAGAGTTGAGGAAGAGAGTCAGGGTAGCATCCACCACACATGGCAGCAATTTGATCAGGAACCATTTGATGAAGGAGTTTATATGTAAGACTGAGCTACGCTAGGAATCAGAGGTCACAGAAAAATTTCACCTCATTCTCTGGGGCCATCCTGGCACAGTGATTGGAGAGGAGACTGCCAAAAAGATAGTCACAGAGAGGCTGTGAACTAGTAACAGATCCCTGAGGAATAGTAAGCAGTGGTGGCTCAGGTTGTAGGAAACAGCAGTCCCGCCCTCATGGTGAAAATCCAGCCAATCATCTGTTTTTCTAGGAGTCCAGAAGACTCCTAGCCCCCATAGGTGTTTATTCCAGCACAAAAATTGGTGATTTGCTTCCTGTTTTCCAAATGACCAGAAATATAGCTTGGTAAGGACATTTGCCATATCCTGGGATATATGGACAGAAAGACCTCAGAGCCAAGGGAGGCATCTCATGAAATATAGGCCACAAAGCTAATCAGCGATAGCAGTGACTTTGGGTGCACAGATCATTTAGAGTCCTTGGAGTGAATGGAGCCTTAAATGCAGATGATTATTCATAAGCTAACCACACCTATAAGAAAGATGGAGGAATTCACACAGCAAAAAGTCAGCATGGAAACAAAATAGGCCACAGGTTGTGCAAAGAAATTACTCAACTAAACGTGCAGAAGACTTTGTGGGGCATGCAAGGCTTATCTTTTTTTTTTTTTTTTTTTTTTTAGGGAATATTTTGATTTTGGTTTTAGTTTATTGTCCTATCTTTTGTTCTTTTTTCTTATTTTTCTTTTCTTTTTCTTGTATGTATTTTTCTGTTGCCTTTTACTCACTCCTTTTAACTTTCTTTTTTTTTAGTCTCACTTTTCTCTTCTACTTCTCCTGTCCTCATCTACTTTTTTTTTCTTTACCAAATTTTAATTTTACCCTTCCTCCCACTGGCTCTATTTTTATTGTCATTACTATTAAACTTTATTAATATTAAGTTATTTAGTTGAATTATTGCTGAATTCTTTTCTATTATTAATGATATACAGTTGATAGATATACTAATGATCGTACAGTTGTTACATTTAGTAGATATGTCAATATTTGGCTTAATCTGTGTCTGTGTTATTTTTGCAGATATCTTTTCTTAAAGATGCTATAGTTGGAGCTATTGTTAGTTCTTATGGTATGTCAGTAATTAGTTTGTCTTTGACTCTAATGTTATTGTTCATTTCCTTTATATTGTTAATGTTGGTATAGTTTACCTTCCATTGGTTTTTAGTCTGTGACAATATCTGACTTATCTTTCTGTTATCAGCATTACTACCAGTTTTCTTTCTCTAAAGAGTCTTGAGGATCAAGGCTCCAGTAGCTTGTACATGGAGAAAACTCTCAAATATTATACTGAGTAGCTTGAAGAATAACGTAAACACCAACCCTAACCAAACCCAAAGACTCATCATGTGGTGACAGAATCTAACTAAAGAGATCTCTATAATAGTGACAGAGTTTCTCTACTTTAACTGATCTTCAATCCACAGCAAAAGAACAACAGAGACTTGACAAATTAAGGTAAAAAGATGACCCCAAACTGCTAACTCTTCATGAACTGATTTCATGGACACTAAAGTACAGAGAGCTATAGGCAAATATATCAACCCAGGGAAGACATGTCAGCTCCAGAGTGCCTCTTGGGGCAGGCTGACCATTATCCATCCTGTGATGCAATTCATCTTGCTCCTGTACTCCAGGCATGTCCAGTCCCACGACCATAGGCTGACACTGGTCCATGGACTGTTGGCAGCTGGGTCACAGAGTAAGAGGTGGGCTGTGAGGAGAAAGTAAAGTTTCACCTGTATTTACAGAACCTCGTCATCACTGACATCTCTGCCTGAGCTTTGCCCCCTATCAAATCAATAGTAGAATTAGATTCTCTAGGAACAAGATCCTACTGTGAACAGCACAGATGCCGGATCTAGGTGGAATACTCCTATAAGAATCCAACCCCTGGCGATTTGAAGTGGAGCTGAGGGACTGATTCTAGCACTGGAGAGTGGCTGCAAACACAGGTTAGCATTAACAAGGAGGTTTGGCCATACAGAGAACCTAACGAATAAACACTTGCAGACTCATATCAAAATCTAATTTGTGAGGGATAATTATGCTGTATCTGATGGCAGAACAAAATGAGAACATGGACTAGACTAGACATGAGCAGTGACTCTTTGGGTGTCTCTGCTTCCTGTTGCATGCAGATGTGAATGTCATCTAGCTTTCCTGGTCTGTTCTATGCTTACAGATCTGCATGGGTAATACTTTACGCTGGTTTTGTTCTGTCATTTCATGCCATGTGCCTAGGGTGAGCTGCTTCTGTCCACATTCATTTTGCTATTAATTCAAAGTTTACTTATCGCTTCCTTAGCAGTTTAAGGAAGCTTCCAGGAAATAAAAATCCAACCTTTATGCTATCATAAGTTTTATCTTTTGTAATTTCCATTCATGGCATAACAGAAAATATCACCAAAATATGTTTCACTTATATAAATATGTGTTGGCTTTTCATTCTGTTCTTTCGTGATCTTTGAAACTATCTTTAGAAATATTATTAATAGCAGTATCATGTCATTCAGCGGCATTAGGAGTAAAAGCAGGAGCCACAGAAAAATCTTTTTTTCTCTGTTTTCTTCCCTCACACTTTGTTTTCCCAGTCAAAAATCATTCAAAATTATTCTTGCTAAATTTTAGACACGAAGTGAAGTATTTCAGTATGTTACATCTCTTCCTGAAACTTCAACCTTATCCTTGAAATGAAGCTCACCCAGTTTGCTCTTTGACTTTAAAGTTTAAGCTCTTTCTACTTTGGTATGAATTTTTTCTTAAGCTCCTGAGGGTCACATACCTAAAGAGATTTATCAAACTACAGAAGGAATCTGGGGGTCTCTGTGGATAACAGGCTACCTACAGACACACATTAGACTCGTCAAAAGTTCATTGAGGGGACAAATAAAAATAAGGACAGACCAAATCTCTAATGCCTTTGAGCTTTCAGCACTTTCTGGGCCCACTGGAGATGCAGACTTTGACAGATCCCTTTACAGCCACTGTGCCAACATATTCTTTTCTCCATCACCTCATCCTGACAACCCAGAAGGACGAATAGCTCCCTGAATGTCCAAGGCTACTTCTTTATTAAGAAAGTATAATTTCATGTGCACATGTAAGGGGAAACATACAAAAGAAATCTCATCTGTTTCAGAAAGTACATTTTGAAAGGTGAGTTTGAAATTCATAGAAGTAAATTGAAATTGGGTTGAGTCTCTCTTCCCAATTTCAGAGGCTCTGTGGTAAAAATTGCCTTCATTGGAAAACAGAGATATGGAGTAATTATATCACTGTAGAATGTCTTCCACTTTTGTGAGTGCCAGTTTTTCAAGCTATCCGATGGGAAGAATAATAATTACATGTGTCTAAATTTTATTAAGAGATCCATGGGATGTGTATAGAAAATAAAAAGTCAGAATACAGATCCTCACATATTATGGAGACAGTGTAAATATTCACTCAAATGTAACCATTTTTTTAAATCCCTTTCCAGTTTTTATAGGTAATTTTAGGGAATAACTAACACTTTAAAATTAATCTTAATGTTGCTTGATTCAATGTATGACATAGGTATAAGTTTATACAAAAATATATATGTAAGGTTACATGGATGCATATGTACCTAGCATATCCTTATGTCTTACATGTAAGATGAATATATACATATGCACATAATCTTAAAACATCAACTACAAAGGGATAATATCACTACACACTACTGAGGCATTTCTACAATAGTGTTTACAAAAATTCAGTGTCAGAGGTTTTTAGTTTGATATTGTCTTTTGTTTATTTTGTTTCATTAGCTTTGAAGGACATATCTTAAAAATCACAGCTCAAACCAAAGCAATCAACATATTCCCCTATGTTTACTATGAAAAATTTTACGTTTTCAAGTTCTTCAGTTGTGATTAAACAATTTTGATATAATTTTGCATACGGTGTGAGATAAAGGACATCAGCTGTATCCAACAACTATAATTACTAGAGGATATATGTGCATTTAGTTACGTTTTCAATTCCTCAAGCTTTAACACTTCCTCGTTACCAAGACTGATTAGTAACAAGTGGATATTATTGCACATGACTGGCTGACAAAAATCAAGCCCTGTCCAAACCCCTGTCTTTGTAGCTACCATCACCTAGAACAGGTCATGTGGCATAGTGACAGGCAAAGAGGTTTAAACAACAGGAAAAGGATTGTGCCGCCCAGCATAGAGGAAGGTACTCAGCAAGGTTCCATTGTCTTCACCACCTGTCTTTCCTACTTTTCCAAGCCAGGACTATAAATGCGATGTTAATCATTTTCAGCAACCACTGTGAAATCACCATCATATGGCAACTGGACTACAGAAAGAACAACGGACCTCAAAATCTTTCAGATATGTTGGAGCAGGGATTGTTGTCTTTGCCATGTATTCCAAACTTCTTGTTTTGTATATTTCAAATAATTAACCTGACACTTAGTATAGTAACCACTTTTTAGTATAAGTCTAAGCTGGGATTTTTTATTGGTCTCCCTATTCCAATCAGATTATTATTCACACGACATTAATTTTGGCTACATTTATTTTTGTTTGTGTGTAGATATAAAGGTGATAAATAAATATTTAAAGAATTAGAAAGTAGGAATGAGCTACTCACTAATAAAAATAATTTAGTTCTCACAAATAAAAAATAATTTACTTACCCTGAATTGCATCCAATAAATAGACATTAAGGAGACTAAAGTTTCAAAAACAGATGATGATACTGATAAAGGATACCACAGTTCTCAATGAATCTACGTTTTTATTAAGAAAATGCTTTGTTCCATCTTAGTATATGACAATATTGTGAATTTTCTGTGCATCTGAAAATAGCTGTAGTACAGAAACAAAAAGAAAGTTATGAAAATTTATATTTGAATATTACACAAATACTATCTCTCCTCAGTGATAGGATGGAACAACTCAGTTTACATTAAGTGGAAACACAAATTTTCTTTTTTTTTTTTTTTAAGGGTCTTTGACCCTTTCATTTTATTAAAATGGCATGTAAATATTAAAACAGCATACTGATCACATTATACTTCTGCTTGCCCCAGGTATGAAGCTGGGGAGTGGAGTGGCATGAAGCCTTCCTCCTGAAGGTTGCAGACTCATGCATTGAGCAATTCATGTTCTTTATCAGTTTTCCCAACAGCATCAGGATTTGATAAGGGGTCCAGGTCAGCGAAGAGGCTGAACCAGGCAGTCAGGTCCGAGGCAGCCTTGGCAGGCTCTTTCAGTGCAGGGCTCTTGTCATTTGGATTGCTTGTCTTTGGTGCTGGCCAAGGAGTAGGAGGAGGACTGACATTGCTCTCTGACCAGCCTTGTAGGGAGGCTTGTAAATCTTTCATATTTTGGTCTAACAGCTGCGAAGGGAGGAATCCGGAGCCAGTCTGGAACTTGGCATCTGGCTCTCCCAGGGCCCCCGCTGGTGCTGGCTCTTTTAGCCAATTGTCTCCAAACACAGCTGCCCACTCTTTGCTGAACTCGCCCTCTTCCAGGGAGGAAGCGTTGAAGATCTCACTCAACAGCAGCAAGTCATCCTTGTCAGCGCTGTCGGGTTCTGGGGTCTCAGCCATCGGGCCCAGGCAAGCACCTTCCTCAGGTTTCATGTCTAACAGTTCATCCATAGGTCCTGAACGTGCATTTTGGGTAGAAGTTTTGTCTGAAGTAGATAAAATATTTTTTTCATCTTCATTGTCAAAACTGGAGGATTCCTTGCATTGGTTTTCATCTTCTAATGAAATTAATTGACGTGGCTCCTGGCCTGCTGCCTCTGTGCTATCCTGCTGGGCAATCCTCTTCTTCTCTTCTTTCTCAACGAGTTTTTTCATAGGGTCTTGCAAACTCTTTAGTGTGGTGAACTTATATGGCTGATAGCCCTTGAAGCTCTCATGGATGGCTGCCATAGTTCATGGTAATTCAGGTGCCCAGCAAACAATTCTCTTTGGCTTGAAGTTATTGGGTAAAAAGCTTTCAGCTGAACTTGTTCCTAGAGTGGTCCTTTCATGGCAAAGCCTGATTTGCCATGGAGATTAGTAGCAAGGGGCGTAGCATCTTCTATAGCAAAAGGGTTGGTAGCTACAACATCCAGCTCCGTATCCAGAGCCAATGCCATATCCACAGCCATAGCCACAACCAGAGCCGTATCCATAGCCATAGCCACAGCCAGAGCCGTATCCACAGCCAGAGCCACAGCCAGAACTATATCCACAGCCAGAGCCACAGCCAGAACTATATCCACAGCCATAGCCACAATCAGAGTTGTATCCACAGCCAAATCCACAGCCAGAGCAGTATCCACAGCTGGAGCCGTATCCACAGCCCCTGCAGGAGTTTCCACAGTAGTTGTAACACATGGTGTCAGGATATCAGCTTTTAGTTGAGGAGTAGGAGGCTGTTTCTCAATTGCTAATGCCGTCTGCTCTTCCCAGTCCTTTATATACTCCCCTGGGATGGATGGGTCATAGCTCACATGGACCCTGTTCTCTTGTTTTACAACCATGTGCCTAAAATGAGTATGCTCTGTGCACATTCATTTTGTTAGGAATTCATAATTTGCTTCCTAATTCCCTAGCCATTTTTAGAAACCTTTAAGGAAATAAAGCTATATTTTTCTAAATGCCTAAGCATCTGCTCCTATAATCTGATTTTTCATAATTTCCTTTCATCACCATGATGTAAAGCAACACACCACCAAAGTACGTTTGACCCATAAATATATGTTTTCCTGTCATTCTGTTCTTTCATGCTCTTTGTAACCTCCTATTATATAATACTACTAAGTCAACAGTCAATTTAATATCAGCAAAAAGATGTACAGCAGCAGGGGCTGGAGCATCATCTTGATTTTTTTCTTTCTTCTTCTCGTACACTGATTTCCCCATGAAAATTACTTGAAATTATTTTTTTCTAGAATTTGTACAAAGAATTGAGTATACTAACTTGCTGCATCTCCCTCTTGAAATTTTCTCTTTCTCTTGATAAAGTATAACTTTTATAGCCTATCCTTTTGCCACAAACTTATGACCCTTTCTTTCTTTAATGCTAAAATTGCTTTTTTTAAAATTCCTGATTTCTAAGTTATGTAGGAAGATTTATCATCAATAGGTTAAAGAGAAACCTTGTTGTTGAAGTGTAATTAAATCCAAAAAGTGAGCTGGACTTGGAAGATCACTCAAACTCTACTCAGATGTTTGTGTTATATCATTGCTTCCCATTAAAATCTAATTAATTAATAGTTAATACTTTCTGATCAGAATGTCTAATATGAAATGAGAAAAATGATTTATAGGCTGAGTATTTCAATAAAAAAGAAACAAAATTTTGTCAATATTTGCAGTAATTTGATAACTGATGAAGTCTCGCCACCACTTTTGAATTTTTATGGAAATTGCAATGTTTCTATACATTATTCTGAGGATTCAAACAATTGAACATTATTTATTACAATCCATGAACATAGTGTCTTCCAGGATTTCTTTCACCAAAGTTTTATAATTATTACTGTAAAGATTTTCACAACTCAAATTTTTACTAAAGTATTTTATATAAATATCGGTGCCTTCTAAAAAGGATTATTTTCTTCATTTCTTTTTTCAAAAAGCTTAATATTAAAGTACAGAAGTACAAATAAAGTTTGTTTTCACCTTCTATCCTAAAATTTTATACTATTCATTTTTTGCTTCTAAAATTTTTTAGTAGTATCTTTGGGGATTTCCACAGATAAGATCACGCCATCCTAAAAGCAAGGACTCGTTTTCTTCCTTTCTTATTCGAATGACTCTTGGTGTTGTATAATTGCTTTTGCTAAGATTTGAAATATAATGTTGAAAAAAGGTGGCAGGAATGATTATCTTTGTTTTGTTCTTGACGTTACAGAAGTTTTCAACTTTTCCTATGGACTTGTTTCTCTATAAGCCATATCATGTTCTATTGCACTCCATCCCCAAATTAACTTTTTGAGTTTTTTAATACCATAAAGGATCTTAAATTTCATTACTTTTTTCTGCTTCTAATGAGATGGTTATTGTTTTCCTCCTTTGTTCTATTAATAAGGTATAATATACTCACTGACTTGAGTGTATTAAGTCATCCTTGTGCTCCAAGAATAAATCCCACTTGATCATGGGAAATGTGTTTTCCCTAAAAGTTAGTGTTTTTTTTTTTACTAGTATGTCATTTTGATTTTTGCCCCTATATTTATCAAGAATGTTCATCTCTAGTTTTCTTCAAGAAACAATACAATTGTCCTGTTTTGTTTGCTATCAGAATACTAGCATCATAAACAAATGCAGAAATATTTCCTCTTCAAATTTTTGGAATAATCTGTGAAGGATTTTTATTATTTCCTCTTTTAATATTTTATAGAATTTGGTCATGTTTATCTGTGGGCTTACCTTGATGGAAGACTTTTCACTATTGATTCATTTCTGTTACTTACAGTTTATACATTTATTACCTTGTAATTTACCTTTGGTAAGTTGTATGTTTCTAAAATCTTATCCATTTCTTCTAACATGACCAATTGCTGTTGTATAGATATGTGTAGCTGTATTTCTGATTCTTTGTGTTTCCACAGTACCGTCTTTCCTGTCTGATATTAGTAGGTCTCTCTTTCTTAACTTCAGTAAAGTTTGGCCAATTTTGTTGATCTTTTTACAAACACTATTTATTTTAATTGATTTTTTTCTCTACTCTGTATTTAACTTCTTTCTGCTGCTATCTGTATTACTGTCTTTTTTCTACAAAATTTGAGTTTTAACTTTACTGAATTTTCTAGATCCATGAGTTGTAGACATGCATGGGCTGTATATTTGGGATATCTCAGCTATATTGTTTAATTTCTTATATTTGGAAATTTTCTGCAGTACATTTCACTATTGATATCTAAACTCACGTGGATTGGAAATATATACGATATTGTCAAAATCTTTGCAATGGGTGAATATATGCTTGAATATAATATATTATATATCATGGCAAACTGTGTGCTCTTAATAAGACTGTATGTTTTGATGATATCACTTGAAGTATTCTCTTCATGTCTATCAAGTCTTTTCATATGTAAAACAAATTTTTAAGATACGTAAAGAGACAAATGTAAGAAAATCTTAGAAAAAAAAGCTTAGAGACAAACTCATGCATATGCAGTGACAACATGCACCATATAAACAAGGAATCACCGGACTGCTCACTAGGTGGTGTTGGAGGAGCTGGTTCACCACAGTGAAAAAGGAAAATGAAGCAACATATAAAATGATAGATTTCAGGTAGACTCACAATTCACATATTAGCTATCAAGAAATGTAAATACAAGCTAAAATTATTTCTCATATCTCAAGTGAGAAATGTTAGAAAGTTACACATTAACAAGATTTCAAATAGATCTTAAATAAGAACTGCAGTTTTAGAGACTGGACCAGTGCAAATACACTGGGCAGTAAACAAACTGTATCCATAAAATGCAACATGCACACACTTCCCCTCAGCAATTTGTATCAGGGGTTGATTCTCCTGGAAGCACAGGGGAACACTACTTATTAGAGCAGTGCTGTGGAGAAGAAACCTGGGGAGACACCTGTGATCACCGATACACTGAAAAGGCAAAGTTTTGAGTATGTGCCACGTGATAGGCCATTCAACAACTAGAAATAATAATAGAATAATGGCCTTCACCAGTGTTCTTGCTTCCTGATTCATGGCTATAAAATGGTCATTAGAAATAATGATCTGAATGTATAGTATGTTACTAACACAGATGAATCTTTCACTACAAATCACGCTAACAGACAAAAAAGCCAAGATATATATTGTTATCTACACAGTGTCAATATATTTATGCAATTAAATTTGAATATGTCAAGTTGAAGATTGTTGATTTTATGGATTTTTGCAGTATTTGCACTACTTGCATATAAGTAATAGACATTTTGAAGTGGACCCACATCTAGACATGAAATTCATTTATGATGCATACACAACACATATAACCTGAAGACAATTTTTTAAAATTATTTTTAAGAATTCTGTGTGAAATATTCTTCCAATTGTAATAACTCTAAACAGTTTGAGATGGGAGATTCCAGATTCTAGATTTTCTATTAGGATACTGAACCTTTAAAATAGCCATCCCTATTAAAACCCTGCTGGTATGCAGGGGACAGTTGAATATAAAATACCATAAGCCATTAAAGGATTGTGAATGACAAATGTAAATATTTGTAGGGATAAAAATAAAAATAGTAGAATATCCATTAAAAATATTGAACAAAAATTTAAAAATAGAAAAATCTGTGTGAGCAAAATACATATATATGAAAATATATGTCTTGATCATAGAACACATTGCATGATTAAATTTATAAATACATCTTACAATAAAAGACACGTCAAGAACAATTGCATAATTATATGCAAAGGAAGTGGGTGTATTTTAAGTATTTTAGGGGATTAATAGTAAAGTGCCTTTTCCATAACAATTTTTTTTATTTAAACATCCACCATAGTCTGAACACTCCTCCTTGATTAGAAGCATACAACACTTTTCTAGCAAACAAAAACATTTTGTTATGCCCTCATCCACTTTACTCACTAGATCTGCCTCTGGGATTCTAGTTTTCCCCAAAGTCAAAATGACCACGAATTCATTCAGGACATCAAGGCAGCCATGACAACATAGCTAAGACACTTGTGACAGTGGGTTTCCAAGACTGCATCAGAAAACGGTAAAAACAATGTGGTAAATGATTTTGGTGTGAGGCAAGGGTGTGCCTTGTACTGTAATAAACTTACTTACCCATTCACTGTGTTTTTCAGTCTTACTTTAATTAAAATGAGTTATATACACTTGAGGGAAAATTAGGTGAAAATGTCAAAATTACATTTTCCAAACTCACAATCCTGTACGATGTATATCCACATGCTGGAGATCCTGCTTCCTTGGCCTTCAGCTTTTTGGCTTGTTATCTAACATCTGTGTAAGATCAGAACACACTGCTGGCTGACATAGAAACAGTCCTTAGTCTCAATCTTTTTTTTTCAGCTACTACTGCCAGCTAGGATTGGTCCCATCACAGCACAGTGGCTTGAAATTGCTGAATACTTTGAAAGGAATGCCCTTTAAGATTTCTTTGTCTTCATCAGCTCTTCCAGTTCTGTTTTCACAACTTGAATATCAGAATGTCATTGGTCATTCTCTGCAATTGGTGTGAGACCATCGATACAGAAGTCAAGCGGCTCATATAGGGAACAGGAAGAATACAAATTCCAGTCCATTGTGATTTCTTTGAGGTCCTTTCATAGCTTTATGTATAAAAGATTTCCTCATGCAGTACTATAGAAAGTGCTATTTTAAATTAATATTAATATTTTATTACCATCTAATAAACCACTATCATGTCAATACTCCAGCACTGATGCATTAATTTTATAAATAAATTCTTATTCTTATCAATTGCCCAACCCCAATACATTACTCATACGAGTCAGGATGTTCAGAATGTGGCAATTATTTTTTTGTTGAAATATAAAGGAAATTAATAACCGCTTAATTAACTATAAAATATATAAAAGCAGCTAATATTTGAATTAAACCAATAAAAGTGTATCCCAAATTGTTGGTTAAAAGATGATCCAAGAGATGGAAAAAATCCAAAACTCAAAGATAACAGTGACACAAAGGAGACAAAATTTCTTAGTAAAAAATTTATTAAGAAAACTACTTGTTTGTTACATTACAGTATATGCAAAATACAGAGCTCAAGATTCTCAAGATAGTTTTACAATAAAGAAAGACAAGTTAAGTAATTTATATTTCAATACTCAACACAATAAAATCTGTCTACAGTAATGTGATGAAACTATTCCACATCAAGAGTAAGTAGAAGCAGCAATCTTAACTCAGTGGTCCAGAAGACAACAATCAACCTCTCTTTTGGTTTGAAGTTAGTGGATAGAGAAGATTTCAACTGAACTTGTCCTTGAAGTGGTTACTTCAGAGACAAAGCATGACTTGTCAAGGTGATTAGCAGCAAGAAGAGTAGTATCTTCTGTAGCAAAAGGGTCGGAAGCTACAGCAGCCAGAGCCGTATCCACAGCCATATCCACAGCCAGAACTGCAGCCAGAGCCGTACCCACAGCTAGAGCCGTACCCACAGCCCCTGCAGGAGTTTCTGTAGTAATTACAACACATGGTGTCAGATGAGTTTTCAGGTCAGGAGCGGGAGAGCTTTTTTCAAGTGTGAATCTCATCTCTCCCAGCCCCATTATATACCTACAGGAGAGGATGGGTCATACCTCACATGAACTTCCTTCTCTCATTTTCCAACCTTGTGCCTTAAAATGATGTCATTCTATTCACAGCCATTTACTTAGGAATTCACAGTTTACTTACTGCTGCCCCAGGAGTTTTCACAAGCCTTCAAGGAAATAAATGTGTATTTCTAAAAGTTGAAACTTATACAACCATAATTTCATTCTTGAGTGTGTCATGAAATGATACAGCACAGCATCAAAATATGTTCAACCCACAAATAGATGTTTACTTGTTTCTTTGTTCTTTTAAGAGCCTAGAAATCATCGTGTGCTAAACAGTACTATTAAGAATCAGAATTATTATTTCTAGCAACAGCAAAAACAACAGTAGCAGTAGAATCATTGTGCATTCTTTTCTTCCTTTCCTCACTTTATTTTTTACACCAAACCACTCCAAATTACTTTTCTGGGATTTCAGACCAAGTACTGAGTTTTTCAACCACTCTTTGATACTTTCTCTTTCTCTTTAAGGGGCGGTTGTCTATCTTAATCTTTTCTGGAAGGTACTTGAATTTAAAATTGTGACAGCAATGTGATGAGATTTATCATGCATGATTTTGGGAAATTTTTTCTCAGCAAGTCAGTGCAGAGGAATGAAATTGATTGGTTTTGTAAGTTCTTTCAACTGAAATCCAACTAAGATCAGTTCTTAAATACATGTCATTAGTAAGATGCACTCTCATTGACTGTGCCCAATGTTCCTGCCACCCATAAAAATTAAATTGATCAATATCTAGTACTTCCATATTAGTGTTATTGATGGAATATTGAGAATTGGTTTGGTCACAGGATCAAAGAGTATTTCAAAGAATACTCTTTGTGCTTTATTACACTCATTGCTTATTAAAATAAATATTAATGCATTATAATTCAATGTTACTGAAAGAGTAGATTTTAAATAATTGTAACCTCCCCAAAGTGATGAATATGTGTATGTCTTATTCATCTGTACTTATCAATTAGTTTGCAATAATATTTCCACATAATCTTTCAGTTTAGTTTTGTGTGTCTGTTCCAGAACAGTATTTTAATAAGAATATTTACTTACACTATATCTGATGGATCCTAACAATTATAATATCAATGGTTTTTTACTGTTCATTGGTCATTCTTATTCATCTTTATTTTTAACTTCATATCATTCTCTTCCTTTGTTACTATAATTGTAGATTTTTAGTCCATGACTTCAACTTTATTCCCAAAATATTATTCAACGTCATTAGGCCTTTGAATTCTTTTGTGTTTTCTTTACTCTGAAATCTTCTTAGTTCCCACACTATAAATCTGATATGCTTCTACTGAGTCAGCTATCACATATAAAAATAAAGCAAAACCAGGACCTTTTCAAAGTCCATGTACATTCTCTCTTGAGAAAACGTAAGGTCATGCAACCACTTAAAGAGGAATATACAGAGAAATCTCATCCCAATCCCTGTGTCCCTTTTCTGTCAACTAGGTCCCACCTCTTAAATTTCTATCACCCTGCAATAATGATTTCGGATTATAATCCATCAGTGGATTAACACACTCATTAGGTTAGAATCCTTTTAAGCAATCACCTTCCAAAACAGCCTGTGACTAAATTTTCATCAGTGACCTTCATCACAATAACCATTTGGAAACATTTCATATCTAAACCCTAACTACAGCCAGGGTAATGTCCTGAACCTGTATGAACATCAGTTTCTAAAACAACCATTTAGAAATGAAAAGTTATGCACGTTTAAAATTTTGCCATAGGTCTAGTAGGGGTTTTCAGGAACTAGAAAGAGCAGTGTACAGATCCTCACACAGTGATACCTCAGTTATCGAGCTCACTTCATTTCAAATTCATATTCGAACACCAAAAATTTCAAGAACTGAACATAGCTGTCCCATAAGAAATAATGGAAAATAAAATAATTGTTTCTAAAGCCCAAAAATTACTACTGATGATATCTCTAACTTTCTCTGGAGTCATAGTAATGTGATTTTTTGCAAATAAAGTGCAAAATAAAAGCACAATGACAATTATTTCAATGCACCAATACAAGCTCTATGTCTTGTCTGAGTGAGAGCAGAGCTTGACTGAATCATCTTCCTCTGGTGTCTACAGTGAGATTTTCAGCTCCAGCATCTGGCAAAGTTAATAAACAAGGAGCAGTTGTTTTTCAAACTTTGCTGGTAAGCAGTGGAAATTCAAGCTTGGAGCCATTAGATAATGAAGGTATCACTGTACACCTGTAGAGAATGCTTTCAATTTTTCTTCTGCTTTTTTTCAAATAGAAGCACTCTCAATAAACAATTACTTTTCAAATTTCTCTGTATACTTACACCAATGCTTTTATTTACTTCAGTTTGAAGACTTCCTCTAGTCCTGCCTTGTTACTTACCTATTACTTCTTTTTTAAATTGTTATATGTATGGTACCATTTATGATACCATAATATCAGCATTCATCTTTGGGAATTGGTATGTATATGTACCACACCTTAATCATTTTTGTTTGCCCGCCAATCCCTACCCCACCTTCTCCTCTGGTCCTCAGCTCCCATTCCTGTTTCTTCAAAATCAACCTTCCTGATAGCTATCATTTATCTTTTATTTTGTTCTTCAAATTATTTATATTTTTGGTTCCTTCTTAAGAAAATTCATGTTGTACTTAAGTTTCTGGTCTGGTTTATTTTACTTAGTACTGTGGTCCCAAGGATATGTCCTTTTGCTATGAATGACCTGAGTTTTTCCTTTCAGGATAGAAAAGATATACAGTTTTATATGTACAGCATATTTTTATCCATTGATGTGAGAATATAAGCCACTTCCATAAATTAGGAATTAACCATACTATAAAATAATTAATCAACTGCCATTGTAACATTGTGTCTTTTTGTCTTTTGAGAAAATATTTGGAAGAAGTATACCCAGATCAGATGGAATTTCTATTTTTAGCTGTTTAAGAAATTTCTATACCGATTTCAACAGAAGTTTCACACATTTACATCCCCACCTACAATACAGAAGTGCTCCTTTTTCTCTAAAGATTCACCAGCATTTGTTATTTTTTGATTTCCTAATAATAGTCACTCTTTCTGGACTGCAATGAACTTTCAGTGATGTTTTGATTTGCATTTCTCTAATGCCCAAATACGCTGTGCATTTTTATGATCTTTTTAGATTCCACTGAACAAGGGAGATCATATGGTAATTTTTCTTTCTCTGTGTGATTTATTTCACTTAAGTTTTAATGCCCTCCAACTTCATTTATATTGTCACACATGATCGAATTTTTTCAAGTGTAATAGCATTGCATCAGTATTTATTCTATATTTTCTTTAGCCATTTCTCCTTAGATTCCACATCTTCACTGCTGTGAAGAATGGTGCAATGAGCAAGGGAATACAGACACATCCAGAGCAGATTTAGACTCTTTGCACCTATACACAGAAGTGATACTACTGAGTCACATTTCAGTTCTGTTTCTAATATTTTATGGGTCATGTATCCTGTTTTCCATTATACTTACACTAATTTACATTCCCACAAAATATATAGAAGTTTTCCATTTTTAATGTACACTATACGCCACTTACATTTTATTTTCCTTTTCATAACAGCCATTATAATAAACATAAAGTAACATCTAACTATTGGTTTAATTTTAGGTTCTTTCTTGATAAATGAGGGTGAGAGTTTTTGCACATCTGTTGAGTATGTGTTGTCTTTTGAGAAATGTCATTGTGATCCATTGCCTATTTTTCTTAACATTAAGTAGTTTAGTTCCCTAAAATTGTTTAGTGTTAATCCCTAACCAGATGTGTGATTTGCAAATAAACCTCCCATTGTATAATTTTCTATTTAATCTGTTGATTATTACCTTTGTTATGCAGAAACTTTGGAGTTTGGCATGGCTCCATTTCTCTCATTTGCATTTCTCAGAGATTTTCTGTAGACAACTCCTGAAACTCTTTATACAAACTGACATGTTCTGTGTCGACTCAACTGGAGTGTTTTTGAATATGATAGGAAGTGAAGTTTTTATTTCATTCTTCTGCAAGCGAATTATACAGGCTTCCCAACCCCGTTTATTGAAGAGGTGATCCTCCATTGTTTGTGTATATTATTATTGTCAAAATTAAATAATCTCTTTCTGAGCTTATGGTTTGCTTCCACTTGTCAATTTTCCTTTTTCTGAAAATATAATGCTTTTTTTATTGCTACAGGCTTCTAGACTTTGACATAATGTAGTGTTTTGCTTTGGGCCTTTCCTTTTTTGCTTTGTCTATTCACAGTTATCTGCAGTTTTGTAAGAATTTTTAGCTTGTTTTTCTAATTCTTTGAAAACTGACAGAACAATTTGGTAGCTATTGCAAATGAATCTCTGGGTACTGTGGACACTGTGACAGTATTAATTATTCTAAGATGTCCATATGACATGGCTTTTCATTTATTTGCACCTTGAACAACTTCTATCACAAACATTTTTTAGTTTTCAGTTGGAAGATTGTTCATCTTCTTGACAAAACTTAGTCCTAAGTATTTTATTTAATTTTGAGCTATTGTTAATGGAGTTATTTTCTTGCTTCGTTTTCAAGTAGCTGGAAAATAGTATGTAAGAAAATTCTAATGATTTAGTACATTAATTCCAAAACTTTACTAAATTCATTTTATTACTTTTCAAAAATTTTTGATGGAATTTTTAGCATATTCTATATATGACTATGACATCTAAAGAAGTGATTGACTTTAACTTCTGCTATCTATTTTTGATACATTTTATTTCTTTTTCTAGCCAAATTATTGCGGCTTAAACCTACAGTACTGTGCTGAACACTACTGGTGAGAATAGATACTTTACAAGAAAAGCATTTATTTTCCCCATTTAACATAATGTCTGTTATAGATTTAGTCTCTTTCATATTTATTTTATTGAGGTACATTCCTTCTACAACTAAACTGCTGAGAGATTTTTTTTTCACAAACAATGTTGAATTTTTCAAATTGTATTTTGCCTGTGTTGACAATATCCTGTTTCCTGTTGTTCCTTCTGTTGCTATGGTTATCATCTTTATGATGTGCGTGCACTGAGCCATCTTTGCACCTCAGTGATGAATTATACTTGATCATGACAAATAACCTTAGAATGTGATGTGGACTTGAACTTGCTAGTACGTTAGTGAGAATTTCAGCACAAATGTATGCTTAGTACATATATTGGCCTGTTATTTCTTTTCTTGCCTAATTTTGCTAACAGAGTAATACTGGCCTCAAAAAATGAATGCAGGTATGCCTTCAGCTTTAAGGAAGAGTGTAAGAAGAATCCATACTGGTTTTCTTTGACTCTGTTGTGAAGTGCCAGCATGAAACCATCAATTCCTGAGCTTTCCTTTGGTGGGAGACATTTTAATATTGATTACATCTCTACTTATTATGATGCTTATCTTTTATTTATTCATGATTTCGTTTCAGTAGGTTGCATTATCTGTTAAAGTTTGTTTCTGAAATACAATGTACTGGTGCATAAAGACAGATGCCTAGTAGGACCAGGGATATGGCTCAGCGGCACAGCCCCAGCCTAGCAAGTGTGAGGTCTTGAGTTCAATTCCAGGTACCAAAATAATAATAATAATAATAATAATAATAATAATAATAATAATAAATGTCTACTTGCATTTCCTAACTTTTATACTTCTGTAGTAACTCTCATAATACCTCCTTTGATTTCTTACTTACTTAATTTCAGTCTTCTCTTTTTCTCTAGTGTAGCTTCAGATTTTTGGATTTTGTTGATCTCTTCCAAAACCAACAATTAGTTTCACTGAGTTATTTTTTCTTTTATTTTTACATCATTTATTTTTACTTTGATCTCTATTATTCTCTTTCTTCTACTTTATTTGGGTTTAGATTTCCAAGTTTAGCAAATTCATAGGTTATAAAGTTAGATTGCTTATCTTAAACCTCTTTTCCTTTGCCCAGCAGGTAATTCTTTGATAAAATTTCCTCTCAGAACTATTTTACTACATGCCATAATTTTTGAAATCTCTTGTTTGCAGATTTCCAAATAAACCTCATTGTGTTTTCTTAATTTCCTTTTTATTTCTTCAATGGCATATTGTTTAGAATCATGTTATTTAATTGCTAATGTTCACAAATATTATGAAATTTCTCTATTTGATACTTCCTAGTTTCATGTCTTCATGTTCAGAAAGATAGTTGATATGCTTACAGTGTTCTTAAATATGCTTAGACATATTGTGAAGTCTAGTGTATCGTTTACCTAGGACAATGGTCTGTGTAGTCTTAAGAAAAAAATGTATTCTGCTGCTGTTGAAATACTTTGTGTATGTCATCACTTTCAATTTCTCTAAAACAACTTTCATTTCAAATGGTCACTTGGAGGTTTTTCTGTTCATGTTATCTTTCACCCTTAAGAGTAGTGTGTGGGGCTGGGGATTTCACTCAGTGGCATAAGTGCCTGCCTGGCAAGCATGAGGTCATGAGTTCGATCTCCAGTACCGCAAAAAAAAAAAAAAAAAAAGTAGTGTATAAATGCCCTGTAATACTTTCATTCTCTTGAATGGTTTTATAATATTTTGTTATGTTTGATACCACTGTACATGAAGGTATGCTCAACTATTTCAAAGAAAGAGACATTGTGGTAGCTACTCTTAATATCAGGTTGTATTGTGGTATAGTACTGTGTTGTTTACATGTTTCTGTTCTGATCTGCTTTATTCTGTCCTCTTTTGTCTCAATCTCTTTAAAATAAAAATAAAAACTTAAAATTAAAAAAGAATGGTGTATGGAAGTTTTCCATGCCATTGTATATAGGTATCTATCTCTTCCTGTCTATTAATATTTGCTTGATATATATCAAGTGTTTTGATTTACAGCTACATATTATAAATGCTATATTGGTTAGCAAAGGTGGCAGATAGATAACAGCTGGCTACAGAGGCTCCCTGAGATAGTCATCTTAGAATTCAACATAATACAGAGTGGGGAGCCCCAAAGAGAGGGAGATGAATTCTCTTGTCCCAAGAAGAAATTAAGGTGACTTGCCGACCATCCAAGGTCCCACCGTGACTGTGCAGGGTCCGGCTATTGGAGATCCTGCCGCTTTGACTCACTGGAGGCACAGTTACATTGAGTTTGGGGGTCAGCAAGCAGAATGGAGGGTTGAGTTGGCAGGGTGCCTACATCAACCTGTGGTGAGTGACAGGAGCAGAGTCATTCCATAAATAGGGGGGCTCCAACAGACAACATTCTGGAACTGGGCAGGATTGGCAAGTACAAGGGCAGCAGTTACTTCAGTCAGTTGTTCCCTTCCCGAATGGGATTGGTGGAGTGAGCTAAGCCTGGGTCACATGACCTGGCTGAGACGCAATAGGTTATCCGAGCTCAAGTCCCTGCAGTGGTGGTGCACACTAACCACACTGGCCCAGTGGGGCCTCAGAAGTTTGGCTGGTCTGGAGGGGAGGCAGAGTAAAGTAATATAGTAGTGCAGGCCACAGCAGCTTGACTGATCTGGAGGGGAGGGGCCAGCATAAGCTGTCCCTGTCTGCAACTCACTATCCCACTGCAGTGGGAAGGGCCATCTAGCCAGCATGCTTCAGAAGAATTGTAACCAACAAAGAAAGAAACTGGGGCCTCCTGGAAGAAGCAAAAAAGATGGGAAGAGGAAGCAACAAGAAAAAGTCCCCAGGCCCCAACCCTGAGAACACTGACCCAGCACAGGTAAATACAAATAACAATGAGACCAGCAAACATGCAATATCAGACACAGCACCAGTGGACATAAAGAGATATATCCAGGATCTCATAGATTAGTTCAAAAGTGAAGTATTTAGCCAAATAAAGCAAGATATAAGAAGATTAATAAAAGAGATACTAAGCACTCCTCAAGCAGAAACAGACAGAAGAAGGGAGGAACTCAAACAAAGGAGAGAACCATTTGGTGAAGAATATAAAAAAAAAAATATAGAATACATGAAGCAGATTCAAAGAGATCACCAGGAAATTAAAAACTCTATGGAAAGATGGCAAATCAACTTGAAAGAAACTAAGGATAGATTATCCAAACTGGAGGACAATTTTGCAATGTAGGAGTATGAAAGGGAAAACTTTTTTAAAATAACAAGGAAACCAGCAGTAACAATACAAAGGCTAGGAGATGACAAAAGGATCTATAACTTGAGAATAAAGAATCTAAATAAAGAAGCTGGGATACAAACAAAGGAACTACAAAGGTTATTCACAGAAATAATTAAGGAAAACTTCCCAAACATAGGAAAAGCAAATAATATTCTGATATATGAAGCATACAGAATTCCAGCCACCTACAACCAAAATAGAGCTGCACCCAGGCATATGATAATCAAGACCCCAGAAATTCAATATAAGAACAGAATATTAAAAGCTATTAGAGTCAAGAAAAAGATAACCTACAGAGGAAGGCCCATCAGAATAATGGCAGACTTCTCAACACAAACCATCAAGTCAAGAAGAGACTGTATATTCTAAGCCCTGAAAGAAAATAACCTCCATCCCAGATTGATATACCTTGGTAAACTATCTCTAGAAATTAATGGAGAAACAAGATGCTTCCAAGACAAAGAGGAACTTGGGAATTTTGCAACCACCAATCCAACTCTACAGAGAATACTCCAGGGCATTCTAGAGAAAGAGAAAAGTACTAGGATTCCAGGAACAGTGACAGAGAGGCCTCAATGAATGGAGCAGAAAACAAAATGATGAAGATAGGCAGACAACTGATGGCAAAAAATGAGCATAATATAAATAAATAACAGAGAAGATTTTATTCAAACCTTACATGATTGATAGTATCAAGTCTGAGAGTATAGGCAACTACACTGAAGATGACAAGACCCTACGATACACATTCTGGTTTGATAACTGCCAGTTTTTTAAATTCTATATTATATACAAAGTTGTGTTTTTATTAATACTGTTATGTACTGATATATTCAATTATACTATGTCTGATGATATAGCCAATTCTATTGGAGATAACAAGAGACAACACAGGAACCATGGTAGAACTCTTTGTACAAAGGTCTTATATGTTCATTTCATTTCATGTGTTTATAGGAATATGTTTTGTTTTGCCCTGCTTTGTTTTGTTTCTCCCTCTAATACAGAAAGGATAGAAATACATGTTAAGACTCATGCATGTGTAGAATCTATAAATGGTTTGTGAGAACTGATCACATGACACATGATGAAATGAACAGATACTCCATTTTAGTATCTTGAATAACTATTTGTAAGAAGACAATCTGTAATCGTTAACTAGTGACTTCTTACTGTTTATTTTTTCTTTGAAACTATGTATTATTTCTACCTGCTTTTTGCTTTGTTTAGTCTTTTTTTAATTAAATTTTTAAAAAAGGCACTGCAGTACCCAGTGCTGACCACGGAGTGTCATGATGTGAAATCCAGCAATACTATTATTCTTTGTTTAGAATGATTTTAACCTGCTTTAGTTTGTTTAATCTAAACATAAATGGAGATATGGATAACTGCATGTATGTTTAAGTGTATAGGATTAACAACCATGTTACTAAGCTTTTTTTGGACAGTTGAACAGAACTGTTTACAGTCTCGTTGTTTGAATTCCCACTTTATATGTTCCATTTTTGTATCTTGAACAACTATTTGTAGAATGACAATAGTAAATATTAACTAGTGATTTCTTACAGTTTATTTTTTTCTCTGAATGTATGTATTGTTTCTACCTATTTTCTGTTTTGTTTAGTCTTTCTTTAAAAAAAATTAAAAATAAATAAATAAATAAATGCTATATTTACTTGTTCAATAGTTTCTATGACCTAATACAATGATGTTCTTCTCTCCTCTATGTTTTTGACATATTATAACATTTCCTAACCCTTAAAATATATGACAGATTGCTTAGCCCTTAATCCAAATGCTTGGAACCAAAATGTCATTGATAATCCTTTTCACATTTTGAATATGTGTTTGTATAGAATGGGATGCCTTGGAGATGACATCTTCCTAATATACCTTATACACAAAACCTGAAGATAATTTTACAAGTATTTCAATACAGTTTTCTTGAAATAAAGCTTTATATTACAACATTTTCCAAATACCAATCATTCAAAAAGTTTTAAACTTCTAGGATTATGGATTTAAGATTTTGTGATCATAAGTACTCAGCCTATGACCATCCCTCTTGGTACTTCAATCAGATGAAAGCAAAACTGTTGCATATAAAATAGTAACAATTCAACTGTGTGTGATAATAATGATAATGAGAATACCTCAAGCATAAGAGACCTTAACAGAAAATTACAGCAAATATAAAAAAAAGGCTATAAACATGTTAAGTAATAAGTGAAAATAGAAATGATGCCTGAATACAATGAAAACTGTGTGGAACTCCCTAATCTTGAGACAAGATATAATTGAAGACTTTAATTATGCCACTGATAGAACAATTCATATAAGAAATACCCAAATACTTAAGTTTTTGTTCCCTTAATATTTTGTACTTTCCACCTAACACACAAGAACTATGTGGTGTGGGCACACATTGCTGGCTACATAACCCTTACACATGGCTCACTTCTTTCTAACCAAGTTCAGCTAGGAGTGACCACATTATACCACCATGGCACCTGTGGAACTCTTTAAATCAATCCTTTATTTATGTAGACCATTGAATTTGAAGTGTGATGTTTCTTATTGCATTGAGGTAGGAAGATAAGAGGTAAGATTTAAAAACACAATAAAATAAGTTGTGAAATTAGAAAGCATTTTAAAGGCTGATATTTGGATCCAATCAGTCAAAAGAAAAAATGAAAAAAGAAAAGGAGAAAACACAAGACAAGATAATGTACTAATCCTAAATTAGAGCTCAAACTTTCCAGGAGACCAAACATTCAAAACATAATAGCAACATTGAAACAAAGAGCCAAGATATCTTAGTAAATATATTGTTTTATTAAGCACATATTATTTTCACTTCATTTTAGTATTCGATAATTACAGATTTTCAGTGGTTGTAACAACAGCTACAGCAGAAATAAGAAGTTTATAATTGCATTTGAAGAGTTAACAAACAAGATGTGTCTTCAAGGAAATGATAAACCTATATATTCTACCAATTGCAAGTTGAAGTTTTTACATAAATTCTGATGCTGACCAGACAGTAATTAACCTTTACTTTGATTTGAAGTTAATGGATAGAAAGAACTTCATTTGGACTCTTTTTTAATGCATTCTTTTCGGTGACAAAGCCTGACTTGCCCTTGTGATTAACAGCAAGAATAGCACCTTCTATAGCAAAAGGGTCGGTAGCTACAGAAGCCAGAGCCAGATCCACAGCCAGAGCCATATCCACAGCCATAGCCACAGCCAGACCCATATCCACAGCCATACCCACAGCCAGAGCCATATCCACAGCCATATCCACAGCCAGAGCCATATCCACAGCCATACCCACAGCCAGAGCCATATCCACAGCCATATCCACAGCCAGAGCCATATCCACAGCCATATCCACAGCCAGAGCCGTATCCACAGCCATAGCCACAGCCATAGCCACAGCCATAGCCACAGCCAGTGCCATATCCACAGCCATATCCACAGCCAGAGCCATATCCACAACCATAGCCACAGCCAGTGCCGTATCCACAGCCATAGCCACAGCCAGTGCCATATCCACAGCCAGATCTGTAGCCATAACCGTAGCCACAGCCAGAGCCGTATCCACAGACTCCACAGGAGTTTCCGTAGTAGCTGCAACACATGGTGTCAGGCAGTGAGGTTTCAGTTACAGGATAAGAGAAAATTTTTCAAGTATGAATGTAATCTCGTCTTCTAAGCCCTTTATATACTTGCAGGAGCAGATAGGTCATACTCACATGGGCTCTTTTCTCTCATTTTACAACCACATGCCAAAAATGAGCTCACTGTGTGTGTGCTCATTTTGTTAGGAACCTATAGTTTATTTCCTGCTTCCTTGGCCATTTTCATAAGCTTTTAATGAAACAAAGGAACATTTTTCTATGCAATCAAGCTTCTGCCTCTATAATTTTATCTTTCATAAATCCCTTTCATGACTGTGGCATTACACACCACCACCACCACACGCTTGGCCTAGAAGTGTGTGTTTCCTTGTCATTCTTTTCTTTCATAGTCTTTGAACTAAATCTTCTATCAAGTAACACTATTAACGTAAGTGTCAATATCTACCAATAAAAGCTATATAAAATGAATCACAGGTGGATAAGTACCACATGGTTTCTCTAATGTGAGAAACCAAATTATAAACATTTCAAAAAGAAATTAAAGAAGATGGTAGAAAACAGAGAGCTAGAGCCTGTGGAGTTGGGAAATGGATCTGGGGAAGGAGGGAAAATGGGGACAAAATGATGACACGTTATGCATGTGTGTCCATTTCCCAAGATGACTGTAATTATTATCTATTGTAAACATATGCTAATAAAAACAGCACAACATCATAGCAAAATGAGCAGCCCCAGGAATAGCAGCAATAGACAGTGAATCATCTTAGTTTCTCTCTTCCTGATCTCAAATATTCCTTTCCTCATTAAAATTATGCAAAATTATTTTTCCTAGAATGTGGACAAAGAACCAAGAGTTTCCACGTGCTACACGTCTCCCTAACGCTGTCTCCTCTCCTGGAAATAAACCTCTTCTAAATTCATCCTTTTGCAAAACAGCTATGACCTTTTCTTTCCTCAGTGCAAAATTTGGTGTTTAAACCTTGAATCATCCATAGTATAAGGATGTTTATCATTGATGATTTAAGGGACAAAATTTTCCAATTCTCAATAATGCTTTAGTGGGGTTTTTATTTGGTTTTTTGTGTTTTTTGTTGTTGTTTATTTGTTTGTTTTTGGGATGTCTCACACTCCTCTCAGATTTGTTGGGTATATCATTTCTTTTCACTAAAATTTCCTGGGAAAACAGGAAAATTGATTACTGGCCCAATATTTCAATTAAAAAGAACAAAGTTTAGCATCAATTTGCACAGTGTTGATTATGATAAATAATAATGCATGCTGTAGTTCTAAATTACTAAAATAGTACATTTGTCTTCAGCACAAAAAAGTGACATATTTGTGAGCTGATATACTTGTCCATCATTTTGATTCAGTTATTCAACTTTAGTCTTACTTTCCTGCTCCAAAGCAATATCTTAATACAAATATTGGATTTACTTATATTACATTTGATGGAGTCTAACAATTATGAAATTATTAATAGTTGATTGCTTATTAGGATGTTTCATTCTTCCTTATTCTGACTTTATATCACCTTCCTTTGTTTCTATGATAAATGGATTTCTAGTTCACAGTCTCACTTTCACACACAATGCTTTCTTAAATTTGCCTGGGTTTTGTGGTTCATGTACCCTGTACAGTAGATGTGAAGCTGGCAGCAGGTTAACCAGGGATCATTTAATGTACAAACTTGTAGACAAAGAATAATAGCTACTAATATTTATGAAGAAACCCAATAAGATAGTCTAGGGTTGTGGAAAATGCTCAAGGAAGACCTTAGAAGTACTGCATAAACTCTTGTGCTAGAGTTAACATTACCTAATTTGTGCTCTAAAAAGTTGGTATCTATCCTGTTAAGTGCCCTTTTACTAGAAAAAGAAATCACAACACAAGGCATGGTTTGGAGGTGATAAAGATTTTTAATTGTGGTGAACAATTCATGCCTGCATGCATTTTTACACACTCATAAAAACATGTGCATTAAATATATGTAAATCTTTATATCTATTATACATTAATAAAACTATAAACTAGCAAACAAGCAGAACAAGTCTACAGTCATTGGACAGGTATTATCAGTTCTGGACAAACAACTTAGATTTCACTAAATCACACCACATCAAATTTACCAGCATCCCCAAATCTCCTCCAGAGCCTCCACCTGCAAACTCAGAGGAACTAGGCCCTTCTTTAATATCCACTTGCATTCTCTACTGAGGAAGTTTGAGCTATGGGCACCTTTACAGAAAGGTGTGCAAATGAGTTTGAAAGGCAATCATATAATTGGTGAAGTCTTACTTCCCAGCTCCAGAAGCTCCATAGTTGAAATTATAATCTCTGGAAAACAAAGCAACTAATTTTCTAAGATATTTACAATTTATGTAACTGAAAAATGTCCTTAACCTGTGCTGTGGAAAATGTCCTCAAGCTGTATGAACCTAAGTATCTATAATTGCCCAATGGAAGCAAAAATAATTACATGCATTTACATTTTTATCAACAGGCCTGTCTTAGTTACTTTATGATCATTGCTGAGACAAAATACCTGATGCCCAAGTTGGGAAAGGAAAGGTTTATTTCTTACAGTTTTTTTTGGAGGTTTCAGTCCACACTCAGTTGACTCCAAGACAGGCGGGCATGGCTGGGCCTCCATTTATGGCGGCTGCAAAACAGCAAGCTCGAACCAGCAAAGAGAAAGACACACCTTCTTCCTGCCATTACATCACATCCTGGCTCCACCCCTATGTGGGTGGAGCACTGACACCATCAATCCAATGAACCATCACATATGAACAATGCAAACTCATGAGGCCTGGGGGACACAAACATAAACCATAACATTCCACCCCTGGCTCCCAGGACTCATGTACATCCTTTATACAAAAGACATTTAGTCCACCTCCAAGAGTTGCCAAAGTCCTAACAGCTTCAACATTGCTGAAAAGTCCAAGTCCCAAGTCTCCTCCAAGATCTATGGCAAACTCTTAACTGTAAGCCCCTGTACAAAAGAAACAAGGTTAAACATTTCTGAAATGCAAAGGCACAAGATACACATTACCATTCCAAAAGTTACAAACAGGAGAATAGAAAGCATTTAAAACAAAGCAATTCCAACATCCAACAGGGCAAACATTAAGTCCTAGAGTTCTACACTCAGCATCTGAAGCAATCTGGTTGCAAGTTCCAAAAACCTTGGCTATAACAAGGCCCAAGGAATTTATAGAGAAAATATAAAGAGCAAAGTTATTTGTGTATAAAGGAGACAAAATAGTATTTATTCTTTCCATATTCATTCATTCAAATATAAGCAACTTAACACATAACTTTTCTAGTTTCAATATATGTACTTCTAATGACTTACTAAATTTTAGAATTTGTACAATACACAAATATACATATGTATTATAGATTCTTATACATTTTATATGAGATGAATATACACATATATCTTACCTAATATATTTTAAATTTATCTAATTCTCTCAAAAATGAATTACAAAGTAATGACTTCATTTCACTTTCTAAATGTTTTTATGATAAACTTTTTACAATGAGTACACAATCAATACGTCATAAGGCTTGGCTTTATCGTCTATTTTGAAGTTCAGTGGACAGGATTACCCATTGAAATTTTACCAATTCATATTTTGGGAACATATTTGCACGTGGGTAAAATAAGTATCTGCTTTTCCAGACAGTTATTGGATTTCTATATAAAAGTAAATTTAGTCTCCTTTTGTGTGACTTTATTGTGCTGTATAGTGTAAGAGAATACTCTCATAGTTCTGTGAAAATTACGCTCATTACAATTTTTACTTTTTATTTTTAATTGTATATTTTAACTGATGTATAAAATGGTGCATGTTCACAGTGTTTTGATATATTTATGTATTATAAATGCCAAGATGGAAGTCTTTACCATTTACTTACCATTTTTGTAGTGAGCACACCTAACATTTACTCTCCTAGTAAATTCTAAGCATAAGACACAGTATTTTTTAACCATAGTCACTATGAAATACATAGATATTCTTGAATACATACGCAGAGCTGAGGTTTTGTAACCTTTGCCCAATAACTGCTTTCTCACACCAACTCATAACAGCACAATCGACTCCATTTCTATCTGACCACTTTAGACTCCTTATTGATAAAGGAAATTCTTGAGATATTTGTCTTTCTGCACTTGGATGGCTTTTTGGTTTTGGAGTTTTGATTTTGTTTTGCTTTATTTGCTTTTTTCCTGGCATAATGTCTCTCAAGTTTATCCATATTGTCCAATTAACAGGACTTCCTTCTTTTAAGACTTAACAGCACTGAAGTGGGTTTATATTACACATTTCTTACCCAATCTTCCACTGATGAACATAAACTTTTATTCTACTTCTTGGCTATTGTGAATAGTGATGCAATAAATAGGATAAAGCAGATAAAAATCTTCAATATACTGATTGTATGCTATATTCTTATATAACTAGAAGTAGGACTACTGTTTCATACACTTTTATTTTTAATCTGTGTAAAACATTCACACTATTTTCAATTATGGTTGTACTAATTTATATTCTCATCCACTACGGCGAGAAGTTACCTCTTCAAATTATCTGAGAAAACATTTACGATACATTTTTTCTTTTTTGTAATTAAGAATTGCTTTGTTTTCTTAATAGTTGTTTGAATTCCACATGCATTCTAGAAATTAATCTGAACTCACATGTATGGTTTGCAATAAGCTTCACATTCTTCAGATTTTCCTTTCATTCAGTGAATTATCTCCTTTGCTCTGCAGAAACATTTTTGCTCAGTGTAATACCACTTGTTTTGCTTCTGTTTCATGTGCTTCTGGAGAAGGTAACCTAAAAATCATTGCTCAAATAAATATCAAGAACTTTCCCACTAGCTTTTCAGCCAGCCACTTTGCAATTGTAGAATTTGCATTGTGATTAAAGCATTTGAATTTATTTTTGCATATGGCATGAGAATGAGAGGATAGATTTTCTACATGTGACTATTCAATTCTCCAAGTTCCATTCATTGAAGAGACTGTCTTTTCTCATCCCTGTTTCTCACATCTTTGTCAAAAATCAATTAGCTTTAGATGTCAAGCTTTGTTTCTGTTCCTTTTCTTTTCTTCCACTGGTCATTTTATGCCCACATAATTCTGTTTTTATTACTATTTCCTTGTAGTAGATTTTTGAAACAAGTAGTATGCTGCTTCTGGTGTTGCTCTTTTTACTGAGTATTTCTTTGACTATTTCTGGTTCCCTGAATTTTCATATGAATCTTAGTTTTGTTTTCTCAATTCTTGTGATTAATGACATTAATATGACCGAGCACATTGGTTCTTTGGACAATTCAACAACATGCTGTCTCTCTGTCTATGAAAACACCATATTTTTACTTATTTGTGTCTTTCTGAATTATTTTCACCAATACTTTAGAGCTTTTGGTATACAGATCTTTCACATCCTTTATTAAGATTTTCCAAAACATTCTGTGTTAATTTTGGAGCCTATTAAAAATGGAATTATTTTCTTCACTTCTTTTCTCAAATAGCTTGGTGCTAAACTATAGAAATATAAATATTTTATGTTCTCATTTTATTCTGAAATTTTATATTATTCATTTGTTATCTCTAAGTGTTTTTTCATAATCTTTAATTACCTATATATATGATCATGCAGTCTGCTATAGAAACAAGTTTTCTTCCTGTTGTAGTCAGGGGTTGTACACAGAGAACAATTAGGATCAAAACATGGAGTTTAAAATATTATTTTTATAATGGTCACTGGGAGTTAACACAGGAAAATGCAGGAAATCTATCCACAACATCAAAGACATAAATTATTTAGTCAAGAGCCTAAATCACACAGCAATGTGTCACATGAGTCCAGATAAAAACCCAGAGCTCAGGACAATGCCTCCCATGAGTACAACTGGAGGACCAGAGCCCACAAGAAAGACTCATGTCAGTCTCTTTTACGGATCCGTGCTGGGAAGATCCAAGGGTCAGCGGTGGAAGTCAGAAAGTCCATGCCAGCAGGATGAAGGAGCTGTGCTAGTGGGATGAGGGTTCTACGCTGGAGCCGAGAAGTCACATTCACAGCAAAGACCAGGGCTGTCCTGAAAGGCACCACAGCCATCCTCAGTGACTCGGAGGCCCTGAGCTCCTCTGATGACAAGCATAGTTGGGTACATGTCAGGAAGCAGCACTTGATCCTGGAGATCAAGTGGCACATGCTTTCCCCTCCAGAGCCAGGAAGCAATGCTTGATGTGAGGACCAAAGCTTCTCCAGGAGAACCAATGACTCAAACAGCAACATGTAGAAGAACCCACAATGCCTCCTTAATGCCTCAACATTCAACACCTCCTTCTTCTCCACCTATTTATGCTGGCAACTTTCCTCAGGTGGAGCATCTTCGCTCAATGCCATGCTGATGTAATCCAGCTGGTGTTAAGTTGATCGCCAGTTCTTAATCCATAACAATCCACCCCTGGCCAACTTAATAACTACACACATTTCCTTCAACTATAGTTCTTAGTGACAGATTTTTTACATTAATACAACAAGTATATACATACAAATTTTTTACACTTAATTCCTGTATCAAAAGCAAAACATTTAAAGGGTGACCAGGGTTCAACATTAAAACACAGTACTTTGACAAATTAACTGGGTTACAAACATAAAACATTAAAATCACACTAAAAAAAAATTACAGTCACAGTCCTTGCTTCCCATTAACTTTTAATATGGAATGGCCAGAATAAAATATAAGGATCTCCTGCAATTCAAATGTACTCTTGATTTTTCCATTGTTCTATTCTTCTAAGCAGTCGTGTTCTCTGTTTCCTCTTTACAACCCACTCTTTCAGTGGAGCCTTCTTCTTGGCCAAGTGTTTTAAATTACTCTACTGGCTCGTTGCTCTAAATTTCCAAGATAGATCTGGTCAAAAGTTCTCTAAAGTAACCGTGCTACTATCCCAACAGTAGACTGCACTAAAATTCTTCTGCCACCCAGGTAATATCTCTAAATACAAACAAGAAGACCAACTTTTGTCGAAAGCACAATATACTACCTGGACTCCAGCAGCCACTGCAGTTTTTCCCAACAGAAGCATACCAAGCTTCATCTTAACTGGCAGCATTTCCATCAGCACTCTGATTTTCCAGGTCCTGACAAGAGTCTCCAAAATAATACAGCACACAGAGGCTGTCTCTTTGGCTAGTCTCTCAAATATTTTCCAAATTAATTTCTAAGGCTCTTAAGTCACATGGCCAGGCAACATAACAGCAATAACCCCACTCCTGGTACCAATTTCTATCGTAGTCAGGGGCTGTATACAGAGAACAATTAGGATTAGGACATGGAGTTTATAATATTTTTATAATGGTCACCAGAAGTTAGCACAGGAAAACGCAGGAAATCTATCCGCAACACCAAAGACATAGATTATTTAGTCAAGAGCCTAAACCCCACAGCAATGTCCCACATGAGTCCAGATAAAAACCCAGAACTCAGGACAATGCCTCCCACAAGTCCAACTGGAGGTCCAGAGCCCACAAGAAGGACTCACACCAGTCTCTTTTATGGATCCGTGCCCAGAAGACCAAAGGGTCAGCAATGGAAGCTAGAAAGTCTATGTCAGCAGGATGAAGGAGCTGTGCTAGTGGGATGAGGGCTCTATGCTGGAGCTGAGAAGTCACACTCACAACAAAGACCAGGGCTATCCTGAAAGGCACCAAAGTCATCCTCAGCAACATGGAGACTCCGAGCTCCTCCAACGACAAGCATAGTCGGGTACATGTCAGGAAGCAGCATGATAAGTTCATCCTGGAGACCAAGCGGCACATGTCTTCCCCTCCGGAGCCAGGAAGCAGTGCTCAATGTGAGGACCAATGCTTCTCCAGGAGAACCAACAGCTCAGACAGCAACTCATAGGAGAACCCGCAATGCCTCCTTAACACCTCAACATCTCCCTTCTCCACCTATTTATGCTGGCAACTTTCCTCAGGTGGAACATCTTTGCTCAATGCCATGCTGATGTAATCCAGCTGGCATTAAGTTGACCACCAGTTCTTAATCCATAGCACTTCCCTTCTGATTTGAATGATTTTTAATTTTGTTGTTCTTGTTCTATCTGGGGCTTAGGAGTGGTAGGAATGATTATCCTTCTAGTTCTTGACCTTTGGAGGAAAAATATTAAACTTTGACTTGCTCAGTGACAGATTTGTTGTCTATGGTCTTTATTGTGTTCAGGTATAGTTCTTCTCCATCTAACTTATTTGAGTTTTTTACCATAAAGTTTATTGACATCAAATGTTTTTGCATTTCTTGAGATGATCAAGGTCTTTATCTTTCATTCTTTTCAAATAATGTATCACACTTAATGATTTGAGTACATTTTGAAACATCCTTGAACTTCAAGGATAAATTACACTTGAATTACCAGAAGTAATTTTTTCAAATAACATGAATTTCTCTTTACTAGTATGTTTTTGTGGGTTGTTCCTCCTAAGTTTATAGGGTTATCAGTCCATGGTTGTTTTTCTTGTAATATTCTGTCTTGATTTGTTACTAGAGTAATTCTGATTCACTAAGAAAATGTACATATTTCCCTCTTCATTTATTTTTTGGAACAATCAGAGAAGGATTAGTACTGGTTATTCTTTTATTATATATTTTGTATAATTTTGCCATAAGTCTATCAGTTTGTGAATTTCACTTTATGAGACACAATTCATTAATATCCTACCATCCCAACATGTGATCACTGAGATGACAAAAGGGCATGTTAGATTATTGGATTATTGGGGTTCTGTGACTGACTTGTTAGGTGGTGGAGTCTGGATAGATGTAGATCACTGGGGGCATTACCGGGAAGAGTTTATCTCCTTCCCTGGTTCTTCCTTTCCCTCTCTGATTCCTGGATGCTATGCTTTGATCAGCTTTTACTCCCTTTTGCCTCTCTGCCATGGCATTCTGCCTTAGAACCAATGACCATTAACTGTAACCATGAACCATGGTAAACTTTTTCTCCTTTAAATTATAGTTGCTGTGACTATACCTGACCGTGCTGTTTAGAAGCCTTGAAACTGGTTCCAATGAGGAACTTCAAAAGGTTTGGAAATGCCTACTACAAAATGTTCAGGTTGCAGCATGAGTGCAGTTTGAGGCTTTGAGTCACATCTAAAATCAAAATCACATTGAAAATCAAAGGCAAATAGCACAGCTGAGTGATTGTAAGAATTTTCACTTTTGCCAGAAAAGAAGGACCAGTAAAGTTTTGACAGAAAAGAGCATGGTCACTAAAAAGTTTAACATTTAAAAAGCTAAAGTCCTTTTACCCAAGGAATATAAGAAAGATGCCATGAGGGCACCTCACAGATAGCAAGAGCCCACCCTTCACAAAGTGAGAAATGAATGACTGCTTTCAGTTAAAACTAAATTCACTCAGGTGAACTGAAGTTCAGGGATCCAACTTCTGTGACCATTAACCAAAAGGCACCGCTGGTGCTACTGCCTGTAACCAAAGGTCCCTGCTTCTGCTCAGGCTAGTGGCAGACCTGGGCATCATCCACATGGTCCTGGATTTACAGGTATGTAGAATGAATGAACTGTGGGGCCACAGACTCTTCCACCCATATTTCACAAGACCTGGGAGGAAAGCAGTGTTCCCTTAAGAAGGTGGAACATGAAGTGGTGAGGGTGAAACCGAAAGTGCAGACACCAGGAACTTGGAGATATGAAGGATGTAGAAACTTGGCTGAAGAAAGCAGTGGCGAATGAGCAAAGCTACCCCAAGAAAGGGGCCATGATAGCTACAAATTGCAGTGCTGTTAGACAAAGGCCACTCCGGCATTTGGAATTCGAATCTTACCAAAACTTTCCACAGGTGGTGGACATGGAGCTATAGGATTTGGTGTTTGCCCTGATGAGTTTCAACTTACTTTGGTGTCAGTTCTTTCTCTCTCCCTTGTTCCTCCCTTTTGGAATGAGAATGTTTGCCTTGTGGCACATAGGCTGGAAGTGCTTACCTTTCTTTCTGATTTTTATGGACACAAAATTAAGAGTTTTCCTTAAGTCTCGTAAGCAACATTAGACATGGATTTTTCAGCAACACCGAAGCTACTAAGACTGAAAAACTTTAAGATTTTTTAAATTAATTTATTGGTACATTTTAAATCACATTCATCACAAAGAATTTGTACTTGTATTTCAAAACCTTTTTCCCTCGTTTATAAAAGTTTTGTTTCCATGTTTTCCTTTTCTCGTTTTTTTCTTTCCCTTTCATTTATTTCCCCATCCCTTCTTTCTCCTCCCATTTTTCATTTGAAAATTTTCTTCTAATTTTGGTATCTATTACACATTTTGGTCCTTATTTACACTTTTGTTTTCTCACACCAGAAAAATGATGCAGTATTTACACATTTATGAGACTAGGAAATTTTAGAGATGGACCAAATGCAATTTGCACAAAGAAACTTGCATGGATATGATACAATACAAGAGCCAAATATTATGATTTTTATCAAAATGTCTTATAGGTGGCTCATGTGTTTGCAGATGAGGTTTAAAAGCAATTGGATTTGAGGAGCACTACATTTGACACCCTGTTAGGAAGTGTGGCTTCGATAGAGGCAGATCCCTATAGCAGTGTGATGTGGAAGGGGGTATAGTGTTTTCCTCCCTAGTTCCTGCCTTCTCTCCCTGCTTCCTGGCCACCTGAATGGAGCAGCTTCTTCTACCCAGACCCTTCTGCTGTGCTGTTTCTTGTTTAAGCTGGCCAAACATGGACTGAAAATTCTGAGCTGTGAAAGAAATCAAGCTGTGCTCATCTAAGCTGCAGTGTTGGGTATTTTGTCTCAGCAACAAAGAATTGACTAAGGATGAAATCTTTGATATGCACCACGTGGCAAATCGTGTAACAATTACAAGTAATAACCGAGAGTAAGTTTTAAACTTTTTATCGGTACCAAGGATCGATCTCACGACCACCTGCTTGCAAGGCAGGTGCTTATGCCGCTGAGCTAAATCCCCAGCCCCGAGAGTAAGTTTTGATTATATTCATCATCGATCTTTTCTCCTCATTCATGCTTGTAAGACAATCACTAGAAATAATTATTTAAATCTACATGTAGTAACACAGATGAACTTTTCAACACAAATCATGCTGATTTTAAATTTTTAAAAGACATGTTATTTATATAGCTGCAAACACATAATGCAATTTGACTATCCCTCAACCTTGCCACTGCAAATGAAAGTACTGTGGATTTCTGATTTTTTGTGTGTGTGTGATATTCATTTTGAGATTTCTTGGAACTGGAAACCAGGTCTAAACACCAAAAAAAATTGTTTTATTCCCTGAACACCTAAAGCACATAACTTTAACATAATTTTCAACATGTATACATTATTTTAGTATTTTTATGCATGAAATACAGATTAACAATGCAGAATTTTCAGTTGTCAATGTCCAAAATTTCTAGTAGAGAATTTCAGACTTCAGATATTCTCACTAAGAATGCTCTGTCTATAAAATGACTATTTCTCCTAGTGCTGGTAAATTGGACTGCGATGACTACTTAAAAATCAATATATAGGCCTCCCTGTTCTGGCTGCACTGAGAACTGTGGAGTTCTAAGCAGCAGGCTGGTGCCCATTGTCCCCAGAGCCCAGCCTGTTTGGGACCCTCGCAATGACTGAGTGCAGTGGAACAGCTAGGCATGTCTGGGGCGCCTGCATCTGCCTCCCTGTGTGTCTGGAGGACTGGATTTCTAAGCAAGCAGGCAAGCATCACCAGTTCCAGAGGTCCAAAATCCTGGGGTAAGTGCCCCACGCACTCTCCCCTGAGCCCAGCCTGTTCAGGACCCTCCAGCCTTCTGGGTGAAGTGAAACAGCTAGGTGGGTGTGAGGGGCCTACATCCGCTTCCCCGTTCAGGCTGCGCTCAGAACTGTGGAGTTCTAAGCAAGCAGGTGGGCAGCCACTGTCCCCTGAGCCCAGCTTATATGGAACTGCAGAATTCTAAGCATGCAGACAGGCACCATGGGATCCAGAGGCCCAGCAGCCTGGGGAAACTGGGTGCCAGAGTCCCAGGAGCTGCAAGCATAGAGGTGGATTTACAACAGACCCTGAGGAAGCTTTCGAATAACACTTGAAACACAGAAATATAGCAAAATAACAAAACGAAAGACCAAATTACAACCTCAAACCTCCAGCCCATCTCAAAAAAACATAGGAATGATGTATATAGAAGAATATATGTGCCATACACCTCAAATATCAGACATAATAGCAACTGAAATGAACAAGCAACTCCAGGAAGCTTTAAAGGAATTCAAACTATACACAATCTCTCAGGTAAAAGAAGAAATGATAAAAGAAATGAAAGAGATGCTGAACATATCTAAAGAAAACATAGTTTAAAAAAATTGGAGGAACTAAACAAAAAGATGGAATCCCTAGATGAGCAATGTAAGAAACAAACAGAATACATAAAGCAGATGCACAGAGACATACAGGAAATCAAAAACTCCACTGAAAGCTGTAAAAAACCACCTCAATGAAAGTGAAGATAGAATTTCAGACCTTGAAGACAGGATTGCAGCTAGAGAACAGGAAAGGAAAGATCTTTTAAAAATAAAACAAAATCAGGAAATAACAATTCAACAATAACAAGATGATGCAAAGAAAAACAACATAAGATTGATAGGGATAAATGAAAAAGAAGAGGACGACACAAAGGATGTCAAGAGGATATTTAGAGAAGTAACAGCTGAAAATTTCCCAAGCATGAGATCGGAAACCGACATCAGGTTCAGTGAAGCATATAGAACTCCAAATAGTCATAACCAAAATAAAACTACGCCCAGACACATAATAATCACCATCCCACAAATCCAACACAAGAACAGATTATTAAAAGCTACCAGAGAGAGGGGGCTGGAGATTTAGCTCAGTGGCATAAGCACCTGCCTTGCAAGCAGGCAGTCATGAGTTCAATCCCTGGTACTGATAAAAAGGAAAAAGACCAAAAAAAAGTCACCAGAGAGAAAAGACAGATCACTTATAAAGGAAAACATCAGAATCACAGCAGACTTCTCAGCACAAACAATAAAGTCAAGAAGATCATGGAGTGAAATCACAGATTTCTCTGCACAAACAATAAAGTCAAGAAGAGCATGGAGTGAAGTATTCCAGATCCTAAAGCAAAATGATTTCCAACCTAGATTGATGTACCCTGCAAAAATATCTTTCAAAATTGATCGTGAAATAAGATACTTCCATGACAAAGAACAGCTGAAGAACTTCATGAACACCAAACCAATCCTGCAAAAATATTGATAAACAGTTTAGATATACAAAGGAAAAAACCACTAAGCAAAGCAGATAATTAAACAGAACAGAAAGATAAAGATGCAACAGCAGAGAGATAACATGTCAACAATAAACCAGCATATAACAGTTATAAACATTAATGTAAATGGTCTCAATGCACCAATGAAAAGAAACAGACTGGCAGAATGGATCAAGAAACAAAATCCAACCATATGCTGTTTACAGGAAACCCATCTAACCAAGAAGGATACTCACAGACTGAAAGTCAAAGGATGGAAAACAATACTTCACACAACAGGAATCCAAAAAAAAAAAAAAAAGCAGGAGTAGCCATTCTATTTGCAGACAACATGAACTTTAAACCAGCAATGATCAGAAAGGGCAAAGAAGGTCACTGCATACTCCTTAGGGGAAAACTCCAAGAGGAAGAGATAACTATCTTAAATATATATGCGCCAAATTCCAGAGCACCCAGTTATTTAAAACAACTATTAACAGAAATGAAAAATTGAATTATCAGTAACACAACTGTAACAGGAGACCTTAACACCAAGGGACAGATCAACCAGACAGAAAATCAGCAAAGAAATAACAAAACTGAATCACACATGTGAACAAATGGACTTGATAGACATATACAGAGTGTTCCATCCAACAACATCAAAATACATGTTCTTCTCAGCAGTAAGTGGGTCATTCTCTAAAATAGGCCATATATTAGCTCACAGAACATATTTAAATAAATGCAAAAGAGTTGAAATTATCCCTTGCATGTTATCGGATCATAGAGGTTTGAAGTTAGAAATTAATGATAAAAGATACTGCAAAAATCCCATGAACACGTAGAAACTGAATAACACACTCTTGAGTAATCAGTGGGTCACAGGGGAAATTAAACAATACCTACAAAAAAATGAAAATACAAATACAACTTACCGGAATCTGTGGGACGCAATGAAAGCCGTCCTCAGAGGAAAATTTATTGCACTGAGTTCCCACATCAGGAAAACAAATACAAATAAATAACCTGATGCTACACCTCAAACAGCTAGAAAAAGAAGAGCAATTCAAGTCCAAAGCCAAAATAGAGAGGAAATTATAAAAGTCAGAGCAGAAATCAATGCAATAGAGACTAAGAAAATAATCCAAAGAATCAACGAATCAAAAAGTTGGTTCTTTGAAAGAATAAATAAAATCAATAAGCCCCTAGCCAACCTCATTTAAAAAGGGGAAGAAAAAGCTCAAATTCATGCAATAAGAAATGAAAAAGGTGAAATCACTACAGACTCTATAGAAATACAGAAGATCATCAACATCTATTTCGAAAACCTCTACTCTCAAAGGATTGATAACACTGAAGAAATAGACAGATTCTTAGAAACATATGAAATACCAAAGCTAGATCAAGAGGATGTAAAACTGCTGAATAACCCAATCTCTATCAATGAAATTGAACATGTAATTAATTCCTTACCTACAAAGAAGAGCCCAGGCCCAGACGGATTCACTACAGAATTCTACAAGAAATACAAAGAAGACCTAATGCCGACACTCCTCAAACTATTCAATGAAATTGATAAGGGAAGTAATCCTTCCTAAGTCATTCCTGGAAGCAAATATAACTCTAGTACCAAAACCTGAGACAGACCCAACTAAAAAAAGAACTATAGACCAACCTCCCTAATGAACACAGATGCAAAGATCCTCAATAAAATATTGGCAAATAGGATACAGCAAATCATCAAGAAAATTATACAACATGACCAAGTGGGATTCATCCCAGGAATGCAAAGATGGTTCAACATACATAAATCAATAAATGTAATCCACCATATTAATAAAGCCAAAAGTAAAAATCACATGATCATTTCTATAGATGCAGAAAAAACCTTCAATAAGGTCCAACATTCATTCATGATAAGAACTTTACAGAAAATTGAAATAGATGGTCTTTACCTCAATATAATAAAGGCCATCTATGACAAACCAACAGCCAGTATCATACTAAATGGCCAAAAACTGAAGGTCTTTACTTTAAAATCAGGCACAAGACAAGGATGTCCTTTATCACCACTCCTATTTAATACAGTACTCGAAGTACTAGCCAGAGCAATTAGACAAGAGAGAGAAATAAAAGGGGTAAAGATAGGAAAAGAAGAAGTGAAATTATCATTGTTTGCAGATGACACAATACTCTACATAGAAGACTCCCTAAACTCCATTGAAAGACTCTTAGATAAAATAAGTAAATTCGGTAATGTAGCTGGATACAAAATCAATACTCAGAAATCAATAGCATTCCTATACACTAACAACAAAATCATAGCGAGAGAAATAAGAGAAGCCACACTCTTCACACTAGGAGCAAAAAAATGAAATACTTAGGAATTACTCTTAGGAAAGAAGTGAAAGACCTATACAGGGAAAATTATAATACACTGAAAAAAGAAATTGAAGATGATCTCAGAAAATGGAAAGACATCCCTTGCTCATAAATAGGAAGAACAAACATTGTGAAAATGGCCATTCTCCCAAAACTCTTATACAGATTCAATGCAATCCCAATAAAAATACCATCCACATACCTCACAAAACTCGAGAAATCACTCCTAAAATTCATCTGGAACCAGAAGAGACCTAGAATAGCAAAGACTGTTCTAAGCAGCAAAGGCAAGGCAGGAAGCATCATAATTCCTGACTTGAAGTTATACTACAAAATAACAGTATTAAAATCAACATGGTACTGGAATCAAAACAGAGCCAAAGATCAATAGAATAGATTAGAAGATATACCTACAAATACAAACAGACTCTACCACCTTATCTTTGATAAAGGAACCAAGTAGGTTCACTGGAAGAATGACAGTTTCTTTAATAAATGGTGTTGGAAAAACTGGCTCTCCATTTACCGAAAACTAAAACTAGACCCATGACTATCACCATGTACTAAATTAAAATCCAAATGGATCAAAGATCTGAATATTAAAACAAAAACACTAAATCTATTAGAAGACAAATTGGGTAGAAACCTTGAAGACATAGGAGTAGGTAGAGAATTCATGAACAGGACTCAAACCACATGGGAAATTCTTCCCAAAATCAATAACTGGGACCACCTCTTATTAAAAAGTTTCTGCATGTCAAAAAAAATCTCCAGCATAGTGAAAATAAAATCCACAAACTGGGAAAAATTCTTAGTGAACTCCCCCTCAGACAAGGGACTTTTGTCTAAAACATAAAAATTTTTAAAAACTCAGACCCCCAAAATTCAAAGATCCAATCCAAAAATGGGCATCTGAGATGAATACACACTTCTCAGATGAAGAAATACAAATGGCAAATAAATACATGAAAAAAATGTTCATCATCATTGGTCAGTAGAGAACTGCAAATTAAAACCACACTGAGATTCCATCTCACTCCTGAAAGAATGGCCAGGATCAAGAAAATCAACAACAACAAATGCTGGAGAGGCTGTGGGGAAAAAGGAACTCTCCTGCACTGTTGGTGGGAGTGTAGACTGGTAGAACCTTTGTGGAGGTCAGTCTGGAGATTTCTCAAAAAGCTGGGATTGGAAGTCCCATTTGTTCCAGCTATTCCACTTCTAGGCATATTCCCAGAAGAACTGAAAGCATCATACCACAGTGATATATGCACACCTATGTTTATGGCAGCACAATTTGTAATCGCCAGATCTTGGAAACAACCCAAGTTTCCATCAACTGAGGAATGGATAAAAAGTTGTGGTATTTCTATACAATGGAGTATTATTCATCTATAAATAAGGATCACATTGAGATATTTATCAATAAATGGGCACAGCTTGAGACCATACTCATAAGTGAGAAAAATCAAACTCGCATGGGTGAATACCGAATAGTTCCCTAGTGTAAGAAATAATTCAAATATATAAAAGTATGTGATAACCATGATTCTCTATTATGTGACCTTGAAGCCTTATAAAGTTTTCACTCATTAATTGGAACGGCTTTATTCTGGGCTGCTTGATATTATTGCCTGTGATGAAATGAACAGCTATTTTGAAGAAAACAAGACATCATAATAGCTAGTGCTGATTTAATATCATCTTGTTTTGAAGCCCCACCAAACTATGGCTCTTCTGTCTCCATTGGTTTTATCATGTTGTATCTTGCTGGATTTTATTATATGTGATAGTATAAACAAAAATCGATATAGGCAAAGAGATAATATAGAAACCATTGTTCGTTTTCTGTTAGCTGCTTCTAAATACCCTACAATGCTTTTGTCCACTTGAATGGTTTTACACGCCTTGATATGTTTGATGCTATAGTGTATGAAGTTATATTCAAATATTTCAAGGAAAAAGACACTATGGTAACTACTATTAAGTCGGGTTATTTGGTGGTGAAGCACTAGGTTGCTGAAACTGTCATGCTTTGACCTGTATTGTTATGTTGTTATGTCCTCTTTTATCTCAATCTCTTCCTTATTCATTAAAAAAATTAATTAGTTATTTTTTTTTATTTTTTTAGTTAAGGGGAAAAATCAAAAAAATTAGCAAGATATATTATAGTAACTTTTTTGATTTCTTATTTACTTGATTTGAAGTCCTGTAATATTCCCACTATCTTGTTTTGACTGATTAGATTCCGTTCCGTTCTGTATGATAGTATCAAGTTTGAGGGTATAGGCAACTACTTTGAAGGCAATAAGATTCACTATGATGCCCATTCTGGTTTGACTATTATCTTCTTTTGAAGTCCTGTAATGTTTACAATGTTTAGGTTTTATTGGTCTTATTCTCTACTGTTTTGTTCAACTTTATGATACCTAATGAGATAGACAATTATTTTTAAGGAAGCAAGAGGCATTATGGTAACCATTGTTGATAACCTTGTACTCTGTTTTTACATCATATACTACGTCTATCCTTGGTTTTAACTGACAGCTTTGTTTTGTCATATTTGACTTTATTCTCTTCCCTAAAAAAGTACTAAGAACTTTGGGAGTAATAAAACCCAAAAAGAGAGGAAAAAAAGTGCTCTAAAGGATACAACTGCAAGTGTGTTTAGGTGTGTTAAATAGATGACCATATTAATGTTTTTGGTTGGATCATTGAATATAACTGTTTGCAGTCTCACTGTTTGAATGTCCACTTTGTATGATTTGATCCTGTGACTTGAGCAACTATCTCTAAGATGATAATGTGTAATCTATTAACTGGTGATTTCTTACTGGTGTTTTTTTTTTTTTTGTAGTTCTGTATTACTTGTACCCTTACCCTGTTTTGTTTTGTTTTGTTTTGTTTTGTTTTTTCTCTTTTTCCTTTTAAATAAAATTTTTTAATATATTATTCTTGTGCCACTTCTGTATATGTCAGTTTATCAATTTTCCTGGACTTCTAAAGAGACTTACAATATGGAGACAAAACTAAGTTTTAAGAACTTACATTTAAATATTCAACAAATACCATCACTCCTCAATGATATGATAAAACTGCTAAGTCTACATCAAGTTGAAACATATGTTTTGATGTTATTTTAGGTACCCCACAAAATATGATCAAAAGGAAGGGGAATTTCAATTGAACTTACCCTTGGAGTACTCTTTCCAAAGTACTCCTTTCACGGCATGACTTGACTTGCCATGGAGTTTAGCAGCATCTTCTGTAGGAAAAGGGTCAGTAGCTACAGCAGCCATACCAACAGCCATAGCCACAGCCATATGCATAGCCAGAGCCATATCCACAAGACCAGTATCCACAGCCCCAGCCATATCCAAATCCATAGCTTCAGCCATAGCCTCCACCACAGCCACAGCCAGAGTCATAGCCACAACCCCCACAGGAGTTCTCATAAGAGCTGCCACACATCATATCAGGTGGTGAGGCTTCACTTAAGAGTAGGAAGATATTTTTGAGTTTGAATGTCAGCTAGTGTTCCAGAACTTTGTGTCCTTGCATGATTAATGGGTCATATGTCATATGGACTCTGTTCTCTAATTTTACAACCATATGACTATAACGAATGCATCCTGTAAACAATCAATTTGCTAGAAATTCATAATTCACTTACTGCTTCCCTACCGTACTCAGTAGCATTCAAGGAAATAAGGCATATTTTCTATTCCTGGAAGCATACATAACCATAATTTAATTTTCCATAATTTCATTTGACCATAATTTCATTTCATGACCATAACATCACCAAAATATGTTTGACCGTGTTATTCTGCTCTTTCAATGTCTTTGAAATCCTGCATTAAATGAAAAGCTCTATCCAATAATTTTACTACCATCACCATCTTCAGAAACGTGTTCTCTTTTTTACCTTTCCTAAAACTTCATTTATCCCACAATCACTCTAAATTCTTTTTCATGTTTTTTCACAAATTACTGTGCATTGCAATATGTTCTGTCTACTTCCTGAAGCATTATCCTTCCCCCTGTAGAAAAGCTTGTCTATCTCACCCTTCAATCAAATGGTTATGATATTTGCATCTCCTTGGGGAAAAACATTTTTGCCAAACTCCTCTTGTTTCAGTCATAGATGCAGATTTGTCATTTATGATTTAAAGTAAAAATTTCCAAAACGTTCAACATAAACAGATGAAAATTTGTAGTTTCATTAATTTCTTTGTCATTGATATATAATTTTAATTCTTAAAAGCAAGTATCTTTGCAAGATTACTCAGACTTCTCTCTGTTTTATATCACTGTTATCCCACAAAATGTAATCAATAAATAGTTATACTTTCAGATGAGTGGAGTGCATGGGAAAAGGAGAGACTTTAATCAAAGGTAGAAACTTTCACCTGGAGAATGGGAACAAATTTAAGCATCCCTTTTGCCAGTGTGGGATTATAACAAATAATAAAATATTACAAATTTTCCAAATTACTTAATTTCAAAAATCCTCAATACAAATAAATTATGTGTGTGAGGTGATGAATATGTCAGATTCCCTGAGCTAATTAATAATTCAACATATTTTCTTGTCTTCTCTGAAACAATGTTAATAAGGTTAATAAATGTATTTGTTTATATTACTGTGTTGAGTCCTTAGAATTATGACATGAATAAAAGTGAATCTCTTTCTGGGATTCCTTGTTCATTCTTACTTTTACCTTCATGTCACCTTCTCCCATTTTTCTATGACAAATGTCTTTCTAGGGCTAGACTCTCCCTTTATTCACAAATTTTCTTGATTTCCCCCAAATGTTAAGCTTTAAATGGATACTTCACCCTGTATCTTTCCTTCTTACATTACGCACTACTAAGTCTAGTGTGCTACCAGTGACTACTCACAATTTACCACTGCTTGAGAAAGACTCCTAAGCCAAATGTTCCTACGTTTGTCTGAGTCCAATCAGGTGACATAAACCATACAAATTCACTCACAGAATGTTTAATACCAGGCACAACTAGACTATGAATAAGAACTATTATCTTACATAAGAACACTCTGTATGGAATTCCATATCTATGGAAAAATATTTAAAGAAGAGAAAGACAATATTGTACCCAGTGATTAATGATTGGGAAATTGTTGTGTTAAAGTTGACAACACTTTAGGACTTCTGGGAAAATGGCAGAGTGATGAGCAGCAGAAAAAGAATCCAAGCTTTGGTGTCCAGACCTTGGAATATAACAACATGAGGAAGAGAGGAGGAGAGAGGTGGATCTCATGGACGGAGGATCTGAACTGAGACTTGAGGCCCATGAAGAGATAATTCAGGAATCCAGCAAAAATAAGAAAACCTGGGGTGGTGGATGTGCTGGATAGGGAGAAACTGAGGAAGCAACACAGCCCCCACCCACTGTGCACCAGCAGAGGCCCAGAAACAGGAAGGAAGCAATGCAGGCCCTATGCACCAGTGGAGGGCCTACTGGCCAGGGAGATGCAGGAAGGAAGCCCTGTCATCTAAGGAGAAGCAACAGAGCCTTGAAACCTCCCTGTGTGCCAGTGGAGGCCCTTTCACCTGGGGAAAATCAGCAAGGAAGCCCCCTCTGCCTCCCATCCTTCACCTCCACCCCTAAGCAACCAGATGCAACGCAGGCTGATATCATAATAGCTGAAGTAACTGAAGTAGGGAACAACCTGACATTTGTGTGGTTGGACTGACTTTGTAGGCCTGGGGCTTGTGGTCTGGGCAACAATTTGGAGGATAACAATATGCAATATAATAATGATTGTGGATTTCCTACTGTGCTATTATTGTTTTGTTTTGTTTGATTTTACTGTTATGTTTCACTCCCTTCAAAATAAAATGATATATATCAAAGTTGGCAATGCTTTGTTGTGCACTTAAAAGTCATTGAAAATAGTAACTACCTTGTAAGGTGTTCCCATGAATAGAAAAAGGAAGTAGAAAATAAAGAAAATTTTAAAAGTGGTGAAATGTTTATACCTTGATTGTGATAAAGGATTCATGCATTATGCATTTGTACACATTCAAGAAAATGTGTACAATAACTATACACGCTTCTTTATATCAACTGTAGCTTGATAAAACTGATCATGCAGTGTATAAACAAGTAAATGTACTTCAGCGGACACCAGCAAAAGTCAGCTTTCAGCAGCAGAGGCAGCGACTGAGGGATCATCAGCCAGTGGTGAGGACATGTGTGGGGTCTGGAAAAGCAGGGCCACAGAGAGACTCTGGAGGGTTGGACACAGGGGTCACAGGAAGTGTGGGTCTGTGTGGAGAGCAGACTTCCTGCAAAGACTTCTGCGAGGTTCTAGCTTCTGTGCAGATGAGGAAGAGGAAGGTTACTGCCAGACTGAAGCTCCATGTCATTCATCACCCAGACTTTTCTGGATCCAAAGCTGCAGCAGGGTTTGCCACATGCCTCACAACCTCAACAATCATCTTCTCTTTCCTTGAGGACCTCAGGCAAAAACACAGGAGAACCAGGACCTCCCTCCCGGTCCACACATCTACTCTGCTAAGAAATCTTAAGGTCAGGCTTATATTTCAGGAGAAACACTCAAAAGTTTCATATCTATTTTCACATTAGAGGCAGTAAGTTAATAATTGGTAGTCTTTCTTCCAAGTTCCAGAAGCTTTGTAGTACAAGTACTTTCCCTGGTACAATGACTAATGTCCTTAGTGATTTGCTAATTATATGACCTTTGAAAATATCCTTAATATGTAGTATTAGTTCCTGCAACTTCCTATTAGGTATAAAAATAATTATATGTATCTAAAACTTGGTCAAGAAATCTATTAAAAAAACAGATAATATAAAGGGGAGAACACAGTTCTCATAATAATGATAATATATTCTATGTCTTTTATCCAGTCATAAGACTTTCCCCAAAATAACAACTTTTCATGTTTCTTTATGTACTTATATACTAGCCTTTTCCTTAAACCTGCAAGATTTGTTTTAATGTTATGCTTTTATACATGATTTGTACATACATAAGAGCACATTTATTTTATATGTACTTATATCTTCTGTGTAAGTTATAAACATTGATAGCTTCCATAATTAATCTTCAAAAGTTACCAAAATCTCTCAAAGGTATCTTAATTATCAACATCACTGAACTTTGTTGAAGCATATTACATGGTAAAATTTTGTCAAAACACAGAATGAAGCAATATTTCACATGGTTTGACTTCATAGCCCATTTTAAAATACACTAATCATGAAAATCCATTGAAGACAAGTTGTAGCAATATATCTGAGTTTTGCTTTGTTTTGTTTTGTTTTGTTTTGTTTTTCTTCTTGAGACAAAGTCTCATTATGCAGTTCAGACTGGCCATGTGCTCCTTTTATAGCCCAGACTGCTCTTGAACTCACAATGATCCTCCTGCCTCAGATTCCCAAGTGCTGGGATTATAGGAGTGCACCACCATGCCTGGCTACACTATATATTAAGTAAGGAGAAAATATATTTGTGCATTTTCCCAGAGTCATTGATTGCTATGTAAAAGTAAAATCGAGCCCTCTTTGTGAAATCATTGTGCAGTCCAAGATGCTGGTACAGATGAGCAATATCTCTTCACCAGTGTGCCTCTCCAGGCTCACCAGATCATATTCTGAAAGTTCTATAAGAGCCGCCTTTACCCTCTATCCACTCCAAGTGCCAATTCAATCTTTGTCAAAATGTGATTTTGTCCAATCCATACTCAATTAGACGACATTCTCATCTCATAGAAGAGCTCTTTTCTGAAGTAAATATTTTTATATATCTTTATATGAGACTTCAGATTTTTTAAAACAAGCGGATTATGAAATATGAACACCATTTTGACAAAGGAGTAGGTCACGGCTCAGAAAGGTTAGGTCCCCAAATCAAAATCACATTTCCATCTTTCTCAATCTAGTGTGCAACCTGCAATATTCTCCAGAAATTGCCCAGCCACTTTGACTGTTATTTGAGAAAATTCTCTATATCTTATTGCAATTGGTCTTATTTTATTGGGACAATGTCTATTTCTTAATGGTTTCCGTATGACCCAACTCTCTCAGAATCACTGTCCTATTCTTACTGTAACTTTACACCCTTGCATGCTGCTTCTTTTCCTGGCTCCTTAGTAGTATATCCTCCATGAAGTTGGTAATGTAGTTTGGATTAAAGAGGAATATTTTCTCTCCTGCCTTCTCTATACATTTAAATTACAATGGTACTTTGCATATGCCAAAGACTTGCCTTACTTTGGTAGAACAGTTGCTACTATCTCATCGGAAATATCAGATCTTCTCTCTCCTTTAGGATAAAGATATTGCAAATACTAATTATTTCTGGTCTACATTATAATCATATAAAAAGCTATTTCTTTTGCTTATTTCCTATTACTTTGAATAATGTGATTTTGAGACTATATACTTCATGGGAATTGTTTAAATTATAGAATCAAATGTTTAAAAGCTTATAGCAATAAAAGACGTTACATTTTGACAGGAACTACCTGACTTCAATATTTTAACTTCCTCATAAAATCCAAAATACATTTTTATTTAGCCCCTATTCAAACACACTCAAATCTGGATAATCCCTTTGGCCATGAGAGTCCATAATTTGGCTGTTGATGTTTAGAAAACTACCAGGTCTTAGAAAGTCTGCTTCTGAGCAACTCAAATAGTTTCATCTAATTCTAGGTTCTGGAACCAGAACAATTTTAATCTACTTCTGTAACACTGAATGTGTGGGAAAGGTGGACCTTTTCCCTGCCTTCAATCCAAAATGGAATACAGTGTGCACTTCGCTGTGGCATTTTTCTCACGGTCTTCTCCACTTTCTTTTGACTCTTTGAGCTGTCTTTACAAATTTCCATATTTAGACCACAGCACATACTGTCCCAGCTATATTAATTAACATCATCCTCAGAAGAAATAGTTCTCCTTTGCCTCCTCAGTCCAATCCACATCCACACTTGGGAGTGACATAGAAATGGCCTGAAGTTGTGTGTTAGTGCTAATGTAAAGTGTGTGATGTGTTTGCTTGTAGTACATCAGTGGCATAACCTCACATTTCCATATTTATTGAAATGCTATAAAGAAACAAAAATGTGAATAATTTACAGGTACAGTGACAAATGCTGAATAACCAATAAATACCTTTAAATAAGGTCCAAACAAAGCTGAACTTTAAAACATACAGCACGTTTGATCCGGCTCCTGCCTCCCACTTCTGCCTTCTCTCTGCTATTCTGCTCACTTAGTGAAGATAGTGAGATGCCTGTCTTCTGAGATTCTTTGTACTTCTCCCCTCTGCCTGAAGCACTTTCTCCCAGTCCGGACACCTTTCCCATCTGATATTTTTAAAACTCAAGCTTAAATATCACTTCTTCAAAGACATTTTATTTACCTGATCTTTCTATTTAAAATAGCACTGTGTGATTTTTCATATCAAACCATTGATTATTTTATTAATGATTATAAATTATTTATTTTCATTTGTCTAGTTAGATACCTAATTGTTTTTTAATTTATGTCTGCTCCACAAAAATTTGTCCTCTGTGAATAAAAGATATCATTATTCAATGTTGTATTAGAGTCCAACAAAGAGATCAAAGAAAACCTAAATACAGATTGCAGTATGTCATGTTCATAACTTTGACTCACTATTTTGAAGTTGCTCATTCCCTCAAAATCAGTCTGTATATTCAACTCAATCGCAAGCAAACTTCAGCAGGATTTTGTGGATAATAAAATGAGGTGATGGGTAATGATTGGTTTATAGGAAATATATCCAAACTCTGAGAGAGTAGGTATGCACATCTTCTTGTTGTCCAATATATATGTGACACTTGGAGTTGTGGGAGCCATCGTGTGACCTTGAAAGAACAGTAAACACCTTATAAATGGCTGAGGGAAACAAAAGAAAAGGTATGAGTCCTGAAATTTTTAAAGAAAACTTGAGCTGCTGATATTGGCACAGTTTGGTGTACAGAATATTACAAATCTTTCATTGTTAACCAGTTTTTAGAATCTTGGTCATATGCTCACCAAACCATCACGACAGAGATATTTCCATTAAGAAATTTAGAAGAGATAAAAACAAGTAAGTTATTTTATCATATTAAAAGCCATGCTTATTCATTAATTCTATAAATTTTAAATAAATATGTAAACCACCTCAGTATATGTGTATAGATACTGACAAATTGTTCAAAACATGTAGGAGAGAAGTCAAAGCGACAGTCATGCTAATTTTGAAAAACAAAAATTAGAAGCATCACACAATATCAAAATTTTCTATAATCCTGAAGCAACAAAAATCATGAGGAAGTAGTGAAAAAGTGCAAAGTAAACAAAGAATAGTTGAGAAATATGAAAATTAACTCTTTTAACATAGTGATTGGCCAAATGTCCAGAGAAAACAAAGGCTAAAATCAGTAATAATTTGACACAAAGCACCCAAATACTTATAAAAACAAATGAAATTATTTATTTATTGAAAAAACATAAATATCCACGTATGGACTATTTATGTTTATGAATCATGTAAACTGGAGAATGGAGAACATCAGTAATTTACAATTTGAATATAATTTTAGACTAATTTTCTGTCTTTAGCAAACACTATGTAAGCATTCATATCTTCTCTGTAACAGATTCTTTGACGTAAATGCAGATGAAATACAGTATCTGCATGAATTACAAAAAACATCCTTAGATTACAAAAAAAAAAAATCCTTTTGTGGGAAACACTCTTCCTGAAATATTTTGAGGCATTTTCTAAAGTGATGTCCTAGAAGCAAAGAAATGCCAACAGTCAGCAGGCATGGTGACCACAGCCATAGGCAGCCACAACTCCACAGACATATCTGGTTCCATAGTGGCAGGAATACCCATGGCCCTGCACAGAAATTACCATAGTAGCTCAGTTCCTGACGCCCGAAGTTGTGATTTCAGAGAAGATACAGAAAGATGGTTCTGAGGTTTGAAAGGTATCGACTGGCCTTGTAGCCTTTAGAAATTTACAAAAATTTCCAGTAAACCCCTTAGTTTTGTGATTTGTGAAAAACTACTTATTTATCATCTAGTATGTGCACATCACCCCACTCAGTCAATACCAACAGGACTTCATCTTTTTACAGCTATATCACCTTCCTTAAAAACCAAAACATATTTTTATGGGTTCTCCAGTTTTACTTGGTGAGTAAGTTTGTTTTAAGCCATTATTTTAAGCCAATTACAAATCTAGAAGTAAAATTTTGTTTGTTATCCAGTCACCTGAACATATGATTCAAATGATGTATCTTAGGTTCCATGGCAGGTCAGGAAGTATATGTTTGGGAGCACAACCTTTAGAATTAACCTGACTAATTGGTTTGAGTAATTTACTGCTAATCACTTTGTAGGTGATTTCTTTAGAACCTCAGGTTATCCTATGCAGAAGCTCAATATTTCATGTACCTATTAATTCATCCAGATACATATTTCACTCTAAGACATATTTCTTAGTAAAATTTTATCAAATCTAGTTTCCCATTTAGCTCAAACTAGTACAAACAAAATGAATAACCTTTACAAATATAGCTGTCAAATGCTTGTTTTTTTATTTTTAGTACTGAGGCTTGAACTCAGCAAGTTACATCTCTAGCCCCTTTTGTTTTTTTTAAGTTTTGAGACAGAGTCTCACTGTTTCTAAATTTCCCAGCCTGAGCTCAAACTTGGATCCATCTACATATTCCTCCCAGAGTGCTGGGAGGGTACCTGCATGTCTTATACATTAAAATATTTCTGTCTTTTGAACCTCAATGAATATGTGAAAGAAGTAGGCAGATAATATAGAAATAGAGGACCAAAACGTGGGTAATCTACAATATGGCTAATATTTTACTATGTTCAAGTATGCATTTTTCTTAGTTTATGATACATAAAACCTTTTCGATCATCAAACACTTTAATATTGCTGCAACATTATTTTTAATGGTGACTCTTTTCACAGTGTAATTATTGTTACAAAACACCCACACATTTTAAGGTTTCATTATTCCCAAAGTCATTTAAAATTTTAGATAACATTTATTTCAGAGTTTTGTTCCCAAGCCACTCCCATCAAATATAGCTAAATGAACTTTTATCTGTTTACTTTGACTCTGGAATGGTTATCCTTGAAATGTATTGATGAAAATTACTTCTTCATTTCTGCTGAACATTAATTGAGAATTTTACTAGAGAAAATGTCATTCCTCTTGCTGCTAGAATAAAAAAACAAACGAAGAAAGAAAAGAACATCCACTACCAATATAGCTGCTGAGTGTTGGTTGGTTGGTTTTTACTATGGTTGGCTGGTTGGTTGGTTGGTTGATTGGTTGGTTGGTTGGTGGGCTGGTTTTCAGTATCAAGATTTGAACCTATGGACTTTGCACAGTAACATCTCTATCACCTTTTATTATTTTAAATTTTGAGACAGCATTTCTCTAAGTTACTAAGTTTCTCAACTTGAGCTCTAACTTGGATCCTTCTGTATCAACCTCCCAGACTGCTGGCATTACAGACAGAAAACAGTTAGATATGTTGTCCTGGTGATCATTTAGACAATCGAAGAGAAAGCCTGTTGTAATTGTTTTTACTACTTGTAGCAAATTGTGACAAACTGTGGCTTCACGTAGCACCCATTTATTATGGAGTCTAAGTATAACATACCTGGGATCTTTCAAATTCCCACAGAATTGCAGTCAAGATGTCAGCCAGGTCATCTACAAAATCTCTATCATGTAACTTAATAGAACTGGCAGGTTTGCTAGGTCCCAAATATCATCTGAACAATACTTACCCTTTTCTCCTATATCTGAAATCTAATTTTTTTCAACTTGTGTTTTATCTACTGACCCCAACCCCAAACATAATATCACTGCAGAAGTGATATCCTATCACCTGTGACAAGCTAGAGGTAAGTTTCAGTCCTGCCCACACAGAAGGAGAATAGATTGTACAAAGATTAGGTCATTGGCAATCATCTCAGCATTCTATTTACAATACTTGTGAATTTATGCCTCAGGCCCAACTAATGACTACAGCTCCCTCAGAAGATGCAATAGCTGTGGCAGTAAGATTCTGATATTTGGACACTTTCATCATGTATTTCCCCATCCTCCCTCACCTGCTCTGTGTAGAAGCCTAGTCCTTGTCTTGCACATGTGAATATTATTCATCCTTCATATTTTAGCTGTAATTTTTCCTCCTTCTCAGAAACATTCCCAAACTTTCAACTCATCTTTACTCTCACCTACTCTTCTAATTTGTTTCTTTGCACTCCTGAGCACTCTTACATACAACCACATTATTAAAACTTTCACCTTGGAAGCTTGCAGTCTTTCAGAATTTTTCCATTCTTTCAGACAGCAGAATTGTAATATTGTAGCTTTCTATTCATGACGCATAATAAAATGTGTTTTATTAGTAGCTTAACATTTGATAAGACTACCTATTTATCTAATTTATAAGAGCTGGTTCTATGTGTCCAAGCAGGACAATCTGTCTATTCATCCTCTTTGCTCTCCACTTATCAAAACTCATTTTTTTTCAAGATTCAGGAACACGAGTGTGGTTGAAACTTGCCTAGAGTTCTGACACTCTTTATACATCTCAGCTTTGAGTTTCTACTACAAAATATAAGCACATAAAGGTTTTTCACTCTTCACTTTCCTAGTGTCAACAACATCAGTTTCCTAATAGACTTTGAAGATCAAAGGAGTCCCTAATCTGCAGTATGCTAGAATGCAATGGATACATAAGACTATTTAATCCTATCCCTCTTTCTGAGTTTTTAATTTATTCCTACAATAGTGCTGCTATTGAATGAGTCTTTTTGAGATTAAACACATCCAATTATAGCATCTTTGATTTAAAATGTCATTCCTATATCAGACGATGTAAGATATTTAAAAAAGAACTCCTGTGGTGAGAAATTAATATGTCAATTCAGTTCAACCTAGTCTTTGGTAAGACATAGAGCACAACCATAATTCTAGTCACATAATTTTATAATACCAATCTTTTAGCTATATAGTTGTATAGCTATATAGTTGTACTAAATTTCTTGGTTTTAAGTGGTAAGAAAAGTTTCACACCATCTTGGATATTCTTTGTATTTTCCACCTACTCCCTCACTGTTGACTAAGGTTTTACAGCTTGTAACTTGATGAAGTCCATAAGGTTTATCAGTTGCTTTTCTTTATCAATGCCATGCTCAAATGTGAGCATATTTAAGGTTATTTGCATACCTAACTCAAGCCTTCCACCTCTTCCCTTTCAATTCATTTTACCATTAGTACTTTTCCTAAAGCAGACTTTTCTGTGGCGTTCTGTGTGGATGCAAGTGTGTGCATTTTGATGAGTGCATGAGTGCATGAGTGCTCCTTAATATGGAAAGAAATGGATAAACCCAAAGTCATGAAACAAAAGTACTTGCAAACAAACCCTTGAGTAAAATGATTTAAGAATGCAAATATCGAGGGCAGGTTGTAGTAGCAAACACCTATAATCCCTGAACTTGGGAGGCTGAGGTAGGAGGACTGTTGTGAGTTCTGAGACCAGCCTGGGCTACAAAGTGAGCTAAAGGCCTGCCTGAACTGCATAGTGAGACCCTGTTTCAAAAAGAAAAAAAGCACAAATATCAGGCAACGAGGAACCACTTCTTCAGGAATGATATTCAAGATGTGAAATATCCTATATATTAAGACATTGACCAATCAGAATGGATGCCTAACATACAAAGTGGTATATACAGCTGAATCTTAACCCTCCAAATCTCCTAAAATTTCATATAAATATAAACTATAAATCAGAAGCATGTCTGTATCACTCAGTTTCATAATTACTATAACAAACTTTCTGAGATAATTAACTCATAAAGAGAAAAGGCTTATTTTGGATCTTAGCTTTGTAGATCCCAGTCCATAATGGAATAACATACTGCTTCAGGCCTCTAACAAGACCTTACATCATGCAGAAGCATGTGGTAAAAGAATGTCATTTCCATCAGGAGCCATGAAAGAGAAACAGCTAGGATCCCATGATTCCCTTCAAGGCTGCAGCTCCAGTGACCTAATGACCTGTCACTAAGATCCATCACCCAAAGATTCCAACATCCCCCAGTAGTGCCACCCTGGGAAATCACATCTTCAACATGTGGGCCTTTGGAGGATCTTCACCCAAACAATATCAGACTCTGAAGCAAAATATCAAAAATATTTCAACATCAGTGGAACTTGTTTATTTGGAAATAGTAGTAATACAGAAAAATAGGGGAAAAATAGGTCTACATTTGTACCATGACCAAAATGAAGCCTCCTATCGCAAGAAACATCCTAGACTCACTCAGGTCCCTACAGTAATAAACAGAACATTCAAAAAGACAATCCATTCAAGTTTGGTATCTCTCATCAGTAGAATCTGATGGGATTAAGACAGTGCAATAGAAATGGCCTTAAAATGAACAAAGAAGGCACAGCAATTGTGTTGGACAGAAAGAAGAATGTCCTCTCCAAAAAAATAGCCATAGCAGCCAGAGCCGGATCTATATCCACAGCCATAAGCAAAGCCACAACCACAACCATAACCAGCACTACAGCCTGAGTTTATGTAGCCCTTGCAACACATGACATTTAGACAAGGGGATGACTGGTTCAGTAGAGAAGCAGGCGGAGAATTTGAAATAGGACTATCTTCTCCTCCCCTGAGATCTCGATGTACTACTAGAAATGAGGGGTGCACAAACAACATATTCCATGACCTCATTAGCACAGCAATTTTCATTTTTAAAAGGCCATCATTCTGACAGCTCTTTCAAGGAGCTAACTCCAGGTTTAGGCCTCAGTCAGTCATGAGAATTGTAAGAAAATAGTTGTTACCTGAACCTTGAACACAGTACGTCTTGTGGAATGTATTCAAACCTAATTTAGATTTTCACTGCAGGAACCATTAACCACTCTGTGCACATGTATACATTAGGAAATTTAGCAGCATCTCCTGTGTAAATATAAGGATGATTTCCCTGGCGCTGTAGATAAGATGCAAACAAGAAGGGCGAGGCATTCTTGGGCTGCACCTACAAGGAAATGGCTTGAGCTCATGCAGAATGCAAACTGGAGTGATACGTGGTGCAAGAAACAGCTGAGTCCAAGGAGGTGTGAACGATGTGAAATAAGGGTTTGAGGTGTATGTGAAAAAAAACATGATTTTATCAGATGTAACAAAACCTACTTTTTCTAAAGTTTCATAAAACATCTCGATGTGTTTTCTTGAGACACATTACATGTTGATTTCACCAATTTTTTGCATGCCAAAGTCTCACTGACCTTCCAAAGCACCGTTTAAGCCCTGTCTTCCATTGGAAACATGGGTGGACATTCACAGAGTGTGTTAAGGGTCCTCATGCTTAACTCTATTATGATATTACATTGGCACACTCTGTTTTAATTAGTTTATCCTCTGAGACATTTGTAAGTTAAGCTCAATGGTTCTGTATTCATAGTCTGTGAATTTAACAAATGAGGCACTAAATGCTGAACAGTAACCTATATTGTTTCCTATGTAAGAAAAATAATGATCATATTATTGATATTTGTGTTTATAATTCTGGTCATGCTTACCTTTACCACTTAGATTCCTGCAAAATAGCATAAAGCATAAATTATGTGGTTTATGTTTATTTTTTCAAGCATTTTAGAGACCTAATTGACAAAACTGTATAAATTTAAGGTACACATCGTGATGATTTGTTATACATATATACTGTGAAATGGTTATAAAAATCAAATTAGTAACCAATTGCCTCACCTAGTTACCATTTTTTTTCTTTTATGCTATTGTGGATTTCACTTTTGTAATGAGAACAATACATTTCACTAACATTTTAGTCATGTTAAACATTAAAACTCTAGAGCTTATTCATTTTGCATAAATGATACTTTTTCCCCTTTGCCCAAACTCTCCACACACTGTTTTCCCTGTACCTTTGATGACCACTTTTCTACAGTCTGTTTTTGAGAGCTGATTACTTTATACTCCAAGTATAGAGTGTATTTGCCATAACTGTTTCAGGCTTATTTCATTCATTCAACTTAATGTCTCCAAGTCAACCTGTGTTGTCACAAATGCATGCAGTTCCTTCTTTCAGTTAAATAATATTTCATTTTATGTATATACCACATTGTCTTCATTATTCATCTGCCAACAGACATTAAGTATTTCTATAACTGGACCATGGTGAATAAAGTAGTTTTGCCCTGCATTTATGATTGTCTCACTATTCGTTATCCTATTAGATGATACTGAACAGTGGTTCCACTCCTCCATACTCCACACAGGACCCGTTTGTCCACATTACCATGTCACCTGCCTTCTTCCCAAGGCGGTCTTACGATGATCATATTTTCTTACGTGGGCCTCCTGATGGGTTTTTTTGAGGTAGTTACTGAACATAACAATTCAATTTTACAGGAGCTTTTGACAATATGTATTCTAGGACACCAAATATTGAAAAAATATATATACTTAGAAATTATTCAAGGAGGGTAAATTATCAGTCCCTATCTTCCACCAAATACTTCATAGAAGTTAAAATATTTTAATTCTTTTGATTTCTTCACATATTCCCTCTGCATTTACATTAGCCAAAATCACTACTATAACCTCTAAACGCCCCACAATTTTTAACAAAAGACTCTTCTGCTAAAACCAATGGAAACTTTTCTAGCAATTAATACAATTTGATGATAAAGTAAATAGCAGGCCCAAATCATCAGAAAATAAGCTAATTTGCCAAAGCACGCTAGTTTACTACTAAAAGTATATAGCAGATATGTCAATTTACTTAGTATCATGGTGTATACAAGGGCTTCAGCTTTGAAATACATGCCTGATAGGTACAGACCTCTAACTTGACAATTTCAGTATGTACTTGACATGAGAAAATTGAGATTATTATTAAAACACTATAATTATCAAAATATCATTATTAAGCGTAATATATAAGGTTAAGCCATGTGCAATTTTCAACTAAGTCTGTTAAAAATAATAGAATATCAGCAATTTCATAATAGAAGTTGAATAATAAACATCATACAATATACTGGATTCTCACAGTGCTAGAGCTTTGCATGCTTTAGTTGACGTAATCAGTAAGACTCAATTAGCTGTATTGCATCATTTAACTTTGTGTATGTTGAGGTTCATCAGAGTCCAGTCAGACATGCATGGTGACATGGGAAACAACTGATGAAGCATGAACTATAGCACAATAATACAACTATTAACCTATACCCTCAATCATTTCGTACTAGTCAGTGCTTATTAAGGTCAGATAGAAAAGAAGGAAAGGTGTTTGTCTGCATGGTGGAGACCCAAAAGATTCAGTGCAGGGCTTGGAGCCCACAGCAATGCCCTGTGCAAATCTGTATCATGAGGCCAAAAGGATCCTCAATGACAGACCAAAGGATCTGCACTGGAAAGGCCCAAGGTCCAGTGCCAGAAGCTGGAGAGTCTGTACCGGTAGGCTTCAAGGCCAATGCTGGAAGCTGATGATGAAGGAGACAACATCCAAGGCAAAGGGAAAGACTAGAGTTCCCAGCAGAAGTGTCTGTATGAAGGCCAGAAGACCAAGATTGAGGCAATGGTGAGGGCCAGAGCCCCTCCCAAGAGAACAACTGCCAAGTCAACAAAGACGAGTTCAGCCAAACAGAACAGCCAAAGCTTCTCCAAGGGAAATCAGCACAAAATCCTCCCCTCCTGTTGTACTTTTAATACCATTCCTCAGAATTACACTAACTCAAAACAATTGGGCATTCCCTCTCAAATTGAGTATTAATTAACCAACTGTTATGGTTTGTGTCTGGATTTACCCCCAGTGCCTCATATAGTAACGGGGGCAGGTTTTGGAAGCTTCTGAATCTAGAGTTTGTGATTGATTCATGGTCTAATGCTGGGATTAAGGGTGTGAGTACTACACCAGTCTAGGGCAGTAGCCTGCATACAATGTAAGGGACAGAAAGTGGCTTGTTCTCCTTTCCTGTCTTATTGCCTTTTGCTGTTGTTTGCGTCTCTGCCCTGTTTCACCTTGCTTTGGAGCCAACTGATTATGGACTGAAATCTCCACAAACTATGAACTAAACAAACCATTTCCTCTTTAAGTATGGGTGGCATGTATTTTGCTTCATCAATGAGAAAAGTAATTAAGACACTACCACACATTGTCTATACAGTTTTGATTTTAAAAGTGTCATCATTTGTATTACCTAGAGGAAATGATGTCTGGAAGAACAGAAGCATAAAGATGTTTCATATGCAATAGAACTGGGATATAAATTTACAGTACCTTCTCAACATTTCTGATTGGAGAGGAATACTATAACTTCTCTTCGATGATTTCTGTGTATTTTTCCTCTTCTTTTTTTTCCTATTACACTATCATTAGTACCCACTCATTAATCAAACCCCTGAAAAATACAAATTTCTTCTCAATGATTGAGAGGATAAGGGCAGTCATATACCATTGTTTAATAATCTTTTTTGGATTTAAGAACTGGGGTGCTTGACTTGCCAGGTTCCATGATATAAATATTCCTAAGATGACTGCTTTCAAGTTTACAATAGTTTAGCAGTAAAGATCAGGCTCAGGAGGTTTCAGCTGGGAACAAGGTCTCCATTGGCAATTGGACTATAGGCCATCTAAGCTGAAAAAAAACGAAATAGTGTCTACATTTGCCCAGGTCCTGAGACTGTGAGACATTGAGATTATGTATGATGGATCACCTTATCCGACAGGGAAAATTTCAAGAAAACCCAACATTCAAAGTTTGGCAGAAGTGTTTATTTCTAGCCAGACTTAGAGTGAAAATTAGAGACAAAAGGAACAGAAAAAAATTTAAAACTTAAGTTTTCAATCCCCCAGAGGAATGATGCATAACATTGGGACTAAAGGAGATATGATTGTTGAAGAGAATAATTGTATTAAAAAGAAATCAAAGGCATAAGAATAAAAATATCTCAATAGCATCAGCAAGACCCCATCCAAAGAAGGCTTAAAGGTGAAAAACATAAACTGTTCATTTGACAGCAATGACCCTGCAACTTCTGTGCAAGAATGGCCTCCTAAAGAAATGGTTCCCCAGGATTAATTCACTGCACTCAGTTACCCAGGAATTCACAGTCCAGTGCAGCCATGTTTCAAGGGTATCCAGCTACTGATCCTACTTGCAACAGAACTTGGCATTGTGCACATGATTCTGGTTTCACTGGCATGCGAAATGCAAAGGTTGTGGAGTCCAGGAGCTGTTCATCAGACTTCAGGTGAAAATGTCAGAAGCCGGGCTCAGAGTGCCCAAGGGAGCAGGGCATCAAGCTCTAGGAATAAAGCTAAAAGTATTTTAGAGACCCCAGGACCTCAAAGGTGCCAGGAACATGGAACATCTGACAAGGAAAGCTATAGCCCTAGCATGGGGCCAGTTTACAACATGGGCTGTATGGCTGCAAACAGCAAGACCATAGAGAGGGACATGACCCAAGTCCTTTGAAACTCATGTTACTGTCATGTGTCCGGATACCACACTTAGAATGATAGGACTTACTATTTGCCCTACTGTGCTTAGGTCCTGCTTTTGTGTGATTCTTTTCTATATCCTTGCTCTTCTCTTTTATAATTGAAATGTTCTGGACTGGGAATTTAGCTCTGTGGCATAAGCACCTGCCTGGCAAGAAAGAGGTTGTGAGTTCAGGAGTTCGATCCTCAGTACAAAAAAAATAGAATTGAAATGTTCACTTTTTTTATTTGTACCTTAGTATTATATAATTTAGGGTTGGGGGGGTTGTGTGTTTTGGGGAGGGTTAATTTTTGTGGAGATTTACAGCTACATTTGCCTTGAGTCTCAGAACAGATTTTAATTTGGAATTTTGGAAAATGCTAAAATTGTTGAGACTTTGGCAAAGGAGTTGTTGCATTTTTATTATGCAGGATAGTTGTATTATGCTACCTGAAATTATTGTTATTATCTTTATTTGGAGAAGAAGTTTGGCTGTTTATGTGTTTCTGGCGTAACATGGGATGGGATGTGGCAGTTGGTGTGAAGTGTCAACTTACTTGGCTTTCAGGTCTGCCTGGAGACTGGGGAGCACCTTTCTGCATATATCTGGGTGATTCGCAGAGGTATGATAGTGGAGCCCTTCTTTGACAAGGTCTCCCTGCTCTATTTCCCAGCAATCAGAAACTAAGCAGTTTTTCTCACAGTATTCTGTTCATGTGCTGAATAGCTGTATCTGACTCAGAGGCAACATACTCATTTTCTTAACCCCATGAGATAAAATTTACACATATAAGTAAACTTTCCTTAATTTTATGATCCCTGTCTCATTAATACTATCATTTTCCCTTTCACACAAGCTGAAAAACTCAGAATTCTCTTTGACTAAGAGAATCACAACATTTCAGATTTTAAAGATAAATTAAGTGGTGGTTTGTGAAGATCTTTTCTTGAATATATAAATTAACTTAAATATGGCTAATAATGATATCCTTCATTTTCAAAAATGCCTTCATTGACAAGGAACATAATGACACAAGAAGTTAGATTTCAAAGCAGTGAAATTATTAGAATCACCTTGCATCATTGCAATATGACTTAAAAATTACAGAGAGCACAGTCAATTCTCAGGTCTCATTTACAAACATATCAGATTTTTTTTAAATCATCTTTTTTGAAAAGACTCTGAGTCAAAATTAGTGGAACAAATTTGATCCTGGACAAAGTTTCACTCCAGGGCTGACTGATTGCAAAGCCACCTTCCTTGGAGTTATTCCTTTGTGCAACCCTCAAGCTCTTGGGACTGCAGAAAGTCAGACTTTGGGTAGCAATCCCTTCACAGAGATGAGACAATGAGATATTTATTAATGCTAGATGACACACAATTTCTACTAAATCTAAAAGGCTTTTTAGCTATAGAAACTGAATGATAGAATTATGGATGGTCAGACAAGAAAAGAACACTAAGTTATAAGCCACAAAGTAGAGCTCTTCAAAATTCAACCAGAGACTTGAGCAAGACTTTTCAACCCAATCAGTGTATCTACCCTAACATCAAAAGGCACTGCCCTAGATCTAGTTCCTTTCCCATAAGAAAAGTAGGATCACCAGGTCGCCCCCACACTTAATGAACTTCTTTCCCCACTGCATTTGCTCCTCAATGTTCTTGTCTTCTTACCTGCTGGTATCTACTGTTACAATTTCAAAATACCTTTTTGAACAAGCTTGCTAGTACATCAAGTTGTACTCTCCCATTTAGCTGGTTTATTCTCTCCATGCAATTAGCAGCCTCAATTTATTATAATTTTGCTTTAACTCCTTGTATTAGAGAAGGATACTGAAGGAAAACAAACTAGAAAACACACTTATAGTTTTTCTATAGATTTTCTATGTTTAAATGGGTGCCTGTTCACAAATACTTCAATATATTTATCTGTTGACTGAATCAAATCATAAGGCTCAAACTCTGTATACATATACAAATATAATTGTTTCCAAAAATGCAGAATGTGATTATATATTAAATCTTCATTTTGACTGTTCCTTTTCTTAGTTCTACCCCTCAGCCCTAACACTTAAGACAAATCTGAATCCTCAGTAACTGTTGAAACAATTGTTTGTATCCCATTACTCCTTAAGTGTCCAGGCTACCTCTCCTCTGACTTTTGTCACAATGACCTGCTAAGGTATGAATCTTACCTCCTTTCCTGTTCACTTTCATTCTACGTACAACGGATTTCCAAAACATAATTCTGAAATACTCTGTGATTTGCTCTTGGGTGTGTGAGGATCTGAACATGTGGTATATGAAAATCAGGAAAGGAAAACATTAAAAGAATTCTTCTCAAGAAGAACAATGCATAAGCAAGTGAACAAAGGCATTTTTAGAAACAAAGCATCATTTTTACCAGAAATAAGTGGCATTCCTAACTATAGCTGTTACCATCATCAACACACTTAAAAGAGGATCAGAGAATAGGAAGTAATTTGCATTTGCAAAATAATGCAGTGTATACCACAAATGCTAAGACCACAAACATGCCATCCTGAGACAGAAACCTTGGGGAATGAATCCTTGAAGAAGAATTCTCTTTATAAATGTCACTTCAGAAGCCTACAGTCCTCTGATAGTCATGTTTTGGCAGAAAGAGGAGCAAAATCTTCTGTAGTGAAATGAACAGGAGCCACAATAGCCAGAAGCATAGAAGAAGACATATCCACAGTTGTATCCAGTTCTATAACCACAGCCATAATGATCCAACTCCACAGCCATAGGTAC